>NC_143498.1:13522500-16021250 GCF_051622355.1 Phaseolus vulgaris
CCTTAATTTATAGCCTAGAGGTGCTGAAATGCAAAGCTAAATGAATTCAAAATTCCCCCCAAATACAAATGAAAGTGGCGCCAACTATAGTCATGAGGAAGGTGTGACCTCCTCTGATGGAAGAGGGCCATGCACAACTTCACAAGAAAGACAAAATCCAAGACATGAGCATCCAAAGCAAAACCAAGAGCGTCTAGGGCTAAGGGAGGAGCGTCTAGGCCAAAGGGGAGGAGCGTTTAGCTCAAGGTGGAGAGCGTCTAGGCCAATGAAAGGAGCGTCTAGGACCAAATTGCTAAGCCCATGGCCAAGCGAATCCATGCAGATTTGTTTATGCTACATGAAGGCCCATTAGGGGTAGCTTAGTATTAGTTGTGGTGTAAATAGCATAAACTTGATTCCATGAGACTTGACCTAGATTTGCTAAAGATTTGGTCACTTTCTAGAAGGATTCTCCACATGGCCATGTGCTCCATGTGATGTAAATTTGCATTTCATTTTGATTAGCATTAGGGTTGCATTATGGTCCTCTATAGCCTATAAAAAGAGGAGCCTACACCTTGTATTTTCAAGTTTATTGTGAGTAAAGTTATGCTGCCATTTTGTGCCAAGCTTTGCTTCTCCCTAGAACTCTAGGCTCTAAACATCACATCCTTCACCTTTCCTTGGGTTGGCTGAACTTCCCTATGTTCATACCTATCATGCACCTTCAAGATCAACATCACTCTTAGGAGGATCTTGCACACACACATCCTTGGCTTCCGCACCATCTCTTACATGATTCAAGAAGAACTTCATGAATTTTGCCATCATTTGGTATCAGAGCTTGGGTTCTTCAAGATGAGTTGCTTTTAGTCTTTTCATTTTTAGTTCTTCTTTATTTCATGTTGTTCATCTTATTTCCATAATTGTCTTGCTGTTTTTTACATTTTAATTTGTTTTGGTGTGCTATTTGGAAGATCCAACCGGTGCACTTTTGTTCAATTGATCTTGAACAATTTCTTGTGCAAATTGTGATAGGATTCCATACACCTTGTGATCCGGTCGGTCATCGATCGTCGATGACGTCAGCAGAAGATGACCACGTGGACCACTCGCGGGGTGACACGTGGACCAGGTGACAGATAGATCGGGGTGAACGTCATCGGTTGTCACTAACCAAATGACCACCGACAGATCAGGTGGCAGCGAAGTCAGGGGACAGACCACCCAGAACGGTGATCGGTGGTCAGTAACCAAGTGGCCACCAACAGACCAGTTCCCAGATGAACGCCTGGGGGCAGAACGCGAGAAGCAACAGGGCAACGATCAGTCATCAGGTGCATGGTCATCGGGGTCCCGTGTTACACGCAGTTAAACTGGGACTGAGGTTCCCAGCGAGAGCGTTACGCATGGACCTCGCATGAGCACATCTCAGGGAATCGTGCACGAGAGTGGCCTGAGGGAACTAGTAAGCCAGTCGGTGATTGGTGATTCCCTCAACCCGTTACGTGCGCCAAGCGCAGAGACGCGCAGACACTCACGCTCTACTGATTCTGGAGGTACATTGTCGCAGAAAAGCATAACAGGGTTCTGACACATGCGAGAAAGCATAACAGATACAGGCAGTGGCATAAAACAGAATCAGGGGAGAGGAGAGAAAAGGAGAGCAAGAGTTTTTCACACACACTACTAGTTTTTCTGATTGGTGGTTCTGTGATCTAACTTGATCGTCGGAGTGCAAACGGCCGCTAGAGGCGCCGTCTGTGTGTTTTGCAGGTCGCGTTTGAAGATCCTAGAGAAGGTTCTGAGGGTGATCCTGCAGATAACTCAGTCACGTAGACGGGGCACAGAGAGCTACGAAGCGATTCCTCCGCGTTCGAGTTGTAGGCAGGATCATTTGGCGCCCACCGTGGGGCACGAGTGAATCGTGGTCCCATATACACCACAGTTTTTGAAGCTTACCAAAGTTTTACCAAGTTCTTTGCTGGGGAAAGATGCCAAGAAACAAACAACCATCACCTGCGCCATCTGCTGACGAAGGAGCTGTGACAATGGCGCAGGTCCTGGAGATGGTGCGCACGCTGTAGAACAACGCCGCAGCATCGAGAGTCGAACAAGAGAGGATGCAGACGGAGTTGGCTGCGTCGCAGAGTAGGAATGACGAGTTGAATCGCGTCAATGGAGAGCTAAGGAGGACGTTGCAGGCACAGAAGGAGCGCGCGCTTGAAGAAGGGGTGTTGAGGCCACCGTCGCCTCCAAGAGCGTTCCCCATGCCATTCTCCCCTGAAGTCATGGGAACCATGGTGCTTCCCAACCTGATGGGAGTGAAGGCGTCGTTCACAGGGGTAGAAGATCCGGAGGCGCATTTGACGGCGTTCCACACCCAGATGATGCTGTCTGGGGGCTCAGACGCTGTGTACTGCAAAATGTTCATGAGCACACTAAGCGGAATCGCCATGGAGTGGTTCGTGAACTTACCAGAAGGACATATCACGTCTTTCCCTCAGTTTTCAAAGCTTTTCACTGAGTAGTACATCGTCAACAAAGCACCCGCAGTGGTGTCATACGATTTGTTCGATGTACGACAGTACCAAGGCGAGTCGCTGAAGGACTACCTCAACCGCTTTGGAGCACAAGTGGTTAGACTGCCAAGCAAAGATGAGGATATGCTGGTGCACGCGTTTAAGAAGGGAGTGCTGCCTGGCCCCTTCAGTGAGTCCCTCATCAGGAGCCATCCCAGCACCTTTGCAGAGATCTGACGACGCGCGGTGGCACACATAGTGGCAGAAACAGAGGTTTCTGAGAAAAGAGGGAGTGCTGCACCACCAAGACCGCGTGGAGGGCAAGGGAAACCGCAGCAAGCAAGGGTGCATGAGGCCAAGGAGGGGAAAAAGGTGCGGGAAAAACCTCGTCCCTACGCACCAGGCAAGGACCAGGGCAGAGGGCGTGCAAGGGAGAACAATGCACCCCCAAGATACAATTTCATGGTGGGATTGGCGGATCTCATCGCCCTTCCTGCTGTAGCAGCGAGACTACGCGTACCGGAGAAGACAGATAAGGTACTTGGTAGGAAGAAGAATGAGTGGTGTGAGTTTCACCAGGCCTTTGGCCACACACTCCACTCCTGTTTGGCGTTGGGACACCAACTGGCAGAGTTGGTGAAGTCTGGATTCCTGGCAGATTACCTGCGTGAGCCGCAGGGTGATCGCGCGTCGGGATCCCAGGCTGGAGAACAGCAGCATGAAGTCCCTGTGCACGGTGAAGTGCAAACAATCACGGGAGGCTTCTCTGGTGGGGGATGCACCGCGTCACAGAGAAGGAGGTACGCTCGATCAGTTATGGCGGTAGACTCGGGAGACGAGAGCCATTACCCTGAAGTAGATATTGTCTTCAGGAAAGCTGACCTACGGGACGTTGTCCCGCACGATAACGACCCTGTGGTCATTTCCCTCATTACGGCAGGAAGACGAGTGCACAGAGTGCTCGTAGATCAAGGAAGCTCGGCAGACGTCATGTTCTGGCCGACGTTTAACAAGTTGCAGTTGTCCCCTGATCAACTAAGGCCGTATACCGGGTGTCTCTACGGCTTTGCAGGGGATCAGGTAGAGGTGCGGGAGTACATTGAGCTGAGGACAACATTCACTGATGGAACGACAGCCCGCACCGAAAGGATAAAGTACTTGGTGGTGAATGCCCCTTCTGCGTACAACATTTTGTTGGGGAGGCCAACCCTCAATAGGTTGGGCGCAATACCATCAACGAGGCACATGAAGCTGAAGCTGCCGTCCATGGAGGGGACCGTAATAACCATCAAGTTGGATCAGGCTGAGGCTAGACGTTGTTATGACAACAGCCTAAAGCAGAAGAGAAGTGTATGTCACGTCACCACGACACCACCACCAGGTGTGCGCGAAGAGCGATCGGTGGTTAGGGAAACACAGGGTGCTCAGAGGATGGAGAACGCTACGGTGGGGGGCTCCCAGGTAGCTCAGGTTGAAGTAGAAGAGGAAGGCGTGATCGCTCCTCGCGAGTCAGGGATCGCGAGGGCGGTCATCGCCAATGAGAGATGGCCCCACCCAGCTGAAGGATGGGTCGAAGTCGACATAAGGGGGGAAAAGTTCAAGTTGGGGGGATCCCTCGTTGAAGAAGAGCGAAAGCTGATTGTCGGTGTTATCGAGAAGCACATGGGTGCCTTTGCATGGTCGGCGTCCGACATGCCAGGAATAGACCCCGATTTCCTTTGCCATCGTCTGTCAATGGACCCTAAGGTTCGACCTGTGCGACAGAGGCGAAGGAAATTCAACGAGGAAAAGAGGAAGGTGATCCACGACGAAGCGCAAAAGCTCCTTGCTGCAGGGCACATCAGGGAGATCCAGTACCCAGAGTGGCTAGCAAACGTGGTGCTGGTGCAGAAGTCAAATGGCAAGTGGAGGATGTGTGTGGATTTCACTGACCTCAACAAGGCATGCCCCAAAGACTCTTACCCTTTACCCAGTATAGATGCCCTAGTGGATAGCGCGTCAGGGGGAAAGCTACTCAGCTTCCTGGATGCGTTCTCAGGATACAACCAGATCAAAATGCACCCGATGGATGAATGCAAGACCGCGTTCATGACTGAACGGTCTTGCTATTGCTACAAGTTCATGCCATTCGGACTAAAGAATGCGGGGGCTACCTACCAGCAACTCATGGATAGGGTGCTCTCGCCCATGCTGGGAAGGAATGTGCATGCATACGTAGATGACATGGTGGTCACGTCCCAAGAAAAGAAGCACCATGCAGCCGATCTGGAGGAACTATTCACCACCATCGCCAAGTACGGGCTGAAGCTCAACCCTGAGAAGTGCATTTTTGGCGTGGAGGCTGGGAAGTTCTTGGGTTTCCTCTTAACAGAGCGGGGAATCGAAGCTAACCCAGAGAAGTGCGCGGCAATCGTGGCAATGAGGAGCCCGACGACAATGAAGGAGGTGTAGCAGCTCACCGGTCGCTTGGCAGCCTTATCCCAGTTTATGTCTGCTGGAGGGGAGAAAGGTCATCCGTACTTCCAGTGTCTTAAGCGCAACAGCAGATTCCTTTGGACACAGGAGTGCGAGGAGGCCTTCATCAAACTGAAGGAGTATCTGGCAAGCCCACCAGTCTTGCGTAAACCTCAGGTAGGCATCCCTCTTCGTCTATACTTCGCTGTGACGGAGAGAGTAGTCAGCTCAGTCCTGGTGCAAGAGCAAGATCAGGCCTAGAGGCCTGTGTACTTCGTGAGTAAGGTGTTGCAAGGCCCTGAAACAAGGTACCAGACCCTCGAGAAGGCTGCCCTGCGGTGGTATTTTCAGCAAGGAGACTCAGGCATTACTTCAACAGCTTCACAGTGGTGGTAATGACAGATCTGCCCATCCAAAACGTGCTGAAGAAACCTGACGTAGCAGGAAGGATGGTCAAGTGGGCGGTGGAATTGTCAGAATTTGACATTCAGTACGAGCCCCGAGGACCGATCAAGGGGCAGGTGTTCGCGGACTTTGTAGTTGAGCTGTCGTCGATCGCGACACCTGCAGAAGGTTTAGATTTTCGATGGGTGTTATCGGTGGATGGCTCCTCTAATCAGCAGGGGAGCGGCGCTGGAGTCATTTTGGAAGGCCCAAACGGGGTACTGATCGAGCAATCCCTCCGCTTTGCCTTCAAGGCTAGCAACAATCAGGCGGAGTATGAAGCCCTGATCGCAGGAATGTTGCTAGCAAGAGAAATGGGAGCAAGAAACCTGCTGGCCAAAAGCGACTCTTTGCTAGTCACAGGGCAGGTTACAGGGGAGTTCCAGGCAAAAGATCCCCAGATAGCAGCCTACCTGGAATATGTACAGCTCCTGAAGACGTCCTTCACAGAGTTTGAATTGGTGCACGTGCCAAGAGAGCAAAATGCCAGAGCAGACCTGCTTGCCAAGCTGGCCAGCTCAGACAAGGGGGGGAAGCAGAGGACCATCATTCAGGAGACCTTGAAGGTACCGCGTGCGTTCGTGTCAGACAACCAGGTACTTCATGTGTACAAATCAATGGAGCGTCTGACGATCGGTCATCGGTCGTTGACTCAAGAAACGTTGAAAGCGCCGAGGGTGAGAGCGCGACCGTCGAAAATCGATGAGTCGATGGAGGTCTGCGCGGTGAAGGAACTCGACACGTGGATAACACCGTACTTAGAAGATGGTGTACTCCCACTTGACGTGGCAGAGGCAAAAAGGATAAAGAGGAGCTCAAGTAAGTTTACTCTAATTGATGGTAACCTCTTTAGATTTGGATTCTCTCACCCTGTGCAGATCTGCGTGCACGGCGAGCAATGCACCAGACTCATGTCTGAGCTGCACAAGGGGGTGTGCAGAAGCCATGTAGGTGGTCGCGCTTTGGCAAGTAGGATACTCCGCGGGGTACTACTGGCCAAAGCTGAAGGAAGACTGCGTGAGGTTTGCTCAGCGTTGATAACAGTGTCAACTTCACGCGGACTGGCACAAGGCACCTCCTGAGGAGTTGAGGTCCATCCATAGCCCGTGGCCATTCCACACATGGGGGATCGACATCCTAGGACCTTTCCCCCTGGCGATAAGGCAGATGAAGTTTCTCATCGTGGCCATCGAGTACTTCACCAAGTGGGTGGAGGCAGAACCAGTCGCACACATCACCGCACAGAAAGTCGAGCACTTTGTCTGGAAGAACATCGTCTGTCGCTTCGGAATACCCAAGAAGTTGGTCTCCGACAATGGCACCCAGTTCACGAGTCACCAGCTGAGGAAGATGTGTGAGGAGTTAAAGATACAACAAGTTTTCGCTTCAGTGGAACACCCACAAACCAATGGGCAGGTGGAGTCGGCCAACCGAGTACTGCTCAGGGGGCTGAAGCGAAGACTAGACAAGGCTAAAGGAGGCTGGGCAGAGGAGGTCCCCAGAATCGTATGGCCCAGTAAGGCTCTTAGTTTGAAACCCTTCTCACCCCAGGAGTGAGGCAGGGAATGAACGACCCAATCTGCCAAAGGGTGATGACCTTGGTGAAGGTAAGAGGGGTTAGCGAGAAACACTTTTCTTTCCCCAAAACGAGGCATCACCTCGAGCGATCGATGTCAAAGTCCTCTATGCACTTAGCGCTAGAGCGACAGAGAAGCTAAGTGAAGACCAAAGAACGATGACTGATGAGTCGTCAGTGATTGGCTAGTGGCACAAAGCAGCGCACAAGAACTGTTAAACACAAACCTAAGGGAGTAGCTAGTCGTGATCAAAGTAGAGGCCAAGATCGAAGAGTACAAGATCGCGCTAAACCTAAGCTAGCTAACAGTTAGTCGTGTGCATAAAGAAAGGTGAAGCTCAAGAAAATACAAGAGAAGAAGCTTATAGCTGAAACGAGTATGTATTCACACCAAGTCTTATACAAATTCCAAGTACTAAAAAAGTTGTGCAGAAGTATAAATTTCCAAAAAAGATAGGAGCTCAAGGAGGAGGGGTGAGCTTTCCATCTACCACTTCGTGATAAATGCTGAATTGCGAGAGGTCCAAGTCTGGGAGAACGCATCGGATCTGCTTGAGTGCCAGCTCGAATCCGTCAGTAAGGGCGTCAGCACCCACGTTCATAAGATCGGCTTTCTCAGCCTCCAGTTTTTGCTTTGAGGCCTCCGTAGCATTTTTCTCGGTGGTAAGGGCAGCAAGGGAAGAGGCAGCTTCTTCCAATTGGCCCTTGGCTTCAGACAGTTTGCCCACCACCTCCTCAAGCTTCTTCTCCCCAGCAGCGGCCGCTTCCTTGGTGGACTCGAGCTCCCCCACTAATTGAGAGTTCAGTTGGCGTAGGGAGGAGGTCTCGGCCCGCAGCTGCACCACCTCGCAGTCCAGAGAGTTGACGGTTTGCCCCATCAAGATCTCAGTCTTGATGGTCTCTTGGACCTGCGCTAGGTACTCCCTCCTAGCTCTTTCCACCATGCCCCGCATCAGATATACGGACCCTTGGGTAGCTTCGAAGTCACTTCACAGTGACTCCTTGTCATGCTCAAGCTCCTTTACCCTCTTCTCCAGGGCTATTTGCTTGCGGTGCTGGGTGGAAAACTCCAAAGAAAGCACCATCTGTGATGGAGGAGGGCCCAAGCTCACCACACGATGAAAGTCAAGCCTCCAAGACTAGACGGTCTAGCCAATGATGAGGAGCGTCTAGACTCAAAAAGGAGCGTCTAGCCCATGAAGAGGAGCGTCTAGGCCATGATGAGGAGCAGCTACATAAGGAGCGTCTAGGCCATGATGAGGATTCCTTCTAGACCGTCTAGCTTCACATACACATGGGTCAAAGCTACGGTTTTGGGAAGAGAAGACCTTTGTAATTGTTACATAAAGGCCCATTAGGGGTGCTTAGTAATTATAGTAGTGTAGAAAGCATATTTGTGTGAACATTCTAGAAAGACCATGGAGGGGGGGTGAGCATAAAAACTAGACACACCCCTCCCCATGTGCTCATTTGTGCACCCATGTGCCATGTGCACCCATGTGCTTCACATTTACATTTCATTTGGCTAGCATTAGGGTTGCATTATGGTCCTCCTTAGCCTATAAAAGGAGGAGCCTACACCTTGTATTTTCAAGTTTAATTGAGTATTGTTATGCTGCCCATTTTGTGCACTAGCTTTACTTCTCCTAGAAATCTAGGCTATAAACTTCAATCCTTTCACCTTTCTCCCTTGAGCTGGCCGAACCACTCAAACATCACACTCCTCATGCACCTTCAAAGCCAACACAACTCCTAGGAGGGCTTTGTTTCACTCACCCATTGCTTCCGCACCCTATTTTCTACTTTGATTCAAGAAGAACACATGAAAATGCCATCATTTGGTATCATGAGCTTTTGGTTCTTCAAGATGAGTAGCTTGGTCTTTTAAATTTTCAGTTCTTCTTTATTTCATATTGTCATTTAAATTCCATACTTGTCTTGCTGTTTTTTACTTTTTAAGTTGTTCTTGGTGTGCTTATGGAAGATCCAACCAAAGCACAATTGTTCAATTGATCTTGAACAAATTCTGTGCAGCTTGTGATAGGATTCCTTACACCATTGTGTGGCTGTTTTTCTTTTAGGAAATTGAGTCCTTATTGCTTTCTTATAATTGCTTCATTTTATGCTTTGAGTCTTTATTTTCTGAATCTATAAATGTTGTGTCAAGTCATGTGAATCCATAATTGTCATCAATTCTTAGTAGTCCTATTTTTTTGGCTTGATTGTTTCTTGTTTTTGGGTCTCTTTATATTGCTTTAATCTGCTGTTATTTTGATCCTTTGGTGCTTTTTATTTTTAGTTTGAGTTCATAATTGTGTCTTAGTTCTTACACAATTTCCATTCTTACATTTCCATTGTGTTAATTTTGGTTATCTTGCTGTTTTCTTCCAGTTTTCCAGATTTCCCCTGTATCATCTCTCTGTTCTGGGCTGTTTTGTTTTAAAAAAATATTTCCACCCATAGGAAAATTCTGATTTTCTGGAAAATGCAAGTTTAAAGTGTTATAGAAAAGACAAAAAAAGAATGAGGTCAAAAGAAGCAACAGAAAAAAAATGATAAATCTTACAAAATCAGAGTGCAAATCTTGAGCGCTCCAGCTGGCCGGCCTAACCGAACACCAATTTTGCAAAATTTATTAAAAAAAAATGGTGCATCCGTTTTGAGTGAATCCAAAGACAGATTTTAGATAAGATCCTGAATATCTTGCATAACAAATTTCAGAGCCAAATTCCAAAAATACAGATCAGCATAAATCGGGGAACAAACACGTTTTCTGGCCCACAACATTTTCCAGTGGTGCTGTTTTTTTTATTTCGTCATCTAATCTAGTGCTTTTCTTTAGGTATTCCTTTTGTGTGCCAACTTTTATTGAGTACCTTTAATTGTTTGCTTTATTTTCTTGAATCTCTTTCTAAGTTGTCATATTATAAATCCTTTTGGTGGTACTGTTTTCTTTCAATTAAAATTTGTTTCTTGCTTTTGTTCCTTGACCTCTCTTTTTGGGTGCTGGAATTTAATTTCTCCCTTGGTGCTTATGTGCATGGAATTTGACTTGGTTTAAGGTTTAGCCCTTGTGAATAGGTGCTGGAAATTGGAGAATTAAAGCCAACATTCTAAGGAGGAGACAAAGCCAAAACCGAAACAAGCTTCCTTGAAACAAACACTACAAACACTTAGGAGATCAACAATCAAGACAACAAAGAAGTGCACTAACCAAAAGGAGGAACAACAAAGGGAGTTTTCTTATTTCCTTTGCAACTTGGTTTATTGTTAATTACCTCTTTTAATTACGTTTTAGACGGTGAGTGTGTCTTCAAGGGCTCAAAGTGTCCAAGAAGCCTCACCTAGGGCCGAATAGTATAGCATTCTTAATTAGTAATTGTTACTTGTTTGTAATTGCTTTTCTTTTGCTTTCATAGCTACATTTTGCATGTTTAATTTTGTTAATTGTTGGTGATTGTCTTTCTTTTTGCTTAGTAGTAACGCTTTGCATGCTTATTTTGTGTTAAACCGACTAGCTTTGTTAAATTAGTTAGCATACATTGTTTTCTTGCATTGAAAAAAAAAAATTTGATTTCTCAACTTATTTGTGTTCTAAGTGTTTCACTAAGAGAAAGTCTTGTGTGAAGATATTGGAGGATAGTTTTTGGCAAGGAAAAGGCTTGGTATTTAAGTAGTCCTTTGTGACTCACCTCCCTTACCTGGAAAACTACCTTCTTTAACTTTCCTAAACTTTCTCAAAGTAAAACACCTATATACACAAAGCTTTAGCCATGTCTTCTTCTTCTCATTCTACAAAGTCTATTGGAAGTGAATTAAAATCTTTAAAAACTCTTTTGAAAGAAGTTTCACAAACTGTGCAATCAATTGCATATAGACAATTGGAGAGTGAGACTAAACTTAATGTTTTGACTAAAGCAAAGGATGAGAAGTCTCACATTCTAAAAAAATTACCTTCTCATGCATATATCTCTAAAGATCATGATTCTTTTGGGGAGGGAAGCATTAGAGTAAATGATTATTATCAAGCACCCCCTAGAAGACATAGAGGAGATAGAAAAGAACAAGAAAACCCAAGAGAGGTTAGGGTAGACCAACCCCATTTCCATGGAAAAGAAAATATAGAAGCTTGCCTAGATTGGGAAATGAGGGTAGAAAAATTGTTTGCTTCCCATAAAGAAAGAAAAGAAAGAAAAATACAAAAGAAGAGAGGGGAAGTCGAAAGGGAAGCTAAAGAAAAAGAAGAAAAAGAAAAGCATGAGAAGACCCTTGAAGAACAAAAGGCGTGGGAGAAGAGTGTTCCTTCCCACAAGGTCATTCAACAAGAAGGAAAAGTTGAAAATACATTTGAAAATATACCTCTTGTTGAACAACCTAGCCTTACCTTTTGTAAAGGAACACTTGCAAGCCTAAGTGAAAAAGAAGAGTCTTTAAAAGAAGCTTGCATAGATAAAAATGAAATAGATTATTTCTCATATGTGCTAGGATATCACCAAGTGAATGTCAAGTTTTTTATAAGCATCTACAAAAAAAAAATTTTATGTGAAGTAGTGCCTAAAGAAACTTGTCATGTCTTATTGAGACAACCATTGCAAAGTGTACAAATCCTTATAAACAACGGTTGTCACAACGAGACTATCCTTACACATAAGAGAAAAAGTCTTCATGAAGGAGAACTCATGGGACAAATTAGAGTTGATAAAACTCTAGAGCTTTTAAAAGGAAAACTTTTGTCCCCCATGAGAAAAGAAGTTCAAAGACATTACCTTAGGTACAATTCTTGTTTTCAAAATACGCCCAAGGCAATGTCTCATAAACTCTATACTCCTTCACCTTTTGCAAATGATCCTTGGGAAGATATAAATTTCCTATTAAAACTCCCTAGGACAACAAAAGGTTGTGATTCAATCTTCATGGTTATGGATAAACTCTTCTCTAGAGAAGTGATACATCTTCATGGTTTATCTTCAAGCATAGTGTTGAATAGAGTTCCAAATTTCGCAAACCATGATTTGAGGATTTCCTTTGGAAAACTTGCAACTAAATTGCACACTTTAAATTCTTATCATCCTCAAACGCATGGTCAAAATATATTTGAAAATCTAGCTCTTTCTACTATGCCTAGAATAATCATGAAGTGCACACACAACTCTAGAGGTGAGCAAACATACCATAAAGTAGTTCACAAAACTACTTATATTTCTACTTTTAAAGTTATGTGTGGGTTCAATCATCTTTCTCCTTTTAAGTTGTTACCATCTTCTATAGGATTTATGCCTAAAGAGAAAGTAACCACAAATGAACCTTTTAAAATACATAAGATGATTAGAGACCACACACAACCATTAAAAGAGAAACTTTGTCCAAGGTTGCCAAAACCAAAAGAAAAGCAAAAATGGCAACCTAGTAAAATTAATTTGCAAACTAACACCTATGCCTTATTTGATTATTTCTATAGGTGGAAGTTTGATCCAGGAGGACAAGCTTTGGCGAAGCAAAAGGTTGCTATCCGAGATCAAGTCTGTAGATCTGAGGATAGATCTTTTCCCGAAGGAGGAGATGATGGACACCATCCAGCCACAACCATCCCCCTAGTTGAAGAAAAAGCTTTGGATTTGAGGACAAATCCTTTTCAAGAGGGAGGGGATGATGGAGGACGGCCCAAGCTCACCACACGATGAAAGCCAAGCCTCCAAGACTAGACGGTCTAGCCTATGATGAGGAGCATCTAGACTCAAAAAGGAGCGTCTAGCCCATGAAGAGGAGCGTCTAGGCCATGATGAGGAGCAGCTACATAAGGAGCGTCTAGGCCATGATGAGGATTCCTTCTAGACCGTCTAGCTTCACATACACATGGGTCAAAGCTACGGTTTTGGGAAGAGAAGACCTTTGTAATTGTTACATAAAGGCCCATTAGGGGTGCTTAGTAATTAGAGTAGTGTAGAAAGCATATTTGTGTGAACATTCTAGAAAGACCATGGAGGGGGGGTGAGCATAAAAACTAGACACACCCCTCCCCATGTGCTCATTTGTGCACCCATGTGCCATGTGCACCCATGTGCTTCACATTTACATTTCATTTGGCTAGCATTAGGGTTGCATTATGGTCCTCCTTAGCCTATAAAAGGAGGAGCCTACACCTTGTATTTTCAAGTTTAATTGAGTATTGTTATGCTGCCCATTTTGTGCACTAGCTTTACTTCTCCTAGAAATCTAGGCTATAAACTTCAATCCTTTCACCTTTCTCCCTTGAGCTGGCCGAACCACTCAAACATCACACTCCTCATGCACCTTCAAAGCCAACACAACTCCTAGGAGGGCTTTGTTTCACTCACCCATTGCTTCCGCACCCTATTTTCTACTTTGATTCAAGAAGAACACATGAAAATGCCATCAATCTGCCTAGCCAGGTGCATGTCCACGTCATCTCCGCTCCATTCGACGAGCTCTCAATTGTTGATGAGCTGTCGAACCAAGGTGATGACCCGGCTTAAGTTCTCGTGGCTAGCCCCAGAGACGCTTGGTCGCGAGCTGGACCCACTACATTCAGCAGTAGCAGCGGAGGTTGGCAGTGGCGGCGGGAGACCCCCTGGATGAGCAGAAGCGCCCCCAGCAAGAGAAGAGATTGGCCTGCTGGGGGGGAGATGATGGTCGAGAAGCTGGAGACGGGTGTTGGCGGGGAGAGGGAAGGCACGTGGGCTCTGGGCAGGTTGAGTAGAGGGAGGAGGGGGTGAACCTTCCTCTACCTCCACCACCTCGATCTCCCCAGGTTGAAGAGATGAGGCCCCCTCAACCGCTGGCAGTTTCCTCTTGCGATGTACAAGAGGAGAGCCAGAACTCTCCTCTTCTGTTGAGGGAGCAGCAGCAGCAGATGAAGGAAAGGCCTTCACCAGCTTCCTTCTCTTCCTTCCTTGCTCGGGGCCTTCAGCTGGCGCGACCGAGAGAGGAGGGGCTGCAATAGGCTCGGTGGTGGAAGAAGAGGAGCCAGTCCCTTTGGCCCTCCGGAGTTTGGCAAGCTCCAGCAAAGCTTTTCTCCTGTCCTTCCCTGACATTGAATCTACATCGATGGGAAAAGGAAGAGTTAGATGGTCTAGTTACGCAAGTAAGTCAAAATGTATGCAAGCATGCATGAGAATGTGCAAGTATCCTAAGAGGTGGAAGAAGAAGAGCTACCTATGTACTTTTTCAGGGCCAACACATCGAACTCGTGTTTGATGAGGCGAGCAGAGTTGTACTTGGCCCCCAAGAACAGCCCACATAGCTCGCGCTCGTAGGGCGCCATGGATTCGAGGTCCCGGGGTTTCTTGAACTCAACCGCAGGAACCCAGTAGAGGGGGTACCCTTCAAGCAACGTTGGACTTTGTGGGGTGGCAGATATCATGTAGAACCTGTCCTTCCAATCTTTGAAGGATTGCTGATACAGACCCAAGAGCACCCGTCCCAGCAACCCCGTTCAGACTAACCCAGGACCTGTCCCCAAGGTTCTTCGCTTCGAAGAAATAGAGGAACACGTCCACGGAGGCGTTATGCCCGAAGTAGTTGCAGAGAATTTCAAATGCCCGGATGAAAGCCCAGGCATTTGGATGGAGTTGGCAGGGCGCGACGTTCAACTCCATCATCAGCTCCTTCTCGAAAAAGGTGAATGGCAGGCGTAGCTTCAACCTTTTGAAGATGGCGGAGTAGATGAAGATGAAGGGCACCCCATTGGTGGCCCTATCGTCCGCGCAGATGGGCATCCCTCGAGGATGAATGCAGATTTGGATGTTAAAGTCGTTTTTCCTGTCGATGGCGCAGGAAGGCTCATCGGGATTGTTGCTCAGCAGGGATGTGAGGTGGCCCCGGGGTAGTAGGGTGGAGGTTTCGGCAAGCAACGCCAGGGGGGCCCAGTCGTAGACCCTGGCGTTGTCGTGGTAGGAGGTTGCAACGGGTGGTGGTGGTGGAGCTGGCGCACTTGCGGAAGGCTGTGCACCAGAAGACGAGGCAATAATGCGAGCGGTTTGTTTCAAGCGAGCCATCGCGAGATAGCTGCAATGGAGGAAAAACGAAAAGTCAGAATGAATGGAAGAAGAGGGAATGATGAATGGTTCGGTGAAAACAGAGAAGGGGAAGGAGAAAGAAATGCCCAGGTGAAAAGAGGAAGAAGGAGAAGCAGAAATCAGAGCAAAAACGCGAAAAACCCTAGCGCGGGTCGAGAGAGGGAAAACAGAGAAGATGAATGCATGATAACGAGAAAGATAAATGCAATCGGTAAAAGTAACCTAAGTGGGCCAAGGAAGAAGAAAAACCATACCTTTGAATGATCGCAAGAGTCTTGAAGGTAGAAAACTGGAAGAAGGATGGAAGCTCAGAGAGAGAGTTCGCAGAAAGTCTAAGAGTTGATTGAAGAAGATGAAGAAACAGTGAAGGCGCGCGCTTATTTGAAAAAAGGAAGCGCTAGCGACACTCCACGCTGACCGTTGATGCGTCCACGCGTCGCAAGATTAAGGGAGGAAGTTGTAACGTTAAAAGGGGCCGCACGTGAGGTGGCACGAGATGTGGCCCACATGCCACGTGGACCGAGGGCACGACCACTCAGTCTCTTCGCTGAGAACGAGTTCACAGCTCGAGACTAGAGGGCTTGTGATCTGGTCGGTCATCGGTCGTCGATGACGTCAGCAGAAGATGACCACGTGGACCACTCGCGGGGTGACACGTGGACCAGGTGACAGATAGATCGGGGTGAACGTCATCGGTTGTCACTAACCAAATGACCACCGACAGATCAGGCGGCAGCGAAGTCAGGGGACAGACCACCCAGAACGGTGATCGGTGGTCAGTAACCAAGTGGCCACCAACAGACCAGTTCCCAGATGAACGCCTGGGGGCAGAACGCGAGAAGCAACAGGGCAACGATCAGTCATCAGGTGCATGGTCATCGGGGTCCCGTGTTACACGCAGTTAAACTGGGACTGAGGTTCCCAGCGAGAGCGTTACGCATGGACCTCGCATGAGCACATCTCAGGGAATCGTGCACGAGAGTGGCCTGAGGGAACTAGTAAGCCAGTCGGTGATTGGTGATTCCCTCAACCCGTTACGTGCGCGATACCGTGAAGGGTAAGCCGTTACGCAGAGGGCAACGCTTGGTGAGTGTGCCTAGACCAGCCACACCCAGCGTTCTCCTGAGAGTATGCGATTTACCCAGGTGGGAGAAATATCCTAAGTTACTCCGCAAGGGAATAACTTAGGTGCACAGAGAGAAGCGCTAGAGCCCTTCAAGTAGTGACACGTGTATGGTTAGATGTGAGTTGCATACCTCCACGTGTCACCTTCTGAGAGGGGCGCGACCCAGATAAAGGTGTACTCCGTACCACTAAAGGTACAGACAAGCGCAGCCAAGCGCAGAGACGCGCAGACACTCACACTCTACTGATTCTGGAGGTACGTTGTCGCATAAAAGCATAACAGGGTTCTGACACATGCGAGAAAGCATAACAGAATTCTGTTAGGCCCAGATACAGGCAGTGGCATAAAACAGAATCAGGGGAGAGGAGAGAAAAGGAGAGCAAGAGTTTTTCACACACACTACTAGTTTTTCTAATTGGTGGTTCTGTGATCTAACTTGATCGTCGGAGTGCAAACGGCCGCTAGAGGCGCCGTCTGTGTGTTTTGCAGGTCGCGTTTGGAGATCCTAGAGAAGGTTCTGAGGGTGATCTTGCAGATAACACAGTCACGTAGACGGGGCATAGAGAGCTACGAAGCGATTCCTTCGCGTTCGAGTTGTAGGCAGGATCACCTTGAGTTGCTGTTTTTCTTTTAGGAATTTGAGTCTTTATTGCTTTCTTATTTGGTTCATATTATGCTTTTGAGTCCTTAATTTCTGAATCCATATATGTTTTGTCAAGTCATGTTCATCCACAATGTCAACAATTCTTAGTAGTCCTTTATTTGGCTTGATTGTTTCTTGATTTTGGGTATCTTTAATTGCTTTGAATCTGCTGTTCTTTGATCTTTTGGTGCCTTTTTAATTTTAGTTTGAGTTCCTATTTGTGTTTAGATCCTACACAAATTCTATTTCACAAATTCCATTGTGTTTAAATTTTGGTATCTTGCTGTTTTTGTTTCCAGTTTCCAGAATCCCCTGTTTCACATACTCTGTGCTGGCTGTTTTGTTCCAGAAAATATTTTCACTCATAGGAAAATTTTGATTCTCTGGAATATGCAAGTTTGATGTGTTATAGAGAGAACAAAAAAAGAATTAGTTCAAAAGAATCAACAGAAAAAAATGATAAATCTTTTAAAATCAGTGTGCAAATCTGAGGCGCTACAGCTGGCGTAACTGAACACCAAAATTGCAAAATTTATTAAAACAAATTGGTGCACGCGTTTTGAGTGATTCCAAAGCTAGATTTTAGCTAAGATCTTTAATATCTTGAATATCATATTTCAAAATCATATCTTAAAAACACATCTCAGCATAAATTGGGGAAAAACACGTTTCTGGTCCACAACATTTTCCAGTGGTGCTGTTTTTTTATTTTGTCATCTAATTCTAGTGCTATTCTTAGGATTCTTTTGTGTGCCTACCTTTATTTTGGTAGCTTTTATTTGCTTGCTTAATATTTCTTGGACCTCTTTCTAGTTGTCATAATCTAACTCCTTTTGGAGGTACTGTTTTATTCAATTAAATTGTTTCTTGCTTTTGTTCTTTGACCTCTAATTTGGTGCTGGAATTTATTCTCCTTTGGTGCTTAATTGAATGGAAACTTGACTTGGGTAAGGTCTATTCTTTTGATAGGTGCTGGAATTGGAGAATTAAGACCTTCATTCTAAGGGGAAGCAAAGCTTAGGCCGAATCAAGCTTTCTTGAAAAACACTACAAACACTTGGAGGGCCAACAAGCAAAGACAACAAGGAAGTGCATTTAGCAAAAAGAGGATCAACAAAGGGAGTTTTGTTAATTTCCTTGCAACTTAATTTGTGTTAATTACCTCTTAATTACGTTTTAGACGGTGAGTGTGTCTTCAAGGGCTCAAAGTGTCCAAGAAGCCTCACCTAGGGCCGACTAGTATAGAATTCTTAATTAGCAATTGTTAATTGTTTGTAATTTGCCTTTTCTTTTGCTTAGTTAGTGACGCTTTGCATGATTGTTTTGTTAAGTTTGTGTTAAACCGTCTAGCTTTGTTAATTAGTTAGCATACATTGTTTTCTTGCATTTAAAAAAAAAAGTTTTGATTTCTCAACTTAATTATGTTCTAAGTAGTTTACTAAGAGGAAGTTTTGTGTGAAGACATTGAGGGATAGTTTTTGGCTAAGGCAAAGGCTTGGTATTTAAGTAGTCCTTTGTTTCTCTTTTGATTGTTGTATGTGTTCTCTAATCATCTTATGCATTTTGAAATGTGCATTTGTGGTTACTTTCTCTTTAGGCATAAATCCTATAGGAGATGGTAACAACTTAAAAGGAGAAAGATGATTTAGCCCACATATAACCTTAAAAGTAGAAATATAAGTAGTTTTGTGAACTACTTTATGGTATGTATGCTCATCTCTAGAGTTGTGTGTGCACTTCATGATTATTCTAGGCATAGTAGAAAGAGCTAGATTTTCAAATGTATTTTGACCATGCGTTTGAGGATGATAAGAATTTAAAGTGTGCAACTTAGTTGCAAGTTTTCCAAAGGAAATCCTCAAATCATGGTTTGCAAAATTTGAAGCTCTATTCAACACTATGCTTGAGGATAAACCATGAAGATGTATCACTTATCTAGAGAAGAGTTTATCCATAACCATGAAAATTGAATCAAAACCTTTTGTTGTCCTAGGGAGTTTTAATATGAAATTTGTATCTTCCCAAGGATCATTTGCAAAAGGTGAAGGAGTATAGAGTTCATGAGACATTGCCTTGGGTGTAGTTTGAAAACAAGAATTGTACCTAAGTTAATGTCTTTGAACTTCTTTTCTCATGGGGGACAAAAGTTTTCCTTTTAAAAGCTCTAGAGTTTTATCAACTCTAATTTGTCCCATGAGTTCTCCTTCATGAAGACTTTTTCTCTTATGTGTAAGGATAGTCTCGTTGTGACAACCATTGTTTCTAAGGATTTGTACACTTTGCAATGGTTGTCTCAATAAGACATGATAAGTTTCTTTAGGCCCTACTTCACTTAAAAATTTGTTTTTGTAGATGCTTATAAAAAACATGACATTCACTTGGTGATATCCTAGCACATATGAGAAATAATCTATTTCATTTTTATCTATGCAAGCTTCTTTTAAAGACTCTTCTTTTTCACTTAGGCTTGCAAGTGTTCCTTTACAAAAGGTAAGGCTTTGAGGTTGTTCAACAAGACACATATTTTCAAAGGTAGTTTTAAATCTTTGGTCTTGTTGAATGACCTTGTGGGAAGGAACACTCTTCTCCCACGCCTTTTGTTCTTCAAGGGTCTTCTCATGCTTTTCTTTTTCTTCTTTTTCTTTAGCTTCCCTTTCGACTTCCCCTCTCTTCTTTTGTATTTTTCTTACCTTTCTTTCTTTATGGGAAGCAAACAACTTTTCTACCCTCATTTCCCAATCTAGGAAAGCTTCTATATTTTCTTTTCCATGGAAATGGGGATGTTCTACCCTAACCTCTCATGGGTTTTCTTGTTCTTTTCTATCTCTTCTATGTCTTCTAGGGGGTGCTTGATAATAATCATTTACTCTAATGCTTCCCTCCCCAAAAGAATCATGATCTTTAGAGATATATGCATGAGAAGGTAATTTTTTTAGAATGTGAGACTTCTCATCCTTTGCTTTAGTCAAAACATTAAGTTTACTCTCACTCTCCAATTGTCTATATGCAATTCATTGCACAGTTTCTGAAACTTCTTTCAAAAGAGTTTTTAATGATTTTACTTCACATGAAAAGGACTTTGAAAAGAGAGTCAAAGAGTGCTTGAAATTGTCGGGAGGAAAGCGGATGGGGGCCGACGATGTGTCCCGGTCGGATGTGGAACGGTGTGAGCCGGTCTGCCGATCGACTCAGGACATTGACCGACGCGGATTGCAGCGGTGGCCCAAGACCGGGCTCTTGATATTGTTAGAATAGATGGCTTTAAACTAGATGGGGGTGAATTGTGTAAAGAGGAGAATGAGAATTTATCTCAGGAAACAATTGATTCAGAAATTCAGTTCGCCAAAACAACAACCAAAAGCTGCAGTACCAGAAAAAAACAATCGGTTGTTTATACCAGCAAACAACAAAATAAAACTGAATTTAAAGAGTTAGAGATAGAGAGATTGTACACAGTTGTTTATACTAGTCCACTCCAAACCCAGAGCTACATCCAGTCTTCTCAGAAACCCTGAGGAAATCCACTAAGCAACCACACCTTGATCACTTACACAACAACCAAGAGAATGACCTTGAACACCTCAAGAAACACACTGAAGATCAAACATTTGATTCTGGACAACTTCAATCTGTTCATCCAGAGTCATAAACCTTGCATCCATGTTGTCAAACCTGGTTTCAATCCTTTGGAAATTACTAACACAGAGATCGTGGAGGCTCATTTGATTTTCAGCAAAGCTATCAAGCCTATTCACCATGAGTCTTTCAAAAGGCGACATGGTTTGCATCCTTTCTCCTTGATTTCCAGCACCAGCACTTAGTCCAGCATCTTGATAATCTTCAGGTGGATCTACATGTTGAACATCCATATCAGCAGGTTCATCTTGTTCAAGATTAGCAGCACCACTAGATGAGGCACCATGATCACCATCCTTGCTTATCCATTTTCCACCTACTTTTGTAAAACCCATTTTGCTGAGTGATCCATTGTTCAACTCTTGAGTTGACTTGACCAACTCAGATGTTTCATCTTCAAGGTTTACTTCAAAATAGAGTATAAATTTAGATATCAAAACAACATATGGATAATGATAACAACATATGGATAATGATAATCACCTAACCTCATGGCTTTTTGCATGTGCTCTTTGATGATGTAGATCCAATTCATCTTGATTTTCTTGGTGATGCAGAAGATATAAACCTGATCTTCTTCAGTTAGAACAGAATGATTACTCCCTCTTGGAGTTAGAATCCAAGTTACAATGAGAGCAAGCAATCTCTCATCAAGCTTTAGACCTCCAACCGAGCATGTACTTACTTGAGCATGTTGATTCTTCAAGCAACTCTTGTAGAATTGGATTTTGTTAAAATCCTCCACCACTCCAAGGTTTCCCTTATTGATTCTAAGATCAGAGAACTTGAGACCAGCAACAGCAGTCCATACTTCATGACTTATCTCCATTTCTACACCTTTCACGTGAGAAACTAGATTGTTTCCCTCAAACTTTAGGTTTGTGTAGAACACCCTCACCAAATCTGGATATATGTTTCCCTTCATCTCCAGAAACTTTTTGAGAGATTGATCCTTGAGCAGCCTTCTCACATTATCAAGCTTTTGACTTTTCAGCCAATCAAAGCATACAACCTTGGGGTTGTTTATCTTCTTGATACTTGTTTCATACGTATACTTCTCAATAAGATCATTGTCTCCAGAAAACCAGCCTTCTAGCCTTCCTTCAGACCTTACAACCCTGGTTTTGACTCTTTTTGAGGTGGGAGGAGTTGATTCCATGATGGCAGAGAAGAAAACAAAGAAGAACTCACTTCACAGATTTTTGCAAGAGATGTTGCAATTGGTTGTTCTTGTGGAAGAGATCAGCTGCACCAGATTTTATAGCAGAAAAAGAATCAATTTGCATTTAATTTCAGAGAGAGAGGACTTGACTCTGCTTTGCACAGAAAATGTTAGAAAAAGCTGAGAATCACATGGTCTTCACATGTGATCTTTGACTAGTCATTAAGGCTCTTGTATTTCCAAGATTTTGGAATATTTTCCTTTATGGCTGTTATATCTCCTCTCTGAACATAATCAGCTTTCAATACAAATTCTTTGACAAAGATTCTCTCTTTGAATTGATCTGCAACGGATAGAAATTCAAAATAGGAATTAAAACAATTTCTTCATAGTACTGTCAGACCCAAAACAATCGGTTGTTTCGAAGAAACAATCGGTTGTTTTTCTGCAGCAGTTAAAACTGTGTTTGAATTTTAACCTTGAGCAGAAGGAGTTCAAAGCAGATGACACTGATCATAAAAAGATTGTTTAACCATGAGAAAGAACTTTGAAACAGAAATTAAGAACAAATAAAGGAAAGTCTTATCCTTATGTTAATTCTTCAATGAGCCATGTGCTTTATGATCAAGAAGCCTCTTTTCACTGTTGAGGTCTTTTGCATAGCATTGATTCACCTTCAATGACAGTCTTTTTCTTCAAAAGCTTGATCAGATGACTCAGTCCCTCCTTTTTCTTTAGTTTTCCTGCATGAAAGATTTCAAGCAACAAGATTTGGTCCCTTTACAAATTTGGGTCCGTTTGACTTTTCTTTGCAGTTTGAAACTTCACATCCCTTAGGAATCCATTTCATAAAACCTCTTGGAACAGAATATTTCCTTATTTTACAGAACCTAACAGAGTGGTCTTTCTTCATGCAGTAAAAGCATGTAACAACCTGTTGTTTCGTCTTAACAATCGGTTGTTTTTCTGATTTTCTTAAAAAAAAATTTGAAAACTTATCTTGCTTGTTCTGTGGATTGAAGCCTAAACCAGCCTTTCCGAAAACACAGCTTTGAGATGCCAAGACATTCTCAAAGTTACATTTCCCCTTTGAAAGCTTGTCCACAGTTTCAACAAGATAATGAACCTTTTTCTCAAGATTTTCACAATTTTCGCATATGAAAGTATCACACTTGCAAGAAGCATTTTTGAAAGCTTTTTCCAGATCTTCTTCAAGTAATTTAACTCTCTTTTCAAGCCAACTATTAAGATCTTTCAATCGGTTGTTTGAAAGAACCAATCTATTAGCTTCATCATGTGTTTCTTGAAAAGCTTCAAGTAATTCATTGTAATTTTGTTCATTTAAGGAAGCACATGAACTTACCTCACTTGAGCTGCAAGATTCATCATCATTTTCAGCTACCAAACATATGTTTGCTTTTTCATCTTCACTTGATGATGACACCTCATTTTCATCCCAAGCTATGTAGGCTCTTTTTGTCTTGCCTTTCTTCTCCTTGTAGCTAGTCTTTTTTCTCTTTGCTCTTGTTTGGACAATCTGCCTTTATATGACCTTGCTCACCACAACCAAAACAAGTATAGTTATTTGAATTCAAATCATTGGATTTCTTGTTTCCATATCTATCTTTGTTGTTGTCTTTGTTGCGGTTTCTCTTTAGGAATCTGCTGAATTTTCTTGACAGCAAGCTAAGGTTTTCCTCATCACTATCATCACTGGAATCTTGCTTTCCCTTGTGCTTGGAAGCTTTTAAGGCTATGCTCCTTGTGTGCTTATCTTCACTCTCTTGAACATTGAGTTTATTCATCTCTAGCTCATGTTCCCTAAGCTTTCCAAACAAAGAAACAACACTTAATGATGTTAGATCTTTAGATTCGGAAATAGCAGTTACCTTTGGTTGCCATGCTCTATCAAGACATTTCAAGATCTTGATGTTCAGCTCTTCTTTATCAAAGGTCTTGTCGAGGCTCATAAGGTGATTGATAATGTGCGTAAATCTTTTCTGCACCTCAGCAATTGTTTCTCCTTTAAGCATTTTAAACATCTCATACTCTTGGATAAGAGCATGCTTTCTAGCTCTTTTCACCTCATTTGTTCCTTCATGAGTGACTTCCAAAGTGTCCCACACTTCTTTTGATGATTTGCATTGCGAGACCCTGAAAAATTCATCAAAATTTAAAGCAGAGGTTATAATATTTTTGGCAATGCAATCGAATTTGGCCTTTATGCTTTCTGCTTCAGTCCATTGAGACCATGGTTTCTTAATGACAGATCCATCATTTTCAAACTTTGGGACAAAAGGACCATTTTCAATTGCATCCCAAATTCCTTTGTCAAGAGATTCCATAAATATTTTCATTCTTACTTTCCAAAACTGGTACTTCAAAACACAAAACAAAGGTGGTCTGTTAATTGAAGCACCTTCCCTAAAAGGTAGTCTATCAGCCATTAAAAAAGATTTTTAGGATCAACTTGAATAACTTTAAGGAACCAAGCTCTTGATGCCAATTGTTATAATAGATGGCTTTAAACTAGAGGGGGTTGAATTGTTTAAAGAGGATTTTCGTAAACTTTTAAGCTTAGAATGAAAATACTTCAAGAAAACCTTGATTAAGAAATCATGTTTTCCAAAACATAAAGCAAAAGCTGCAGTACCAGAAAAAACAATCGGTTGTTTCACAGAAACAATCGGTTGTTTATACCAACAAACAACAAAATAAAACTGAATTTAAAGAATTAGAGATTGAGAGATTGTACACAGTTGTTTATACTGGTTCACTCCAAACCCAGAGCTACATCCAGTCTTCTCAGAAACCCTAAGGAAATCCACTAAGCAACCACACCTTGATCACTTACACAACAACCAAGAGAATGACCGTGAACACCTCAAGAAACAAACTCTCCTTGGTCAACACACCAACACTAAGATTGCTGATCTTGATCCCCTCAAGAACACACAGCCAATCTTAATCTTAGAAAACACATAAACGAATACAAGCAGAATCCTATTCCATACACTTTGATCAATCACAAACTCTTAGCAATCTCAACTATTTGAAAAACTCAAAAACTCTTAGCAAAAATGATGGAGGAGGGCCAAGCTCACCACACTATGAAAGCCAAGTTCCAAGTCTAGACCGTCTAGACTCAAGAGGAGAGCGTCTAGACTCCATAGGAGAGCATCTAGCACAAGATGAGGGGCGACTACAAAAGGAGCGTCTAGGAGGAAGCCTAGACCGTCTAGGACCTATCACTAGGTCCATGACCAAGCACCTTCACGCACAAATGGGTCAAGCAACGGATTGGAGGGAGAAGAACTTATACATGCTACATGGAGGCCCATTAGGGGTGGCTTAGTAGTTAGTGTAGTGTTAGAAAGCATAAACTTGTCTTACATGTGATTTACCCTAGATTTGGTGCATATTCTAGAACATTGCCTCACATGGCCGGTCATGTGCCCATGTGCTCCATGTGGAGTAATTTCCATTTCATTTAGGTAACATTTCATCTTCTCTTAGCTTAGCATTTACGGCCTCCTTAGCCAATAAAAGGAGAAGCCCATCACTTGTATTTTAAAGATTAATGAGAGTAATGTTATGCTGCCCACATTGTGCCATACATTTCTTTTGCCTAGTTTCTACGACCTAATCTTCATCTTCATCATCTACCATAGGGCTGGCCGAACCTCCCTTCTTCCATACTCATCATGCACCTTCAAGATCACTATAACTCCTAGGAGGATCTTGCCCATCTGAATCCATAGCTTCCGCACCATTTTTCACAACATCCAAGAAGAGCTCCATGAGAATGCCATCATTTGGTATCATGAGCATAGGTTTTTCAAAGATGAGTAGTTCTTGGTCATTTTCATTTTGAGTTCTTCTTATTTTCCTTGTTGTTCATCTTTATATTCCATATTGTCTTGCTGTTTTTTAATTTTTGCTTTGAATTGGTGTGCTGTTTGGAAATTCCAATCGGTGCATCTTGTTCAATTGTTCTTGAGCAATCTTTGTGCAATTTTTGGTAGGATTCCATATACCTTGTGTTGCTGTTTTTATTTTAGGTATTTGAGTCCTTATTGCAATTTTATTTGGTTCATTTTATGCTCTTTGAGTCTTTTAATTTCTGAATCTATATATGTTTTGTTTAGTCATGTTTTTCCAAAATGTCATCATATCATAGTGGTACTTTGTTTGGATTATTTGTTTCTTGATTTTGGTGTAAATATTTGATTTGAATCTGCTGTGTTTTTGATCCTTTGGTGCCTTTTATTTTTAGCTTGAGTTCATATTTGTGTTTAGATCTACACAAATTCCTTTTCATCAAATTCCATTGTCTTTGTCTTTTGGTATCTTGCTGTTTTTTCCAGTTTTTACAAAATCTCCTGTTTTACATAACTTTGTGTTGGCTGTTTTGTTTAAGAAAATTATTTTCCTACATAGGAACTTTCTGATTCTCTGGATTATGCAAGATTGAGGTGTTACAGAAAAGACAAAAAAAGAATCAGCTCAAAAGAGTCAATAGAAAAAAAAATGATAAATATTATAAAAACAGTGTGCAAATCTGGGCGCTACAGTTGGCGTAACTGAACACTGATTTTGAAAAATTTATTATAAAAAAATGGTTCATGCGTTTGGAGTGAAACCAACGCCAGAATTTAGTTGAGATCTTGAATTTTTTTGCATATAAATTTTCAGAAGAAAATCTTAAAAGGGCAGCTCAGCATAAATCAGGGAAAATCACGTTCTCTGGCCCACAACAATTTTTCAGTGGTGCTGTTTTTTGATTTTAAAATCAATTCTAGTGCTATTCTTAGGATCCATTTTGTGTGCCTACCTTTCTTTGAGTACCTTTATTTGCTTGTCTAATATTTCTTTGGAACTCTTTCTAGTTGTCACAATTTAACTCCATTTGTGTGGTACAGTTTTTCCAAATAAATTGTTTCTTGCTTTAATTCTTTGGCCTCTAAATTTGGTGTTGGATTGATTCACAATTGGTGCTTATTTGAGTGGTGATCCTGCCTGTTGACCGAAACGCTGGAGCTTTGCCTCGTCAAACTTGGATCGACTTCTGCGCCGTGTTAGCCTCCGTCCTTCACCGCGATCCACCTCAAGAACCTGCAAAAGACGAAACGGCGCCGCTGCGGCCGATCACGCTCCGACGCCCAAGTCAGCGACTGAACCACCAATTACTTAAGAGTAAAACTCAAGAACTCTAAGGAACCGTGACAAGTTCTCTCTCAGCGTACTCTCGTTCTCGCAGTTGTAAAGAAGTAATCTAAACGCGTGCGTACCTCAGAAGTTCGTTGGAAACTCTTATATACCTGGGCACTTTCTCTCTCCTGGCAGTTACACATCTGGACACGTGGCTCGCATCCAGCTGTACACGTGCCATCATCTGGAGCATCCTTGACTTGGGCGCTACTTCTGACTCTTCTTTGGCTAAGTTACTTATGCATGATATACTCAGTGCATAGTTGCCTTGGAGCGTGATCTCTTCTGGGTGGCGAGTTCGGGTGCCTTCGTACACACCTTCCCTTTGGTCTCGCCGGCCGCCTTCATGATCTGCCCTACCTGTTTCACCGTGTATGTTCAAGTGTGCTATCTCCCGAGCTCATCCTCTGGCCATCTGGGAAATGACCATCTGCCTTCATCTTCGGCGATGTCCTTGTTTCGGCGATCTCTAATCACTTTGTCGCCTGGGTTCGCATCTGGCGACTTCATCTTCAACCCGGTGACCGCCGGTTAAGGTATGCTGGAGGTCGGAGCACGCCAACTTAATAACTGGCGACTACACGAGCCCCCCGACTTCCTTCCCTTCTGCCAGCCAGGTGTCCCGTTTAGCACGCCTATATGACAGCTTGATGCCACGTCATCACTTCCGACTACCAGGGCGGTACACAAGCCCCCCAGTCTTAAGCGAAGACTTGTCCAGCGAAAAGACCAAAGGAGCCACGTCAATACCGATCTACGTGGCGCTGGCGCAGAATTCCAAACGTTTGTACTTTCTGCTTTCCTGACGCTCCACCAAACATTCTCCCAATCGCTCGACACGTGTCTTCATCAACGGTTGCCTTTAGTTGTCGTTTGCGCTTCCAAAACCATTTGAAAAACCCTTAAACCCATTTCACTTCTACTGTTCCATCACCTCTTTGCCTTCTCAAACACTCTGTGTTTTTCTGCAAAAACCCACGAAGCTCTTCAACCTTCTGACTCCTCAACTTTCTTCAGCGTTCGTCTGATCATCAAAAGGTACCCCCTTTACTTCTTCTGTTGAGTTTTCCTGCATTTTAACCGATTCGCATCATCCATTAACTGCCTGGTGCATACGCTGTGGGTTGTTTCTCCTGCTTCTCCCTTCTCGTTCGTTCGTTTTTTCATCCTTCTTTCACAATCGAGTCAGCCTCTGCGAACTCTGCTCACCTTTCCCTTTCTTCTTCCTTTGCAGTTTCCGCGATGGCTCGCTCAAAGATCACCCCAAATCCTCCTCCCTCGTCACGAAACCCTCCGTCTCAAGCTCATAACCCACCACGAGCACCTGGTGCTTCTTCTTCCCAGGCTGAGAGGCCTACAACCTCTCGCCCTGACCTGGCTCAGGCTACTCCACCGGTCGCCGGAGGAGCCTCCATCCCTACCCCAGATTATAAGATGCTATACCCCTGGGCCAACTCGACTTTGCTGAAGGAGACTTCTTCAGTAAATTCTGCAGGGGCAGTTCTTCGATTGAAGAAAGGGGATGAGCCCCACCTGTCGTTTCATAAGGAGCACGATGACAAGCTGATGGTGCTACCTTGTCCCCCCGACGTGCCAGTTTGTGCAGACGACAAAGGGAACAACGGCGAGTTGTTCTGCTTTGTATACACCACTTTATTCAAGAAGGTGAAACTTAGGTTTCCCTTCACTCGTTTTGAAAGGGAGCTACTTACCGAGCTCGACATCGCCGCCGCCCAGCTCCATCCCAACAGCTGGGCATTCGTGCGGGCGTTTCAAATCATGTGCGCACATTTGGGACTTCCAGCGTCAGTGGACGTTTTTCTTTTCCTTTTTGAAGCTAAACACCCAGGAGATCGCCTGTGGGTGAGTCTGAACGGGATTGCTGGGAGGTCGATCCTCTCTATCTTCCAGCAATCCTACAAGGATTGGAAGGGCAAATTTGTCCAAGTGCGCCCAAACGACCAGGACGCCTCGCTGCTCGACGGTTTTCCCTTGTACTGGGTAAACAAGGGAAATAAAGAATCCAAAGGAAGCTTCAGGAGGCCAAGAAGCCCTGACAACATGGGTGCTTTGGACAAAGATCTGTGCCTCTTCTGGAAGAGCGTGGCAGACGCCAACATTACCTTTCTCACCACTGCGCTCATCTCCTTCGAGTTCTTCGAAGATCAACTCGAGGCTCGCATAGGTTAGTGCTTATCTCAACGCTTAAGTTTTTGCCCTGTGTTGTACCTCTGTTTGTTGTTGCTCTTAACCTGGTTTGTTGCGCACAAGACTTGAGTTTTATTTTCTGCATCACTTGTTTGTCTCATCTGCATACTTGCTCATGCGTTTATCTTTCTCTTTGTGCTGACCTGTATACCTTTGTATTATGCAGATCTAATGTTGGGCAAGGGAAAACTGGCTGAATTGAGGGCACTCGCCCGAGCCCATGGGTTGGCGTCGGGCTCTCACACCGTTCCCAATTCAGTGGTGGAGATCGCCGCTGCCCAGGGCAGATCGCCCCCTAAAGGCCCAGCTCCTTCCGAGGCCCAACCCGCCCAACAACGCAAGAAGCTCATCCTCAGGAAGCCAAAGAGGAAAACCCCTCAGGTGGTCCATGAGGATGAAGAAGAAGACGATGAGGCAACAGAAGATGGCCTCATCACCAAAAGAAAGAGGGTGGCGCCTTCTTCACCACCTGCTCCACCTCCTCCTCCAACATCAACACCACCTTCCTCGCCAGCTCCACCTCCAACATTGCCTCCTCCCCCAGTTCCCACATCGCCAGTCCAAGCAGTTCCCTTGGCGGCGGCATTTCCTGTGGTTGAGGTTGTTGAGCCCAACTTCATGGAGAACCCCCCGAGCGCCTCCAGGCCATATGTTTCTGCTGGAGGGGGTCCTCCTTCAACCGCCTCAACTGCTAAAGCTGTACCAGGCGAGAATGAAGGCGCTCACAACTCGCCTATCATGATTACCGAGTCCCCCTCGTCACCACCGCGTCAAGAAGCTCCAACTCAACAGCCAACTCAAGAAGGTGGTGGCGAGAACCAGCAACAGGCTCCCCTAGTGCTTCCACAAGCAGATCTCTCCCTTGCAGTCAAAAGAGTGTGGGAACCCTTCTCAGCAAAACTCAAGATGATGGTAGAGGATTTTCCCTCCATCATATCAAAAGCTGTGGACACTTCCAACAAAAAACTCCAGGATGACATCTTCGTGCTCCAAGAGGAGAATCGCACAATAAGGATTGAGGCGGAGAAGTTGTCCTGCAACCTCATGCTGGCTGAAATCGATCATTCCCGAGTGGAGGATGCCATGAGCACCGAGCTTCGGGCGCGCAAGGAGGCCACCGATCTACGCCATAAGGTCCCCTATCGCGTCAAGGTGGCTGACCTGGAGGCGTTGATCAAAGCAGATGCCGCCAAGGTAAAAACCCTTGAGAAGAGGTCAGCAGATCGGGAGGTCTTCTTGGGGAAAGTTGGAAAGGAGAGAGACGACACCATGGCCAAACTCGCCGAGGCCAAAGATGAAAGTGGGAAGATCACCACAAAGCTGGCCCAGGCGCAGGCGGAATCCAAGAAGGTTGCTGAAGACCTCCTTCAAGCTCGTGAAACAACCGAAGAACTCAAGAAACAAGCTGAAGAGCTAAAACAGCAGAACGAGGGGCTCAAGAAGCAGATTGAAGAACTCGAGCTGAGCTCCGCCCAGATCCTTGCCGCTGGGTTTGACGCTGCTTTGGAACAATTCGCCTGCCAGTACCCTGGCTTGGATCTCTCCATGGTGTCGCTGAACAACGAAGTGGTGGACGGGAAGATTGTTCCTTCTTTGAGACTAGCTGCTCGCTGCTTCCCTTCATCACTTACTCATCTGCCTCTTTCTCAGACAATTTACTTGTGATAACTTTCCTCCTTTGTACATGTAATTTGAACTGATATACTTATGTTATGACATTTCCTATCTCTTTATATAGTATCTCTGTTAACTTTTATTTCCCTTGTATAAATCTCTTAGACGAAATAGACTTAGCAACTTCGTGAGCGCAATTACATATTAACTGCTTCGAACCATCAAATTTTGAACGATAACATTCTAACAACTTGTAAACTTAAGGTAATAAACCTCAGCGCGAAATCACTTTCCAAATACCGAGCTTCAACCCGACTAATGGCTTAAGACACAGCTCACCTGATCTGCTTTATCAAAACGGGCCTTGGCTTCTCGCCGTCGCTTGGATTTCTCCTGGTCGCCAAAGATTCTTTAGCGATACTAGCTTCCTCTTGCTCTCACAACTTGGCCATTGTTCCCTCATCTGGGGGTAGAGGCGCCTTTCGGATCCTTCTCTACCTCCCTGAGCTTCAGAACAAGGAATCGGGTGGCTGGGCGTTCTCTTCGAACCTACCTTAGCCACCCTCCGAGCTTCTTCCACCCTTTACACCATACTTGAACTCGTTCGAGACGAGAAGGATTTTATCTTGCCTGAACTCGCTCATCGGCGAGAAGGTCTTTATCTCGTGCCTCTACATTGCCCCAGGGGCTACATCATCTCTCCCCCAGAAACACTGAGGACTTTTTGCTGGTGCCTCTACATTGCCCCAGAGGCTACATCTTCTCTCCTCTGGAAGCACTGAGGACTTTTTGCTGGTGCCTCTACATTGCCCCAGAGGCTACATCTTCTCTCCTCTGGAAGCACTGAGGACTTTTTACTCTTTCTAGCCTGCACTCGCTCGACGGTGAGGAGGTCTTTGTCTCACCTCAGGACGCGCGAGGGCGTTGAGGTTTTTTAACTGGTGCCTCCGATCGCCGAAAGACGATGAGGACTTTAAACTTTAACTGATGCCGCCAATCGCTGACAGACGATGGGGACTTAGAAAACTTTTTAGAAAGCATGCAACATAACTCCAAACTCGCCTTAAATCACATATAAGTGACAAGGTCTTTCTTCAAAACTTTCGAAGAACAACAAGCATGCAATCTAAAACACTTTAAACTTTGAAAACTCTTCTTTATTGGGCGGCCTCATTAAAAACCCTCCTTAGGGAAAAAAGAGTGCCCCCTTCAAACTGTTTTAACAGAAACATTGTAAAGCTCTTCGTGTTTGTTTTTTACTTACAAAGCTTTTAACTGTAATATAACTTGAGGTGCGTGGCGTTCCAAGTGCGAGGAATCGCCCCTCCTTCCAACGTCTCTAAGCGGTAGGCGCCGTTCCCGAGCGCCTCGGTTATCCTGAACGGTCCCGTCCACTTAGGCGACAGCTTGTTCTCCATCTCGTACTGGTGGGCCTTCCTCATCACCAGGTTGCCTTCTCTGAACTGTCTTGGCATCACCTTCGAGTTATACCTTCGTTCAATCCTTCTTTTCACTGCCTCTGCCTTCACTCTCGCCTCCTCCCTGACCTCATCCAGCAAATCCAGATTCAGCCTTCTTTCCTCGTTCGAGTCTTCCGCTACAAAGTTCTAGAATCTCGGCGAGCGCTCCTGGATTTCTACTGGAATCATTGCGTCGCACCCATAGACCAGGCTGAACGGGGTCTCATGGGTTCCTGACTGCTCGGTGGTGTGGTACGCCCAAACTATACGGGGTACCTCCTCAGCCCAACTTCCTTTGGCTTTCTCTAGCCTTCTCTTCAAACCTCTCAGCAATACCGGATTGGCCGACTCTACTTGGCCATTCGTCTGAGGGTGCTCGACGGATGCAAACACTTGTTGAATTCCCACCCCTTCGCACAGCTTCTTCAACAGGTGACTTGCAAACTGAGTCCCGTTATCTGACACTAGGCGCTTGGGCACACTAAAACGGCACACGATGTTCTTCCACACAAAGATTTCGATCTTGTGTGCGGTGATCTGGGCCACTGGTTCCGCTTCAATCCACTTGGTGAAATATTCAATCGCCACCACCAAGTACTTCATCTGCCTGATCGCCAGCGGGAATGGTCCCAGAATATCGATCCCCCACGTGTGAAACGGCCAAGGGCTGTAAATCGACTTCAACTCCTCGGGAGGCGCCTTGTGCCAATCGGCGTGCTGCTAGCATTGCTTGCAGCACTGCGCATACTTCTTGCAGTCTTTCTCATCGTAGGCCAATAGTAACCTGCACGGAGAGTCCTTGCAGCCAGAGCTCGACCCCCGACGTGGCTTCCGCAAATCCCCTGGTGGAGCTCGGCCATGATTCTTGTACATTTTTCCCTGTGCACACACTCCAAGAGTGGGTGTGTGAATCCAAACCTATATAGCTCGCCGTCAATCATTGTGTACTTGCTAGAATTCTTTTTTATCTTCCTAGCCTCCGTCGGATCCAGCGGGAGAAGGCCATCCGCCAGGCATCGCTTGTACAGTGTTACCCAGGTGTCTGGCTCATGGGTCGTGCAGACCTGCGTCATGTTCACCTTTTCTCCCCGACATGCTCTTATTCTTGGCGACCTCAAGGTCTCTTGAGTCAAAGATCTGTGACTCCTCGCCGCTTTCTCCGTCGACTTGCTTATCTGAAGAACCAGGTGATCTGCCACAAATGCTCTGGGCGTCTTCAGAGTTTCTTGGATCACCGTCCTCTGCCTACCCCCCTTGCCTGAACTGGCGAGCTTGGCTAGCAAGTCAGCTCGGGCATTCTGCTCTCTGGGTACATGCACCACTTCAAAGGAGACAAAGGAACTCTTCAATTCCTGTACATACTCCAGGTAAGCCGCCATTTGTGGATCTTTAGCCTGGAACTCGCCTGTTACTTGTCCCGTGACCAACAGCGAGTCACTCTTAGCCATCAACACCCTAGCTCCCATCTCCTTAGCCAGTAAGATGCCGGCGATCAGCGCCTCATATTTTGCTTGATTGTTGTTGGCCTTGAAGGCAAACCTCAGGGATTGTTCGATCAGCACGCCGTTGGGTCCTTCCAATATGACTCCAGCACCGCTACCCTGCTGGTTCGATGATCCGTCCACGGAGAGGACCCAGCGAAAGTCATCCCCCTCAACTCGTGTCGATTCAGACGAGAGCTCGACCACGAAATCTGCGAAGATCTGCCCCTTAATCGGACCTCGGGGCTCATACTTAATATCGAACTCCGACAGCTCCACCGCCCACTTCACCATCCTCCCGGCGACGTCGGGCTTCTTTAGAACCTTCTGCATGGGCAAGTCGGTCATTACCAGTATCGTGAAGCTGTGGAAATAGTGGCGTAACCTTCTCGCCGAAAAGACCACTGCCAATGCAGTTTTCTCCAAGGCCTGATATCTTACTTCCGGGCCCTGCAGCACCTTGCTGACAAAATAAATAGGCTTCTGGGCCTGATCTTGGTCTTGGGTGAGCACCGCACTCACCGCCCTCTCAGTCACAGCAAAATACAACCTGAGAGGGGTTCCCGTCAACGGTTTGCACAAAACCGGCGGGCTTGCTAGGTACTCTTTAAGCTTGACGAAGGCCTCTTCACACTCCTTCGTCCAAGTAAACTTGTTGTTCCGTCTTAAGCACTGAAAATACGGATGGCCCTTCTCTCCGCTGGCTGACACGAAACGAGACAGGGCGGCCATTCGACCTGTAAGCTGCTGCACTTCCTTCACGGTAGCCGGGCTCCTCATCGCCAAGATGGCAGCGCACTTGTCAGGGTTGGCTTCTATTCCTCTTTCAGTTAAGAGAAATCCCAAGAACTTTCCTGCCTCCACGCCAAAGATGCACTTCTCGGGATTCAGCTTTAACCTAAACTTGGCGATCGTAGTGAACAATTCCTCCAAGTCTGCAACGTGCTTGCTCTTCTCTGGCGAGGTCACGACCATGTCATCCACGTACGCTTGCACATTCCTTCCCAGCATTGGTGCAAGTACCCGATCCATCAACCTCTGGTACGTGGCCCCCGCGTTCTTCAGCCCAAATGGCATCACCTTGTAGCAGTAGCACGATCTCTCGGTCATGAAGGCGGTCTTCTCTTCATCCATGGGATGCATCTTTATCTGGTTGTACCCCGAGAAAGCATCCAGAAAGCTTAGCAACTTACACCCTGCAGCACTGTCGACCAGGGCATCTATGCTTGGCAAAGGATATGAATCCTTTGGGCAGGCCTTGTTCAGATCAGTGAAATCGACGCACATGCGCCATTTCCCATTGCTTTTCTTCACCAGCACGACATTGGCCAGCCAATCAGGGTACTACACCTCCCTGATATGGCCTGCAGCGAGGAGCTTCTGTGTTTCGTCCCTGATCGCCTGCCTTCTCTCCTCGTTGAATTTCCTCCTCCTCTGTCGTACTGGTCTGACCTGGTTGTCCATCACCAAATGATGGCACAAAAAGTCGGGATCGATCCCGGGCATGTCCGAAGCGGACCATGCGAACGCATCCAGATGCCGCTCTATCACCTTGGCGATCTGGTCCTGGAGCTCAGTCTCCAGAGATCTTCCCAGCTTGAAGATCTTTCCCCCGATCTCCCTTTCGAGCCACTGCTCGACGGGTTTTGGTCTGGTCTCTCTGGCGATCACCGCCCTGGCGATTCCCTGCTCCCTCGCTTCCTCAGGGTGATTCCTCGCCTCTTCTTCCTCTCGACCGGCGTTCCCCTCCCCCAGCTCAGCATCTACCATCACCACGTCGCTTCCGGCGGTCTCCTCCATCACCGTCGGCCTGGGCTTCACACCGGGTGGCGGGGTGGTTGTCACGTAACTCACAGACCTCTTGTTCTTCAGGCTATTCTCATAGCACTTCTTTGCTTCTTTCTGGTCGGATTTGATGGTGATCACCACCCCCTCCATAGATGGCAGCTTCACCTTCATGTGCCGGGTCGAGGGTATAGCGCCTATTCTGTTGAGCGTGGGTCTTCCCAACAGAATGTTGTATGCTGAAGGAGCGTTCACGACAAGGTACTTGATTTTTTCTGTTCTCGAGCCCGCCTCATCCGTAAACGTAGTCCGCAACTCAATGTACCCCCTGACCTCCACCTGGTCGCCAGCGAAACCATACAAACACCCTCCACAGGGCCTCAGCTGGTCAAGGGGTAGTTCCAACTGTGTGAAAGTCGGCCAGAACATCACGTCTGCCGAGCTTCCTTGGTCCACCAGAACCCTGTGGACCTTCCTTCCCGCCGTAATCAGCGTTATGACTATGGGGTCGTTGTCATGAGGCACAACGTCCCGAAGATCTTGCTTTGTGAACGTAATGTCCACATCCGGCGAGTGGTCCTCAAACATATCCACCGTCATCACAGACCTCGCATACTTCTTCCTCTGTGACGCGGTGCATCCGCCTCCTGAGAAACCCCCTGCAATGGTGTGGATTTCTTCGTGGGTAGGCATCTCGTGCTGCTGAGCCTCACCACCTGCTGGTTGGGAGCTCGACGCGCCCCCCGTCCTTCTATCCACCAAGTAGTCGTTGAGGAACCCGCTCTTAACCAGATCGTCGAGCTGGTACCCTAAAGCCAAGCATGAGTCCACGGTGTGGCCAAAGCCCTGGTGGAACTCGCACCAGGCGTCCGGCTTTGGTCCCAGCACCTTGTCGCCCACCTTCTCGGGGGCCTTCAACCTAGCTGATATATTGGGAATGGCGATCAGGTCCGCCAGTCCCATGACAAACTTGTGTTTTGGCGGGCGATTGTACTCCCGGCGTCCTGGTTGAGAGCGCCCTGGGCCCCTGCCCTTGTTCTTCCTCGGATCATAAGAAGGCGTGGGAGAAGAGTGTTCCTTCCCACAAGGTTGCTCAACAAGACAAGCCTTTTGAAAACGTCTTGGAAAATTTGCTTCTTGTTGAACAACCAAGCCTAGTCTTTTGTAAAGGAACACTTGCATGCATTGCCACAAGTGATGAACTCATGAGTCTACCTCCTCAAGTAGAAAAACTTTTAAGTGAATTTGAAGATATATTCTCTAATGAAGGACCTATTGGACTCCCTCCCATTCGAGGTATAGAACATCAAATTGACTTCATTCCGGGGGCAAGCCTACCAAATAGGCCCGCTTATAGAACAAACCCCGAGGAAACCAAGGAGATAGAGTCACAAGTTCAAGACTTGTTGGAGAAAGGTTGGGTTCAAAAGAATCTAAGCCCTTGTGATGGCATTTTCATGAAGTTCTTCTTGAATCAAAGTAGAGCAAAGGGGCGGAAGCAATGGATGAGGTGAGCAAGATCCTCCTAAGAGTGGTGTTGATCTTGTAGGTGCATGATAAGTATGGGTATTGGGTGGTTCGGCCAGCCCAAGGGAAAAGATGAAGGAATTGAAGTTTAGAGCCTAGGATTCTAGGGAGAAGCAAAGTTTGGCACAAAATGGCAGCATAACTTTACTCACAATAAACTTGGAAATACAAAGAGAAGGCCTCCCTATTTATAAGCTAGATGGTCGTGATTCTTAAGCTAATACCTAATGAAATGTAAACCAAATGAAATGCAAATCATAGGCACATGTGCTATGACCGGTCACACATAGCAAGCTTCTAGAATGTTTAACTCAAATGTGCTTTCTACACTACTCTATCTACTAAGTACCCCTATTGGGCCTTTATGCAACATATACAAGGCTTTCTCTCTTCCATCCGTGGCTTCATCTACTTGTGCTTGAACATGCTTAGCCATTGACCTTGTGAGAGGACCTAGACGGTCTAGTTCCACATCTAGACGCTCCATTGGTAGCCTCCCTTCTTCACGTCCTAGATGCTCATTCCTTGGAGCTAGACGTTCCCCTTGGTCTAGACGCTCTTCATGGTTTGGGCTTTGGCTTCCTTGGCTAGATGTGCTTGCCCCTCCTCCATCACCTTGTGTTGTACCTGTCTTGTTGGTGCCCAAAAAAGATGGAAAATGGCACATGTGTTGTGATTGTAGAGCAATCAACAACATCACCATCAAGTATAGGCATCCAATCCCAAGGCTTGCTAACATGCTTGATGAACTACATGGGTCACCATATTCTCTAAAATTGACCTTAAAAGTGGGTATCACCAAATTAGAATCAAAGACGGTGATGAATGGAAAACCGCTTTTAAGACCAAGTTTGGATTATATGAGTGGTTGGTGATGCCCTTTGGGTTCACTAATGCCCCTAGTACATTCATGAGGCTCATGAATCATACCTTGAGAGATTGTATAGGTAAATATGTTGTAGTTTATTTTGATGATATCTTAGTGTATAGCAAGACCCTAGAAGACCATCTAAGTCACCTTAGGGAAGTTCTTCTAGTGCTTAGGAAAAATAGTCTTTTTGCCAATAGGGATAAGTGCACCTTTTGTGTAGATAGTGTAGTTTTCTTAGGTTTCATAGTTAACTAAAGGGGGGTGCATGTTGACCCCGAGAAAATCAAAGCCATCCGAGAGTGGCGCACTCCACAAAATGTAAGTGATGTAAGGAGTTTTCATGGGTTAGCTAGCTTCTATAGAAGGTTTGTGCCTAACTTTTCAAGCCTAGCTTCTCCTTTGAATGAACTTGTAAAAAAAGATGTTGCATTTTGTTGGAATGATAAGCATGAGCAAGCCTTCCAAAGGCTAAAAGCTCAACTCACCAATGCACCAATTCTATCTCTTCCAAATTTTTCCAAAACTTTTGAGATAGAATGTGATGCATCGGGAGTAGGCATAGGTGTGGTATTGTTGCAAGGTGGACACCCCATTGCCTATTTTAGTGAAAAACTCCATGGTGCCACCCTCAACTATCCCACCTATGACAAAGAGCTCTATGCTCTTGTGCGAGCCCTAAAGACTTGGGAACACTACCTTGTGTCCAAAGAATTTGTCATCCATAGTGATCACGAGTCTTTAAAATATTTAAAGGGCCAACACAAGCTCAACAAGAGACATGCTAAATGGATGGAGTTTCTTGAACAATTTCCTTATGTAATCAAATACAAGAAAGGAAGCACCAATATAGTAGCCGATGCTCTTTCAAGACGGCATACACTCTTTTCAAAATTGGGTGCCCAAATTCATGGATATGATCACATAAGAGAGCTTTACCAAGAGGATCAAGAACTTTCATCCATCTATGCCCAATGTCAACATAGGGCGCAAGGAGGTTACTATGTGACCGAGGGGTATCTTTTTAAAGAAGGAAAACATTGCATTCCCCAAGGCACACATAGGAAACTCCTTGTCAAGGAATCACATGAAGGAAGACTCCTGGGCCATTTTGGAGTTGATAAGACTCTAGACATTTTGAAAGAAAAAATTTGTTGGCCACACATGAGAAAAGATGTCCAAAGACATTGTTCTAGATGCATATCATGTTTAAAAGCAAAGTCTAGAACAATGCCTCATGGACTCTACACTCCCTTGCCGATTGCAAATGCTCCTTGGGAAGACATTAGCATGGACTTCATTTTAAGGCTCCCTAGGACTGCAAGAGGCCATGATTCTATCTTTGTGGTAGTGGACCGTTTTATCAAAATGTCCCATTTTATTCCTTGTCACAAGGTAGATGATGCTCAAAATATTTCTAGACTCTTCTTTAGAGAAGTGGTGAGACTTCATGGTCTACCTAGAAGTATAGTATCCGATAGAGATCCCAATTTCATAAGCCACTTTTGGAAAACTCTTTGGGGCAAACTTGGAACAAGACTACAATTTTCAACTTCTTGTCATCCTCAAACGGATGGCCAAACCGAAGTAGTAAATAGATCTCTTGGGATGAGTATCTTCCCCACATTGAGTTTGCTTACTGATCCTGCCTGTTGACCAGGACGCAAGAGCCTTGCCTCGTCAAATCTGGATCGACTTTGCGCCGTGTTAGCTTCCGTCCTTCGCCTTGATTCACCTCAAGAACCTGCAAAAGACAGAACGGCGCCGTTGCGGCCGATCACGCTCCGACGCCCAAGTCAGCGACTGAACCACCAAAATACTAAGAGAAAACTAAGAACTTCAGGAACCGTGCAAAATTCTCTCTCAGCGTACTTAAGTTCTCGCAAGCGTAAAAGAAGTATTCTAAAACGCGCGTACCTCAGAAGTTCGTTAGGATTCCTTATATACCTGTGCATTTTCTCTCTCCTGACAGTGACACATCTAGACATGTGGCTCGTATCCAGCTGTACACGTGTCACCATCTGGAGCATCCTTGACTTGGGCGTCACCTTTTACTCTTCAGGCTTTCGGCTAAGTTACTTATGCAGGAAACAACTTAGCGCATAACTGCCTTGGAGCGTGATCTCTTCTGCGTGGCGAGTACGGGTGTCTTCATACACACCTTCCCTGTGGTCTCGCCGGCCGCCATGATGATCTACTTCACTTGCTTCATCGTACATGCCCAGGTAAGCTGTTCCTCGACCTCAACCTCCGGCTAGTTAGGGAATGACCATCTGACGACTTCATCCTCTGTTTCGAAAGATTGGAACAAGCTTCCCTGAGCCTTCGGCGATGTCCTCCTTTCGGCGATCTCTGATCACTTGGTCGTCTGGGTTCGCATCCGGCGACTTCATCACAAACCTGGTGACCGCCAGTTTAGGTATGCTAGAGACCGGAGTGCGCCAACTTAATGACTGGCGACTACACGACCCCCCCAACTTCCTTCCCTTCTGCCAGCCAGGTGTCCCGTTCGACATGCCTATACTATTGCTTGCTGCCACGTCATCACTTCCGACTACCCGGGCGGTACACTTACAATCGAGTAGTCCACAAGACTACTAATGCTTCTCGTTTTGAAGTAGTATATGGATTTAATCCTGTCACACCTATGGATTTGTTACCTCTTCCTAATCCACAAGAATTTGCGCACAAGGAAGGAGTAATCAATGCCGATTTTGTGAAGAAAATGCATGAGAAGATTAAAATCCAAATAAAACAACAAAATGAAAAGTATACCAAATACAACAATAAAGGGAAGAAAGAAATAATTTTTGAGGAAGGACACTTAGTTTGGCTTCACTTTCGCAAAGACCGATTTCCAACTCAAAGGAAGTCCAAACTAAGTCCCCGAGGTGATGGACCCTTTCAAATCCTCAAGAGAGTCAACAACAATGCATACAAATTGGACCTACCTCTTGAATATGGAGTACATGATACTTTTAATGTAATTGATCTTTCTCCATTTGTAGGTACCAATGACGATGAGGACGAACTGGATTTGAGGACAAATCCTTTCCAAGGGGGAGGGGATGATGGAGGAGGGCCAAGCTCACCACACTATGGAAGACAAGATCCAAGTCTAGACCGTTTAGAGCCATGTGGGGAGCGTCTAGACCCAAGTATGAAGCGTCTAGCACAATATGAGGGGCGACTACAAAAGGAGAGTCTAGGAGGAAGCCTAGACCGTCTAGGACCTATCACTAGGTCCATGGCCAAGCATCTCCACGCACATTTGGGGCAAGCAACGGATGGAAGGGAAAGGAACTTGTACATGCTCCATGAAGGCCCATTAGGGGTGGCTTAGTAGTTAGTGTAGTGTTGGAAAGCATAAACTTGTATCCTTTTTATTTAACCTAGTTAGCTCACGTTTTCTAGAAGATTCTCCACTAGGAACGGCCATGTGCTCCATGTGCCATGTGCCTCCACATTTCCATTTCATTTAGCTAGCATTTCATCTTATATTAGCTTAACATTTATGGCCTCCTTAGCTTATAAAAGGAGAAGCCTATCACTTGTATTTGCAAGATTAAATTGAGTAATGTTATGCTGCCCATTTTGTGCCATACTTGCTCCATTCCTAGTTTCTAGGTTTTAATCTTCCTTCACCATCTATCAAAGGGCTGGCCGAACCTCCCTTCTTCCATACTCTTCATGCACCTTTAAGGTCACCACAACTCCTAGGAGGACCTTGCCCATTTCATACATAAGCTTCCGCACCATATTACCAAACATCCAAGAAGAGCTCCTTGAGAATGCCATCACTTCAGGTAGCCAAATGCCTCGTCATCTAATTAGTGACGCGCTTGGTTGAAAAGCGAGTGGCGCGAAGCTACCATGCGTTGGATTATGATTGAACGCCTCTAAGTCAGAATCCGGGCTAGAAGCAATGCGTGTGCCCGCCGTTTGTTTGCCGACCAGCAGTAGGGGGCCTTGGCCCCCCAGACACACGTGTCGTTGGTGACCCTCGTAAGGTGAATCAGCCTTGCGAGACGCCTTGAAGCGCAATTCCCATCGAGCGGCGGGTAGAATCCTTTGCAGACGACTTAAATACGCGACGAGGTATTGTAAGTGGCAAAGTGGCCTTGCTGCCACGATCCACTGAGATTCAGCCCTTGTCGCTTTGATTCGTCCCTCCCCTTCAACCACTCAAACAAATATCTTGTCCCTAATTTTATCATCACATTTTACAAAATCTAAGCAAGTACTTGGAAATCGCCAGAGGTTTTGCTTAATAGTGATGTGTAGTCCTGACTATACGTGAAAGTGTTTCATCACACGTGATGGGAATGTACCGCATTCCATTCAAAATAGAATGAAAAATTGATATTGGTTGGGTTTGGACTTAGCTAAGTTTAGTGTGTTGGCTAGTTTTTGTGACTTGGTGGTGTGTGGGTTGAAAAACGAAAGTCATGGTTTTTGTACCACCCTGGTAGTCAGAAGTGATGACGTGGCATCGAGCTATTATATAGGCGTGTTGAACGGGACACCTGGCTGGCAGAAGGGAAGGAAGTCGGGAGGCTCGTGTAGTCGCCAGTTATTAAGTTGGCGTGCCCTGATCTCTAGCATGCCTAAACCGGCGGTCACCGAGTTTGAGATGAAGTCGCCAGATGCGAACCCAGACGACCCAGTGGTTAGAGATCGCCGAAACAAGGACATCGCCGAAGATGGAGGCAGATAGTCATTTCCTAGCTAGCCAGAGGATGAGGACGGGAGACAGCTTACTTGAACATACACGGTGAAGCAAGTAAAGTAGATCATGAAGGCGGCTGGCGAGACCACAGGGAAGGTGTGTACGAAGGCACCTGAACTCGCCACCCAGAAGAGATCACGCTCCAAGGCAACTATGCACTGAGTTGTGTCATGCATAAGTAACTTAGCCAAAAACCTGAAGAGTAAGAAGTGGCGCCCAAGTCAAGGATGCTCCAGATGGTGACACGTGTACAGCTGGATGCGAGCCACGTGTCCAGAAGTGTAACTGTCTGGAGAGAGAAAGTGCGCAGGTATATAAAGAGATTCTAACGAACTTCTGAGCTACGCACGTTTAGATTGCTTCTTTACGCTTGCGAGTTTTGAGTACGCGGAGAGAGAATTTTGCACGGTTGCTTAGAGTTCTTGAGCTTTCTCTTAGTATTTGGTGGTTCAGTCGCTGACTTGGGCGTCGGAGCGTGATCGGCCGCAGCGGCGCCGTTCTGTCTTTTGCAGGTTTTTGAGGTGGATCACAGTGAAGGACGGAGGCTAATACGGCGCAGAAGTCGATCCAGGTTTGACGAGGCAAGGCTCTTGCGTCCCGGTCAACAGGCAGGATCAGTTTTGCAAAACTGGCTGGACTCAATACTCACAAATGCCTCCAAATCGATGTGGGAGAAGTTTTGGAGCAAAAGGAATTGATCTTTACATGGTTGGTGCATGGCCAAGTTCCATGATTTTGGTGTTTTAGCTTGATTTTGTGACTTGGTGGTGTGTGGCGTGAAAAACGAAAATCTTGGTTTTGGAAAACTGGCTGGACTCAATCCTCACAAATGACTCCAAAGTGATGTAGGAAAAGTTTGGGAGCAAAAGGAATTGATCTTGACATGGTTGGTGCATAGCCAAGTTCATGATTTTGGTGTTTTGGCTAGATTTTATGACTTGGTGGTGTGTGGGGTGAAAAACGAAAATCTTGGTTTTGGAAAACTGGCTGGACTCAAAACTCACAAATGCCTCCAAAGTGATGTGGGAGAAGTTTGGAAACAAGAAGAATTGATCTTGACATGGTTGGTGCATGGCCAAGTTCCATGATTTTGGTGTTTTGCTTGATTTTGTGACTTAGTGGTGTGTGGGGTGAAAAACAAAAATCTTGGTTTTGGAAAACTGGATGGACTGAATCCTCACAAATTCCTCCAAAGTGATGTGGGAGAAGTTTGGGAGCAAGAGGAATTGATCTTGACATGGTTGGTGCATGGCCAAGTTCCATGATTTTGGTGTTTTGCTTGATTTGTGACTTGGTGGTGTGTGGGGTGAAAAATGAAAATCAAGGTTTTGGAAAACTGGCTGGACTCAATCCTCACAAATGCCTCCAAAGTGATGTGGGAAAAGTTTGGGAGCAAAAGGATTTGATCTTGACAAGGTTGGTGCATAGCCAAGTTCATGATTTTGGTGTTTTGGCTTGATTTTGTGGCTAGGTGGTGTATGAGGTGAAAAATGAAAATCTTGGTTTTGGAAAACTGGCTGGACTCAATCCTCACAAATGCCTCCAACGTGATGTGGGAAAATTTTGGGAGCAAAAGGAATTGATTTTGACATGGTTGGTGCATAGCCAAGTTCATGATTTTGGTGTTTTGGCTTGATTTTGTGACTTGGTGGTGTGTGGGGTGAAAAATGAAAATCTTGGTTTTGGAAAACTGGCTGGATTCAATCCTCACAAATGCCTCCCAAGTGATGTGGGAGAAGTTTGGGAGCAAAAGGAATTGATCTTGACATGGTTGGTGCATGGCCAAGTTCCATGATTTTGGTGGTTTGCTTGAGTTTGTTACTTGGTGGTGTGTGGGGTGAAAAACGAAAATCATGGTTTTGGAAAACTGGCTGGACTCAATCCTCACAAATGCCTCCAAAGTGATGTGGGAAAAGTTTGGGAGCAAAAGGAATTGATCTTGACATGGTTGGTGCATAGCCAAATTCATGATTTTGGTGTTTTGGCTTGCTTTTGTGGCTAAGTGGTGTATGGGGTGAAAGATGAAAATCTTGGTTTTGGAGAACTGGCTCGACTCAATCCTCACAAATGCCACCAAAGTGATGTGGGAAAATTTTGGGAGCAAAAGGAATTGATTTTGACATGGTTAGTGGATGGCCAAGTTCCATGATTTTGGTGTTTTGGCTTGATTTTGTGACTTGGTGGTCTGTGGGGGTAAAAAACGAAAATCTTGCTTTGGAAAAATGGCTGGACTCAATCCTCACAAATGCCTCCAAAGTGATGTGGGAAAAGTTTGGGAGCAAAAGGAATTGATCTTGACATGGTTGGTGCATAGCCAATTTCATGATTTTGGTGTTTTAGCTTGATTTTGTGACTTGGTGGTGTATGGGGTGAAAACTGAAAATCTTGGTTTTGGAAAACTGGCTGGATTCAATCCTCACAAAGGCCTCCAAAGTGATGTGTGAGAAGTTTGGGAGCAAAAGGAATTGATTTTGATATGGTTGGTGCATGGCCAAGTTCCATGATTTTGGTGTTTTGGCTTGATTTTGTGACTTGGTGGTGTGTGGAGTGAAAAACGAAAATCTTGGTTTGGAAAAATGGCTGGACTCAATCCTCACAAATGCCTCCAAAGTGATGTGGGAAAAGTTTGGGAGCAAAAGGAATTGATCTTGACATGGTTGGTGCATAGCCAATTTCATGATTTTGGTGTTTTGGCTTGATTTTGTGACTTGGTGGTGTGTGGGGTGAAAAATGAAAATCTTGGTTTTGGAAAACTGGCTGGATTCAATCCTCACAAAGGCCTCCAAAATGATGTGTGAGAAGTTTGGGAGCAAAAGGAATTCATTTTGATATGGTTGGTGCATGGCCAAGTTCCATGATTTTGGTGTTTTGGCTTGATTTTGTGACTTGGTGATGTGTGGGGTGAAAAACGAAAATCTTGGTTTGGAAAAATGGCTGGACGCAATCCTCAAAAATGCCTCCAAACTGATGTGGGAAAAGTTTGGGAGCAAAAGGAATTGATCTTGACATAGTTGGTGGATAGCCAAGTTCATGATTTTGGTGTTTTGGCTTGATTTTGTGACTTGGTGGTGTGTGGGGTGAAAAACGAAAATCATGGTTTTCGAAAACTGGGTGGAATCAATCCTCACAAATGCCTCCAAAGTGATGTGGGAGAAGTTTGGGAGCAAAAGGAATTGATTTTGATATGGTTGGTGCATGGCCAAGTTCCATGATTTTGGTGTTTTGGCTTGATTTTGTGACTTAGTGGTGTGTGGAATTGAAAAACGAAAATCTTGGTTTTGGAAAACTTGCTGGACTCAATCCTCACAAATTCCTCCAAAGTGATGTGGGAAAAGTTTGGGAGCAAAAGGAATTGATATTGATATGGTTGGTGCATGGCCAAGTTCCATGATTTTGGTGTTTTGGCTTGATTTTGTGACATGGTGGTGTGTGGGGTGAAAAACGAAAATCATGTTTTTGGAAAACTGGGTGGAATCAATCCTCACAAATGCCTACAAAGTGATGTGGGAGAAGTTTGGGAGCAAAAGGAATTGATTTTGATATGGTTGATGCATGGCCAAGTTCCATGATTTTGGTGTTTTGGCTTGATTTTGTGACTTAGTGGTGTGTGGGATTGAAAAACGAAAATCTTGGTTTTGGAAAACTTGCTGGACTCAATCCTCACAAATGCCTCCAAAGTGATGTGGGAAAAGTTTGGGAGCAAAAGGAATTGATTTTGATATGGTTGGTGCATGGCCAACTTCCATGATTTTGGTGTTTTGGCTTGATTTTGTGACTTGGTGGTGTGTGGGGTGCAAAACGAAAATCTTGCTTTGGAAAAATGGCTGGACTCAATCCTCACAAATGCCTCCAAACTGATGTGGGAAAAGTTTGGGAGCAAAAGGAATTGATCTTGACATAGTTGGTGGATAGCCAAGTTCGTGATTTTGGTGTTTTGGCTTGATTATGTGACTTGGTGGTGTGTGGGGTGAAAAACGAAAATCATGGTTTTGGAAAACTGGGTGAAATCAATCCTCAGAAATGCCTCCAAAGTGATGTGGGAGAAGTTTGGGAGCAAAAGGAATTGATTTTGATATGGTTGGTGCATGGCCAAGTTCCATGATTTTGGTCTTTTGGCTTGATTTTGTGAGTTAGTGGTGTGTGGGGTGAAAAACGAAAATCTTGGTTTTGGAAAACTTGCTGGACTCAATCCTCACAAATGCCTCCAAAGTGATGTGGGAAAAGTTTGGGAGCAAAAGGAATTGATCTTGACATAGTTGGTGCATAGCGAAGTTCATGATTTTGGTGTTTTGGCTTGATTTTGTGACTTGGTGGTGTGTGGGGTGAAAAACGAAAATCATGGTTTTCGAAAACTGGCTGGAATCAATCCTCACAAATGCTTCCAAAGTGATGTGGGAGAAGTTTGGGAGCAAAAGGAATTGATTTTGATATGGTTGGTGCGTGGCCAAGTTCCATGATTTCGGTGTTTTGGCTTGATTTTGTGACTTAGTGGTGTGTGGGGTGAAAAACGAAAATGTTGGTTTTGGAAAACTGGCTGGACTCAATCGTCGCAAATGCCTCCAAAGTGATGTGGGAAAAGTTTGGGAGCAGAAGGAATTGATCTTGACGTAGTTGGTGCATAGCCAAGTTCATGATTTTGGTGTTTTGGCTTGATTTTGTGACTTGGTGGTGTGTGGGGTGAAAACCGAAAATCATGGTTTTGTAAAACTGGCTGGAATCAATCCTCACAAATGCCTCCATAGTGATGTGGGAGAAGTTTGGGAGCAAAAGGAATTGATCTTGACATGGTTGGTGATGGAGGAGGGCCAAGCACAACCTCGCATGAAAGGCTATACTCCAAGTCAAGAGCGTCTAGACCCAAGCCAAGCATCTAAGACCAAGCTAGGAGCGTATAATACCAAGCTAGGAGTGTCTAAAATCAAGCTAGGAGCGTCTAAGACCAAACTAGGAGCGTCTAAGATCGACCTAGGAGCGTCTAAGATCAAGCTTGGAGCGTCTAAGACAAGAAGACTTTGATCAAGCTATGAATGGGAGAATCACATATTGGTACATGTTCCGTGAAGGCCCATCAAGTGTAGCCTAGTTTTAATTGGGGTGTAAATAGCATAGCCATGTGGACAAATGTTTATTTTTTTGCACATTAGAATTAAGGAGGAGTTAACCTTGATTAGCTAAAGGTTTCTAGAAGCTTTCACTAATCAAGTTCGGCCATGTGCACCCATATGCCATGTGCCTCCATGTGCCACTTCATTACATTTCATTTGGGTTACTTTTGTGTAGCATTTAGGTCATCAAATCTTGTCCTCTTTAGCCTATAAAAAGAGGAGCCTACACCTTGTATTATCAAGATTAAATTGAGTAATGTTATGCTTCCCATTTAGTGCCATACTTTGCTCCTTGCCTAGCTTCTAGGTTTTAATCTTCATTTCACCACCTTCAAAGGGGATGGCCGAACCTCCCCATTTCCACACTCTTCATGCACCTTCAAGGTCACCACACCTCTTAGGAGGACCTTGTTCATCTCTTCCATTAAGCTTTCGCACCATCTTCCACAAACATCCAAGAAGAGCTCATAGGAAATCCATCATTTGGTATCATGAGCTCATCTTGCTTCCATATTGTCTTGTTGTTTTAATTTTCGTTTTGAATTGGTGTGCTGTTTGAAATTTCCAATCTGTGCATCTTGTTCAATTGTTCTTGAGCAATCTTTGTGCAATTTTTTGGTAGGATTCCATAGAGTTTGTGTTGCTGTTTTATTTTAGGTATTTGAGTCCTTATTGCAATTTTATTTGTGCATTTTGTATTCATTTCAGTCTTTTAATTTCTGAATCTATATGTGTTTTGTCTAGTCATGTTCTTCCAAAATGTCATCAAATCATAGTAGTACTTTGTTTGGCTTATTTGTTTCTTGTTTTTGGTATAAATGCTTGATCTAAATCTGCTGTGTTTTTATCCTTTGGTGCTTTTTATTTTTAGCTTGAGTTCATATTTGTGTTTAGTTCTACACAAATTCCGTGAACGGCGCGAGGGCGTTGAGGTCTTTTAAACGTTGCTGGTGCCTCCGATCGCCGAAAGACGATGAGGACTTTTAACTTTAACTGATGCCGCCAATCGTCGAAAAGCGATGGGGACTTAAAAACTTTTTAGAAAGCATGCAACATAACTTCAAACTCGCGTTAAATCACATTCGAGTGACAAGGTCTTTTTTTCAAAACTTTCGTAACAACAACAAGCATGCAATCTAAAACACTTTAAACTTCGAAAACTCTTCTTTATTGGGTGGCCTCATTAAAAACCCTCCTTAGGGAAAAGAGAGTGCCCCCTTCAAACTGTTTTAACAGAAAGCTTGTAAAACTCTTCGTGTTTGTTTTTACTTACAAAGCTTTTAACTGTAATATAACTTGAGATGCGTGGCGTTCCAAGTGCGAGGAATTGCCCCTCCTTCCAATGTTTCTAAGCGGTAGGCGCCGTTCCCGACCACCTCGGTTATCCTGAACGGTCCCGTCCACTTAGGCGACAACTTGTTCTCCATCTCGTACTGGTGGGCCTTCCTCATCACCAGGTCGCCTTCTTTAAACTTCCTTGGCATCACCTTCGAGTTATACCTTCGTTCAATCCTTCTCTTCACTGCCTCAGCCTTTACTCTCGCCTCCTCCCTGACCTCATCCAGCAAATCCAAATTCAGCCTTCTTTCCTCGTTCGAGTCTTCCGCTACAAAGTTCTGGAATCTCGGCGAGCTCTCCTGGATTTCTACTGGAATCATTGCGTCGCATCCATAGACCAAGCTAAACGGGGTCTCATGGGTTCCTGACTGCTCGGTGGTGTGGTACGCCCAAACTATACGGGGTACCTCCTCAGCCCACGATCCCTTGGCTTTCTCTAGTCTTCTTCTCTTCAAGCCTCTTAGCAATACCCGATTGGCTGACTCTACTTGGCCATTTGTCTGAGGGTGGTCGACGGATGCAAACACTTGTTGAATTCCCACCTCTTCGCACAGCTTCTTCAACAGGTGACTTGCAAATTGAGTCCCGTTGTCTGACACCAGGCGCTTAGGCACACCAAACCGGCACACGATGTTCTTCCATACAAAACTCTCGATCTTGTGCGTGGTGATTTGGGCCACTGGTTCTGCTTCGATCGACTTGGTGAAATATTCAATCGCCACCACCAAGTACTTCATCTGCCTGATCGCCAATGGGAAAGGTACCAGAATGTCGATCCCCCACGTATGAAACGGCCAAGGGCTGTAAATCGATTTCAACTCTTCGGGAGGCGCTTTGTGCCAATCGGCGTGCTGCTGACATTGCTTGCAACACTGTGCATACTTTTTGCAATCCTCCCTCATTGTTGGCCAGTAGTACCCTGCACGGAGGGTTCTCGCGGCCAGAGCTCGACCCCCGACGTGACTTCCGCATATCCCTTCGTGGAGCTCGGCCATGATTCTTGTACATTTCTCTCCGTGCACACATTCCAGGAGTGGGTGTGTGAACCCAAACCTATACAACTCGCCATCAATCATTGTGAACTTGCTAGAATTCTTCTTTATCTTCCTAGCCTCTGTCGGATCCAGCGGGAGAAAGCCATCTGCCAGGCATCGCTGGTACTGTGTTATCCACGTGTCTGGCTCAAGCGTAGCGCAGACCTGCGTCATGTTCACCCTCTCTCCCCGACATGCTCTTATTCTCGGCGATCTCAAGGTCTCCTGAGTCAAAGACCTGTGACTCCTCGTCGCTTTCTCCGTCGACCTGCTTATTTGAAAAACCAGGTGATCTGCTACAAATGCTCTAGGCGTCTTCAGAGTTTCTTGGATCGCAGTCCTCTGCCTACCCCCCTTGCCCGAACTGGCGAGCTTAGCTAGCAAGTCAGCTCAGGCATTCTGCTCTCTGGGCACATGTACCACTTCGAAGGAGACAAAGGAACTCTTTAACTCCTGCACATACTCTAGGTAAGCCGCCATTTGTGGATCCTTGGCCTGGAACTCGCCTGTTACTTGTCCCGTGACCAACAACGAGTCACTCTTAGCCATGAGCACCCTAGCTCCCATCTCCTTGGCCAGCAAGATTCCGGCGATCAGCGCCTCATATTCTGCTTGATTGTTGTTGGCTTTGAAGGCAAACCTCAGGGACTGCTCAATCAGCATGCCGTTGGGCCCTTCCAAGATGACTCCAGCACCGCTACCCTGCTGGTTCGACGATCCGTCCACCGAGATTACCCAACGGAAATCATCCCCCTCAACTCGCGCTGCTTCTGACGAGAGCTCGACAACGAAATCAGCGAAAATCTGCCCCTTGATCGGACCTCGGGGCTCATACTTGATATCGAACTCCGACAGCTCCACCGCCCACTTCACCATCCTCCCAGCTACATCAGGCTTCTTCAGAACCTTCTGGATGGGCAAGTCGGTCATCACCAGTATTGTAAAACTGTGAAAATAGTGGCGCAACCTCCTGTTTTTTTTCAGATTTACAGAATCCCCTGTTTTGCATAACTTTGTGCTGGATGTTTTGTTTAGGAAAATTATTTTCCCACATAAGAAAATTCTGATCCTCTGGATTTTGCAAGATTGAGGTGTTAGGGAAAAGACAAAAAAAAAATAGTTCAAAAAAATCAATAGAAAAACAGTGTGCAATCCTGACGCTACAACTGGCGTAACTGAACACTGATTTTAGAAAATTTATTAAAAAAAATGGTGCGTGTGTTTGGATATAAATTTTCAGAAGCAAATTCTAAAAGGCCAGCTCAGCTTAAATCAGTGAAAATCACGCTCTCTAGACCACAACAATTATTTCAGTGGTGCTGTTTTTTATTTTGAAATCAAATCTAGTGCTACTCTTTAGGTTCCATTTTGTGTGCCATCTTTTCTTGACTACCTTTTATTTGTTTGTCTATTTTCTTTGGAACTCTTTCTAGTTGTCACATTTTGATATGAGTTGAATTGAACATAGACACCTTAAAAGTCTTGAAAACAACATTATAGGAGAAGGATAACAACAATTTACAGATCAAAGAGTGCTTAAAACAAAGGAAACGAAATTAAGATCACAAAACAACAAGCTGAAAACAGAAATGGAATCAAGGAAGCTTAAGGAGTCATCAATGGAGTCATAGCCTTCCAAAATGATGATCCAAACTCATTAAGAGTGCTATTTCCTTGTTCACAACCATGGCACAAGATGTAAAACGCAATTGAATACAGGAAAACACAAGAACCGAACATAAATTGAAGAACAAGCTAAGAAACACAAAACCAAACGGTGAAAAGGATGAAGAACACTAAAACAAACCAAACTACCGATTGAAATTGCAAGAGATGAAAGAATGAACACTTATTGGATGAAGCTTGCTGGATTTGAGAATTTGGAACTGCATCACGCAACTTGGAGTCTAGTTCCAAGATAAGTGAAAGGTTGCCACCACTTGAAGCTCTCCATTGGCACACAAGATAAGGCAAAGGAAGAAGGAGACAACAAAACTCACAATTTCTCTCTAAACTTGAGTATAGTTTCTCTACTTGTAATTTCCAATTCTGAAATTTACAAAGGCAAACACCATATTTATAGCCTAAGAGGTGCTGAAATGAGAAGCTAAATCAAATTCAAATTCCCTCATAAATGACACTAAAATGGCGCCAACTAGAGCATGAGGAAGGTGTGACTTCCTTCCTAGTTTTGGCACCTCCTATATGACACCTACACCCCCCTAACTCTCTCTACTACATTCACACCTATTTATTTAATATCCGCACCCTACTCTATACAATAGAAATAAGAAGAGTCATCTTTTGATACTCTTGTCCCAAAGCTCTTGCCATGCTCCTAGTGATTCGTTGGGCTTGGGCCCCTTGTTGGGCTTGGGCTTCATGGGCTTGGGCGTCCTCTACTTGGTTTCTGATCCTGCCTGTTGACCAGAACGTTGGAACTTGCCTCGTGAAACTTGGATCGACGTGTGCACTGCTTCAACCTCCGTCCTCCGCCAAGATTCACCTTAAGAACCTGCAAAAGAACAGAGCGGCGCCGCTGCGGCCGATCGCACTCCAACGCCCAAGTCAGTGACCGAACCACCAAATACTAAGAGCAATAACACTTAAGAACTCTCAAGGAACCGTGCAATGTTCTCTCTCACAGTATGCTCAAGAACTCGCAAGCGTAAAGAGTATAATCTGAACGTGCGTACCTCAGAAGTTCGTTGGGGAACCCTTAAATACCTGGTTACATTCTCTCTCCTGGCAGTTACAGACCTGGACACGTGGCTCGCATCCAGTCGTACACGTGCCATCATCTGGAGCCTCCTTGACTTGGGCGCTGCTTCTGACTCTCTTTTTGGCTAAGTTACTTATGCATGGTACTGCCCAGTGCATAGCTAACTTGGGAGTGCAATCTCTACTGGAACTGGCGAGTTAGGGTGCCTTCGTATACCTTCCCTGTGGTCTCGCCGGCCGCCTTCATAATCTGCACCACCTTCATCTTTGGCGATGTGCTTGCTCTGGCGATCTCCAATCACTTGGTCGCCTGGGTTTACATCTGGCGACTTCATCTTTAACCCGGTGATCGCAGGTTCTGGTATGCTGGAGATCGGAACATGTCAACTTAATAACTGGCGACTTCACGAGCCCCCCGACTTCCTCCCCTTCTGCCAACCTGGCGCCTTGTCAACACGCCTATACTGTAGCTGGATGCCACATCATCACTTCCGACTGCCAGGGCGGTACACAAGCCCCCCAGTCTTAAGCGAAGACTTGTCTAGCGAAAAGACTAAAAGAGTCACGTCATCTACGTGGCACTGGCGCAGAATTCCAAGCGGTTGCACTTTCTTCTCCTCTGACGCTCCACCAAACATTCCCCATCGTTCGACACGTGGCTTCATCAACGGTTACCTTCAGTTAACGTTTGCGCTTCCCAAACCCATTTCGAAAAACCCTTAAACCCATTTTCGCTCCACTGTTCCATCACTTTTCTTCGTATCCTCAAACGCTCAAACTCTCTTCTGTAAAAAAGCTCTCAGCGTTCTTCAACATTCTGAATCACCAACATTCTTCATCGCCTTCCTGATTATAAAAAGGTACTTCCTTTCCTTCTTTTGCTGGTTTTTCCTGCATTTTAACCGATTCGCATCATCCTTTAACTGCCTGGTGCATACGTTGTGGGTTGTTTTTGCGATTTCTCCTTCTTCGTAACTTAGGGCTCTGTCAACGTCACAACGAACCTACGTTCATTCGTTTTTCACCTTTCTTCCATGATCGAGTCAGCCTCTGTGAACCCTAATCATTTTTCCTTTTCTTCTTCCTTTGCAGCTTCAACAATGACTCGCTCAAAGATCACCCCAAATCCTCCTCCTTCATCACGAAACCCTTCCTCACGAGCACACGACCCACCGCGAGCACGCGGCGCTTCGTCTTCTCAGGCTGAGAGGCCTGCACCTTCCCGCCCCAACCTGGCCCAGGCTACTCCGCCTGTCACCGGAGGAGCCTCCGTCCCCCCACCAGACTTCAAAAAACTATATCCCTGGGCCAACTCGACCCTGTTGGGGGAAACATCTTCTGTGAACACTGCTGGGGCAGTTCTGCGACTGACGAAGGGGGATGAACCTCACCAATCATTCCACAAGGAGCACGACGAGAAGATGACAGTGCTACCTTGCCCCCCTGGCCTGCCAGTTTGTGCTGACGACAAGGCAAACAACGGTGGACCCTTCTGCTTTGTCTACACAACCCTGTTCAAGAAGGTGAAACTCAGGTTTCCCTTCACCCGCTTTGAGAGGGAGCTTCTCACCGAGCTCAACATCGCCGCCGCCCAGCTTCATCCCAACAGTTGGGCGTTCGTGCGAGCGTTCCAAGTCATGTGCGACCACCTGGGGTTGCCAACATCGGTGGATGTCTTCTTATTTCTCTTCGAAGCCAAGCACCCAGGAGACCGCCTGTGGGTAAGCTTGAATGGGATTGCTGGGAGATCGATCCTCTCCATCTTCCAGCAATCCTATAAAGACTGGAAGGGCAAATTCGTCCAGGTGCGTCCCAATGATAAAGACGCTTCCTTGCTCGACGGTTTCCCCTTGTATTGGGTAAACAAGGGGAACAAAGAGTCCGAAAGCTGCTTCAGGAGACCCAGAAGCCCTGATAGCATGGGCGCTTTGGACAGAGATCTCTGTTTCTTCTGGAAGAGTGTGGCGGACGCCAACATCACCTTCCTCACCACCACACATATCTTCGAGGACCAACTCGAAATTCGAATAGGTTAGCACGTTTAAGTTCTTGTTCTAATACTTACTTCTGTTAACTGTTTCTGGGCGTCTTGTGCCTTGTGCGCAAGACTTTGGTTTTATTTTTCTGCACCCTTTATCTGCTTTGCTGCATATTGCCTTATGCATTTATTTTCTCTCTGAGCTAACCCATGCATTTTTGCTCTGTGCAGATAATATGTTGGGCCAGGGCAAGCTCGCTAAACTGAGGGCGCTCGCCCGAACCCACGGGCTGGCATCGGGTTCACAAACCGTGCCAAACTCGGTGGTGGAGATCGCCGTCGCACAGGGCCGACCGCCACCCAAGGGCCCCACACCTCCCGATGTCCAACCCGCCGCCCAACGTAAGAAGCTTGTCCTTAGGAAACCCAAGAGGAAAGCTCCCCAAATAGTCCACGAGGAGGAGGAGGAAAGCGACGAGGCAACTGAAGATGGCCTTGTCACAAAGAGGAAGAGGGTGGCACTTTCTTCTCCACCTGCCCCACCCCCTCTTCCAACATCAACATCGCCGTCTACGCCCGCTCCTCCTCCATCATTGCCACCTCCACCAGCTTCTGCTTCACCAGTCCAAGCCATTCCATTGGCATCCGCGCCACCTGCGGTTGAGGCCCCTGAGCCAAACTTCATGGAGGACCCCCCGAGCGCCTCCACACCTTGTGCAACAGTTGGAGGGGGTCCTCCTTCAAATGCCTCAGCCGCAAATGTTGCTCCAATGGGGGATGAAGTTGCGCATGACTCTCCAATCTTAATTACTGAGTCCCTGACGTCGCCACCTCGCCAAGAAGCACCTGCTGATCAACCTACTAAAGAAGGTGGCGGCGAGAGCCAACAACAGGCCCAACCGGCGCCTCCACATGCAGGTCTCTCCACCGAGGTTAAGAGGATGTGGGAGCCTTTCTCTGCTAAACTGAAGATGATGGCAGAAGACTTCCCCACCATTATCTCTAGAGCTGTGGAGAGCTTCACCAGGAAGCTCCAGGACGACCTCTTCAACCTTCGAACTGAGAATAGCGCTATGAGGGTTGAGGTGGAGAAGTTGTCCTTCAATCTGACACTCGCGGAGGTTGAACACTCCCGAGTAGAAGATGCGATGAGCACTGAGCTCTGGTTAGCGCGCAAGGAAGCTACCGACCTCCGCCATAAGGTACAACTCTTGGCTCAAGAAAAAATCGAGCTGGAGAGTAAGATCGTGCCTTATCGCGTCAAGGTGGCTGACTTGGAGGCTCTCATAAAAACTGACACCGCCAAGGTGAAGAAACTGGAGCAAAGGTCAGCTGATCGGGAGATCTTCCTGGGAAAGGTGGAAAAAGAAAGGGATGACACCATGGCGAAACTTGCTGAAGCCAATACAGAGAATGGAAAGATCGCTGCTGAACTGGGCCAAGTGCAAGCAGAGTCCAAGAAGGTTGCTGAAGACCTTCTCCAGGCTCAAGAAATCAACGAAAAACTCAAGAAGCAAGTTGACGAGCTGGAGCAGCAGAACAAGGGGCTGAAGGAACAAACTGAAGCACTCAAGAAACAGATTGAAGAGCTTAATCTGAGTTCTGCCCAAATTCTGGCCGCTGGATTCGAAGCTGCACGGGAACAGTTCGCATGCTTATTCCCTGATCTGGATCTCAGCATGGTGTCCCTCAACAACGAGGTGGTGGATGGGAAGGTGGTTCCCGCTGAAGACTGATCAATTTCCTCCATCTACCACCTTTATGCTTTCTCTTTGTATTTTGTAATGAACTTTTTCTTTTTTTCCTTTTTCTGTTTATGCACCCCGAACTGATATTTACTTAATGAATTTGCCTTTGTATTTCTTCCTGTAACTGCTTTGGCTGCTTTAACTTCCCTCATGCAATTTACTTCAGAGAAATGACTTAGTAATTACGTAGGCACGATCTTACTTGACTGTCTCGAACCATTTCAACTTCGAATAATAATCACTTTAACAACTTGTAACCTTAAGGTAATTAACCTCAGCGCAAAGTTACTCTTCAAGCAACGAACTTTAACTCCACTATTGGCTTAAAGCATTGCTTCACCCGATCTGCTTCATCAAAATAGGTTTTTAACTTTCTCGCCCCTGTTTGGACTTTTTCCGGTCGCCAAAGACTCTTGGCGATATCAGCTTCTTTCTGGCTTCATACCTTGGCCATTGTTCTTCATCTGGGGTAGAGGCGCCTTTCGGATCCTTCTCTACCCTCCTGAACTTCAGAACAAAAGACCGGGTGGCTAGCCGTTCTCTTCGAACCTACCTTAACCACCTTCCAAACTTCGTCCACCCTTAACACCATACCTGAACTCGTTCGAGACGAGAAGGATTTTACCTTGCCTGAACTCGCTCATCGGCGAGAAGGTCTTTTACTTGCCTCTACATTGCCCCGGGGGTTACATCTTCTCGCCCCCAGAAACACTGAGGACTTTTCACTGGTGCCTCTACATTGCCCCAGGGGTGACATCTTCTCGCCCCCAAAAACACTGAGGACTTTTCGCTCTTCCTCGCCTGCACTCGCTCGACGGCGAGGAGGTCTTTAACTCGCCTCAGGACGCGCGAGGGCGTTGAGGTCTTTTAGCTGGTGCCTCCGATCGCCGAAAGACGATGAGGACTTTAACTTTAACTTGTGCCTCCGATCGCTGAAAGACGATGAGGACTTAAAACTTTTAACTCGTGCCTCCGATCGCCGAAAGACGATGAGGACTTAAAACTTTTAACTGGTGCCTCCGATCGCCGAAAGACGATGAGGACTTAAAACTTTTAACTGGTGCCTCCGATCGCCGAAAGACGATGAGGACTTAAAACTCTTTAGAAAGCATGCAATATATCTTTAACTTGCCTTAAGCCACATACAAGTGACAAGGTCTTTCTTCAAAACTTTCTGAAAACAACAGGCACGCAATCTAAAACAACTTGTACTTTGAAAACTTCTCCTTATTGGGTGGCCTCATTAAAAACCCTCCTTAGGAAAAAAGAGTGCCCCCTTCAAATTGTTTTAACAGAGACATTGTAATATAACTTCGTGTTTGTCTTTACTTACAAGGCTTCTTAACTGTAATACAACTTCAGGTGCGTGGCGTTCCAAGTGCGAGGAATCGCCCCTCCTTCCAATGTCTCCAAGCGGTAGGCGCCGTTCCCGAGCGCCTCGGTTATTCTGAACGGCCCCGTCCACTTGGGCGACAGTTTATTCTCCATCTCGTACTGGTGGGCTTTCCTCATCACCAGGTCGCCTTCTCTAAAATGTCTTGGCATCACCTTCGAGTTGTATCTTCGTTCAATCCTTCTCTTCACCGCTTCAGCCTTCAATCTCGCCTCTTCCCTGACCTCATCCAGCAGATCCAGGTTCAGCCTTCTCTCCTCATTCGAGTCTTCCTCTACGAAGTTCTGGAATCTCGGCGAGTTCTCCTGGATCTCTACTGGAATCATTGCATCACACCCATAGACCAAGCTGAACGGGGTCTCGTGGGTTCCTGACTGTTCGGTGGTGTGGTACGCCCAGACTATGCGGGGTACCTCCTCAACCCAGCCTCCTTTGGCTTTCTCTAGCCTTCTCTTCAAACCTCTTAGCAACACCCGATTAGCTGACTCTACTTGGCCATTCGTCTGAGGGTGCTCGACGGATGCAAACACTTGTTGAATTCCCACCCCTTCGCACAGCTTCTTCAACAGGTGACTTGCAAACTGAGTCCCGTTGTCCGACACCAGGCGCTTGGGCACACCGAACCGGCACACAATGTTCTTCCATACGAAGCCTTCGATCTTGTGTGCGGTGATTTGGGCCACTGGTTCTGCTTCGATCCACTTGGTGAAATACTCAATCGCCACCACCAAGTACTTCATCTGTCTGATCGCCAGCGGGAATGGTCACAGGATGTCGATTCCCCAAGTATGAAACGGCCAAGGGCTGTAAATCGACTTCAACTCCTCGGGAGGCGCCTTATGCCAATCGGCATGCTGTTGGCATTGTTTGCAACACTGTGCATACCTCTTGCAATCTTCTCTCATCGTTGGCCAGTAGTAACCTCCACGGAGAGTCCTTGCGGCCAGAGCTCGACCCCCGACGTGGCTTCCGCATATCCCTTCGTGGAGCTCTGCCATAATCCTCGTGCATTTCTCGCCATGCACACATTCCAGGAGTGGGTGAGTGAACCCAAACCTGTATAACTCGCCATCAATCATTAACCAGATCGTCGAGCTGGTATCCTAAGGCCAAACACGAATCCACGGTATGGCCAAAGCCCTGGTGAAACTCACACCAGGCGTCTGGCTTTGGTCCAAGCACCTTGTCGCCCACCTTCTCTGGCGCTTTCAACCTGGCAGATATATTGGGAATGGCGATCAGGTCCGCCAATCCCATGACAAACTTGTGCTTAAGCGGGCGATTGTATTCCCGGCGTGCTGGTTGCGGGCGTCCTTGGCCCCTACCCTTGTTCTTCCTTGGATCATAAGGATGGCGAGTCCTCTGATCCCTTCTGGCCGCCGCTGTCTCCAGCACCCTTTGTGGCTGGATCCTCGTTTGGGCGCGTGGCCTAGCGGGAGCCATGCTTCCTCTCTTCTCGGCGACTTCACTCTCGTCGGCGATGTGGGCCACCGCAAGTCGCCTAACCTCAGCAAACGTGGCGGGGTGAGCCCTGATTAATGCCTCGCAGAATGGTCCCGGCAGCACGCCCTTCTTAAATGCATAGACCAGCATTTCTTCATCTTTGGCCGGCGATCTGACCATCTGCGCCCCAAAGCGATTCAAGTAGTCCCTGAGGGACTCTCCCTGATATTGCCTTATATCAAACAAATCGTAAGACACCCTGGGCGGTGCCTTATTCACGATGTACTGCTCGACGAAAATCTTTGAAAACTGTTGGAAGTTGGTAATGTGACCGGTAGGCAGGCTCACAAACCATTCCAGCTCCGTTCCCTGGAGTGTGCTCACGAACATCTTGCAGTATACGGCGTCTGATCCTCCTGACAGCATCATCTGCGTATGGAACGTGGTGAGATGAGCCTCAGGATCCTCCACGCCGGTAAAAACAGCCTTAACAGGTACCACACTCGCAGGAATAGGCGTGTCAGTAATCGCCTGAGCCAAAGGCATAGGAAAAACACGAGGCGGCGTCGACGGCGCGACCTTTTCAGCAATAGGACGCCCTTGCTGTTCCTGAAGAGCTTGACGCAGCTCCTCAGTCACTTTGCTAAGCTCATCATTCCTGGTCCGACAGGCGGCCAGGTCCTCATGCATTCTCGCCTGTTCTATGCGCGAGGCTTCCACAGTTGCCTGCAACGAGCGCATGATCTCTACCATCTGCGCCATGGTCATGGCGGCGGCGCCTTCAGCAGCAACGGGCGCAACTGGACTTGAACGGTTGCTCCTCATTTTTCTCATGAAACTTGACGAATCACAGAAAGTACTGAACAACACCTCCTTCAGCGACGATCGATTCAGCGATCAATCGGTCAAAACTTCGCGAAACTCCGCAAGAAAACTCAAGAACACAGCGAACCTCCACAGAAACCTGCGACTCCACCAGAAACCACCGCTTCTCCCACAACAAACCAAACGAGCCAAAGAACTCAAATCTCACCGAACAAATCTCGCGTAAACAGCAGAAAACTTCACTTCACCGAAAAACAACCCAAACGAACGGTGGAAAACGCGAAATCAACGAACAAATCTCAGACGAACAACGAACAATGGTTGCACCAGCACACAACCACGCAGAAAACTACGAAAACCTCCAAGAACTCACGCTGCGGATGGGAACAGGTTTTACACGGTCCCACGGTGGGCGCCTGATGATCCTGCCTGTTGACCAAAACGTTGGAACATGCACCTTCAAGATCAACACCACTCTTAGGAGGATCTTGCTCACGCACCTTCATAGCTTCCGCACCACTTTTTCTCACATGATTCAAGAAGACCTTCATGAAATGCCATCAATGGGGTTGGATTTTAGATTTAGCTTTCCTACATGCTATGCATTTATCGCAGAAGCTATGTACGAATTTGTGCATATGAGGCCAAAAGAAATGTTCATGCAATGTTTCTAAAGTCTTAGCTACCCCAAAATGTCCCATAAGTCCACCCTCATGAGCCTCTCTAACAAGAGATTGTCTTATGGATCCTTGGGGAACACTAAGTCTTTTTCCTTTAAAAAGAAAACCATTATGTAAGAAAAAGTCTTTGTGACCTCCCTTGGAACACTCTTGATAGATTAGAGAGAAATCTAGGTCATCATGATAAAGTTCCTTTATGTGATCAAATCCTAAATATTGAACATTCAAAACATTTAACAAGGTATATCTTCTTGAAAGAGCATCGACAACTACATTAATTTTACCTTGTTTATGTTTGATCACATAAGGAAATTGTTCAATAAACTCCACCCACTTAGCATGTCTCTTATTAAGCTTGCTTTGGCTTTTCAAATATTTAAGGGACTCATGATCACTATGGATCACAAATTCCTTTGGAAAAAGATAATGTTGCCAATTTTGCAAAGCTCGAACAAGAGCATAAAGTTCTTTATCATAAGTGGAGTAATTGATATGACTCCCTTTGAGTTTCTCACTAAAATAAGTTATGGGATGTCCTTCTTGAAGGAGAACAACCCCAATGCCTATATTAGAGGCATCACATTCTATTTCAAATGTCTTAGCAAAGTTAGGAAGGGCTAGAATGGGGGCTTTAGAAAAATTTTCCTTCAAAGTTTGAAAAGCATTTTCTTGCTCTTGTCCCCACTTAAAAACCACATCCTTCTTTACTATGGCATTTAAAGGTGCGGCAATTGTTCTAAAGTCTTTCACAAACCGCCTATAAAAACTAGCAACTCCATGAAAACTTCGTACCTCATTGACATTGGTGGGTGTAGGCCAATGTTGAATTGCTGCAACTTTTGTTTGATCTACATGCACCCCTTTATGACTTACCACAAACCCTAGGAAGTCTATATGATCTAATGCAAAGAAACATTTAGCATGATTAGCATATAACTTCTCCTTCCTAAGAGTTTCTAAGAGTTGTCTAACATGTGTCTCATGATCTTCTAAAGACAAGATATATATAAGAATATCATCAAAGTAAACCACAACAAACTTGCCAAGAAATGCTCTTAATACATGATGCATGAGTCGCATGAAGGTACTAGGAGCATTAGTCAAGCCAAAAGGCATGACTAACCACTCATATAAACCAAATTTGGTTTTAAAAGCGCTTTTCCATTCACCACCATTTTTAATTCGAATTTGATTGTAACCACTCTTAAGATCAATTTTGGTAAATATTTTAGACCCATGTAATTCATCCAACAAGTCATTTAACCTAGGAATGGGATGCCTATATTTGATGGTAATGTTATTTGATCCTGCCGGTTAACTTAGCGCTAGAGCGTTGCCTCGTCACGAACCTCCTCACTAGCTTGACTCCACGTGCCCTTCAAGTCCACACCACATAAAGCCTCTCTGAGAACCTGAAAACACAAGGTGGCGCCTCTGCGGCCGGTGGCGCTCTGACGCTCAAGTCAGTAACAAGAACACCCAAAAACTGAGAGAAAGTATGCTCTGTAGAACCGTACTAAAGGCACACAACCCTAGCAATGAGCCATAATGAAAAACGTACCTCTGCAAATTCTGTTAAGTTTACCTTTATAGCTAGGTTTCTTCTCCTCCAGGCCGTTATGCTTTTGGACGTGTGGCTCGCATCCAGCCCTGTACGTGTCGCCATCTGGGCTGGGATAGCAGGTAGCGCCCAGCCCTACACGTGTCATCATCTGAGCTAGGATAACTTGAGCGTCATTTCTCTATTGCATCCAACCCTACACGTGTCATCATCTGGGTTGGAGTAACAGGTAGCATCCAACCCTACACGTGTTGTCATCTGGGTTGGGGCATCTTGAACGTTATTTGTATGTAGTAACCAGCCGCGCGGCTAAGTCCTCTACTCAAGGAGCAAGTTAGCACGCAATATGCCTTAGAACACCACCTGACAAGGCGAGTATCGGGTGCAGCAAAATGCACCATTTCTATGACATCGTTTGTCGCTAGTGGTACCTTCCTTATTGCTACCCCATGCATGTTCTAGCTGGGGGAACCTTGCCACCAGCGAATGTCCACCCTGGGAATCCTGTCGCTGATGGGCAAGTTGTTCCCTTCAACCTACTCGACCTCCATGCCCCATGCTAGCGCAACAATCATCTCGTTGGACTTTACACGCTTGGACTTACTCTTCTGAGTTCCCAGCACCCTTAACTAAGTCTGTTGGGAAATTCGGCGACGTGCTTCTTGCGGCGATGTCAGGCCACCCGGTCGCCAATCGTCTAACACGTCAATGTTATACAATCTCGGCGACAACCGATCATGTACGTTGTAGCACGTCGCTTCCGCGAGCGGTGACTACACTAGCTTCTGAACCACTCGCCCTTCTCTAGCCACGTGCTCTGCTAAACACACCTCACGTAGTCACGTGCTAGACACGTCATCACACCCGATGACCTGGTCGGTACATTACTTATAGCGCAACAATCCGTACACATCCTCCATGTCCCATATTTTTTTGGGACAAGTATGACAGGCATAGCACATGGGCTCATGCTATCTTGTACCCACCCCTTAGCTAATAAATCCTCAACTTGTTGAATTTCTTTGGCCTCTTGGGGATTGGTCCTATATGCAGGGCGATTTGGTAAAGAAACCCCGGGCATAAAGTCTATTTGGTGTTCAATCCCTCTTAGAGGTGGTAAGCCTTTAGGAGGATCTTGAAACACATCTTCATATTCCCTTACCAAATTGTCCAAACATGTGGGACTATCCTTAGCCGACTCACATTCAATAGTTCTAGGAATAGCTAAAAAAATAGGCTTTTGAGTAACTATTACCTTTTTAACTTGTTATGTGGACATGAGAAGGCTTCTCTTGGAACTTTTTTTATCATTTTCTTTCTCTCTCTTTTCTCTCATTTTGACTTGGTCCTCATGTACTTCCTTTGGAGAGAGAGACTTAAGAATGACTTTGTGCCCATGGAAGTTAAAAGAAATTTTGTTGGTAAAGCCATCATGAAAAACTTTTCTATCAAATTGCCATGGCCTACCTAAAAGAATATGAGTGGCTTCAATTGGGAAAATATCACACAAGACCTCATCTTTATATTTACCAATAGAAAATGTAATGAGGACTTGCTTGTTAACCACTATCTCACCTACCTCACTTAACCATTGTAACTTGTAGGGCTTGGCATGAGAGATGGTAGGTAATCCAAGTTTGTCTACCACTCTTGTGCTTGCCACATTAGCACAACTCCCCCCATCCACAATCAAAGAGCATACCCTATCATTAATAAGACACCTTGAATGAAAAATATTTTCTCTTTGAGTTTCATCAAAAGGTTTTAAAACTTGTCCAAGCATGCGTCTTATTACTAATAGGTCACCCTAATGTGGGCTTTCACTCTCAGTCTCACTTGGGGATCTAGAAGGTGAGGAATGTCTAGAAGATTCGGACTCATGCTCACTACCCTCTACCCCATCATGCATATACATATTTCGCTTAGAAGGGCAATTAGAAGTGATATGTCCATAGCTTAAGCATTTTAAACACTTCTTACTAGACGATTTAGTTGGTGATTTAGGCCTAGAAGTGGAAGTGGAAGGCTTAGAATCTCTAGGTTTGAAAGTAGAGTCCTTAGAAGGGATATTTGAGAAAGAGCTATTTTTATTTTTCCAAGAAGAGTGGTAGTAGTTATCCTTAGAAGAATTTTTGAAAGCATTTTTCCTTGCAAGTTGATTTTCAATTTTACTAGCAAGGTGAACCACATTTTCCAAAGAAGAATATTCTTGTAACTCTACCACGTCTTGAATGTCCCTTCGAAGGCCACTCACAAACCTAGCTATCTTAGCTTCCTCACTCTCATCCATATGAACTCGAATTAAAAGTGTATCTAGTTGTTTAAAGTAATCATCCACACTTAGCGTGCCTTCATGAAACCGTTGGAGTTTCAACAATAGGTCTTTCCTAAAGTGTGGGGGTACGAATCTAGCGCGTAAACAAGCTTTTAAATTGTCCCAAGAGACCACGGGCGGTCTCTTGTGTAGGTCAATGTCCATGAGATATTGATGCCACCATTGGATGGCATAGTCTAAGAATTCTAAAGATGCTAATCTAACCCTATGCTCATCTCTAACCCCATTTACATCAAATATTTGCTCAACCTTAGCCTCCCACCCTAAGTACACATTAGGATCACTTTCACCACTAAAGCTAGGAAGTTTTACATTAGGTGAATAAGGGCCAGCCACATGTTAGCGCCTCTCTTCATGGTGATGGTGCCTTGGCCGTGCATTGTCTTCATAATATCCATGAGAAGAATGAGAATTCCTTGAAGAATGCCGAAGAGGAGGATGATGTCTTCTCTCCCGGTTTTGATGGACTTCTTCACGGCTTAACTCCAATCTTTGGAGCCTTGCCTCCATTTTTCTTATCATATCAAGATATTGAGCATTTGATTGTCTAGCATTCTTTAAATCTTCAAAGAGAGCTGCCTTTTGAGGTGAGCAAGGTTTGGAGGATTCTCCACTAAAGTGAGATGTAGGTTGCTGGAAAATGCCAAAAGAAAGTACTCAAACCACTCCAAGAAAGTGTTCTGTCCTCAACCAAGCCTTTCTTGTGGATTGGAGGAGCTTCAAATGAAAAATGTCAAAGCAAACCACACTCACTTAAGGAACAAGTCTCCACAAAACTTAGAAGAACAAAAAGAGAAGCAAGAAAAGGTATAAGCAAGAAAAGCTAAAGCAAAACAGAAAGCAATATATGACAAAAATGGAAAAGAATATGAATTAAAAAACAAGCAAGAAAAGTAAGGAACTCAATGAAAAAAAAAGGCACACAAAAGAGTCCTAAAGAAAAGCACTAGAGTAGATGAAGAAAACCAAAAAAACAGAGCTACTGGAAATTTTTTTTATGCAAAATGTGCTGGATGTTCACTGATTTAACTGGAACGATATAAAGCGAACTGGATTATGAAATTTTAACCACAGAAAGTTCAAGATCTTAGCTCAAATATGGCACTGGAATTACTCAAAAACAGTAAGTCAATTAATTGAGATAAATTTTCTAAAATCGCTGCCGGATTACCGTATTTTTTCGGCAGAATTGCACACTTTGTATTTTATTTATCATTTTTTTTGTACTTTGAATTTTGAAGTACTTATTTTTTCTACTGTTTTATAACACTTTAAAGAACACAAATCCAGAATTTCAGATATTTCCAGTGAGTAAATCAATTGCAATAAATCGAAACAGTAAGCACGTTTTCAGAGAAACAGAGGAATCCTAACAGGAATGAAAAACAGAATTAAGAACTAGCAAAGACATAATGGAAATGATGTATAAGAACTTGTATAGGTCTAAAATACAAGTATGAACTCAATACTAAAACAGAAAATGCACAAAGGATCAAGAATTAAACTCAGAAACTGTATTACACCAAAGCAAGAAACAATAAATGCAAGAAAAGTACTACAAGAAGTGATGACAATCTTGGAAAAACATGACTATGACAAAACTTGTATGGATTCAAAAAGGAAAAGACACAAACACATGATATGCACAATTAAGAAAACAGCAATAAAACTCAAATTAAGCCTAAAAACAGAATTACTAATCACAAAATAGATTCAAAGTGTCCAGCAACTCAAAAGTTTTTTTGCACATAACCATAGCTCTAGATACCACATGATATGAGTTGAATTGAACATAGACATTTTAAAACTCTTGAAAACAACATTATAGCAGAAGGATAACAACAATTTACGGATCAAAGAGTGCTTAAAACAACGGAAACGAAATTAAGACCACAAAACAACAAGCTGAAAACAGAAATGGAATCAAGGAAGCTTAAGGAGTCATCAATGGAATCATTGCCTTCCAAAATGATGATCCAAACTCATTAAGAATGCTATTTCCTTGTTCACAACCATGGCACAAGATGTAAAACGCAATTGAATACAGAAAAACACAAGAACCGAACAGAAATTGAAGAACAAGCTAAGAAACACAAAACCAAACGGTGAAAAGGATGAAGAACACTAAAACAAACCAAACTACCGATTGAAATTGCAAGAGATGAAAGAATGAACACTTATTGGATGAAGCTTGCTGGATTTGAGAATTTGGAACTGCATCACGCCACTTGGAGTCTTGTTCCAAGATAACTGAAAGGTTGCCGCCACTTGAAGCTCTCCATTGGCACACAAGATAAGGCAAAGGAAGAAGGAGACAACAAAACTCACAATTTCTCTCTAAACTTGAGTATAGTTTCTCTACTTCTAATTTCCAATTCTGAAATTTACAAAGGCAAGCACCTTATTTATAGCCTAAGAGGTGCTGAAATGAGAAGCTAAATCAAATTCAAATTCCCTCCTAAATGACACTAAAATTGATGGAGGAGGGCCAAGCACACCACACTATGAAAAGCCAAGCTCCAAGTCTAGAACCATATGAGGAGCGTCTAGCCCATGATGAGGAGCGTCTAGACTTCAAAAGGAGAGCGTCTAACCATGATGAGGAGCGGCTACATAAGGAGAGTCTAGGAGGAAGCCTAGATCGTCTAGGACCAAGCATATTCACGTTCACATGGGTCAAGCTACGGTTTGGGATAAGAAGGCCTTGTATATGTTACATGGAGGCCCATTAGGGGTGGCTAAGTAATTAGAGTAGTGTAGAAAGCATAAAAGAGTGAACATTCTAGAATCTAGTTTGCTTGGCCGGTCATGAGCGCATGTGCCATGTGCCTTGTGATTTGCATTTCATTTTGGTTCCATTTCATTTGGATTTAGCTTAGTTTCTACGGCCCTTTAGCCTATAAAAGGGAAGGCCATCTCTTGTATTTTCACGATTATTGTGAGTAAAGTTATGCTGCCAACATTGTGCCATGCTTTGCTTCTACCTAGTTTCTAGGCTCCAATCTTCATCTTCCTCACTTACCATAGGGCTGGCCAAACCTCCCTACTTCCATACATATCATGCACCTTCAAGATCACCATAGCTCCTAGGAGGATCTTGCACATACACATCCATGGCTTCCGCACCATTTTTCACATGATTCTAAGAAGAGCTTCATGAATTTGCCATAAAAAATGGCGCCAACTAGAGCATGAGGAAGGTGTGACTTCCTTCCTAGTTTTGGCACCTCCTATATGACACCTACACCCGCCTAACTCTCTCTACTACATTCACACCTATTTATTTAATATCTGCACCCCTACTCTATACAATAGAAATAAGAAGAGTCCTAGTGATTCGTTGGGCTGGGGCCCCTTGTTGGGCTCTGGCTTCATGGGCTTGGGCGTCCTCTACTTGGTTTCCATCACATTTTAATTCCTTTTATGTGGTACTGTTTTTCAAATTAATTTGCTTCTTTCTTTAATTCTTTGACCTCTAAGCTTGGTGGTGGATTAATTATCAATTGGTACTTGATTGAGTGAGATTTGACTTGAGGGGAGTCTAGTTTGCTTAATAGGTGTTGGATTGAAGAATTAATCACCTAATTCCAAGAGGAACAAAGGCAAGGGACAGAAACAAACACCTTCTAAATACACCACATACATTGGAAGGCCCAACAAAGAAGAGACAACAAAAGAAGTGTAAATAGAAAAAAATCAACAAAAGGGAGTTCATCTAATTTCTTTCTACTTAACTCTTGTTAATTACTTGTTTAATTACGCAATTAGACGGTGAGTGTGTCTTCAAGGGCTCCAAGTGTCCAAGAAGCCTCACGAAGGGTCAACTAGTTTAGAACTTTCTAGCTTGGCAATTGTTAATTGTTTTGTTAATTGCTTTTGTTTAGTCTTGTTTAAAGCTTTGATTATTTGTTTTGTTGTTAAATAGTTTGCATTGTTTTCTTGCATTCAAAATTTGATTTCTTCATCCTCATTGTGTTTCAAGTGATTTACCTAAAGAAAGATTTTTGTGAAGGTCTTGAGGGATAGTTTTTGGCTAAGGCAAAGACTTGGTATTTAAGTAGTCCATTGTGACTCACCTCTCTTACCTGGAAAAATACCTTCATTAGCTTCCCTCCTCTTTCTTAAAAGTAAAACATTTCTAAACACAAAGCTTTAGTCATGTCTTCTCAGTCCTCTAAATCTCTTAAAAGTGAGGTGAAGTCCTTGAAATCTCTTTTGAAACAACTTTCTAAGGATATGCAATCAATTTCATCTAAACAATTGGAGAATGAGGCTAAAACTAATGAATTGACTAGAGCAAAGGATGAGAAGTCTCACATTTTAAAAAAATTACCTTCTCATGCATCTATCACTAAAGATCATGATTCTTTTGGGGAGGGAAGCCTTAGAATAAATGATTATTATCAAGCACCCCCTAGAAGACATAGAAGAGATAGAAAAGAACAAGAAAACCCAAGAGAGGTTAGGGTAGACCAACCCCATTTCCATGGAAAAGAAAATATAGAAGCTTGCCTAGATTGGAAAAGGAGGGTACAAAAATTGTTTGCTTCCCATAAAGAAAGAAAGGAAAGAAAAATACAAAAGAAAACAGAGGAAGTCGAAAGGGAAGCAAAAGAAAAAGAAAAGCATGAGAAGACCCTTGAGAAACAAAAGGCGTGGGAGAAGAGTGTTCTTTCCCACAAGGTCATTCAACAAGAAAAAAGATTTAAAAATACCTTTGAAAATATGTGTCTTGTTGAACAACCTCAAAGCCTTACCTTTTGTAAAGGAACACTTGCAAGCATAGAAAAAAAGAAAAATCCTTAAAAGAGGCTTGCATAGATTATTTTACATATATACCAAGATATCCCCAAGTGAAGGTCAAGTTATCTATAGGTAACTACCAACCCAATTTTTTATGTGAGGTAGTACCTAAAGAAACTTGTCATGTCTTATTGAGACAACCCTTGCAAAGCATTAAAATTTTCATGAACAATAGTTGTATCAACGAGACTACCTTCACACATAAAAGAAAAACTCTTCATAAAGGAGAACTCATGGGAAAATAGAGTTGATAAAACTCTAGAGCTTTTAAAGGGAAAACTTTTGTCGCCCATGAGAAAAGAAGTTCAAAGACATTACCTTAGATACATTTCTTGTTTTACAAATACGCCTAAGGCAATGTCTCATGAACTTTATGCTCCTTTACCTTTTGCAAATGATCTTTGGGAAGACATAAACCTTGATTTTATCTTAGAGCTTCCTAGGACAACAAAAGGTTTTTCCATGGATATGGATAAACTCTTCTCTAGAGAAGTGATCAGCCTCTATGGTTTAACTTCAAGCATAGTGTTGGATAGAGCTCCAAAAATTGAAAACCATCATTCGAGGATACTTTTAGAAAAACTTGAAATTAAGTTGTACTCTTCAAATTTTTATCCTCAAAAGAATGGTCAAAATAAAATTTAAAACATAGCTCTTTCCACTATGCCTAGAGTAATCATAAAAGACACACAACTCTAGAGATGAGCATGCACACCATAAAGTAGTTCACAAAACTACTTATATTTCTACTTTTGAGGTTGTATGTGGGCTAAATCATCTTTCTTCTTTTGAGTTGTTACCATCTCCTATAGGATTTGTGCCTAAGGAGAAAGTAACCACAATTGAAAATTTTAAAATGCATAAGATGATTACAGAACACATACAACAATCAAAAAAGAAATATTGTAAAAAGTTGCTGTTCCGTCCGGTTGACCGGGACGTCTTCGTGCGCGACCTCAACCGTCAGCTAAGGACTCCTTCCCACTGATTGCCTGTGAATTCCTGCAAAAAAGAGGACAAAGAGGCGCCCTAGCGGCCGTTTGCACTCCGACGCTCAAGTCAGCCAGCAAGAAACACCAAAACTGTCCACCCACGTATCTGAGCACCGCGTATGGCACTCTGAAGGTGGTAAAAGAAACTGTGTATATGTGTGTGTGTTGTCCCCTTCAGTCAAAAATATTCTCCAGTCACTTGTACGTAATCCTCAAGCACGGGCAAGCAACTAGAGAGTTTCTCCTAAATTTGTCAAAGGTTCCAACCCTTTTTCCGACATTCTCAGCGCTATTTAAACTGCCCTAGCATTTAAAGCGCCTTAAAGCGCTTTTAATCTCAAACGTAACGCACTCATTAAAGCGCTTAATTACGAAACGTAGCGCATTTAAGACGTTGAAACGCTCGGGAGCCCTAATAGTACCTGAATGCTCGAAAGGGAAACTGTATTGAATATCTTTAATTACCTGGCACCTGACTAGAGGGTGTTTCTATTCTGGCATGGCTGTCGTACACGTGGAGGGCCTCACGACGCCATGACCCCATCTGGGGGCGTTTCTGCCCACCTGGGGACGTCTCTACGTGTGAGCCCTCCTGCTTGGGAGTGCTACTGCGCTAGGGGTGGCTTTTTGGGTGCCAACTCATGCCCCCAAGTATCTAGCCACTTACTCTGAGAGCGTATCTGCCTTCCTCTCGCACCCTGCACCAGGTTATCCTGGGCGTGACCTTCCTCTTGGGTCGTATCTGTCCCGAAGGCGTCTCTGGGGCGGCAGGGGTACTTCACGAGTCAGGCTGCCCTTTACTGGTACTATCACTATGGCCTTGAAGCCACCTTTTCCTTCTCTTTATCACTTTCCCGAGATATCGGGACTTGAGGCTTTCCCACGACGTCGCTCCCTCCATGGTCTTTCCTACCCATGGGTATCGGGGAACCACACCGTGATTGCCTTGCTTTTACACTGTTTGATCTGGCGACGCCCTCACCTGGGCGACGCCTTCACCTGGGCGACGCCTTCACCTGGGCGACGCCTTCACCTGGGCGACGCCTTCACCTGGGCGACGCCTTCACCGAGGCGACGCCTTCATCTAGGCGACGCCTTCACCTAGGCGACGCCTTCACCTAGGCGACGCCTTCACCTAGGCGACGCCGTGCCTTAGCGATGCCTTGAGTTGACTTTGACCTTCCAGTCGTTGACTTTGACTTTGACTTAGTCAACGCCCTTATACGGGACGGTACACAAGCCCCTCAGTCTTAAGCCGAAGACTTGTCTTCTGCGCAAAGACTAAAGCCTTGCCCCCGCCATCCACGTGCCTTCCTGATGACGTGTCATTCTCTGCTGACTCAGCAAATTTTTGAATTACTGACGCGACATTTTCTGAACCGCAGGGGTATTCTTAATGGGCGATTGGACATTCCCTGAAATGGGGATGATTACACCTTTTGAGCTACCCTTGATCCGCGCCACGTGGCCCATCGCGTGGCCCTTCTTTAGAGACCCTTGCGCTTTCCTTGGGCAATCGACCTTTTGACGCGTGGCTTGATCCTGTGGCCCTCAATTTGCGCCTCTTGGGTTACGAAATGTAACGTTTAAGTTACCCCAAACCCCGCGCTCACCCTACTGTTACATTCATTCGCTCTGCAACTCCGCACTGTTCATCGCCTTCGAAAACCTTTTTTTTTTTCTCTGCGACTGCGATTCTCTCCTTCCTGTGCCTTCTGCTGCCTCCATTCCAATAGCAAAGGTATGATCTCGGATACTCACGACCTTTCCCCTTCGTCGCATTAGATTGATTTATTGAACTGCCTGGGACTGTTATTATTCACGTATTACTGCATTTCTCCGCTTCTTCTTCCTCCTCTGATTTTTTCCGCGTGGGTGACGCTTCCTGGGGTTCTTTCCCCTTCTTGCCATGGCTAAACTTGCTAAACCCTTTTTCCTCTCTTCTTTCTCCAGCTATCTATTTTCACCATGACGCGCGCGAACGCGGAGCCTGATTCTTCCCCTACGTCCCCCAAGTCCAACTACAAAGCCTTCTACCCCTGGGCCTCCGATGAGCTCCTGAGTGAATGCACCAGCCTGACTTCCTTCCAGGACCTGGAAGCTCACCGGGGGGATCCCCATTTGTACAACTTTAACGCCTTCTGCCGCACACACGACGCCCACATATCCGTTCGTCCCGGCAGGCCTGGGGAACCTGTTTGTTTGGACGACAGACCTAGAAAGGGGAAACCCTTCTTCTTCATGTACCAGACCGTGTTCAAGCGCGTAGGAGTGCGTCTCCCGTTCACTCCCTTCGAACGGGAGCTTCTTACTGAAATCAACACCGCCCCCGCCCAGCTTCATCCCAATAGTTGGGCATTTGTGAGGGGCTTTCAAATTCTTTGTGGATACCTGGGCATCCCTCCTTCCGTGGATGTCTTCCTGCATTTTTTCTAGGTGAAAAAACAGGGGAAAAGCTTTTGGGTAAGCTTTTCCGGGATCGCTGGCAGGATCCTCCTCTCCCTCTTCCAGAATTCTTACAAGAACTGGAAAGGGAAGTTCTTCAAGGTGTGCTGCGCCAAGCATGATCCCACAGCTTTGGATGGCTTCCCTCTTTACTGGACGGAACGCCCCAAATTGCTCAGGGCCAAAACCCTGGAAGAACTATCCCCCGCCGATAGGGAGGTAAGCAAAGCCTTGGCGGGGTTGGGGATCGTCTTTGATACCTTGAAGCTGGTCGCTAGCGAGTACAATGCTCACGCCCTGACCACCTATTTTGGTAAGGGGCTCTCCCCTCATCTTTTGTGCTATAAGCAGCCTGCTATCGATCGTTTGTTTCCCCGGACTCTTATACTCATTTTACATTGTGCCATGTTACTTGCATTTCACGCCCCCATGTGTGTTGTAACTTTGCATAGCTGCTTTGGTCTTAATTCTTGCTGTTTGGCCTGTCTTGATGTAGGATCGGTGATGGGCGCTTCTAAGAGAATGATGCTGGCGAAGGCAATGAAGGAGGCATGTGCCGCCAAGGCGGGCGCCTCCTCCACCCTTGCTGCCGATCCGGTTCCCCCACCGACTCTGTCTCCGCCTCCTCCGATCACCGTCGTAGCTCCCCTGAGTTCACCTCCGTCGTCTCCACACAACCCCGCAGCACTTCAGACTCCTCGCTCTCCTCTACCCATCGCCGCTGTTCCCCTAGCCACGGCCTCGTCACCGGCTCCAACCCTCCTTGACAAAGGGAAACGGGTTCTGGAGATTCTATCAGATGATGAGGACTCAGGAGGCGTGGCTCCCTTCAAAAGAAGAAAATCTGCGCGGGTTCCTCTTTCGGTAGAGGCGTCGCCCCAGGGAGGGAACCCCTTCATGGATAACCCCCCGAGCGCGACCTCACTCCCTCCCATGACACTTCAAGAGGAAAGGGGTGAAGGCGCCGAATCTGCCCCGCCTCCGCCGCCGGCAGAAACCATTGCTTCCCCTGCTTCCGTCGCAGCCGCCCCTGACTTCATTGCCATCCCTCCTCCGATTATGCATCTCATGAGGGGCTTCAGTGGCGGGACTCTGCCAGAGGGCACCGACAGGAAGGAAGGCATGCCCTTCTACTTGGGGGCCTTCTTGGCGGTGGCCCTTGAATGGCGCGCCCAGGCCAGGAACGCGGTCATGCAAGCTCAAACTCTCCAGGCCTTGGAAACAAAGGCGACTACTCTGGAGGAGGAAATGAGGACCCTGGGGCGTCAGAACGAAACTTACCAAACCTCTCTGAAGCAAGCGCAAGAGTCCAAAGCAGAAACTGAGAGGCAACTGGCGGAGGCATTGGAGCTCCAGGCTGGCTTCTTTACTCGTGAAGTCGCCCTCCAAGTCCAGGTAACGGGCCTTCAGGAATTACTCAAAGCAAAGCTGATGCAGAAATCCAAAAGGACCTGAAGGACCGTTGCCGTGAACAGGCTGACAAGACAGAGCGGATGGAGGGGGAAATGGCCACCCAGGCCAAAGCTATGGACCTTCTCCGGGCTGACTACGACAAACTACAGGTCGAGGTCAGTCGACTTCGCGTTGAGAAAGAGGCTCTGGAGAAGCAGGTGACCTCTGGGGATGCCGCCGTTGAGGAGCTGGAGAAGGAGAAAAAGTACCTTATCCAGGAGATGGCGGGTACTTTCGAGGAGGGGTTCCAGGAGGCTCTGACCCAGGCGTCCTGGGAGAACCCTGGCATCAATATTTCGAACTGCGACCCCCTGCACCATGTCGTCGACGGGAAGGTCGTGCCCATGGACGTGGACGACTGAACCGCTGTCTCTCAACCGCCACCTCCACTTTCATGCTTAATTCCTTTATTCTTTACGCTCGCTTTTGACTTTCTCCGTTTAAACTTGTAATTCTTTGAACTATCCGCACTCTTGTTACTGACTTAGGACATTCGCACGGTTGTCTTTATTTCTTTTTCACATACGATTCTGCCTATGCGATCTCGCTCTCATCTTTTCCCTTCATACGCTTCAATTATTTTATCTGTGTCCTGCTCGTTTCTCACACTTCGTTGGGCGGTTTGGTATGATTGGGTAGGCTCGCTCGCCAACCCTTACGCCCGTGGAGAGGCCCACTAAGTGGCGCCGTATCGTCCACGAGGCGACTCTAATACCGAAAGGCTCTTTCTTTGATCTTTTAACACTCGGCGCCCACGCCTAAGGAGAGGCCTGCCAAAGCAGCACCGTATCGTCCCCGGGTGTCTAAAACGCTGAGTACTGTGGGGTTTTTGTTCCCTCCATGGTCTTTCCTGCCCATAGGTATCGGGGAACACCCTGCCAGTGACTCGCTGGCATTCGACGGTCTCGTCTCCCTCCACAGTCTTTCCTACCTGTGTGTATCGGGGAGGCGACGTCTGCAACTAACTTTGCCTTTCTCTGATTTCTTCTCCCTCCTCAGTCTTTCCTACCTGTGGGTATCGGGGAGGTAACGCCAGTCGGTATTTGGGTTGGCGACGCCCGCGCCTTCTCGTCTGTCGTCGCCCTTTACGTCTTTCCTGGCAACGCCTCGGGCGTTACCTTTGCTTCGACATTGACTTTAATTCTTGCCTTGGTCAATGCCTGATGACAGCGAAGAGCCCAAGGCTTTGTCTGTGCCCTGCACGTGGCGCTTCTTGTACAGCTGATGGGACCTTCTGTCATTCGACTTGATCCACGTGGCGCTGCTTGCATGGTCGGTGGGGTATCTAGTCATTTCATTTTCTGACTCCTGCTGTACCCCTGGCTCATTTTCGACGGCGCATCGTACCACTGGATATTCTGCTGATACGACGTTTTCTGATTTAAACCAGTGGTGCCAGCGTCATCCTTTCACCTTCTGCCACGTGTATCAATCGCACGGTGCATCCGTTCGTGTCGTTTGGCGCGCTAGGCGCTTTATTTAACTCTTCAAACTCTGGAACTATCTTCACCATTTTCTCACTCTTCATAACCTACTTGCGTTCTTTCTTCTTGTACCCTCTTCTTGCACCCTTTCCTCTCTGTCGAAGGGCTGTTCTAACTGCTCCCCTCGCTCAACTCTTGCATTTCCAGCCATCTTGATCTTGTTAAAGAATGTCCTCTCACGATGCTTCCTCCAGGGTCCGTCCCAAAGACTTGTACCCTTGGGCCTCGAGCGAACTTCTTGATGAGTGTTCATGCTTGCTTTCCACCAGGGCCGTACGAGAACACAAAGGGGAGTTGTGTTCTTACGACCACCGGGCCTTCGCGAGGAGGCACGATGACAACATCGTTGTGCTCCCATGCACTCTGGGGGAGCCAGTGTGTGGCGACGAACGGGCCAACGACGGGGTCCCTTTCTTTTACTTTTACCAGGTGGTGTTCAAGACCATCGGGGTGCGCTTACCCTTCTCCTGGTTCGAGAAGGAACTGCTGACGGAGATCAACGTGGCTCCAGCCCAGCTGTACCCCAACAGCTGGGCCTTTGTCAAGGCCTTCGATGTCCTCTTTGGGTTTCTGGGTTGTGCACCCTCGGTTGACCTCTTTCTCCACTTTTTTGAGGTGAAGAGACAGAGACACAACCTCTGGGTAACTCTCAGCAATGTGCCCGGAAGAGTTCTCTTCACGGCTTTCCAAAGCTCGTTCACGGGGTGGAAAGGCCGGTTCTTCAAGATCTGCTGTACTGATCTTGTTCCCGACGCCCTCGATGGGTTTCCGTTGTACTGGGTGAGAGAGGAAAAGGTCCTCAAAGCCAAACCCCTCAAGAATCTGGCTCCAAGTGATCAAATAGCTTGCCGGATTCTTGCTGAGGCGGGAGGTTTTGACTCTGCTACGGTGATCAGCTTGGAGTTCAACGCTAGGACTCTTGAGAAGTACATAAGTAAGAACCACTGCCTTAGGCAACTTCGGCCTTCGTTACTTTCTAAAAGTGCCTGTCTTTCTTCACTGTGTCTCTAATACATCTGTTCCCTTTGTGCAGGTTCGAAAATAAGCCAAGAAAAGAGGACACGACTTACTCGAGCGCTGCGGGCTGGGAAAGGGGCTTCGCCTTCCTCCAGTGATGACTCTGATGAGCGCTGAGAAGTGGCTTGTTTGTGTTTTTGCATTTTGTACTGTACATTGCTTGTAACAACAATTTTTCAATATCATAACTCTTTACAATGCGACTTTACTTTTCATATGCCTCATATACCGCGCGACTTCCTTTCGTCTCATTCTGCCAACGATGCATGCTTTTACTTGGGCGACGCCTTCTTTCTGGGCGACGCCAAGGCCTAGGCGATGCCTTCCTCCTTGGCGACGCCATGGCCTAGGCGGCGCATCACATTACTTCTAACAAGGGAAAATAATGGCTGAAAACCAAAGCACTTCTTTTTCTCAACTGGTTATTCCATTCATTAGGGTGACCTCATTAAAAAACCCCCAAAAGGGGAAAAAGAGCGTCCCCTTCAACTAAACTGTTACATGCTGCTTACATAAATCAACTGAAATAAAATTTTAAGTTGGTTGCATTCCAACTGCGCGGGATAGGGCCCCCATCTAAAGTCTCCAGGTTGTACGAACCGTTGCCCTTAGCCTCAGTAACTCTGAAGGGCCCGGTCCACTTGGGAGACAGCTTATTCTCCAACTCATAAGGGTGAGCTTTCCTCATCACTAGGTCGCCCACCTGAAACTGTCGTGGCTTTACTTTAGAGCTATATTGCCGCTCCACTCTTCTCTTCATCGCTTCAGCTTTTATTCTAGCTTCTTCCCTGGCCTCTTCTAGCAGATCCAGGTTTACCCGTCTCTCCTCATTAGATTCCTCCACTACAAAGTTTTGAAAACGCGGTGAGCTTTCGTGTATTTCTACTGGAATCATCGCGTCTGACCCGTACACCAAACTGAACGGCGTCTCCATAGTAGAGGATTGGGGCGTGGTGTGGTATGCCCACACAATCCTGGGCACCTCTTCCGCCCACGCCCCTTTGGCCTTCTCTAACCTTCTTTTTAACCCCCTCAGCAGAACTCTGTTTGCTGACTCTACTTGTCCATTGGTCTGGGGGTGTTCGACCGACGCGAACACTTGCTTGATTCCCACTTCAGCGCACAGATTTCTCAACTGCTGACTGGCGAACTGGGTCCCGTTGTCAGATATCAGGCGCCTGGGTACGCCAAAGCGACACACGATGTTTCTCCACACAAAATGTTGTACCTTATGCGCAGTGATTTGTGCCACGGGTTCTGCCTCTATCCACTTGGTGAAGTATTCGATGGCGACAATCAGATACTTCATCTGCCTGATTGCCAGTGGGAAAGGGCCCAGGATGTCAATACCCCATGTGTGGAAAGGCCACGGGCTGTATATGGACCGGAACTCTTCAGGCGGCGCCTTGTGCCAGTCGGCATGCTTTTGGCATTGCCTACACCGTTGGGCGTGCCGTGCGCAATCTTCTTTCACTGTTGGCCAGAAGAACCCTGCGCGTATTACCTTGGAGGCTAAGGATCTTCCTCCCACATGGCTTCCGCAGATGCCTTCGTGTAGCTCTGCCATTATCCTGGTGCACTCATCGCCACTGACACATGTTAGGATAGGGTGAGTGAAACCGTGCCTGAACAACACCCCATCCACCAAGGTATATCTTACGGCGTTCCTTTTGATTTTCTTACCCTCTTCAGGGTCTACTGGAAGGGCCCCATCCGCCAGGTACCGTTTATAGGGCGTCATCCAGGTGTCTCCCGTGGACAGGACACAAACCTGCATCTGCTCTTCCTCAGACACACCCGCGTACGTACTGATGCGGGGCGCCCTCTGCGTATCTTGGGTTAATGAGGAATGACTCCTCGGCCTTCCCCTTGATGCATAAATCTGGAGGACATCCACCCTGTTGTCTTCCACGAATCGACGCGGAGCTTTGAGGGTCTCCTGGATCACTGTCCTCTGTCTACCCCCCTTGCCTGAGCTGGCCAGCTTTGCAAGCAGGTCAGCTCTGGCATTCTGCTCCCTCGGGACGTGTATCAACTCAAGAGCGTTGAACGCCCCTCTCAACAACTGGACGTATTTGAGATACGCCGCCATCTGTGGGTCCTTCGCCTGGAACCCACCCGACACCTGCCCCGTGACCAAGTGGGAGTCGCTCTTCACCAGGAGGTTCTGTGCGCCCATCTCCTTGGCCAAGAGCATTCCTGCAATCAAAGCTTCGTATTCTGCTTGGTTGTTACTTGCCTTGAAGGCAAAACGCAAGGCCTGCTCGATTAATATGCCGTCGGGTCCTTCCAGCACTATTCCCGCACCACTCCCTTGCTGGTTTGAGGAACCATCAACCGAGAGCAGCCACTGTGAACCCGCTTCCACTTCTTGCTCACCTCCAGGCGAAAGTTCTGCTACAAAATCCGCATACACCTGCCCCTTAATGGATCCTCTAGGCTCGTACTGTATGTCGAATTCCGACAGTTCCACAGCCCAGCGTACCATTCTTCCTGCCACATCGGGCTTCTGCAGCACCTTCTGTATGGGGAGGTTGGTCATTACCACCACCGTGAAACTGTGAAAGTAATGACGGAGCCTCCTAGCCGAGAACACTACTGCCAGTGCCGCCTTCTCCAGCGCCTGGTACCTTGTCTCGGCTCCCTGTAAGGCTTTGCTTACAAAGTAGATGGGCTTCTGACTCTGGCTCTGCTCTTGTACCAACACAGAACTGATGGCCCTATCTGTTACAGTAAAATACAAACGGAGGGGCACGCCCGTTACCGGTTTGCAGAGAACCGGAGGCGTCGCCAGGTACTCCTTCAGTTTAACGAAAGCCGCTTCGCATTCCTCAGTCCATGCAAAGCGACTGTTTCTCTTGAGGCACTGGAAGTATGGGTGCCCCTTTTCTCCTCCAGCGGAAACAAACCTCGAGAGCGCCGCCATCCGCCCTGTCAACTGTTTAACCTCCTTTACCGATGTCGGGCTCCGCATGGCAATAATGGCCGCACATTTGTCGGGGTTCGCTTCTATACCCCTCTCGGTGAGCAGAAAACCCAAGAATTTACCGGCCTCTACCCCAAAAACACACTTCTCGGGTTCAACTTGAGGCGGTACTTGGATATCGTGTTGAACAATTCCTCCAAGTCTGCCATGTGCTGTATCCTGTTCTGCGACGCCACCACCATGTCGTCTACATAGGCGTATACATTTCTCCCGAGCATTGGCGCCAAGACCTTATCCATTAACCTCTGGTACGTGGCGCCCGCATTTTTGAGTCCGAAAGGCATCACCTTATAGCAATAACTGCATGTTTCAGTCATGAACGCAGTTTTGCTCTCGTCCCTGGGGTGCATCTTGATTTGGTTGTAACCTGAGAAGGCGTCCAGGAAGCTTAACACTTTGCTGCCAGACGCGCTGTCCACTAAGGCGTCAATGCTGGGCAGCGGATAGGAATCCTTCGGGCACGCCTTATTCAGGTCCGTGAAGTCAACGCACATTCTCCATTTCCCGTTTGCCTTCTTCACCAGAACGACATTGGCGAGCCACTCAGGGTACTGAATCTCCCTAATGTGGCCAGCACTCAGCAGCTTCTGCGTTTCGTCTTTCACCACCTGTTGTCGCTCCTCATTGAATTTCCTCCTTCTCTGGCGCACGGAGCGAACCGTGGCGTCCATGCTGAGGTGGTGGCACAGAAAATCGGGGTCAATGCCCGGCATGTCCGAGGCGGACCACGCGAAGGCATCCATGTGGCGCGAAATCACTTCCGCCACCCCTTCCCGCTCTTCTGGGTTTAGCGAGCTTCCTAACTTGAAAGCTTTGCCGCCAATCTCCCTTTCTAGGATGTTGGTAGCGGGTTGCTCCCTATCATCATCATTGGCGAGCGCCGCTTCTTCTACGGGCGCTTCCTCCATTGGCGCATCTGCTTCGGGCGTCGCCCTTTCCGCTATGGGCTCTTCGGGGGTCTGCCTGGCGGGCGTCGCCTCGACCATCGTTGCGTCCGCGATCGGTGGACGCTCGTACACCATGAAAACGCCTCTCTTCGTCTTCAGGCTGTTTTCGTAGCATTTTCTTGCCTCCTCTTGGTCTTATCTGATGACTATCACCCGGCCACTGAGGTCCGGTAGCTTCATCTTCATGTGCCGGGTGGAGGATATTGCACTCAAACGGTTTAGCGCTGGTCTGCCCAGCAAAATGTTATAGGCAGAGTTGGCGTTAACGACGAGGTACCGAATGCTCTCTGTTCGGGAGGCCTCTCCGTCCGTGAACGTAGTCCTCAACTCCAGGTACCCCCGGACCTCTATCTGGTTATCCCCGAACCCATACAAACATCCCGTATAGGGACTCAGTAGATCGGGGGACAGCCGTAACTTATTAAAAGTCGACAGAAACATGACGTCTGCCGAGCTTCCTTGATCAACAAGCACTCGGTGGACCTTTCTCCCAGCCGTGACGACCGAGATGACAACGGGATCGTTGTCATGGGGCACCACATCTCGGAGATCCCTTCTTGTGAACACAATATCCGACTCCCAGGGCTCCCCCGAGAGCCTCTCTTCGATTGAATTTACCCCCCTCATGTATTTCTTCCGCTGGGAGGCGGTGGGTCCTCCGCCGGAAAAACCTCCAGCAATGGTGTGGACCTCGCCAAGCACAGGCATCTCGTGTGCTGGCTCATCCGCCGACGACGGCAGGGTGGCGGTCGTGGTGGACTCTGCGACATAATCTTTCAAAAACCCAGTCCTCACCAGCTCATCTAGCTGGTAGCCCAACGACAGGCAATTATCAATTTGGTGCCCGAAAGCCTCGTGAAATTCGCACCAAGAGTCTTTACGGGGCCCTAGCACCTTGTCGATCTTCGCCGGTCGCCTCAGCCTCTCGGCTATGTTGGGGACGGCGATCAAATCCTTCAACTCGACCACGAAGTTGTACCTCGCCGGTCTTGCTCTTTCTCTGGCGGGGCGTTCGCCTCCCGCGGTGCCCCGAGGCTGGGGCTTTCTGGCCTCGTAGGGGCGTCTCGTTTCTGGCTTCTTTCTCCCCGTCGTGGTCTCATTGACTCTGACGGGTTGAGCTCGCGCTGGTCCCCTCGGGCGTGAGGGCACGGCACTGGTGCGCTTCACACATACCTCCCCTTCCGAAGCAATATGCTCCACCGCCCTACGCCGTAATTCAGCGAAAGTCCTGGGGCGATTGCGGATAATAGATTCTCCAAAGGGCCCTGGGCATACGCCTTTCACAAATGCGTACACGATCATAGGCTCCTCTGTTGTACCAACTTTCACGACCTGGGCCCCGAAGCGATTGATATACTCCTTCAGGGTCTCCCCCTGATACTGCTTCACGTCAAACAGGTCGTAGGAGACCGGCGGCGGGGCCTTGTTGGCCAAATACTGTTCTCTGAATAACCGCGACAACTGGCGGAAAGATGTGATATGGCCCTCGGGAAGGCTGATGAACCAATCCATAGCCATCCCGGTCAGGGTGCTCATGAAGAGCTTGCACTTGGCAGCATCAGAGCCGCCTATCAGGACCATCTGCGTGTGGAACGCCGCGAGGTGCGTCTCCGGGTCCTCCATGCCAGTGAGAATTGCCTTAGGTCCCGCGAACGTGTTCGGGATTACTGCGTCTAGGATCTCCTGCGAGAACGGAGTGGAAAACTCCCTCGGTGGGGAGTGATTCTCCACCTCGTCATGCCCAGGCCGCCTCCTATCGTTTCTCAGGCCCTGGCGCAACTCCTCATTCACGCGGTGGAGCTCTTCGTTGCGCTCATGCGAGGCGTCAAGATCTGCCTGCATGCGCTCCTGCTCCATCTTCGAATCCGCCATGTCCTGCTGCAACCCCCTCATTATTTCCAGGACCTGCTGCATGGATAGGTCTGCGGGGGCTGCGCGCGCTGATCTTCGTCTGGTGGGGGCCATTGTCACTCCAACCTCCTTCAGCACTACCGTAACCTGATAGATTTTCACGAACTTGTGTGATGGGACTGATGTTTTATATCGGCCCCACGGTGGGCGCCAAATGTTCCGTCCGGTTGACCGGGACGTCTTCGTGCGCGACCTCAACCGTCAGCTAAGGACTCCTTCCCACTGATTGCCTGTGAATTCCTGCAAAAAAGAGGACAAAGAGGCGCCCTAGCGGCCGTTTGCACTCCGACGCTCAAGTCAGCCAGCAAGAAACACCAAAACTGTCCACCCACGTATCTGAGCACCGCGTATGGCACTCTGAAGGTGGTAAAAGAAACTGTGTATATGTGTGTGTGTGTTGTCCCCTTCAGTCAAAAATATTCTCCAGTCACTTGTACGTAATCCTCAAGCACGGGCAAGCAACTAGAGAGTTTCTCCTAAATTTGTCAAAGGTTCCAACCCTTTTTCCGACATTCCCAGCGCTATTTAAACTGCCCTAGCATTTAAAGCGCCTTAAAGCGCTTTTAATCTCAAACGTAACGCACTCATTAAAGCGCTTAATTACGAAACGTAGCGCATTTAAGACGTTGAAACGCTCGGGAGCCCTAATAGTACCTGAATGCTCGAAAGGGAAACTGTATTGAATATCTTTAATTACCTGGCACCTGACTAGAGGGTGTTTCTATTCTGGCATGGCTGTCGTACACGTGGAGGGCCTCACGACGCCATGACCCCATCTGGGGGCGTTTCTGCCCACCTGGGGACGTCTCTACGTGTGAGCCCTCCTGCTTGGGAGTGCTACTGCGCTAGGGGTGGCTTTTTGGGTGCCAACTCATGCCCCCAATGATGGAGATCAAGCCCAAGAGAACATGGAGGCCACTCATCAAGCTCAAGAAGAGGTGGAGGCACAAATGGAGGACGCCCATGGAGGTCAAAGTCCACCTCAAAGGATTACAAGAAGCATGTTCAAAGCCTTGGGAGCTAGAGGACATTTATTTTCTCTTTTTGTAGTGTCTTTAGTTGAAGGTGCTTAAAGGGAAACCTTAGAAACCTCTTTTGTTATAGCATCTTTTTAGGTTTTAGTTAGGAGCTTTAGGGGGGTGTATTAGTAGATAGGTGTAGGAGTAGAATAGGGGGTGCCAAAGTGAAGGAAGGGATCACACCTTCCTTGCTTGGCAATTAGCGCCGGTTCTAGATAGCTTTTGGAGGGAATTTTGAATTGTTTAGCTTTCAATTTTCAGCACCTTAGGCTATAAATAGAGGTGCCTTCCTTGTAAATTTCAGATTTGAATTTTATCTAAAGAAACTATACTCAAAATTGGAGTGAGCATTTGGAGAGCTTTGAGCTTCTTCTCTAGTCTTATCTTGAAGGACCATGGTTTCCTCAAGTGGCGGCTTCCACACTCATCTAGGAGCATCCATTCTTCTAGTGGCGTGATCATCCAACCATTCCTCCATCTTCATGAGCATTCTCTTCTCCTTCCTTTCTTCTCTTTCAATTACTCTTGTTGTCTTGTGTTCTTGAGCATGTTTTGGTTCGGCTATTCCTTTTTCCAGCATCTATTTTCTTTTTGTTCTTAAATCTGTTCGGTTCTTTTGTTTAAGTTTCAATTTCTGTTCGGTTTGTTCTTTGCCTTCTCCCTTGTTGATTCAATTTGACAATATTTGGTTCATCCAAATGAGTTTGGGATTTGGTACTTGTTTTGGTGAGTTCTTGATCTTAGAACTATGATCCAACTTCTAAGAAAGTGCCTCTACATTTTCCAGCTCAAGGTGATTCCTCAAAGTGTTAAGAATCTTGTTCTATGTGGCTATTGGAATCACATCATGTGGTATCATGAGTCTTAGGTTCATTCTTGTTTAATTGTTGAGTTGTGTGCACTTTATTTCAAGAGCTCTTTTTAATTTCTTGCAATTTAAGTTTCTGTTTTAGAAATTTAATTGAGTTTTCTTGCTGTTTTTCTTTTGCTCCAAGTGTTTGTGGAAAGGTTTATGGCACTCATAATTCTTATGAGTATGGTTGCTCTTTTGGAATGGCATTATCCTTCCTAGAGTTTACCTTAAGCTTCCTTTCATTTGTTACAATTTGTGTTGTGTCTTTTAATTTTTGAATCATGTCAAGTTGTGTCTTAGTCATGTTATTCCATATATGTCATTACTTCTAGTAGTACTTTTATTGTTTTGATTGTTTCTTGCTTTGGTGTCATATAATTTTCTGAATTGATGTTGATCCTTTGTGCATTTTCTTTTTAGAATTGAGTTCATACTTGTATTCTAGACCTATACAAGTTCCAATACATCATTTTCTATTATGTCTTTGCTAGTTCATCATCCTGTTTTTTTTATTCCTATTAGGATTCCTCTGTTTCTGAAAAGTGTGCTTACTGTTTTTCCTTATTGCAACTGATTTACGTACTGTAAAATTCTGAAATTCTGGATTTGAGATATTCAAAGTGTTATAAAAGAATAGAAAAAAGAATCATTCAAAAATATGAAGTACACAAAAAATGATAAATAAAATAAAAAAAGTGTACATTCCTGCCGAAAAAAATACGGTAATCTGGCAGTGATTTTAAAAAATTTATTTCTCTCAATTGGCTTACTGTTTTTAATTGATTCCAGTGCCATTTTTGAGTTAACATCTTGAAGTTTCTGTGGTATAAATTTCATAATCCAGTTCGCTCTACAACGTTCCAGTTAAATCAGTGAATATCAAGCACAGTTTGCATAAAAAAAAAAAAAATTCCAGTAGCTAATATTTTTTGTTTTCTTCATCTACTCTAGTGCTTTTCCTTAGGTATTCTTTTGTGTGCCTACTTTTCTCATTGAGTTCTTTATTTTCTTGATTGTCTTTCATTCTTACTCTTTGAGTTTGTCTTACATATAGTATTCCTTTTGCAATTACCTTTCCTTGCTTATACCTTTTCTTGTTTGTCTTTATTGTTTCTTTGGTTTTGTGGTGGTTTGCTCTTAAGATTGGTGTGCTTGCTTTGACATATTTCATTTGAGGATTCCAAGGCCTCAAGATCAGATTGGTGCAAGAACATTATTTCTTTGAGAGTGATATCTTTTTCAGCCTTAAATTCACTTCGGCAGTTTCAATTGCAAAGCTCACTGTTTTTGCTAATTTTTAACTTGTTTGCTGTTTTGTGTGTTTGCTGTTTTTTTTTTAATTACAAATGGCTGGATCTTCAAGTGATGCATCCTACAAGCAGAATTCTCCTTCCAAAGCTTCAATTCTTGGTGAATTACATGAAGCTCAAAGAACAATTAGAAGGTTGAAGGAGAAAATGCAAAAGATGGAGGTCCAACAAACTAGACAATCTCCTTCTATCCATGATGGACATCATTCTCATAGACCATCTTCAAGAGCTTCTTCAAATGATGTTGGCCGTGAAGATGAGCATAGGAGGAGGAGACCTCCACCCCAAGTCCATGGACAAAGACATCATCACCAAGGGGAAAGAATTCACTACGGCAATGGCTTCTACCATGATGCAAAGTCCAAGCTTCCTTCGGTCAAACTACCTTGCTTTAATGGTTCTAGTGATCCAAATGTGTATTTAGATTGGGAGGCTAAGTGTGAAAAAAATTTTGAGATCCATGAGATCCAAGATGAGCATAAGCTCAAGCTAGCCACCCTAGAGTTTAGTGATTATGCCATGAAATGGTGGCATGGAATTGTAAAGGACATTATCTATCACAAGGGTCCTCCCGTGGACTCTTGGAACTCTTTAAAGGATCATATGCGCGCTAGGTTTGTACCCCCACATTTTAGGAAAGACCTCATGTTGAGACTCCAACGGTTTCAACAAGGCACGCTAAATGTGGATGAATATTATAAGGAGCTTGAGACGCTTGTGCTTAAAATTGAATTAGAAGAAAGTGAAGAAGCCATGGTTGCTAGGTTTGTGAGTGGTCTTAGGAAGGATATCCAAGACATTGTTGAGTTACAAGAGTATTCATCATTGGGCTCTTTAGTTCATCTTACAATGAAGGTGGAAGCCCAACTTGATAAGAAAAACTCTTTTAAAAATGCTTCCAATAATGGATACTACTCCAAGTCTTGGAGAAACAAAACTTCTTTTTCAAAACATCCTTCCAAAGATTCTTCTTTCAAACCCAAGGAATCTAAGCCATCAACATCTAGACCTAAGTCTCCCACTAGAACATCTAACACTAAATGCTTTAAATGTATGGGTTATGGTCATATTGCTGCAAATTGTCCTTCAAAACGAAGTATGTACATGCATGAGGGCATTGTAGTTAGTGAGCATGATTCGGATTCTTCAAAGCATTCATTGCATTCTCATGCATCTAGTGAGGAAGAGAGTGAATGTCCACTTGAAGGGGACTTGTTAGTTGTGAGAAGACTTCTTGGACAAGTTTCACAACCTTTTGATGAAAGTCAAAGGGAAAATATTTTCCATACAAGATGTCTTATTCAAAACAACATTTGTTCCTTGATAGTGGATGGGGGTAGTTGTGCAAATGTGGCTAGTACAAGAGTAGTAGATAAGCTTGGATTGCCTACTATCTCTCATACAAAGCCCTACAAATTACAATGGCTTAGTGAAGTAGGAGAAATAATTGTTAATAAACAAGTCCTCATCCATTTCTCCATTGGAAAATACAAAGATGAGGTATTATGTGATGTTGTGCCCATGGAAGCCACTCATGTTCTTTTGGGAAGGCCTTGGCAATTTGATAGAAAAGTTTTACATGATGGCTTTACCAACAAATTATCTTTTGAATTCCATGGTCACAGGGTTACTTTAAAATCTCTCTCTCCAAGAGAAGTCCATGAGGACCAAGTTATCATGAAGAAAAAGAGGGAGAGTGAAAAAGATAAAAAAGATAAGAGTTCTAAGCCTACACTCCTTGTGTCTAGGCGTGAAATTGAAAGGGAAATAGTGGCTCATCATCCTCTTTTTTTAGCCATCCCTAGAACTCTTAGCATAGAAACACTTGTTGATAGTCCTCATTGCTTGGAAAATTTGGTAGAAGAGTTCAAAGATGTGTTTCAAGATCCTCCAAATGGACTTCCACCTTTGAGAGGGATTGAGCACCAAATTGATTTGATACCGGGCTCTTCTTTACCAAATCGTCCCGCATATAGGACCAATCCAAGTGAAACCAAGGAAATTCGCCAACAAGTTGAAGCTTTGATTGAAAAAGGGTGGGTGCAAGATAGCATGAGTCCTTGTGCTATGCCTATCATCTTAGTGCCAAAAAAGGATGGCACATGGCGAATGTGTTCGGATTGTAGGGCCATCAATAACATAACCATTAAGTATAGGCATCCCATACCTAGACTAGATGATTTGTTGGATGAATTACATGGTTCAAAAATCTTTTCAAAGATTGATCTTAAAAGCGGCTACAATCAAATCCGTATCAAACCGGGTGATGAATGGAAGACGGCTTTTAAGACCAACTTTGGTTTATATGAGTGGTTAGTTATGCCTTTTGGTTTAACTAATGCACCAAGTACCTTCATGCGCCTCATGCATCATGTTCTTAGACCTTTCATTGGTAAGTTTGTTGTGGTTTACTTTGATGACATTCTCATTTATAGCTTATCTTTGAATGACCATAGGTTGCATGTTAGGCAAGTTTTGGAAACCCTTAGGAAGGAACATTTGTATGCTAACCTTGCTAAATGTATGTTTGCTCTTGATCATATAGAATTCCTAGGGTTTGTTGTGAGTTGTAAAGGGGTCCATGTGGACAAAACAAAGGTGGTGGCCATTCAAAATTGGCCTACACCGAAATCTTTGAATGAGGTCCGAAGTTTTCATGGGCTTGCTTCTTTCTATAGAAGATTTGTCCCAAACTTTGGTACCATTGCCGCACCACTCAATGACATAGTGAAAAAGGATGTGGTCTTTCATTGGGGAGAAGCACAACAAAATGCTTTTGATACTTTGAAAGAAAAATTGACTAATGCTCCCATCTTGGCCCTTCCTAATTTCACTAAGACATTTGAGATTGAGTGTGATGCTTCAAGCATAGGTATTGGGGCTGTTCTCCTCCAAGAGGGCCACCCCATAGCCTATTTTAGTGAGAAATTGAAGGGAAGTCATCTCAACTATTCCACCTATGATAAAGAATTATATGCACTTGTTAGGGCTTTGTTTACTTGGCAACACTATCTTTTTCCCAAAGAGTTTGTGATACATAGTGATCATGAATCTCTTAAATATTTGAAAAGCCAAAACAAACTTAACAAGAGGCATGCCAAGTGGGTGGAATTCATTGAGCAATTTCCTTATGTGATCAAACACAAGCAAGGTAAAATAAATATTGTGGCGGATGCTCTTTCTAGAAGATACACCTTGCTAAATCTTTTAACATCTCAATATCTTGGTTTTGATCACATTAAGGAACTTTATCATGATGACCTTGATTTTTCTCTCCTCTATCAAGAGTGTCTTAAGGGAGGACACAAAGATTTTTTTATTCAAGATGGCTTTCTTTTTAAAGGAAAACGTCTTTGTGTTCCCCAATGCTCTATTAGATTATCTCTTGTTAGAGAAGCTCATGAGGGGGGTTTAATGGGACATTTTGGGGTTGCTAAAACTTTGGATGTGTTGCATGAACATTTCTTTTGGCCTCATATGCATAAACATGTTCATAGTTTGTGTGATAAATGCATAGCTTGCCGCAAAGCTAAATCTAAAATGCATCCCCATGGTCTTTATACTCCTCTTCCTATCCCTTCAATGCCTTGGGTAGATATATCTATGGATTTCATCTTAGGCTTACCCAAGACATCAAAGGGAAAGGACTCCATTTTTGTGGTAGTGGATCGTTTTTCAAAGATGGCTCATTTTATTCCTTGCCACAAAGTGGATGATGCATGCCACATTGCAAACCTCTTCTTCCAAGAAGTGGTTCGCTTGCATGGGATTCCTAGGTCTATAGTGTCCGATAGAGATCCTAAGTTCTTGAGTCACTTTTGGAAGACCTTGTGGGGCAAGCTTGGAACTAAGCTTTTATTTTCTACCACTTGCCACCCACAAACTGATGGTCAAACCGAGGTGGTGAATAGAACTTTAGGACAACTATTGAGATGCTTTATTTCGGGGAATCCTAGAGTGTGGGAGAATTTACTACCCCATGTTGAGTTTGCATATAACCGAGTAGTAAATTCTACCACCTCCCATTCTCCTTTTGAGGTGGTCTATGGGTTTAATCCCCTAACACCTCTTGATCTTCTTCCTATTCCCCTTCTTGACGATGTCTTATGCAAAGATGGGGATGAAAAGGCTTCTTTTGTGAAAACTTTGCATAAAGACATCAAGAAGAGAATTGAGAAGAAGGTTGGCAAGTATGCTGAACTTGCCAATAAAAGGAGAAAAGCATTGTTGTTTGATGAGGGCGATTGGGTTTGGCTTCACTTGAGGAAGGATCGTTTTCCTACTCAAAGGAAGTCCAAACTAATGCCTCGAGGGGATGGACCTTTCCAAGTCCTCAAGAGGATTAATGACAATGCTTATGAGTTAGATATGCCTGATACATTCTTAGGTAGTCATACTTTTAATGTCAGCGATCTAACTCCTTTTTCTGTAGGTCTCCAGAATTCGTGGTCGAATTCTCTCCAACTCGGGGAGTATGATGGAGATCAAGCCCAAGAGAACATGGAGGCCACTCATCAAGCTCAAGAAGAGGTGGAGGCACAAATGGAGGACGCTCATGGAGGTCAAAGTCCACCTCAAAGGATTACAAGAAGCATGTTCAAAGCCTTGGGAGCTAGAGGACATTTATTTTCTCTTTTTGTAGTGTCTTTAGTTGAAGGTGCTTAGAGGGAAACCTTAGAAACCTCTTTTGTTATAGCATCTTTTTAGGTTTTAGTTAGGAGCTTTAGGGGGGTGTATTAGTAGATAGGTGTAGGAGTAGAATAGGGGGTGCCAAAGTGAAGGAAGGGATCACACCTTCCTTGCTTGGCAATTAGCGCCGGTTCTAGATAGCTTTTGGAGGGAATTTTGAATTGTTTAGCTTTCAATTTTCAGCACCTTAGGCTATAAATAGAGGTGCCTTCCTTGTAAATTTCAGATTTGAATTTTATCTAAAGAAACTATACTCAAAATTGGAGTGAGCATTTGGAGAGCTTTGAGCTTCTTCTCTAGTCTTATCTTGAAGGACCATGGTTTCCTCAAGTGGCGGCTTCCACACTCATCTAGGAGCATCCATTCTTCTAGTGGCGTGATCATCCAACCATTCCTCCATCTTCATGAGCATTCTCTTCTCCTTCCTTTCTTCTCTTTCATTTACTCTTGTTGTCTTGTGTTCTTGAGCATGTTTTGGTTCAGCTATTCCTTTTTCCAGCATCTATTTTCTTTTTGTTCTTAAATTTGTTCGGTTCTTTTGTTTAAGTTTCAATTTTTGTTCGGTTTGTTCTTTGCCTTCTCCCTTGTTGATTCAATTTGACAATATTTGGTTCATCCAAATGAGTTTGGGATTTGGTACTTGTTTTGGTGAGTTCTTGATCTTAGAACTATGATCCAACTTCTAAGAAAGTGCCTCTACATTTTCCAGCTCAAGGTGATTCCTCAAAGTGTCAAGAATCTTGTTCTATGTGGCTATTGGAATCACATCACCCAAGTATCTAGCCACTTACTCTGAGAGCGTATCTGCCTTCCTCTCGCACCCTGCACCAGGTTATCCTGGGCGTGACCTTCCTCTTGGGTCGTATCTGTCCCGAAGGCGTCTCTGGGGCGGCAGGGGTACTTCAAGAGTCAGGCTGCCCTTTACTGGTACTATCACTATGGCCTTGAAGCCACCTTTTCCTTCTCTTTATCACTTTCCCGAGATATCGGGACTTGAGGCTTTCCCACGACGTCGCTCCCTCCATGGTCTTTCCTACCCATGGGTATCGGGGAACCACACCGTGATTGCCTTGCTTTTACACTGTTTGATCTAGCGACGCCCTCACCTGGGCGACGCCTTCACCTGGGCGACGCCTTCACCTGGGCGACGCCTTCACCGAGGCGACGCCTTCATCTAGGCGACGCCTTCACCTAGGCGACGCCTTCACCTAGGCGACGCCGTGCCTTAGCGATGCCTTGAGTTGACTTTGACCTTCCAGTCGTTGACTTTGACTTTGACTTAGTCAACGCCCTTATACGGGACGGTACAGTTGCCAAACACAAAAGAAAAACAAAAATGGCAACTTAGTGAAATTAATTTTCAAACTCACACCTCTGCTATATTTGATGATTTCCGTAGGTACACGTTTGACCCGGGAGGGCAATCCTAGTTCTCAAAGCAAGAGGCAGCTATACGAGTTCAAGTCTGAAGATCTGAGGATACATCTTCTCAAGAAGGAGGAGATGATGGACACCATCCAGCCACAACCATCCCCTTAAGAAGCAAAAGCATTGGATTTGAGGACAAATCCTTTTCAAGAGGGAGGGGATGATGGAGGAGGGCCAAGCACAACCTCCCATTAAAGGCTAGACCCCAAGTCAAGAGCGTCTAGACCCAAGCCAAGAATCTAAGACCAAGCTAGGAGCGTCTAAGACCAAGCTAGAAGTGTCTAAGATCAAGCTAGGAGCGTCTAAGACCAAGCTAGGAGCGTCTAAGATCAAGCTAGGAGCGTATAAGATCAAGCTAGGAGCGTCTAAGACAAGAAGACTTGGATCAAGCTATGAATTGGAGAATGACATATTGGTACATGTTCCGTGAAGGCCCATCAAGTGTAGCCTAGTTTAAATTGGGGTGTAAATAGCATAGCCATGTGGACAAATGTATATTTTTCTGCACATTAGAATTAAGGAGGAGTTAACCTTGATTAGCTAAAGGTTTCTAGAAGCTTTCACTAATCAAGTTCGGCCATGTCTAAGTTGGAGGGCCATGTGTACCCATGTGCCATGTGCTCCATGTGCCTCCATGTGCCACTTCCTTACATTTCATTTGGCTTACATTTGTGTAGCATTTAGGTCATCAAATCTGGTCCTTTTTAGCTTATAAAAAGAGGAGCCTACACCTTGTATTATCAAGATTAAATTGAGTAATGTTATGCTGCCCATTTAGTGTCATACTTTGCTCCTTGCCTAGCTTCTAGGTTTTAATCTTCATTTCACCACCTTCAAAGGGGCTGGCCAAACCTCCCCATTTCCACACTCTTCATGCATCTTCAAGGTCACCACACCTCTTAGGAGGATCTTGTTTATGTCTTCCATTAAGCTTCCGCACCATCTTCCACAAACATCCAAGAAGAGCTCATAGGAAATCCATCAGTTGGTGCATAGCCAATTTCATGATTTTGGTGTTTTGGCTTGATTTTGTGACTTGATGGTGTGTGTGGTGAAAAACGAAAATCTTGGTTTTGGAAAACTGGCTGGTCTCAATCCTCACAAATGCCTCCAAAGTGATGTGGGAAAAGTTTGGGAGCAAAAGGAATTGATCTTGACATAGTTGGTGCATAGCCAAGTTCATGATTTTGGTGTTTTGGCTTGATTTTGTGACTTGGTGGTGTGTAGGGTGAAAAACCAAAATCTTGGTTTTGGAAAACTGGCTGGACTCAATCCTCACAAATGCCTCCAAAGTGATGTGGGAAAATTTTGGGAGCAAAAGGAACTGATCTTGACATGGTTGGTGCAAAGCCAAGTTCATGATTTTGGTGTTTTGGCTCGATTTTGTGACTTGGTGGTGTGTGGGGTGAAAAACGAAAATCTTGGTTTTGGAAAACTGGCTGGACTCAATCCTCACAAATGCCTCCAAAGTGATGTGGGAGAAGTTTGGGAGCAAAAGTAGTTGATCTTGACATGGTTGGTGCATGCCCTAGTTCCATGATTTTAGTGTTTGGGCTTCGATTTTTGTGACTTGGTGGTGTGAGGGGTGAAAAACGAAAATCTTGGTTTTGGAAAACTTGCTGGACTCAATACTCACAAATGCCTCCAAACTGATGTGGGAAAATTATGGGAGCAAAAGGATTTGATGTTGACATGGATGGTGCATAGCCAAGTTCATGATTTTGGTGTTTTGGCTTGATTTTGTGACTTGGTGGTGTGTGGGGTTAAAAACGAAAATCTTGGATTTGGAAAACTGGCTGGACTCGATGCTCACAAATGCCTCCAAAGTGATGTGGGAAAAGTTTAGGAGCAAAAGGAATTGTTCTTGACATGGTTCGTGCATAGCCAAGTTTATGATTTTAGTGTTTCGGCTTGATTTTGTGACTTGGTGGTGTGTGGGGTGAAAAACCAAAATCTTAGTGTTGGAAAACTGGCTGGAGTCAATCCTCACAAATGCCTCCAAAGTGATGTGGGAAAATTTTGGGAGCAAAAGGAATTGATCTTGACATGGTTCGTGCAAAGCCAAGTTCATGATTTTGGTGTTTTGTCTCTATTTTGTGACTTGGTGGTGTGTAGGGTGAAAAACGAAAATCTTGGTTTTGGAAAACTGGCTGGACTCAATACTCACAAATGCCTCCAAAGTGATGTGGGAACAATTAGGGAGCAAAAAGAATTGATCTTGACATGTTTGGTGCATCGCCAAGTTGATGATTTTGGTGTTTTAACTTGATTTTGTGACTTGGTGGTGTGTGTGGGGTCAAAAACCAAAATCTTGGTTTTGGAAAACTGGCTGGACTCAATCCTCACGAATGCCTCCAAAGTGATGTGGGAAAAGTTTGGGAGCAAAAGGAGATGATCTTGACATGGTTAGTGCATAGCCAAGTTCATGATTTTGGTGTTTTGGCTTGATTTTGTGACTTGGTGGTGTGTGGGGTGAAAAACGAAAATCTTTGTTATGGAAAACTGGCTAGACTCAGTCCTCACAAATGCCTCCAAACTGATGTGGGAAAAGTTTGGGAGCAAAAGGATTTAATCTTGACATGGTTGGTGCATGGTCAAGTTCCATGATTTAGGTAGGTGTTTTGGCTTGATTTTGTGACTTGGTGGTGTGTAGGGTGAAAAAGGAAATTCTTGGTTTTGGAAAAATGGTTGGACTCAATCCTCACAAATGCCTCAAAAGTGATGTGGGCAAAGTTTGGGAGCAAAATGAATTGATCTTGACATGGTTGGTGCATGGCCAAGTTCATGATTTTAGTATTTTGGGTTGATTTTGTGACTTGGTGGTGTGTCGGGTGAAAAACGAAAATCTTTGTTTTGGAAAACAGGCTGGACTCAATCCTCATAAATGCCTCCAAACTGATGTGGGAAAAGTTTGGGAGCAAAAGATTTGATGTTGACATGGTTGGTGCATAACCAAGTTCATGATTTTGGTGTTTTGGCTTGCTTTTGTGACTTGGTGGTGTGTGGGGTTAAAAACGAAAATTTTGGTTTTGGAAAACTGGCTGGACTCGATGCTCACAAATGCCTGCAAAGTGATGTGGGAAACGTTTGGGAGCAAAAGGAATTGATCTTGACATGGTTCGTGCATAGCCAAGTTCATGATTTTAGTGTTTTGGCTTGATTTTGTGACTTGGTGGTGTGTGGGGTGAAAAACCAAAATCTTGGTTTTGGAAAACTGGCTGGATTCAATCCTCAAAATGTCTCCAAAGTGATGTGGGAAAATTTTGGGAGCAAAAGGAATTGATCTTGACATGGTTGGTGCAAAGCCAAGTTCATGATTTTGGTGTTTTGGCTCGATTTTGTGACTTGGTGGTGTGTGGGGTTAAAAACGAAAATCCTTGTTTTGGAAACCTGGCTGGACTCAATCCTCACAAATGCCTCCAAAGTGATGTGGGAGAAGTTTGGGAGAAAAATGAATTGATCTTGACATGGTTGGTGCATGGCCAAGTTCCATGATTTAAGTTTTTTCGCTTGATTTTGTGACTTGGTTGTGTGTGGGGTGAAAAAGGAAATTCTTGGCTTTGGAAAAATGGCTGGACACAATCCTCACAAATGCCTCTAAAGTGATGTGGTAGAAGTTTGGGAGCAAAAGGAGTTGATCTAGACATGGTTGGTGCATGGCCAAGTTCCATGATTGTGGTGTTTGGGCTTGATTTTTGTGACTTGGTTGTGTGTGGGGTGAAAAACGAAAATCTTGGTTTTGGAAAACTTGTTGGACTCAATCCTCACTAATGCCTCTAAAGTGATGTGGGAATATTTTGGGAGCAAAAGGAATTGATCTTGAAATGGTTGGTGCAAAGCCAAGTTCATGATTTTGGTGTTTTGGCTCGATTTTGTGACTTGGTGGTGTGTGGGGTGAAAAACGAAAATCTTGGTTTTGGAAAACTGGTTGGACTCAATACTCACAAATGGCTCCAAAGTGATGTGGGAACAGTTAGCGAGCAAAAAGTATTGATTTTGACATGGTTGGTTCATGGCCAAGATCCATAATTGTGGTGTTTGGGCTTGATTTTTGTGACTTGGTGGTGTGTGGGGTGAAAAACGAAAATCTTGGTTTTGGAAAACTTGTTGAACTCAATCCTCACGAATGCCTCCAGAGTGATGTGGAAAAAGTTTGGGAGCAAAAAGAATTGATCTTGACATGGTTGGTGCATAGCCAAGTTCATCATTTTGGTGTTTTGGCTTGATTTTGTGACTTGGTGGTTTGTCGGGTGAAAAACGAAAATCTTTGTTCTGGAAAACAGGCTGGACTCAATCATCACAAATGCCTCCAAACTGATTTGGGAAAAGTTTGGGAGCAAAAGGAGTTGATCTTGACATGGTTGGTGCATAGCCAAGTTCATGATTTTGGTGTTTTGGCTTGATTTTGTGACTTGGTGGTGTGTTGGGTGAAAAACCAAAATCTTGGTTTTGGAAAACTGGCTGGACTCAATCCTCACTAATGCCTCCAGAGTGATGTGGTAAATGTTTGGGAGCAAAAAGAATTGATCTTGATATGGTTGGTGCATAGCCAAGTTCATCATTTTGGTGTTTTGGCTTGATTTTGTGACTTGGTGGTGTGTCGGGTGAAAAACGAAAATCTTTGTTCTGGAAAACAGGCTGGACTCAATCATCACAAATGCCTCCAAACTGATTTGGGAAAAGTTTGAGAGCAAAAGGAGTTGATCTTGACATGGTTGGTGCATAGCCAAGTTCATGATTTTGGTGTTTTGGCTTGATTTTGTGACATGGTGGTGTGTTGGGTGAAAAACCAAAATCTTGGTTTTGGAAAACTGGCTGGACTCAATCCTCACTAATGCCTCCAAAGTGATGTGGGAATATTTTGGGAGCAAAAGGAATTGATCTTGAAATGGTTGGTGCAAAGCCAAGTTCATGATTTTGGTGTTTTGGCTCGTTTTTGTGACTTGGTGGTGTGTGGGGTGAAAAACAAAAATCTTGGTTTTGGAAAACTGGTTGGACTCAACACTCACAAATGGCTCCAAAGTGATGTGGGAACAATTAGGGAGCAAAAAGAATTGATCTTGACATGGTTGGTGCATCGCCAAGTTGATGATTTTGGTGTTTTGGCTTGATTTTGTGACTTGGTGGTGTGTGGGGTGAAAAACCAAAATCTTGGTTTTGTAAAACTGGCTGGACTCAATCCTCACAAATGCCTCAAAAATGATGTGGGAAAAGTTTGGGAGCAAAAGGAGATGATCTTGACATGGTTGGTGCATAGCCAAGTTCATGATTTTGGTGTTTTGGCTTGATTTTGTGAATTGGTGGTGTGTGGTGTGAAAAACGAAAAACTTTGTTTTGGAAAACTGGCTGGACTCAATCCTCACAAATGCCTCAATACTGATGTGGGAAAAGTTTGGGAGCAAAAAGAATTGATCATGACATGGTTGGTGCATCGGCAAGTTCCATGATTTTGGTGTTTTGGTTGATTTTGTGACTTGGTGGTGTGTGGGGTGAAAAAGCAAAATCTTGGTTTTGAAAAACTGGCTGCTTTGAATCCTCACAAATGCCTCCAAAGAGATGTGAGAAAAGATTGGGAGCAAAACGAATTGATCTTGACACGGTTGGTGCATGGCCAAGTTCATGATTTTGGTGTGTTGGCTTGATTTTGTGAGTTGGTGGTGTGTGGGGTGAAAAACGAATATCTTGGTTTTTGAAAACTGGATCGACTCAATCCTCACAAATGCCTCCAAAGTAATGTGGGAAAAGTTTGGGAGCAAAAGGAATTGATCTTGACATGGTTGGTGCATGGCCAAGTTCATGATTTTGGTGTTTTGGCTTGATTTTGTGACTTGGTGGTGTGTGGGGTAAAAACGAAAATCTTTGTTTTGGAAAACTGGCTGGACTCAATCCTCACAAATGCCTCCAAACTGATGTGGGAAAAGTTTGGGATAAAAAAGAATTGATCTTGACATGGTTGGTGCATCGCCACGTTCCATGATTTTGGTGTTTTGGCTTGATTTTGTGACTTGGTGGTGTGTGGGGTGAAAAAGGAAATTCTTGGTTTTGGAAAAATGGCTGGACTCAATCCTCACCAATGCCTCCAAAGTGATGTGGGAAAATATTGGGAGGAAAAGGAATTTATCTTGACACGGTTGGTGCATGGCCAAGTTCCATGATTTTGGTGTTTTGGCTTGATTTTGTGACTTGGTGGTATGTGGGGTCAAAAACGAAAATCATGGTTTTCGAAAACTGGTTGGACTCAATCCTCACAAATGCCACCAAAGTGATGTGGGAGAAGTTTGGGAGCAAAAGGAGTTGATCTTGACATCGTTGGTTCATGGCCAAGTTCCATAATTTTGGTGTTTGGGCTTGATTTTTGTGACTTGGTGGTGTGTGGGGTGAAAAACGAAAATCTTGGTTTTGGAAAACTTGTTGAACTCAATCCTCACGAATGCCTGCAGAGTGATGTGGTAAAAGTTTGGAAGCAAAAAGAATTGATCTTGACATGGTTGGTGCATAGCCAAGTTCATCATTTTGGTGTTTTGGCTTGATTTTGTGACTTGGTGGTGTGTCGGGTGAAAAACGAAAATCTTTGTTCTGGAAAACAGGCTGGACTCAATCATCACAAATGCCTCCAAACTGATGTGGGAAAAGTTTGGGAGCAAAAGGAGTTGATCTTGACATGGTTGGTGCATAGCCAAGTTCATGATTTTGGTGTTTTGGCTTGATTTTGTGACTTGGTGGTGTGTGGGGTGAAAAACGAAAATCTTTGTTTTGGAAAACTGGCTGGACTCAATCCTCACGAATGCCTCCAAAGTGATGTGGGAAAAGTTTGGGAGCAAAAGGAGATGATCTTGACATGGTCGGTGCATAGCCAAGTTCACGATTTTGGTGTTTTGGCTTGATTTTGTGACTTGGTGGTGTGTGGGGTGAAAAACGAAAACCTTTGTTTTGGAAAACTGGCTGGACTCAATCCTCACGAATGCCTCCAAAGTGATGTGGGAAAAGTTTGGGAGCAAAAGGAGATGATCTTGACATGGTTGGTGCATAGCCAAGTTCATGATTTTGGTGTTTTGGCTTGATTTTGTGACTTGGTGGTGTGTGGGGTTAAAAACGAAAATCTTGTTTTTGGAAAATTGGCTGGACTCGATGTTCATAAATGCCTCCAAAGTGATGTGGGAAAACTTTGGGAGCAAAAGGAATTGATCTTGACATGGTTGGTGCATAGCCAAGTTCATGATTTTAGTGTTTTGGCTTGATTTTGTGACTTGGTGGTGTGTGGGGTGAAAAACCAAAATCTTGGTTTTGGAAAACTGGCTGGACTCAATCCTCACTAATGCCTCCAAAGTGATGTGGGAATATGTTGGGAGCAAAAGGAATTGATCTTGACATGGTTGGTGCAAAGCCAAGTTCATGATTTTGGTGTTTTGGCTCGATTTTGTGACTTGGTGGTGTGTGGGGTGAAAAACGAAAATCTTGGTTTTGGAAAACTGGTTGGACTCAATACTCAGAAATGGCTCCAAAGTGATGTGGGAACAGTTAGGGAGCAAAAAGAATTGATCCTGACATGGTTGGTGTATCGCAAAGTTGATGATTTTGGTGTTTTGGCTTGATTTGGTGACTTGGTGGTGTGTGGGGTGAAAAACGAAAATCTTGGTTTTGGAAAACTGGCTGGACTCACTCCTCACGAATGCCTCAAAAGTGATGTGGGAAAAGTTTTGGAGCAAAAGGAGTTGATGTTGACATGGTGGGTGCATGGCCAAGTTCATGATTTTGGTGTTTTGGCTTGATTTTGTGACATGGTGGTGTGTGGGGTGAAAAACGAAAAATGTTTGTTTTGGAAAACTGGCTGGACTCAATCCTCACAAATGCCTCCAAAGTGATGTGGGAAAAGTTTGGGAGCAAAAGGAGGTGATATTGACATGGTTGGTGCATGGCCAAGTTCCATGATTTTGGTGTTTTGGCTTGATTTTGTGACTTGGTGGTGTGTGGGGTGAAAAACGAAAATCTTGGTTTTGGAAAACTTGCTGGACTCAATCCTCACGAATGCATCGAAAGTGATGTCGGAAAAGTTTATGAGCAAAAGGAATTGATCTTGACATGGTGGTGCATAGCCAAGTTCATGATTTTGGTGTTTTGGCTTGATTTTGTGACTTGGTGGTGTGTGGGGTGAAAAACGAAAATCTTTGTTTTGGAAAACTGGCTCCACTCAATCCTCACAAATGCCTCCAAAGTGATGTGGGAAAAGTTTGGGAGCAAAAGGAATTGATCTTGACATGGTTGGTGCATAGCGAAGTTCATGATTTTCGAGTTTTGGCTTGATTTTGTGACTTGGTGGTGTGTTGGGTGAAAAACGAAAATATTGGTTTTTGAAAATTGGCAGGACTCAATCCTCACAAATGCCTCCAAAGTGCTGTGGGGAAATTTTGGGAGCAAAAGGAATTGATGTTGACATGGTTGGTGCATAGCCAAGTTCATGATTTTGGTGTTTTGGCTTGATTTTGTGACTTGGTGGTATGTGGGGTGAAAAACGAAAATCATGGTTTTGGAAAACTGGATGGACTCAATCCTCACAAATGCCTCCAAAGTTGATGGAAGAGGGCCAAGCTCAACCGTCCATGAAAGACAAGAGCCAAGTCAAGAACGTCTAAGATCAAGCTAGGAGCATCTAAGACCAAGCTATGAGCATCAAAGATCACGCTAGGAGCGTCTAGGACAAGAAGACCAAGCTAGGAGCGTCTAGGACAAGCTAGGAACGTCTAGGACAAGAAGACTTGGATCAAAGCTATGAATGGGAGAGTGGCATACTAGCACATATTCCGTGAAGGCCCATCAAGTGTAGTTTAACTTTAATTAGGGTGTAAATAGCATAGCCATGTGGACAAATGTTTATTTTTCTGCACATTAGAATTAAGGAGGAGTTAACCTTGATTAGCTAAAGGTTTCTAGAAGCCTTCACTAATCTAGGGACGGTTTTGTGTAGCCTTGTGCACCCATGTGCTCCATGTGGCCCATGTGCTTCACATTTACATTTCATTTAGCTAGCATTTCATCTTATATTAGCTTAACATTTACAGCCTCCTTAGCCTATAAAAGGAGAAGCCTATCACTTGTGATGGAGGAGGGCCAAGCTCACTACACTATGAAATGCCAAGCTCCAAGTCTAGACCGTCTAGATCCATGTGGGGAGCGTCTAGACTCAAAAGGAGAGCGTCTAGCACAAGATGAGGGGCGGCTACATAACGAGCGTCTACGAGGAAGCCTAGATCGTCTAGGACCAAGCACCTTCACGCATACATGGGTCAAAGCTACGTTTGGAGGGAGAAGACCTTGTACATGTTACATAGGCCATGCTTTGCTTCTACCTAGTTTCTAGGATCTAATCTTCATCTTCATCACCTACCATAGGGCTGGCCGAACCTCCCTCTTCCCATACACATCATGCAACTTCAAGATCACCATATCTCCTAGGAGGATCTTGCACATCTCATTCCATGGCTTCCGCACCATTTTTCACATGATTCTGAGAAGAGCTCCATGAATTTGCCATCATTTGGTATCATGAGCATAGGTTCTTCAAAGATGAGTAGTTCTTGGTCTTTTTCAATTTGAGTTCTTCTTTATTTCATGTTGTTCATCTTGTTTTCATACTTGTCTTGCTGTTTTTAATTTTTACTTTGTTTTGGTGTGCTATTTGGAAGATTCCAATCGGTGCACTTTGTTCAACTGATCTTGAACAATCCTTGTGCAATTTGTGATACGATTCCATACACCTTTAAGCTGCTGTTTTTCTTTTAGGTATTTGAGTTTTTGTTGCTATTTTATTTGTCAAGTCATATTCATCCACAATGTCATCAAATCATAACTAGTACTTTGTTTGGCTTAATTGTTTCTTGATTTTGGTCTAAATACTTGTTTTGAATCTGCTCTATTTTGATCTTTTGGTGCCTTTTATTTTTTAGTTTGAGTTCTGATCCTGCCTGTTGGCCAAAACGTTGGAACTTGCCTCGTCAAACTTTGATCGACGTGTGCACCGCGTCAACCTCCGTCCTTCGCCAAGATCCACCTCAAGAACCTGCAAAAGAACAGAGCAGCGCCGCTGCGGCCGATCGCACTCCAACGCCCAAGTCAGTGACTAGACCACCAAATACTTCAAGAGTAACACTCAAGAACTCTCAAGGAACCGTGAACCAGTTCTCTCTCACAGTATGCTCAAGAACTCGCAAGCGTAAAGAATACAATCTGAATGTGCGTACCTCAGAAGTTCGTTGGGAAACCCTTAAATACCTGGTCACTTTCTCTCTCCTGGCAGTTACTGACCTGGACACGTGGCTCGCATCCAGCTGTACACGTGCCATCATCTGGAGCCTCCTTGACTTGGGCGCTGCTTCTGACTCTCTTTTGGCTAAGTTACTTATGCATGATACTACTCACATAGCTGTCCTGGAGTGCGATCTCTACTGGATTGGCGAGCTAGGGTGCCTTCGTTACACACCTTCCCTGTGGTCTCGCCGGCCGCCTTCATAATCTGCATCATCTTCATCTTCGGCGATATGCTTGCTCCGGCGATCTCGAATCACTTGGTCGCCTGAGTTTACATCTGGCGACTTCATCTTCAACTTGGTGACCGCCGGTTCTGGTGTGCTGGAGATCGGAGCACGCCAACATAATAACTGGCGACTTCACGAGCCCCCCGACCTCCTTCCCTTCTGCCAACCTGTCGTCTCGTCAACACGCCTATACTGTAGCTTGGTGCCACGTCATCACTTCCGACTACCAGGGCGGTACACAAGCCCCCCAGTCTTAAGCGAAGACTTGTCCAGCGAAAAGACTAAAGGAGTCACGTCAATACCGATCTACGTGGCACTGGCGCAGAATTCCAAGCGGTTGTACTTTCTGCTTTTCTGATGCTCCACCAAACACTCCTCCCATCGCTCGACACGTGGCTTCATCAACGGTTACCTTCAATTGCCGTTTGCGCTTCCCAAACTTATTCGAAAACCCTTAAACCCATTTCGCTCCACTGTTCCATCACTTTTCTTCGTATTCTCAGATGCTTCGACTTTCTTCTGCAGAAGCTCTCAGCGTTCTTCAACCTCCTGAATCACCAACTTCCTTCATCACTTTCCCGATCATAAAAAGGTACTTCCTTTACTTCTTCTGCTGGTTTTTCCTGCATTTTAACCGATTCGCATCATCCTTTAACTGTCTGGTGCATACGTTATGGGTTGTTTTTTCCATTTCTCCTTCTTCGTAACTTAGGGCTTCGTCTTCGTTACAATGAACCTTCGTTCGTTCGTTTTTTCACCCTTCTTTCATGATCGAGTCAGCCTCTACGAGTCCTGATCACCTTTTCTTTTCTTCTTCCTTTGCAGCTTCCGCAATGACTCGCTCAAAGATCACCCCAAATCCTCCTCCTTCGTCACGAAACCCCTCATCACAAGCACACGACCCACCGCGAGCACGTGGTGCTTCTTCTTCTCAGGCTGAGAGGCCTGCACCCTCCCGCCCCAACTTGGCTCAGGCCACTCCACCCGTCGCCGGAGGGGCCTCCGTTCCTTCTCCAGATTTAAAAAAACTATACCCATGGGCCACCTCGACCTTGCTGAAGGAAACCTCCTCAGTAAACTCTGCTGGGGCGGTTCTTCGACTGACGAAAGGGGATGAGCCTCACCAATCGTTCCACAAGGAGCATGACGACAGAATGACGGTGCTACCTTGCCCTCCCGACCTGCCAGTGTGCGCCGACGACAAGGGGAACAACGGCGGGTTGTTCCGCTTCGTCTACACCACCCTGTTCAAGAAGGTGAAACTTAGGTTTCCCTTCACTCGCTTTGAAAGGGAGCTTCTCACCGAGCTCGACATCGCCGCCGCCCAGCTCCATCCCAACAGCTGGGCGTTCGTACGGGCCTTCCAGATTATGTGCGACCACTTGGGGCTGCCAGCGTCTGTGGATGTCTTCCTCTTTCCTTTCGAAGCCAAGCACCCAGGAGATCGCCTGTGGGTGAGCTTGAACGGGATTGCTGGGAGGTCGATCCTCTCCATCTTCCAGCAATCCTACAAAGACTGGAAGGGCAAGTTCGTCCAGGTGCGCCCCAATGACAAGGACGCTTCTCTGCTCGACGGTTTCCCCTTGTATTGGGTAAACAAGGGGAACAAAGAGTCCAAAGGCAGCTTCAGGAGGCCGAGGAGTCCTGATAGCATGGGTGCCTTGGACAGGGACCTATGCTTCTTCTGGAAGAGTGTGGCAGACGCCAACATTACCTTCTTCACCACCACGCTCATCTGCTTCGAGTTCTTCGAAGATCAACTCGAAATTCGCATAGGTTAGAACTCACCTCAACGTCTAGGTCTTTATTTTTACATTACCTCTGTTAACTGTTTCTGGGCGTCTTGTGCGTTGTGCGCAAAACTTTGGTTTTATTTTCTGCACCATTTATCTGCTTTGCTGCATACTGCCTTATGCATTTATTTTTCTCTCTGAGCTAACCCATGCATTTTTGCTTTATGCAGATCGTATGTTGGGCCAGGGCAAACTCGCTGAACTGAGGGCGCTCGCCCGAGCCCACGGGTTGGCATCGGGTTCCCAAACCGTGCCAAACTCTGTGGTGGAGATCGCCGCTGCTCAGGGCAGATCGCCACTCAAAGGCCCAACCCGCCAACCAACGCAAAAAGCTTATCCTCAGGAAACCAAAGAGGAAAGCCCCCCAAGTAGTCCACGAGGAAGAAGAAGAAGATGATGAGGCGACTGAAGACGGCCTCATCGTCAAGAGGAAGAGGGTGGCGCCTTCTTCACCATCTGCTCCACCCCCTCTTCCAACATCAACACCACCATCCACACCTACTCCACCTCCAACATTGCTTCCTCCACCAGCTCCCGCCTCGCCAGTCCAAGCGGTTCCATTGGCGTCCGCGCCTCCTGTGGCTGAGGCCGCCGAAGCCAACTTCTTGGAGAACCCCCCGAGCGCCTCCACGCCTTATGTATCAGCTGGAGGGGGTCCTCCTTCAAACGCCTCCACCGCAAACGCTGCACCAATCGGGGATGAAGGTGCTCACCACTCTCCAATTCTTATTACTGAATCCCCGACGTCGCCACCACGCCAAGAAGCGCCCGCTGAGCAACCAACTCAAGAAGGTGGCGGCGAAAACCAACAACAAGCCCACCCGGTGCCTCCACAAGCGAACCTCTCTCTTGAGGTTAAGAGGATGTGGGAGCCTTTCTCAGCGAAACTAAAGATGATGGCGGAGGATTTCCCCTCCATTATATCTAAAGCTGTGGAGAGCTCCACCAGGAAGCTCCAGGATGACCTCTTCACCCTCCGAACTGAGAACAACTCCATAAGGATTGAGGCGGAGAGGTTATCCTGCAATCTTACACTCGCCAAGATCGAACACTCCCGAGTAGAAGATGCAATGAGCACCGAGCTCCGGGTGGCGCGCAAGGAGGCCACCGATCTACGCCATAAGGTGCAGCTTTTGGCTCAAGAGAAGATTGAGCTGGAGAGCAAGCTGGTGCCTTATCGCGTCAAAGTGGCTGACCTGGAGGCCTTGATTAAAACTGACGCCGCCAAGGTGAAGAAGCTTGAACAAAGGTCAGCCAATCGGGAGGTTTTCCTGGGGAAGGTGGAGAAAGAAAGGGACGACACCATGGCCAAGCTCGCTGAAGCCAACAATGAGAACGGGAAGATCGCCGCTGAACTGGGCCAGGTGCAGGCAGAATCCAAGAAGGTTACTGAAGACCTTCTTCAAGCTCAGGAAGCAGTTGAAGAACTTAAGAAGCAAGCTGAAGAGCTGAAGCAGCAGAATGAGGGTCTAAAGAAACAAATCGAAGAACTGGAGCTGAGCTCTGCCCAGATTCTTGCTGCTGGATTCGAGGCCGCCCGGGAACAGTTCGCCTGCTTGTTCCCTGATCTAGATCTTACCCTGGTGTCTCTTAACAACGAGGTGGTGGACGGGAAAGTTGTTCCTGCTGAAGACTAATTGATTCCTCCCATCCACTACCTTTATGCTTTCTCCTTTCATATGATTGTAATAAGCTTTCTATTTTTCTGTACATGTGCTCTGAACTGATATTTACTTTATGACAAACTGATGTTCGCTTTATGATAAAGTCCTTGTATTCTTCTAGTAACTTCTCTGTCTGCTTTATCTTTGCTTGCATAATTTTCTTCAAGAAATTAACTTAGCGACTTCGTAAGCGCGATCATATACTTAACTGCTTCGAACCACTTCGATTTCGAATAACAATCACTCTAACAACTTGTAATCTCAAGGCAATGAACCTTAGCGTAAAATCACTCTTCAAACAACGAACTTTAACTTAACTAATGGCTTAAGACACCGTTAACCCGACCTGCTTCATCAAAACGGGTCTTTAACTTTCTCGCCATTGCTTGAATTTCTCCTGGTCGCCAAAGACTCTTGGCGATATCAGCTTCTTACTGGCTTCATAACTTGGCCATTGTTCCTTCATCTGGGGGTAGAGGCGCCTTTCGGATCCTTCTCTACCTCCCTGATCTTCAGAACAAGAGACCGGGTGGCTAGGCGTTCTCTTTGAACCTACCTTAGCCACCCTCAAAACTTCGTCCACCCTTTACACCATACCTGAACTCGTTCGAGACGAGAAGGATTTTATCTTGCCTGAACTCGCTCATAGGCGTGAAGGTCTTTAACTCGCCTGAACTCGCTCATAGGCGAGAAGGTCTTTAACTCGCCTGAACTCGCTCATAGGCGAGAAGGTCTTTAACTCGTGCCTCTACATTGCCCCAGGGGTTACATCTCCTCTCCCCCAGAAACACTGAGGACTTTTTACTGGTGCCTCTACATTGCCCCAGGGGTTACATCTTCTCCCCCCCAGAACACTGAGGACTTTTTACTGGTGCCTCTACATTGCCCCAGGGGTTACATCTTCTCCCCCCCAGAAACACTGAGGACTTTTTACTCTTTATCGCCTGCACTCGCTCAACGGCGAGGAGGTCTTTATCTCGCCTCAGAACGCACGAGGGCGTTGAGGTCTTTTAACTGGTGCCTCCGATCGCCGAAAGACGATGAGGACTTAAAAACTTTTTAGAAAGCATGCAATATATCTTTAACTTGCCTTAAATCACATATAAGTGACAAGGTCTTTCTTCAAAACTTTCGGAAAACAACAAGCATGCAATCTAAAACAACTTAAACTTCAAAAACTCCTCTTTATTGGGTGGCCCCGTTAAAAACCCTCCTTAGGGAAAAAAGAGTGCCCCCTTCAAACTGTTTTAACAGAGACATTGTAATATAACTTCGTGTTTGTCTTTACTTACAAAGTTCTCAACTGTAATACAACTTGAGGTGCGTGGCGTTCCAAGTGCGAGGAATCGCCCCTCTTCCAATGTCTCTAAGCGGTAGGCGCCGTTCCCGAGCGCCTCGGTTATTCTGAACGGTCCCGTCCACTTAGGCGACAGCTTATTCTCCATCTCATACTGGTGGGCTTTCCTCATCACCAGGTCGCCCTCTCTGAACTGTCTCGACATCACCTTCGAGTTATATCTTCGTTCAATCCTTCTCTTCACCGCCTCAGCTTTTAACCTCGCCTCTTCCCTGACCTCATCCAGTAGATCCAGGTTCAACCTCCTCTCCTCATTCGAGTCTTCTTCTACGAAGTTATGGAATCTCGGCGAGCTCTCCTGGATCTCCACTGGAATCATTGCATCACACCCATAGACCAAGCTGAATGGGGTCTCATAGGTTCCTGACTGTTCGGTGGTGTGGTACGCCCAGACTATACGGGGTACCTCCTCAGCCCAACTTCCTTTGGCTTGCTCTAGCCTTCTCTTCAAACCTCTTAGCAACACCCGATTAGCTGATTCTACTTGGCCATTTGTCTGAGGGTGCTCGACGGATGCAAACACTTGTTGAATTCCCACCCCTTCGCACAGCTTCTTCAACAGGTGGCTTGCAAACTGAGTCCCATTGTCCGACACCAGGCGCTTGGGCACACCAAACCGGCACACAATGTTCTTCCATACGAAGCCTTCGATCTTGTGTGCGGTGATCTGGGCCACTGGTTCTGCTTCGATCCACTTGGTGAAATACTCAATCGCCACCACCAAGTACTTCATCTGCCTGATCGCCAGCGGGAATGGTCCCAGGATGTCGATTCCCCAAGTATGAAACGGCCAAGGGCTGTAAATCGACTTCAACTCCTCGGGAGGCGCCTTGTGCCAATCGGCGTGCTGTTGGCATTGTTTGCAACACTGTGCATACCTCTTGCAATCTTCTCTCATCGTTGGCCAGTAGTAACCTGCACGGAGAGTCCTTGCGGCCAGAGCTCGTCCCCCAACGTGGCTTCCGCATATCCCTTCATGGAGCTCTGCCATAATCCTCGTGCATTTCTCGCCATGCACACATTCTAGGAGTGGGTGAGTGAACCCAAACCTGTACAACTCGCCATCAATCATTGTGTACTTGCTAGAATTCTTCTTTATCTTCCTAGCCTCTGTCGGATCCAGCGGGAGAAGGCCATCTGCCAGGCACCGCTTGTACTGTGTTATCCAGGTGTCTGGCTCATGGGTAGCGCAGACCTGTGTCATGTTCACCTTCTCTCCCCGACATGCTCTTATTCTCGGCGATCTTAAGGTCTCTTGGGTAAAGGATTTGTGACTCCTCGCCGCTTTCTCCGTCGACTTGCTTATCTGAAGGACCAGGTGATCTGCCACAAATGCTCTCGGCGTCTTCAGAGTTTCTTGAATCACCGTCCTCTGCCTACCCCCCTTGCCTGAACTGGCGAGCTTAGCTAGCAAGTCAGCCCGGGCGTTCTGCTCTCTGGGCACATGCACCACTTCAAAGGAGGCAAAGGAACTCTTCAATTCCTACACATACTCCAGGTAAGCCGCCATTTGTGGATCCTTGGCCTGGAACTCGCCTGTTACTTGCCCCGTGACTAGCAGCGAGTCACTCTTAGCCATCAGCACCCTGGCTCCCATCTCCTTGGCCAGCAAAATTCCGGCGATCAGCGCCTCATACTCTGCTTGATTGTTGCTGGCCTTGAAGGAAAACCTCAAAGATTGTTCGATCAGCACGCTGTTGGGCCCCTCCAAGATGACTCCAGCACCGCTACCCTGCTCGCTCGACGATCCATCCACTGAAAGCACCCAACGAAAGTCGTCCCCTTCAACTCGTGTCGCCTCAGATGAGAGCTCGACTACGAAATTTGCGAAGATCTGTCCCTTAATCGGACCTCGGGGCTCATACTTAATATCAAACTCCGACAGCTCTACCGCCCACTTCACCATCCCCCAACAACGTCAGGCTTCTTCAAGACCTTCTGGATGGGCAAGTCGGTCATCACCAGTATCGTGAAGCTATGGAAATAGTGGCGCAATCTCCTCGCCGAAAATACCACAGCCAGCGCAGCCTTCTCCAGGGCCTGATATCTCGTTTCGGGGCCTTGCAGCACCTTACTAACAAAATTAATAGGCTTCTGACCCTGATCTTGGTCCTGGGCGAGCACCGCACTCACCGCCCTCTCAGTTACAGCAAAATACAACCTGAGAGGGGTTCCCACCAGCGGTTTGCACAAAACCGGCGGGCTCGCCAGATATTCCTTGAGCTTGACGAAGGCTTCCTCACACTCCTTCGTCCAGGCAAACTTGTTATTCCGTCTTAAACACTGGAAATAGGGATGGCCCTTCTCTCCGCTAGCTGACACGAAGCGAGACAGGGCGGCCATCCGACCTGTCAGCTGTTGTACTTCCTTCACAGTGGCCGGGCTCCTCATCGCCAAGATGGCGGCACACTTATCCGGGTTGGCCTCTACTCCTCTTTCAGTTAAGAGAAATCCCAGGAATTTTCCAGCCTCCACGCCAAAGATGCATTTCTCTGGATTCAGCTTCAACCTGAACTTGGCGATCGTCGTGAACAATTCCTCCAAGTCCGCAACGTGCTTGCTTTTCTCTGGCGAGGTCACGACCATGTCATCCACGTACGCTTGCACATTCCTCCCCAGCATTGGTGCAAGTACTCGATCCATCAACCTCTGGTACGTGGCCCCCGCATTCTTCAGCCCAAACGGCATCACCTTGTAGCAGTAGCACGATCTCTCGGTCATGAAGGCAGTCTTCTCTTCATCCATGGGATGCATCTTGATCTCTTTATACCCCGAGAAGGCATCCAGGAAACTCAACAACTTGCACCCTGCAGCACTATCCACCAGGGCATCTATGCTTGGTAAAGGATATGAGTCCTTTGGACAAGCCTTGTTTAGATCAGTGAAATCGACGCACATGCGCCATTTCCCATTACTCTTCTTCACCAGCACGACATTGGCCAGCCACTCAGGGTACTGGACTTCCCTGATGTGGCCTGCAGCGAGGAGTTTCTGTGTTTCGTCCCTGATCGCCTGTCTCCTCTCCTCGTTGAACTTCCTTCTTCTCTGCCGCACTGGTCTCACCAAGTTGTCCATCGCCAAATGATGGCACAAGAAGTTGGGATCGATCCCGGGCATGTCCGAAGCGGACCATGCAAACGCATCCAGATGCCGCTCTATCACCTTGGCGATCTGGTCCTGGAGCTCGATCTCCAGGGATCTTCCCAGCTTGAAGATCTTTCCCCCGATCTCTCTCTCGAGCCACTGCTCGACGGGTTTTGGCCTGGTCTCTCTGGCGATCACCGCCCTGGCGATTCCTAGCTCTCTCGCTTCCTAAGGGCGATCCCTCGCCTCTTCTTCCTCCAGACCGGCGTTCCCTTCCCCCAGCTCAGCATCCACCATCTCCACGTCTCTTCCGGCGTTCTCTTCTGTTACCGTCGATCTGGGCTTCACACCAAGAGGCGGGGTGGTTGTTACGTTACCGACCTCTTGTTTTTCAGGCTATTCTCATAGCACTTCTTTGCTTCTTTCTGATCGGATTTGATGGTGATCACCACCCCCTCCATAGACGGCAACTTCACCTTCATGTGCCGGGTCGACGGTATAGCGCCTATCCTGTTGAGCGTGGGCCTTCCCAACAGAATGTTGTATGCTAAAGGAGCGTTTACGACAAGGTATTTGATTTTCTCTGTTCTTGAACCCGCCTCATCTGTAAACGTAGTCCTCAACTCAATGTACCCCCTGACCTCCACCTGGTCACCAGCGAAACCATACAAACACCCTCCATAGGGCCTCAGCTAGTCAAGGGGTAGCTCCAACTGCGTGAAAGTCGGCCAGAACATCACGTCTGCCGAGCTTCCTTCGTCCACCAGAACTCTGTGGACCTTTCTTCCTGCTGTGATCAACGAGATGACTATGGGATCGTTGTCATGAGGCACAACATCCCGAAGATCTTGCTTGGTGAACGTAATGTCCACATCCGACGAGTGATCTTCAAACATATCCACCGTCATCACAGACCTCGTGTACCTCTTCCTCTGTAATGCGGTGCATCCACCCCCTGAGAAACCCCCTGCAATGGTGTGGATCTCCCCGTGCGTAGGCATCTCGTGCTGCTGAGCCTCAGCACCTGCTGGCTGGGAGCTCGACGCGCCCCCCCCGTCCTTCTATCCAGCAAATAGTCATTTAGGAACCCACTCTTAACCAGATCGTCGAGCTGGTATCCTAAAGCCAAGCACGAATCCACGGTGTGGCCAAAGCCCTAGTGAAACTCACACCAGGCGTCTGGCTTTGGTCCCAGCACCTTGTCGCCTACCTTTTCGGGCGCTTTCAACCTAGCTGATATGTTGGGAATGGCGATCAGGTCCGCCAATCCCATGACAAACTTGTGCTTAGGCGGGCGATTGTATTCCCGGCGTGCTGGTTGCGGGCGTCCTTGGCCCCTGCCCTTGTTCTTCCTGGGATCATAAGGATGGCGAGTCCTCTGATCCCTTCTGGCCGCTGCTGTCTCCAGCACCCTCTGTGGCTGGATCCTGGTCTGGGCGCGTGGCCTAGCGGGAGCCACGCTTCCTCTCTTCTCGGCGAATTCACTCTCGTCGGCGATGTGGGCCACCGCAAGTCGCCTAACCACAGCAAACGTGGCGGGGTGAGCCCTGATCAATGCCTCGCAGAAAGGTCCCGGCAGCACGCCCTTCTTAAATGCGTAGACCAGCATTTCCTCATCTTTGGCTGGCGATCTGACCATCGGCGCTCCAAAACGATTCAGGTAGTCCCTGAGGGACTCTCCCTGATATTGCCTTATGTCAAACAAATCGTAAGACACCCTGGGCTGATGGAGGAGGGCCAAGCACACCTACCCAAGGAAGCCAAGGAGAGCGTCTAGACCAAGACCAAGGTGAGCGTCTAGGACGTGAAGGTGAGCGTCTAGGTCGTGAAGGAGGGAGGCTATCCATGGAGCTAGACCGTCTAGGCCCCCTTACAAGATCAATGGCCAAACATGCTCAAACACAAGTAAATGAAGCCACGGATGGAAGAGAGAAGGCTTTGTATATGTTTGCATAAAGGCCCATTAGGGGTACTTAGTAGATAGGATAGTGTAGAAAGCACTTTTGAATGCAAACATTCTAGAATCTAGGGTTGTGTGGCCGGTCATTGCACATGGCACATGGCTTAGAATTTAGATTTAATTTTGGTTTTCTTTTCCTTAGAATTCAACTTAACATTTACGTCCAAGATAGCCTATAAATAGGAAGGCTATCTCATTGTATTTTTCAAGTTTAATTGAGTAAGGTTATGCTGCCATTTTTGTGCACAAGCTTTACTTCTCCTAGAAATCTAGGCTCTAAACTTCAATCCTTTCACCTTCTCCCTTGAGCTGGCCGAACCACTCAAACACCATACTCATCATGCACCTACAAGGCCAACACAACTCCTAGGAGGGTCTTGATCATCTCACCCATTGCTTCCGCACCTTATTTTCTACTTTGATTCAAGAAGAACACATGAAAATGCCATCATTTGGTATCATGAGCTTTGGTTCTTCAAGATGAGTAGCTCCTTGTCTTTTAAATTTTAGTTCTTTATTTCATATTGTCATTTACTTTCCTTACTTGTCTTGCTGTTTTTTACTTTTTAAATTGTTCTTGGTGTGCTTATGGAAGATCCAACCGAAGCACAATTGTTCAATTGATCTTGAACAAATTCTGTGCAGCTTGTGATAGGATTCCTTACACCATTGAGTGGCTGTTTTCTTTTAGGAATTTGAGTCCATATTGCTTTCTTAATTTTGCTTCATTTTATGCTTTGAGTCTTTATTTTCTGAATCTATAAATGTTGTGTCAAGTCATGTGAATCCATATTTGTCAACAATTCTTAGTAGTCCTATTATTGGCTTGATTGTTTCTTGCTTTTGGGTCTCTTTAAATTGTTTGAATCTGCTATTCTTTGCTCCTTTGGTGCCTTTTTAATTTTTAGTTTGAGTTCATATTGTGTTTAGATCATACACAATTCTATTTCACAAATTTCCATTGTGTCTAAACTTTGGTATCTTGCTGTTTTTGTTTCCAGTTTTCAGATTCCCCTGTTTACACCTTCTCTGTTTTGGCTGTTTTAACCCAGAAAAATATTTCCACCCATAGAAAAATTCTGATTTTCTGGAAAATGCAAGTTTAAAGTGTTCTAGAAAAGACAAAAAAAGAATTAGGTCAAAAGAAGCAACAGAAAAAAAATGATAAATCTTTTAAGATCAGGGTGCAAATCTGAAGCGCTCCAGCTGGCCTAACCGAACACCAATTTTGCAAAATTTATTAAAAAAAAATGGTGCATCCGTTTTGAGTGAATCCAAAGCCAGATTTTAGATAAGATCCTGAATATCTTGCATAACAAATTTCAGAGCCAAATTCCAAAAATACAGATCAACATAAATCGGGGAACAAACACGTTTTCTGGCCCACAACATTTTCCAGTGGTGCTGTTTTTTTTTATTTGGTCATCTAATCTAGTGCTTTTCTTTAGGTATTCCTTTTGTGTGCCAACTTTTATTGAGTACCTTTAATTGTTTGCTTTAATTTCTTGAATCTCTTTCTAAGTTGTCATATTATAAATCCTTTTGGTGGTACTGTTTTCTTTCAATTAAATTTGTTTCTTGCTTTTGTTCCTTGACCTCTCTTTTTGGGTGCTGGAATTTAATTTCTCCCTTGGTGCTTATGTGCATGGAATTTGACTTGATTTAAGGTTTAGCCCTTGTGAATAGGTGCTGGAAATTGGAGAATTAAAGCCAACATTCTAAGGAGGAGACAAAGCCAAAGCCGAAACAAGCTTCCTTGAAACAAACACTACAAACACTTAGGAGATCAACAATCAAGACAACAAAGAAGTGCACTAACCAAAAGGAGGAACAACAAAAGGAGTTTTCTTATTTTCCTTTGCAACTTGGTTTATTGTTAATTACCTCTTTTAATTACGTTTTAGACGGTGAGTGTGTCTTCAAGGGCTCAAAGTGTCCAAGAAGCCTCACCTAGGGCCGAATAGTATAGCAATTCTTGATTAGTAATTGTTACTTGTTTTTAATTGCTTTTCTTGCTTTCATAGCTACGCTTTGCATGTTTAATTTTGTTTAAATTTTGTGCTTGACCGACTAGCTTTGTTGCATAGTTAGCTTGCATTGTTTTCTTGCTTTTATTTCTCAACTTATTTGTGTTCTAAGTGTTTCACTCAGAGAAAGTCTTGTGTGAAGATATTGGGGGATAGTTTTTGGCAAGGAAAAGGCTTGGTACTTAAATAGTCCTTTGTGACTCACCTCCCTTACCTGGAAAACTACCTTCTCTAACTTTCCTAAACTTTCTCAAAGTAAAACACCTATATACACAAAGTTTTAGCCATGTCTTCTTCTTCTCACTCTCCAAAGTCTATAGAAAGTGAAGTAAAATCTTTGAAAACTCTTTTAAAAGAAGTATCCCAAGCGGTACAATTGATATCTTTTAGACAATTGGAGAATGAGAACAAAATCAATGAGTTGGCTAAAGCTCAAGAAGAGAAATCACAAAAATCAAAAAAAACTCATGCATCCCATTCTCAAAGTATTGAGTCTCTAGGGGAGGGAAGCCGTAGAATCAATGATTATTACCAACCACCCCCTAGAAGAACTAGGCAAAGGGAACAAGAGGTGCCAAGGGAAACAAGAGTAGACCTACCTCATTTTCATGGAAAGGAAAATGTAGAAGTATATCTAGATTGGGAGATGAAGGTAGAGCAACTCTTTGCTTGCCATAGGGTAAGTGAGGAACGAAAAGTACCCTTAGCCACCCTTAGTTTCCAAGGGAATGCCATGTATTGGTGGACCTCTCTCGAAAGAGATAGACGTCTTCATAGGGAACCTTCTATTACATATTGGAATGACCTTAGGGGAGCCCTAAGACGTCGACATATACCTTCCTACTACCATAGGGAGTTGATGGACAAGCTCCAAAGACTCCAACAAAAGAACATGAGTGTGGAAGAGTATAGGCAAAAAATGGAGCTCTACATGATGAGAGCATCCATTAGAGAAGAGGAGGAAACCACCATAGCTAGGTTCCTTAGTGGCCTATCACTTGAGATAAGAGATAGAGTAGAGCTCTTACCTTATCAAGACTTGAATGATTTGGTTCAACTTTGCATTAAAGTTGAGCAACAAAACTTGCGCAAAACCTCAAGTCAAAAGGTGAGCCCCTATTCTAGCTTTTATCCTAAGAAAGAGTTTAGAAGGGAGGGTAGTACATCCAAGGAAAAACCAAAAGAGCCTACCAAGCCCTTCACCAAAGAAACCTCAACCCCACCCATCCGAGCTAGAGATGTTAAATGTTTTAAGTGCTATGGTAGGGGGAATGTGCAAGCACAATGTCCAAACCAAAGGACTTTGTTTCTTAAAGGTGTAGATGAGTACACTAGTGCCGAGGATGAGCCTAGTGAGAGAGAGGAAGGGGGAGAGGATGAGAGGGTAGCTCCACTAGAGGGAGAATTGCTTATGATTAGGAGAACCCTCAACAATCACCCTAGCACATCCATTGAAACACAAAGGGAGAACATATTTCATACAAGATGCAATGTTTTAGAAAATATATGTTCCCTCATTGTGGATAGTGGATCTAGTTGTAATTGTTGTAGTGCTAGGATGGTTGAAAAGCTTAAGCTACAAGTAGTTCCTCACCCAAAACCTTACAAACTTCAATGGCTTAATGAAAATGGGGAACTACATGTAGACAAGCAAGTGGAAATCAAGTTTTCCATAGGGAACTACAAAGACAAAGTTTTATGTGATGTAGTGCCTATGGAAGCTTGCCATATCTTATTAGGGAGACCATGGCAATTTGATAAGAAAACCTTGCATGATGGTCTCACTAACGAGATTTCCTTCACCCATAAGTATAAAAAGTTTGTACTTAGTCCTTTACCACATTCTCAAGTGGTGAAAGACCAAATACAAATGAAACAAAAGAGGGATGAGGAAAACAAAAAAAAAAAAAGAGCTAGAAAAAGAGAAAATCCTTAGGGATAGGAAGGCGTGGGAGAAGAGTGTTCCTTCCCACAAGGTTGGTCAACAAGAAAAACCTCTTGAAAATGTTTTTGAAAACTTGCTTCTTGTTGAACAACCAAGCCTTATCTTTTGTAAAGGAGCACTTACATGCACTGCCACAAGTAGTGAACTCATGGTTTTACCTCCTCAAGTAGAAAACCTTTTGAGTGAATTTGAAGATCTATTCTCCCAAGAAGGACCCATTGGGCTTCCTCCTCTTAGGGGGATAGAACACCAAATTGACTTTATACCGGGGGCAAGCCTACCAAATAGGCCTGCTTATAGAACCAACCCCGAGGAAACAAAGGAGATAGAATCACAAGTTCAAGACTTGTTGGAGAAGGGTTGGGTTCAAAAGAGCCTAAGCCCTTGTGCTGTACCTGTCTTGTTGGTGCCAAAAAAAGATGGAAAATGGCGTATGTGTTGTGATTGTAGAGCAATCAACAACATCACCATCAAGTATAGGCATCCAATCCCGAGGCTTGATGAATTGCATGGGTCAACTCTATTCTCCAAGATTGACCTTAAAAGTGGATATCACCAAATTCGAATCAAGGAGGGTGATGAGTGGAAAACCGCTTTTAAGACCAAATTTGGATTATATGAGTGGTTGGTGATGCTCTTTGGGCTTACTAACGCTCCAAGCACATTCATGAGGCTTATGAATCACACCTTGAGGGATTGTATAGGTAAATATGTAGTAGTTTACTTTGATGATATCTTAGTATATAGTAAAACCCTAGAAGACCATCTAAGCCACCTTAGGGAAGTTCTTCTAGTCCTTAGGAAAAATAGTCTTTTTGCCAATAGGGATAAGTGTACCTTTTGTGTAGATAGTGTAGTCTTCTTAGGCTTTATAGTAAACAAAAAGGGGGTGCATGTAGATCCCGAGAAAATCAAAGCCATCCGCGAGTGGCCAACTCCACAAAATGTAAGTGACGTAAGAAGTTTTCATGGGTTAGCTAGCTTCTATAGAAGGTTTGTCCCTAAGTGTGGTTCCTGTTAAGGCTGTTTTCACCGGCGTGGAGGATCCTGAGGCTCATCTCACCACGTTCCACACGCAGATGATGCTGTCAGGGGGATCAGACGTCGTGTATTGCAAGATGTTCGTGAACACGCTCCAGGGAACGGCGCTGGAATGGTTTGTGAGCCTGCCTAACGATCACATAACCAGTTTTCAACAGTTCTCGAAGATTTTCGTCGAGCAGTATACTGTGAATAAGGCGCCGCCCAGGGTGTCTTATGATTTGTTTGATATAAGGCAATATCAGGGAGAGTCCCTCAGAGACTACCTGAATCGCTTTGGGGCGCAGATGGTCAGATCGCCGGCCAAAGATGAAGAAATGCTGGTCTATGCATTCAAGAAGGGCGTGTTGCCGGGACCGTTCTGCGAAAGTGCCTCTATATTTTCCATGCGAAAGTGCCGGGACTACCATGATCCAACTTCTAAGAAAGTGCCTCTATATTTTCCAGCTCAAGGTGATTCCTCAAAGTGTCAAGAATCTTGTTCTATGTGGCTATTGGAATCACATCATGTGGTATCATGAGTCTTAGGTTCATTCTTGTTTAATTGTTGAGTTGTGTGCACTTTATTTCAAGAGCTCTTTTTAATTTCTTGCAATTTAAGTTTCTGTTTTAGAATTTTAATTGAGTATTCTTGCTGTTTTTCTTTTGCTCCAAGTGTTTGTGGAAAGGTTTATGGCACTCATAATTCTTATGAGTATGGTTGCTCTTTTGGAATGGCATTATCCTTCCTAGAGTTTACCTTAAGCTTCCTTTCACTTGTTACAATTTGTGATGTGTCTTTTAATTTTTGAATCATGTCAAGTTTTGTCTTAGTCATGTTATTCCATATATGTCATTACTTCTAGTAGTACTTTTATTGTTTTGATTGTTTCTTGCTTTGGTGTCATATAATTTTCTGAATTGATGTTGATCCTTTGTGCATTTTCTTTTTAGAATTGAGTTCATACTTGTATTCTAGACCTATACAAGTTCCACTACATCATTTTCTATTATGTCTTTGCTAGTTCATCATTCTGTTTTTTATTCCTATTAGGATTCCTCTGTTTCTGAAAAGAGTGCTTACTGTTTTTCCTTATTGCAACTGATTTACGTACTGTAAAATTCTGAAATTCTGGATTTGAGATATTCAAAGTGTTAGAAAAGAATAGAAAAAAGAATCATTCAAAAATATGAAGTACACAAAAAATGATAAATAAAATAAAAAAAGTGTACATTCCTGCCGAAAAAAATACGGTGATCTGGCAGTGAGTTTAAAAAATTTATTTCTCTCAATTGGCTTACTGTTTTTAATTGATTCCAGTGCCATTATTGAGTTCACTTTTTGAAGTTTCTGTGGTATAAATTTCATAATCCAGTTCGTTCTACAACGTTCCAGTTAAATCAGTGAATATCAAAAACAGTTTGCATAAAAAAAAAAAAAAAAATTTCCAGTAGCTAAATTTTTTGTTTTCTTCATCTACTCTAGTGCTTTTCCTTAGGTATTCTTTTGTGTGCCTACTTTTCTCATTGAGTTCTTTATTTTCTTGATTGTCTTTCATTCTTACTCTTTGAGTTTGTCTTACATATAGTATTCCTTTTGCAATTACCTTTCCTTGCTTATACCTTTTCTTGTTTGTCTTTATTGTTTCTTGGGTTTTGTGGTGGTTTGCTCTTAAGATTGGTGTGCTTGCTTTGACATATTTCATTTGAGGATTCCAAGGCCTCAAGATCAGATTGGTGCAAGAACATTATTTCTTTGAGAGTGATATCTTTTTCAGCCTTAAATTCACTTCGGCAGTTTCAATTGCAAAGCTCACTGTTTTTGCTAATTTTTAACTTGTTTGCTGTTTTGTGTGTTTGCTGTTTTTTTTTTTAATTACAAATGGCTGGATCTTCAAGTGATGCATCCTACAAGCAGAATTCTCCTTCCAAAGCTTCAATTCTTGGTGAATTACATGAAGCTCAAAGAACAATTAGAAGGTTGGAGGAGAAATTGCAAAAGATGGAGGTCCAACAAACTAGACCATCTCCTTCTATCCATGATGGACATCATTCTCATAGACCATCGTCAAGAGCTTCTTCAAATGATGTTGGCCGTGAAGATGAGCATAGGAGAAGGAGACCTCCACCCCAAGTCCATGGACAAAGACATCATCACCAAGGGGAAAGAATTCACTGCGGCAATGGCTTCTACCATGATGCAAAGTCCAAGCTTCCTTCGGTCAAACTACCTTGTTTTAATGGTTCTAGTGATCCAAATGTGTATTTAGATTGGGAGGCTAAGTGTGAACAAATTTTTGAGATCCATGAGATCCAAGATGAGCATAAGCTCAAGCTAGCCACCCTAGAGTTTAGTGATTATGCCATGAAATGGTGGCATGGGATTGTAAAGGACATTATCTATCACAAGGGTCCTCCCGTGGACTCTTGGAACTCTTTAAAGGATCATATGCGCGCTAGGTTTGTGCCCCCACATTTTAGGAAAGACCTCATGTTGAGACTCCAACGGTTTCAACAAGGCACGCTAAATGTGGATGAATATTATAAGGAGCTTGAGACGCTTGTGCTTAAAATTGAATTAGAAGAAAGTGAAGAAGCCATGGTTGCTAGGTTTGTGAGTGGTCTTAGGAAGGATATCCAAGACATTGTTGAGTTACAAGAGTATTCATCATTGGGCTCTTTAGTTCATCTTGCAATGAAGGTGGAAGCCCAACTTGCTAAGAAAAACTCTTTTAAAAATGCTTCCAATAATGGATACTACTCCAAGTCTTGGAGAAACAAAACTTCTTTTTCAAAACATCATTCCAAAGATTCTTCTTTCAAACCTAAGGAATCTAAGCCATCAACATCTAGACCTAAGTCTCCCACTAGAACATCTAACACTAAATGCTTTAAATGTATGGGTTATGGTCATATTGCTGCAAATTGTCCTTCAAAACGAAGTATGTACATGCATGAGGGCATTGTAGTTAGTGAGCATGATTCGGATTCTTCAAAGCATTCATTGCATTCTCATGCATCTAGTGAGGAAGAGAGTGAATGTCCACTTGAAGGGGACTTGTTAGTTGTGAGAAGACTTCTTGGACAAGTTTCACAACCTTTTGATGAAAGTCAAAGGGAAAATATTTTCCATACAAGATGTCTTATTCAAAACAACATTTGTTCCTTGATAGTGGATGGGGGTAGTTGTGCAAATGTGGCTAGTACAAGAGTAGTAGATAAGCTTGGATTGCCTACTATCTCTCATACAAAGCCCTATAAGTTACAATGGCTTAGTGAAGTAGGAGAAATAATTGTTAATAAACAAGTCCTCATCCATTTCTCCATTGGAAAATACAAAGATGAGGTATTATGTGATGTTGTGCCCATGGAAGCCACTCATGTTCTTTTGGGAAGGCCTTGGCAATTTGATAGAAAAGTTTTACATGATGGCTTTACCAACAAATTATCTTTTGAATTCCATGGTCACAAGGTTACTTTAAAATCTCTCTCTCCAAGAGAAGTCCATGAGGACCAAGTTATCATGAAGAAAAAGAGGGAGAGTGAAAAAGATAAAAAAGATAAAAAAGATAAGAGTTCTAAGCCTACACTCCTTGTGTCTAGGCGTGACATTGAAAGGGAAATAGTGGCTCATCATCCTCTTTTTTTAGCCATCCCTAGAACTCTTAGCATAGAAACACTTGTTGATAGTCCTCATTGCTTGGAAAATTTGGTAGAAGAGTTCAAAGATGTGTTTCAAGATCCTCCAAATGGACTTCCACCTTTGAGAGGGATTGAGCACCAAATTGATTTGATACCGGGCTCTTCTTTACCAAATCGTCCCGCATATAGGACCAATCCAAGTGAAACCAAGGAAATTCGCCAACAAGTTGAAGCTTTGATTGAAAAAGGGTGGGTGCAAGATAGCATGAGTCCTTGTGCTATGCCTATCATCTTAGTGCCAAAAAAGGATGGCACATGGCGAATGTGTTCGGATTGTAGGGCCATCAATAACATAACCATTAAGTATAGGCATCCCATACCTAGACTAGATGATTTGTTGGATGAATTACATGGTTCAAAAATCTTTTCAAAGATTGATCTTAAAAGCGGCTACAATCAAATCCGTATCAAACCGGGTGATGAATGGAAGACGGCTTTTAAGACCAACTTTGGTTTATATGAGTGGTTAGTTATGCCTTTTGGTTTAACTAATGCACCAAGTACCTTCATGCGCCTCATGCATCATGTTCTTAGACCTTTCATTGGTAAGTTTGTTGTGGTTTACTTTGATGACATTCTCATTTATAGCTTATCTTTGAATGACCATAGGTTGCATGTTAGGCAAGTTTTGGAAACCCTTAGGAAGGAACATTTGTATGCTAACCTTGCTAAATGTATGTTTGCTCTTGATCATATAGAATTCCTAGGGTTTGTTGTGAGTTGTAAAGGGGTCCATGTGGACAAAATAAAGGTGGTGGCCATTCAAAATTGGCCTACACCGAAATCTTTGAATGAGGTCCGAAGTTTTCATGGGCTTGCTTCTTTCTATAGAAGATTTGTCCCAAACTTTGGTACCATTGCCGCACCACTCAATGACATAGTGAAAAAGGATGTGGTCTTTCATTGGGGAGAAGCACAACAAAAAGCTTTTGATACTTTGAAAGAAAAATTGACTAATGCTCCCATCTTGGCCCTTCCTAATTTCACTAAGACATTTGAGATTGAGTGTGATGCTTCAAGCATAGGTATTGGGGCTGTTCTCCTCCAAGAGGGCCACCCCATAGCCTATTTTAGTGAGAAATTGAAGGGAAGTCATCTCAACTATTCCACCTATGATAAAGAATTATATGCACTTGTTAGGGCTTTGTTTACTTGGCAACACTATCTTTTTCCCAAAGAGTTTGTGATACATAGTGATCATGAATCTCTTAAATATTTGAAAAGCCAAAACAAACTTAACAAGAGGCATGCCAAGTGGGTGGAATTCATTGAGCAATTTCCTTATGTGATCAAACACAAGCAAGGTAAAATAAATATTGTGGCGGATGCTCTTTCTAGAAGATACACCTTGCTAAATCTTTTAACATCTCAATATCTTGGTTTTGATCACATTAAGGAACTTTATCATGATGACCTTGATTTTTCTCTCCTCTATCAAGAGTGTCTTAAGGGAGGACACAAAGATTTTTTTATTCAAGATGGCTTTCTTTTTAAAGGAAAACGTCTTTGTGTTCCCCAATGCTCTATTAGATTATCTCTTGTTAGAGAAGCTCATGAGGGGGGTTTAATGGGACATTTTGGGGTTGCTAAAACTTTGGATGTGTTGCATGAACATTTCTTTTGGCCTCATATGCATAAACATGTTCAAAGTTTGTGTGATAAATGCATAGCTTGCCGCAAAGCTAAATCTAAAATGCATCCCCATGGTCTTTATACTCCTCTTCCTATCCCTTCAATGCCTTGGGTAGATATATCTATGGATTTCATATTAGGCTTACCCAAGACATCAAAGGGAAAGGACTCCATTTTTGTGGTAGTGGATCGTTTTTCAAAGATGGCTCATTTTATTCCTTGCCACAAAGTGGATGATGCATGCCACATTGCAAACCTCTTCTTCCAAGAAGTGGTTCGCTTGCATGGGATTCCTAGGTCTATAGTGTCCGATAGAGATCCTAAGTTCTTGAGTCACTTTTGGAAGACCTTGTGGGGCAAGCTTGGAACTAAGCTTTTATTTTCTACCACTTGCCACCCACAAACTGATGGTCAAACCGAGGTGGTGAATAGAACTTTAGGACAACTATTGAGATGCTTTATTTCGGGGAATCCTAGAGTGTGGGAGAATTTACTACCCCATGTTGAGTTTGCATATAACCGAGTAGTAAATTCTACCACCTCCCATTCTCCTTTTGAGGTGGTCTATGGGTTTAATCCCCTAACACCTCTTGATCTTCTTCCTATTCCCCTTCTTGACGATGTCTTATGCAAAGATGGGGATGAAAAGGCTTCTTTTGTGAAAACTTTGCATCAAGACATCAAGAAGAGAATTGAGAAGAAGGTTGGCAAGTATGCTGAACTTGCCAATAAAAGGAGAAAAGCATTGTTGTTTGATGAGGGCGATTGGGTTTGGCTTCACTTGAGGAAGGATCGTTTTCCTACTCAAAGGAAGTCCAAACTAATGCCTCGAGGGGATGGACCTTTCCAAGTCCTCAAGAGGATTAATGACAATGCTTATGAGTTAGATATGCCTGATACTTTCTTAGGTAGTCATACTTTTAATGTCAGCGATCTAACTCCTTTTTCTGTTGGTCTCCAGAATTCGTGGTCGAATTCTCTCCAACTCGGGGAGTATGATGGAGATCAAGCCCAAGAGAACATGGAGACCACTCACCAAGCTCAAGAAGAGGTAGAGACACAAATAGAGGACGCCCATGGAGGTCAAAGTCCACCTCAAAGGATTACAAGAAGCATGTTCAAAGCCTTGGGAGCTAGAGGACATTTATTTTCTCTTTTTATAGTGTCTTTAGTTGAAGGTGCTTAGAGGGAAACCTTAGAAACCTCTTTTGTTATAACATCTTTTTAGGTTTTAGTTAGGAGCTTTAGGGGGGTGTATTAGTAGATAGGTGTAGGAGTAGAATAGGGGGTGCCAAAGTGAAGGAAGGGATCACACCTTCCTTGCTTGGCAATTAGCGCCGGTTCTAGATAGCTTTTGGAGGGAATTTTGAATTGTTTAGCTTTCAATTTTCAGCACCTTAGGCTATAAATAGAGGTGCCTTCCTTGTAAATTTCAGATTTGAATTTTATCTAAAGAAACTATACTCAAAATTGGAGTGAGCATTTGGAGAGCTTTGAGCTTCTTCTCTAGTCTTATCTTGAAGGACCATGGTTTCCTCAAGTGGCGGCTTCCACACTCATCTAGGAGCATCCATTCTTCTAGTGGCGTGATCATCCAACCTTTCCTCCATCTTCATGAGCATTCTCTTCTCCTTCCTTTCTTCTTCTTCAATTTGTTCATGTTATCTTGTGTTTTGAGTTGTCTAGCTTTCGGTTTTTCTATTTTCAGCACCTTATATTTTGTTTTGTTTTTAAATTCTGTTCGGTTCTTTTGTTTTAAGTTCATTTCTGTTCGGTTTCTTCTTTTCCTTCTCCTTTGTTGATTCAATTTGACAATATTTGGTTCATCCAAATGAGTTTGGGATTTGGTACTTGTTATTGGTGAGTTCTTGATTTTAGAACCATGATCCAACTTCTAAGAAAGTGCCTCTATATTTTCCAGCTCAAGGTGATTCCTCAAAGTGTCAAGAATCTTGTTCTATGTGGCTATTGGAATCACATCACGTAACAACCACCCCGCCTCCTGGTGTGAAGCCCAGATTGATGGTAACAGGAGAGATCGCCGGAAGGGATGTGGAGATGGTGGACGCAGAGCTGGGGGAGGGGAATGCTGGTCTGGAGGAGGAAGAGGCAAGGAATCGCCCTGAGGAAGCGAGAGAACTGGGAATCGCCAGGGCGGTGATCGCCAGAGAAACCAGACCAAAACCCGTCGAGTAGTGGCTCGAGAGAGAAATCGGGGGAAAGATCTTCAAGCTGGGAAGATCCCTGGAGGTTGAGCTCTAGGACCAGATCGCCAAGGTGATTGAGCGGCATCTGGACGCGTTTGCATGGTCCGCTTCGGACATGCCCGGGATCGATCCCGACTTTCTGTGCCATCATCTGGCGATGGACAACTTGGTAAGACCAGTGCGACAAAGAAGAAGAAAGTTCAACGAAGAGAGGAGGCAAGCGATCAGGGACGAAACACAGAAACTCCTCGCTGCAGGCCACATCAGGGAAGTTCAGTACCCTGAATGGTTGGCAAATGTCGTGCTGGTGAAGAAGAGTAACGGGAAATGGCGCATGTGCATCGATTTCACTGACCTGAACAAGGCTTGCCCAAAGGATTCGTATCCTTTACCAAGCATAGACGCCCTGGTGGATAGTGCTGCAGGGTGTAAGCTGTTGAGCTTCCTAGATGCCTTATCGGGGTATAATCAGATTAAGATGCATCCCATGGATGAAGAGAAGACAGCCTTCATGACGGAGAGATCGTGCTACTGCTACAAGGTGATGCCGTTTGGGCTGAAGAACGCGGGGGCCACGTACCAGAGGCTGATGGATCGAGTACTTGCACCGATGCTGGGAAGGAACGTGCAAGCGTACGTCGATGACATGGTCGTGACCTCGCCGGAAAAAACAAGCACGTTGCAGACTTGGAAGAATTGTTCACGACGATCGCCAAGTTCAGATTAAAGCTTAATCCAGAGAAATGCATTTTCGGCGTGGAGGCTGGAAAGTTTTTGGGTTTCCTCTTAACTGAAAGAGGCATAGAGGCCAACCCTGATAAGTGTGCCGCCATCCTGGCGATGAGGAGCCCAGCTACGGTGAAGGAGGTTCAACAGCTAACAGGTCGGATGGCAGCCCTGTCTCGCTTTGTGTCAGCTAGCGGAGAAAAGGGCCATCCCTATTTTCAGTGCTTGAGGCGCAATAACAAGTTTGCGTGGACGAAGGAGTGCGAGGAAGCCTTCGTCAAGCTGAAGGAATATCTGGCGAGCCCGCCGGTCTTATGCAAACCGCTGGTGGGAACCCCTCTCAGGTTGTATTTTGCTGTAACTGAGAGGGCGGTGAGTGCGGTGCTCGCCCAGCATCAAGATCAGGCTCAAAAGCCTATTTATTTTGTGAGTAAGGTGTTGCAGGGCCCCGAAACGAGATAGCAGGCCTTGGAAAAGGCTGCGCTGGCTGTGGTATTTTCGGCGAGGAGGTTGCGCCACTATTTCCATAGCTTCACCATTCTGGTGATGACTGACCTGCCCATCCAGAAGGTCTTGAAGAAGCCTGACGTTGCAGGAAGGATGGTGAAATGGGCAGTAGAATTGTCAGAGTTTGATATTAAATATGAGCCTCGAGGCCCGATCAAGGGGCAAATCTTTGCAGATTTCGTCGTTGAGCTCTCATCTGAGGCGACGCGAGTTGAAGGGGACGACTTCCGTTGGGTACTCTCGGTGGATGGATAGTAGAACCAGTAGGGCAGCGGTGCTGGAGTCATTTTGGAAGGACCCAACGGCGTGCTGATCGAACAATCTTTGAGATTTGCCTTCAAAGCCAGTAACAATCAAGCAGAATATGAGGCGCTGATCGCCGGGATTTTGCTGGCCAAGGAGATGGGAGCCAGGGTGTTAATGGCCAAGAGCGACTCGCTGCTAGTCACAGGGCAAGTAACAGGCGAGTTCCAGGCTAAAGATCCACAAATGGCGGCCTATTTGGAGTATGTGCAGGAATTAAAGAGTTCCTTTGCCTCCTTTGAAGTAGTACATGTGCCCAGGGAGCAGAATGCCCGAGCTGACTTGCTAGCTAAGCTCGCCAGCTCAGGCAAGGGGGGTAGGCAGAGGACGGTGATTCAAGAAACTCTGAAGACGCCGAGAGCATTTGTGGCAGATCACCTGGTTCTTCAGATAAGGAAGTCGACGGAGAAAGCAACGAGAAGTCATAAGTCCCTGACGCAAGAGACTTTGAGATCGCCGAGAATTAGAGCATGTCGAGGAGAGAAGGTGAACATGACGCAGGTCTGCGCGATCCATGAGCCAGACACCTGGATAACACAGTACAAGCGATGCCTGGCAGATGGCCTTCTCCCACTGGATCCGACAGAGGCTAGGAAGGTAAAGAAAAATTCTAGCAAGTACACATTGATTGATGGCGATCTGTACAGGTTTGGGTTCACTCACCCACTCCTGGAATGTGTACATGGCGAGAAGTGCACGAGAATCATGGCAGAGCTCCACGAAGGTATATGCGGAAGCCACGTCGGGGGTCGAGCTCTGGCCGCAAGAACTCTCCGTGCAGGGTATTACTGGCCATCGATGAGAGAAGACTGCAAGAAGTATGCCCAATGTTGCAAACAATGCCAACAGCACGCCGATTGGCACAAGGCGCCTCCCGAAGAGTTGAAGTTGATCTACAGCCCTTGGCCGTTTCATACGTGGGGAATCGACATCCTGGAACCTTTCCCGCTGGCGATCAGGCAGATGAAGTACTTGGTGGTGGCGATTGAGTATTTCACCAAGTGGATCGAAGCAGAGCCAATGGCCCAGATCACCGCACACAAGATCGAAGGTTTCGTGTGGAAGAATATTGTGTGCCGGTTTGGAGTGCCCAAGCGCCTGGTGTCAGACAATGGGACTCAGTTTGCAAGCCACTTGTTGAAGAAGTTGTGCGAAGGGGTGGGAATTCAACAAGTGTTTGCATCCGTCGAGCACCCTCAGACGAATGGCCAAGTGGAGTCAGCTAATCGGGTGTTGCTGAGAGGTTTGAAGAGAAGACTAGAGAAAGCCAAAGGAAGCTGGGCTGAGGAGGTACCCCGTATAGTCTGGGCGTACCACACCACGGAGCAGTCAGGAACCCATGAGACCCCGTTCAGCTTGGTCTATGGGTGTGATGCAATGATTCCAGTAGAGATCCAGGAGAGCTCGCCGAGATTCCAGAACATTGTAGAGGAAGACTTAAATGAAGAGAGAAGGCTGAACCTGGATCTACTAGATGAAGTCAGGGAAGAGGCGAGATTGAAGGCTGAAGCAGTGAAGAGAAGGGTTGAACGAAGATACAACTCGAAGGTGATGCCAAGACAGTTTAGAGAAGGTGACCTGGTGATGAGGAAAGCCCACAAGTACGAGATGGAGAATAAACTGTCGCCCAAGTGGACAGGGCCGTTCAGAATAACCGAGGCGCTCGGGAACGGCGCCTACCGCTTAGAGACATTGGAAGGAGGGGCGATTCCTCGCACTTGGAACGCCACGCAACTAAAGTTGTATTACAGTTAAGAAGCCTTGTGAGTAAAGACAAACGCGAAGTTATATTACAATGTCTCTGTTGAAACAGTTTGAAGGGGGCACTCTTTTTTCCCTAAGGAGGGTTTTTAATGAGGCCACCCAATAAAGAGAAGTTTTCGAAGTACAAGTTGTTTTAGATTGCGTGCCTGTTGTTTTTAGAAAGTTTTGAAGAAAGACCTTGTCACTTGTATGTGGCTTAAGGCAAGTTAAAGATATGTTCCATGCTTTCTAAAAAGTTTTAAGCCCTCATCGTCTTTCGGCGATCGGAGGCACCAGTTAAAAGTTTTAAGCCCTCATCGTCTTTCGGCGATCGGAGGCACCAGTTAAAAGTTTTAAGTCCTCATCGTCTTTCGGCGATCGGAGGCACCAGTTGAAAGTTTTAAGTCCTCATCGTCTTTCGGCGATTGGAGGCACAAGTTAAAGTTAAAGTCCTCATCGTCTTTCGGCGATCGGAGGCACCAGCTAAAAGACCTCAACGCCCTCGCGCGTCCTGAGGCGAGTTAAAGACCTCCTCGCCGTCGAGCGAGTGCAGGCGAGGAAGAGCGAAAAGTCCTCAGTGTTTCTGGGGGCGAGGAGATGTAACCCCTGGGGCAATGTAGAGGCACCAGTGAAAAGTCCTCAGTGTTTCTGGGGGCGAGAAGATGTAACCCCCGGGGCAATGTAGAGGCAAGTAAAAGACCTTCTCGCCTATGAGCGAGTTCAGGCAAGTAAAAGACCTTCTCGCCTATGAGCGAGTTCAAGCAGGATAAAATCCTTCTCGTCTCGAACGAGTTCAGGTACGGTGTTAAGGGTGGACGAAGTTTGGAAGGTGGCTAAGGTAGGTTCGAAGAGAACGCCTAGCCACCCGGTCTTTTATTCTGAAGTTCAGGAGGGTAGAGAAGGATCCGAAAGGCGCCTCTACCCCCAGATAAAAGAACAATGGCCAAGGCATGAAGCCAGAAAGAAGCTGATATCGCCAAGAGTCTTTGGCGACCAGGAAAAGTTCAAGCAGCGGCGAGAAAGTTAAAAACCCATGCTGATGGAGCAGATCGGGTGAAGAAATGTTTTAAGCCAGTGGTTGAGTTGAAGTTCGTTGCTTGAAGAGTGATTTTACGTTAAGGTTAATTGCCTTAAGATTACGAGCTGTGAAAGTGATTATTGCTTGAAGTTGAAACGGTTCGAAACAGTTAAGTGCTAGATCGGGCCTACAGAATTACTAAGTTATTTTTGCTGAAGTAAAATTGCGCAAGGAAAGTTGAAGCAGGCAAAGAAATTGCAGAAAGAAATACAAAGGCAATTTCATTAAAGTAAATGACAGTTCAAAGCACATGTATAGAAAAATATGAAGGTTATTACAATTGTACCGCCCTGGTGGTCGGGTGTGATGACGTGGCATCCTGCTACAGTATAGGCGCCAGGTTGACAGTTGGGAAGGAAGTCGGGAGGCACGTGTAGTCGCCGATAGTTAAGTTGGCGTGTTCCGGTCTCCAGCGTACCAGAATAGGCGATCGCCAGTTTGGGGATGAAGTCGCCAGATGCGGACTCAGGCGACCAGACAGTCGGAGATCGCCAGAACAAGCACATCGCCGAAGTTAAAGGAGAAGCAGATTATGAAGGCGGCCGGCGAGACCACAGGGAAGGTGTATGAAGGCCCTACCTCGCCAGTTTCAGTAGAGATCGCACTCCTGAGTTAGCTATGCACTGGGCAGTACCATGCATAGGTAACTTAGCCAAAATGAGAGTAGAAGCAGCGCCAAGTCAGTGAGCCTCCAGATGATGGCACGTGTACGGTTGGATGCAGGCCACGTGTCCAAGCCTGTAACTGCCAGGAGAGAGAAAACCACCAGGTATATAAGAGTTCCTAACAAATTTTCTAAGGTACGCGCGTTCAGTTCATACACTTTACGCTTGCGAGTGACAGAGTTGTTTGTGAGAGAGATTTGCACGGTTCCAGTTCTTAGTATTTGGTGATACCGTCACTGACTTGAGCGTCGGAGTGCGATCGGCCGCAGCGGCGCCGTGTCGTTTCTTTGCAGGTTCTCGAGATAGATCCAGAGGAGGAACGGAAGTGATAAGCGGCGCGCACGTCGATCCTTGACGAGGCATTCTCCAGCGCTCCGGTCAACAGGCAGGATCAACAATTGCACAAAGAAAAAGCATAAAGGTGATGGATGAGGGGAAATTGATCAGTCTTCAATGGGAACCACCTTCCCATCCACCACCTCGTTGTTCAAAGACACCATGCTGAGATCCAGATCGGGGAACAAGCATGCAAACTGTTCCCGTGCAGCAGCGAATCCTGCAGCCAGAATTTGGGCAGAACTCATGTTAAGATCTTCAATCTGCTTTTGGAGTCCTTCAGTTTGCTCCTTCAGCCCCTTATTCTGCTGCTCTAGCTCTTCGATTTGTTTCTTGAGTTTTTCGTTGATCTCTTGAGCTTGGAGAAGGTCTTCAGCAACCTTATTGGATTCCGCTTGCACTTGGCCCAGTTCAGCAGTGATTTTCCCTTTCTCTTTGTTGGCCTCGGCAAGCTCAGCAATGGCGTCGTCCCTTGCCTTCTCCACCTTACCCAGGAAGATCTCCCGATCAGCAGACCTCTGCTCCAGTTTTTTCACCTTGGCGGCGTCAGTTTTTATCGAAGCTTCCAAGTCAGCCACCTTAACGCGATAAGGCACAATTTTGCTCTCTAGTTCGATCTTTTCTTGAGCCAGTTGTTGTACCTTATGGCGGAGTTTAGTGGCCTCCTTGCGCGTCAATCGGAGCTCGGTGCTCATCGCATCTTCTACTCGGGAGTGTTCAATCTCCGCGAGCATCAGATTGAAGGACAACTTCTCCACCTCAACCTTCATGGTGCCGTTCTCAGTTTTAAGGTTGAAGAGGTCGTCCTGGAGCTTCCTGGTGGAGCTCTGCACCGCTCTAGTTATGATGGCGGGGATGTCTTCTGCTATCGTCTTCAGCTTAGCAGATAAAGGCTCCCACATCCTCGTGACCTCAAGAGGGAGGTTTGCAGCTTGGAGAGGCGCTGGGTGGGCCTGTTGTTGGTTTTCGTCGCCACCTTCTTTAGTTGGTTCTTCAGTAGGCGCTTCTGCTCGTGGTGGCGACGTCGGGGACTCGGTGATCAGAATCGGAGAGGTGTGGGCAACCTCATCCCCGATTGGAGCAACATCTGCGGTTGAGGCGTTGGAAGGAGGTCCCCCTCCAGCTGATACATATGGCGTGGAGGCGCTTGGGGGGTCCTCTAAGAAATTGTCTTCGGCGGCCTCAACCGCGGGTGGTGCAGTTGCCAATGGAATGGCTTGGACTGGGGAAGCGGGAGCTGGTGGAGATGGCATTGTTGGAGGTGGAGTAGGCGTGGATGGCGGTGTTGAGGTTGGAAGAGGGGGTGGGGCAGGTGGTGAAGAAGGTGCCACCCTCTTCCTCTTTGTAACGAGGCCATCTTCGGTGACCTCGTCATCTTCTTCCTCCTCCTCGTGGACTACCTGGGAGCTTTCCTCTTGGGCCTTTTGAGGACGAGTTTTTTACGCTGGCCGGCGGGTTGGACGTCGGAGGGAGCTGGGCCCTTAGGTGGCGATCGGCCCTGTGCGGCGGCGATCTCCACCACAGAATTTGGCACTGTTTGAGAGCCCGTTGCCAACCCATGGAGTCGGGTGAGCGTCCTCAATTCAGCGAGCTTGCCCTGGCCCAACATGTTATCTGCATAAGAGCGAAAATGCATGGGTTAGTTCAGAAAGAAGATAAATGCATAAGGCAGTATGCAACAGCAAAGCAGACAGATAGTGCAGAAAAATAAAACCAAAGTCTTGCGCACGCACAAGACGCCCAGAAACAGTTAACAGAAGCAAGTATTAAAACAAGAAGCTTGAATGTTCTAACCTATTCGAATTTCGAGTTAGTCCTCGAAGAATTCGAAACAGATCAGGGTGGTGGTGAGAAAGGTGATGTTGGCATCCGCCACACTCTTCCAAAAGAAGCAGAGATCCCTGTCCAGTGCACCCATGCTATCAGGACTTCTGGGTCTCCTGAAGCAGCTCTTGGACTCTTTGCTCCCCTTGTTCACCCAGTACAAGGGGAAGCCGTCGAGTAGGGAAGTGTCCTTGTCGTTGGGGCGCACTTGGACGAACTTTCCCTTCCAGTCTTTATAGGATTGCTGGAAGATAGAGAAGATCGACCTCCCAGCAATCCCATTTAAGCTAACCCACAGGCGGTCTCCTGGGTGCTTGGCTTCAAAGAGGAACAAAAACACATCTACGGATGCGGGCAACCCCAGATGGTCGCACATCACTTGGAATGCTCGCACAAATGCCCAGCTGTTGGGGTGGAGCTGGGCGGCGGCAATGTTGAGCTCGGTGAGGAGCTCCCTCTCGAAACGTGTAAAGGGAAACTTTAGTTTCACCTTCTTGAATAGCGTTGTGTAGACGAAGTAGAAGGGCCCGTCATTGCTCGCCTTATCGTCGACACAAACGGGCAGATCGGGGGGGCAAGGTAGCACTGTCATCTTCTCATCGTGCTCCTTGTGGAATGATTCATGAAGTTCATCCCCCTTCTTCAACCGCAAAACTGCCCCCGCAGTGTTTACAGAAGATGTTTCCTTCAGCAGGGTCGAGTTGGCCCAGGGATACAATTTTTTGAAGTCTGGTGTGGAGACGGAGGCTCCTCCGGTGACTGGCGGAGTAGCCTGGGCCAGGTTGGGGCAGGAAGGTGCAGGCCTCTCAGCCTAGGAAGATGAAGCACCGCGTGCTCGCGGTGGGTTGAGTGCTTGAGAAGAAGGGTTTCGCAATGAAGGAGGATGATTCGGGGTGATCTTGGTGCGAGTCATGATGGAAGCTGCAAAGGAAGAAGAAAAGGAAAAAATGATCAGGGGTCACAGAGGCTGACTCGATCATGGAAGAAAGGTGAAAAACGAACGAACGTAGGTTCGTTGCAACGATTGACGAAGCCCTAAGTTACGAAGAAGGAGAAATGGCACAAGCAACCCACAACGTATGCACCAGGTAGTTACAGGATGATGCGAATCGGTTAAAATGCAGGGAAAACCAGCAGAAGAAGAAAAGGAAGTACCTTTTTTATGATCAGAAAGGCGATGAAGAATGTTGCTGATTCAGAGAGTTGAAGAACGTCGAGAGCTTTTTCGCAGAAGAAGGTTAGAGCGTTTGTGAATACGAAGAAAAGTGATGGAACAGTGTGGAGTGAAAATGGGTTTAAGGGTTTTTCGAAATGGGTTTGGGAAGCGCAAACGGTAACTGAAGGTCTGTACGACTGGATGATGGCACGTGTACGACTGGATGTGAGCCACGTGTCCAGGTCTGTAACTGCCAGGAGAGAGAAAGTGACCAGGTATATAAGAGTTCTCAACGAACTTTCTGAGGTATGCACGTTCAGATTATACTCTTTACGCTTGCGGATTCTAGAGCTTACTGTGAGAGAGAACATTGCACGGTTCCTTGAGTTTTCTTGAGTGTTCTTGCTCTTAGTATTTGGTGGTTCGGTCACTGACTTGGGCGTTGGAGTGCGATCGGCCGCAGCGGTGCCGCTCTGTTCTTTTGCAGGTTCTTGAGGTGGATCTCGAAGAAGGACGGAGGTTCGAAGCGGTGCACGAGTCGATCCTTTGACGAGGCAGGTTCCAACGTTCTGGTCAACAGGCAGGATCAGTTTCTAAGTGGGCTCACCCTTGAGATAAGGGATAGAGTAGAACTTCTACCCTACCAAGACTTGAATGACTTGGTTCAACTTTGCATTAAAGTTGAACAACAAAATTTGCGCAAAACTTTAAGTCAAAGGGTGGGTTCTTACTCCAACCTTTATCCCAAGAAAGACTTTAAAAGGGAGGGTAGTACATCTAGAGACGAACCCAAAGAAACTACCAAACCTTTAGTGAAAGAAGCCTTCACCCCATCCATCCTTGCTAGGGACACCAATTGTTTTAAATGTTTTGGAAGAGGGCATGTGCAAGCGCAATGTCCAAACCAAAGGGTTTTGTTCTTAAAAGGAAAAGATAAGTACACAAGTGGTGAGGATGAACCTAGTACACAAGAAAAGGGGGAAGGAGAGAGGATAAATCCTTTGGAGGGGGACTTATTGATGATTCAAAGAATCCTCCACAATCAACCTAGTGCATCCATCGAGACACAACGAGAGAACATTTTTCATACTAGATGCAATGTTTTAGAAAATATATGCTCTCTTATTGTGGATGGCGGATCATGCTGCAATTGTTGTAGCACTAGATTGTTTGAGAAACTAAATCTACAAGTAGTTCCTCATCCAAAACCTTACAATTTACAATGGATCAATGAGGATGGAGAACTACGTGTAGACAAACAAGTGGAAATCAAGTTTTCTATAGGTAACTACAAAGACAATGTTTTATGTGATGTAGTACCTATGGAAGCTTGCCACATCTTATTAGGTAGACCATGGCAATTTGATAAGAAAACCTTGCATAATGGTTAACTAACGAGATTTCTTTCATCCACAAGCATAAAAAGTTTGTACTTAGCCCTTTACCACATTCTCAAGTGGTAAAAGACCAAATACAAATGAAACATAAAAGGGATGAAGAGAAAATAGAAAAAGAGAAAACTTTTCGGAAACAAGAGGCGTGGGAGAAGAGTGTTCCTTCCCACAAGGTCATTCAACAAGTCAAGCACATTGAAAATACCCTTGAAATATGCTTCTTGTAGAACAACCTAGCCTTACCTACTGTAAGGGAACACTTGCAAGCATGAGCACAAAAGAAGAGTCTTTAAACGAAGCTTGCATAGATAAAGACTATTTCTCAAATGTGATAAGATATCCCCAAAAGAATGTCAAGTTATCTATAAGCACCTACCAAATTTCGTATGAAGTAGTGCCTAGAACAACTTGTCATGTCTTATTGAGACAACCATTGCAAAGTGTACAAATTTTCATAAACAATGGTTGTACCAACAAGACTCTCTTTGCACAAGAGAGAAAAAAGTCTACAAGAAGGAGAACTCATGGGTCAAATGAGAGTTGATGAAACTCTAGAGCTTTTAAAAGGAAAACTTTTGTTACCCATGAGAAAAGAGGTTCAAAGACATTACTTTCGGTACAACTCTTGTTTTCAAACTACACCTAAAGCAAAGTCTCAAGAACTCTATACTCCTTCACCTTTTGTAAATGATCCTTGGGAAGACACACATTGCATATTAGAGCTTCCTAGGACAACAAAAGGTTTTGATTCCTTCTTCATGGATGTGGATAAACTCTTCCTAAGAAATGTGACAGGCCTCCATGATTTATTTTCAAAAATAATGATGGATAGAGCTCCAAAATTTGAAAACATAGCTCTTCCTTCTATGCTTCACGAAATCATGAGGGACACCCACAATTTTTGGGATAAGAATCCTTTTCCTTTTGAGCATGCATATAATGGAGTAGTCCACAAGATTACTCATATTTCTCCATTTGAAGTTGTATGTGGACATAGTCCTCTTGCCCTTTTAAAGTTGTTACCATCTCCTAAAGGAATTATGCCTAAGGGAAAAGTAACTACTATTGGAAATTTTAGAAAACATAAGAGGATTAGAGGACACATACAACCATCAAAAGGGAAATATTGTGAGAAGTTGCCAAAAATAAAAGAAAAACAAAAATGGCAACTTCACACAATTAAATTTTCTCCAAATGCTCACACTAACTCCTTTGCTTTGTTTCAAGATTCCCATAGATTGACATTTGATCCAGGAGGACACATGATGGAAGAGGGCCAAGCACAACCTTCCATGAAAGGCAAGAACCAAGTCAAGAGCATCTAGACCCCAAGGCAAGAGCGTCTAGACCCAAGTCAAGCATCCAAGACCAAGCTAGGAGCATCTAAGATCAAGCTAGGAGCGTCTAAGCCCAAGCTAGAAGTGTCTAAGACCAGGCTAGGAGCATCTAGGACCAAGCTAGGAGCGTCTAGGACAAGAAGACTTGGATCAAGCTATGAATGGGAAAAGGCCTAATAGCACATATTTCGTGAAGGCCCATCAAGTGTAGTTTAGCTTTAAATGAGGTGTAAATAGCATAACCATGTGGACAATTGTTTAATTTTCTGCACATTAGAATTAAGGAAGCATTAACCTGGATTAGCTAAAGGTTTCTAGAAACCTTTACTAATAAAGGACCATGTGCACCCATTTGCACCCATGTGCCATGTGCACCCATGTGCTTCACATTTACATTACATTTAGCTTGCATTTCATGTACACTTAGCTTAGGATTTACGGCCTCCTTAGCCTATAAAAGGAGATGCCTAGCTATTGTATTTTGAAGATTAATAAGAGTAATGTTATGCTGCCCACATTGTGCCATACATTGCTTTTGCCTAGTTTCTAGGACCTAATCTTCATCTTCACCATCTATCCAAGGGCTGGCCGAACCTCCCTTCATCCATACACATCATGCACCTTCAAGATCACCATAACTCCTAGGAGGATCTTGCACATCTCAATCCATAGCTTCCGCACCATTTTTCAACAAACATCCAAGAAGAGCTCATAGGAAATCCATCATTTGGTATCATGAGCATAGGTTCTTCAAAGATGAGTAGTTCTTGGTTATTTTCATTTTGAGTTCTTCTTTATTTTCGTGTTGTTCATCTTGTTTCCATAATTGTCTTGCTGTTTTTTTAATTTTGTTTTGATTTGGTGTGCTTGCTGGAAAATCCAATCGGTGCACTTTGCTTAATTGATCTTGAGCAATCCTTGTGCAATTTGTGATAGGATTCCATACACCTTTGAGTTGCTGTTTTTATTTTTGGCATTTGAGTCTTTATTGCAATTTTATTTGGTTCATTTTATGCTCTATGAGTCTTTTAATTTCTGAATCTATATGTGTTTTGTCTAGTCATGTTTTTTCCAAAATGTCATCAAATCATAAGTAGTACTTTGTTTGGCTTATTTGTTTCTTGATTTTGGTCTAAATATTTGTTTTGAATCTGCTGTGTTTTGATCTTTTAGTACCTTTTATTTTTTAGCTTGAGTTCATATTTGTGTTTAGATCTACACAAATTCCTTTTCATCAATTCCATTGTGTTTATCTTTTGGTATCTTGCTGTTTTTTCTAGTTTTTACAGAATCCCCTGTTTTACATCACTCTGTGCTGGCTGTTTTGTGTAAGAAAATTATTTCCCTACATAGGAAATTTTTTATTCTCTGGATTATGCAAGATTGAGGTGTTACAGAAAAGAAAAAAAAAATCAGCTCAAAAGAGTCAATAGAAAAAAAATGATAAATATTTTAAAAACAGTGTGCAAATTTGGGCGCTACAGTTGGCGTAACTGAACACTGAATTTGAAAAATTTATTTTAAAAAAATGGTTCATGCGTTTGGAGTGAAACTAACGCCAGATTTTAGTTACGATCTTGAATATTTGGCATATAAATTTTCAGAATCAAATCTTAAAGGGGAGCTCAGCATAAATCGGGGAAACTCACGTTCTCTGGCCCACAACAATTTTTCAGTGGTGCTGTTTTTTGATTTTGAAATCTATTCTGGTATTCTTAGGATTCATTTTGTGTGCCTACCTTTATTTGAGTACCTTTATTTGCTTGTCTAATATTCTTGGAACTCTTTCTAGTTGTCACAATATAACTCCATTTGTGTGGAACTGTTTTTCCAATTAAATTGTTTCTTGCTTTCATTATTTGGCCTCTAAATTTGGTGCTGGAATTGATTCTCAATTGGTGCTTATTTGAGTGGAAATTTGACTTGAGTAAGGTCTAGTCTTCTTTATAGGTGCTGGAATTGGAGAATCAAGTTCTTAATTCTAAGGGGAACAAAAGCAAAGGCAGAAACAAATACTTCTCAAAACACCACAAACACTTGGAAGGCCCAACAAGAAAAGACAACCAAGGAAGTGCCAATAGCAAAAAAAGATCAACAAAACGAGTTTTCTTAATTTTCTTTGCAACTTAACTTGTGTTAATTACTTCTTTAATTACGTGATTAGACGGTGAGTGTGTCTTCAAGGGCTCCAAGTGTCCAAGAAGCCTCATCTAGGGCCGACTAGTGTAGAGTTTTCTAATTAGCAATTGTTAATTGTTTTAATTACATTTCCTTTCTTAATTTGTCTTGCTTGGTTAATTAGTTAGCTGGCATTGTTTTCTTGTATTAAAATCTGATTTCTCAACTTAAATGTGTTCTAAGTGGTTTACTAAGAGAAAGATTTGTGTGAAGACATTGAGGGATAGTTTTTGGCTAAGGCAAAGGCTTGGTATATAAGTAGTCCTTTGTGACTCACCTCCCTTACCTGGAAAACTACCTTCTTTGACTTTCCTAAATTTTCTCAAGGTAAAATACTTCTACACACAAAGCTCTAGTCATGTCTTCTTCTTCTCATTCTGCAAAGTCTATTGGAAGTTAAGTAAAATCTTTAAAAACTCTTTTGAAAGAAGTTTCACGAGCTGTGCACTTAATTTCATATAGACAATTGGAGAGTGAGACTAAACTTAATGTATTGACTAAAGCAAAGGATGAGTAGTCTCACATTTTAAAAAAATTACCTTTTCATGCATCTATCTCTAAAGATCATGATTCTTTTGGGGAGGGAAGCCTTAGAATAAATTATTATTATCAAGCACCCCCTAGAAGACATAAAAGAGATAGAAAAGAACAAGAAAACCCAAGAGAGGATAGAGTAGACCAACCCCATTTCCATGGAAAAGAAAATATAGAAGCTTGCCTAGATTGGGAAATGAGGGTAGAAAAATTGTTTGCTTTCCATAAAGAAAGAAAGGAAAGAATAATACAAAAGAAAAGAGAGGGAGTCGAAAGGGAAGCTAAAGAAAAAGAAAAAGAAAAGCATGAAAAGACCCTTGAGGACCAAAAGGCGTGGGAGAAGAGTGTTCCTTCCCACAAGGTCATTCAACAAGACAAAAGATTTAAAAATACCTTTGAAAATATGTGTTTTGTTGAACAACCTCAAAGCCTTACCTTTTGTAAAGGAACACTTGCAAGCCTAAGCAAAAAGGAAGAGTCTTTAAAAGAAGCTTGCATAGATAAAAATGAAATAGATTATTTTTCATATGTCCTAAGATATCACCAAGTGAATGTCAAGTTTTCTATAAGCATCTACAAAAACAATTTTTTATGTGAAGTAGTGCCTAAAGAAACTTGTCATGTCTTATTGACACAACAACCATTGCAAAGTGTACAAATTCTTATAAACAATGGTTCTCACAACGAGACTATCTTTACACATAAGAGAAAAAGTCTTCATGAAGGAGAACTCATGGGCCAAATTAGAGTTGATAAAACTCTAGAGCTTTTAAAAGGAAAACTTTTGTCCCCCATGAGAAAAGAGGTTCAAAGACATTACCTTAGGTACAATTCTTGTTTTCAAATTACACCCAAGGCAATGTCTAAAGAACTCTATACTCCTTCACCTTTTGCAAATGATCCTTGGGAAGATACAAATTTCATATTAAAACTCCCTACGACAACAAAAGGTTTATATTCAATCTTCATGGATATGGATAAACTCTTCTCTAGAGAAGTAATACATCCTCATGGTTTATCCCAAAGCATAGTGTTGAATAGAACTCCAAATTTCGCAAACCATGATTGATGGCAAATTTCATAAAGGTCTTCTTGAATCATGTAAGAGATGATGCAGAAGCTATGAATGTGTGTGTGCAAGATCCTCCTAAGAGTGATGTTGATCTTGAAGGTGCATGATATGTATGAACATTGGGAGGTTCGGTCAGCCCAAGGAAAGGTGAAGGATGTGAAGTTTAGAGCCTAGAGTTCTAGGGAGAAGCAAAGCTTGGCACAAAATGACAGCATAACTTTACTCACAATAAACTTGCAAATACAAGGTGTAGGCCTTCCTATTTATAAGCTAAATGGCCGTAGAAGCTAAGCTAATATCTAATGAAATGAAAGCCAAATGAAATGCAAATCACCAAGCACATGGCACATGTGCTCATGACCGGCCAAAACAAAAGAGATTCTAGAATGTTCACTCAATTATGCTTTCTACACTACTCTAATTACTAAGCACCCCTAATGGGCCTCCATGTAACATGTACAAGGCTTTCTCTCTTCCATCCGTGGCTTCATTCAATTGGGCGTGAATGTGCTTAGCCATTGATCTTGTAATTGGGCCTAGACGGTCTAGGCCTTCCCCTAGACGCTCCATGTGTAGCCTCCCCTCTTCACGTCCTAGACGCTCATCATGGTCTAGCTTTGGGTCTTGGCTTTCATGGTGGGATGTGCTTCGCCCTCCTCCATCATCCCCTCCCCCTTGTAAAGGATTTGTCCTCAAATCCAGCTCGTCATCATCATTGGTACCTACAAATGGAGAAAGATCAATTACATTAAAAGTGTCATGAACTCCATATTCAAGAGGTAGGTCCAATTTATATGCATTGTTATTGACTAGCTTGAGGACTTTGAAAGGGTCCATCACCTCGGGGACTTAGTTTGGACTTCCTTTGAGTTGGAAATCTATCTTTGCGAAGGTGAAGCCAAACTAAGTCTCCTTCCTCAAAAATTATTTCTTTCTTCCCTTTATTGTTGTATTTTATGTATTTCTCATTTTGTTGTTGTATTTGGAGTTTAATCTTGTCATGCATTTTATTTACAAAGTCGGCTTTGATTACTCCTTCCTTATGCACAAAATCTTGTGGATTAGGAAGAGGTATCAAATCCATGGGTGTGAGAGGATTAAAACCATATACTACTTCAAAAGGAGAAGCATTAGTAGTCTTGTGAACTACTCGATTGTAAGCAAATTCAATGTGGGGAAGATACTCATCCCAAGATTTATGGTTGCCCTTCATGATAGCCCTAAGCATAGTCCCAAGAGATCTATTGACTACTTCGGTTTGACCATCCGTTTGAGGATGACAAGAAGTTGAAAATTGTAGTCTTGTTCCAAGTTTGCCCCAAAGAGTTTTCCAAAAGTGGCTGATAAACTTGGGATCTCTATCAGATACTATACTCCTAGGGAGACCATGAAGTCTCACCACTTCTCCAAAGAAGAGTCTAGAAATATTTTGAGCATCATCTACCTTATGGCATGGAATAAAATGGGACATTTTGCTAAAACGGTCCACTACCACAAAGATAGAGTCATGGCCTCTTGTAGTCCTAGGAAGTCCTAAAATGAAATCCATGCTAATGTCTTCCCAAGGAGCATTTGCAATCGGCAAAGGGGTGTAGAGTCCATGAGGCATTGTTCTAGACTTTGCTTTTAAACATGAGATGCATCTAGAACAATGTCTTTGGACATCTTTCCTCATGTGTGGCCAACAAAATTTTGCTTTTAAAAGATCTAGAGTCTTATCAACTCCAAAATGGCTCATGAGTCCCCCCTCATGTGATTCTTTGACAAGGAGTTTCCTATGTGTTCTTTGGGGAATGCAAAGTTTTCCCTCTTTAAAAAGATATCCCTCGGACACATAGTAACCTCCTTGCGCTCTATGTAGACATTGGGCATAGATGGATGAGAGTTCTTGATCTTCTTGGTAAAGCTCTCTTATGTGGTCAAATCCAAGAATTTGGGCACCCAATTTTGAAAAGAGTGTATGCCGCCTTGAAAGAGCATCGACCACTATATTGGTGCTTCCTTTCTTGTATTTGATTACATAAGGAAATTGTTCAAGAAATTCCATCCATTTAGCATGTCTCTTGTTGAGCTTGTGTTCGCCCTTCAAATATTTTAAAGACTCGTGATCATTATGGATGACAAATTCTTTGGACACAAGATAGTGTTCCCAAGTCTTTAGGGCTCGCACAAGAGCATAACGCTCTTTGTCATAGGTGGGGTAATTGAGGGTGGCACCATGGAGTTTTTCACTAAAATAAGCAATGGGGTGTCCACCTTGCAACAATACCGCACCTATGCCTACCCCCGATGCATCACACTCTATCTCAAAAGGTTTAGAAAAATTTGGGAGAGATAGAATTGGTGCATTGGTGAGTTGAGCTTTTAGCCTTTGGAAGGCTTGCTCATGCTTTTCATTCCAACAAAATGCAACATCTTTTTTAACAAGCTCATTCAAAGGAGAAGCTAAACTAGAAAAATTAGGCACAAACCTTCTATAGAAGCTAGCTAAGCTAGCTAACCCATGAAAACTTCTTACATCACTTACATTTTGTGGAGTGGGCCACTCGCGGATGGCTTTGATTTTATCGGGATCTACATGCACCCCCTTTTTGTTTACTATGAAGCCTAAGAAAACTACACTATCTACACAAAAGGTACACTTATCCCTATTTGCAAAAAGACTATTTTTCCTAAGCACTAGAAGAACTTCCCTAAGGTGACTTAGATGGTCTTCTAGGGTTTTACTATACACTAAGATATCATCAAAATAAACTACTACATATTTACCTATACAATCTCTCAAGGTGGGATTCATAAGCCTCATGAATGTACTTGGGGCATTAGTAAGCCCAAAGGGCATCACCAACCATTCATATAATCCAAATTTGGTCTTAAAAGCGGTTTTCCACTCATCACCCTCCTTGATTCGAATTTGGTGATATCCACTTTTAAGGTCAATTTTGGAGAATAGAGTTGACCCATGTAATTCATCAAGCATATCGTCAAGCCTTGGGATTGGATGCCTATACTTGATGGTGATGTTGTTGATTGCTCGACAATCACAACACATGCGCCATTTTCCATCCTTTTTGGGCACCAACAAGACAGGTACAGCACAAGGGCTTAGTGATGTGATTCCAATAGCCACATAGAACAAGATTCTTGACATTTTTAGGAATCACCTTGAGCTGGAAAATATAGAGGCACTTTTCTTAGAGTTGGATCATGGTTCTAAGTCAAGAACTCACCAATAACAAGTACCAAATCCCAAACTCATTTGGATGAACCAAATATTGTCAAATTGAATCAACATAGGAATTATAAAATGGATTGATCGAACAGAATTAGGCAAGAAAACATATGAACCGAACATAAAAGGAATTAAAAACAAAAACAGAACATAGGTGCTGGAAAATGGAATAGCCGAACCAAAACAAATCAAAAACACAAGGCAACATGAACAATTGAAAAAGAAGAAAGGAAGGAGAAGAGAATGCTCATGAAGATGGAAGAATGGTTGGATGATCACGCCACTAGAAGTATGGATGCTCCTAGATGAGTGTGCAAGCCGCCACTTGAGGAAACCATGGTCCTTCAAGATAAGACTAGAGTAGAAGGCTCAAAAGCTCTCCAAATGCTCACTCCAATTTTGAGTATAGTTTCTTTAGATAAATTCAAATCTGAATTTTACAAGGAAGGCACCTCTATTTATAGCCTAAGGTGCTGAAAATGAAAGCTAAAACAATTCAAAATTCCCTCCCAAATCAAACTAGAACCGGCGCTTATTTGCAAAGCAAGGAAGGTGTGATCCTTTCCTTCACTTTGGCACCCCCTATTCTACTCCTACACCTATCTACTAATACACCCCCCTAAAGCTCCTAACTAAAGCCTAAAAGATGCTATAACAAAAGAGGTTTCTAAAGTTTCCCTCTAAGCACCTTTAACTAAAGAAACTACAAAAAGAGAAAATAAATGTCCTCTAGCTCCCAAAGCTTTGAACATGCTTCTTGTAATCCTTTGAGGTGGACTTTGACCTCCATGGGCGTCCTCCATTTGTGCCTCCACCTCTTCTTGAGCTTGATGAGTGGCCTCCATGTTCTCTTGAGCTTGATCTCCATCATACTCCCCGAGTTGGAGAGAATTCGACCACGAATTCTGGAGACCTACAGAAAAAGGAGTTAGATCGCTGACATTAAAAGTATGACTACCTAAGAATGTATCAGGCATATCTAACTCATAAGCATTGTCATTAATCCTCTTGAGGACTTGGAAAGGTCCATCCCCTCGAGGCATTAGTTTGGACTTCCTTTGAGTAGGAAAACGATCCTTCCTCAAGTGAAGCCAAACCCAATCGCCCTCATCAAACAACAATGCTTTTCTCCTTTTATTGGCAAGTTCAGCATACTTGCCAACCTTCTTCTCAATTCTCTTCTTGATGTCTTTATGCAAAGTTTTCACAAAAGAAGCTTTTTCATCCCCATCTTTGCACAAGACATCTTCAAGAAGGGGAATAGGAAGAAGATCAAGAGGTGTTAGGGGATTAAACCCATAGACCACCTCAAAAGGAGAATGGGAGGTGGTAGAATTTACTACTCGATTATATGCAAACTCAACATGGGGTAGTAAATTCTCCCACACTCTAGGATTCCCCGAAATAAAGCATCTCAATAGTTGTCCCAAAGTTCTATTCACCACCTCGGTTTGACCATCAGTTTGTGGGTGGCAAGTGGTAGAAAATAAAAGCTTAGTTCCAAGCTTGCCCCACAAGGTCTTCCAAAAGTGACTCAAGAACTTAGGATCTCTATCGGACACTATAGACCTAGGAATCCCATGCAAGCGAACCACTTCTTGGAAGAAGAGGTTTGCAATGTGGCATGCATCATCCACTTTGTGGCAAGGAATAAAGTGAGCCATCTTTGAAAAACGATCCACTACCACAAAAATGGAGTCATTTCCCTTTGATGTCTTGGGTAAGCCTAAGATGAAATCCATAGATATATCTACCCAAGGCATTGAAGGGATAGGAAGAGGAGTATAAAGACCATGGGGATGCATTTTAGACTTAGCTTTGCGGCAAGCTATGCATTTATCACACAAACTATGAACATGTTTATGCATATGAGGCCAAAAGAAATGTTCATGCAACACATCCAAAGTTTTAGCAACCCCAAAATGTCCCATTAAACCCCCCTCATGAGCTTCTCTAACAAGAGATAATCTAATAGAGCATTGGGGAACACAAAGACGTTTTCCTTTAAAAAGAAAGCCATCTTGAATAAAAAAAGTCTTTGTGTCCTCCTTTAAGACACTCTTGATAGATGGGAGAAAAATCAAGGTCATCATGATAAAGTTCCTTAATGTGATCAAAACCAAGATATTGAGAGGTTAAAAGATTTAGCAAGGTGTATCTTCTAGAAAGAGCATCCGCCACAATATTTATTTTGCCTTGCTTGTGTTTGATCACATAAGGAAATTGCTCAATGAATTCCACCCACTTAGCATGCCTCTTGTTAAGTTTGTTTTGGCTTTTCAAATATTTAAGAGATTCATGATCACTATGTATCACAAACTCTTTGGGAAAAAGATAGTGTTGCCAAGTAAACAAAGCCCTAACAAGTGCATACAATTCCTTATCATAGGTGGAATAGTTGAGATGACTTCCCTTCAATTTCTCACTAAAATAGGCTATGGGGTGGCCCTCTTGAAGGAGAACAGCCCCAATACCTATACTTGAAGCATCACACTCAATCTCAAATGTCTTAGTGAAATTAGGAAGGGCCAAGATGGGAGCATTAGTCAATTTTTCTTTCAAAGTATCAAAAGCATTTTGTTGTGCTTCTCCCCAATCAAAGACCACATCCTTTTTCACTATGTCATTGAGTGGTGCGGCAATGGTACCAAAGTTGGGGACAAATCTTCTATAGAAAGAAGCTAGTCCATGAAAACTTCGGACCTCATTCAAAGATTTCGGTGTAGGCCAATTTTGAATGGCCACCACCTTTGTTTTGTCCACATGGACCCCTTTACAACTCACAACAAACCCTAGGAATTCTATATGATCAAGAGCAAACATACATTTAGCAAGGTTAGCATACAAATGTTCCTTCCTAAGGGTTTCTAAAACTTGCCTAACATGCAACCTATGGTCATTCAAAGATAAGCTATAAATGAGAATGTCATCAAAGTAAACCACAACAAACTTACCAATGAAAGGTCTAAGAACATGATGCATGAGGCGCATGAAGGTACTTGGTGCATTAGTTAAACCAAAAGGCATAACTAACCACTCATATAAACCAAAGTTGGTCTTAAAAGCCGTCTTCCATTCATCACCCGGTTTGATACGGATTTGATTGTAGCCGCTTTTAAGATCAATCTTTGAAAAGATTTTTGAACCATGTAATTCATCCAACAAATCATCTAGTCTAGGTATGGGATGCCTATACTTAATGCTTATCTTATTGATGGCCCTACAATCCGAACACATTCGCCATGTGCCATCCTTTTTTGGCACTAAGATGATAGGCATAGCACAAGGACTCATGCTATCTTGCACCCACCCTTTCTCAATCAAAGCCTCAACTTGTTGGCGAATTTCCTTGGTTTCACTTGGATTGGTCCTATATGCTGGACGATTTGGTAAAGAAGAGCCCGGTATCAAATCAATTTGGTGCTCAATCCCTCTCAAAGGTGGAAGTCCATTTGGAGGATCTTGAAACACATCTTTGAACTCTTCTACCAAATTTTCCAAGCAATGAGGACTATCAACAAGTGATTCTATGCTAAGAGTTCTAGGGATGGCTAAAAAAAGAGGATGATGAGCCACTATTTCCCTTTCAATGTCACGCCTAGACACAAGGAGTGTAGGCTTAGAACTCTTATCTTTTTTATCTTTTTTATCTTTTTCACTCTCCCTCTTTTTCTTCATGATAACTTGGTCCTCATGGACTTCTCTTGGAGAGAGAGATTTTAAAGTAACCTTGTGACCATGGAATTCAAAAGATAATTTGTTGGTAAAGCCATCATGTAAAACTTTTCTATCAAATTGCCAAGGCCTTCCCAAAAGAACATGAGTGGCTTCCATGGGCACAACATCACATAATACCTCATCTTTGTATTTTCCAATGGAGAAATGGATGAGGACTTGTTTATTAACAATTATTTCTCCTACTTCACTAAGCCATTGTAACTTGTAGGGCTTTGTATGAGAGATAGTAGGCAATCCAAGCTTATCTACTACTCTTGTACTAGCCACATTTGCACAACTACCCCCATCCACTATCAAGGAACAAATGTTGTTTTGAATAAGACATCTTGTATGGAAAATATTTTCCCTTTGACTTTCATCAAAAGGTTGTGAAACTTGTCCAAGAAGTCTTCTCACAACTAACAAGTCCCCTTCAAGTGGACATTCGCTCTCTTCCTCACTAGATGCATGAGAATGCAATGAATGCTTTGGAGAATCCGAATCATGCTCACTAACTACAATGCCCTCATGCATGTACATACTTCGTTTGGAAGGACAATTTGCAGCAATATGACCATAACCCATACATTTAAAGCATTTAGTGTTAGATGTTCTAGTGGGAGACTTAGGTCTAGAAGTTGATGGCTTAGATTCCTTGGGTTTGAAAGAAGAATCTTTGGAAGGATGTTTAGAAAAAGAAGTTTTGTTTCTCCAAGACTTGGAGTAGTATCCATCATTGGAAGCATTTTTAAAAGAGTTTTTTTTAGCAAGTTGGGCTTCCACCTTCATTGCAAGATGAACTAAAGAGCCCAATGATGAATACTCTTGTAACTCAACAATGTCTTGAATATCCTTCCTAAGACCACTCACAAACCTAGCAACCATGGCTTCTTCACTTTCTTCTAATTCAATTTTAAGTACAAGCGTCTCAAGCTCCTTATAATATTCATCCACATTTAGCGTGCCTTGTTGAAACCGTTGGAGTCTCAACATGAGGTCTTTCCTAAAACGTGGGGGCACAAACCTAGCGCGCATATGATCCTTTAAAGAGTTCCAAGAGTCCACGGGAGGACCCTTGTGATAGATAATGTCCTTTACAATTCCATGCCACCATTTCATGGCATAATCACTAAACTCTAGGGTGGCTAGCTTGAGCTTATGCTCATCTTGGATCTCATGGATCTCAAAAATTTGTTCACACTTAGCCTCCCAATCTAAATACACATTTGGATCACTAGAACCATTAAAACAAGGTAGTTTGACCGAAGGAAGCTTGGACTTTGCATCATGGTAGAAGCCATTGCCGTAGTGAATTCTTTCCCCTTGGTGATGATGTCTTTGTCCATGGACTTGGGGTGGAGGTCTCCTTCTCCTATGCTCATCTTCACGGCCAACATCATTTGAAGAAGCTCTTGAAGATGGTCTATGAGAATGATGTCCATCATGGATAGAAGGAGATGGTCTAGTTTGTTGGACCTCCATCTTTTGCATTTTCTCCTCCAAGCGTCTAATTGTTCTTTGAGCTTCATGTAATTCACCAAGAATTGAAGCTTTGGAAGGAGAATTCTGCTTGTAGGATGCATCACTTGAAAATCCAGCCAGTTGTAATTAAAAACAGCAAACACACAAAAACAACAAACAAATTAAAAATTAGCAAAAACAGTGAGCTTTTTGGCAATGAAACTGCCGAAATGAACTAAGGCTGAAAAGATATCACTCTCAAAGAAATAATGTTCTTGCACCAATCTGATCTTGAGGCCTTGGAATCCTCAAATGAAATATGTCAAAGCAAGCACACCAATCTTAAGAGCAAACCACCACAAAACCAAAGAAACAATAAAGACAAACAAGAAAAGGTATAAGCAAGGAAAGGTAATGGCAAAAGGAATACTATATGTAAGACAAACTCAAAGAGTAAGAATGAAAGACAATCAAGAAAATAAAGAACTCAATGAGAAAAGTAGGCACACAAAAGAAAACCTAAGGAAAAGCACTAGAGTAGATGAAGAAAACAAAAAAAATTTAGCTACTGGAAATTTTTTTTTTTTATGCAAACTGTGTTTGATATTCACTGATTTAACTGGAACGTTGTAGAGCGAACTGGATTATGAAATTTATACCACAGAAACTTCAAGATGTTAACTCAATAATGGCACTAGAATCAATTAAAAACAGTAAGCCAATTGAGAGAAATAAATTTTTTAAAATCACTGCCAGATTACCGTATTTTTTTCGGCAGGAATGTACACTTTTTTTATTTTATTTATCATTTTTTGTGTACTTCATATTTTTGAATGATTCTTTTTTCTATTCTTTTCTAACACTTTGAATATCTCAAATCCAGAATTTCAGAATTTTACAGTACGTAAATCAGTTGCAATAAGGAAAAACAGTAAGCACTTTTTTCAGAAACAGAGGAATCCTAATAGGAATAAAAAAACAGGATGATGAACTAGCAAAGACATAATAGAAAATGATGTATTGGAACTTGTATAGGTCTAGAATACTAGTATGAACTCAATTCTAAAAAGAAAATGCACAAAGGATCAACATCAATTCAGAAAATTATAGACACTAAAGCAAGAAACAATCAAAACAAGAAAAGTACTACTAAAAGTAATGACAATTATGGAATAACATGACTAAGACAAAACTTGACATGATTCAAAAATTAAAAGACACATCACAAATTGTAACAAGTGAAAGGAAGCTTAAGGTAAACTCTAGGAAGGATAATGCCATTCCAAAAGAGCAACCATACTCATAAGAATTATGAGTGCCATAAACCTTTCCACAAACACTTGGAGCAAAAGAAAAACAGCAAGAATACTCAATTAAAATTCTAAAACAGAAACTTAAATTGCAAGAAATTAAAGAGCTCTTGAAATAAAGTGCACACAACTCAACAATTAAACAAGAATGAACCTAAGACTCATGATACCACATGATGTGATTCCAATAGCCACATAGAACAAGATTCTTGACATTTTTAGGAATCACCTTGAGCTGGAAAATATAGAGGCACTTTTCTTAGAGTTGGATCATGGTTCTAAGTCAAGAACTCACCAATAACAAGTACCAAATCCCAAACTCATTTGGATGAACCAAATATTGTCAAATTGAATCAACATAGGAATTATAAAATGGATTGATCGAACAGAATTAGGCAAGAAAACATATGAACCGAACATAAAAGGAATTAAAAACAAAAACAGAACATAGGTGCTGGAAAATGGAATAGCCGAACCAAAACAAATCAAAAACACAAGGCAACATGAACAATTGAAAAAGAAGAAAGGAAGGAGAAGAGAATGCTCATGAAGATGAAAGAATGGTTGGATGATCACGCCACTAGAAGTATGGATGCTCCTAGATGAGTGTGCAAGCCGCCACTTGAGGAAACCATGGTCCTTCAAGATAAGACTAGAGTAGAAGGCTCAAAAGCTCTCCAAATGCTCACTCCAATTTTGAGTATAGTTTCTTTAGATAAATTCAAATCTGAATTTTACAAGGAAGGCACCTCTATTTATAGCCTAAGGTGCTGAAAATGAAAGCTAAAACAATTCAAAATTCCCTCCCAAATCAAACTAGAACCGGCGCTTATTTGCAAAGCAAGGAAGGTGTGATCCTTTCCTTCACTTTGGCACCCCCTATTCTACTCCTACACCTATCTACTAATACACCCCCCTAAAGCTCCTAACTAAAGCCTAAAAGATGCTATAACAAAAGAGGTTTCTAAAGTTTCCCTCTAAGCACCTTTAACTAAAGAAACTACAAAAAGAGAAAATAAATGTCCTCTAGCTCCCAAAGCTTTGAACATGCTTCTTGTAATCCTTTGAGGTGGACTTTGACCTCCATGGGCATCCTCCATTTGTGCCTCCACCTCTTCTTGAGCTTGATGAGTGGCCTCCATGTTCTCTTGAGCTTGATCTCCATCACTTAGGCTCTTTTGAACCCAACCCTTCTCCAATAAGTCTTGAACTTGTGATTCTATCTCCTTTGTTTCCTCGGGGTTGGTTCTATAAGCAGGCCTATTTGGTAGGCTTGCCCTTGGAATGAAGTCAATTTGATGTTCTATACCTCTAAGGGGAGGAAGCCCAATGGGACCCTCATTAGAGAATAGATCTTCAAATTCACTTAAAAGGATTTCTATTTGAGGAGGTAAATTCATAAGTTCACTACTTGTGGCAGTGCGTGTAAGTGCTCCTTTACAAAAGATAAGGCTTGGTTGTTCAACAAGAAGCAAATTTTCAAAAACGTTTTCAAGAGGCTTTTCTTGTTGATCAACCTTGTGGGAAGGAACACTCTTCTCCCACGCCTTCCTATCCCTAAGGATTTTCTCTTTTTCTAGCGCTCTTTTTTTTTGTTTTCCTCATCCCTCTTTTGCTTCATTTGTATTTGGTCTTTTACCACTTGAGAATGTGGTAAAGGACTAAGTACAAACTTTTTATACTTGTGGGTGAAGGAAATCTCGTTAGTGAGACCATCATGCAAGGTTTTCTTATCAAATTCCCATGGTCTCCCTAATAAGATATGACAAGCTTCCATAGGTACTACATCACATAAAACCTTATCTTTGTAATTCCCTATGGAACACTTGATTTCCACTTGCTTGTCTACATGTAGTTCCCCATTTTCATTAAGCCATTGAAGTTTATAAGGTTTTGGGTGAGGAACTACTTGTAGCTTAAGCTTCTCCACCATCCTAGCACTACAACAATTGCAACTACATCCACTATCCACAATGAGAGAGCATATGTTTTCTAAAACATTGCATCTTGTATGAAATATGTTCTCTCTTTGTGTTTCAATGGATGTGCTAGGGTGATTGTTGAGGGTTCTCCTAATCATAAGCAATTCTCCCTCTAGTGGAGCTACCCTCTCATCCTCTCCCCCCTCCTCTCTCTCACTAGGCTCATCCTCGCCACTAGTGTACTCATCTACACCTTTAAGAAACAAAGTCCTTTGGTTTGGACATTGTGCTTCCACATGCCCTCTACCATAGCACTTGAAACACTTAACATCTCTAGGTCGGATGGGTGGGGTGGAGGTTTCTTTGGTAAAAGGTTTGGTAGGTTCTTTTGGTTTTTCTTTTGATGTACTACCCTCCCTTCTAAACTCTTTCTTAGGATAAAAGTTAGAGTAAGGGCTCACCTTTTGACTTGACGTTTTGCGTAAGATTTGTTGTTCAACTTTAATGCAAAGTTGAACCAATTCATTCAAGTCTTGGTAAGGTAAGAGCTCCACTCTATCTCTTATCTCAAGTGATAGGCCACTAAGGAACCTAGCTATTGTGGTATCCTCCTCTTCTCTAATGGATGCTCTCATCATGTAGAGCTCCATTTTTTGTCTATACTCTTCCACACTCATGTTTTTTTGTTGGAGTCTTTGGAGCTTGTCCATCAACTCCCTATGGTAGTAGGAAGGTATGTGTCGGCGTCTTAGGGCTCCCCTAAGGTCATTCCAATATGTAATGGGAGGTTCCTATGAAGACGCCTTTCTCTTTCGAGAGAGGTCCACCAATACATGGCGTTCCCTTGGAAGCTAAGGGCGGCTAAGGGTACCTTACGTTCCTCACTTACCCTATGGCAAGCAAAGAGTTGTTCTACCTTCATCTCCCAATCTAGATAGATTTCTACATTTTCCTTACCATGAAAATGAGGTAGGTCTACTCTAGTTTCCCTTGGCCCCTCTTGCTCTCTTTGCCTATTCCTTCTAGGGGGTGGTTGGTAATAGTCATTAATTCTAAGGCTTCCCTCCCCTAGAGACTCATTACTCCTAGATGCATGAGTATGAGTTTTCTTTGATTTTTGTGATTTTTGGGATTTCTCCTCTTGGGCTTTAGCCAATTCATTGATTTTATTCACATTCTCCAATTGTCTAAAAGAAATCATTTGTACAGCTTGTGAAACTTCTTGACTTCACTTTCAATAGACTTTGGAGAGTGAGGAGGAGAAGACATGGCTAAATTTTTTTGTGTATATAAGTGTTTTACCTTAAGGAAATTTAGGAAAGTCAAAGAAGGTAGTTTTCCAGGTAAGGGAGGTGAGTCACAAAGGACTACTTAAGTACCAAGCCTTTGCCTTAGCCAAAAACTATCCCTCAATGTCTTCACACAAAACTTCCTCTTAGTAAACTACTTAGAACACAATTAAGTTGAGAAATCAAAACTTTTTTTTCAATGCAAGAAAACAATTTATGCTAACTAATCAACAAAGCTAGACAGTTTATCACAAACTTAACAAAATAATCATGCAAAGCGTCACCAACTAAGAAAAAGAAAAGACAATTACAAACAATTAACAATTGCTAATTAAGAATTCTATACTAGTTGGCCCTACGTGAGGCTTCTTGGACACTTTGAGCCCTTGAAGACACACTCACCGTCTAAATCGTAATTAAGAGGTAATTAAAACAAATTAAGTTGCAAGGAAATTAAGAAAACTCCCTTTGTTGATCCTCTTTTTGCTAAATGCACTTCCTTGTTGTCTTTGCTTTTTGGCCCTCCAAGTGTTTGTAGTGTTTTCAAGAAAGCTTGTTTCGGCCTTGGCTTTGTTTCCCCTTAGAATGAAGGTTTTAATTCTCCAATTCCAGCACCAAATTAGAGGTCAAAGAACAAAAGCAAGAAACAATTTACTTGAATAAAACAGTACCACCAAAAGGAGTTAGATTATGACAACTAGAAAGAGGTCCAAGAAATATTAAGCAAGCAAATAAAAGGTACCAAAATAAAGGTAGGCACACAAAAGAATCCTAAGAATAGCACTAGAATTAGATGACCAAATAAAAAAACAGCACCACTGGAAAATGTTGTGGGCCAGAAACGTGTTTTCCCCAATTTATGCTGAGCTGTGTTTTTAAGATATGATTTTGAAATTTGATATGCAAGATATTCAAGATCTTAGCTAAAATCTGGCTTTGGAATCACTCAAAACGCATGCACCATTTTGTTTTAATAAATTTTGCAATTTTGGCGACCGGTGAGCTGCTGCACCTCCTTCACCGTCGTCGGGCTCCTCATTGCCACGATTGTTGCGCACTTCTCTGGGTTAGCTTCGATTCCCCGCTCTGTTAAGAGGAAACCCAAGAACTTCCCAGCCTCCACGCCAAAAATGCACTTCTCAGGGTTGAGCTTCAGCCCGTACTTGGCGATGGTGGTGAATAGTTCCTCCAGATCGGCTGCATGGTGCTTCTTTTCTTGGGACGTGACCACCATGTCATCTACATATGCATGCACATTCCTTCCCAGCATGGGCGAGAGCACCCTATCCATGAGTCGCTGGTAGGTAGCCCCTGCGTTCTTTAGTCCGAATGGCATGACCTTGTAACAATAGCAAGATCGTTCAGTCATGAACGCGGTCTTGCATTCATCCATCGGGTGCATTTTGATCTGGTTGTATCCTGAAAATGCATCCAAGAAGCTGAGCAGCTTCCCCCCTGACGCGGTATCCACCAGAGCATCTATACTGGGTAAGGGGTAAGATTCTTTGGGGCATGCCTTGTTGAGGTCGGTGAAGTCCACACACATCCTCCATTTGCCATTTGACTTCTGCACCAGCACCACGTTCGCTAGCCACTCTGGGTACTGGATCTCCCTGATGTGCCCTGCAGCAAGGAGCTTTTGCGCCTCGTCGTGGATCACCTTCCTCTTTTCCTCGTTGAATTTCCATCGCCTCTGTCGCACAGGTCGAACCTTAGGGTCCATTGACAGACGATGGCAAAGGAAATCGGGGTCTATTCCTGGCATGTCGGACGCCGACCATGCAAAGGCACCCATGTGCTTCTCGATAACACCGACAATCAGTTTTCGCTCTTCTTCAACGAGGGATCCCCCCAAGTTGAACATTTTCCCCCTTATGTCCACTTCGACCCATCCTTCAGCCGGGTGGGGCCTTCTCTCACTGGCGATGACCGCCCTCGCGATCCCTGACTCGCGCGGAGCGATCGCGCCTTCCTCTTCTTCTTCAACCTGAGCTACTTGGGAGCCCCCCACCGTGGCGTTCTCCATCCTCTGAGCGCCCTGTGTTTCCCTAACCACCGATCGCTCTTCGCGCACACCTGGTGGTGGTGTCGTGGTGACGTGACATACACTTCTCTTCTGCTTTAGGCTGTTCTCATAACAGCGTCTAGCCTCAGCCTGATCCGACTTGATGGTTATTACGGTCCCCTCCATCGACGGCAGCTTCAGCTTCATGTGCCTCGTTGATGGTATTGCGCCCAACCTATTGAGGGTTGGCCTCCCCAACAAAATGTTGTACGCAGAAGGGGCGTTCACCACCAAGTACTTTATCCTTTCGGTGCGGGCTGTCGTTCCATCAGTGAATGTTGTCCTCAGCTCAATGTACCCCCGCACCTCTACCTGATCCCCTGCAAAGTCGTAGAGACACCCGGTATACGGCCTCAGTTGATCAGGGGACAACATCGTGATTATTCCTCCACCATTATTAACTGCCCCAACCTCAATCCAGTCGATTTCATTTGACCCCCACATTTGATAGCACTTTTCCTTACTAATATGTTAGCACTTTGTTTCCTGTAGACAGATAAATCCTACTTGTTGTTCTTTAATGAGCTCACTAATATACTTCCTTTTTATCTTCCCTCCCAAACCCCTAAAGTTCATACTAATCAGCTTCATCATCAACAACATTTTGTCCATCTCTACCTGAAACCTCCTTCCCATTGTCCCTTTCTTCCATGCTTTTTAACTTGTATAAAATATCATCTTCATTTCCGAACCGAGAATATCCTACTTTCTTTCCTGAATTCCATATTCTATCTGCTTCCAACTTCTTATTATTTAGCCAGACCAAACAGGTTTTAGTATCAAAATTAGTAAAAATAGAAGAACTAGATACTAACCTTGCACCCGTTTTATGAGATAATTCTTTGAGTCCATCAAACCATATAGAGCCCACCTCTTGTGACTTGCTGTTGCTACATTCCCCAACTTCCATCAACCTTTGTCCAGTACTGGGTACCGTTACACCTTGACGGTGAATACTCATGTTCACCACAGGGCTCACGGAATTGCCCCTAAAAAATGTTGCTACCAGATTCCGAAGAGGTTTTTGCCACCACCAAATCAGCATCTCCAACGAACGGAGTAGACGTTACTATGCCAGTCGGAGAAACCGTCAACCTAGCTTCACTTGCTGCGGCCATTGGAGAGGACTTAAAGGTAGAAGAAAGCGAATCAGCGATGGGGGAGACCTCCATACCAGCATCGCGCCTGAGTTCGCGTGCGGAGGGCACCACCACGTCGTCGTGGCCGGCGGAGATGGCCTCCGTTCGTGAGCCACATCGCACCGCTGTTGATGCCGCAGCCATGTTTGACGAACGTGCAGACGAACCACGCTGCTCAAGTGCTGCCACTACGGAAGCTCTGTTGTCGCCGGCGGCCGCTACCTGCGGTGAAAAGTGATGGCTGCTAGGAAGACCTAGGGCCATGTCAGCCCTACTTCCCACACCAGATAACTCAGATTCACTAAGGGTTGGGCCAGTTCCAGCTAGACACACCCCCCTCTCTAAATTTTGAATTTGGTCCCAATCACACTCAAGAGGCCCAATATCAACAAATAGACTTTTTACGTCAATTAGGGTTTGCCTCTGACCACCTACCTCATTTAATGCAACGTTACAATTTGTAGACATCCCCTGTACTCTATCACCTACCTCATTAATACACCCGTCTTGGCCACCAAAACCATTAATTGCCTCATTAATGTGTCTAGCATTTTTTTCCCACTTATTTTTTGAGCTTCCACCTCATCACACCTGACTGTAGTCGCGTATTGGCTTTGTTCCTCCCTGCGGAGAAGCTCTTCCGCCTCCTCCACCGTCGTATCCTCCCCTACATCACCATGGAAATTTAAATTGCTAGCAAACTCTGACTCTTCCGATACACCACACTCCCTTCCTACGGAGCTACCGAGTTCGCCGTTGTTAGAGTTAATTTCCCATTCACCATATTGACGTCTTCTAATTTTGTTAATAGGTTCTTCTTCAATGGCTATTTGACACATAGTCTCATTAACCTTCATGCAGTTTGACCAACGAACATCTCTTGCTACAGGCAGTTTAATTAAGACTCTTGTAAATTCTAGTTCTTCCATCTCCAAAGTATCCTTATCAATTTCTACAAGAGTTCCTACCATAGCCACAATACATTCCAAACTATGTCTACTCCACAAATTCAGGGGCAACCCTCTAATTCGAGCCCAAACAAATTTTTCCGACACCGAAAAGTCTTTCTCCCAAGGGGTAATTGATTCAAAAATTGATTCAAGCCACTCTTTATTTTCCTCTATGGTCTTTTCAATCAAACTCGCATCTTCTCCAGACAACAATACGTAGTTACCTCCCATGAATCGCACTCGAATAAACTTAAATCCACCCAAGATAAAACTTTTCTTCATATCCCTAGCCATATTTGGTTCCACAGTTTTCCCAATGAAGCAGTTGTCTAACCACTCTGAATGATGTACCTCTGCCTTGAATGCTATGTGATTCTTCGACCTTTTTTCCCCCTTACCACCTTTCTCCACCACAGTAGGTTGTATTAACTTTTCCTTCCAAACATTTTTATTTCGAGTATCGTTATACTCTACATTCCACTTTGAAAAACAATTTCATGTCTTAAAATGATATGTTTAATACTTCTTTCATTTACAATCTAAGGTTTTATAACCTAGGAAACTATAAGAAAGTGAATGTTTTGTATAATAATAGTTTAAAAGCATTTTAACTATTGAAAACAAGCGTATTATTACTTAACTAAATGTTTGCAACTTGGTCGTTTCGCTATTAATTGATTGAAAAAACTTATGAATGAATATCTTTGAAAACCAATTTCATGTGTTAAAATTGTGTTTTGATATGTTTATTATCTCTTTTACAATCTTAGTCTATTAATTGATTGAAACACTTATGAATGAATATCTTTGAAATACAATTTCATGTGTTGAAATTGTGTTTTCATATGTTTAACATATTCTTTACAATCTAAGGTCTATTGATTGATTCAAACACTTGTGATGATACCTTTGAAAAACCATTTCATGTGTTCAAATTGTATTTTGATATGTTTCATACTTCTTTTACAATCTAAGGTCTATTAATTGATTAAAACACTTATGATATCTTTGAAAAACAATTTCATGTCTTAAAATGATATGTTTAATACTTCTTTCATTTACAATCTAAGGTTTTATAACCTAGGAAACTATAAGAAAGTGAAAGTTTTGTATAATAATAGTTTAAAAGCATCTTAACTATTGAAAACAAGCGTATGATTACTTAACTAAATGTTTGCAACTTGTTCGTTTCGCTATTAATTGATTGAAAAAACTTATGAATGAATATCTTTGAAAACCAATTTCATGTGTTCAAATTGTATTTTGATATGTTTAATACTTCTTTTACAATATAAGGTCTATTAATTGATTGAAGCACTTATGATATCTTTGAAAAACAATTTCATGTGTTAAAATGATACGTTTAATAGTTCTTTCATTTACAATCTAAGGTCTATTAATTGATTGAAGCACTTATGATATCTTTGAAAAACAATTTCATGTGTTAAAATGATACGTTTAATACTTCTTTCAATTACAATCTAAGGTTTTATAACCTAGGAAACTATAAGAAAGTGAATGTTCTGTATAATAATAGTTTAAAAGCATCTTAACTATTGAAAACAAGCGTATTATTACTTAAATAAATGTTTGCAACTTGTTCTTTTCACTATTAATTGATTGAAAACACTTATGAATGAATATCTTTGAAAACCAATTTCATGTGTTCAAATTGTATTTTGATATGTTTCATACTTCTTTTACAATCTAAGGTCTATTAATTGATTAAAACACTTATGATATCTTTGAAAAACAATTTCATGTCTTAAAATGATATGTTTAATACTTCTTTCATTTACAATCTAAGGTTTTATAACCTAGGAAACTATAAGGAAGTGAATGTTTTGTATAATAATAGTTTAAAAGCATTTTAACTATTGAAAACAAGCGTATTATTACTTAACTAAATGTTTGCAACTTGTTCGTTTCGCTATTAATTGATTGAAAAAACTTATGAATGAATATCTTTGAAAACCAATTTCATGTGTTAAAATTGTGTTTTGATATGTTTAATATCTCTAGTACAATCTTAGTGTATTAATTGATTGAAACAGTTATGAATGAATATCTTTGAAAAACAATTTCATGTGTTGAAATTGTGTTTTCATATGTTTAACATATTCTTTACTATCTGATCCTGCGTGTTGACCGGAGCGCTGGAGAATGCCTCGTCAAAGGATCGACGTGCGCACCACTTATCACCTTCGTTCCTCCTCTGGATCTACCTCAAGAACCTGCAAAGAAACGACACGGCGCCGCTGCGGCCGATCGCACTCCGACGCTCAAGTCAGTGACGGTATCACCAAATACTAAGAACTAGAACCGTGCAAATTCTCTCTCACAAACAGCTCTGTCACTAGCAAGCGTAAAGTGTATGAACTGAACGTGCGTACCTCAGAAAGTCCGTTAAGAGCTCTTATATACCTGGTGATTTTCTCTCTCCTGGCAGTTACAGACTTGGACACGTGGCTCGTATCCAACTGTACACGTGCCATCATCTGGAGGCTCCCTGACTTGGCGCTGCTTCTACTCTCATTTTGGCTAAGTTACCTATGCATGGTACTGCCCAGTGCATAGCTAACTTAGGAGTGCAATCTCTACTGAAACTAGCGAGTTAGGGCCTTCATACACCTTCCCTGTGGTCTCGCCGGCCGCCTTCATAATCTGCTTCTCCTTCATCTTCGGCGATGTGCTTGTTCTGGCGATCTCCGACTGCTTGGTCGCCTGAGTCTGCATCTGGCGACTCCATCCTCAACCTGGCGATCGCCTATTCTGGTAAACTGGAAGTCGGAACACGCCAACTTAACAATCGGCGACTACACGTGCCTCCCGACTTCCTTCTTAACTGCCAACCTGGCGCCTTGTCAACACGCCTACACTGTAGCAAGGTGCCACGTCATCATACCCGACCACCAGGGCGGTACACAAGCCCCCCGGTCTTAAGCGAAGACTTGTCTAGCGTAAAGACTGAAAGAGCCTTCGTTAACACCAGTCTACGTGTCACTGGCGCAGAATTCCAAGCGATAGTACTTTATGCTGCTCTGACGCTCCACCAAACCCTTCGCTCATCTTTCGACACGTGGCTTTCATCAACGGCTATCTTCATCTGCCGTTAGCGCTTCCCAAAACCATTTCGAAAACCCTTAAACCCATTACGTTCCACTCTTTCATCACTTTCCTTTGCTCTTGCAAACGTTCTAACTTTCCTCTGCGAAAACTCTCGACGCTCTTCAACGTTCCAGATCACCATCTTCCTCCCTCGTCTTCCTGATCACTGAAAGGTAATTACTTTCCTTCATCTGCTGGGTTTCCTTGCATTTTCACCGATTTGCATCATCTTGTAACTGCCTGGTGCATACGCTGTGGGTCATTTTTCCATTTCTCTTCTGCGTAACTTAGGGCTTTGTCGACCGTCGCAACGAACTCACATTCGTTCGTCGTTTCACCTTCCTTCCATGACCGAGTCAGCCTCTGTAATCCCCTGATCGTTTTTTCTTTCTTCTTCCTTTGCAGTTGCTATCATGACTCGCACAAAGATCACCCCGAACCCCCCTCCATCAGCACGAAACCCTTCTTCACAAGCGCACGACCCAACCCAAGTTCGTGGCGCTTCCTCTTCGCAGGCTGAGAGGCCTGCATCTTCCCAAACTGCTATGGCTCAGGCGACTCCACCTAACGCTGGAGGAGCCCCCGTGCCTCTGCCAGACTTCAAAACATTATATCCTTGGGCCACCCCAACCCTTCTAAAGGAGACCTCGTCGGTGAACACTGCGGGAGCAGTTCTGCGGTTGACAAAGGGGGACGAGGCCTATCAATTGTTTCACAAGGAGCACGACGAGAGGATGATGGTGCTGCCTTGCCCCGCCGCTCTGCCAGTGTGCGCTGATGACAAAGTGAGCGCCGACGGGCCCTTTTGCTTTGTTTACACAACTTTCTTCAAGAAAGTCAAACTCAGATTTCCCCTCACCCGATTCGAGAGGGAACTCTTGACCGAGCTCAACATTGCTGCCGCCCAGCTTCACCCCAACAGCTGGGCGTTTGTTCGAGCCTTTCAAATAACGTGCGACCACCTGGGGCTGCCTGCGTCGGTGGACGTGTTTTTGTTTCTTTTTGAGGCCAAGCACCCAGGAGACCGCCTGTGGGTCAGTCTGAATGCAATTGCTGGGAGATCCATTTTTACCATCTTCCAGCAATCATACAAAGATTGGAAGGGGAAGTTCATCCAGGTTCGCGCAAACGATAAAGACACTTCCATTCTCGACGGCTTCCCCTTGTACTGGGTGGACAAGGGGAAAAAGGAGTCCAAGAGCTGCTTCAGGAGGCCTAGAAGTCCTGATAGCATGGGAGCTTTGGACCGAGACCTCTGCCTATTCTGGAAGAGGGTGTCGGATGCCAACATAACATTCCTGACCCCCACCCTGATCTCCTTCGAATTCTTTGAGGACCAGCTAGAATTCCAAATAGGTTAGGACACTACACTCTTGTTATGATATTGCTTATGACATTGCTTCTGGGCGTCTTGTGCGATACGCACAAGACTTTGGTTTTACCTTTTCTGCATATACCTGTTTTGCTGTTTCATTGCCTCATACACCCATCTCTTTCTTCTCTGAGCTAATTCATGCATTTTCGTTTCATGCAGATAATATGTTGGGTAAAAACATGCTCGCCGACTTGAAGGCGCTCGCCCGAAACCACGGGTTGGCGACCGGTTCCCAGACGGTTCCCAACTCGGCGGTGGAGAAGGCTATCGTTCATGGGCGATCACCGCCCAAGGAACCCACCCAGCGAAAGAAACTGGTCCTTAAGAGGCCAAAACGGAAAGCCCCCCAAATCGTCCAAGAGGAAGAAGAAGAGGACGACGAGGTCACAGAGGATGGCCTTGTCACGAAAAGGAATAGGGTGGCACCATCTTCTCCACCTGCTCCACCCCCTCTTCCAACCTCATCACCACCATCAACACCCGCTCCTCCTCCCTCATCGCCAACACCACAAGCCCCTTCATCACCAGTCCAAGCAATTCCACTGGCCACTGCGCCACCAGCAGCTGAGGCTCAAGAGCCAAATTTTCTGGAGGACCCCCCAAGCGCCTCTACGCCCCATATCTCAGCTGGAGGGGGCCCCGCTTCAAATGCTTCAGCTGCAGAGAATGTTCCGACCGGGGATGAGGTTGCTCACACCTCTCCAATTCTAATTACCGAATCCCCGGTTGCGTCGCCACGCCAGGAAGCAAACACTGAAAATCCTGCTAAGGAAGGTGGCGGCGAGAACCCTCAACAAGCCCCCCTGGCGCCTCTCCAAGCATCAAACCTTTCCCTTGAAGTCACAAGGATGTGGGAACCTCTGACTTCCAAACTCAAAACCATAGCAGAGGATATCCCATCGATTATAACGAGGGCTGTGGAGAGCTCCACCAGGCGGCTTCAAGACGATCTCTACAACCTCAAGACCGAAAATAGCACTATGAAGGTTGAGGTGGAGAAGGTGTCATTCAGCCTGACGCTCGCGGAAATGGAACACTCCCGTGTAGAGGATGCCCTGAGTACCGAGCTTAGGCTGGCGCGCAAGGAAGCTACTGACCTTCGCCGCAAAGTCCATGAACTTGCCCAAGAGAAAGTTGAGCTAGAAAGCAAAATCGTGCCTCTGCGCACCAAGGCGAGCGACCTGGAGGCTCACATTCAAGCTGACGCCGCCAGGGTGCAAAAGCTGGAGCAGAGGTCGATTGACCGCGAGAAGCTACTTGGGCAAGTAGAAAAAGCGAGGGACGACGCCATGGCTGATCTCGCCGAGGCAAACAAGGAGAAAGGGAAGATGGCTGCCGAGTTGACCCAAGCTCAAACAGAATCCAAGAAGGTTGCTGACGACCTTCTCCATGCTCAAGAGACCAACGAACAACTCCGAAAACAGGTCGAAGAGCTGGAGCAGCAGAACAAGGAGCTCAAGAAACAGGTTGAAGAACTTCAAGGGCAGTTTGAAGAACTTAAGCTAAATTCCGCTCAGGTTCTGGTTGCCGGATTCGAAGCCGCTCGGGAGCAATTCGCATGCCTATTCCCTGATCTCGACCTCAGCATGGTGTCGTTAAACAACGAAGTAGTAGATGGAAAGGTCGTTCCCACCGAAGGCTCAACCAACTCCACCCCATCTGCTACTTTATAAATTCACTTGTATTTACCTTGTAAAAATTCTTGCATATGTGTTTTGAACAAACGCTTATTTTAATCACAAAACTTGGATATTTTCTCCCCCGACTCCCTTTAAGCGCTTTAGCCTTCTTTGCATGTTTAACTTTGTCGGTTTTAACTTAGCGATTTTGCAAACGCGGCCTTTGACGTAACCGCCTCGAGCCAATTCAAACCTAAGCAAAAATCGCTTTAAACGACTTGTACTCTTAAGGCAACTAACCTCATTACAAGAATACCCTTCAAGCAACGAACTGTAACTTAATCATAGGCTCGAACAACGTCCTACTCGACCTGCTTTATCAAACAAGTCTTTCAACCTTCTCGCCGTCGTTTGAACTTTTCCCGATCGCCAAGACCCCTTGGTGGCATCAGCTTTTTCCAGCCTCCTGCTTTGGCAATCGTTTCTTTATCTGGGGTAGAAACGCCCTTTGAAATCTTCCTTTGCCCTCCTGAACTTCAAAGAAAAGACCGGCTGGCTAGGCGTTCTCTCCGAACCTACCTTAGCCACCTTTCAAGCTTCTTCCACCCTCTCCGCCATACCTGAACTCGTTCGCGACGAGAAGGATTTTATCTTGCCTCTGCTCGTACGTAAGCGAGAAGGTCTTTTAACTCGCCTGAACTCGCTCATCGGCGAGAAGGACTTTCACTCGCCTGAACTCGCTCATCGGCGAGAAGGACTTTAAATGGCCTTAACTCGCTCGACGGCGAGAAGGACTTTGTCTGGTGCCTCAACTTGCCCAGGGTGTACATCTCCTCCCCCCTGGATGCACTGAGGACCTTTTCTTTCTCTCGCCTGCACTCGCTCGACGGCGAGGAGGTCTTTAACGGGCCTTAGTTCGCACAACGGCGATAAGGACTTTATATGGTGCCTCAACTTGCCCAGGGTGTACATCTCCTCCCCCCTGGATGCACTGAGGACCTTTCTCTTTCTCGCCTGCACTCGCTCAACGGCGTGGAGGTCTTTTAACTTGCCTCGACATTGCCCCAGGAGTTACATCTTCTCGCTCCCAGAAACACGGAGGACTTTTTCTCTTTCTCGCCTGCACTCGCTCGACGGCGAGGAGGTCTTTAACTTGCCTCGAAACGCGCGAGGGCGTTGAGGTCTTTCATCTGGTGCCTCCGATCGCCGAAAGACGACGAGGACTTTAAAACTTAACTGGTGCCTCCAATCGCCGAAAAACGACGAGGACTTAAAATCTTTTAGAAAGCACGTGATATATCTTTTCTTGCCTTAAATCATGTACAAATGACAAGGTCTTTCTTCAAAACTTTCGAAAATAGCACACATGCAATCGGAAAACACCTTATTCTTCGAAAACTCTTCTTTTATTGGGTGGCCTCATTAAAAACCCTCCTTAGGGAAAAAAGAGTGCCCCCTTGAAACTGTTTTAACAGAGACATTGTAATATAACATTTGTGTTTGTCTTTACTTACAAAGCTCTTAACTATAGTACAACTTCAGGTGTGTGGCGTTCCAGGTACGAGGGATCGCCCCTCCTTCCAGGTTCAGCCTTCTCTCTGCATTCGAGTCTTCCTCTACAAAGTTCTGGAATCTCGGCGAGCTCTCCTGGATCTCCACTGGAATCATGGCGTCGCACCCATAGACCAAGCTAAACGGGGTCTCATGGGTTCCTGACTGCTCGGTGGTGTGGTACGCCCAGACTATATGGGGCACCTCCTCAGCCCAACTTCCCTTGGCTTTCTCAAGCCTTCTCTTCAAGCCTCTCAACAACACCCGATTAGCTTATTCCACCTGGCCATTCGTCTGAGGGTGCTCGACGGATGCAAACACTTGCTGAATTCCAACCCCTTCACAAAGCTTCTTCAACAGGTGGCTTGCAAACTGAGTCCCATTATCCGACACCAGGCGCTTAGGCACTCCAAACCGGCACACAATGTTCTTCCATACAAAGCCTTCGATCTTGTGTGCGGTGATCTGGGCCACTGGTTCTGCTTCAATCCACTTGGTGAAATACTCAATCGCCACCACCAAGTACTTCATCTGCCTGATCGCCAGTGGGAAAGGTCCCAGGATGTCGATTCCCCAAGTATGAAACGACCAAGGGCTATAGATCGACTTCAACTCCTCGGGAGGTGCCTTGTGCCAATCGGCGTGCTGCTGGCATTGTTTGCAGCACTGGGCATACTTCTTGCAATCTTCTCTCATGGATGGCCAATAGTAGCCTGCACGGAGAGTCCTCGCGGCCAGAGCTCGACCCCCGACGTGACTTCCACATATTCCTTCGTGGAGCTCTGCCATAATTCTCGTGCACTTCTCGCCGTGTATACACTCCAGGAGTGGGTGAGTGAACCCAAACCTGTACAGATCGCCATCCATCAATGTATACTTATGGCTTCTGTTGGATCTAGCGGGAGGAGACCATCTGCCAAGCACCGCTTGTATTGCGTTATCCAAGTGTCTGGCTCATGGGTGGCGCAGACCTGCATCACGTCCACCTTCTCTCCTCGACATGCTCTAATTCTCGGCGATCTCAGAGTTTCTTGCATCAAAGACTTATGGCTTCTCGCTGCTCTCTCCGTCGACTTGCTTATCTGAAGGACCAGGTGATCTGCTACAAATGCCCTCGGCGTCTTCAGAGTTTCTTGAATCACCGTCCTCTGCCTACCCCCCTTGCCTGAACTGGCGAGCTTAGCAAGCAAGTCAGCTCGGGCATTCTGCTCTCGGGGCACATGTACTACTTCAAAAGAGGCAAAGGAACTCTTCAATTCCTGCACATACGCCAAGTAAGCCGCCATTTGTGGATCTTTAGCCTGGAACTCGCCTGTTACTTGCCCTGTGACTAGCAGCGAGTCACTCTTAGCCATCAGCACCTTAGCTCCCATCTCCTTGGCCAGCAAAATCCCGGCGATCAGTGCCTCATACTCTGCTTGATTGTTGCTGGCTTTGAAGGCAAATCTCAACGATTGTTCGATCAGCACGCCGTTAGGTCCTTCCAATATGACTCCAGCACCGCTACCCTGCTGGTTCGACGACCCATCCACCGAAAGCACCCAACGGAAATCATCTCCTTCAACCCGCGTCGCCTCTGATGAGAGCTCGACCACAAAGTCTGCAAAGATTTGCCCCTTGATCGGGCCTCGGGGCTCATATTTAATGTCAAATTCTGACAACTCCACTGCCCACTTCACCATTCTTCCCGCAACATCAGGTTTCTTCAAGACCTTTTGGATGGGCAGGTCAGTCATCACCAGTATTGTGAAGCTGTGGACATAGTGGCGCAACCTTCTCGCCGAAAACACCACAGCCAGCGCAGCCTTCTCCAGGGCCTGATATCTCGTTTCTGGGCCCTGCAACACCTTGCTCACAAAATAAATAGGCTTCTGAGCCTGATCCTGATCCTGGGCGAGCACCGCACTCACCGCCCTCTCAGTCACAGCGAAATACAACCTGAGAGGGATTCCCGCCAGCGGTTTGCACAGAACCGGCGGGCTCGCCAGATACTCCTTCAGCTTGACGAAAGCTTCCTCGCACTCTTTCGTCCAAGCGAACTTGTTATTGCGCCGCAGACATTGAAAATAGGGATGCCCCTTTTCTCCGCTAGCTGACACGAAGCGAGATAGGGCCGCCATCCGACCTGTCAGCTGCTGGACCTCTTTTACTGTAGCCGGGCTTCTCATCGCCAAGATGGCGGCACACTTGTCCGGGTTAGCTTCTATTCCTCTTTCAGTCAAGAGAAAACCCAAAAATTTTCCAGCCTCCACGCCGAAAATGCATTTCTCCGGGTTGAGCTTCAACTTGAACTTGGCGATCGTCGTGAACAATTCTTCCAAGTCTGCAACGTGCTTGCTTTTCTCCTGCGAGGTCACGACCATGTCATCGACGTAAGCTTGCACGTTTCTTCCCAGCATCGGTGCAAGTACTCGATCCATCAACCTCTGGTACGTGGCCCCCGCGTTCTTCAGTCCAAACGGCATCACCTTATAGCAGTAGCACGACCTCTCCGTCATGAAGGCTGTTTTTTCCTCATCCATGGGATGCATTTTGATCTGATTATAGCCCGAGAAGGCATCCAGGAAACTCAGCAGCTTGCACCCTGCAGCACTATCAACCAGGGCATCGATGCTTGGTAAAGGATACGAATCCTTTGGGCAAGCTTTATTCAGATCGGTGAAATCGACGCACATGCGCCATTTCCCGTTGCTCTTCTTCACTAGTACGACATTCGCCAACCATTCAGGGTACTGGACTTCCCTGATGTGGCCAGCAGCGAGGAGTTTCTGGGTTTTGTCCCTGATCGCCTGCCTCCTTTCCTCGTTGAATTTCCTTCTCCTTTGTCGCACTGGTCTCACCGTGTTGTCCATCGCCAGATGGTGGCACAGAAAGTCGGGATCAATCCCGGGCATGTCCGAGGCGGACCATGCAAACGCGTCCAGATGCCGCTCAATCACCTTGGCGATCTGGTCCTGGAGATCGACTTCCAGAGATCTTCCCAGCTTGAAGATTTTCCCTCCGATCTCCTTTTCGAGCCACTGCTCGACAGGTTTGGGCCTGGATTCTCTGGTGATCACCGCCCTGGCGATTCCTTGTTCCCTTGCTTGCTCGGGGCGATTCCGCGCCTCTTCCTCCTCCAGGCCAGCATTCCTCTCCCCCAGCTCTGCGTCTATCATCTCTACATCCCTTCCGGCGGCCTCCTCTGTTACCGACGGTCTGGGCTTCACACCGAGAGGTGGGGTGGTTGTAACATAGCTCACTGATCTTTTATTTTTCAGGCTATTCTCATAGCACCTTTTCGCTTCTTTCTGATCAGACTTTATCGTGATCACCACCCCTTCCATTGACGGCAACTTCACCTTCATGTGCCGAGTCGACGGAATGGCACCTATCCTGTTAAGAGTGGGCCTTCCCAACAGGATGTTATACGCTGAGGGGGCGTTTACGATGAGGTACTTGATTTTCTCCGTCCTCGACCCAACCTCATCTGTAAATGTGGTTCTCAGCTCAATGTACCCCCTGACCTCCACCTGGTCGCCAGCGAACCCATACAAGCACCCTCCATAGGGCCTTAGCTGGTCAAGGGGCAATTCCAGCTGCGTGAAAGTCGGCCAGAACATCACGTCTGCCGAGCTTCCTTGGTCCACCAGAACTCTGTGGACCTTCCTTCCCGCCGTGATCAACGAAATAACAATGGGATCGTTGTCATGCGGCACAACGTCCCGAAGATCCTGCTTTGTGAACGTGATGTCCACTTCCGGCGAGTGATCTTCAAACATATCCACCGCCGTCACCGATCGCGCGTACTTTTTCCTCTGCGATGCGGTGCAACCACCACCTGAGAAACCCCCTGCGATGGTGTGGATCTCCCCATGGATAGGCATCTCGTGTTGCTGGGCTTCTCCACCTGCTGGCTGGGAACTCGACGCTCCCCCCGTCCTTCTATCCAGCAGATAGTCGTTTAGGAACCCGCTCTTAACCAGATCGTCGAGCTGGTATCCTAAAGACAAACACGAGTCCAGGTTGTGGCCAAAACACTGGTGGAACTCGCACCAGGCGTCCGGCTTTGACCCCAGCACCTTGTCTCCCACCTTCTCGGGCGCCTTCAACCTAGCAGATATGTTAGGGATAGCGATCAGGTCCGCTAGTCCCATGACAAATTTGTGCTTAGGCGGGCGATTGTACTCTCGGCGTGCTGGTTGTTGGCGTGCTGGTGGTTGGCGCGCTTGGCTTCTTCCCTTATTTCTCCTATCGTAAGGAGAGCGAGTCCTTTGGTCTTTTCTGGCTGCCGCCGTTTCCAGCACCCTCTGTGGCTGGATCCTGGTCTGGGCGCGTGGCCTGGCGGGAGCCACGCTGCCTCTCTTCTCGGCGACTTCACTCTCGTCGGCGATGTGGGCCACCGCAAGTCGCCTGACTTCAGCACACGTCGCTGGATGAGCCCTGATCAAGGCCTCGCAGAATGGCCCTGGCTGCACGCCCTTCTTGAAGGCATAGACCAGCATTTCTTCATCCTTGGCCGGCGATCTGACCATCTGCGCTCCGAAGCGATTGAGGTAGTCTCTGAGGGACTCCCCATGGTACTGCCTTATATCAAACAGATCATAGGACACCCTCGGCGGTGCCTTATTCACAATGTACTGCTCGACAAAGATTTTTGAGAACTGTTGAAAATTGGTTATGTGGCCATTAGGCAGGCTCACAAACCACTCCATCGCCGTTCCTTGGAGCGTACTCACAAACATCTTGCAGTAGACGGCGTCTGACCCTCCCGACAGCATCATCTGCGTGTGGAACGTGGTCAGATGAGCCTCTGGATCCTCCACGCCGGTAAAAAAAGCTTTAACCGGAACCACGCTCGTGGGAATTGGCATGTCGGTAATCGCCTGAACAAAAGGCATTGGGAAAACACGAGGTGGCGTCGACGGTGCCACCTCTTCAGCAGAAGAACGTCCCTGCTGCTCCTGAAGAGCTCGACGCAGCTCCTCAGCTACCTTGCTGAGCTCCTCGTTCCTGGCGCGAGAGGCGACCAGGTCCTCATGTATCCTTGCCTGCTCTACGCGCGAGGCTTCCACGGTTGCCTGCAACGAGCGCATCATTTCTACCATCTGCGCCATGGTCATGGCGGCGTCGCCTTCAGCAGCGACGGGAGCCACGGGACTGGAACGATTGCTTCTCATCTTTCTCATCAACTTCAGCGAACCACAAGAATACAACAAACAACACTTCAACCACGATCGAAACAGCGATCAATCGGAGAAAACTCAAGAAACTGCGCAAGAACTCAAGAACACCGCAAACCTTCGCAGAAAACCACGAAAGAACTCGAACTTCCACCAGACAGATTGCGCGCAAGCAACAAAAGACATCACTCCACCGATTGAAAGCCAAACAAACGGTACAAAACACAAACTCACCGAACGAAACTCGAAGAAATTGCCAACGACAGTTGCACCAGCACACAACCGCGCAGAAAACCTCGAAAACTTCCACGAACTCACGCTGTGGATGGGAGCACGTTTTACACGGCCCCACGGTGGGCGCCTGATGATCCTGCGTGTTGACCGGAGCGCTGGAGAATGCCTCGTCAAAGGATCAACGTGCGCACCGCTTATCACCTTCGTTCCTCCTCTGGATCTACCTCAAGAACCTGCAAAGAAACGACACGGCGCCGCTGCGGCCGATCGCACTCCGACGCTCAAGTCAGTGACGGTATCACCAAATACTAAGAACTAGAACCGTGCAAATTCTCTCTCACAAACAGCTCTGTCACTAGCAAGCGTAAAGTGTATGAACTGAATGTGCGTACCTCAGAAAGTCCGTTAAGAGCTCTTATATACCTGGTGATTTTCTCTCTCCTGGCAGTTACAGACTTGGACACGTGGCTCGTATCCAACTGTACACGTGCCATCATCTGGAGGCTCCCTGACTTGGCGCTGCTTCTACTCTCATTTTGGCTAAGTTACCTATGCATGGTACTGCCCAGTGCATAGCTAACTTGGGAGCGCGATCTCTACTGGAACTGGCGAGTTAGGGTGCTCTCGTACACCTTCCCTGTGGTCTCGCCGGCCGCCTTCATAATCTACTTCACCTTCATTTCCGGCGATGTGCTTGCTCTGGCGATCTCCAATCGCTTGGTCGCCTGAGTTTACATCTGGCGACTTCACCTTCTACTGGGCGATCGCCTGGTATGCTGAAGATCGGAACACGCCATCTTAACAACTGGCGACTTCACGAGCCCCCGACTTCCTCCCCTTCTGTCAACCTGGCGCCTTGTCCACACGCCTACACTGTAGCTTGGTGCCACGTCATCACTTCCGACTACCAGGACGGTACACAAGCCTCCCAGTCTTAAGCGAAGACTTGTCCAGCGAAAAGACTGAAAGAGTCACGTCAACACCGACCTACGTGGCACTGACGCAGAATACCAAGCGGTTGTACTTTCTGCTTCTCTGACGCTCCACCAAACCCCTCACCCATCGCTCGACACGTGGCTTCATCAACGGTTACCTTCAGTTACCGTTTGCGCTTCCCAAACCCATTTCGAAAAACCCTTAAACCCATTTTCACTCCACACTGTTCCATCACTTTTCTTCGTATTCACAAACACTCTAACCTTCTGCTGCGAAAAAGCTCTCGACGTTCTTCAACTCTCTGAATCACCAACATTCTTCATCGCCTTTCTGATCATAAAAAGGTACTTCCTTTTCTTCTTCTGCTGGTTTTCCCTGCATTTTAACCGATTCGCATCATCCTGTAACTGCCTGGTGCATACGTTGTGGGTTGCTTTTGCCATTTCTCCTTCTTCGTAACTTAGGGCTTCGTCAATCGTTGCAACGAACCTACGTTCGTTCGTTTTTCACCTTTCTTCCATGATTGAGTCAGCCTCTGTGACCCCTGATCATTTTTTCCTTTTCTTCTTCCTTTGCAGCTTCCATCATGACTCGCACCAAGATCACCCCGAATCCTCCTCCTTCATCACGAAACCCCTCTTCACAAGCACACGACCCACCACGAGTTCGTGGCGCTTCATCTTCCCAGGCTGAGAGGCCTGCGTCTTCCCGCCCCAACCTGGCCCAAGCGACTCCACCTATCACTGGAGGAGCCCCCGTCCCCCCACCAGACTTCAAGAAACTATATCCCTGGGCCAACTCGACCCTGTTGGGGGAAACATCTTCCGTGAACACTGCTGGGGCAGTTTTGCGATTGACTAAGGGGGATGTAGTGCACCAATCATTCCACAAGGAGCACGACGAGAGGATGACAGTGCTTCCTTGCCCCCCTGGTCTACCCGTTTGCGCCGACGATAAGGCGAGCAACGACGGGCCCTTCTGCTTCGTCTACACAACGCTATTCAAGAAGGTGAAACTAAGGTTTCCCTTTACACGTTTCGAGAGGGAGCTCCTCACCGAGCTCAACATTGCCGCCGCCCAGCTCCACCCCAACAGCTGGGCGTTTGTGCGAGCATTCCAAGTGATGTGCGACCATTTGGGGTTGCCCGCATCCGTAGACGTATTCTTGTTCCTTTTTGAAGCCAAGCACCCAGGAGACCGCCTGTGGGTGAGCTTGAATGGGATTGCTGGGAGGTCGATCCTCTCCATCTTCCAGCAGACCTACAAAGACTGGAAGGGAAAGTTCGTCCAAGTGCGCCCCAACGACAAGGACACTTCCCTACTCGACGGCTTCCCCTTGTACTGGGTAAACAAGGGGAGCAAAGAGTCCAAGAGCTGCTTCAGGAGACCCAGAAGTCCTGATAGCATGGGTGCACTGGACAGGGATCTCTGCTTCTTTTGGAAGAGTGTGGCGGATGCCAACATCACCTTCCTCACCACCACCCTGATCTGCTTCTAATTCTTTGAGGACCAACTCGAAATTCGAATAGGTTTGAACATTCGAGCCTCTTGTTTTAATACTTGCTTCTGTTAACTGTTTCTGGGCGTCTTGTGCGTTGTGCGCAAGACTTTGGTTTTACATTTCTGCACTATCTGTCTGCTTTGCTGTTGCATACTGCCTTATGCATTTATCTTCTCTCTGAACTAACCCATGCATTTTTGCTCTTATGCAGATAACATGCTGGGCCAGGATAAGCTTGCTGAATTGAGGACGCTCGCCCGACTCCATGGGTTGGCAACGGGCTCTCAAACAGTACCAAATTCCGTGGTGGAGATCGCCGCCACCCAGGGCCGATCGCCACCTAAGGGCCTAGCTCCCTCCGACGTCCAACCCGCCGCCCAGCGTAAAAAGCTTGTCCTCAAAAGGCCCAAGAGGAAAACTCCCCAGGTAGTCCACGAGGAGGAGGAAGAAGATGATGAGGTCACCGAAGATGGCCTTGTTACAAAGAGGAAGAGGGTGGCACCTTCTTCACCACCTGCCCCACCCCCTCTTCCAGCCTCAACACCGCCATCCACGCCTGCTCCACCTCCAACAATGCCATCTCCACCCGCTCCCGCTTCCCCAGTCCAAGCCATCCCATTCGCAACTGCACCACCCGCGGTTGAGGCCGCCGAAGATAATTTCTTGGACAAGCGCCTCCACACCATATGTATCAGCTGGAGGGGGACCTCCTTCCAACGTCTCAGCCGCAGATGTTGCTCCAATCGGGGATGAGGTTGCCCACACTTCTCCGATTCTGATCACCGAGTCCCCGACGTCGCCACCACGAGCAGAAGCACCTACTGAAGAACCAATTAAAGAAGGTGGCGACGAAAATCAACAGGCCCACCCAGCGCCTCTCCAAGCTGCAAACCTCCCTCTTGAGGTCACGAGGATGTGGGAGCCTTTATCTGTTAAGCTGAAGACAATAGCAGAAGACATCCCCGCCATTATAACTAGAGCGGTGCAGAGCTTCACCAGGAAGCTCCAGGACGACCTCTTCAACCTCAAAACCGAGAACAGCACCATGAAGGTTGAGGTGGAGAAGTTGTCCTTCAATCTGACGCTCGCGGAGATTGAACACTCCCGAGTAGAAGATGCGATGAGCACCGAGCTCCGATTGGCGCGCAAGGAGGCCACTGAACTCCGCCATAAGGTACAACAACTGGCTCAAGAAAAGATTGAACTAGAGAGCAAAATTGTGCCTTATCGCGTTAAGGTGGCTGATTTGGAAGCTTCGATAAAAACTGACGCCGCCAAGGTAAAAAAGCTGGAGCAGAGGTCTGCTGATCGGGAGATCTTCCTGGGTAAGGTGGAGAAGGCGAGGGACGACGCCATTGCTGAGCTTGCTGAGGCCAACAAGGAGAAAGGGAAAATCACTGCTGAACTGGGCCAAGTGCAAGCGGAATCCAAGAAGGTTGCTGAAGACCTTCTCCAAGCTCAAGAGATCAACGAAAAACTCAAGAAACAAATCGAAGAGCTGGAGCAGCAGAATAAGGGGCTGAGAGAGCAAACTGAAGGACTTCAAAAGTAGATTGAAGATCTTAAAATGAGTTCTGCCCAGATTCTGGCTGCTGGATTCGCTGCTGCACGGGAACAGTTTGCATGCTTGTTCCCCGATCTGGATCTCAGCATGGTGTCTTTAAACAATGAGGTGGTGGATGGGAAGGTGGTTCCCGTCGAAGACTGATCAATTTCCCCTCATCCATCACCTTTATGCTTTTTTCTTTGTATGCAGTTGTAAAGAACCTTCTTCTTTTTCTATACATGTGCTTTGAACTAGTATTTACTTTAATGAAATCGCCCTTGTATTTCTTCCTGTAATTTCTTTGCCTGCTTCGACTTTCCTTGCGCAATTTTACTTCAGAAAAAATAACTTAGCAATTTTGTAGGCCCGATCTTGCACTTAACTGTTTCGAACCATTTCAACTTTAAGCAATAATAATCACTTTCACAGCTCGTAATCTTAAAGCAATTAACCTTAACATAAAATCACTCTTCGAGCAACAAACTTCAACTCAACCAGTGGCTTAAAACATTTCTTCACCCGATCTGCTCCATCAGCACAGGTCTTTAACTTTCTCGCCGGTGCTTGAACTTTTCCTGGTCGCCAAAGACTCTTGGCGATATCAACTTCTTTCAGGCTTCATGCCTTGGCCATTGTTCTTTTATCTGGGGGTAAAGGTGCCTTTCGGATCCTTCTCTACCTTCCTGAACCTCAGAATAAAAGACCGGGTGGCTAGGCGTTCTCTTCGAACCTACCTTAGCCACCTTCCAAACTTCGTCCACCCTTAACACCGTACCTGAACTCGTTCGAGACGAGAAGGATTTTATCTTGCCTGAACTCGCTCATAGGCGAGAAGGTCTTTTACTTGCCTAAACTCGCTCATAGTCGAGAAGGTCTTTTACTTGCCTCTACATTGCCCCGGGGGTTACATCTTCTCGCCCCCAGAAACACTGAGGACTTTTCACTGGTGCCTCTACATTGCCCCAGGGGTTACATCTTCTCGCCCCCAGAAACACTGAGGACTTTTCGCTCTTCCTCGCCTGCACTCCCTCGACGGCGAGGAGGTCTTTAACTCGCCTCGGAACGCGCGAGGGCGTTGAGGTCTTTTAGCTGGTGCCTCCGATCGCCGAAAGACGATGAGGACTTTAACTTTAACTTGTGCCTCCAATCGCCGAAAGACGATGAGGACTTAAAACTTTTTAACTGGTGCCTCCGATCGCCGAAAGACGATGAGGACTTAAAACTTTTAACTGATGCCTCCGATCGCCGAAGGACGATGAGGACTTAAAACTTTTTAGAAAGCATGCAACATATCTTTAACTTGCCTTAAGCCACATACAAGTGACAAGGTCTTTCTTCAAAACTTTCTGAAAACAACAGGCACGCAATCTAAAACAACTTGTACTTCGAAAACTTCTCTTTATTGGGTGTCCTCGTTAAAAACCCTCCTTAGGGAAAAAAGAGTGCCCCCTTCAAACTGTTTTAACAGAGACATTGTAATATAACTTCGCGTTTGTCTTTACTTACAAGGCTTCTTAACTGTAATACAACTTTAGGTGCGTGGCGTTCCAAGTGCGAGGAATCGCCCCTCCTTCCAATGTCTCTAAGCGGTAGGCGCCGTTCCCGAGCGCCTCGGTTATTCTGAACGGACCTGTCCACTTGGGCGATAGTTTATTCTCCATCTCGTACTGGTGGCCTTTCCTCATCACCAGGTCGCCTTCTCTAAACTGTCTTGGCATCACCTTCGAGTTGTATCTTCGTTCAACCCTTCTCTTCACTGCTTCAGCCTTCAATCTCGCCTCTTCCCTGACTTCATCCAGTAGATCCAGGTTCAGCCTTCTATCCTCGACATGCTCTGACTCCCGGCGATCTCAAAGTCTCTTGCGTCAGGGACTTATGACTTCTCGCTGCTTTCTCCGTCGACTTGCTTACCTGAAGAACCAGGTGATCTGCCACAAATGCTCTCGGCGTCTTCAGAGTTTCTTGAATCACCGTCCTCTGCCTACCCCCCTTGCCTGAGCTGGCGAGCTTAGCTAGCAAGTCAGCTCGGGCATTCTGCTCCCTGGGCACATGTACTACTTCAAAGGAGGCAAAGGAACTCTTCAATTCCTGCACATACTCCAAATAGGCCGCCATTTGTGGATCTTTAGCCTGGAACTCGCCTGTTACTTGCCCTGTGACTAGCAGCGAGTTGCTCTTGGCCATTAACACCCTGGCTCCCATCTCCTTGGCCAGCAAAATCCCGGCGATCAGCGCCTCATATTCTGCTTGATTGTTACTGGCTTTGAAGGCAAATCTTAAAGATTGTTCGATCAGCACGCCGTTGGGTCCTTCCAAAATGACTCCAGCACCGCTGCGCTGCTGGTTCGACGATCCATCCACCGAGAGTACCCAACGGAAGTCGTCCCCTTCAACTCGCGTCGCCTTGGATGAGAGCTCAACCACGAAATCTGCAAAGATTTGCCCCTTGATCGGGCCTCGAGGCTCATATTTAATATCAAACTCTGACAATTCTACTGCCCACTTCACCATCCTTCCTGCAACGTCAGGCTTCTTCAAGACCTTCTGGATGGGCAGGTCAGTCATCACCAGAATGGTGAAGCTATGGAAATAGTGGCGCAACCTCCTCGCCGAAAATACCACAGCCAGCGCAGCCTTTTCCAGGGCCTGATATCTCGTTTCGGGGCCCTGCAACACCTTACTCACAAAATAAATAGGCTTTTAAGCCTGATCTTGATCCTGGGCGAGCACCGCACTCACCGCCCTCTCAGTTACAGCAAAATACAACCTGAGAGGGGTTCCCACCAGCGGTTTGCACAAGACCGGCGGGCTCGCCAGATATTCCTTCAGCTTGACGAAGGCTTCCTCGCACTCCTTCGTCCACGCAAACTTGTTATTGCGCCTCAAGCACTGAAAATAGGGATGGCCCTTTTCTCCACTAGCTGACACAAAGCGAGACAGGGCTGCCATCCGACCTGTTAGCTGTTGAACCTCCTTCACCGTAGCTGGGCTCCTCATCGCCAGGATGGCGGCACACTTATCAGGGTTGGCCTCTATGCCTCTTTCAGTCAAGAGGAAACCCAAAAACTTTCCAGCCTCCACGCCGAAAATGCATTTCTCCGGATTAAGCTTTAATCTGAACTTGGCGATCGTCGTGAACAATTCTTCCAATTCTGCAACGTGCTTGCCCTTTTCCGGCGAGGTCACGACCATGTCATCGACGTATGCTTGCACGTTCCTTCCCAGCATCGGTGCAAGTACTCGATCCATCAGCCTCTGGTACATGGCCCCCGCGTTCTTCAGCCCAAACGGCATCACCTTGTAGCAGTAGCACGATCTCTCCGTCATGAAGGTTGTCTTCTCTTCATCCATGGGATGCATCTTAATCTGATTATACCCCGAGAAGGCGTCCAGGAAGCTCAACAGCTTACACCCTGCAGCACTATCCACCAGGGCGTCTATGCTTGGTAAAGGATACGAATCCTTTGGGCAAGCCTTGTTCAGGTCAGTGAAATCGACGCACATGCGCCATTTCCCGTTACTCTTCTTCACCAGCACGACATTTGCCAACCACTCAGGGTACTGAACTTCCCTGATGTGGCCTGCAGCGAGGAGTTTCTGTGTTTCGTCCCTGATCGCCTGCCTCCTCTCTTCGTTGAACTTTCTTCTTCTTTGTCGCACTGGTCTTACCAAGTTGTCCATCGCCAGATGATGGCACAAAAAGTCGGGATCGATCCCGGGCATGTCCGAAGCGGACCATGCAAACGCGTCCAGATGCCGCTCAATCACCTTGGCGATCTGGTCCTGGAGCTCAACCTCCAGGGATCTTCCCAACTTGAAGATCTTTCCCCCGATTTCTCTCTCGAGCCACTGCTCGACGGGTTTTGGTCTGGTTTCTCTGTCGATCACCGCCCTGGCGATTCCCAGTTCTCTCGCTTCCTCAGGGCGATTCCTTGCCTCTTCCTCCCCCAGACCAGCATTCCCCTCCCCCAACTCAGCGTCTACCATCTCCACGTCCCTCCCGGCGACCTCTTCTGTTACCGTCGGTCTGGGCTTCACACCGGGAGGCGGGGTGGTTGTTACGTAACTCACCGATCTCTTATTTTTCAGGCTATTCTCATAGCACTTCTTTGCTTCCTTCTGATCGGATTTGATGGTGATGACCACCCCCTCCATGGACGACAACTTCACCTTCATGTGTCGGGTTGATGGTATGGCACCTATCCTGTTGAGCGTGGGTCTTCCCAGCAGGATGTTGTACGCTGAAGGAGCGTTTACAACCAGATACTTGATTTTTTCCGTTCTTGAACCCGCCACGTCTGTAAACATTGTCCTTAACTCTATGTACCCCCTGACCTCCACTTGGTCACCAGCGAACCCATACAAACACCCTCCATAGGGCCTCAGCTGGTCAAGGGGCAGCTCCAACTGCGTGAAAGTCGGCCAGAACATCACATCTGCCAAGCTTCCCTGGTCCACCAGCACCCTGTGGACCTTTCTCCCTGCTGTTATCAACGAAATTACTATGGGATCGTTGTCATGAGACACAACATCCCGGAGATCTTGCTTGGTGAATGTAATATCCACTTCTGGCGATTGGTCTTCAAACATATCCACCGTCATCACAGACCTCGCGTACTTCTTCCTCTGTGATGCGGTGCATCCACCACCTGAGAAACCCCCTGCAATGGTGTGGATTTCTCCATGTGTGGGCATCTCGTGCTGCTGAGCTTCAGCACCTGCTGGTTGGGAGCTCGACGCGCCCCCCGTCCTTCTGTCCAGCAAATAATCATTTAGGAACCCGCTCTTTACCAGATCGTCGAGCTAGTATCCTAATGCTAAACACGAGTCCACTGTATGGCCGAAGCCTTGGTGAAACTCACACCAGGCGTCTGGCTTTGGTCCCAGCACCTTGTCGCCCACCTTTTCTGGCGCCTTGAACCTAGCGGATATGTTGGGAATGGCGATCAGATCCGCCAATCCCATGACAAACTTGTGCTTAGGCGGGCGATTGTATTCCCGGCGTGCTGGTTGCTGGCGTCCTTGGCCCCTACCCTTGTTCTTCCTTGGATCATAAGGATGGCGAGTCCTCTGATCCCTCCTGGCCGCCGCTGTCTCCAGCACCCTCTGCGGCTGGATCCTCGTCTGGGCGCGTGGCCTAGCGGGAGCCACGCTTCCTCTCTTCTCGGCGACTTCGCTCTCATCGGCGATGTGGGCCACCACAAGTCGCCTAACCTCAGCAAACGTGGCGGGGTGCGCCCTGATCAACGCCTCGCAGAATGGTCCCGGCAACACGCCCTTCTTGAATGCATAGACCAGCATTTCTTTATCTTTGGCCGGCGATCTGACCATCTGCGCCCCAAAGTGATGGAGATCAAGCCCAAGAGAACATGGAGGCCACTCATCAAGCTCAAGAAGAGGTGGAGGCACAAATGGAGGACGCCCATGGAGGTCAAAGTCCACCTCAAAGGATTACAAGAAGCATGTTCAAAGCCTTGGGAGCAAGAGGACATTTATTTTCTCTTTTTGTAGTGTCTTTAGTTGAAGGTGCTTAGAGGGAAACCTTAGAAACCTCTTTTGTTATAGCATCTTTTAGGTTTTAAATAGGACCTTTAGGGGGGTGTATTAGTAGATAGGTGTAGGAGTAGAATAGGGGGTGCCAAAGTAAAGGAAGGGATCACACCTTCCTTGCTTAGGCAAATTAGCGCCGGTTCTAGTGGCTTTTGGAGGGAGTTTTTGAATTGTTTAGCTTTCATTTTTCAGCACCTTAGGCTATAAATAGAGGTGCCTTCCTTGTAAATTTGAGATTTGAATTTTATCTAAAGAAACTATACTCAAAATTGGAGTGAGCATTTGGAGAGCTTTGAGCTTCTTCTCTAGTCTTATCTTGAAGGACCATGGTTTCCTCAAGTGGCGGCTTCCACACTCATCTAGGAGCATCCATTCTTCTAGTGGCGTGATCATCCAACCATTCCTCCATCTTCATGAGCATTCTCTTCTCCTTCCTTTCTTCTCTTTCAATTACTCTTGTTGTCTTGTATTCTTGAGCATGTTTTGGTTCGGCTATTCCTTTTTCCAGCATCTATTTTCTTTTTGTTCTTAAATCTGTTCGGTTCTTTTGTTTAAGTTTCAATTTCTGTTCGGTTTGTTCTTTTCCTTCTCCTTTTGTTGATTCAATTTGACAATATTTGGTTCATCCAAATGAGTTTGGGATTTGGTACTTGTTTTGGTGAGTTCTTGATCTTAGAACTATGATCCAACTTCTAAGAAAGTGCCTCTACATTTTCCAGCTCAAGGTGATTCCTCAAAGTGTCAAGAATCTTGTTCTTTGTGGCTATTGGAATCACATCATGTGGTATCACAAAGCGATTCAGGTAGTCTCTGAGGGACTCTCCCTGATATTGCCTTATATCAAACAAATCATAAGACACCCTGGGCGGCGCCTTATTCACAATGTACTGCTCGACGAAAATGTTCGAGAACTGTTGAAAACTGGTTATGTGACCGTTAGGCAGGCTCACAAACCATTCCAGCGCCGTTCCCTGGAGCGTGCTCACGAACATCTTGCAATACACGGTGTCTGATCCCCCTGACAGCATCATCTGCATGTGGAACGTGGTGAGATGAGCCTCAAGATCCTCCACGCCGGTGAAAACAGCCTTAACGGGAACCACACTCGCAGGAATAGGCGTGTCAGTAATTGCCTGAACAAAAGGCATAGGAAAAACACGTGGTGGCGACAACGGCGCAACCTCTTCAGCAGAAGAACGCCCTTGCTGCTCCTGAAGAGCTTGACGCAGCTCCTCAGTCACCTTGCTAAGCTCCTCATTCCTGGCGCGAGAGGCGACCAGGTCCTCATGCATTCTCGCCTGTTCTATGCGCGAGGCTTCCACAGTTGCCTGCAATGAACGCATCATCTCTGCCATCTGCGCCATGGTCATGGCGGCGGCGCCTTCAGCAGCGACGGGCGCAACCGGACTTGAACGATTGCTTCTCATTTTTCTCATGAAACTTAGCGACTCACAGAATGCAGCGAACAACACCTACTTCAGCTACGATCGATTCAGCGATCAATCGGAAAAACTGTGCGTAACTCTGCAAAACTCAAGAACACCGCGAACCTTCAAAGAAACCTGCAACTCCACCAGAAACCAAACGAGCGAGGGAACTCAAATTCCACCGAACAGATCGCACGTAAACAGCAGAAAGCTTCACTTCACCGAACAAAAATCCAAACGAACGGTGGAAAATGCGAAAACGCCGAACAAATCTCAAGCGAGCAGCAAACTACGGTTGCACCAGCACACAACCACACAGAAAATCACGAAAACCTCCAAGAACTCACGCTGTGGATGGGAACAGGTTTTACACGGCCCCACGGTGGGCGCCTGATGATCCTGCCTGTTGACCAGAACGTTGGATCCTGCCTCGTCAAAGGATCGACTCGTGCACCGCTTCAAACCTCCGTCCTTCTTCGAGATCCACCTCAAGAACCTGCAAAAGAACAGAGCGGCGCCGCTGCGGCCGATCGCACTCCAACGCCCAAGTCAGTGACCGAACCACCAAATACTAAGAGCAAGAACACTCAGGAAATCTCAAGGAACCGTGCAATGTTCTCTCTCACAGTAAGCTCTAGAACTCGCAAGCGTAAAGAGTGTAATCTGAACGTGCGTACCTCAGAAAGTTCGTTGAGAACTCTTATATACCTGGTCACTTTCTCTCTCCTGGCAGTTACAGACATGGACACGTGGCTCGCATCCAGTCGTACACGTGCCATCATCTGGAGCCTCCTTGACTTGGGCGCTGCTTCTGACTCTCTTTTTGGCTAAGTTATTTATGCAAGGTACTGCCCAGTGCATAGCTAACTTGGGAGCGCGATCTCTACTGGAACTGGCGAGTTAGGGTGCTCTCGTACACCTTCCCTGTGGTCTCGCCGGCCGCCTTCATAATCTACTTCACCTTCATTTCCGGCGATGTGCTTGCTCTGGCGATCTCCAATCGCTTGGTCGCCTGAGTTTACATCTGGCGACTTCACCTTCTACTGGGCGATCGCCTGGTATGCTGAAGATCGGAACACGCCATCTTAACAACTGGTGACTTCACGAGCCCCCGAGTTCCTCCCCTTCTGTCAACCTGGCGCCTTGTCAACACGCCTACACTGTAGCTTGGTGCCACATCATCACTTCCGACTACCAGGACGGTACAGGGAAGAAAAGACCTTTGTAATTGTTACATAAAGGCCCATTAGGGGTGCTTAGTAATTAGAGTAGTGTAGAAAGCATATTTGTGTGAACATTCTAGAAAGACCATGGAGGGGGGTGAGCATAAAAACTAGACACACCCCTCCCCATGTGCTCATTTGTGCACCCATGTGCCATGTGCACCCATGTGCTTCACATTTACATTTCATTTGGCTAGCATTAGGGTTGCATTATGGTCCTCCTTAGCCTATAAAAGGAGGAGCCTACACCTTGTATTTTCAAGTTTATTGTGAGTAAAGTTATGCTGCCATTTTGTGCCAAACTTTGCTTCTCCCTAGAATCCTAGGCTCTAAACTTCAATTCCTTCATCTTTTCCCTTGAGCTGGCCGAACCACTCAATACCCATACCTAACATGCACCTACAAGATCAACACCACTCTTAGGAGGATCTTGCTCACTCTCATTCATTGCTTCCGCCCCATACTCTACATTGATTCAAGAAGAACTTCATGAAAATGCCATCATTTGGTATCATGAGCTTTGGTTCTTCAAGATGAGTAGCTTTAGTCTTTTAAATTTTAGTTCTTCTTTATTTCATATTGTCATTTAATTTCCATACTTGTCTTGCTGTTTTTTACATTTTAATTTGTTCTTGGTGTGCTTTGTGGAAGATCCAACCGAAGCACTCTTGTTCAATTGATCTTGAACAAGTTCTTGTGCAATTTGTGATAGGATTCCATACACCTTTGAGTTGCTATTTTCTTTTAGGCTTTTAAGTCTTTATTGCTTTCATTATTTGGTTCATATTATGCTTTGAGTCTTTAATTTTCTGAATCTATACATGTTTTGTCAAGTCATGTTCATCCATATTGTCAACAATTCATAGTAGTCCTTTTATTTGGCTTGTTTGTTTCTTGATTTTGGGTCTCTTTAATTGCTTGAATCTGCTGTTCTTTGATCTTTTGGTGCCTTTTTAATTTTTAGTTTGAGTTCATATTGTGTTTAGATCCTACACAATTCTATTTCACAAATTTCCATTGTGTCTAAACTTTGGTATCTTGCTGTTTTTGTTTCCAGTTTTCAGATTCCCCTGTTTTCACCTTCTCTGTTTTGGCTGTTTTGATCCAGAAAAATATTTCCACTCATAGGAAAATTTTGATTCTCTGGAATATGCAAGTTTAAAGTATTATAGAAAGGACAAAAAAAGAATTAGGTCAAAAGAAGCAACAGAAAAAAAATGATAAATCTTTTAAAATCAGAGTGCAAATCTGAGGCGCTCCAGCTGGCCTAACTGAACACCAAAATTGCAAAATTTATTAAAAGAAAATGGTGCATGCGTTTTGAGTGATTCCAAAGCCAGATTATAGATAAGATCCTGAATATCTTGCATATCAAATTTCAGAGTCAAATTCTAAAAATAAAGCTCAGCATAAATCGGGGAACAAACACGTTTCTGGCCCACAACATTTTCCAGTGGTGCTGTTTTTTTTTATTTGGTCATCTAATCTAGTGCTTTTCTTTAGGAATTCTTTTGTGTGCCAACCTTTAATTGAGTACCTTTTATTTGTTTGCTTTAATTTCTTGACTCTCTTTCTAGTTGTCATAATCTAAATCCTTTTGGTGGTACTGTTTTATTCAATTAAATTTGTTTCTTGCTTTTGTTCTTTGACCTCTAATTTGGGTGCTAGAATTTATTCTTCTTTGGTGCTTATGTGAATGGGAACTTGATTTGGTTAAGGTTTAGCCCTTTGCTAGGTGCTGGAAATTGGAGAATTAAAGACCATCATTCTAAGGAGAAGACAAGGCCAAAGCCGAAACAAGCATTCTTGAAATAAACACTACAAACACTTGGAAGATCAACAATCAAAGACAACAAGGAAGTGCACTAACCAAAAGAGGATCAACAAAGGGAGTTCTCTTATTTCCTTTGCAACTTGGTTTATTGTTAATTACCTTGTTAATTACGTTTTAGACGGTGAGTGTGTCTTCAAGGGCTCAAAGTGTCCAAGAAGCCTCACCTAGGGCCGAATAGTATAACACTCTTGTTTAGTAATTGTTACTTGTTTGTATTTGCTTTTCTATTGCTTTAGTATTGACGCTTTGCATGGTTAGTTTTGTTTAAATTTGTGTTAAACCGACTAGTTTTGTTGAATAGATAGCTTACATTGTTTTCTTGCATTTATTTCTCAACTTATTTGTGTTCTAAGTGTTTCACTAAGAGAAAGTCTTGTGTGAAGATATTGGAGGATAGTTTTTGGCAAGGAAAAGGCTTGGTATTTAAGTAGTCATTTGTGACTCACCTCCCTTACCTGGAAAACTACCTTCTTTAACTTTCCTAAACTTTCTCAAAGTAAAACACCTATATACACAAAGCTTTAGCCATGTCTTCTTCTTCTCATTCTACAAAGTCTATTGGAAGTGAATTAAAATCTTTAAAAACTCTTTTGAAAGAAGTTTCACAAACTGTGCAATCAATTGCATATAGACAATTGGAGAGTGAGACTAAACTTAATGTTTTGACTAAAGCAAAGGATGAGAAGTCTCACATTCTAAAAAAATTACCTTCTCATGCATATATCTCTAAAGATCATGATTCTTTAGGGGAGGGAAGCATTAGAGTAAATGATTATTATCAAGCACCCCCTAGAAGACATAGAGGAGATAGAAAAGAACAAGAAAACCCAAAAGAGGTTAGGGTAGACCAACCCCATTTCCATGGAAAAGAAAATATAGAAGCTTGCCTAGATTGGGAAATGAGGGTAGAAAAATTGTTTGTTTCCCATAAAGAAAGAAAGGAAAGAAAAATACAAAAGAAGAGAGGGGAAGTCGAAAGGGAAGCTAAAGAAAAAGAAGAAAAAGAAGAAAAAGAAAAGCATGAGAAGACCCTTGAAGAACAAAAGGCGTGGGAGAAGTGTGTTCCTTCCCACAAGGTCATTCAACAAGACCAAAGATTTAAAAATACCTTTGAAAATATGTGTCTTGCTGAACAACCTCAAAGCCTTACCTTTTGTAAAGGAACACTTGCAAGCCTAAGTGAAAAAGAAGAGTCTTTAAAAGAAGCTTGCATAGATAAAAATGAAATAGATTATTTCTCATATGTGCCAGGATATCACCAAGTGAATGTCAAGTTTTTTATAAGCATCTACAAAAACAAATTTTTATGTGAAGTATGGCCTAAAGAAACTTGTCATGTCTTATTGAGAGAACCATTGCAAAGTGTACAAATCCTTATAAACAATGGTTGTCACAATGAGACTATCCTTACACATAAGAGAAAGAGTCTTCATGAAGGAGAACTCATGGGACAAATTAGAGTTGATAAAACTCTAGAGCTTTTAAAAGGAAAACTTTTGACCCCCATGAGAAAAGAAGTTCAAAGACATTACCTTAGGTACAATTCTTGTTTTCAAACTACACCCAAGGCAATGTCTCATGAACTTTATACTCCTTCACCTTTTGCAAATGATCCTTGGGAAGATATAAATTTCATATTAAAACTCCCTAGGACAACAAAAGGTTGTGATTCAATCTTCATGGAAGTGGATAAACTCTTCTTAAGAAAAGTGACAAGCCTCCATGATTTATTTTCAAAAATAAGGGATAGAGCTCCAAAATTTCAAAACGTAGCTCTCCCTTCTATGCTTCACGAAATCATGAGGGACACCCACAATTCTTGGGATAAGAATCCTTTTCCTTTTATGCATGCATACAATGGCATAGTCCACAAGATTACTCATATCTCTCCATTTGAAGTTGTATGTGAACATAGTCCTCTAGCCTTTTTAAAGTTGTCACCATTTCCTAAAGGGATTATGCCTAAGGAAAAAGTAACTACTTTTGGAAATTTTAGAAAACATAAGAGGATTAGAGGGCACCTACAACCATCAAAAGGGAAGCATTGTGAGAAGTTGACCAAAACAAGAGAAAAACAAAGATGGCAACTTCACACAATTAATTGTTCTCCAAATACTCACTCTAACTCCTTTGCTTTGTTTCAAGATTCTCATAGGTTGATATTTGATCCGGGAGGACACATCTTGACGAAGCAAGAGGCTGCTATCCGAGATCAAGTTAGCAAATCTAAGGATAGATCTTTTCCTGAAGGAGGAGATGATGGACACCATCCAGCCACAACAATCCCCCTCAAAAGCAAAAGCTTTGGATTTGAGGACAAATCCTTTTCAAGAGGGAGGGGATGATGGAGGAGGGCCCAAGCTCACCACACAATGAAAGCCAAGCCTCCAAGACTAGACGGTCTAGCCTATGATGAGGAGCGTCTAGACTCAAAAAGGAGCGTCTAGGCCATGATGAGGAGCGGCTACATAAGGAGCGTCTAGGCCATGATGAGGATTCCTTCTAGACCGTCTAGCTTCACATACACATGGGTCAAAGCTACGGTTTTGGGAAGAAAAGACCTTTGTAATTGTTACATAAAGGCCCATTAGGGGTGCTTAGTAATTAGAGTAGTGTAGAAAGCATATTTGTGTGAACATTCTAGAAAGACCATGGAGGGGGGTGAGCATAAAAACTAGACACACCCCTCCCCATGTGCTCATTTGTGCACCCATGTGCCATGTGCACCCATGTGCTTCACATTACATTTCATTTGGCTAGCATTAGGGTTGCATTATGGTCCTCCTTAGCCTATAAAAGGAGGAGCCTACACCTTGTATTTTCAAGTTTATTGTGAGTAAAGTTATGCTGCCATTTTGTGCCAAACTTTGCTTCTCCCTAGAATCCTAGGCTCTAAACTTCAATTCCTTCATCTTTTCCCTTGAGCTGGCCGAACCACTCAATACCCATACCTAACATGCACCTACAAGATCAACACCACTCTTAGGAGGATCTTGCTCACTCTCATTCATTGCTTCCGCCCCATACTCTACATTGATTCAAGAAGAACTTCATGAAAATGCCATCACTTATGATATCTTTGAAAAATAATTTCATGTGTTAAAATGATACGTTTAATACTTCTTTCACTTACAATCTAAGGTTTTATAACCTAGGAAACTATAAGAAAGTTAATGTTCTGTATAATAATAGTTTAAAAGCATCTTAACTATTGAAAACAAGCGTATTATTACTTAACTAAATGTTTGCAACTTGTTCTTTTCGCTATTAATTGATTGAAAACACTTATGAATGAATATCTTTGAAAACCAATTTCATGTGTTAAAATTGTGTTTTTATATATTTAATATCTCTTTTACAATCTTAGTCTATTAATTGATTGAAACACTTAAGAATGAATATCTTTGAAAAACAATTTCATGTGTTGAAATTGTGTTTTCATATGCTTAACGTATTTTTTACAATCTAAGGTCTATTTATTGATTCAAACACTTATGATGATACCTTTGAAAAACCATTTCATGTGTTCAAATTGTATTTTGATATGTTTCATACTTCTTTTACAATCTAAGGTCTATTAATTGATTAAAACAATTATGATATCTTTGAAAAACAATTTCATGTCTTAAAATGATATGTTTAATACTTCTTTCATTTACAATCTAAGGTTTTATAACCTAGGAAACTATAAGAAACTGAATGTTCAGTATAATAATAGTTTAAAAGCATCTTAACTATTGAAAACAAGCGTATTATTACTTAACTAAATGTTTGCAACTTGTTCTTTTCGCTATTAATTCATTTAAAAAACTTATGAATGAATATCTTTGAAAACCAATTTCATGTGTTAAAATTGTGTTTTGATATGTTTAATATCTCTTTTACAATCTTAGTCTATTAATTGATTGAAGCACTTATGAATGAATATCTTTGAAAAACAATTTCATGTGTTGAAATTGTGTTTTCATATGTTTAACATATTTTTTACAATATAAGGTCTATTAGTTGATTCAAACACTTATGGTACCTTTGAAAAACCATTTCATGTGTTCAAATTGTATTTTGATATGTTTCATAGTTCTTTTACAATCTAAGGTGTATTAATTGATTGAAACACTTATGATATGTTTGAAAAACAATTTCATGTGTTAAAATGATATGTTTAATACTTCTTTCATTTACAATCTAAGGTTTTATAACCTAGGAAACTATAAGAAAGTGAATGTTCTGTATAATAATAGTTTAAAAGCATTTTAACTATTGAAAACAAGCGTATTATTACTTAACTAAATGTTTGCAACTTGTTCTTTTCGCTATTAATTGATTGAAAAAACTTATGAATGAATATCTTTGAAAACCAATTTAGTGTGTTACAAGTATCTTTTGATATGTTTAATATCTCTTGTTCCGTCCGGTTGACCGGGACGTCTTCGTGCGCGACCTCAACCGTCAGCTAGGGACTCCTTCCCACTGGTTACCTGTGGATTCCTGCAAAAAAGAGGACAAAGAGGCGCCCTAGCGGTCGTTTGCACTCCGACGCTCAAGTCAGCCAGCAAGAAACACCAAAACTGTTCACCTACGTCTCTGAGCACCGCGTATGGCACTCTGAAGGTGGTAAAAATAACTGTGTATTGTCTCCACACCGTGATTGCCTTGCTTCAGCACTGTTTGATCTGGTGACGCCCTGGTTGGGCGACGCCTTTACCTAGGCGACGCCTTGCCTTGGCGACGCTTCCTCTTGGCGTCTCTCCACCTAGGCGACGCCTTGCATTGACTTTGACTCTCCAGCCGTTGACTTTGACTTTGACTTAGTCAACGCCCGGATACGGGACGGTACACAAGCCCCCCAGTCTTAAGCTGAAGACTTGTCTTCAGCGTAAAGACTAAAGCCTCGCCCACGCCGTCCACGTGCCATCCTGATGACGTATCATTCCCTGCTGACTCAACAATTCTCGAATTGTTGACGTGACGCTCTCTGAACCCTAGGAGCGCTCTTACTGATTGATTTGACCTCCTCTGAAACGATGATGATAACACCTTTTGGGTTAACCTTGATCGCGCGCCACGTGGCCCATCGCGCGGCCATCCTCCAGAGACCTTTGCATTTCCCCTGGGCAATTGACCCTCTGACGCGTGGCACGATCCTACGACCCTCAGTTAGCGCCTCTTGAGTTGCGAAATGTAACGTTTAAGTTACTCCAAACCCCGCGCTCACCCTACTGTTACATTCATTCGCTCTGCAACTCCGCACTGTTCATCGCCTTCAAAACCCTTTTTCTCTGCAATTGCGATTCTCTCCTTCCTGCGCTCTTCTACTGCCTTCATTCCAATAACAAAGGTACGATTTCGAGTACTCACGACTCTTCCCTTTCGTCGTATTATAGGATTTATTGAACTGCCTGGGACTGTTGTTATTCACGTACTACTGCATCTCTCCACTTCTTCTTCCTCCTCTGATCGCACAGCACTCGGTCTTCCCCTTGATGTATAAATCTGGAGGACATCCACCCTGTTGTCTTCCACGAATCTACGCGGAGCTTTGAGAGTCTCCTGGATCACTGTCCTCTGTCTACCCCCCTTGCTTGAGCTGGCCAGCTTTGCGAGCAGGTCGGCTCTGGCATTCTGCTCCCTCGGGACATCTATCAGCTCAAGATCGTTGAACGCCCCCTTCAATAACTGGACGTACTTCAGATACGCCGCCATCTGTGGGTCCTTCGCCTAGAACTCACCCGACACCTGCCCCGTAATCAACTGAGAGTCGCTCTTCACCAGGAGGTTCTGTGCGCCCATCTCCTTGGCCAAGAGCATTCCTGCTATCAGGGCTTCATATTCTGCCTGATTGTTACTTGCCTTGAAGGCGAAGCGCAGGGCCTGCTCGATCAGTATGTCGTCGGGTCCCTCCAAGACTATTCCCGCACCGCTCCCCTGCTGGTTGGAAGAGCCATCAACCGAGAGCAACCACTACGAACTCACTTCCACCTCCTGCTCGCCTCCGGGCGACAGTTCCGCTATAAAATCTGCGTACACCTGCCCTTTGATGGATCCTCTAGGCTCGTACTGGATGTCGAATTCTGACAGTTCCACCGCCCAGCGCACCATTCTTCCTGCCGCATCGGGCTTCTGCAACACTTTCTGTATAGGGAGGTTGGTCATCACCACCACCGTGAAGCTGTGGAAATAATGACGGAGCCTCCTGGCAGAAAATACTACCGCTAGCGCCGCCTTCTCTAGCGCTTGGTACTTCGTCTCAGCTCCCTGTAACGCCTTGCTTACGAAATAGATGGGCTTCTGACTTTGGTCCTGCTCCTGGACCAACACAGAACTAATGGCCCGCTCCGTTACGGTAAAATATAACCGGAGGGGCACGCCCGTTACCGCCTTGCAGAGGACCGGTGGCGTCGCCAGGTACTCCTTCAGCTTAATGAAAGCCGCTTCGCATTCATCAGTCCATGCAAAGCGACTGTTTCTCTTGAGGCACTGGAAGTACGGGTGCCCCTTCTCTCCTCCGGCGGAAACAAACCTCGAGAGCGCCGCCATCCGCCCTGTCAGCTGTTGCACCTCCTTTACCGATGTCGGGCTCCGCATGGCGATAATAGTCGCACATTTGTCGGGGTTCGCCTCTATCCCCCTCTCGGTGAGCAGAAAACCCAAGAACTTACCGGCCTCTACCCCGAAAACACACTTCTCGGGGTTCAACTTGAGGCGGTACTTGGATATTGTGTTGAACAACTCCTCCAGGTCTGCCATGTGCTGCACCCTATTCTGCGACGCCACCACCATGTCGTCTACATAGGCGTACACATTCCTCCCAAGCTTTGGCGCCAGGACCTTGTCCATTAGCCTCTGGTACGTGGCGCCCGCATTTTTCAGCCCGAAGGGCATCACCTTATAGCAGTAACTGCATGTCTCAGTCATGAATGCAGTCTTGCTCTCGTCTCTTGGGTGCATCTTGATTTGGTTGTACCCTGAAAAGGCGTCCAGGAAACTTAGCACCTTGCAGCCGGACGCACTGTCTACCAAGGCGTCGATGTTGGGCAGCGGATACGAGTCCTTTGGGCACGCCTTGTTCAGGTCCGTGAAGTCAACACACATCCTCCACTTTCCGTTCGCCTTTTTCACCAAGACGACGTTGGCGAGCCACTCAGGGTACTGAATCTCCCTGATGTGGCCAGCACTCAGCAGCTTCTGCGTTTCGTCTTTCACCACCTGTTGTCGTTCCTCATTGAACTTTATCCTTCTCTGACGCACGGGGTGGACCGTGGCGTCCATGCTGAGGTGGTGACACAGGAAATCGGGGTCGATGCCTGGCATATCCAAGGCGGACCATGCGAAGGCATCCAGGTGGCGGGAGATCACTTCTGCCACCCCTTCCTGTTCTTCTGGATTCAGCGAACTTCCTAACTTGAAAGTCTTGCCGCCAATCTCCCTTTCTACGGCATTAGCCGCGGGCTGCTCCCTGCTATCATCTTCGACGGGCGCCGCCTCTTCCACGGGCGTCGCGTCGTCAGAGCCTTCCTCCATAGGCGCATCTGCTTCGAGCATCGCCCTCTCTGCTATGGCCTCTTCAGGCGTCAACCCAGCGGGCGTCGCCTCTTCCATCGTCGTGTCCGCGCTCGGCGGACGTTCATATACCATGAACACGCCTCTCTTCGTTTTCAGGCTGTTTTCATAGCATTTCCTTGCCTCCTCCTGGTCTGACCTGATGACTATCACCTGGCCACTGAGGTCCGGCAGTTTCATCTTCATGTGACGGGTGGAGGACACCGCGCTCAGACGGTTTAACGCCGCTCTGCCCAGCAAAATATTGTAGGCAGAATTAGCGTTCACGACGAGGTACCGGATGCTCTCGGTACGGGAGGCCTCTCCGTTTGTGAACGTATTCCTCAACTCCAGGTACCCCCAGACTTCTACATGGTTATCCCCGAACCCATACAAGCACCCAGTATAGGGACTCAACAGATCGGGGGACAGCCGTAACTTATTAAAGGTCGACAAAAACATGACATCTGCCGAACTTCCTTGGTCTACCAGCACTCTGTGCACCTTCCTTTCGGCTGTGACGACTGAGATGACAACGGGGTCGTTGTCGTGGGGTACCACATCTCGGAGGTCTCTTCTTGTGAACACAATATCTGACTCCCATGGCTCCCCCGAGAGCCTCTCTTCGATTGAATTCACCCCCCTCGCGTATTTCTTCCGCTGGGAGGCGGTGGGTCCTCCGCCGGAAAAACCTCCAGCAATGGTATGGACCTCGCCAAGCACAGGCATCTCGTGTGCTGGTTCATCTGCCGGCGGCGGCAAGGTGGCGGTCGTTGTGGAATCTGCGACATAGTCTTTCAAAAACCCAGTCCTCACCAGCTCATCTAGCTGGTAGCCCAACAACAGGCAATTATCAATGTGGTGCCCGAAAGCCTCGTGGAATTCGCACCAAGAGTCTTTACGAGGCCCTAACACCTTGTCGGTCTTCGCCAGTCGCCTCAGCCTCTCAGCTATGTTAGGCACGGCGATCAAATCCTTCAACTCAACCACGAAGTTGTACCTCGCTGGTCTCGCTCTTTCTCTGGCGGGGCGATCGCCTCCTGCTGGACCCCGGGGCTTGGGCTTTCTGGCCTCGTAGGGGCGTCTCGCCTCTGGCTTCTTTGTCCCCGTCGTGGTCTCATTGACCCTGACGGGTTGAGCTCGCGCCGGTCCCCTCGGGCGTGAGGGCACGGCGCTGGTGCGCTTCACACATACCTCCCCTTCAGGAGCAATATGCTCTACCGCCCTACGCCGTAGTTCAGCGAAAGTCCTAGGGCGGTTGCGGATAATGGATTCTCCAAAGGGGCCGGGGCATACACCTTTCACAAATGCGTACACGATCATAGGCTCCTCTGTTGTACCAACCTTCACGACCTGTGATGGAGGAGGGCCTAAGCTCACCACACGATGAAAGCCAAGCCTCCAAGACTAGACGGTCTAGCCTATGATGAGGAGCGTCTAGACTCAAAAAGGAGCGTCTAGCCCATGAAGAGAAGCGTCTAGGCCATGATGAGGAGCGGCTACATAAGGAGCGTCTAGGCCATGATGAGGATTCCTTCTAGACCGTCTAGCTTCACATACACATGGGTCAAAGCTACGGTTTTGGGAAGAGAAGACCTTTGTAATTGTTACATAAAGGCCCATTAGGGGTGATTAGTAATTAGAGTAGTGTAGAAAGCATATTTGTGTGAACATTCTAGAAAGACCATGGAGGGGGGGTGAGCATAAAAACTAGACACACCCCTCCCCATGTGCTCATTTGTGCACCCATGTGCCATGTGCACCCATGTGCTTCACATTTACATTTCATTTGGCTAGCATTAGGGTTGCATTATGGTCCTCCTTAGCCTATAAAAGGAGGAGCCTACACCTTGTATTTTCAAGTTTATTGTGAGTAAAGTTATGCTGCCATTTTTGTGCACAAGCTTTACTTCTCCTAGAAATCTAGGCTCTAAACTTCAATCCTTTCACCTTCTCCCTTGAGCTGGCCGAACCACTCAAACACCATACTCATCATGCACCTACAAGGCCAACACAACTCCTAGGAGGGTCTTGATCATCTCACCCATTGCTTCCGCACCTTATTTTCTACTTTGATTCAAGAAGAACACATGAAAATGCCATCATTTGGTATCATGAGCTTTTGGTTCTTCAAGATGAGTAGCTTGGTCTTTTAATTTCAGTTCTTCTTTATTTCATCTTTGTCATTTCAATTCCTTACTTGTCTTGCTGTTTTTATATTTTAAGTTGTTCTTGGTGTGCTTATGGAAGATCCAACCAAAGCACAATTGTTCAATTGATCTTGAACAAATTCTGTGCAGCTTGTGATAGGATTCCTTACACCATTGTGTGGCTGTTTTTCTTTTAGGAAATTGAGTCCTTATTGCTTTCTTATAATTGCTTCATTTTATGCTTTGAGTCTTTATTTTCTGAATCTATAAATGTTGTGTCAAGTCATGTGAATCCATAATTGTCATCAATTCTTAGTAGTCCTATTTTTTTGGCTTGATTGTTTCTTGTTTTTGGGTCACTTTATATTGCTTTAATCTGCTGTTATTTTGATCCTTTGGTGCTTTTTATTTTTAGTTTGAGTTCATAATTGTGTCTTAGTTCTTACACAATTTCCTTTCTTACATTTCCATTGTGTTAATTTTGGTTATCTTGCTGTTTTCTTCCAGTTTTCCAGATTTCCCCTGTTTCATCTCTCTGTTCTGGGCTGTTTTGTTTTAAAAAAATATTTCCACCCATAGGAAAATTCTGATTTTCTGGAAAATGCAAGTTTAAAGTGTTATAGAAAAGACAAAAAAAGAATGAGGTCAAAAGAATCAACAGAAAAAAAATGATAAATCTTACAAAATCAGAGTGCAAATCTTGAGCGCTCCAGCTGGCCTAACTGCACACCAAATTTGCAAAAATTATTAAAAAAAAATGGTGCATGCGTTTTAGGTGATTCCAAAGCCAAAATTTAGATAAGATCCTGAATTTTCTTGCATCCAAATTTCAGAAACAAATTTTACAATTACAGCTCAGCATAAATCGGGGAACAAACACGTTTTCTGGCCCACAACATTTTCCAGTGGTGCTGTTTTTTTTTATTTGGTCATCTAATCTAGTGCTTTTCTTTAGGAATTCCTTTTGTGTGCCACCTTTTATTGAGTACCTTTAATTGTTTGCTTTAATTTCTTGAATCTCTTTCTAAGTTGTCATATTATAAATCCTTTTGGTAGTACTGTTTTCTTTCAATTAAATTTGTTTCTTGCTTTTGTTTCTTGACCTCTCATTTTGGGTGCTGGAATTTAATTCTCTCTTGGTGCTTATGTGCATGGAAATTGACTTGGTTTAAGGTTAAGCCCTTGTGAATAGGTTCTGGAAATTGGAGAATTAAAGCCAACTTTCTAAGGAGGAGTCAAAGCCAAATCCGAAACAAGCTTTCTTGAAACAAACACTACAAACACTTAGGAGATCAACAATCAAGACAACAAAGAAGTGCACTAACCAAAAGGAGGAACAACAAAGGGAGTTTTCTTATTTCCTTTGCAACTTGGTTTATTGTTAATTACCTCTTTTAATTACGTTTTAGACGGTGAGTGTGTCTTCAAGGGCTCAAAGTGTCCAAGAAGCCTCACCTAGGGCCGAATAGTATAGCATTCTTGATTAGTAATTGTTACTTGTTTGTAATTGCCTTTTCTTTTGCTTAGTTAAGTGACGCTTTGCATGGTTATTTTGTTAAGTTTGTGTTAAACCGACTAGCTTTGTTGATTAGTAGCTTGCATTGTTTTCTTGCATTGAAAAAAAAAAAATTGATTTCTCAACTTATTTGTGTTCTAAGTGTTTCACTAAGAGAAAGTCTTGTGTGAAGATATTGGAGGATAGTTTTTGGCAAGGAAAAGGCTTGGTATTTAAGTAGTCCTTTGTGACTCACCTCCCTTACCTGGAAAACTACCTTCTTTAACTTTCCTAAACTTTCTCAAAGTAAAACACCTATATACACAAAGCTTTAGCCATGTCTTCTTCTTCTCATTCTACAAAGTCTATTGGAAGTGAATTAAAATCTTTAAAAACTCTTTTGAAAGAAGTTTCACAAACGGTGCAATCAATTGCATATAGACAATTGGAGAGTGAGACTAAACTTAATGTTTTAACTAAAGCAAAGGATGAGAAGTCTCACATTCTAAAAAAATTACCTTCTCATGCATATATCTCTAAAGATCATGATTCTTTTGGGGAGGGAAGCATTAGAGTAAATGATTATTATCAAGCACCCCCTAGAAGACATAGAGGAGATAGAAAAGAACAAGAAAACCCAAGAGAGGTTAGGGTAGACCAACCCCATTTCCATGGAAAAGAAAATATAGAAGCTTGCCTAGATTGGGAAATGAGGGTAGAAAAATTGTTTGCTTCCCATAAAGAAAGAAAGGAAAGAAAAATACAAAAGAAGAGAGGGGAAGTCGAAAGGGAAGCTAAAGAAAAAGAAGAAAAAGAAAAGCATGAGAAGACCCTTGAAGAACAAAAGGCGTGGGAGAAGAATGTTCCTTCCCACAAGGTCATTCAACAAGACCAAAGATTTAAAAATACCTTTGAAAATATGTGTCTTGTTGAACAACCTCAAAGCCTTACCTTTTGTAAAGGAACACTTGCAAGCCTAAGTGAAAAAGAAGAGTCTTTAAAAGAAGCTTGCATAGATAAAAATGAAATAGATTATTTCTCATATGTGCTAGGATATCACCAAGTGAATGTCAAGTTTTTTATAAGCATCTACAAAAACAATTTTTTATGTGAAGTAGTGCCTAAAGAAACTTGTCATGTCTTATTGAGACAACCATTGCAAAGTGTACAAATCCTTATAAACAATGGTTGTCACAACGAGACTATCCTTACACATAAGAGAAAAAGTCTTCATGAAGGAGAACTCATGGGACAAATTAGAGTTGATAAAACTCTAGAGCTTTTAAAAGGAAAACTTTTGTCCCCCATGAGAAAAGAAGTTCAAAGACATTACCTTAGGTACAATTCTTGTTTTCAAAATACGCCCAAGGCAATGTCTCATAAACTCTATACTCCTTCACCTTTTGCAAATGATCCTTGGGAAGATATTAATTTCCTATTAAAACTCCCTAGGACAACAAAAGGTTGTGATTCAATCTTCATGGTTATGGATAAACTCTTCTCTAGAGAAGTGATACATCTTCATGGTTTATCTTCAAGCATAGTGTTGAATAGAGTTCCAAATTTCGCAAACCATGATTTGAGGATTTCCTTTGGAAAACTTGCAACTAAATTGCACACTTTAAATTCTTATCATCCTCAAACGCATGGTCAAAATATATTTGAAAATCTAGCTCTTTCTACTATGCCTAGAATAATCATGAAGTGCACACACAACTCTAGAGGTGAGCAAACATACCATAAAGTAGTTCACAAAACTACTTATATTTCTACTTTTAAAGTTATGTGTGGGTTCAATCATCTTTCTCCTTTTAAGTTGTTACCATCGTCTATAGGATTTATGCCTAAAGAGAAAGTAACCACAAATGAACCTTTTAAAATACATAAGATGATTAGAGACCACACACAACCATTAAAAGAGAAACTTTGTCCAAGGTTTCCAAAACCAAAAGAAAAGCAAAAATGGCAACCTAGTAAAATTAATTTGCAAACTAACACCTATGCCTTATTTGATTATTTCTATAGGTGGACGTTTGATCCAGGAGGACAAGCTTTGGCGAAGCAAAAGGTTGCTATCCGAGATCAAGTCTGTAGATCTGAGGATAGATCTTTTCCCGAAGGAGGAGATGATGGACACCATCCAGCCACAACCATCCCCCTAGTTGAAGAAAAAGCTTTGGATTTGAGGACAAATCCTTTTCAAGAGGGAGGGGATGATGGAGGAGGGCCCAAGCTCACCACACGATGAAAGCCAAGCCTCCAAGACTAGACGGTCTAGCTTCACATACACATGGGTCAAAGCTACGGTTTTGGGAAGAGAAGACCTTTGTAATTGTTACATAAAGGCCCATTAGGGGTGATTAGTAATTAGAGTAGTGTAGAAAGCATATTTGTGTGAACATTCTAGAAAGACCATGGAGGGGGGGTGAGCATAAAAACTAGACACACCCCTCCCCATGTGCTCATTTGTGCACCCATGTGCCATGTGCACCCATGTGCTTCACATTTACATTTCATTTGGCTAGCATTAGGGTTGCATTATGGTCCTCCTTAGCCTATAAAAGGAGGAGCCTACACCTTGTATTTTCAAGTTTATTGTGAGTAAAGTTATGCTGCCATTTTTGTGCACAAGCTTTACTTCTCCTAGAAATCTAGGCTCTAAACTTCAATCATTTCACCTTCTCCCTTGAGCTGGCCGAACCACCCAAACACCATACTCATCATGCACCTACAAGGCCAACACAACTCCTAGGAGGGTCTTGATCATCTCACCCATTGCTTCCGCACCTTATTTTCTACTTTGATTCAAGAAGAACACATGAAAATGCCATCAACCTGGGCCCCGAAGCGATTGATATACTCCTTCAGGGTCTCCCCCTGATACTGCTTCACATCAAACAGATCGTAGGAGACCGGCGGCGGGGCCTTATTGGCTAAGTACTGTTCCCTGAACAATCGCGACAATTGGCGGAAAGATGTGATATGACCCTCTGGGAGGCTAATGAACCAATCCATAGCCATTTCGGTCAGGGTGCTCATGAAGAGCTTGCACTTGGCAGCATCAGAACCGCCTATCAGGACCATCTGTGTGTGAAATGCAGCAAGGTGCGTCTCTGGGTCCTACATCCCGGTGAAGATCACCTTGGGTCCCGCGAACGTGTTCGGGATCGCTGCGTCTAGGATCTCCTGTGAGAAAGGAGTGGAAAACTCCCTTGGTGGGGAATGGTTCTCCATCTCGTCATGCCCAGGCCGCCTCCTATCGTTTCTCAGGCCCTGGCGCAACTCCTCATTCACACGGTGGAGCTCTTCGTTCCGCTCATGCGAGGCGTCAAGGTCTGCCTGCATGCGTTCCTGCTCCATTTTCGAATCCGCCATGTCCTGCTGCAGCCCCCTCATTATTTCCAGGACCTGCTGCATGGATAGTTCTGCTGGGGCTGCGCGTGCTGTGCTTCGTCTGGTGGGGGCCATTGTCACTCCAACCACCTTCAACGTTACTGTAACTTGGTAGATTTTCTCGAACTTGTGATGGGACTGATGTTTTATATCTGCCCCACGGTGGGCGCCAAATGTTCCGTCCGGTTGACCGGGACGTCTTCGTGCGTGACCTCAACCGTCAGCTAAGGAATCCTTCCCACTGGTTACCTGTGGATTCCTGCAAAAAAAGAGGACAAAGAGGCGCCCTATCGACCGTTTGCACTCCGACGCTCAAGTCAGCCAGCAAGAAACACCAAAACTGTTCACCTACGTCTCTGAGCACTGCGTATGGCACTCTGAAGGTGGAAAGAAATAACTGTGTACAGTGTATCTGTGTTCTCTCTTTCAGGCAAAAATATTTCTCAGTCCCTTGTTCGTAACTAATGAAGCACGAGCAAGCAACTAGAGAGCTCTGGTAAATTTGCAGAAAGTTCCAACCCTCTTTCCAACATTCTCTGCGCTATTTAAACTACCCAAGCATTTAAAGCGCCTTAAAGCGCTTTTAATCACAAACGTAACGCACTCATTAAAGCGTTTAATTAGAAAATGTAGCGCATTTAAGACGTTAAAACGCTTGGGAGCCATTATAGTACCTGAATGCTCGAACGGGAAACTGTATTGAATGACTTTTAATTACCTGGTACCTGACTAAAGGGTGTTTCCATTCTGACATGGCTGTTGTACACGTGGAGGGCCTCACGACGCCGTGACCCCATCTGGGGGCGTTTCTGCCCATCTGGGACGTTTCTACGTGTGAGTCCTCCTGCTTGGGAGTGCTACTGCGCTAGGGGTGACTTTTTGGGTGCCAACTCATGCCCCCAAGTATCTAGTCACTTACTTTGAGAGCGTATCTGCCTTCCTTTTGTACTCTGCACCCGGTTGCCCTGGGCGTGACTTTCCTCTTGAGTCGTATCTGCCCCACAGGCGTCTCTGGGGCGGGAGGAGCACTTCACGAGTCAGGCTGCCCTACACTTGTACTATTACTATGGCCTTGAAGCCACCTTTTCCTTCTCTTTATCACTGCCCCGGGTTATCAGGAGGCCTTCCCACGGCGTCGCTCCCTCCATGGTCTTTCCTACCCATGGGTATCGGGGAACCACACCGTGATTGCCTTGCTTTAGCACTGTTTGATTTGGCGACGCCCTAGTTGGGCGACGCCTTTACCTAGGCGACGCCTTGCCTTGGCGACGCTTCCTCTTGGCGTCTCTCCACCTAGGCGACGCCTTGCGTTGACTTTGACTCTCCAGCCGTTGACTTTGACTTTGACTTAGTCAACGCCCGGATACGGGACGGTAAAGAAACTATAAGAAAGTGAATGTTCTGTATAATAATAGTTTAAAAGCATCTTAATTATTGAAAACAAGCGTATTATTACTTAATTAAATGTTTGCAACTTGTTCTTTTCGCTATTAATTGATTGAAAAGACTTATGAATGAATATCTTTGAAAACCAATTTAATATGTTAAAATTGTGTTTTGATATGTTTAATATCTCTTTTACAATCTTAGTCTATTAATTGATTGAAACACTTATGAATGAATATCTTTGAAAAACAATTTCATGTGTTGAAATTGTGTTTTCATATGTTTAACATATTTTTTACAATCTAAGGTCTATTAGTTGATTCAAACACTTATGGTACCTTTGAAAAACCATTTCATGTGTTCAAATTGTATTTTGATATGTTTAATACTTCTTCTACAATCTAAGGCCTATTACTTCATTGAAGCACTTATGATATCTTTGAAAAACAATTTCATGTTTAAAATGATATGTTTAATACTTCTTTCATTTACAATCTAAGGTTTTTTAACCTAGGAAACTATAAGAAAGTGAATGTTCTGTATAATAATAGTTTAAAAGCATCTTAACTATTGAAAACAAGCGTATTATTACTTAACTAAATGTTTGCAACTTGTTCTTTTCGCTATTAATTGATTGAAAACACTTATGAATGAATATCTTTGAAAACCAATTTCATGTGTTAAAATTGTGTTTTGATATGTTTAATATCTCTTTTATAATCTTAGTCTATTAATTGATTGAAACACTTATGAATGAATATCTTTGAAAAACAATTTCATGTGTTGAATTTGTGTTTTCATATATGTTTAACATATTTTTTACAATCTAAGGTCTATTAGTTGATTCAAACACTTATGGTACCTTTGAAAAACCATTTCATGTGTTCAAATTGTATTTTGATATGTTTAATACTTCTTCTACAATCTAAGGCCTATTACTTCATTGAAGCACTTATGATATCTTTGAAAAACAATTTCATGTTTAAATTGATATGTTTAATACTTCTTTCATTTACAATCTAAGGTTTTTTAACCTAGGAAACTATAAGAAAGTGAATGTTCTGTATAATAATAGTTTAAAAGCATCTTAACTATTGAAAACAAGCGTACTATTACTTTACTAAAAGTTTGCAACTTGTTCTTTTCGCTATTAATTGATTGAAAACACTTATGAATGAATATCTTTGAAAACCAATTTCATGTGTTAAAATTTTGTTTTGATATGTTTAATATCTCTTTTACAATCTTAGTCTATTAATTGATTGAAACACTTATGAATGAATATCTTTGAAAAACAATTTCATGTGTTGAAATTGTGTTTTCATATGTTTAACATATTTTTTACAATCTAGGATCTATTAGTTGATTCAAACACTTATGGTACCTTTGAAAAACCATTTCATGTGTTCAAATTGTATTTTGACATGTTTAATACTTCTTTTACAATCTAAGGTCTATTAATTGTTTGAAACACTTATGATATCTTTGAAAAACAATTTCATATTTTAAAATGATATGTTTAATACTTCTTTCATTTACAATCTAAGGTTTTATAACCTAGGAAACTATAAGAAAGTGAATGTTCTGTATAATAATAGTTTAAAAGCATCTTAACTATTGAAAACAAGCGTATTGTTACTAAACTAAATGTTTGCAACTTGTTCTTTTCGCTATTAATTGATTGAAAACAGTTATGAAAGAATATCTTTGAAAACAAATTTCATGTGTTAAAATTGTTTTTTGATATGTTTAATATCTCTTTTACAATCTTAGTCTATTAATTGATTGAAACACTTATGAATGAATATCTTTGTAAAACAATTTCATGTGTTGAAATTGTGTTTTCATATGTTTAACATATTTTTTACAATCTAAGGTCTATTAGTTGATTCAAACACTTATGGTACCTTTGAAAAACCATTTCATGTGTTCAAATTGTATTTTGATATGTTTAATACTTCTTTTACAATCTAAGGTCTATTAATTGATTGAAGCACTTATGCTATCTTTGAAAAACAATTTCATGTGTTAAAATGATACGTTTAATACTTCTTTCATCTACAATCTAAGGTTTTATAACCTAGGAAACTATAAGAAAGTGAATGTTCTATATAATAATAGTTTAAAAGCATCTTAACTATTGAAAACAAGCGTATTATTACTTAACTAAATGTTTGCAACTTGTTCTTTTCTCTATTAATTGATTGAAAACACTTTTGAATGAATATATTTGAAAACCAATTTCATGTGTTAAAATTGTGTTTTGATATGTTTAATATGTCTTTTACAATCTTAGTCTATTAATTGATTGAAACACTTATGAATGAATATCTTTGAAAAACAATTTCATGTGTTGAAATTGTGTTTTCATATGTTTAACATATTTTTTACGATCTAAGGTCTATTGATTGATTCAAACACTTATGATGATACCTTTGAAAAACCATTTCATGTGTTCAAATTGTATTTTGATATGTTTAATACTTCTTGTACCGCCCTGGTAGTCGGAAGTGATGACGTGGCAGCAAGCTATTATGTAGGCGTGTTGAGCAGGGCTCATGGCTGGCGGAAGGGAAGGAAGTCGGGGGGGCTCGTGTAGTCGCCAGTTATTAAGTCGGCGTGCTCCGATCTCTAGCATACCTAAACCGGCGATCACTGGGCTTGAGATGAAGTCGCCGGATGCGAACCCAGACGACCTAGTGGTCAGAGATCGCCGAAACGAGGAACAGCTTACCTGAACATGCACGGTGAAGCAAGTGAAGTAGATCATGAAGGCGGCTGGCGAGACCACAGGGAAGGTGTGTATGAAGGCACCCGTACTCGCCATGCAAAAGGGATCACGCTCCAAGGCAGCTATGCGCTGAGTTGTTTCATGCATAAGTAACTTAGCCAAAAGTCTGAAGAGTAAGAAGTGGCGCCCAAGTCAAGGATGCTCCAGATGGTGACACGTGTACAGCTGGATGCGAGCCACGTGTCCAGATGTGTAACTGTCAGGAGAGAGAAAGTGCACAGGTATATAAGAGATTCTAACGAACTTCTGAGGTACGCACGTTTAGATTTCTTCTTTACGTTGGCGAGAACTTGAGTACGCTGAGAGAGAATTTTGCACGGTTTCTGAGAGTTCTTGAGTTTTCTCTTAGTATTTGGTGGTTCAGTCGCTGACTTGGGCGTCGGAGCGCGATCGGCCGCAGTGGCGCCGTTCTGTCTTTTGCAGGTTCTTGAGGTGAATCAAGGCGAAGGACCGAAGCTAACACGGCGCAGGAGTCGATCCAGATTTGACGAGGCAAGGCTCCAGCGTCTTGGTCAACAGGCAGGATCATCAGGCGTCCACCGTGGGGCCGTGTAAAACCTGTTCCCATCCACAGCGTGAGTTCTTGGAGTTCCTGTAGTTTCTGTGTGGTTGTGTGCTGGTGCAACCATTTTCCGCCGTTCGTTCAAGCTTTTGTGTGGTGATTTCAAGTTTTCCACTGTTAGCTCGAGTTTGTTCGGTGATTTCAAAGTTTCTACCGTTCGTTTGGGTTTTGATCGGTAGTGTGAGGCTTTCCACCGTTCGTTAAAACTTTCGATCGGAGTTCTTGGAGTTTCTTGCTGTTCGCGCGGTTTTCAATCGGTTGTTCGGTGTTTTCTCCATTCGATTGCGTTTCTGGTTAGTGAATTGGGAGCTTGCTGGAGAAGCGGTGGTTTTGTGGTGAAGTTGTGAGTTTCTGCGAAGGTCTGCTGTTGAGTTCGCGTTCTTGAGGTTCTTTGGAGTTTACGAAGTTCTGCCCGATTGATTGCTGGATCAGTCGTTGCTGAAGGAGGTTTTGTTTGTCGCTCGCCGTGATCTGCTATGTTTTCATGAGAAAAATGAGAAGCAACCGTTCAAGTCCAGTTGTGCCAGTTGCTGCTGAAGGCGCCATGACTATGGCGCAGATGGTGGAGATCATGCGTGCGCTGCAGGCGAATGTGGAAGCCTCGCGCATAGAGCAGGCAAAGATGCATGAAGACCTGATCGCCTCTCGAGCCAGGAATGAAGAGCTCAGCAAAGTGACTGAGGAGTTGCGCCATGCTCTCCAGGAGCAGAGAGGGCGCCCCATCGCTGAAGAGGTCGCGCCGTCGTCGCCACCTCGCGTTTTCCCCATGCCATTTGCTCAGGCGATCACAGACACGCCTATCCCTGCGAGCGTGGTACCCGTGAAGGCTGCTTTCACCGGCGTGGAGGATCCTGAGGCGCATCTCACCACGTTCCACACGCAGATGATGCTGTCAGGAGGCTCGGATGCTGTGTATTGGAAGATGTTTGTGAGCACGCTCCAAGGGACAACGTTGGAATGGTTTGTGAGCCTGCCTACAGGTCACATAACCAACTTCCAACAGTTTTCGAAGATCTTCGTCGAGCAGTACATAGTGAACAAGGCGCCGCCCAGGGTGTCTTATGACCTGTTCGACATAAGGCAGTACCAGGGAGAGTCCCTCAGGGACTACTTGAATCGTTTTGGGGCGCAGATGGTCCGCTCACCAGCCAAGTACGAAGAGATGTTGGTCTACGCCTTCAAAAAGGGCGTGCTGCCGGGACCTTTCTGCGAAGCGCTGATCAGGGCTCACCCCGCCACATTTGCAGAGGTTAGGCGACTTGCGGTGGCCCACATCGTCGATGAGAGCGAGGTCGCCGAGAAGAGAGGGAGCGTAGCCCCCGCCAGGCCACGTGCCCAGACCAGAATCCAGCCACAGAGGGTGCTGGAGACAGTGGTGGCCAAGCGAGATCAAAGGACCCGCCATCCTTATGATCCAAGAAAAAACAAGGGCAGGGGCCCAGGGCGCCCCAGGGAGTACAATCGCCCGCCGAAGCATAAGTTTGTCATGGGGCTGGCGGACCTGATCGCCATCCCCAATATAGCAGCCAGACTCAAGGCGCCCGAGAAGGTGGGTGACAAGGTGTTGGGACCAAGGCCAGACGCCTGGTGCGAATTCCACTAGGGCTTTGGCCACACCGTGGACTCATGTTTGGCATTAGGATACCAGCTCGATGACCTGGTCAAGAGAGGGTTTCTAAATGATTACCTGTTGGACAGAAGGACGGGGGGCGCGTCGAGCTCCCAGCCCTGGTGAGGCTCAGCAGCACGAAATGCCCATTCACGGGGAGATCCACACCATCGCGGGAGGTTTCTCGGGTGGTGGATGCACCGCGTTGCAGAGGAAGAAGTATGCGAGGTCCGTGATGACAGTGGACATGTTTGAGGACCACTCGCCAGATGTGGACATCACGTTCACGAGGGAAGATCTCAGGGACGTTGTGCCTCAGGACAACGATCCAATAGTCATCTCGCTTGTTACGGCGGGAAGGAAGGTCCAAGCGAGACCAAAGGACCCGCCATCCTTATGATCCAAGAAAAAACAAGGGCAGGGGCCCAGGGCGCCCCAGGGAGTACAATCACCCGCCGAAGCATAAGTTTGTCATGGGGCTGGCGGACCTGATCGCCATCCCCAATATAGCAGCCAGACTCAAGGCGCCCGAGAAGGTGGGCGACAAGGTGTTGGGACCAAGGCCAGATGCCTGGTGCGAATTCCACTAGGGCTTTGGCCACACCGTGGACTCATGTTTGGCATTAGGATACCAGCTCGATGACCTGGTCAAGAGAGGGTTTCTAAATGATTACCTGTTGGACAGAAGGACGGGGGGTGTGTCGAGCTCCCAGCCGGCGGATGGTGAGGCTCAGCAGCACGAAATGCCCACTCACGGGGAGATCCACACCATCGCGGGAGGTTTCTCGGGTGGTGGATGCACCGCGTTGCAGAGGAAGAAGTATGCGAGGTCCGTGATGACAGTGGACATGTTTGAGGACCACTCGCCAGATGTGGACATCACGTTCACGAGGGAAGATCTCAGGGACGTTGTGCCTCATGACAACGATCCAATAGTCATCTCGCTTGTGACGGCGGGAAGGAAGGTCCACAGGGTTCTGGTGGACCAAGGAAGCTCGGCAGATGTGATGTTCTGGCCGACTTTCACGCAGTTACAGTTGCAGTTGCCCCTTGACCAACTGAGGCCCTATGGAGGGTGCTTGTATGGTTTCGCTGGCGATCAGGTGGAGGTCAGGGGGTATATTGAGTTAAGAACTACATTCACGGATGAGGCGGGCTCGAGAACGGAGAAAATCAAGTACCTCGTCGTGAATGCTCCCTCAGCGTATAACATTCTGTTGGGAAGGCCAACACTCAACAGAATAGGAGCTGTGCCTTCAACCAAGCACATGAAGGTGAAGTTGCCATCGATGGAAGGGGTGGTGATCACCATCAAATCTGACCAGAAGGAGGCGAAGAAGTGCTATGAGAATAGCCTGAAAAACAAGAGGTCAGTAAGTTACATCACAACAACACCGCCTCCCGGAGTGGAGCCCAAGCCAACAGAGTGGAGAGTTGTTGGTGCAGCGATGGAGGTGGCCGTCGGGGGGACGTCGCCATGATGGAGGTTGAGGCTGAGGGAGAGAACGCCAAGCGGGAAGAAGAGGCGAGGAACCACCCAGAGGAAGCGAGGGAGTTGGGAATCGCCAGGGCGGTGATCGCCAAGGAAGCCAGACCCAAACCCGTTGAGGAATGGCTCAAAAGGGAGATCGGGGGAAAGGTCTTCAAGTTGGGAAGGTCCTTGGAGGCTGAGCTCCAAGACCAGATCGCCAAGGTGATAGAGCGGCATCTGGATGCTTTCGCATGGTCTACTTCAGACATGCCGGGAATCGACCCCGACTTCTTGTGCCACCATCTAGCAATGGACAACCAGGTCAGACCAGTGCGGCAGAGAAGAAGGAAATTCAACGAGGAGAGAAGGCAGGCGATTAGGGATGAAACCCAGAAGCTCCTCGCTGCAGGCCATATCAGGGAAGTCCAGTACCCTGAGTGGCTGGCCAATGTCGTGCTGGTGAAGAAAAGCAATGGGAAGTGGCGCATGTGCGTCGATTTCACTGATTTAAACAAGGCTTGCCCGAAGGATTCGTATCCTTTGCCAAGCATAGACGCCCTGGTCAACAGTGCTGCAGGGTGTAAGTTGCTGAATTTCCTGGACGCCTTCTCGGGGTACAATCAGATAAAGATGCATCCCATGGATGAAGAGAAGACCGCCTTCATGACCGAGAGATCGTGCTACTGCTACAAGGTGATGCCCTTTGGGCTGAAGAACGCGGGGGCCACGTACCAGCTTTGTGGGTTCGGGCGAGCGCCCTCAATTCAGCTAACTTGCCTTTACCCAGCATGAGATCTGCACAGTGCAAGAATACACAGGTAAGCGCAAAGGCAAAGGTAAAAATGAGTACATATGCACATGAGACAAACAAATGGTGCAGGGAATAAAAACCAAGTCTGGTGTGCAACCAGCAGGACGCCCAAGAACAGGTAACGGAGATGCAGCACAAGATAAAACCTAAAGGTCGAAGTAAGTGCTAATCTATGTGAGCTTCGAGTTGGCCCTCGAGGAACTCGAAGGTGATTATTGCAGAGGTAGGAAAGGTAATATTAGCGGCTGCTACGCTCTTCCAGAAGAGGCATAGATCCTTGTCCAACTCGCCCATGTTGTCAGGACTTCTAGGCCTTCTGAAGCTTCCCTTGGAGTCCTTATTTCCCTTGTTTACCCAGTCCAAGGGAAATCCGTCGAGCAGCGAAGGGTCTCGGTCATTCTGGCGCACTTGGACGAACTTTCCCTTCCAATCTTTGTAAGATTGTTGGAAGATAGAAAGGATTGACCTCCCAGCAATTCCGTTCAGGCTCACCCAAAGCCGATCTCCAGGGTTCTTGGCCTCGAACAGGAAAAGGAATACATCTACCGAGGCCGATAGTCCCAAGTGCGCGCACATGATTTGGAACGCCCGCACGAATGCCCAGCTGTTGGGATGAAAAACAATTTAACTGATTCAAACACTTATGGTACCTTTGAAAAACCATTTCATGTGTTCAAATTGTATTTTGATATGTTTAATACTTCTTTTAAGTTCTAAGGTCTATTAATTGATTGAAACACTTATGATATCTTTGAAAAACAATTTCATGTGTTAAAATGATACGTTTAATACTTCTTTCATTTACAATCTAAGGTTAACTATAAGAAAGTGAATGTTCTGTATAATAATAGTTTAAAAGCATCTTAACTATTGAAAACAAGCGTATTATTACTTAACTAAATGTTTGCAACTTGTTCTTTTCGCTATTAATTGATTGAAAACACTTATTAATGAATATCTTTGAAAACCAATTTCATGTGTAAAAATTGTGTTTTGATATGTTTAATATCTCTTTTACAATCTTAGTCTATTAATTGATTGAAACACTTATGAATGAATATCTTTGAAAAACAATTTCATGTGTTGAAATTGTGTTTTCATATGTTTAACATGTTTTTTACAATCTAAGGTCTATTGATTGATTCAAACACTTATGATACCTTTGAAAAACCATTTCATGTGTTCAAATTGTATTTTGATATGTTTAATACTTCTTTTACAATCTAAGGTCTATTAATTGATTGAAGCACTTATGATATCTTTATAAAAAAATATCAAGTGTTAAAATGATATGTTTAGTACTTCTTTTATTTACAATCTAAGGTTTTTTAACCTAGGAAACTATAAGAAAGTGAATGTTCTGTATAATAATAGTTTAAAAGTATATCTTAACTATTGAAAACAAGCGTATTATTACGGAACTAAATGTTTGCAACTTGTTCTTTTTGCTATTAATTGATTGAAAACACTTATGAATGAATATCTTTGAAAACCAATTTCATGTGTTAAAATTGTGTTTTGATATGTTTAATATCTCTTTTACAATCTTAGTCTATTAATTGATTGAAAGACTTATGAATGAATATCTTTGAAAAACAATTTCATGTACCGCCCTGGTAGTCGGAAGTGATGACGTGGCAGCAAGCTATTATGAAGGCGTGTTGAGCGGGGCCCATGGCTGGCAGAAGGGAAGGAAGTCGGGGGCTCGAGCGGTTGCCAGGTATTAAGTTGGCGTGCTTCGATCTCTATCGTACCTAAACCGGCGGTCACCGAGTTTCAGATGAAGTCGCCGGATGCGAACCCAGGCGACCTGATGGTTAGAGATTGCCGAGAGAAGGACATCGCCGAAGGATCACGGAAGCTTGTTCTAGGCACTCGAAGCAAAGGATAAAGTTGTCAGATAGTCATTTCTTAGCTAACCAGAGGATGAGGTCGGGAGACAGCTTACTTGAACATACACGGTGAAGCAGGTAGAGCAGATCATGAAGGCGGCAGGCGAGACCACAGGGAAGGTGTATATGAAGGCACCCGAACTCGCCACTCAGAAGAGATCACGCTCCAAGGCAGCTTTGCGCTCCATGCGTAAGTAACTTAGCCAAAAGCCTGAAGAGTAAGAAGTGGCGCCCAATTCAAGGATGCTCCAGATGATGACACGTGTACAGCTGGATGCGAGCCACGTGTCCAGATGTGTAACTGTTAGGAGAGAGAAAGTGCCCAGGTATATAAGAGTTTCCAACGAACTTTGAGGTAGGCACGCGTTTAGATTACTTCCTTACAACTGTGAGAACGAGAGTCCGCTGAGAGAGAACTTTGCACGGTTCCTTAGAGTTCTTGAGTTTTCTCTTAGTAATTGGTGGTTCAGTCGCTGACTTGGGCGTCGGAGCGTGATCGGCCGCAGCGGCGCCGTTCTGTCTTTTGCAGGTTCTTGAGGTGGATCGCGGTGAAGGACGGAGGCTCACACGGCGCAGAAGTCGATCCAAGTTTGACGAGGCAAGGCTCCAGCGTTTTGGTCAACAGGCAGGATCATCAGGCGCCCACCGTGGGGCCGTGTAAAACCTGTTCCCATCCACAGCGTGAGTTCTTGGAAGTTTTTGCAGTTACTGTGTGGTTGTGTGCTGGTGCAACCATTTTTCGCCGTTCATCTAAGCTTTGTTCGGTAGATTCGCGTTTTCCGCCGTTCGTTTGAGTTCTTGTTCTGTGAGGTGAGGTTTTTCGCTGCTTACGCGAGTTTTAGTCGGTGAGATCTAAGTTTCGCGGCTCGTTCGGATTTTTTTGGAAGAAGCGGTGGTTTGTGGTGGAGTCACGAGTTTCTGTGAAGGTTTTGCTGTCGAGTTGTGCTCTTGAAGTTCTTCAGAGTTTACCGAAGTTCTGACCGATTGATCGCTGAATCGATCGGCGCTGAAGAAGGTGTTGTTCATCACTCCTTGCGATCTGTCAAGTTTTCATGAGAAAGATGAGAAGCAACCGTTCAAGTCCAGTTGCGCCCGTTGCTGCTGAAGGCGCCATGACTATGGCACAGATGGTTGAAATCATGCGTTCGCTACAGGCAAATGTGGAAGCCTCGCGCATAGAGCAGGCAAGAATGCACGAGGACCTGGTCGCCTCTCAGGCCAGGAATGAAGAGCTTAGTAGAGTGACTGAGGAATTGCGCCAAGCTCTTCAGGAGCAGCGAGGGCGTCCAGTCGCTGAGGAGGTCGCGCCGTCAACGCCGCCTCGCGTTTTCCCTATGCCTTTCGCTCAGGCAATTACAGACACGCCAATCCCTGCGAGTGTGGTACCCGTGAAGGCTGTTTTTACCGGCGTGGAGGATCCTGAGGCACATCTCACCACGTTCCACACGCAGATGATGCTGTCAGGAGGATCGGATGCTGTGTATTGCAAGATGTTTGTGAGCACACTCCAGGGGACGACGCTGGAATGGTTTGTGAGCCTGCCTACAGGTCACATAACCAACTTCCAACAGTTTTCGAAGATCTTCGTCGAGCAGTACATAGTGAACAAGGCGCCGCCTAGGGTGTCTTATGATCTGTTTGACATAAGGCAGTACCAGGGAGAGTCCCTCAGGGACTACTTGAATCGCTTTGGGGCGCAGATGGTCCGCTCGCCGGCCAAGGATGAAGAGATGTTGGTCTACGCATTCAAGAAGGGCGTGCTGCCGGGACCCTTCTGCGAGGCGTTGATTAGCGCTCACCCCGCCACGTTTGCTGAGGTTCGGCGACTTGCGGTGGCCCACATCGCCGATGAAAGTGAGGTCGCCGAGAAGAGGGGAAGCGTGGCCCCCGCTAGGCCACGTGCCCAGACCAGGATCCAGCCACAGAGGGTGCTGGAGACAGCGGCGGCCAAGAGGGATCAGAGGACTCGCCATCCTTATGATCCAAGAAAAAACAAGGGTAGAGGCCCGGGGCGCCCTCAACTAGCACGTCGGGAGTACAATCGCCCGCCGAAACATAAGTTCGTGATGGGATTGGCAGATCTGATCGCCATTCCTAATATAGCAGCCAGGCTGAAGTAGCCCGAGAAGGTGGGCGACAAGGTGTTGGGACCAAAGCCACGCCTAGTGCGAGTTCCACCAGGGCTTTGGCCACACCGTGGACTCATGTTTGGCTTTAGGATACCAACTGGACGACCTGGTCAAGAGCGGGTTCCTAAATGATTACTTGCTGGATAGAAGGACCGGGGGTGCGTCGAGCTCCCAGCCCGCAGATGGTGAGGCTCAGCAGCATGAGATGCCTACTCACGGAGAGATCCACACCATTGCAGGAGGTTTCTCGGGTGGTGGATGCACCGCGTCACAGAGGAAGAGGTATGCGAGGTCTGTGATGACGGTGGACATGTTCGAGGACCACTCGCCGGATGTGGACATAACGTTCACAAAGCACGATCTTCGGGACGTTGTGCCTCACGACAACGACCCTATAGTCATCTCGCTGATTACGGCGGGAAGGAAGGTCCACAGGGTTCTGGTGGACCAAGGAAGCTCGGCAGACGTGATGTTCTGGCCGACTTTCACACAGTTGGAGTTGCCCCTTGACCAGTTGAGGCCCTATGGAGGGTGTTTGTATGGTTTCGCTGGCGATCAGGTGGAGGTCAGGGGGTACATTGAGTTGAGAACTACGTTCACGGATGAGGCGGGCTCGAGAACAGAGAAAATCAAGTACCTCGTCGTGAACGCTCCTTCAGCATACAACATTCTGTTGGGAAGACCAACACTCAACAGGATAGGAACTGTGCCTTCCACCAGGCACATGAAGGTGAAGTTGCCATCGATGGAAGGGGTGGTGATCACCATCAAATCCGACCAGAAAGAAGCAAAGAAGTGCTATGAGAATAGCCTGAAGAACAAGAGGTCCGTGAGTTACGTGACAACCATCCCGCCTCCCGGTGTGAAGCCTAGGCCGACGGTAATAGAGGAGACCGCCGCAAGCGACGTGGTGATGGTGGATGCTGAGTTGAGGGAGGAGAACGCCGGTCGAGAGGAAGAGGCGAGGAATCGCCCCGAGGAAGCGAGGGAGCTGGGAATCGCTAGGGCGGTGATCGCCAGAGAAACCAGACCAAAACCCGTCGAGCAGTGGCTCGAAAGGGAGATCGGGGGAAAGATCTTCAAGCTGGGAAGATCTCTGGAGGCTGAGCTCCAGGACCAGATCGCCAAGGTGATAGAGCGGCATCTGGATGCGTTTGCATGGTCCGCTTCGGACATGCCCGGGATCGATCCCGACTTCTTGTGCCATCATTTGGCGATGGACAACCAGGTCAGACCGGTACGACAGAGGAGAAGGAAGTTCAACGAGGAGAGGAGGCAGGCGATTAGAGACGAAACCCAGAAGCTCCTCGCTGCAGGCCATATCAGGGAGGTGCAGTACCCTGAGTGGCTGGCCAATGTCGTGCTGGTAAAGAAGAGCCATGGGAAGTGGCGCATGTGCGTCGACTTCACTGATCTGAACAAGGCCTGCCCAAAGGATTCATATCCTTTGCCAAGTATAGATGCCCTGGTCGACAATGCTGCAGGGTGTAAGTTGCTGAGCTTCCTGGATGCCTTCTCGGGGTACAACCAGATAAAGATGCATCCTAGGGATGAGGAGAAGACTGCCTTCATGACCGAGAGGTCGTGCTACTGCTACAAGGTGATGCCTTTTGGTCTGAAGAACGCCGGGGCCACGTACCAGAGGTTGATGGATCGGGTACTTGCACCAATGCTGGGAAGGAATGTGCAAGCCTACGTGGATGACATGGTCGTGACCTCGCCAGAGAAGAGCAAGCACGTCGGACTTGGAGGAGTTGTTCACTACTGTTCCGTCCGGTTGACCGGGACGTCTTCGTGCGCGACCTCAACCATCAGCTAGGGTTTCCTTCCCACTGGTTACCTGTGGAATCCTGCAAAAAAGAGGACAAAGAGGCGCCCTAGTGGCCGTTTGCACTCCGACGCTCAAGTCAGCCAGCAAGAAACACCAAAACTGTTCACCTACGTCTCTGAGCAACGCGTATGGCACTCTGAAGGTGGTAAAATGGACTGTGTATTGTGTGTGTGTTCTCTCCCTCAGGCAAAGATATTCCCCAGTCACTTGTACGTAACCTCGAAGCACGAGCAAGCAACTAGAGAGTTCTGGTAAATCTGCCAAAAGTTTGAACCCCGTTTCCAACATTCTCCGCGCTATTTAAACTACCCAAGCATTAAAGCGCCTTAAAGTGCCTTTAATTACGAATGTAACGCACTCAATCAGCGTATTTAATTTAGAAAACGTAGCGCATTTAAGATGTTGAAACGCTTGGGAGCCATTATAGTACCTGAATGCTCGAAAGGGAAACTGTATTGAATGACTTTAATTACCTGGCACCTGACTAAAGGGTGTTTCCATTCTGACATGGTTGTTGTACACGCGGAGGGCCTCACGACGCCGTGACCCCATCTGGGGACGTTTCGGCCCACCTGGGGACGTTTCTACGTGTGACTCCTCCTGCTTGGGAGTGCTACTGCGCTAGGGGTGACTTTTTGGGTGCCAACTCATGCCCCCAATCATCTAGTCACTTACTCTGAGAGCGTATCTGCCTTCCTCTCGTACCCTGCATCCGGTTACCCTGGGCGTGACCTTCCTCTTGGGTCGTATCTGTCCCGAAGGCGTCTCTGGGGCGGCAGGGGTACTTCACGAGTCAGGCTGCCCTACACTGATGCTATCACTATGGCCTTGAAGCCACCTTTTCCATCTCTTTATCGCTCCCCCGAGCTATCGGGACCTGAGGCCTTCCCACGACGTCGCTCCCTCCATGGTCTTTCCTACCCATGGGTATCAGGGAACCACACTGTGGTTGCCTTGCTTTAGCACTGTTTGATCTGGCGACGCCCTGGTTGGGCGACGCCTTCACCTAGGTGATGCCTTGTCTTAGCGACGCTTCCTCTTGGCGATGCTGGCACTTGGCGTCTTTCCGCCTAGGAGACACCCTGCGTTGACGTTGACTCTCCAGTCGTTGACTTTGACCTTGACTTAGTCAACGCCCGGATACGGGACGGTACACAAGCCCCCCAGTCTTAAGCCGAAGACTTGTCTTCAGCGCAAAGACTAAAGCCTCACCCACGCCGTCCACGTGCCATCCTGATGACGTGTCATTCCCTGCTGACTCAACAATTCTTCGAATTACTGACGTGACACTTTCTGAACCACAGGGGTATTCTTAATGGCTGATTGGACATCCTCTGAAATGGGAAAAATAATGCCCTTTGAGGCTGCGCTTAATCGCGTGCCACGTGGTTCATCGTGCGGTCATTTTTAAGAACCTCTTGCGCTCCCCTTGAGCGCTTAATCCTGCAACACGTGGCATCATCACACAGTAATCATTTGTTGTCCCTCGCACTTCTCGTAACGTTTAAGTTACCCAAACCCCGCGCTTGCAACCACTGTTACATCAACTTTCTCTGCCCTTTCTCACTGTTCATCTTCTCTGAATCCCTTCTCTCGCGGCCCCTGTTCAGCCCCCAAAGGTACGGTTTTTTCCCTCCTTGATGATTCTCTTCACTGTATGAACTGCCTGGGACTGTCCATATTACCGCATTTCTTTGGATATCGTTTGTATGCTTTTTTGTTCCTCTCGTTCCCCTTCGCTCTCGTGTGGGTAGGGCGCTCCTAGGATTCTTCCATTTTTTCCCCTTTTCTTCTCCCAACCCCTTTTCTCTGAACCCTTTCTTTTTCTTTTGATCTTCAGCTTTGGCATCGATGGCGAAAACTAAGACCGTCGCGCCTCCCCCGCTCCCTAAGTCTTATTATAAGGGCGAATACGACTGGGCTCCCGACGATCTTCTCGACGAATGCTCCCTCCTAAACTCTGTCGAGGACGTGGAGGCTCACAGGGGGGACCCTGCGCTTTATAATTTCAACGCCTTTCATAAAAATCACGACTCCCAAGTCCTGGTATGCCGGGTGCGACCTGGGATGCCCGTTTGTGCGGACTCAAGAGATACTGGGGGAAGCCCCTTCTTCTTCCTTTATCAAATGGTACTCAAGAGAGTGGGCCTGCGTCTGCCCCTTACTTCTTTCGAGAAAGAGCTGTTTACAGAGATAAACACCGCTCCCGCCCAGCTCCACCCCAACAGCTGGGCTTTCGTGAGGGGGTTTCAGATTCTCTGCGGCTATCTAGGTGTCCCCTCTTCTGTAGACGTTTTTCTTCACTTTTTCGAGGTAAAGAAGCAGGGGAAGAGCCTATGGATGAGCTTTTCTGGCATCGCCGGGCGCATCATCCTTACGCTCTTCCAAAATTCGTTCAAAGGATGGAAAGGGAAATTCTTCAAAGTGCGTGCGACCAAGCGCGATCCTACCATCCTAGAGGGCTTTCCCCTATACTGGACGGATAAGCCCATAACCATGAAGGCCCTGGCTTTGGATGAGCTTACCCCCTCCGACCGGGACGTGTGCAAAGCCTTGGCGGGACTGGGGGTAGTCTTCGATACCGCCAAACTCATTGCGAACGAATTCAACGCCCATGGGCTTTCTACCTACTTTGGTATCTGCCCTTGATTGTTTATGATGCATTAGCTGTTGTGGTTATCTGCGTGTGTTTGGCCATAAAATTTCCCTTCTGCTTCATCTGAACCAACCTTTACTCTACTATTTTTCGCTGTTGCAGGTTCAGTGATGACTTCCTCGAGGCGGCTTGCTCTTGCCAAATTTTTGAAAAAGGCAAAATCTACCAAAGAAGGTGGGGATGTCGTCGCCTCTGACGTGCCCACCGTCGCTTCCCCGCCGATTCCTCCACCGTCTGCTTCTCCTCCTCCTATTGCTGCGGTTCCATTAGCCATGGCGTCGACCCCTGCCTCAACGCGCCCTAACAAAGGGAAAAGGGTGTTGATAGTAGATTCTGACAGCGAAGACTCGGGTACTGCCCTGGTTTCCCATAAGAGGAGGGCTACGGGTCTCCCTGCCTCACCCGCCACGCCCCCCGGCGATGGGAACTCTCTCAGGGACGATCCTCCTAGTGCCACCTCACCGCCACCTCCACCAGCCCACGAGGAGCGAGAGGAAAGGATTGACTCGGTTCCCCCGCCTTCGCCGTTGCCGCATCGTGACGCAGCTGAGGCCTCGGGCTCCGCCCCTCCTGTATCAGTCCCTGGCTCGACTTCGCGCAAACCCCGAATTCCTCGCTCCATTCATAGGGAGTTGACGCAGGGCTTCACCGAAGGAATGTCGCCGACTGATCCGCAAAAGGGGGGAGGCATGCCTTATTATACGGGGGCCTTCCTGGCGGTGGCAATCAAGTGGCGCACTCAGGCTCGAAATGCTATCAAAGGGAGGGAGGCTCTCCGCAAGCTGAGACAAGAGGTGGTGGCGTTGAAGGAGGAGAAGCAAAACTGGGGACTCAAGGAGGAAGCTTCCCAATCTCTGCTAAAACTGGCCCATGAGGGCAGGGAGGGAGCTGAGGCGTACGCGCAAGAACTGGAACAGGCGCATGCCGCTCAACTAGCCCAGCTCACCTCCTATCAAATCCAAATCATTGGCCTCCAGGAGGCGGCTCTTACATCCGAGGTGCAGCGGAGAAAACTTGATGAGTTGGATGCTGCTTGGAGGCAGAAGCTAGGTGAGAGAGAGGACGCCTTGGCTGCGAAGCTTGAAGCTTTGAGCCTTCTCCAAGCCGAGGCTAGCAAGCTCCGCGTGGAGAAGGAATTCCTGGAGAAGCAATTGACATCCAAGGATTCCAGGATTACGGAACTAGAGGGGGAGGTCCAAGAACTGACTGGGGAGATGGCGGGGGCGTTTGAGGAGGGCTTCCAAGAGGCTCTGACCCAGGCGTCCTGCGAGAACCCGGGCATCAATATTTCGAACTGCGACCCCACACACCACGTCGTCGACGGGAAGGTCGTGCCCATGGACTTGGATGACTGAACCGCTGTCTCTCACCCGCCACCTTCACCTTCAAGCTTAATTCCTTTATACTTTACCTTTGTTTTTGACTTCCTCTGTTAAGACTTGTAATTCTTTGAACCATCCGTACTCTTGTTACAAATCTGGGTGTTCGTATGATTGCTTTTGTGCCTTCGCGATATAGAATCCTGCCTGTGCGTCCTTACTCTCATTCTTTGCCTTCGCGCGCTTCGGTTATTTTATTTGTGTTTTACCTGTTTCTTTCACTTCGTTGGATGGCCTTGTATGCCCGGGGAAGGTCGCGTGCCAACCCTCCCGCCCATGGAGAGGCTCACCTAGTGACGTCGTATCGTCCACGGGGTGTCTCTAACACCGAAACGGTTCTTTCCTTGATTCTTAGCACCCGGCGCCCACGCCTAAGGAGAGGCCTGCTACAGCAGCGCCGTATCGTCCCCAGGTGTCTAAAACGTCGAGTGCTTTGGGGGGGGGGGGGGGGTCGTTCCCTCTATGGTCTTTCCTTCCCATAGGTATCGGGGAACACCCTGCCAGCGATTCGCCGGTGTTTGGCGGTCTTATCTCCCTCCACAGTCTTTCCTACCCGTGGGTATCGGGGAGGTGACGCCAGCAACTAACTTTCCCCCCTTCAATTTCGTCTCCCTCCACAGTCTTTCCTACCTGTGGGTATCGGGGAGGCGACCCTGTAGATATTTGGGTTGGCGACGCCCGCGACGTCTCTCGCTGGTGTCGCCCTTCACGTCCTTCCGGACGACGCCTCGGGCGTTACCTTTACTTCGACATTGACTTTAATCCTTGCCTTGGTCGACGCTTGATGACAGTGAAGAGCTCAAGGTTTTGTCCGCGCCATCCACGTGGCGCTTCTTGTATGGCTGATGGGACGTTCCGTCATTCGACTTGATCCACGTGGCGTTGCTTGTATGGATGATGGGACATTCAGTCATTCCACTGAGTCCTGACTCCTGCTGTGCCCCTGACCCACTTTCGACGGCGCATCGTACCACTGGATATTCTGTTGATACGACGTTCTCTGATTTTAACCAGCGGTGCCAGGGTCATCCTTCCATCTTCTGCCACGTGGATCAATCGTGCGGTGCATCCATTCGCATCGTTTGGCGCTCTAACCGCTTTATTTAACTCTACAAACTCTGAAACTATCCTCATCATTTTCTCACTCTTCATAACCTACTTACTTTCTTTCTTCTTGCACCCTTCCTTCTTGCACCCTTTCGTTTCTCACGAAGGGTTGTTCCAGCATTCGCTTCCCTAGCTCAACTCTTGCATTTCCGGCAGTCCCTACACTCTTGACAATCCCTAATCTTGTCAAAGAATGTCTTCTCATGCTGCTTCCTCCAGGGTCAATCCCAAGGACTTGTACCCTTGGGCTTCGAGTGAACTTCTTGACGAGTGTTCATGCTTACTCGCTACCAGGGCCATAAGGGAGCACAAAGGGGATTCGTGTTCCTATGACCATCGGGCGTTCGCGAGGAGGCATGACGACGACATCGCCGTGCTCCCTTGCACTCTAGGGGAGCCAGTATGTGGAGACGAACGGGCCAACGAAGGGGTCCCTTTCTTTTACTTTTACCTGGTGGTGTTCAAGACCATCGGAGTGCGCCTACCCTTCTCCTGGTTCGAGAAGGAACTGCTGACGGAGATCAACGTCGCTCCGGCCCAGTTATACCCGAACAGCTGGGCCTTTGTCAAAGCCTTCGACATTCTCTTCGAGTTTCTGGGCTGTGCACCCTCGGTTGACCTCTCTCTTCACTTCTTCGAGGTGAAGAGGCAGAGACACAACCTCTGGGTAACTCTCAGTAATGTACCCGGGAGAGTTCTCTTCACACCCTTCCAAAGCTCGTTCACCGGGTGGAAAGGCCGGTTCTTCAAGATCTGCCGTACTGACCTTGTTCCCGACGCTCTGGATGGGTTTCCGCTGTACTGGGTGAGAGAGGCGAGGTCCCTCAAAACCAAACCCTTCAAGAAGCTGGCTCCAAGTGATCAAATAGCTTGCCGGATTCTTGCTGAGGCGGGAGGTTTTGACTCTGCCACTTTGATCAGTGATCCTGCCTGTTGACCAAAACGTTGGAGCTTTGCCTCGTCAAACTTGGATCGACGTGTGCGCCGCGTCAACCTCCATCCTTCACCGCGATCCACCTCAAGAACCTGCAAAAGAACAGAACGGCGCCGCTGCGGCCGATTGCACTCCAACGCCCAAGTCAGTGACTGAACCACCAATTACTAAGAGTAACACTCAAGAACTCTCAAGGAACCGTGAACCAGTTCTCTCTCAGTATACTCAAGAACTCGCAAGCGTAAAGAAGACAATCTGAACGTGCGTACCTCAGAAGTTCGTTGGGAAACTCTTATATACCTGGACACTTTCTCTCTCCTGGCAGTTACACACCTGGACACGTGGCTTGCATCCAGCTGTACACGTGCCTTCATCTGGAGCATCCTTGACTTGGGCGCTACTTCTGACTCTCCTTTGGCTAAGTTACTTATGCATGATACTACTCAGTGCATAGTTGTCTTGGAGCGCGATCTCTACTGGATTGGCGAGTTAGGGTGCCTTCGTACACACCTTCCCTGTGGTCTCGCCAGCTGCCTTCATGATCTGCACCACCTGTTTCACCGTGTATGCTCAAGCAAGCTGCCCCCCGACCTCATCCTCTGGTCAGCTGGGAAATGTCTATCTGCCTTCATCTCCGGCGATGTCCTTGTTTCGGCGATCTCTAATCACTTGGTCGCCTGGGTTTACATCTGGCGACTTCATCTTTAACCCGGTGACCGCCGGTTCTGGTGTGCTGGAGATCAGAGCACGCCAACTTAATAACTGGCGACTACACGAGCCCCCCGACTTCCTTCCCTTCTGCCAGCCAGGCGTCCCATCAACACGCTTATACAATAGCTTGGTGCCACGTCATCTGATGTGATTCCAATAGCCACATAGAACAAGATTCTTGACATTTTTAGGAATCACCTTGAGCTGGAAAATATAGAGGCACTTTCTTAGAAGTTGGATCATGGTTCTAAGAACTCACCAATAACAAGTACCAAATCCCAAACTCATTTGGATGAACCAAATATTGTCAAATTGAATCAACAAAGGAATTTAAAAAGAAAAGACCGAACAGAATTAAGAAACAAACAGAATATAGGTGCTGGAAAATTAGAAGAACCGAAACAAAAACAACTCAAAACACAAGGCAACATGAACAAATTGAAGAAGAAGAAAGGAAGGAGAAGAGAATGCTCATGGAGATGGAAGAATGGTTGGATGATCACGCCACTAGAAGTATGGATGCTCCTAGATGAGTGTGCAAGCCGCCACTTGAGGAAACCATGGTCCTTCAAGATAAGACTAGAGTAGAAGCTCAAAAGCTCTCCAAATGCTCACTCCAATTTTGAGTATAGTTTCTTTAGATGAATTCAAATCTGAAATTTACAAGGAAGGCACCTCTATTTATAGCCTAAGGTGCTGAAAAATGAAAGCTAAACAATTCAAAATTCCCTCCAAAAGCCACTAGAACCGGCGCTAATTGCCTAAGCAAGGAAGGTGTGATCCCTTCCTTCACTTTGGCACCCCCTATTCTACTCCTACACCTATCTACTAATACACCCCCCTAAAGGTCCTATTTAAAACCTAAAAGATGCTATAACAAAAGAGGTTTCTAAGGTTTCCCTCTAAGCACCTTCAACTAAAGACACTACAAAAAGAGAAAATAAATGTCCTCTAGCTCCCAAGGCTTTGAACATGCTTCTTGTAATCCTTTGAGGTGGACTTTGACCTCCATGGGCGTCCTCTATTTGTGCCTCCACCTCTTCTTGAGCTTGATGAGTGGCCTCCATGTTCTCTTGGGCTTGATCTCCATCATCATCACTTCCGACTACCAGGGCGGTACACAAGCCCCCCAGTCTTAAGCGAAGACTTTTCCAGCGAAAAGTCTAAAGGAGTCACGTCAATACCGATCTACGTGGCGCTGACGCAGAATTCCAAGCGGTTGTACTTTCTGCTTTCCTGACGCTCCACCAAACACTCCTCCAATCGCTCGACACGTGGCTTCATCAACGGTTACCTTTAATTGTCGTTTGCGCTTCCCAAACCCATTCGAAAAACCCTTAAACCCATTTCACTTCACTGTTCCATCACTTCTTCGTTTTCTCAGACGCTTCAACTTTCTTCTGCAAAAGCTCACGACGTTCTTCAACCTCCTGAATCACCAACTTCCTTCATCACTCTTCCGATCATAAAAAGGTACTCCCTTTACTTCTTCTGCTGGTTTTTCCTGCATTTTAACCGATTCGCATCATCCATTAACTGTCTGGTGCATACGTTGTGGGCTGTTTCTTCTATTTCTCCTTTCTCGTAACTTAGGGCTTCGTCTTTGTTACAACGAACCTTCGTTCGTTCGTTTTTCACCCTTCCTTCACGATCGAGTCAGCCTCTGCGAACCCTGATCACCTTTTCTTTTCTTTTTCCTTTACAGCTTCCGCGATGGCTCGCTCAAAGACCACCCCAAATCCTCCTCCCTCGTCTCGAAACCCTTCATCTCTAGCACACAACCCACCGCGAGCACCTGGTGCTTCTTCTTCTCAGGCTGAGAGGCCTGCACCATCTCGCTCTAACCTGGCTCAGGCTACTCCACCTGTCGCCGGAGGAGCCTCCGTTCCTTCCCAAGACTTCAAAAAATTATACCCATGGGCCACCCCGACCTTGTTGAAGGAAACCTCCTCTGTAAACTCCGCTGGGGCAGTTCTTCGATTGAAGAAGGGGGACGAGCCTCACCTGTCGTTCCACAAGGAGCATGACGACAAGATGATGGTGCTACCTTGCCCCCCCCCCCGACATGCCAGTGTGCGCCGACGACAAAGGGAACAACGGCGGGTTGTTCTGCTTCGTATACACCACCATGTTCAAGAAGGTGAAACTTAGGTTTCCCTTCACTCGCTTTGAAAGGGAGCTACTCACCGAGCTCGACATCGCCGCCGCCCAGCTCCATCCCAACAGCTGGGCGTTCGTGCGGGCGTTCCAGATCATGTGCGACCATCTGGGGCTGCCAGCGTCAGTGGACGTCTTTCTCTTCCTCTTTGAAGCCAAACACCCTGGAGATCGCCTGTGGGTGAGTCTTAACGGGATTGCTGGGAGGTTAATCCTTTCTATCTTCCAGCAATCTTACAAAGACTGGAAGGGCAAGTTTGTCCAGGTGCGCCCAAACGAGAAGGTCGCCTCACTGCTCGACGGCTTCCCCTTGTATTGGGTAAACAAGGGGAGCAAAGAGTCCAAGGGAAGCTTCAGGAGGCCAAGAAGTCCTGACAGCATGGGTGCTTTGGACAAGGATCTGTGCTTCTTTTGGAAATGCGTGGCAGACGCCAATATCACCTTCCTCACCACTACGCTCATCTTCTTCGAGTTCTTCGAAGATCAACTCGAAGTTCGCATAGGTTAGAGCTCGCCTCAGTATCTAAGTCATTACACTTGTCGTTACTTCTGCTAACTGTTTCTGGGCGTCTTGTGTGTTGTGCACAAGACTTTGGTTTTATTTTCTGCACCACTTATCTGCTTTTGCTGCATACTTGACTTATGTGTTTACCTTCCTCTCTGAACTAACCCATGTATCTTTGCATTATGCAGATCGTATGTTGGGCCAGGGAAAATTAGCTGAACTGAGGGCGCTCGCCCGAGCCCACGGGTTGGCATCGGGTTCCCAGACCGTGCCAAACTCAATGGTGGAGATCGCCGCCGCACAGGGCAGATCGCCACCCAAAGGCCCAACTCCTCCCGAGGCCCAGCCCGCCAATCAGCGCAAAAAGCTCGTCCTCAGGAAACCAAAGAGGAAAACCCCTCAAGTGGTTCATGAGGAAGAAGAGGAAGATGATGAGGTGACTGAAGATGGCCTTGTCACCAAGAGGAAGAGGGTGGCGCCTTCTTCACCACCTGCTCCACCTCCTCCTCCAACATCAACACCACCTTCCACCCCCGCTCCGCCTCCAACATTGCTTCCTCCACCAGCTCCCACCTCGCCAGTCCAAGCGGTTCCTCTGGCGTCTGCACCTCCTGTGGTTGAGGCCACCGAGCCTAACTTCATGGAGAACCCCCTGAGCGCCTCCACGCCTTATGTATCAGCTGGAGGGGGTCCCCCTTCAAATGCCTCAACCGCAAATGCTGCACCAGTCGGGGATGAAGGTGCTCACAACTCTCCAATCCTTATCACTGAATCCCCGACGTCGCCACCACGCCAAGAAACTCTCATTCCACAACCAACTCAAGAAGGTGGCGGCGAGAACCAACAAGAAGCCCCCCCGGTGCCTCCACAAGCAAACCTCTCTCTCGAGGTCAAAAGGGTGTGGGAGCCCTTTTCAGCAAAACTGAAGATGATGGCGGAGGATTTCCCCTCCATCATATCCAAAGCTGTGGAGAGTTCCACCAAGAAGCTCCAAGATGACATCTTCACACTCCGAGCGGAGAATCGCAGCATAAGGATCGAGGCGGAGAGGTTATCTTGCAACCTAACACTCGCCGAAATCGAACACTCCCGAGTTGAAGATGTTATGAGCACCGAGCTCCGGGTGGCACGCAAGGAGGCCACCGATCTACGCCATAAGGTGCAGCTCTTGGCACAAGAAAAGATTGAGCTGGAGAGCAAGCTGGTACCTTATCGCGTCAAAGTGGCTGACCTAGAGGCGTTGATCAAAGTTGACGCCGCCAAGGTAAAGAAGCTCGAACAAAGGTCAGCCGATCGGGAGGTCTTCTTGGGGAAGGTGGAAAAGGAGAGAGATGACACCATGGCCAAGCTTGCCGAAGCCAACGAAGGAAACGGGAAGATCGCCGCAGAACTGGCCCAGGTGCAGGCGGAATCCAAGAAGGTTACTGACGACCTTCTTCAGGCTCGGGAAACAATTGAAGAACTCAAGAAACAAGCTGACGAGCTGAAGCAGCAGAACGAGGGGCTAAAGAAACAGATTGAAGAACTTGAGCTGAGCTCTGCCCAGATTCTCGCTGCTGGATTCGAGGCCGCCCGGGAACAGTTCGCCTGCCTGTACCCCGACTTGGATCTTACCATGGTGTCCCTCAATAATGAGGTGGTGGACGGGAAGGTTGTTCCTTCTGAAGATTGATTGCTTCCCTCCATCCACGACTCTTATGCTTTCTCCTTACACATAATTGTAATAGATTTTCCCTTTTTCTGTACATGTACCTTGAACTGATGTTTACCTTATGATAAAGTCTTTGTACTTCTTCTTATAACTTCTCTGTCTGCTTTATCTCTTCTTATATAATTTACTTCAAAGAAATTAACTTAGTAACTTCGTAAGCGCAAACGTATACTTAACTGCTTCGAACCGCCGACTTTCGAACCATAACACTCTAACAACTTGCAACTCCAAGGTAACGAACCTTAGGATAAAATCGCTCTTCAAATAACGAACTTCAACTCAACTAATGGCTTAAGACACAGCTCACCCGATCTGCTTTATCAAAACGGGTCTTGACTTTCTCGCCATTGTTTGCATTTCTCCCGGTCGCCAAATACTCTTGGCGATATTAGCTTCCTCCTGCCTTCATAACTTGGCCATTGTTCCTTTATCTGGGGCAGAGGCGCCTTTCAGATCCTTCTCTACCTCCCTGAGCTTCAGAACAAAAGACCGGGTGGCTAGGCGTTCTCTTCGAACCTACCTTAGCCACCCTCCAAACTTCTTCCACCCTTTACACCATACCTGAACTCGTTCGGGACGAGAAGGATTTTATCTTGCCTGAACTCGCTCATCGGCGAGCAGGTCTTCAACTCGCCTGAACTCGCTCATCGGCGAGAAGGTCTTTAACTCGCCTAAACTCACTCATCGGCGAGAAGGTCTTTATCTCGTGCCTCTACATTGCCCCAAGGGTTACATCTCCTCTCCCCCAGAAACACTGAGGACTTTTTGCTGGTGCCTCTACATTGCCCCAGGGGTTACATCTTCTGATGGAAAAACGATCTTCTTCTAGTAATGATCTTTGTAATTTCTTCTTTGGATGAATGATGAAGGAGATATGATGAGCGGAAGCATTAAAGAAACTCAAGAGGAGTTTCCATGGATTGAAGTGGAGTAGGAATTTGTAAGAGTGAGAGGTGAGGCCAACTCACTAGGAAAGAGTCTAGGCTAAGTCTTGAAGGAGACTAACCTAGGGAGAACTTAAGAACAAGTAGAATGGCCAAAATTAGGCAACATTTCATTACTAATTCCAAGTTAAAGAAATACATATATAAGATGTTGAAGCTGGAGGAAGCTTCTTCCCTACCAAGGCTTGATGTGTGTTTGATGAAGAAAATGGCTTGGGTGCTTTGAAGATTGTAATAGGTTTTAGATTCATATGTAATTAGGCTTGTAAGTGTGTATGATTGCCTTTTGCTGTGTAACCTATCCTAGATGCCTAACCAAGTCTAGATCAAGCACATGGTGTGGTTAAATGGTTTTTAAAAAGTCTTTTGAAATGTTTTTAACAGTTTTAAAACAGTACACAAATAAATCTGTTTTATGGAGAAAGAATCTGTTTATTTCTTCTCTGTTAAAAAGGCTTTCGTTTAATGGTTTTTGAAAAGCTTTTTAAAATGCTTTTAACAGTTTTAAAACAGTACACAAATAAATCTGTTTTATGGAGAAAGAATCTGTTTATTTCTTCTCTGTTAAAAGGCTTTTCTAAATTTCTGTTAAGGCACCAAGGGAAAGCTCAGTTCGTTATTTCAGTTAAGCTGAGCTGGCCTGTGTGTGTTACTTCAATCTGTTTTACTGTGAAAGAACAGGTTTATTCCTTGGTGAGTTGAAAGGTTTTTCACAAGTTAGTTAGGGCTCCAAAGGTACCACTCAGACAGTTATTTCTGTTAAGCTGAGTTGGCAGATTTCACAAAATAAATCTGTTATGTTCAAAACTGAATCTGTTGTTTTCTTAACTGCTTTTCAACTGTTTTTTGAAAAGAAGTTAGAAACTGTTTTCTATATAAAGAAAAGTCTCTCTCACATGAAAAAGTGCTGAGGAATTACGCTTTTGACAGAGATTAAACAATTTCCATGTGAGAAGAAGGATTGAAAGAGTTTTTGAAAGGTTTTCCAAAGAGATTTTCAAGTGTGCTTGTTCTAGGAAACCTTGAATCTTGGTGAAGGTGCTGGTGCAGTTTCTGCAGCAAATTGAACTACTGTTTTTGAGTTCTTGCATCTTCTTTTCAGGTGTAATCTTTCCTTTATTCTGTTTTGTAAAGGTGTATGTGTTAGTCACTCCTTGATAGGGTTTCTTGGAGTGCAAGGTGTGCTGAAATAGGGTTTTTCAGCATTGTGTATGGTGTTCTTGTAGTGTTCAAGAACTGCTGGTTTTGTAAGTGATTGGCACTGTTTTTTAGTGAATTCCACCTTGGGGTAAGGTGAGACTGGATGTAGCTCTGTATGAGTGAACCAGTATAAAAACGTGTGTATCTTGCATTCTCATCCCTGCACTCTTTTCTGTTTTTGCTTAATTCTGTCAAGAACTAAATCTGTTCTTTTTAAATTGAATCTGTTAATTCTGGGTTAAGTGAAAACTGTTCTTCCTGTCTTGTTAAAGTTTTCTGATCATAAACAAGGTTGCTGCATATAATGGCTTAAGTGAATTGTGAACAAACTGACCATTCATTAAAACCTGTGAAAGGATCATTCTTCTTGAAATCTTGTGTTGTGTAATTTTGGTTGATCTCTAAGCATAGCTATATCCTTCATCCTCACAATATTAAGCTGATCTGGTTCTGTTCTGATTCTCTGTTGATCACAATTTTACAAGTGAACAAAATTCAAATTGTGCCAATACTGCTCTGAAGAATCAATCTGTTTCATGTAAAAACAATCTGTTCTTTTTGCCTCTGGAATACTGAAAAATTGTGTGTTCTTGCGAAAATTTTATAAGCTCAATTCACCCCTCCCCTCTTGAACTTAGACACTAATAGACCCAACAATTGGTATCAGAGCTAGGGCTTGTATTTTGCTCAAGTGTGTGTATGATGTTTGAGTTTAAAATGCCTTTTGCTGAAGGTGCATCTATTAATAGACCTCCTATGTTTGGTGGTGTTAACTATGCTTTCTGGAAAATCAGGATGAAGATCTTTATGGAATCTATTGACATTGGAATCTGGGATGCAGTGGTCAGTGGACCTTTTATACCTATGCAGGTTGTCAAAGATGAAACAATAAAGAAGCCTTGGTCTGAATGGAGTGAAACTGAGAAGAAGAAGGCCCAATATGATTCTTTAGCCAAGAATATCATCACCTCTGCACTGAATATGGATGAGTTCTTTAGAGTCTCTCAATGTAACTCAGCAAAGGAGATGTGGGATGTACTAGAGGTGACTCATGAAGGAACTGATGATGTGAAACGGGCAAGGAAGCACTCATTCATTCAGGAGTATGAGCTATTCAGAATGCAATCTGAAGAAAGTATTGCAGATGTGCAGAAACGATTTACACATATTGTAAATCACCTCATTGGCCTTGGTAAAGTCTTTGATAAGGAAGAGCTCAACATAAAGGTATTAAAATGTCTTGATAGGAGCTGGCAGCCTAAGGTAACAGCAATCTCAGAATCCAGAGATTTATCCAAAATCTCCACTGCTGCACTTTTTGGAAAGCTGATAGAACATGAAATTGAGCTGAAAAGATTGAAAGAACAAGAGACAGTGGAAAAGAAGGCCAAAGGAATTGCTCTGAAAACTACCATAGAACATGATGCAAGTGAGGAAGAAGGTGATCCAGAACATGATGAGACTGTGAGTCTGCTCACCAGGAAATTCAGCAGATTTCTTAGAAAGAAAAACCGTGACAGAACTCAGCAGAGAAAGAGGTATTCCAAACAACCTATTGATTCAAATTCTTCCAATTACACGTGTTTTGGATGTGGTAAACCAGGTCATATAAAAGCTGATTGTCCAAACAATCAAAGTAAAGAAAAATCAGCAAGCAAGAGGAATGACAAAGGGAAAGGTAGAAGAGCATATATCTCATGGGAAGATAATGATGTATCCTCATCTAGTGATTCTTCAACTGAAAGTGAAAAAGCAAATCTTTGCTTCATGGTGAATGATGAGGGATCCAACTCTGACTCAAAAAACAGCAGGAGAAACCAGTGGTATCTAGACAGTGGCTGCTCAAAGCACATGACTGGTGATGTGACTCAGTTTATAAATCTGAAACTCAAAGCTGAAGGGCATGTCACATATGGAGATAACAATAGAGGAAAAATTCTTGGAAGAGGAGATGTTGGCACTAAAGACTCAACTACAATTGAGAATGTTCTATATGTTGAGGGGCTAAAACATAGTCTTCTAAGCATTAGCCAGCTGTGTGACAAGGGATACAAGGTCAATTTCAAAGCAAATACTTGTACAATTGCAAATGAAAATTCTGGTAAGGTGTTGTTCACTGGAAAAAGGGTAAACAACATTTATCTCCTAGACATTATTAAGAGCTGTTCTGAAAATGAGTGTTTGCTATCTAAAAATGATGAGTCATGGCTGTGGCATAGGAGACTAGCTCACATTCACACAAATCACTTGAATAAGCTAAAATCTAAGGAACTTGTTTCTGGCTTACCAAACATAAAGTTTCAAAATAACAGATTGTGTGATGCTTGTGTAAAGGGAAAACAGATTAGAACTTCTTTTAAATCAAAAGATATGGTTTCTTCAAATAAAGCTTTGGATGTTTTGCATATGGATTTGTTTGGACCATCTAGGACTGCTAGCTTAGCTGGAAATTACTATGCTTTGGTGATTGTTGATGACTTTTCAAGATATACATGGACCTTGTTTCTTGCTTCTAAAAATGATGCATATAAAGCTTTTAAGAAACTTGCTAAGGTTCTGCATAATGAGAATGAAAATAGGATAAAACAGATTCGTAGTGATCATGGGGGAGAATTTCAAAATGCAAAGTTTGACAAATATTGTGAAAAACATGGGATCATACATAGTTATTCTGCTCCTAGGACACCCCAACAAAATGGTGTTGTTGAAAGAAAGAATAGATCACTAGAAGAGTTAGCTAGGACTATGCTAAATGAATCTGGTTTACCTAAATATTTTTGGGCTGATGCTGTATATACTGCTTCTTATGTGCTTAACAGAACATTGATTAGACCAATCCTTAAGAAAACTCCCTATGAATTGTATAAAGGAAGGAAGCCTAGCATTAGTCATCTTAGGGTGTTTGGCTGCAAATGTTTTGTTTTAAATAATGGTAAGGATAATCTAGGGAAGTTTGATCCTAAATCAGATGAAGGAATACACATTGGTTATGCTATAAATGGTCATGCTTATAGAGTATATAATAAAAGATTGCTTGCTGTTGAAGAATCTATACATGTTGTGTTTGATGAAACAGATTTTTCTGTACCCAAATCTGTTGTGGATGAACCTGGTATGGATGATTTAAGAACAATTATGCAACAGAATCAATCCAGTGAGCTTGATGCTACTAATCCAAATTCTGTCAAAGAATCTACTGTGAATGCAGGACTACCTAAAGAATGGAAGACTCCAAGGGATCTCACTCTTGACAATGTGATTGGTAAAATTAAGAAAGGAGTCTCAACAAGGAATTCACTCAATAACTTCTGCAGAACAGTAGCTTTTGTGTCTCAGATTGAACCTAAAAGCCTGGAAGAAGCACTGCAAGACAGCAATTGGATAACAGCAATGCAGGAAGAGCTGAACCAGTTTGAATACAATGAAGTGTGGACTTTGGTTCCAAGGAAGCATGAGATGAACATCATAGGAACCAAGTGGGTGTACAGGAACAAGATGGATGAACATGGAGCTATCACTAGAAATAAAGCAAGACTGGTTGCTAAAGGGTATAACCAAGAAGAAGGTATTGATTTTGGTGAAACCTATGCACCAGTAGCACGTCTTGAAGCTGTCAGACTTCTTCTAGCATTTTCCAGCATACAAGGCTTCAAGCTATTTCAAATGGATGTCAAGAGTGCATTTCTAAATGGCTACATCAATGAAGAGGTGTTTGTATCTCAGCCTCCAGGATTTGAAGATCACAAGAATCCAGAACATGTGTTCAGGCTTAAGAAAGCCTTATATGGATTAAAGCAAGCACCTAGGCAATGGTATGAAAGGCTGAGTGAATTTTTGCTGTCTCAAGGTTATAGCCGTGGTAATTCAGATAAAACTCTCTTTCTAAAGAAGAAAAGTGAAGATATCATACTTGTGCAAGTCTATGTAGATGATATTATCTTTGGATCCACAAATGAAGAGATGTGTGAAGACTTTGTGAAAACCATGAAAAGTGAGTTTGAGATGTCAATGTTAGGAGAAATGAATTTCTTCCTTGGTCTACAAGTTAAGCAACTCAAGGATGGGATTTTCATAAGCCAAGAAAAATACTGCAAGGAACTGCTCAAGAAGTTTGATATGAATCAATGCAAAGCAATCAGCACTCCTATTTGAACAAGTTGTTAGCTGGATCAAGATTCTGCAGGAAAATCAGTGGATCAAACGAAATATAGGGGTTTAATTGGTTCCTTATTATATCTAACTGCCAGCAGGCCTGACATTATGTTTGCTGTATGTCTATGTGCTAGATATCAATTTGATCCAAGGGAATCACACTACAATGTAGCAAAGAGAATTCTGAAATATTTGCAAGGATCTAAGGATGTTGGATTGTGGTATCCCAACAAGGTATCCTTGAATTTGATTGGTTTTTCAGATTCTGATTTTGCAGGTTGCAAAGTTGATAGGAAGAGCACAAGTGGGACTTGTCACATGCTAGGATCAAGTCTAATCTCTTGGCATTGCAAGAAGCAAGCTTGTGTTGCTCTCTCCACAGCAGAAGCAGAATACATAGCTGCTGGAAGTTGTTGTGCTCAAACCTTATGGCTAAGGCAGCAGCTAAGCGATTTTGGTATTCTGTTAAATAACATACCTATAAAGTGTGATAATACAAGTGCCATAAATTTGTCTAGGAATCCTGTCATGCATTCTAGAACTAAACATATTGAAATTAGACATCACTTTTTAAGAGAACATATAGCTAATGGAACATGTGATATACAATTCATTGGTACTGAGTTTCAATTAGCTGATCTATTCACTAAACCACTTGCTAAAGACAGGTTTCACTTTCTTTTAAATGAATTGGGTATAATTAGCTTGAATTGTCCTCTGCAGTGAAAATTTCAATCTGTTGTTTTATGTTTTAACATGTTTCGTTCCCTGTTTCAAAAATCACAACTGTGACTAGGAAAGAGAAAGATTTATTTTTTTCTCTCTCTCACTTTATTATTGACTGCTTTTACGGTTATTGACCAGCAGATCCATGCAAATTAATGTGTGGGTATCCTAACTAATTGGATTTTGTGTAGATGCAACAGATTTGATGTACCAAAATCAGGTTCCAAGATATTCCTACGTGAATCCACACCTGAACCTGCTGCACCATTGGAATAAAATCTGCAGCATATCTGTGGGATTTGATTTTTCTTCAAAATTCATTATTTCCAAAATCTGATTACATTGCCCTGGATTAAAATTTGTGCTTTTCAATTTTGGTTTAATAATTCTATATAAACCCTGCTCAAATCAGTTCTTTCTCACACTTTCTCATTTGTGCTATAAGCTGTCCAGATTCACACTTGCTTCACCACAGGTTTCATTTCTGTTCTGAGTGATAATCTGTGCTGTTTTTGATGGCATTTTCATGTGTTCTTCTTGAATCAAAGTAGTAAAAATGATGCGGAAGCAATGGGTGAGTGAAACAAAGCCCTCCTAGGAGTTGTGTTGGCTTTGAAGGTGCATGAGGAGTGTGATGTTTGAGTGGTTCGGCCAGCTCAAGGGAGAAAGGTGAAAGGATTGAAGTTTAAAGCCTAGATTTCTAGGAGAAGTAAAGCTAGTGCACAAAATTGGCAGCATAACAATACTCAATTAAACTTGAAAATACAAGGTGTAGGCTCCTCCTTTTATAGGCTAAGGAGGACCATAATGCAACCCTAATGCTAGCCAAATGAAATGTAAATGTGAAGCACATGGGTGCACATGGCACATGGGTGCACAAATGAGCACATGGGGAGGGGTGTGTCTAGTTTTTATGCTCACCCCCTCCATGGTCTTTCTAGAATGTTCACACAAATATGCTTTCTACACCACTCTAATTACTAAGCACCCCTAATGGGCCTTTTATGTAACAATTACAAAGGTCATCTCTTCCCAAAACCGTAGCTTTGACCCATGTGTATGTGAAGCTAGACGGTCTAGAAGGAATCCTCATCATGGCCTAGACGCTCCTTATGTAGCCGCTCCTCATCATGGCATAGACGCTCCTCTTCATGGGCTAAACGCTCCTTTTTGAGTCTAGACACTCCTCATCATAGGCTAGACCGTCTAGTCTTGGAGGCTTGGCTTTCATCGTGTGGTGAGCTTGGGCCCTCCTCCATCATCCCCTCCCTCTTGAAAAGGATTTGTCCTCAAATCCAAAGCTTTTGCTTTTAAGGGGGCTTGTTGTGGCTGGATGGTGTCCATCATCTCCTCCTTCGGGAAAAGATCTATCCTTAGATTTGCTAACTTGATCTCGGATAGCAGCCTCTTGCTTCGTCAAGGTGTGTCCTCCCGGATCAAATATCAACCTATGAGAATCTTGAAACAAAGCAAAGGAGTTAGAGTGAGTATTTGGAGAACAATTAATTGTGTGAAGTTGCCATCTTTGTTTTTCTCTTGTTTTGGTCAACTTCTCACAATGCTTCCCTTTTGATGGTTGTAGGTGCCTTCTAATCCTCTTATGTTTTCTAAAATTTCCAAAAGTAGTTACTTTTTCCTTAGGCATAATCCCTTTAGGAAATGGTGACAACTTTAAAAAGGCAAGAGGACTATGTTCACATACAACTTCAAATGGAGAGATATGAGTAATCTTGTGGACTACTCCATTGTATGCATGTATAAAAGGAAAAGGATTCTTATCCCAAGAATTGTGGGTGTCCCTCATGATTTCGTGAAGCATAGAAGGGAGAGCTATGTTTTCAAATTTTGGAGCTCTATCCCTTATTTTTGAAAATAAATCATGGAGGCTTGTCACTTTTCTTAAGAAGAGTTTATCCACTTCCATGAAGAAAGAATCAAGACCTTTTGTCGTCCTAGGAAGCTCTAATTTGAAATGTGTGTCTTCCCATGGATCTTTTACAAAAGGTGAAGGAGTATAGAGTTCTTGGGACGTTGCCTTAGGTGTAGTTTGAAAACAAGAGTTATACCTAAAGTAATGTCTTTGAACTTCTTTTCTCATGGGTGACAAAAGTTTTCCTCTTAAAAGCTCTAGAGTTTTATCAACTCTAATTTGACCCATGAGTTCTCCTTCATGAAGAATTTCTCTTTTATGTGTGAAGGTAGTCTCGTTGATACAACCTTTGTTCATGGAAATTTCAATTCTTTGCAAAGGTTGTCTCAATAAGACATGACAAGTTTCTTTAGGCACTACTTCACATAAAAAATTGTCTTTGTAGATGCCTATAGATGACTTGACCTTCACTTGGTGATATCTTGGCATGTATGTAAAATAATCTACTATATTTTTATCTATGCAAACCTTTTTTAAGGATTCTTCTTTTTTTTCTAGGCTTGCAAGTGTTCGTTTACAAAAGGTAAGGCTAGGTTGTTCAACAAGAGGTATATTTTCAAATGTATTTTCAACTTTTCCTTCTTGTTGAATGACCTTGTGGGAAGGAACACTCTTCTCCCACACCTTTTGTTTCCCAAGGTTTTTCTCTTGCTTTTCTATTTTTACATTTTCTTCACTCTCACTAGCTTCTTTTTCTTGGCTACTATTCTCATCTTTGTCCCTTAAGATCATAGATCTTTCATTGAAACATTGAGATGCTAATTGATCATTGCCAAGGTATTCTAAACATGGAATTTCTCTAGCTGGAGTGTGAGAGATATGCTTGGTTAGGTTTTCTTGTCTCTCTTTCCTAGCTCTCCTAGGGAATTGTTGATGATATTCATTTTTCCGAAGACTTTCTTCCCCAAGATAATCATGATGTTTAGAGCTAGATGCATGAGAATGTAATTTTTTTGAAAATTGAGACTTCGCATTCTTTGCTTTAGTCAAAACATTAAGTTTAGTCTCACTCTCCAATTGTCTATATGCAATTGATTGCACAGTTTGTGAAACTTCTTTCAAAAGAGTTTTTAAAGATTTTAATTCACTTCCAATAGACTTTGTAGAATGAGAAGAAGAAGACATGGCTAAAGTTTTTGTGTATATAAGTGTTTTACCTTAAGGAAATTTAGGAAAGTCAAAGAAGGTAGTTTTCCAGGTAAGGGAGGTGAGTCACAAAGGACTACTTAAATACCAAGCCTTTGCCTTAGCCAAAAACTATCCCTCAATGTCTTCACACAAAACTTTCTCTTAGTAAACCACTTAGAACACAATTAAGTTGAGAAATCAAATTTTCAATGAAAGAAAACAATGCAAGCTACTAATCAACAAAGCTAGTCGGTTTAGCACACAAATTAAACAAAATCAAACATGCAAAGCGTAGCTATGAAAGCAAAAGAAAAGCAATTACAAACAAGTAACACTTACTAATCAAGAATGCTATACTATTCGGCCCTAGGTGAGGCTTCTTGGACACTTTGAGCCCTTGAAGACACACTCACCGTCTAAAGCGTAGTTAACAAGGTAATTAACAATAAATCAAGTTGCAAAGGAAAATAAGAGAACTCCCTTTGTTGTTCCTCCTTTTGGTTAGTGCACTTCTTTGTTGTCTTGATTGATGATCTCCTAAGTGTTTGTAGTGTTTGTTTCAAGAAAGCTTGTTTCGGCTTTGGCTTTGTCTCCTCCTTAGAATGTTGGCTTTAATTCTCCAATTTCCAGCACCTATTCACAAGGGCTAAACCTTAAACCAAGTCAAATTCCATGCACATAAGCACCAAGGGAGAAATTAAATTCCAGCACTCAAAAAGAGAGGTCAAGAAACAAAAGCAAGAAACAAATTTAATTGAAAGAAAACAGTACCACCAAAAGGATTTATAATATGACAACTTAGAAGGAGATTCAAGAAATTAAAGCAAACAATTAAAGGTACTCAATAAAAGTTGGCACACAAAAGGAATTCCTAAAGAAAAGCACTAGATTAGATGACCAAATAAAAAAACAGCACCACTGGAAAATGTTGTGGGCCAGAAAACGTGTTTGTTCCCCGATTTATGCTGAGCTGTAATTGTAAAATTTGTTTCTGAAATTTGGATGCAAGAAAATTCAGGATCTTATCTAAATTTTGGCTTTGGAATCACCTAAAACGCATGCACCATTTTTTTTTAATAATTTTTGCAAATTTGGTGTGCAGTTAGGCCAGCTGGAGCGCTCAAGATTTGCACTCTGATTTTGTAAGATTTATCATTTTTTTTCTGTTGCTTCTTTTGACCTCATTCTTTTTTTGTCTTTTCTATAACACTTTAAACTTGCATTTTCCAGAAATTCAGAATTTTCCTATGGGTGGAAAAATTTTGTTAAACAAAACAGCCCAGAACAGAGAGATGATACAGGGGAAATCTGGAAAACTGGAAGAAAACAGCAAGATAACCAAAATTAACACAATGGAAATGTAAGAATGGAAATTGTGTAAGAACTAAGACACAATTATGAACTCAAACTAAAAATAAAAAGCACCAAAGGATCAAAATAACAGCAGATTAAAGCAATATAAAGAGACCCAAAAACAAGAAACAATCAAGCCAATAATAGGACTACTAAGAATTGTTGACAAATATGGATTCACATGACTTGACACAACATTTATAGATTCAGAAAATAAAGACTCAAAGCATAAAATGAAGCAATTATAAGAAAGCAATAAGGACTCAATTTCCTAAAAGAAAAACAGCCACACAATGGTGTAAGGAATCCTATCACAAGCTGCACAGAATTTGTTCAAGATCAATTGAACAATTGTGCTTTGGTTGGATCTTCCATAAGCACACCAAGAACAAATTAAAATATAAAAACAGCAAGACAAGTAAGGAATTGAAATGACAAAGATGAAATAAAGAAGAACTGAAATTAAAAGACCAAGCTACTCATCTTGAAGAACCAAAAGCTCATGATACCAAATGATGGCATTTTCATGTGTTCTTCTTGAATCAAAGTAGTAAAAATGATGCGGAAGCAATGGGTGAGTGAAACAAAGCCCTCCTAGGAGTTGTGTTGGCTTTGAAGGTGCATGAGGAGTGTGATGTTTGAGTGGTTCGGCCAGTTCAAGGGAGAAAGGTGAAAGGATTGAAGTTTAAAGCCTAGATTTCTAGGAGAAGTAAAGCTAGTGCACAAAATTGGCAGCATAACAATACTCAATTAAACTTGAAAATACAAGGTGTAGGCTCCTCCTTTTATAGGCTAAGGAGGACCATAATGCAACCCTAATGCTAGCCAAATGAAATGTAAACGTGAAGCACATGGGTGCACATGGCACATGGGTGCACAAATGAGCACATGGGGAGGGGTGTGTCTAGTTTTTATGCTCACCCCCTCCATGGTCTTTCTAGAATGTTCACACAAATATGCTTTCTACACCACTCTAATTACTAAGCACCCCTAATGGGCCTTTTATGTAACAATTACAAAGGTCATCTCTTCCCAAAACCGTAGCTTTGACCCATGTGTATGTGAAGCTAGACGGTCTAGAAGGAATCCTCATCATGGCCTAGACGCTCCTTATGTAGCCGCTCCTCATCATGGCATAGACGCTCCTCTTCATGGGCTAAACGCTCCTTTTTGAGTCTAGACACTCCTCATCATAGGCTAGACCGTCTAGTCTTGGAGGCTTGGCTTTCATCGTGTGGTGAGCTTGGGCCCTCCTCCATCAGTTTTTCTCTAGAATTGTTTGTTAATAAACTGGTGCAGGAAAACACAGATTGAGCATGGCATCCTCATCACACAGAAGGAAGAAATCCAAGGAGCAATCCAGCAGCAACCAAGGCATTCTGGAGAAATGGTTTGCTGGAGATTCTGAAGCAATGACAAGATACATTCATGAGACAAGCAGGAAGCAAGTCAATGCACCCAAAGTGCTGGAATTTTCCTGGCTGAGAGAAGAAAATCTGACTGAAGCAAAAACCTTGCTCAAGCATCAAAAGCTGAAGAATTTTCTAGAGATGACTGGAAATGTATATCCAGATTTGGTGAAAGTTTTCTACAGCAACTTGATTCAAGATGGCAAAAATCTGGTCTCCCATGTGAAAGGTGTGAAGCTGAAGATTACAAGGGAAATATGGAGCAATGTGGGAGGAATCAAATATTCTGGAATGAAGGTAAGCAAAGGGAACACTGCTGGAATCCAGGGATTCAACAAGATGCAGTTTTACAGAAGTTGTGTGAGGAATCCTGCTGAACCAGTAGCTAGATTTCATGCTGGAAATCTCACAATCATTCCAAGACTCCTTGCCTACATCATTGCTTGGCAGCTCACTCCAAGAGGAAGTAATCATGCAATTCTCCATGAAGAGGACTTGATTTTACTATACTGCATCATGAATCAACTCAAGGTAAATTGGGTAAGTACTATGGTGGAGCATATGCTCAAATCCACAAGGTTACCAGACTATCGCTTTCCATATGCAATTTTTGTGTCAAAGCTAATAGATTACTTTGAAGTTGACACTACAAATGAAAGAAATGACACAATTAAGGCAGCAAGTGAGATAGACAACTCAACTCTCCTCAAGATGGGATTTCAAAAGGAAGATGATAGCTGGATATTCAGAAGGAATGCTGCAAACAGAGCTGAAAATGAAGCTGTTGATCTAGAAAATGAAGAAGAAAATGATGATGGAGTGCAGAACATGGATGCATCACCAGTACACTCTGCTGGACATGAGGATATTGCTGCTACAAGCCAAAATGAAATGGTTGCATATGAGGCACCTGAATACAGAGGTGAACCTTTGTCTATGTTTGAAAGACAAGTGCTAAGCAGGCTGGACACACTCACATATGAGCAGAAAGCACACTATGAGATGACCTACGCTAGGTTTCAACACTTGGATGATCAACTTGAAGGAGTTCAAGTGCAGCTAGCTGAACTTTATTACAACAACAAGTGATCCTATTTCTAAGTCTTTATCTTTTATATGTTGTTGAGCAATTTGGAATTAATCTGTACTGTTTCGTTTCTGCACTGGTGTTTAGTTGTTTTGTGATTTGTAATGAACCTCTATGGTTTATTGGTTTTATTTGAACTATTATGTATGGCTATTATTGTTTCTGTGGTATTTTGTGCTCCCGTTCTGTTTGATGAATCCAAAGGGGGAGAAGAATAGCCTAGAGAACAGCCTAAGAATAGCCTGGTACAGGTTCTGCAGATGATATTCACAGTGGCTGCTGATATGATTCAGATGTTAAATCTGCAGGTATATCATTTCTAAATCTGTTGTTCTGCTTTAACACCTGTTTTCTTTGTATACAGTTCTGTACAGATTTGGTCATGATCCTTCTTCAAAGCTGTTCAAAGCAAAGGGAATTTGTCTCCATCAAACAGGGGGAGATTGTTGAAGCTGGAGGAAGCTTCTTCCCTACCAAGGCTTGATGTGTGTTTGATGAAGAAAATGGCTTGGGTGCTTTGAAGATTGTAATAGGTTTTAGATTCATATGTAATTAGGCTTGTAAGTGTGTATGATTGCCTTTTGCTGTGTAACCTATCCTAGATGCCTAACCAAGTCTAGATCAAGCACATGGTGTGGTTAAATGGTTTTTGAAAAGTCTTTTGAAATGTTTTTAACAGTTTTAAAACAGTACACAAATAAATCTGTTTTATGGAGAAAGAATCTGTTTATTTCTTCTCTGTTAAAAAGGCTTTCGTTTAATGGTTTTTGAAAAGCTTTTTAAAATGCTTTTAACAGTTTTAAAACAGTACACAAATAAATCTGTTTTATGGAGAAAGAATCTGTTTATTTCTTCTCTGTTAAAAGGCTTTTCTAAATTTCTGTTAAGGCACCAAGGGAAAGCTCAGTTCGTTATTTCAGTTAAGCTGAGCTGGCCTGTGTGTGTTACTTCAATCTGTTTTACTGTGAAAGAACAGGTTTATTCCTTGGTGAGTTGAAAGGTTTTTCACAAGTTAGTTAGGGCTCCAAAGGTACCACTCAGACAGTTATTTATGTTAAGCTGAGTTGGCAGATTTCACAAAATAAATCTGTTATGTTCAAAACTGAATCTGTTGTTTTCTTAACTGCTTTTCAACTGTTTTTTGAAAAGAAGTTAGAAACTGTTTTCTATATAAAGAAAAGTCTCTCTCACATGAAAAAGTGCTGAGGAATTACGCTTTTGACAGAGATTAAACAATTTCCATGTGAGAAGAAGGATTGAAAGAGTTTTTGAAAGGTTTTCCAAAGAGATTTTCAAGTGTGCTTGTTCTAGGAAACCTTGAATCTTGGTGAAGGTGCTGGTGCAGTTTCTGCAGCAAATTGAACTACTGTTTTTGAGTTCTTGCATCTTCTTTTCAGGTGTAATCTTTCCTTTATTCTGTTTTGTAAAGGTGTATGTGTTAGTCACTCCTTGATAGGGTTTCTTGGAGTGCAAGGTGTGCTGAAATAGGGTTTTTCAGCATTGTGTATGGTGTTCTTGTAGTGTTCAAGAACTGCTGGTTTTGTAAGTGATTGACACTGTTTTTTAGTGAATTCCACCTTGGGGTAAGGTGAGACTGGATGTAGCTCTGTATGAGTGAACCAGTATAAAAACGTGTGTATCTTGCATTCTCATCCCTGCACTCTTTTCTGTTTTTGCTTAATTCTGTCAAGAACTAAATCTGTTCTTTTTAAATTGAATCTGTTAATTCTGGGTTAAGTGAAAACTGTTCTTCCTGTCTTGTTAAAGTTTTCTGATCATAAACAAGGTTGCTGCATATAATGGCTTAAGTGAATTGTGAACAAACTGACCATTCATTAAAACCTGTGAAAGGATCATTCTTCTTGAAATCTTGTGTTGTGTAATTTTGGTTGATCTCTAAGCATAGCTATATCCTTCATCCTCACAATATTAAGTTGATCTGGTTCTGTTCTGATTCTCTGTTGATCACAATTTTACAAGTGAACAAAATTCAAATTGTGCCAATACTGCTCTGAAGAATCAATCTGTTTCATGTAAAAACAATCTGTTCTTTTTGCCTCTGGAATACTGAAAAATTGTGTGTTCTTGCGAAAATTTTATAAGCTCAATTCACCCCTCCCCTCTTGAACTTAGACACTAATAGACCCAACATAAGAGACTCTTATTTATAGGATAAAGTCTCTCAAAAAACTCTCAAATGAGAGTGTGACAAGTGTCACCACCTTATTGGTGCAAATCCTCTCCATTAAGAAGAAGACATGTGGAGACTCATGTCTTCCTTGCCTACATTTCTATTTGGACCCCTCTTTTACTGTTTTACACATTACTTTGTTTTCTATTTACATCTTTCTCTACTTTGGCCCAAAATACAAGGCCCAAAACTTCCTAACTACTCTATACAATTTTTACAAGGCTAAGAAGAAGAAAAAGACTTTACAAACTCTTCATTAAAGCTCGATCTTCGTCTATCTTCTTGGCCGAAAGTTTTGAGGCTGGACGGTTTCCATCATCCCCTCCCTCTTGAAAAGGATCTGTCCTCAAATCTGAATGATGCTCAATGACAGCAACCTCTGTTTATTTGATGGTTTCCTTCTGGGTCAAATGTCAATCTGCAATAAACATCAAACAAACATGAGATAAATTTCCTTTTTAGAAGAAAATTAAAAGAAAAGAAAACTAAACAAAAATAAGTCCCCTTTTCTTTAAAATTCTTTTTAAAGAAAAACATAAGGCCCATTTCAAAAATATTTTTGTTCACTTTGTGTTGTTTATTACCCAAGCTAGGCAACAACATCACAAAGTGTTGTTTTTGATATTTTTGTGAAGAAGAATGAGCATTATATAATTGAAAAGAAGAGTTCAAAGTATTGCAATCCCCCTTTAAGGATTCTTTCTCAACCATGCTTTCAGGGGGTGTCATAAAAGACTCTTCTTCTTTGTGGGTTTCCTCTTCTTCTTCCTTTTCAATCAAACATTCTTCTGTATTTTCTGTGGAGGAAATATTTATATCTATATTTGGTTCAGCTCCAAACATAGATTTTTCTTCAAGCACATCCTCACAAGGGTTTTCTAGAGAAGATAAAATGTTATCGATATCTGATTCAACTCGAAAAAAAGAGTTTTTTGTACTTTCCTTTTTCTCATTCTCTTCTTTCTTTCTGACAAGAGCTTGGAATTTTTCTCTAAACTCCTTTTCTCTTCTAACATATTCTTTTTCTCTGTATATAAAATTTCTTCCTTTTTCTACAAGCTCTTTCATTTCTTCTCTAAGCTTTTTCTTTTTCACATATGAAGGTGGAACAAACTTTCTTCTCATACACATCTTCAATTCATCCCAATTCAATATTTCTGATTTTCTACCAATTCTAACATCTGCTTCCCTTTGTATCCACCAAGACCTAGCATATTCTTGAAAAATTAGAGTAGCCATGGAAAATTTTCTAAATTCATCCAATTGATGTTTTTCAAAGATTTGATCAACTTTTGTTTCCCATTCTAAATATGCTTCAACATTTTTATTTCCATCAAAGTAAGGAATGTATACTTCAGACTCAGTAGAATAATATAAACTTCTAGGCTCAAAACACATCCCTTCCTTTTTATTATAATGAGGATTATAAATCTTTCTACTATGACAAGAAGTATACATAGACATATTAAGCTTTGTATTTAAAAGATTTTTCACAAGAAGGAAAGTGAGTTTAGCACACAAGGTAAATTCCCAGGAAAGAGAGGTGGGTCACAATGGACACTCTTAAGTACCTAGTCTTTCCTAGCCAGAACTTATCCCAATGCACTTCACAAATCTCCTTCCAATGAAAACTTCTTCAACACAAACAAAGAGTTTTCTAAAGAAAGAAACTAAAAGAAAGCTTTTAAAATCTAAGAATTTAAATTGCAAAAATTTAAACTAGACGACTCCTAATGGTGAGGTTTGTAGGCACTTGTGAACCTTCAAGACACACTCACCGTCTAAAGCGTGTATCTAATAAGAAAATTAAAGAAAACTTGTAGGAGATGGAAGAACACCAAAGGCTCTTCCAAGACACCTAAAGTAAAGATAATGGCCAAATTACAAAACTATTGAAATCACACAAAATTTTTTTAAAAAATAATCTTCAAAGTTCTCTTCTCTTTTCTCACAAGTGTTTCTCTCCAAGCCTTTACTTGTTTGTCCTCCAAAGGTGAGTACCCCTTGCAAAGTCCTTTGCCTTCTCTTAGGATGCTACCTAGAAGTTAGCTCAATTCTCACAAAGAACAAATTCAAGGTATATTCCACTTCAAGAGGTCAATAATAAAAGCAATAAAAGCTCAATTTGAAGAGTGAAACTCAAAGGAGATGAGAGATGACAAACACAAAGATTATCCATAAAATCAAGACAAGCAAGAAATTAAAGGTTTTCAAGAAAGTAAGCACTCAAAAGAAGCACCTAAAGATTGGCACTAGAATTGGATTAAAAAAAGAAAAACAAAGAATGATGAAAATTCTTAGTAGACCATGAAATCCAAAATGTTGCTGCCCAATGTAGCTTGGTCCAAAGAACTCAATTCTCGCGGGTCCCGCGCTAAGGAACTCCAATTGCCAAATTTCTCACCAAAATTTACGCTCCCTCATTATTCAACAAATTCCAATTTGCTTTCACTGATTCTACTTTAATTTCTTCAATTAATTGCACACCTTGCTAGTACTTGATTCACCTGCACCTTCGGCACACCATTTCTCATCAAATTCTTCAAATTTACGGACCCCACAATTCACTGCATCAGCTTCAATCAATTTGTAATTCACAAATTGAATTCAAATGTAGACATACTTTTTTTTATTTAATTAAAATCTGCACCAAAATGATCAACAATTTCAAGCAATCAAATCTGAATCAGAACAGCTAGTATGAAGACCTACGTTTCTCAATTACAATTTCAAAATTCACCAACAGCTTCACTTTGCCAATTTCACAAGCTAAACCGGAAAATTCTGCATCAAGACTTGCACCAGTAAAATTCTTGCTTCAACAAAATTGAACCAATTTAGTTTACGCACTTTGCTTTCTCTATCTCACTTTTCTTGCATTCAATGAGGCAATTTTAATTAAATCTCTGGATCAATACACCAACCAATTATGCACCGGAATTTTACTCAATTAAGCATTGCATCGTAAACACCAATTATGAACCAAATGATGCAAACAATTCAAGTCATCATACTACATCACAACATCGTGATCAATTCATAAACAGTTTCAATGCACAAAATTATACCACCAAATTACACTAATCAAAAGATTAAAATTGTGCAGCTGCGAACTATTCAACAATATACACCAATTATGTGCAGGATTTTGTACCAAAATAGCCAAACCATAAAACTTCTGCACCCAAATCTACATCAAAACAATTACTACACTGTTAAATCAATTGCCAATAACTTGTTTATGTTGAATTAGTTGTTGGTCCAATTGAATCACCACAGGAAATCCTTCAATCCAGTATAGAACACCAAGTGTTTGATGGAATGCCTATTCCAACTACTCAACACAAACTACACTGAATCAAAATTACACCGTCTCAGATCAACCACTCCACTACTCAACTTCTCTTATTTCGAAGATTAACAGAACAGAACAATTGTAATTAAAATTGCACGTAAATGTAATTGAACGCACCTCTTCAATTCACAGAAATTGAATGCCACTGGACTTCGCTACACCTTCAACTCACACAATTCTAATTCATGCTTATTGAACAAACACCTTGGCTGCAATGAATCAATTCATACGAAACACTACAGTTCCTTTTTGGTTAGTGCTCGCTGAATCTCAAATTCTCCAGCAAATCGCTTCAAATCGATCGTCTTCTCCGTTAACCGGTTTCGCCGGAAAATTGAAACTCCTCTGTTACTGATTCTTCCAGCAACGCACCAAATCTCAAGCAAATTCTGATTTCGGCGGTTCAAATCTCCTTACCGCAATATCTCATTCAGTGTTCTCCAATCACTTGATTTAAAAATCGTTCCAGAGAATGAAGAATGTAGATGAAAACGCACCGGAAACTCACAGTTTCAACGATTTAGGTCGCCGGAAAACACAACTCCTCGCTGATTTAGGTCACTGGAAATCGCAAAAACCTCTGTCCACTGATTATGTTCGCCGGAAGCCGCAAAACCTCCTTACACCAATTTCGTTTGCCAAAAACCGCAAAACACCTCCGTTCGTGATTCCTCCAACACCACACCGCTTCAATTAGATTTCACACCGAACAAATTCTTCGTCAAACTTATGTTTCTCACCTTCGCACCAAACTCAGCTCACACGTTTTCAAAATCACATCAAGAATGAAGAACAAGATGAACGGATTGAAAACGCATATGAACGTGAACGTGAACGTGCAACAGATTTTCGTGAAATTTTGACAATACAAACGGATTCGGAACTGCTATTCGCACCACAGATCCAATGAGATCTCACAAACAAGTCCAAACTACTCTTCACACCTGGAAATTTCTTTTAGAACCACGAACAATTTTCGGAAAATTTTTCGAGAATTTTCGAAAATGAATTTTGAGAGAGTAATAATGGAAACCTAACTCAAAGAAAATTGCTAATGATCTAGTAGCAATTTATGAACTCAAAAATGAAAATCAAAAGCACTCAAGAGCTCTAATCTATGAAGAAATTTGAAAAAAAACTTCAAAAAGTTCAACTAATGGAGTTTATGACAAATTTTGACTAAACATGACTCTAGACAAAACATATATGATTATAAAATCAAAATGACTCAATTATATGAAAATTTCACCGAACAAATTTGAAGAAAACTCAAAAAATTCAAAAGCACACATGAACATGAACACAAGAACACCTAAAAGCACATACATGAAGGTTCAAGTAAGAACAATTAATTTGAACCGAACAAAAAGACAAAAAAACACAAAATCAATCGGTAAACATTCAAGACAATCAAGAACATTATGAACAACACGGAATTTAGAAAAAAATAGAAGAAGATCTTACAACCAAAGCTCTGAATACCAAATGATGGAAAAACGATCTTCTTCTAGTAATGATCTTTGTAATTTCTTCTTTGGATGAATGATGAAGGAGATATGATGAGCGGAAGCATTAAAGAAACTCAAGAGGAGTTTCCATGGATTGAAGTGGAGTAGGAATTTGTAAGAGTGAGAGGTGAGGCCAACTCACTAGGAAAGAGTCTAGGCTAAGTCTTGAAGGAGACTAACCTAGGGAGAACTTAAGAACAAGTAGAATGGCCAAAATTAGGCAACATTTCATTACTAATTCCAAGTTAAAGAAATACATGTATAAGAGACTCCTATTTATAGGATAAAGTCTCTCAAAAAACTCTCAAATGAGAGTGTGACAAGTGTCAACACCTTATTGGTGCAAATCCTCTCCATTAAGAAGAAGACATGTGGAGACTCATGTCTTCCTTGCCTACATTTCTATTTGGACCCCTCTTTTACTATTTTACACATTACTTTGTTTTCTATTTACATCTTTCTCTACTTTGGCCCAAAATACAAGGCCCAAAACTTCCTAACTACTCTATACAATTTTTACAAGGCTAAGAAGAAGAAAAAGACTTTACAAACTCTTCATTAAAGCTCGATCTTCGTCTATCTTCTTGGCCGAAAGTTTTGAGGCTGGACGGTTTCCATCATCTTCTCTCCCCCAGAAACACTGAGGACTTTTCACTGGTGCCTCTACATTACCCCAGAGGCTACATCTTCTCTCCTCTGGAAGCACTGAGGACTTTTTACCCTTCCTCGCCTGCACTCGCTCGACGGCGAGGAGGTCTTTAACTCGCCTCAGAACGCGCAAGGGCGTTGAGGTCTTTTAACTGGTGCCTCCGATCGCCGAAAGACGATGAGGACTTTAACTTTAACTGATGCCGCCAATCGCCGAAAGACGATGGGGACTTGTAAACTTTTTAGAAAGCATGCAATATATCTTTAACTTGCCTTAAATCACATATAAGTGACAAGGTCTTTCTTCAAAACTTTTGGAAAACAACAAGCATGCAATCTGAAACACCTTAAACTTTGAAAACTCTTCTTTATTGGGTGGCCTCATTAAAAACCCTCCTTAGGGAAAAAAGAGTGCCCCCTTCAAACTGTTTTAACAGAAACATTGTAATATAACTTCGTGTTTGTCTTTACTTACAAAGTTCTCAACTGTAATATAACTTGACGTGCGTGGCGTTCCAAGTGCGAGGAATCGCCCCTCCTTCCAATGTTTCTAAGCGGTAGGCGCCGTTCCCGAGTGCCTCGGTTATTCTGAACGGTCCCGTCCACTTAGGCGACAGCTTATTCTCCATCTCGTACTGGTGGGCTTTCCTCATCACCAGGTCGCCTTCCCTGAACTGTCTTGGCATCACCTTCGAGTTATATCTTCGTTCAATCCTTCTCTTCACCGCCTCGGCTTTCAATCTCGCCTCTTCCCTGACCTCATCCAGCAAGTCCAGGTTCAACCTTCTCTCCTCATTCGAGTCTTCCTCCACGAAGTTTTGGAATCTCGGCGAGCTCTCCTGGATCTCTACTGGAATCATTGCGTCGCACCCATAGACCAAACTGAACGGGGTCTCATGGGTTCCTGACTGCTCGGTGGTGTGGTATGCCCAGATTATACGGGGTACCTCCTCAGCCCAACTTCCTTTGGCTTTCTCTAGCCTTCTCTTCAAACCTCTTAGCAACACCCGATTGGCTGACTCTACTTGGCCATTCGTCTGAGGGTGCTCAACGGATGCAAACACTTGTTGAATTCCCACCCCTTCGCACAGCTTCTTCAACAGGTGACTTGCAAACTGAGTCCCATTGTCCGACACCAGGCGCTTGGGCACACCAAACCGGCACACAATGTTCTTCCACACGAAACCTTCGATCTTGTGTGCGGTGATCTGGGCCACTGGTTCTGCTTCGATCCACTTGGTGAAATATTCAATCGCCACCACCAAGTACTTCATTTGCCTGATCGCCAGCGGGAATGGTCCCAGGATGTCGATTCCCCATGTACGGCCAAGGGCTATAAATCGACTTCAACTCCTCGGGAGGCGCCTTGTGCCAATCGGCGTGCTGCTGGCATTGCTTGCAGCACTGCGCATACTTCTTGCAATCTTCTCTCACTGTTGGCCAGTAGTAACCTGCACGGAGAGTCCTTGCGGCCAGAGCTCGACCCCCGACGTGGCTTCCGCATATCCCTTCATGGAGCTCTGCCATAATTCTTGTACATTTTTCCCCGTGCACACATTCCAGGAGTGGGTGAGTGAACCCAAACCTGTACAACTCGCCATCAATCATTGTGAACTTGTTAGAATTCTTCTTTATCTTCCTAGCCTCTGTCGGATCCAGCGGGAGAAGGCCATCCGCCAGGCACCGCTTGTACTGTGTTACCCAGGTGTCTGGCTCATGGGTCGTGCAGACCTGCGTCATGTTCACCTTTTCTCCCCGACATGCTCTTATTCTCGGCGATCTCAAGGTTTCTTGCGTCAAAGACCTGTGACTTCTTGTCGCTTTTTCCGTCGACTTGCTTATCTGAAGAACCAGGTGATCTGCCACAAATGCTCTCGGCGTCTTCAGAGTTTCTTGAATCACCGTCCTCTGCCTACCCCCCTTGCCTGAACTGGCGAGCTTAGCTAGTAAGTCAGCTCGGGCATTCTGCTCTCTGGGCACATGCACCACTTCAAAGGAGGCAAAGGAACTCTTCAATTCCTGTACATACTCCAGGTAAGCCGCCATTTGTGGATCTTTAGCCTGGAACTCGCCTGTTACTTGCCCCATGACTAGCAGCGAATCACTCTTTGCCATCAGCACCCTAGCTCCCATCTCTTTGGCCAGCAAGATCCCGGCGATCAGTGCCTCATATTCTGCTTGATTGTTGCTGGCTTTGAAGGCAAACCTCAAAGATTGTTCGATCAGCACGCCGTTGGGTCCCTCCAAGATGACCCCAGCACCGCTACCCTGCTGGTTCGACGATCCATCCATCGAAAGCACCCAACGAAAGTCATCCCCCTCAACTCGTGCTGCTTCAGACGAGAGCTCGACCACGAAATCTGCGAAGATCTGTCCCTTAATCGGACCTCGGGGCTCATACTTAATATCAAACTCCGACAGCTCCACTGCCCACTTCACCATCCTTCCCGCAACATCGGGTTTCTTCAAGACCTTCTGGATGGGCAAGTCGGTCATCACCAGTATCGTAAAACTGTGGAAATAGTGGCGCAACCTCCTCGCCGAAAATACCACAGCCAGTGCAGCCTTCTCCAGGGCCTGATACCTTGTTTCGGGGCCCTGCAGCACCTTGCTAACAAAATAAATAGGTTTTTGAGCCTGATCTTGGTCCTGGGCGAGCACCGCACTCACTGCCCTCTCAGTTACAGCAAAATACAACCTGAGAGGGGTTCCCACCAGCGGTTTGCACAAAACCGGCGGGCTCGCCAGATATTCCTTAAGCTTGATGAAGGCTTCCTCACACTCCTTCGTCCAGGCAAACTTGTTATTGCGCCTTAAACACTGGAAATATGGATGGCCCTTCTCTCCGCTAGCCGACACGAAGCGAGACAGGGCGGCCATCCGACCTGTAAGCTGTTGTACTTCCTTCACAGTGGCTGGGCTCCTCATCGCCAGGATGGCGGCACACTTATCCGGGTTGGCCTCTATTCCTCTTTCAGTTAAGAGGAATCCCAGGAACTTTCCCGCCTCCACGCCAAAGATGCACTTCTCGGGATTCAGCTTCAACCTAAACTTGGCGATCGTAGTGAACAACTCCTCCAAGTCCGCAACGTGCTTGCTTTTCTCTGGCGAGGTCACGACCATGTCATCCACGTACGCTTGCACATTCCTTCCCAGCATCGGTGCAAGTACTCGATCCATCAACCTCTGGTACGTGGCCCCCGCATTCTTCAGCCCAAAAGGCATCACCTTGTAGCAGTAACACGATCTCTCGGTCATGAAGGCAGTCTTCTCTTCATCCATGGGATGCATCTTTATCTGGTTGTACCCCGAGAAGGCATCCAGAAAACTCAACAACTTACACCCTGCAGCACTGTCCACCAGGGCGTCTATGCTTGGTAAAGGATATGAGTCCTTCGGGCAAGCCTTATTCAGATCAGTGAAATCGACGCACATGCGCCATTTCCCATTACTCTTCTTCACCAGCACGACATTGGCTAGCCAATCGGGGTACTGTACCTCCCTAATATGACCTGCAGCGAGGAGTTTCTGTGTTTCATCTCCAATCGCCTGCCTCCTCTCCTCGTTGAACTTTCTTCTCCTCTGCCGCACTGGTCTCACCAAGTTGTCCATCGCCAAATGATGGCACAAGAAGTCGGGATCGATCCCGGGCATGTCCGAAGCGGACCATGCAAACGCATCCAGATGCCGCTCTATCACCTTGGCGATCTGGTCCTGGAGCTCGACCTCCAGAGATCTTCCCAGCTTGAAGATCTTTCCTCCGATCTCTCTCTCGAGCCACTGCTCGATGGGTTTTGGCCTGGTTTCTCTGGCGATCACCGCCCTGGCGATCCCCAGCTCCCTCGCTTTCTCAGGGCGATTCCTTGCCTCTTCTTCCTCTAAACCGGTGTTCCCCTCCCCCAGCTCAGCGTCCACCGTCACTACGTCACTTCCGGCGGTCTCTTCTATTACCGTCGATCTGGGCTTCACACCAGGAGGCGGGGTGGTTGTCACGTAACTCACAGACCTTTTGTTTTTCAGGCTATTCTCATAGCACTTCTTCGCTTCTTTCTGGTCGGATTTGATGGTGATCACCACCCCCTCCATAGACGGCAACTTCACCTTCATGTTCCGTGTCGACGGTATAGCGCCTATTCTGTTGAGCGTGGGTCTTCCCAGCAGAATGTTGTATGCTGAAGGAGCGTTTACGACAAGGTATTTGATTTTCTCTGTTCTCGAACCCGCCTCATCTGTAAACGTAGTCCTCAACTCGATGTACCCCCTGACCTCCACCTGGTCACCAGCGAAACCATACAAACACCCTCCATAGGGCCTCAGCTGGTCAAGGGGTAGCTCCAACTGCGTGAAAGTCGGCCAAAACATCACGTCTGCCGAGCTTCCTTGGTCCACCAGAACCCTGTGGACCTTCCTTCCTGCTGTGATCAACGAGATGACTATGGGATCGTTGTCATGAGGCACAACGTCCCGCAGATCCTGCTTTGTGAACGTAATGTCCACATCCGGCGAGTGGTCTTCAAACATATCCACCGTCATCACAGACCTCGCGTACTTCTTCCTTTGTGACGCGGTGCATCCACCACCCGAGAAACCTCCTGCAATGGTGTGGATTTCCCCGTGGGTAGGCATCTCATGCTGCTGAGCCTCACCACCTGCTGGTTGGGAGCTCGACGCGCCCCCCGTCCTTCTGTCCAGCAAGTAGTCATTTAGGAACCCACTCTTGACCAGATCGTCGAGCTGGTATCCTAAAGCCAAACATGAATCCACGGTGTGGCCAAAGCCCTGGTGAAACTCACACCAGGCGTCTGGCTTTGGTCTCAGCACCTTGTCGCCCACCTTCTCGGGCGCTTTCAACCTAGCTGATATATTGGGAATGGCGATCAGGTCCGCCAATCCCATGACAAACTTGTGCTTTGGCGGGCGATTGTACTCCCGACGTGCTGGTTGCGGGCGCCCTTGGCCCCTGCCCTTGTTCTTCCTTGGATCATAAGGATGGCGAGTCCTCTGATCCCTCCTGGCCGTCGCTGTCTCCAGCACCCTCTGTGGCTGGATCCTGGTCTGGGCACGTGGCCTGGCGGTAGCCACGCTTCCCCTCTTCTCGGCGACTTCACTCTCATCGGCGATGTGGGCCACCGCAAGTCGCCTGACCTCAGCAAACGTGGCAGGGTGAGCCCTGATCAATGCTTCACAGAATGGTCCCGGCAGCACGCCCTTCTTGAATGCGTAGACCAACATTTCTTCATCTTTGGCTGGCGATCGAACCATCTGCGCCCCAAAACGATTTAGGTAGTCCCTGAGGGACTCTCCCTGATACTGCCTTATATCGAACAAATCATAAGACACCCTGGGCGGTGCCTTGTTCACGATGTACTGCTCGACGAAGATCTTCGAAAACTGTTGGAAGTTGGTTATGTGACCTGTAGGTAGGCTCACAAACCATTCCAGAGCCGTTCCCTGGAGTGTGCTCACAAACATCTTGCAGTACACGGCGTCTGACCCTCATGACAGCATCATCTGCGTATGGAACGTGGTGAGATGAGCCTCAAGATCCTCCACGCCGGTAAAAACAGCCTTAACAGGTACCACACTCGCAGGGATAGGCGTGTCAGTAATCGCCTGAGCGAAAGGCATAGGAAAAACACGAGGCGGCGTCGACGGCGCGACCTCTTCAGCGACTGGTCGCCCTCGCTGCTCCTGAAGAGCTTGACGCAGTTCTTCAGTCACTTTGCTAAGCTCGTCATTCCTGGCCCGGGAGGCGACCAGGTCCTCATGCATTCTCGCCTGCTCTATACGCGAGGCTTCCACATTCGCCTGCAACGAACGCATAATTTCCACCATCTGCGCCATAGTCATGGCGCCTTCAGCAGCAACGGGCGCAACTGGACTTGAACGGTTGCTTCTCATTTTTCTCATGAAAACTTGGCAAATCACAGAGTGCAATGAACAACACCTCCTTCAGCGACGATCGATTCAGCGATCAATCGTTCAGAACCTTGCGAAACTTCGAAAGAAACCTCAAGAACACAGAAAACCTCCACAGAAACGCGTAACTCCACCAGAAACCACCGCTTCTTCCACGAAAAACCAAACGAGCCAAAGAACTCAGATCTCACCGAACAAATCTCGCGTAAGCAGCAGAAAACTTCACCTCACCGAACAAAAATCCAGACGAACGGTGGAAAACGCGAAATTACCAAACAGAACCTAGATGAACAGCGGACAATGGTTGCACCAGCACACAACCACACAGAAAACTGCGAAAACCTCCAAGAACTCACGCTGTGGATGGGAACAGGTTTTACACGGCCCCACGGTGGGCGCCTGATGATCCTGCCTGTTGACCAAAACGTTGGAGCTTTGCCTCGTCAAACTTGGATCGACGTGTGCGCCGCGTCAACCTCCATCCTTCACCGCGATCCACCTCAAGAACCTGCAAAAGAACAGAACGGCGCCGCTGCGGCCGATCGCACTCCAACGCCCAAGTCAGTGACTGAACCACCAATTACTAAGAGTAACACTCAAGAACTCTCAAGGAACCGTGAACCAGTTCTCTCTCAGTATACTCAAGAACTCGCAAGCGTAAAGAAGACAATCTGAACGTGCGTACCTCAGAAGTTCGTTGGGAAACTCTTATATACCTGGACACTTTCTCTCTCCTGGCAGTTACACACCTGGACACGTGGCTTGCATCCAGCTGTACATGTGCCTTCATCTGGAGCATCCTTGACTTGGGCGCTACTTCTGACTCTCCTTTGGCTAAGTTACTTATGCATGATACTACTCAGTGCATAGTTGTCTTGGAGCGCGATCTCTACTGGATTGGCGAGTTAGGGTGCCTTCGTACACACCTTCCCTGTGGTCTCGCCGGCCGCCTTCATGATCTGCACCACCTGTTTCACCGTGTATGCTCAAGCAAGCTGCCCCCCGACCTCATCTTCTGGTCAGCTGGGAAATGTCTATCTGCCTTCATCTCCGGCGATGTCCTTGTTTCGGCGATCTCTAATCACTTGGTCGCCTGGGTTTACATCTGACGACTTCATCTTTAACCCGGTGACCGCCGGTTCTGGTGTGCTGGAGATCGGAGCACGCCAACTTAATAACTGGCGACTACACGAGCCCCCCGACTTCCTTCCCTTCTGCCAGCCAGGCGTCCCATCAACACGCCTATACAATAGCTTGGTGCCACGTCATCACTTCCGACTACCAGGGCGGTACAATCAGCCTGGAGTTCAACGCTGGGACTCTCGAAAAGTACATATGTAAGAGCCACTGCCTTAGAAACTTCGGCCTTCATTGCTTTGTAACTGTGTATGTCTTGCTTCATGGTGTCTCTGACACGTTTATCTCCCTTGGTGCAGGTTCGAAAATAAACCAAGAAAGGAGGACACGACTTACTCGAGCTCTGCGGGCTGGGAAAGGGGCTTCGCCTTCCTCCAGTGCTGATTCTGATGGCCACTGAGAAATGGCTTGTTCGTGTTTTTGCATGATTTGTAGCGTTTGCTCCGTTTGTGCTACTCCCATTATATTGAACATTGCTTGTAACAACAACTTTTCAATATCATACTTGATTTTTTGCAACGCCACTTTACTTTGCATATGCTTCGCGTACCGCGCGCTTTTCTTTCGTCCTGTTCTTCCAACAGTGCATGCCTTCACCTGGGCGACGCCTTCACAGGGGCGACGCCTTTATCTAGGCGACGCCTTCTTTCTTGGCGACGCATCACATTACTTCAAACGGAGAAAGATAAAGGCTGAAAACCAAGGCACTTCTTTTTCTCAAACTGGTTTTACCTTTTGATGGCATTTTCATGAAGTTCTTCTTGAATCAATGTAGAGTATGGGGCGGAAGCAATGAATGAGAGTGAGCAAGATCCTCCTAAGAGTGGTGTTGATCTTGTAGGTGCATGATAGGTATGGGTATTGAGTGGTTCGGCCAGCTCAAGGGAAAAGATGAAGGAATTGAAGTTTAGAGCCTAGGATTCTAGGGAGAAGCAAAGTTGAGCACAAATGGGCAGCATAACTTTACTCACAATAAACTTGAAAAATACAAGGTGTAGGCTCCTCCTTTTATAGGCTAAGGAGGACCATAATGCAACCCTAATGCTAGCCAAATGAAATGTAAATGTGAAGCACATGGCTGCACATGGCACATGGGTGCACAAATGAGCACATGGGGAGGGGTGTGTCTAGTTTTTATGCTCACCCCCTCCATGGGCTTTCTAGACCGGCCTTGGTAAATTTAGAGGTTTTTTTAGAAACTCTAAGTTTACCTAGGTTGGTGTTTTAGGTGCCAAAATTAATTCTAAGAAAATTACAAATAAAGTTCCTATGCTAATTTTGACAAGAAATTAAAGTCTACTCTACACTAGAGTTTATGGCATTTGAACATGTAAAAGAACGTCTTCTTTGATCCTCTTGGCCATAACTCTATGGTTGGCCCAAATCTACCCTTTGGTGGGCTTGCATGTGGGCTTGTGCTTGGGCCTCTTCCATCATCCCCTCCCTCTTGAAAAGGATTTGTCCTCAAATCCAAAGCTTTTTCTTCAACTAGGGGGATGGTTGTGGCTGGATGGTGTCCATCATCTCCTTCTTCGGGAAAAGATCTATCCTCAGATCTACAGACTTGATCTCGGATAGCAACCTTTTGCTTCGCCAAAGCTTGTCCTCCTGGATCAAACGTCCACCTATAGAAATAATCAAATAAGGCATAGGTGTTAGTTTGCAAATTAATTTTACTAGGTTGCCATTTTTGTTTTTCTTTTGGTTTTGGCAACCTTGGACAAAGTTTCTCTTTTAATGGTTGTGTGTGGTCTCTAATCATCTTATGTATTTTAAAATGTTCATTTGTGGTTACTTTCTCTTTAGGCATAAATCCTATAGAAGATGGTAACAACTTAAAAGGAGAAAGATGATTGAACCCACACATAACTTTAAAAGTAGAAATATAAGTAGTTTTGTGAACTACTTTATGGTATGTTTGCTCACCTCTAGAGTTGTGTGTGCACTTCATGATTATTCTAGGCATAGTAGAAAGAGCTAGATTTTCAAATATATTTTGACCATGTGTTTGAGGATGATAAGAATTTAAAGTGTGCAATTTAGTTGCAAGTTTTCCAAAGGAAATCCTCAAATCATGGTTTGCGTAATTTGGAACTCTATTCAACACTATGCTTGAAGATAAACCATGACGATGTATCACTTCTCTAGAGAAGAGTTTATCCATAACCATGAAGATTGAATCACAACCTTTTGTTGTCCTAGGGAGTTTTAATATGAAATTTATATCTTCCCAAGGATCATTTGCAAAAGGTGAAGGAGTATAGAGTTTATGAGACATTGCCTTGGGCGTAGTTTGAAAACAAGAATTGTACCTAAGGTAATGTCTTTGAACTTCTTTTCTCATGCGGGACAAAAGTTTTCCTTTTAAAAGCTCTAGAGTTTTATCAACTCTAATTTGTCCCATGAGTTCTCCTTCATGAAGACTTTTTCTCTTATGTGTAAGGATAGTCTCGTTGTGACAACCATTGTTTATAAGGATTTGTACACTTTGCAATGGTTGTCTCAATAAGATATGACAAGTTTCTTTAGGCACTACTTCACATAAAAAATTGTTTTTGTAGATGCTTATAAAAAACTTGACATTCACTTGGTGATATCCTAGCACATATGAGAAATAATCTATTTCATTTTTATCTATGCAAGCTTCTTTTAAAGACTCTTCTTTTTCACTTAGGCTTGCAAGTGTTCCTTTACAAAAGGTAAGGCTTTGAGGTTGTTCAACAAGACACATATTTTCAAAGGTATTTTTAAATCTTTGGTCTTGTTGAATGACCTTGTGGGAAGGAACACTCTTCTCCCACGCCTTTTGTTCTTCAAGGGTCTTCTCATGCTTTTCTTTTTCTTCTTTTTCTTTAGCTTCCCTTTCGACTTCCCCTCTCTTCTTTTGTGTTTTTCTTTCCTTTCTTTCTTTATGGGAAGCAAACAATTTTTCTACCCTCATTTCCCAATCTACACATGCTTCTATATTTTCTTTTCCATGGAAATGGGGTTGGTCTACCCTAACCCCTCTTGGGTTTTCTTGTTCTTTCCTATCTCTTCTATGTCTTCTAGGGGGTGCTTGATAATAATCATTTACTCTAATGCTTCCCTCCCCAAAAGAATCATGATCTTTAGAGATATATGCATGAGAAGGTAATTTTTTTAGAATGTGAGACTTCTCATCCTTTGCTTTAGTCAAAACATTAAGTTTAGTCTCACTCTCCAATTGTCTATAAGCAATTGATTGCACAGTTTGTGAAACTTCTTTCAAAAGAGTTTTTAAAGATTTTAATTCACTTCCAATAGACTTTGTAGAATGAGAAGAAGAAGATGTACCGCTCTGGAGGTCGGATGCGATGACGTGGCATCCTGTTATAGTGTAGGCGTGTTAACAAGGCGCCAGGTTGACAGTTGGGAAGGAGGTCGGGAGGCACGTGTAGTCGCCGATAGTTAAGTTGGCGTGTTCCGGTCTCCAGCGTACCAGGATGGGCGATCGCCAGTTTGGGATGAAGTCGCCAGATGCAGACTCAGGCGACCAGACAGTCGGAGATCGCCAGAACAAACACATCGCCGAAGTTAAAGGAGAAGCAGATTATGAAGGCGGCCGGCGAGACCACAGGGAAGGTGTATGAAGGCCCTACCTCGCCAGTTTCAGTAGAGATCGCACTCCTGAGTTAGCTATGCACTGGGCAGCACCATGCATAAGTAACTTAGCCAAAATGAGAGTAGAAGTAGCGCCAAGTCAGGGAGCCTCCAGATGATGGCACGTGTACAGTCGGATGCAAGCCACGTGTCCAAGTCTGTAACTGCCAGGAGAGAGAAAATCACCAGGTATATAAGAGTTCTTAACAGATTTCCTAAGGTACGCACGTTCAGTTCATACACTTTACGCTTGCGAGTGAGAGAGCTGTTTGTGAGAGAGATTTGCACGGTTCCAGTTCTTAGTATTTGGTGATACCGTCACTGACTTGAGCGTCGGAGTGCGATCGGCCGCAGCGGCGCCGTATCGTTTCTTTGCAGGTTCTTGAGATAGATCCAGAGGAGGAACGGAAGTGAGAAGCGGCGCGCACGTCGATCCTTTGACGAGGCATTCTCCAGCGCTCCGGTCAACAGGCAGGATCATCAGGCGCCCACCGTGGGGCCGTGTAAAACGTGCTCCCATCCACAGCGTGAGTTCGTGGAGGTTTTCGAGGTTTTCTGCGCGGTTGTGTGCTGGTGCAACCGTCGTTCTTGGTTTCTCTGAGTTTCGTTCGGTGAAGTTTGTGTTTTAAACCGTTCGTTTGGTTTTTCGATCGGTGGATTCGAGTTCTTTCGAGTGGTTGTTTGGTTCGCGGGGAAACAGTGGTTTTGGTGAAGCTGCGTTTTCCTTTGAAGGCTCGCGGTTTCTTGAAGTCCTTGCGCAGTTTCTTGAATCTTCTCCGATCGGTCGCTGATTCGTTCGTGATTGAAGTGTTATTTGCTGTACTTCTGTGGTTCGCTGAAGTTAATGAGAAAGATGAGAAGCAATCGTTCCAGTCCCGTGGCACCCGTCGCAGCTGAAGGCGACGCCGCCATGACCATGGCGCAGATGGCAGAAATGATGCGCTCGTTGCAGGCCACTGTAGAAGCCTCGCGCGTCGAGCAGGCGAGGATACATGAAGACCTGCTCGCCTCTCGCGCCAGAAACGAGGAGCTCAGCAAGGTAGATGAGGAGCTGCGTCGAGCTCTTCAGGAGCAGCAGGTTCGTTCTTCCGCTGAAGAGGTGGCACCGTCGACGCCGCCTCGTGTTTTCCCGATGCCTTTCATTCAGGCGATTACCGACACGCCAATTCCCACGAGCGTGGTCCCGGTTAAAGCTGTTTTTACTGGCGTGGAAGATCCGGAGGCTCATCTGACCACGTTCCACACCCAGATGATGCTGTCAGGGGGGTCGGATGCTGTCTACTGTAAGATGTTCGTGAGCACGCTCCAGGGAACGGCGATGGAGTGGTTTGTGAGCCTACCTAATGGCCACATAACTAATTTTCAGCAGTTCTCGAAAATCTTTGTCGAGCAGTATATTGTGAACAAGGCACCGCCCAGAGTGTCCTATGATCTGTTTGATATAAGGCAGTACCATGGGGAGTCCCTCAGAGACTACCTCAATCGCTTTGGAGCGCAGATGGTCAGGTCGCCGGCCAAGGATGAAGAAATGCTGGTCTATGCCTTCAAGAAGGGCGTGCAGCCAGGGCCATTCTGCGAAGCCTTGATCAGGGCTCATCCAGCGACGTTTGCTGAAGTCAGGCGACTTGCGGTGGCTCACATCGCCGACGAGAGTGAGGTCGCCGAGAAGAGAGGCAGTGTGGCTCCCGTCAGGCCACGCGCCCAGACCAGGATCCAGCCACAGAGGGTGCTGGAAACGGCAGCGGCGACCAGAAAGGATCAAAGGACTCGCCATCCTTACGATAGGAGAAACAAGGGAAGAAGCCAAGCGCGCCAACCGCCAGCACGCCAACAACCAGCACGCCGGGAATACAATCGCCCGCCTAAGCACAAATTCGTCATGGGACTAGCGGATCTGATCGCCATCCCTAACATAGCTGCTAGGTTGAAGGTGCCCGAGAAGGTGGGCGACAAAGTGCTAGGGTCGAAGCCGGACGCCTGGTGCGAGTTCCACCAGTGCTTTGGCCACAACCTGGACTCGTGTTTGTCTTTAGGATACCAGCTCGACGATCTGGTCAAGAGTGGGTTCCTAAACGACTATCTGCTGGACAGAAGGACCGGAGGGGCGTCGAGTTCCCAGCCGGCAGGTGGAGAAACCCAGCAACATGAGATGCCTATCCATGGGGAGATCCACACCATTGCAGGGGGTTTCTCAGGTGGTGGATGCACCGCGTCGCAGAGGAAAAGGTACGCGCGATCGGTCATGTCAGTAGACATGTTTGAAGATCACTCGCAGGAGGTGGACATTACATTCACCAAACAGGATCTTCGGGACGTTGTGCCTCATGACAACGATCCCATTGTTATTTCGTTGATCACGGCAGGGAGGAAGGTCCACCGAGTTCTGGTGGACCAAGGAAGTTCGGCAGACGTGATGTTCTGGCCGACTTTCACGCAGCTAGAGTTGCCCCTTGACCAGCTGAGGCCCTATGGAGGGTGCTTATATGGGTTCGCTGGCGACCAGGTGGAAGTCAGGGGGTACATTGAGCTGAGAACCACGTTTACCGATGAGGCTGGGTCGAGGACGGAGAAAATCAAGTACCTCATCGTAAACGCCCCTTCAGCATATAACATCCTGCTGGGGAGGCCCACTCTCAACAGGATAGGCGCGATTCCATCGACTCGGCACATGAAGGTGAAGCTGCCGTCCATGGAAGGGGTGGTAATCACGATAAAGTCTGATCAGAAGGAAGCGAAAAAGTGCTATGAAAATAGCCTGAAAAATAAAAGATCAGTGAGCTATGTCACAACCACCCCACCGCCCGGTGTGAAACCCAGACCGCCGATAATGGAGGAGGCTGCTGGAAGGGATGTAGAGATGGTAGATGCTGAGCTGGGGGAGAGGAATGCTGCCCTGGAGGAGGAAGAGGCGCGGAATCGCCCGGAGGAAACCAGGGAACTCGGAATCGCCAAGGCGGTCTCGCCAGAGAGTCCAGGCCCAAACTCGTCGAGCAGTGGCTCGAGAAGGAGATCGGGGGGAAGGTTTTCAAGCTCGGAAGATCTCTGGAGGTCGATCTCCAGGACCAGATCGCCAAGGTGATTGAACGGCATCTGGACGCGTTTGCCTGGTCTGCTTCGGACATGCCCGGGATCGATCCCGATTTCTTGTGCCATCATCTGGCGATGGACAACATGGTGAGACCGGTGCGGCAAAGAAGGAGGAAATTTAATGAAGAAAGGAGGCAGGCGATCAAGGATGAGACCCAGAAACTCCTCGCTGTAGGCCACATCAGGGAGGTCCAGTACCCTGAGTGGTTGGCGAATGTCGTGCTGGTGAAGAAGAGCAACGGGAAATGGCGCATGTGCGTCGATTTCACCGACCTGAATAAGGCTTGCCCAAAGGATTCGTATCCCTTGCCAAGCATTGACGCCCTGGTTGATAGTGCTGCAGGGTGCAAGCTGCTGAGTTTCCTGGACGCCTTCTCGGGCTATAATCAGATCAAGATGCATCCCATGGACGAAGAAAAAACAGCCTTCATGACGGAGAGGTCGTGCTACTGCTACAAGGTGATGCCGTTCGGGCTGAAGAACGCGGGGGCCACGTACCAGAGGCTGATGGATCGAGTACTTGCACCGATGCTGGGAAGGAACGTGCAAGCTTACGTTGATGACATGGTCGTGACCTCGCAGGAGAAAAGCAAGCACGTCGCAGACTTGGAAGAATTGTTCACGACGATCGCCAAATTCAAGTTGAAGCTCAACCCGGAGAAATGCATTTTCGGTGTGGAGGCTGGAAAATTTTTGGGTTTTCTCCTGACTGAAAGAGGGATAGAGGCCAACCCGGACAAGTGTGCCGCCATCTTGGCGATGAGAAGCCCGACTACAGTGAAAGAAGTCCAGCAACTGACGGGTCGGATGGCGGCCCTATCCCGCTTCGTGTCAGCAAGCGGAGAAAAGGGACATCCCTATTTCCAGTGTCTGCGGCGCAATAACAAGTTCGCTTGGACGAAAGAGTGCGAGGAAGCTTTCGTCAAGCTGAAGGAATATTTGGCGAGCCCACCGGTTCTGTGCAAACCACTGGCGGGAATCCCTCTCAGATTGTATTTTGCTGTGACTGAGAGGGCGGTGAGTGCGGTGCTCGCCCAAGACCAAGATCAGGCTCAGAAGCCTATCTATTTTGTGAGCAAGGTGTTGCAGGGCCCAGAAACGAGGTATCAGGCCCTGGAGAAGGCGGCGCTGGCGGTAGTATTTTCGGCGAGGAGGTTGCGCCACTACTTCCACAGCTTCACAATACTGGTGATGACTGACCTGCCCATCCAGAAGGTCTTGAAGAAGCCTGACGTTGCAGGAAGAATGGTGAAGTGGGCAGTCGAGTTGTCAGAGTTCGACATTAAATATGAGCCTCGAGGCCCGATCAAAGGGCAAATCTTTGCAGATTTTGTGGTCGAGCTCTCTTCAGAGGTGACGCGGGTTGAAGGAAATGATTTCCGTTGGGTACTCTCGGTGGATGGATCGTCAAACCAGCAGGGTAGCGGTGCTGGTGTCATATTGGAAGGACCCAACGGCGTGCTGATTGAACAATCGTTGAGATTCGCCTTCAAAGCCAGCAACAATCAAGCAGAGTATGAGGCGCTGATCGCCGGAATTCTGCTGGCTAAGGAAATGGGAGCCAGAGTGCTGATGGCTAAGAGTGACTCGCTGCTAGTCACAGGGCAAGTAACAGGCGAGTTCCAGGCTAAAGATCCACAAATGGCGGCTTACTTGGCGTATGTGCAGGAATTGAAGAGTTCCTTTGCCTCTTTTGAAGTGGTGCATGTGCCCCGAGAACAGAATGCCCGAGCTGACTTGCTTGCTAAGCTCGCCAGTTCGGGCAAGGGGGGTAGGCAGAGGACAGTGATTCAAGAAACTTTGAAGACGCCGAGGGCATTTGTAGCAAATCACCTGGTCCTTCAGATAAGCAGGTCGACGGAGAGAGCAGCGAGAAGCCATAAGTCTTTGACGCAAGAAACCCTGAGATCGCCAAGAATTAGAGCATGTCGAGGAGAGAGGGTGGACGTGATGCAGGTCTGCGCCACCCACGAGCCAGACACGTGGATAACACAGTACAAGCGATGCCTGGCGGATGGCCTCCTCCCGTTAGATCCAACAGAAGCTAGGAAGGTAAAGAAGAATTCCAGCAAGTATACACTGATTGATGGCGATCTGTACAGGTTTGGGTTCACTCACCCACTCCTGGAATGTATACACGACGAGAAGTGCACGAGAATTATGGCAGAGCTCCACGAAGGAATATGTGGAAGTCACGTCGGGGGTCGAGCTCTGGCCGCGAGGACTCTCCGTGCAGGCTACTATTGGCCATCCATGAGAGAAGATTGCAAGAAGTATGCCCAGTGCTGCAAGCAATGCCAGCAGCACGCCGATTGGCACAAGGCGCCTCCCGAGGAGTTGAAGTCGATCTATAGCCCTTGGCCGTTTCATACTTGGGGAATCGACATCTTGGGACCTTTTCCACTGGCGATCAGGCAGATGAAGTACTTGGTGGTGGCGATTGAGTATTTCACCAAGTGGATCGAAGCAGAACCAGTGGCCCAGATCACCGCGCACAAGATCGAAGGCTTCGTATGGAAGAATATTGTGTGCCGGTTTGGAGTGCCTAAGCGCCTGGTATCAGATAATGGGACTCAGTTTGCAAGCCACCTGTTAAAGAAGCTTTGCGAAGGGGTCGGAATTCAGCAAGTGTTTGCATCCGTCGAGCACCCTCAGACGAATGGCCAGGTGGAATCAGCTAACCGGGTGTTGCTGAGAGGTTTGAAGAGGAGGCTCGAGAAAGCCAAGGGGAGTTGGGCTGAGGAGGTACCCCGAATAGTTTGGGCCTACCACACCACCGAGCAGTCAGGAACCCATGAGACCCCGTTTAGCTTGGTCTATGGGTGTGATGCCATGATTCCAGTCGAGATTCAGGAGAGCTCGCCGAGATTCCAGAACTTTGTAGAGGAAGACTCGAATGAGGAGAGAAGACTGAACCTGGATCTGCTGGACGAAGTCAGGGAGGAGGCAAGGCTGAAGGCTGAGGCGGTGAAGAGAAGGGTCGAGCGAAGGTACAACTCGAAGGTGATGCCAAGGCAGTTTAGAGAAGGCAATCTGGTGATGAGAAAGGCCCACCAGTACGAGATGGAGAATAAGCTATCACCCAAGTGGACTGGACCGTTCAGAATAACCGAGGCGCTCGGGAACGGAGCCTATCGCTTGGAAACGTTGGAGGGGGGACCTGGAACGCCACACACCTGAAGTTGTACTATAGCTAAGAGCTTTGTAAGTAAAGACAAACACAAGTATTACATTACAATGACTCTGTTAAAACAGTTTTAAGGGGGCGCTCTTTTTTCCCTAAGGAGGGTTTTTAATGAGGCCACCCAATAAAGAAGAGTTTTTGAAGTATAAGGTGTTTCCAAATCGCATATGTGTTATTTCCAAAAGTTTCGAAGAAAGACCTTGTCATTCGTACATGATTTAAGGCACGAAAAGATATGTCGCGTGTTTTCTAAAGTTTTAAAGTCCTCATCGTTTTTCAGCGATTAGAGGCACCAGTTAAAGTTTTAAAGTCCTCATCGTTTTTCGGCGATTAGAGGCACCAGTTAAGTTTTTAAAGACCTCATCGTTTTTCGGCGATCGGAGGCACCAGATGGAAGACCTCAACGCCCTCGCGCGTTTTGAGGCAGGTTAAAGACCTCCTCGCCGTTGAGCGAGCGCAGGCGAGAAAGAGGAAAAGTCCTCCGTGTTTCTGGGAGCGAGAAGATGTAACTCCCGGGGCAACGTAGAGGCAAGTTAAAGACCTCCTCGCCGTTGTGCGGGCGTAGGCGAGAAAGGTCCTCAGTGCATCCAGGGGGGAGGAGATGTACGCCCTGGGCAAGTTGAGGCACCGGATAAAGTCCTTATCGCCGATGTGCGAACTAAGGCCCATTAAAGACCTCCTCGCCGTTGTGCGGGCGTAGGCGAGAAAGGGTCCTCAGTGCATCCAGGGGGGAGGAGATGTACACCCTGGGCAAGTTGAGGCACCTGACAAAGTCCTTCTCGCCGATGAGCGAGTTTAGGCGAGTAAAAGTCCTTCTCGCCGATGAGCGAGTTCAGGCGAGTTAAAAGACCTTCTCGCCTGTGCGCGAGTATAGGCAAGATAAAATCCTTCTCGTCTTGAACGAGTTCAGGTGTGGCGAAGAGGGTGGAAGGAGCTTGAAAGGTGGCTAAGGAAGGTTCGAAGAGAACGCCTAGTCAGCCGGTCTTCTGCTCTGAAGTTCAAGGGGGCAAAGGAGGATCCCAGAGGGCGTTTCTGCCCCAGATAAAGAAACGATTGCCAAAGCATGAGGCTGGGAAAAGTTGGTGTTGCCAAGAGGTCTTGGCGATCGGAAAGATTGAAAGACCTGTTTGATAAAGCGGGTTAAGTGGGACGTTGTTTGAACCAATGATTGAATCACAGTTCATTGCTTGGAAGGTATTCTTCTGATAAGGTTAGTGCCTCAAGAGTACAAGTTGTTTAAAGTGACTATTGCTTAAGTGTGAATCGGTTCGAAGAAGTTACGCCAAAGGTCATGTTTGCAAAATCGCTAAGTTAAACGTCGCAGAGTTAGGCATACAGAGAAAGTAAAGCGCTCAAGAGAAGTCAAAAGGCATATCCGAATTTCGCTATTAAAATAAGAGGCTGTTCAAAATACGTGTGCAAGAGTTTTTTACAAAGTAAATACAAGTGAATTTATAAAGAAGCAGATGGGGTGGAATTAGTTGAGCCTTCGGCGGGAACGACTTTCCCATCTACTACTTCGTTGTTTAATGACACCATGCTGAGGTCGAGATCAGGGAATAGGCATGCGAACTGTTCTCGAGCGGCGTCAAACCCGGCAACCAGAATCTGAGCGGAGCTTAGCCTAAGTTCTTCAATTTGCTTCTGAAATCCTTCGACCTGCTGCTTAAGCTCCTTGTTCTGTTGCTCCAGCTCTTCGACCTGTTTTCGGAGTTGTTTGTTGGTCTCTTGAGCTTCAAGAAGGTCGTCAGCCACCTTCTTGGATTCTGTTCGAGCTTGGGCCAGCTCGGCAGCCATCTTCACCTTTTCTTCGTTTGCCTCGGAGAGATCAGCCATGGCGTCATCTCTTGCTTTCTCCACTTGCCCAAGCAGCTTCTCGCGGTCGATCGACCTTTGCTCCAGCTTCTGTACCTTATCGGCGTTGGCTTGAATTTGAGCTTCCAGGTCGCTCGCCTTGGTACGTAGAGGCACGATTCTGCTTTCGAGTTCGACCTTTTCTTGGGCAAGTTCGTGGACTTTGCGGCGCAGGTCGACAGCTTCCTTGCGCGCAAGCCTGAGCTCGGTGTTTAGGGCATCCTCTACTCGAGAATGTTCCATTTCCGCGAGCGTCAAGCTGAATGACACCTTCTCCACCTCGACCTTCATTGTGCTGTTCTCGGTCTTGAGGTTGTAGATGTCATCCTGTAGCCGCCTGGTGGAGCTCTCCACAGCTCTCGTTATGATGGATGGGATGTCCTCTGCAATGGTCTTGAGTTTAGCAGTCAGAGGTTCCCACATCCTCGTCACCTCGAGGGAAAGATTTGCAGCTTGGAGAGGCGCCAGGGGGGCTTGTTGGGGGTTCTCGTCGCCGCCTTCCTTAGCAATATTTTCAGTAGCTACTTCTTGGCGCGGCGACGCAACCGGGGACTCGGTGATTAGGATTGGAGAGGTGTGAGCGACCTCATCCCCGATTGGAATGACTCCTGCAGCTGAGGTGTTGGAAGGAGGGCCCCCTCCTGCTGATATATGTGGAGTAGAGGCGCTCGGGGGGTCCTCTAAGAAGTTTGGCTCTTGGGCCTCAGTTGCAGGTGGCGCAGTGGCTAATGGGACTGCTTGGACTGGTGGTGAAGGGGCTTGTGGTGCTGGTGGTGAAGGGGCTTGTGGTGCTGGTGGTGAAGGAGGAGGTGCGGGTGTTGATGGTGGTGTTGAAGCTGGAAGAGGGGGCGGGGCAGGTGGGGAAGATGGCGCCACCCTCTTCCTCTTTGTGACAAGGCCATCCTCTGTGACCTCGTCGTCCTCCTCCTCATCCTCTTGGACAACTTGGGGGGCTTTCCGCTTTGGCCTCTTAAGGACCAGTTTCTTTCGTTGGGCGGGCGCCTTCGGCGGTGATCGCCCCTGGATGATGGCCTTCTCGACCGCCGAGTTGGGAACCGTCTGGGAGCCGGTCGCCAACCCGTGGTTGCGGGCGAGCGCCTTTAGATCGGCGAGCATATTCTTTCCCAACATGGTATCTGCGTGAAATGAAAGTGCATAAGTTAGCTTAAAGGAGAATGGAGTGAGTGTACAAGGCAATGAAACAGCAAAGGCAGGCATATGCAGAAAAGTTAAAACCAAAGTCTTGTGTGTGTCGCACAAGACGCCCAGAAACAATATCAGAAGCGTGTCAAGACAAGGATGTAGCGTCCTAACCTATTTGGAATTCCAACTGGTCCTCAAAGAACTCGAAGGAAATCAGAGTGGGGGTCAAGAATGTTATGTGAGCATCTGCCACCCTCTTCCAGAAGAGACAAAGGTCTCTGTCCAAAGCTCCCATGCTGTCAGGACTTCTGGGCCTCCTGAAGCAGCTCTTAGATTCTTTTTTCCCCTTGTCCACCCAGTACAAGGGGAAACCGTTGAGAAGGGAAGGATCTTTGTCGTTCGCGCGGACCTGAATGAACTTCCCCTTCCAATCCTTATACGACTGCTGGAAGATGGTGAAGATGGATCTCCCAGCGATGGCGTTCAGACTAACCCAAAGGCGATCGCCTGGGTGTTTGGCCTCAAACAGAAATAAAAATACGTCCACTGACGCAGGCAACCCCAGGTGGGCGCATGTTACCTCGAAAGCTCGGACGAACGCCCAGCTGTTGGGGTGAAGCTGGGCGGCGGCTATGTTGAGCTCGGTTAAGAGTTCCCTCTCAAATCGAGTAAGAGGGAACCTGAGTTTAACTTTCTTGAAAAGAGTGGTGTAGACGAAGCAGAAGGGCCCGTCGGCGCTCACTTTATCATCAACACACACTGGCAGAGTGGCTGGGCAAGGCAGCACCATCATTCTCTCGTCGTGCTCCTTGTGGAATGATTGGAAGGCCTCGTCCCCATTGGTCAATCGCAGAACCGCTCCCGCGGTGTTCACCGACGACGTTTCCTTTAAAAGGGTGGAGTTAGCCCATGAGTATAACGTCTTGAAGTCTGGCAGTGGGGCGGGGGCTCCTCCAGCGTTTGGTGGAGTCGCCTGGGCCAGAGTGGTTTGAGAAGACGCGGGCCTCACAGCCTGCGAAGAAGGGGCACCACGAACTTGCGTAGAGTCGTGTGCTTGAGAAGGAGGGTTTCGCGCTGACGGAGGGGGGTTCGAGGTGATCTTCGTGCGGGTCATGGTAGCAAACTGCAAACGAAGAAGAAAGGAGAAACGATCAGGAGGGTTACAAAGGCTGACTCGATCAGGGAGGGAAAGTGAAAGACGAACGAATGTGAGTTCGTTGCGACGATCGGCAGAGCCCTAAGTTACGAGAAGGAGAAATGGAAAACAGCCCACAGCGTATGCACCAGACAGTTACAGGATGATGCAAATCGGTGAAAATGCGAGAAAACACAGCAGATGAGAGAAAGTAGTTACCTTTCGATGATCGGGAGAATGTTGAAGGGAGGTGGTGATCTAGAGCGTCGAGGAACGTCGAGAGCTTTCGCAGAGGGAAATAAAAGCGTACGCAAGTGTGAAGAAAGTGATGGAACAGTAGGAGCGTAAGGGGGTTTAGGGGTTTTTGAACGGTTTTGGGAAGCGCTAACGGCAGATGAAGATGACCGTTGATGAAAGCCACGTGTCGAATGATGCGCGAAGAGTTTGGTGGAGCGTCAGAGCGCAGAAAGTACTATCTCTTGGAATTCTGCGCCCCATGCCACGTAGACCGGTGTTAACGAAGGCTTCTTCAGTCTTTTCGCTAGACAAGTCTTCGCTTAAGACTGGGGGGCTTGTGTACCGCCCTGGAGGTCGGATGCGATGACGTGGCATCCTGTTATAGTGTAGGCGTGTTAACAAGGCGCCAGGTTGACAGTTGGGAAGGAGGTCGGGAGGCACGTGTAGTCGCCGATAGTTAAGTTGGCGTGTTCCGGTCTCCAGCGTACCAGGATGGGCGATCGCCAGTTTGGGATGAAGTCGCCAGATGCAGACTCAGGCGACCAGACAGTCGGAGATCGCCAGAACAAACACATCGCCGAAGTTAAAGGAGAAGCAGATTATGAAGGCGGCCGGCGAGACCACAGGGAAGGTGTATGAAGGCCCTACCTCGCCAGTTTCAGTAGAGATCGCACTCCTGAGTTAGCTATGCACTGGGCAGCACCATGCATAAGTAACTTAGCCAAAATGAGAGTAGAAGTAGCGCCAAGTCAGGGAGCCTCCAGATGATGGCACGTGTACAGTCGGATGCAAGCCACGTGTCCAAGTCTGTAACTGCCAGGAGAGAGAAAATCACCAGGTATATAAGAGTTCTTAACAGATTTCCTAAGGTACGCACGTTCAGTTCATACACTTTACGCTTGCGAGTGAGAGAGCTGTTTGTGAGAGAGATTTGCACGGTTCCAGTTCTTAGTATTTGGTGATACCGTCACTGACTTGAGCGTCGGAGTGCGATCGGCCGCAGCGGCGCCGTATCGTTTCTTTGCAGGTTCTTGAGATAGATCCAGAGGAGGAACGGAAGTGAGAAGCGGCGCGCACGTCGATCCTTTGACGAGGCATTCTCCAGCGCTCCGGTCAACAGGCAGGATCAGAAGACATGGCTAAAGCTTTGTGTATACAAGTATTTTACCTTGAGAAAACTTAGGAAAGTCAAAGAAGGTAGTTTTCCAGGTAAGGGAGGTGAGTCACAAAGGACTACTTAAATACCAAGCCTCTGTCTTAGCCAAAAACTATCCCTCAATGTCTTCACACAAAACTTTCTCTTAGTAAACCACTTAGAACACAATTAAGTTGAGAAATCAAATTTTCAATGAAAGAAAACAATGCAAGCTACTAATCAACAAAGCTAGTCGGTTTAACACAAACTTAACAAAATAACCATGCAAAGCGTCACTAACTAAGCAAAAGAAAAGGCAATTACAAACAAGTAACAATTACTAATCAAGAATGTTATACTATTCGGCCCTAGGTGAGGCTTCTTGGACACTTTGAGCCCTTGAAGACACACTCACCGTCTAAACGTAATTAACAAGGTAATTAACAATAAACCAAGTTGCAAAGGAAATAAGAGAACTCCCTTTGTTGATCCTCTTTTGGTTAGTGCACTTCCTTGTTGTCTTTGCTTGTTGATCTTCCAAGTGTTTGTAGTGTTTTCTCAAGAATGCTTGTTTCGGCTTTGGCCTTGTCTTCTCCTTAGAATGATGGCCTTTAATTCTCCAATTTCCAGCACCTAGCAAAGGGCTAAACCTTAACCAAATCAAGTTCCCATTCACATAAGCACCAAAGAAGAATTAAATTCCAGCACCCAAATTAGAGGTCAAAGAACAAAAGCAAGAAACAAATTTAATTGAAAAAAACAGTACCACCAAAACGATTTAGATTGTGACAACTAGAAAGAGAGTCAAGTAATTAAAGAAAACAAATAAAGGTACTCAAATAAAGGTTGGCACACAAAAGAATTCCTAAAGAAAAGCACTAGATTAGATGACCAAATAAAAAAAAACAGCACCACTGGAAAATGTTGTGGGCCAGAAAACGTGTTTGTTCCCCGATTTATGCTGAGCTTTATTTTTAGAATTTGACTCTGAAATTTGTTATGCAAGATATTCAGGATCTTATCTAAAATCTGGCTTTGGAATCACTCAAAACGGATGCACCATTTTGTTTTAATAAATTTTGCAAAATTGGTGTTCGGTTAGGCCAGCTGGAGCGCTTCAGATTTGCACTCTGATCTTAAAATATTTATCATTTTTTTTCTGTTGCTTCTTTTGACCTAATTCTTTTTTTTTCCTTTCTATAACACTTTAAACTTGCATTTTCCAGAGAATCAAAATTTTCCTATGGGTGGAAATATTTTTCTGGGTTAAAACAGCCAAAACAGAGAAGGTGAAAACAGGGGAAACTGAAAACTGGAAACAAAAAACAGCAAGATACCAAAGTTTAGACACAATGGAAATTTGTGAAATAGAATTGTGTATGATCTAAACACAATATGAACTCAAACTAAAAATTAAAAAGGCACCAAAGGAGCAAAGAACAGCAGATTCAAGCAAATAAAAAGACCCAAAATCAAGAAACAATTAAGCCAAATAAAAGGACTACTATGAATTGTTGACAATATGGATGAACATGACTTGACAAAACATGTATAGATTCAGAAAATTAAAGACTCAAAGCATAATATGAACCAAATAAGGAAAGCAATAAAGACTCAAAAGCCTAAAACAAAATAGCAACACAAAGGTGTATGGAATCCTATCACAAATTGCACAAGAACTTGTTCAAGATCAAATGAACAAGAGTGCTTCGGTTGGATCTTCCACAAAGCACACCAAGAACAAATTAAAATGTAAAAAACAGCAAGACAAGTAAGGAAAGTAAATGACAATATGAAATAAAGAAGAACTAAAATTTAAAAGACAAGGAGCTACTCATCTTGAAGAACCAAAGCTCATGATACCAAATGATGGCATTTTCATGAAGTTCTTCTTGAATCAATGTAGAGTATGGGGCGGAAGCAATGAATGAGAGTGAGCAAGATCCTCCTAAGAGTGGTGTTGATCTTGTAGGTGCATGATAGGTATGGGTATTGAGTGGTTCGGCCAGCTCAAGGGAAAAGATGAAGGAATTGAAGTTTAGAGCCTAGGATTCTAGGGAGAAGCAAAGTTGAGCACAAATGGGCAGCATAACTTTACTCACAATAAACTTGAAAAATACAAGGTGTAGGCTCCTCCTTTTATAGGCTAAGGAGGACCATAATGCAACCCTAATGCTAGCCAAATGAAATGTAAATGTGAAGCACATGGGTGCACATGGCACATGGGTGCATAAATGAGCACATGGGGAGGGGTGTGTCTAGTTTTTATGCTCACCCCCTCCATGGGCTTTCTAGACCGGCCTTGGTAAATTTAGAGGTTTTTTTAGAAACTCTAAGTTTACCTAGGTTGGTGTTTTAGGTGCCAAAATTAATTCTAAGAAAATTACAAATAAAGTTCCTATGCTAATTTTGACAAGAAATTAAAGTCTACTCTACACTAGAGTTTATGGCATTTGAACATGTAAAAGAACGTCTTCTTGGATCCTCTTGGCCATAACTCTATGGTTGGCCCAAATCTACCCTTTGGTGGGCTTGCATGTGGGCTTGTGCTTGGGCCTCTTCCATCACCTTTTATTAGGGTGACCTCATTAAAAAACCCCCGAGAGGGAAAAAGAGCGTCCCCTTCAACTAAATTGTTACATACTGCTTACATAAGTCAACTGAAATAAAATTTTAAGTTGGTTGCATTCCAACTGCGCGGGATAGGACCTCCATCTAAAGTCTCCAGGTTGTACGAACCGTTGCCCTTAGCCTCAGTAACTCTGAAGGGTCCGGTCCACTTGGGAGACAACTTATTCTCCAACTCGTATGGGTGAGCTTTCCTCATCACCAGGTCGCCGACCTGAAACTGTCGCGGCTTTACCTTAGAGCTATATTGCCGCTCTACTCTTCTCTTCATCGCTTCAGCTTTTATTCTAGCTTCTTCCCTGGCCTCGTCTAGCAGATCCAGGTTTACCCGCCTCTCTTCATTGGATTCCTCCACCACAAAGTTTGGAAAACGTGGTGAGCTTTCATGTATTTCTACTGGAATCATCGCGTCCGACTCGTAAACCAAACTGAAAGGCGTCTCCATAGTAGAGGATTGGGGCGTGGTGTGATATGCCCATACGATCCTTGGTACCTCTTCCGCCCACGCCCCTTTGGCTTTCTCTAACCTTCTCTTTAACCCCCTCAGCAGAACTCTGTTTGCCGACTCCACTTGTCCATTGGTCTGGGGTGTTCAACCGATGCGAACACTTGTTTGATTCCTACTTCAGCACACAGATTTCTCAACTGCTGACTGGCAAACTGGGTCCCGTTATCAGATATCAGGCGCCTAGGTACGCCAAAACGGCACACAATATTCTTCCACACGAAATGTTGTACCTTGTGCGCAGTGATCTGTGCAACGGGCTCTGCCTCTATCCATTTGGTGAAGTATTCGATGGCGACGATCAAATACTTCATCTGCCTGATCGCCAGTGGGAAGGGGCCCAGGATGTCGATTCCCCATGTATGGAAAGGCCACGGGCTGTATATGGATCGCAATACTTCTGGCGGCGCCTTGTGCCAGTCGGCGTGCTTTTGGCATTGCCTACACCGCTGGGCGTGCCGTGCGCAGTCCTCTTTTACTGTTGGCCAGAAGAAACCTGCGCGTATTACCTTGGAGGCTAAGGATCTTCCACCTACGTGGCTCCCGCAGATGCCTTCGTGTAGCTCCGCCATTATCCTGGTGCACTCATCGCCACTGACGCATGTTAGGATAGGGTGAGTGAAACCGTGCCTGAACAGCACCCCATCCACCAAAGTATATCTTGCGGCATTTCTTTTGACTTTTTTACCCTCTTCAGGGTCCACTGGGAGAGCCCCATCCGCCAGGTATCGCTTATAGGGCGTCATCCAGGTGTCTCCCTTGGACAAAACGCATACCTGCATCTGCTCTTCCTCAGGCACGCCCGCGTACATGCTGATGCGGGGCGCCCTCTGCGTATCTTGGGTCAAAGAGCAATGACTCCTCGGCCTTCCCCTTGATGTATAAATCTGGAGGACATCCACCCTGTTGTCTTCCACGAATCTACGCGGAGCTTTGAGAGTCTCCTGGATCACTGTCCTCTGTCTACCCCCCTTGCCTGAGCTGGCCAGCTTTGCAAGCAAGTCAGCTCTGGCATTCTGCTCCCTCGGGACATGTATCAGCTCAAGAGCATTGAATGCTCCCTTCAACAACTGGACGTATTTCAGATATGCCGCCATCTGTGGGTCCTTTGCTTGGAACTCACCCGACACCTGCCCCGTAATCAGCTGGGAGTCGCTCTTCACCAGGAGGTTCTGTGCGCCCATCTCCTTGGCCAGGAGCAATCCTGCTATCAGGGCTTCATATTCTGCCTGATTGTTACTTACCTTGAAGGCGAAGCGCAGGGCCTGCTCGATCAGTATGCCGTCGGGTCCCTCCAAGACTATTCCCGCACCGCTCCTTTGTTGGTTGGAAGAGCCATCAACCGAGAGCAGCCACTGCGAACTCACCTCAACCTCTTGCTCACCTCCGGGCGACAGTTCCGCTATAAAATCTGCGTACACCTGCCCTTTGATGGATCCTCTAGGCTCATACTGGATGTCGTATTCTGACAGTTCTACCGCCCAGCGCACCATTCTTCCCGCCACATCAGGCTTCTGCAGCACTTTCTGTACAGGGAGGTTGGTCATCACCACCACCGTAAAGCTGTGGAAGTATTGACGGAGCCTCCTGGTAGAAAATACTACCGCTAGCACCGTATTCTCTAGCGCTTGGTACCTCGTCTCAGCTCCCTGTAATGCCTTGCTTACGAAATAGATGGGCTTCTGACTCTGGTCCTGCTCCTGGACTAACACAGAACTGATGGCCCGCTCCGTTACAGTAAAATATAACCGGAGGGGCACGCCCGTTACCGGCTTGCAGAGGACTGGTGGCGCCGCCAGGTACTCCTTCAGCTTAATGAAAGCCGCTTCGCATTCCTTAGTCCATGCAAAGCGACTGTTTCTCTTGAGGCACTGGAAATATGGGTGCCCCTTCTCTCCTCCGGCGGAAACAAACCTCGAGAGCGACGCCATCCGCCCTGTCAGCTGTTGCACCTCCTTTACCGATGTCGGGCTCTGCATGGCGATAATCGCCGCGCATTTGTCGGGGTTCGCCTCTATCCCCCTCTCTGTGAGCATAAAACCCAAGAACTTACCGGCCTCTACCCCGAAAACACACTTCTCCGGGTTTAACTTGAGGCGGTACTTGGATATTGTGACAAACAACTCCTCCAGGTCCGCCATGTGTTGCGCCCTATTCTGCGACGCCGCCACCATGTCGTCTACATAGGCGTACACATTCCTCCCGAGCATTGGCGCCAGGACCTTGTCCATTAACCTTTGGTACGTGGCGCCCGCATTTTTCAGCCCAAAAGGCATCACCTTATAGCAGTAACTGCAGGTCTCAGTCATGAATGCAGTCTTGCTCTCGTCTCTTGGGTGCATCTTGATTTGGTTGTACCCGGAAAAGGCGTCCAGGAAACTCAGCACCTTGCTGCCGGACGCACTGTCTACCAAGGCGTCGATGCTGGGCAGCGGATACAAGTCCTTTGGGCATGCCTTGTTCAGGTCCGTGAAGTCAACACACATCCTCCACTTTCCGTTCGCCTTTTTCACCAAGACGACGTTGGCGAGCCACTCAGGGTATTGAATCTCCCTGATGTGGCCAGCACTCAACAGCTTTTGCGTTTCGTCTTTCACCACCTGCTGTCGTTCCTCATTGAACTTTCTCCTTCTCTGACGCACGGGACGGACCGTGGCGTCCATGCTGAGGTGGTGAAACAGGAAATCAGGATCAATGCCTGGCATATCCGAGGCGGACCATGCGAAGGCATCCAGGTGGCGTGAAATCACTTCTGCCACCCCTTCCTGTTCTTCTGGGCTCAGCGAACTTCCTAACTTGAAAGTCTTGCCGCCAATCTCCCTTTCTACGGCGTTAGCCGCGGGCTGTTCCCTGCTATCATCTTCGACGGGCGCCGCCTCTACTACGGGCGCCGCGCCGTCAGGGCCTTCCTCCATAAGCGCATCTGCTTCGGGCATCGCCCTCTCCGCTATGGTCTCTTTAGGCGTCAACCCAACGGGCGTCGCCTCAATCATCGTCGTGTCCGCGCTCGGCGGACGTTCATACACCATGAACACGCCTCTCTTCGTTTTCAGGCTGTTCTCATAGCATTTCCTTGCCTCCTCTTGGTCTGACCTGATGATTATCACCTGGCCATTGAGGTCTGGCAGCTTCATCTTCATGTGACGTGTGGAGGACACCGCGTTCAGACGGTTTAATGCCGGTCTGCCCAGCAAAATGTTGTAGGCAGAGTTGGCGTTCACGACAAGGTACCGGATGCTTTCGGTACGGGAGGCCTCTCCGTCTGTGAACGTAGTCCTCAACTCCAGGTAACCCCGGACTTCCACCTGGTTATCCCCGAACCCATACAGGCACCCCGTATAGGGACTCAACAGATCGGGGGACAACCGTAACTTATTAAAGGTCGACAGAAACATGACGTCTGCCGAACTTCCTTGGTCGACAAGCACTCTGTGCACCTTCCTTCCGGCTGTGACGACTGAGATGACAACGGGGTCGTTGTCGTGGGGTACCACATCTCGGAGGTCTCTTCTTGTGAACACGAGATCCGACTCCCATGGCTCCCCCGAGAGCCTCTCTTCGATTGAATTTACCCCCCTCGCGTATTTCTTCCGCTGGGAGGCGGTGGGTCCCCCGCCTGAAAAACCTCCAGCAATGGTGTGGACCTCGCCAAGCACAGGCATCTCGTGTGCTGGTTCTTCCGCCGGCGGCGGCAAGGTGGCGGTTGTTGTGGGCTCTGCGACATAGTCCTTCAAGAACCCAGTTCTCACCAGCTCATCTAGCTGGTAGCCCAACGACAGGCAGTTGTCAATGTGGTGCCCGAAACCCTCGTGGAATTCGCACCAAGAGTCTTTACGAGGCCCCAACACCTTGTCGGTCTTCGCCGGTCGCCTCAGCCTCTCAGCTATGTTAGGCACGGCGATCAAATCCTTCAACTCAACCACGAAGTTGTACCTCGCTGGTCTCGCTCTTTCTCTGGCCGGGCGATCGCCTCCTGCTGGACCCCTGGGCTGGGGCTTTCTGGCCTCGTAGGGGCGTCTCGCCTCTGGCTTCTTTCTCCCCGTCGTGGTCTCATTGACCCTGACGGGTTGAGCTCGCGCCGGTCCCCTCGGGCGTGAGGGCACGACGCTGGTACGCTTCACACACACCTCCCCTTCAGAAGCAATATGTTCTACCGCCCTACGCCGTAGTTCAGCGAAAGTCCTAGGGCGGTTGCGGATGATGGATTCTCCAAAAGGACCGGGGCATACGCCCTTCACAAATGCGTACACGATCATAGGCTCCTCTGTCGTACCAACCTTCACGACCTGGGCCCCGAAGCGATTGATATACTCCTTCAGGGTCTCCCCTTGATACTGCTTCACATCGAATAGGTCGTAAGAGACCGGCGGCGGGGCCTTGTTTGCTAAGTATTGTTCCCTGAACAACCGCGACAATTGGCGGAAAGATGTGATACCTTCTACTTATACAAATAATATCATTTCTAAACAATCTTTTCCAACATGGGCTATGTATAGGACATTTTTTTCTAAACTCCCAACATTTCAACGTACTAAGTCATGTTTGCCTATTTCTTCTTGTATTCTCTTATCTAATTGCAAACTTACTTTATTTTATGCAGGAGTACTGAATTCGTGGACGAATTCTCTCCAACTTGGGGAGTATGATGAGAATAAAAAAGATGTTATCAATAGACAAAATGGACAAGGGCCAAAGCATTTAAAGTTCTTCTTATTAGTCTTTGCAAAAGATGAGGCCCAAGCCCAAAGCCCAAGCCCAAGCCCAAGCCCAAGTCCAAACAATGAGGGGCAAGGCCAAGCATTAAATAAAAGAGCATCATTTGAATGACTCTTGTAGGAGGTGTGGATATTAAATAAATAGGTGTGAATGTATTAGAGAGAGTCACTTTGTCCATGTGACTTAGTAGGGGGTGTAGGTGTAGTTTTTAGGAGGTGTCATAGTAGAAAAAGGTCACACCTCCCATGTGACTTGTTTTTGGTGGGAATTTCAAATGAGTTTTATTTGAAAATTCCCACCTATTTTTCAGCACCTCTAGGCTATAAATAAAGGTGCTTAGCTTGTACAATTCAGATTGGAATTTTATAGTAGAGAGACTATACTCAAATTTGGAGAGAAATTGTGAGTCTTGAGTCTTCTTCTTCCTTTGCCTTATCTTGTGAGCTATGGTGAGCTTCAAGTGGCGGCACTCCATCACTTATCTTGGATCAAGGAACCAAGTGGCGTGAAGTGTTCTTCCAATTCTCAAAGTCTAGCAAACTCCTTCTATAAGTGTTCTTCCTTCATGTTCTTTCAATTCCATTCGGTAGATTAGCTTTGTTTGTTGTTTCTTTTCATTTCTACCGTTTGAATTTCTGTTTTCCAGCTTTGCTTCTAGTTTCTGTTCGGTGCAGTAGTTTATTATTTCAATTCTGTCCAGCTTTCAATTCTTGTTCTTCATTTCTTGTGTTTTGATTCCATTTGACAATATATGGACTTCCATATGAGTCTTGGTTGGTGCTAAGTCTTGGTGAGTTCTTGAATTAGAACATTGATCCAATTCTAAAGTAAGGTGCCATTTGTGACCAGCTCAAGTTGCTCCTAAGAATGTCAAAGAATCATGTATTCTTGTAGTTACATTCACATCAACAACCCAGAAACCCGAAGAGAATGTCGAAGGCTTTGACAAAGGCCCAGCTGTTGGGGTATAACTGGGCCGGAGCGACATTGATCTCCGTCAGCAGTTCCTTCTCGAACCAGGAGAAGGGTAGGCGCACTCCGATGGTCTTGAAAACCACCTGGTAAAAGTAAAAGAAGGGGATCCCTTCGTTGGCCCGTTCGTCTCCGCATACCGGCTCCCCTAGAGTGCAAGGGAGCACAGCAATGTCGTCGTCATGCCTCCTCGCGAAGGCCCGGTGATCATAGGAATATGAATCCCCTTTGTGTTCCCTTATGAGTTCACTCGATGCCCAAGGGTACAGGTCCCTGGGACTGACCCTGGGAGAGGCAGCATGAGAGGACATTCTTTAACAAGATCTGGGATCGTCAAAGGCGTATGGCCCGCCGGAAATGCAAGAGTCGAGCGATGGGAGCGAATGCTGGAAGAACCCTTCGTGAGAAAATAAAGGGTGCAAGAAGAAAGGGTGCAAGAAGGAAGGGTGCAAGAAGAGAGAACGTAAGTAGGTTCTGATGAGTGCAAAAATGATGAGGATAGTTTCAGAGTTTGAAAAGTTAAATAAAACGGTTAGAGCGCCAAACGACGCGAATGGATGCACCGCACGATCGAGCCACGTGGCAGCAGATGGAAGGGTGGCCCTGGCATCCCTGGTTAAACTCAGAACACGTCGTATCAACAGAATACCCGATGGTACGATGCGCCGTGGAAAGGGGATCAGGGGCACAGTGGGGGTCAGGATCAAATTGAATGACTGGATGTCCCATCAGCCATACAAGACGCGCCACGTGGACCAAGTCGAATGACTGAACGTCCCATCAGCTATACAAGAAGCGCCTCGTGGAAGATACGGGAAGGGCCTTGAGCTCTTCGCTGTCCCCAGGCGTCGACCAAGCCCAAGGTCAAAGTCAATGTCAAGGTAAGGACGACGTCCGAGGCGACGCTAGCATGAGACGCTCGAGGCGTCGCCTGGAATGACATAAAGGACGACGCCAGCGTGAGACGTCGCGGGCGTCGCCCACCAAAATATCAGCGAGTTTGCCTCCCCAATACCCACAGGTAGGAAAGACTGTGGAGGGAGACAGAGTCGAAGAAGGCGAAGTTAATTACTGGCGTCGCATCCCCGAGACCCACAGGTAGGAAAGACTGTGGAGGGAGGCGGGACCGTCAAAACGCCAGCGAATCACTGGCAGGGCGTTCCCCGATACCTATGGGAAGGAAAGACCATGGAGGGAACGACCTCCTCTCAAAACACTCGGCGTTTCAGACACCCGAGGACGATACGGCGCTGCTGTAGCAGACCTCTCCTTAGGCGTGGGCGTCGGGCGTTAGGGATCAAGGGAAGGACCGTTTGGGTGTTAGAAGCACCCCGTGGACGATACGGCTCCATTAGACGAGCCTCTCCGTGGGCGTGGGCATCGACGCGTGACCTTTCCCAGGCCTACAAGGCCGCCCGACGAAGTGAAAGAAGCGTGAATAATGCAAGCCAAACAATCAAGGCACAAGAATGCAAAGAATGAGAATAAAATCACACAGGCATAATTCTATGTCGCGAGGACACGAAAGAAATCATAACAAAATCCCAAAATTGTAGCGAGCGTGCAGACAGTTCAAAGAATTACAAGTTTAACAGAGAAAGTCAGAAACGAAGGTAAAGTGTAAAAGGAGTAAAAGCTTGAAAGGTAAAGGTGGCGGGTGAGAGACAGCGATTCAGTCATCCAAGTCCATAGGCACGACTTTCCCCTCGATGACATGGTGTGTGGGGTCGCAGTTTGAAATGTTGATGCCAGGGTTCTCGCAGGACGCCTGAGTCAGAGCCTCTTGGAAGCCCTCTTCAAACGCGCCCGCCATCTCCCCATTCAATTCTTGGACCTCCCCCTCTAGTTCCGCAACCCTAGAGTCCTTGGACGTTAATTGCTTCTCTAGAAATTCCTTCTCCACGCGGAGCTTGTTAGCCTCGGCTTGGAGAAGGCTCAAGGCTTCAACCTTCGCGGCCAAGGCGTCCTCTCTCTCACCTAGCTTCTGCCTCCAAGCAGCATCCAGCTCTTCAAGTTTTCTTCGCTGCACTTCGGAGGCAAGAGCCGCCTCTTGGAGGCCAATGTTTTGAATTTGGTAGGAGGTGAGCTGGGCTAGTTGATCGGCATGCACCTGTTCCAGTTCTCGCGCGTACGCCTCAGCTCCCTCCCTACCCTCGTGGGCCAGTTTTAGCAAAGATTGGGAAGCTTCCTCCTTGAGCCCCCAGTTTTGTTTCTCCTCCTTCAACGCCCCCACCTCTTGACTAAGCTTGCGGAGAGCCTCCCTCCCTTTGATCGCGTTCCGAGCCTGGGTGCGCCACTTGAGGGCCACCGCTAGAAATGCCCTCATGTAATAAGGCATGCCTCCCCCCTTTTGAGGATCAGTTGGCGACATTCCTTCGGTGAAACCCGGCGTCAACTCCCTGTTGACAGAGCGAGGAATTCGGGGTTTGCGGGAAGTCGAAGCAGGGACTGGTGCAGGAGGGGCGGAACCCGAGGCCTCAGCGGCATCACGATGCAACGGTGAGAGCGCGGGAACCGAGTCAATCCTTTCTTCTTGTACCTCGTGGGCTGGTGGAGGTGGAGGTGATGTAGCACTAGGAGGGTCGTCCCCGAGAGAGCTCCCGCCACCAGGAGACGCGGCTGATGGGACGGGAAGGCTCGTAGCCCTCCTCTTATGGGAAACCAGGGCAGTACCCGAGTCTTCGCTGTCAGAATCTACTATCAGCACCCTTTTTCCTTTGTTAGGGCGTGCTGGAACAGGGGTCGACGCCATGGCTAATGGAACCGCGGCAATGGGAGGAGGAGAAGCAGACGGTGGAGGAATCGGCAGGGAAGCGACGGTGGGCACGTCAGAGGCGACGGCGTCCCCACCCTCTTTGGCAGATTTTGCCTTCTTCAAAAATTTGGTAAGAGCAAGCCGCCTCGAGGAAGTCATCACTGAACCTGCAATAGCGAAGAATAGTAGAGTAAAGGTTAATTTAGATAAAGCAGAAGGGAAATTGATGAGAATCAAATAAAGGAGGCTTTTATTAATGGAGGAAAAGGACATCCACCCTCACATTTGAAGTTCTTCCTTCTAGTCTTCTCAAAATTAAAAGAAGACATAAATTAAAGATGAGGCCCAAGCCCAAAGCCCAAGCCCAAGCCCAAGAAGGCCAAAGCCCAAAGAGCCCAAGTCCATCCCATGAGGGGCAAGGCCAAGCTTTGAAATACTCTTGTATAGTTTTAGGAGGTTTGGTTATTAAATAAAGGTGTGTGAAAATGTAAAATAAAGTCACATTGTCCATGTGACTTAGGAGAGTGGTGTAGGTGTAGTTTTTGGGAGGTGTCATAGTAGAAAAAGGTCACACCTCCCATGTGACTTGTTTTTGGTGGGAATTTCAAATGAGTTTATTTGAAATTTCCCACCTATTTTTCAGCACCTTAGGCTATAAATAGAGGTGCTTCCTTTGTAAAATTCAGATTTGAATTTTATCTAAAGAAACTATACTCAAAATTGGAGTGAGCATTTGGAGAGCTTTGAGCTTCTTCTCTAGTCTTATCTTGAAGGACCATGGTTTCCTCAAGTGGCGGCTTCCACACTCATCTAGGAGCATCCATTCTTCTAGTGGCGTGATCATCCAACCATTCCTCCATCTTCATGAGCATTCTCTTCTCCTTCCTTTCTTCTTCTTCAATTGTTCATGTTACCTTGTGTTTTTGAGTTGTCTAGCTTTCGGTTTTTTCTATTTTCAGCACCTATATTCTGTTTTGTTTTTAAATTCTGTTCGGTTCTTTTGTTTAGTAGCTTAATTCTGTTCGGTTGATCTAGTTACTATTTCTTTGTTGATTCAATTTGACAATATTTGGTTCATCCAAATGAGTTTGGGATTTGGTACTTGTTATTGGTGAGTTCTTGATCTTAGAACCATGATCCAACTTCTAAGAAAGTGCCTCTACATTTTCCAGCTCAAGGTGATTCCTCAAAGTGTCAAGAATCTTGTTCTATGTGGCTATTGGAATCACATCAGAAATTCTATGGCCAGATACACGCAGATAACCACAACAGCTAATGCATTATAAACAATCAACGGCAGATACCAAAGTAGGTAGAAAGCCCATGGGCGTTGAATTCGTTCGCGATGAGCTTGGCGGTATCAAAAACTACTCCCAGTCCCGCCAAGGCTTTGCACACGTCCCGATCGGAGGGGGTAAGCTCATCCAAAGCCAGGGCCTTCATGGTTATGGGCTTATCCGTCCAGTATAGGGGAAAGCCCTCCAGGATGGTAGGATCGCGCTTGGTCGCACGTACTTTGAAGAATTTCCTTTTCCATCCTTTGAACGAATTTTGGAAGAGCGTAAGGATGATGCGCCCGGCGATGCCAGAGAAGCTCATCCATAGGCTCTTCCCCTTTTTCTTTACCTCGAAAAAGTGAAGAAAAACGTCTACGGAAGAGGGGACACCTAAATATCCGCAGAGAATCTGAAACCCCTTTACGAAAGCCCAGCTGTTGGGGTGGAGCTGGGCTGGGGCAGTGTTTATCTCTGTAAGCAGTTCTTTCTCGAAGGAAGTAAGGGGCAGACGCAGGCCCACTCTCTTGAGTACCATTTGATAAAGGAAGAAGAAGGGGCTTCCCCAGTGTCTCTTGAGTCCGCACAAACGGGCATCCCAGGTCGCACCCGGCATACCAGGACTTGGGAGTCGTGATTTTTATGAAAGGCGTTGAAATTATAAAGCGCAGGGTCCCCCCTGTGAGCCTCCACGTCCTCAACAGAGTTTAGGAGGGAGCATTCGTCGAGGAGATCGTCGGGGGCCCAGTCGTATTCGCCTTTATAGTAAGACTTAGGAAGCGGGGGAGGCGCGGCGGTCTTAGTTTTCGCCATCGATGCCAGAGCTGAAGATCAAAAGGAAAAGAAAGGGTTCAGAGAAAAGGGGTTAGGAGAAGAAAAGGGGGAAAAATGGAAGAATCCTAGGAGAGCCCTACCCACACGAGAGAAAAGGGGAACGAGAGGAACGAAGAAGCATACAAACGATATCCAAAGGAATGCAGTAACATGGACAGTCCCAAGCAGTTCGTGCAGTGAAGGGAATCATCAAGGAGAGGGAAAACCGTACCTTTGGGGGATGAAGAGCGTGGAGAGCGGAAGCACGAATGAGCAGGGGTCGCGACAGAAGGGATTCAGAGAAGATGAAGAGTGAGGAAGGGCAGAGAAAGTGGATGTAACAGTGGTTGCAAACGCGGGGTTTGGGTAACTTAAACGTTACGAGAAGCGCGAGGGACAACAAATGATGACCGTGTGATGATGCCACGTGTTGCCGGATTAAGCGCTCAAGGGGAGCGCAAGAGGTTCTTAAAGATGACCGCATGATGAACCACGTGGCACGCGATTAAGCATAGCCCCAAAAGGCATTATTTTCCCTGCTTCAGAGGATGTCCAATCAACCATTAAGAGCGCCCCTGTGGTTCAGAAAGTGTCACGTCAGTAATTCGAGAATTGTTGAGTCAGCAGGGAATGACACGTCATCAGTATCGCACGTGGACAGCGTGGGCGAGGCCTTAGTCTTTGCGCTGAAGACAAGTGTTCGGCTTAAGACTGGGGGGCTTGTGTACCGTCCCGTATCCGGGCGTTGATTAAGTCAAGGTCAAAGTCAAACGCCTGGAGTCAAAGTCAACGCAAGGCGTCGCCTAGGTGGAGAGACGCCAAAGTGCCAACATCGCCAAGAGGAAGCGTCGCCAAGGCAAGGCGTCGCCTAGGTGAAGGCGTCGCCCGACCAGGGCGTCGCCAAGATCAAATATCATTAAGTCAAGGCGATCACGGTGCGGCTCCCCGATACCCATGGGTAGGAAAGACCATGGAGGGGGCGACGCCGTGAGAAGGCCCCAAACCCTGTATAACCAGGGAACAGTAATAAAGAGGAGAGAAAGGTGGCTTCAAGGCCATAGTAACGACACCAGTGTAGGGCAGCCTGACTCGTGAAGTATCCCTGCCGCCCCAGAGACGCCTTTGGGACAGATACGACTCAAGAGGAAGGTCACACCCAGGGTAGCCGGGTGCAGGTTTCGAGAGGAAGGCAGATACGCTCTCAAAGTAAGTGACTAGAAGATTGGGGGCATGAGTTGGCACCCAAAAAGTCACCCCTAGCGCAGTAGCACTCCAAAGCAGGAGGACTCACACGTAGAGACATCCCCAGATGGGCAGAAACGCCCCCAGATGGGGTCACGGCGTCGTGAGGCCCTCCACGTGTACGAAAGCCATGTCAGAATAGAAACACCCTTTAGTTAGGTGCCAGGTAATTAAAGTCATTCAATACAGTTTCCGTTTCGAACGATCAGGCACTATCATGGCTCCCAAGCGTTTCAACGTCTTAAATGCGCTACGTTTTCTAATTAGATACGCTGATTGAGCGCGTTACATTTGTAATTAAAGGCGCTTTAAGGCGCTTTAAATGCTTGGGTAGTTTAAATAGCGCTGGGAATGTTGGAAAGGGGGTTCGAACTTTTGGCAAATTTCCCAGAAACTCTCTAGTTGCTTGCTCGAGCCTTGAGGTTACGCACAAGGGACTAGGGAAAGATTTTTGCTAGGAGGAGAAAAACACACACAATACACAGTTCCTTTTATCACCTTCAGAGTGCCATACGCAGTGCTCAGAGACGTAGGTGAACAGTTTTGGTGTTTCTTGCTGGCTGACTTGAGCGTCAGAGTGCAAACGGCCGCTAGGGCGCCTCTTTATCCTCTTTTTTGCAGGAATTCGCAGGTGACCAGTGGGAAGGAGCCCCTAGCTGACGGTTGAGGTCGTGCACGAAGACGTCCCGGTCAACCGGACGGAACAGACCTGTTGCATGGATAGTTCTGTTGGGGCTGCGCGTGCTGTATCTCGTCGGGTGGGGGCCATTGTAACTCCAACCTCCTCCAACGTTACTGTAACTTGGTAGATCTTCTCGAACTTGTGATGGGACCAATGTTTTATATCGGCCCCACGGTGGGCGCCAAATGTTCCGTCCGGTTGATTGGGACGTCTTCGTGCACGACCTCAACCGTCAGCTAGGGACTCCTTCCCACTGGTTACCTGTGGATTCCTGCAAATAAGAGGACAAAGAGGCGCCCTGGCGGCCGTTTGCACTCCGACGCTCAAGTCAGCCAGCAAGAAACACCAAAACTGTGCACCTCCGTATCTGAGCACCGCGTATGGCATTCCGAAGATGGTAAAAAGAACTGTGTATTGTGTGTATATTCTCGTTCTGGCAAACAATCTTTCCCTAGTCCCTTGTGCGTAACCTTAAGGCTCGAGCAAGCAACTAGAGTGTCTCTGGAAAATTTGCCAAAAGTTCGAACCCCGTTCCCAACATTCTCAGCGCTATTTAAACTACCCCAGCATTCAAAGCGCCTTAAAGCGCCTTTAATCACAAATGTAACGCACGCAATCAACGTATCTAATTAGAAAACGAAGCGCATTTAAGACGTTGAAACGCTCGGGAGCCATTATAGTACCTGAATGCTCGAAACGGAAACTGTATTGAGTGACTTTAATTACCTGGTACCTGACTAGAGGGTGTTTCCATTCTGACCTGGCTGTCGTACACGTGGAGGGCCTCACGACGCCATGACCCCACCTGGGGGCATTTCTGCCCATCTGGGGACGTTTCGACATGTGAGTCCTCCTGCCTGGGAGTGCTACTGCGCAAGGGGTGACTTTTTGGGTGCCAACTCATGCTCCCAATCATCTAGTCACTCACTTTGAGAGCGTATCTGCCTTCCTCTCGTACCCTGCACCCGGCTACCCTGGACGTGACCTTCCTCTTGAATCGTATCTGTCCCAATGGTGTCTCTGGGGCGGCAGGGGTACTTCCCGAGTCAGGCTGCCCTACACTGGTGTTGTTACTATGGCCTTGAAGCCACCTTTCTCTTCTCTTTATCACTCTCCCGGATCATCGGGACTTGAGGCCTTCCCATGGGTATCGGGGAACCACACTGTGATCGCCCTGCTTTAGTAATGTTTCATCTGGCGACGCCCTGGTGGGGCGACGCCTTCACCTAGGCGACGCCTTGCCTTGGCGACGCCTCTTCTTGACGACGCTGGCACTTGGTGTCTCTTCACCTAGGCAACGCCTTGTGTTGACTTTGACCCCTGGTGTTGACTTTGACCTTGACTTAGTCAACGCCCGGATACGATACGGTACAAAATGATACGTTTAATACTTCTTTCATTTACAATCTAAGGTTTTATAACCTAGGAAACTATAAGAAAGTGAATGTTCTGTATAATAATAGTTTAAAAGCATCTTAACTATTGAAAACAAACGTATTATTACTTAACTAAATGTTTGCAACTTGTTCTTTTCGCTATTAATTGATTGAAAACACTTATGAATGAATATCTTTTAAAACGAATTTCATGTGTTAAAATTGTGTTTTATATGTTTAATATCTCATTTACAATCTTAGTCTATTAATTGATTGAAACACTTTTATGAATGAATATCTTTGAAAAACAATTTCATGTGTTGAAATTGTGTTTTCATATGTTTAACATACTTTTTACAATCTAAGGTCTATTGATTGATTCAAACACTTATGATAATACCTTTGAAAAACCATTTCATGTGTTCAAATTGTATTTTGATATGTTTAATACTTCTTTTACAATCTGAGCAATATTAATTGATTGAAGCACTTATGATATCTTTGAATAACAATTTCATGTGTTAAAATGATACGTTTAATACTTCTTTCATTTTCAATCTAAGGTTTTATAACCTAGGAAACTATAAGAAAGTGAATGTTCTGTATAATAATAGTTTAAAAGCATCTTAACTATTGAAAACAAGCGTATTCTTACTTAACTAAATGTTTGCAACTTGTTCTTTTCGCTATTAATTTATTGAAAACACTTATGAATGAATATCTTTGAAAACCAATTTCATGTGTTAAAATTGTGTTTTGATATGTTTAATATCTCTTTTACAATATTAGTCTGTTAATTGATTGAAACACTTATGAATGAATATCTTTGAAAAACAATTTCATGTGTTGAAATTATGTTTTCATATGTTTAACATATTTTTTAGAATTTAAGGTCTATTGATTGATTCAAACACTTATGATGATACCTTTGAAAAACCATTTCATGTGTTCAAATTGTATTTTGATATGTTTAATACTTCTTTTACAATCTAAGGTCTATTAATTGATTGAAGCACTTACGATATCTTTGAAAAACAATTTCATGTGTTAAAATGATACGTTTAATACTTCTTCATCTACAATCTAAGGTTTTATAACCTAGGAAAATATAAGAAAGTGAATGTTCTGTATAATAATAGTTTAAAAGCATCTTAACTATTGAAAACAAGCATATTATTACTTAACTAAATGCTTGCAACTTGTTGTTTTCGCTATTATTTGATTGAAAACAGTTATGAATGAATATCTTTGAAAACCAATTTCATGTGTTAAAATTGTGTTTTGATATGTTTAATATCTCTTTTACAATCTTAGTCTATTAATTGATTGAAACACTTATGAATGAATATCTTTGAAAAACAATTTCATGTGTTGAAATTGTGTTTTCATATGTTTAACATATTTTTTACAATCTAAGGTCTATTGATTGATTCAAACACTTATGATGATACCTTTGAAAAACCATTTCATGTGTTCAAATTGTATTTTGATATGTTTAATACTTCTTTTACAATTTGAGGTCTATTAATTGATTGAAGCACTTATGATATCTTTGAAAAACAATTTCATGTGTTAAAATGATACGTTTAATACTTCTTTCATTTACAATCTAAGGTTTTATAACTTTGGAAACTATAAGAAAGTGAATGTTCTATATAATAATAGTTTAAAAGCATCTTAACTACTGAAAACAAGTGTAATATTACTTAACTAAATGTTTGCAACTTGTTATTTTCGCATTTAATTGATTGAAAACACTTATGAATGAATATCTTTGAAAATCAATTTCATGTGTTAAAATTGTGTTTTGATATGTTTAATATCTCTTTTACAATCTTAGTCTATTAATTGATTCAAACACTTATGAATGAATATCTTTAAAAAACAATTTCATGTGTTGAAATTGTGTTTTCATATGTTTAACATATTTTTTACAATCTAAGGTCTATTGATTGATTCAAACACTTATGATGATACCTTTGAAAAACCATTTCATGTGTTCAAATTGTATTTTGATATGTTTAATACTTCTTTTACAATCTAAGATCTATTAATTGATTGAAGCACTTATGATATCATTGAAAAACAATTTCATGTGTTAAAATGATACGTTTAATACTTCTTTCATTTACAATCTAAGGTTTTATTACCTAGGAAACTATAAGAACGTGAATGTTCTGTATAATAATAGTTTAAAAGCATCTTAACTATTGAAAACAAACGTATTATTACTTAACTAAATGTTTGCAACTTGTTCTTTTCGCTATTAATTGATTGAAAACACTTATGAATGAATATCTTTTAAAACGAATTTCATGTGTTAAAATTGTGTTTTGATATGTTTAATATCTCATTTACAATCTTAGTCTATTAATTGATTGAAACACTTTTATGAATGAATATCTTTGAAAAACAATTTCATGTGTTGAAATTGTGTTTTCATATGTTTAACATACTTTTTACAATCTAAGGTCTATTGATTTATTCAAACACTTATGATGATACCTTTGAAAAACCATTTCATGTGTTCAAATTGTATTTTGATATGTTTAATACTTCTTTTACAATCTGAGCAATATTAATTGATTGAAACACTTATGATATCTTTGAAAAACAATTTCATGTGTTAAAATGATACGTTTAATACTTCTTTCATTTACAATCTAAAGTTTTATAACCTAGGAAACTATAAGAAAGTGAATGTTCTGTATAATAATAGTTTAAAAGCATCTTAACTATTGAAAACAAGCGTATTCTTAATTAACTAAATGTTTGCAACTTGTTCTTTTCGCTATTAATTTATTGAAAACACTTATGAATGAATATCTTTGAAAACCAATTTCATGTCTTAAAATTGTGTTTTGATATGTTTAATATCTCTTTTACAATATTAGTCTGTTAATTGATTGAAAAACTTATGAATGAATATCTTTGAAAAACAATTTCATGTGTTGAAATTATGTTTTCATATGTTTAACATATTTTTTAGAATTTAAGGTCTATTGATTGATTCAAACACTTATGATGATACCTTTGAAAAACCATTTCATGTGTTCAAATTGTATTTTGATATGTTTAATACTTCTTTTACAATCTAAGGTCTATTAATTGATTGAAGCACTTACGATATCTTTGAAAAACAATTTCATGTGTTAAAATGATACGTTTAATACTTCTTCATCTACAATCTAAGGTTTTATAACCTAGGAAAATATAAGAAAGTGAATGTTCTGTATAATAATAGTTTAAAAGCATCTTAACTATTGAAAACAACCATATTATTACTTAACTAAATGCTTGCAACTTGTTGTTTTCGCAATTATTTGATTGAAAACAGTTATGAATGAATATCTTTGAAAACCAATTTCATGTGTTAAAATTGTGTTTTGATATGTTTAATATCTCTTTTACAATCTTAGTCTATTAATTGATTGAAACACTTATGAATGAATATCTTTGAAAAACAATTTCATGTGTTGAAATTGTGTTTTCATATGTTTAACATATTTTTTACAATCTAAGGTCTATTGATTGATTCAAACACTTATGATGATACCTTTGAAAAATCATTTCATGTGTTCAAATTGTATTTTGATATGTTTAATACTTCTTTTACAATCTGAGGTCTATTAATTGATTGAAGCACTTATGATATCTTTGAAAAACAATTTCATGTGTTAAAATGATACGTTTAATACTTCTTTCATTTACAATCTAAGGTTTTATAACCTAGGAAACTATAAGAAAGTGAATGTTCTGTATAATAATAGTTTAAAAGCATCTTAACTATTGAAAACAAGTGTATTATTACTTAACGAAATGTTTGCAACTTCTTCTTTTCGCTATTAATTTATTGAAAACACTTATGAATGAATATCTTTGAAAACCAATTTCATGTGTTAAAATTGTGTTTTGATATGTTTAATATCTCTTTTACAATCTTAGTCTATTAATTGATTGAAACACTTTTATGAATGAATATCTTTGAAAAACAATTTCATGTGTTGAAATTGTGTGTTCATATGTTTAACATACTTTTTACAATCTAAGGTCTATTGATTGATTCAAACACTAATGAAGATACCTTTGAAAAACCATTTCATGTGTTGAAATTGTATTTTGATATGTTTAATACTTCTTTTACAATCTGAGGTCTATTAATTGATTGAAGCACTTATGATATCTTTGAAAAACAATTTCATGTGTTAAAATTATACGTTTAATACTTCTTCATCTACAATCTAAGGTTTTATAACCTAGGAAACTATAAGAAAGTGAATGTTCTGTATAATAATAGTTTAAAAGCATCTTAACTATTGAAAACAAGCGTATTATTACTTAACTAAATGTTTGCAACTTGTTCTTTTCGCTATTAATTGATTGAAAACACTTATGAATGAATATCTTTGAAAACCAATTTCATGTGTTAAAATTGTGTTTTGATATGTTTAATATCTCGTTTACAATCTTAGTCTATTAATTGATTGAAACACTTATGAATGAATATCTTAGAAAAACAATTTCATGTGTTAAAATTGTGTTTTGATATGTTTAATATCTCTTTTACAATATTAGTCTGTTAATTGATTGAAACACTTATGAATGAATATCTTTGAAAAACAATTTCATGTGTTGAAATTATGTTTTCATATGTTTAACATATTTTTTAGAATTTAAGATCTATTGATTGATTCAAACACTTATGATGATACCTTTGAAAAACCATTTCATGTGTTTAAATTGTATTTTGATATGTTTAATACTTCTTTTACAATATAAGGTCTATTAATTGATTGAAGCACTTATGATATCTTTGAAAAACAATTTCATGTGTTAAAATGATACGTTTAATACTTCTTCATCTACAATCTAAGGTTTTATAACCTAGGAAACTATAAGAAAGTGAATGTTCTGTATAATAATAGTTTAAAAGCATCTTAACTATTGAAAACAAGCGTATTATTACTTAACTAAATGATTGCAACTTGTTCTTTTCGCTATTAATTGATTGAAAACACTTATGAATGAATATCTTTGAAAACCAATTTCATGTGTTAAAATTGTGTTTTGATATGTTTAATATCTCGTTTACAATCTTAGTCTATTAATTGATTGAAACACTTTTATGAATGAATATCTTTGAAAAACAATTTCATGTGTTTGAAATTGTGTTTTCATATGTTTAACATACTTTTTACAATCTAAGGTCTATTGATTGATTCTAACACTTATGATGATACCTTTGAAAAACCATTTCATGTGTTCAAATTGTATTTTGATTTGTTTAATACTTCTTTTACAATCTGAGGAATATTAATTGATCGAAGCACTTATGATATCTTTGAAAAACAATTTCATGTGTTAAAATGATACGTTTAATACTTCTTCATCTACAATCTAAGGTTTTATAACCTAGGAAACTATAAGAAAGTGAATGTTCTGTATAATAATAGTTTAAAAGCATCTTAACTATTGAAAACAAGCGTATTATTACTTAACTAAATGATTGCAACTTGTTCTTTTCGCTATTAATTGATTGAAAACACTTATGAATGAATATCTTTGAAAACCAATTTCATGTGTTAAAATTGTGTTTTGATATGTTTAATATCTCGTTTACAATCTTAGTCTATTAATTGATTGAAACACTTTTATGAATGAATATCTTTGAAAAACAATTTCATGTGTTGAAATTGTGTTTTCATATGTTTAACATACTTTTTACAATCTAAGGTCTATTGATTTATTCAAACACTTATGATGATACCTTTGAAAAACCATTTCATGTGTTCAAATTGTATTTTGATATGTTTAATACTTCTTTTACAATCTGAGCAATATTAATTGATTGAAACACTTATGATATCTTTGAAAAACAATTTCATGTGTTAAAATGATACGTTTAATACTTCTTTCATTTACAATCTAAAGTTTTATAACCTAGGAAACTATAAGAAAGTGAATGTTCTGTATAATAATAGTTTAAAAGCATCTTAACTATTGAAAACAAGCGTATTCTTAATTAACTAAATGTTTGCAACTTGTTCTTTTCGCTATTAATTTATTGAAAACACTTATGAATGAATATCTTTGAAAACCAATTTCATGTCTTAAAATTGTGTTTTGATATGTTTAATATCTCTTTTACAATATTAGTCTGTTAATTGATTGAAAAACTTATGAATGAATATCTTTGAAAAACAATTTCATGTGTTGAAATTATGTTTTCATATGTTTAACATATTTTTTAGAATTTAAGGTCTATTGATTGATTCAAACACTTATGATGATACCTTTGAAAAACCATTTCATGTGTTCAAATTGTATTTTGATATGTTTAATACTTCTTTTACAATCTAAGGTCTATTAATTGATTGAAGCACTTACGATATCTTTGAAAAACAATTTCATGTGTTAAAATGATACGTTTAATACTTCTTCATCTACAATCTAAGGTTTTATAACCTAGGAAAATATAAGAAAGTGAATGTTCTGTATAATAATAGTTTAAAAGCATCTTAACTATTGAAAACAACCATATTATTACTTAACTAAATGCTTGCAACTTGTTGTTTTCGCAATTATTTGATTGAAAACAGTTATGAATGAATATCTTTGAAAACCAATTTCATGTGTTAAAATTGTGTTTTGATATGTTTAATATCTCTTTTACAATCTTAGTCTATTAATTGATTGAAACACTTATGAATGAATATCTTTGAAAAACAATTTCATGTGTTGAAATTGTGTTTTCATATGTTTAACATATTTTTTACAATCTAAGGTCTATTGATTGATTCAAACACTTATGATGATACCTTTGAAAAATCATTTCATGTGTTCAAATTGTATTTTGATATGTTTAATACTTCTTTTACAATCTGAGGTCTATTAATTGATTGAAGCACTTATGATATCTTTGAAAAACAATTTCATGTGTTAAAATGATACGTTTAATACTTCTTTCATTTACAATCTAAGGTTTTATAACCTAGGAAACTATAAGAAAGTGAATGTTCTGTATAATAATAGTTTAAAAGCATCTTAACTATTGAAAACAAGTGTATTATTACTTAACGAAATGTTTGCAACTTCTTCTTTTCGCTATTAATTTATTGAAAACACTTATGAATGAATATCTTTGAAAACCAATTTCATGTGTTAAAATTGTGTTTTGATATGTTTAATATCTCTTTTACAATCTTAGTCTATTAATTGATTGAAACACTTTTATGAATGAATATCTTTGAAAAACAATTTCATGTGTTGAAATTGTGTGTTCATATGTTTAACATACTTTTTACAATCTAAGGTCTATTGATTGATTCAAACACTAATGAAGATACCTTTGAAAAACCATTTCATGTGTTGAAATTGTATTTTGATATGTTTAATACTTCTTTTACAATCTGAGGTCTATTAATTGATTGAAGCACTTATGATATCTTTGAAAAACAATTTCATGTGTTAAAATTATACGTTTAATACTTCTTCATCTACAATCTAAGGTTTTATAACCTAGGAAACTATAAGAAAGTGAATGTTCTGTATAATAATAGTTTAAAAGCATCTTAACTATTGAAAACAAGCGTATTATTACTTAACTAAATGTTTGCAACTTGTTCTTTTCGCTATTAATTGATTGAAAACACTTATGAATGAATATCTTTGAAAACCAATTTCATGTGTTAAAATTGTGTTTTGATATGTTTAATATCTCGTTTACAATCTTAGTCTATTAATTGATTGAAACACTTATGAATGAATATCTTAGAAAAACAATTTCATGTGTTAAAATTGTGTTTTGATATGTTTAATATCTCTTTTACAATATTAGTCTGTTAATTGATTGAAACACTTATGAATGAATATCTTTGAAAAACAATTTCATGTGTTGAAATTATGTTTTCATATGTTTAACATATTTTTTAGAATTTAAGATCTATTGATTGATTCAAACACTTATGATGATACCTTTGAAAAACCATTTCATGTGTTTAAATTGTATTTTGATATGTTTAATACTTCTTTTACAATATAAGGTCTATTAATTGATTGAAGCACTTATGATATCTTTGAAAAACAATTTCATGTGTTAAAATGATACGTTTAATACTTCTTCATCTACAATCTAAGGTTTTATAACCTAGGAAACTATAAGAAAGTGAATGTTCTGTATAATAATAGTTTAAAAGCATCTTAACTATTGAAAACAAGCGTATTATTACTTAACTAAATGATTGCAACTTGTTCTTTTCGCTATTAATTGATTGAAAACACTTATGAATGAATATCTTTGAAAACCAATTTCATGTGTTAAAATTGTGTTTTGATATGTTTAATATCTCGTTTACAATCTTAGTCTATTAATTGATTGAAACACTTTTATGAATGAATATCTTTGAAAAACAATTTCATGTGTTTGAAATTGTGTTTTCATATGTTTAACATACTTTTTACAATCTAAGGTCTATTGATTGATTCTAACACTTATGATGATACCTTTGAAAAACCATTTCATGTGTTCAAATTGTATTTTGATTTGTTTAATACTTCTTTTACAATCTGAGGAATATTAATTGATCGAAGCACTTATGATATCTTTGAAAAACAATTTCATGTGTTAAAATGATACGTTTAATACTTCTTCATCTACAATCTAAGGTTTTATAACCTAGGAAAATATAAGAAAGTGAATGTTCTGTATAATAATAGTTTAAAAGCATCGTAACTATTGAAAACAAGCGTATTATTACTTAACTAAATGCTTGCAACTTGTTGTTTTCGCTATTATTTGATTGAAAACAGTTATGAATGAACATCTTTGAAAACCAATTTCATGTGTTAAAATTGTGTTTTGATATGTTTAATATCTCTTTTACAATCTTAGTCTATTAATTGATTGAAACACTTATGAATGAATATCTTTGAAAAACAATTTCATTTGTTGAAATTGTGTTTTCATATGTTTAACATACCTTTTACAATCTAAGGTCTATTGATTGATTCAAACACTTATGGTGATACCTTTGAACAACCATTTCATGTGTTCAAATTGTATTTTGATATGTTTAATACTTCTTTTGCAATCTCAGGTCTATTAATTGATCGAAGCACTTATGATATCTTTATAAAACAATTTCATGTGTTAAAATGATACGTTTAATACTTCTTTCATTTTCAATCTAAAGTTTTATAACCTAGGAAACTATAAGAAAGTGAATGTTCTGTATAATAATAGTTTAAAAGCATCTTAACTATTGAAAACAAGCGTATTATTACTTAACTAAATGTTTGCAACTTGTTCTTTTCGCTATTAATTGATTGAAAACACTTATGAATGAATATCTTTGAAAACCAATTTCATGTTTTAAAATTGTGTTTTGATATGTTTAATATCTCGTTTACAATCTTAGTCTGTTAATTGATTGAAACACTTTTATGAATGAATATCTTTGAATAACAATTTCATGTGTTGAAATTGTGTTTTCATATGTTTAACATACTTTTTAGAATCTAAGGTCTATTGATTGATTCAAACACTTATGATGATACCTTTGAAAAACCATTTCATGTGTTCAAATTGTATTTTGATATGTTTAATACTTCTTTTACAATCTAAGGTCTATTAATTGATTGAAGCACTTATGATATCATATTGTAAACAATTTCATGTGTTAAAATGATACGTTTATACTTCTTCATCTACAATCTAAGGTTTTATAACCTAGGAAACTATAAGAAAGTGAATGTTTTGTATAATAATAGTTTTAAAGCATCTTAACTATTGAAAACAAGCGTATTATTACTTAATTAAATTCTTGCAACTTGTTGTTTTCGCTATTATTTGATTGAAAACAGTTATGAATGAATATCTTTGAAAACCAATTTCATGTGTTAAAATTGTGTTTTGATATGTTTAATATCTCTTTTACAATCTTAGTCTATTAATTGATTGAAACACTTATGAATGAATATCTTTGAAAAACAATTTCATGTGTTGAAATTGTGTTTTCATATGTTTAACATACTTTTTACAATCTAAGGTCTATTGATTGATTCAAACACTTATTGTGATACCTTTGAACAACCATTTCATGTGTTCAAATTGTATTTTGATATGTTTAATACTTCTTTTACAATCTAAGGTCTATTAATTGATCGAAGCACTTATGATATCTTTGAAAAACAATTTCATGTGTTAAAATGATACGTTTAATACTTCTTTCATTTTCAATCTAAGGTTTTATAACCTAGGAAACTATAAGAAAGTGAATGTTCTGTATAATAATAGTTTAAAAGCATCTTAACTATTGAAAACAAGCGTATTATTACTTAACTAAATGTTTGCAACTTGTTCTTTTCGCTATTAATTGATTGAAAACACTTATGAATGAATATCTTTGAAAACCAATTTCATGTGTTAAAATTGTGTTTTGATATGTTTAATATCTCGTTTACAATCTTAGTCTGTTAATTGATTGAAACACTTTTATGAATGAATATCTTTGACAAACAATTTCATGTGTTGAAATTGTGTTTTCATATGTTTAACATACTTTTTAGAATCTAAGGTCTATTGATTGATTCAAACACTTATGATGATACCTTTGAAAAACCATTTCATGTGTTCAAATTGTATTTTGATATGTTTAATACTTCTTTTACAATCTAAGGTCTATTAATTGATTGAAGCACTTATGATATCATATTGTAAACAATTTCATGTGTTAAAATGATACGTTTAATACTTCTTCATCTACAATCTAAGGTTTTATAACCTAGGAAACTATAAGAAAGTGAATGTTTTGTATAATAATAGTTTAAAAGCATCTTAACTATTGAAAACAAGCGTATTATTACTTAACTAAATGTTTGCTACTTGTTCTTTTCGCTATTAATTGATTGAAAACACTTATGAATGAATATCTTTGAAAACCAATTTCATGTGTTAAAATTGTGTTTTGATATGTTTAATATCTCGTTTACAATCTTAGTCTATTAATTGATTGAAACACTTTTATGAATGAATATCTTTGAAAAACAATTTCATGTGTTGAAATTGTGTTTTCATATATTTAACATACTTTTTACAATCTAAGGTCTATTGATTGATTCAAACACTTATGATGATACCTTTGAAAAACCATTTCATGTGTTCAAATTGTATTTTGATATGTTTAATACTTCTTTTACAATCTGAGGAATATTAATTGATTGAAGCACTTATGATATCTTTGAAAAACAATTTCATGTGTTAAAATGATACGTTTAATACTTCTTTCATTTTCAATCTAAGGTTTTATAACCTAGGAAACTATAAGAAAGTGAATGTTCTGTATAATAATAGTTTAAAAGCATCTGAACTATTGAAAACAAGCGTATTATTACTTAACTAAATGTTTGCAACTTGTTCTTTTCGCTATTAATTTATTGAAAACAGTTATGAATGAATATCTTTGAAAACCAATTTCATGTGTTAAAATTGTGTTTTGATATGTTTAATATCTCTTTTACAATCTTAGTCTATTAATTGATTGAAACACTTAAGAATGAATATCTTTGAAAAACAATTTCATGTATTGAAATTGTGTTTTCATATGTTTAACATATTTTTTACAATCTAAGGTCTATTGATTGATTCAAACACTTATGATGATACCTTTGAAAAACCATTTCATGTGTTCAAATTGTATTTTGATATGTGTAATACTTCTTTTACAATCTGAGGTCTATTAATTGATTGAAGCACTTATGATATCTTTGAAAAACAATTTCATGTGTTAAAATGATACGTTTAATACTTCTTTCATTTACTGATCCTGCCTGTTGACCGGAACGCTGGAAACTGCCTCGTCAAAGGATCGACGTGCGCACCGCTTCTCACCTCCGTTCCTCTTCGGGATCTATCTCAAGAACCTGCAAAGAAACAGCACGGCGCCGCTGCGGCCGATCGCACTCCAACGCTCAAGTCAGTGACGGTATCACCAAAAACTAAGAGAACTAGAACCGTGCAAATCCTCTCTCACAGTTAGCTCTATCACTTGCAAGCGTAAAGTGTATGAACTGAACGTGCGTACCTCAGAAAGTTTGTTAAGAACTCTTAAATACCTGGTGGCTTTCTCTCTCCTGGCAGTTACAGACTTGGACACGTGGCTCGCATCCAACTGTACACGTGCCATCATCTGGAGGCTCCCTGACTTGGCACTGCTTCTACTCTCATTTTGGCTAAGTTACTTATGCATGGTACTGCCCAGTGCATAGCTAACTTAGGAGTGCGATCTCTACTGGAACTGGCGAGTTAGGGGCCTTCATACACCTTCCCTGTGGTCTCGCCGGCCGCCTTCATAATCTGCTTCTCCTTCATCTTCGGCGATGTGCTTGCTCTGGCGATCTCCAATGACTAGGTCGCCTGAATCTACATCGGGCGACTTCATCTTCAACCTGGCGATCGCCTATTCTGGTAAACTGGAAATCGGAACACGCCAACTTAGCAACTGGCGACTACACGTGCCCCCCGACTTCCTTCCCTTATGCCAACCTGGCGCCTTGTCAACACACCTACACTGTAGCAGGATGCCACGTCATCACACCCGACCACCAGGGCGGTACACAAGCCCCCCAGTCTTAAGCGAAGACTTGTCTAGCGAAAAGACTGAAAGAGCCTTCGTTAACACCGATCTACGTGGCCCTGACGTGGAATTCCAAGCGGTTGTACCTTCTGCTGCTCTGACGCCCCACCAAACCCCTCTCTCATCGCTCGACACGTGGCTTTATCAACGGCTCTCTTCATTTGCCGTTTGCGCTTCCTAAACCCATTTCGAAAAACCCTTAAACCCATTTCGCTTCACTGTTCCATCACTTTCTTCGTGCTTGCAAACGCTCTAACTTCCTTCTGCGAAAACTCTCAACGCTCTTCAACGCTCGAGATCACCATCTTCCTCCATCGTCTTCCTGATCATCGAAAGGTAACTACTTTCCTTCATCTGCTGGTTTTCCTTGCATTTTCACCGATTTGCATCATCCTGTAACTGCTTGGTGCATACGCTGTGGGTTGTTTTTCCATTTCTCCTTCTGCGTAACTTAGGGCTTTGTCGATCGTCGCAACGAACTTACATTCGTTCGTTTTTTCACCTTCCTTCTATGATCGAGTCAGCCTCTGTAACCCCCTGATCATTTTTCCTTTCTTCTTCCTTTGCAGTTGCTATCATGACTCGCACAAAGATTACCCCGAACCCCCCTCCATCAGCACGAAACCTTCCTTCACAAGCACACGACTCAACACAAGTTCGTGGCGCTCCCTCTTCGCAGGCTGAGAGGCCTGCGTCTTCCCAATCTGCCCTGGCCCAGGCGACTCCATCTAACGCTGGAGGAGTCCCTGTTCCTCCGCCAGACTTCAAAACTTTATACCCCTGGGCTAACTCAACCCTTCTGAAAGAAATGTCCTCTGTGAACACTGCGGGGGCAGTCTTGCGGCTGACTAAGGGGGACGAGATCTACCAGTCGTTTCACAAGGAGCACGACGAAAGGATGATGGTGCTGCCTTGCCCCGCCGACCTGCCCGTGTGTGCTGATGACAAAGTAAGCGCCGACGGGCCCTTCTGCTTCGTCTATACGACTCTGTTCAAGAAGGTCAGGCTCAGGTTCCCTCTCACCCGATTCGAGAGGGAACTTCTTACCGAGCTCAACATTGCGGCCGCCCAGCTCCACCCCAACAGCTGGGCGTTTGTTCGAGCCTTCCAAGTAACGTGCGCCCACCTGGGGTTGCCCGCGTCGGTGGACGTGTTTTTGTTCCTTTTCGAAGCCAAGCACCCAGGAGACCGCCTGTGGGTCAGCTTGAATGCGATTGCTGGGAGATCCATCTTTACCATCTTCCAGCAATCGTACAAAGACTGGAAGGGGAAATTCGTCCAAGTACGTGCAAACGACAAGGACACCTCCCTTCTTGATGGCTTCCCCTTGTACTGGGTGGACAAGGGGAAAAAGGAGTCCAAGAGCTGCTTCAGGAGGCCCAGAAGTCCTGATAGCATGGGAGCATTGGACAGAGACCTTTGTCTCTTCTGGAAGAAGGTGGCGGACGCCAATATAACTTTCCTCACCACCTCCCTGATCAGCTTTGAATTCTACGAAGATCAGCTAGAATTTCAAATAGGTTAGGTCATTTGAACTATTGCTTTAATACTGCTTCTGTTTAGCTGTTTCTGGGCGTCTTGTGCGTTATGCGCAAGACTTTGGCTTTACTTTTTCTGCATATATCATCTGCTTTGCTGTTTATTACATTATGCACTTATCTGTTTTCCTTGAGTTAACCCACGCATCTCCGTCCCCTGCAGACAACATGTTGCCCAGGAACATGCTCGCCGAACTCAAATCGCTCGCCCGAAACCACGGGTTGGCAACCGGTTCCCAAACGGTGCCCAACTCGGTGGTGGAGGCCGCCATTGTCCAAGGGCGATCACCACCCAAGGAGCCCGCTCAACGCAAAAAATTGGTCCTTAAGAGACCTAAAAGGAAAGCCCCTCAAGTCGTCCATGAGGAGGAAGAAGAGGACGACGAGGTCACCGAGGATGGCCTCGTTACGAAGAGGAAAAGGGTGGCACCATCTTCACCACCTGCCCCACCACCTCTTCCAAGCTCGACACCACCATCAACGCCTGCTCCTCCTCCACCCTCGCCAACACCACAGGCTCCTTCTTCACCAGTCCAAGCGGTTCCACTGGCCACTGCGCCACCTGCAGCTGAGGCCCAAGAGCCAAATTTCCTGGAGGACCCCCTGAGCGCCTCTACACCATGTGTCAGCCGGAGGGGGTCCCCCTTCAAACGCCTCCGCTGCAGGAGATGTTCCAATCGGGGATGAGGTTGCTCATACCTCTCCGATTCTAATCACCGAATCCCCGATCCCGTCGCCACGCCAGGAAGCAAACACTGAAGATCCTGCTAAGGAAGGTGGCGACGAGAACCCACAACAAGCCCACCTGGCGCCTCTCCAAGCAGCAAACCATAGCAGAGGACATCCCAACGATTATAACCAGGGCTGTGGAAGGCTCAACCAGGAGGCTCCAGGACGACCTCTTCAACCTCAAAACCGAAAACAGCACTATGAAGATCGAGGTGGAGAAGTTGTCCTTCAGCCTGACGCTCGCAGAAATCGAACACTCCCGAGTGGAGGATGCAATGAGTACCGAGCTCAGGCTGGCGCGCAAGGAGGCTACTGACCTTCGCCGCAAAGTTCACGATCTTGCCCAAGAGAAGGTCGAGCTGGAAAGCAAAATCGTGCCTCTTCGCGCCAAGGCGATCGACCTGGAGGCTCTTATGAAAGCTGACGTCGCTAAGGTGCAAAAACTGGAGCAGAGGTCGATCGACCGAGAGAAACTACTTGGGCAAGTAGAAAAGGCGAGGGACGACGCCATGGCTGATCTCGTCGAGGCCAACAAAGAGAAGGGAAAGATGGCTGCTGAGTTGGCCCAAGCACAATCGGAATCCAAGAAGGTTACTGAAGACCTTCTCCAGGCTCAAGAGACCAACGAACAACTTAAAAAACAGGTTGAAGAGCTGGAACAGCAGAACAAAGAGCTGAAAGTGCAAACCGAAGACCTCAAGAAGCGGATTGAGGAACTTCAGGGGCAAATCGAAGCACTCAAGCTAAACTCTGCTCAGATTCTGGCTGCTGGATTCGAAGCTGCGCGGGAACAATTCGCTTGCCTATTTCCCGATCTGGATCTCAGCCTGGTGTCGTTGAACAACGAAGTAGTAGATGGAAAGGTCGTTCCTGCTGAAGACTAATCAACTCCACCTCATCTGCTAATGGAAAGGTCGTTCCTGCTGAAGACTAATCAACTCCACCTCATCTGCTACTTTTATGATTTCCCTTGTATTATTCTATAAAAACTCCTGTATGTATGCCTTTAACAAATACTTATCTCAATGACAAAGTTTGGGTATTCACTCTCTTGACTTCTTTAAGCGCTTTAACCTTCTTTGCATGTTTAACTTTGTCGGATTTAACTTAACGATTTTGCAAACACGATCTTTTGACTTAACTGCTTCGAACCACTTCAAACTCAAGTAACAATCACTTTAACCAACTTGTACTCTTAAGGCAACTAACCTTATCACAAGAATACCCTTCAAGCAACGAACGGTAACTCAATTATTGGCTCAAACAACGTCCCACTCGACCTGCTTTATCAAACAAGTCTTTCAACCTTCTCGCCGCTGTTTGAATTTTTCCCGAACGCCAAGAACTCTTGGCACCATTAGCTCTTCCTAGCCTCATGCTTTGGCAATCGTTTCTTTGCATGGGGCAGAGACGCCTTTAGGGATCTCTCTTTACCCTCCTGGACTTCAGAACAAAGACCGGCTGACTAGGCGTTCTCTTCGAACCTACCTTAGCCACCTTCCATACTTCTTCCACCCTCTACGCCATACCTGAACTCGTTCGAGACGAGAAGGATTTTATCTTGCCTAAGCTCGCATGTAAGCGAGAAGGTCTTAACTCGCCTGAACTCGCTCAACGGCGAGAAGGACTTTATCTGGTGCCTCAACTTGCCCAGGGTGTACATCTCCTCCCCCCTGGATGCACTGAGGACCTTTTCTTTCTCTCGCCTGCACTCGCTCGACGGCGAGGAGGTCTTTAACTGGCCTTAGCTCGCACAACGGCGAGAAGGACTTTATCTGGTGCCTCAACTTGCCCAGGGTGTACATCTCCTCCCCCCTGGATGCACTGAGGACCTTTCTCTTTCTCGCCTGCACCCGCTCGACGGCGAGGAGGTCTTTAACTTGCCTCTACATTGCCCCAGGGGTTCCATCTTCTCGCCCCCAGAAACATGGAGGACTTTTTACTCTTTCTCGCCTGCACTCGCTCGACGGCGAGGAGGTCTTTAACTTGCCTCAGGACGCGCGAGGGCGTTGAGGTCTTTCATCTGGTGCCTCCGATCGCCGAAAGACGATGAGGACTTTAAAACTTAACTGGTGCCTCCAATCGCCGAAAAACGATGAGGACTTAAAACTTAACTGGTGCCTCCAATCGCCGAAAAACGATGAGGACTTAAAACTTAACTGGTGCCTCCAATCGCCGAAAAACGATGAGGACTTAAAACTTAACTGGTGCCTCCAATCGCCGAAAAACGATGAGGACTTAAAACTTTTTAGAAAGCATGCGATATATCTTTTCTCGCCTTAAATCACGTACAAGCGACAAGGTCTTTCTTCAAAAACTCTTGGAAAAAAAGCAAACATGCAATCTGAAAACGCCTTATACTTCAAAAACTCTTCTTTATTGGGTGGCCTCATTAAAAACCCTCCTTAGGGAAAAAAGAGTGCCCCCTTGAAACTGTTTTAACAGAGACATTGTAATATAACATTTGTGTTTGTCTTTACTTACAAAGCTCTTAACTATAGTACAACTTCAGGTGTGTGGCGTTCCAGGTGCGAGGGATCGCCCCTCCTTCCAGTGTCTCTAAGCGGTAGGCCCCGTTCCCGAGCGCTTCGGTTATTCTGAACGGTCCAGTCCACTTGGGTGACAATTTATTCTCCATCTCGTACTGGTGGGCCTTCCTCATCACCAAGTCGCCCTCTCTAAACTGCCTTGGCATCACCTTCGAGTTGTATCTTCGTTCAACCCTTCTCTTCACGGCCTCAGCCTTCAACCTCGCCTCTTCCCTGACCTCATCCAGCAGATCCAGGTTCAGCCTTCTCTCTTCATTCGAGTCTTCCTCTACGAAGTTCTGGAATCTCGGCGAGCTCTCCTGGATCTCCACGGGAATCATGGCATCACACCCATAGACCAAGCTGAACGGGGTCTCGTGGGTTCCTGACTGCTCGGTGGTGTGGTACGCCCAGACTATACGGGGCACCTCCTCAGCCCAACTTCCCTTGGCTTTCTCATGCCTTCTCTTCAAACCTCTCAACAACACCCGATTAGCTGACTCCACCTGGCCATTTGTCTGAGGGTGCTCGACGGATGCAAACACTTGTTGAATTCCCACCCCTTCGCAAAGCTTCTTCAACAGGTAGCTTGCAAACTGTGTCCCATTATCTGCCACCAGGCGCTTAGGCACTCCAAACCGGCACACGATGTTCTTCCATACAAAACCTTCGATCTTGTGTGCGGTGATCTGGGCCACTGGTTCTGCTTCAATCCACTTGGTGAAATACTCAATCGCCACCACCAAGTACTTCATTTGCCTGATCGCCAGCGGGAAAGGTCCCAGGATGTCGATTCCCCAAGTATGAAACGGCCAAGGGCTATAGATCGACTTCAACTCCTCGGGAGGTGCCTTATGCCAATCGGCGTGCTGCTGGCATTGTTTACAATATTGGGCATATTTCTTGCAATCTTCTCTCATGGATGGCCAGTAGTAGCCTGCACGGAGAGTCCTCGCGGCCAGAGCTCGACCCCCGACGTGGCTTCCGCATATACCTTCGTGGAGCTCCGCCATGATTCTCGTGCACTTCTCGCCGTGTATACATTCCAGGAGCGGGTGAGTGAACCCAAACCTGTACAGATCGCCATCAATCAACGTATACTTGCTGGAATTTTTCTTTACCTTCCTAGCTTCCGTCGGATCCAACGGGAGGAGGCCATCTGCCAGGCACCGTTTGTATTGCGTTATCCAAGTGTCTGGCTCATGGGCGGCGCAGACCTGCATCACGTCCACCTTCTCTCCTCGACATGCTCTAACTCTCGGCGATCTCAGAGTTTCTTGCGTCAAGGACTTATGGCTTCTCGCTGCTCTCTCCGTCGACCTGCTTATCTGAAGGACCAGGTGATCTGCTACAAATGCCCTTGGCGTCTTCAGAGTTTCTTGAATCACCGTCCTCTGCCTACCCCCCTTGCTTGAGCTGGCGAGCTTAGCAAGCAAGTCAGCTCGGGCATTCTGCTCTCGGGGCACATGTACTACTTCAAAAGAGGCAAAGGAACTCTTCAATTCTTGCACATACGCCAAGTAAGCCGCCATTTGTGGATCTTTAGCCTGGAACTCGCCGGTTACTTGCCCTGTGACTAGCAGCGAGTCACTCTTAGCCATCAGCACCCTAGCTCCCATCTCCTTGGCCAGCAAAATCCCGGCGATCAGCGCCTCATACTCTGCTTGATTGTTGCTGGCTTTGAAGGCAAACCTCAAAGATTGTTCAATCAGCACGCCGTTGGGTCCTTCCAATATGACTCCAGCACCGCTGCCCTGCTGGTTTGACGATCCATCCACCGAAAGTACCCAACGGAAATCGTCTCCTTCAACCCGCGTCGCCTCTGATGAGAGCTCAACCACGAAATCTGCAAAGATTTGCCCCTTGATCAGGCCTCGGGGCTCGTACTTAATATCAAACTCTGACAACTCTACCGCCCACTTCACCATCCTTCCCGCGACGTCGGGTTTCTTCAAGACCTTCTGGATGGGCAGGTTAGTCATCACCAGTATTGTGAAACTGTGGAAGTAGTGGCGCATCTCCTCGCCGAAAACACCACAGCCAGCGCAGCCTTCTCCAGGGCCTGATATCTCGTTTCTGGGCCCTGCAACACCTTGCTCACGAAATAAATAGGCTTCTGAGCCTGATCTTGATCTTGGGCGAGCACCGCACTCACCGCCCTCTCAGTCACAGCGAAATACAACCTGAGAGGGATTCCAGCCAGCGGTTTGCACAGAACCGGCGGGCTCGCCAGATACTCCTTCAGTTTGACGAAAGCTTCCTCGCACTCTTTCGTCCAAGCAAACTTATTATTGCGCCGCAGACATTGAAAATAGGGATGCCCCTTTTCTCCGCTAGCTGACACGAAGCGAGATAGGGCTGCCATCCGACCTGTTAGCTGCTGGACTTCTTTCACCGTAGCCGGGCTTCTCATCGCCAAGATGGCGGCACACTTGTCTGGGTTGGCTTCTATTCCTCTTTCAGTCAAGAGAAAACCCAAAAACTTTCCAGCCTCCACGCCGAAAATGCATTTCTCCGGATTGAGCTTTAACTTGAACAATTCTTCCAAGTCTGCAACGTGCTTGCTTTTCTCCTGCGAGGTCACGACCATGTCATCGACGTAGGCTTGCACGTTCCTTCCCAGCATTGGTGCAAGTACTTGATCCATCAGCCTCTGGTACATGGCCCCTGCGTTCTTCAGCCCAAACGGCATCACCTTATAGCAGTAGCACGACCTCTCCGTCATGAAGGCTGTTTTTTCTTCATCCATGGGATGCGTCTTGATCTGATTATAGCCCGAGAAGGCATCCAGGAAACTCAGCAGCTTGCACCCTGCAGCACTATCAACCAGGGCATCAATGCTTGGTAAAGGATACGAATCCTTTGGGCAAGCTTTGTTCAGATCGGTGAAATCGACGCACATGCGCCATTTCCCGTTATTCTTCTTCACCAGTACGACATTTGCCAACCATTCAGGGTACTGGACTTCCCTGATGTGGCCTGCAGCGAGGAGTTTCTGTGTTTCGTCCCTGATCGCCTGCCTCCTCTCCTCGTTGAATTTTCTTCTCCTTTGTCGCACCGGTCTCACCATGTTGTCCATCGCCAGATGATGGCACAAGAAGTCGGGATCAATCCCGGGCATGTCCGAAGCGGACCAAGCAAATGCGTCCAGATGCCGCTCAATCACCTTGGCGATCTGGTCCTGGAGATCGACCTCCAGAGATCTTCTGAGCTTGAAGATTTTCCCTCCGATCTCCTTCTCAAGCCACTGCTCGACAGGTTTAGGCCTGGATTCTCTGGCGATCACCGCCCTGGCGATTCCCTGTTCCCTTGCTTCCTCGGGGCGATTCCGCGCCTCTTCCTCCTCCAGGCCAGCATTCCTCTCCCCCAGCTCAGCGTCTACCATCTCTACATCCCTTCCGGCGGCCTCCTCTGTTACCGGCGGTCTGGGCTTCACACCGGGAGGTGGGGTGGTTGTTACATAACTCACTGATCTTTTGTTTTTCAGGCTATTCTCATAGCACCTTTTCGCTTCTTTCTGATCAGACTTGATCGTGATCACCACCCCTTCCATGGATGGCAACTTCACCTTCATGTGCCGAGTCGACGGAATGGCGCCTATCCTGTTAAGAGTGGGCCTTCCCAACAGGATGTTATATGCTGAAGGGGCGTTTACGATGAGGTACTTGATTTTCTCCGTCCTCGACCCAGCCTCATCTGTAAACGTGGTTCTCAGCTCAATGTACCCCCTGACCTCCACCTGGTCACCAGCGAACCCATATAAGCACCCTCCATAGGGCCTTAGCTGGTCAAGGGGCAATTCCAGCTGCGTGAAAGTCGGCCAGAACATCACGTCTGCCGAGCTTCCTTGGTCCACCAGAACTCTGTGGACCTTCCTTCCCGCCGTAACCAACGAAATAACTATGGGATCGTTGTCATGAGGCACAACGTCCCGAAGATCCTGCTTGGTGAACGTAATGTCCACTTCCGGCGAGTGATCTTCAAACATGTCCACTGTCATCACCGATCGCGCATACTTTTTCCTCTGCGATGCGGTGCATCCACCACCTGAGAAACCCCCTGCAATGGTGTGGATCTCCCCATGGATAGGCATCTCGTGTTGATGGGCTTCTCCACCTGCTGGCTGGGAACTCGACGCTCCCCCCGTCCTTCTATCCAGCAGATAGTCATTTAGGAACCCGCTCTTAACCAGATCGTCGAGCTGATATCCCAAAGACAAACACGAGTCCAAGGTGTGGCCAAAACATTGGTGGAACTCGCACCAGGCGTCCGGCTTTGACCCCAGCACCTTGTCGCCCACCTTCTCAGGCGCCTTCAACCTAGCAGATATGTTAGGGATAGCGATCAGGTCCGCTAGTCCCATGACAAATTTGTGCTTAGGCGGGCGATTGTATTCCCGGCGTGCTGGTTGCTGGCATGCTGGTTGTTGGCGCGCTTGGCTTCTTCCCTTGTTTCTCCTGTCGTAAGGATGGCGAGTCCTCTGGTCTTTTCTGGCCGCCGCCGCCGTTTCCAGCACCCTCTGTGATGAGAATCAACTAAAGGTGGCTTTTTATAATGAAGAACAAGATCATTCGCCTTCACATTTAAAGTTTTTCTTGTTAATCTTTGCAAAAGATAAAGCCCAAGCCCAAGCCCAAGCCCAAGAAGGCCAAAGCCCACAAAAGCCCAAAGACCATCCCATGAAGGGCAAGGCCAAGTTTTAAATAAATATTGTTTAGAAAGGTGCTTAGAGGGAAACATTAGAAACCTCTATTGTTAAAGCATCTTTTAGGCTTTAGTTAGGAGCTTTAGGGGGGTGTATTAGTAGATAGGTGTAGGAGTAGAATAGGGGGTGCCAAAGTGAAGGAAAGGATCACACCTTCCTTGCTTTGCAAATAAGCGCCGGTTCTAGATTGATTTGGGAGGGAATTTTGAATTGTTTTAGCTTTCATTTTCAGCACCTTAGGCTATAAATAGAGGTGCCTTCCTTGTAAAATTGAGAATTGAATTTATCTAAAGAAACTATACTCAAAATTGGAGTGAGCATTTGGAGAGCTTTTGAGCCTTCTACTCTAGTCTTATCTTGAAGGACCATGGTTTCCTCAAGTGGCGGCTTGCACACTCATCTAGGAGCATCCATACTTCTAGTGGCGTGATCATCCAACCATTCTTCCATCTTCATGAGCATTCTCTTCTCCTTCCTTTCTTCTTTTTCAATTGTTCATGTTGCCTTATGTTTTTGATTTGTTTTGGTTCGGCTATTCCATTTTCCAGCACCTATGTTCTGTTTTTGTTTTTAATTCCTTTTATGTTCGGTTCATATGTTTTCTTGCCTAATTCTGTTCAGTCAATCCATTTTATAATTCCTTTGTTGATTCAATTTGACAATATTTGGTTCATCCAAATGAGTTTGGGATTTGGTACTTGTTATTGGTGAGTTCTTGACTTAGAACCATGATCCAACTCTAAGAAAAGTGCCTCTATATTTTCCAGCTCAAGGTGATTCCTAAAAATGTCAAGAATCTTGTTCTATGTGGCTATTGGAATCACATCATGTGGTATCATGAGTCTTAGGTTCTTCTTGTTTAATTGTTGAGTTGTGTGCACTTTATTTCAAGAGCTCTTTTAATTTCTTGCAATTTAAGTTTCTGTTTTAGAATTTTAATTGAGTATTCTTGCTGTTTTTCTTTTGCTCCAAGTGTTTGTGGAAAGGTTTATGGCACTCATAATTCTTATGAGTATGGTTGCTCTTTTGGAATGGCATTATCCTTCCTAGAGTTTACCTTAAGCTTCCTTTCACTTGTTACAATTTGTGATGTGTCTTTTAATTTTTGAATCATGTCAAGTTTTGTCTTAGTCATGTTATTCCATATATGTCATTACTTCTAAGTAGTACTTTTATTGTTTTGATTGTTTCTTGCTTTGGTGTCATATAATTTTCTGATTTGATGTTGATCCTTTGTGCATTTTCTTTTTAGATTTGAGTTCATACTTGTATTCTAGACCTATACAAGTTCCAATACATCATTTTCTATTATGTCTTTGATAGTTCATCATCCTGTTTTTTATTCCTATTAGGATTCCTCTGTTTTTGAAAAAGTGCTTACTGTTTTTCCTTATTGCAACTGATTTACGTACTGTAAAATTCTGAAATTCTGGATTTGAGATATTCAAAGTTTTAGAAAAGAATAGAAAAAATAATCATTCAAAAATATGAAGTACACAAAAAATGATAAATAAAATAAAAAAAAGTGTACATTCCTGCCGAAAAAAATACGGTAATCTGGCAGTGATTTTAAAAAATTTATTTCTCTCAATTGGCTTACTGCTTTTAATTGATTCCAGTGCCATTTTTGAGTTAACATCTTGAAGTTTCTGTGGTATAAATTTCATAATCCAGTTCGCTCTACAACGTTCCAGTTAAATCAGTGAATATCAAACACAGTTTGCATAAAAAAAAATTTCCAGTAGCTAAATTTTTTGTTTTCTTCATCTACTCTAGTGCTTTTTGATCCTGCCTGTTGACCGGAGCGCTGGAGAATGCCTCGTCAAAGGATCGACGTGCGCGCCGCTTCTCACTTCCGTTCCTCCTCTGGATCTATCTCAAGAACCTGCAAAGAAACGATACGGCGCCGCTGCGGCCGATCGCACTCCGACGCTCAAGTCAGTGACGGTATCACCAAATACTAAGAACTGGAACCGTGCAAATCTCTCTCACAAACAGCTCTGTCACTCGCAAGCGTAAAGTGTATGAACTGAACGTGCGTACCTTAGGAAATCTGTTAAGAACTCTTATATACCTGGTGATTTTCTCTCTCCTGGCAGTTACAGACTTGGACACGTGGCTTGCATCCGACTGTACACGTGCCATCATCTGGAGGCTCCCTGACTTGGCGCTACTTCTACTCTCATTTGGCTAAGTTACCTATGCATGGCGCTGCCCAGTGCATAGCTAACTCAGGAGTGCGATCTCTACTGAAACTGTCGAGGTAGGGCCTTCATACACCTTCCCTGTGGTCTCGCCGGCCGCCTTCATAATCTGCTTCTCCTTTAACTTCGGCGATGTGCTTGTTCTGGCGATCTCCGACTGCCTGGTCGCCTAAGTCTGCATCTGGCGACTTCGTCCTTAACCTGGCGATCGCCTATACTGGTAAGCTGGAGATCGGAACACGCCAACTTAACTATCGGCGACCACACGTGCCTCCCGACTTCCTTCCCAACTGTCAACCTGGCGCCTTGTCAACACGCCTACACTGTAACAGGATGCCACGTCATCGCATCCAACCATCAGGGCGGTACACAAGCCCCCCAGTCTTAAGTGAAGACTTGTCTAGCGAAAAGACTGAAAAAGCCTTCGTTAACACCGGTCTACGTGGCATGGGCGCAGAATTCCAAGCGGTAGTACTTTCTGCGCTCTGACGCTCCACCAAACTCTTCACGCATCATTCGACACGTGGCTTTCATCAACGGTCATCTTCATCTGCCGTTAGCGCTTCCCAAAACCGTTCGAAAACCCCTAAACCCCTTACGCTCCTACTGTTTCATCACTTTCTTCACACTTGCGTATGCTCTTATTTCCCTCTGCGAAAGCTCTCGACGCTCCTCGACGCTCTAGATCACCACCTCCCTTCAACATTCTCCCGATCATCGAAAGGTAACTACTTTCCCTCTTCTGCTATGTTTTCTCGCATTTTTACCGATTTGCATCATCCTATAACTGTCTGGTGCATACGCTGTGGGCTGTTTTCCATTTCTCCTTCTCGTAACTTAGGGCTCTGCCGATCGTCGCAACGAACTCACATTCGTTCGTCTTTCACCTTCCCTCCCTGATCGAGTCAGCCTTTGTAACCCTCCTGATTGTTTCTCCTTTCTTCTTCGTTTGCAGTTTGCTACCATGACCCGCACGAAGATCACCCCGAACCCCCCTCCGTCAGCGCGAAACCCTCCTTCTCAAGCACACGACTCTACGCAAGTTCGTGGTGCCCCCTCTTCGCAGGCTGTGAGGCCCGCGTCTTCTCAAACCACTCTGGCCCAGGCGACTCCACCAAACGCTGGAGGAGCCCCCACCCCACTGCCAGACTTCAAGACGTTATACTCATGGGCTAACTCAACCCTCTTAAAGGAAACGTCGTCGGTGAACACCGCGGGAGCGGTTCTGCGATTGACCAATGGGGACGAGGCCTACCAATCATTCCACAAGGAGCACGATGAGAGAATGATGGTGCTGCCTTGCCCAGCCACTCTGCCAGTGTGTGCTGATGATAAAGTGAGCGCCGACGGGCCCTTCTGCTTCGTCTACACCACTCTTTTCAAGAAAGTTAAACTCAGGTTCCCTCTTACTCGATTTAAGAGGGAACTCTTAACCGAGCTCAACATAGCTGCCGCCCAGCTTCACCCCAACAGCTGGGCGTTCGTCCGAGCTTTCGAGGTAACATGCGCCCACCTGGGGTTGCCTGCGTCAGTGGACGTATTTTTATTTCTGTTTGAGGCCAAACACCCAGGCGATCGCCTTTGGGTCAGTCTGAACGCCATTGCTGGGAGATCCATCTTCACCATCTTCCAGCAGTCGTATAAGGATTGGAAGGGGAAGTTCATCCAGGTCCGCGCGAACGACAAAGACCCTTCCCTTCTCGACGGTTTCCCCTTGTACTGGGTGGACAAGGGGAAAAAAGAGTCTAAGAGCTGCTTCAGGAGGCCCAGAAGTCCTGACAGCATGGGAGCTTTGGACAGACACCTTTGTCTCTTCTGGAAGAGGGTGGCAGATGCCCACATAACATTCTTGACCCCCACCCTGATTTCCTTCGAGTTCTTTGAGGACCAGTTGGAATTTCAAATAGGTCAGGACACTACATCTTTGCCTTCACATTGCTTCTGATATTGTTTCTGGGCGTCTTGTGCGGCACACACAAGACTTTGGTTTTATCTTTTCTGCATATGCCTGCTTTTGTTGTTTCCTTGCCTTGTACACTTACTCCATTCTCCTTTAAACTAACTTATGCACTTTCATTTCACGCAGATACCATGTTGGGTAAGAATATGCTCGCCGATCTAAAGGCGCTCGCCCGCAACCACGGGTTGGCGACCGGCTCCCAGACGGTTCCCAACTCGGCGGTTGAGAAGGCTATCATCCAGGGGCGATCACCGCCTAAGGCGCCCACTCAACGAAAGAAACTGGTCCTTAAGAGGCCAAAGCGGAAAGCCCCCCAAGTTGTCCAAGAGGATGAGGAGGAGGACGACGAGGTCACAGAGGATGGCCTTGTCACAAAGAGGAAGAGGGTGGCACCATCTTCCCCACCTGCCCCGCCCCCTCTTCCAACTTCAACACCACCATCAACACCCGCACCTCCTCCTTCACCACCAGCACCACAAGCCCCTTCACCACCAGTCCAAGCAGTCCCATTGGCCACTGCGCCACCTGCAACTGAGGCCCAAGAGCCAAACTTCTTAGAGGACCCTCCGAGCGCCTCTACTCCACATATATCAGCAGGAGGGGGCCCTCCTTCCAACACCTCAGCTGCAGGAGTCATTCCAATCGGGGATGAGGTCGCTCACACCTCTCCTGATGGAGATCAAGCCCAAGAGAACATGGAGGCCACTCATCAAGCTCAAGAAGAGGTGGAGGCACAAATAGAGGACGCCCATGGAGGTCAAAGTCCACCTCAAAGGATTACAAGAAGCATGTTCAAAGCCTTGGGAGCTAGAGGACATTTATTTTCTCTTTTTGTAGTGTCTTTAGTTGAAGGTGCTTAGAGGGAAACCTTAGAAACCTCTTTTGTTATAGCATCTTTTAGGTTTTAAATAGGACCTTTAGGGGGGTGTATTAGTAGATAGGTGTAGGAGTAGAATAGGGGGTGCCAAAGTGAAGGAAGGGATCACACCTTCCTTGCTTAGGCAATTAGCGCCGGTTCTAGTGGCTTTTGGAGGGAATTTTGAATTGTTTAGCTTTCATTTTTCAGCACCTTAGGCTATAAATAGAGGTGCCTTCCTTGTAAATTTCAGATTTGAATTTTATCTAAAGAAACTATACTCAAAATTGGAGTGAGCATTTGGAGAGCTTTGAGCTTCTTCTCTAGTCTTATCTTGAAGGACCATGGTTTCCTCAAGTGGCGGCTTCCACACTCATCTAGGAGCATCCATTCTTCTAGTGGCGTGATCATCCAACCATTCCTCCATCTTCATGAGCATTCTCTTCTCCTTCCTTTCTTCTTCTTCAATTTGTTCATGTTATCTTGTGTTTGAGTTGTCTAGCTTTCGGTTTTTTCTATTTTCAGCACCTATATTCTGTTTTGTTTTTAAATTCTGTTCGGTTCTTTTGTTTTAAGTTCAATTCTGTTCGGTTTCTTCTTTTCCTTCTCCTTTGTTGATTCAATTTGACAATATTTGGTTCATCCAAATGAGTTTGAGAATTGGTACTTGTTATTGGTGAGTTCTTGATTTTAGAACCATGATCCAACTTCTAAGAAAGTGCCTCTATATTTTCCAGCTCAAGGTGATTCCTCAAAGTGTCAAGAATCTTGTTCTATGTGGCTATTGGAATCACATCATCTCCAATCCTAATCACCGAGTCCCCGGTTGCGTCGCCGCGCCAAGAAGCAACCACTGAAAATATTGTTAAGGAAGGCGGCGACGAGAACCCTCAACAAGCCCCCCTGGCGCCTCTCCAAGCTGCAAATCTTTCCCTCGAGGTGACGAGGATGTGGGAACCTCTGACTGCTAAGCTCAAAACCATTGCAGAGGATATCCCATCAATTATAACGAGAGCTGTGGAGAGCTCCACCAGGCGGCTACAGGATGACATCTACAACCTCAAGACCGAGAACAGCACAATGAAGGTCGAGGTGGAGAAGGTGTCATTCAGCCTAACGCTCGCGGAAATGGAACATTCTCGAGTGGAGGATGCCCTAAACACCGAGCTTAGGCTTGCGCGCAAGGAAGCTGTCGACCTTCGCCGCAAAGTCCACGAACTTGCCCAAGAAAAGGTCGAACTTGAAAGCAGAATCGTGCCTCTGCGTACCAAGGCGAGCAACCTGGAGGCTCAAATTCAGGCCAATGCCGACAAGGTACAGAAGCTGGAGCAAAGGTCGATCGACCGCGAGAAGCTACTTGGGCAAGTAGAGAAAGCAAGAGACGACGCCATGGCTGATCTCTCCGAGGCAAACAAAGAGAAGGTGAAGATGGTTGCCGAGTTGGCCCAGGCTCAAACAGAATCTAAGAAGGTGGCTGACGACCTTCTTCAAGCTCAAGAGACCAATAAACAACTCCAAAAACAGGTCGAAGAGCTGGAGCAGCAGAACAAGGAGCTTAAGCAGCAGGTTGAAGGGTTTCAAAAGCAAATTGAAGAACTTCAAAAGCAAATTGAAGAACTTAAGCTAAGCTCTGCTCAGATTCTAGTTGCTGGGTTTGATGCCGCTCGAGAACAGTTTGCATGCCTCTTCCCTGATCTTGACCTTAGCATGGTGTCGTTAGACAACGAAGTAGTAGATGGGAAGGTCGTTCCCGCCGAAGGCTCAACCAACTCTACCCCATCTGCCTCTTTATGAATCCACTTGTATTTATCTTGTAAAAACTCTTGCACATGTATTTTGAACAACTACTCATTTTAATAGCGAAATTTGAATATGTCTTCTGACTTCTCTTGAGCGCTTTACTTTCTTTGTATGCCTAACTCTGCTACGCTTAACTTAGCGATTTTGCAAACATGACCTTTGGCGTAACTTCTCCGAGCTGATTCAAATTTAAGCAATAATCGCTTTAAACAACTTGTACCCCTGAGGCACTAACCTGATCGTAAGAAACGTTTCAAGCAATGAACTGTGATTCAATCATAGGTTCAAACAACGTCCCACTTGACCCGCTTTATCAAACAAGTCTTTCAACCTTCTCGCCGTGTTTGAACTTTCGCGATCACCTAGACCTCTTGGCAACACCAGCTTTCCTTAGCCTCAGGCTTTGGCAGTCATCTCTTTATCTGAGGCAGAAATGCCCTTTGGGACCTTCCTTTACCTTCCCCGAACCTCAGAGCTAAAGACTGGCTGGCTAGGCGTTCTCTTCGAACCTACCTTAGCCGCCTTTCAAGCTTCTTCCACCCTCTTCGCCATACCTGAACTCGTTCAAGACGAGAAGGATTTTATCTTGCCTATACTCGCGCACAGGCGAGAAGGTCTTTTGACTCGCCTGAACTCGCTCACCGGCGAGAAGGACTTTTACTCGCCTGAACTCGCTCATTGGCGAGAAGGACTTTAAACGGCCTTAACTCGCTCGACGGCGAGAAGGACTTTGTCAGGTGCCTCAACTTGCCCAGGGTGTACATCTCCTCCCCCCTGGATGCACTGAGGACCTTTTCTTTCTCACGCCTGCACTCGCTCGACGGCGAGGAGGTCTTTGATGGGCCTTAGTTCGCACAACGGCGATAAGGACTTTATCCGGTGCCTCAACTTGCCCAGGGCGTACATCTTCTCCCCCCTGGATGCACTGAGGACCTTTCTCGCCTGCGCCCGCACAACGGCGAGGAGGTCTTTAACTTGCCTCTGCGTTGCCCCGGGAGTTACATCTTCTCGCTCCCAGAAGCACGGAGGACTTTTTCTCTTTCTCGCCTGCACTCGCTCAACGGCGAGGAGGTCTTTAACTTGCCTCTGCGTTGCCCCGGGAGTTACATCTTCTCGCTCCCAGAAGCACGGAGGACTTTTTCTCTTTCTCGCCTGCACTCGCTCAACGGCGAGGAGGTCTTTAACTTGCCTCAAAACGCGCGAGGGCGTTGAGGTCTTCCATCTGGTGCCTCCGATCGCCGAAAAACGATGAGGACTTTAAAAACTTAACTGGTGCCTCTAATCGCCGAAAAACGATGAGGACTTTAAAAAACTTAACTGGTGCCTCTAATCGCCGAAAAACGATGAGGACTTTAAAACTTTAGAAAACACGCGACATATCTTTTCGTGCCTTAAATCATGTACGAATGACAAAGTCTTTCTTCGAAACTTTTGGAAATAACACATATGCGATCTGAAAACACCTTATACTTCGAAGACTCTTCTTTTATTGGGTGGCCTCATTAAAAACCCTCCTTAGGGAAAAAAGAGTGCCCCCTTAAAACTGTTTTAACAGAGACATTGCAATGTAATATTTGTGTTTGTCTTTACTTACAAAGCTCTTAGCTATAGTACAACTTCAGGTGTATGGCGTTCCAGGTACGAGGGATCGCCCCCCCTTCCAACGTCTCCAGGCGATAGGCTCCGTTCCCGAGTGCCTCGATTATTCTGAACGGTCCAGTCCACTTGGGTGATAACTTATTCTCCATCTCGTACTGGTGGGCCTTTCTCATCACCAGATTGCCTTCTCTAAACTGCCTTGGCATCACCTTTGAGTTGTACCTTCGCTCGACCCTTCTCTTCACCGCCTCAGCCTTCAGCCTTGCCTCCTCCCTGACTTCGTCCAGCAGATCCAGGTTCAGTCTTCTCTCTTCATTCGAGTCTTCCTCTACAAAGTTCTGGAATCTCGGCGAGCTCTCCTGAATCTCGACTGGAATCATGGCATCACACCCATAGACCAAGCTAAACGGGGTCTCATGGGTTCCTGACTGCTCGGTGGTGTGGTACGCCCAAACTATTCGGGGTACCTCCTCAGCCCAGCCCCCCTTGGCTTTCTCGAGCCTCCTCTTCAAACCTCTCAGCAACACCCGGTTAGCTGATTCCACCTGGCCATTAGTCTGAGGGTGCTCGACGGATGCAAACACTTGCTGAATTCCGACCCCTTCGCAAAGCTTCTTCAACAGGTGGCTCGCAAACTGAGTGCCGTTATCTGATACCAGGCGCTTAGGCACTCCAAACCGGCACACAATATTCTTCCATACGAAGCCTTCGATCTTGTGCGCGGTGATCTGGGCTACTGGTTCTGCTTCAATCCACTTGGTGAAATACTCAATCGCCACCACCAAGTACTTCATCTGCCTGATCGCCAGTGGAAAAGGTCCCAGGATGTCAATTCCCCAAGTATGAAACGGCCAAGGGCTATAGATCGACTTCAACTCCTCGGGAGGCGCCTTGTGCCAATCGGCGTGCTGTTGGCATTGTTTGCAGTACTGGGCGTACTTCTTGCAATCTTCTCTCATGGATGGCCAATAATAGCCTGCACGGAGAGTCCTCGCGGCCAGAGCTCGACCCCCGACGTGACTTCCACATATTCCTTCGTGGAGCTCTGCCATAATCCTCGTGCACTTCTCGCCGTGTATACATTCCAGGAGTGGGTGAGTGAATCCAAACCTGTACAGATCGCCATCAATCAATGTATACTTGCTGGAATTTTTCTTTACCTTCCTAGCTTCTGCTGGATCTAGCGGGAGGAGACCATCTGCCAAGCACCGCTTGTACTGTGTTATCCAAGTATCTGGCTCGTGGGTGGCGCAGACCTGCATCACGTCCGCCTTCTCTTCTCGACATGCTCTAATTCTTGGCGATCTCAGGGTTTCTTGCGTCAAAGACTTATGGCTTCTCGCTGCTTTCTCCGTCGACCTGCTTATCTGAAGGACCAGGTGATCTGCTACAAATGCCCTCGGCGTCTTCAAAGTTTCTTGGATCATTGTCCTCTGCCTACCCCCCTTGCCCGAACTGGCGAGCTTAGCAAGCAAGTCAGCTCGGGCATTCTGTTCTCGGGGCACATGCACCACTTCAAAAGAGGCAAAGGAACTCTTCAATTCCTACACATACACCAAGTAAGCCGCCATTTGTGGATCTTTAGCCTGGAACTCGCCTGTTACTTGTCCTGTGACTAGCAGCGAGTCACTCTTAGCCATCAGCACTCTGGCTCCCATCTCTTTAGCCAGCAGAATCCCGGCGATCAGCGCCTCATACTCTGCTTGATTGTTGCTGGCTTTGAAGGCGAATCTCAACGATTGTTCGATCAGCACGCCGTTGGGTCCTTCCAATATGACTCCAGCACCGCTACCCTGCTGGTTTGACGATCCATCCACCGAGAGTACCCAACGGAAATCATCTCCTTCAACCCGCGTCGCCTCTGAAGAGAGCTCGACTACAAAATCTGCAAAGATTTGCCCTTTGATCGGGCCTCGAGGCTCATATTTAATGTCAAACTCTGACAACTCGACTGCCCACTTCACCATTCTTCCTGCAACGTCAGGTTTCTTCAAGACCTTCTGGATGGGCAGGTCAGTCATCACCAGTATTGTGAAACTGTGGAAATAGTGGCGCAACCTTCTTGCCGAAAACACCACAGCCAATGCAGCCTTCTCCAGGGCCTGATATCTCGTTTCTGGGCCCTGCAACACTTTACTCACGAAATAAATAGGTTTCTGAGCCTGATCCTGGTCCTGGGCGAGCACAGCACTCACCGCCCTCTCAGTCACAGCGAAATACAACCTGAGAGGGATTCCCGCCAGTGGTTTGCACAAAACCGGCGGGCTCGCCAAATATTCCTTCAGCTTGACGAAAGCTTCCTCGCACTCTTTCGTCCAAACGAACTTGTTATTGCGCCGCAGACACTAGAAATAGGGATGTCCCTTTTCTCCGCTTGCTGACACGAAGCGGGATAGGGCCGCCATCCGACCCGTCAGCTGCTGGACTTCTTTCACTGTAGTCGGGCTTCTCATCGCCAAGATGGCGGCGCACTTGTCCGGGTTGGCCTCTATCCCTCTTTCAGTCAAGAGAAAACCCAAAAATTTTCCAACCTCCACGCCGAAAATGCATTTCTCCGGGTTGAGCTTCAACTTGAACTTGGCGATCGTCGTGAACAATTCTTCCAAGTCTGCAACGTGCCTGCTTTTCTCCTGCGAGGTCACGACCATGTCATCGACGTAAGCTTGCACGTTCCTTCCCAGCATCGGTGCAAGTACTCGATCCATCAGCCTCTGGTACGTGGCACCCGCGTTCTTCAGCCCGAACGGCATCACCTTATAGCAGTAGCACGACCTCTCCGTCATGAAGGCTGTTTTTTCTTCATCCATTGGATGCATCTTGATTTGATTATAGCCCGAGAAGGCGTCTAGGAAACTCAGCAGCTTGCACCCTGCAACACTATCAACCAGGGCATCAATGCTTGGTAAAGGATACGAATCCTTTGGGCAAGCCTTATTCAGGTCGGTGAAATCGACGCACATGCGCCACTTCCCGTTGCTCTTCTTTACCAGCACGACATTTGCCAACCACTCAGGGTACTGGACTTCCCTGATGTGGCCTGCAGCGAGGAGTTTCTGGGTCTCATCCTTGATCGCCTGCCTCCTTTCTTCATTAAATTTCCTCCTTCTTTGCCGCACCGGTCTCACCATGTTGTCCATCGCCAGATGATGGCACAAGAAGTCGGGATCGATTCCGGGCATGTCCGAAGCAGACCAGGCAAACGCGTCCAGATGCCGTTCAATCACCTTGGCGATCTGGTCCTGGAGATCGACCTCCAGAGATCTTCCGAGCTTGAAAACCTTCCCCCCGATCTCCTTCTCGAGCCACTGCTCGACGGGTTTGGGCCTGGACTCTCTGGCGATCACCGCCTTGGCGATTCCGAGTTCCCTGGTTTCCTCCGGGCGATTCCGCGCCTCTTCCTCCTCCTGGGCAGCATTCCTCTCCCCCAGCTCAGCATCTACCATCTCTACATCCCTTCCAGCGGCCTCCTCCATTATCGGCGGTCTGGGCTTCACACCGGGCGGTGGGGTGGTTGTGACATAGCTCACTGATCTTTTATTTTTCAGGCTATTTTCATAGCACTTTTTCGCTTCCTTCTGATCAGACTTTATCGTGATTACCACCCCTTCCATGGACGGCAGCTTCACCTTCATGTGCCGAGTCGATGGAATTGCGCCTATCCTGTTGAGGGTGGGCCTTCCCAGCAGGATGTTATATGCTGAAGGGGCGTTTACGATGAGGTACTTGATTTTCTCCGTCCTCGACCCAGCCTCATCGGTAAACGTGGTTCTCAGCTCGATGTACCCCCTGACCTCCACCTGGTCGCCAGCGAACCCATACAAGCACCCTCCATAGGGCCTTAGCTGGTCAAGGGGCAATTCCAACTGCGTGAAAGTCGGCCAGAACATCACGTCCGCCGAACTTCCTTGGTCCACCAGAACTCGGTGGACCTTCCTCCCCGCCGTGATCAACGAAATAACAATGGGATCGTTGTCATGAGGCACAACGTCCCGAAGATCCTGCTTGGTGAACGTAATGTCCACTTCGGGCGAGTGATCTTCAAACATGTCTACCGACATCACCGATCGCGCATACTTTTTTCTCTGCGATGCGGTGCATCCACCACCTGAGAAACCCCCTGCAATGGTGTGGATCTCCCCATGGATAGGCATCTCGTGTTGCTGGGCTTCTCCACCTGCTGGCTGGGAACTCGACGCCCCTTCGGTCCTTCTGTCCAGCAGATAGTCGTTTAGGAACCCACTCTTGACCAGATCGTCGAGCTGGTATCCTAAAGACAAACACGAGTCCAGGTTGTGGCCAAAGCACTGGTGGAACTCGCACCAGACGTCCGGCTTCGACCCTAGCACCTTGTCGCCCACCTTCTCGGGCGCCTTCAACCTAGCAGATATGTTAGGGATAGCAATCAGGTCCGCTAGTCCCATGACGAATTTGTGCTTAGGCGGGCGATTGTATTCCCGGCGTGCTGGTTGTTGGCGTGCTGGCGGTTGGCGAGCTTGGCTTCTTCCCTTATTTCTCCTATCATAAGGATAGCGAGTCCTTTGATCCTTTCTGGCCGCCGCTGCCGTTTCCAGCACCCTCTGTGGCTGGATCCTGGTCTGGGCGCGTGGCCTGACGGGAGCCACACTGCCCCTCTTCTCGGCGACCTCACTCTCGTCGGCGATGTGAGCCACCGCAAGTCGCCTGACTTCAGCAAACGTCGCTGGATGAGCCCTGATCAAAGCTTCGCAGAATGGCCCTGGCTGCACGCCCTTCTTGAAGGCATAAACCAGCATTTCTTCATCCTTGGCCGGCGACCTGACCATCTGCGCTCCGAAGCGATTGAGGTAGTCTCTGAGGGACTCCCCATGGTACTGCCTTATATCAAACAGGTCATAGGACACCCTGGGCGGTGCCTTGTTCACAATATACTGCTCGACAAAGATTTTCGAGAATTGCTGAAAATTAGTTATGTGGCCATTAGGTAGGCTCACAAACCACTCCATCGCCGTTCCCTGGAGCGTGCTCACGAACATCTTACAATAGACAGCATCCGACCCCCCTGACAGCATCATCTGTGTGTGGAACGTGGTCAGATGAGCCTCTGGATCTTCCACGCCAGTAAACACAGCTTTAACCGGAACCACGCTCGTGGGAATTGGGGTGTCGGTAATCGCCTGAACGAAAGGCATAGGGAACACACGAGGCGGCGTCGACGGTGCCACCTCTTCAGCTGAAGAACGAACCTGCTGCTCCTGAAGAGCTCGACGTAGCTCTTCAGCTACTTTGCTGAGCTCCTCGTTCCTGGCGCGAGAGGCGACCAGGTCTTCATGTATCCTCGCCTGCTCGACGCGCGAGGCTTCTACAGTGGCCTGCAATGAGCGCATCATTTCTGCCATTTGCGCCATGGTCATGGCGGCGTCGCCTTCAGCTGCGACGGGAGCCACGGGACTGGAACGATTGCTTCTCATCTTTCTCATCAACTTCAGCGAACCACAAAAGTACAGCAAATAACACTTCAACCACGAACGAATCAGCGAACGATCGGAGAAGATTCAAGAAACTGCGCAAGGACTTCAAGAAACCGCGAACCTTCAAAGAAAAAACGCAGCTCCACCAAAACCACCGTTTCCCCGCGAACCAAACAACCACTCGAAAGAACTCGAATCCACCGATCGAAAAGCTAAACGAACGGTTTAAAACACAAACTTCACCAAACGAAACTCAAAGAAACCAAGAACGACGGTTGCACCAGCACACAACCGCGCAGGAAACCTCGAAAATCTCCACGAACTCACGCTGTGGATGGGAGCACGTTTTACACGGCCCCACGGTGGGCGCCTGATGATCCTGCCTGTTGACCGGAGCGCTGGAGAATGCCTCGTCAAAGGATCGACGTGCGCGCCGCTTCTCACTTCCGTTCCTCCTCTGGATCTATCTCAAGAACCTGCAAAGAAACGATACGGCGCCGCTGCGGCCGATCGCACTCCGACGCTCAAGTCAGTGACGGTATCACCAAATACTAAGAACTGGAACCGTGCAAATCTCTCTCACAAACAGCTCTGTCACTCGCAAGCGTAAAGTGTATGAACTGAACGTGCGTACCTTAGGAAATCTGTTAAGAACTCTTATATACCTGGTGATTTTCTCTCTCCTGGCAGTTACAGACTTGGACACGTGGCTTGCATCCGACTGTACACGTGCCATCATCTGGAGGCTCCGTGACTTGGCGCTACTTCTACTCTCATTTGGCTAAGTTACCTATGCATGGCGCTGCCCAGTGCATAGCTAACTCAGGAGTGCGATCTCTACTGAAACTGGCGAGGTAGGGCCTTCATACACCTTCCCTGTGGTCTCGCCGGCCGCCTTCATAATCTGCTTCTCCTTTAACTTCGGCGATGTGCTTGTTCTGGCGATCTCCGACTGCCTGGTCGCCTAAGTCTGCATCTGGCGACTTCGTCCTTAACCTGGCGATCGCCTATACTGGTAAGCTGGAGATCGGAACACGCCAACTTAACTATCGGCGACCACACGTGCCTCCCGACTTCCTTCCCAACTGTCAACCTGGCGCCTTGTCAACACGCCTACACTGTAACAGGATGCCACGTCATCGCATCCGACCATCAGGGCGGTACAGTTTAATATCTCGTTTACAATCTTAGTCTATTAATTGATTGAAACACTTTTATGAATGAATATCTTTGAAAAACAATTTCATGTGTTGAAATTGTGTTTTCATATGTTTAACATACTTTTTACAATCTAAGGTCTATTGATTGATTCAAACACTTATGATGATACCTTTGAAAAACCATTTCATGTGTTCAAATTGTATTTTGATATGTTTAATACTTCTTTTACAATCTGAGGAATATTAATTGATTGAAGCACTTATGATATCTTTGAAAAACAATTTCATGTGTTAAAATGATACGTTTAATACTTCTTTCATTTTCAATCTAAGGTTTTATAACCTAGGAAACTATAAGAAAGTGAATGTTCTGTATAATAATAGTTTAAAAGCATTTTAACTATTGAAAACAAGCGTATTATTACTTAACTAAATGTTTGCAACTTGTTCTTTTCGCTAATAATTTATTGAAAACACTTATGAATGAATATCTTTGAAAACCAATTTCATGTGTTAAAATTGTGTTTTCATATGTTTAATATCTCTTTTACAATATTAGTCAATTAATTGATTGAAACACTTATGAATGATTATCTTTGAAAAACAATTTCATTTGTTGAAATTGTGTTTTCATATGTTTAACATATTTTTTAGAATCTAAGGTCTATTGATTGATTCAAACACTTATGATGATACCTTTGAAAAACCATTTCATGTGTTCAAATTGTATTTTGATATGTTTAATACTTCTTTTACAATCTAAGGTCTATTAATTGATTGAAGCACTTATGATATCTTTGAAAAACAATTTCATGTGTTAAAATGATACGTTTAATACTTCTTCATCTACAATCTAAGGTTTTATAACCTAGGAAAATATAAGAAAGTGAATGTTCTGTATAATAATAGTTTAAAAGCATCTTAACTATTGAAAACAAGCGTATTATTACTTAACTAAATGCTTGCAACTTGTTGTTTTCGCTATTATTTGATTGAAAACAGTTATGAATGAATATCTTTGAAAACCAATTTCATGTGTTAAAATTGTGTTTTGATATGTTGAATATCTCTTTTACAATCTTAGTCTATTAATTGATTGAAACACTTATGAATGAATATCTTTGAAAAACAATTTCAGGTGTTGAAATTGTGTTTTCATATGTTTAACATACTTTTTACAATCTAAGGTCTATTGATTGATTCAAACACTTATGATGATACCTTTGAAAAACCATTTCATGTGTTCACATTGTATTTTGATATGTTTAATACTTCTATTACAATCTGAGGTCTATTAATTGATTGAAGCACTTATGATATCATATTGTAAACAATTTCAAGTGTTAAAATGATACGTTTAATACTTCTTCATCTACAATCTAAGGTTTTATAACCTAGGAAACTATAAGAAAGTGAATGTTCTGTATAATAATAGTTTAAAAGCATCTTAACTATTGACAACAAGCGTATTATTACTTAACTAAATGTTTGCAACTTGTTCTTTTCACTATTAATTGATTGAAAACACTTATGAATGAATATCTTTGAAAACCAATTTCATGTGTTAAAATTGTGTTTTGATGTGTTTAATATCTCGTTTACAATCTTAGTCTATTAATTGATAGAAACACTTTTATGAATGAATATCTTTGAAAAACAATTTCATGTGTTGAAATTGTGTTTTCATATGTTTAACATACTTTTTACAATCTAAGGTCTATTGATTGATTCAAACACTTATGATGATACCTTTGAAAAACCATTTCATGTGTTCAAATTGTATTTTGATATGTTTAATACTTCTTTTACAATCTGAGGAATATTAATTGATTGAAGCACTTATGATATCTTTGAAAAACAATTTCATGTGTTAAAATGATACGTTTAATACTTCTTTCATTTTCAATCTAAGGTTTTATAACCTAGGAAACTATAAGAAAGTGAATGTTCTGTATAATAATAGTTTAAAAGCATCTGAACTATTGAAAACAAGCGTATTATTACTTAACTAAATGTTGGCAACTTGTTCTTTTCGCTATTAATTTATTGAAAACAGTTATGAATGAATATCTTTGAAAACCAATTTCATGTGTTAAAATTGTGTTTTGATATGTTTAATATCTCTTTTACAATCTTAGTCTATTAATTGATTGAAACACTTATTTTGAAAAACAATTTCATGTGTTGAAATTGTGTTTTCATATGTTTAATATATTTTTTAGAATCTAAGGTCTATTGATTGATTCAAACACTTATGATGATACCTTTGAAAAACCATTTCATGTGTTCAAATTGTATTTTGATATGTTTAATACTTCTTTTACAATCTAAGGTCTATTAATTGATTGAAGCACTTATGATATCTTTGAAAAACAATTTCATGTGTTAAAATGATACGTTTAATACTTCTTCATCTACAATCTAAGGTTTTATAACCTAGGAAACTATAAGAAAGTGAATGTTCTGTATAATAATAGTTTAAAAGCATCTTAACTATTGAAAACAAGCGTAAGCGTATTATTACTTAACTAAATGCTTGCAACTTGTTGTTTTTGCTATTATTTGATTGAAAACAGTTATAAATGAATATCTATCAAAACCAATTTCATGTGTTAAAATTGTGTTTTGATATGTTTAATATCTCTTTTACAATCTTAGTCTATTAATTGATTGAAACACTTATGAATGAATATCTTTGAAAAACAATTTCATGTGTTGAAATTGTGTTTTCATATGTTTAACATATTTTTTACAATCTAAGGTCTATTGATTGATTCAAACACTTATGATGATACCTTTGAAAAACCATTTCATGTGTTCAAATTGTATTTTGATATGTTTAATACTTCTATTACAATTTGAGGTCTATTAATTGATTGAAGCACTTATGATATCTTTGAAAAACAATTTCATGTGTTAAAATGATACGTTTAATACTTCTTTCATTTACAATCTAAGGTTTTATAACCTAGGAAACTATAAGAAAGTGAATGTTCTGTACAATAATAGTTTAAAAGCATCTTAACTATTGAAAACAAGTGTATTATTACTTAACGAAATGTTTGCAACTTTTTCTTTTCGCTATTAATTTATTGAAAACACTTATGAATGAATATCTTTGAAAACCAATTTCATGTGTTAAAATTGTGTTTTGATATGTTTAATATCTCTTTTACAATCTTAGTCTATTAATTGATTGAAACACTTTTATGAATGAATATCTTTGAAAAACAATTTCATGTGTTGAAATTGTGTTTTCATATGTTTAACATTCTTTTTACAATCTAAGGTCTATTGATTGATTCAAACACTAATGAAGATACCTTTGAAAAACCATTTCATGTGTTCAAATTGTATTTTGATATGTTTAATACTTCTTTTACAATCTGAGGTCTATTAATTGATTGAAACACTTATGATATCTTTGAAAAAAAATTTCATGTGTTAAAATGATACGTTTAATACTTCTTTCATTTACAATCTAAGGTTTTATAACCTAGGAAACTATAAGAAAGTGAATGTTCTGTATAATAATAGTTTAAAAGCATCTTAACTATTGAAAACAAACGTATTATTACTTAACTAAATGTTTGCAACTTGTTCTTTTCGCTATTAATTGATTGAAAACACTTATGAATGAATATCTTTGAAAACCAATTTCATGTGTGAAAATTGTGTTTTGATATGTTTAATATCTATTTTACAATCTTAGTCTATTAATTGATTGAAACACTTTTATGAATGAAGATCTTTGAAAAACAATTTCATGTGTTGAAATTGTGTTTTCATATGTTTAACATACTTTTTACAATCTAAGGTCTATTGATTGATTCAAACACTTATGATGATACCTTTGAAAAACCATTTCATGTGTTCAAATTGTATTTTGATATGTTTAATACTTCTTTTACAATCTAAGGTCTATTAATTGATTGAAGCACTTATGATATATTTGAAAAACAATTTCATGTGTTAAAATGATACGTTTAATACTTCTTCATCTACAATCTAAGGTTTTATAACCTAGGAAACTATAAGAAAGTGAATGTTCTGTATAATAATAGTTTAAAAGCATCTTAACTATTGAAAACAAGCGTATTATTACTTAACTAAATGCTTGCAACTTGTTGTTTTCGCTATTATTTGATTGAAAACAGTTATGAATGAATATCTTTGAAAACCAATTTCATGTGTTAAAATTGTGTTTTGATATGTTTAATATCTCTTTTACAATCGTAGTCTATTAATTGATTGAAACACTTATTGATAGAGGAGGGCCCAAGCTCACCACACGATGAAAGCCAAGCCTCCAAGACTAGACGGTGTAGCCTATGATGAGGAGCGTCTAGACTCAAAAAGGAGCGTCTAGCCCATGAAGAGGAGCGTCTAGGCCATGATGAGGAGCGGCTACATAAGGAGCGTCTAGGCCATGATGAGGATTCCTTCTAGACCGTCTAGCTTCACATACACATGGGTCAAAGCTACGGTTTTGGGAAGAGAAGACCTTTGTAATTGTTACATAAAGGCCCATTAGGGGTGCTTAGTAATTAGAGTAGTGTAGAAAGCATATTTGTGTGAACATTCTAGAAAGACCATGGAGGGAGGGGGGTGAGCATAAAAACTAGACACACCCCTCCCCATGTGCTCATTTGTGCACCCATGTGCTTCACATTTACATTTCATTTGGCTAGCATTAGGGTTGCATTATGGTCCTCCTTAGCCTATAAAAGGAGGAGCCTACACCTTGTATTTTCAAGTTTATTGTGAGTAAAGTTATGCTGCCCATTTGTGCTCAACTTTGCTTCTCCCTAGAATCCTAGGCTCTAAACTTCAATTCCTTCATCTTTTCCCTTGAGCTGGCCGAACCACTCAATACCCATACTTATCATGCACCTACAAGATCAACACCACTCTTAGGAGGATCTTGCTCACTCTCATTCATTGCTTCCGCCCCATACTCTACATTGATTCAAGAAGAACTTCATGAAAATGCCATCATTTGGTATCATGAGCTTTGGTTCTTCAAGATGAGTAGCTCCTTGTCTTTTAAATTTTAGTTCTTCTTTATTTCATATTGTCATTTACTTTCCTTACTTGTCTTGCTGTTTTTTACATTTTAATTTGTTCTTGGTGTGCTTTGTGGAAGATCCAACCGAAGCACTCTTGTTCATTTGATCTTGAACAAGTTCTTGTGCAATTTGTGATAGGATTCCATACACCTTTGTGTTGCTATTTTCTTTTAGGCTTTGAGTCTTTATTGCTTTCATTATTTTGGTTCATATTATGCTTTGAGTCTTTAATTTTCTGAATCTATACATGTTTTGTCAAGTCATGTTCATCCATATTGTCAACAATTCATAGTAGTCCTTTTATTTGGCTTAATTGTTTCTTGATTTTGGGTCTCTTTATTTTGCTTGAATCTGCTGTTCTTTGCTCCTTTGGTGCCTTTTTAATTTTTAGTTTGAGTTGATATTGTGTTTAGATCATACACAATTCTATTTCACAAATTTCCATTGTGTCTAAACTTTGGTATCTTGCTGTTTTTGTTTCCAGTTTTCAGATTCCCCTGTTTACACCTTCTCTATTTTGGCTGTTTTAACCCAGAAAAATATTTCCACCCATAGGAAAATTCTGATTTTCTGGAAAATGCAAGTTTAAAGTGTTATAGAAAGGAAAAAAAAAGAATTAGGTCAAAAGAAGCAACAGAAAAAAAATGATAAATCTTTTAAGATCAGAGTGCAAATCTGAAGCGCTCCAGCTGGCCTAACCGAACACCAATTTTGCAAAATTTATTAAAAAAAAATGGTGCATCCGTTTTGAGTGAATCCAAAGCCAGATTTTAGATAAGATCCTGAATATCTTGCATAACAAATTTCAGAGCCAAATTCCAAAATTACAGATCAGCATAAATCGGGGAACAAACACGTTTTCTGGCCCACAACATTTTCCAGTGGTGCTGTTTTTTTTTATTTGGTCATCTAATCTAGTGCTTTTCTTTAAGAATTCTTTTGTGTGCCAACCTTTAATTGAGTACCTTTATTTTTTTGCTTTAATTTCTTGACTCTCTTTCTAGTTGTCACAATCTAAATCCTTTTGGTGGTACTGTTTTATTCAATTAAATTTGTTTCTTGCTTTTGTTCTTTGACCTCTAATTTGGGTGCTGGAATTTAATTCTTCTTTGGTGCTTATGTGAATGGGAACTTGATTTGGTTAAGGTTTAGCCCTTTGCTAGGTGCTGGAAATTGGAGGATTAAAGGCCATCATTCTAAGGAGAAGACAAGGTCAAAGCCGAAACAAACATTCTTGAAATAAACACTACAAACACTTGGAAGATCAACAATCAAAGACAACAAGGAAGTGCACTAATCACAAGAGGATCAACAAAGGGAGTTCTCTTATTTCCTTTGCAACTTGGTTTATTGTTAATTACCTTGTTAATTACGTTTAGACGGTGAGTGTGTCTTCAAGGGCTCAAAGTGTCCAAGAAGCCTCACCTAGGGCCGAATAGTATAGCAATTTCTTGATTAGTAATTGTTACTTGTTTGTAATTGCTTTTCTTTTGCTTTCATAGATACGTTTTGCATGTTTAATTTTGTTTAAGTTTTGTTAAAAACCGTCTAGCTTTGTTAATTAGTTAGCATGCATTGTTTTCTTGCATTAAAATCTGATTTCTCAACTTAATTGTGTTCCAAGTGGTTTACTAAGAGAAAGCTTTGTGTGAAGACATTGAGGGATAGTTTTTGGCTAAGGCAAAGGCTTGGTATTTAAGTAGTCCACTGTGACTCACCTCCCTTACCTGGAAGACTACCTTCTTTGACTTCCCTAAATTTTTCTCAAGGTAAAATACTTCTACACACAAAGTTTTAGTCATGTCTTCTCACTCCTCTAAATCTCTTAAAAGTGAGGTGAAATCCTTGAAATCTCTTTTGAAGCAACTTACTAAGGATATTCAATCCATTTCATCTAAACAATTGGAGAATGAGATCAAAACTAATGAATTGACTAAAGCAAAGAATGAGAAGTCTCAATTTTCAAAAAAATTACATTCTCATGCATCTAGCTCTAAACATCATGATTATCTTGGGGAAGAAAGTCTTAGGAAAAATGAATATCATCAACAATTCCCTAGGAGAGCTAGGAAAGAGAGACAAGAAAACCTAACCAAGCATATCTCTCACACTCAAGCTAGAGAAATTCCATGTTTAGAATACCTTGGCAATGATCAATTAGCATCTCAATGTTTCAATGAAAGATCTATGATCTTAAGGGACAAAGATGAGAATAGTAGCCAAGAAAAAGAAGCTAGTGAGAGTGAAGAAAATGTAAAAATAGAAAAGCAAGAGAAAACCCTTGGAAAACAAAAGGCGCGGGAGAAGAGTGTTCCTTCCCACAAGGTCATTCAACAAGAAGGAAAAGTTGAAAATACATTTGAAAATATACCTCTTGTTGAACAACCTAGCCTTACCTTTTGTAAAGGAACACTTGCAAGCCTAGAAAAAAAAGAAGAATCCTTAAAAAAGGCTTGCATAGATAAAAATATAGTAGATTATTTTACATACATGCCAAGATATCACCAAGTGAAGGTCAAGTCATCTATAGGCATCTACAAAGACAATTTTTTATGTGAAGTAGTGCCTAAAGAAACTTGTCATGTCTTATTGAGACAACCTTTGCAAAGAATTGAAATTTCCATGAACAAAGGTTGTATCAACGAGACTACCTTCACACATAAAAGAGAAATTCTTCATGAAGGAGAACTCATGGGTCAAAATAGAGTTGATAAAACTCTAGAGCTTTTAAAAGGAAAATTATTGTCACCCATGAGAAAAGATGTTCAAAGACATTACCCTAGATACATTCCGTGTTTTAAAAATACATCTAAGGCGATGTCTCATGAACTCTATACTCCTTCACCTTTTGCAAATGATCCTTGGGAAGACATAAGCCTAAATTTCATATTAAAACTCCCTAGGACAACAAAAGGTTGTGATTCAATCTTCATGGTTATGGATAAACTCTTCTCTAGAGAAGTGATACATCTTCATGGTTTATGTACTGTCCCGTATCAGGGCGTTGACTAAGTCAAAGTCAACGACTGGAAAGTCAAAGTCAACTTAAGGTGTCGCCCGGGTGTAGAGACGCCGGCAGGAAGCGTCGCCAAGATAGGACCAGGCGTCGCCTGGGTGAAGGCGTCGCTTGGGTGAAGGCGTCGCCAAGGCAAGGCGTCGCCTGGGTGAAGGCGTCGCCTAGCCAGGGCGTGGCTAGATTAAATAGTGTAAAGGTAAGGCAATCACAGTATGGTTCCCCGATACCCATGGGTAGGAAATACCATGGAGGGAGCGACGCCGTGGGAAGCCTCAGGACCCGATATCTCGGGAAAGTGATAAAGAGAAGGAAAAGGTGGCTTCAAGGCCATAGTGATAGTACCAGTGAATGGCAGCCTGACTCGTGAAGTACCCTTGCCGCCCCAGAGACGCCTTCGGGACAGATACGACCCAAGAGGAAGGTCACGCCCAGGATAACCGGGTGCAGGGTGCGAGAGGAAGGCAGATACGCTCTCAGAGTAAGTGGCTAGATACTTGGGGGCATGAGTTGGCACCCAAAAAGCCACCCCTAGCGCAGTAGCACTCCCAGGCAGGAGGACCCACACGTAGAAACGTCCCCAGATGGGCAGAAATGCCCCCAGATGGGGTCATGGCGTCGTGAGGCCCTCCACGTGTACAACAGCCATGCCAGAACGGAAACACCCTCTAGTCAGGTGCCAGGTAATTACAGATATTCAATACAGTTTCCCTTTCGAGCATTCTGGTACTATTAGGGCTCCCAAGCGTTTCAACGTCTTAAATGCGCTACGTTTCGTAATTAAGCGCTTTAAAGAGTGCGTTACGTTAGAGATTAAAAGCGCTTTAAGGCGCTTTAAATGCTGGGCAGTTTAAATAGCGCTGAGAATGTCGGGAAAAGGGTTGGAACCTTTGGCAAACTTACGAGAAACTCTTTGGTTGCTTGCCCGTGCTTTAAGGTTACGTACAAGTGACTGGAGAATATTTTTGCCTAAAGGAGACAATACACACACAGATACACAATTCTTTCACCACCTCCAGAGTGCCACACGCGGTGCTCAGATACGTGGGTGGACAGTTTTTTGGTGTTTCTTGCTGGCTGACTTGAGCGTCGGAGTGCAAACGGCCGCTAGGGCGCCTCTTTGTCCTCTTTTTTGCAGGAATTCACAGGCAATCAGTGGGAAGGAGTCCTTAGCTGACGGTTGAGGTCGCGCACGAAGACGTCCCGGTCAACCGGACGGAACATTTGGCGCCCACCGTGGGGCTCGATATAAAACATCAGTCCCATCACAAGTTCGAGGAAAATTTACCAAGCTACAGTAACATTGAAGGAGGTTGGAGTGACAATGGCCCCCACCAGACGAAGAGCAGCGCGCGCAGCCCCAGCAGACCTATCCATGCAGCAGGTCCTGGAAATAATGAGGGGGCTGCAGCAGGACATGGCGGATTCGAAGATGGGAGCAGGAGCGCATGCAGGCAGATCTCGACGCCTCGCATGAGCGCAACGAAGAGCTCCACCGTGTGAATGAGGAGTTGCGCCAGGGCCTGAGAAACGATCGGAGGCGGCCTGGACAGGACGAGACGGAGAACCATTCCCCACCAAGGGAGTTTTCCACTCCTTTCTCGCAGGAGATCCTAGATGCAGCGATCCCGAACACGTTCGCGGGACCCAAGGTAATCTTCACTGGGATGGAGGACCCAGAGACGCACCTCGCTGCATTTCACACACAGATGGTCCTGATAGGCGGTTCTGATGCTGCCAAGTGCAAGCTCTTCATGAGCACTCTGACCGGGATGGCTATGGACTGGTTCATTAGCCTCCCCGAGGGCCATATCACATCTTTCCGCCAGTTGTCGCGGTTATTCAGAGAACAGTATTTGGCCAACAAGGCCCCGCCGCCGGTCTCTTACGACCTGTTTGACGTGAAGCAGTATCAGGGGGAGACCCTGAAGGAGTATATCAATCGCTTCGGGGCCCAGGTCGTGAAGGTTGGTACAACAGAGAAGCCTATGATCGTGTACGCATTTGTGAAAGGCGTATGCCCCGGCCCCTTTGGAGAATCTATTATCCGCAATCGCCCTAGGACTTTCGCTGAATTACGGCGTAGGGCGGTAGAGCATATTGCTTCGGAAGGGGAGGTATGTGTGAAGCGCACCAGCGCCGTGCCCTCACGCCCGAGGGGACCGGCGCGAGTTCAACCCGTCAGAGTCAATGAGACCACGACGGGAAGAAAGAAGCCAGAGGTGAGACGCCCCTACGAAGCCAGAAAGCCCCAGCCCCGGGGCCCCGCAGGAGGCGAACGCCCCACCAGAGAAAGAGCGAGACCGGCGAGGTACAACTTCGTAGTTGAGTTGAAGGATTTGATCGCCGTACCCAACATAGCCGAGAGGCTGAGGCGACCGGCGAAGACCGACAAGGTGTTAGGGCCCCGCAAAGACTCTTGGTGCGAATTTCACGAGGCTTTCGGGCACCAAATTGATAATTGCCTGTCGTTGGGTTACCAGCTAGATGAGCTGGTGAGGACTGGGTTTTTGAAAGATTATGTCGCAGAGTCCACCACGACTGCCACCCTGCCGCCGCCGGCAGATGAGCCAGCACACGAGATGCCTGTGCTTGGCGAGGTCCACACCATTGCTGGAGGTTTTTCCGGCGGAGGACCCATCGCCTCCCAGCGGAAAAAATACGCGAGGGGGGTGAATTCAATCGAAGAGAGGCTCTCGGGGGAGCCCTGGGAGTCAGATATTGTGTTCACAAGAAGAGACCTCCGAGATGTGGTGCCCCATGACAACGATCCCGTTGTCATCTCAGTCGTCACGGCTGGAAGGAAGGTCCACAGAGTGCTTGTTGATCAAGGAAGCTCGGCAGACGTCATGTTTCTGTCGACCTTTAATAAGTTACGGTTGTCCCCCGATCTGCTGAGTCCCTATACGGGATGTTTGTATGGGTTTGGGGATAACCAGATAGAGGTCCGGGGGTACCTGGAGTTAAGGACTACGTTCACAGACGGAGAGGCCTCCCGTACAGAGAGCATTCGGTACCACGTCGTGAACGCCAATTCTGCCTACAATATTTTGCTGGGCAGACCGGCGTTAAACCGTCTAAGTGCAGTGTCCTCCACCCGTCACATGAAGATGAAGCTACCGGACCTCAGTGGCCGGGTGATAGTCATCAGATCAGACCAGGAGGAGGCGAGGAAATGCTACGAAAACAGCCTGAAGACGAAGAGAGGCGTTTTCATGGTGTACGAACGTCCGCCGAGCGCGGACGCAACGATGATTGAGGCGACGCCCGCTGGGCTGACACTTGAAGAGGCCATGGCAGAAAGGGCGATGCCCGAAGCAGATGTGCCAATGGAGGAGGCGCCCGTGGAAGAGGCGGTGCCCCCCGGAGAAGCGGCGCCCGTAGAAGAAGCGGCGCCCGCCGAAGATGATAATAGGGAGCAACCTGCAGCTAACACCCTAGAAAGGGAGATTGGCGGCAAAGCTTTCAAGTTAGGAAGCTCGCTAAGTCCAGAAGAACAGGAAGGGGTGGCAGAAGTGATTTCGCGCCACCTGGATGCCTTCTCATGGTCCGCCTTGGATATGCCGGGCATCGACCCCGATTTCCTGTGTCACCACCTCAGCATGGACGCCACGGTCCGCCCCGTGCGTCAGAGAAGGAGGAAGTTCAATGAGGAGCGACAACAGGTGGTGAAAGACGAAACGCAGAAGCTGCTGAGTGCTGGCCACATTAGGGAGATTCAGTACCCTGAATGGCTCGCCAACGTCGTCTTGGTGAAAAAGGCGAACGGAAAGTGGAGAATGTGCGTTGACTTCACGGACCTGAACAAGGCGTGCCCAAAGGATTCCTATCCGTTGCCCAGCATCGACGCCCTAGTGGACAGCGCGTCTGGCAGCAAGGTGTTAAGCTTCCTGGACGCCTTCTCAGGGTATAACCAAATCAAGATGCACCCCAGAGACGAGAGCAAGACTGCGTTCATGACTGAAACATTCAGTTATTGCTATAAGGTGATGCCCTTCGGGCTCAAAAATGCGGGCGCCACATACCAGAGGTTAATGGACAAGGTCCCGGCGCCAATGCTTGGGAGGAACGTATACGCCTATGTAGACGACATGGTGGTGGCGTCGCAGAACAGGGTGCAGCACATGGCAGACTTGGAGGAGTTGTTCAACACAATATCCAAATACCGCCTCAAGTTGAACCCCGAGAAGTGTGTTTTCGGGGTAGAGGCCGGTAAATTCTTGGGTTTTCTGCTCACCGAGAGGGGAATAGAGGCGAACCCCGACAAATGTGCGGCTATTATCGCCATGCGGAGTCCGACATCGGTAAAGGAGGTTCAACAGTTGACAGGGCGGATGGCGGCGCTCTCGAGGTTTGTTTCCGCCGGACGAGAAAAGGGGCACCCGTACTTCCAGTGCCTCAAGAGAAACAGTCGCTTTGCATGGACTGAGGAATGCGAAGCGGCTTTCGTTAAGCTGAAGGATTACCTGGCGACGCCTCCAGTTCTCTGCAAACCGGTAACGGGCGTGCCCCTCCGGTTGTATTTTACTGTAACAGATAGGGCCATCAGTTCTGTGTTGGTCCAAGAGCAGGACCAAAGTCAGAAGCCCATCTACTTTGTAAGCAAGGCCTTACAGGGAGCTGAGACAAGGTACCAAGCACTGGAGAAGGCGGCGCTGGCGGTAGTGTTCTCCGCTAGGAGGCTCCGTCATTACTTTCACAGTTTTACGGTGGTGGTAATGACCAACCTCCCCATACAGAAGGTGCTGCAGAAGCCCGATGTGGCAGGAAGAATGGTACGCTGGGCAGTGGAACTGTCAGAATTCGATATACAGTACGAGCCTAGAGGATCCATCAAAGGGCAGGTGTACGCGGATTTTGTAGCAGAACTTTCGCCCGGAGGTGAGCAAGAGGTGGAAGCGAGTTCACAGTGGCTGCTCTCGGTTGATGGCTCCTCAAACCAGCAAGGGAGTGGTGCGGGAATAGTGCTGGAAGGACCCGACGGCATACTGATCGAGCAGGCCTTGCGTTTTGCCTTCAAGGCAAGTAACAACCAAGCAGAATATGAAGCCCTGATTGCAGGAATGCTCTTGGCCAAGGAGATGGGCGCACAGAACCTCCTAGTGAAGAGCGACTCCCAGTTGATTACGGGGCAGGTGTCGGGTGAGTTCCAGGCGAAGGACCCCCCAGATGGCGGCGTATCTAAAATACGTCCAGTTGCTGAGAGGGGCGTTCAACGCTCTTGAGTTGATACACGTCCCGAGGGAGCAGAATGCCAGAGCCGACCTGCTCGCAAAGCTGGCCAGCTCAGGCAAGGGGGGTAGACAGAGGACAGTGATCCAGGAGACCCTCAAAGCTCCGCGTCGATTCGTGGAAGACAACAGGGTGGATGTCCTCCAGATTTATGCATCAAGGGGAAGGCCGAGGAGTCATTCCTCATTAACCCAAGATACGCAGAGGGCGCCCCGCATCAGTATATACGCGGGTGCGTCTGAGGAAGAGCAGATGCAGGTTTGTGTCCTGTCCACGGGAGACACCTGGATGACGCCCTATAAACGATACCTGGCGGATGGGGCCCTTCCAGTGGACCCTGAAGAGGGTAAGAAAATCAAAAGGAACGCCGCAAGATATACCTTGGTGGATGGGGTGCTGTTCAGACACGGTTTCACTCACCCTATCCTAACATGCGTCAGTGGCGATGAGTGCACCAGGATAATGGCGGAGCTACATGAAGGCATCTGCGGAAGCCATGTAGGAGGAAGGTCCCTAGCCTCCAAGGTAATACGCGCAGGTTTCTTCTGGCCAACAGTGAAAGAGGATTGCGCACGGCACGCCCAGCGGTGTAAGCAATGCCAAAAGCACGCCGACTGGCACAAGGCGCCGCCAGAAGAGTTGCGGTCCATATACAGCCCGTGGCCTTTCCACACATGGGGAATTGACATCTTGGGCCCTTTCCCACTGGCAATCAGGCAGATGAAATATCTGATCGTCGCCATAGAATACTTCACTAAGTGGATAGAGGCAGAGCCCGTGGCACAAATCACTGCGCATAAGGTACAGCATTTTGTGTGGAGAAACATCGTGTGTCGCTTTGGCGTACCCAGGCGCCTGATATCTGACAACGGGACCCAGTTCGCCAGTCAGCAGTTGAGAAATCTGTGCACTGAAGTGGGAATCAAGCAAGTGTTCGCGTCGGTCGAACACCCCCAGACCAATGGACAAGTAGAGTCAGCAAACAGAGTTCTGCTGAGGGGGTTAAAAAGAAGGTTAGAAAAGGCCAAAGGGGCGTGGGCGGAAGAGGTGCCAAGGATTGTATGGGCATACCACACCACGCCCCAATCCTCTACTATGGAGACGCCGTTCAGTTTGGTGTACGGGTCGGACGCGATGATTCCAGTAGAAATACACGAAAGCTCACCGCGTTTTCAAAACTTTGTGGTGGAGGAATCTAATGAGGAGAGGCGGCGCAGATTCAGCACCTTCGCCCCTTTCCTCTTGGAGAATCATAGGAGGGAGTGAGGTTGCGCTTGGAGGGTTGTCCATAAAGGGGTTCCCTCCCTGTGGCGACGTCTCTACCAGAAGAGGAACCCGCGTGGATTTTCTCCTTCTGAAGGGAGCCACACCCTCCGATTCCTCATCGTCTGACAGAATCTCCAAAACCCTTTTCCCTTTGTCAAGGGGGGGTGGAGCCGGTGACGAGGCCGCAGCTAGGGGAACAGCGGCGATAGGCGAAGGAGAGTTGGGGGTTGGAAGCAAGTCGGAGCCAGGTGGAGACGTCGGAGATGGGCTAGAAGCAGCTTCAGCAGTGACTGGAGGCGGCGGTGTCGGAGCCGGTGGGAGAATCGGATTGGCAACAGGGCTGGAGGAGACGCCTGCCTTGGCGGCACGAGCCTCCTTCAGTGCTTTCACCAACATTATTCTTTTGGAAGCGCCCATCACCGATCCTACATCAAGACAGGCCAAACAACAAGGATTAGTACTAGAGCAGTTATGTGGATTCACAATACAGGAAGGGATGCGAAATGCAAGTAACATTGTACAGTGAAAAATGGTAATGCAGATAACCATAACAACTAATGCATCATAAATCGCCAAGAGCAGATACCGAAGTATGTAGAAAGCCCATGGGCATTGAATTCGTTCGCGATGAGCTTGGCGGTATCGAAGACTATCCCCAGTCTCGCCAAGGCTTTGCATATGTCCCAGTCAGGCGGGGCAAGTTCGTCCAAAGCCAAGGGCTTCATAGTTATGGGTTTGTCTGTCCAGTACAGGGGAAAGCCCTCTAGAATGGTAGGATCGCGCTTGGTCGCGCGTACCTTGAAAAATTTCCCCTTCCAGCCTTTGAACGAATTCTGGAAGAGCGTAAGGATGATGCGCCCGGCGATCCCAGAAAAGCTCATCCAGAGGCTTTTCCCTTGCTTCTTTACCTCGAAGAAGTGGAGAAAAACGTCCACAGAGGAGGGAACACCTAGATAGCCGCAGAGAATTTGGAACCCCCTCACGAAAGCCCAACTGTTGGGATGGAGTTGGGCGGGAGCAGTGTTTATCTCTGTCAGTAGCTATTTTTCGAAGGGAGTGAGGGGTAGACGCAGGCGCACCCTTTTGAGCACCATCTGATAGAGGAAGAAGAAAGCGCATCCCCCAGTATCCCATGAGTCCGCGCAAACGGGCATCCCAGGTCGCACTCGGCTTACCAGGACTTGGGAGTCATGGCTTTTGTGGAAAGCATTGAAGTTATAGAGAGCAGGGTCCCCCCTGTGGGCCTCCACGTCCTCAACGGAGTTCAGGAGGGAACATTCGTCCAGAAGTTCGTCGGGGGCCCAGTCATATTCGCCCTTATAATGAGACTTGGGGAGCGGGGGAGGCGCGGTGGTCTTGGTTTTTGCCATCAACGCCAATGCTGAAGATCAAAAGAGAAAGAAAGGGTTCAGAGAAAAGGGGTTTAGAGAGAAGAAAAGGGGAAAATGGAAGAACCCTAGGAGCGCCCTACCCACAAGAGAACGAAGGGAAGCGAAAGGAACAACGAAGCATACAAACAATATCCAGAGAAATACGAGAATAACAACAGTCCCAGGCAGTTTCCTATAATGCGACAACAGTGAAGAGTTGAGAGTGCTCGAAACCATACCTTTGCTGTTGAAGTGGAGGCGGTATGAGAGCGCAGGAAGGGGAGAATCGCAATTGCAGAGAGGAGAGGTTTTGGGGGCGATGAACAGGGCAAAGTAGCAGAGTGAATGAATGTAACAGTAGGGTGAGCGCGGGGTTTGGAGTAACTTAAACGTTACATTTCGCGACTCAAGAAGCGCTAACTAAGGGCCGTAGGATCGGGCCACGTGGCGCGCGATCAAGGGCAGCCCAAAAAGTGTGATCATCCCCATTTCAGGGAATGTCCAATCGCTCATTAAGAATACCCCTGTGGTTCAGAAAATGTCGCGTCAGTAATTCGAAAATTTGCTGAGTCAGCAGAGAATGACACGTCATCAGGAAGGCACGCAGATGGTGGAGGCAAGGCTTTAGTCTTTGCGCTGAAGACAAGTCTTCGGCTTAAGACTGGGGGGCTTGTGTACCGTCCCGTATCAGGGCGTTGACTAAGTCAAAGTCAACGACTGGAAAGTCAAAGTCAACTTAAGGTGTCGCCCGGGTGTAGAGACGCCGGCAGGAAGCGTCGCCAAGATAGGACCAGGCGTCGCCTGGGTGAAGGCGTCGCCAAGGCAAGGCGTCGCTTGGGTGAAGGCGTCGCCAAGGCAAGGCGTCGCCTGGGTGAAGGCGTCGCCTAGCCAGGGCGTGGCTAGATCAAATAGTGTAAAGGTAAGGCAATCACAGTATGGTTCCCCGATACCCATGGGTAGGAAATACCATGGAGGGAGCGACGCCGTGGGAAGCCTCAGGACCCGATATCTCGGGAAAGTGATAAAGAGAAGGAAAAGGTGGCTTCAAGGCCATAGTGATAGTACCAGTGAATGGCAGCCTGACTCGTGAAGTACCCTTGCCGCCCCAGAGACGCCTTCGGGACAGATACGACCCAAGAGGAAGGTCACGCCCAGGATAACCGGGTGCAGGGTGCGAGAGGAAGGCAGATACGCTCTCAGAGTAAGTGGCTAGATACTTGGGGGCATGAGTTGGCACCCAAAAAGCCACCCCTAGCGCAGTAGCACTCCCAGGCAGGAGGACCCACACGTAGAAACGTCCCCAGATGGGCAGAAACGCCCCCAGATGGGGTCATGGCGTCGTGAGGCCCTCCACGTGTACAACAGCCATGCCAGAACGGAAACACCCTCTAGTCAGGTGCCAGGTAATTAAAGATATTCAATACAGTTTCCCTTTCGAGCATTCTGGTACTATTAGGGCTCCCAAGCGTTTCAACGTCTTAAATGCGCTACGTTTCGTAATTAAGCGCTTTAAAGAGTGCGTTACGTTAGAGATTAAAAGCGCTTTAAGGCGCTTTAAATGCTGGGCAGTTTAAATAGCGCTGAGAATGTCGGGAAAAGGGTTGGAACCTTTGGCAAACTTACGAGAAACTCTTTGGTTGCTTGCCCGTGCTTTAAGGTTACGTACAAGTGACTGGAGAATATTTTTGCCTAAAGGAGACAATACACACACAGATACACAGTTCTTTCACCACCTCCAGAGTGCCACACGCGGTGCTCAGATACGTGGGTGGACAGTTTTTTGGTGTTTCTTGTTGGCTGACTTGAGCCTCGGAGTGCAAACGGCCGCTAGGGCGCCTCTTTGTCCTCTTTTTTGCAGGAATTCACAGGCAATCAGTGGGAAGGAGTCCTTAGCTGACGGTTGAGGTCGCGCACGAAGACGTCCCGGTCAACTGGACGGAACAGTTTATCTTCAAGCATAGTGTTGAATAAAGTTCCAAATTTCGCAAACCATGATTTGAGGATTTCCTTTGGAAAACTTTCAACTAAATTGCACACTTTAAATTCTTATCATCCTCAAACGCATGGTCAAAATATATTTGAAAATCTAGCTCTTTCTACTATGCGTAGAATAATCATGAAGTGCACACACAACTCTAGAGGTGAGCAAACATACCATAAAGTAGTTCACAAAACTACTTATATTTCTACTTTTAAAGTTATGTGTGGGTTCAATCATCTTTCTCCTTTTAAGTTGTTACCATCTTCTATAGGATTTATGCCTAAAGAGAAAGTAAGCACAAATGAACCTTTTAAAATACATAAGATGATTAGAGACCACACACAACCATTAAAAGAGAAACTTTGTCCAAGGTTGCCAAAACCAAAAGAAAAGCAAAAATGGCAACCTAGTAAAATTAATTTGCAAACTAACACCTATGCCTTATTTGATTATTTCTATAGGTGGACGTTTGATCCAGGAGGACAAGCTTTGGCGAAGCAAAAGGTTGCTATCCGAGATCAAGTCTGTAGATCTGAGGATAGATCTTTTCCCGAAGGAGGAGATGATGGACACCATCCAACCACAACCATCCCCCTAGTTGAAGAAAAAACTTTGGATTTGAGGACAAATCCTTTTCAAGAGGGAGGGGATGATAGAGGAGGGCCCAAGCTGACCACACGATGAAAGCCAAGCCTCCAAGACTAGACGGTCTAGCCTATGATGAGGAGCGTCTAGACTCAAAAAGGAGCGTCTAGCCCATGAAGAGGAGCGTCTAGGCCATGATGAGGAGCGGCTACATAAGGACCGTCTAGGCCATGATGAGGATTCCTTCTAGACCGTCTAGCTTCACATACACATGGGTCAAAGCTACGGTTTTGGGAAGAGAAGACCTTTGTAATTGTTACATAAAGGCCCATTAGGGGTGCTTAGTAATTAGAGTAGTGTAGAAAGCATATTTGTGTGAACATTCTAGAAAGACCATGGAGGGGGGGGTGAGCATAAAAACTAGACACACCCCTCCCCATGTGCTCATTTGTGCACCCATGTGCCATGTGCACCCATGTGCTTCACATTTACATTTCATTTGGCTAGCATTAGGGTTGCATTATGGTCCTCCTTAGCCTATAAAAGGAGGAGCCTACACCTTGTATTTTCAAGTTTATTGTGAGTAAAGTTATGCTGCCCATTTGTGCTCAATTTTGCTTCTCCCTAGAATCCTAGGCTCTAAACTTCAATTTCTTCATCTTTTCCCTTGAGCTGGCCGAACCACTCAATACCCATACTTATCATGCACCTACAAGATCAACACCACTCTTAGGAGGATCTTGCTCACTCTCATTCATTGCTTCCGCCCCATACTCTACATTGATTCAAGAAGAACTTCATGAAAATGCCATCACTTATGAATGAATATCTTTGAAAAACAATTTCATGTGTTGAAATTGTGTTTTCATATGTTTAACATACTTTTTAAAATCTAAGGTCTATTGATTGATTCAAACACTTATGATGATACCTTTGAAAAACCATTTCATGTGTTCAAATTGTATTTTGATATGTTTAATACTTCTTTTACAATCTAAGGTCTATTAATTGATTGAAGCACTTACGATATATTTGAAAAACAATTTCATGTGTTAAAATGATACGTTTAATACTTCTTCATCTACAATCTAAGGTTTTATAACCTAGGAAAATATAAGAAAGTGAATGTTCTGTATAATAATAGTTTAAAAGCATCTTAACTATTGAAAACAAGCATATTATTACTTAACTAAATGCTTGCAACTTGTTGTTTTCGCTATTATTTGATTGAAAACAGTTATGAATGAATATCTTTGAAAACCAATTTCATGTGTTAAAATTGTGTTTTGATATGTTTAATATCTCTTTTACAATCTTAGTCTATTAATTGATTGAAACACTTATGAATGAATATCTTTGAAAAACAATTTCATGTGTTGAAATTGTGTTTTCATATGTTTAACATATTTTTTACAATCTAAGGTCTATTGATTGATTCAAACACTTATGATGATACCTTTGAAAAACCATTTCATGTGTTCAAATTGTATTTTGATATGTTTAATACTTCTTTTACAATCTGAGGTCTATTAATTGATTGAAGCACTTATGATATCTTTGAAAAACAATTTCATGTGTTAAAATGATACGTTTAATACTTCTTTCATTTACAATCTAAGGTTTTATAACCTAGGAAACTATAAGAAAGTGAATGTTCTGTATAATAATAGTTTAAAAGCATCTTAACTATTGAAAACAAGTGTATTATTACTTAACGAAATGTTTGCAACTTCTTCTTTTCGCTATTAATTTATTGAAAACACTTATGAATGAATATCTTTGAAAACCAATTTCATGTGTTAAAATTGTGTTTTGATATGTTTAATATCTCTTTTACAATCTTAGTCTATTATTTGATTGAAACACTTTTATGAATGAATATCTTTGAAAAACAATTTCATGTGTTGAAATTGTGTGTTCATATGTTTAACATACTTTTTACAATCTAAGGTCTATTGATTGATTCAAACACTAATGAAGATACCTTTGAAAAACCATTTCATGTGTTCAAATTGTATTTTGATATGTTTAATACTTCTTTTACAATCTGAGGTCTATTAATTGATTGAAGCACTTATGATATCTTTGAAAAAAAATTTCATGTGTTAAAATGATACGTTTAATACTTCTTTCCTTTACAATCTAAGGTTTTATAACCTAGGAAACTATAAGAAAGTGAATGTTCTGTATAATAATAGTTTAAAAGCATCTTAACTATTGAAAACAAACGTATTGTTACTTAACTAAATGTTTGCAACTTGTTCTTTTCGCTATTAATTGATTGAAAACACTTATGAATGAATATCTTTGAAAACGAATTTCATGTGTTAAAATTGTGTTTTGATATGTTTAATATCTCTTTTACAATCTTAGTCTATTAATTGATTGAAAAACTTTTATGAATGAATATCTTTGAAAAACAATTTCATGTGTTGAAATTGTGTTTTCATATGTTTAACATACTTTTTACAATCTAAGGTCTATTGATTGATTCAAACACTTATGATGATAGCTTTGAAAAACCATTTCATGTGTTCAAATTGTATTTTGATATGTACTTCTTTTACAATCTAAGGTCTATTAATTGATTGAAGCACTTATGATATCTTTGAAAAACAATTTCATGTGTTAAAATGATACGTTTAATACTTCTTCATCTACAATCTAAAGTTTTATAACCTAGGAAACTATAAGAAAGTGAATGTTCTGTATAATAATAGTTTAAAAGCATCTTAACTATTGAAAACAAGTGTATTATTACTTAACTAAATGTTTGCAACTTGTTCTTTTCGCTATTAATTGATTGAAAACACTTATGAATGAATATCTTTGAAAACCAATTTCATGTGTTAAAATTGTGTTTTCATATGTTTAATATCTCGTTTACAATCTTAGTCTATTAATTGATTGAAACACTTTTATGAATGAATATCTTTGAAAAACAATTTCATGTGTTGAAAATGTGTTTTCATATGTTTAACATACTTTTTACAATCTAAGGTCTATTGATTGATTCAAACACTTATGATGATACCTTGAAAAACCATTTCATGTGTTCAAATTGTATTTTGATATGTTTAATACTTCTTTTACAATCTGAAGCAATATTAATTGATTGAAGCACTTATGATATCTTTGAAAAACAATTTCATGTGTTAAAATGATACGTTTAATACTTCTTTCATTTTCAATCTAAGGTTTTATAACCTAGGAAACTATAAGAAAGTGAATGTTCTGTATAATAATAGTTTAAAAGCATCTTAACTATTGAAAACAAGCGTATTATTACTTAACTAAATGTTTGCAACTTGTTCTTTTCGCTATAAATTTATTGAAAACACTTATGAATGAATATCTTTGAAAACCAATTTCATGTGTTAAAATTGTGTTTTCATATGTTTAATATCTCTTTTACAATATTAGTCTATTAATTGATTGAAACACTTATGAATGATTATCTTTGAAAAACAATTTCATTTGTTGAAATTGTGTTTTCATATGTTTAACATATTTTTTAGAATCTAAGGTCTATTGATTGATTCAAACACTTATGATGATACCTTTGAAAAACCATTTCATGTGTTCAAATTGTATTTTGATATGTTTAATACTTCTTTTACAATCTAAGGTCTATTAATTGATTGAAACACTTATGATATCTTTGACAAACAATTTCATGTGTTAAAATGATACGTTTAATACTTCTTCATCTACAATCTAAGGTTTTATAACCTAGGAAAATATAAGAAAGTGAATGTTCTGTATAATAATAGTTTAAAAGCATCTTAACTATTGCAAACAAGCGTATTATTACTTAACTAAATGCTTGCAACTTGTTGTTTTCGCTATTATTTGATTGAAAACAGTGATGAATGAATATCTTTGAAAACCAATTTCATGTGTTAAAATTGTGTTTTGATATGTTTAATATCTCTTTTACAATCTTAGTCTATTAATTGATTGAAACACTTTTATGAATGAATATATTTGAAAAACAATTTCATGTGTTGAAATTGTGTTTTCATATGTTTAACATTCTTTTTACAATCTAAGGTCTATTGATTGATTCAAACACTAATGAAGATACCTTTGAAAAACCATTTCATGTGTTCAAATTGTATTTTGATATGTTTAAAACTTCTTTTACAATCTAAGGTCTATTAATTGATTGAAGCACTTATGATATCTTTGAAAAACAATTTCATGTGTTAAAATGATACGTTTAATACTTCTTTCATTTTCAATCTAAGGTTTTATAACCTAGGAAACTATAAGAAAGTGAATGTTCTGTACAATAATAGTTTAAAAGCATCTTAACTATTGAAAACAAGCGTATTATTACTTAACTAAATGTTTGCAACTTGTTCTTTTTGCTATTAATTGATTGAAAACACTTATGAATGAATATCTTTGAAAACCAATTTCATGTGTTAAAATTGTGTTTTGATATGTTTAATATCTCGTTTACAATCTTAGTCTATTAATTGATTGAAACACTTTTATGAATGAATATATTTGAAAAACAATTTCATGTGTTGAAATTGTGTTTTCATATGTTTAACATTCTTTTTACAATCTAAGGTCTATTGATTGATTCAAACACTAATGAAGATACCTTTGAAAAACCATTTCATGTGTTGAAATTGTATTTTGATATGTTTAATACTTCTTTTACAATCTGAGGAATATTAATTGATTGAAGCACTTATGATATCTTTGAAAAACAATTTCATGTGTTAAAATGATACGTTTAATACTTCTTTCATTTAAAATCTTAGGTTTTATAACCTAGGAAACTATAAGAAAGTGAATGTTCTGTATAATAATAGTTTAAAAGCATCTTAACTATTGAAAACAAACGTATTATTACTTAACTTAATGTTTGCAACTTGTTGTTTTCGCTATTAATTGATTGAAAACACTTATGAATGAATATCTTTGAAAACCAATTTCATGTGTGAAAATTGTGTTTTGATATGTTTAATATCTATTTTACAATCTTAGTCTATTAATTGATTGAAACACTTTTATGAATGAAGATCTTTGAAAAACAATTTCATGTGTTGAAATTGTGTTTTCATATGTTTAACATACTTTTTACAATCTAAGGTCTATTGATTGATTCAAACACTTATGATGATACCTTTGATAAACCATTTCATGTGTTCAAATTGTATTTTGATATGTTTAATACTTCTTTTACAATCTAAGGTCTATTAATTGATTGAAGCACTTATGATATCTTTGAAAAACAATTTCATGTGTTAAAATGATACGTTTAATACTTCTTCATCTACAATCTAAGGTTTTATAACCTAGGAAACTATAAGAAAGTGAATGTTCTGTATAATAATAGTTTAAAAGCATCTTAACTATTGAAAACAAGCGTATTATTACTTAACTAAATGCTTGCAACTTGTTGTTTTCGCTATTATTTGATTGAAAACAGTTATGAATGAATATCTTTGAAAACCAATTTCATGTGTTAAAATTGTGTTTTGATATGTTTAATATCTCTTTTACAATCTTAGTCTATTAATTGATTGAAACACTTATTGATAGAGGAGGGCCCAAGCTCACCACACGATGAAAGCCAAGCCTCCAAGACTAGACGGTCTAGCCTATGATGAGGAGCGTCTAGACTCAAAAAGGAGCGTCTAGGCCTTGATGAGGAGCAGCTACATAAGGAGCGTCTGGGCCATGATGAGGATTCCTTCTAGACCGTCTAGCTTCACATACACATGGGTCAAAGCTACGGTTTTGGGAAGAGAAGACCTTTGTAATTGTTACATAAAGGCCCATTAGGGGTGCTTAGTAATTAGAGTAGTGTAGAAAGCATATTTGTGTGAACATTCTAGAAAGACCATGGAGGGAGGGGGGTGAGCATAAAAACTAGACACACCCCTCCCCATGTGCTCATTTGTGCACCCATGTGCCATGTGCACCCATGTGCTTCACATTTACATTTCATTTGGCTAGCATTAGGGTTGCATTATGGTCCTCCTTAGCCTATAAAAGGAGGAGCCTACACCTTGTATTTTCAAGTTTATTGTGAGTAAAGTTATGCTGCCCATTTGTGCTCAACTTTGCTTCTCCCTAGAATCCTAGGCTCTAAACTTCAATTCCTTCATCTTTTCCCTTGAGCTGGCCGAACCACTCAATACCCATACTTATCATGCACCTACAAGATCAACACCACTCTTAGGAGGATCTTGCTCACTCTCATTCATTGCTTCCGCCCCATACTCTACATTGATTCAAGAAGAACTTCATGAAAATGCCATCATTTGGTATCATGAGCTTTGGTTCTTCAAGATGAGTAGCTCCTTGTCTTTTAAATTTTAGTTCTTCTTTATTTCATATTGTCATTTACTTTCCTTACTTGTCTTGCTGTTTTTTACATTTTAATTTGTTCTTGGTGTGCTTTGTGGAAGATCCAACCGAAGCACTCTTGTTCATTTGATCTTGAACAAGTTCTTGTGCAATTTGTGATAGGATTCCATACACCTTTGTGTTGCTATTTTCTTTTAGGCTTTGAGTCTTTATTGCTTTCATTATTTTGGTTCATATTATGCTTTGAGTCTTTAATTTTCTGAATCTATACATGTTTTGTCAAGTCATGTTCATCCATATTGTCAACAATTCATAGTAGTCCTTTTATTTGGCTTAATTGTTTCTTGATTTTGGGTCTCTTTATTTTGCTTGAATCTGCTGTTCTTTGCTCCTTTGGTGCCTTTTTAATTTTTAGTTTGAGTTCATATTGTGTTTAGATCATACACAATTCTATTTCACAAATTTCCATTGTGTCTAAACTTTGGTATCTTGCTGTTTTTGTTTCCAGTTTTCAGATTCCCCTGTTTACACCTTCTCTGTTTTGGCTGTTTTAACCCAGAAAAATATTTCCACCCATAGGAAAATTCTGATTTTCTGGAAAATGCAAGTTTAAAGTGTTATAGAAAGGAAAAAAAAGAATTAGGTCAAAAGAAGCAACAGAAAAAAAATGATAAATCTTTTAAGATCAGAGTGCAAATCTGAAGCGCTCCAGCTGGCCTAACCGAACACCAATTTTGCAAAATTTATTAAAAAAAAATGGTGCATCCGTTTTGAGTGAATCCAAAGCCAGATTTTAGATAAGATCATGAATATCTTGCATAACAAATTTCAGAGCCAAATTCCAAAATTACAGATCAGCATAAATCGGGGAACAAACACGTTTTCTGGCCCACAACATTTTCCAGTGGTGCTGTTTTTTTTTATTTGGTCATCTAATCTAGTGCTTTTCTTTAAGAATTCTTTTGTGTGCCAACCTTTAATTGAGTACCTTTATTTTTTTGCTTTAATTTCTTGACTCTCTTTCTAGTTGTCACAATCTAAATCCTTTTGGTGGTACTGTTTTATTCAATTAAATTTGTTTCTTGCTTTTGTTCTTTGACCTCTAATTTGGGTGCTGGAATTTAATTCTTCTTTGGTGCTTATGTGAATGGGAACTTGATTTGGTTAAGGTTTAGCCCTTTGCTAGGTGCTGGAAATTGGAGGATTAAAGGCCATCATTCTAAGGAGAAGACAAGGTCAAAGCCGAAACAAACATTCTTGAAATAAACACTACAAACACTTGGAAGATCAACAATCAAAGACAACAAGGAAGTGCACTAATCACAAGAGGATCAACAAAGGGAGTTCTCTTATTTCCTTTGCAACTTGGTTTATTGTTAATTACCTTGTTAATTACGTTTAGACGGTGAGTGTGTCTTCAAGGGCTCAAAGTGTCCAAGAAGCCTCACCTAGGGCCGAATAGTATAGCAATTTCTTGATTAGTAATTGTTACTTGTTTGTAATTGCTTTTCTTTTGCTTTCATAGATACGTTTTGCATGTTTAATTTTGTTTAAGTTTTGTTAAAAACCGTCTAGCTTTGTTAATTAGTTAGCATGCATTGTTTTCTTGCATTAAAATCTGATTTCTCAACTTAATTGTGTTCCAAGTGGTTTACTAAGAGAAAGCTTTGTGTGAAGACATTGAGGGATAGTTTTTGGCTAAGGCAAAGGCTTGGTATTTAAGTAGTCCACTGTGACTCACCTCCCTTACCTGGAAGACTACCTTCTTTGACTTCCCTAAATTTTTCTCAAGGTAAAATACTTCTACACACAAAGTTTTAGTCATGTCTTCTCACTCCTCTAAATCTCTTAAAAGTGAGGTGAAATCCTTGAAATCTCTTTTGAAGCAACTTACTAAGGATATTCAATCCATTTCATCTAAACAATTGGAGAATGAGATCAAAACTAATGAATTGACTAAAGCAAAGAATGAGAAGTCTCAATTTTCAAAAAAATTACATTCTCATGCATCTAGCTCTAAACATCATGATTATCTTGGGGAAGAAAGTCTTAGGAAAAATGAATATCATCAACAATTCCCTAGGAGAGCTAGGAAAGAGAGACAAGAAAACCTAACCAAGCATATCTCTCACACTCAAGCTAGAGAAATTCCATGTTTAGAATACCTTGGCAATGATCAATTAGCATCTCAATGTTTCAATGAAAGATCTATGATCTTAAGGGACAAAGATGAGAATAGTAGCCAAGAAAAAGAAGCTAGTGAGAGTGGAGAAAATGTAAAAATAGAAAAGCAAGAGAAAACCCTTGGAAAACAAAAGGCGTGGGAGAAGAGTGTTCCTTCCCACAAGGTCATTCAACAAGAAGGAAAATTTGAAAATACATTTGAAAATATACCTCTTGTTGAACAACCTAGCCTTACCTTTTGTAAAGGAACACTTGCAAGCCTAGAAAAAAAAGAAGAATCCTTAAAAAAGGCTTGCATAGATAAAAATATAGTAGATTATTTTACATACATGCCAAGATATCACCAAGTGAAGGTCAAGTCATCTATAGGCATCTACAAAGACAATTTTTTATGTGAAGTAGTGCCTAAAGAAACTTGTCATGTCTTATTGAGACAACCTTTGCAAAGAATTGAAATTTCCATGAACAAAGGTTGTATCAACGAGACTACCTTCACACATAAAAGAGAAATTCTTCATGAAGGAGAACTCATGGGTCAAAATAGAGTTGATAAAACTCTAGAGCTTTTAAAAGGAAAATTATTGTCACCCATGAGAAAAGATGTTCAAAGACATTACCCTAGATACATTCCGTGTTTTAAAAATACATCTAAGGCGATGTCTCATGAACTCTATACTCCTTCACCTTTTGCAAATGATCCTTGGGAAGACATAAGCCTAAATTTCATATTAAAACTCCCTAGGACAACAAAAGGTTGTGATTCAATCTTCATGGTTATGGATAAACTCTTCTCTAGAGAAGTGATACATCTTCATGGTTCTTCAAGCATAGTGTTGAATAGAGTTCCAAATTTCGCAAACCATGATTTGAGGATTTCCTTTGAAAATTGCAACTAAATTGCACACTTTAAATTCTTATCATCCTCAAACGCATGGTCAAAATATATTTGAAAATCTAGCTCTTTCTACTATGCCTAGAATAATCATGAAGTGCACACACAACTCTAGAGGTGAGCAAACATACCATAAAGTAGTTCACAAAACTACTTATATTTCTACTTTTAAAGTTATGTGTGGGTTCAATCATCTTTCTCCTTTTAAGTTGTTACCATCTTCTATAGGATTTATGCCTAAAGAGAAAGTAAGCACAAATGAACCTTTTAAAATACATAAGATGATTAGAGACCACACACAACCATTAAAAGAGAAACTTTGTCCAAGGTTGCCAAAACCAAAAGAAAAGCAAAAATGGCAACCTAGTAAAATTAATTTGCAAACTAACACCTATGCCTTATTTGATTATTTCTATAGGTGGACGTTTGATCCAGGAGGACAAGCTTTGGCGAAGCAAAAGGTTGCTATCCGAGATCAAGTCTGTAGATCTGAGGATAGATCTTTTCCCGAAGAAGGAGATGATGGACACCATCCAGCCACAACCATCCCCCTAGTTGAAGAAAAAGCTTTGGATTTGAGGACAAATCCTTTTCAAGAGGGAGGGGATGATAGAGGAGGGCCCAAGCTCACCACGCAATGAAAGCCAAGCCTCCAAGACTAGACGGTCTAGCCTATGATGAGGAGCGTCTAGACTCAAAAAGGAGCGTCTAGCCCATGAAGAGGAGCGTCTAGGCCATGATGAGGAGCGGCTACATAAGGACCGTCTAGGCCATGATGAGGATTCCTTCTAGACCGTCTAGCTTCACATACACATGGGTCAAAGCTACGGTTTTGGGAAGAGAAGACCTTTGTAATTGTTACATAAAGGCCCATTAGGGGTGCTTAGTAATTAGAGTAGTGTAGAAAGCATATTTGTGTGAACATTCTAGAAAGACCATGGGGGGGGGGGGGGGGGGGGGGGGTGAGCATAAAAACTAGACTCACCCCTCCCCATGTGCTCATTTGTGCACCCATGTGCTTCACATTTACATTTCATTTGGCTAGCATTAGGGTTGCATTATGGTCCTCCTTAGCCTATAAAAGGAGGAGCCTACACCTTGTATTTTCAAGTTTATTGTGAGTAAAGTTATGCTGCCCATTTGTGCTCAACTTTGCTTCTCCCTAGAATCCTAGGCTCTAAACTTCAATTCCTTCATCTTTTCCCTTGAGCTGGCCGAACCACTCAATACCCATACTTATCATGCACCTACAAGATCAACACCACTCTTAGGAGGATCTTGCTCACTCTCATTCATTGCTTCCGCCCCATACTCTACATTGATTCAAGAAGAACTTCATGAAAATGCCATCACTTATGAATGAATATATTTGAAAAACAATTTCATGTGTTGAAATTGTGTTTTCATATGTTTAACATACTTTTTAAAATCTCAGGTCTATTGATTGATTCAAACACTTATGATGATACCTTTGAAAAACCATTTCATGTGTTCAAATTGTATTTTGATATGTTTAATACTTCTTTTACAATCTAAGGTGTATTAATTGATTGAAGCACTTATGATATCTTTGAAAAACAATTTCATGTGTTAAAATGATACGTTTAATACTTCTTTCATTTACAATCTAAGGTTTTATAACCGAGGAAACTATAAGAAAGTGAATGTTCTGGATAATAATAGTTTAAAAGCATCTTAACTATTGAAAACAAGCGTATTATTACTTAACTAAATGTTTGCAACTTGTTCTTTTCGCTATTAATTTATTGAAAACACTTATGAATGAATATCTTTTAAAACCAATTTCATGTGTTAAAATTGTGTTTTGATATGTTTAATATCTCGTTTACAATCTTAGTCTATTAATTGATTGAAACACTTTTATGAATGAATATCTTTGAAAAACAATTTCATGTGTTGAAATTGTGTTTTCATATGTTTAACATACTTTTTACAATCTAAGGTCAATTGATTGATTCAAACACTTATGATGATACCTTTGAAAAACCATTTCATGTGTTCAAATTGTATTTTGATATGTTTAATACTTCTTTTACAATCTGAGCAATATTAATTGATTGAAGCACTTATGATATCTTTGAAAAACAATTTCATGTGTTAAAATGATACGTCTAATACTTCTTTCATTTTCAATCTAAGGTTTTATAACCTAGGAAACTATAAGAAAGTGAATGTTTTGTATAATAATAGTTTAAAAGCATCTTAACTATTGAAAACAAGCGTATTCTTACTTAACTAAATGTTTGCAACTTGTTCTTTTCGCTATTAATTTATTGAAAACACTTATGAATGAATATGTTTGAAAACCAATTTCATGTGTTAAAATTGTGTTTTGATATGTTTAATATCTCTTTTACAATATTAGTCTGTTAATTGATTGAAACACTTATGAATGAATATCTTTGAAAAACAATTTCATGTGTTGAAATTATGTTTTCATATGTTTAAGATATTTTTTAGAATCTAAGGTCTATTGATTGATTCAAACACTTATGATGATACCTTTGAAAAACCATTTCATGTGTTCAAATTGTATTTTGATATGTTTAATACTTCTTTTACAATCTAAGGTGTATTAATTGATTGAAGCACTTATGATATCTATGAAAAACAATTTCATGTGTTAAAATGATACGTTTAATACTTCTTTCGTTTACAATCTATGGTTTTATAACCTAGGAAACTATAAGAAAGTGAATGTTCTGTATAATAATAGTTTAAAAGCATCTTAACTGTTGAAAACAAGCGTATTATTACTTAACTAAATGTTTCCAACTTGTTCTTTTCGCTATTAATTGATTGAAAACACTAATGAATGAATATCTTTGAAAACCAATTTCATGTGTTAAAATTGTGTTTTGATATGTTTAATATCTCTTTTACAATCTTAGTCTATTAATTGATTGAAACACTTATGAATGAATATCTTTGAAAAACAATTTCATGTGTTGAAATTGTGTTTTCATATGTTTAACATGTTTTTTACAATCTAAGGTCTATTGATTGATTCAAACACTTATGATGATACCTTTGAAAAACCATTTCATTTGTTCAAATTGTATTTTGATATGTTTAATACTTCTTTTACAATCTAAGGTCTATTAATTGATTGAAGCACTTATGATATATTTGAAAAACAATTTCATGTGTTAAAATGATTCATTTAATACTTCTTTCATTTACAATCTAAGGTTTTATAACCTAGGAAACTATGAGAAAGTGAATGTTCTGTATAATAATAGTTTAAAAGCATCTTAACTATTGAAAACAAGCGTATTATTACTTAACTAAATGTTTACAACTTGTTCTTTTCGCTATTAATTGATTCAAAACACTTATGAATGAATATCTTTGAAAACCAATTTCATGTGTTAAAATTGTGTTTTGATATGTTTAATATCTCTTTTACAATCTTAGTCTATTAATTGATTGAAACACTTATGAATGAATATCTTTGAAAAACAATTTCATGTGTTGAAATTGTGTTTTCATATGTTTAACATGTTTTTTACAATCTAAGGTCTATTGATTGATTCAAACACTTATGATGATACCTTTGAAAAACCATTTCATTTGTTCAAATTGTATTTTGATATGTTTAATACTTCTTTTACAATCTAAGGTCTATTAATTGATTGAAGCACTTATGATATCTTTGAAAAACAATTTCATGTGTTAAGATGATACGTTTAATACTTCTTTCATTTACAATCTAAGGTTTTATAACCTAGGAAACTATAAGAAAGTGAATGTTCTGTATAATAATAGTTTAAAAGCATCTTAACTATTGAAAACAAGCGTATTATTACTTAACTAAATGTTTGCAACTTGTTCTTTTCGCTATTAATTGATTGAAAACACTTATGAATGAATATCTTTGAAAACCAATTTCATGTGTCAAAATTGTGTTTCGATATGTTTAATATCTCTTTTACAATCTTAGTCTATTAATTGATTGAAACACTTATGAATGAATATCTTTGAAAAACAATTTCATGTGTTGAAATTGTGTTTTCATATGTTTAACATTTTTTTACAATCTAAGGTCTATTGATTGATTCAAACACTTATGATGATACCTTTGAAAAACCATTTCATGTGTTCAAATTGTATTTTGATATGTTTAATACTTCTTTTACAGTCTGAGCAATATTAATTGATTGAAGCACTTATGATATCTTTGAAAAACAATTTCATGTGTTAAAATGATACGTTTAATACTTCTTTCATTTTCAATCTAAGGTTTTATAACCTAGGAAACTATAAGAAAGTGAATGTTTTGTATAATAATAGTTTAAAAGCATCTTAACTATTGAAAACAAGCGTATTCTTACTTAACTAAATGTTTGCAACTTGTTCTTTTCGCTATTAATTTATTGAAAACACTTATGAATGAATATGTTTGAAAACCAATTTCATGTGTTAAAATTGTGTTTTGATATGTTTAATATCTCTTTTACAATATTAGTCTGTTAATTGATTGAAACACTTATGAATGAATATCTTTGAAAAACAATTTCATGTGTTGAAATTATGTTTTCATATGTTTAAGATATTTTTTAGAATCTAAGGTCTATTGATTGATTCAAACACTTATGATGATACCTTTCAAAAACCATTTCATGTGTTCAAATTGTATTTTGATATGTTTAATACTTCTTTTACAATCTAAGGTGTATTAATTGATTGAAGCACTTATGATATCTATGAAAAACAATTTCATGTGTTAAAATGATACGTTTAATACTTCTTTCGTTTACAATCTATGGTTTTATAACCTAGGAAACTATAAGAAAGTGAATGTTCTGTATAATAATAGTTTAAAAGCATCTTAACTGTTGAAAACAAGCGTATTATTACTTAACTAAATGTTTCCAACTTGTTCTTTTCGCTATTAATTGATTGAAAACACTTATGAATGAATATCTTTGAAAACCAATTTCATGTGTTAAAATTGTGTTTTGATATGTTTAATATCTCTTTTACAATCTTAGTCTATTAATTGATTGAAACACTTATGAATGAATATCTTTGAAAAACAATTTCATGTGTTGAAATTGTGTTTTCATATGTTTAACATGTTTTTTACAATCTAAGGTCTATTGATTGATTCAAACACTTATGATGATACCTTTGAAAAACCATTTCATTTGTTCAAATTGTATTTTGATATGTTTAATACTTCTTTTACAATCTAAGGTCTATTAATTGATTGAAGCACTTATGATATATTTGAAAAACAATTTCATGTGTTAAAATGATTCATTTAATACTTCTTTCATTTACAATCTAAGGTTTTATAACCTAGGAAACTATGAGAAAGTGAATGTTCTGATATGCATCTTAACTATTGAAAACAAGCGTATTATTACTTAACTAAATGTTTACAACTTGTTCTTTTCGCTATTAATTGATTGAAAACACTTATGAATGAATATCTTTCAATTTCATGTGTTAAAATTGTGTTTTGATATGTTTAATATCTCTTTTACAATCTTAGTCTATTAATTGATTGAAACACTTATGAATATATCTTTGAAAAACAATTTCATGTGTTGAAATTGTGTTTTCATATGTGTTTTTTACAATTAAAATTGATTCAAACACTTATGATGATACCTTTGAAAAACCATTTCATTTGTTCAAATTGTATTTTGATATGTTTAATACTTCTTTTACAATCTAAGGTCTATTAATTGATTGAAGCACTTATGATATCTTTGATGATACGTTTAATACTTCTTTCATTTAAACTAAGGTTTTATAACCTAGGAAACTATAAGAAAGTGAATGTTCTGTATAATAATAGTTTAAAAGCATCTTAACTATTGAAAACAAGCGTATTATTACTTAACTAAATGTTTACTATTAATTGATTGAAAAACTATGAATGAATATCTTTGAAAACCAATTTCATGTGTTAAAATTATGTTTTGATATGTTTAATATTCTTTTCGCTATTAATTGATTGAAAACACTTATGAATGAATATCTTTGAAAACCAATTTCATGTGTTAAAATTGTGTTTTGATATGTTTAATATCTCTTTTACAATCTTAGTCTATTAATTGATTGAAACACTTATGAATGAATATCTTTGAAAAACAATTTCATGTGTTGAAATTGTGTTTTCATATGTTTAACATGTTTAACATTTTTTACAATCTAAGGTCTATTGATTGATTCAAACACTTATGATGATACCTTTGAAAAACCATTTCATTTGTTCAAATTGTATTTTGATATGTTTAATACTTCTTTTACAATCTAAGGTCTATTAATTGATTGAAGCACTTATGATATCTTTGAAAAACAATTTCATGTGTTAAGATGATACGTTTAATACTTCTTTCATTTACAATCTAAGGTTTTATAACCTAGGAAACTATAAGAAAGTGAATGTTCTGTATAATAATAGTTTAAAAGCATCTTAACTATTGAAAACAAGCGTATTATTACTTAACTAAATGTTTGCAACTTGTTCTTTTCGCTATTAATTGATTGAAAACACTTATGAATGAATATCTTTGAAAACCAATTTCATGTGTTAAAATTATGTTTTGATATGTTTAATATCTCTTTTACAATCTTAGTCTATTAATTGATTGAAACACTTATGAATGAATATCTTTGAAAAACAATTTCATGTGTTGAAATTGTGTTTTCATATGTTTAACATATTTTTTACAATCTAAGATCTATTGATTGATTCAAACACTTATGATGATACCTTTGAAAAACCATTTCATGTGTTCAAATTGTATTTTGATATGTTTAATACTTCTTTTACAATCTAAGGTCTATTAATTGATTGAAGCACTTATGATATCTTTGAAAAACAATTTCATGTGTTAAAATGATACGTTTAATATTTCTTTCATTTACAATCTAAGGTTTTATAACCTAGGAAACTATAAGAAAGTGAATGTTCTGTATAATAATAGTTTAAAAGCATCTTAACTATTGAAAACAAGCGTATTATTACTTAACTAAATGTTTACAACTTGTTCTTTTCGCTATTAATTGATTGAAAACACTTATGAATGAATATCTTTGAAAACCAATTTCATGTGTTAAAATTATGTTTTGATATGTTTAATATCTCTTTTACAATCTTAGTCTATTAATTGATTGAAACACTTATGAATGAATATCTTTGAAAAACAATTTCATGTGTTGAAATTGTGTTTTCATATGTTTAACATATTTTTTACAATCTAAGATCTATTGATTGATTCAAACACTTATGATGATACCTTTGAAAAACCATTTCATGTGTTCAAATTGTATTTTGATATGTTTAATACTTCTTTTACAATCTCAGTTCTATTAATTGATTGAAGCACTTATGATATCTTTGAAAAACAATTTCATGTGTTAAAATGATACGTTTAATACTTCTTTCATTTACAATCTAAGGTTTTATAACCGAGGGAACTATAAGAAAGTGAATATTCTGTATAATAATAGTTTTAAAGCATCTTAACTATAGAAAACAAGCGTATTATTACTTAACTAAATGTTTGCAACTTGTTCTTTTCGCTATTTATTGATTGAAAACACTTATGAATGAATATCTTTGAAAACCAATTTCATGTGTTAAAATTGTGTTTTGATATGTTTAATATCTCTTTTACAATCTTAGTCTCTTAATTGATTGAAAAACTTATGAATGAATATCTTTGAAAAACAATTTCATGTGTTGAAATTGTGTTTTCATATGTTTAACATACTTTTTACAATCTAAGGTCTATTGATTGATTCAAACACTTATGATGATACCTTTGAAAAACCATTTCATGTGTTCAAATTGTATTTTGATATGTTTAATACTTCTTTTACAATCTAAGGTCTATTAATTGATTGAAGCACTTATGATATCTTTAAAAAACAATTTCATGTGCTAAAATGATACGTTTAATACTTCTTTCATTTACAATCTAAGGTTTTATAACCTATGAAACTATAAGAAAGTGAATGTTATGTTATGTATAATAATAGTTTAAAAGCATCTTAACTGCTAAAAACAATTACTTAACTAAATGTTTGCAACTTGTTCTTTTCGCTTTTAATTGATTGAAAACATTTATGAATGAATATCTTTGAAAACCAATTTCATGTGTTAAAATTGTGTTTTGATATGTTTAATATCTCTTTTACAATCTTAGTCTATTAATTGATTGAAACACTTATGAATGAATATCTTTGAAAAACAATTTCATGTGTTGAAGTTGTGTTTTCATATGTTTAACATATTTTTTACAATCTAAGGTCTATTGATTGATTCAAACACTTATGATGATACCTTTGAAAAACCATTTCATGTGTTCTAATTGTATTTTGGTATGCTTAATAATTCTTTTACAATCTATGGTCTATTAATTGATTGAAGCACTTATGATATCTTTGAAAAACAATTTCATGAGTTAAAATGATACGTTTAATACTTCTTTCATTTACAATCTAAGGTTTTATAACCTAGGAAACTATAAGAAAGTGAATGTTCTGTATAATAATAGTTTAAAAGCATCTTAACTGCTGAAAACAAGCGTATCATTACTTAAGTAAATGTTTGCAACTTGTTCTTTTCGCTATTAATTTATTGAAAACACTTATGAATGAATATCTTTGAAAACCAATTTCATGTGTTAAAATTGTGTTTTGATATGTTTAATATCTCTTTTTGAATCTTAGTCTATTAATTGATTGAAACACTTATGAATGAATATCTTTGAAAAACAATTTCATGTGTTGAAATTGTGTTTTCATATGTTTAACATATTTTTTACAATCTAAGCTCTATTGATTGATTCAAACACTTATGATGATACCTTTGAAAAACCATTTCATGTGTTCAAATTGTATTTTGGTATGCTTAATACTTCTTTTACAATCTAAGGTCTATTAATTGATTGAAGCACTTATGATATCTTTGAAAAACAATTTCATGTGTTAAAATGATTCATTTAATACTTCTTTCATTTACAATCTAAGGTTTTATAACCTAGGAAACTATAAGAAAGTGAATGTTCTGTATAATAATAGTTTAAAAGCATCTTAACTATTGAAAACAAGCGTATTATTACTTGACTACATGTTTACAACTTGTTCTTTTCGCTATTAATTGATTGAAAACACTTATGAATGAATATCTTTGAAAACCAATTTCATGTGTTAAAATTGTGTTTTGATATGTTTAATATCTCTTTTACAATCTTAGTCTATTAATTGATTGAAACACTTATGAATGAATATCTTTGAAAAACAATTTCATGTGTTGAAATTGTGTTTTCATATGTTTAACATGTTTTTTACAATCTAAGGTCTATTGATTGATTCAAACACTTATGATGATACCTTTGAAAAACCATTTCATTTGTTCAAATTGTATTTTGATATGTTTAATACTTCTTTTACAATCTAAGGTCTATTAATTGATTGAAACACTTATGATATATTAAAAAAACAATTAAATGTGTTAAAATGATACGTTTAATACTTCATTCATTTACAATCTAAGGTTTTATAACCTAGGACACTATAAGAAAGTGAATGTTATGTATAATAATAGTTTAAAAGCATCTTAACTGCTGAAAACAATTACTTACCTAAATGTTTGCAACTTGTTCTTTTCGCTATTAATTTATTGAAAACACTTATGAATGAATATCTTTGAAAAACAATTTCATGTGTTGAAATTGTGTTTTCATATGTTTAACATATTTTTTACAATCTAAGATCTATTGATTGATTCAAACACTTATGATGATACCTTTGAAAAACCATTTCATGTGTTCAAATTGTATTTTGATATGTTTAATACTTCTTTTACAATCTCAGGTCTATTAATTGATTGAAGCACTTATGATATCTTTGAAAAACAATTTCATGTGTTAAAATGATACGTTTAATACTTCTTTCATTTACAATCTAAGGTTTTATAACCGAGGGAACTATAAGAAAGTGAATATTCTGTATAATAATAGTTTTAAAGCATCTTAACTATTGAAAACAAGCGTATTATTACTTAACTAAATGTTTGCAACTTGTTCTTTTCGGTATTAATTGATTGAAAACACTTATGAATGAATATCTTTGAAAACCAATTTCATGTCTTAAAATTGTGTTTTGATATGTTTAATATCTCTTTTACAATCTTAGTCTGTTAATTGATTGAAACACTTTTATGAATGAATATCTTTGAAAAACAATTTCATGTGTTGAAATTGTGTTTTCATATGTTTAACATACTTTTTACAATCTAAGGTCTATTGATTGATTCAAACACTTATGATGATACCTTTGAAAAACCATTTCATGTGTTCAAATTGTATTTTGATATGTTTAATACTTCTTTTACAATCTAAGGTCTATTAATTGATTGAAGCACTTATGATATCTTTGAAAAACAATTTCATGTGTTAAAATTATACGTTTAATACTTCTTTCATTTACAACCTAAGGTTTTATAACCTAGGAAACTATAAGAAAGTGAATGTTCTGTATAATAATAGTTTAAAAGCATCTTAACTATTGAAAACAAGCGTATTATTACTTAACTAAATGTTTGCAACTTGTTCTTTTCGCTATTAATTGATTGAAAATACTTATGAATGAATATCTTTGAAAACCAATTTCATGTGTTAAAATTGTGTTTTGATATTATTAATATCTCTTTTACAATCTTAGTCTATTAATTGATTGAAACTGATGAGAATCAACTAAAGGTGGCTTTTTATAATGAAGAACAAGATCATTCGCCTTCACATTTAAAGTTTTTCTTGTTAATCTTTGCAAAAGATAAAGCTCAAGCCCAAACCCAAGCCCAAGAAGGCCAAAGCCCACAAAAGCCCAAAGACCATCCCATGAAGGGCAAGGCCAAGTTTTAAATAAATATTGTTTAGAAAGGTGCTTAGAGGGAAACATTAGAAACCTCTATTGTTAAAGCATCTTTTAGTGTTTAGTTAAGAGTCTTAGGGGGGGTGTGTTAGTAGATAGGTGTAGGAGTAAATAAGGAGGTGCCAAAGTGAGAGAAAGGATCACACCTTCCTCATGCTTTGTTTTAGGCGCAAATTTTAGAACCTTTTTGGGAAGGAGATTTTTGAATTGTTTAGCTTGCATTTTCAGCACCTTAGGCTATAAATAGAGGTGCTCTCTTTGTAAAATTGAGATTGGAATTAATCTAAGAAAACTCTACTCAAATTTTGAGTGAACTTTGGAGAGCTTTTGGAGCCTTCTTCTCTAGTCTTATCTTGATGGATCAATGGAGTTCTCAAGTGGCGGCATCACTCTTATCTAGGAGCATTCCACACTTCTAGTGGCGAGATCATCCAACATCCTTCCATCTTCATGAGCACTCTCTTCTCCTTCCTTCCTTCTCTTTCAATTGTTCATGTTGTCTTGTGTTCTTGAGTTGTTTGGTTCGGCTTTTCTATTTTTCCCAGCATCTATGTTGATGAGAATCAACTAAAGGTGGCTTTTTATAATGAAGAACAAGATCATTCGCCTTCACATTTAAAGTTTTCTTGTTAATCTTTGCAAAAGATAAAGCCCAAGCCCAAGCCCAAGCCCAAGAAGGCCAAAGCCCACAAAAGCCCAAAGACCATCCCATGAAGGGCAAGGCCAAGTTTTAAATAAATATTGTTTAGAAAGGTGCTTAGAGAGAAACATTAGAAACCTCTATTGTTAAAGCATCTTTTAGTCTTTAGTTAAGAGTCTTAGGGGGGGTGTATTAGTAGATAGGTGTAGGAGTAAATAAGGAGGTGCCAAAGTGAGAGAAAGGATCACACCTTCCTCATGCCTTGTTTTAGGCGCAAATTCTAGAAGCTTTTTGGGAGGGAGTTTTTTTGAATTTGTGTAGCTTACATTTCAGCACCTTAGGCTATAAATAGAGGTGCTCTCTTTGTAAAATTCAGATTGGAATTAATCTAAGAAAACTCTACTCAAATTTTGAGTGACCTTTTGGAGAGCTTTTGGAGCCTTCTTCTCTAGTCTTATCTTGATGGATCAATGGAGTCCTCAAGTGGCGGCATCACTCTCATCTAGGAGCATTCCACACTTCTAGTGGCGAGATCATCCATCCTCCTTCCATCTTCATGAGCATTCTCTTCTCCTTCCTTTCTTCTTCTTCAATTGTTCATGTTGCTTTGTGTTCTTGAGTTTTTTTTAGTTTCGGTTTTTATATTTTCCAGCACTTGTTCTGTTTTGTTGTTTAATTCTGTTCGGTCATTCCAGCTTTCTTTCCTTTGTTGATTCAATTTGACAATATTTGGTTCATCCAAATGAGTTTGGGATTTGGTACTAGTTATTGGTGAGTTCTTGTCTTAGAACAATGATCCAACTCTAAGAAAAGTGCCTCTATATTTTCCAGCTCAAGGTGATTCCTAAAAATGTCAAGAATCTTGTTCTATGTGGCTATTGGAATCACATCATGTGGTATCATGAGTCTTAGGTTCATTCTTGTTTAATTGTTGAGTTGTGTGCACTTTATTTCAAGAGCTCTTTTAATTTCTTGCAATTTAAGTTTCTGTTTTAGAATTTTACTTGAGTATTCTTGCTGTTTTTCTTTTACACCAAGTGCTTGTGAAAAGGTTTATGGCACTCATAATTCTTATGAGTATGGTTGCTCTTTTGGAATGGCATTATCTTCCTAGAGTTTACCTTAAGCTTCCTTTCACTTGTTGTTAAAATTTGTGATGTGTCTTTTAATTTTGTAATCATGTCAAGTTTTGTCTTAGTCATGTTATTCCATAATTGTCATTACTTCTTGTAGTACTTTTATTGCTTTGATTGTTTCTTGCTTTGGTTTACTTTCTGTTTTGAGTTTATTGCTTGATCCTTTGTGCATTTTCATTTTTAGATTTGAGTTCATACTTGTATTCTAGACCTATACAAGTTCCAATACATCATTTTCTATTATGTCTTTGCTAGTTCATCATCCTGTTTCTTATTCCTATTAGGATTCCTCTGTTTCTGAAAAAAAGTGCTTACTGTTTTTCCTTATTGCAATTGATTTACGTACTGTAAAATTCTGAAATTCTGGATTTGAGATATTCAAAGTGTTAGAAAAGAATAGAAAAAAGAATCATTCAAAAATATGAAGTACACAAAAAATGATAAATAAAATAAAAAAAGTGTACATTCCTGCCGAAAAAAATACGGTAATCTGGCAGCGATTTTAAAAAATTTATTTCTCTCAATTGGCTTACTGTTTTTAATTGATTCCAGTGCCATTATTGAGTTAACATCTTGAAGTTTCTGTGGTATAAATTTCATAATCCAGTTCGCTCTACAACGTTCCAGTTAAATCAGTGAATATCAAGCACAGTTTGCATTTTTTTAAAAAAAAAATTTTCCAGTAGCTATATTTTTTGTTTTCTTCATCTACTCTAGTGCTTTTCCTTAGGTATTCTTTTGTGTGCCTACTTTTCTCATTGAGTTCTTTATTTTCTTGATTGTCTTTCATTCTTACTCTTTGAGTTTGTCTTACATATAGTATTCCTTTTGCAATTACCTTTCCTTGCTTATACCTTTTCTTGTTTGTCTTTATTGTTTCATTGGTTTTGTGGTGGTTGCTCTTGAGATTGGTGTGCTTGCTTTGACATATTTCATTTGAGGATTCCAAGGCCTCAAGATCAGATTGGTGCAAGAACATTGTTTCTTTGAGAGTGATCTCTTTTTTCAGCTTCATTTCACTTCGGCAGTTTCATTGCCAAAGCTCACTGTTTTTGCTAATTTTTAACTTGTTTGCTGTTTTTGTGTGTTTGCTGTTTTTTTTTAATTACAAATGGCTGGATTTTCAAGTGATGCATCCTACAAGCAGAATTCTCCTTCCAAAGCTTCAATCCTTGGTGAATTACATGAAGCTCAAAGAACCATTAGACGGTTGGAGGAGAAAATGCAAAAGATGGAGGTCCAACAAGCTAGACCATCTCCTTCTATCCATGATGGACATCATTCTCATAGACCATCTTCAAGAGCTTCTTCAAATGATGTTGGCCGTGAAGATGACCATAGGAGAAGGAGAACTCCACCCCAATTCCTTGGACATAGACATCACAACCAAGGGGAGAGACCTCACTATGGCAATGGCTACTACCAAGATGCAAAGGCTAGGCTACCTTCGGTCAAGCTTCCTTGTTTCAATGGCTCAAGTGATCCTAATGTATATTTAGATTGGGAGGCTAAGTGTGAACAAATATTTGAGATCCATGAGATCCAAGATGAGCATAAGCTTAAGCTAGCCACCCTAGAGTTTAGTGATTATGCCATGAAATGGTGGCATGGAATTGTAAAGGACATTATCTATCACAAGGGTCCTCCCGTGGACTCTTGGAACTCTTTAAAGGATCAAATGCGCGCTAGATTTGTGCCCCCACATTTTAGGAAAGACCTCATGTTGAGACTCCAACGGTTTCAACAAGGCACGCTAAATGTGGATGAATATTATAAAGAGCTAGAAACGCTTGTGCTTAAAATTGAATTAGAGGAAAGTGAGGAAGCTATGATTGCTAGGTTTGTGAGTGGTCTTAGGAAGGATATTCAAGACTTTGTTGAGTTACAAGAGTATTCATCATTGGGCTCTTTAGTTCATCTTGCAATGAAGGTGGAAGCCCAACTTGCTAAGAAAAACTCTTTCAAAAATGCTTCCAATGATGGATACTACTCCAAGTCTTGGAGAACCAAAAATTCTTTTTCTAAACATCCTTCCAAAGATTCTTCTTTCAAACCCAAGGATCCTACGCCATCTACTTCTAGGCCTAAATCCCCAATTAAATCGTCTAGTCAAAAGTGTTTTAAATGTTTCGGATATGGTCACATTGCTGCTAATTGCCCTTCTAAAAGAAGTATGTACATGCATGAAGGCATTGTAGTTAGTGAGCATGATTCCACTTCACCTAGGCATTCTTCACCTTCTAGACCATCAAGTGAAAATGAGAGTGAAAGTCCTTGTGAAGGTGACTTATTGATGGTAAGACGTATGTTGGGCACAATTCCAAAATCTTTGAATGATACTCAAAGAGAAAATATTTTTCACACCCGATGTCTTATCAACAACAAGTTATGTTCCTTGATTATTGATGGGGGAAGTTGCACTAATGTGGCTAGTACAAGAGTTGTGGAGAAGTTAGCCTTACCCACTATCTCTCATACCAAGCCCTACAAATTACAATGGCTTAGTGAAGTAGGTGAAATCATGGTGAATAAACAAGTCCTCATTAACTTCGCTATAGGAAAGTATAAAGATGAGGTTTTATGTGATGTTGTGCCCATGGAAGCTTCTCATCTTCTTTTAGGAAGGCCTTGGCAATATGATAGACATGTTTTACATGATGGCCTATCCAATACAATGTCTTTTTCCTTCCTAGGGCGCAAGGTTATATTAAAACCCCTCTCTCCCAAAGAGGTTCATGAGGACCAAATAAAAATGAAAACTAAAAGAGAAAATGAGAAAGAAAAAGAAGTAAGTACTACACCGAGTCAAACCATTTTCTCCTCTAAATCCATCATGTTGACTCGTGCTATACCTCAAATGGACCCTCCAAGGTCTTCTTCTTCTTTATCTTTTTCATTACCCAAGGTTCCTATTTCAACACCACCTTGGTTAAAATATGTTAGGGATGATTTTTTCATACCTCCTAATGGGTTTCACCATTTAAGAGGTCTTTTTCCAAAAAATATCATCATTCCCAAACAAATTTTTCCAACTTGGTTGATTCATAGGACCTCCTTTTCTGCAATCCCTTTGATTCCCTCTACTAAGTCATGTATTCCTTTTTCTTACTCTTTTGATTGTAAAAGTACACTGACTTTGTTATATGCAGGGATTCAGAATTCGTGGGCGAATTCTCTCCAACTCGGGGAGTATGATGAGAATCAACTAAAGGTGGCTTTTTATAATGAAGAACAAGATCATTCGCCTTCACATTTAATGTTTTTCTTGTTAATCTTTGCAAAAGATAAAGCCCAAGCCCAAGCCCAAGCCCAAGAAGGCCAAAGCCCACAAAAGCCCAAAGACCATCCCATGAAGGGCAAGGCCAAGTTTTAAATAAATATTGTTTAGAAAGGTGCTTAGAGGGAAACATTAGAAACCTCTATTGTTAAAGCATCTTTTAGTCTTTAGTTAAGAGTCTTAGGGGGGGTGTGTTAGTAGATAGGTGTAGGAGTAAATAAGGAGGTGCCAAAGTGAGAGAAAGGATCACACCTTCCTCATGCCTTGTTTTAGGCGCAAATTCTAGAAGCTTTTTGGGAGGGAGTTTTTTTGAATTTGTGTAGCTTACATTTCAGCACCTTAGGCTATAAATAGAGGTGCTCTCTTTGTAAAATTCAGATTGGAATTAATCTAAGAAAACTCTACTCAAATTTTGAGTGACCTTTTGGAGAGCTTTTGGAGCCTTCTTCTCTAGTTTTATCTTGATGGATCAATGGAGTCCTCAAGTGGCGGCATCACTCTCATCTAGGAGCATTCCACACTTCTAGTGGCGAGATCATCCATCCTCCTTCCATCTTCATGAGCATTCTCTTCTCCTTCCTTTCTTCTTCTTCAATTGTTCATGTTGCTTTGTGTTCTTGAGTTTTTTTTAGTTTCGGTTTTTATATTTTCCAGCACTTGTTCTGTTTTGTTGTTTAATTCTGTTCGGTCATTCCAGCTTTCTTTCCTTTGTTGATTCAATTTGACAATATTTGGTTCATCCAAATGAGTTTGGGATTTGGTACTAGTTATTGGTGAGTTCTTGTCTTAGAACAATGATCCAACTCTAAGAAAAGTGCCTCTATATTTTCCAGCTCAAGGTGATTCCTAAAAATGTCAAGAATCTTGTTCTATGTGGCTATTGGAATCACATCATATGTTCTGTTCTTGCCTTTTAATTACACTTTTGTTCGGTTCAAATGTTTGCTTATTAAATTCTGTTCGGTTCCTTTAATTGTACCTCTCTTTGTTGATTCAATTTGACAATATGTGGAGCATCCAAATGAGTTTGGGATTTGGTATTAGTTTTTGGTGAATTCTTGTCTTAGAACAATGATCCAACTCTAAGAAAAGTGCCTCTATAATGTCCAGCTCAAGGTGATTCCTAAGAATGTCAAGAATCATTCTCTATATGGCTAGTGGAATCACATCAGAAACACTTTTATGAATGAATATCTTTGAAAAACAATTTCATGTGTTGAAATTGTGTTTTCATATGTTTAACATACTTTTTACAATCTAAGGTCTATTGATTGATTCAAACACTTATGATGATACCTTTGAAAAACCATTTCATGTGTTCAAATTGTATTTTGATATGTTTAATACTTCTTTTACAATCTAAGGTCTATTAATTGATTGAAGCACATATGATATCTTTGAAAAACAATTTCATGTGTTAAAATGATACGTTTAATACTTCTTTCATTTACAATCTAAGGTTTTATAACCTACGAAACTATAAGAAAGTGAATGTTCTGTATAATAATAGTTTAAAAGCATCTTCACTATTGAAAACAAGCGTATTATTACTTAACTAAATGTTTGCAACTTGTTCTTTTCGCTATTAATTGATTGAAAACACTTATGAATGAATATCTTTGAAAACCAATTTCATGTGTTAAAATTGGGTTTTGATATGTTTAATATCTCTTTTACAATCTTAGTCCATTAATTGATTGAAACACTTTTATGAATGAATATCTTTGAAAAACAATTTCATGTGTTGACATTGTGTTTTCATATGTTTAACATACTTTTTACAATTTAAGGTCTATTGATTGATTCAAACACTTATGATGATACCTTTGAAAAACCATTTCATGTGTTCAAATTGTATTTTGATATGTTTAATACTTCTTTTACAATCTAAGGTCTATTAATTGATTGAAGCACTATTGATATCTTTGAAAAACAATTTCATGTGTTAAAATGATACGTTTAATACTTCTTTCATTTACAATCTAAGGTTTTATAACCTAGGAAACTATAAGAAAGTGAATATTCTGTATAATAATAGTTTAAAAGCATCTTAACTATTGAAAACAAGCGTATTATTACTTAACTGAATGTTTGCAACTTGTTCTTTTCGCTATTAATTGATTGAAAACACTTATGAATGAATATCTTTGAAAACCAATTTCATGTGTTAAAATTGTGTTTTGATATGTTTAATATCTCTTTTACAATTTAGTCCATTAATTGATTGAAACACTTTTATGAATGAATATCTTTGAAAAACAATTTCATGTGTTGAAATTGTGTTTTCATATGTTTAACATACTTTTTACAATCTAAGGTCTATTGATTGATTCAAACACTTATGATGATACCTTTGAAAAACCATTTCATGTGTTCAAATTATATTTTGATATGTTTAATACTTCTTTTACAATTTAAGGTCTATTAATTGATTGAAGCACTTATGATATCTTTGCAAAACAATTTCATGTGTTAAAATGATACGTTTAATACTTCTTTCATTTACAATCTAAGGTTTTATAACCTAGGAAACTATAAGAAAGTGAATGTTCTGTATAATAATAGTTTAAAAGCATCTTAACTATTTAAAACAAAGGTATTATTACTTAACTAAATGTTTACAACTTGTTCTTTTCGCTTTTAATTTTTTGAAAACACTTATGAATGAATATCTTTGAAAACCAATTTCATGTGTTAAAATTGTGTTTTGGATGTTTAATATCTCTTTTACAATCTTAGTCTATTAATTGATTGAAATACTTTTATGAATGAATATCTTTGAAAAACAATTTCATGTGTTGAAATTGTGTTTTCATATGTTTAACATACTTTTTACAATGTAAGGTCTATTGATTGATTCAAACACTTAAGATGATACCTTTGAAAAACCATTTCATGTGTTCAAATTATAAGAAAGTGAATGAATATCTTTGAAAACCAATTTCATGTGTTAAAATTGTGTTTTGGATGTTTAACATACTTTTTACAATCTAAGGTCTAATAATAGTGCTCTTTTACAATCTTAGTTTATTAATTGATTGAAATACTTTTATGAATGAATATCTTTGAAAAACAATTTCATGTGTTGAAATTGTGTTTTCATATGTTTAACATACTTTTTACAATCTAAGGTCTATTGATTGATTCAAACACTTATGATGATACCTTTGAAAAACCATTTCATGTGTTCAAATTATATTTTGATATGTTTAATACTTCTTTTACAATCTAAGGTCTATTAATTGATTGAAGCACTTATGATATCTTTGAAAAACAATTTCATGTGTTAAAACGATACATTTAATACTTCCTTCATTTACAATCTAAGGTTTTATAACCTAGGAAACTATAAGAAAGTGAATGTTCTGTATAATAATAGTTTAAAAGCATCTTAACTATTTAAAACAAAGGTATTATTACTTAACTAAATGTTTACAACTTGTTCTTTTCGCTTTTAATTTTTTGAAAACACTTATGAATGAATATCTTTGAAAACCAATTTCATGTGTTAAAATTGTGTTTTGGATGTTTAATATCTCTTTTACAATCTTAGTCTATTAATTGATTGAAATACTTTTATGAATGAATATCTTTGAAAAACAATTTCATGTGTTGAAATTGTGTTTTCATATGTTTAACATACTTTTTACAATGTAAGGTCTATTGATTGATTCAAACACTTAAGATGATACCTTTGAAAAACCATTTCATGTGTTCAAATTATATTTTGATATGTTTAATACTTCTTTTACAATCTAAGGTCTATTAATTGATTGAAGCACTATTGATATCTTTGAAAAACAATTTCATGTGTTAAAATGATACGTTTAATACTTCTTTCATTTACAATCTAAGGTTTTATAACCTAGGAAACTATAAGAAAGTGAATATTCTGTATAATAATAGTTTAAAAGCATCTTAACTATTGAAAACAAGCGTATTATTACTTAACTGAATGTTTGCAACTTGTTCTTTTCGCTATTAATTGATTGAAAACACTTATGAATGAATATCTTTGAAAACCAATTTCATGTGTTCAAATTGGGTTTTGATATGTTTAATATCTCTTTTACAATCTTAGTCCATTAATTGATTGAAACACTTTTATGAATGAATATCTTTGAAAAACAATTTCATGTGTTGAAATTGTGTTTTCATATGTTTAACATACTTTTTACAATCTAAGGTCTATTGATTGATTCAAACACTTATGATGATACCTTTGAAAAACCATTTCATGTGTTCAAATTGTATTTTGATATGTTTAATACTTCTTTTACAATCTAAGGTCTATTAATTGATTGAAGCACATATGATATCTTTGAAAAACAATTTCATGTGTTAAAATGATACGTTTAATACTTCTTTCATTTACAATCTAAGGTTTTATAACCTACGAAACTATAAGAAAGTGAATGTTCTGTATAATAATAGTTTAAAAGCATCTTCACTATTGAAAACAAGCGTATTATTACTTAACTAAATGTTTGCAACTTGTTCTTTTCGCTATTAATTGATTGAAAACACTTATGAATGAATATCTTTGAAAACCAATTTCATGTGTTAAAATTGGGTTTTGATATGTTTAATATCTCTTTTACAATCTTAGTCCATTAATTGATTGAAACACTTTTATGAATGAATATCTTTGAAAAACAATTTCATGTCTTGACATTGTGTTTTCATATGTTTAACATACTTTTTACAATTTAAGGTCTATTGATTGATTCAAACACTTATGATGATACCTTTGAAAAACCATTTCATGTGTTCAAATTGTATTTTGATATGTTTAATACTTCTTTTACAATCTAAGGTCTATTAATTGATTGAAGCACTATTGATATCTTTGAAAAACAATTTCATGTGTTAAAATGATACGTTTAATACTTCTTTCATTTACAATCTAAGGTTTTATAACCTAGGAAACTATAAGAAAGTGAATATTCTGTATAATAATAGTTTAAAAGCATCTTAACTATTGAAAACAAGCGTATTATTACTTAACTGAATGTTTGCAACTTGTTCTTTTCGCTATTAATTGATTGAAAACACTTATGAATGAATATCTTTGAAAACCAATTTCATGTGTTAAAATTGTGTTTTGATATGTTTAATATCTCTTTTACAATTTAGTCCATTAATTGATTGAAACACTTTTATGAATGAATATCTTTGAAAAACAATTTCATGTGTTGAAATTGTGTTTTCATATGTTTAACATACTTTTTACAATCTAAGGTCTATTGATTGATTCAAACACTTATGATGATACCTTTGAAAAACCATTTCATGTGTTCAAATTATATTTTGATATGTTTAATACTTCTTTTACAATTTAAGGTCTATTAATTGATTGAAGCACTTATGATATCTTTGCAAAACAATTTCATGTGTTAAAACGATACGTTTAATACTTCTTTCATTTACATTCTAAAGTTTTATAACCTAGGAAACTATAAGAAAGTGAATGTTCTGTATAATAATAGTTTAAAAGCATCTTAACTATTTAAAACAAAGGTATTATTACTTAACTAAATGTTTGCAACTTGTTCTTTTCGCTATTAATTGATTGAAAACACTTATGAATGAATATCTTTGAAAACCAATTTCATGTGTTAAAATTGTGTTTTGGATGTTTAATATCTCTTTTACAATCTTAGTTTATTAATTGATTGAAATACTTTTATGAATGAATATCTTTGAAAAACAATTTCATGTGTTGAAATTGTGTTTTCATATGTTTAACATACTTTTTACAATCTAAGGTCTATTGATTGATTCAAACACTTATGATGATACCTTTGAAAAACCATTTCATGTGTTCAAATTATATTTTGATATGTTTAATACTTCTTTTACAATCTAAGGTCTATTAATTGATTGAAGCACTTATGATATCTTTGAAAAACAATTTCATGTGTTAAAACGATACATTTAATACTTCCTTCATTTACAATCTAAGGTTTTATAACCTAGGAAACTATAAGAAAGTGAATGTTCTGTATAATAATAGTTTAAAAGCATCTTAACTATTTAAAACAAAGGTATTATTACTTAACTAAATGTTTACAACTTGTTCTTTTCGCTTTTAATTTTTTGAAAACACTTATGAATGAATATCTTTGAAAACCAATTTCATGTGTTAAAATTGTGTTTTGGATGTTTAATATCTCTTTTACAATCTTAGTCTATTAATTGATTGAAATACTTTTATGAATGAATATCTTTGAAAAACAATTTCATGTGTTGAAATTGTGTTTTCATATGTTTAACATACTTTTTACAATGTAAGGTCTATTGATTGATTCAAACACTTAAGATGATACCTTTGAAAAACCATTTCATGTGTTCAAATTATATTTTGATATGTTTAATACTTCTTTTACAATCTAAGGTCTATTAATTGATTGAAGCACTTATGATATCTTTGAAAAACAATTTCATGTGTTAAAACGATACGTTTAATACTTCTTTCATTTACATTCTAAAGTTTTATAACCTAGGAAACTATAAGAAAGTGAATGTTCTGTATAATAATAGTTTAAAAGCATCTTAACTATTTAAAACAAAGGTATTATTACTTAACTAAATGTTTGCAACTTGTTCTTTTCGCTATTAATTGATTGAAAACACTTATGAATGAATATCTTTGAAAACCAATTTCATGTGTTAAAATTGTGTTTTGGATGTTTAATATCTCTTTTACAATCTTAGTTTATTAATTGATTGAAATACTTTTATGAATGAATATCTTTGAAAAACAATTTCATGTGTTGAAATTGTGTTTTCATATGTTTAACATACTTTTTACAATCTAAGGTCTATTGATTGATTCAAACACTTATGATGATACCTTTGAAAAACCATTTCATGTGTTCAAATTATATTTTGATATGTTTAATACTTCTTTTACAATCTAAGGTCTATTAATTGATTGAAGCACTTATGATATCTTTGAAAAACAATTTCATGTGTTAAAACGATACATTTAATACTTCCTTCATTTACAATCTAAGGTTTTATAACCTAGGAAACTATAAGAAAGTGAATGTTCTGTATAATAATAGTTTAAAAGCATCTTAACTATTTAAAACAAAGGTATTATTACTTAACTAAATGTTTACAACTTGTTCTTTTCGCTTTTAATTTTTTGAAAACACTTATGAATGAATATCTTTGAAAACCAATTTCATGTGTGAAAATTGTGTTTTGGATGTTTAATATCTCTTTTACAATCTTAGTCTATTAATTGATTGAAATACTTTTATGAATGAATATCTTTGAAAAACAATTTCATGTGTTGAAATTGTGTTTTCATATGTTTAACATACTTTTTACAATGTAAGGTCTATTGATTGATTCAAACACTTAAGATGATACCTTTGAAAAACCATTTCATGTGTTCAAATTATATTTTGATATGTTTAATACTTCTTTTACAATCTAAGGTCTATTAATTGATTGAAGCACTATTGATATCTTTGAAAAACAATTTCATGTGTTAAAATGATACGTTTAATACTTCTTTCATTTACAATCTAAGGTTTTATTATTTTGATATGTTTAATACTTCTTTTACAATCTAAGGTCTATTAATTGATTGAAGCACTATTGATATCTTTGAAAAACAATTTCATGTGTTAAAATGATACGTTTAATACTTCTTTCATTTACAATCTAAGGTTTTATAACCTAGGAAACTATAAGAAAGTGAATATTCTGTATAATAATAGTTTAAAAGCATCTTAACTATTGAAAACAAGCGTATTATTACTTAACTGAATGTTTGCAACTTGTTCTTTTCGCTATTAATTGATTGAAAACACTTATGAATGAATATCTTTGAAAACCAATTTCATGTGTTCAAATTGGGTTTTGATATGTTTAATATCTCTTTTACAATCTTAGTCCATTAATTGATTGAAACACTTTTATGAATGAATATCTTTGAAAAACAATTTCATGTGTTGAAATTGTGTTTTCATATGTTTAACATACTTTTTACAATCTAAGGTCTATTGATTGATTCAAACACTTATGATGATACCTTTGAAAAACCATTTCATGTGTTCAAATTGTATTTTGATATGTTTAATACTTCTTTTACAATCTAAGGTCTATTAATTGATTGAAGCACATATGATATCTTTGAAAAACAATTTCATGTGTTAAAATGATACGTTTAATACTTCTTTCATTTACAATCTAAGGTTTTATAACCTACGAAACTATAAGAAAGTGAATGTTCTGTATAATAATAGTTTAAAAGCATCTTCACTATTGAAAACAAGCGTATTATTACTTAACTAAATGTTTGCAACTTGTTCTTTTCGCTATTAATTGATTGAAAACACTTATGAATGAATATCTTTGAAAACCAATTTCATGTGTTAAAATTGGGTTTTGATATGTTTAATATCTCTTTTACAATCTTAGTCCATTAATTGATTGAAACACTTTTATGAATGAATATCTTTGAAAAACAATTTCATGTCTTGACATTGTGTTTTCATATGTTTAACATACTTTTTACAATTTAAGGTCTATTGATTGATTCAAACACTTATGATGATACCTTTGAAAAACCATTTCATGTGTTCAAATTGTATTTTGATATGTTTAATACTTCTTTTACAATCTAAGGTCTATTAATTGATTGAAGCACTATTGATATCTTTGAAAAACAATTTCATGTGTTAAAATGATACGTTTAATACTTCTTTCATTTACAATCTAAGGTTTTATAACCTAGGAAACTATAAGAAAGTGAATATTCTGTATAATAATAGTTTAAAAGCATCTTAACTATTGAAAACAAGCGTATTATTACTTAACTGAATGTTTGCAACTTGTTCTTTTCGCTATTAATTGATTGAAAACACTTATGAATGAATATCTTTGAAAACCAATTTCATGTGTTCAAATTGGGTTTTGATATGTTTAATATCTCTTTTACAATCTTAGTCCATTAATTGATTGAAACACTTTTATGAATGAATATCTTTGAAAAACAATTTCATGTGTTGAAATTGTGTTTTCATATGTTTAACATACTTTTTACAATCTAAGGTCTATTGATTGATTCAAACACTTATGATGATACCTTTGAAAAACCATTTCATGTGTTCAAATTGTATTTTGATATGTTTAATACTTCTTTTACAATCTAAGGTCTATTAATTGATTGAAGCACATATGATATCTTTGAAAAACAATTTCATGTGTTAAAATGATACGTTTAATACTTCTTTCATTTACAATCTAAGGTTTTATAACCTACGAAACTATAAGAAAGTGAATGTTCTGTATAATAATAGTTTAAAAGCATCTTCACTATTGAAAACAAGCGTATTATTACTTAACTAAATGTTTGCAACTGGCTATTAATTGATTGAAAACACTTATGAATGAATATCTTTGAAAACCAATTTCATGTGTTAAAATTGGGTTTTGATATGTTTAATATCTCTTTTACAATCTTAGTCCATTAATTGATTGAAACACTTTTATGAATGAATATCTTTGAAAAACAATTTCATGTGTTGACATTGTGTTTTCATATGTTTAACATACTTTTTACAATTTAAGGTCTATTGATTGATTCAAACACTTATGATGATACCTTTGAAAAACCATTTCATGTGTTCAAATTGTATTTTGATATGTTTAATACTTCTTTTACAATCTAAGGTCTATTAATTGATTGAAGCACTATTGATATCTTTGAAAAACAATTTCATGTGTTAAAATGATACGTTTAATACTTCTTTCATTTACAATCTAAGGTTTTATAACCTAGGAAACTATAAGAAAGTGAATATTCTGTATAATAATAGTTTAAAAGCATCTTAACTATTGAAAACAAGCGTATTATTACTTAACTGAATGTTTGCAACTTGTTCTTTTCGCTATTAATTGATTGAAAACACTTATGAATGAATATCTTTGAAAACCAATTTCATGTGTTAAAATTGTGTTTTGATATGTTTAATATCTCTTTTACAATTTAGTCCATTAATTGATTGAAACACTTTTATGAATGAATATCTTTGAAAAACAATTTCATGTGTTGAAATTGTGTTTTCATATGTTTAACATACTTTTTACAATCTAAGGTCTATTGATTGATTCAAACACTTATGATGATACCTTTGAAAAACCATTTCATGTGTTCAAATTATATTTTGATATGTTTAATACTTCTTTTACAATTTAAGGTCTATTAATTGATTGAAGCACTTATGATATCTTTGCAAAACAATTTCATGTGTTAAAACGATACGTTTAATACTTCTTTCATTTACATTCTAAAGTTTTATAACCTAGGAAACTATAAGAAAGTGAATGTTCTGTATAATAATAGTTTAAAAGCATCTTAACTATATAAAACAAAGGTATTATTACTTAACTAAATGTTTGCAACTTGTTCTTTTCGCTATTAATTGATTGAAAACACTTATGAATGAATATCTTTGAAAACCAATTTCATGTGTTAAAATTGTGTTTTGGATGTTTAATATCTCTTTTACAATCTTAGTTTATTAATTGATTGAAATACTTTTATGAATGAATATCTTTGAAAAACAATTTCATGTGTTGAAATTGTGTTTTCATATGTTTAACATACTTTTTACAATCTAAGGTCTATTGATTGATTCAAACACTTATGATGATACCTTTGAAAAACCATTTCATGTGTTCAAATTATATTTTGATATGTTTAATACTTCTTTTACAATCTAAGGTCTATTAATTGATTGAAGCACTTATGATATCTTTGAAAAACAATTTCATGTGTTAAAACGATACATTTAATACTTCCTTCATTTACAATCTAAGGTTTTATAACCTAGGAAACTATAAGAAAGTGAATGTTCTGTATAATAATAGTTTAAAAGCATCTTAACTATTTAAAACAAAGGTATTATTACTTAACTAAATGTTTACAACTTGTTCTTTTCGCTTTTAATTTTTTGAAAACACTTATGAATGAATATCTTTGAAAACCAATTTCATGTGTTAAAATTGTGTTTTGGATGTTTAATATCTCTTTTACAATCTTAGTCTATTAATTGATTGAAATACTTTTATGAATGAATATCTTTGAAAAACAATTTCATGTGTTGAAATTGTGTTTTCATATGTTTAACATACTTTTTACAATGTAAGGTCTATTGATTGATTCAAACACTTAAGATGATACCTTTGAAAAACCATTTCATGTGTTCAAATTATATTTTGATATGTTTAATACTTCTTTTACAATCTAAGGTCTATTAATTGATTGAAGCACTTATGATATCTTTGAAAAACAATTTCATGTGTTAAAACGATACGTTTAATACTTCTTTCATTTACATTCTAAAGTTTTATAACCTAGGAAACTATAAGAAAGTGAATGTTCTGTATAATAATAGTTTAAAAGCATCTTAACTATTTAAAACAAAGGTATTATTACTTAACTAAATGTTTGCAACTTGTTCTTTTCGCTATTAATTGATTGAAAACACTTATGAATGAATATCTTTGAAAACCAATTTCATGTGTTAAAATTGTGTTTTGGATGTTTAATATCTCTTTTACAATCTTAGTTTATTAATTGATTGAAATACTTTTATGAATGAATATCTTTGAAAAACAATTTCATGTGTTGAAATTGTGTTTTCATATGTTTAACATACTTTTTACAATCTAAGGTCTATTGATTGATTCAAACACTTATGATGATACCTTTGAAAAACCATTTCATGTGTTCAAATTATATTTTGATATGTTTAATACTTCTTTTACAATCTAAGGTCTATTAATTGATTGAAGCACTTATGATATCTTTGAAAAACAATTTCATGTGTTAAAACGATACATTTAATACTTCCTTCATTTACAATCTAAGGTTTTATAACCTAGGAAACTATAAGAAAGTGAATGTTCTGTATAATAATAGTTTAAAAGCATCTTAACTATTTAAAACAAAGGTATTATTACTTAACTAAATGTTTACAACTTGTTCTTTTCGCTTTTAATTTTTTGAAAACACTTATGAATGAATATCTTTGAAAACCAATTTCATGTGTGAAAATTGTGTTTTGGATGTTTAATATCTCTTTTACAATCTTAGTCTATTAATTGATTGAAATACTTTTATGAATGAATATCTTTGAAAAACAATTTCATGTGTTGAAATTGTGTTTTCATATGTTTAACATACTTTTTACAATGTAAGGTCTATTGATTGATTCAAACACTTAAGATGATACCTTTGAAAAACCATTTCATGTGTTCAAATTATATTTTGATATGTTTAATACTTCTTTTACAATCTAAGGTCTATTAATTGATTGAAGCACTATTGATATCTTTGAAAAACAATTTCATGTGTTAAAATGATACGTTTAATACTTCTTTCATTTACAATCTAAGGTTTTATAACCTAGGAAACTATAAGAAAGTGAATATTCTGTATAATAATAGTTTAAAAGCATCTTAACTATTGAAAACAAGCGTATTATTACTTAACTGAATGTTTGCAACTTGTTCTTTTCGCTATTAATTGATTGAAAACACTTATGAATGAATATCTTTGAAAACCAATTTCATGTGTTCAAATTGGGTTTTGATATGTTTAATATCTCTTTTACAATCTTAGTCCATTAATTGATTGAAACAATTTTATGAATGAATATCTTTGAAAAACAATTTCATGTGTTGAAATTGTGTTTTCATATGTTTAACATACTTTTTACAATCTAAGGTCTATTGATTGATTCAAACACTTATGATGATACCTTTGAAAAACCATTTCATGTGTTCAAATTGTATTTTGATATGTTTAATACTTCTTTTACAATCTAAGGTCTATTAATTGATTGAAGCACATATGATATCTTTGAAAAACAATTTCATGTGTTAAAATGATACGTTTAATACTTCTTTCATTTACAATCTAAGGTTTTATAACCTACGAAACTATAAGAAAGTGAATGTTCTGTATAATAATAGTTTAAAAGCATCTTCACTATTGAAAACAAGCGTATTATTACTTAACTAAATGTTTGCAACTTGTTCTTTTCGCTATTAATTGATTGAAAACACTTATGAATGAATATCTTTGAAAACCAATTTCATGTGTTAAAATTGGGTTTTGATATGTTTAATATCTCTTTTACAATCTTAGTCCATTAATTGATTGAAACACTTTTATGAATGAATATCTTTGAAAAACAATTTCATGTGTTGACATTGTGTTTTCATATGTTTAACATACTTTTTACAATTTAAGGTCTATTGATTGATTCAAACACTTATGATGATACCTTTGAAAAACCATTTCATGTGTTCAAATTGTATTTTGATATGTTTAATACTTCTTTTACAATCTAAGGTCTATTAATTGATTGAAGCACTATTGATATCTTTGAAAAACAATTTCATGTGTTAAAATGATACGTTTAATACTTCTTTCATTTACAATCTAAGGTTTTATAACCTAGGAAACTATAAGAAAGTGAATATTCTGTATAATAATAGTTTAAAAGCATCTTAACTATTGAAAACAAGCGTATTATTACTTAACTGAATGTTTGCAACTTGTTCTTTTCGCTATTAATTGATTGAAAACACTTATGAATGAATATCTTTGAAAACCAATTTCATGTGTTCAAATTGGGTTTTGATATGTTTAATATCTCTTTTACAATCTTAGTCCATTAATTGATTGAAACACTTTTATGAATGAATATCTTTGAAAAACAATTTCATGTGTTGAAATTGTGTTTTCATATGTTTAACATACTTTTTACAATCTAAGGTCTATTGATTGATTCAAACACTTATGATGATACCTTTGAAAAACCATTTCATGTGTTCAAATTGTATTTTGATATGTTTAATACTTCTTTTACAATCTAAGGTCTATTAATTGATTGAAGCACATATGATATCTTTGAAAAACAATTTCATGTGTTAAAATGATACGTTTAATACTTCTTTCATTTACAATCTAAGGTTTTATAACCTACGAAACTATAAGAAAGTGAATGTTCTGTATAATAATAGTTTAAAAGCATCTTCACTATTGAAAACAAGCGTATTATTACTTAACTAAATGTTTGCAACTTGTTCTTTTCGCTATTAATTGATTGAAAACACTTATGAATGAATATCTTTGAAAACCAATTTCATGTGTTAAAATTGGGTTTTGATATGTTTAATATCTCTTTTACAATCTTAGTCCATTAATTGATTGAAACACTTTTATGAATGAATATCTTTGAAAAACAATTTCATGTGTTGACATTGTGTTTTCATATGTTTAACATACTTTTTACAATTTAAGGTCTATTGATTGATTCAAACACTTATGATGATACCTTTGAAAAACCATTTCATGTGTTCAAATTGTATTTTGATATGTTTAATACTTCTTTTACAATCTAAGGTCTATTAATTGATTGAAGCACTATTGATATCTTTGAAAAACAATTTCATGTGTTAAAATGATACGTTTAATACTTCTTTCATTTACAATCTAAGGTTTTATAACCTAGGAAACTATAAGAAAGTGAATATTCTGTATAATAATAGTTTAAAAGCATCTTAACTATTGAAAACAAGCGTATTATTACTTAACTGAATGTTTGCAACTTGTTCTTTTCGCTATTAATTGATTGAAAACACTTATGAATGAATATCTTTGAAAACCAATTTCATGTGTTAAAATTGTGTTTTGATATGTTTAATATCTCTTTTACAATTTAGTCCATTAATTGATTGAAACACTTTTATGAATGAATATCTTTGAAAAACAATTTCATGTGTTGAAATTGTGTTTTCATATGTTTAACATACTTTTTACAATCTAAGGTCTATTGATTGATTCAAACACTTATGATGATACCTTTGAAAAACCATTTCATGTGTTCAAATTATATTTTGATATGTTTAATACTTCTTTTACAATTTAAGGTCTATTAATTGATTGAAGCACTTATGATATCTTTGCAAAACAATTTCATGTGTTAAAATGATACGTTTAATACTTCTTTCATTTACAATCTAAGGTTTTATAACCTAGGAAACTATAAGAAAGTGAATGTTCTGTATAATAATAGTTTAAAAGCATCTTAACTATTTAAAACAAAGGTATTATTACTTAACTAAATGTTTACAACTTGTTCTTTTCGCTTTTAATTTTTTGAAAACACTTATGAATGAATATCTTTGAAAACCAATTTCATGTGTTAAAATTGTGTTTTGGATGTTTAATATCTCTTTTACAATCTTAGTCTATTAATTGATTGAAATACTTTTATGAATGAATATCTTTGAAAAACAATTTCATGTGTTGAAATTGTGTTTTCATATGTTTAACATACTTTTTACAATCTAAGGTCTATTGATTGATTCAAACACTTAAGATGATACCTTTGAAAAACCATTTCATGTGTTCAAATTATATTTTGATATGTTTAATACTTCCTTTACAATCTAAGGTCTATTAATTGATTGAAGCACTTATGATATCTTTGAAAAACAATTTCATGTGTTAAAACGATACGTTTAATACTTCTTTCATTTACATTCTAAGGTTTTATAACCTAGGAAACTATAAGAAAGTGAATGTTCTGTATAATAATAGTTTAAAAGCATCTTAACTATTTAAAACAAAGGTATTATTACTTAACTAAATGTTTGCAACTTATTCTTTTCGCTATTAATTGATTGAAAACACTTATGAATGAATATCTTTGAAAACCAATTTCATGTGTTAAAATTGTGTTTTGGATGTTTAATATCTCTTTTACAATCTTAGTTTATTAATTGATTGAAATACTTTTATGAATGAATATCTTTGAAAAACAATTTCATGTGTTGAAATTGTGTTTTCATATGTTTAACATACTTTTTACAATCTAAGGTCTATTGATTGATTCAAACACTTATGATGATACCTTTGAAAAACCATTTCATGTGTTCAAATTATATTTTGATATGTTTAATACTTCTTTTACAATCTAAGGTCTATTAATTGATTGAAGCACTTATGATATCTTTGAAAAACAATTTCATGTGTTAAAACGATACATTTAATACTTCCTTCATTTACAATCTAAGGTTTTATAACCTAGGAAACTATAAGAAAGTGAATGTTCTGTATAATAATAGTTTAAAAGCATCTTAACTATTTAAAACAAAGGTATTATTACTTAACTAAATGTTTACAACTTGTTCTTTTCGCTTTTAATTTTTTGAAAACACTTATGAATGAATATCTTTGAAAACCAATTTCATGTGTTAAAATTGTGTTTTGGATGTTTAATATCTCTTTTACAATCTTAGTCTATTAATTGATTGAAATACTTTTATGAATGAATATCTTTGAAAAACAATTTCATGTGTTGAAATTGTGTTTTCATATGTTTAACATACTTTTTACAATGTAAGGTCTATTGATTGATTCAAACACTTAAGATGATACCTTTGAAAAACCATTTCATGTGTTCAAATTATATTTTGATATGTTTAATACTTCTTTTACAATCTAAGGTCTATTAATTGATTGAAGCACTATTGATATCTTTGAAAAACAATTTCATGTGTTAAAATGATACGTTTAATACTTCTTTCATTTACAATCTAAGGTTTTATAACCTAGGAAACTATAAGAAAGTGAATATTCTGTATAATAATAGTTTAAAAGCATCTTAACTATTGAAAACAAGCGTATTATTACTTAACTGAATGTTTGCAACTTGTTCTTTTCGCTATTAATTGATTGAAAACACTTATGAATGAATATCTTTGAAAACCAATTTCATGTGTTCAAATTGGGTTTTGATATGTTTAATATCTCTTTTACAATCTTAGTCCATTAATTGATTGAAACACTTTTATGAATGAATATCTTTGAAAAACAATTTCATGTGTTGAAATTGTGTTTTCATATGTTTAACATACTTTTTACAATCTAAGGTCTATTGATTGATTCAAACACTTATGATGATACCTTTGAAAAACCATTTCATGTGTTCAAATTGTATTTTGATATGTTTAATACTTCTTTTACAATCTAAGGTCTATTAATTGATTGAAGCACATATGATATCTTTGAAAAACAATTTCATGTGTTAAAATGATACGTTTAATACTTCTTTCATTTACAATCTAAGGTTTTATAACCTACGAAACTATAAGAAAGTGAATGTTCTGTATAATAATAGTTTAAAAGCATCTTCACTATCGAAAACTAGCGTATTATTACTTAACTAAATGTTTGCAACTTGTTCTTTTCGCTATTAATTGATTGAAAACACTTATGAATGAATATCTTTGAAAACCAATTTCATGTGTTAAAATTGGGTTTTGATATGTTTAATATCTCTTTTACAATCTTAGTCCATTAATTGATTGAAACACTTTTATGAATGAATATCTTTGAAAAACAATTTCATGTGTTGACATTGTGTTTTCATATGTTTAACATACTTTTTACAATTTAAGGTCTATTGATTGATTCAAACACTTATGATGATACCTTTGAAAAACCATTTCATGTGTTCAAATTGTATTTTGATATGTTTAATACTTCTTTTACAATCTAAGGTCTATTAATTGATTGAAGCACTATTGATATCTTTGAAAAACAATTTCATGTGTTAAAATGATACGTTTAATACTTCTTTCATTTACAATCTAAGGTTTTATAACCTAGGAAACTATAAGAAAGTGAATATTCTGTATAATAATAGTTTAAAAGCATCTTAACTATTGAAAACAAGCGTATTATTACTTAACTGAATGTTTGCAACTTGTTCTTTTCGCTATTAATTGATTGAAAACACTTATGAATGAATATCTTTGAAAACCAATTTCATGTGTTAAAATTGTGTTTTGATATGTTTAATATCTCTTTTACAATTTAGTCCATTAATTGATTGAAACACTTTTATGAATGAATATCTTTGAAAAACAATTTCATGTGTTGAAATTGTGTTTTCATATGTTTAACATACTTTTTACAATCTAAGGTCTATTGATTGATTCAAACACTTATGATGATACCTTTGAAAAACCATTTCATGTGTTCAAATTATATTTTGATATGTTTAATACTTCTTTTACAATTTAAGGTCTATTAATTGATTGAAGCACTTATGATATCTTTGCAAAACAATTTTATGTGTTAAAATGATACGTTTAATACTTCTTTCATTTACAATCTAAGGTTTTATAACCTAGGAAACTATAAGAAAGTGAATGTTCTGTATAATAATAGTTTAAAAGCATCTTAACTATTTAAAACAAAGGTATTATTACTTAACTAAATGTTTACAACTTGTTCTTTTCGCTTTTAATTTTTTGAAAACACTTATGAATGAATATCTTTGAAAACCAATTTCATGTGTTAAAATTGTGTTTTGGATGTTTAATATCTCTTTTACAATCTTAGTCTATTAATTGATTGAAATACTTTTATGAATGAATATCTTTGAAAAACAATTTCATGTGTTGAAATTGTGTTTTCATATGTTTAACATACTTTTTACAATGTAAGGTCTATTGATTGATTCAAACACTTAAGATGATACCTTTGAAAAACCATTTCATGTGTTCAAATTATATTTTGATATGTTTAATACTTCTTTTACAATCTAAGGTCTATTAATTGATTGAAGCACTTATGATATCTTTGAAAAACAATTTCATGTGTTAAAACGATACGTTTAATACTTCTTTCATTTACATTCTAAGGTTTTATAACCTAGGAAACTATAAGAAAGTGAATGTTCTGTATAATAATAGTTTAAAAGCATCTTAACTATTTAAAACAAAGGTATTATTACTTAACTAAATGTTTGCAACTTGTTCTTTTCGCTATTAATTGATTGAAAACACTTATGAATGAATTTCTTTGAAAACCAATTTCATGTGTTAAAATTGTGTTTTGGATGTTTAATATCTCTTTTACAATCTTAGTTTATTAATTGATTGAAATACTTTTATGAATGAATATCTTTGAAAAACAATTTCATGTGTTGAAATTGTGTTTTCATATGTTTAACATACTTTTTACAATCTAAGGTCTATTGATTGATTCAAACACTTATGATGATACCTTTGAAAAACCATTTCATGTGTTCAAATTATATTTTGATATGTTTAATACTTCTTTTACAATCTAAGGTCTATTAATTGATTGAAGCACTTATGATATCTTTGAAAAACAATTTCATGTGTTAAAACGATACATTTAATACTTCCTTCATTTACAATCTAAGGTTTTATAACCTAGGAAACTATAAGAAAGTGAATGTTCTGTATAATAATAGTTTAAAAGCATCTTAACTATTTAAAACAAAGGTATTATTACTTAACTAAATGTTTACAACTTGTTCTTTTCGCTTTTAATTTTTTGAAAACACTTATGAATGAATATTTTTAAAAACCAATTTCATGTGTTAAAATTGTGTTTTGGATGTTTAATATCTCTTTTACAATCTTAGTCTATTAATTGATTGAAATACTTTTATGAATGAATATCTTTGAAAAACAATTTCATGTGTTGAAATTGTGTTTTCATATGTTTAACATACTTTTTACAATCTAAGGTCTATTGATTGATTCAAACACTTATGATGATACCTTTGAAAAACCATTTCATGTGCTCAAATTATATTTTGATATGTTTAATACTTCTTTTACAATCTAAGGTCTATTAATTGATTGAAGCACATATGATATCTTTGAAAAACAATTTCATGTGTTAAAATGATACGTTTAATACTTCTTTCATTTACAATCTAAGGTTTTATAACCTACGAAACTATAAGAAAGTGAATGTTCTGTATAATAATAGTTTAAAAGCATCTTAACTGTTGAAAACAAGCGTATTATTACTTAACTAAATGTTTCCAACTTGTTCTTTTCGCTATTAATTGATTGAAAACACTTATGAATGAATATCTTTGAAAACCAATTTCATGTGTTAAAATTGTGTTTTGATATGTTTAATATCTCTTTTACAATTTTAGTCTATTAATTGATTGAAATACTTTTATGAATGAATATCTTTGAAAAACAATTTCATGTGTTGAAATTGTGTTTTCATATGTTTAACATACTTTTTACAATGTAAGGTCTATTGATTGATTCAAACACTTAAGATGATACCTTTGAAAAACCATTTCATGTGTTCAAATTATATTTTGATATGTTTAATACTTCTTTTACAATCTAAGGTCTATTAATTGATTGAAGCACTATTGATATCTTTGAAAAACAATTTCATGTGTTAAAATGATACGATTCAAACACTTTAATACTTCTTTCACTTCTTTTACAATCTAATTGAGGTTTGATATAACCTAGGAATACTATAAGAAAGGTGAATATTCTGTATAATAATAGTTTAAAAGCATCTTAACTATTGAAAACAAGCGTATTATTACTTAACTGAATGTTTGCAACTTGTTCTTTTCGCTATTAATTGATTGAAAACACTTATGAATGAATATCTTTGAAAACCAATTTCATGTGTTCAAATTGGGTTTTGATATGTTTAATATCTCTTTTACAATCTTAGTCCATTAATTGATTGAAACACTTTTATGAATGAATATCTTTGAAAAACAATTTCATGTGTTGAAATTGTGTTTTCATATGTTTAACATACTTTTTACAATCTAAGGTCTATTGATTGATTCAAACACTTATGATGATACCTTTGAAAAACCATTTCATGTGTTCAAATTGTATTTTGATATGTTTAATACTTCTTTTACAATCTAAGGTCTATTAATTGATTGAAGCACATATGATATCTTTGAAAAACAATTTCATGTGTTAAAATGATACGTTTAATACTTCTTTCATTTACAATCTAAGGTTTTATAACCTACGAAACTATAAGAAAGTGAATGTTCTGTATAATAATAGTTTAAAAGCATCTTCACTATTGAAAACAAGCGTATTATTACTTAACTAAATGTTTGCAACTTGTTCTTTTCGCTATTAATTGATTGAAAACACTTATGAATGAATATCTTTGAAAACCAATTTCATGTGTTAAAATTGGGTTTTGATATGTTTAATATCTCTTTTACAATCTTAGTCCATTAATTGATTGAAACACTTTTATGAATGAATATCTTTGAAAAACAATTTCATGTGTTGACATTGTGTTTTCATATGTTTAACATACTTTTTACAATTTAAGGTCTATTGATTGATTCAAACACTTATGATGATACCTTTGAAAAACCATTTCATGTGTTCAAATTGTATTTTGATATGTTTAATACTTCTTTTACAATCTAAGGTCTATTAATTGATTGAAGCACTATTGATATCTTTGAAAAACAATTTCATGTGTTAAAATGATACGTTTAATACTTCTTTCATTTACAATCTAAGGTTTTATAACCTTCGAAACTATAAGAAAGTGAATGTTCTGTATAATAATAGTTTAAAAGCATCTTCACTATTGAAAACAAGCGTATTATTACTTAACTAAATGTTTGCAACTTGTTCTTTTCGCTATTAATTGATTGAAAACACTTATGAATGAATATCTTTGAAAACCAATTTCATGTGTTAAAATTGTGTTTTGATATGTTTAATATCTCTTTTACAATTTTAGTCCATTAATTGATTGAAACACTTTTATGAATGAATATCTTTGAAAAATAATTTCATGTGTTGAAATTGTGTTTTCATATGTTTAACATACATTTTACAATCTAAGGTCTATTGATTGATTCAAACACTTATGATGATACCTTTGAAAAACCATTTCATGTGCTCAAATTATATTTTGATATGTTTAATACTTCTTTTACAATCTAAGGTCTATTAATTGATTGAAGCACTTATGATATCTTTGCAAAACAATTTCATGTGTTAAAACGATACGTTTAATACTTCTTTCATTTACAATCTAAGGTTTTGTAACCTAGGAAACTATAAGAAAGTGAATGTTCTGTATAATAATAGTTTAAAAGCATCTTAACTATTGAAAACAAGCGTATTATTACTTAACTAAATGTTTGCAACTTGTTCTTTTCGCTATTAATTGATTGAAAACACTTATGAATGAATATCTTTGAAAACAAATTTCATGTGTTAAAATTGTGTTTTGGATGTTTAATATCTCTTTTACAATCTTAGTTTATTAATTGATTGAAATACTTTTATGAATGAATATCTTTGAAAAACAATTTCATGTGTTGAAATTGTGTTTTCATATGTTTAACATACTTTTTACAATCTAAGGTCTATTGATTGATTCAAACACTTATGATGATACCTTTGAAAAACCATTTCATGTGTTCAAATTATATTTTGATATGTTTAATACTTCTTTTACAATCTAAGGTCTATTAATTGATTGAAGCACTTATGATATCTTTGAAAAACAATTTCATGTGTTAAAACGATACGTTTAATACTTCTTTCATTTACATTCTAAGGTTTTATAACCTAGGAAACTATAAGAAAGTGAATGTTCTGTATAATAATAGTTTAAAAGCATCTTAACTATTTAAAACAAAGGTATTATTACTTAACTAAATTTTTGCAACTTGTTCTTTTCGCTATTAATTGATTGAAAACACTTATGAATGAATATCTTTGAAAACCAATTTCATGTGTTAAAATTGTGTTTGGATGTTTAATATCTCTTTTACAATCTTAGTTTATTAATTGATTGAAATACTTTTATGAATGAATATCTTTGAAAAACAATTTCATGTGTTGAAATTGTGTTTTCATATGTTTAACATACTTTTTACAATCTAAGGTCTATTGATTGATTCAAACACTTATGATGATACCTTTGAAAAACCATTTCATGTGTTCAAATTATATTTTGATATGTTTAATACTTCTTTTACAATCTAAGGTCTATTAATTGATTGAAGCACTTACGATATCTTTGAAAAACAATTTCATGTGTTAAAACGATACGTTCAATACTTCTTTCATTTACAATCTAAGGTTTTATAACCTAGGAAACTATAAGAAAGTGAATGTTCTGTATAATAATAGTTTAAAAGCATCTTAACTATTGAAAACAAGCGTATTATTACTTAACTAAATGTTTGCAACTTGTTCTTTTCGCTATTAATTGATTGAAAACACTTATGAATGAATATCTTTGAAAACCAATTTCATGTGTTAAAATTGTGTTTTGATATGTTTAATATCTCTTTTACAATTTTAGTCCATTAATTGATTGAAACACTTTTATGAATGAATATCTTTGAAAAACAATTTCATGTGTTGAAATTGTGTTTTCATATGTTTAACATACTTTTTACAATCTAAGGTCTATTGATTGATTCAAACACTTATGATGATACCTTTGAAAAACCATTTCATGTGCTCAAATTATATTTTGATATGTTTAATACTTCTTTTACAATCTAAGGTCTATTAATTGATTGAAGCACTTATGATATCTTTGAAAAACAATTTCATGTGTTAAAACGATACGTTTAATACTTCTTTCATTTACAATCTAAGGTTTTATAACCTAGGAAACTATAAGAAAGTAAATGTTCTGTATAATAATAGTTTAAAAGCATCTTAACTATTTAAAACAAAGGTATTATTACTTAACTAAATGTTTGCAACTTGTTCTTTTCGCTTTTAATTGATTGAAAACACTTATGAATGAATATCATTGAAAACCAATTTCATGTGTTAAAATTGTGTTTTGGATGTTTAATATCTCTTTTACAATCTTAGTCTATTAATTGATTGAAATACTTTTATGAATGAATATCTTTGAAAAACAATTTCATGTGTTGAAATTGTGTTTTCATATGTTTAACATACTTTTTACAATCTAAGGTCTATTGATTGATTCAAACACTTATGATGATACCTTTGAAAAACCATTTCTTGTGTTCAAATTATATTTTGATATGTTTAATACTTCTTTTACAATCTAAGGTCTATTAATTGATTGAAGCACTTATGATATCTTTGAAAAACAATTTCATGTGTTAAAAGGATACGTTTAATACTTCTTTCATTTACAATCTAAGGTTTTATAACCTAGGAAACTATAAGAAAGTGAATGTTCTGTATAATAATAGTTTAAAAGCATCTTAACTATTGAAAACAAGCGTATTATTACTTAACTAAATGTTTGCAACTTGTTCTTTTCGCTATTAATTGATTGAAAAAACTTATGAATGAATATCTTTGAAAACCAATTTCATGTGTTAAAATTGTGTTTTGATATGTTTAATATCTCTTTTACAATCTTAGTCTATTAATTGATTGAAACACTTTTATGAATGAATATCTTTGAAAAACAATTTCATGTGTTGAAATTGTGTTTTCATATGTTTAACATACTTTTTACAATCTAAGGTCTATTGATTGATTCAAACACTTATGATGATACCTTTGAAAAACCATTTCATGTGTTCAAATTATATTTTGATATGTTTAATACTTCTTTTACAATCTAAGGTCTATTAATTGATTGAAGCACTTATGATATCTTTGAAAAACAATTTCATGTGTTAAAACGATACGTTTAATATTTCTTTCATTTACATTCTAAGGTTTTATAACCTAGGAAACTATAAGAAAGTGAATGTTCTGTATAATAATAGTTTAAAAGCATCTTAACTATTTAAAACAAAGGTATTATTACTTAACTAAATGTTTGCAACTTGTTCTTTTCGCTATTAATTGATTGAAAACACTTATGAATGAATATTTTTAAAAACCAATTTCATGTGTTAAAATTGTGTTTTGGATGTTTAATATCTCTTTTACAATCTTAGTCTATTAATTGATTGAAATACTTTTATGAATGAATATCTTTGAAAAACAATTTCATGTGTTGAAATTGTGTTTTCATATGTTTAACATACTTTTTACAATCTAAGGTCTATTGATTGATTCAAACACTTATGATGATACCTTTGAAAAACCATTTCATGTGTTCAAATTATATTTTGATATGTTTAATACTTCTTTTACAATCTAAGGTCTATTAATTGATTGAAGCACTTATGATATCTTTGAAAAACAATTTCATGTGTTAAAACGATACGTTTAATATTTCTTTCATTTACATTCTAAGGTTTTATAACCTAGGAAACTATAAGAAAGTGAATGTTCTGTATAATAATAGTTTAAAAGCATCTTAACTATTTAAAACAAAGGTATTATTACTTAACTAAATGTTTGCAACTTGTTCTTTTCGCTATTAATTGATTGAAAACACTTATGAATGAATATTTTTAAAAACCAATTTCATGTGTTAAAATTGTGTTTTGGATGTTTAATATCTCTTTTACAATCTTAGTCTATTAATTGATTGAAATACTTTTATGAATGAATATCTTTGAAAAACAATTTCATGTGTTGAAATTGTGTTTTCATATGTTTAACATACTTTTTACAATCTAAGGTCTATTGATTGATTCAAACACTTATGATGATACCTTTGAAAACCACTTCATGTGTTCAAATTGTATTTTGATATGTTTAATACTTCTTTTACAATCTAAGGTCTATTAATTGATTGAAGCACTTATGATATCTTTGAAAAACAATTTCATGTGTTAAAACGATACGTTTAATACTTCTTTCATTTACATTCTAAGGTTTTATAACCTAGGAAACTATAAGAAAGTGAATGTTCTGTATAATAATAGTTTAAAAGCATCTTAACTATTTAAAACAAAGGTATTATTACTTAACTAAATTTTTGCAACTTGTTCTTTTCGCTATTAATTGATTGAAAACACTTATGAATGAATATCTTTGAAAACCAATTTCATGTGTTAAAATTGTGTTTGGATGTTTAATATCTCTTTTACAATCTTAGTTTATTAATTGATTGAAATACTTTTATGAATGAATATCTTTGAAAAACAATTTCATGTGTTGAAATTGTGTTTTCATATGTTTAACATACTTTTTACAATCTAAGGTCTATTGATTGATTCAAACACTTATGATGATACCTTTGAAAAACCATTTCATGTGTTCAAATTATATTTTGATATGTTTAATACTTCTTTTACAATCTAAGGTCTATTAATTGATTGAAGCACTTACGATATCTTTGAAAAACAATTTCATGTGTTAAAACGATACGTTCAATACTTCTTTCATTTACAATCTAAGGTTTTATAACCTAGGAAACTATAAGAAAGTGAATGTTCTGTATAATAATAGTTTAAAAGCATCTTAACTATTGAAAACAAGCGTATTATTACTTAACTAAATGTTTGCAACTTGTTCTTTTCGCTATTAATTGATTGAAAACACTTATGAATGAATATCTTTGAAAACCAATTTCATGTGTTAAAATTGTGTTTTGATATGTTTAATATCTCTTTTACAATTTTAGTCCATTAATTGATTGAAACACTTTTATGAATGAATATCTTTGAAAAACAATTTCATGTGTTGAAATTGTGTTTTCATATGTTTAACATACTTTTTACAATCTAAGGTCTATTGATTGATTCAAACACTTATGATGATACCTTTGAAAAACCATTTCATGTGCTCAAATTATATTTTGATATGTTTAATACTTCTTTTACAATCTAAGGTCTATTAATTGATTGAAGCACTTATGATATCTTTGAAAAACAATTTCATGTGTTAAAACGATACGTTTAATACTTCTTTCATTTACAATCTAAGGTTTTATAACCTAGGAAACTATAAGAAAGTGAATGTTCTGTATAATAATAGTTTAAAAGCATCTTAACTATTTAAAACAAAGGTATTATTACTTAACTAAATGTTTGCAACTTGTTCTTTTCGCTTTTAATTGATTGAAAACACTTATGAATGAATATCATTGAAAACCAATTTCATGTGTTAAAATTGTGTTTTTGATGTTTAATATCTCTTTTACAATCTTAGTCTATTAATTGATTGAAATACTTTTATGAATGAATATCTTTGAAAAACAATTTCATGTGTTGAAATTGTGTTTTCATATGTTTAACATACTTTTTACAATCTAAGGTCTATTGATTGATTCAAACACTTATGATGATACCTTTGAAAAACCATTTCTTGTGTTCAAATTATATTTTGATATGTTTAATACTTCTTTTACAATCTAAGGTCTATTAATTGATTGAAGCACTTATGATATCTTTGAAAAACAATTTCATGTGTTAAAACGATACGTTTAATATTTCTTTCATTTACATTCTAAGGTTTTATAACCTAGGAAACTATAAGAAAGTGAATGTTCTGTATAATAATAGTTTAAAAGCATCTTAACTATTTAAAACAAAGGTATTATTACTTAACTAAATGTTTGCAACTTGTTCTTTTCGCTATTAATTGATTGAAAACACTTATGAATGAATATTTTTAAAAACCAATTTCATGTGTTAAAATTGTGTTTTGGATGTTTAATATCTCTTTTACAATCTTAGTCTATTAATTGATTGAAATACTTTTATGAATGAATATCTTTGAAAAACAATTTCATGTGTTGAAATTGTGTTTTCATATGTTTAACATACTTTTTACAATCTAAGGTCTATTGATTGATTCAAACACTTATGATGATACCTTTGAAAACCACTTCATGTGTTCAAATTGTATTTTGATATGTTTAATACTTCTTTTACAATCTAAGGTCTATTAATTGATTGAAACACTTATGATATCTCTGAAAAACAATTTCATGTGTTAAAATGATACGTTTAATACTTCTTTCATTTACAATCTAAGGTTTTATAACCTAGGAAACTATAAGAAAGTGAATGTTCTGTATAATAATAGTTTAAAAGCATCTTAACTATTGAAAACAAGCGTATTATTACTTAACTAAATGTTTGCAACTTGTTCTTTTCGCTATTAATTGATTGAAAAAACTTATGAATGAATATCTTTGAAAACCAATTTCATGTGTTAAAATTGTGTTTTGATATGTTTAATATCTCTTTTACAATCTTAGTCTATTAATTGATTGAAACACTTTTATGAATGAATATCTTTGAAAAACAATTTCATGTGTTGAAATTGTGTTTTCATATGTTTAACATACTTTTTACAATCTAAGGTCTATTGATTGATTCAAACACTTATGATGATACCTTTGAAAAACCATTTCATGTGTTCAAATTATATTTTGATATGTTTAATACTTCTTTTACAATCTAAGGTCTATTAATTGATTGAAGCACTTATGATATCTTTGAAAAACAATTTCATGTGTTAAAACGATACGTTTAATACTTCTTTCATTTACAATCTAAGGTTTTATAACCTAGGAAACTATAAGAAAGTGAATGTTCTGTATAATAATAGTTTAAAAGCATCTTAACTATTTAAAACAAAGGTATTATTACTTAACTAAATGTTTGCAACTTGTTCTTTTCGCTTTTAATTGATTGAAAACACTTATGAATGAATATCTTTGATAACTAATTTCATGTGTTAAAATTGTTTTTTGGATGTTTAATATCTCTTTTACAATCTTAGTCTATTAATTGATTGAAATACTTTTATGAATGAATATCTTTGAAAAACAATTTCATGTGTTGAAATTGTGTTTTCATATGTTTAACATAATTTTTACAATCTAAGGTCTACTGATTGATTCAAACACTTATGATGATACCTTTGAAAAACCATTTCATGTGTTCAAATTATATTTTGATATGTTTAATACTTCTTTTACAATCTAAGGTCTACTAATTGATTGAAGCACTTATGGTATCTTTGAAAAACAATTTCATGTGTTAAAACGATACGTTTAATACTTCTTTCATTTACATTCTAAGGTTTTATAACCTAGGAAACTATAAGAAAGTCAATGTTCTGTATAATAATAGTTTAAAAGCATCTTAACTATTTAAAACAAGCGTATTATTACTTAACTAAATGTTTGCAACTTGTTCTTTTCGCTATTAATTGATTGAAAACACTTATGAATGAATATTTTTGAAAACCAATTTCATGTGTTAAAATTGTGTTTTGGATGTTTAATATCTCTTTTACAATCTTAGTCTATTAATTGATTGAAATACTTTTATGAATGAATATCTTTGAAAAACAATTTCATGTGTTGAAATTGTGTTTTCATATGTTTAACATACTTTTTACAATCTAAGGTCTATTGATTGATTCAAACACTTATGATGATACCTTTGAAAACCATTTCATGTGTTCAAATTGTATTTTGATATGTTTAATACTTCTTTTACAATCTAAGGTCTATTAATTGATTGAAGCACTTATGATATCTCTGAAAAACAATTTCATGTGTTAAAATGATACGTTTAATACTTCTTTCATTTACAATCTAAGGTTTTATAACCTAGGAAACTATAAGAAAGTGAATGTTCTGTATAAAAATAGTTTAAAAGCATCTTAAGTATTGAAAACAAGCGTATTATTACTTAACTAAATGTTCGCAACTTGTTCTTTTCGCTATTAATTGATTGTAAAAACTTATGAATGAATATCTTTGAAAACCAATTCATTGTGTTAAAATTGTGTTTTGATATGTTTAATATCTCTTTTACAATCTTAGTCCATTAATTGATTGAAACACTTTTATCAATGAATATCTTTGAAAAACAATTTCATGTGTTGAAATTGTGTTTTTATATGTTTAACATACTTTTTACAATTTAAGGTCTATTGATTGATTCAAACACTTAAGATGATACCTTTGAAAAACCATTTCATGTGTTCAAATTGTATTTCGATATGTTTAATACTTCTTTTACAATCTAAGGTCTATTAATTGATTGAAGCACTTATGATATCTTTGAAAAACAATTTCATGTGTTAAAATGATACGTTTAATACTTCTTTCATTTACAATCTAAGGTTTTATAACCTAGGAAACTATAAGAAAGTGAATATTCTGTATAATAATAGTTTAAAAGCATCTTAACTATTGAAAACAAGCGTATTATTACTTAACTAAATGTTTGCAACTTGTTCTTTTCGCTTTTAATTGATTGAAAACACTTATGAATGAATATCTTTGAAAACCAATTTCATGTGTTAAAATTGTGTTTTGGATGTTTAATATCTCTTTTACAATCTTAGTCTATTAATTGATTGAAATAATTTTATGAATGAATATCTTTGAAAAACAATTTCATGTGTTGAAATTGTGTTTTCATATGTTTAACATACTTTTTACAATCTAAGGTCTATTGATTGATTCAAACACTTATGATGATACCTTTGAAAACCACTTCATGTGTTCAAATTGTATTTTGATATGTTTAATACTTCTTTTACAATCTAAGGTCTATTAATTGATTGAAACACTTATGATATCTCTGAAAAACAATTTCATGTGTTAAAATGATACGTTTAATACTTCTTTCATTTACAATCTAAGGTTTTATAACCTAGGAAACTATAAGAAAGTGAATGTTCTGTATAATAATAGTTTAAAAGCATCTTAACTATTGAAAACAAGCGTATTATTACTTAACTAAATGTTTGCAACTTGTTCTTTTCGCTATTAATTGATTGAAAAAACTTATGAATGAATATCTTTGAAAACCAATTTCATGTGTTAAAATTGTGTTTTGATATGTTTAATATCTCTTTTACAATCTTAGTCTATTAATTGATTGAAACACTTTTATGAATGAATATCTTTGAAAAACAATTTCATGTGTTGAAATTGTGTTTTCATATGTTTAACATACTTTTTACAATCTAAGGTCTATTGATTGATTCAAACACTTATGATGATACCTTTGAAAAACCATTTCATGTGTTCAAATTATATTTTGATATGTTTAATACTTCTTTTACAATCTAAGGTCTATTAATTGATTGAAGCACTTATGATATCTTTGAAAAACAATTTCATGTGTTAAAACGATACGTTTAATACTTCTTTCATTTACAATCTAAGGTTTTATAACCTAGGAAACTATAAGAAAGTGAATGTTCTGTATAATAATAGTTTAAAAGCATCTTAACTATTTAAAACAAAGGTATTATTACTTAACTAAATGTTTGCAACTTGTTCTTTTCGCTTTTAATTGATTGAAAACACTTATGAATGAATCTCTTTGATAACCAATTTCATGTGTTAAAATTGTTTTTTGGATGTTTAATATCTCTTTTACAATCTTAGTCTATTAATTGATTGAAATACTTTTATGAATGAATATCTTTGAAAAACAATTTCATGTGTTGAAATTGTGTTTTCATATGTTTAACATAATTTTTACAATCTAAGGTCTACTGATTGATTCAAACACTTATGATGATACCTTTGAAAAACCATTTCATGTGTTCAAATTATATTTTGATATGTTTAATACTTCTTTTACAATCTAAGGTCTACTAATTGATTGAAGCACTTATGGTATCTTTGAAAAACAATTTCATGTGTTAAAACGATACGTTTAATACTTCTTTCATTTACATTCTAAGGTTTTATAACCTAGGAAACTATAAGAAAGTCAATGTTCTGTATAATAATAGTTTAAAAGCATCTTAACTATTTAAAACAAGCGTATTATTACTTAACTAAATGTTTGCAACTTGTTCTTTTCGCTATTAATTGATTGAAAACACTTATGAATGAATATTTTTGAAAACCAATTTCATGTGTTAAAATTGTGTTTTGGATGTTTAATATCTCTTTTACAATCTTAGTCTATTAATTGATTGAAATACTTTTATGAATGAATATCTTTGAAAAACAATTTCATGTGTTGAAATTGTGTTTTCATATGTTTAACATACTTTTTACAATCTAAGGTCTATTGATTGATTCAAACACTTATGATGATACCTTTGAAAACCATTTCATGTGTTCAAATTGTATTTTGATATGTTTAATACTTCTTTTACAATCTAAGGTCTATTAATTGATTGAAGCACTTATGATATCTCTGAAAAACAATTTCATGTGTTAAAATGATACGTTTAATACTTCTTTCATTTACAATCTAAGGTTTTATAACCTAGGAAACTATAAGAAAGTGAATGTTCTGTATAAAAATAGTTTAAAAGCATCTTAAGTATTGAAAACAAGCGTATTATTACTTAACTAAATGTTCGCAACTTGTTCTTTTCGCTATTAATTGATTGAAAAAACTTATGAATGAATATCTTTGAAAACCAATTCATTGTGTTAAAATTGTGTTTTGATATGTTTAATATCTCTTTTACAATCTTAGTCCATTAATTGATTGAAACACTTTTATCAATGAATATCTTTGAAAAACAATTTCATGTGTTGAAATTGTGTTTTTATATGTTTAACATACTTTTTACAATTTAAGGTCTATTGATTGATTCAAACACTTAAGATGATACCTTTGAAAAACCATTTCATGTGTTCAAATTGTATTTCGATATGTTTAATACTTCTTTTACAATCTAAGGTCTATTAATTGATTGAAGCACTTATGATATCTTTGAAAAACAATTTCATGTGTTAAAATGATACGTTTAATACTTCTTTCATTTACAATCTAAGGTTTTATAACCTAGGAAACTATAAGAAAGTGAATATTCTGTATAATAATAGTTTAAAAGCATCTTAACTATTGAAAACAAGCGTATTATTACTTAACTAAATGTTTGCAACTTGTTCTTTTCGCTTTTAATTGATTGAAAACACTTATGAATGAATATCTTTGAAAACCAATTTCATGTGTTAAAATTGTGTTTTGGATGTTTAATATCTCTTTTACAATCTTAGTCTATTAATTGATTGAAATAATTTTATGAATGAATATCTTTGAAAAACAATTTCATGTGTTGAATTTGTGTTTTCATATGTTTAACATACTTTTTACAATCTAAGGTCTATTGATTGATTCAAACACTTATGATGATACCTTTGAAAACCATTTCATGTGTTCAAATTGTATTTTGATATGTTTAATACTTCTTTTACAATCTAAGGTCTATTAATTGATTGAAGCACTTATGATATCTCTGAAAAACAATTTCATGTGTTAAAATGATACGTTTAATACTTCTTTCATTTACAATCTAAGGTTTTATAACCTAGGAAACTATAAGAAAGTGAATGTTCTGTATAAAAATAGTTTAAAAGCATCTTAAGTATTGAAAACAAGCGTATTATTACTTAACTAAATGTTTGCAACTTGTTCTTTTCGCTTTTAATTGATTGAAAACACTTATGAATGAATATCTTTGAAAACCAATTTCATGTGTTAAAATTGTGTTTTGGATGTTTAATATCTCTTTTACAATCTTAGTCTATTAATTGATTGAAATAATTTTATGAATGAATATCTTTGAAAAACAATTTCATGTGTTGAAATTGTGTTTTCATATGTTTAACATACTTTTTACAATCTAAGGTCTATTGATTGATTCAAACACTTATGATGATACCTTTGAAAACCACTTCATGTGTTCAAATTGTATTTTGATATGTTTAATACTTCTTTTACAATCTAAGGTCTATTAATTGATTGAAACACTTATGATATCTCTGAAAAACAATTTCATGTGTTAAAATGATACGTTTAATACTTCTTTCATTTACAATCTAAGGTTTTATAACCTAGGAAACTATAAGAAAGTGAATGTTCTGTATAATAATAGTTTAAAAGCATCTTAACTATTGAAAACAAGCGTATTATTACTTAACTAAATGTTTGCAACTTGTTCTTTTCGCTATTAATTGATTGAAAAAACTTATGAATGAATATCTTTGAAAACCAATTTCATGTGTTAAAATTGTGTTTTGATATGTTTAATATCTCTTTTACAATCTTAGTCTATTAATTGATTGAAACACTTTTATGAATGAATATCTTTGAAAAACAATTTCATGTGTTGAAATTGTGTTTTCATATGTTTAACATACTTTTTACAATCTAAGGTCTATTGATTGATTCAAACACTTATGATGATACCTTTGAAAAACCATTTCATGTGTTCAAATTATATTTTGATATGTTTAATACTTCTTTTACAATCTAAGGTCTATTAATTGATTGAAGCACTTATGATATCTTTGAAAAACAATTTCATGTGTTAAAACGATACGTTTAATACTTCTTTCATTTACAATCTAAGGTTTTATAACCTAGGAAACTATAAGAAAGTGAATGTTCTGTATAATAATAGTTTAAAAGCATCTTAACTATTTAAAACAAAGGTATTATTACTTAACTAAATGTTTGCAACTTGTTCTTTTCGCTTTTAATTGATTGAAAACACTTATGAATGAATCTCTTTGATAACCAATTTCATGTGTTAAAATTGTTTTTTGGATGTTTAATATCTCTTTTACAATCTTAGTCTATTAATTGATTGAAATACTTTTATGAATGAATATCTTTGAAAAACAATTTCATGTGTTGAAATTGTGTTTTCATATGTTTAACATAATTTTTACAATCTAAGGTCTACTGATTGATTCAAACACTTATGATGATACCTTTGAAAAACCATTTCATGTGTTCAAATTATATTTTGATATGTTTAATACTTCTTTTACAATCTAAGGTCTACTAATTGATTGAAGCACTTATGGTATCTTTGAAAAACAATTTCATGTGTTAAAACGATACGTTTAATACTTCTTTCATTTACATTCTAAGGTTTTATAACCTAGGAAACTATAAGAAAGTCAATGTTCTGTATAATAATAGTTTAAAAGCATCTTAACTATTTAAAACAAGCGTATTATTACTTAACTAAATGTTTGCAACTTGTTCTTTTCGCTATTAATTGATTGAAAACACTTATGAATGAATATTTTTGAAAACCAATTTCATGTGTTAAAATTGTGTTTTGGATGTTTAATATCTCTTTTACAATCTTAGTCTATTAATTGATTGAAATACTTTTATGAATGAATATCTTTGAAAAACAATTTCATGTGTTGAAATTGTGTTTTCATATGTTTAACATACTTTTTACAATCTAAGGTCTATTGATTGATTCAAACACTTATGATGATACCTTTGAAAACCATTTCATGTGTTCAAATTGTATTTTGATATGTTTAATACTTCTTTTACAATCTAAGGTCTATTAATTGATTGAAGCACTTATGATATCTCTGAAAAACAATTTCATGTGTTAAAATGATACGTTTAATACTTCTTTCATTTACAATCTAAGGTTTTATAACCTAGGAAACTATAAGAAAGTGAATGTTCTGTATAAAAATAGTTTAAAAGCATCTTAAGTATTGAAAACAAGCGTATTATTACTTAACTAAATGTTCGCAACTTGTTCTTTTCGCTATTAATTGATTGAAAAAACTTATGAATGAATATCTTTGAAAACCAATTCATTGTGTTAAAATTGTGTTTTGATATGTTTAATATCTCTTTTACAATCTTAGTCCATTAATTGATTGAAACACTTTTATCAATGAATATCTTTGAAAAACAATTTCATGTGTTGAAATTGTGTTTTTATATGTTTAACATACTTTTTACAATTTAAGGTCTATTGATTGATTCAAACACTTAAGATGATACCTTTGAAAAACCATTTCATGTGTTCAAATTGTATTTCGATATGTTTAATACTTCTTTTACAATCTAAGGTCTATTAATTGATTGAAGCACTTATGATATCTTTGAAAAACAATTTCATGTGTTAAAATGATACGTTTAATACTTCTTTCATTTACAATCTAAGGTTTTATAACCTAGGAAACTATAAGAAAGTGAATGTTCTGTATAATAATAGTTTAAAAGCATCTTAACTATTGAAAACAAGCGTATTATTACTTAACTAAATGTTTGCAACTTGTTCTTTTCGCTATTAATTGATTGAAAACACTTATGAATGAATATCTTTGAAAACCAATTTCATGTGTTAAAATTGTGTTTTGGATGTTTAATATCTCTTTTACAATCTTAGTCTATTAATTGATTGAAATACTTTTATGAATGAATATCTTTGAAAAACAATTTCATGTGTTGAAATTGTGTTTTCATATGTTTAACATACTTTTTACAATCTAAGGTCTATTGATTGATTCAAACACTTATGATGATACCTTTGAAAACCATTTCATGTGTTCAAATTGTATTTTGATATGTTTAATACCTCTTTTACAATCTAAGGTTTATTAATTGATTGAAGCACTTATGATATCTCTGAAAAAAAAATTCATGTGTTAAAATGATACGTTTAATACTTCTTTCATTTACAATCTAAGGTTTTATAACCTAGGAAACTATAAGAAAGTGAATGTTCTGTATAATAATAGTTTAAAAGCATCTTAACTATTGAAAACAAGCGTATTATTACTTAACTAAATGTTTGCAACTTGTTCTTTTCGCTATTAATTGATTGAAAACACTTATGAATGAATATCTTTGAAAACCAATTTCATGTGTTAAAATTGTGTTTTGATATGTTTAATATCTCTTTTACAATCTTAGTCCATTAATTGATTGAAACACTTTTATCAATGAATATCTTTGAAAAACAATTTCATGTGTTGAAATTTTGTTTTCATATGTTTAACATACTTTTTACAATTTAAGGTCTATTGATTGATTCAAAAACACTTAAGATGATACCTTTGAAAAACCATTTCATGTGTTCAAATTGTATTTTGATATGTTTAATACTTCTTTTACAATCTAAGGTCTATTAATTGATTGAAGCACTTATGATATCTTTGAAAAACAATTTCATGTGTTAAAATGATACGTTTAATACTTCTTTCATTTACAATCTAAGGTTTTATAACCTAGGAAACTATAAGAAAGTGAATATTCTGTATAATAATAGTTTAAAAGCATCTTAACTATTGAAAACAAGCGTATTATTACTTAACTAAATGTTTGCAACTTGTTCTTTTCGCTATTAATTGATTGAAAAAACTTATAAATGAATATCTTTGAAAAGCAATTTCATGTGTTAAAATTGTGTTTTGATATGTTTAATATCTCTTTTACAATCTTAGTCTATTAATTGATTGAAACACTTTTATGAATGAATATCTTTGAAAAACAATTTCATGTGTTGAAATTGTGTTTTCATATGTTTAACATACTTTTTACAACCTAAGGTCTATTGATTGATTCAAACACTTATGATGATACCTTTGTAAAACCATTTCATGTGTTCAAATTGTATTTTGATATGTTTAATACTTCTTTTACAATCTAAGGTCTATTAATTGATTGAAGCACTTATGATATCTTTGAAAAACAATTTCATGTGTTAAAATGATACGTTTAATACTTCTTTCATTTACAATCTAAGGTTTTATAACCTAGGAAACTATAAGAAAGTAAATGTTCTGTATAATAATAGTTTAAAAGCATCTTAACTATTGAAAACAAGCGTATTATTACTTAACTAAATGTTTGCAACTTGTTCTTTTCGCTATGAATTGATTGAAAACAGTTATGAATTAATATTTTTGAAAACCAATTTCATGTGTTAAAATTGTGTTTTGATATGTTTAATATCTCTTTCACAATGTTAGTCTATTAATTGATTGAAACACTTTTATGAATGAATATCTTTGAAAAACAATTTCATGTGTTGAAATTGTGTTTTCATATGTTTAACATATTTTTTACAATCTAAGGTCTATTGATTGATTCAAACACTTATGATGATACCTTTGAGAAACCATTTTATGTGTTCAAATTGTATTTTGATATGTTTAATACTTCTTTTACAATCTAAGGTCTATTAATTGATTGAAGCACTTATGATATCTCTGAAAAACAATTTCATGTGTTAAAATGATACGTTTAATACTTCTTTCATTTACAATCTAAGGTTTTATAACCTAGAAAACTATAAGAAAGTGAATGTTCTGTATAATAATAGTTTAAAAGCATCTTAACTATTGAAAACAAGCGTATTATTACTTAACTAAATGTTTGCAACTTGTTCTTTTCGCTATTAATTGATTGAAAACACTTATGAATTAATATCTTTGAAAACCAATTTCATGTGTTAAAATTGTGTTTTGATATGTTTAATATCTCTTTCACAATGTTAGTCTATTAATTGATTGAAACACTTTGATGAATGAATATCTTTGAAAAACAATTTCATGTGATGAAATTGTGTTTTCATATGTTTAACATATTTTTTACAATCTAAGGTCTATTGATTGATTCAAACACTTATGATGATACCTTTGAAAAACCATTTCATGTGTTCAAATTGTATTTTGATATGTTTAATACTTCTTTTACAATCTAAGGTCTATTAATTGATTGTAGCACTTATGATATCTCTGAAAAACAATTTCATGTGTTAAAATGATACGTTTAATACTTCTTTCATTTACAATCTAAGGTTTTATAACCTAGGAAACTATAAGAAAGTGAATGTTATGTATAATAATAGTTTAAAAGCATCTTAACTATTGAAAACAAGCGTATTATTACTTAACTAAATGTTTGCAACTTGTTCTTTTCGCTATTAATTGATTGAAAACACTTATGAATGAATATCTTTGAAAACCAATTTCATGTGTTAAAATTGTGTTTTGATATGTTTAATATCTCTTTCACAATGTTAGTCTATTAATTGATTGAAACACTTTTATGAATGAATATCTTTGAAAAACAATTTCATGTGTTGAAATTGTGTTTTCATATGTTTAACATATTTTTTACAATCTAAGGTCTATTGATTGATTCAAACACTTATGATGATACCTTTGAGAAACCATTTCATGTGTTCAAATTGTATTTTGATATGTTTAATACTTCTTTTACAATCTAAGGTCTATTAATTGATTGAAGCACTTATGATATCTCTGAAAAACAATTTCATGTGTTAAAATGATACGTTTAATACTTTTTTCATTTACACTCTAAGGTTTTATAACCTAGGAAACTATAAGAAAGTGAATGTTCTGTATAATAATAGTTTAAAAGCATCTTAACTATTGAAAACAAGCGTATTATTACTTAACTAAATGTTTGCAACTTGTTCTTTTCGCTATTAATTGATTGAAAACACTTATGAATTAATATCTTTGAAAACCAATTTCATGTGTTAAAATTGTGTTTTGATATGTTTAATATCTCTTTTACAATCTTAGTTTATTAATTGATTGAAACACTTTGATGAATGAATATCTTTGAAAAACAATTTCATGTGATGAAATTGTGTTTTCATATGTTTAACATACTTTTTACAATCTAAGGTCTATTGATTGATTCAAACACTTATGATGATACCTTTGAAAAACCATTTCATGTGTTCAAATTGTATTTTGATATGTTTAATACTTCTTTTACAATCTAAGGTCTATTAATTGATTGAAGCACTTATGATATCTCTGAAAAACAATTTCATGTGTTAAAATGATACGTTTAATACTTCTTTCATTTACATTCTAAGGTTTTATAACCTAGGAAACTATAAGAAAGTCAATGTTCTGTATAATAATAGTTTAAAAGCATCTTAACTATTTAAAACAAGCGTATTATTACTTAACTAAATGTTTGCAACTTGTTCTTTTCGCTATTAATTGATTGAAAACACTTATGAATGAATATTTTTGAAAACCAATTTCATGTGTTAAAATTGTGTTTTGGATGTTTAATATCTCTTTTACAATCTTCGTCTATTAATTGATTGAAATACTTTTATGAATGAATATCTTTGAAAAACAATTTCATGTGTTGAAATTGTGTTTTCATATGTTTAACATACTTTTTACAATCTAAGGTCTATTGATTGATTCAAACACTTATGCTGATACCTTGGAAAAACCATTTCATGTGTTCAAATTGTATTTTGATATGTTTAATACTTCTTTTACAATCTAAGGTCTGTTAATTTATTGAAGCACTTATGATATCTTTGAAAAACAATTTCATGTGTTAAAATGATATGTTTAATACTTCTTTCATTTACAATCTAAGGTTTTATAGCCTAGGAAACTATAAGAAAGTGAATGTTCTGTATAATAATAGTTTAAAAGCATCTTAACTATTGAAAACAAGCGTATTATTACTTAACTAAATGTTTGCAACTTGTTCTTTTCGCTATTAATTGATTGAAAACACTTATGAATGAATATCTTTGAAAACCAATTTCATGTGTTAAAATTGTGTTTTGATATGTTTAATATCTCTTTTACAATCTTAGTCTATTAATTGATTGAAACACTTTTATGAATGAATATCTTTGAAAAACAATTTCATGTGTTGAAATTGTGTTTTCATATGTTTAACATAATTTTTACAATCTAAGGTCTATTGATTGGTTCAAACACTTATGATGATACCTTTGAAAAACAATTTCACGTGTTCAAATTCTATTTTGATATGTTTAATACTTCTTTTACAATCTAAGGTCTATTAATTGATTGAAGCACTTATGATATCTTTGAAAAACAATTTCATGTGTTAAAATGATACGTTTAATACTTCTTTCATTTACAATCTAAGGTTTTATAACCTAGGAAACTATAAGAAAGTGAATGTTCTGTATAATAATAGTTTAAAAGCATCTTAACTATTGAAAACAAGCGTATTATTACTTAACTAAATGTTTGCAACTTGTTCTTTTCGCTATTAATTGATTGAAAACACTTATGAATGAATATCTTTGAAAACCAATTTCATGTGTTAAAATTGTGTTTTGATATGTTTAATATCTCTTTCACAATGTTAGTCTATTAATTGATTGAAACACTTTGATGAATGAATATCTTTGAAAAACAATTTCATGTGATGAAATTGTGTTTTCATATGTTTAACATATTTTTTACAATCTAAGGTCTATTGATTGATTCAAACACTTATGATGATACCTTTAAAAAACCATTTCATGTGTTCAAATTGTATTTTGATATGTTTAATACTTCTTTTACAATCTAAGGTCTATTAATTGATTGAAGCACTTATGATATCTCTGAAAAACAATTTCATGTGTTAAAATGATACGTTTAATACTTCTTTCATTTACATTCTAAGGTTTTATAACCTAGGAAACTATAAGAAAGTCAATGTTCTGTATAATAATAGTTTAAAAGCATCTTAACTATTTAAAACAAGCGTATTATTACTTAACTAAATGTTTGCAACTTGTTCTTTTCGCTATTAATTGATTGAAAACACTTATGAATGAATATTTTTGAAAACCAATTTCATGTGTTAAAATTGTATTTTGGATGTTTAATATCTCTTTTACAATCTTCGTCTATTAATTGATTGAAATACTTTTATGAATGAATATCTTTGAAAAACAATTTCATGTGTTGAAATTGTGTTTTCATATGTTTAACATACTTTCTACAATCTAAGGTCTATTGATTGATTCAAACACTTATGATGATACCTTTGAAAACCATTTCATGTGTTCAAATTGTATTTTGATATGTTTAATACTTCTTTTACAATCTAAGGTCTATTAATTGATTGAAGCACTTATGATATCTCTGAAAAACAATTTCATGTGTTAAAATGATACGTTTAATACTTCTTTCATTTACAATCTAAGGTTTTATAACCTAGGAAACTATAAGAAAGTGAATGTTCTGTATAATAATAGTTTAAAAGCATCTTAACTATTGAAAACAAGCGTATTATTACTTAACTAAATGTTTGCAACTTGTTCTTTTCGCTATTAATTGATTGAAAAAACTTATGAATGAATATCTTTGAAAACCAATTCATTGTGTTAAAATTGTGTTTTGATATGTTTAATATCTCTTTTACAATCTTAGTCCATTAATTGATTGAAGCACTTTTATCAATGAATATCTTTGAAAAACAATTTCATGTGTTGAAATTGTGTTTTTATATGTTTAACATACTTTTTACAATTTAAGGTCTATTGATTGATTCAAACACTTAAGATGATACCTTTGAAAAACCATTTCATGTGTTCAAATTGTATTTTGATATGTTTAATACTTCTTTTACAATCTAAGGTCTATTAATTGATTGAAGCACTTATGATATCTCTGAAAAACAATTTCATGTGTTAAAATGATACGTTTAATACTTTTTTCATTTACACTCTAAGGTTTTATAACCTAGGAAACTATAAGAAAGTGAATGTTCTGTATAATAATAGTTTAAAAGCATCTTAACTATTGAAAACAAGCGTATTATTACTTAACTAAATGTTTGCAACTTGTTCTTTTCGCTATTAATTGATTGAAAACACTTATGAATTAATATCTTTGAAAACCAATTTCATGTGTTAAAATTGTGTTTTGATATGTTTAATATCTCTTTTACAATCTTAGTTTATTAATTGATTGAAACACTTTGATGAATGAATATCTTTGAAAAACAATTTCATGTGATGAAATTGTGTTTTCATATGTTTAACATACTTTTTACAATCTAAGGTCTATTGATTGATTCAAACACTTATGATGATACCTTTGAGAAACCATTTCATGTGTTCAAATTGTATTTTGATATGTTTAATACTTCTTTTACAATCTAAGGTCTATTAATTGATTGAAGCACTTATGATATCTCTGAAAAACAATTTCATGTGTTAAAATGATACGTTTAATACTTTTTTCATTTACACTCTAAGGTTTTATAACCTAGGAAACTATAAGAAAGTGAATGTTATGTATAATAATAGTTTAAAAGCATCTTAACTATTGAAAACAAGCGTATTATTACTTAACTAAATGTTTGCAACTTGTTCTTTTCGCTATTAATTGATTGAAAACACTTATGAATTAATATATTTGAAAACCAATTTCATGTGTTAAAATTGTATTTTGGATGTTTAATATCTCTTTTACAATCTTCGTCTATTAATTGATTGAAATACTTTTATGAATGAATATCTTTGAAAAACAATTTCATGTGTTGAAATTGTGTTTTCATATGTTTAACATACTTTCTACAATCTAAGGTCTATTGATTGATTCAAACACTTATGATGATACCTTTGAAAACCATTTCATGTGTTCAAATTGTATTTTGATATGTTTAATACTTCTTTTACAATCTAAGGTCTATTAATTGATTGAAGCACTTATGATATCTCTGAAAAACAATTTCATGTGTTAAAATGATACGTTTAATACTTCTTTCATTTACAATCTAAGGTTTTATAACCTAGGAAACTATAAGAAAGTGAATGTTCTGTATAATAATAGTTTAAAAGCATCTTAACTATTGAAAACAAGCGTATTATTACTTAACTAAATGTTTGCAACTTGTTCTTTTCGCTATTAATTGATTGAAAAAACTTATGAATGAATATCTTTGAAAACCAATTCATTGTGTTAAAATTGTGTTTTGGATGTTTAATTTCTCTTTTACAATCTTAGTCTATTAATTGATTGAAATACTTTTATGAATGAATATCTTTGAAAAACAATTTCATGTGTTGAAATTGTGTTTTCATATGTTTAACATACTTTTTACAATCTAAGGTCTATTGATTGATTCAAACACTTATGATGATACCTTTGAAAACCATTTCATGTGTTCAAATTGTATTTTGATATGTTTAATACTTCTTTTACAATCTAAGGTCTATTAATTGATTGAAGCACTTATGATATCTCTGAAAAACAATTTCATGTGTTAAAATGATACGTTTAATACTTCTTTCATTTACAATCTAAGGTTTTATAACCTAGGAAACTATAAGAAAGTGAATGTTCTGTATAATAATAGTTTAAAAGCATCTTAACTATTGAAAACAAGCGTATTATTACTTAACTAAATGTTTGCAACTTGTTCTTTTCGCTATTAATTGATTGAAAAAACTTATGAATGAATATCTTTGAAAACCAATTCATTGTGTTAAAATTGTGTTTTGATATGTTTAATATCTCTTTTACAATCTTAGTCCATTAATTGATTGAAACACTTTTATCAATGAATATCTTTGAAAAACAATTTCATGTGTTGAAATTGTGTTTTTATATGTTTAACATACTTTTTACAATCTAAGGTCTATTGATTGATTCAAACACTTATGATGATACCTTTGAGAAACCATTTCATGTGTTCAAATTGTATTTTGATATGTTTAATACTTCTTTTACAATCTAAGGTCTATTAATTGATTGAAGCACTTATGATATCTCTGAAAAACAATTTCATGTGTTAAAATGATACGTTTAATACTTCTTTCATTTACATTCTAAGGTTTTATAACCTAGGAAACTATAAGAAAGTGAATGTTATGTATAATAATAGTTTAAAAGCATCTTAACTATTGAAAACAAGCGTATTATTACTTAACTAAATGTTTGCAACTTGTTCTTTTCGCTATTAATTGATTGAAAACACTTATGAATTAATATCTTTGAAAACCAATTTCATGTGTTAAAATTGTGTTTTGATATGTTTAATATCTCTTTTACAATCTTAGTTTATTAATTGATTGAAACACTTTGATGAATGAATATCTTTGAAAAACAATTTCATGTGATGAAATTGTGTTTTCATATGTTTAACATACTTTTTACAATCTAAGGTCTATTGATTGATTGAAACACTTATGCTGATACCATGGAAAAACCATTTCATGTGTTCAAATTGTATTTTGATATGTTTAATACTTCTTTTACAATCTAAGGTCTGTTAATTTATTGAAGCACTTATGATATCTTTGAAAAACAATTTCATGTGTTAAAATGATATGTTTAATACTTCTTTCATTTACAATCTAAGGTTTTATAGCCTAGGAAACTATAAGAAAGTGAATGTTCTGTATAATAATAGTTTAAAAGCATCTTAACTATTGAAAACAAGCGTATTATTACTTAACTAAATGTTTGCAACTTGTTCTTTTCGCTATTAATTGATTGAAAACACTTATGAATGAATATCTTTGAAAACCAATTTCATGTGTTAAAATTGTGTTTTGATATGTTTAATATCTCTTTTACAATCTTAGTCTATTAATTGATTGAAACACTTTTATGAATGAATATCTTTGAAAAACAATTTCATGTGTTGAAATTGTGTTTTCATATGTTTAACATAATTTTTACAATCTAAGGTCTATTGATTGGTTCAAACACTTATGATAATACCTTTGAAAAACAATTTCACGTGTTCAAATTCTATTTTGATATGTTTAATACTTCTTTTACAATCTAAGGTCTATTAATTGATTGAAGCACTTATGATATCTTTGAAAAACAATTTCATGTGTTAAAATGATACGTTTAATACTTCTTTCATTTACAATCTAAGGTTTTATAACCTAGGAAACTATAAGAAAGTGAATGTTCTGTATAATAATAGTTTAAAAGCATCTTAACTATTGAAAACAAGCGTATTATTACTTAACTAAATGTTTGCAACTTGTTCTTTTCGCTATTAATTGATTGAGAACACTTATGAATGAATATCTTTGAAAACCAATTTCATGTGTTAAAATTGTGTTTTGATATGTTTAATATCTCTTTCACAATGTTAGTCTATTAATTGATTGAAACACTTTTATGAATGAATATCTTTGAAAAACAATTTCATGTGTTGAAATTGTGTTTTCATATGTTTAACATATTTTTTACAATCTAAGGTCTATTGATTGATTCAAACACTTATGATGATACCTTTGAGAAACCATTTCATGTGTTCAAATTGTATTTTGATATGTTTAATACTTCTTTTACAATCTAAGGTCTATTAATTGATTGAAGCACTTATGATATCTCTGAAAAACAATTTCATGTGTTAAAATGATACGTTTAATACTTCTTTCATTTACATTCTAAGGTTTTATAACCTAGGAAACTATAAGAAAGTGAATGTTCTGTATAATAATAGTTTAAAAGCATCTTAACTATTTAAAACAAGCGTATTATTACTTAACTAAATGTTTGCAACTTGTTCTTTTCGCTATTAATTGATTGAAAACACTTATGAATGAATATTTTTGAAAACCAATTTCATGTGTTAAAATTGTGTTTTGGATGTTTAATATCTCTTTTACAATCTTCGTCTATTAATTGATTGAAATACTTTTATGAATGAATATCTTTGAAAAACAATTTCATGTGTTGAAATTGTGTTTTCATATGTTTAACATACTTTTTACAATCTAAGGTCTATTGATTGATTCAAACACTTATGCTGATACCTTGGAAAAACCATTTCATGTGTTCAAATTGTATTTTGATATGTTTAATACTTCTTTTACAATCTAAGGTCTGTTAATTTATTGAAGCACTTATGATATCTTTGAAAAACAATTTCATGTGTTAAAATGATATGTTTAATACTTCTTTCATTTACAATCTAAGGTTTTATAGCCTAGGAAACTATAAGAAAGTGAATGTTCTGTATAATAATAGTTTAAAAGCATCTTAACTATTGAAAACAAGCGTATTATTACTTAACTAAATGTTTGCAACTTGTTCTTTTCGCTATTAATTGATTGAAAACACTTATGAATGAATATCTTTGAAAACCAATTTCATGTGTTAAAATTGTGTTTTGATATGTTTAATATCTCTTTTACAATCTTAGTCTATTAATTGATTGAAACACTTTTATGAATGAATATCTTTGAAAAACAATTTCATGTGTTGAAATTGTGTTTTCATATGTTTAACATAATTTTTACAATCTAAGGTCTATTGATTGGTTCAAACACTTATGATGATACCTTTGAAAAACAATTTCACGTGTTCAAATTCTATTTTGATATGTTTAATACTTCTTTTACAATCTAAGGTCTATTAATTGATTGAAGCACTTATGATATCTTTGAAAAACAATTTCATGTGTTAAAATGATACGTTTAATACTTCTTTCATTTACAATCTAAGGTTTTATAACCTAGGAAACTATAAGAAAGTGAATGTTCTGTATAATAATAGTTTAAAAGCATCTTAACTATTGAAAACAAGCGTATTATTACTTAACTAAATGTTTGCAACTTGTTCTTTTCGCTATTAATTGATTGAAAACACTTATGAATGAATATCTTTGAAAACCAATTTCATGTGTTAAAATTGTGTTTTGATATGTTTAATATCTCTTTCACAATGTTAGTCTATTAATTGATTGAAACACTTTGATGAATGAATATCTTTGAAAAACAATTTCATGTGATGAAATTGTGTTTTCATATGTTTAACATATTTTTTACAATCTAAGGTCTATTGATTGATTCAAACACTTATGATGATACCTTTAAAAAACCATTTCATGTGTTCAAATTGTATTTTGATATGTTTAATACTTCTTTTACAATCTAAGGTCTATTAATTGATTGAAGCACTTATGATATCTCTGAAAAACAATTTCATGTGTTAAAATGATACGTTTAATACTTCTTTCATTTACATTCTAAGGTTTTATAACCTAGGAAACTATAAGAAAGTCAATGTTCTGTATAATAATAGTTTAAAAGCATCTTAACTATTTAAAACAAGCGTATTATTACTTAACTAAATGTTTGCAACTTGTTCTTTTCGCTATTAATTGATTGAAAACACTTATGAATGAATATTTTTGAAAACCAATTTCATGTGTTAAAATTGTATTTTGGATGTTTAATATCTCTTTTACAATCTTCGTCTATTAATTGATTGAAATACTTTTATGAATGAATATCTTTGAAAAACAATTTCATGTGTTGAAATTGTGTTTTCATATGTTTAACATACTTTCTACAATCTAAGGTCTATTGATTGATTCAAACACTTATGATGATACCTTTGAAAACCATTTCATGTGTTCAAATTGTATTTTGATATGTTTAATACTTCTTTTACAATCTAAGGTCTATTAATTGATTGAAGCACTTATGATATCTCTGAAAAACAATTTCATGTGTTAAAATGATACGTTTAATACTTCTTTCATTTACAATCTAAGGTTTTATAACCTAGGAAACTATAAGAAAGTGAATGTTCTGTATAATAATAGTTTAAAAGCATCTTAACTATTGAAAACAAGCGTATTATTACTTAACTAAATGTTTGCAACTTGTTCTTTTCGCTATTAATTGATTGAAAAAACTTATGAATGAATATCTTTGAAAACCAATTCATTGTGTTAAAATTGTGTTTTGATATGTTTAATATCTCTTTTACAATCTTAGTCCATTAATTGATTGAAACACTTTTATCAATGAATATCTTTGAAAAACAATTTCATGTGTTGAAATTGTGTTTTTATATGTTTAACATACTTTTTACAATTTAAGGTCTATTGATTGATTCAAACACTTATGATGATACCTTTGAAAAACCATTTCATGTGTTCAAATTGTATTTTGATATGTTTAATACTTCTTTTACAATCTAAGGTCTATTAATTGATTGAAGCACTTATGATATCTCTGAAAAACAATTTCATGTGTTAAAATGATACGTTTAATACTTCTTTCATTTACACTCTAAGGTTTTATAACCTAGGAAACTATAAGAAAGTGAATGTTCTGTATAATAATAGTTTAAAAGCATCTTAACTATTGAAAACAAGCGTATTATTACTTAACTAAATGTTTGCAACTTGTTCTTTTCGCTATTAATTGATTGAAAAAACTTATGAATGAATATCTTTGAAAACCAATTTCATTGTGTTAAAATTGTGTTTTGATATGTTTAATATCTCTTTTACAATCTTAGTCCATTAATTGATTGAAACACTTTTATCAATGAATATCTTTGAAAAACAATTTCATGTGTTGAAATTGTGTTTTTATATGTTTAACATACTTTTTACAATTTAAGGTCTATTGATTGATTCAAACACTTAAGATGATACCTTTGAAAAACCATTTCATGTGTTCAAATTGTATTTTGATATGTTTAATACTTCTTTTACAATCTAAGGTCTATTAATTGATTGAAGCACTTATGATATCTCTGAAAAACAATTTCATGTGTTAAAATGATACGTTTAATACTTTTTTCATTTACACTCTAAGGTTTTATAACCTAGGAAACTATAAGAAAGTGAATGTTCTGTATAATAATAGTTTAAAAGCATCTTAACTATTGAAAACAAGCGTATTATTACTTAACTAAATGTTTGCAACTTGTTCTTTTCGCTATTAATTGATTGAAAACACTTATGAATGAATATCTTTGAAAACCAATTTCATGTGTTAAAATTGTGTTTTGATATGTTTAATATCTCTTTCACAATGTTAGTCTATTAATTGATTGAAACACTTTTATGAATGAATATCTTTGAAAAACAATTTCATGTGTTGAAATTGTGTTTTCATATGTTTAACATATTTTTTACAATCTAAGGTCTATTGATTGATTCAAACACTTATGATGATACCTTTGAGAAACCATTTCAAGTGTTCAAATTGTATTTTGATATTTTTAATACTTCTTTTACAATCTAAGGTCTATTAATTGATTGAAGCACTTATGATATCTCTGAAAAACAATTTCATGTGTTAAAATGATACGTTTAATACTTTTTTCATTTACACTCTAAGGTTTTATAACCTAGGAAACTATAAGAAAGTGAATGTTCTGTATAATAATAGTTTAAAAGCATCTTAACTATTGAAAACAAGCGTATTATTACTTAACTAAATGTTTGCAACTTGTTCTTTTCGCTATTAATTGATTGAAAACACTTATGAATGAATATTTTTGAAAACCAATTTCATGTGTTAAAATTGTGTTTTGGATGTTTAATATCTCTTTTACAATCTTAGTCTATTAATTGATTGAAATACTTTTATGAATGAATATCTTTGAAAAACAATTTCATGTGTTGAAATTGTGTTTTCATATGTTTAACATACTTTTTACAATCTAAGGTCTATTGATTGATTCAAACACTTATGATGATACCTTTGAAAACCATTTCATGTGTTCAAATTGTATTTTGATATGTTTAATACTTCTTTTACAATCTAAGGTCTATTAATTGATTGAAGCACTTATGATATCTCTGAAAAACAATTTCATGTGTTAAAATGATACGTTTAATACTTCTTTCATTTACAATCTAAGGTTTTATAACCTAGGAAACTATAAGAAAGTGAATGTTCTGTATAATAATAGTTTAAAAGCATCTTAACTATTGAAAACAAGCGTATTATTACTTAACTAAATGTTTGCAACTTGTTCTTTTCGCTATTAATTGATTGAAAAAACTTATGAATGAATATCTTTGAAAACCAATTCATTGTGTTAAAATTGTGTTTTGATATGTTTAATATCTCTTTTACAATCTTAGTCCATTAATTGATTGAAACACTTTTATCAATGAATATCTTTGAAAAACAATTTCATGTGTTGAAATTGTGTTTTTATATGTTTAACATACTTTTTACAATCTAAGGTCTATTGATTGATTCAAACACTTATGATGATACCTTTGAGAAACCATTTCATGTGTTCAAATTGTATTTTGATATGTTTAATACTTCTTTTACAATCTAAGGTCTATTAATTGATTGAAGCACTTATGATATCTCTGAAAAACAATTTCATGTGTTAAAATGATACGTTTAATACTTCTTTCATTTACATTCTAAGGTTTTATAACCTAGGAAACTATAAGAAAGTGAATGTTATGTATAATAATAGTTTAAAAGCATCTTAACTATTGAAAACAAGCGTATTATTACTTAACTAAATGTTTGCAACTTGTTCTTTTCGCTATTAATTGATTGAAAACACTTATGAATTAATATCTTTGAAAACCAATTTCATGTGTTAAAATTGTGTTTTGATATGTTTAATATCTCTTTTACAATCTTAGTTTATTAATTGATTGAAACACTTTGATGAATGAATATCTTTGAAAAACAATTTCATGTGATGAAATTGTGTTTTCATATGTTTAACATACTTTTTACAATCTAAGGTCTATTGATTGATTCAAACACTTATGCTGATACCTTGGAAAAACCATTTCATGTGTTCAAATTGTATTTTGATATGTTTAATACTTCTTTTACAATCTAAGGTCTGTTAATTTATTGAAGCACTTATGATATCTTTGAAAAACAATTTCATGTGTTAAAATGATATGTTTAATACTTCTTTCATTTACAATCTAAGGTTTTATAGCCTAGGAAACTATAAGAAAGTGAATGTTCTGTATAATAATAGTTTAAAAGCATCTTAACTATTGAAAACAAGCGTATTATTACTTAACTAAATGTTTGCAACTTGTTCTTTTCGCTATTAATTGATTGAAAACACTTATGAATGAATATCTTTGAAAACCAATTTCATGTGTTAAAATTGTGTTTTGATATGTTTAATATCTCTTTCACAATGTTAGTCTATTAATTGATTGAAACACTTTTATGAATGAATATCTTTGAAAAACAATTTCATGTGTTGAAATTGTGTTTTCATATGTTTAACATATTTTTTACAATCTAAGGTCTATTGATTGATTCAAACACTTATGATGATACCTTTGAGAAACCATTTCAAGTGTTCAAATTGTATTTTGATATGTTTAATACTTCTTTTACAATCTAAGGTCTATTAATTGATTGAAGCACTTATGATATCTCTGAAAAACAATTTCATGTGTTAAAATGATACGTTTAATACTTTTTTCATTTACACTCTAAGGTTTTATAACCTAGGAAACTATAAGAAAGTGAATGTTCTGTATAATAATAGTTTAAAAGCATCTTAACTATTGAAAACAAGCGTATTATTACTTAACTAAATGTTTGCAACTTGTTCTTTTCGCTATTAATTGATTGAAAACACTTATGAATGAATATTTTTGAAAACCAATTTCATGTGTTAAAATTGTGTTTTGGATGTTTAATATCTCTTTTACAATCTTAGTCTATTAATTGATTGAAATACTTTTATGAATGAATATCTTTGAAAAACAATTTCATGTGTTGAAATTGTGTTTTCATATGTTTAACATACTTTTTACAATCTAAGGTCTATTGATTGATTCAAACACTTATGATGATACCTTTGAAAACCATTTCATGTGTTCAAATTGTATTTTGATATGTTTAATACTTCTTTTACAATCTAAGGTCTATTAATTGATTGAAGCACTTATGATATCTCTGAAAAACAATTTCATGTGTTAAAATGATACGTTTAATACTTCTTTCATTTACAATCTAAGGTTTTATAACCTAGGAAACTATAAGAAAGTGAATGTTCTGTATAATAATAGTTTAAAAGCATCTTAACTATTGAAAACAAGCGTATTATTACTTAACTAAATGTTTGCAACTTGTTCTTTTCGCTATTAATTGATTGAAAAAACTTATGAATGAATATCTTTGAAAACCAATTCATTGTGTTAAAATTGTGTTTTGATATGTTTAATATCTCTTTTACAATCTTAGTCCATTAATTGATTGAAACACTTTTATCAATGAATATCTTTGAAAAACAATTTCATGTGTTGAAATTGTGTTTTTATATGTTTAACATACTTTTTACAATCTAAGGTCTATTGATTGATTCAAACACTTATGATGATACCTTTGAGAAACCATTTCATGTGTTCAAATTGTATTTTGATATGTTTAATACTTCTTTTACAATCTAAGGTCTATTAATTGATTGAAGCACTTATGATATCTCTGAAAAACAATTTCATGTGTTAAAATGATACGTTTAATACTTCTTTCATTTACATTCTAAGGTTTTATAACCTAGGAAACTATAAGAAAGTGAATGTTATGTATAATAATAGTTTAAAAGCATCTTAACTATTGAAAACAAGCGTATTATTACTTAACTAAATGTTTGCAACTTGTTCTTTTCGCTATTAATTGATTGAAAACACTTATGAATTAATATCTTTGAAAACCAATTTCATGTGTTAAAATTGTGTTTTGATATGTTTAATATCTCTTTTACAATCTTAGTTTATTAATTGATTGAAACACTTTGATGAATGAATATCTTTGAAAAACAATTTCATGTGATGAAATTGTGTTTTCATATGTTTAACATACTTTTTACAATCTAAGGTCTATTGATTGATTGAAACACTTATGCTGATACCATGGAAAAACCATTTCATGTGTTCAAATTGTATTTTGATATGTTTAATACTTCTTTTACAATCTAAGGTCTGTTAATTTATTGAAGCACTTATGATATCTTTGAAAAACAATTTCATGTGTTAAAATGATATGTTTAATACTTCTTTCATTTACAATCTAAGGTTTTATAGCCTAGGAAACTATAAGAAAGTGAATGTTCTGTATAATAATAGTTTAAAAGCATCTTAACTATTGAAAACAAGCGTATTATTACTTAACTAAATGTTTGCAACTTGTTCTTTTCGCTATTAATTGATTGAAAACACTTATGAATGAATATCTTTGAAAACCAATTTCATGTGTTAAAATTGTGTTTTGATATGTTTAATATCTCTTTTACAATCTTAGTCTATTAATTGATTGAAACACTTTTATGAATGAATATCTTTGAAAAACAATTTCATGTGTTGAAATTGTGTTTTCATATGTTTAACATAATTTTTACAATCTAAGGTCTATTGATTGATTCAAACACTTATGATGATACCTTTGAGAAACCATTTCATGTGTTCAAATTGTATTTTGATATGTTTAATACTTCTTTTACAATCTAAGGTCTATTAATTGATTGAAGCACTTATGATATCTCTGAAAAACAATTTCATGTGTTAAAATGATATGTTTAATACTTCTTTCTATTAATTTTGACTTTGAGAAACCATTTCACATCTAATCTGATATCTCTGAAAAACAAATGTGTTAAATGATACGTTTAATACTTCTTTCTTTTACAATCTAAGGTTTTATAACCTAGGAAACTATAAGAAAGTGAATGTTCTGTATAATAATAGTTTAAAAGCATCTTAACTATTGAAAACAAGCGTATTATTACTTAACTAAATGTTTGCAACTTGTTCTTTTCGCTATTAATTGATTGAAAACACTTATGAATGAATATCTTTGAAAACCAATTTCATGTGTTAAAATTGTGTTTTGATATGTTTAATATCTCTTTCACAATGTTAGTCTATTAATTGATTGAAACACTTTGATGAATGAATATCTTTGAAAAACAATTTCATGTGATGAAATTGTGTTTTCATATGTTTAACATATTTTTTACAATCTAAGGTCTATTGATTGATTCAAACACTTATGATGATACCTTTGAAAAACCATTTCATGTGTTCAAATTGTATTTTGATATGTTTAATACTTCTATCTTACAATCTAAGGTCTATTAATTGATTGAAGCAATTTAATGTGCTAAAATGATACGTTTAATATTTCTTTCATTTACAATCTAAGGTTTTATAACCTAGGAAACTATAAGAAAGTGAATGTTCTGTATAATAATAGTTTAAAAGCATCCTAACTATTGAAAACAAGCGTATTATTACTTAACGAAATGTTTGCAACTTGTTCTTTTCGCTATTAATTGATTGAAAACACTTATGAATGAATATCTTTGAAAACCAATTTCATGTGTTAAAAGTGTGTTTTGATATGTTTAATATCTCTTTCACAATGTTAGTCTATTAATTGATTGAAACACTTTTATGAATGAATATCTTTGAAAAACAATTTCATGTGTTGAAATTGTGTTTACATATGTTTAACATACTTTTTACAATCTAAGGTTATGATATCTCTGAAAAACAATTTCATGTGTTAAAATGATACGTTTAATACTTCTTTCATTTACAATCTAAGGTTTTATAGCCTAGGAAACTATAAGAAAGTGAATGTTCTGTATAATAATAGTTTAAAAGCATCTTAACTATTGAAAACAAGCGTATTATTACTTAACTAAATGTTTGCAACTTGTTCTTTTCGCTATTAATTGATTGAAAACACTTATGAATTAATATCTTTGAAAACCAATTTCATGTGTTAAAATTGTGTTTTGATATGTTTAATATCTCTTTTACAATCTTAGTTTATTAATTGATTGAAACACTTTGATGAATGAATATCTTTGAAAAACAATTTCATGTGTTGAAATTGTGTTTTCATATGTTTAACATACTTTTTACAATCTAAGGTCTATTGATTGATTCAAACACTTATGATGATACCTTTGAAAAACCATTTCATGTTTTCAAATTGTATCTTGATATGTTTAATACTTCTTTTACAATCTAAGGTCTATTAATTGATTGAAGCACTTATGATATCTTTGAAAAACAATTTAATGTGCTAAAATGATACGTTTAATATTTCTTTCATTTACAATCTAAGGTTTTATAACCTAGGAAACTATAAGAAAGTGAATGTTCTGTATAATAATAGTTTAAAAGCATCCTAACTATTGAAAACAAGCGTATTATTACTTAACGAAATGTTTGCAACTTGTTCTTTTCGCTATTAATTGATTGAAAACACTTATGAATGAATATCTTTGAAAACCAATTTCATGTGTTAAAAGTGTGTTTTGATATGTTTAATATCTCTTTCACAATGTTAGTCTATTAATTGATTGAAACACTTTTATGAATGAATATCTTTGAAAAACAATTTCATGTGTTGAAATTGTGTTTACATATGTTTAACATACTTTTTACAATCTAAGGTCTATTGATTGATTCAAACACTTATGATGATACCTTTGAAAAACCATTTCATGTGTTCAAATTGTATTTTGATATGTTTAATACTTCTTTTACAATCTAAGGTCTATTAATTGATTGAAGCACTTATGATATCTTTGAAAAACAATTTAATGTGCTAAAATGATATGTTTAATACTTCTTCCATTTACAATCTAAGGTTTTATAACCTAGGAAACTATAAGAAAGTGAATTTTCTGTATAATAATAGTTTAAAAGCATCTTAACTATTGAAAACAAGCGTATTATTACTTAACTAAATGTTTGCAACTTGTTCTTTTCGCTATTAATTGATTGAAAACACTTATGAATGAATATCTTTGAAAACGAATTTCATGTGTTAAAATTGTGTTTTGATATGTTTAATATCTCTTTCACAATCTTAGTCTATTAATTGATTGAAACACTTTTATGAATGAATATCTTTGAAAAACAATTTCATGTGTTGAAATTGTGTTTTCATATGTTTAACATAATTTTTACAATCTAAGGTCTATTGATTGATTCAAACACTTATGATGATACCTTTGAAAAACCATTTCATGTGTTCAAATTGTATTTTGATATGTTTAATACTTCTGTTACAATCTAAGGTCTATTAATTGATTGAAGCACTTATGATATCTCTGAAAAACAATTTCATGTGTTAAAATGATACGTTTAATACTTCTTTCATTTACAATCTAAGGTTTTATAGCCTAGGAAACTATAAGAAAGTGAATGTTCTGTATAATAATAGTTTAAAAGCATCTTAACTATTGAAAACAAGCGTATTATTACTTAACTAAATGTTTGCAACTTGTTCTTTTCGCTATTAATTGATTGAAAACACTTATGAATTAATATCTTTGAAAACCAATTTCATGTGTTAAAATTGTGTTTTGATATGTTTAATATCTCTTTTACAATCTTAGTTTATTAATTGATTGAAACACTTTGATGAATGAATATCTTTGAAAAACAATTTCATGTGTTGAAATTGTGTTTTCATATGTTTAACATACTTTTTACAATCTAAGGTCTATTGATTGATTCAAACACTTATGATGATACCTTTGAAAAACCATTTCATGTTTTCAAATTGTATCTTGATATGTTTAATACTTCTTTTACAATCTAAGGTCTATTAATTGATTGAAGCATGTTCCGTCCGGTGGACCAGGACGTCTTCGTGCGCGACCTCAACCGTCAGCTAGGGACTCCTTCCCACTGGTTGCCTGTGAATTCCTGCAAAAAAGAGGACAAAGAGGCGCCCTAGCGGCCGTGTGCACTCCGACGCTCAAGTCAGCCAGCAAGAAACACCAAAATTGTACACCTACGTCTCTGAGCACCGCGTATGGCACTCTGAAGGTGGGAAAAGAATAACTGTGTATATGTGTGTCTGTTGTCTCTTTCAGGCCAAAATATTTCCTAGTCACTTGTACGCAACCTTGAAGCACGAGCAAGCAACTAGAGAGTTCTCTCGTAAATTTGCCAAAAGTTCCAACCCTTTTTCCAACATTCTCCGCGCTATTTAAACTACCCAGGCATTTAAAGCGCCTTAAAGCGCTTTTAATCACAAACGTAACGCACTCATTAAAGCGCTTAATTAGAAAACGTAGCGCATTTAAGACGTTGAAACGCTCGGGAGCCATTATAGTACCTGAATGCTCGAAAGGGAAACTGTATTGAATAACTTTTAATTACCTGGCACCTGACTAAAGGGTGTTTCTATTCTGGCATGGCTGTCGTACACGTGGAGGGCCTCACGACGCCATGACCCCATCTGGGGCGTTTCTGCCCACCTGGGGACGTTTCTACGTGTGAGTCCTCCTGCTGGGAGTGCTACTGCGCTAGGGGTGACTTTTTGGGTGCCAACTCATGCCCCCAGGTATCTAGTCACTTACTTTGAGAGCGTATCTGCCTTCCTTTTGTACTCTGCACCCGGTTGCCCTGGGCGTGACTTTCCTCTTGAGTCGTATCTGCCCCACAGGCGTCTCTAGGGCGGCAGGAGCACTTCACGAGTCAGGCTGCCCTTCACTGGTACTATTACTATGGCCTTGAAGCCACCTTTTCCTTCTCTTTATCGCTGCCCCGTGCTATTGGGACCTGAGGCCTTCCCACGGCGTCGCTCCCTCCATGGTCTTTCCTACCCATGGGTATCGGGGAACCACACCGTGATTACCTTACTTTAGCACTGTTTGATCTGGCGACGCCCTGGTTGGGCGACGCCTTCACCTAGGCGACGCCTTGCCTTGGCGACGCCTCGTGTTGACTTTGACTCCACCGCCGTATACTTTGACTTTGACTTAGTCAACGCCCGGATACGGGACGGTACAAAGCACTTATGATATCCTTGAAAAACAATTTCATGTGTTAAAATGATACGTTTAATACTTCTTTCATTTACAATCTAAGGTTTTATAACCTAGGAAACTATAAGAAAGTGAATGTTCTGTATAATAATAGTTTAAAAGCATCTTAACTATTGAAAACAAGCGTATTATTACTTAACTAAATGTTTGCAACTTGTTCTTTTAGATATTAATTGATTGAAAATACTTATGAATGAATATCTTTGAAAACCAATTTCATGTGTTAAAATTGTGTTTTGATATGTTTAATATCTCTTTTACAATCTTAGTCCATTAATTGATTTAAACACTTTAATGAATGAATATCTTTGAAAAACAATTTCATGTGTTGAAATTGTGTTTTCATATGTTTAACATACTTTTTACAATCTAAGGTCTATTGATTGATTCAAACACTTATGATGATACCTTTGAAAAACCATTTCATGTGTTCAAATTGTATTTTGATATGTTTAATACTTCTTTTACAATCTAAGGTCTATTAATTGTTTGAAGCACTCATGATATCTTTGAAAAACAATTTCATGTGTTAAAATGATACGTTTAATACTTCTTTCATTTACAATCTAAGGTTTTATAACCTAGGAAACTATAAGAAAGTGAATGTTCTGTATAATAATAGTTTAAAAGCATCTTAACTATTGAAAACAAGCGTATTATTACTTAACTAAATGTTTGCAACTTGTTCTTTTCGCTATTAATTGATTGAAAACACTTATGAATGAATATCTTTCAAAACCAATTTCATGTGTTAAAATTGCGTTTTGATATGTTTAATATCTCTTTTACAATCTTAGTCTATTAATTGATTGAAACACTTTTATGAATGAATATCTTTGAAACACAATTTCATGTGGTGAAATTGTGTTTTCATATGTTTAACATATTTTTTACAATCTAAGGTCTATTGATTGATTCAAACACATATGATGATACCTTTGAAAAACCATTTCATGTGTTCAAATTGTATTTTGATATGTTTAATACTTCTTTTACAATCTAAGGTCTATTAATTGTTTGAAGCACTCATGATATCTTTGAAAAACAATTTCATGTGTTAAAATGATACGTTTAATACTTCTTTCATTTACAATCTAAGGTTTTATAACCTAGGAAACTATAAGAAAGTGAATATTCTGTATAATAATAGTTTAAAAGCATCTTAACTATTGAAAACAAGCGTATTATTACTTAACTAAATGTTTGCAACTTGTTCTTTTCACTATTAATTGATTGAAAACACTTATGAATGAATATCTTTGAAAACCAATTTCATGTGTTAAAATTGTGTTTTGATATGTTTAATATCTCTTTTACAATCTTAGTCCATTAACTGATTGAAACACCTTTATGAATGAATATCTTTGAAAAACAATTTCATGTGTTGAAATATTGTTTTCATATGTTTAACATACTTTTTACAATTTAAGGTCTATTGATTGATTCAAACACTTATGATGATACCTTTGAAAAACCATTTCATGTGTTCAAATTGTATTTTGATATGTTTAATACTTCTTTTACAATCTAAGGTATATTAATTGATTGAAGCATGTTCCGTCCGGTGGACCAGGACGTCTTCGTGCGCGACCTCAACCGTCAGCTAGGGACTCCTTCCCACTGGTTGTCTGTGAATTCCTGCAAAAAAGAGGACAAAGAGGCGCCCTAGCGGCCGTGTGCACTCCGACGCTCAAGTCAGCCAGCAAGAAACACCAAAATTGTACACCTACGTCTCTGAGCACCGCGTATGGCACTCTGAAGGTGGAAAAAGAATAACTGTGTATATGTGTGTGTGTTGTCTCTTTCAGGCCAAAATATTTCCTAGTCACTTGTACGCAACCTTGAAGCACGAGCAAGCAACTAGAGAGTTCTCTCGTAAATTTGCCAAAAGTTCCAACCCTTTTTCCAACATTCTCCGCGCTATTTAAACTACCCAGGCATTTAAAGCGCCTTAAAGCGCTTTTAATCACAAACGTAACGCACTCATTAAAGCGCTTAATTAGAAAACGTAGCGCATTTAAGACGTTGAAACGCTCGGGAGCCATTATAGTACCTGAATGCTCGAAAGGGAAACTGTATTGAATAACTTTTAATTACCTGGCACCTGACTAAAGGGTGTTTCTATTCTGGCATGGCTGTCGTACACGTGGAGGGCCTCACGACGCCATGACCCCATCTGGGGCGTTTCTGCCCACCTGGGGACGTTTCTACGTGTGAGTCCTCCTGCTGGGAGTGCTACTGCGCTAGGGGTGACTTTTTGGGTGCCAACTCATGCCCCCAAGTATCTAGTCACTTACTTTGAGAGCGTATCTGCCTTCCTTTTGTACTCTGCACCCGGTTGCCCTGGGCGTGACTTTTCTCTTGAGTCGTATCTGCCCCACAGGCGTCTCTAGGGCGGCAGGAGCACTTCACGAGTCAGGCTGCCCTTCACTGGTACTATTACTATGGCCTTGAAGCCACCTTTTCCTTCTCTTTATCGCTGCCCCGTGCTATTGGGACCTGAGGCCTTCCCACGGCGTCGCTCCCTCCATGGTCTTTCCTACCCATGGGTATCGGGGAACCACACCGTGATTACCTTACTTTAGCACTGTTTGATCTGGCGACGCCCTGGTTGGGCGACGCCTTCACCTAGGCGACGCCTTGCCTTGGCGACGCCTCGTGTTGACTTTGACTCCACCGCCGTCGACTTTGACTTTGACTTAGTCAACGCCCGGATACGGGACGGTACAAAGCACTTATGATATCCTTGAAAAACAATTTCATGTGTTAAAATGATACGTTTAATACTTCTTTCATTTACAATCTAAGGTTTTATAACCTAGGAAACTATAAGAAAGTGAATGTTCTGTATAATAATAGTTTAAAAGCATCTTAACTATTGAAAACAAGCGTATTATTACTTAACTAAATGTTTGCAACTTGTTCTTTTAGATATTAATTGATTGAAAATACTTATGAATGAATATCTTTGAAAACCAATTTCATGTGTTAAAATTGTGTTTTGATATGTTTAATATCTATTTTACAATCTTAGTCCATTAATTGATTTAAACACTTTAATGAATGAATATCTTTGAAAAACAATTTCATGTGTTGAAATTGTGTTTTCATATGTTTAACATACTTTTTACAATCTAAGGTCTATTGATTGATTCAAACACTTATGATGATACCTTTGAAAAACCATTTCATGTGTTCAAATTGTATTTTGATATGTTTAATACTTCTTTTACAATCTAAGGTCTATTAATTGTTTGAAGCACTCATGATATCTTTGAAAAACAATTTCATGTGTTAAAATGATACGTTTAATACTTCTTTCATTTACAATCTAAGGTTTTATAACCTAGGAAACTATAAGAAAGTGAATGTTCTGTATAATAATAGTTTAAAAGCATCTTAACTATTGAAAACAAGCGTATTATTACTTAACTAAATGTTTGCAACTTGTTCTTTTCGCTATTAATTGATTGAAAACACTTATGAATGAATATCTTTGAAAACCAATTTCATGTGTTAAAATTGCGTTTTGATATGTTTAATATCTCTTTTACAATCTTAGTCTATTAATTGATTGAAACACTTTGATGAATGAATATCTTTGAAAAACAATTTCATGTGGTGAAATTGTGTTTTCATATGTTTAACATATTTTTTACAATCTAAGGTCTATTGATTGATTCAAACACATATGATGATACCTTTGAAAAACCATTTCATGTGTTCAAATTGTATTTTGATATGTTTAATACTTCTTTTACAATATAAGGTCTATTAATTGTTTGAAGCACTCATGATATCTTTGAAAAACAATTTCATGTGTTAAAATGATACGTTTAATACTTCTTTCATTTACAATCTAAGGTTTTATAACCTAGGAAACTATAAGAAAGTGAATATTCTGTATAATAATAGTTTAAAAGCATCTTAACTATTGAAAACAAGCGTATTATTACTTAACTAAATGTTTGCAACTTGTTCTTTTCACTATTAATTGATTGAAAACACTTATGAATGAATATCTTTGAAAACCAATTTCATGTGTTAAAATTGCGTTTTGATATGTTTAATATCTCTTTTACAATCTTAGTCTATTAATTGATTGAAACACTTTTATGAATGAATATCTTTGAAAAACAATTTCATGTGTTGAAATTGTGTTTTCATATGTTTAACATATTTTTTACAATCTAAGGTCTATTGATTGATTCAAACACTTATGATGATACCTTTGAAAAACCATTTCATGTGTTCAAATTGTATTTTGATATGTTTAATACTTCTTTTACAATCTAAGGTCTATTAATTGTTTGAAGCACTAATGATATTGTACCGTCCCGTATCAGGGCGTTGACTATGTCAAGGTCAAAGTCAACGACTGGAGAGTCAAAGTCAACTCAAGGTGTCGCCCAGGTGTTGAGACGCGAAGAGGAAGCGTCGCCAAGGCAGGACAAGGCGTCGCCAAGGCAAGGCGTCGCCTGGGTGGAGGCGTCGCCAAGGCAAGGCATCGCCTGGGTAGAGGCGTCGCCCAACCAGGGCGTCGCCAGATCAAACAGTGTAAAAGCAAGGCAATCACGGTGTGGTTCCCCGATACCCATGGGTAGGAAAGACCATGGAGGGAGCGACGCCGTGGGAAAGCCTCAGGACCCGATATCTCGGGAAAGTGATAAAGAGAAGGAAAAGGTGGCTTCAAGGCCATAGTTGATGGAAGAGGCCCAAGCACAAGCCTACATGCAAGCCCACCAAAGGGTAGATTTAGGCCAACCATAGAGTTATGGCCAAGAGGATCCAAGAAGACGTTCTTTTACATGTTCAAATGCCATAAACTCTAGTGTAGAGTAGACTTTAATTTCTTGTCAAAATTAGCATAGGAACTTTATTTGTAATTTTCTTAGAGTTAATTTTGGCACCTAAAACACCAACCTAGGTAAACTTAGAGTTTCTAAAAAAACCTCTAAATTTACCAAGGCCGGTCTAGAAAGCCCATGGAGGGGGTGAGCATAAAAACTAGACACACCCCTCCCCATGTGCTCATTTGTGCACCCATGTGCCATGTGCACCCATGTGCTTCACATTTACATTTCATTTGGCTAGCATTAGGGTTGCATTATGGTCCTCCTTAGCCTATAAAAGGAGGAGCCTACACCTTGTATTTTCAAGTTTAATTTAGTATTATTATGCTGCCAATTTTGTGCACTAGCTTTACTTGTCCTAGAAATCTAGGCTATAAACTTCAATCCTTTCACCTTTCTCCCTTGAGCTGGCCGAACCTCTCAAACCCATACTCATCATGCACCTTCAAAGCCAACACAACTCCTAGGAGGGCTTTGTTTCACTCACCCATTGCTTCCGCATCACTTTCACTACTTTGATTCAAGAAGAACACATGAAATGCCATCAATAGTGATAGTACCAGTGAAGGGCAGCCTGACTCGCGAAGTACCCCTGCCGCCCCAGAGACGCCTTCGGGACAGATACGACCCAAGAGGAAGGTCACGCCCAGGATAACCGGGTGCAGGGTGCGAGAGGAAGGCAGATACGCTCTCAGAGTAAGTGGCTAGATACTTGGGGGCATGAGTTGGCACCCAAAAAGCCACCCCTAGCGCAGTAGCACTCCCATGCAGGAGGACCCACACGTAGAAACGTCCCCAGATGGGCAGAAACGCCCCCAGATGGAGTCATGGCGTCGTGAGACCCTCCACGTGTATGACAGCAATGCCGGAATAGAAACACCCTCTAGTCAGGTGCCAGGTAATTAAAGATATTCAATACAGTTTCCCTTTCTAGCATTCAGGTACTATTAGGGCTCCCGAGCGTTTCAACGTCTTAAATGCGCTACGTTTCGTAATTAAGCGCTTTAATGAGTGCGTTACGTTTGAGATTAAAAGCGCTTTAAGGCGCTTTAAATGGTGGGGCAGTTTAAATAGCGCTGAGAATGTCGGAAAAAGGGTTGGAACCTTTGGCAAACTGACGAGAAACTCTTTGGTTGCTTGCCCGTGCTTTAAGGTTACGTACAAGTGACCGGAGAATATTTTTTCCTAAAGGAGACAACACACACACAGATACACAGTTCTTTTACCACCTTCAGAGTGCCACACGCGGTGCTCAGATACGTGGGTGGACAGTTTTTTGGTGTTTCTTGCTGGCTGACTTGAGCGTCGGAGTGCAAACGGCCGCTAGGGTGCCTCTTTGTCCTCTTTTTTGCAGGAATTCACAGGCAATCAGTGGGAAGGAGTCCTTAGCTGACGGTTGAGGTCGCGCACGAAGACGTCCCGGTCGACCGGACGGATCATTTGGCGCCCACCGTGGGGCCCGATATAAAACATCAGTCCCATCACAAGTTCGAGGAAAATTTACCAAGCTACAGTAACGTTGAAGGAGGTTGAAGTGACAATGGCCCCCACCAGACGAAGAGCAGCGCGCGCAGCCCCAGCAGACCTATCCATGCAGCAGGTCCTGGAAATAATGAGGGGGCTGCAGCAGGACATGGCGGATTCGAAGATGGAGCAGGAGCGCATGCTGGCAGATCTTGACGCCTCGCATGAGCGCAACGAAGAGCTCCACCGTGTGAATGAGGAGTTGCGCCAGGGCCTGAGAAACGATCGGAGGCGGCCTGGGCAGGACGAGACGGAGAACCATTCCCCACCAAGGGAGTTTTCCACTCCTTTCTCGCAGGAGATCCTAGATGCAGCGATCCCGAACACGTTCGCGGGACCCAAGGTAATCTTCACTGGGATGGAGGACCCAGAGACGCACCTCCCTGCATTTCACACGCAGATGGTCCTGATAGGCGGTTCTGATGCTGCCAAGTGCAAGCTCTTCATGAGCACCCTGACCGGGATGGCTATGGACTGGTTCATTAGCCTCCCCGAGGGCCATATCACATCTTTCCACCAGTTGTCGCGGTTATTCAGAGAACAGTATTTGGCCAACAAGGCCTCGCCGCCGGTCTCTTACGACCTGTTTGACGTGAAGCAGTATCAGGGGGAGACCCTGAAGGAGTATATCAATCGCTTCGGGGCCCAGGTCGTGAAGGTTGGTACAACAGAGGACCCTATGATCGTGTACGCATTTGTGAAAGGCGTATGCCCCGGCCCCTTTGGAGAATCTATTATCCGCAATCGCCCTAGGACTTTCGCTGAATTACGGCGTAGGGCGGTAGAGCATATTGCTTCGGAAGGGGAGGTATGTGTGAAGCGCACAAGCGCCGTGCCCTCACGCCCGAGGGGACCGGCGCGAGTTCAACCCGTCAGAGTCAATGAGACCACGACGGGGAGAAAGAAGCCAGAGGCGAGACGCCCCTACGAAGCCAGAAAGCCCCAGCCCCGGGTCCCCGCAGGAGGCGAACGCCCCGCCAGAGAAAGAGCAAGACCGGGGAGGTACAACTTCGTGGTTGAGTTGAAGGATTTGATTGCCGTGCCCAACATAGCTGAGAGGCTGAGGCGACCGGCGAAGACCGACAAGGTGCTAGGGCCCCGCAAAGACTCTTGGTGCGAACTTCACGAGGCTTTCGGGCACCAAATTGATAATTGCCTGTCGTTGGGCTACCAGCTAGATGAGCTGGTGAGGACTGGGTTTTTGAAAGATTATGTCGCAGAGTCCACCACGACCGCCACCCTGCCGCCGCCTGCAGATGAGCCAGCACACGAGATGCCTGTGCTTGGCGAGGTCCACACCATTGCTGGAGGTTTTTCCGGCGGAGGACCTACCGCCTCCCAGCGGAAGAAATACGCGAGGGGGGTGAATTCAATCGAAGAGAGGCTCTCGGGGGAGCCCTGGGAGTCAGATATTGTGTTCACAAGAAGAGACCTCCGAGATGTGGTGCTCCATGACAACGATCCCGTTGTCATCTCAGTCGTCACGGCTGGAAGGAAGGTCCACAGAGTGCTTGTTGATCAAGGAAGCTCGGCAGACGTCATGTTTCTGTCGACCTTTAATAAGTTACGGTTGTCCCCCGATCTGCTGAGTCCCTATACGGGATGCTTGTATGGGTTTGGGGATAACCAGATAGAAGTCCGGGGGTACCTGGAATTGAGGACTACGTTCACAGACGGAGAGGCCTCCCGTACAGAGAGCATTCGGTACCTCGTCGTGAACGCCAATTCTGCCTACAATATTTTGCTGGGCAGACCGACGTTAAACCGTTTGAGTGCAGTGTCCTCCACCCGTCACATGAAGATGAAGCTACCGGACCTCAGTGGCCGGGTGATAGTCATCAGATCAGACCAGGAGGAGGCGAGGAAATGCTACGAAAACAGCCTGAAGCCGAAGAGAGGCGTTTTCATGGTGTACGAACGTCCGCCGAGCGCGGACGCAACGATGATTGAGGCGACGCCCGCTGGGCTGACGCTTGAAGAGGCCATAGCAGAAAGGGCGATGCCCGAAGCAGATGTGCCAATGGAGGAGGCGCCCGTGGAAGAGGCGGTGCCCCCCGAAGAAGCGGCGCCCGCCGAAGATGATAATAGGGAGCCACCTGCAGCTAACACCCTAGAAAGGGAGATTGGCGGCAAAGCTTTCAAGTTAGGAAGCTCGCTAAGTCCAGAAGAACAGGAAGGGGTGGCAGAAGTGATTTCGCGCCACCTGGATGCCTTCGCATGGTCCGCCTCGGATATGCCGGGCATCGACCCCGATTTCCTGTGTCACCACCATAGCATGGACGCCACGGTCCGCCCCGTGCGTCAGAGAAGGAGGAAGTTCAATGAGGAGCGACAACAGGTGGTGAAAGACGAAACGCAGAAGCTGCTGAGTGCTGGCCACATTAGGGAGATTCAGTACCCTGAGTGGCTCGCCAACGTCGTCTTGGTGAAAAAGGCGAACGGAAAGTGGAGAATGTGTGTTGACTTCACGGACCTGAACAAGGCGTGCCCAAAGGATTCCTATCCGTTGCCCAGCATCGACGCCCTAGTGGACAGCGCGTCTGGCAGCAAGGTGTTAAGCTTCCTGCATGCCTTCTCAGGGTATAACCAAATCAAGATGCACCCCAGAGACGAGAGCAAGACTGCATTCATGACTGAAACATGCAGTTATTTCTATAAGGTGATGCCCTTCGGGCTCAAAAATGCGGGCGCCACGTACCAGAGGTTAATGGACAAGGTCCTGGCGCCAATGCTTGGGAGGAACGTATACGCCTATGTAGACGACATGGTGGTGGCGTCGCAGAATAGGGTGTAGCACATGGCAGACTTGGAGGAGTTGTTCAACACAATATCCAAATACCGCCTCAAATTGAACCCTGAGAAGTGTGTTTTCGGGGTAGAGGCCGGTAAATTCTTGGGTTTTCTGCTCACCGAGAGGGGGATAGAGGCGAACCCCGACAAATGTGCGGCTATTATCGCCATGCGGAGTCCGACATCGGTAAAGGAGGTTCAACAGTTGACAGGGCGGATGGCGGCGCTCTCGAGGTTTGTTTCCGCCGGAGGAGAAAAGGGGCACCCGTACTTCCAGTGCCTCAAGAGAAACAGTCGCTTTGCATGGACTGAGGAATGCGAAGCGGCTTTCGTTAAGCTGAAGGATTACCTGGCGACGCCTCCAGTTCTCTGCACACCGGTAACGGGCGTGCCTCTCCGGTTGTATTTTACTGTAACAGATAGGGCCATCAGTTCTGTGTTGGTCCAAGAGCAGGACCAGAGTCAGAAGCCCATCTACTTTGTAAGCAAGGCCTTACAGGGAGCTGAGACAAGGTACCAAGCACTGGAGAAGGCGGCGCTGGCGGTAGTGTTCTCGGCTAGGAGGCTCCGTCATTACTTCCACAGTTTTACGGTGGTGGTAATGACCAACCTCCCCATACAGAAGGTGCTGCAGAAGCCCGATGTGGCAGGAAGAATGGTACGCTGGGCAGTGGAACTGTCAGAATTCGACATACAGTACGAGCCTAGAGGATCCATCAAAGGGCAGGTGTACGCGGATTTTGTAGCAGAACTTTCGCCCGGAGGTGAGCAAGAGGTGGAAGCGAGTTCACAGTGGCTGCTCTCGGTTGATGGCTCCTCAAACCAACAAGGGAGTGGTGCGGGAATAGTGCTGGAAGGACCCGACGACATACTGATCGAGCAGGCCTTGCGTTTTGCCTTCAAGGAAAGTAACAACCAAGCAGAATATGAAGCCCTGATTGCAGGAATGCTCCTGGCCAAGGAGATGGGCGCACAGAACCTCCTAGTGAAGAGCGACTCCCAGTTGATTACGGGGCAGGTGTCGGGTGAGTTCCAGGCGAAGGATCCCCAGATGGCGGCGTATCTAAAATACGTCCAGTTGTTGAGAGGGGCGTTCAACGCTCTTGAGTTGATACACGTCCCGAGGGAGCAGAATGCCAGAGCTGACCTACTCGCAAAGCTGGCCAGCTCAGGCAAGGGGGGTAGACAGAGGACAGTGATCCAGGAGACCCTCAAAGCTCCGCGTCGATTCGTGGAAGACAACAGGGTGGATGTCCTCCAGATTTATGCATCAAGGGGAAGGCCGAGGAGTCATTCCTCATTAACCCAAGATACGCAGAGGGCGCCCCGCATCAGTATATACGCGGGTGCGTCTGAGGAAGAGCAGATGCAGGTTTGTGTCCTGTCCACGGGAGACACCTGGATGACGCCCTATAAACGATACCTGGCGGATGGGGCCCTTCCAGTGGACCCTGAAGAGGGTCAGAAAATCAAAAGGAACGCCGCAAGATATACCTTGGTGGATGGGGTGCTGTTCAGACACAGTTTCGCTCACCCTATCCTAACATGCGTCAGTGGCGATGAGTGCACCAGGATAATGGCGGAGCTACACGAAGGCATCTGCGGAAGCCATGTAGGAGGAAGGTCCTTAGCCTCCAAGGTAATACGCGCAGGTTTCTTCTGGCCAACAGTGAAAGAGGATTGCGCACGGCACGCCCAGCGGTGTAAGCAATGCCAAAAGCACGCCGACTGGCACAAGGCGCCGCCAGAAGAGTTGCGGTCCATATACAGCCCGTGGCCTTTCCACACATGGGGAATTGACATCTTGGGCCCTTTCCCACTGGCAATCAGGCAGATGAAATATCTGATCGTCGCCATAGAATACTTCACTAAGTGGATAGAGGCAGAGCCCGTGGCACAAATCACTGCGCATAAGCTACAGCATTTTGTGTGGAGAAACATCGTGTGTCGCTTTGGCGTACCCAGGCGCCTGATATCTGACAACGGGACCCAGTTCGCCAGTCAGCAGTTGAGAAATTTGTGCGCTGAAGTGGGAATCAAGCAAGTGTTCGCGTCGGTCGAACACCCCCAGACCAATGGACAAGTAGAGTCAGCAAACAGAGTTCTGCTGAGGGGGTTAAAAAGAAGGTTAGAGAAGGCCAAAGGGGCGTGGGCGGAAGAGGTGCCAAGGATTGTATGGGCATACCACACCACGCCCCAATCCTCTACTATGGAGACGCCGTTCAGTTTGGTGTACGGGTCGGACGCGATGATTCCAGTAGAAATACACGAAAGCTCACCGCGTTTTCAAAACTTTGTGGTAGAGGAATCTAATGAGGAGAGACGGGTAAACCTAGATCTGCTAGAAGAGACCAGGGAAGAAGCTAGAATAAAAGCTGAAGCGATGAAAAGAAGAGTGGAGCGGCAATATAGCTCTAAAGTAAAGCCGCGACAGTTTCAGGTGGGCGACCTAGTGATGAGGAAAGCTCACCCATACGAGTTGGAGAGTAAGCTGTCTCCCAAGTGGACCGGGCCCTTCAGAGTTACTGAGGCTAAGGGCAACGGTTCGTACAACCTAGAGACTTTAGATGGAGGCCCTATCCCGCGCAGTTGGAATGCAGCCAACTTAAAATTTTATTTCAGTTGACCTATGTAAGCAGCATGTAACAATTTAGTTGAAGGGGACGCTCTTTTTCCCTTTCGGGGGTTTTTTAATGAGGTCACCCTAATAAATGGAAAAACCAGTTGAGAAAAAGAAGTGCCTTGGTTTTCAGCCTTTATTTTTCCTTGTTAGAAGTAATGTGATGCGCCGCCTAGGCCATGGAGTCGCCAAGGAAGAAGGCGTCGCCTAGGTCTTGGCGTCGCCCAGAAAGAAGGCGTCGCCCAAGTAAAAGCATGCATCGTTGGCAGAACGAGACGAAAGGAAGTCGCGCGGTATATGAAGCATATGCAAAGTAAAGTGGCGTTGTAAAGAATTATGATATTGAAAAGTTGTTGTTACAAGCAATGTTCAGTACAAAATGCAAAAACACAAACAAGCCACTTCTCAGCGCTCATCAGAGTCATCACTGGAGGAAGGCGAAGCCCCTTTCCCAGCCCGCAGCGCTCGAGTAAGTCGTGTCCTCTTTTCTTGGCTTATTTTCGAACCTGCACAAAGGGAACAGATGTATTAGAGACACAGTGAAAAAGACAGGCACAGTTAGAAAGTAACGAAGGCCGAAGTTGCCTAAGGCAGTGGTTCTTACTTATGTACTTCTCAAGAGTCCTAGCGTTGAACTCCAAGCTGATCACCGTAGCAGAGTCAAAACCTCCCGCATCAGCAAGAATCCGACAAGCTATTTGATCACTTGGAGCCAGATTCTTGAGGGGTTTGGCTTTGAAGACCTTTTCCTCTCTCACCCAGTACAACGGAAACCCATCGAGGGCGTCGGGAACAAGATCAGTACAGCAGATCTTGAAGAACCGGCCTTTCCACCCCGTGAACGAGCTTTGGAAGGGCGTGAAGAGAACTCTTCCGGGTACATTGCTGAGAGTTACCCAGAGGTTGTGTCTCTGTCTCTTCACCTCAAAAAAGTGAAGAAAGAGGTCAACCGAGGGTGCACAACCCAGAAACCCAAAGAGGACATCGAAGGCCTTGATAAAGGCCCAGCTGTTGGGGTATAACTGGGTTGGAGCCACGTTGATCTCCGTCAGCAGTTCCTTCTCGAACCAGGAGAAGGGTAAGCGCACCCCGATGGTCTTGAACACCACCTGGTAAAAGTAAAAGAAAGGGACCCCGTTGTTGGCCCGTTCGTCTCCACACACTGGCTCCCCAGAGTGCAAGGGAGCACAGCGATGTCGTCATCGTGCCTCCTCGCGAAGGCCCGGTGGTCGTAAGAACACAACTCCCCTTTGTGTTCTCGTACGGCCCTGGTGGAGAGCAAGCATGAACACTCATCAAGAAGTTCGCTCGAGGCCCAAGGGTACAAGTCTTTGGGACGGACCCTGGGGGAAGCATCGTGAGAAGACATTCTTTAGCAAGATCAGGATGGCTAGAAATGCAAGGGTTGAGCGAGGGGAGCGAAGGTTAGAACAGCCCTTCGACAGAGAAGAAAGGGTGCAAGAAGAAAGAACGCAAGTAGGTTATGAAGAGTGAGAAAACGATGAAGATAGTTCCAGAGCTTGAAGAGTTAAATAAAGCGGTTAGAGCGCCAAACGACGTAAATGGATGCACCGCACGATTGATACACGTGGCAGAAGATGAAAGGATGACGCTGGCACCACTGGTTTAAATCAGAAAATGTCCCGTCAACAGGATATCCAATGGTACGATCCGCCGTCGAAAATGAGTCAGGGGCATAGCAGGAGTCAAGACTTGATGAAATGACCGAATGTCCCACAAACCATACAAGTAGCGCCACGTGGATCAAGTCGAATGACAGAAGGTCCCATCAGCTATACAGGGAGCGCCACGTGGATGGCACAGACAAAGCCTTGGGCTCTTCGCTGTTATCAGGCGTTGACCAAGGCAAGAATTAAGGTCAATGACGAAGTAAAGGTAACGCCCGAGGCGTTGCCAGGAAGGACGTAAAGGGCGACGACAGACGAGAAGTCGCGGGCGTTGCCAACCCAAATACCGACTGGCGTTACCTCCCCGATACCCACAGGTAGGAAAGACTGAGGAGGGAGAAGAAATCAGAGAAAGGCAAAGTTACTTGCAGGCGTCGCCTCCCCGATACCCACAGGTAGGAAAGACTGTGGAGGGAGACGAGACCGTCAAACGCCAGCGAGTCACTGGCAGGGTGTTCCCCGATACCCATGGGCAGGAAAGACCATGGAGGGAACAAGAACCCCACAGCACTCAGCGTTTTAGACACCCGGGGACGATACGGTGCTGCTTTAGCAGGCCTCTCCTTAGGCGTGGGCGCCGAGCGTTAAAAGATCAAAGAAAGAGCCTTTCGGTATCAGAGACGTCCCGTGGACGATACGGCGCCACTTAGTGAGCCTCTCCATGGGCGTAAGGGTTGGCGGGCGACCTTACCCGATCATACCAAACCGCCCAACGAAGAGAAATGGGCAGAACACAGATAAAATAATTGAAGCGTATGAAGGGAAAAGATGAGAACGAGATCGCATAGGCAGAATCGTATATGACAAAGAAATGAAGACAACCATGCGAACGTCCCAAATCAGTAACAAGAGTGCGGATAGTTCAAAGAATTACAAGTGTTGGCAAATAAAATCAGAAAGCGAAGGTAAAGAATGAAGAGTTAGGCTTGAAGAGGAAGGTGGCGGATGAGGGGCAGCAGTTCAGTCATTCAAATCCATGGGCACGACCTTCCCGTCGACTACGTGGTGTGTGGGGTCGCAGTTCGAAAGGTTGACGCCAGGGTTCTCGCAGGACGCTTGGGACAGGGCCTCTTGGAACCCCTCCTCGAAGGTGCCCGCCATCTCCTGGATAAGGGACTTTTTCTCCTTCTCCAGTTCCTCAATGGCGGCGTCTCCAGAGGCCACCTGCTTCTCCAGAGCCTCTTTCTCCACGCGAAGCCGGCTAACCTCGACCTGCAGTTTGTCGTAGTCAACTCGGAGAAGGTCCATAGCTTTGGCCTGCGTGGCCATTTCCTCCTCCATCCGCTCCACCTTGGCAGTCTGTTCACAGCAACGGTCCTTCAGGTCTTTGTGAGTTTCTGCATCCGCTTTGACCACTTCCTGAAGACCCGCCACCTGTACTTGGAGAGCAACTTCACGAGCGTAGAAGTCAGCCTGGAGCTCCAAGGCCTCTGCCAGTTTCCTCTAAGTTTCTGCCTTGGACTCTTGTGCTTGCTTCAGGGAGGAACAATAAGCCTCGTTCTGGCGTCCCAGGATCCTCATCTCCTCCTCCAGGGTAGTTGCCTTCGTTTCCAAGGCCTAGAGAGTTTGAGCTTGCAAGACAGCGTTTCTGGCCTGGGAGCGCCATTCAAGAGCCACCGCCAAGAAGGCCCCCAAATAGAAAGGCATACCTTCCCTCCTGTCGGTACCTTCTGGCATAGTCCCGCCACTGAAACCCCTCATCAGATGCATGATTGGAGGGGGAATGGCAATGAAGTCGGGGGCGGCAGCGTTGGGAGCCGGGGAAGCAGTGGTTTCTGGCGGCGGCGGAGGCGGCGCAGATTCAGCACCTTCGCCCCTTTCCTCTTGGAGAATCATAGGAGGGAGTGAGGTTGCGCTTGGAGGGTTGTCCATAAAGGGGTTCCCTCCCTGTGGCGACGTCTCTACCAGAAGAGGAACCCGCGCGGATTTTCTCCTTCTGAAGGGCGCCACACCCTCCGATTCCTCATCATCTGACAGAATCTCCAAAACCCTTTTCCCTTTGTCAAGGGGGGGTGGAGCCGGTGACGAGGCCGCAGCTAGGGGAACAGCGGCGATAGGCGAAGGAGAGTTTGGTTGGAAGCAAGTCGGAGCCAGGTGGAGACGTCGGAGATGGGCTAGAAGCAGCTTCAGCAGTGACAGGAGGCGGCGGTGTCGGAGCCGGTGGGAGAATCGGATTGGCAACAGGGCTGGAGGAGACGCCTGCCTTGGCGGCACGAGCCTCCTTCAGTGCTTTCGCCAACATTATTCTTTTGGAAGCACCCATCACCGATCCTACATCAAGACAGACCAAACAACAAGGATTAGTACTAGAGCAGTTATGTGGATTCACAATACAGGAAGAGATGCGAAATGCAAGTAACATTGTACAGTGAAAAATGGTAATGCAGATAACCATAACAACTAATGCATCATAAATCGCCAAGAGCAGATACCGAAGTACGTAGAAAGCCCATGGGCATTGAATTCGTTCGCGATGAGCTTGGCGGTATGAATGTCCAGTACAGGGGAAAGCCCTCTAGAATGGTAGGATCGCGCTTGGTCGCGCGTACCTTGAAAAATTTCCCCTTCCAGCCTTTGAACGAATTCTGGAAGAGCGTAAGGATGATGCGCCCGGCGATCCCAGAAAAGCTCATCCAGAGGCTTTTCCCTTGCTTCTTTACCTCGAAGAAGTGAAGAAAAACGTCCACAGAGGAGGGAACACCTAGATAGCCGCAGAGAATTTGGAACCCCCTCACGAAAGCCCAACTGTTGGGATGGAGTTGGGCGGGAGCAGTGTTTATCTCTGTCAGTAGCTCTTTTTCGAAGGGAGTGAGGGGTAGACGCAGGCCCACCCTTTTGAGCACCATCTGATAGAGGAAGAAGAAAGCGCATCCCCCAGTATCCCGTGAGTCTGCGCAAACGGGCATCCCAGGTCGCACTCGGCTTACCAGGACTTGGGAGTCATGACTTTTGTGGAAAGCATTGAAGTTATAGAGAGCAGGGTCCCCCCTGTGGGCCTCCACGTCCTCAACGGAGTTCAGGAGGGAACATTCGTCCAGAAGTTCGTCGGGGGCCCAGTCATATTCGCCCTTATAATGAGACTTGGGGAGCGGGGGAGGCGCGGTGGTCTTGGTTTTTGCCATCAACGCCAATGCTGAAGATCAAAAGAGAAAGAAAGGGTTCAGAGAAAAGGGGTTTGGAGAAAAGAAAAGGGGAAAATGGAAGAACCCTAGGAGCGCCCTACCCGCAAGAGAACGAAGGGAAGCGAAAGGAACAACGAAGCATACAAACAATATCCAGAGAAATACGAGAATAACAACAGTCCCAGGCAGTTTCCTATAATGCGACAACAGTGAAGAGTTGAGAGTGCTCGAAACCATACCTTTGCTGTTGAAATGGAGGCGGTAGGAGAGCGCAGGAAGGGGAGAATCGCAATTGCAGAGAGAAGAGGTTTTGGAGGCGATGAACAGGGCAAAGTAGCAGAGTGAATGAATGTAACAGTAGGGTGAGCGCGGGGTTTGGAGTAACTTGAACGTTACATTTCGCGACTCAAGAAGCGCTAACTAAGGGTCGTAGGATCGGGCCACGCGTCAGAGGGTTGATTGCCCAGGGGAAACGCAAAGGTCTCTGAAGGAGGACCACGCGATGGGCCACGTGGCGCGCGATCAAGGGTAGCCCAAAAGGTGTAATCATCCCCATTTCAGGGAATGTCCAATCGGTCATTAAGAATACCCCTGTGGTTCAGAAAATGTCGCGTCAGTAATTCGAAAATTTGCTGAGTCAGCAGAGAGTGACACGTCATCGGGAAGGCACGTGGATGGCGGGGGCAAGGCTTTAGTCTTTGCGCTGAAGACAAGTCTTCGGCTTAAGACTGGGGGGCTTGTGTACCGTCCCGTATCAGGGCGTTGACTAAGTCAAGGTCAAAGTCAACGACTGGAGAGTCAAAGTCAACTCAAGGTGTTGCCCAGGTGTAGAGACGCCAAGAGGAAGCGTCGCCAAGGCAGGACAAGGCGTCGCCTGGGTGGAGGCGTCGCCAAGGCAAGGCGTCGCCTGGGTAGAGGCGTCGCCCAACCAGGGCGTCGCCAGATCAAACAGTGTAAAAGCAAGGCAATCACGGTGTGGTTCCCCGATACCCATGGGTAGGAAAGACCATGGAGGGAGCGACGCCGTGGGAAAGCCTCAGGACCCGATATCTCGGGAAAGTGATAAAGAGAAGGAAAAGGTGGCTTCAAGGCCATAGTGATAGTACCAGTGAAGGGCAGCCTGACTCGCGAAGTACCCCTGCCGCCCCAGAGACGCCTTCGGGACAGATACGACCCAAGAGGAAGGTCACGCCCAGGATAACCGGGTGCAGGGTGCGAGAGGAAGGCAGATACGCTCTCAGAGTAAGTGGCTAGATACTTGGGGGCATGAGTTGGCACCCAAAAAGCCACCCCTAGCGCAGTAGCACTCCCATGCAGGAGGACCCACACGTAGAAACGTCCCCAGATGGGCAGAAACGCCCCTAGATGGAGTCATGGCGTCGTGAGGCCCTCCACGTGTATGACAGCAATGCCGGAATAGAAACACCCTCTAGTCAGGTGCCAGGTAATTAAAGATATTCAATACAGTTTCCCTTTCTAGCATTCAGGTACTATTAGGGCTCCCGAGCGTTTCAACGTCTTAAATGCGCTACGTTTCGTAATTAAGCGCTTTAATGAGTGCGTTACGTTTGAGATTAAAAGCGCTTTAAGGCGCTTTAAATGCTGGGGCAGTTTAAGGTTACGTACAAGTGACCGGAGAATATTTTTGCCTAAAGGAGACAACACACACACAGATACACAGTTCTTTTACCACCTTCAGAGTGCCACACGCGGTGCTCAGATACGTGGGTGGACAGTTTTTTGGTGTTTCTTGCTGGCTGACTTGAGCGTCGGAGTGCAAACGGCCGCTAGGGCGCCTCTTTGTCCTCTTTTTTGTAGGAATTCACAGGCAATCAGTGGGAAGGAGTCCTTAGCTGACAGTTGAGGTCGCGCACGAAGACGTCCCGGTCGACCGGACGGAACAGATATCTTTGAAAAACAATTTCATGTGTTGAAATTGTGTTTTCATATGTTTAACATACTTTTTACAATCTCAGGTCTATTGATTGATTCAAACACTTTTATGAATGAATATCTTTGAAAAACAATTTCATGTCTTGAAATTGTGTTTTCATATGTTTAACATACTTTTTACAATCTAAGGTCTATTGATTGATTCAAACACTTATGATGATACCTTTGAAAAACCATTTCATGTGTTCAAATTGTGTTTTGATATGTTTAATATCTCTTTTACAATCTTAGTCCATTAATTGATTGAAACACTTTTATGAATGAATATCTTTGAAAAACAATTTCATGTCTTGAAATTGTGTTTTCATATGTTTAACATACTTTTTACAATCTAAGGTCTATTGATTGATTCAAACACTTATGATGATACCTTTGAAAAACCATTTCATGTGCTCAAATTGTATTTTGATATGTTTAATACTTCTTTTACAATCTAAGGTCTGTTAATTGATTGAAGCACTTATGATATCTTTGAAAAACAATTTCATGTGCTAAAATTATACGTTTAATCCTTCTTTCATTTACAATCTAAGGTTTTATAGCCTAGGAAACTATAAGAAAGTGAATGTTCTGTATAATAATAGTTTAAAAGCATCTTAACTATTGAAACAAGCGTATTATTACTTAATTAAATGTTTGCAACTTGTTCTTTTCGCTATTAATTGATTGAGAACACTTATGAATGAATATCATTGAAAACCAATTTCATGTGTTAAAATTGTGTTTTGATATGTTTAATATCTCTTTTACAATCTTAGTCTATTAATTGATTGAAACACTTTTATGAATGAATATCTTTGAAAAACAATTTCATGTGTGGAAATTGTGTTTTCATATGTTTAACATATTTTTTACAATCTAAGGTCTATTGATTGATTCAAACACTTATGATGATACCTTTGAAAAACCATTTCATGTGCTCAAATTGTATTTTGATATGTTTAATACTTCTTTTACAATCTAAGGTCTATTAATTGATTGAAGCACTTATGATATCTTTGAAAAACAATTTCATGTGCTAAAATGATACGTTTAATACTTCTTTCATTTACAATCTAAGGTTTTATAGCCTAGGAAACTATAAGAAAGTGAATGTTCTGTATAATAATAGTTTAAAAGCATCTTAACTATTGAAACAAGCGTATTATTACTTAATTAAATGTTTGCAACTTGTTCTTTTCGCTATTAATTGATTGAGAACACTTATGAATGAATATCATTGAAAACCAATTTCATGTGTTAAAATTGTGTTTTGATATGTTTAATATCTCTTTTACAATCTTAGTCTATTAATTGATTGAAACACTTTTATGAATGAATATCTTTGAAAAACAATTTCATGTGTTGAAATTGTGTTTTCATATGTTTAACATATTTTTTACAATCTAAGGTCTATTGATTGATTCAAACACTTATGATGATACCTTTGAAAAACCATTTCATGTGTTCAAATTGTATTTTGATATGTTTAATACTTCTTTTACAATCTAAGATCTATTAATTGATTGAAGCACTTATGATATCTTTGAAAAACAATTTCATGTGTTAAAATGATACGTTTAATACTTCTTTCATTTACAATCTAAGGTTTTATAGCCTAGGAAACTATAAGAAAGTGAATGTTTCTGTATAATAATAGTTTAAAAGCATCTTAACTATTGAAAACAAGCGTATTATTAATTAACTAAATGTTTGCAACTTGTTCTTTTCGCTATTAATTGATTGAGAACACTTATGAATGAATATCTTTGAAAACAAATTTCATGTGTTAAAATTGTGTTTTGATATGTTTAATATCTCTTTTACAATCTTAGTCTATTAATTGATTGAAACACTTTTATGAATGAATATCTTTGAAAAACAATTTCATGTGTTGAAATTGTGTTTTCATATGTTTAACATATTTTTTACAATCTAAGGTCTATTGATTGATTCAAACACTTATGATGATACCTTTGAAAAACCATTTCATGTGTTCAAATTGTATTTTGATATGTTTAATACTTCTTTTACAATCTAAGGTCTGTTAATTTATTGAAGCACTTATGATATCTTTGAACAACAATTTCATGTGTTAAAATGATACGTTTAATACTTCTTTCATTTACAATCTAAGGTTTTATAGCCTAGGAAACTATAAGAAAGTGAATGTTCTGTATAATAATAGTTTAAAAGCATCTTAACTATTGAAAACAAGCGTATTATTACTTAACTAAATGTTTGCAACTTGTTCTTTTCGCTATTAATTGATTGAGAACACTTATGAATGAATATCATTGAAAACCAATTTCATGTGTTAAAATTGTGTTTTGATTTGTTTAATATCTGTTTTACAATCTTAGTCTATTAATTGATTGAAACACTTTTATGAATGAATATCTTTGAAAAACAATTTCATGTGTTGAAATTGTGTTTTCATATGTTTAGCATATTTTTTACAATCTAAGGTCTATTGATTGATTCAAACACTTATGATGATACCTTTGAAAAATCATTTCATGTGTTCAAATTGTATTTTGATATGTTTAATACTTCTTTTACAATCTAAGGTGTATTAATTGATTGAAGCACTTATGATATCTTTGAAAAACAATTTCATGTGTTAAAACGATACATTTAATACTTCCTTCATTTACAATCTAAGGTTTTATAACCTAGGAAACTATAAGAAAGTGAATGTTTTGTATAATAATAGTTTAAAAGCATCTTAACTATTGAAAACAAGCGTATTATTAATTAACTAAATGTTTGCAACTTGTTCTTTTCGCTATTAATTGATTGAGAACACTTATGAATGAATATCTTTGTAAACAAATTTCATGTGTTAAAATTGTGTTTTGATATGTTTAATATCTCTTTTACAATCTTAGTCTATTAATTGATTGAAACACTTTTATGAATGAATATCTTTGAAAAACAATTTCATGTGTTGAAATTGTGTTTTCATATGTTTAACATATTTTTTACAATCTAAGGTCTATTGATTGATTCAAACACTTATGATGATACCTTTGAAAAACCATTTCATGTGTTCAAATTGTATTTTGATATGTTTAATACTTCTTTTACAATCTAAGGTCTGTTAATTTATTGAAGCACTTATGATATCTTTGAACAACAATTTCATGTGTTAAAATGATACGTTTAATACTTCTTTCATTTACAATCTAAGGTTTTATAGCCTAGGAAACTATAAGAAAGTGAATGTTCTGTATAATAATAGTTTAAAAGCATCTTAACTATTGAAAACAAGCGTATTATTACTTAACTAAATGTTTGCAACTTGTTCTTTTCGCTATTAATTGATTGAGAACACTTATGAATGAATATCATTGAAAACCAATTTCATGTGTTAAAATTGTGTTTTGATTTGTTTAATATCTGTTTTACAATCTTAGTCTATTAATTGATTGAAACACTTTTATGAATGAATATCTTTGAAAAACAATTTCATGTGTTGAAATTGTGTTTTCATATGTTTAGCATATTTTTTACAATCTAAGGTCTATTGATTGATTCAAACACTTATGATGATACCTTTGAAAAACCATTTCATGTGTTCAAATTGTATTTTGATATGTTTAATACTTCTTTTACAATCTAAGGTCTATTAATTGATTGAAGCACTTATGATATCTTTGAAAAACAATTTCATGTGTTAAAATGATACCTTTAATACTTCTTTCATTTACAATCTAAGGTTTTATAGCCTAGGAAACTATAAGAAAGTGAATGTTCTGTATAATAATAGTTCAAAAGCATCTTAACTCTTGAAAACAAGCGTATTATTAATTAACTAAATGTTTGCAACTTGTTCTTTTCGCTATTAATTGATTGAGAACACTTACGAATGAATATCTTTGAAAACCAATTTCATGTGTTAAAATTGTGTTTTGATATGTTTAATATCTCTTTTTCAATCTTAGTCTATTAATTGATTGAAAAACTTTTATGAATGAATATCTTTGAAAAACAATTTCATGTGTTGAAATTGTGTTTTCATATGTTTAACATATTTTTTACAATCTAAGGTCTATTGATTGATTCAAACACTTATGATGATACCTTTGAAAAACCATTTCATGTGTTCAAATTGTATTTTGATATGTTTAATACTTCTTTTACAATCTAAGGTCTATTAATTGATTGAAGCACTTATGATATCTTTGAAAAACAATTTCATGTGTTAAAATGATACGTTTAATACTTCTTTCATTTACAATCTAAGGTTTTATAGCCTAGGAAACTATAAGAAAGTGAATGTTTTGTATAATAATAGTTCAAAAGCATCATAACTATTGAAAACAAGCGTATTATTAATTAACTAAATGTTTGCAACTTGTTCTTTTCGCTATTAATTGATTGAGAACACTAACGAATGAATATCTTTGAAAACCAATTTCATGTGTTAAAATTGTGTTTTGATATGTTTAATATCTCTTTTACAATCTTAGTCTATTAATTGATTGAAACACTTTTATGAATGAATATCTTTGAAAAACAATTTCATGTGTTGAAATTGTGTTTTCATATGTTTAACCTATTTTTTACAATCTAAGGTCTATTGATTGATTCAAACACTTATGATGATACCTTTGAAAAACCATTTCATGTGTTCAATTTGTATTTTGATATGTTTAATACTTCTTTTACAATCTAAGGTCTGTTAATTTATTGAAGCACTTATGATATCTTTGAAAAACAATTTCATGTGTTAAAATGATACGTTTAATACTTCTTTCATTTACAATCTAAGGTTTTATAGCCTAGGAAACTATAAGAAAGTGAATGTTCTGTATAATAATAGTTTAAAAGCATCTTAACTATTGAAAACAAGCGTATTATTACTTAACTAAATGTTTGCAACTTGTTCTTTTCGCTATTAATTGATTGAGAACACTTATGAATGAATATCTTTGAAAACCAATTTCATGTGTTAAAATTGTGTTTTGATATGTTTAATATCTCTTTTTCAATCTTAGTCTATTAATTGATTGAAAAACTTTTATGAATGAATATCTTTGAAAAACAATTTCATGTGTTGAAATTGTGTATTCATATGTTTAACATATTTTTTACAATCTAAGGTCTATTGATTGATTCAAACACTTATGATGATACCTTTGAAAAACCATTTCATGTGTTCAAATTGTATTTTGATATGTTTAATACTTCTTTTACAATCTAAGGTCTATTAATTGATTGAAGCACTTATGATATCTTTGAAAAACAATTTCATGTGTTAAAATGATACGTTTAATACTTCTTTCATTTACAATCTAAGGTTTTATAGCCTAGGAAACTATAAGAAAGTGAACGTTCTGTATAATAATAGTTCAAAAGCATCATAACTATTGAAAACAAGCGTATTATTAATTAACTAAATGTTTGCAACTTGTTCTTTTCGCTATTAATTGATTGAGAACACTTATGAATGAATATCATTGAAAACCAATTTCATGTGTTAAAATTGTGTTTTGATTTGTTTAATATCTGTTTTACAATCTTAGTCTATTAATTGATTGAAACACTTTTATGAATGAATATCTTTGAAAAACAATTTCATGTGTTGAAATTGTGTTTTCATATGTTTAGCATATTTTTTACAATCTAAGGTCTATTGATTGATTCAAACACTTATGATGATACCTTTGAAAAACCATTTCATGTGTTCAAATTGTATTTTGATATGTTTAATACTTCTTTTACAATCTAAGGTCTATTAATTGATTGAAGCACTTATGATATCTTTGAAAAACAATTTCATGTGTTAAAATGATACCTTTAATACTTCTTTCATTTACAATCTAAGGTTTTATAGCCTAGGAAACTATAAGAAAGTGAATGTTCTGTATAATAATAGTTCAAAAGCATCTTAACTCTTGAAAACAAGCGTATTATTAATTAACTAAATGTTTGCAACTTGTTCTTTTCGCTATTAATTGATTGAGAACACTTACGAATGAATATCTTTGAAAACCAATTTCATGTGTTAAAATTGTGTTTTGATATGTTTAATATCTCTTTTTCAATCTTAGTCTATTAATTGATTGAAAAACTTTTATGAATGAATATCTTTGAAAAACAATTTCATGTGTTGAAATTGTGTTTTCATATGTTTAACATATTTTTTACAATCTAAGGTCTATTGATTGATTCAAACACTTATGATGATACCTTTGAAAAACCATTTCATGTGTTCAAATTGTATTTTTATATGTTTAATACTTCTTTTACAATCTAAGGTCTATTAATTGATTGAAGCACTTATGATATCTTTGAAAAACAATTTCATGTGTTAAAATGATACGTTTAATACTTCTTTCATTTACAATCTAAGGTTTTATAGCCTAGGAAACTATAAGAAAGTGAATGTTTTGTATAATAATAGTTCAAAAGCATCATAACTATTGAAAACAAGCGTATTATTAATTAACTAAATGTTTGCAACTTGTTCTTTTCGCTATTAATTGATTGAGAACACTTACGAATGAATATCTTTGAAAACCAATTTCATGTGTTAAAATTGTGTTTTGATATGTTTAATATCTCTTTTACAATCTTAGTCTATTAATTGATTGAAACACTTTTATGAATGAATATCTTTGAAAAACAATTTCATGTGTTGAAATTGTGTTTTCATATGTTTAACCTATTTTTTACAATCTAAGGTCTATTGATTGATTCAAACACTTATGATGATACCTTTGAAAAACCATTTCATGTGTTCAATTTGTATTTTGATATGTTTAATACTTCTTTTACAATCTAAGGTCTGTTAATTTATTGAAGCACTTATGATATCTTTGAAAAACAATTTCATGTGTTAAAATGATACGTTTAATACTTCTTTCATTTACAATCTAAGGTTTTATAGCCTAGGAAACTATAAGAAAGTGAATGTTCTGTATAATAATAGTTTAAAAGCATCTTAACTATTGAAAACAAGCGTATTATTACTTAACTAAATGTTTGCAACTTGTTCTTTTCGCTATTAATTGATTGAGAACACTTATGAATGAATATCTTTGAAAACCAATTTCATGTGTTAAAATTGTGTTTTGATATGTTTAATATCTCTTTTTCAATCTTAGTCTATTAATTGATTGAAAAACTTTTATGAATGAATATCTTTGAAAAACAATTTCATGTGTTGAAATTGTGTTTTCATATGTTTAACATATTTTTTACAATCTAAGGTCTATTGATTGATTCAAACACTTATGATGATACCTTTGAAAAACCATTTCATGTGTTCAAATTGTATTTTGATATGTTTAATACTTCTTTTACAATCTAAGGTCTATTAATTGATTGAAGCACTTATGATATCTTTGAAAAACAATTTCATGTGTTAAAATGATACGTTTAATACTTCTTTCATTTACAATCTAAGGTTTTATAGCCTAGGAAACTATAAGAAAGTGAATGTTCTGTATAATAATAGTTCAAAAGCATCATAACTATTGAAAACAAGCGTATTATTAATTAACTAAATGTTTGCAACTTGTTCTTTTCGCTATTAATTGATTGAGAACACTTACGAATGAATATCTTTGAAAACCAATTTCATGTGTTAAAATTGTGTTTTGATATGTTTAATATCTCTTTTACAATCTTAGTCTATTAATTGATTGAAACACTTTTATGAATGAATATCTTTGAAAAACAATTTCATGTGTTGAAATTGTGTTTTCATATGTTTAACATATTTTTTACAATCTAAGGTCTATTGATTGATTCAAACACTTATGATGATACCTTTGAAAAACCATTTCATGTGTTCAAATTGTATTTTGATATGTTTAATACTTCTTTTACAATCTAAGGTCTGTTAATTTATTGAAGCACTTATGATATCTTTGAAAAACAATTTCATGTGTTAAAATGATACGTTTAATACTTCTTTCATTTACAATCTAAGGTTTTATAGCCTAGGAAACTATAAGAAAGTGAATGTTTTGTATAATAATAGTTTAAAAGCATCTTAACTATTGAAAACAAGCGTATTATTACTTAACTAAATGTTTGCAACTTGTTCTTTTCGCTATTAATTGATTGAGAACACTTATGAATGAATATCTTTGAAAACCAATTTCATGTGTTAAAATTGTGTTTTGATATGTTTAATATCTCTTTTTCAATCTTAGTCTATTAATTGATTGAAAAACTTTTATGAATGAATATCTTTGAAAAACAATTTCATGTGTTGAAATTGTGTTTTCATATGTTTAACATATTTTTTACAATCTAAGGTCTATTGATTGATTCAAACACTTATGATGATACCTTTGAAAAACCATTTCATGTGTTCAAATTGTATTTTGATATGTTTAATACTTCTTTTACAATCTAAGGTCTATTAATTGATTGAAGCACTTATGATATCTTTGAAAAACAATTTCATGTGTTAAAATGATACGTTTAATACTTCTTTCATTTACAATCTAAGGTTTTATAGCCTAGGAAACTATAAGAAAGTGAATGTTCTGTATAATAATAGTTCAAAAGCATCATAACTATTGAAAACAAGCGTATTATTAATTAACTAAATGTTTGCAACTTGTTCTTTTCGCTATTAATTGATTGAGAACACTTACGAATGAATATCTTTGAAAACCAATTTCATGTGTTAAAATTGTGTTTTGATATGTTTAATATCTCTTTTACAATCTTAGTTTATTAATTGATTGAAACACTTTTATGAATGAATATCTTTGAAAAACAATTTCATGTGTTGAAATTGTGTTTTCATATGTTTAACATATTTTTTACAATCTAAGGTCTATTGATTGATTCAAACACTTATGATGATACCTTTGAAAAACCATTTCATGTGTTCAAATTGTATTTTGATATGTTTAATACTTCTTTTACAATCTAAGGTCTGTTAATTTATTGAAGCACTTATGATATCTTTGAAAAACAATTTCATGTGTTAAAATGATACGTTTAATACTTCTTTCATTTACAATCTAAGGTTTTATAGCCTAGGAAACTATAAGAAAGTGAATGTTCTGTATAATAATAGTTTAAAAGCATCTTAACTATTGAAAACAAGCGTATTATTACTTAACTAAATGTTTGCAACTTGTTCTTTTCGCTATTAATTGATTGAGAACACTTATGAATGAATATCTTTGAAAACCAATTTCATGTGTTAAAATTGTGTTTTGATATGTTTAATATCTCTTTTTCAATCTTAGTCTATTAATTGATTGAAAAACTTTTATGAATGAATATCTTTGAAAAACAATTTCATGTGTTGAAATTGTGTTTTCATATGTTTAACATATTTTTTACAATCTAAGGTCTATTGATTGATTCAAACACTTATGATGATACCTTTGAAAAACCATTTCATGTGTTCAAATTGTATTTTGATATGTTTAATACTTCTTTTACAATCTAAGGTCTATTAATTGATTGAAGCACTTATGATATCTTTGAAAAACAATTTCATGTGTTAAAATGATACGTTTAATACTTCTTTCATTTACAATCTAAGGTTTTATAGCCTAGGAAACTATAAGAAAGTGAATGTTCTGTATAATAATAGTTCAAAAGCATCATAACTATTGAAAACAAGCGTATTATTAATTAACTAAATGTTTGCAACTTGTTCTTTTCGCTATTAATTGATTGAGAACACTTACGAATGAATATCTTTGAAAACCAATTTCATGTGTTAAAATTGTGTTTTGATATGTTTAATATCTCTTTTACAATCTTAGTCTATTAATTGATTGAAACACTTTTATGAATGAATATCTTTGAAAAACAATTTCATGTGTTGAAATTGTGTTTTCATATGTTTAACATATTTTTTACAATCTAAGGTCTATTGATTGATTCAAACACTTATGATGATACCTTTGAAAAACCATTTCATGTGTTCAAATTGTATTTTGATATGTTTAATACTTCTTTTACAATCTAAGGTCTGTTAATTTATTGAAGCACTTATGATATCTTTGAAAAACAATTTCATGTGTTAAAATGATACGTTTAATACTTCTTTCATTTACAATCTAAGGTTTTATAGCCTAGGAAACTATAAGAAAGTGAATGTTCTGTATAATAATAGTTTAAAAGCATCTTAACTATTGAAAACAAGCGTATTATTACTTAACTAAATGTTTGCAACTTGTTCTTTTCGCTATTAATTGATTGAGAACACTTATGAATGAATATCTTTGAAAACCAATTAAGGTCATGTGTTAAAATTGTGTTTTGATATGTTTAATATCATCTTAACTATTGAAAACAAGCGTATTATTAATTAACTAAATGTTTGCAACTTGTTCTTTTCGCTATTAATTGATTGAGAACACTTACGAATGAATAATTTCATGTGTTAAAATTGTGTTTTGATATGTTTCTTATCTTTGAAAAACAATTTCATGTGTTGAAATTGTGTTTTCTAAGGTCTATTGATTATTGATAGCTTTGAAAAACCATTTCATGTGTTCAAATTGTATGATATGTTTAATATTGAAAGCACTTATGAACTTTGTATAATAATATGAATGAATCTTATTGATTGAAACACTTTTATGAATGAATATCTTTGAAAAACAATTTCATGTGTTGAAATTGTGTTTTCATATGTTTAACATATTTTTTACAATCTAAGGTCTATTGATTGATTCAAACACTTATGATGATACCTTTGAAAAACCATTTCATGTGTTCAAATTGTATTTTGATATGTTTAATACTTCTTTTACAATCTAAGGTCTATTAATTGATTGAAGCACTTATGATATCTTTGAAAAACAATTTCATGTGTTAAAATGATACCTTTAATACTTCTTTCATTTACAATCTAAGGTTTTATAGCCTAGGAAACTATAAGAAAGTGAATGTTCTGTATAATAATAGTTCAAAAGCATCATAACTATTGAAAACAAGCGTATTATTAATTAACTAAATGTTTGCAACTTGTTCTTTTCGCTATTAATTGATTGAGAACACTTACGAATGAATATCTTTGAAAACCAATTTCATGTGTTAAAATTGTGTTTTGATATGTTTAATATCTCTTTTACAATCTTAGTTTATTAATTGATTGAAACACTTTTATGAATGAATATCTTTGAAAAACAATTTCATGTGTTGAAATTGTGTTTTCATATGTTTAACATATTTTTTACAATCTAAGGTCTATTGATTGATTCAAACACTTATGATGATACCTTTGAAAAACCATTTCATGTGTTCAAATTGTATTTTGATATGTTTAATACTTCTTTTACAATCTAAGGTCTGTTAATTTATTGAAGCACTTATGATATCTTTGAAAAACAATTTCATGTGTTAAAATGATACGTTTAATACTTCTTTCATTTACAATCTAAGGTTTTATAGCCTAGGAAACTATAAGAAAGTGAATGTTCTGTATAATAATAGTTTAAAAGCATCTTAACTATTGAAAACAAGCGTATTATTACTTAACTAAATGTTTGCAACTTGTTCTTTTCGCTATTAATTGATTGAGAACACTTATGAATGAATATCTTTGAAAACCAATTTCATGTGTTAAAATTGTGTTTTGATATGTTTAATATCTCTTTTTCAATCTTAGTCTATTAATTGATTGAAAAACTTTTATGAATGAATATCTTTGAAAAACAATTTCATGTGTTGAAATTGTGTTTTCATATGTTTAACATATTTTTTACAATCTAAGGTCTATTGATTGATTCAAACACTTATGATGATACCTTTGAAAAACCATTTCATGTGTTCAAATTGTATTTTGATATGTTTAATACTTCTTTTACAATCTAAGGTCTATTAATTGATTGAAGCACTTATGATATCTTTGAAAAACAATTTCATGTGTTAAAATGATACGTTTAATACTTCTTTCATTTACAATCTAAGGTTTTATAGCCTAGGAAACTATAAGAAAGTGAATGTTCTGTATAATAATAGTTCAAAAGCATCATAACTATTGAAAACAAGCGTATTATTAATTAACTAAATGTTTGCAACTTGTTCTTTTCGCTATTAATTGATTGAGAACACTTACGAATGAATATCTTTGAAAACCAATTTCATGTGTTAAAATTGTGTTTTGATATGTTTAATATCTCTTTTACAATCTTAGTCTATTAATTGATTGAAACACTTTTATGAATGAATATCTTTGAAAAACAATTTCATGTGTTGAAATTGTGTTTTCATATGTTTAACATATTTTTTACAATCTAAGGTCTATTGATTGATTCAAACACTTATGATGATACCTTTGAAAAACCATTTCATGTGTTCAAATTGTATTTTGATATGTTTAATACTTCTTTTACAATCTAAGGTCTGTTAATTTATTGAAGCACTTATGATATCTTTGAAAAACAATTTCATGTGTTAAAATGATACGTTTAATACTTCTTTCATTTACAATCTAAGGTTTTATAGCCTAGGAAACTATAAGAAAGTGAATGTTCTGTATAATAATAGTTTAAAAGCATCTTAACTATTGAAAACAAGCGTATTATTACTTAACTAAATGTTTGCAACTTGTTCGTTTCGCTATTAATTGATTGAGAACACTTATGAATGAATATCTTTGAAAACCAATTTCATGTGTTAAAATTGTGTTTTGATATGTTTAACATACTTTTTACAATCTAAGGTCTATTGATTGATTCAAACACTTATGATGATACCTTTGAAAAACCATTTCATGTGTTCAAATTGTATTTTGTTATGTTTAATACTTCTTTTACAATCGAAGGTCTGTTAATTGATTGAAGCACCTATGATATCTTTGAAAAACAATTTCATGTGTTAAAATGATACGTTTAATACTTCTTTCATTTACAATCTAAGGTTTTATAGCCTAGGAAACTATAAGAAAGTGAATGTTTTGTATAATAATAGTTTAAAAGCATCTTAACTATTGAAAACAAGCGTATTATTAATTAACTAAATGTTTGCAACTTGTTCTTTTCGCTATTAATTGATTGAGAACACTTACGAATGAATATCTTTGAAAACCAATTTCATGTGTTAAAATTGTGTTTTGATATGTTTAATATCTCTTTTACAATCTTAGTCTATTAATTGATTGAAACACTTTTATGAATGAATATCTTTGAAAAACAATTTCATGTGTTGAAATTGTGTTTTCATATGTTTAAAATATTTTTTACAATCTAAGGTCTATTGATTGATTCAAACACTTATGATGATAGCTTTGAAAAACCATTTCATGTGTTCAAATTGTATTTTGATATGTTTAATACTTCTTTTACAATCTAAGGTCTATTAATTGATTGAAGCACTTATGATATCTTTGAAAAACAATTTCATGTGTTAAAATGATACGTTTAATACTTCTTTCATTTACAATCTAAGGTTTTATAGCCTAGGAAACTATAAGAAAGTGAATGTTCTGTATAATAATAGTTCAAAAGCATCATAACTATTGAAAACAAGCGTATTATTAATTAACTAAATGTTTGCAACTTGTTCTTTTCGCTATTAATTGATTGAGAACACTTACGAATGAATATCTTTGAAAACCAATTTCATGTGTTAAAATTGTGTTTTGATATGTTTAATATCTCTTTTACAATCTTAGTCTATTAATTGATTGAAACACTTTTATGAATGAATATCTTTGAAAAACAATTTCATGTGTTGAAATTGTGTTTTCATATGTTTAACATATTTTTTACAATCTAAGGTCTATTGATTGATTCAAACACTTATGATGATACCTTTGAAAAACCATTTCATGTGTTCAAATTGTATTTTGATATGTTTAATACTTCTTTTACAATCTAAGGTCTATTAATTGATTGAAGCACTTATGATATCTTTGAAAAACAATTTCATGTGTTAAAATGATACCTTTAATACTTCTTTCATTTACAATCTAAGGTTTTATAGCCTAGGAAACTATAAGAAAGTGAATGTTCTGTATAATAATAGTTCAAAAGCATCTTAACTATTGAAAACAAGCGTATTATTAATTAACTAAATGTTTGCAACTTGTTCTTTTCGCTATTAATTGATTGAGAACACTTACGAATGAATATCTTTGAAAACCAATTTCATGTGTTAAAATTGTGTTTTGATATGTTTAATATCTCTTTTACAATCTTAGTCTATTAATTGATTGAAACACTTTTATGAATGAATATCTTTGAAAAACAATTTCATGTGTTGAAATTGTGTTTTCATATGTTTAAAATATTTTTTACAATCTAAGGTCTATTGATTGATTCAAACACTTATGATGATAGCTTTGAAAAACCATTTCATGTGTTCAAATTGTATTTTGATATGTTTAATACTTCTTTTACAATCTAAGGTCTGTTAATTTATTGAAGCACATATGATATCTTTGAAAAACAATTTCATGTGTTAAAATGATACGTTTAATACTTCTTTCATTTACAATCTAAGGTTTTATAGCCTAGGAAACTATAAGAAAGTGAATGTTCTGTATAATAATTGTTTAAAAGCATCTTAACTATTGAAAACAAGCGTATTATTACTTAACTAAATGTTTGCAACTTGTTCTTTTCGCTATTAATTGATTGAGAACACTTATGAATGAATATCTTTGAAAACCAATTTCATGTGTTAAAATTGTGTTTTGATATGTTTAATATCTCTTTTTCAATCTTAGTCTATTAATAGATTGAAACACTTTTATGAATGAATATCTTTCAAAAACAATTTCATGTGTTGAAATTGTGTTTTCATATGTTTAACATATTTTTTACAATCTAAGGTCTATTGATTGATTCAAACACTTATGATGATACCTTTGAAAAACCATTTCATGTGTTCAAATTGTATTTTGGTATGTTTAATACTTCTTTTACAATCGAAGGTCTGTTAATTGATTGAAGCACCTATGATATCTTTGAAAAACAATTTCATGTGTTAAAATGATACGTTTAATACTTCTTTCATTTACAATCTAAGGTTTTATAGCCTAGGAAACTATAAGAAAGTGAATGTTTTGTATAATAATAGTTTAAAAGCATCTTAACTATTGACAACAAGCGTATTATTACTTAACTAAATGTTTGCAACTTGTTCTTTTCGCTATTAATTGATTGAGAACACTTATGAATGAATATCATTGAAAACCAATTTCATGTGTTAAAATTGTGTTTTGATTTGTTTAATATCTGTTTTACAATCTTAGTCTATTAATTGATTGAAACACTTTTATGAATGAATATCTTTGAAAAACAATTTCATGTGTTGAAATTGTGTTTTCATATGTTTAACATATTTTTTACAATCTAAGGTCTATTGATTGATTCAAACACTTATGATGATACCTTTGAAAAACCATTTCATGTGTTCAAATTGTATTTTGATATGTTTAATACTTCTTTTACAATCTAAGGTCTATTAATTGATTGAAGCACTTATGATATCTTTGAAAAACAATTTCATGTGTTAAAATGATACGTTTAATACTTCTTTCATTTACAATCTAAGGTTTTATAGCCTAGGAAACTATAAGAAAGTGAATGTTCTGTATAATAATAGTTCAAAAGCATCATAACTATTGAAAACAAGCGTATTATTAATTAACTAAATGTTTGCAACTTGTTCTTTTCGCTATTAATTGATTGAGAACACTTACGAATGAATATCTTTGAAAACCAATTTCATGTGTTAAAATTGTGTTTTGATATGTTTAATATCTCTTTTACAATCTTAGTCTATTAATTGATTGAAACACTTTTATGAATGAATATCTTTGAAAAACAATTTCATGTGTTGAAATTGTGTTTTCATATGTTTAACATATTTTTTACAATCTAAGGTCTATTGATTGATTCAAACACTTATGATGATACCTTTGAAAAACCATTTCATGTGTTCAAATTGTATTTTGATATGTTTAATACTTCTTTTACAATCTAAGGTCTGTTAATTTATTGAAGCACTTATGATATCTTTGAAAAACAATTTCATGTGTTAAAATGATACGTTTAATACTTCTTTCATTTACAATCTAAGGTTTTATAGCCTAGGAAACTATAAGAAAGTGAATGTTCTGTATAATAATAGTTTAAAAGCATCTTAACTATTGAAAACAAGCGTATTATTACTTAACTAAATGTTTGCAACTTGTTCTTTTCGCTATTAATTGATTGAGAACACTTATGAATGAATATCTTTGAAAACCAATTTCATGTGTTAAAATTGTGTTTTGATATGTTTAATATCTCTTTTTCAATCTTAGTCTATTAATTGATTGAAAAACTTTTATGAATGAATATCTTTGAAAAACAATTTCATGTGTTGAAATTGTGTTTTCATATGTTTAACATATTTTTTACAATCTAAGGTCTATTGATTGATTCAAACACTTATGATGATACCTTTGAAAAACCATTTCATGTGTTCAAATTGTATTTTGATATGTTTAATACTTCTTTTACAATCTAAGGTCTCTTAATTGATTGAAGCACTTATGATATCTTTGAAAAACAATTTTATGTGTTAAAATGATACGTTTAATATTTCTTTCATTTACAATCTAAGGTTTTATAGCCTAGGAAACTATAAGAAAGTGAATGTTCTGTATAATAATAGTTCAAAAGCATCATAACTATTGAAAACAAGCGTATTATTAATTAACTAAATGTTTGCAACTTGTTCTTTTCGCTATTAATTGATTGAGAACACTTACGAATGAATATCTTTGAAAACCAATTTCATGTGTTAAAATTGTGTTTTGATATGTTTAATATCTCTTTTACAATCTTAGTCTATTAATTGATTGAAACACTTTTATGAATGAATATCTTTGAAAAACAATTTCATGTGTTGAAATTGTGTTTTCATATGTTTAACATATTTTTTACAATCTAAGGTCTATTGATTGATTCAAACACTTATGATGATACCTTTGAAAAACCATTTCATGTGTTCAAATTGTATTTTGATATGTTTAATACTTCTTTTACAATCTAAGGTCTGTTAATTTATTGAAGCACTTATGATATCTTTGAAAAACAATTTCATGTGTTAAAATGATACGTTTAATACTTCTTTCATTTACAATCTAAGGTTTTATAGCCTAGGAAACTATAAGAAAGTGAATGTTCTGTATAATAATTGTTTAAAAGCATCTTAACTATTGAAAACAAGCGTATTATTACTTAACTAAATGTTTGCAACTTGTTCTTTTCGCTATTAATTGATTGAGAACACTTATGAATGAATATCTTTGAAAACCAATTTCATGTGTTAAAATTGTGTTTTGATATGTTTAATATCTCTTTTTCAATCTTAGTCTATTAATAGATTGAAACACTTTTATGAATGAATATCTTTCAAAAACAATTTCATGTGTTGAAATTGTGTTTTCATATGTTTAACATATTTTTTACAATCTAAGGTCTATTGATTGATTCAAACACTTATGATGATACCTTTGAAAAACCATTTCATGTGTTCAAATTGTATTTTGGTATGTTTAATACTTCTTTTACAATCGAAGGTCTGTTAATTGATTGAAGCACCTATGATATCTTTGAAAAACAATTTCATGTGTTAAAATGATACGTTTAATACTTCTTTCATTTACAATCTAAGGTTTTATAGCCTAGGAAACTATAAGAAAGTGAATGTTTTGTATAATAATAGTTTAAAAGCATCTTAACTATTGACAACAAGCGTATTATTACTTAACTAAATGTTTGCAACTTGTTCTTTTCGCTATTAATTGATTGAGAACACTTATGAATGAATATCATTGAAAACCAATTTCATGTGTTAAAATTGTGTTTTGATTTGTTTAATATCTGTTTTACAATCTTAGTCTATTAATTGATTGAAACACTTTTATGAATGAATATCTTTGAAAAACAATTTCATGTGTTGAAATTGTGTTTTCATATGTTTAACATATTTTTTACAATCTAAGGTCTATTGATTGATTCAAACACTTATGATGATACCTTTGAAAAACCATTTCATGTGTTCAAATTGTATTTTGATATGTTTAATACTTCTTTTACAATCTAAGGTCTATTAATTGATTGAAGCACTTATGATATCTTTGAAAAACAATTTCATGTGTTAAAATGATACGTTTAATACTTCTTTCATTTACAATCTAAGGTTTTATAGCCTAGGAAACTATAAGAAAGTGAATGTTCTGTATAATAATAGTTCAAAAGCATCATAACTATTGAAAACAAGCGTATTATTAATTAACTAAATGTTTGCAACTTGTTCTTTTCGCTATTAATTGATTGAGAACACTTACGAATGAATATCTTTGAAAACCAATTTCATGTGTTAAAATTGTGTTTTGATATGTTTAATATCTCTTTTACAATCTTAGTCTATTAATTGATTGAAACACTTTTATGAATGAATATCTTTGAAAAACAATTTCATGTGTTGAAATTGTGTTTTCATATGTTTAAAATATTTTTTACAATCTAAGGTCTATTGATTGATTCAAACACTTATGATGATACCTTTGAAAAACCATTTCATGTGTTCAAATTGTATTTTGATATGTTTAATACTTCTTTTACAATCTAAGGTCTGTTAATTTATTGAAGCACTTATGATATCTTTGAAAAACAATTTCATGTGTTAAAATGATACGTTTAATACTTCTTTCATTTACAATCTAAGGTTTTCTAGCCTAGGAAACTATAAGAAAGTGAATGTTCTGTATAATAATAGTTTAAAAGCATCTTAACTATTGAAAACAAGCGTATTATTACTTAACTAAATGTTTGCAACTTGTTCTTTTCGCTATTAATTGATTGAGAACACTTATGAATGAATATCTTTGAAAACCAATTTCATGTGTTAAAATTGTGTTTTGATATGTTTAATATCTCTTTTTCAATCTTAGTCTATTAATTGATTGAAAAACTTTTATGAATGAATATCTTTGAAAAACAATTTCATGTGTTGAAATTGTGTTTTCATATGTTTAACATATTTTTTACAATCTAAGGTCTATTGATTGATTCAAACACTTATGATGATACCTTTGAAAAACCATTTCATGTGTTCAAATTGTATTTTGATATGTTTAATACTTCTTTTACAATCTAAGGTCTATTAATTGATTGAAGCACTTATGATATCTTTGAAAAACAATTTCATGTGTTAAAATGATACGTTTAATACTTCTTTCATTTACAATCTAAGGTTTTATAGCCTAGGAAACTATAAGAAAGTGAATGTTCTGTATAATAATAGTTCAAAAGCATCATAACTATTGAAAACAAGCGTATTATTAATTAACTAAATGTTTGCAACTTGTTCTTTTCGCTATTAATTGATTGAGAACACTTACGAATGAATATCTTTGAAAACCAATTTCATGTGTTAAAATTGTGTTTTGATATGTTTAATATCTCTTTTACAATCTTAGTCTATTAATTGATTGAAACACTTTTATGAATGAATATCTTTGAAAAACAATTTCATGTGTTGAAATTGTGTTTTCATATGTTTAACATATTTTTTACAATCTAAGGTCTATTGATTGATTCAAACACTTATGATGATACCTTTGAAAAACCATTTCATGTGTTCAAATTGTATTTTGATATGTTTAATACTTCTTTTACAATCTAAGGTCTGTTAATTTATTGAAGCACTTATGATATCTTTGAAAAACAATTTCATGTGTTAAAATGATACGTTTAATACTTCTTTCATTTACAATCTAAGGTTTTATAGCCTAGGAAACTATAAGAAAGTGAATGTTCTGTATAATAATAGTTTAAAAGCATCTTAACTATTGAAAACAAGCGTATTATTACTTAACTAAATGTTTGCAACTTGTTCTTTTCGCTATTAATTGATTGAGAACACTTATGAATGAATATCTTTGAAAACCAATTTCATGTGTTAAAATTGTGTTTTGATATGTTTAACATACTTTTTACAATCTAAGGTCTATTGATTGATTCAAACACTTATGATGATACCTTTGAAAAACCATTTCATGTGTTCAAATTGTATTTTGTTATGTTTAATACTTCTTTTACAATCGAAGGTCTGTTAATTGATTGAAGCACCTATGATATCTTTGAAAAACAATTTCATGTGTTAAAATGATACGTTTAATACTTCTTTCATTTACAATCTAAGGTTTTATAGCCTAGGAAACTATAAGAAAGTGAATGTTTTGTATAATAATAGTTTAAAAGCATCTTAACTATTGAAAACAAGCGTATTATTAATTAACTAAATGTTTGCAACTTGTTCTTTTCGCTATTAATTGATTGAGAACACTTACGAATGAATATCTTTGAAAACCAATTTCATGTGTTAAAATTGTGTTTTGATATGTTTAATATCTCTTTTACAATCTTAGTCTATTAATTGATTGAAACACTTTTATGAATGAATATCTTTGAAAAACAATTTCATGTGTTGAAATTGTGTTTTCATATGTTTAAAATATTTTTTACAATCTAAGGTCTATTGATTGATTCAAACACTTATGATGATAGCTTTGAAAAACCATTTCATGTGTTCAAATTGTATTTTGATAGGTTTAATACTTCTTTTACAATCTAAGGTCTCTTAATTGATTGAAGCACTTATGATATCTTTGAAAAACAATTTCATGTGTTAAAATGATACGTTTAATACTTCTTTCATTTACAATCTAAGGTTTTATAGCCTAGGAAACTATAAGAAAGTGAATGTTCTGTATAATAATAGTTCAAAAGCATCATAACTATTGAAAACAAGCGTATTATTAATTAACTAAATGTTTGCAACTTGTTCTTTTCGCTATTAATTGATTGAGAACACTTACGAATGAATATCTTTGAAAACCAATTTCATGTGTTAAAATTGTGTTTTGATATGTTTAATATCTCTTTTACAATCTTAGTCTATTAATTGATTGAAACACTTTTATGAATGAATATCTTTGAAAAACAATTTCATGTGTTGAAATTGTGTTTTCATATGTTTAAAATATTTTTTACAATCTAAGGTCTATTGATTGATTCAAACACTTATGATGATACCTTTGAAAAACCATTTCATGTGTTCAAATTGTATTTTGATATGTTTAATACTTCTTTTACAATCTAAGGTCTATTAATTGATTGAAGCACTTATGATATCTTTGAAAAACAATTTCATGTGTTAAAATGATACCTTTAATACTTCTTTCATTTACAATCTAAGGTTTTATAGCCTAGGAAACTATAAGAAAGTGAATGTTCTGTATAATAATAGTTCAAAAGCATCTTAACTATTGAAAACAAGCGTATTATTAATTAACTAAATGTTTGCAACTTGTTCTTTTCGCTATTAATTGATTGAGAACACTTACGAATGAATATCTTTGAAAACCAATTTCATGTGTTAAAATTGTGTTTTGATATGTTTAATATCTCTTTTACAATCTTAGTCTATTAATTGATTGAAACACTTTTATGAATGAATATCTTTGAAAAACAATTTCATGTGTTGAAATTGTGTTTTCATATGTTTAAAATATTTTTTACAATCTAAGGTCTATTGATTGATTCAAACACTTATGATGATACCTTTGAAAAACCATTTCATGTGTTCAAATTGTATTTTGATATGTTTAATACTTCTTTTACAATCTAAGGTCTGTTAATTTATTGAAGCACTTATGATATCTTTGAAAAACAATTTCATGTGTTAAAATGATACGTTTAATACTTCTTTCATTTACAATCTAAGGTTTTATAGCCTAGGAAACTATAAGAAAGTGAATGTTCTGTATAATAATAGTTTAAAAGCATCTTAACTATTGAAAACAAGCGTATTATTACTTAACTAAATGTTTGCAACTTGTTCTTTTCGCTATTAATTGATTGAGAACACTTATGAATGAATATCTTTGAAAACCAATTTCATGTGTTAAAATTGTGTTTTGATATGTTTAACATACTTTTTACAATCTAAGGTCTATTGATTGATTCAAACACTTATGATGATACCTTTGAAAAACCATTTCATGTGTTCAAATTGTATTTTGTTATGTTTAATACTTCTTTTACAATCGAAGGTCTGTTAATTGATTGAAGCACCTATGATATCTTTGAAAAACAATTTCATGTGTTAAAATGATACGTTTAATACTTCTTTCATTTACAATCTAAGGTTTTATAGCCTAGGAAACTATAAGAAAGTGAATGTTTTGTATAATAATAGTTTAAAAGCATCTTAACTATTGAAAACAAGCGTATTATTAATTAACTAAATGTTTGCAACTTGTTCTTTTCGCTATTAATTGATTGAGAACACTTACGAATGAATATCTTTGAAAACCAATTTCATGTGTTAAAATTGTGTTTTGATATGTTTAATATCTCTTTTACAATCTTAGTCTATTAATTGATTGAAACACTTTTATGAATGAATATCTTTGAAAAACAATTTCATGTGTTGAAATTGTGTTTTCATATGTTTAAAATATTTTTTACAATCTAAGGTCTATTGATTGATTCAAACACTTATGATGATAGCTTTGAAAAACCATTTCATGTGTTCAAATTGTATTTTGATAGGTTTAATACTTCTTTTACAATCTAAGGTCTATTAATTGATTGAAGCACTTATGATATCTTTGAAAAACAATTTCATGTGTTAAAATGATACGTTTAATACTTCTTTCATTTACAATCTAAGGTTTTATAGCCTAGGAAACTATAAGAAAGTGAATGTTCTGTATAATAATAGTTCAAAAGCATCATAACTATTGAAAACAAGCGTATTATTAATTAACTAAATGTTTGCAACTTGTTCTTTTCGCTATTAATTGATTGAGAACACTTACGAATGAATATCTTTGAAAACCAATTTCATGTGTTAAAATTGTGTTTTGATATGTTTAATATCTCTTTTACAATCTTAGTCTATTAATTGATTGAAACACTTTTATGAATGAATATCTTTGAAAAACAATTTCATGTGTTGAAATTGTGTTTTCATATGTTTAAAATATTTTTTACAATCTAAGGTCTATTGATTGATTCAAACACTTATGATGATACCTTTGAAAAACCATTTCATGTGTTCAAATTGTATTTTGATATGTTTAATACTTCTTTTACAATCTAAGGTCTATTAATTGATTGAAGCACTTATGATATCTTTGAAAAACAATTTCATGTGTTAAAATGATACCTTTAATACTTCTTTCATTTACAATCTAAGGTTTTATAGCCTAGGAAACTATAAGAAAGTGAATGTTCTGTATAATAATAGTTCAAAAGCATCTTAACTATTGAAAACAAGCGTATTATTAATTAACTAAATGTTTGCAACTTGTTCTTTTCGCTATTAATTGATTGAGAACACTTACGAATGAATATCTTTGAAAACCAATTTCATGTGTTAAAATTGTGTTTTGATATGTTTAATATCTCTTTTACAATCTTAGTCTATTAATTGATTGAAACACTTTTATGAATGAATATCTTTGAAAAACAATTTCATGTGTTGAAATTGTGTTTTCATATGTTTAAAATATTTTTTACAATCTAAGGTCTATTGATTGATTCAAACACTTATGATGATACCTTTGAAAAACCATTTCATGTGTTCAAATTGTATTTTGATATGTTTAATACTTCTTTTACAATCTAAGGTCTGTTAATTTATTGAAGCACTTATGATATCTTTGAAAAACAATTTCATGTGTTAAAATGATACGTTTAATACTTCTTTCATTTACAATCTAAGGTTTTATAGCCTAGGAAACTATAAGAAAGTGAATGTTCTGTATAATAATAGTTTAAAAGCATCTTAACTATTGAAAACAAGCGTATTATTACTTAACTAAATGTTTGCAACTTGTTCTTTTCGCTATTAATTGATTGAGAACACTTATGAATGAATATCTTTGAAAACCAATTTCATGTGTTAAAATTGTGTTTTGATATGTTTAATATCTCTTTTTCAATCTTAGTCTATTAATAGATTGAAACACTTTTATGAATGAATATCTTTCAAAAACAATTTCATGTGTTGAAATTGTGTTTTCATATGTTTAACATATTTTTTACAATCTAAGGTCTATTGATTGATTCAAACACTTATGATGATACCTTTGAAAAACCATTTCATGTGTTCAAATTGTATTTTGGTATGTTTAATACTTCTTTTACAATCGAAGGTCTGTTAATTGATTGAAGCACCTATGATATCTTTGAAAAACAATTTCATGTGTTAAAATGATACGTTTAATACTTCTTTCATTTACAATCTAAGGTTTTATAGCCTAGGAAACTATAAGAAAGTGAATGTTTTGTATAATAATAGTTTAAAAGCATCTTAACTATTGACAACAAGCGTATTATTACTTAACTAAATGTTTGCAACTTGTTCTTTTCGCTATTAATTGATTGAGAACACTTATGAATGAATATCATTGAAAACCAATTTCATGTGTTAAAATTGTGTTTTGATTTGTTTAATATCTGTTTTACAATTTTAGTCTATTAATTGATTGAAACACTTTTATGAATGAATATCTTTGAAAAACAATTTCATGTGTTGAAATTGTGTTTTCATATGTTTAACATATTTTTTACAATCTAAGGTCTATTGATTGATTCAAACACTTATGATGATACCTTTGAAAAACCATTTCATGTGTTCAAATTGTATTTTGATATGTTTAATACTTCTTTTACAATCTAAGGTCTATTAATTGATTGAAGCACTTATGATATCTTTGAAAAACAATTTCATGTGTTAAAATGATACGTTTAATACTTCTTTCATTTACAATCTAAGGTTTTATAGCCTAGGAAACTATAAGAAAGTGAATGTTCTGTATAATAATAGTTCAAAAGCATCATAACTATTGAAAACAAGCGTATTATTAATTAACTAAATGTTTGCAACTTGTTCTTTTCGCTATTAATTGATTGAGAACACTTACGAATGAATATCTTTGAAAACCAATTTCATGTGTTAAAATTGTGTTTTGATATGTTTAATATCTCTTTTACAATCTTAGTCTATTAATTGATTGAAACACTTTTATGAATGAATATCTTTGAAAAACAATTTCATGTGTTGAAATTGTGTTTTCATATGTTTAACATATTTTTTACAATCTAAGGTCTATTGATTGATTCAAACACTTATGATGATACCTTTGAAAAACCATTTCATGTGTTCAAATTGTATTTTGATATGTTTAATACTTCTTTTACAATCTAAGGTCTATTAATTGATTGAAGCACTTATGATATCTTTGAAAAACAATTTCATGTGTTAAAATGATACCTTTAATACTTCTTTCATTTATAATCTAAGGTTTTATAGCCTAGGAAACTATAAGAAAGTGAATGTTCTGTATAATAATAGTTCAAAAGCATCTTAACTATTGAAAACAAGCGTATTATTAATTAACTAAATGTTTGCAACTTGTTCTTTTCGCTATTAATTGATTGAGAACACTTACGAATGAATATCTTTGAAAACCAATTTCATGTGTTAAAATTGTGTTTTGATATGTTTAATATCTCTTTTACAATCTTAGTCTATTAATTGATTGAAACACTTTTATGAATGAATATCTTTGAAAAACAATTTCATGTGTTGAAATTGTGTTTTCATATGTTTAAAATATTTTTTACAATCTAAGGTCTATTGATTGATTCAAACACTTATGATGATAGCTTTGAAAAACCATTTCATGTGTTCAAATTGTATTTTGATATGTTTAATACTTCTTTTACAATCTAAGGTCTGTTAATTTATTGAAGCACTTATGATATCTTTGAAAAACAATTTCATGTGTTAAAATGATACGTTTAATACTTCTTTCATTTACAATCTAAGGTTTTATAGCCTAGGAAACTATAAGAAAGTGAATGTTCTGTATAATAATAGTTTAAAAGCATCTTAACTATTGAAAACAAGCGTATTATTACTTAACTAAATGTTTGCAACTTGTTCTTTTCGCTATTAATTGATTGAGAACACTTATGAATGAATATCTTTGAAAACCAATTTCATGTGTTAAAATTGTGTTTTGATATGTTTAATATCTCTTTTTCAATCTTAGTCTATTAATAGATTGAAACACTTTTATGAATGAATATCTTTCAAAAACAATTTCATGTGTTGAAATTGTGTTTTCATATGTTTAACATATTTTTTACAATCTAAGGTCTATTGATTGATTCAAACACTTATGATGATACCTTTGAAAAACCATTTCATGTGTTCAAATTGTATTTTGGTATGTTTAATACTTCTTTTACAATCGAAGGTCTGTTAATTGATTGAAGCACCTATGATATCTTTGAAAAACAATTTCATGTGTTAAAATGATACGTTTAATACTTCTTTCATTTACAATCTAAGGTTTTATAGCCTAGGAAACTATAAGAAAGTGAATGTTTTGTATAATAATAGTTTAAAAGCATCTTAACTATTGACAACAAGCGTATTATTACTTAACTAAATGTTTGCAACTTGTTCTTTTCGCTATTAATTGATTGAGAACACTTATGAATGAATATCATTGAAAACCAATTTCATGTGTTAAAATTGTGTTTTGATTTGTTTAATATCTGTTTTACAATCTTAGTCTATTAATTGATTGAAACACTTTTATGAATGAATATCTTTCAAAAACAATTTCATGTGTTGAAATTGTGTTTTCATATGTTTAACATATTTTTTACAATCTAAGGTCTATTGATTGATTCAAACACTTATGATGATACCTTTGAAAAACCATTTCATGTGTTCAAATTGTATTTTGATATGTTTAATACTTCTTTTACAATCTAAGCTCTATTAATTGATTGAAGCACTTATGATATCTTTGAAAAACAATTTCATGTGTTAAAATGATACGTTTAATACTTCTTTCATTTACAATCTAAGGTTTTATAGCCTAGGAAACTATAAGAAAGTGAATGTTCTGTATAATAATAGTTCAAAAGCATCTTAACTATTGAAAACAAGCGTATTATTAATTAACTAAATGTTTGCAACTTGTTCTTTTCGCTATTAATTGATTGAGAACACTTACGAATGAATATCTTTGAAAACCAATTTCATGTGTTAAAATTGTGTTTTGATATGTTTAATATCTCTTTTACAATCTTAGTCTATTAATTGATTGAAACACTTTTATGAATGAATATCTTTGAAAAACAATTTCATGTGTTGAAATTGTGTTTTCATATGTTTAAAATATTTTTTACAATCTAAGGTCTATTGATTGATTCAAACACTTATGATGATAGCTTTGAAAAACCATTTCATGTGTTCAAATTGTATTTTGATATGTTTAATACTTCTTTTACAATCTAAGGTCTGTTAATTTATTGAAGCACTTATGATATCTTTGAAAAACAATTTCATGTGTTAAAATGATACGTTTAATACTTCTTTCATTTACAATCTAAGGTTTTATAGCCTAGGAAACTATAAGAAAGTGAATGTTCTGTATAATAATAGTTTAAAAGCATCTTAACTATTGAAAACAAGCGTATTATTACTTAACTAAATGTTTGCAACTTGTTCTTTTCGCTATTAATTGATTGAGAACACTTATGAATGAATATCTTTGAAAACCAATTTCATGTGTTAAAATTGTGTTTTGATATGTTTAATATCTCTTTTTCAATCTTAGTCTATTAATAGATTGAAACACTTTTATGAATGAATATCTTTCAAAAACAATTTCATGTGTTGAAATTGTGTTTTCATATGTTTAACATATTTTTTACAATCTAAGGTCTATTGATTGATTCAAACACTTATGATGATACCTTTGAAAAACCATTTCATGTGTTCAAATTGTATTTTGGTATGTTTAATACTTCTTTTACAATCGAAGGTCTGTTAATTGATTGAAGCACCTATGATATCTTTGAAAAACAATTTCATGTGTTAAAATGATACGTTTAATACTTCTTTCATTTACAATCTAAGGTTTTATAGCCTAGGAAACTATAAGAAAGTGAATGTTTTGTATAATAATAGTTTAAAAGCATCTTAACTATTGACAACAAGCGTATTATTACTTAACTAAATGTTTGCAACTTGTTCTTTTCGCTATTAATTGATTGAGAACACTTATGAATGAATATCATTGAAAACCAATTTCATGTGTTAAAATTGTGTTTTGTTTAATACTTCTTTTTTACAATCTAAGGTTTTTAGCCTAGGAAACTATAAGAAAGTGAATGTTTTGTATTAAGTTTAAAAGCATCTTAACTATTGACAACAAGCGTATTATTACTTAACTAAATGTTTGCAACTTGTTCTTTTCGCTATTAATTGATTGAGAACACTTATGAATGAATATCATTGAAAACCAATTTCATGTGTTAAAATTGTGTTTTGATTTGTTTAATATCTGTTTTACAATCTTAGTCTATTAATTGATTGAAACACTTTTATGAATGAATATCTTTCAAAAACAATTTCATGTGTTGAAATTGTGTTTTCATATGTTTAACATATTTTTTACAATCTAAGGTCTATTGATTGATTCAAACACTTATGATGATACCTTTGAAAAACCATTTCATGTGTTCAAATTGTATTTTGATATGTTTAATACTTCTTTTACAATCTAAGCTCTATTAATTGATTGAAGCACTTATGATATCTTTGAAAAACAATTTCATGTGTTAAAATGATACGTTTAATACTTCTTTCATTTACAATCTAAGGTTTTATAGCCTAGGAAACTATAAGAAAGTGAATGTTCTGTATAATAATAGTTCAAAAGCATCATAACTATTGAAAACAAGCGTATTATTAATTAACTAAATGTTTGCAACTTGTTCTTTTCGCTATTAATTGATTGAGAACACTTACGAATGAATATCTTTGAAGACCAATTTCATGTGTTAAAATTGTGTTTTGATATGTTTAATATCTCTTTTACAATCTTAGTCTATTAATTGATTGAAACACTTTTATGAATGAATATCTTTGAAAAACAATTTCATGTGTTGAAATTGTGTTTTCATATGTTTAACATATTTTTTACAATCTAAGGTCTATTGATTGATTCAAACACTTATGATGATACCTTTGAAAAACCATTTCATGTGTTCAAATTGTATTTTGATATGTTTAATACTTCTTTTACAATCTAAGGTCTGTTAATTTATTGAAGCACTTATGATATCTTTGAAAAACAATTTCATGTGTTAAAATGAGACGTTTAATACTTCTTTCATTTACAATCTAAGGTTTTATAGCCTAGGAAACTATAAGAAAGTGAATGTTCTGTATAATAATAGTTTAAAAGCATCTTAACTATTGAATACAAGCGTATTATTACTTAACTAAATGTTTGCAACTTGTTCTTTTCGCTATTAATTGATTGAGAACACTTATGAATGAATATCTTTGAAAACCAATTTCATGTGTTAAAATTGTGTTTTGATATGTTTAATATCTCTTTTTCAATCTTAGTCTATTAATTGATTGAAACACTTTTATGAATGAATATCTTTGAAAAACAATTTCATGTGTTGAAATTGTGTTTTCATATGTTTAACATACTTTTTACAATCTAAGGTCTATTGATTGATTCAAACACTTATGATGATACCTTTGAAAAACCATTTCATGTGTTCAAATTGTATTTTGTTATGTTTAATACTTCTTTTATAATCGAAGGTCTGTTAATTGATTGAAGCACCTATGATATCTTTGAAAAACAATTTCATGTGTTAAAATGATACGTTTAATACTTCTTTCATTTACAATCTAAGGTTTTATAGCCTAGGAAACTATAAGAAAGTGAATGTTTTGTATAATAATAGTTTAAAAGCATCTTAACTATTGAAAACAAGCGTATTATTACTTAACTAAATGTTTGCAACTTGTTCTTTTCGCTATTAATTGATTGAGAACACTTACGAATGAATATCTTTGAAAACCAATTTCATGTGTTAAAATTGTGTTTTGATATGTTTAATATCTCTTTTACAATCTTAGTCTATTAATTGATTGAAACACTTTTATGAATGAATATCTTTGAAAAACAATTTCATGTGTTGAAATTGTGTTTTCATATGTTTAAAATATTTTTTACAATCTAAGGTCTATTGATTGATTCAAACACTTATGATGATAGCTTTGAAAAACCATTTCATGTGTTCAAATTGTATTTTGATATGTTTAATACTTCTTTTACAATCTAAGGTCTGTTAATTTATTGAAGCACTTATGATATCTTTGAAAAACAATTTCATGTGTTAAAATGATACGTTTAATACTTCTTTCATTTACAATCTAAGGTTTTATAGCCTAGGAAACTATAAGAAAGTGAATGTTCTGTATAATAATAGTTTAAAAGCATCTTAACTATTGAAAACAAGCGTATTATTACTTAACTAAATGTTTGCAACTTGTTCTTTTCGCTATTAATTGATTGAGAACACTTATGAATGAATATCTTTGAAAACCAATTTCATGTGTTAAAATTGTGTTTTGATATGTTTAATATCTCTTTTTCAATCTTAGTCTATTAATAGATTGAAACACTTTTATGAATGAATATCTTTGAAAAACAATTTCATGTGTTGAAATTGTGTTTTCATATGTTTAACATATTTTTTACAATCTAAGGTCTATTGATTGATTCAAACACTTATGATGATACCTTTGAAAAACCATTTCATGTGTTCAAATTGTATTTTGGTATGTTTAATACTTCTTTTACAATCGAAGGTCTGTTAATTGATTGAAGCACCTATGATATCTTTGAAAAACAATTTCATGTGTTAAAATGATACGTTTAATACTTCTTTCATTTACAATCTAAGGTTTTATAGCCTAGGAAACTATAAGAAAGTGAATGTTCTGTATAATAATAGTTTAAAAGCATCTTAACTATTGAAAACAAGCGTATTATTACTTAACTAAATGTTTGCAACTTGTTCTTTTCGCTATTAATTGATTGAGAACACTTATGAATGAATATCATTGAAAACCAATTTCATGTGTTAAAATTGTGTTTTGATTTGTTTAATATCTGTTTTACAATCTTAGTCTATTAATTGATTGAAACACTTTTATGAATGAATATCTTTCAAAAACAATTTCATGTGTTGAAATTGTGTTTTCATATGTTTAACATATTTTTTACAATCTAAGGTCTATTGATTGATTCAAACACTTATGATGATACCTTTGAAAAACCATTTCATGTGTTCAAATTGTATTTTGATATGTTTAATACTTCTTTTACAATCTAAGGTCTATTAATTGATTGAAGCACTTATGATATCTTTGAAAAACAATTTCATGTGTTAAAATGATACGTTTAATACTTCTTTCATTTACAATCTAAGGTTTTATAGCCTAGGAAACTATAAGAAAGTGAATGTTCTGTATAATAATAGTTCAAAAGCATCATAACTATTGAAAACAAGCGTATTATTAATTAACTAAATGTTTGCAACTTGTTCTTTTCGCTATTAATTGATTGAGAACACTTACGAATGAATATCTTTGAAGACCAATTTCATGTGTTAAAATTGTGTTTTGATATGTTTAATATCTCTTTTACAATCTTAGTCTATTAATTGATTGAAACACTTTTATGAATGAATATCTTTGAAAAACAATTTCATGTGTTGAAATTGTGTTTTCATATGTTTAACATATTTTTTACAATCTAAGGTCTATTGATTGATTCAAACACTTATGATGATACCTTTGAAAAACCATTTCATGTGTTCAAATTGTATTTTGATATGTTTAATACTTCTTTTACAATCTAAGGTCTGTTAATTTATTGAAGCACTTATGATATCTTTGAAAAACAATTTCATGTGTTAAAATGAGACGTTTAATACTTCTTTCATTTACAATCTAAGGTTTTATAGCCTAGGAAACTATAAGAAAGTGAATGTTCTGTATAATAATAGTTTAAAAGCATCTTAACTATTGAATACAAGCGTATTATTACTTAACTAAATGTTTGCAACTTGTTCTTTTCGCTATTAATTGATTGAGAACACTTATGAATGAATATCTTTGAAAACCAATTTCATGTGTTAAAATTGTGTTTTGATATGTTTAATATCTCTTTTTCAATCTTAGTCTATTAATTGATTGAAACACTTTTATGAATGAATATCTTTGAAAAACAATTTCATGTGTTGAAATTGTGTTTTCATATGTTTAACATACTTTTTACAATCTAAGGTCTATTGATTGATTCAAACACTTATGATGATACCTTTGAAAAACCATTTCATGTGTTCAAATTGTATTTTGTTATGTTTAATACTTCTTTTATAATCGAAGGTCTGTTAATTGATTGAAGCACCTATGATATCTTTGAAAAACAATTTCATGTGTTAAAATGATACGTTTAATACTTCTTTCATTTACAATCTAAGGTTTTATAGCCTAGGAAACTATAAGAAAGTGAATGTTTTGTATAATAATAGTTTAAAAGCATCTTAACTATTGAAAACAAGCGTATTATTACTTAACTAAATGTTTGCAACTTGTTCTTTTCGCTATTAATTGATTGAGAACACTTATGAATGAATATCATTGAAAACCAATTTCATGTGTTAAAATTGTGTTTTGATTTGTTTAATATCTGTTTTACAATCTTAGTCTATTAATTGATTGAAACACTTTTATGAATGAATATCTTTGAAAAACAATTTCATGTGTTGTAATTGTGTTTTCATATGTTTAACATATTTTTTACAATCTAAGGTCTATTGATTGATTCAAACACTTATGATGATACCTTTGAAAAACCATTTCATGTGTTCAAATTGTATTTTGATATGTTTAATACTTCTTTTACAATCTAAGGTCTATTAATTGATTGAAGCACTTATGATATCTTTGAAAAACAATTTCATGTGTTAAAATGATACCTTTAATACTTCTTTCATTTACAATCTAAGGTTTTATAGCCTAGGAAACTATAAGAAAGTGAATGTTCTGTATAAAAATAGTTCAAAAGCATCTTAACTATTGAAAACAAGCGTATTATTAATTAACTAAATGTTTGCAACTTGTTCTTTTCGCTATTAATTGATTGAGAACACTTACGAATGAATATCTTTGAAAACCAATTTCATGTGTTAAAATTGTGTTTTGATATGTTTAATATCTCTTTTACAATCTTAGTCTATTAATTGATTGAAACACTTTTATGAATGAATATCTTTGAAAAACAATTTCATGTGTTGAAATTGTGTTTTCATATGTTTAAAATATTTTTTACAATCTAAGGTCTATTGATTGATTCAAACACTTATGATGATAGCTTTGAAAAACCATTTCATGTGTTCAAATTGTATTTTGATATGTTTAATACTTCTTTTACAATCTAAGGTCTGTTAATTTATTGAAGCACTTATGATATCTTTGAAAAACAATTTCATGTGTTAAAATGATACGTTTAATACTTCTTTCATTTACAATCTAAGGTTTTATAGCCTAGGAAACTATAAGAAAGTGAATGTTCTGTATAATAATAGTTTAAAAGCATCTTAACTATTGAAAACAAGCGTATTATTACTTAACTAAATGTTTGCAAGTTGTTCTTTTCGCTATTAATTGATTGAGAACACTTATGAATGAATATCTTTGAAAACCAATTTCATGTGTTAAAATTGTGTTTTGATATGTTTAATATCTCGTTTTCAATCTTAGTCTATTAATTGATTGAAACACTTTTATGAATGAATATCTTTGAAAAACAATTTCATGTGTTGAAATTGTGTTTTCATATGTTTAACATATTTTTTACAATCTAAGGTCTATTGATTGATTCAAACACTTATGATGATACCTTTGAAAAACCATTTCATGTGTTCAAATTGTATTTTGGTATGTTTAATACTTCTTTTACAATCGCAGGTCTGTTAATTGATTGAAGCACCTATGATATCTTTGAAAAACAATTTCATGTCTTAAAATGATACGTTTAATACTTCTTTCATTTACAATCTAAGGTTTTATAGCCTAGGAAACTATAAGAAAGTGAATGTTTTGTATAATAATAGTTTAAAAGCATCTTAACTATTGAAAACAAGCGTATTATTACTTAACTAAATGTTTGCAACTTGTTCTTTTCGCTATTAATTGATTGAGAACACTTATGAATGAATATCATTGAAAACCAATTTCATGTGTTAAAATTGTGTTTTGATTTGTTTAATATCTGTTTTACAATCTTAGTCTATTAATTGATTGAAACAGTTTTATGAATGAATATCTTTGAAAAACAATTTCATGTGTTGAAATTGTGTTTTCATATGTTTAACATATTTTTTACAATCTAAGGTCTATTGATTGATTCAAACACTTATGATGATACGTTTGAAAAACCATTTCATGTGTTCAAATTGTATTTTGATATGTTTAATACTTCTTTTACAATCTAAGGTCTATTAATTGATTGAAGCACTTATGATATCTTTGAATAACAATTTCATGTGTTAAAATGATACGTTTAATACTTCTTTCATTTACAATCTAAGGTTTTATTGCCTAGGAAACTATAAGGAAGTGAATGTTCTGTATAATAATAGTTTAAAAGCATCTTAACTATTGAAAACAAGCGTATTATTACTTAACTAAATGTTTGCAACTTGTTCTTTTCGCTATTAATTGATTGAGAACACTTATGAATGAATATCTTTGAAAACCAATTTCATGTGTTAAAATTGTGTTTTGATATGTTTAATATCTCTTTTTCAATCTTAGTCTATTAATTGATTGAAACACTTTTATGAATGAATATCTTTGAAAAACAATTTCATGTGTTGAAATTGTGTTTTCATATGTTTAACATATTTTTTACAATCTAAGGTCTATTGATTGATTCAAACACTTATGATGATACCTTTGAAAAACCATTTCATGTGTTCAAATTGTATTTTGGTATGTTTAATACTTCTTTTACAATCGAAGGTCTGTTAATTGATTGAAGCACCTATGATATCTTTGAAAAACAATTTCATGTGTTAAAATGATACGTTTAATACTTCTTTCATTTACAATCTAAGGTTTTATAGCCTAGGAAACTATAAGAAAGTGAATGTTCTGTATAATAATAGTTTAAAAGCATCTTAACTATTGAAAACAAGCGTATTATTACTTAACTAAATGTTTGCAACTTGTTCTTTTCGCTATTAATTGATTGAGAACACTTATGAATGAATATCTTTGAAAACCAATTTCATGTGTTAAAATTGTGTTTTGATATGTTTAATATCTCTTTTACAATCTTAGTCTATTAATTGATTGAAACACTTTTATGAATGAATATCTTTCAAAAACAATTTCATGTGTTGACATTGTGTTTTCATATGTTTAACATATTTTTTACAATCTAAGGTCTATTGATTGATTTAAACACTTATGATGATACCTTGGAAAAACCATTTCATGTGTTCAAATTGTATTTTGATATGTTTAATACTTCTTTTACAATATAAGGTCTGTTAATTGATTGAAGCACTTATGATATCTTTGAAAAACAATTTCATGTGTTAAAATGATACGTTTAATACTTCTTTCATCTACAATCTAAGGTTTTATAGCCTAGGAAACTATAAGAAAGTGAATGTTCTGTATAATAATAGTCTAAAAGCATCTTAACTATTGAAAACAAGCGTATTATTACTTAACTAAATGTTTGCAACTTGTTTTTTTCGCTATTAATTGATTGAGAACACTTATGAATGAATATCCTTGCAAACCAATTTCATTTGTTAAAATGATACGTTTAATACTTCTTTCATTTACAATCTAAGGTTTTATTGCCTAGGAAACTATAAGGAAGTGAATGTTCTGTATAATAATAGTTTAAAAGCATCTTAACTATTGAAAACAAGCGTATTATTACTTAACTAAATGTTTGCAACTTGTTCTTTTCGCTATTAATTGATTGAGAACACTTATGAATGAATATCTTTGAAAACCAATTTCATGTGTTAAAATTGTGTTTTGATATGTTTAATATCTCTTTTACAATCTTAGTCTATTAATTGATTGAAACACTTTTATGAATGAATATCTTTCAAAAACAATTTCATGTGTTGACATTGTGTTTTCATATGTTTAACATATTTTTTACAATCTAAGGTCTATTGATTGATTTAAACACTTATGATGATACCTTGGAAAAACCATTTCATGTGTTCAAATTGTATTTTGATATGTTTAATACTTCTTTTACAATCTAAGGTCTGTTAATTTATTAAAGCACTTATGATATCTTTGAAAAACAATTTCATGTGTTAAAATGATACGTTTAATACTTCTTTCATCTACAATCTAAGGTTTTATAGCCTAGGAAACTATAAGAAAGTGAATGTTCTGTATAATAATAGTCTAAAAGCATCTTAACTATTGAAAACAAGCGTATTATTACTTAACTAAATGTTTGCAACTTGTTCTTTTCGCTATTAATTGATTGAGAACACTTATGAATGAATATCCTTGAAAACCAATTTCATTTGTTAAAATGATACGTTTAATACTTCTTTCATTTACAATCTAAGGTTTTATTGCCTAGGAAACTATAAGGAAGTGAATGTTCTGTATAATAATAGTTTAAAAGCATCTTAACTATTGAAAACAAGCGTATTATTACTTAACTAAATGTTTGCAACTTGTTCTTTTCGCTATTAATTGATTGAGAACACTTATGAATGAATATCTTTGAAAACCAATTTCATGTGTTAAAATTGTGTTTTGATATGTTTAATATCTCTTTTACAATCTTAGTCTATTAATTGATTGAAACACTTTTATGAATGAATATCTTTCAAAAACAATTTCATGTGTTGACATTGTGTTTTCATATGTTTAACATATTTTTTACAATCTAAGGTCTATTGATTGATTCAAACACTTATGATGATACCTTGGAAAAACCATTTCATGTGTTCAAATTGTATTTTGATATGTTTAATACTTCTTTTACAATCTAAGGTCTGTTAATTTATTGAAGCACTTATGATATCTTTGAAAAACAATTTCATGTGTTAAAATGATACGTTTAATACTTCTTCCATTTACAATCTAAGGTTTTATAGCCTAGGAAACTATAAGAAAGTGAATGTTCTGTATAATAATAGTTTAAAAGCATCTTAACTATTGAAATGAAGCGTATTATTACTTAACTAAATGTTTGCAACTTGTTCTTTTCGCTATTAACTGATTGAGAACACTTATGAATGAATATCCTTGAAAACCAATTTCATTTGTTAAAATGATACGTTTAATACTTCTTTCATTTACAATCTAAGGTTTTATTGCCTAGGAAACTATAAGGAAGTGAATGTTCTGTATAATAATAGTTTAAAAGCATCTTAACTATTGAAAACAAGAGTATTATTACTTAACTAAATGTTTGCAACTTGTTCTTTTCGCTATTAATTGATTGAGAACACTTATGAATGAATATCTTTGAAAACCAATTTCATGTGTTAAAATTGTGTTTTGATATGTTTAATATCTCTTTTACAATCTTAGTCTATTAATTGATTGAAACACTTTTATGAATGAATACCTTTGAAAAACAATTTCATGTGTTGAAATTGTGTTTTCATATGTTTAATATATTTTTTACAATCTAAGGTCTATTGATTGATTCAAACACTTATGATGATACCTTTGAAAAACCATTTCATGTGTTCAAATTGTATTTTGATATGTTTAATACTTCTTTTACAATCTAAGGTCTGTTAATTGATTGAAGCACTTATGATATCTTTGAAAAACAATTTCATGTGTTAAAATGATACGTTTAATACTTCTTTCATTTACAATCTAATGTTTTATAGCCTAGGAAACTATAAGAAAGTGAATGTTCTGTATAATAATAGTTTAAAAGCATCTTAACTCACTACAAAAAAAAATCACTTTTAGCGACCACCAAATTCGGTTGCTAAAATCACTATAATCGGTCGCTAATCATATCTGCGACCGAAACAGTCACCAAATACAGATGGAAGCGAAAACCCTGATCGCAAAGCCGTTAGCGACCGAATTATAAAGTGGTCGCTAATTTGCAACCGAAATTTCAGTGGCTAAATCGGTCGCAGGGAATTTGGTCACCAAAATTTAGAAATTAAATTAGCAACCGAAAATTCGGTTGCTAAATTTGTCGCAGATAAATTTAGTCACCAAAATTCAAAACCAAATTAGCAACCGAAATTTCGGTGACCAAATCGGTCGCAAAAAATTTGGTCACAGAAATTCAAAACCCAAATTAGGTACCCAAATTTCGGTTGCTAAATCGGTGGCTGAATTAGAAGGTGATAGCGACCACCATTTTCGGTCACTAAAAAGAAATCTTTTGGTGACTATTTTGGTGGCTAAATGGAGACTTCTACAGCGACAGATTTGATTTCGGTGGCTAAATAGCCATCAAATCAAGTTCGGTGGCTATTTTTATTTGTATTATTAATACCTATTTAAAATGGTATTTTGACCATTTTATAAAAAAATTCAGACCTGCTTATAAAGATACTCAAAATTCAATCAAGCTAAATTGTAATGAACTTCAAATACATAGTTTAAGAAGAAGTTGTGCTCAAATTAAAGGTAAATCATACTACACAACTAAAACTGTTGAAAACTAGTTAAAAGAGTCAAATCTATGATATAATTCAACATATAACTAATCTTCTTCTACTGTCATCTCTACTCTGGTCTCCTTTATGATGTCCACTGGTAGTAGGATCTGAAGAGCCTGATGCGGGATTATTCATTTGAATGTGTTGTAGGATGAGTTGCATCTTCTCATCTTGTTTGCGCATGCGTTCACTTTGCTCTTCATGAGTTTTCATCAATAACTCCATCTTTTCTTCAAGTGTCCGCTCCTTGACACGTTTTGTCATAAGTTCATCATTTAGCTTTTGAATAATCTCACGCATTTCTTCTATTTGATGGACTACTGGAGCTTGACTTGCAACAGAGTGAGGACTTGTTGAACTATTAAACCTTTTGCTCAATACACCAAGACCATAAACATTCCCTTTTTTATTTCCACTTCCAACAACATCGATGTATATTTCATTGTCATCAATAAAGGCAACATGAGAGTTTTGCGAAGATGCGCTTTCAAGCATTTGCTGTTGTTGGGCTTCTTCTCGACGTTTCTTATATTTCTCCTGAAAATGAAGTCAAATTGATTATTGCGAAGAAAACATATAGTAAAAATTAAACTATAACAAATTTTAAACATACCGCAAGGTCGCGAGTCTTGTCATTGACCCATTGTCCAGTCTTCAATTTCTTTGTTCTCTCTACAACCTCCCAAGAAGTTGGTTGTCGTTCAAGCTCTTTAGTCTACATAAATTCAATAAAAAGATATAATAGATTGTATTTAAATTAAATATAGAAAGAGAAGAAATATAATAATATTACCATTTTCTCAAAGTGAGCTGCGGTAGATATGGAACCACCACAGTAGGCTGAGGCTCCCTTCTCAACAGCCCGATTCGCCTTGGCAATAGCACTCTTGATGGAGGAAGGCCCAAGCTCACCACACTATGAAAGCCAAGCTTCCAAGACCAAGACCGTCTAGCCTTCACAAAGAAGCGTCTAGCCTTCCAAAAGGAGCGTCTAGCCTCACAAGGAGCGTCTAGCCTCACAAAGGGAGCGTCTAGCCATGATGAGGAGCGTCTAGGCCAAGGCTACATGAGGAGCATCTATGAAGAGTCCTAGACCGTCTAGCTTCACACACACAAGGGCCAAAGCTACGGTTTGGGAGAGAAAAGGCTTTGTTGCATAAAAGGCCCATTAGGGGTACTTAGTAAGATAGGTAGTGTAGAAAGAACTTTGTGAAGGAAACCTTCTAGAACCTAGGGTTGTGTGGCCGGTCATTGCATGGCACATGGCTTAGAATTTAGATTTAATTTTGGTTTTCTTTTCCTTAGAAATGTAGCTTAACATTTAAGCCCAAATAGCCTATAAATAGGAAGGCTATCTCTTTGTATTGGACAAGTTTATTTGAGTATTGTTATGCTGCCCATTTTGTGCACTAGCTTTACTTCTCCTAGAAATCTAGGCTATAAACTTCACTCCTTTCACCAATCTCCATAGAGCTGGCCGAACCTCTCTATCCCATACTCATCATGCACCTTCAAAGCCATCACAACTCTTAGGAGGGCTTTGTTTCACTCACCCATTGCTTCCGCATCCATTTTACTACTTTGATTCAAGAAGAACACATGAAATGCCATCAACTCTTGTTCTGGAATTCTGTAGAACTCCAATGCTGGTCCAAGGTTGCTCGAACAAGTTGTGGAATCCAGGTCCCCTTATCTTGACCATGCCTAACTTTACTCATAGCATTTTTAAAGATACGGGAGGCTTTTGTATCAAAAATGGATCTAATGAGTTGGTCTTGTTCCATATCCCACCTATACTCTTTCTGCATGTAAAATAAATTAGAAGAAAAACATTGTAGAAAAATAAAATATCATTTTAAATGTAATCATAACTCAAATTACCTTGAACTCTCCAAACCATCTATCTCTAAGCTCAAGACGAACCTTCTTCCATGTGGGACTGGGTTCATCATATTTTTGCTTGATGATTCGTGAGATTACATTAGAAGGTCCATTTGCAGGTGAAAAACTATGTTCAAAACATATTGTCAAAATGATATATGAAAAATAGATCATATTTACGAATTACAATTAGATTAAAATATACTTACTCTCCTCTTTCTGCATGAAGCCAGGGTCTTTGATCAACTACATTACCAGACTCATTGTCAGGTGTAAGAGAGTCTTGTATTGGTGAAGGTTGATTCATAGTTGGCTCTGTAGAAAAGGTAGTAGGATTTGATTCTCCTACATGATGTTCAATATCTTGTCCGTGAAGTGTAGGAAGTGGGGCGGCTCCTTCATAAATAGGATGTGTAGACTCCATAGTTGTTGGAAGAACAAACGAAGGGGGAATGTTGGTATTGGGTAAAGATATATCATCAACACGAACACCTCGACCACCACGATTAGGTGGTCTACGACCACCACCTCTACCCCTTGGTGTCATCTGCAAGTAAAGAATATTACATATATGAGATGTAATTAATACAATAATCAAAGTGGATCAATCAGTTTTGAATAAACAAATAAAGTAATCATGATCAAAAGACTCAAACCTGATTGTGTTTTCTACAACCAAATATGTCAGTTATCTTCCCTGTTATTCACTACAATTATGGGAAACCACAATAAAATTAATGTTAAACATAATTTGGACAAGGTATACAATCAATTTTAATGCATGAATTACCGAAGAGGTATCTGTGTCACTGAAATCACTCTCAATGTTATCCTCACTTGAAATGTATTCCTCCTCGTATTGTTCATCTATGTTTGTTTCATTTAGTAATTGTATATCTATTTCTTCTCCCTCCCCATCAACATCAGCAAGAGAATCATGAATGAATTCTGGATCAACATGTAGCACTACTTCAAGTTGTAGAAGCTCATCATCTTGGTATGGAGTGTCATGCTCAACTTCACTTACTGTGTTATCAATGATTCTAATACGAGCTTTTGTTTTAATTACTCCCAACCAACCTTGGTGTCCCTCTGGACATTTGGTGTAATAAACTTGCTCTGCCTGTTGGGCAAATATGAATGGATCATATGCTTTATTATATCTCCGTGATTCTTTTACTTGAACGATCCCATAGTTCTTATCTACTTTGGTTCCTATATTAGGAGTATTATCAAACCATTCACACTGGAAGAGAACTACATTCATTATTGGAAAGCCAGTATACTCCAATTGAATAATATTAGACAATATTCCATAAAAATCTGACTCTGATTGACCATTGGTTCCTCGTACATAAACACCATAGTTAGTGGAATTCATGCCTTCACTCCAAAGAACAGTGTGAAATTTGTATCCATTGATAACATAGATAGACCATGATTGAACTTTTCTCTTAGGACCCCATGCCAAGTTAACCAATAATGGATCTTCAATATTATTTTCTGGATTTAGAACCTAAACAAAAGATTATAAATTACACAATGTCTATCTAAAAGTAAAATTTGTATAAAAGGCAAATTAAAAACATACATATTGTTTGAACCATGTAGCAAAATAGGATGAAATGTATTGGCCAATTTGAGCTTCTGAAGTAGTAGGACTAATCTCTCTTAAATATTCAACATAAATACTGCAACAAAGAAATTGATTATTCAAACCTCATGCAACATAATTAACTTTCTTTTCAAATGAGTGAACATTGTCTTACTCAAAGTATGGTTGAACCTCTTCACAATTTTGAAGAACATACAATTGGGCAGCATCAAAGTCTTTTTGATTTAGATAATATGTCATGCATTTTCCGATTTCTCTTCCTGGATAATTGAAAATTGAAATAAGAGGAGCACGTGAAGAACCCTCGCCTACTTTAAGATTACGAGGGATCCTAGTCCTTCTTGTTTCAACATGATCAGGATAATAAAATGAGGCAAATGTAGATGTTTCCTCCACCAAGTAAGCTTCACAAATAGAGCCTTCCACCCTCGCTTTATTTTTTACTTTTTTTTTTAGGGAGTGTAAGAACCTAAAAAAGAATATGGATGTACATAATTTTAAATATTAAATAAATAAACAACAAATATTATAATAGTGATTAGTAATTTTATACCTCTCAAATGGATACATCCAACGATATTGGACTGGACCACCAACTTTTGCCTCGTAAGGTAGATGAATTGGAAGATGTTCCATGGAATCAAAGAAGCTTGGTGGAAATATTTGTTCCAATTTACACAATAACACAGGAATATTTTCTTCCATAACTCTTAGGTGTTCAACATTTAGTGTTGTCGAACTTAATTCTCTGAAGAAAAGACTAAGTTCAATAAGAACTTTCCAGATTGATTTTGGTAATGCGTCAAATGCAATTGGAAGCAAACGTTGCATGAACACATGACAATCATGACTTTTCATGCCATGTAACTTGCCTTGATTAAGGTCAACACATCTACCCAAATTGGAAGCATATCCATCTGGAAGCTTCAGTTCTTTAACCCATTTACAAATAAAGACTCTTTGGGATTTCGTAAATGTATATGCTGCTTTTGGTTTGATAAGTTTGCCACCACCAATGTCTTTCAACTCTAGCTCTTTTCGATTGCATATTTGTGCTACATCCAATCGAGCCTTGTTTGTGTCCTTAGTTTTTCCTTTGATATCCATCACAGTGTCAAACACATTCATGAACATATTTCTCTCTGTGTGCATAACATCAATATTGTGACGTAAAAGTTGAGTTTTCCAATATGGCAACCTCCAAAATATACTTTGTTTCTTCCAATTATGTTTAATACCATATTCAGGAATATTTTGTTGTTCTTGTAATTCAGTGCAAACTGGTAAGTGTGCAACCCTATTCCAAATGTCAAGACTAGACAAACGTGGAGGAGGGGGATCAGTCTCAACAAACTTCTTCTTGAATTCCTTTTTATTCTTCCTAAATTGATGATCAGGTGAAAGAAACTGACGATGACAGTCAAAAAAGGATATCTTGTGGCTATGACTAAGATAAAAAGCCTTTGTTCTTTCCATGCATATAGGGCAAGAAAGTCTACCAGAAGTCATCCAACCCGATAACATGCCGTAAGCTGGAAAGTCATTAATTGTCCACATCAAAGCAGCTTTCATCATAAAATTTTGCCTTAGTGACACGTCATAAGTCAATATCCCTTCAGTCCACAAGGTGCATAAGTCATCTATAAGTGGTTGCAAGAACACATCAATCTTATGCTTTGGATTTGAAGGACCTGGAACTAAGATTGTCAAAAACATAAACTCTCTCTTCATGCACATGGAAGGCGGAAGGTTGTATGGGGTTAGGATAACTGGCCAACAAGAATAACTTTTTCCATATTGACCAAAAGGATTAAACCCATCTGCACATAAACCTAATCTGACATTTCTTGGGTCTTGACTAAAATCTGGATGCATTCTATCAAAATGCTTCCAAGCTTCTCCATCAGATGGATGAGACAAAATAGACGGGTCCCTTTGATTCTCACTATACCATCTCATGTGAGGTGCAGTTGCCATTGAAGAGTATAACCTTCTAAGTCTAGGAATGATGGGAAAGTACCACATTTTCTTAACAACAATTTTCTTTTCAATTCCCCTCCTAGTGACTGTCTTATATCGCTCCATTCCACAAATAAAGCAATTAGTTATACTTTTATGACAATGTTCCCTATAATACAACATGCATCCTTTTGGACAACAATCAATTTTCGTACAACCCAAACCCAATTTTTCCACTGACTTCTTAGCTTGGAAAAAATTATTAACCATTCGATGATCTTTGGGCATAGTCTTCCCCATAAGTTGGACCATTCTATTGAAACAACCTTCAGACATATTATAATCAGATTTCAAGCTTAGAGCTTCCAAAGAAGCTGACAATTCTGAGTGATTCTCGCATCCTTCCCACAAGGGTGCTTGTGCAGCAGCAAGCATGTTAAAAAAATTTCGAGTTTCAAGATCAGGATTTTCCTCCATGTACTCAGATCCGATAACACTCTCTGGTTGCATGCAATGTGCATTTGAGGGCCCCACATGATCCATTACCATTTGATGGAAACGACCTAATTCTTCTCTTTGTTCACAAGTTCCATAACATGAACTCGCAACATCCATTGGGGGAGATTGTGGCAATTCTTCACCATGATTTGTCCACCAATAATAATTAGGCATGAATCCCTCTTGATAAAGATCCCACCCAACTTGATCCACATACTTGAAAACTTTACAACTACATTTAATACAAGGACATCTTAACATTTCACCTTGTTCTTGAAACTTTTCTTGACTAATAACATATTGTAGGAACTCATACACTCCTTCTCTAAATTCCTCTATTAGATGTTTGTTTCTGTCCAATCTTTTATACATCCACTTTCTACCTTCTGGGATTTCCATTAATGCAATCTGACTACAACAAATTCCTAATGTATAAACTTCTTTTAAAAGAGAGAAAACAGGACACTGAATGGAGAAAGTAAAAAATGCAAATATGAAAGTATTGTGTTAACAAGAAGAGAAGCATACCTTTGTTGGTTCACTTTGTAACTGATCTTGAAAGGAGGTACTACTATTTATATAGAGGTGCTGCTATTTATATATTTTTCCTGTAGACAAGAGAGGTGAAGAAAGTCATATTGAATCAAAAGTTCATTAAAAAAATTAGCACCTCTTTTCATGAGCCTACAGTTTGGTGATTGAATGACATAGTAGAATTAGGTATTGGAATAATCAATCATATTTATATACACAATCAACATGCAGAATTGATACCAATAGCTGAAGCCATTGGCATTTGCAACCTGAATTTTGAAATGTCTAATAATAACTTGGTACTGAAAAGGCACATAGACACGCACAGTGCACATGTGATTTTCATGTCCTCATGCATTGTGCAGTTTTAAAAAGATGAGTGTCAATTAAAGAGTTCCTGGCATAACATTCATTAGCTACCTAATTAAAAAAACAGCACCCACTCATATAAGACATACTCTAAATGATTTTGCAGTCATGAAGATACAGTCAAGGATAAAATAATTATTGATCAAATTCTTATTAATTTGCGTGGTGGTTATCATAGATAAAATGAAGAGATTTTAAATCCTAAATAGTATTACATCATGTTGAAAAGTCAATTAAAAAAACATTTCAATTATTCTGATATAAAAGAAATGCAATGATATAAAAATTAAAAAGCATGCCAAAAAAGGTGATCAATAACTAATTTAAATATTATGTGAATTATACATTTGGCATTGAGAAGCAAGCTAAGTCTAATAAGATATACAATTGATTGTTGCAATTTACATATTCATTATGGGAATTGGGAACAAAAATTTTACCCACAGCGAAGGTTCCCAATGGTCAGTGTCCTAGTTTTCCCTTCAAGATTACATCTATAAATCATGCAATTATCAAAATCCCTCACTTTAATGCTTGAAGAACCTGACATACATACATACACCATCCAAAATCACCAATTATCAAAACAAATAATACAACTCATTTCAATTTTATTTCTTAAAATTTCATTCCCCTTTCTACCCAAACTTCTTCTTATAACCCACCAATCATGTTATCTATAGTTCATCCATTATACATAACTAACAAATCTGAAATCAAGATAATCTGTGGGAAAAGAAAACAATGCTCATTGGATGCAAACTACAATCCCTTTATCCTTAGAATTTAATTTCATGGTGGTAAAATTTATTAATACAAAAATACTGATTTCAAATAAATTTGGAACTTAAAAATCACAGAATAAGGAACTTTGTCTCATTCATTTTCACAAAAATCTATAAATATTTTATATTTTCATCATTAAAATATTTAAAATATTGAATATCATAAAGAACTAAGATATTATACTCACAGTTGTACTCAGTCCATCCAATAGCCTGATTCTCGAGGTCGTAGAAGACAAGTTTATTTGAAAGCACTAAATCTGCAACAAATAAATATTTAGATGAGGCTGCAGAGTAAGGTCATGAAAAGCAAACTTCATGGAGAACCAAAATGATTATTGATAATAATTCTGCTATAACTTACATCTAGAAAAAATATATCTGGAAAACTCTTCCACCAGTAAAAATAATACATTTATCAGAATATTTACAAAAAGAATGTACCCTTTTAAAAATATAGTACTAATTAGGAGTTTTAAGTTCAGGAAGTTATAAACGAAATGTTATCAAAAGGTTCATCTTTTATTGTGCTAATCACTAGTAAAAGAAACCCATACTTTCCATTTTCAACACACCCAAACTTCTGAAATAAAATTTGAGAATGTATTGAAAACAAAAGATCACTCAAATGTGTGTCATCATTCATGTACCATCTTTATTATACTGAGATGCATCCAAGCTCAGATGAAACCATAAAAATAGTAGAATCTGCAAATGACACCTAATGCAACGACATTAAATTGGAAATAATGTTATTATCCATTATAATGCTACGTGCATAGAAATTCTATTTTAATTGTTGTAGTTCTGAGTCTGCAGAGATTATAGCTTTAATAGCAGATATGTAATTTGAATCGGACACACTACAGATTATGATTCCTTTATAATTCCAAAAAATAAACCATTCAGCAAAAGATAACACACTATCACTTAATAGCAGTCTCTAAACTACTGCTAATTTCTTAGAATAACTTACATATTGTTGACACTACATTACATAATATGATAGTATATATATAAAAGATTCCTTCATTCACCATTTCTAACCCCAATTAATATGCCCCTTAAGCTTTCTAGCAGCTCCTCCACCTGTGCTAACTTCCTTTTAGTTACCCTGCTACGCACACCCATCCACCACCACCTCTTATTTAGCCATATTAACAACTCAATTCTAGCACAGGGTCTCCCTTCCACATTCTAGTTTGCTAATAAGCAATGTCTAGACATTGTTCATCTTCCCTGGACTAGCAACGACCTTAGACGTCTACGCCTTCCATGTCCACCTATAAAATTCCTTTGACCACGTTCCACTCCTTACTTCATTTACATACCTGACACCAAACTCCCTATATCCACAATTGGTGAAAAGAATACCTTCTAAAAATTCAATTCACCCAGTGCATCAAACTGTTTTCTGAAAATTTTATATAAATGTGTTTTGTCCTCATGCTGTACTATCCATACTGGAAAGGAATCAGAGACATGAAACTAAAGAGTTCTTCCTCTTAGCTTTAAACTCAGACACAGTTTACACGATTACCAAGTTGACCAATTAAATCCAACAAGTTAATATGAATCATATATAGCAGACCTCCGTTCGCGCCTCTGTTCACGTCTCTGCTCGCAACTTCGGTCGCCTCCGGTCGCCTCCGTTCGCACCTCTGGTCGCCTCCGTTCGCACCTCCGCTCGCGCCTCCGTTCACCTCCACTCGCGTCTCCGTTCACCTCCGCTCGCGCCTCTGTTCGTCTCCGTTTCCGGCGACGTCCTCCACCTGCAGCTTCCTCCTCCTCCTCTTTCACCTTCGTTCGCACCACAATCACCTGTAGCTTCCTCCTGCTTCTCCAATGGTTCTTTGTTTTATGAAAAGTTACCCACTTTCAATACCCTAAAGTCAACACCACTCTCTAAAGCTTGAAGAAAAAAATAGTAAAAAAATTTTCTTAAAATAATAATAATAATATTCAAGAATTTATAATAAACAACTATCTCTATTAATAATTTTTATATAAACAACTTTTTTATTGAAACAAGTGATAAAAGTGTTATTAATAAAAAAATATTAATAATTAAAAAATTATTTATAATTTAATTTTGAAAATTTATTTATTTTTATAAAATTAAAGTTATTTTTGAAGAGATAGTTTTATTTAAATTTAATTATGTGGCGTAATTTATTTTTTTTAAAAGAATTAATTTTATTAATAATAAATTTTTGTTATGTAATTTTATTTATAATTTTTATTTGAACTGATATTTTAAAAATAATATTTAATTAATTCTATTTAAATTTAAGAAATTGTGATCCTTGTATAGTTTTTTAAAATAACAATAAATTATTATTATTATTATTATTAGTAAAATAAACAATTATATTTAGCGACCAAAACAAATTCAGTGGCTAAAAAATAAATGTATTTGGTAAAAAAAATAAACACTTATATTTAGCGACCACAAACAAATCGGTGGCTAAAAAATAAACAAATTTGGTGGCTGATTCGGTGGCAAAAATAAACAATTATATTTAGTGACCAAAGAAAAATCAGTGGCTAAACAATAAACATATTCGGTGACTAATTCGGTGGCAGAAAATAAGCAATAATAATTAGCAACCGAACTAAAATCGGTGGCTAAAAAAGAAACATAATCGGTGGCTAATTCGGTCGCAGATATATTTTTCCTAATTTATTAAAAACAGCCACCACTTTAGCGACCGCTGATTTTGTCACTCTCCTGTTCAGTCGCTGATTCGGTCGCAAAACTAACTAACATCATTAATAATTCAGTTGGTCGCTATTTCGGTCGCAGATTAGACACTACAGGTATTCGGTGGCTATTTCGACCACTTATTTTCGGTCGCTGAATTCGGTGACTAAAGTGTTATTTTCTTGTAGTGACTATTGAAAACAAGCGTATTATTACTTAACTAAATGTTTGCAACTTGTTCTTTTCGCTATTAATTGATTGAGAACACTTATGAATGAATATCTTTGAAAACCAATTTCATGTGTTAAAATTGTGTTTTGATATGTTTAATATCTCTTTTACAATCTTAGTTTATTAATTGATTGAAACACTTTTATGAATGAATACCTTTGAAAAACAATTTCATGTGTTGAAATTGTGTTTTCATATGTTTAACATATTTTTTACAATCTAAGGTCTATTGATTGATTCAAACACTTATGATGATACCTTTGAAAAACCATTTCATGTGTTCAAATTGTATTTTGATATGTTTAATACTTCTTTTACAATCTAAGGTCTGTTAATTGATTGAAGCACTTATGATATCTTTGAAAAACAATTTCATGTGTTAAAATGATACGTTTAATACTTCTTTCATTTACAATCTAAGGTTTTATAGCCTAGGAAACTATAAGAAAGTGAATGTTCTGTATAATAATAGTTTAAAAGCATCTTAACTATTGAAAACAAGCGTATTATTACTTAACTAAATGTTTGCAACTTGTTCTTTTCGCTATTAATTGATTGAGAACACTTATGAATGAATATCTTTGAAAACCAATTTCATGTGTTAAAATTGTGTTTTGATATGTTTCATATCTCTTTTACAATCTTAGTCTATTAATTGATTGAAACACTTTTATGAATGAATATCTTTGAAAAACAATTTCATGTGTTGAAATTGTGTTTTCATATGTTTAACATATTTTTTACAATCTAAGGTCTATTGATTGATTCAAACACTTATGATGATACCTTTGAAAAACCAATTCATGTGTTCAAATTGTATTTTGATATGTTTAATACTTCTTTTACAATCTCAGGTGTCTTAATTGATTGAAGCACTTATGATATCTTTGAAACACAATTTCATGTGTTAAACTGATACGTTTAATACTTCTTTCATTTACAATCTAAGGTTTTATAACCTAGGAAACTATAAGAAAGTGAATGTTCTGTATAATAATAGTTTAAAAGCATCTTAACTATTGAAAACAAGCGTATAATTACTTAACAAAATGTTTGCAACTTGTTCTTTTCGCTATTAATTGATTGAGAACACTTATGAATGAATATCTTTTAAAAACAATTTCATGTGTTGAAATTGTGTTTTCATATGTTTAACATATTTTTTACAATCTATAGTCTATTGATTGATTCAAACACTTATGATGATACCTTTGAAAAACCATTTCATGTGTTCAAATTGTATTTTGATATGTTTAATACTTCTTTTACAATCTAAGGTCTCTTAATTGATTGAAGCACTTATGATATCTTTGAAAAACAATTTCATGTGTTAAAATGATACGTTTAATACTTCTTTCATTTACAATCTAAGGTTTTATAACCTAGGAAACTATAAGAAAGTGAATGTTCTGTATAATAATAGTTTAAAAGCATCTTAACTATTGAAAACAAGCGTATAATTACTTAACAAAATGTTTGCAACTTGTTCTTTTCGCTATTAATTGATTGAGAACACTTATGAATGAATATCTTTGAAAAACAATTTCATGTGTTGAAATTGTGTTTTCATATGTTTAACATATTTTTTACAATCTAAGGTCTATTGATTGATTCAAACACTTATGATGATACCTTTGAAAAACCATTTCATGTGTTCAAATTTTATTTTGATATGTTTAATACTTCTTTTACAATCTAAGGTTTCTTAATTGATTGAAGCACTTATGATATCTTTGAAAAACAATTTCATGTGTTAAAATGATACGTTTAATACTTCTTTCATTTACAATCTAAGGTTTTATAACCTAGGAAAGTATAAGAAAGTGAATGTTCTGTATAATAATAGTTGAAAAGCATCTTAACTATTGAAAACAAGAGTATTATTACTTAACTAAATGTTTGCAACTTGTTCTTTTCGCTATTAATTGATTGAGAACACTTATGAATGAATATCTTTGAAAACCAATTTCATGTGTTAAAATTGTGTTTTGATATGTTTAATATCTCTTTTACAATCTTAGTCTATTAATTGATTGAAACACTTTTATGAATGAATACCTTTGAAAAACAATTTCATGTGTTGAAATTGTGTTTTCATATGTTTAATATATTTTTTACAATCTAAGGTCTATTGATTGATTCAAACACTTATGATGATACCTTTGAAAAACCATTTCATGTGTTCAAATTGTATTTTGATATGTTTAATACTTCTTTTACAATCTAAGGTCTGTTTATTGATTGAAGCACTTATGATATCTTTGAAAAACAATTTCATGTGTTAAAATGATACGTTTAATACTTCTTTCATTTACAATCTAAGGTTTTATAGCCTAGGAAACTATAAGAAAGTGAATGTTCTGTATAATAATAGTTTAAAAGCATCTTAACTATTGAAAACAAGCGTATTATTACTTAACTAAATGTTTGCAACTTGTTCTTTTCGCTATTAATTGATTGAGAACACTTATGAATGAATATCTTTGAAAACCAATTTCATGTGTTAAAATTGTGTTTTGATATGTTTCATATCTCTTTTACAATTTTAGTCTATTAATTGATTGAAACACTTTTATGAATGAATATCTTTGAAAAACAATTTCATGTGTTGAAATTGTGTTTTCATATGTTTAACATATTTTTTACAATCTAAGGTCTATTGATTGATTCAAACACTTATGATGATACCTTTGAAAAACCAATTCATGTGTTCAAATTGTATTTTGATATGTTTAATACTTCTTTTACAATCTCAGGTCTCTTAATTGATTGAAGCACTTATGATATCTTTGAAACACAATTTCATGTGTTAAACTGATACGTTTAATACTTCTTTCATTTACAATCTAAGGTTTTATAACCTAGGAAACTATAAGAAAGTGAATGTTCTGTATAATAATAGTTTAAAAGCATCTTAACTATTGAAAACAAGCGTATAATTACTTAACAAAATGTTTGCAACTTGTTCTTTTCGCTATTAATTGATTGAGAACACTTATGAATGAATATCTTTTAAAAACAATTTCATGTGTTGAAATTGTGTTTTCATATGTTTAACATATTTTTTACAATCTAAAGTCTATTGATTGATTCAAACACTTATGATGATACCTTTGAAAAACCATTTCATGTGTTCAAATTGTATTTTGATATGTTTAATACTTCTTTTACAATCTAAGGTCTCTTAATTGATTGAAGCACTTATGATATCTTTGAAAAACAATTTCATGTGTTAAAATGATACGTTTAATACTTCTTTCATTTACAATCTAAGGTTTTATAACCTAGGAAACTATAAGAAAGTGAATGTTCTGTATAATAATAGTTTAAAAGCATCTTAACTATTGAAAACAAGCGTATAATTACTTAACTAAATGTTTGCAACTTGTTCTTTTCGCTATTAATTGATTGAGAACACTTATGAATGAATATCTTTGAAAAACAATTTCATGTGTTGAAATTGTGTTTTCATATGTTTAACATATTTTTTACAATCTAAGGTCTATTGATTGATTCAAACACTTATGATGATACCTTTGAAAAACCATTTCATGTGTTCAAATTGTATTTTGATATGTTTAATACTTCTTTTACAATCTAAGGTTTCTTAATTGATTGAAGCACTTATGATATCTTTGAAAAACAATTTCATGTGTTAAAATGATACGTTTAATACTTCTTTCATTTACAATCTAAGGTTTTATAACCTAGGACACTATAAGAAAGTGAATGTTCTGTATAATAATAGTTTAAAAGCATCTTGACTATTGAAAACAAGCGTATAATTACTTAACTAAATGTTTGCAACTTGTTCTTTTCGCTATTAATTGATTGAGAACACTTATGAATGAATATCTTTGAAAAACAATTTCATGTGTTGAAATTGTGTTTTCATATGTTTAACATATTTTTTACAATCTAAGGTCTATTGATTGATTCAAACACTTATGATGATACCTTTGAAAAACCATTTCATGTGTTCAAATTGTATTTTGATATGTTTAATACTTCTTTTACAATCTAAGGTTTCTTAATTGATTGAAGCACTTATGATATCTTTGAAAAACAATTTCATGTGTTAAAATGATACGTTTAATACTTCTTTCATTTACAATCTAAGGTTTTATAACCTAGGAAAGTATAAGAAAGTGAATGTTCTGTATAATAATAGTTTAAAAGCATCTTAACTATTGAAAACAAGAGTATTATTACTTAACTAAATGTTTGCAACTTGTTCTTTTCGCTATTAATTGATTGAGAACACTTATGAATGAATATCTTTGAAAACCAATTTCATGTGTTAAAATTGTGTTTTGATATGTTTAATATCTCTTTTACAATCTTAGTCTATTAATAGATTGAAACACTTTTATGAATGAATATCTTTGAAAAACAATTTCATGTGTTGAAATTGTGTTTTCATATGTTTAACATATTTTTTACAATCTAAGGTCTATTGATTGATTCAAACACTTATGATGATACCTTTGAAAAACCATTTCATGTGTTCAAATTGTATTTTGATATGTTTAATACTTCTTTTACAATCTAAGGTCTGTTAATTGATTGAAGCACTTATGAATGAATATCTTTGAAAAACAATTTCATGTGTTAAAATGATACGTTTAATACTTCTTTCATTTACAATCTAAGGTTTTATAGCCTAAGAAACTATAAGAAAATGAATGTTCTGTATAATAATAGTTTTAAAGCATTTTAACTATTGAAAACAAGCGTATTATTACTTAACTAAATGTTTGCAACTTGTTCTTTTCGCTATTAATTGATTGAGAAAACTTATGAATGAATATCTTTGAAATCCAATTTCATGTGTTAAAATTGTGTTTTGACATGTTTAATATCTCTTTTACAATCTTAGTCTATTAATTTGATTGAAACACTTTTATGAATGAATATCTTTGAAAAACAATTTCATGTGTTGAAATTGTATTTTCATATGTTTAACATATTTTTTACAATCTAAGGTATATTGATTGATTCAAACACTTATGATGATACCTTTGAAAAACCATTTCATGTGTTCAAATTGTATTTTGATATGTTTAATACTTCTTTTACAATCTAAGGTCTGTTAATTGATTGAAGCACTTATGATATCTTTGAAAAACAATTTCATGTGTTAAAATGATACGTTTAATACTTCTTTCATTTACAATCTAAGGATTTATAGCCTAGGAAACTATAAGAAAGTGAATGTTCTGTATAATAATAAATTAAAAGCATCTTAACTATTGAAAACAAGCGTATTATTACTTAACTAAATGTTTGCAACTTGTTCTTTTCGCTATTAATTGATTGAGAACACTTATGAATGAATATCTTTGAAAACCAATTTCATGTGTTAAAATTGTGTTTTGATATGTTTAATATCTCTTTTACAATCTTAGTCTATTAATAGATTGAAACACTTTTATGAATGAATATCTTTGAAAAACAATTTCATGTGTTGAAATTGTGTTTCCATATGTTTAACATATTTTTTACAATCTAAGGTCTATTGATTGATTCAAACACTTATGATGATACCTTTGAAAAACCATTTCATGTGTTCAAATTGTATTTTGATATGTTTAATACTTCTTTTACAATCTAAGGTCTCTTAATTGATTGAAGCACTTATGATATCTTTGAAAAACAATTTCATGTGTTAAAATGATACTTTTAATACTTCTTTCATTTACAATCTAAGGTTTTATAACCTAGGACACTATAAGAAAGTGAATGTTCTGTATAATAATAGTTTAAAAGCATCTTAACTATTGAAAACAAGCGTATAATTACTTAACTAAATGTTTGCAACTTGTTCTTTTCGCTATTAATTGATTGAGAACACTTATGAATGAATATCTTTGAAAAACAATTTCATGTGTTGAAATTGTGTTTTCATATGTTTAACATATTTTTTACAATCTAAGGTCTATTGATTGATTCAAACACTTATGATGATACCTTTGAAAAACCATTTCATGTGTTCAAATTGTATTTTGATATGTTTAATACTTCTTTTACAATCTAAGGTTTCTTAATTGATTGAAGCACATATGATATCTTTGAAAAACAATTTCATGTGTTAAAATGATACGTTTAATACTTCTTTCATTTACAATCTAAGGTTTTATAACCTAGGAAAGTATAAGAAAGTGAATGTTCTGTATAATAATAGTTTAAAAGCATCTTAACTATTGAAAACAAGAGTATTATTACTTAACTAAATGTTTGCAACTTGTTCTTTTCGCTATTAATTGATTGAGAACACTTATGAATGAATATCTTTGAAAACCAATTTCATGTGTTAAAATTGTGTTTTGATATGTTTAATATCTCTTTTACAATCTTAGTCTATTAATTGATTGAAACACTTTTATGAATGAATATCTTTGAAAAACAATTTCATGTGTTGAAATTGTGTTTTCATATGTTTAACATATTTTTTACAATCTAAGGTCTATTGATTGATTCACACACTTATGATGATACCTTTGAAAAACCATTTCATGTGTTCAAATTGTATTTTGATATGTTTAATACTTCTTTTACAATCTAAGGTCTGTTAATTGATTGAAGCACTTATGATATCTTTGAAACACAATTTCATGTGTTAAACTGATACGTTTAATACTTCTTTCATTTACAATCTAAGGTTTTATAGCCTAAGAAGCTATAAGAAAATGAATGTTCTGTATAATAATAGTTTTAAAGCATTTTAACTATTGAAAACAAGCGTATTATTACTTAACTAAATGTTTGCAACTTGTTCTTTTCGCTATTAATTGATTGAGAACACTTATGAATGAATATCTTTGAAAACCAATTTCATGTGTTAAAATTGTGTTTTGATATGTTTAATATCTCTTTTACAATCTTAGTCTATTAATAGATTGAAACACTTTTATGAATGAATATCTTTGAAAAACAATTTCATGTGTTGAAATTGTGTTTTCATATGTTTAACATATTTTTTACAATCTAAGGTCTATTGATTGATTCAAACACTTATGATGATACCTTTGAAAAACCATTTCATGTGTTTAAATTGTATTTTGATATGTTTAATACTTCTTTTACAATCTAAGGTCTGTTAATTGATTGAAGCACTTATGATATCTTTGAAAAACAATTTCATGTGTTAAAATGATACGTTTAATACTTCTTTCATTTACAATCTAAGGATTTATAGCCTAGGAAACTATAAGAAAGTGAATGTTCTATATAATAATAAATTAAAAGCATCTTAACTATTGAAAACAAGCGTATTATTACTTAACTAAATATTTGCAACTTGTTCTTTTCGCTATTAATTGATTGAGAACACTTATGAATGAATATCTTTGAAAACCAATTTCATGTGTTAAAATTGTGTTTTGATATGTTTAATATCTCTTTTACAATCTTAGTCTAGTAATAGATTGAAACACTTTTATGAATGAATATCTTTGAAAAACAATTTCATGTGTTGAAATTGTGTTTCCATATGTTTAACATATTTTTTACAATCTAAGGTCTATTGATTGATTCAAACACTTATGATGATACCTTTGAAAAACCATTTCATGTGTTCAAATTGTATTTTGATATGTTTAATACTTCTTTTACAATCTAAGGTCTCTTAATTGATTGAAGCACTTATGATATCTTTGAAAAACAATTTCATGTGTTAAAATGATACGTTTAATACTTCTTTCATTTACAATCTAAGGTTTTATAACCTAGGACACTATAAGAAAGTGAATGTTCTGTATAATAATAGTTTAAAAGCATCTTAACTATTGAAAACAAGCGTATAATTACTTAACTAAATGTTTGCAACTTGTTCTTTTCGCTATTAATTGATTGAGAACACTTTTATGAATGAATATCTTTGAAAAACAATTTCATGTGTTGAAATTGTGTTTTCATATGTTTAACATATTTTTTACAATCTAAGGTCTATTGATTGATTCAAACACTTATGATAATACCTTTGAAAAACCATTTCATGTGTTCAAATTGTATTTTGATATGTTTAATACTTCTTTTACAATCTAAGGTCTGTTAATTGATTGAAGCACTTATGATATCTTTGAAAAACAATTTCATGTGTTAAAATGATACGTTTAATACTTCTTTCGTTTACAATCTAAGGTTTTATAGCCTAGGAAACTATAAGAAAGTGAATGTTCTGTATAATAATAGTTTAAAAGCATCTTAACTATTGAAAACAAGCGTATTATTACTTAACTAAATGTTTGCAACTTGTTCTTTTCGCTATTAATTGATTGAGAACACTTATGAATGAATATCTTTGAAAACCAATTTCATGTGTTAAAATTGTGTTTTGATATGTTTAATATCTCTTTTACAATCTTAGTCTATTAATTGATTGAAACACTTTTATGAATGAATACCTTTGAAAAACAATTTCATGTGTTGAAATTGTGTTTTCATATGTTTAACATATTTTTTACAATCTAAGGTCTATTGACACTACAAGAAAAAAAGGTTTTAGTGGAGGTTATTTAGCGGAGGTTAACATAACCTTAGGAATTGATTTAATTAATGGAAGTTTTTTTCTAAAACTTCAACAAAATAACGGAGGTTTTTTAACCTTATTTAAATTCCAAAGGTTTATTATAAAATCTTGGCAAAATGACGGAGGTTTTTTTAACCTTCATTAATTTCCGAAGGTTTATTTTAAAATCTCCGCAAAATAACTGAGGTTTTTTTAACCTTCATTAGTTTCCATAGGTTTATTTCAAAACCTCCGTAAAATAACGGAGGTTTTTTAACCTTAGTTAATTTTCAAAGGTTTACTTTAAAACCTCTGCAAAATAGTTGAGGCTTTTTAACCTTTGTTAAGTTTCATTAATTTATTCTAAAATCTCATCAAAATAATGATTTTTTTTTTAATTTTCGTTAAGTTTGAAATGTTTATTGTAAAACAATAATAAAATATTTGAAATTTTCTCAAATTTCAATAAATAAATATAATTAAAAATTTAAAAAAAAAATATTTTAAAAAATAATTTTAATATATTTGATAACTAAATTCTTAAAGTTTTTGAAAATGTAACTTTAAACATATAAATTTTTTTAAAAATATTCTTGATTTTAAATATTTATTTAATTAAAATTAATTAATTTTTATTTATTTTATATAAATATTTTTAATAAAAAAAGAAAAATTATATTTTTTTTAACTTTTCCAAAGATGTATTTTCAAACCTCATGAAAATACTCAGACTTTTTACAACTTTGACTAAAATGTTCATTCTCCTCTTCCACTTCCACAATACTTCTCATCCTCTACCATAGCTTCTCATCCACCGGATCTGTTTCTCCTCTTCCACCACGGATCTGCTTCTGCTGCTTCACCACGGACCTGCTTCTGCTGCTTCACCACGGTAATTTGTTTCTTCTTCTAGGGGAGTGCAGGGTTATGGTTCAGGGTGTTTCTGCTTCTAGGGTTATGGTTCATAGTTAAATCTGCTCCAGCTCAAAAAAGAAAAGAGAAAAGGATCCCAACCATTTGTTTTCATTCACTGTTTCTGATCCAGTTTTTCCCAGTTATTATGTTTTCACATTTGTTTTCAATTCTGCTTTCGGTAGGTTGCTTGGGCATATCTATGCTTGCGGTCCATGGATGCATAGATTCCAAGATAAAGACAAAGGCTTATTAGAGAAAGGACTAGTTCAAATCAAACTGGTCCTTGAATCTTGTTTTTTGTTGTTTGGTGATCCTGACGCTGATATGGCTTTTATTATTGGGACCTATCTTCCTTTGCGTTTTAAAATCCTTGTTGTATATCTGCTGAAAGATATGTTTAAAAAAATTGAACTGCTGACATTATGGAGTATTCTTGTCAAAATTAGTTTAATTTATTTTCAAGCTGTAGATTTAATATTCTTCTGTGTAAGATCTGATTTTATGTCTTGGCTTTCAGGTGCATCACACTTTTGCTACTGCCGGATCTGACGGTGCTTTTAATTTCTGGGACAAGGACAGTAAACAGAAGCTCAAGGTTCCTGCTTTGTTTAATACTCTATTCTTACTTGTCCTCTCATTCTTACAGTAAATTCATCTTTACTAATTTGATCAGAAACCTTATCACGATTTTTAGATTGCTTACTGTTTCACTCCTTATATGCATTAAATAGAATGGCAGTGAGATAACTGTTATTTGGTTTGCATATCAGTCTTCCCCTGAATGTCTATCAACATGTTGCTGGCTTAAGCGGTTACTTGGCTGTTAAATATTTGAGCTTCTTTAGAGACATTAAAATGCATTTCTTATGAGTTTTTTTTACTAGATTTGGATATTTGCACCACTTCCACTGGCCTAATTTTAATGTGATATAACTATCATTCGTGATTGGCCTCTTCACTATCTAGACATAAAAAAGGCCTTCTAGCACAGTTAGTTGCAATAAGAGGTTTTACTAGGTCTGGTGACACATGCCTTGTCTACATCTTTCATTTCTCTTTGTATGAGCAGAAACAGTTTCCCTGTGCTTTGAGATTAATCATTTTATCCTCTCCCTCCATTCTCCATTTGGCCTATGCATTTATCTTGTTTATGCTAATGACATTGTCATTGCTGGAGATGACTCTGCGGTATCCACCACTAGCTCAAATCCCTCTGAAATATTTCTTAAGCATTGAGGTCGCTCAATCATGCTCTACCATTGCCATTTCTAAGTAGTCTATGAATATTTGTGGCCCTACATTCTTAAGAGAGTATCCTTTTCCTGAAATTTCTTACTGTTCTCTCTCTAAACCTTATCTCTTTCTATTAAACCCTTTTACCATTATTTAATTTTTAAAATGTTACTTAGTTTTAATTCTGGTAAGGGAAAGCTATTACAACAAACCAAAATAACAGGGATAAAAACAAAAAGAAAATGCAATAGTATAGAATAATACTACAATTAGAAGATACGTGACCCCAAATGCACCCAGTCTAAGCAACCTTAAACATCTTTAGACATTTTTAAATTTCAAAACCATCAAGTCAAGCATGCTCTAAAGGCACATAAAATATTCAATACACGTGTATTGAATATTTAACCTGAAGACCCTCACTGCTCAAATACGTAAGAGCAAGGATGTAGCCAAAGTTGAAAAGTAATGTATATCCAATCAAAACCAGAACGCCTATCCAAAACCAATATGATTGGATGAAGAATCCCCGTGATTTCAAAACTTCGACTCCAAGAGGCTCCGAAGAGTTAGGTAGAACCTATCATAAAAAAATATGTTTTAAATATCATAATATTTATATAGTAAAGAAGGCATACAGGTATATATTATTTAAACTTACATAGTAAAGAAGGCATACAGGTATATATTATTTAAACTTACATGTCTCCATCTCTCCGCAAGGAACTCGTTATTTACCATAGCATTCTGTCCATACATCATAGGTGATATCCAGAAGCCCCATAACCACCATTTTTTTATGTTGTCTGGAATCATAAAGAAGACAAAAGTGAATTGTTAGTGTAGAACAGAACATAGTGGAAAGTATGTGATTGGTCTATTTTGTACCCATGGTACCTTTTGATAGGATAAAACCACTCATAGCAAAAAGGATGGTTAGTATAAATGACCCAAGTGTGAAAGCTGCTTTCAATTCCCTCCCAACTCCTACAAGAAATCGGAATAATGCGGAAGACATCGGAATAATGAATTCAATAGTTGTGGTCGGACTCTATTATAGATTTATGACCACATTTTCCACTTATTTTGTTATTTTCTTAATGTATCTGAAAAGTATAGTGATTAATTACTCTATCTTATTCACTCTTGCTGCATTTCACTTTATACACTTATTTCACTTCTATTCTTTTACGCATTCTAATACTCTTGTTGACACATGTTTTTTTTTAACTTTCATGTTAGGTTTGCTTTATTTTTATCAAACAATTCCATTTAGATATGGATAAGTCTTGGATTAACATGCCTCGAAATACATGTCAGTACATGGATGGATTGAATAAATTTTTGGACTTTGCATTTGCTAATAAGAGCGTTGAGGGTAAGATAATTTGCCCATGTCCGAAATGCAATCTTAAAAAATGGCAAACTCGAGAAGCAACACATGAGCACTTGATTCTTCATCCTTTTCCAAAAGGTTATACATTCTGGCTTCTACATGGCGAGACAAGTTTTGTACAAAATACGACTGAAACACCTCCAGTTTTCCAATCAAATGAGCATAAAGTTTCTGGTAATGATCCCATGCGTGTCATGGTTAATGACGCATTTGGAAATTTTTTCTGTAATGATAACCTGGAGGATGATGAGGATATGCGTCCTAGATCAAGCGAAATGATGCCTGATGAAATTGCTGAGTATCTGAAGTTTATGCATGATGGGCAACAAAGTTTGTATGAAGGATGTGGCAAGTATTCTAAACTTTCTTTCTTGCTCAAATTGTACCACATCAAATGTCTATGTAGAATGAATGACAAGGCAATGTCAATGATATTGGACTTGTTAGCAGATGCCTTTGATTATGCTAAAATTCCATGTTCCTTCTATGAAGCTAAGAAAATCATTAATAAGCTTGGCCTTCATTACACCAAAATTGATGCTTGCCCAAATGATTGCATGTTGTACTATGGAGAAGACAAAGACAAAGAAGTTTGTAAGAAATGTAATGAATCTAGATGGAAAAGAAGAAAGAAGAACAAGACTATTGATGGTACTCTGAAAAAGCAAAAGAAAGTTCCTGCTAAAGTTTTAAGATATTTTCCATTGAAGTCACGCTTACAACGAATGTTTATGTCTTCTAAAATAGCCGAGCATATGCAATGGCATGCATCAGGAAGTACAAATGAAGGCATACTAAGGCATCCGAGGGATTCTGAAGCATGGAAGAACTTTGATCTAATGAATCCTCAATTTGCTTCAGATGCTCGAAATGTTAGACTTGGTTTGGCAGCTGATGGATTCAATCCATTCGGTGATTTGAGTACAAGTCATAGTACTTGGCCTATTGTACTCATACCCTACAATCTTCCTCCTTGGATGTGTATGAAGCAAAGTTCATTCATTCTTTCCATGATCATTCCCGGTAAAAGAGCACCAGGAAATGATATTGATGTATATTTAAGGCCATTAATTGAAGAATTAAAAGAGCTATGGAACAATGGACTTAAAACTTTTGATTCATATAGCAATGAAGTGTTTAATATGCATGCAGCTATATTGTGGACCATTAGTGATTTTCCTGGTCTTGGAACCTTATCTGGGTGGAATACACATACTGGGTTGGCTTGCCCTAGGTGTAATTTTGACACTACTCCTAAGAAGATTCAGGGTAAATTTTGTTTCATGAATCATCGACGTTGGTTAAATGCAAGACACAAATTCAGATTAGCCCGCATTCATTTTGATGGAAGTGTGGAAAATAGAAATCCTCCTTTGACAATATCAGGAACAGATGTCTTAAGACAAGTTGGGAATGTCAATATCATATTTGGGAAAGAACCAGAAGTTGAGGAACTGGGGAAACGACAACGCAGAGATCACCAAGCTATTGATGGCCCTCTACAATGGCGAAAAAAAAAGTATATTTTTTGAACTTCCTTATTGGGTAAACAATTTATTGCACCATAATCTAGATGTTATGCACATTGAAAAAAATGTATGTGATAATGTGGTGTATACATTATTGAACCAAAGAAAAAAATCAAAAGATAGCCTAAAGGCACGAAAGGACTTAAAAGATTGGGGTGTTAGACCTGATCTTTGGCCTGATGAAAATAATAAATATCTTCCTGCTATATATACATTGACAAAAGAAAATAAGCATACATTTCTGACAACACTAAAGAACATCACTGTTCCAGATGGCTACTCAAGTAACATTAGTAGATGTGTTGATGTCAAACAATGTAAGCTTGGAGGATTGAAAAGTCATGATTCACATGTTTTGATGGAGCAACTTCTACCTTTAGCAATGAGAAAGACACTCCCTAAGGAAGTGTGCTATGTTTTGATTGATTTGTGTTCATTTTTTAGAAACTTATGCAGTAAAGTTTTAAAAGTGGATGAACTTAACCAATTGCAAAATAGAGTTGTTCTCACATTATGTCACATGGAGATATTATTTCCTCCTGCATTTTTTACAGTCATGGTTCATTTGATTGTGCATTTGGTGGAAGATGCCAAGCTTGGAGGACCTATCCAGTATAGATGGATGTATCCCATTGAGAGATATTTAGGAAAGTTGAAATCTTATGTGCGTAACAAGGCACAACCAGAAGGCTCAATAGCTGAAGGCTACATGGCTGAAGAGTCTTTAACCTTTTGTTCAAGATATTTAAATGAAATTGAGACTGTATTTAATCGAATAAGGCGTGTTGATGATGAACCAGACACTATATCATCTAGTGCAAGCACTTTGTTTCCACCTGTTGGAAAACCAATTGGGTCTTTTACTTACTTCTCTTTATCAGCAAAGGAAAAGTTACAAGCACATCGTCATATATTGACTAATTGTGCCCAAGTTGACCCTTTCCTTCAGTAAGTACTTTGACTTTATAACTTTTTATGATTCATCTGCAATTGAACACTAACCATGTAATTATTATTTATTTAATTTAGAGAATTTAGAGACATTATACGAAGACAATTAAGAAGTCGTACACGGTCATCCTCTGTGATAGATAAGAGAGTTCATAGAGAATTTGCAGAATGGTTTTCTCGTCGTGTATGTATAATTTATAATGTTGACTTTTGATTATATTGAATATATAGAATTGTTTTGATCATATTTTCCTCTTTTTTAGATAAGAAATGAGTTGAATGGACCTCACTCAGATGATTTAAAGTTCTTAGCTATGGGGCCAATTGATTGTGCAAAACGTTACAATGGTTACAATGTAAATGGCTTCAAGTTCCGTACATTAGAGAGAGATGAAGGACTTAAAACACAAAACAGTGGGATATTTGGTACTTTTGGGACAAGGAGTTATGCAAGTAGCATCGACAATCAAATGCAATTTGGGTGATGGCATTTTCATGAAGTTCTTCTTGAATCAATGTAGAGTATGGGGCGGAAGCAATGTATGAGAGTGAGCAAGATCCTCCTAAGAGTGGCGTTGATCTTGTAGGTGCATGATAGGTATGAGTATTGAGTGGTTCGGCCAGCTCAAGGGAAAAGATGAAGGAATTGAAGTTTAGAGCCTAGGATTCTAGGGAGAAGCAAAGTTGAGCACAAATGGGCAGCATAACTTTACTCACAATAAACTTGAAAATACAAGGTGTAGGCTCCTCCTTTTATAGGCTAAGGAGGACCATAATGAAACCCTAATGCTAGCCAAATGAAATGTAAATGTGAAGCACATGGGTGCACATGGCACATGGGTGCACAAATGAGCACATGGGGAGGGGTGTGTCTAGTTTTTATGCTCACCCCCTCCATGGTCTTTCTAGAATGTTCACACAAATATGCTTTCTACACTACTCTAATTACTAAGCACCCCTAATGGGCCTTTATGTAACAATTACAAAGGTCTTCTCTTCCCAAAACCGTAGCTTTGACCCATGTGTATGTGAAGCTAGACGATCTAGAAGGAATCCTCATCATGGCCTAGACGCTCCTTATGTAGCCGCTCCTCATCATGGCCTAGACGCTCCTCTTCATGGGCTAGACGCTCCTTTTTGAGTCTAAACGCTCCTCATCATAGGCTAGACCGTCTAGTCTTGGAGGCATGGCTTTCATCGTGTGGTGAGCATGGGAGAGCTATGTTTGCAAATTTTGGAGCTCTGTCCCTTATTTTTGAAAATAAATCATGGAGGCTTGTCACTTTTCTTAAGAAGAGTTTAGCCACATCCATTCCCCTAGCCATGAAGAAGAAGAAGCAATGGATTTGAGGACAAATCCTTTTCAAGAGGGAGGGGATGATGGAAGAGGCCCAAGCACAAGCCCACATGCAAGCCCACCAAAGGGTAGATTTGGGCCAACCATAGAGTTATGGCCAAGAGAATCCAAGAAGACGTTCTTTTACATGTTCAAATGCCATAAACTCTAGTGTAGAGTACACTTTAATTTCTTATCAAAATTAGCATAGGAACTTTATTTGTAATTTTCTTAGAATTAATTTTGGCACCTAAAACACCAACCTAGGTAAACTTAGAGTTTCTAAAAAAACCTCTAAATTTACCAAGGCCGGTCTAGAAAGCCCATGGAGGGGGTGAGCATAAAAACTAGACACACCCCTCCCCATGTGCTCATTTGTGCACCCATGTGCACCCATGTGCTTCACATTTACATTTCATTTGGCTAGCATTAGGGTTGCATTATGGTCCTCCTTAGCCTATAAAAGGAGGAGCCTACACCTTGTATTTTCAAGTTTAATTGAGTAAGGTTATGCTGCCATTTTTGTGCACAAGCTTTACTTCTCCTAGAAATCTAGGCTCTAAACTTCAATCCTTTCACCTTCTCCCTTGAGCTGGCCGAACCACTCAAACACCATACTCATCATGCACCTACAAGGCCAACAGAACTCCTAGGAGGGTCTTGATCATCTCACCCATTGCTTCCGCACCTTATTTTCTACTTTGATTCAAGAAGAACACATGAAAATGCCATTAATTTTAACACATGAAATTGTTTTTCAAAGATATCATAAGTGCTTCAATCAATTAATAGACCTTAGATTGTAAAAGAAGTATTAAACATATCAAAATACAATTTGAACACATGAAATGGTTTTTCGAAGGTATCATCATAAGTGTTTGAATCAATCAATAGACCTTCGATTGTAAAAAATATGTTAAACATATGAAAACACAATTTCAACACATGAAATTGTTTTTCAAAGATATTCATTCATAAGTGGTTCAATCAATTAATAGACTAAGATTGTAAAAGAGATATTAAACATATCAAAACACAATTTTAACACATGAAATTGGTTTTCAAAGATATTCATTCATAAGTGTTTTCAATCAATTAATAGCGAAAAGAAGAAGTTGCAAACATTTAGTTAAGTAATTGTTTTCAGCAGTTAAGATGCTTTTAAACTATTATTATACAGAACATAACATTCACTTTCTTATAGTTTCCTAGGTTATAAAACCTTAGATTGTAAATGAAAGAAGCATTAAACGTATCATTTTAACACATGAAATTGTTTTTCAAAGATATCATAAGTGCTTCAATCAATTAATAGACCTTAGATTGTAAAAGAAGTATTAAACATATCAAAATACAATTTGAACACATGAAATGGTTTTTCGAAGGTATCATCATAAGTGTTTGAATCAATCAATAGACCTTCGATTGTAAAAAATATGTTAAACATATGAAAACACAATTTCAACACATGAAATTGTTTTTCAAAGATATTCATTCATAAGTGGTTCAATCAATTAATAGACTAAGATTGTAAAAGAGATATTAAACATATCAAAACACAATTTTAACACATGAAATTGGTTTTCAAAGATATTCATTCATAAGTGTTTTCAATCAATTAATAGCGAAAAGAACAAGTTGCAAACATTTAGTTAAGTAATTGTTTTCAGCAGTTAAGATGCTTTTAAACTATTATTATACAGAACATAACATTCACTTTCTTATAGTTTCCTAGGTTATAAAACCTTAGATTGTAAATGAAAGAAGCATTAAACGTATCATTTTAACACATGAAATTGTTTTTCAAAGATATCATAAGTGCTTCAATCAATTAATAGACCTTAGATTGTAAAAGAAGTATTAAACATATCAAAATACAATTTGAACACATGAAATGGTTTTTCGAAGGTATCATCATAAGTGTTTGAATCAATCAATAGACCTTCGATTGTAAACAATATGTTAAACATATGAAAACACAATTTCAACACATGAAATTGTTTTTCAAAGATATTCATTCATAAGTGGTTCAATCAATTAATAGACTAAGATTGTAAAAGAGATATTAAACATATCAAAACACAATTTGAACACATGAAATTGGTTTTCAAAGATATTCATTCATAAGTGTTTTCAATCAATTAATAGCGAAAAGAACAAGTTGCAAACATTTAGTTAAGTAATTGTTTTCAGCAGTTAAGATGCTTTTAAACTATTATTATACAGAACATAACATTCCCTTTCTTATAGTTTCCTAGGTTATAAAACCTTAGATTGTAAATGAAAGAAGTATTAAACGTATCATTTTAACACATGAAATTGTTTTTCAAAGATATCATAAGTGCTTCAATCAATTAAGAAACCTTAGATTGTAAAAGAAGTATTAAACATATCAAAATACAATTTGAACACATGAAATGGTTTTTCAAAGGTATCATCATAAGTGTTTGAATCAATCAATAGACCTTAGATTGTAAAAAATATGTTAAACATATGAAAACACAATTTCAGCACATGAAATTGTTTTTCAAAGATATTCATTAATGAGTGGTTCAATCAATTAATAGACTAAGATTGTAAAAGAGATATTAAACATATCAAAACACAATTTTAACACATGAAATTGGTTTTCAAAGATATTCATTCATAAGTGTTTTCAATCAATTAATAGCGAAAAGAACAAGTTGCAAACATTTAGTTAAGTAATTGTTTTCAGCAGTTAAGATGCTTTTAAACTATTATTATACAGAACATAACATTCACTTTCTTATAGTTTCCTAGGTTATAAAACCTTAGATTGTAAATGAAAGAAGCATTAAACGTATCATTTTAACACATGAAATTGTTTTTCAAAGATATCATAAGTGCTTCAATCAATTAATAGACCTTAGATTGTAAAAGAAGTATTAAACATATCAAAATACAATTTGAACACATGAAATGGTTTTTCGAAGGTATCATCATAAGTGTTTGAATCAATCAATAGACCTTCGATTGTAAAAAATATGTTAAACATATGAAAACACAATTCAACACATGAAATTGTTTTTCAAAGATATTCATTCATAAGTGGTTCAATCAATTAATAGACTAAGATTGTAAAAGAAATATTAAACATATCAAAACACAATTTTAACACATGAAATTGGTTTTCAAAGATATTCATTCATAAGTGTTTTCAATCAATTAATAGCGAAAAGAAGAAGTTGCAAACATTTAGTTAAGTAATTGTTTTCAGCAGTTAAGATGCTTTTAAACTATTATTATACAGAACATAACATTCACTTTCTTATAGTTTCCTAGGTTATAAAACCTTAGATTATAAATGAAGGAAGTATTAAACGTATCATTTTAACACATGAAATTGTTTTTCAAAGATATCATAAGTGCTTCAATCAATTAATAGACCTTAGATTGTAAAAGAAGTATTAAACATATCAAAATACAATTTGAACACATGAAATTTTTTCGAAGGTATCATCATAAGTGTTTGAATCAATGAATAGACCTTCGATTGTAAAAAATATGTTAAACATATGAAAACACAATTTCAACACATGAAATTGTTTTTCAAAGATATTCATTCATAAGTGGTTCAATCAATTAATAGACTAAGATTGTAAAAGAGATATTAAACATATCAAAACACAATTTTAACACATGAAATTGGTTTTCAAAGATATTCATTCATAACTGTTTTCAATCAATTAATAGCGAAAAGAACAAGTTGCAAACATTTAGTTAAGTAATTGTTTTCAGCAGTTAAGATGCTTTTAAACTATTATTATACAGAACATAACATTCACTTTCTTATAGTTTCCTAGGTTATAAAACCTTAGATTGTAAATGAAAGAAGCATTAAACGTATCATTTTAACACATGAAATTGTTTTTCAAAGATATCATAAGTGCTTCAATCAATTAATAGACCTTAGATTGTAAAAGAAGTATTAAACATATCAAAATACAATTTGAACACATGAAATGGTTTTTCGAAGGTATCATCATAAGTGTTTGAATCAATCAATAGACCTTCGATTGTAAAAAATATGTTAAACATATGAAAACACAATTTCAACACATGAAATTGTTTTTCAAAGATATTCATTCATAAGTGGTTCAATCAGGTAATAGACTAAGATTGTAAAAGAGATATTAAACATATCAAAACACAATTTTAACACATGAAATTGGTTTTCAAAGATATTCATTCATAAGTGTTCTCAATCAATTAATAGCGAAAAGAAGAAGTTGCAAACATTTAGTTAAGTAATTGTTTTCAGCAGTTAAGATGCTTTTAAACTATTATTATACAGAACATAACATTCACTTTCTTATAGTTTCCTAGGTTATAAAACCTTAGATTGTAAATGAAGGAAGCATTAAACGTATCATTTTAACACATGAAATTGTTTTTCAAAGATATCATAAGTGCTTCAATCAATTAATAGACCTTAGATTGTAAATGAAGTATTAAACATATCAAAATACAATTTGAACACATGAAATTTTTTCGAAGGTATCATCATAAGTGTTTGAATCAATCAATAGACCTTCGATTGTAAAAAATATGTTAAACATATGAAAACACAATTTCAACACATGAAATTGTTTTTCAAAGATATTCATTCATAAGTGGTTCAATCAATTAATAGACTAAGATTGTAAAAGAGATGTTAAACATATCAAAACACAATTTTAACACATGAAATTGGTTTTCAAAGATATTCATTCATAAGTGTTTTCAATCAATTAATAGCGAAAAGAACAAGTTGCAAACATTTAGTTAAGTAATTGTTTTCAGCAGTTAAGATGCTTTTAAACTATTATTATACAGAACATAACATTCACTTTCTTATAGTTTCCTAGGTTATAAAACCTTAGATTGTAAATGAAAGAAGCATTAAACGTATCATTTTAACACATGAAATTGTTTTTCAAAGATATCATAAGTGCTTCAATCAATTAATAGACCTTAGATTGTAAAAGAAGTATTAAACATATCAAAATACAATTTGAACACATGAAATGGTTTTTCAAAGGTATCATCATAAGTGTTTGAATCAATCAATAGACCTTCGATTGTAAAAAATATGTTAAACATATGAAAACACAATTTCAACACATGAAATTGTTTTTCAAAGATATTCATTCATAAGTGGTTCAATCAATTAATAGACTAAGATTGTAAAAGAGATTTTAAACATATCAAAACACAATTTTAACACATGAAATTGGTTTTCAAAGATATTCATTCATAACTGTTTTCAATCAATTAATAGCGAAAAGAAGAAGTTGCAAACATTTAGTTAAGTAATTGTTTTCAGCAGTTAAGATGCTTTTAAACTATTATTATACAGAACATAACATTCACTTTCTTATAGTTTCCTAGGTTATAAAACCTTAGATTGTAAATGAAGGAAGCATTAATCGTATCATTTTAACACATGAAATTGTTTTTCAAAGATATCATAAGTGCTTCAATCAATTAATAGACCTTAGATTGTAAAAGAAGTATTAAACATATCAAAATACAATTTGAACACATGAAATTTTTTCGAAGGTATCATCATAAGTGTTTGAATCAATCAATAGACCTTCGATTGTAAAAAATATGTTAAACATATGAAAACACAATTTCAACACATGAAATTGTTTTTCAAAGATATTCATTCATAAGTGGTTCAATCAATTAATAGACTAAGATTGTAAAAGAGATGTTAAACATATCAAAACACAATTTTAACACATGAAATTGGTTTTCAAAGATATTCATTCATAAGTGTTTTCAATCAATTAATAGCGAAAAGAACAAGTTGCACACATTTAGTTAAGTAATTGTTTTCAGCAGTTAAGATGCTTTTAAACTATTATTATACAGAACATAACATTCACTTTCTTATAGTTTCCTAGGTTATAAAACCTTAGATTGTAAATGAAAGAAGCATTAAACGTATCATTTTAACACATGAAATTGTTTTTCAAAGATATCATAAGTGCTTCAATCAATTAATAGACCTTAGATTGTAAAAGAAGTATTAAACATATCAAAATACAATTTGAACACATGAAATGGTTTTACGAAGGTATCATCATAAGTGTTTGAATCAATCAATAGACCTTCGATTGTAAAAAATATGTTAAACATATGAAAACACAATTTCAACACATGAAATTGTTTTTCAAAGATATTCATTCATAAGTGGTTCAATCAATTAATAGACTAAGATTGTAAAAGAGATATTAAACATATCAAAACACAATTTTAACACATGAAATTGGTTTTCAAAGTTATTCATTCATAAGTGTTTTCAATCAATTAATAGCGAAAAGAAGAAGTTGCAAACATTTAGTTAAGTAATTGTTTTCAGCAGTTAAGATGCTTTTAAACTATTATTATACAGAACATAACATTCACTTTCTTATAGTTTCCTAGGTTATAAAACCTTAGATTGTAAATGAAGGAAGCATTAAACGTATCATTTTAACACATGAAATTGTTTTTCAAAGATGTCATAAGTGCTTCAATCAATTAATAGACCTTATATTGTAAAAGAAGTATTAAACATATCAAAATACAATTTGAACACATGAAATTTTTTCGAAGGTATCATCATAAGTGTTTGAATCAATCAATAGACCTTCGATTGTAAAAAATATGTTAAACATATGAAAACACAATTTCAACACATGAAATTGTTTTTCAAAGATATTCATTCATAAGTGGTTCAATCAATTAATAGACTAAGATTGTAAAAGAGATGTTAAACATATCAAAACACAATATTAACACATGAAATTGGTTTTCAAAGATATTCATTCATAAGTGTTTTCAATCAATTAATAGCGAAAAGAACAAGTTGCAAACATTTAGTTAAGTAATTGTTTTCAGCAGTTAAGATGCTTTTAAACTATTATTATACAGAACATAACATTCACTTTCTTATAGTTTGCTAGGTTATAAAACCTTAGATTGTAAATGAAAGAAGCATTAAACGTATCATTTTAACACATGAAATTGTTTTTCAAAGATATCATAAGTGCTTCAATCAATTAATAGACCTTAGATTGTAAAAGAAGTATTAAACATATCAAAATACAATTTGAACACATGAAATTTTTTCGAAGGTATCATCATAAGTGTTTGAATCAATCAATAGACCTTCGATTGTAAAAAATATGTTAAACATATGAAAACACAATTTCAACACATGAAATTGTTTTTCAAAGATATTCATTCATAAGTGGTTCAATCAATTAATAGACTAACATTGTAAAAGAGATATTAAACATATCAAAACACAATTTTAACACATGAAATTGGTTTTCAAAGATATTCATTCATAAGTGTTTTCAATCAATTAATAGCGAAAAGAACAAGTTGCAAACATTTAGTTAAGTAATTGTTTTCAGCAGTTAAGATGCTTTTAAACTATTATTATACAGAACATAACATTCACTTTCTTATAGTTTCCTAGGTTATAAAACCTTAGATTGTAAATGAAAGAAGTATTAAACGTATCATTTTAACACATGAAAATGTTTTTCAAAGATATCATAAGTGCTTCAATCAATTAATAGACCTTAGATTGTAAAAGAAGTATTAAACATATCAAAATACAATTTGAACACATGAAATGGTTTTTCGAAGGTATCATCGTAAGTGTTTGAATCAATCAATAGACCTTCGATTGTAAAAAATATGTTAAACATATGAAAACACAATTTCAACACATGAAATTGTTTTTCAAAGATATTCATTCATAAGTGGTTCAATAAATTAATAGACTAAGATTGTAAAAGAGATATTAAACATATCAAAACACAATTTTAACACATGAAATTGGTTTTCAAAGATATTCATTCATAAGTGTTTTCAATCAATTAATGGCGAAAAGAACAAGTTGCAAACATTTAGTTAAGTAATTGTTTTCAGCAGTTAAGATGCTTTTAAACTATTATTATACAGAACATAACATTCACTTTCATATAGTTTCCTAGGTTATAAAACCTTAGATTGTAAATGAAAGAAGTATTAAACGTATCATTTTAACAATGAAATTGTTTTTCAAAGATATCATAAGTGCTTCAATCAATTAATAGACCTTAGATAGTAAAAGAAGTATTAAACATATCAAAATACAATTTGAACACATGAAATGGTTTTTCGAAGGTATCATCATAAGTGTTTGAATCAATCAATAGACCTTCGATTGTAAAAAATATGTTAAACATATGAAAACACAATTTCAACACATGAAATTGTTTTTCAAAGATATTCATTCATAAGTGGTTCAATCAATTAATAGACTAAGATTGTAAAAGAGATATTAAACATATCAAAACACAATTTTAACACATGAAATTGGTTTTCATATATATATATTCATTCATAAGTGTTTTCAATCAATTAATAGCGAAAAGAACAAGTTGCAAACATTTAGTTAAGTAATTGTTTTCAGCAGTTAAGATGCTTTTAAACTATTATTATACAGAACATAACATTCACTTTCTTATAGTTTCCTAGGTTATAAAACCTTAGATTGTAAATGAAAGAAGTATTAAACGTATCATTTTAACACATGAAATTGTTTTTCAAAGATATCATAAGTGCTTCAATCAATTAATAGACCTTAGATTGTAAAAGAAGTATTATACATATCAAAATACAATTTGAACACATGAAATGGTTTTTCGAAGGTATCATCATAAGTGTTTGAATCAATCAATAGACCTTCGATTGTAAAAAATATGTTAAACATATGAAAACACAATTCAACACATGAAATTGTTTTTCAAAGATATTCATTCATAAGTGGTTCAATCAATTAATAGACTAAGATTGTAAAAGAGATATTAAACATATCAAAACACAATTTTAACACATGAAATTGGTTTTCAAAGATATTCATTCATAAGTGTTTTCAATCAATTAATAGCGAAAAGAACAAGTTGCAAACATTTAGTTAAGTAATTGTTTCCAGCAGTTAAGATGCTTTTAAACTATTATTATACAGAACATAACATTCACTTTCTTATAGTTTCCTAGGTTATAAAACCATAGATTATAAATGAAGGAAGTATTAAACGTATCATTTTAACACATGAAATTGTTTTTCAAAGATATCATAAGTGCTTCAATCAATTAATAGACCTTAGATTGTAAAAGAAGTATTAAACATATCAAAATACAATTTGAACACATGAAATTTTTTCGAAGGTATCATCATAAGTGTTTGAATCAATCAATAGACCTTCGATTGTAAAAAATATGTTAAACATATGAAAACACAATTCAACACATGAAATTGTTTTTCAAAGATATTCATTCATAAGTGGTTCAATCAATTAATAGACTAAGATTGTAAAAGAGATATTAAACATATCAAAACACAATTTTAACACATGAAATTGGTTTTCAAAGATATTCATTCATAAGTGTTTTCAATCAATTAATAGCGAAAAGAACAAGTTGCAAACATTTAGTTAAGTAATTGTTTTCAGCAGTTAAGATGCTTTTAAACTATTATTATACAGAACATAACATTCACTTTCTTATAGTTTCTAGGTTATAAAACCTTAGATTATAAATGAAGGAAGTATTAAACGTATCATTTTAACACATGAAATTGTTTTTCAAAGATATCATAAGTGCTTCAATCAATTAATAGACCTTAGATTGTAAAAGAAGTATTAAACATATCAAAATACAATTTGAACACATGAAATGGTTTTTCGAAGGTATCATCATAAGTGTTTGAATCAATCAATAGACCTTCGATTGTAAAAAATATGTTAAACATATGAAAACACAATTTCAACACATGAAATTGTTTTTCAAAGATATTCATTCATAAGTGGTTCAATCAATTAATAGACTAAGATTGTAAAAGAGATATTAAACATATCAAAACACAATTTTAACACATGAAATTGGTTTTCAAAGATATTCATTCATAAGTGTTCTCAATCAATTAATAGCGAAAAGAACAAGTTGCAAACATTTAGGTAAGTAATTGTTTTCAGCAGTTAAGATGCTTTTAAACTATTATTATACAGAACATAACATTCACTTTCTTATAGTTTCCTAGGTTATAAAACCTTAGATTGTAAATGAAGGAAGCATTAAACGTATCATTTTAACACATGAAATTGTTTTTCAAAGATATCATAAGTGCTTCAATCAATTAATAGACCTTAGATTGTAAAAGAAGTATTAAACATATCAAAATACAATTTGAACACATGAAATTTTTTCGAAGGTATCATCATAAGTGTTTGAATCAATCAATAGACCTTCGATTGTAAAAAATATGTTAAACATATGAAAACACAATTTCAACACATGAAATTGTTTTTCAAAGATATTCATTCATAAGTGGTTCAATCAATTAATAGACTAAGATTGTAAAAGAGATGTTAAACATATCAAAACACAATTTTAACACATGAAATTGGTTTTCAAAGATATTCATTCATAAGTGTTTTCAATCAATTAATAGCCAAAAGAACAAGTTGCACACATTTAGTTAAGTAATTGTTTTCAGCAGTTAAGATGCTTTTAAACTATTATTATACAGAACATAACATTCACTTTGTTATAGTTTCCTAGGTTATAAAACCTTAGATTGTAAATGAAAGAAGCATTAAACGTATCATTTTAACACATGAAATTGTTTTTCAAAGATATCATAAGTGCTTCAATCAATTAATAGACCTTAGATTGTAAAAGAAGTATTAAACATATCAAAATACAATTTGAACACATGAAATGGTTTTTCAAAGGTATCATCATTAGTGTTTGAATCAATCAATAGACCTTCGATTGTAAAAAATATGTTAAACATATGAAAACACAATTTCAACACATGAAATTGTTTTTCAAAGATATTCATTCATAAGTGGTTCAATCAATTAATAGACTAAGATTGTAAAAGAGATGTTAAACATATCAAAACACAATTTTAACACATGAAATTGGTTTTCAAAGATATTCATTCATAACTGTTTTCAATCAATTAATAGCGAAAAGAAGAAGTTGCAAACATTTAGTTAAGTAATTGTTTTCAGCAGTTAAGATGCTTTTAAACTATTATTATACAGAACATAACATTCACTTTCTTATAGTTTCCTAGGTTATAAAACCTTAGATTGTAAATGAAGGAAGCATTAAACGTATCATTTTAACACATGAAATTGTTTTTCAAAGATATCATAAGTGCTTCAATCAATTAATAGACCTTAGATTGTAAAAGAAGTATTAAACATATCAAAATACAATTTGAACACATGAAATTTTTTCGAAGGTATCATCATAAGTGTTTGAATCAATCAATAGACCTTCGATTGTAAAAAATATGTTAAACATATGAAAACACAATTTCAACACATGAAATTGTTTTTCAAAGATATTCATTCATAAGTGGTTCAATCAATTAATAGACTAAGATTGTAAAAGAGATATTAAACATATCAAAACACAATTTTAACACATGAAATTGGTTTTCAAAGATATTCATTCATAAGTGTTTTCAATCAATTAATAGCGAAAAGAACAAGTTGCAAACATTTAGTTAAGTAATTGTTTCCAGCAGTTAAGATGCTTTTAAACTATTATTATACAGAACATAACATTCACTTTCTTATAGTTTCCTAGGTTATAAAACCATAGATTATATATGAAGGAAGTATTAAACGTATCATTTTAACACATGAAATTGTTTTTCAAAGATATCATAAGTGCTTCAATCAATTAATAGACCTTAGATTGTAAAAGAAGTATTAAACATATCAAAATACAATTTGAACACATGAAATTTTTTCGAAGGTATCATCATAAGTGTTTGAATCAATCAATAGACCTTCGATTGTAAAAAATATGTTAAACATATGAAAACACAATTCAACACATGAAATTGTTTTTCAAAGATATTCATTCATAAGTGGTTCAATCAATTAATAGACTAAGATTGTAAAAGAGATATTAAACATATCAAAACACAATTTTAACACATGAAATTGGTTTTCAAAGATATTCATTCATAAGTGTTTTCAATCAATTAATAGCGAAAAGAACAAGTTGCAAACATTTAGTTAAGTAATTGTTTTCAGCAGTTAAGATGCTTTTAAACTATTATTATACAGAACATAACATTCACTTTCTTATAGTTTCTAGGTTATAAAACCTTAGATTATAAATGAAGGAAGTATTAAACGTATCATTTTAACACATGAAATTGTTTTTCAAAGATATCATAAGTGTTTCAATCAATTAATAGACCTTAGATTGTAAAAGAAGTATTAAACATATCAAAATACAATTTGAACACATGAAATGGTTTTTCGAAGGTATCATCATAAGTGTTTGAATCAATCAATAGACCTTCGATTGTAAAAAATATGTTAAACATATGAAAACACAATTTCAACACATGAAATTGTTTTTCAAAGATATTCATTCATAAGTGGTTCAATCAATTAATAGACTAAGATTGTAAAAGAGATATTAAACATATCAAAACACAATTTTAACACATGAAATTGGTTTTCAAAGATATTCATTCATAAGTGTTCTCAATCAATTAATAGCGAAAAGAACAAGTTGCAAACATTTAGGTAAGTAATTGTTTTCAGCAGTTAAGATGCTTTTAAACTATTATTATACAGAACATAACATTCACTTTCTTATAGTTTCCTAGGTTATAAAACCTTAGATTGTAAATGAAGGAAGCATTAAACGTATCATTTTAACACATGAAATTGTTTTTCAAAGATATCATAAGTGCTTCAATCAATTAATAGACCTTAGATTGTAAAAGAAGTATTAAACATATCAAAATACAATTTGAACACATGAAATTTTTTCGAAGGTATCATCATAAGTGTTTGAATCAATCAATAGACCTTCGATTGTAAAAAATATGTTAAACATATGAAAACACAATTTCAACACATGAAATTGTTTTTCAAAGATATTCATTCATAAGTGGTTCAATCAATTAATAGACTAAGATTGTAAAAGAGATGTTAAACATATCAAAACACAATTTTAACACATGAAATTGGTTTTCAAAGATATTCATTCATAAGTGTTTTCAATCAATTAATAGCCAAAAGAACAAGTTGCACACATTTAGTTAAGTAATTGTTTTCAGCAGTTAAGATGCTTTTAAACTATTATTATACAGAACATAACATTCACTTTGTTATAGTTTCCTAGGTTATAAAACCTTAGATTGTAAATGAAAGAAGCATTAAACGTATCATTTTAACACATGAAATTGTTTTTCAAAGATATCATAAGTGCTTCAATCAATTAATAGACCTTAGATTGTAAAAGAAGTATTAAACATATCAAAATACAATTTGAACACATGAAATGGTTTTTCAAAGGTATCATCATCAGTGTTTGAATCAATCAATAGACCTTCGATTGTAAAAAATATGTTAAACATATGAAAACACAATTTCAACACATGAAATTGTTTTTCAAAGATATTCATTCATAAGTGGTTCAATCAATTAATAGACTAAGATTGTAAAAGAGATGTTAAACATATCAAAACACAATTTTAACACATGAAATTGGTTTTCAAAGATATTCATTCATAACTGTTTTCAATCAATTAATAGCGAAAAGAAGAAGTTGCAAACATTTAGTTAAGTAATTGTTTTCAGCAGTTAAGATGCTTTTAAACTATTATTATACAGAACATAACATTCACTTTCTTATAGTTTCCTAGGTTATAAAACCTTAGATTGTAAATGAAGGAAGCATTAAACGAATCATTTTAACACATGAAATTGTTTTTCAAAGATATCATAAGTGCTTCAATCAATTAATAGACCTTAGATTGTAAAAGAAGTATTAAACATATCAAAATACAATTTGAACACATGAAATTTTTTCGAAGGTATCATCATAAGTGTTTGAATCAATCAATAGACCTTCGATTGTAAAAAATATGTTAAACTTATGAAAACACAATTTCAACACATGAAATTGTTTTTCAAAGATATTCATTCATAAGTGGTTCAATCAATTAATAGACTAAGATTGTAAAAGAGATGTTAAACATATCAAAACACAATTTTAACACATGAAATTGGTTTTCAAAGATATTCATTCATAAGTGTTTTCAATCAATTAATAGCGAAAAGAACAAGTTGCACACATTTAGTTAAGTAATTGTTTTCAGCAGTTAAGATGCTTTTAAACTATTATTATACAGAACATAACATTCACTTTCTTATAGTTTCCTAGGTTATAAAACCTTAGATTGTAAATGAAGGAAGCATTAAACGTATCATTTTAACACATGAAATTGTTTTTCAAAGATATCATAAGTGCTTCAATCAATTAATAGACCTTAGATTGTAAAAGAAGTATTAAACATATCAAAATACAATTTGAACACATGAAATTTTTTCGAAGGTATCATCATAAGTGTTTGAATCAATCAATAGACCTTCGATTGTAAAAAATATGTTAAACATATGAAAACACAATTTCAACACATGAAATTGTTTTTCAAAGATATTCATTCATAAGTGGTTCAATCAATTAATAGACTAAGATTGTAAAAGAGATGTTAAACATATCAAAACACAATTTTAACACATGAAATTGGTTTTCAAAGATATTCATTCATAAGTGTTTTCAATCAATTAATAGCCAAAAGAACAAGTTGCACACATTTAGTTAAGTAATTGTTTTCAGCAGTTAAGATGCTTTTAAACTATTATTATACAGAACATAACATTCACTTTGTTATAGTTTCCTAGGTTATAAAACCTTAGATTGTAAATGAAAGAAGCATTAAACGTATCATTTTAACACATGAAATTGTTTTTCAAAGATATCATAAGTGCTTCAATCAATTAATAGACCTTAGATTGTAAAAGAAGTATTAAACATATCAAAATACAATTTGAACACATGAAATGGTTTTTCAAAGGTATCATCATTAGTGTTTGAATCAATCAATAGACCTTCGATTGTAAAAAATATGTTAAACATATGAAAACACAATTTCAACACATGAAATTGTTTTTCAAAGATATTCATTCATAAGTGGTTCAATCAATTAATAGACTAAGATTGTAAAAGAGATGTTAAACATATCAAAACACAATTTTAACACATGAAATTGGTTTTCAAAGATATTCATTCATAACTGTTTTCAATCAATTAATAGCGAAAAGAAGAAGTTGCAAACATTTAGTTAAGTAATTGTTTTCAGCAGTTAAGATGCTTTTAAACTATTATTATACAGAACATAACATTCACTTTCTTATAGTTTCCTAGGTTATAAAACCTTAGATTGTAAATGAAGGAAGCATTAAACGTATCATTTTAACACATGAAATTGTTTTTCAAAGATATCATAAGTGCTTCAATCAATTAATAGACCTTAGATTGTAAAAGAAGTATTAAACATATCAAAATACAATTTGAACACATGAAATTTTTTCGAAGGTATCATCATAAGTGTTTGAATCAATCAATAGACCTTCGATTGTAAAAAATATGTTAAACATATGAAAACACAATTTCAACACATGAAATTGTTTTTCAAAGATATTCATTCATAAGTGGTTCAATCAATTAATAGACTAAGATTGTAAAAGAGATATTAAACATATCAAAACACAATTTTAACACATGAAATTGGTTTTCAAAGATATTCATTCATAAGTGTTTTCAATCAATTAATAGCGAAAAGAACAAGTTGCAAACATTTAGTTAAGTAATTGTTTCCAGCAGTTAAGATGCTTTTAAACTATTATTATACAGAACATAACATTCACTTTCTTATAGTTTCCTAGGTTATAAAACCATAGATTATATATGAAGGAAGTATTAAACGTATCATTTTAACACATGAAATTGTTTTTCAAAGATATCATAAGTGCTTCAATCAATTAATAGACCTTAGATTGTAAAACAAGTATTAAACATATCAAAATACAATTTGAACACATGAAATTTTTTCGAAGGTATCATCATAAGTGTTTGAATCAATCAATAGACCTTCGATTGTAAAAAATATGTTAAACATATGAAAACACAATTCAACACATGAAATTGTTTTTCAAAGATATTCATTCATAAGTGGTTCAATCAATTAATAGACTAAGATTGTAAAAGAGATATTAAACATATCAAAACACAATTTTAACACATGAAATTGGTTTTCAAAGATATTCATTCATAAGTGTTTTCAATCAATTAATAGCGAAAAGAACAAGTTGCAAACATTTAGTTAAGTAATTGTTTTCAGCAGTTAAGATGCTTTTAAACTATTATTATACAGAACATAACATTCACTTTCTTATAGTTTCTAGGTTATAAAACCTTAGATTATAAATGAAGGAAGTATTAAACGTATCATTTTAACACATGAAATTGTTTTTCAAAGATATCATAAGTGCTTCAATCAATTAATAGACCTTAGATTGTAAAAGAAGTATTAAACATATCAAAATACAATTTGAACACATGAAATGGTTTTTCGAAGGTATCATCATAAGTGTTTGAATCAATCAATAGACCTTCGATTGTAAAAAATATGTTAAACATATGAAAACACAATTTCAACACATGAAATTGTTTTTCAAAGATATTCATTCATAAGTGGTTCAATCAATTAATAGACTAAGATTGTAAAAGAGATATTAAACATATCAAAACACAATTTTAACACATGAAATTGGTTTTCAAAGATATTCATTCATAAGTGTTCTCAATCAATTAATAGCGAAAAGAACAAGTTGCAAACATTTAGGTAAGTAATTGTTTTCAGCAGTTAAGATGCTTTTAAACTATTATTATACAGAACATAACATTCACTTTCTTATAGTTTCCTAGGTTATAAAACCTTAGATTGTAAATGAAGGAAGCATTAAACGTATCATTTTAACACATGAAATTGTTTTTCAAAGATATCATAAGTGCTTCAATCAATTAATAGACCTTAGATTGTAAAAGAAGTATTAAACATATCAAAATACAATTTGAACACATGAAATTTTTTCGAAGGTATCATCATAAGTGTTTGAATCAATCAATAGACCTTCGATTGTAAAAAATATGTTAAACATATGAAAACACAATTTCAACACATGAAATTGTTTTTCAAAGATATTCATTCATAAGTGGTTCAATCAATTAATAGACTAAGATTGTAAAAGAGATGTTAAACATATCAAAACACAATTTTAACACATGAAATTGGTTTTCAAAGATATTCATTCATAAGTGTTTTCAATCAATTAATAGCCAAAAGAACAAGTTGCACACATTTAGTTAAGTAATTGTTTTCAGCAGTTAAGATGCTTTTAAACTATTATTATACAGAACATAACATTCACTTTGTTATAGTTTCCTAGGTTATAAAACCTTAGATTGTAAATGAAAGAAGCATTAAACGTATCATTTTAACACATGAAATTGTTTTTCAAAGATATCATAAGTGCTTCAATCAATTAATAGACCTTAGATTGTAAAAGAAGTATTAAACATATCAAAATACAATTTGAACACATGAAATGGTTTTTCGAAGGTATCATCATAAGTGTTTGAATCAATCAATAGACCTTCGATTGTAAAAAATATGTTAAACATATGAAAACACAATTTCAACACATGAAATTGTTTTTCAAAGATATTCATTCATAAGTGGTTCAATCAATTAATAGACTAAGATTGTAAAAGAGATGTTAAACATATCAAAACACAATTTTAACACATGAAATTGGTTTTCAAAGATATTCATTCATAAGTGTTTTCAATCAATTAATAGCCAAAAGAACAAGTTGCACACATTTAGTTAAGTAATTGTTTTCAGCAGTTAAGATGCTTTTAAACTATTATTATACAGAACATAACATTCACTTTGTTATAGTTTCCTAGGTTATAAAACCTTAGATTGTAAATGAAAGAAGCATTAAACGTATCATTTTAACACATGAAATTGTTTTTCAAAGATATCATAAGTGCTTCAATCAATTAATAGACCTTAGATTGTAAAAGAAGTATTAAACATATCAAAATACAATTTGAACACATGAAATGGTTTTTCAAAGGTATCATCATCAGTGTTTGAATCAATCAATAGACCTTCGATTGTAAAAAATATGTTAAACATATGAAAACACAATTTCAACACATGAAATTGTTTTTCAAAGATATTCATTCATAAGTGGTTCAATCAATTAATAGACTAAGATTGTAAAAGAGATGTTAAACATATCAAAACACAATTTTAACACATGAAATTGGTTTTCAAAGATATTCATTCATAACTGTTTTCAATCAATTAATAGCGAAAAGAAGAAGTTGCAAACATTTAGTTAAGTAATTGTTTTCAGCAGTTAAGATGCTTTTAAACTATTATTATACAGAACATAACATTCACTTTCTTATAGTTTCCTAGGTTATAAAACCTTAGATTGTAAATGAAGGAAGCATTAAACGTATCATTTTAACACATGAAATTGTTTTTCAAAGATATCATAAGTGCTTCAATCAATTAATAGACCTTAGATTGTAAAAGAAGTATTAAACATATCAAAATACAATTTGAACACATGAAATTTTTTCGAAGGTATCATCATAAGTGTTTGAATCAATCAATAGACCTTCGATTGTAAAAAATATGTTAAACTTATGAAAACACAATTTCAACACATGAAATTGTTTTTCAAAGATATTCATTCATAAGTGGTTCAATCAATTAATAGACTAAGATTGTAAAAGAGATGTTAAACATATCAAAACACAATTTTAACACATGAAATTGGTTTTCAAAGATATTCATTCATAAGTGTTTTCAATCAATTAATAGCGAAAAGAACAAGTTGCACACATTTAGTTAAGTAATTGTTTTCAGCAGTTAAGATGCTTTTAAACTATTATTATACAGAACATAACATTCACTTTCTTATAGTTTGCTAGGTTATAAAACCTTAGATTGTAAATGAAAGAAGCATTAAACGTATCATTTTAACACATGAAATTGTTTTTCAAAGATATCATAAGTGCTTCAATCAATTAATAGACCTTAGATTGTAAAAGAAGTATTAAACATATCAAAATACAATTTGAACACATGAAATGGTTTTACGAAGGTATCATCATAAGTGTTTGAATCAATCAATAGACCTTCGATTGTAAAAAATATGTTAAACATATGAAAACACAATTTCAACACATGAAATTGTTTTTCAAAGATATTCATTCATAAGTGGTTCAATCAATTAATAGACTAAGATTGTAAAAGAGATATTAAACATATCAAAACACAATTTTAACACATGAAATTGGTTTTCAAAGATATTCATTCATAAGTGTTTTCAATCAATTAATAGCGAAAAGAAGAAGTTGCAAACATTTAGTTAAGTAATTGTTTTCAGCAGTTAAGATGCTTTTAAACTATTATTATACAGAACATAACATTCACTTTCTTATAGTTTCCTAGGTTATAAAACCTTAGATTGTAAATGAAGGAAGCATTAAACGTATCATTTTAACACATGAAATTGTTTTTCAAAGATATCATAAGTGCTTCAATCAATTAATAGACCTTAGATTGTAAAAGAAGTATTAAACATATCAAAATACAATTTGAACACATGAAATTTTTTCGAAGGTATCATCATAAGTGTTTGAATCAATCAATAGACCTTCGATTGTAAAAAATATGTTAAACATATGAAAACACAATTTCAACACATGAAATTGTTTTTCAAAGATATTCATTCATAAGTGGTTCAATCAATTAATAGACTAAAATTGTAAAAGAGATGTTAAACATATCAAAACACAATTTTAACACATGAAATTGGTTTTCAAAGATATTCATTCATAAGTGTTTTCAATCAATTAATAGCGAAAAGAACAAGTTGCAAACATTTAGTTAAGTAATTGTTTTCAGCAGTTAAGATGCTTTTAAACTATTATTATACAGAACATAACATTCACTTTCTTATAGTTTCCTAGGTTATAAAACCTTAGATTGTAAATGAAAGAAGCATTAAACGTATCATTTTAACACATGAAATTGTTTTTCAAAGATATCATAAGTGCTTCAATCAATTAATAGACCTTAGATTGTAAAAGAAGTATTAAACATATCAAAATACAATTTGAACACATGAAATGGTTTTTCAAAGGTATCATCATAAGTGTTTGAATCAATCAATAGACCTTCGATTGTAAAAAATATGTTAAACATATGAAAACACAATTTCAACACATGAAATTGTTTTTCAAAGATATTCATTCATAAGTGGTTCAATCAATTAATAGACTAAGATTGTAAAAGAGATATTAAACATATCAAAACACAATTTTAACACATGAAATTGGTTTTCAAAGATATTCATTCATAAGTGTTTTCAATCAATTAATAGCGAAAAGAACAAGTTGCACACATTTAGTTAAGTAATTGTTTTCAGCAGTTAAGATGCTTTTAAACTATTATTATACAGAACATAACATTCACTTTCTTATAGTTTCCTAGGTTATAAAACCTTAGATTGTAAATGAAGGAAGCATTAAACGTATCATTTTAACACATGAAATTGTTTTTCAAAGATATCATAAGTGCTTCAATCAATTAATAGACCTTAGATTGTAAAAGAAGTATTAAACATATCAAAATACAATTTGAACACATGAAATGGTTTTTCCAAGGTATCATCATAAGTGTTTGAATCAATCAATAGACCTTCGATTGTAAAAAATATGTTAAACATATGAAAACACAATTTCAACACATGAAATTGTTTTTCAAAGATATTCATTCATAAGTGGTTCAATCAATTAATAGACTAAGATTGTAAAAGAGATATTAAACATATCAAAACACAATTTGAACACATGAAATTGGTTTTCAAAGATATTCATTCATAAGTGTTTTCAATCAATTAATAGCCAAAAGAACAAGTTGCAAACATTTAGTTAAGTAATTGTTTTCAGTAGTTAAGATGCTTTTAAACTATTATTATACAGAACATAACATTCACTTTGTTATAGTTTCCTAGGTTATAAAACCTTAGATTGTAAATGAAAGAAGTATTAAACGTATCATTTTAACACATGAAATTGTTTTCCAAAGATATCATAAGTGCTTCAATCAATTAATAGACCTTAGATTGTAAAAGAAGTATTAAACATATCAAAATACAATTTGAACACATGAAATGGTTTTTCGAAGGTATCATCATAAGTGTTTGAATCAATCAATAGACCTTCGATTGTAAAAAATATGTTAAACATATGAAAACACAATTTCAACACATGAAATTGTTTTTCAAAGATATTCATTCATAAGTGGTTCAATCAATTAATAGACTAAGATTGTAAAAGAGATATTAAACATATCAAAACACAATTTTAACACATGAAATTGGTTTTTGAAAGATATTCATTCATAAGTGTTTTCAATCAATTAATAGCGAAAAGAACAAGTTGCAAACATTTAGTAAAGTAATTGTTTTCAGCAGTTAAGATGCTTTTAAACTATTATTATACAGAACATACCATTCACTTTCTTATAGTTTCCTAGGTTATAAAACCTTAGATTGTAAATGAAGGAAGCATTAAACGTATCATTTTAACACATGAAATTGTTTTTCAAAGATATCATAAGTGCTTCAATCAATTAATAGACCTTAGATTGTAAAAGAAGTATTAAACATATCAAAATACAATTTGAACACATGAAATGGTTTTTCCAAGGTATCATCATAAGTGTTTGAATCAATCAATAGACCTTCGATTGTAAAAAATATGTTAAACATATGAAAACACAATTTCAACACCTGAAATTGTTTTTCAAAGATATTCATTCATAAGTGGTTCAATCAATTAATAGACTAAGATTGTAAAAGAGATATTAAACATATCAAAACACAATTTGAACACATGAAATTGGTTTTCAAAGATATTCATTCATAAGTGTTTTCAATCAATTAATAGCCAAAAGAACAAGTTGCAAACATTTAGTTAAGTAATTGTTTTCAGTAGTTAAGATGCTTTTAAACTATTATTATACAGAACATAACATTCACTTTGTTATAGTTTCCTAGGTTATAAAACCTTAGATTGTAAATGAAAGAAGTATTAAACGTATCATTTTAACACATGAAATTGTTTTCCAAAGATATCATAAGTGCTTCAATCAATTAATAGACCTTAGATTGTAAAAGAAGTATTAAACATATCAAAATACAATTTGAACACATGAAATGGTTTTTCGAAGGTATCATCATAAGTGTTTGAATCAATCAATAGACCTTCGATTGTAAAAAATATGTTAAACATATGAAAACACAATTTCAACACATGAAATTGTTTTTCAAAGATATTCATTCATAAGTGGTTCAATCAATTAATAGACTAAGATTGTAAAAGAGATATTAAACATATCAAAACACAATTTTAACACATGAAATTGGTTTTTGAAAGATATTCATTCATAAGTGTTTTCAATCAATTAATAGCGAAAAGAACAAGTTGCAAACATTTAGTAAAGTAATTGTTTTCAGCAGTTAAGATGCTTTTAAACTATTATTATACAGAACATACCATTCACTTTCTTATAGTTTCCTAGGTTATAAAACCTTAGATTGTAAATGAAGGAAGCATTAAACGTATCATTTTAACACATGAAATTGTTTTTCAAAGATATCATAAGTGCTTCAATCAATTAATAGACCTTAGATTGTAAAAGAAGTATTAAACATATCAAAATACAATTTGAACACATGAAATGGTTTTTCAAAGGTATCATCATAAGTGTTTGAATCAATCAATAGACCTTCGATTGTAAAAAATATGTTAAACATATGAAAACACAATTTCAACACATGAAATTGTTTTTCAAAGATATTCATTCATAAGTGGTTCAATCAATTAATAGACTAAGATTGTAAAAGAGATATTAAACATATCAAAACACAATTTTAACACATGAAATTGGTTTTCAAAGATATTCATTCATAAGTGTTTTCAATCAATTAATAGCGAAAAGAACAAGTTGCAAACATTTAGTAAAGTAATTGTTTTCAGCAGTTAAGATGCTTTTAAACTATTATTATTATACAGAACATAGCATTCACTTTCTTATAGTTTGCTAGGTTATAAAACCTTAGATTGTAAATGAAAGAAGCATTAAACGTATCATTTTAACACATGAAATTGTTTTTCAAAGATATCATAAGTGCTTCAATCAATTAATAGACCTTAGATTGTAAAAGAAGTATTAAACATATCAAAATACAATTTGAACACATGAAATGGTTTTTCGAAGGTATCATCATAAGTGTTTGAATCAATCAATAGACCTTCGATTGTAAAAAATATGTTAAACATATGAAAACACAATTTCAACACATGAAATTGTTTTTCAAAGATATTCATTCATAAGTGGTTCAATCAATTAATAGACTAAGATTGTAAAAGAGATATTAAACATATCAAAACACAATTTTAACACATGAAATTGGTTTTCAAAGATATTCATTCATAAGTGTTTTCAATCAATTAATAGCGAAAAGAACAAGTTGCAAACATTTAGTAAAGTAATTGTTTTCAGCAGTTAAGATGCTTTTAAACTATTATTATACAGAACATACCATTCACTTTCTTATAGTTTCCTAGGTTATAAAACCTTAGATTGTAAAAGAAAGAAGCATTAAACGTATCATTTTAACACATGAAATTGTTTTTCAAAGATATCATAAGTGCTTCAATCAATTAATAGACCTTAGATTGTAAAAGAAGTATTAAACATATCAAAATACAATTTGAACACATGAAATGGTTTTTCAAAGGTATCATCATATGTGTTTAAATCAATCAATAGACCTTCGATTGTAAAAAATATGTTAAACATATGAAAACACAATTTCAACACCTGAAATTGTTTTTCAAAGATATTCATTCATAAGTGGTTCAATCAATTAACAGACTAAGATTGTAAAAGAGATATTAAACATATCAAAACACAATTTGAACACATGAAATTGGTTTTCAAAGATATTCATTCATAAGTGTTTTCAATCAATTAATAGCCAAAAGAACAAGTTGCAAACATTTAGTTAAGTAATTGTTTTCAGCAGTTAAGATGCTTTTAAACTATTATTATACAGAACATAACATTCACTTTGTTATAGTTTCCTAGGTTATAAAACCTTAGATTGTAAATGAAAGAAGTATTAAACGTATCATTTTAACACATGAAATTGTTTTCCAAAGATATCATAAGTGCTTCAATCAATTAATAGACCTTAGATTGTAAAAGAAATATTAAACATATCAAAATACAATTTGAACACATGAAATGGTTTTTCGAAGGTATCATCATAAGTGTTTGAATCAATCAATAGACCTTCGATTGTAAAAAATATGTTAAACATATGAAAACACAATTTCAACACATGAAATTGTTTTTCAAAGATATTCATTCATAAGTGGTTCAATCAATTAATAGACTAAGATTGTAAAAGAGATATTAAACATATCAAAACACAATTTTAACACATGAAATTGGTTTTCAAAGATATTCATTCATAAGTGTTTTCAATCAATTAATAGCGAAAAGAACAAGTTGCAAACATTTAGTAAAGTAATTGTTTTCAGCAGTTAAGATGCTTTTAAACTATTATTATACAGAACATACCATTCACTTTCTTATAGTTTCCTAGGTTATAAAACCTTAGATTGTAAATGAAAGAAGCATTAAACGTATCATTTTAACACATGAAATTGTTTTTCAAAGATATCATAAGTGCTTCAATCAATTAATAGACCTTAGATTGTAAAAGAAGTATTAAACATATCAAAATACAATTTGAACACATGAAATGGTTTTTCAAAGGTATCATCATAAGTGTTTGAATCAATCAATAGACCTTCGATTGTAAAAAATATGTTAAACATATGAAAACACAATTTCAACACATGAAATTGTTTTTCAAAGATATTCATTCATAAGTGGTTCAATCAATTAATAGACTAAGATTGTAAAAGAGATATTAAACATATCAAAACACAATTTTAACACATGAAATTGGTTTTCAAAGATATTCATTCATAAGTGTTTTCAATCAATTAATAGCGAAAAGAACAAGTTGCAAACATTTAGTAAAGTAATTGTTTTCAGCAGTTAAGATGCTTTTAAACTATTATTATTATACAGAACATAGCATTCACTTTCTTATAGTTTGCTAGGTTATAAAACCTTAGATTGTAAATGAAAGAAGCATTAAACGTATCATTTTAACACATGAAATTGTTTTTCAAATATATCATAAGTGCTTCAATCAATTAATAGACCTTAGATTGTAAAAGAAGTATTAAACATATCAAAATACAATTTGAACACATGAAATGGTTTTTCGAAGGTATCATCATAAGTGTTTGAATCAATCAATAGACCTTCGATTGTAAAAAATATGTTAAACATATGAAAACACAATTTCAACACATGAAATTGTTTTTCAAAGATATTCATTCATAAGTGGTTCAATCAATTAATAGACTAAGATTGTAAAAGAGATATTAAACATATCAAAACACAATTTTAACACATGAAATTGGTTTTCAAAGATATTCATTCATAAGTGTTTTCAATCAATTAATAGCCAAAAGAACAAGTTGCAAACATTTAGTTAAGTAATTGTTTTCAGCAGTTAAGATGCTTTTAAACTATTATTATACAGAACATAACATTCACTTTGTTATAGTTTCCTAGGTTATAAAACCTTAGATTGTAAATGAAAGAAGTATTAAACGTATCATTTTAACACATGAAATTGTTTTCCAAAGATATCATAAGTGCTTCAATCAATTAATAGACCTTAGATTGTAAAAGAAGTATTAAACATATCAAAATACAATTTGAACACATGAAATGGTTTTCAAAGGTATCATCATAAGTGTTTGAATCAATCAATAGACCTTAGATTGTAAAAAGTATGTTAAACATATGAAAACACAATTTCAACACATGAAATTGTTTTTCAAAGATATTCATTCATAAAAGTATTTCAATCAATTAATAGACTAAGATTGTAAAAGAGATATTAAATATCCAAAACACAATTTTAACACATGAAATTGGTTTTTAAAAATATTCATTCATAAGTGTTTTCAATCAATTAATAGCGAAAAGAACAAGTTGCAAACATTTAGTTAAGTAATAATACCTTTGTTTTAAATAGTTAAGATGCTTTTAAACTATTATTATACAGAACATTCACTTTCTTATAGTTTCCTAGGTTATAAAACCTTAGAATGTAAATGAAAGAAATATTAAACGTATCGTTTTAACACATGAAATTGTTTTTCAAAGATATCATAAGTGCTTCAATCAATTAATAGACCTTAGATTGTAAAAGAAGTATTAAACATATCAAAATACAATTTGAACACATGAAATGGTTTTTCGAAGGTATCATCATAAGTGTTTGAATCAATCAATAGACCTTCGATTGTAAAAAATATGTTAAACATATGAAAACACAATTTCAACACCTGAAATTGTGTTTCAAAGATATTCATTCATAAGTGGTTCAATCAATTAATAGACTAAGATTGTAAAAGAGATATTAAACATATCAAAACACAATTTGAACACATGAAATTGGTTTTCAAAGATATTCATTCATAAGTGTTTTCAATCAATTAATAGCCAAAAGAACAAGTTGCAAACATTTAGTTAAGTAATTGTTTTCAGCAGTTAAGATGCTTTTAAACTATTATTATACAGAACATAACATTCACTTTGTTATAGTTTCCTAGGTTATAAAACCTTAGATTGTAAATGAAAGAAGTATTAAACGTATCATTTTAACACATGAAATTGTTTTCCAAAGATATCATAAGTGCTTCAATCAATTAATAGACCTTAGATTGTAAAAGAAATATTAAACATATCAAAATACAATTTGAACACATGAAATGGTTTTTCGAAGGTATCATCATAAGTGTTTGAATCAATCAATAGACCTTCGATTGTAAAAAATATGTTAAACATATGAAAACACAATTTCAACACATGAAATTGTTTTTCAAAGATATTCATTCATAAGTGGTTCAATCAATTAATAGACTAAGATTGTAAAAGAGATATTAAACATATCAAAACACAATTTTAACACATGAAATTGGTTTTCAAAGATATTCATTCATAAGTGTTTTCAATCAATTAATAGCGAAAAGAACAAGTTGCAAACATTTAGTAAAGTAATTGTTTTCAGCAGTTAAGATGCTTTTAAACTATTATTATACAGAACATACCATTCACTTTCTTATAGTTTCCTAGGTTATAAAACCTTAGATTGTAAATGAAAGAAGCATTAAACGTATCATTTTAACACATGAAATTGTTTTTCAAAGATATCATAAGTGCTTCAATCAATTAATAGACCTTAGATTGTAAAAGAAGTATTAAACATATCAAAATACAATTTGAACACATGAAATGGTTTTTCAAAGGTATCATCATAAGTGTTTGAATCAATCAATAGACCTTCGATTGTAAAAAATATGTTAAACATATGAAAACACAATTTCAACACATGAAATTGTTTTTCAAAGATATTCATTCATAAGTGGTTCAATCAATTAATAGACTAAGATTGTAAAAGAGATATTAAACATATCAAAACACAATTTTAACACATGAAATTGGTTTTCAAAGATATTCATTCATAAGTGTTTTCAATCAATTAATAGCGAAAAGAACAAGTTGCAAACATTTAGTAAAGTAATTGTTTTCAGCAGTTAAGATGCTTTTAAACTATTATTATTATACAGAACATAGCATTCACTTTCTTATAGTTTGCTAGGTTATAAAACCTTAGATTGTAAATGAAAGAAGCATTAAACGTATCATTTTAACACATGAAATTGTTTTTCAAATATATCATAAGTGCTTCAATCAATTAATAGACCTTAGATTGTAAAAGAAGTATTAAACATATCAAAATACAATTTGAACACATGAAATGGTTTTTCGAAGGTATCATCATAAGTGTTTGAATCAATCAATAGACCTTCGATTGTAAAAAATATGTTAAACATATGAAAACACAATTTCAACACATGAAATTGTTTTTCAAAGATATTCATTCATAAGTGGTTCAATCAATTAATAGACTAAGATTGTAAAAGAGATATTAAACATATCAAAACACAATTTTAACACATGAAATTGGTTTTCAAAGATATTCATTCATAAGTGTTTTCAATCAATTAATAGCGAAAAGAACAAGTTGCAAACATTTAGTTAAGTAATTGTTTTCAGCAGTTAAGATGCTTTTAAACTATTATTATACAGAACATAACATTCACTTTCTTATAGTTTCCTAGGTTATAAAACCTTAGATTGTAAATGAAGGAAGTATTAAACGTATCATTTTAACACATGAAATTGTTTTTCAAAGATATCATAAGTGCTTCAATCATTTAATAGACCTTAGATTGTAAAAGAAGTATTAAACATATCAAAATACAATTTGAACACATGAAATGGTTTTTCGAAGGTATCATCATAAGTGTTCGAATCAATCAATAGACCTTCGATTGTAAAAAATATGTTAAACATATGAAAACACAATTTCAACACATGAAATTGTTTTTCAAAGATATTCATTCATAAGTGGTTCAATCAATTAATAGACTAAGATTGTAAAAGAGATATTAAATGATCCTGCCTGTTGACCGGAACGCTGGAAACTGCCTCGTCAAAGGATCGACGTGCGCACCGCTTCTCACCTCCGTTCCTTTTCGGGATCTATCTCAAGAACCTGCAAAGAAACAGCACGGCGCCGCTGCGGCCGATCGTACTCCAACGCTCGAGTCAGTGACAGTATCACCAAAAACTAAGAGAACTAGAACCGTGCAAATCCTCTCTCACAGTCATCTCTAACTCGCAAGCGTAAAGTGTATGAACTGAACGTGCGTACCTCAGAAAGTTTGTTAAGAACTCTTATATACCTGGTGGCTTTCTCTCTCCTGGCAGTTACAGACTCGAACACGTGGCTCGCATCCAACCGTACACGTGCCATCATCTGGAGGCTCCCTGACTTGGCGCTGCTTCTACTCTCATTTTGGCTAAGTTACTTATGCATGGTACTGCCCAGTGCATAGCTAACTTAGGAGTGCGATCTCTACTGGAACTGGCGAGTTAGGGGCCTTCATACACCTTCCCTGTGGTCTCGCCGGCCGCCTTCATAATCTGCTTCTCTTTCATCTTCGGCGATGTGCTTTCTCTGGCGATCTCCAATAACTAGGTCGCCTGAATCTACATCGGGCGACTTCATCTTCAACCTGGCGATCGCCTATTCTGGTAAGCTGGAAGTCGGAACACGCCAGCTTAACAACTGGCGACTACACGTGCCCCCCGACTTCCTTCCCTTCTGCCAACCTGGCGCCTTGTCAACACGCCTACAATGTAGCAGGATGCCACGTCATCACACCCGACCACCAGGGCGGTACACAAGCCCCCCAGTCTTAAGCGAAGACTTGTCTAGCGAAAAGACTGAAAGAGCCTTCGTTAACACCAATCTACGTGGCCTTGACGCGGAATTCCAAGCGGTTGTACCTTCTGCTGCTCTGACGCCCCACCAAACCCCTCACTCATCGCTCGACACGTGGCTTCATCAACGGCTCTCTCCATTTGCCGTTTGCGCTTCCTAAACCCATTTCGAAAAACCCTTAAACCCATTTCGCTTCACTGTTCCATCACTTTCTTCGTGCTTGCAAACGCTCTAACTTCCTTCTGCGAAAACTCTCAACGCTCTTCAACGCTCGAGATCACCATCTTCCTCCATCGTCTTCCTGATCATCGAAAGGTAACTACTTTCCTTCATCTGCTGGCTTTCCTTGCATTTTCACCGATTTGCATCATCCTGTAACTGCTTGGTGCATACGCTGTGGGTTGTTTTTCCATTTCTCCTTCTGCGTAACTTAGGGCTTTGTCGATCGTCGCAACGAACCCACATTCGTTCGTCTTTCACCTTCCTTCTATGATCGAGTCAGCCTTTGTAACCCCCCTGATCATTTTTCCTTTCTTCTTCCTTTGCAGCTGCCATCATGACTCGCACCAAGATTACCCCGAACCCCCCTCCATCAGCACGAAACCTTCCTTCACAAGAACACGACTCAACACAAGTTCGTGGCGCTCCCTCTTCGCAGGCTGAGAGGCCTTCGTCTTCCCAATCTGCCCTGGCCCAGGCGACTCCATCTAACGCTGGAGGAGTTCCCGTTCCTCCGCCAGACTTCCAAACTTTATAGCCCTGGGCTAACTCAACCCTTCTGAAAGAAAAATCCTCTGTGAACACTGCGGGGGCAGTCTTGCGGCTGACCAAGGGGGACGAGATCTACCAGTCGTTTCACAAGGAGCACGACGAAAGGATGATGGTGCTGCCTTGCCCCGCCGACCTGCCCGTGTGTGCTGATGACAAAGTAAGCGCCGACGGGCCCTTCTGCTTTGTCTACACGACTCTGTTCAAGAAGGTCAGGCTCAGGTTCCCTCTCACCCGATTCGAGAGGGAACTTCTTACCGAGCTCAACATTGCGGCCGCCCAGCTCCACCCCAACAGCTGGGCGTTTGTTCGAGCCTTCCAAGTAACGTGCGCCCACCTGGGGTTGCCCGCGTCGGTGGACGTGTTTTTGTTCCTTTTCGAAGCCAAGCACCCAGGAGACCGCCTGTGGGTCAGCTTGAATGCGATTGCTGGGAGATCCATTTTTACCATTTTCCAGCAATCGTACAAAGACTGGAAGGGGAAATTCGTCCAAGTACGTGCAAACGACAAGGAAACCTCCCTTCTTGATGGCTTCCCCTTGTACTGGGTGGACAAGGGGAAAAAGGAGTCCAAGAGCTGCTTCAGGAGGCCCAGAAGTCCTGATAGCATGGGAGCTTTGGACAGAGACCTTTGTCTCTTCTGGAAGAAGGTGGCGGACGCCAACATAACTTTCCTCACCGCCTCCCTGATCAGCTTTGAATTCTTCGAAGATCAGCTAGAATTTCAAATAGGTTAGGTCATTCGAACCATTGCTTTAATACTGCTTCTGTTTAGCTGTCTCTGGGCGTCTTGTGCGTTATGCGCAAGACTTTGGCTTTACTTTTCCTGCACATATTATCTGCTTTGCTGTTTATTACACTATGCACTTATCTGTTTTCCTTGAGTTAACCCACGCATCTCTGTCCTCTGCAGACAACATGTTGCCCAGGAACATGCTCACCGAACTAAAGTCACTCGCCCGAAACCACGGGTTGGCAACCGGTTCCCAAACGGTGCCCAACTCGGTGGTGGAGGCCGCCATTGTCCAAGGGCGATCACCACCCAAGGAGCCCGCTCAACGCAAAAAATTGGTCCTTAAGAGACCCAGAAGGAAAGCCCCCCAAGTCGTCCAAGAGGAGGAAGAAGAGGACGACGAGGTCACCGAGGATGGCCTCGTTACGAAGAGGAAAAGGGTGGCACCATCTTCACCACCTGCCCCACCCCCTCTTCCGACCTCAACACCACCATCAACGCCTGCTCCTCCTCCCTCATCGCCAACACAACAAGCTCCTTCATCACCAGTCCAAGCGGTTCCACTGGCCACTGCGCCACCTGCAGCTGAGGCCCAAGAGCCAAATTTCCTGGAGGACCCCCCAAGCGCCTCTACGCCATACGTGTCAGCCGGAGGGGGCCCCCCTTCAAACACTTCAGCTGCAGAAAACGTTCCAATCGGGGATGAGGTTGCTCATACCTCTCCGATTCTGATTACCGAATCCCCGATTGCGTCGCCACGCCAGGAAGCAAACACTGAAGAACCTGCTAAGGAAGGTGGCGACGAGAACCCACTACAAGCCCCCCTGGCGCCTCTCCAAGCGGCAAACCTTCCCCTTGAGGTCACAAGGATGTGGGAACCTCTGACTGCCAAACTCAAAACCATAGCAGAGGATATCCCATCGATTATAACCAGGGCCGTGGAAGGCTCAACCAGGAGGCTCCAAGATGACCTCTTCAACCTCAAAACCGAAAACAGCACTATGAAGATTGAGGTGGAGAAGTTATCCTTCAACCTGACGCTCGCAGAAATCGAACACTCCCGAGTGGAGGATGCAATGAGTACCGAGCTCAGGCTGGCGCACAAGGAGGCTACTGACCTTCGCCGCAAAGTTCATGATCTTGCCCAAGAGAAGGTCGAGCTAGAAAGCAAAATTGTGCCCCTTCGTGCCAAGGCGGTCGACCTGGAGGCTCGCATGCAAGCTGACGCCGCTAAGGTGCAAAAACTGGAGCAAAGGTCGATTGACCGGGAGAAACTACTTGGGCAAGTAGAAAAGGCGAGGGACGACGCCATGGCTGATCTCGTCGAGGCCAACAAAGAGAAAGGAAAACTGGCTGCTGAGTTGGCCCAAGCACAATCGGAATCCAAGAAGGTTACTGAAGACCTTCTCCAGGCTCGAGAGACCAACGAACAACTTAAAAAACAGGTTGAAGAGCTGGAACAGCTGAACAAAGAGCTGAAAGAGCAAACCGAAGACCTCAAGAAGCGGATTGAGGAACTTCAGGGGCAAATCGAAGCACTCAAGCTAAATTCTGCTCAGATTCTGGCTGCTGGATTCGAAGCTGCGCGGGAACAATTCGCTTGCCTATTCCCCGATCTGGACCTCAGCCTGGTGTCGCTGAACAACGAAGTAGTAGATGGAAAGGTCGTTCCTGCTGAAGACTAATCAACTCCACCTCATCTGCTACTTTATGATTTCCCTCGTATTATTCTGTAAAAACTCTTGTATGTGTGCTTTTAACAAATACTTATCTCAATGACAAAGTTTGGGTATTCACTCTCTTGACTTCTTTAAGCGCTTTACCTTCTTTGCATGTTTAACTTTGTCGGGTTTAACTTAACGATTTTTGCAAACACAACCTTCTGACTTAATCGCTTCGAACCACTTCAAACTCAAGTAACAATCACTTTAACCAACTCGTACTCTTAAAGCAACTAACCTTATCACAAGAATACCCTTCAGGCAACGAACTGTAACTCAATTATAGGCTCAAACAACGTCCCACTCGACCTGCTTTATCAAACAAGTCTTTTAACCTTCTCGCCGCTGTTTGAACTTTTCCCGATCGCCAAGAACTCTTGGTACCATTAGCTTTTCCTAGCCTCATGCTTTGGCAATCGTTTCTTTGCATGGGGGCAGAGACGCCTTTAGGGATCTCTCTTTACCCTCCTGGACTTCAGAACAAAGACCGGCTGACTAGGCGTTCTCTTCAAACCTACCTTAGCCACCTTCCATACTTCTTCCACCCTCTGCGCCATACCTGAACTCGTTCGAGACGAGAAGGATTTTATCTTGCCTAAGCTCGCATGTAAGCGAGAAGGTCTTTTAACTCGCCTGAACTCGCTCAACGGCGAGAAGGTCTTTATCTGGTGCCTCAACTTGCCCAGGGTGTACATCTCCTCCCCCCTGGATGCACTGAGGACCTTTCTCTTTCTCGCCTGCACTCGCTCGACGGCGAGGAGGTTTTTAACTGGCCTTAGCTCGCACAGCGGCGAGAAGGACTTTATCTGGTGCCTCAACTTGCCCAGGGTGTACATCTCCTCCCCCCTGGATGCACTGAGGACCTTTCTCTTTCTCGCCTGCACTCGCTCGACGGCGAGGAGGTCTTTAACTTGCCTCAGGACGCGCGAGGGCGTTGAGGTCTTTCATCTGGTGCCTCCGATCGCCGAAAGACAATGAGGACTTTAAACTTAACTGGTGCCTCCAATCGCCGAAAAACGATGAGGACTTAAAACTTAACTGGTGCCTCCAATCGCCGAAAAACGATGAGGACTTAAAACTTAACTGGTGCCTCCAATCGCCGAAAAACGATGAGGACTTAAAACTTAACTGGTGCCTCCAATCGCCGAAAAACGATGAGGACTTAAAACTTAACTGGTGCCTCCAATCGCCGAAAAACGATGAGGACTTAAAACTTAACTGGTGCCTCCAATCGCCGAAAAACGATGAGGACTTAAAACCTTTTAGAAAGCATGCGATATATCTTTTCTTGCCTTAAATCACTTACAAGCGACAAGGTCTTTCTTCAAAAACTCTTGGAAAAAAGCAAACATGCAATCTGAAAACGCCTTATACTTCAAAAACTCTTCTTTATTGGGTGGCCTCATTAAAAACCCTCCTTAGGGAAAAAAGAGTGCCCCCTTGAAACTGTTTCATCAGAGACATTGTAATATAACATTTGTGTTTGTCTTTACTTACAAAGCTTTTAACTATAGTACAACTTCAGGTGTGTGGCGTTCCAGGTGCGAGGGATCGCCCCTCCTTCCAGTGTCTCTAAGCGGTAGGCCCCGTTCCCGAGCGCCTCGGTTATTCTGAACGGTCCAGTCCACTTGGGTGACAATTTATTCTCCATCTCGTACTGGTGGGCCTTCCTCATCACCAAGTCGCCCTCTCTAAACTGCCTTGGCATCACCTTCGAGTTGTATCTTCGTTCAACCCTTCTCTTCACGGCCTCAGCCTTCAACCTCGCCTCTTCCCTGACCTCATCCAGCAGATCCAGGTTCAGCCTTCTCTCTTCATTCGAGTCTTCCTCTACGAAGTTCTGGAATCTCGGCGAGCTCTCCTGGATCTCCACTGGAATCATGGCATCACACCCATAGACCAAGCTGAACGGGGTCTCGTGGGTTCCTGACTGCTCGGTGGTGTGGTACGCCCAGACTATACGGGGCACCTCCTCAGCCCAACTTCCCTTGGCTTTCTCAAGCCTTCTCTTCAAACCTCTTAACAACACCCGATTAGCTGACTCCACCTGGCCATTTGTCTAAGGGTGCTCGACGGATGCAAACACTTGTTGAATTCCCACCCCTTCGCAAACCTTCTTCAACAGGTGGCTTGCAAACTGCGTCCCATTATCTGATACCAGGCGCTTAGGCACTCCAAACCGGCACACGATGTTCTTCCATACAAAACCTTCGATCTTGTGTGCGGTGATCTGGGCCACTGGTTCTGCTTCAATCCACTTGGTGAAATACTCAATTGCCACCACCAAGTACTTCATTTGCCTGATCGCCAGCGGGAAAGGTCCCAGGATGTCGATTCCCCAAGTATGAAACGGCCAAGGGCTATAGATCGACTTCAACTCTTCGGGAGGTGCCTTATGCCAATCGGCGTGCTGCTGGCATTGTTTACAACATTGGGCATATTTCTTGCAATCTTCTCTCATGGATGGCCAGTAGTAGCCTGCACGGAGAGTCCTTGCGGCCAGAGCTCGACCCCCGACGTGGCTTCCGCATATACCTTCGTGGAGCTCCGCCATGATTCTCGTGCACTTCTCGCCGTGTATACATTCCAGGAGCGGGTGAGTGAACCCAAACCTGTACAGATCGCCATCAATCAACGTATACTTGCTGGAATTTTTCTTTACCTTCCTAGCTTCTGTTGGATCCAGCGGGAGGAGGCCATCTGCCAGGCACCGTTTGTATTGCGTTATCCAAGTGTCTGGCTCATGGGCGGCGCAGACCTGCATCACATCCACCTTCTCTCCTCGACATGCTCTAACTCTCGGCGATCTCAGAGTTTCTTGCGTCAAGGACTTATGGCTTCTTGCTGCTCTCTCCGTCGACTTGCTTATCTGAAGGACCAGGTGATCTGCTACAAATGCCCTCGGCGTCTTCAGAGTTTCTTGAATCACCGTCCTCTGCCTACCCCCCTTGCCTGAGCTGGCGAGCTTAGCAAGCAAGTCAGCTCGGGCATTCTGCTCTCGGGGCACATGTACTACTTCAAAAGAGGCAAAGGAACTCTTCAATTCCTGCACATACGCCAAGTAAGCCGCCATTTGTGGATCTTTAGCCTGGAACTCGCCGGTTACTTGCCCTGTGACTAGCAGCGAGTCACTCTTAGCCATCAGCACCCTAGCTCCCATCTCCTTGGCCAGCAAAATACCGGCGATCAGCGCCTCATACTCTGCTTGATTGTTGCTGGCTTTGAAGGAAAACCTCAAAGATTGTTCAATCAGCATGCCGTTGGGTCCTTCCAATATGACTCCAGCACCGCTGCCTTTCTGGTTCGACGACCCATCCACCGAAAGTACCCAACGGAAATCGTCTCCTTCTACCCGCGTCGCTTCTGATGAGAGCTCAACCACGAAATCTGCAAAGATTTGCCCCTTGATCGGGCCTCGGGGCTCGTACTTAATATCAAACTCTGACAACTCTACCGCCCACTTCACCATCCTTCCCGCAACATCGGGTTTCTTCAAGACCTTCTGGATGGGCAGGTCAGTCATCACCAGTATTGTGAAACTGTGGAAGTAGCGGGGCAACCTCCTCGCCGAAAACACCACAGCCAGCGCAGCCTTCTCCAGGGCCTGATATCTCGTTTCCGGGCCCTGCAACACCTTGCTCACGAAATAAATAGGCTTCTGAGCCTGATCTTGATCCTGGGCGAGCACCGCACTCACCGCCCTCTCGGTCACAGCGAAATACAACCTGAGAGGGATTCCCGCCAGCGGTTTGCACAGAACCGGCGGGCTCGCCAGATACTCCTTCAGTTTGACGAAAGCTTCCTCGCACTCTTTCGTCCAAACAAACTTATTATTGCGCCGCAGACATTGAAAATAGGGATGCCCCTTTTCTCCGCTAGCTGACACGAAGCGAGATAGGGCTGCCATCCGACCTGTTAGCTGCTGGACCTCTTTCACCGTAGCTGGGCTTCTCATCACCAAGATGGCGGCACACTTGTCTGGGTTGGCTTCTATTCCTCTTTCAGTCAAGAGAAAACCCAAAAACTTTCCAGCCTCCACGCCGAAAATGCATTTCTCCGGGTTGAGCTTTAACTTGAACTTGGCGATCGTCGTGAACAATTCTTCCAAGTCTGCAACGTGCTTGCTCTTTTCCTGCGAGGTCACGACCATGTCATCGACGTAGGCTTGCACGTTCCTTCCCAGCATTGGTGCAAGTACTCGATCCATCAGCCTCTGGTACGTGGCCCCCGCGTTCTTCAGCCCAAACGGCATCACCTTATAGCAGTAGCACGATCTCTCCGTCATGAAGGCTGTTTTCTCTTCATCCATGGGATGCATCTTGATCTGGTTATAGGCCGAGAAGGCATCCAGGAAACTTAGCAGCTTGCACCCTGCAGCACTATCAACCAGGGCATCAATGCTTGGTAAAGGATACGAATCCTTTGGGCAAGCTTGGTTCAGATCGGTGAAATCGACGCACATGCGCCATTTCCCGTTACTCTTCTTCACCAGTACGACATTTTCCAACCATTCAGGGTACTGGACTTCCCTGATGTGGCCTGCAGCGAGGAGTTTCTGTGTTTCATCCCTGATCGCCTGCCTCCTCTCCTCGTTGAATTTTCTTCTCCTTTGTCGCACCGGTCTCACCAAAGTGTCCATCGCCAAATGATGGCACAAGAAGTCGGGATCAATCCCGAGCATGTCCGAAGCGGACCATGCAAATGCGTCCAGGTGCCGCTCAATCACCTTGGCGATCTGGTCCTGGAGATCGACCTCTAGGGATCTTCCGAGCTTGAAGATTTTCCCTCCGATCTCCTTCTCGAGCCACTGCTCGACAGGTTTAGGCCTGGATTCTCTGGCGATCACCGCCCTGGCGATTCCCTGTTCCCTTGCTTCCTCGGGGCGATTCCGCGCCTCTTCCTCCTCCAGGCCAGCATTCCTCTCCCCCAGCTCAGCATCCACCATTTCCACGTCTCTTCCGGCGGTCTCCTCTGTTACCGGCGGTCTGGGCTTCACACCGGGAGGTGGGGTGGTTGTTACATAACTCACTGATCTTTTGTTTTTCAGGCTATTCTCATAGCACCTTTTCGCTTCCTTCTGATCAGACTTGATCGTGATCACCACCCCTTCCATGGACGGCAACTTCACCTTCATGTGCCGAGTCGACGGAATGGCGCCTATCCTGTTAAGAGTGGGCCTTCCCAACAGGATGTTATATGCTGAAGGGGCGTTTACGATGAGGTACTTGATTTTCTCCGTCCTCGACCCGGCCTCATCTGTAAACGTGGTTCTCAGCTCAATGTACCCCCTGACCTCCACCTGGTCACCAGCGAACCCATATAAGCACCCTCCATAGGGCCTTAGCTGATCAAGGGGCAATTCCAGCTGTGTGAAAGTCGGCCAGAACATCACGTCTGCCGAGCTTCCTTGGTCCACCAGAACTCTATGGACCTTCCTCCCTGCTGTAACCAACGAAATAACTATGGGATCGTTGTCATGAGGCACAACGTCCCGAAGATCCTGCTTGGTGAACGTAATGTCCACTTCCGGCGAGTGATCTTCAAACATGTCCACTGTCATCACCGATCGCGCATACTTTTTCCTCTGCGATGCGGTGCATCCACCACCTGAGAAACCCCCTGCAATGGTGTGGATCTCCCCGTGGATAGGCATCTCGTGTTGCTGGGCTTCTCCACCTGCTGGCTGGGAACTCGACGCTCCCCCCGTCCTTCTATCCAGCAGATAGTCATTTAGGAACCCGCTCTTAACCAGATCATCGAGCTGATACCCCAAAGACAAACACGAGTCCAAGGTGTGGCCAAAACATTGGTGGAACTCGCACCAGGCGTCCGGCTTTGACCCCAGCACCTTGTCGCCCACCTTCTCAGGCGCCTTCAACCTAGCAGATATGTTAGGGATAGCGATCAGGTCCGCTAGTCCCATGAAAAATTTGTGCTTAGGCGGGCGATTGTATTCCCGGCGTGCTGGTTGTTGGCGCGCTTGGCTTCTTCCCTTGTTTCTCCTGTCGTAAGGATGGCGAGTCCTCTGGTCCTTTCTGGCCGCCGCCGCCGTTTCCAGCACCCTCTGCGGCTGGATCCTGGTCTGGGCGCGTGGCCTGGCGGGAGCCACGCTGCCTCTCTTCTCGGCGACTTCACTCTCGTCGGCGATGTGGGCCACCGCAAGTCGCCTGACTTCAGCAAACGTCGCTGGATGAGCCCTGATCAAGGCCTCGCAGAATGGCCCTGGCTGCACGCCCTTTTTGAAGGCATAGACCAGCATTTCTTCATCCTTGGCCGGCGATCTGACCATCTGCGCTCCGAAGCGATTGAGGTAGTCTCTGAGGGACTCCCCATGGTACTGCCTTATATCAAACAGATCATAGGACACCCTGGGCGGTGCCTTATTCACAATGTACTGCTCGACAAAGATTTTCGAGAACTGTTGAAAATTGGTTATGTGGCCGTTAGGCAAGCTCACAAACCACTCCATCGCCGTTCCCTGGAGCGTACTCACGAACATCTTGCAGTAGACGGCGTCTGACCCTCCCGACAGCATCATCTGCGTGTGGAACGTGGTCAGATGAGCCTCTGGATCCTCCACGCCGGTAAAGACAGCTTTAACCGGAACCACGCTCGTGGGAATAGGCGTGTCGGTAATCGCCTGAACAAAAGGCATTGGGAAAACACGAGGTGGCGTCGACGGCGCCACCTCTTCAGCAGAAGAACGTCCTTGCTGCTCCTGAAGAGCTCGACACAGCTCCTCAGTCACCTTGCTGAGCTCCTCGTTCCTGGCGCGAGAGGCGACCAGGTCCTCATGTATCCTCGCTTGCTCTACGCGCGAGGCTTCCACAGCTGCCTGTAACGAGCGCATCATCTCTGCCATCTGCGCCATGGTCATGGCGGTGTCGCCTTCAGCAGCGACAGGCGCCACGGGACTGGAACGATTGCTTCTCATTTTTCTCATTAACTTCAGCGAATCACAGGAATGCAGCAAACAACACTTCAGCCTCGATCGAATCAGCGATCAATCGGAGAAACAGTGCGAAACAGTGCAAGAAAACTCAAGAACACCGTAAGCCTTCAAAGAAAACCACGACTTCGCCAGAAACCACAGCTTCCCGCGAACAACCAAACAAACGAAAGAACTCGAACTTCCACCAAACAGACTACGCGTAATCAGCAAAAAGAACCTTACTCCACCGATCGAAAAGCCAAACGAACGGTTCAAAACGCAATTTCACCGAACGAAACTCAAAGAGACCGTGAACGACGGTTGCACCAGCACGCAACCGCGCAGAAAACTTCGGAAACTTCCAAGAACTCACGCTGTGGATGGGAGCAAGTTTTACACGGCCCCACGGTGGGCGCCTGATGATTCTGCCTGTTGACCGGAACGCTGGAAACTGCCTCGTCAAAGGATCGACGTGCGCACCGCTTCTCACCTCCGTTCCTTTTCGGGATCTAGCTCAAGAACCTGCAAATAAACAGCACGGCGCCGCTGCGGCCGATCGCACTCCAACGCTCGAGTCAGTGACGGTATCACCAAAAACTAAGAGAACTAGAACCGTGCAAATCCTCTCTCACAGTCAGCTCTAACTCGCAAGCGTAAAGTGTATGAACTGAACGTGCGTACCTCAGAAAGTTTGTTAAGAACTCTTATATACCTGGTGGCTTTCTCTCTTCTGGCAGTTACAGACTCGAACACGTGGCTCGCATCCAACCGTACACGTGCCATCATCTGGAGGCTCCCTGACTTGGCGCTGCTTCTACTCTCATTTTGGCTAAGTTACTTATGCATGGTACTGCCCAGTGCATAGCTAACTTAGGAGTGCGATCTCTACTGGAACTGGCGAGTTAGGGGCCTTCATACACCTTCCCTGTGGTCTCGCCGGCCGCCTTCATAATCTGCTTCTCTTTCATCTTCGGCGATGTGCTTTCTCTGGCGATCTCCAATAACTAGGTCGCCTGAATCTACATCGGGCGACTTCATCTTCAACCTGGCGATCGCCTATTCTGGTAAGCTGGAAGTCGGAACACGCCAGCTTAACAACTGGCGACTACACGTGCCCCCCGACTTCCTTCCCTTCTGCCAACCTGGCGCCTTGTCAACACGCCTACAATGTAGCAGGATGCCACGTCATCACACCCGACCACCAGGGCGGTACATTAAACATATCAAAACACAATTTTAACACATGAAATTGGTTTTCAAAGATATTCATTCATAAGTGTTTTCAATCAATTAATAGCGAAAAGAACAAGTTGCAAACATTTAGTTAAGTAATTGTTTTCAGCAGTTAAGATGCTTTTAAACTATTATTATACAGAACATAACATTCAATTTCTTATAGTTTCCTAGGTTATAAAACCTTAGATTGTAAATGAAAGAAGTATTAAACGTATCATTTTAACACGTGAAATTGTTTTTCAAAGATATCATAAGTGCTTCAATCAATTAATAGACCTTAGATTGTAAAAGAAGTATTAAACATATCAAAATACAATTTGAACACATGAAATGGTTTTTCAAAGGTATCATCATAAGTGTTTGAATCAATCAATAGACCTTCGATTGTAAAAAATATGTTAAACATATGAAAACACAATTTCAACACATGAAATTGTTTTTCAAAGATATTCATTCATAAGTGGTTCAATCAATTAATAGACTAAGATTGTAAAAGAGATATTAAACATATCAAAACACAATTTTAACACATGAAATTGGTTTCCAAAGATATTCATTCATAAGTGTTTTCAATCAATTAATAGCGAAAAGAACAAGTTGCAAACATTTAGTTAAGTAATTGTTTTCAGCAGTTAAGATGCTTTTAAACTATTATTATACAGAACATAACATTCACTTTCTTATAGTTTCCTAGGTTATAAAACCTTAGATTGTAAATGAAAGAAGTATTAAACGTATCATTTTAACACATGAAATTGTTTTTCAAAGATATCATAAGTGCTTCAATCAATTAATAGACCTTAGATTGTAAAAGAAGTATTAAACATATCAAAATACAATTTGAACACATGAAATGGTTTTTCAAAGGTATCATCATAAGTGTTTGAATCAATCAATAGACCTTCGATTGTAAAAAATATGTTAAACATATGAAAACACAATTCCAACACATGAAATTGTTTTTCAAAGATATTCATTCATAAGTGGTTCAATCAATTAATAGACTAAGATTGTAAAAGAGATATTAAACATATCAAAACACAATTTTAACACATGAAATTGGTTTTCAAAGATATTCATTCATAACTGTTTTCAATCAATTAATAGCGAAAAGAACAAGTTGCAAACATTTAGTTAAGTAATTGTTTTCAGCAGTTAAGATGCTTTTAAACTATTATTACAAAGAACATAACATTCACTTTGTTATAGTTTCCTAGGTTATAAAACCTTAGATTGTAAATGAAAGAAGTATTAAACGTATCATTTTAACACATGAAATTGTTTTTCAAAGATATCATAAGTGCTTCAATCAATTAATAGACCTTAGATTGTAAAAGAAGTATTAAACATATCAAAATACAATTTGAACACATGAAATGGTTTTTCAAAGGTATCATCATAAGTGTTTGAATCAATCAATAGACCTTCGATTGTAAAAAATATGTTAAACATATGAAAACACAATTTCAACACATGAAATTGTTTTTCAAAGATATTCATTCATAAGTGGTTCAATCAATTAATAGACTAAGATTGTAAAAGAGATATTAAACATATCAAAACACAATTTTAACACATGAAATTGGTTTTCAAATATATTCATTCATAAGTGTTTTCAATCAATTAATAGCGAAAAGAACAAGTTACAAACATTTAGTTAAGTAATTGTTTTCAGCAGTTAAGATGCTTTTAAACTATTATTATACAGAACATAACATTCACTTTCTTATAGTTTCCCAGGTTATAAAACCTTAGATTGTAAATGAAAGAAGTATTAAACGTATCATTATAACACATGAAATTGTTTTTCAAAGATATCATAAGTGCTTCAATCAATTAATAGACCTTAGATTGTAAAAGAAGTATTAAACATATCAAAATACAATTTGAACACATGAAATTGTTTTTCGAATGTATCATCATAAGTGTTTGAATCAATCAATAGACCTTCGATTGTAAAAAATATGTTAAACATATGAAAACACAATTTCAACACATGAAATTGTTTTTCAAAGATATTCATTCATAAGTGGTTCAATCAATTAATAGACTAAGATTGTAAAAGAGATATTAAACATATCAAAACACAATTTTAACACATGAAATTGGTTTTCAAAAATATTCATTCATAAGTGTTTTCAATCAATTAATAGCGAAAAGAACAAGTTGCAAACATTTAGTTAAGTAATTGTTTTCAGCAGTTAAGATGCTTTTAAACTATTATTATACAGAACATAACATTCACTTTCTTATAGTTTCCTAGGTTATAAAACCTTAGATTGTAAATGAAAGAAGCATTAAACGTATCATTTTAACACATGAAATTGTTTTTCAAAGATATCATAAGTGCTTCAATCAATTAATAGACCTTAGATTGTAAAAGAAGTATTAAACATATCAAAATACAATTTGAACACATGAAATGGTTTTTCGAAGGTATCATCATAAGTGTTTGAATCAATCAATAGACCTTCGATTGTAAAAAATATGTTAAACATATGAAAACACAATTTCAAAACATGAAATTGTTTTTCAAAGATATTCATTCATAAGTGGTTCAATCAATTAATAGACTAAGATTGTAAAAGAGATATTAAACATATCAAAACACAATTTTAACACATGAAATTGGTTTTCAAAAATATTCATTCATAAGTGTTTTCAATCAATTAATAGCGAAAAGAACAAGTTGCAAACATTTAGTTAAGTAATTGTTTTCAGCAGTTAAGATGCTTTTAAACTATTATTATACAGAACATAACATTCACTTTATAGTTTCCTAGGTTATAAAACCTTAGATTGTAAATGAAAGAAGCATTAAACGTATCATTTTAACACATGAAATTGTTTTTCAAAGATATCATAAGTGCTTCAATCAATTAATAGACCTTAGATTGTAAAAGAAGTATTAAACATATCAAAATACAATTTGAACACATGAAATGGTTTTTCAAAAGGTATCATCATAAGTGTTTGAATCAATCAATAGACCTTCGATTGTAAAAAATATGTTAAACATATGAAAACACAATTTCAACAGATGAAATATTTTTTCAAAGATATTTATTCATAAGTGGTTCAATCAATTAATAGACTAAGATTGTAAAAGAGATATTAAACATATCAAAACACAATTTTAACACATGAAATTGGTTTTCAAAGATATTCATTCATAAGTGTTTTCAATCAATTAATAGACTAAGATTGTAAAAGAGATATTAAACATATCAAAACACAATTTTAACACATGAAATAGGTTTTCAAAGATATTCATTCATAAGTGTTTTCAATCAATTAATAGCGAAAAGAACAAGTTGCAAACATTTAGTTAAGTAATTGTTTTCAGCAGTTAAGATGATTTTAAACTATTATTATACAGAACATAACATTCACTTTCTTATAGTTTCCCAGGTTATAAAACCTTAGATTGTAAATGAAAGAAGTATTAAACGTATCATTATAACACATGAAATTGTTTTTCAAAGATATCATAAGTGCTTCAATCAATTAATAGACCTTAGATTGTAAAAGAAGTATTAAACATATCAAAATACAATTTGAACACATGAAATTGTTTTTCGAATGTATCATCATAAGTGTTTGAATCAATCAATAGACCTTCGATTGTAAAAAATATGTTAAACATATGAAAACACAATTTCAACACATGAAATTGTTTTTCAAAGATATTCATTCATAAGTGGTTCAATCAATTAATAGACTAAGATTGTAAAAGAGATATTAAACATATCAAAACACAATTTTAACACATGAAATTGGTTTTCAAAAATATTCATTCATAAGTGTTTTCAATCAATTAATAGCGAAAAGAACAAGTTGCAAACATTTAGTTAAGTAATTGTTTTCAGCAGTTAAGATGCTTTTAAACTATTATTATACAGAACATAACATTCACTTTCTTATAGTTTCCTAGGTTATAAAACCTTAGATTGTAAATGAAAGAAGCATTAAACGTATCATTTTAACACATGAAATTGTTTTTCAAAGATATCATAAGTGCTTCAATCAATTAATAGACCTTAGATTGTAAAAGAAGTATTAAACATATCAAAATACAATTTGAACACATGAAATGGTTTTTCGAAGGTATCATCATAAGTGTTTGAATCAATCAATAGACCTTCGATTGTAAAAAATATGTTAAACATATGAAAACACAATTTCAAAACATGAAATTGTTTTTCAAAGATATTCATTCATAAGTGGTTCAATCAATTAATAGACTAAGATTGTAAAAGAGATATTAAACATATCAAAACACAATTTTAACACATGAAATTGGTTTTCAAAAATATTCATTCATAAGTGTTTTCAATCAATTAATAGCGAAAAGAACAAGTTGCAAACATTTAGTTAAGTAATTGTTTTCAGCAGTTAAGATGCTTTTAAACTATTATTATACAGAACATAACATTCACTTTATAGTTTCCTAGGTTATAAAACCTTAGATTGTAAATGAAAGAAGCATTAAACGTATCATTTTAACACATGAAATTGTTTTTCAAAGATATCATAAGTGCTTCAATCAATTAATAGACCTTAGATTGTAAAAGAAGTATTAAACATATCAAAATACAATTTGAACACATGAAATGGTTTTTCAAAAGGTATCATCATAAGTGTTTGAATCAATCAATAGACCTTCGATTGTAAAAAATATGTTAAACATATGAAAACACAATTTCAACAGATGAAATATTTTTTCAAAGATATTTATTCATAAGTGGTTCAATCAATTAATAGACTAAGATTGTAAAAGAGATATTAAACATATCAAAACACAATTTTAACACATGAAATTGGTTTTCAAAGATATTCATTCATAAGTGTTTTCAATCAATTAATAGACTAAGATTGTAAAAGAGATATTAAACATATCAAAACACAATTTTAACACATGAAATAGGTTTTCAAAGATATTCATTCATAAGTGTTTTCAATCAATTAATAGCGAAAAGAACAAGTTGCAAACATTTAGTTAAGTAATTGTTTTCAGCAGTTAAGATGATTTTAAACTATTATTATACAGAACATAACATTCACTTTCTTATAGTTTCCTAGGTTATAAAACCTTAGATTGTAAATGAAAGAAGCATTAAACGTATCATTTTAACACATGAAATTGTTTTTCAAAGATATCAGAAGTGCTTCAATCAATTAATAGACCTTAGATTGTAAAAGAAGTATTAAACATATCAAAATACAATTTGAACACATGAAATGGTTTTTCAAAAGGTATCATCATAAGTGTTTGAATCAATCAATAGACCTTCGATTGTAAAAAATATGTTAAACATATGAAAACACAATTTCAACACATGAAATTGTTTTTCAAAGATATTCATTCATAAGTGGTTTAATAAATTAATAGACTAAGATTGTAAAAGAGATATTAAACATATCAAAACACAATTTTAACACATGAAATTGGTTTCCAAAGATATTCATTCATAAGTGTTTTCAATCAATTAATAGCGAAAAGAACAAGTTGCAAACATTTAGTTAAGTAATTGTTTTCAGCAGTTAAGATGCTTTTAAACTATTATTATACAGAACATAACATTCACTTTCTTATAGTTTCCTAGGTTATAAAACCTTAGATTGTAAATGAAAGAAGTATTAAACGTATCATTTTAACACATGAAAATGTTTTTCAAAGATATCATAAGTGCTTCAATCAATTAATAGACCTTAGATTGTAAAAGAAGTATTAAACATATCAAAATACAATTTGAACACATGAAATGGTTTTTCGAAGGTATCATCGTAAGTGTTTGAATCAATCAATAGACCTTCGATTGTAAAAAATATGTTAAACATATGAAAACACAATTTCAACACATGAAATTGTTTTTCAAAGATATTCATTCATAAGTGGTTCAATCAATTAATAGACTAAGATTGTAAAAGAGATATTAAACATATCAAAACACAATTTTAACACATGAAATTGGTTTTCAAAGATATTCATTCATAAGTGTTTTCAATCAATTAATAGCGAAAAGAACAAGTTGCACATTTAGTTAAGTAATTGTTTTCAGCAGTTAAGATGCTTTTAAACTATTATTATACAGAACATAACATTCACTTTCTTATAGTTTCCTAGGTTATAAAACCTTAGATTAAAATGAAAGAAGCATTAAACGTATCATTTTAACACATGAAATTGTTTTTCAAAGATATCATAAGTGCTTCAATCAATTAATAGACCTTAGATTGTAAAAGAAGTATTAAACATATCAAAATACAATTTGAACACATGAAATGGTTTTTCAAAAGGTATCATCATAAGTGTTTGAATCAATCAATAGACCTTCGATTGTAAAAAATATGTTAAACATATGAAAACACAATTTCAACAGATGAAATATTTTTTCAAAGATATTTATTCATAAGTGGTTCAATCAATTAATAGACTAAGATTGTAAAATAGATATTAAACATATCAAAACACAATTTTAACACATGAAATTGGTTTTCAAAGATATTCATTCATAAGTGTTTTCAATCAATTAATAGACTAAGATTGTAAAAGAGATATTAAACATATCAAAACACAATTTTAACACATGAAATTGGTTTTCAAAGATATTCATTCATAAGTGTTTTCAATCAATTAATAGCGAAAAGAACAAGTTGCAAACATTTAGTTAAGTAATTGTTTTCAACAGTTAAGATGATTTTAAACTATTATTATACAGAACATAACATTCACTTTCTTATAGTTTCCTAGGTTATAAAACCTTAGATTGTAAATGAAAGAAGCATTAAACGTATCATTTTAACACATGAAATTGTTTTTCAAAGATATCATAAGTGCTTCAATCAATTAATAGACCTTAGATTGTAAAAGAAGTATTAAACATATCAAAATACAATTTGAACACATGAAATGGTTTTTCAAAAGGTATCATCATAAGTGTTTGAATCAATCAATAGACCTTCGATTGTAAAAAATATGTTAAACATATGAAAACACAATTTCAACACATGAAATTGTTTTTCAAAGATATTTATTCATAAGTGGTTCAATAAATTAATAGACTAAGATTGTAAAAGAGATATTAAACATATCAAAACACAATTTTAACACATGAAATTGCTTTCCAAAGATATTCATTCATAAGTGTTTTCAATCAATTAATAGCGAAAAGAACAAGTTGCAAACATTTAGTTAAGTAATTGTTTTCAGCAGTTAAGATGCTTTTAAACTATTATTATACAGAACATAACATTCACTTTCTTATAGTTTCCTAGGTTATAAAACCTTAGATTGTAAATGAAAGAAGTATTAAACGTATCATTTTAACACATGAAATTGTTTTTCAAAGATATCATAAGTGCTTCAATCAATTAATAGACCTTAGATTGTAAAAGAAGTATTAAACATATCAAAATACAATTTGAACACATGAAATGGTTTTTCAAAGGTATCATCATAAGTGTTTGAATCAATCAATAGACCTTCGATTGTAAAAAATATGTTAAACATATGAAAACACAATTCCAACACATGAAATTGTTTTTCAAAGATATTCATTCATAAGTGGTTCAATCAATTAATAGACTAAGATTGTAAAAGAGATATTAAACATATCAAAACACAATTTTAACACATGAAATTGGTTTTCAAAGATATTCATTCATAAGTGTTTTCAATCAATTAATAGACTAAGATTGTAAAAGAGATATTAAACATATCAAAACACAATTTTAACACATGAAATTGGTTTTCAAAGATATTCATTCATAAGTGTTTTCAATCAATTAATAGCGAAAAGAACAAGTTGCAAACATTTAGTTAAGTAATTGTTTTCAGCAGTTAAGATGCTTTTAAACTATTATTATACAGAACATAACATTCACTTTCTTATAGTTTCCTAGGTTATAAAACCTTAGATTGTAAATGAAAGAAGTATTAAACGTATCATTTTAACACATGAAAATGTTTTTCAAAGATATCATAAGTGCTTCAATCAATTAATAGACCTTAGATTGTAAAAGAAGTATTAAACATATCAAAATACAATTTGAACACATGAAATGGTTTTTCGAAGGTATCATCGTAAGTGTTTGAATCAATCAATAGACCTTCGATTGTAAAAAATATGTTAAACATATGAAAACACAATTTCAACACATGAAATTGTTTTTCAAAGATATTCATTCATAAGTGGTTCAATAAATTAATAGACTAAGATTGTAAAAGAGATATTAAACATATCAAAACACAATTTTAACACATGAAATTGGTTTTCAAAGATATTCATTCATAAGTGTTTTCAATCAATTAATGGCGAAAAGAACAAGTTGCAAACATTTAGTTAAGTAATTGTTTTCAGCAGTTAAGATGCTTTTAAACTATTATTATACAGAACATAACATTCACTTTCATATAGTTTCCTAGGTTATAAAACCTTAGATTGTAAATGAAAGAAGTATTAAACGTATCATTTTAACAATGAAATTGTTTTTCAAAGATATCATAAGTGCTTCAATCAATTAATAGACCTTAGATAGTAAAAGAAGTATTAAACATATCAAAATACAATTTGAACACATGAAATGGTTTTTCGAAGGTATCATCATAAGTGTTTGAATCAATCAATAGACCTTCGATTGTAAAAAATATGTTAAACATATGAAAACACAATTTCAACACATGAAATTGTTTTTCAAAGATATTCATTCATAAGTGGTTCAATCAATTAATAGACTAAGATTGTAAAAGAGATATTAAACATATCTAAACACAATTTTAACACATGAAATTGGTTTTCATATATATTCATTCATAAGTGTTTTCAATCAATTAATAGCGAAAAGAACAAGTTGCAAACATTTAGTTAAGTAATTGTTTTCAGCAGTTAAGATGCTTTTAAACTATTATTATACAGAACATAACATTCACTTTCTTATAGTTTCCTAGGTTATAAAACCTTAGATTGTAAATGAAAGAAGTATTAAACGTATCATTTTAACACATGAAATTGTTTTTCAAAGATATCATAAGTGCTTCAATACATTATTAGACCTTAGATTGTAAAAGAAGTATTAAACATATCAAAATACAATTTGAACACATGAAATGGTTTTTCAAAGGTATCATCATAAGTGTTTGAATCAATCAATAGACCTTCGATTGTAAAAAATATGTTAAACATATGAAAACACAATTTCAACACATGAAATTGTTTTTCAAAGATATTCATTCATAAGTGGTTCAATCAATTAATAGACTAAGATTGTAAAAGAGATATTAAACATATCAAAACACAATTTTAACACATGAAATTGGTTTTCAAAGATATTCATTCATAAGTGTTTTCAATCAATTAATAGCGAAAAGAACAAGTTGCAAACATTTAGTTAAGTAATTGTTTTCAGCAGTTAAGATGCTTTTAAACTATTATTATACAGAACATAACATTCACTTTCTTATAGTTTCCCAGGTTATAAAACCTTAGATTGTAAATGAAAGAAGTATTAAACGTATCATTATAACACATGAAATTGTTTTTCAAAGATATCATAAGTGCTTCAATCAATTAATAGACCTTAGATTGTAAAAGAAGTATTAAACATATCAAAATACAATTTGAACACATGAAATGGTTTTTCAAAGGTATCATCATAAGTGTTTGAATCAATCAATAGACCTTCGATTGTAAAAAATATGTTAAACATATGAAAACACAATTTCAACACATGAAATTGTTTTTCAAAGATATTCATTCATAAGTGGTTCAATCAATTAATAGACTAAGATTGTAAAAGAGATATTAAACATATCAAAACACAATTTTAACACATGAAATTGGTTTTCAAAGATATTCATTCATAAGTGTTTTCAATCAATTAATAGCGAAAAGAACAAGTTGCAAACATTTAGTTAAGTAATTGTTTTCAGCAGTTAAGATGCTTTTAAACTATTATTATACAGAACATAACATTCACTTTCTTATAGTTTCCTAGGTTATAAAACCTTAGATTGTAAATGAAAGAAGTACTAAACGTATCATTTTAACACATGAAATTGTTTTTCAAAGATATCATAAGTGCTTCAATCAATTAATAGACCTTAGATTGTAAAAGAAGTATTAAACATATCAAAATACAATTTGAACACATGAAATGGTTTTTCAAAAGGTATCATCATAAGTGTTTGAATCAATCAATAGACCTACGATTGTAAAAAATATGTTAAACATATGAAAACACAATTTCAACACATGAAATTGTTTTTCAAAGATATTCATTCATAAGTGGTTCAATCAATTAATAGACTAAGATTGTAAAAGAGATATTAAACATATCAAAACACAATTTTAACACATGAAATTGGTTTTCAAATATATTCATTCATAAGTGTTTTCAATCAATTAATAGCGAAAAGAACAAGTTGCAAACATTTAGTTAAGTAATTGTTTTCAGCAATTAAGATGCTTTTAAACTATTATTATACAGAACATAACATTCACTTTCATATAGTTTCCTAGGTTATAAAACCTTAGATTGTAAATGAAAGAAGTATTAAACGTATCATTATAACACATGAAATTGTTTTTCAAATATATCATAAGTGCTTCAATCAATTAATAGACCTTAGATTGTAAAAGAAGTATTAAACATATCAAAATACAATTTGAACACATGAAATGGTTTTTCAAAGGTATCATCATAAGTGTTTGAATCAATCAATAGACCTTCGATTGTAAAAAATATGTTAAACATATGAAAACACAATTTCAACACATGAAATTGTTTTTAAAAGATATTCATTCATAAGTGGTTCAATCAATTAATAGTCTAAGATTGTAAAAGAGATATTAAACATATCAAAACACAATTTTAACACATGAAATTGGTTTTCAAAGATATTCATTCATAAGTGTTTTCAATCAATTAATAGCGAAAAGAACAAGTTGCAAACATTTAGTTAAGTAATTGTTTTCAGCAGTTAAGATGCTTTTAAACTGTTATTATACAGAACATAACATTCACTTTCTTATAGTTTCCCAGGTTATAAAACCTTAGATTGTAAATGAAAGAAGTATTAAACGTATCATTATAACACATGAAATTGTTTTTCAAAGATATCATAAGTGCTTCAATCAATTAATAGACCTTAGATTGTAAAAGAAGTATTAAACATATCAAAATACAATTTGAACACATGAAATGGTTTTTCAAAGGTATCATCATAAGTGTTTGAATCAATCAATAGACCTTCGATTGTAAAAAATATGTTAAACATATGAAAACACAATTTCAACACATGAAATTGTTTTTCAAAGATATTCATTCATAAGTGGTTCAATCAATTAATAGACTAAGATTGTAAAAGAGATATTAAACATATCAAAACACAATTTTAACACATGAAATTGGTTTTCAAAGATATTCATTCATAAGTGTTTTCAATCAATTAATAGCGAAAAGAACAAGTTGCAAACATTTAGTTAAGTAATTGTTTTCAGCAGTTAAGATGCTTTTAAACTATTATTATACAGAACATAACATTCACTTTCTTATAGTTTCCTAGGTTATAAAACCTTAGATTGTAAATGAAAGAAGCATTAAACGTATCATTTTAACACATGAAATTGTTTTTCAAAGATATCATAAGTGCTTCAATCAATTAATAGACCTTAGATTGTAAAAGAAGTATTAAACATATCAAAATACAATTTGAACACATGAAATGGTTTTTCGAAGGTATCATCATAAGTGTTTGAATCAATCAATAGACCTTCGATTGTAAAAAATATGTTAAACATATGAAAACACAATTTCAACACATGAAATTGTTTTTCAAAGATATTCATTCATAAGTGGTTCAATCAATTAATAGACTAAGATTGTAAAAGAGATATTAAACATATCAAAACACAATTTTAACACATGAAATTGGTTTTCAAAGATATTCATTCATAAGTGTTTTCAATCAATTAATAGCGAAAAGAACAAGTTGCAAACATTTAGTTAAGTAATTATTTTCAGCAGTTAAGATGCTTTTAAAGTATTATTATACAGAACATAACATTCACTTTCTTATAGTTTCCTAGGTTATAAAACCTTAGATTGTAAATGAAAGAAGTATTAAACGTATCATTTTAACACATGAAATTGTTTTTCAAAGATATCATAAGTGCTTCAATCAATTAATAGACCTTAGATTGTAAATGAAGTATTAAACATATCAAAATACAATTTGAACACATGAAATGGTTTTTCGAAGGTATCATCATAAGTGTTTGAATCAATCAATAGACCTTCGATTGTAAAAAATATGTTAAACATATGAAAACACAATTTCAACACATGAAATTGTTTTTCAAAGATATTCATTCATAAGTGGTTCAATCAATTAATAGACTAAGATTGTAAAAGAGATATTAAACATATCAAAACACAATTTTAACACATGAAATTGGTTTTCATATATATTCATTCATAAGTGTTTTCAATCAATTAATAGCGAAAAGAACAAGTTGCAAACATTTAGTTAAGTAATTGTTTTCAGCAGTTAAGATGCTTTTAAACTATTATTATACATAACATAACATTCACTTTCTTATAGTTTCCTAGGTTATAAAACCTTAGATTGTAAATGAAAGAAGTATTAAACGTATCATTTTAACACATGAAATTGTTTTTCAAAGATATCATAAGTGCTTCAATCAATTAATAGACCTTAGATTGTAAATGAAGTATTAAACATATCAAAATACAATTTGAACACATGAAATGGTTTTTCGAAGGTATCATCATAAGTGTTTGAATCAATCAATAGACCTTCGATTGTAAAAAATATGTTAAACATATGAAAACACAATTTCAACACATGAAATTGTTTTTCAAAGATATTCATTCATAAGTGGTTCAATCAATTAATAGACTAAGATTGTAAAAGAGATATTAAACATATCAAAACACAATTTTAACACATGAAATTGGTTTTCATATATATTCATTCATAAGTGTTTTCAATCAATTAATAGCGAAAAGAACAAGTTGCAAACATTTAGTTAAGTAATTGTTTTCAGCAGTTAAGATGCTTTTAAACTATTATTATACAGAACATAACATTCACTTTCTTATAGTTTCCTAGGTTATAAAACCTTAGATTGTAAATGAAAGAAGTATTAAACGTATCATTTTAACACATGAAATTGTTTTACAAAGATATCATAAGTGCTTCAATCAATTAATAGACCTTAGATCGTAAAAGAAGTATTAAACATATCAAAATACAATTTGAACACATGAAATGGTTTTTCAAAGGTATCATCATAAGTGTTTGAATCAATCAATAGACATTCGATTGTAAAAAATATGTTAAACATATGAAAACACAATTTCAACACATGAAATTGTTTTTCAAAGATATTCATTCATAAGTGGTTCAATCAATTAATAGACTAAGATTGTAAAAGAGATATTAAACATATCAAAACACAATTTTAACACATGAAATTGGTTTTCAAATATATTCATTCATAAGTGTTTTCAATCAATTAATAGCGAAAAGAACAAGTTGCAAACATTTAGTTAAGTAATTGTTTTCAGCAGTTAAGATGCTTTTAAACTATTATTATACAGAACATAACATTCACTTTCTTATAGTTTCCTAGGTTATAAAACCTTAGATTGTAAATGAAAGAAGTATTAAACGTATCATTTTAACACATGAAATTGTTTTTCAAAGATATCATAAGTGCTTCAATCAATTAATAGACCTGAGATTGTAAAAGAAGTATTAAACATATCAAAATACAATTTGAACACATGAAATGGTTTTTCAAAGGTATCATCATAAGTGTTTGAATCAATCAATAGACATTCGATTGTAAAAAATATGTTAAACATATGAAAACACAATTTCAACACATGAAATTGTTTTTCAAAGATATTCATTCCTAAGTGGTTCAATCAATTAATAGACTAAGATTGTAAAAGAGATATTAAACATATCAAAACACAATTTTAACACATGAAATTGGTTTTCAAAGATATTTATTCATAAGTGTTTTCAATCAATTAATAGCGAAAAGAACAAGTTGCAAACATTTAGTTAAGTAATTGTTTTCAGCAGTTAAGATGCTTTTAAACTATTATTATACAGAACATAACATTCACTTTCTTATAGTTTCCTAGGTTATAAAACCTTAGATTGTAAATGAAAGAAGTATTAAACGTATCATTTTAACACATGAAATTGTTTTTCAAAGATATCATAAGTGCTTCAATCAATTAATAGACCTTAGATTGTAAAAGAAGTGATGTGATTCCAATAGCCACATAGAACAAGATTCTTGACACTTTGAGGAATCACCTTGAGCTGGAAAATATAGAGGCACTCTCTTAGAAGTTGGATCATGGTTCTAAGTCAAGAACTCACCAATAACAAGTACCAAATCCCAAACTCATTTGGTTGAACCAAATATTGTCAAATTGAATCAACAAAGGAATTATAAAAAAGAGAAGACCGAACAGAAATTAGGCAAGAACACATAAGAACCGAACATAAAAGGAATTGAAAACAAAAACAGAACACATGTGCTGGAAAATGGAATAGCCGAACCAAAACATGCTCAAGAACACAAGACAACAAGAGTAATTGAAAGAGAATAAAGGAAGGAGAAGAGAATGCTCATGAAGATGGAAGATAGGTTGGATGATCACGCCACTAGAAGTATGGATGCTCCTAGATGAGTGTGGAAGCCGCCACTTGAGGAAACCATGGTCCTTCAAGATAAGACTAGAGTAGAAGCTAAAAAGCTCTCCAAATGCTCACTCCAATTTTTAGTATAGTTTCTTTAGATGAATTCAAATCTGAAATTTACAAGGAAGGCACCTCTATTTATAGCCTAAGGTGCTGAAAATTGAAAGCTAAAAACAAATCAAAATTCCCTCCAAAACAAGCTAGAACCGGCGCTAAAATGCAAAGCAAGGAAGGTGTAATCCTTTCCTTCACTTTGGCACCCCCTATTCTACTCCTACACCTATCTACTAATACATCCCCCTAAAGCTCCTAACTAAAACCTAAAAGATGCTATAACAAAAGAGGTTTCTAAGGTTTCCCTCTAAGCACCTTCAACTAAAGACACTACAAAAAGAGAAAATAAATGTCCTCTAGCTCGCAAGGCTTTGAACATGCTTCTTGTAATCCTTTCAGGTGGACTTTGACCTCCATGGGCGTCCTCCATTTGTGCCTCCACCTCTTCTTGAGCTTGATGAGTGGTCTCCATGTTCTCTTGGGCTTGATCTCCATCAAGAAGTATTAAACATATCAAAATACAATTTGAACACATGAAATGGTTTTTCAAAGGTATCATCATAAGTGTTTGAATCAATCAATAGACCTTCGATTGTAAAAAATATGTTAAACATATGAAAACACAATTTCAACACATGAAATTGTTTTTCAAAGATTTCATTCATAAGTGGTTCAATCAAGTAATAGACTAAGATTGTAAAAGAGATATTAAACATATCAAAACACAATTTTAACACATGAAATTGGTTTTCAAAGATATTCATTCATAAATGTTTTCAATCAATTAATAGCGAAAAGAACAAGTTGCAAACATTTAGTTAAGTAATTGTTTTCAGCAGTTAAGATGCTTTTAAACTATTATTATACAGAACATAACATTCACTTTCTTATAGTTTCCTAGGTTATAAAACCTTAGATTGTAAATGAAAGAAGTATTAAACGTATCATTTTAACACATGAAATTGTTTTTCAAAGATATCATAAGTGCTTCAATCAATTAATAGACCTTAGATTGTAAAAGAAGTATTAAACATATCAAAATACAATTTGAACACATGAAATGGTTTTTCAAAGGTATCATCATAAGTGTTTGAATCAATCAATAGACCTTCGATTGTAAAATATATGTTAAACATATGAAAACACAATTTCAACACATGAAATTGTTTTTCAAAGATATTCATTCATAAGTGGTTCAATCAATTAATAGACTAAGATTGTAAAAGAGATATTAAACATATCAAAACACAATTTTAACACATGAAATTGGTTTTCAAAGATATTCATTCATAACTGTTTTCAATCAATTAATAGCGAAAAGAACAAGTTGCAAACATTTAGTTAAGTAATTGTTTTCAGCAGTTAAGATGCTTTTAAACTATTATTATACAGAACATAACATTCACTTTCTTATAGTTTCCTAGGTTATAAAACCTTAGATTGTAAATGAAAGAAGTATTAAACGTATCATTTTAACACATGAAATTGTTTTTCAAAGATATCATAAGTGCTTCAATCAATTAATAGACCTTAGATTGTAAAAGAAGTATTAAACATATCAAAATACAATTTGAACACATGAAATGGTTTTTCAAAGGTATCATCATAAGTGTTTGAATCAATCAATAGACCTTCGATTGTAAAATATATGTTAAACATATGAAAACACAATTTCAACACATGAAATTGTTTTTCAAAGATATTCATTCATAAGTGGTTCAATCAATTAATAGACTAAGATTGTAAAAGAGATATTAAACATATCAAAACACAATTTTAACACATGAAATTGGTTTTCAAAGATATTCATTCATAACTGTTTTCAATCAATTAATAGCGAAAAGAACAAGTTGCAAACATTTAGTTAAGTAATTGTTTTCAGCAGTTAAGATGCTTTTAAACTATTATTATACAGAACATAACATTCACTTTCTTATAGTTTCCTAGGTTATAAAACCTTAGATTGTAAATGAAAGAAGTATTAAACGTATCATTTTAACACATGAAATTGTTTTTCAAAGATATCATAAGTGCTTTAATCAATTAATAGACCTTAGATTGTAAAAGAAGTATTAAACATATCAAAATACAATTTGAACACATGAAATGGTTTTTCAAAGGTATCATCATAAGTGTTTGAATCAATCAATAGACTTTCGATTGTAAAAAATATGTTAAACATATGAAAACACAATTTCAACACATGAAATTGTTTTTCAAAGATATTCATTCATAAGTGGTTCAATCAATTAATAGACTAAGATTGTAAAAGAGATATTAAACATATCAAAACACAATTTTAACACATGAAATTGGTTTTCAAATATATTCATTCATAAGTGTTTTCAATCAATTAATAGCGAAAAGAACAAGTTGCAAACATTTAGTTAAGTAATTGTTTTCAGCAGTTAAGATGCTTTTAAACTATTATTATACAGAACATAACATTCACTTTCTTATAGTTTCCTAGGTTATAAAACCTTAGATTGTAAATGAAAGAAGTAATAAACGTATCATTTTAACACATGAAATTGTTTTTCAAAGATATCATAAGTGCTTCAATCAATTAATAGACCTTAGATTGTAAAAGAAGTATTAAACATATCAAAATACAATTTGAACACATGAAATGATTTTTCGAAGGTATCATCATAAGTGTTTGAATCAATCAATAAACCTTCGATTGTAAAAAAATATGTTAAACATATGAAAACACAATTTCAACACATGAAATTGTTTTTCAAAGATATTCATTCATAAGTGGTTCAATCAATTAATAGACTAAGATTGTAAAAGAGATGTTAAACATATCAAAACACAATTTTAACACATGAAATTGGTTTTCAAATATATTCATTCATAAGTGTTTTCAATCAATTAATAGCGAAAAGAACAAGTTGCAAACATTTAGTTAAGTAATTGTTTTCAGCAGTTAAGATGCTTTTAAACTATTATTATACAGAACATAACATTCACTTTCTTATAGTTTCCTAGGTTATAAAACCTTAGATTGTAAATGAAAGAAGTAATAAACGTATCATTTTAACACATGAAATTGTTTTTCAAAGATATCATAAGTGCTTCAATCAATTAATAGACCTTAGATTGTAAAAGAAGTATTAAACATATCAAAATACAATTTGAACACATGAAATGGTTTTTCAAAATGTATCATCATAAGTGTTTGAATCAATCAATAGACCTTCGATTGTAAAAAATATGTTAAACATATGAAAACACAATTTCAACACATGAAATTGTTTTTCAAAGATATTCATTCATAAGTGGTTCAATCAATTAATAGACTAAGATTGTAAAAGAGATATTAAACATATCAAAACACAATTTTAACACATGAAATTGGTTTTCAAAGATATTCATTCATAACTGTTTTCAATCAATTAATAGCGAAAAGAACAAGTTGCAAACATTTAGTTAAGTAATTGTTTTCAGCAGTTAAGATGCTTTTAAACTATTATTATACAGAACATAACATTCACTTTCTTATAGTTTCCTAGGTTATAAAACCTTAGATTGTAAATGAAAGAAGTATTAAACGTATCATTTTAACACATGAAATTGTTTTTCAAAGATATCATAAGTGCTTCAATCAATTAATAGACCTTAGATTGTAAAAGAAGTATTAAACATATCAAAATACAATTTGAACACATGAAATGGTTTTTCAAAGGTATCATCATAAGTGTTTGAATCAATCAATAGACTTTCGATTGTAAAAAATATGTTAAACATATCAAAACACAATTTCAACACATGAAATTGTTTTTCAAAGATATTCATTCATAAGTGGTTCAATCAATTAATAGACTAAGATTGTAAAAGAGATATTAAACATATCAAAACACAATTTTAACACATGAAATTGGTTTTCAAATATATTCATTCATAAGTGTTTTCAATCAATTAATAGCGAAAAGAACAAGTTGCAAACATTTAGTTAAGTAATTGTTTTCAGCAGTTAAGATGCTTTTAAACTATTATTATACAGAACATAACATTCACTTTCTTATAGTTTCCTAGGTTATAAAACCTTAGATTGTAAATGAAAGAAGTATTAAACGTATCATTTTAACACATGAAATTGTTTTTCAAAGATATCATAAGTGCTTCAATCAATTAATAGACCTTAGATTGTAAAAGAAGTATTAAACATATCAAAATACAATTTGAACACATGAAATGGTTTTTCAAAATGTATCAATATAAGTGTTTGAATCAATCAATAGACCTTCGATTTTAAAAAATATGTTAAACATATGAAAACACAATTTCAACACATGAAATTGTTTTTCAAAGATATTCATTGATAAGTGGTTCAATCAATTAATAGACTAAGATTGTAAAAGAGATATTAAACATATCAAAACACAATTTTAACACATGAAATTGGTTTTCAAAGATATTCATTCATAACTGTTTTCAATCAATTAATAGCGAAAAGAACAAGTTGCAAACATTTAGTTAAGTAATTGTTTTCAGCAGTTAAGATGCTTTTAAACTATTATTATACAGAACATAACATTCACTTTCTTATAGTTTCCTAGGTTATAAAACCTTAGATTGTAAATGAAAGAAGTATTAAACGTATCATTTTAACACATGAAATTGTTTTTCAAAGATATCATAAGTGCTTCAATCAATTAATAGACCTTAGATAGTAAAAGAAGTATTAAACATATCAAAATACAATTTGAACACATGAAATGGTTTTTCGAAGGTATCATCATAAGTGTTTGAATCAATCAATAGACTTTCGATTGTAAAAAATATGTTAAACATATCAAAACACAATTTCAACACATGAAATTGTTTTTCAAAGATATTCATTCATAAGTGGTTCAATCAATTAATAGACTAAGATTGTAAAAGAGATATTAAACATATCAAAACACAATTTTAACACATGAAATTGGTTTTCAAATATATTCATTCATAAGTGTTTTCAATCAATTAATAGCGAAAAGAACAAGTTGCAAACATTTAGTTAACTAATTGTTTTCAGCAGTTAAGATGCTTTTAAACTATTATTATACAGAACATAACATTCACTTTCTTATAGTTTCCTAGGTTATAAAACCTTAGATTGTAAATGAAAGAAGTATTAAACGTATCATTTTAACACATGAAATTGTTTTTCAAAGATATCATAAGTGCTTCAATCAATTAATAGACCTTAGATTGTAAAAGAAGTATTAAACATATCAAAATACAATTTGAACACATGAAATGGTTTTTCAAAATGTATCATCATAAGTGTTTGAATCAATCAATAGACCTTCGATTGTAAAAAATATGTTAAACATATGAAAACACAATTTCAACACATGAAATTGTTTTTCAAAGATATTCATTCATAAGTGGTTCAATCAATTAATAGACTAAGATTGTAAAAGAGATATTAAACATATCAAAACACAATTTTAACACATGAAATTGGTTTTCAAAGATATTCATTCATAACTGTTTTCAATCAATTAATAGCGAAAAGAACAAGTTGCAAACATTTAGTTAAGTAATTGGTTTCAGCAGTTAAGATGCTTTTAAACTATTATTATACAGAACATAACATTCACTTTCTTATAGTTTCCTAGGTTATAAAACCTTAGATTGTAAATGAAAGAAGTATTAAACGTATCATTTTAACACATGAAATTGTTTTTCAAAGATATCATAAGTGCTTCAATCAATTAATAGACCTTAGATTGTAAAAAAGTATTAAACATATCAAAATACAATTTGAACACATGAAATGGTTTTTCAAAGGTATCATCATAAGTGTTTGAATCAATCAATAGACTTTCGATTGTAAAAAATATGTTAAACATATCAAAACACAATTTCAACACATGAAATTGTTTTTCAAAGATATTCATTCATAAGTGGTTCAATCAATTAATAGACTAAGATTGTAAAAGAGATATTAAACATATCAAAACACAATTTTAACACATGAAATTGGTTTTCAAATATATTCATTCATAAGTGTTTTCAATCAATTAATAGCGAAAAGAACAAGTTGCAAACATTTAGTTAAGTAATTGTTTTCAGCAGTTAAGATGCTTTTAAACTATTATTATACAGAACATAACATTCACTTTCTTATAGTTTCCTAGGTTATAAAACCTTAGATTGTAAATGAAAGAAGTATTAAACGTATCATTTTAACACATGAAATTGTTTTTCAAAGATATCATAAGTGCTTCAATCAATTAATAGACCTTAGATTGTAAAAGAAGTATTAAACATATCAAAATACAATTTGAACACATGAAATGGTTTTTCAAAATGTATCATCATAAGTGTTTGAATCAATCAATAGACCTTCGATTGTAAAAAATATGTTAAACATATGAAAACACAATTTCAACACATGAAATTGTTTTTCAAAGATATTCATTCATAAGTGGTTCAATCAATTAATAGACTAAGATTGTAAAAGAGATATTAAACATATCAAAACACAATTTTAACACATGAAATTGGTTTTCAAATATATTCATTCATAAGTGTTTTCAATCAATTAATAGCGAAAAGAACAAGTTGCAAACATTTAGTTAAGTAATTGTTTTCAGCAGTTAAGATGCTTTTAAACTATTATTATACAGAACATAACATTCACTTTCTTATAGTTTCCTAGGTTATAAAACCTTAGATTGTAAATGAAAGAAGTATTAAACGTATCATTTTAACACATGAAATTGTTTTTCAAAGATATCATAAGTGCTTCAATCAATTAATAGACCTTAGATTGTAAAAGAAGTATTAAACATATCAAAATACAATTTGAACACATGAAATGGTTTTTCAAAATGTATCATCATAAGTGTTTGAATCAATCAATAGACCTTCGATTGTAAAAAATATGTTAAACATATGAAAACACAATTTCAACACATGAAATTGTTTTTCAAAGATATTCATTCATAAGTGGTTCAATCAATTAATAGACTAAGATTGTAAAAGAGATATTAAACATATCAAAACACAATTTTAACACATGAAATTGGTTTTCAAAGATATTCATTCATAACTGTTTTCAATCAATTAATAGCGAAAAGAACAAGTTGCAAACATTTAGTTAAGTAATTGTTATCAGCAGTTAAGATGCTTTTAAACTATTATTATACAGAACATAACATTCACTTTCTTATAGTTTATCTAGGTTATAAAACCTTAGATTGTAAATGAAAGAAGTATTAAACGTATCATTTTAACACATGAAATTGTTTTTCAAAGATATCATAAGTGCTTCAATCAATTAATAGACCTTAGATTGTAAAAGAAGTATTAAACATATCAAAATACAATTTGAACACATGAAATGATTTTTCGAAGGTATCATCATAAGTGTTTGAATCAATCAATAAACCTTCGATTGTAAAAAAATATGTTAAACATATGAAAACACAATTTCAACACATGAAATTGTTTTTCAAAGATATTCATTGATAAGTGGTTCAATCAATTAATAGACTAAGATTGTAAAAGAGATATTAAACATATCAAAACACAATTTTAACACATGAAATTGGTTTTCAAAGATATTCATTCATAACTGTTTTCAATCAATTAATAGCGAAAAGAACAAGTTGCAAACATTTAGTTAACTAATTGTTTTCAGCAGTTAAGATGCTTTTAAACTATTATTATACAGAACATAACATTCACTTTCTTATAGTTTCCTAGGTTATAAAACCTTAGATTGTAAATGAAAGAAGTATTAAACGTATAATTTTGACACATGAAATTGTTTTTCAAAGATATCATAAGTGCTTCAATCAATTAATAGACCTTAGATTGTAAAAGAAGTATTAAACATATCAAAATACAATTTGAACACATGAAATGATTTTTCGAAGGTATCATCATAAGTGTTTGAATCAATCAATAAACCTTCGATTGTAAAAAAATATGTTAAACATATGAAAACACAATTTCAACACATGAAATTGTTTTTCAAAGATATTCATTCATAAGTGGTTCAATCAATTAATAGACTAAGATTGTAAAAGAGATATTAAACATATCAAAACACAATTTTAACACATGAAATTGGTTTTCAAAGATATTCATTCATAACTGTTTTCAATCAATTAATAGCGAAAAGAACAAGTTGCAAACATTTAGTTAACTAATTGTTTTCAGCAGTTAAGATGCTTTTAAACTATTATTATACAGAACATAACATTCACTTTCTTATAGTTTCCTAGGTTATAAAACCTTAGATTGTAAATGAAAGAAGTATTAAACGTATCATTTTAACACATGAAATTGTTTTTCAAAGATATCATAAGTGCTTCAATCAATTAATAGACCTTAGATTGTAAAAGAAGTATTAAACATATCAAATTGAACACATGAAATGGTTTTTCGAAGGTATCATCATAAGTGTTTGAATCAATCAATAAACCTTCGATTGTAAAAAAATATGTTAAACATATGAAAACACAATTTCAACACATGAAATTGTTTTTCAAAGATATTCATTCATAAGTGGTTCAATCAATTAATAGACTAAGATTGTAAAAGAGATATTAAACATATCAAAACACAATTTTAACACATGAAATTGGTTTTCAAAGATATTCATTCATAACTGTCTTCAATCAATTAATAGCGAAAAGAACAAGTTGCAAACATTTAGTTAAGTAATTGTTTTCAGCAGTTAAGATGCTTTTAAACTATTATTATACAGAACATAACATTCACTTTCTTATAGTTTCCTAGGTTATAAAACCTTAGATTGTAAATGAAAGAAGTATTAAACGTATCATTTTAACACATGAAATTGTTTTTCAAAGATATCATAAGTGCTTCAATCAATTAATAGACCTTAGATTGTAAAAAAGTATTAAACATATCAAAATACAATTTGAACACATGAAATGGTTTTTCAAAATGTATCATCATAAGTGTTTGAATCAATCAATAGACCTTCGATTGTAAAAAATATGTTAAACATATGAAAACACAATTTCAACACATGAAATTGTTTTTCAAAGATATTCATTCATAAGTGGTTCAATCAATTAATAGACTAAGATTGTAAAAGAGATATTAAACATATCAAAACACAATTTTAACACATGAAATTGGTTTTCAAAGATATTCATTCATAACTGTTTTCAATCAATTAATAGCGAAAAGAACAAGTTGCAAACATTTAGTTAAGTAATTGTTTTCAGCAGTTAAGATGCTTTTAAACTATTATTATACAGAACATAACATTCACTTTCTTATAGTTTCCTAGGTTATAAAACCTTAGATTGTAAATGAAAGAAGTATTAAACGTATCATTTTAACACATGAAATTGTTTTTCAAAGATATCATAAGTGCTTCAATCAATTAATAGACCTTAGATTGTAAAAAAGTATTAAACATATCAAAATACAATTTGAACACATGAAATGGTTTTTCAAAGGTATCATCATAAGTGTTTGAATCAATCAATAGACTTTCGATTGTAAAAAATATGTTAAACATATCAAAACACAATTTCAACACATGAAATTGTTTTTCAAAGATATTCATTCATAAGTGGTTCAATCAATTAATAGACTAAGATTGTAAAAGAGATATTAAACATATCAAAACACAATTTTAACACATGAAATTGGTTTTCAAATATATTCATTCATAAGTGTTTTCAATCAATTAATAGCGAAAAGAACAAGTTGCAAACATTTAGTTAAGTAATTGTTTTCAGCAGTTAAGATGCTTTTAAACTATTATTATACAGAACATAACATTCACTTTCTTATAGTTTCCTAGGTTATAAAACCTTAGATTGTAAATGAAAGAAGTATTAAACGTATCATTTTAACACATGAAATTGTTTTTCAAAGATATCATAAGTGCTTCAATCAATTAATAGACCTTAGATTGTAAAAGAAGTATTAAACATATCAAAATACAATTTGAACACATGAAATGGTTTTTCAAAATGTATCATCATAAGTGTTTGAATCAATCAATAGACCTTCGATTGTAAAAAATATGTTAAACATATGAAAACACAATTTCAACACATGAAATTGTTTTTCAAAGATATTCATTCATAAGTGGTTCAATCAATTAATAGACTAAGATTGTAAAAGAGATATTAAACATATCAAAACACAATTTTAACACATGAAATTGGTTTTCAAATATATTCATTCATAACTGTTTTCAATCAATTAATAGCGAAAAGAACAAGTTGCAAACATTTAGTTAAGTAATTGTTTTCAGCAGTTAAGATGCTTTTAAACTATTATTATACAGAACATAACATTCACTTTCTTATAGTTTCCTAGGTTATAAAACCTTAGATTGTAAATGAAAGAAGTATTAAACGTATCATTTTAACACATGAAATTGTTTTTCAAAGATATCATAAGTGCTTCAATCAATTAATAGACCTTAGATTGTAAAAGAAGTATTAAACATATCAAAATACAATTTGAACACATGAAATGATTTTTCGAAGGTATCATCATAAGTGTTTGAATCAATCAATAAACCTTCGATTGTAAAAAAATATGTTAAACATATGAAAACACAATTTCAACACATGAAATTGTTTTTCAAAGATATTCATTGATAAGTGGTTCAATCAATTAATAGACTAAGATTGTAAAAGAGATATTAAACATATCAAAACACAATTTTAACACATGAAATTGGTTTTCAAAGATATTCATTCATAACTGTATTCAATCAATTAATAGCGAAAAGAACAAGTTGCAAACATTTAGTTAAGTAATTGTTTTCAGCAGTTAAGATGCTTTTAAACTATTATTATACAGAACATAACATTCACTTTCTTATAGTTTCCTAGGTTATAAAACCTTAGATTGTAAATGAAAGAAGTATTAAACGTATAATTTTGACACATGAAATTGTTTTTCAAAGATATCATAAGTGCTTCAATCAATTAATAGACCTTAGATTGTAAAAGAAGTATTAAACATATCAAAATACAATTTGAACACATGAAATGATTTTTCGAAGGTATCATCATAAGTGTTTGAATCAATCAATAAACCTTCGATTGTAAAAAAATATGTTAAACATATGAAAACACAATTTCAACACATGAAATTGTTTTTCAAAGATATTCATTCATAAGTGGTTCAATCAATTAATAGACTAAGATTGTAAAAGAGATATTAAACATATCAAAACACAATTTTAACACATGAAATTGGTTTTCAAAGATATTCATTCATAACTGTTTTCAATCAATTAATAGCGAAAAGAACAAGTTGCAAACATTTAGTTAACTAATTGTTTTCAGCAGTTAAGATGCTTTTAAACTATTATTATACAGAACATAACATTCACTTTCTTATAGTTTCCTAGGTTATAAAACCTTAGATTGTAAATGAAAGAAGCATTAAACGTATCATTTTAACACATGAAATTGTTTTTCAAAGATATCATAAGTGCTTCAATCAATTAATAGACCTTAGATTGTAAAAGAAGTATTAAACATATCAAAATACAATTTGAACACATGAAATGGTTTTTCGAAGGTATCATCATAAGTGTTTGAATCAATCAATAAACCTTCGATTGTAAAAAAATATGTTAAACATATGAAAACACAATTTCAACACATGAAATTGTTTTTCAAAGATATTCATTCATAAGTGGTTCAATCAATTAATAGACTAAGATTGTAAAAGAGATATTAAACATATCAAAACACAATTTTAACACATGAAATTGGTTTTCAAAGATATTCATTCATAACTGTCTTCAATCAATTAATAGCGAAAAGAACAAGTTGCAAACATTTAGTTAAGTAATTGTTTTCAGCAGTTAAGATGCTTTTAAACTATTATTATACAGAATATAACATTCACTTTCTTATAGTTTCCTAGGTTATAAAACCTTAGATTGTAAATGAAAGAAGTATTAAACGTATCATTTTAACACATGAAATTGTTTTTCAAAGATATCATAAGTGCTTCAATCAATTAATAGACCTTAGATTGTAAAAAAGTATTAAACATATCAAAATACAATTTGAACACATGAAATGGTTTTTCAAAATGTATCATCATAAGTGTTTGAATCAATCAATAGACCTTCGATTGTAAAAAATATGTTAAACATATGAAAACACAATTTCAACACATGAAATTGTTTTTCAAAGATATTCATTCATAAGTGGTTCAATCAATTAATAGACTAAGATTGTAAAAGAGATATTAAACATATCAAAACACAATTTTAACACATGAAATTGGTTTTCAAAGATATTCATTCATAACTGTTTTCAATCAATTAATAGCGAAAAGAACAAGTTGCAAACATTTAGTTAAGTAATTGTTTTCAGCAGTTAAGATGCTTTTAAACTATTATTATACAGAACATAACATTCACTTTCTTATAGTTTCCTAGGTTATAAAACCTTAGATTGTAAATGAAAGAAGTATTAAACGTATCATTTTAACACATGAAATTGTTTTTCAAAGATATCATAAGTGCTTCAATCAATTAATAGACCTTAGATTGTAAAAAAGTATTAAACATATCAAAATACAATTTGAACACATGAAATGGTTTTTCAAAGGTATCATCATAAGTGTTTGAATCAATCAATAGACTTTCGATTGTAAAAAATATGTTAAACATATCAAAACACAATTTCAACACATGAAATTGTTTTTCAAAGATATTCATTCATAAGTGGTTCAATCAATTAATAGACTAAGATTGTAAAAGAGATATTAAACATATCAAAACACAATTTTAACACATGAAATTGGTTTTCAAATATATTCATTCATAAGTGTTTTCAATCAATTAATAGCGAAAAGAACAAGTTGCAAACATTTAGTTAAGTAATTGTTTTCAGCAGTTAAGATGCTTTTAAACTATTATTATACAGAACATAACATTCACTTTCTTATAGTTTCCTAGGTTATAAAACCTTAGATTGTAAATGAAAGAAGTATTAAACGTATCATTTTAACACATGAAATTGTTTTTCAAAGATATCATAAGTGCTTCAATCAATTAATAGACCTTAGATTGTAAAAGAAGTATTAAACATATCAAAATACAATTTGAACACATGAAATGGTTTTTCAAAATGTATCATCATAAGTGTTTGAATCAATCAATAGACCTTCGATTGTAAAAAATATGTTAAACATATGAAAACACAATTTCAACACATGAAATTGTTTTTCAAAGATATTCATTCATAAGTGGTTCAATCAATTAATAGACTAAGATTGTAAAAGAGATATTAAACATATCAAAACACAATTTTAACACATGAAATTGGTTTTCAAATATATTCATTCATAAGTGTTTTCAATCAATTAATAGCGAAAAGAACAAGTTGCAAACATTTAGTTAAGTAATTGTTTTCAGCAGTTAAGATGCTTTTAAACTATTATTATACAGAACATAACATTCACTTTCTTATAGTTTCCTAGGTTATAAAACCTTAGATTGTAAATGAAAGAAGTATTAAACGTATCATTTTAACACATGAAATTGTTTTTCAAAGATATCATAAGTGCTTCAATCAATTAATAGACCTTAGATTGTAAAAGAAGTATTAAACATATCAAAATACAATTTGAACACATGAAATGGTTTTTCAAAATGTATCATCATAAGTGTTTGAATCAATCAATAGACCTTCGATTGTAAAAAATATGTTAAACATATGAAAACACAATTTCAACACATGAAATTGTTTTTCAAAGATATTCATTCATAAGTGGTTCAATCAATTAATAGACTAAGATTGTAAAAGAGATATTAAACATATCAAAACACAATTTTAACACATGAAATTGGTTTTCAAAGATATTCATTCATAACTGTTTTCAATCAATTAATAGCGAAAAGAACAAGTTGCAAACATTTAGTTAAGTAATTGTTTTCAGCAGTTAAGATGCTTTTAAACTATTATTATACAGAACATAACATTCACTTTCTTATAGTTTATCTAGGTTATAAAACCTTAGATTGTAAATGAAAGAAGTATTAAACGTATCATTTTAACACATGAAATTGTTTTTCAAAGATATCATAAGTGCTTCAATCAATTAATAGACCTTAGATTGTAAAAGAAGTATTAAACATATCAAAATACAATTTGAACACATGAAATGATTTTTCGAAGGTATCATCATAAGTGTTTGAATCAATCAATAAACCTTCGATTGTAAAAAAATATGTTAAACATATGAAAACACAATTTCAACACATGAAATTGTTTTTCAAAGATATTCATTGATAAGTGGTTCAATCAATTAATAGACTAAGATTGTAAAAGAGATATTAAACATATCAAAACACAATTTTAACACATGAAATTGGTTTTCAAAGATATTCATTCATAACTGTATTCAATCAATTAATAGCGAAAAGAACAAGTTGCAAACATTTAGTTAAGTAATTGTTTTCAGCAGTTAAGATGCTTTTAAACTATTATTATACAGAACATAACATTCACTTTCTTATAGTTTCCTAGGTTATAAAACCTTAGATTGTAAATGAAAGAAGTATTAAACGTATAATTTTGACACATGAAATTGTTTTTCAAAGATATCATAAGTGCTTCAATCAATTAATAGACCTTAGATTGTAAAAGAAGTATTAAACATATCAAAATACAATTTGAACACATGAAATGATTTTTCGAAGGTATCATCATAAGTGTTTGAATCAATCAATAAACCTTCGATTGTAAAAAAATATGTTAAACATATGAAAACACAATTTCAACACATGAAATTGTTTTTCAAAGATATTCATTCATAAGTGGTTCAATCAATTAATAGACTAAGATTGTAAAAGAGATATTAAACATATCAAAACACAATTTTAACACATGAAATTGGTTTTCAAAGATATTCATTCATAACTGTTTTCAATCAATTAATAGCGAAAAGAACAAGTTGCAAACATTTAGTTAACTAATTGTTTTCAGCAGTTAAGATGCTTTTAAACTATTATTATACAGAACATAACATTCACTTTCTTATAGTTTCCTAGGTTATAAAACCTTAGATTGTAAATGAAAGAAGCATTAAACGTATCATTTTAACACATGAAATTGTTTTTCAAAGATATCATAAGTGCTTCAATCAATTAATAGACCTTAGATTGTAAAAGAAGTATTAAACATATCAAAATACAATTTGAACACATGAAATGGTTTTTCGAAGGTATCATCATAAGTGTTTGAATCAATCAATAAACCTTCGATTGTAAAAAAATATGTTAAACATATGAAAACACAATTTCAACACATGAAATTGTTTTTCAAAGATATTCATTCATAAGTGGTTCAATCAATTAATAGACTAAGATTGTAAAAGAGATATTAAACATATCAAAACACAATTTTAACACATGAAATTGGTTTTCAAAGATATTCATTCATAACTGTTTTCAATCAATTAATAGCGAAAAGAACAAGTTGCAAACATTTAGTTAAGTAATTCTTTTCAGCAGTTAAGATGCTTTTAAACTATTATTATACAGAACATAACATTCACTTTCTTATAGTTTCCTAGGTTATAAAACCTTAGATTGTAAATGAAAGAAGTATTAAACGTATCATTTTAACACATGAAATTGTTTTTCAAAGATATCATAAGTGCTTCAATCAATTAATAGACCTTAGATTGTAAAAGAAGTATTAAACATATCAAAATACAATTTGAACACATGAAATGATTTTTCGAAGGTATCATCATAAGTGTTTGAATCAATCAATAAACCTTCGATTGTAAAAAAAATATGTTAAACATATGAAAACACAATTTCAACACATGAAATTGTTTTTCAAAGATATTCATTCATAAGTGGTTCAATCAATTAATAGACTAAGATTGTAAAAGAGATATTAAACATATCAAAACACAATTTTAACACATGAAATTGGTTTTCAAAGATATTCATTCATAACTGTTTTCAATCAATTAATAGCGAAAAGAACAAGTTGCAAACATTTAGTTAACTAATTGTTTTCAGCAGTTAAGATGCTTTTAAACTATTATTATACAGAACATAACATTCACTTTCTTATAGTTTCCTAGGTTATAAAACCTTAGATTGTAAATGAAAGAAGCATTAAACGTATCATTTTAACACATGAAATTGTTTTTCAAAGATATCATAAGTGCTTCAATCAATTAATAGACCTTAGATTGTAAAAGAAGTATTAAACATATCAAAATACAATTTGAACACATGAAATGGTTTTTCGAAGGTATCATCATAAGTGTTTGAATCAATCAATAAACCTTCGATTGTAAAAAAATATGTTAAACATATGAAAACACAATTTCAACACATGAAATTGTTTTTCAAAGATATTCATTCATAAGTGGTTCAATCAATTAATAGACTAAGATTGTAAAAGAGATATTAAACATATCAAAACACAATTTTAACACATGAAATTGGTTTTCAAAGATATTCATTCATAACTGTTTTCAATCAATTAATAGCGAAAAGAACAAGTTGCAAACATTTAGTTAAGTAATTCTTTTCAGCAGTTAAGATGCTTTTAAACTATTATTATACAGAACATAACATTCACTTTCTTATAGTTTCCTAGGTTATAAAACCTTAGATTGTAAATGAAAGAAGTATTAAACGTATCATTTTAACACATGAAATTGTTTTTCAAAGATATCATAAGTGCTTCAATCAATTAATAGACCTTAGATTGTAAAAGAAGTATTAAACATATCAAAATACAATTTGAACACATGAAATGGTTTTTCAAAGGTATCATCATAAGTGTTTGAATCAATCAATAGACTTTCGATTGTAAAAAAATGTTAAACATATCAAAACACAATTTCAACACATGAAATTGTTTTTCAAAGATATTCATTCATAAGTGGTTCAATCAATTAATAGACTAAGATTGTAAAAGAGATATTAAACATATCAAAACACAATTTTAACACATGAAATTGGTTTTCAAAGATATTCATTCATAAGTGTTTTCAATCAATTAATAGCGAAAAGAACAAGTTGCAAACATTTAGTTAAGTAATTGTTTTCAGCAGTTAAGATGCTTTTAAACTATTATTATACAGAATCTAACATTACCTTTCTTATAGTTTCCTAGGTTATAAAACCTTAGATTGTAAATGAAAGAAGTATTAAACGTATCATTTTAACACATGAAATTGTTTTTCAAAGATATCATAAGTGCTTCAATCAATTAATAGACCTTAGATTGTAAAAGAAGTATTAAACATATCAAATTGAAGACATGAAATGGTTTTTCGAAGGTATCATCATAAGTGTTTGAATCAATCAATAGACCTTCGATTTTAAAAAATATGTTAAACATATGAAAACACAATTTCAACACATGAAATTGTTTTTCAAAGATATTCATTCATAAGTGGTTCAATCAATTAATAGACTAAGATTGTAAAAGAGATATTAAACATATCAAAACACAATTTTAACACATGAAATTGGTTTTCAAAGATATTCATTCATAACTGTCTTCAATCAATTAATAGCGAAAAGAACAAGTTGCAAACATTTAGTTAAGTAATTGTTTTCAGCAGTTAAGATGCTTTTAAACTATTATTATACAGAACATAACATTCACTTTCTTATAGTTTCCTAGGTTATAAAACCTTAGATTGTAAATGAAAAGAAGTATTAAACGTATCATTTTAACACATGAAATTGTTTTTCAAAGATATCATAAGTGCTTCAATCAATTAATAGACCTTAGATTGTAAACGAAGTATTAAACATATCAAATTGAACACATGAAATGGTTTTTCGAAGGTATCATCATAAGTGTTTGAATCAATCAATAGACCTTCGATTGTAAAAAATATGTTAAACATATGAAAACACAATTTCAACACATGAAATTGTTTTTCACAGATATTCATTCATAAGTGGTTCAATCAATTAATAGACTAAGATTGTAAAAGAGATATTAAACATATCAAAACACAATTTTAACACATGAAATTGGTTTTCAAAGATATTCACTCATAAGTGTTTCAATCAATTAATAGACTAAGATTGTAAAAGAGATATTAAACATATTAAAACCCAACTTTAACACACGAAATTTGTTTTCAAAGAGATTCATTCATAAGTGTTTTCAATTAATTAATAGGGAAAAAAGAACAAGTTGCAAACATTTAGTTAAGTAATAATACGCTTGTTTTCAGTAGTTAAGATGCTTTTAAACTATTATTATACAGAACATTCACTTTCTTATAGTTTCCTAGGTTATAAAACCTTAGATTGTAAATGAAAGTAGTATTAAACGTATCATTTTAACACATGAAATTGTTTTTCAAATATATCATAAGTGCTTCAATCAGTTAATAGACCTTAGATTGTAAAAGAAGTATTAAACGTATCAAAAATACAATTTGAACACATGAAATGGTTTTTCAAAGGTATAATCATAAGTGTTTGAATCAATGAATAGACCTTAGATTGTAAAAAATACGTTAAACTTATAAAAACACAATTTCAACACATGAAATTGTTTTTCAAAGATATTCATTCATAAGTGTTTCAATCAATTAATAGACTAAGATTGTAAAAGAGATATTAAACATATCAAAACATAATTTTAACACATGACATTGGTTTTCAAAGATATTCATTCATAAGTGTTTTCAATCAATTAATAGCGAAAAGAACAAGTTGCAAACATTTAGTTAAGTAATAATACGCTTGTTTTCAGTAGTTAAGATGCTTTTAAACTATTATTATACAGAACATTCACTTTCTTATTAAACCTTAGATTGTAAATGAAAGAAGTTTTAAACGTATCATTTTAACACATAAAATTGTTTTTCAAAGATATCATAAGTGCTTCAATCAATTAATAGACCTTAGATTGTAAAAGAAGTATTAAGCATATCAAAAATACAATTTGAACACATGAAATGGTTTTTCAAAGGTATCATCATAAGTGTTTGAATCAATCAATAGACCTTAGATTGTAAAAAATACGTTAAACATATGAAAACACAATTTCAACACATGAAATTGTGTTTCAAAGATATTCATTCATAAGTGTTTTCAATCAATTAATAGCGAAAAGAACAAGTTGCAAACATTTAGTGAAGTAATAATACGCTTTTTTTCAGTAGTTAAGATGCTTTTAAACTATTATTATACAGAACATTCACTTTCTTATAGTTTCCTAGGTTATAAAACCTTAGATTGTAAATGAAAGAAGTATTAAACGTATCATTTTAACACATGAAATTGTTTTTCAAAGATATGATAAGTTCTTCAATCAATTAATAGACCTTAGATTGCAAAAGAAGTATTAAGCATATCAAAAATACAATTTGAACACATGAAATGGTTTTTCAAAGGTATCATCATAAGTGTTTGAATCAATCAATAGACCTTAGATTGTAAAAAATATGTTAAACATATGAAAACACAATTTCAACACATGAAATTGTTTTTCAAAGATATTCATTCATAAGTGTTTCAATCAATTAATAGACTAAGATTGTAAAGGAGATATTAAACATATCAAAACACAATTTTAACACATGAAATTGGTTTTCTAAGATATTCATTCATAAGTGTTTTCAATCAATTAATAGCGAAAAGAACAAGTTGCAAACATTTAGTTAAGTAATAATACGCTTGTTTTCAGTAGTTAAGATGCTTTTAAACTATTATTATACAGAACATTCACTTTCTTATAGTTTCGTAGGTTATAAAAACCTTAGATTGTAAATGAAAGAATTATTAAACGTATCATTTTAACACATGAAATTGTTTTTCAAAGATATCATAAGTGCTTCAATCAATTAATAGACCTTAGATTGCAAAAGAAGTATTAAGCATATCAAAAATACAATTTGAACACATGAAATGGTTTTTCAAAGGTATCATCATAAGTGTTTGAATCAATCAATAGACCTTAGATTGTAAAAAATACGTTAAACATATGAAAACACAATTTCAACACATGAAATTGTTTTTCAAAGATATTCATTCATATGTGTTTCAATCAATTAATAGACTAAGATTGTAAAAGAGATATTAAACATATCAAAACACAATTTTAACACATGAAATTGGTTTTCAAAGATATTCATTCATAAGTGTTTTCAATCAATTAATAGCGAAAAGAACAAGTTGCAAACATTTAGTCAAGTAATAATACGCTTGTTTTCAGTAGTTAAGATGCATTTAAACTATTATTATACAGAACATTCACTTTCTTATAGTTTCCTAGGTTATAAAACCTTAGATTGTAAATGAAAGAAGTATTAAACGTATCATTTTAACACATGAAATTGTTTTTCAAAGATATCATAAGTGCTTCAATCAATTAATAGACCTTAGATTGTAAAAGAAGTATTAAGCATATCAAAAATACAATTTGAACACATGAAATGGTTTTTCAAAGGTATCATCATAAGTGTTTGAATCAATCAATAGACCTTAGATTGTAAAAAATATGTTAAACATATGAAAACACAATTTCAACACATGAAATTGTTTTTCAAAGATATTCATTCACAAGTGTTTTCAATCAATTAATAGCGAAAAGAACAAGTTGCAAACATTTAGTGAAGTAATAATACGCTTGTTTTCAGTAGTTAATATGCTTTTAAACTATTATTATACAGAACATTCACTTTCTTATAGTTTCCTAGGTTATAAAACCTTAGATTGTAAATGAAAGAAGTATTAAACGTATCATTTTAACATATGAAATTGTTTTTCAAAGATATGATAAGTTCTTCAATCAATTAATAGACCTTAGACTGCAAAAGAAGTATTAAGCATATCAAAAATACAATTTGAACACATGAAATGGTTTTTCAAAGGTATCATCATAAGTGTTTGAATCAATCAATAGACCTTAGATTGTAAAAAATATGTTAAACATATGAAAACACAATTTCAACACATGAAATTGTTTTTCAAAGATATTCATTCATAAGTGTTTCAATCAATTAATAGACTAAGATTGTAAAGGAGATATTAAACATATCAAAACACAATTTTAACACATGAAATTGGTTTTCTAAGATATTCATTCATAAGTGTTTTCAATCAATTAATAGCGAAAAGAACAAGTTGCAAACATTTAGTTAAGTAATAATACGCTTGTTTTCAGTAGTTAAGATACTTTTAAACTGTTATTATGCAGAACATTCACTTTCTTATTAAACCTTAGATTGTAAATGAAAGAATTATTAAACGTATCATTTTAACACATGAAATTGTTTTTCAAAGATATCATAAGTGCTTCAATCAATTAATAGACCGTAGATTGTAAAAGAAGTATTAAGCATATGAAAAATACAATTTGAACACATGAAATGGTTTTTCAAAGGTATCATCATAAGTGTTAGAATCAATCAATAGACCTTAGATTGTAAAAAATATGTTAAACATATGAAAACACAATTTCAACACATGAAATTGTTTTTCAAAGATATTCATTCACAAGTGTTTTCAATCAATTAATAGCGAAAAGAACAAGTTGCAAACATTTAGTGAAGTAATAATACGCTTGTTTTCAGTAGTTAAGATGCTTTTAAACTATTATTATACAGAACATTCACTTTCTTATAGTTTCCTAGGTTATAAAACCTTAGATCGTAAATGAAAGAAGTATTAAACGTATCATTTTAACACATGAAATTGTTTTTCAAAGATATCATAAGTGCTTCAATCAATTAATAGACCTTAGATTGCAAAAGAAGTATTAAGCATATCAAAAATACAATTTGAACACATGAAATGGTTTTTCAAAGGTATCATCATAAGTGTTTGAATCAATCAATAGACCTTAGATTGTAAAAAATACGTTAAACATATGAAAACACAATTTCAACACATGAAATTGTGTTTCAAAGATATTCATTCATAAGTGTTTTCAATCAATTAATAGCGAAAAGAACAAGTTGCAAACATTTAGTGAAGTAATAATACGCTTTTTTTCAGTAGTTAAGATGCTTTTAAACTATTATTATACAGAACATTCACTTTCTTATAGTTTCCTAGGTTATAAAACCTTAGATTGTAAATGAAAGAAGTATTAAACGTATCATTTTAACATATGAAATTGTTTTTCAAAGATATGATAAGTTCTTCAATCAATTAATAGACCTTAGATTGCAAAAGAAGTATTAAGCATATCAAAAATACAATTTGAACACATGAAATGGTTTTTCAAAGGTATCATCATAAGTGTTTGAATCAATCAATAGACCTTAGATTGTAAAAAATATGTTAAACATATGAAAACACAATTTCAACACATGAAATTGTTTTTCAAAGATATTCATTCATAAGTGTTTGAATCAATTAATAGACTAAGATTGTAAAGGAGATATTAAACATATCAAAACACAATTTTAACACATGAAATTGGTTTTCTAAGATATTCATTCATAAGTGTTTTCAATCAATTAATAGCGAAAAGAACAAGTTGCAAACATTTAGTTAAGTAATAATACGCTTGTTTTCAGTAGTTAAGATGCTTTTAAACTGTTATTATGCAGAACATTCACTTTCTTATTAAACCTTAGATTGTAAATGAAAGAATTATTAAACGTATCATTTTAACACATGAAATTGTTTTTCAAAGATATCATAAGTGCTTCAATCAATTAATAGACCGTAGATTGTAAAAGAAGTATTAAGCATATGAAAAATACAATTTGAACACATGAAATGGTTTTTCAAAGGTATCATCATAAGTGTTTGAATCAATCAATAGACCTTAGATTGTAAAAAATATGTTAAACATATGAAAACACAATTTCAACACATGAAATTGTTTTTCAAAGATATTCATTCATAAGTGTTTCAATCAATTAATAGACTAAGATTGTAAAGGAGATATTAAACATATCAAAACACAATTTTAACACATGAAATTGGTTTTCTAAGATATTCATTCATAAGTGTTTTCAATCAATTAATAGCGAAAAGAACAAGTTGCAAACATTTAGTTAAGTAATAATACGCTTGTTTTCAGTAGTTAAGATACTTTTAAACTGTTATTATGCAGAACATTCACTTTCTTATTAAACCTTAGATTGTAAATGAAAGAATTATTAAACGTATCATTTTAACACATGAAATTGTTTTTCAAAGATATCATAAGTGCTTCAATCAATTAATAGACCGTAGATTGTAAAAGAAGTATTAAGCATATGAAAAATACAATTTGAACACATGAAATGGTTTTTCAAAGGTATCATCATAAGTGTTTGAATCAATCAATAGACCTTAGATTGTAAAAAATATGTTAAACATATGAAAACACAATTTCAACACATGAAATTGTTTTTCAAAGATATTCATTCACAAGTGTTTTCAATCAATTAATAGCGAAAAGAACAAGTTGCAAACATTTAGTGAAGTAATAATACGCTTGTTTTCAGTAGTTAAGATGCTTTTAAACTATTATTATACAGAACATTCACTTTCTTATAGTTTCGTAGGTTATAAAACCTTAGATTGTAAATGAAAGAAGTATTAAACGTATCATTTTAACACATGAAATTGTTTTTCAAAGATATCATAAGTGCTTCAATCAATTAATAGACCTTAGATTGCAAAAGAAGTATTAAGCATATCAAAAATACAATTTGAACACATGAAATGGTTTTTCAAAGGTATCATCATAAGTGTTTGAATCAATCAATAGACCTTAGATTGTAAAAAATACGTTAAACATATGAAAACACAATTTCAACACATGAAATTGTTTTTCAAAGATATTCATTCATATGTGTTTCAATCAATTAATAGACTAAGATTGTAAAAGAGATATTAAACATATCAAAACACAATTTTAACACATGAAATTGGTTTTCAAAGATATTCATTCATAAGTGTTTTCAATCAATTAATAGCGAAAAGAACAAGTTGCAAACATTTAGTCAAGTAATAATACGCTTGTTTTCAGTAGTTAAGATGCATTTAAACTATTATTATACAGAACATTCACTTTCTTATAGTTTCCTAGGTTATAAAACCTTAGATTGTAAATGAAAGAAGTATTAAACGTATCATTTTAACACATGAAATTGTTTTTCAAAGATATCATAAGTGCTTCAATCAATTAATAGACCTTAGATTGTAAAAGAAGTATTAAGCATATCAAAAATACAATTTGAACACATGAAATGGTTTTTCAAAGGTATCATCATAAGTGTTTGAATCAATCAATAGACCTTAGATTGTAAAAAATACGTTAAACATATGAAAACACAATTTCAACACATGAAATTGTTTTTCAAAGATATTCATTCACAAGTGTTTTCAATCAATTAATAGCGAAAAGAACAAGTTGCAAACATTTAGTGAAGTAATAATACGCTTGTTTTCAGTAGTTAAGATGCTTTTAAACTATTATTATACAGAACATTCACTTTCTTATAGTTTCCTAGGTTATAAAACCTTAGATCGTAAATGAAAGAAGTATTAAACGTATCATTTTAACACATGAAATTGTTTTTCAAAGATATCATAAGTGCTTCAATCAATTAATAGACCTTAGATTGCAAAAGAAGTATTAAGCATATCAAAAATGCAATTTGAACACATGAAATGGTTTTTCAAAGGTATCATCATAAGTGTTTGAATCAATCAATAGACCTTAGATTGTAAAAAATACGTTAAACATATGAAAACACAATTTCAACACATGAAATTGTGTTTCAAAGATATTCATTCATAAGTGTTTTCAATCAATTAATAGCGAAAAGAACAAGTTGCAAACATTTAGTGAAGTAATAATACGCTTTTTTTCAGTAGTTAATATGCTTTTAAACTATCATTATACAGAACATTCACTTTCTTATAGTTTCCTAGGTTATAAAACCTTAGATTGTAAATGAAAGAAGTATTAAACGTATCATTTTAACATATGAAATTGTTTTTCAAAGATATGATAAGTTCTTCAATCAATTAATAGACCTTAGATTGCAAAAGAAGTATTAAGCATATCAAAAATACAATTTGAACACATGAAATGGTTTTTCAAAGGTATCATCATAAGTGTTTGAATCAATCAATAGACCTTAGATTGTAAAAAATATGTTAAACATATGAAAACACAATTTCAACACATGAAATTGTTTTTCAAAGATATTCATTCATAAGTGTTTGAATCAATTAATAGACTAAGATTGTAAAGGAGATATTAAACATATCAAAACACAATTTTAACACATGAAATTGGTTTTCTAAGATATTCATTCATAAGTGTTTTCAATCAATTAATAGCGAAAAGAACAAGTTGCAAACATTTAGTTAAGTAATAATACGCTTGTTTTCAGTAGTTAAGATGCTTTTAAACTGTTATTATGCAGAACATTCACTTTCTTATTAAACCTTAGAATGTAAATGAAAGAATTATTAAACGTATCATTTTAACACATGAAATTGTTTTTCAAAGATATCATAAGTGCTTCTATCAATTAATAGACCGTAGATTGTAAAAGAAGTATTAAGCATATGAAAAATACAATTTGAACACATGAAATGGTTTTTCAAAGGTATCATCATAAGTGTTTGAATCAATCAATAGACCTTAGATTGTAAAAAATATGTTAAACATATGAAAACACAATTTCAACACATGAAATTGTTTTTCAAAGATATTCATTCACAAGTGTTTTCAATCAATTAATAGCGAAAAGAACAAGTTGCAAACATTTAGTGAAGTAATAATACGCTTGTTTTCAGTAGTTAAGATGCTTTTAAACTATTATTATACAGAACATTCACTTTCTTATAGTTTCCTAGGTTATAAAACCTTAGATCGTAAATGAAAGAAGTATTAAACGTATCATTTTAACACATGAAATTGTTTTTCAAAGATATCATAAGTGCTTCAATCAATTAATAGACCTTAGATTGCAAAAGAAGTATTAAGCATATCAAAAATACAATTTGAACACATGAAATGGTTTTTCAAAGGTATCATCATAAGTGTTTGAATCAATCAATACACTTTAGATTGTAAAAAATACGTTAAACATATGAAAACACAATTTCAACACATGAAATTGTTTTTCAAAGATATTCATTCATAAGTGTTTCAATCAATTAATAGACTAAGATTGTAAAAGAGATATTAAACATATCAAAACACAATTTTAACACATGAAATTGGTTTTCAAAGATATTCATTCATAAGTGTTTTCAATCAATTAATAGCGAAAAGAACAAGTTGCAAACATTTAGTGAAGTAATAATACGCTTGTTTTCAGTAGTTAAGATGCTTTTAAATTATTATTATACAGAACATTCACTTTCTTATTAAACCTTAGATTGTAAATGAAAGAAGTATTAAACGTATCATTTTAACACATGAAATTGTTTTTCAAAGATATCATAAGTGCTTCAATCAATTAATAGACCTTAGATTGTAAAAGAAGTATTAAGCATATCAAAAATACAATTTGAACACATGAAATGGTTTTTCAAAGCTATCATCATAAGTGTTTGAATCAATCAATAGACCTTAGATTGTAAAAAATACGTTAAACATATAAAAACACAATTTCAAGACAGGAAATTGTTTTTCAAAGATATTCACTCATAAGTGTTTCAATCAATTAATAGACTAAGATTGTAAAAGAGATATTAAACATATTAAAACCCAATTTTAACACACGAAATTGGTTTTCAAAGATATTCATTCATAAGTGTTTTCAATCAATTAATAGCGAAAAGAACAAGTTGCAAACATTTAGTGAAGTAATAATACGCTTGTTTTCAGTAGTTAAGATGCTTTTAAACTATTATTATACAAAACATTCACTTTCTTATAGTTTCCTAGGTTATAAAACCTTAGATCGTAAATGAAAGAAGTATTAAACGTACCATTTTAACACATGAAATTGTTTTTCAAAGATATCATAAGTGCTTCAATCAATTAATAGACCTTAGATTGTAAAAGAAGTATTAAGCGTATCAAAAATACAATTTGAACACATGAAATGGTTTTTCAAAGGTATCATCATAAGTGTTTGAATCAATCAATAGACCTTAGATTGTAAAAAATACGTTAAACGTATGAAAACACAATTTCAACACATGAAATTGTTTTTCAAAGATATTCATTCATAAGTGTTTCAATCAATTAATAGACTAAGATTGTAAAAGAGATATTAAACATATCAAAACCCAATTTTAACACACGAAATTGGTTTTCAAAGATATTCATTCATAAGTGTTTTCAATCAATTAATAGCGAAAAGAACAAGTTGCAAACATTTAGTTAAGTAATAATACCCTTGTTTTCAATAGTTAAGATGCTTTTAAACTATTATTATACAGAACATTCACTTTCTTATAGTTTCCTAGGTTATAAAACCTTAGATTGTAAATGAAAGTAGTATTAAACGTATCATTTTAACACATGAAATTGTTTTTCAAATATATCATAAGTGCTTCAATCAGTTAATAGACCTTAGATTGTAAAAGAAGTATTAAACGTATCAAAAATACAATTTGAACACATGAAATGGTTTTTCAAAGGTATAATCATAAGTGTTTGAATCAATGAATAGACCTTAGATTGTAAAAGAGATATTAAACATATCAAAACACAATTTTAACACATGAAATTGGTTTTCAAAGATATTCATTCATAAGTGTTTTCAAACAATTAATAGCGAAAAGAACAAGTTGCAAATATTTAGTTAAGTAATAATACGCTTGTTTTCAATAGTTAAGATGCTTTTAAACTATTATTATACAGAACATTCACTTTCTCATAGTTTCCTAGGTTATAAAACCTTTGGAAAGAAGTATTAAACGTATCATTTTAACACATGAAATTGTTTTTCAAAGATATCATAAGTGCTTCAATCAATTAATAGACCTTAGATTGTAAAAGAAGTATTAAACGTATCAAAAATACAATTTGAACACATGAAATGGTTTTTCAAAGGTATCATCATAAGTGTTTGAATCAATCAATAGACCTTAGATTGTAAAAAATACGTTAAACATATGAAACCACAATTTCAAAACATGAAATTGTTTTTCAAAGACATTCATTCATAAGTGTTTCAATCAATTAATAGACTAAGATTGTAAAAGAGATATTAAACATATCAAAACACAATTTTAACACATGAAATTGGTTTTCAAAGATATTCATTCATAAGTGTTTTCAATCAATTAATAGCGAAAAGAACAAGCTGCAAATATTTAGTTAAGTAATAATACGCTTGTTTTCAATAGTTAAGATGCTTTTAAACTATTATTATACAGAACATTCACTTTCTCATTGGTTCCTAGGTTATAAAACCTTTGGAAAGAAGTATTAAACGTATCATTTTAACACATGAAATTGTTTTTCAAAGATATCATAAGTGCTTCAATCAATTAATAGACCTTAGATTGTAAAAGAAGTATTAAACGTATCAAAAATACAATTTGAACACATGAAATGGTTTTTCAAAGGTATCATCATAAGTGTTTGAATCAATCAATAGACCTTATATTGTAAAAAATACGTTAAACATATGAAAACACAATTTCAACACATGAAATTGTTTTTCAAAGATATTCATTCATAAGTTTTTCAATCAATTAATAGACTAAGATTGTAAACATATCAAAACACAATTTTAACACATGAAATTGGTTTTCAAAGATATTCATTCATAAGTGTTTTCAATCAATTAATAGCGAAAAGAACAAGTTGCAAATATTTAGTTAAGTAATAATACGCTTGTTTTCAATAGTTAAGATGCTTTTAAACTATTAATATACAAAACATTCACTTTCTCATAGTTTCCTGGGTTATAAAACCTTTGGAAAGAAGTATTAAACGTATCATTTTAACACATGAAATTGTTTTTCAAAGATATCATAAGTGCTTCAATCAATTAATAGACCTTAGATTGTAAAAGAAGTATTAAACGTATCAAAAATACAATTTGAACACATGAAATGGTTTTTCAAAGGTATCATCATAAGTGTTTGAATCAATCAATAGACCTTAGATTGTAAAAAATACGTTAAACATATGAAAACACAATTTCAACACATGAAATTGTGTTTCAAAGATATTCATTCATAAGTGTTTTCAATCAATTAATAGCGAAAAGAACAAGTTGCAAACATTTAGTGAAGTAATAATACGCTTTTTTTCAGTAGTTAAGATGCTTTTAAACTATTATTATACAGAACATTCACTTTCTTATAGTTTCCTAGGTTATAAAACCTTAGATTGTAAATGAAAGAAGTATTAAACGTATCATTTTAACACATGAAATTGTTTTTCAAAGATATGATAAGTTCTTCAATCAATTAATAGACCTTAGATTGCAAAAGAAGTATTAAGCATATCAAAAATACAATTTGAACACATGAAATGGTTTTTCAAAGGTATCATCATAAGTGTTTGAATCAATCAATAGACCTTATATTGTAAAAAATACGTTAAACATATGAAAACACAATTTCAACACATGAAATTGTTTTTCAAAGATATTCATTCATAAGTTTTTCAATCAATTAATAGACTAAGATTGTAAACATATCAAAACACAATTTTAACACATGAAATTGGTTTTCAAAGATATTCATTCATAAGTGTTTTCAATCAATTAATAGCGAAAAGAACAAGTTGCAAATATTTAGTTAAGTAATAATACGCTTGTTTTCAATAGTTAAGATGCTTTTAAACTATTATTATACAGAACATTCACTTTCTCATAGTTTCCTGGGTTATAAAACCTTTGGAAAGAAGTATTAAACGTACCATTTTAACACATGAAATTGTTTTTCAAAGATATCATAAGTGCTTCAATCAATTAATAGACCTTAGATTGTAAAAGAAGTATTAAACGTATCAAAAATACAATTTGAACACATGAAATGGTTTTTCAAAGGTATCATCATAAGTGTTTGAATCAATCAATAGACCTTATATTGTAAAAAATACGTTAAACATATGAAAACACAATTTCAACACATGAAATTGTTTTTCAAAGATATTCATTCATAAGTTTTTCAATCAATTAATAGACTAAGATTGTAAACATATCAAAACACAATTTTAACACATGAAATTGGTTTTCAAAGATATTCATTCATAAGTGTTTTCAATCAATTAATAGCGAAAAGAACAAGTTGCAAATATTTAGTTAAGTAATAATACGCTTGTTTTCAATAGTTAAGATGCTTTTAAACTATTATTATACAGAACATTCACTTTCTCATAGTTTCCTAGGGTATAAAACCTTTGGAAAGAAGTATTAAACGTATCATTTTAACACATGAAATTGTTTTTCAAAGATATCATAAGTGCTTCAATCAATTAATAGACCTTAGATTGTAAAAGAAGTATTAAACGTATCAAAAATACAATTTGAACACATGAAATGGTTTTTCAAAGGTATCATCATAAGTGTTTGAATCAATCAATAGACCTTAGATTGTAAAAAATACGTTAAACATATGAAAACACAATTTCAACACATGAAATTGTGTTTCAAAGATATTCATTCATAAGTGTTTTCAATCAATTAATAGCGAAAAGAACAAGTTGAAAACATTTAGTGAAGTAATAATACGCTTTTTTTCAGTAGTTAAGATGCTTTTAAACTATTATTATACAGAACATTCACTTTCTTATAGTTTCCTAGGTTATAAAACCTTAGATTGTAAATGAAAGAAGTATTAAACGTATCATTTTAACACATGAAATTGTTTTTCAAAGATATGATAAGTTCTTCAATCAATTAATAGACCTTAGATTGCAAAAGAAGTATTAAGCATATCAAAAATACAATTTGAACACATGAAATGGTTTTTCAGAGGTATCATCATAAGTGTTTGAATAAATCAATAGACCTTAGATTGTTAAAAATATGTTAAACATATGAAAACACAATTTCAACACATGAAATTGTTTTTCAAAGATATTCATTCATAAGTGTTTTAATCAATTAATAGACTAAGATTGTAAAGGAGATATTAAACATATCAAAACACAATTTTAACACATGAAATTGGTTTTCAAAGATATTCATTCATAAGTGTTTTCAATCAATTAATAGCGAAAAGAACAAGTTGCAAACATTTAGTTAAGTAATAATACGCTTGTTTTCAGTAGTTAAGATGCTTTTAAACTATTATTATACAGAACATTCACTTTCTTATTAAACCTTAGATTGTAAATGAAAGAATTATTAAACGTATCATTTTAACACATGAAATTGTTTTTCAAAGATATCATAAGTGCTTCAATCAATTAATAGACCTTAGATTGTAAAAGAAGTATTAAGCATATCAAAATACAATTTGAACACATGAAATGGTTTTTCAAAGGTATCATCATAAGTGTTTGAATCAATCAATAGACCTTAGATTGTAAAAAATATGTTAAACATATGAAAACACAATTTCAACACATGAAATTGTTTTTCAAAGATATTCATTCATAAGTGTTTTCAATCAATTAATAGCGAAAAGAACAAGTTGCAAACATTTAGTGAAGTAATAATACGCTTGTTTTCAGTAGTTAAGATGCTTTTAAACTATTATTATACAGAACATTCACTTTCTTATAGTTTCGTAGGTTATAAAACCTTAGATTGTAAATGAAAGAACTATTAAACGTATCATTTTAACACATGAAATTGTTTTTCAAAGATATCATAAGTGCTTCAATTAATTAATAGACCTTAGATTGCAAAAGAAGTATTAAGCATATCAAAAATACAATTTGAACACATGAAATGGTTTTTCAAAGGTATCATCATAAGTGTTTGAATCAATCAATAGACCTTAGATTGTAAAAAATACGTTAAACATATGAAAACACAATTTCAACACATGAAATTGTTTTTCAAAGATATTCATTCATATGTGTTAAAATCAATTAATAGACTAAGATTGTAAAAGAGATATTAAACATATCAAAACACAATTTTAACACATGAAATTGGTTTTCAAAGATATTCATTCATAAGTGTTTTCAATCAATTAATAGCGAAAAAAACAAGTTGCAAACATTTAGTCAAGTAATAGTACGCTTGTTTTCAGTAGTTAAGATGCTTTTAAACTATTATTATACAGAACATTCACTTTCTTATAGTTTCCTAGGTTATAAAACCTTAGATTGTAAATGAAAGAAGTATTAAACGTATCATTTTAACACATGAAATTGTTTTTCAAAGATATCATAAGTGCTTCAATCAATTAATAGACCTTAGATTGTAAAAGAAGTATTAAGCATATCAAAAATACAATTTGAACACATGAAATGGTTTTTCAAAGGTATCATCATAAGTGTTTGAATCAATCAATAGACCTTAGATTGTAAAAAATATGTTAAACATATGAAAACACAATTTCAACACATGAAATTGTTTTTCAAAGATATTCATTCACAAGTGTTTTCAAACAATTAATAGCGAAAAGAACAAGTTGCAAACATTTAGTGAAGTAATAATACGCTTGTTTTCAGTAGTTAAGATGCTTTTAAACTATTATTATACAGAACATTCACTTTCTTATAGTTTCCTAGGTTATAAAACCTTAGATTGTAAATGAAAAAAGTTTTAAACGAATCATTTTAACACATGAAATTGTTTTTCAAAGATATCATAAGTGCTTCAATCAATTAATAGACCTTAGATTGTAAAAGAAGTATTAAGCGTATCAAAAATACAATTTGAACACATGAAATGGTTTTTCAAAGGTATCATTATAAGTGTTTGAATCAATCAATAGACCTTAGATTGTAAAAAATAAGTTAAACATATGAAAACACAATTTCAACACATGAAATTGTTTTTCAAAGATATTCATTCATAAGTGTTTCAATCAATTAATAGACTAAGATTGTAAAAGAGATATTAAACATATCAAAACCCAATTTTAACACGAAATTGGTTTTCAAAGATATTCATTCATAAGTGTTTTCAATCAATTAATAGCGAAAAGAACAAGTTGCAAACATTTAGTTAAGTAATAATACGCTTGTTTTCAGTAGTTAAGATGCTTTTAAACTATTATTATACAGAACATTCACTTTCTTATAGTTTCCTAGGTTATAAAACCTTAGATTGTAAATGAAAAAAGTATTAAACGAATCATTTTAACACATGAAATTGTTTTTCAAAGATATCATAAGTGCTTCAATCAATTAATAGACCTTAGATTGTGAAAGAAGTATTAAGCGTATCAAAAATACAATTTGAACACATGAAATGGTTTTTCAAAGGTATCATCATAAGTGTTTGAATCAATCAATAGACCTTAGATTGTAAAAAATACGTTAAACATATGAAAACACAATTTCAACACATGAAATTGTTTTTCAAAGATATTCATTCATAAGTGTTTCAATCAATTAATAGACTAAGATTGTAAAAGAGATATTAAACATATCAAAACCCAATTTTAACACACGAAATTGGTTTTCAAAGATATTCATTCATAAGTGTTTTCAATCAATTAATAGCGAAAAGAACAAGTTGCAAACATTTAGTTAAGTAATAATACGCTTGTTTTCAGTAGATAAGATGCTTTTAAACTATTATTATACAGAACATTCACTTTCTTATAGTTTCCTAGGTTATAAAACCTTAGATTGTAAATGAAAAAAGTATTAAACGTATCATTTTAACACATGAAATTGTTTTTCAAAGATATCATAAGTGCTTCAATCAATTAATAGACCTTAGATTGTGAAAGAAGTATTAAGCGTATCAAAAATACAATTTGAACACATGAAATGGTTTTTCAAAGGTATCATCATAAGTGTTTGAATCAATCAATAGACCTTAGATTGTAAAAAATATGTTAAACATATGAAAACACAATTTCAACACATGAAATTCTTTTTCGAAGATATTCATTCATAAGTGTTTCAATCAATTAATAGACTAAGATTGTAAAAGAGATATTAAACATATCAAAACCCAATTTTAACACACGAAATTGGTTTTCAAAGATATTCATTCATAAGTGTTTTCAATCAATTAATAGCGAAAAGAACAAGTTGCAAACATTTAGTTAAGTAATAATACGCTTGTTTTCAGTAGATAAGATGCTTTTAAACTATTATTATACAGAACATTCACTTTCTTATAGTTCCTAGGTTATAAAACCTTAGATTGTAAATGAAAAAAGTATTACACGAATCATTTTAACACATGAAATTGTTTTTCAAAGATATCATAAGTGCTTCAATCAATTAATAGACCTTAGATTGTAAAAGAAGTATTAAGCGTATCAAAAATACAATTTGAACACATGAAATGGTTTTTCAAAGGTATCGTCATAAGTGTTTGAATCAATCAATAGACCTTAGATTGTAAAAAATACGTTAAACATATGAAAACACAATTTCAACACATGAAATTGTTTTTCAAAGATATTCATTCATAAGTGTTTCAATCAATTAATAGACTAAGATTGTAAAAGAGATATTAAACATATCAAAACCCAATTTTAACACACGAAATTGGTTTTCAAAGATATTCATTCATAAGTGTTTTCAATCAATTAATAGCGAAAAGAACAAGTTGCAAACATTTATTAAGTAATAATACGCTTGTTTTCAGTAGATAAGATGCTTTTAAACTATTATTATACAGAACATTCACTTTCTTATAGTTTCCTAGGTTATAAAACCTTAGATTGTAAATGAAAAAAGTATTAAACGTATCATTTTAACACATGAAATTGTTTTTCAAAGATATCATAAGTGCTTCAATCAATTAATAGACCTTAGATTGTGAAAGAAGTATTAAGCGTATCAAAAATACAATTTGAACACATGAAATGGTTTTTCAAAGGTATCATCATAAGTGTTTGAATCAATCAATAGACCTTAGATTGTAAAAAATACGTTAAACATATGAAAACACAATTTCAACACATGAAATTCTTTTTCGAAGATATTCATTCATAAGTGTTTCAATCAATTAATAGACTAAGATTGTAAAAGAGATATTAAACATATCAAAACCCAATTTTAACACACGAAATTGGTTTTCAAAGATATTCATTCATAAGTGTTTTCAATCAATTAATAGCGAAAAGAACAAGTTGCAAACATTTAGTTAAGTAATAATACGCTTGTTTTCAGTAGTTAAGATGCTTTTAAACTATTATTATACAGAACATTCACTTTCTTATAGTTTCCTAGGTTATAAAACCTTAGATTGTAAATGAAAAAAGTATTAAACGTATCATTTTAACACATGAAATTGTTTTTCAAAGATATCATAAGTGCTTCAATCAATTAATAGACCTTAGCTTGTAAAAGAAGTATTAAGCGTATCAAAAATACAATTTGAACACATGAAATGGTTTTTCAAAGGTATCATCATAAGTGTTTGAATCAATCAATAGACCTTAGATTGTAAAAAATACGTTAAACATATGAAAACACAATTTCAACACATGAAATTGTTTTTCAAAGATATTCATTCATAAGTGTTTCAATCAATTAATAGACTAAGATTGTAAAAGAGATATTAAACATATCAAAACCCAATTTTAACACACGAAATTGGTTTTCAAAGATATTCATTCATAAGTGTTTTCAATCAATTAATAGCGAAAAGAACAAGTTGCAAACATTTAGTTAAGTAATAATACGCTTGTTTTCAGTAGATAAGATGCTTTTAAACTATTATTATACAGAACATTCACTTTCTTATAGTTTCCTAGGTTATAAAACCTTAGATTGTAAATGAAAAAAGTATTAAACGTATCATTTTAACACATGAAATTGTTTTTCAAAGATATCATAAGTGCTTCAATCAATTAATAGACCTTAGATTGTGAAAGAAGTATTAAGCGTATCAAAAATACAATTTGAACACATGAAATGGTTTTTCAAAGGTATCATCATAAGTGTTTGAATCAATCAATAGACCTTAGATTGTAAAAAATATGTTAAACATATGAAAACACAATTTCAACACATGAAATTCTTTTTCGAAGATATTCATTCATAAGTGTTTCAATCAATTAATAGACTAAGATTGTAAAAGAGATATTAAACATATCAAAACCCAATTTTAACACACGAAATTGGTTTTCAAAGATATTCATTCATAAGTGTTTTCAATCAATTAATAGCGAAAAGAACAAGTTGCAAACATTTAGTTAAGTAATAATACGCTTGTTTTCAGTAGATAAGATGCTTTTAAACTATTATTATACAGAACATTCACTTTCTTATAGTTCCTAGGTTATAAAACCTTAGATTGTAAATGAAAAAAGTATTACACGAATCATTTTAACACATGAAATTGTTTTTCAAAGATATCATAAGTGCTTCAATCAATTAATAGACCTTAGATTGTAAAAGAAGTATTAAGCGTATCAAAAATACAATTTGAACACATGAAATGGTTTTTCAAAGGTATCGTCATAAGTGTTTGAATCAATCAATAGACCTTAGATTGTAAAAAATACGTTAAACATATGAAAACACAATTTCAACACATGAAATTGTTTTTCAAAGATATTCATTCATAAGTGTTTCAATCAATTAATAGACTAAGATTGTAAAAGAGATATTAAACATATCAAAACCCAATTTTAACACACGAAATTGGTTTTCAAAGATATTCATTCATAGGTGTTTTCAATCAATTAATAGCGAAAAGAACAAGTTGCAAACATTTAGTTAAGTAATTATACGCTTGGTTTCAGTAGTTAAGATGCTTTTAAACTATTATTATACAGAACATTCACTTTCTTATAGTTTCCTAGGTTATAAAACCTTAGATTGTGAATGAAAAAAGTATTAAACGTATCATTTTAACACATGAAATTGTTTTTCAAAGATATCATAAGTGCTTCAATCAATTAATAGACCTTAGATTGTAAAAGAAGTATTAAACGTATCAAAAATACAATTTGAACACATGAAATGGTTTTTCAAAGGTATCATCATAAGTGTTTGAATCAATCAATAGACCTTAGATTGTAAAAAATACGTTAAACATATGAAAACACAATTTCAACACATGAAATTGTTTTTGAAATATATTCATTCATCAGTGTTTCAATCAATTAATAGACTACGAATGTAAAAGAGATATTAAACATATCAAAACCCAATTTTAACACACGAAATTGGTTTTCAAAGATATTCATTCATAAGTGTTTTCAATCAATTAATAGCCAAAAGAACAAATTGCAAACATTTAGTTAAGTAATAATACGCTTGTTTTCAGTAGTTAAGATGCTTTTAAACTATTATTATACAGAACATTCACTTTCTTATAGTTTCCTAGGTTATAAAACCTTAGATTGTAAATGAAAAAAGTATTAAACGTATCATTTTAACACATGAAATTCTTTTTCAAAGATATCATAAGTGCTTCAATCAATTAATAGACCTTAGACTGTAAAAGAAGTATTAAGCGTATCAAAAATACAATTTGAACACATGAAATGGTTTTTCAAAGGTATCATCATAAGTGTATGAATCATTCAATAGACCTTAGATTGTAAAAAATACGTTAAACATATCAAAACACAATTTCAACACATGAAATTGTTTTCAAAGATATTCATTCATAAGTGTTTCAATCAATTAATAGACTAAGATTGTAAAAGAGATAATAAACATATCAATGCACAATTTTAACACACGAAATTGGTTTTCAAAGATATTCATTCATAAGTGTTTTCAATCAATTAATAGCGGAAAGAACAAGTTGCAACCATTTAGTTAAGTAATAATACGCTTGTTTTCAGTAGTTAAGATGCTTTTAAACTATTAGTATACAGAACATTCATTTTCTTATAGTTTCCTAGGTTATAAAACCTTGTAAATGAAAGAAGTATTAAACGTATCATTTTAACACATGAAATTGTTTTTCAAAGATATCATAAGTGCTTCAATCAATTAATAGACCTTAGATTGTAAAAGAAGTATTAAACGTATCAAAAATACAATTTGAACACATGAAATGGTTTTTCAAAGGTATCACCATAAGTGTTTGAATCAATCAATAGACCTTAGATTGTAAAAAATACGTTAAACATATGAAAACACAATTTCAACACATGAAATTGTTTTTCAAAGATATTCATTCATAAGTGTTTCAATCAATTAATAGACTAAGAAATTAAAAGAGATATTAAACATATCAAAACACAATTTTAACACATGAAATTGGTTTTCAAAGATATTCAATCATAAGTGTTTTGAATCAATTAATAGCGAAAAGAACAAGTTGCAAACATTTAGTTAAGTAATAATACGCTTGTTTTCAGTAGTTAAGAAGATGTTTTTAAACTATTATTATACAGAACATTCACTTTCTTATAGTTTCCTAGGTTATAAAACCTTAGATTGTAAATGAAAGAAGTATTAAACATATCATTTTAACACATGAAATTGTTTTTCAAAGATATCATAAGTGCTTCAATCAATTAATAGACCTTAGACTGTAAAAGAAGTTTTAAGCGTATCAAAAATACAATTTGAACACATGAAATGGTTTTTCAAAGGTATCGTCATAAGTGTTTGAATCATTCAATAGACCTTAGATTGTAAAAAAATACGTTAAACATATCAAAACACAATTTCAACACATGAAATTGTTTTCAAAGATATTCATTCATAAGTGTTTCAATCAATTAATAGACTAAGATTGTAAAAGAGATATTAAACATATCAATACACAATTTTAACACACGAAATTGGTTTTCAAAGATATTCATTCATAAGTGTTTTCAATCAATTAATAGCGAAAAGAACAAGTTGCAAACATTTAGTTAAGTAATAATACGCTTGTTTTCAGTAGTTAAGATGCTTTTAACCTATTAGTATACAGAACATTCATTTTCTTATAGTTTCCTAGGTTATAAAACCGAAAAGAACAAGTTGCAAACATTTAGTTAAGTAATAATACGCTTGTTTTCAGTAGTTAAGATGCTTTTAACCTATTAGTATACAGAACATTCATTTTCTTATAGTTTCCTAGGTTATAAAACCTTAGATTGTAAATGAAAGAAGTATTAAACGTATCATTTTAACACATGAAATTGTTTTTCAAAGATATCATAAGTGCTTCAATCAATTAATAGACCTTAGATTGTAAAAGAAGTATTAAACGTATCAAAAATACAATTTGAACACATGAAATGGTTTTTCAAAGGTATCACCATAAGTGTTTGAATCAATCAATAGACCTTAGATTGTAAAAAATACGTTAAACATATGAAAACACAATTTCAACACATGAAATTGTTTTTCAAAGATATTCATTCATAAGTGTTTCAATCAATTAATAGACTAAGAAATTAAAAGAGATATTAAACATATCAAAACACAATTTTAACACATGAAATTGGTTTTCAAAGATATTCAATCATAAGTGTTTTCAATCAATTAATAGCGAAAAGAACAAGTTGCAAACATTTAGTTAAGTAATAATACGCTTGTTTTCAGTAGTTAAGAAGATGTTTTTAAACTATTATTATACAGAACATTCACTTTCTTATAGTTTCCTAGGTTATAAAACCTTAGATTGTAAATGAAAGAAGTATTAAACATATCATTTTAACACATGAAATTGTTTTTCAAAGATATCATAAGTGCTTCAATCAATTAATAGACCTTAGACTGTAAAAGAAGTATTAAGCGTATCAAAAATACAATTTGAACACATGAAATGGTTTTTCAAAGGTATCGTCATAAGTGTTTGAATCATTCAATAGACCTTAGATTGTAAAAAATACGTTAAACATATCAAAACACAATTTCAACACATGAAATTGTTTTCAAAGATATTCATTCATAAGTGTTTCAATCAATTAATAGACTAAGATTGTAAAAGAGATATTAAACATATCAATACACAATTTTAACACACGAAATTGGTTTTCAAAGATATTCATTCATAAGTGTTTTCAATCAATTAATAGCGAAAAGAACAAGTTGCAAACATTTAGTTAAGTAATAATACGCTTGTTTTCAGTAGTTAAGATGCTTTTAACCTATTAGTATACAGAACATTCATTTTCTTATAGTTTCCTAGGTTATAAAACCTTAGATTGTAAATGAAAGAAGTATTAAACATATCATTTTAACACATGAAAGAAGTATTAAACGTATCATTTTAACACATGAAATTGTTTTTCAAAGATATCATAAGTGCTTCAATCAATTAATAGACCTTAGATTGTAAAAGAAGTATTAAACGTATCAAAAATACAATTTGAACACATGAAATGGTTTTTCAAAGGTATCACCATAAGTGTTTGAATCAATCAATAGACCTTGGATTGTAAAAAATACGTTAAACATATGAAAACACAATTTCAACACATGAAATTGTTTTTCAAAGATATTCATTCATAAGTGTTTCAATCAATTAATAGACTAAGAAATTAAAAGAGATATTAAACATATCAAAACACAATTTTAACACATGAAATTGGTTTTCAAAGATATTCAATCATAAGTGTTTTCAATCAATTAATAGCGAAAAGAACAAGTTGCAAACATTTAGTTAAGTAATAATACGCTTGTTTTCAGTAGTTAAGAAGATGTTTTTAAACTATTATTATACAGAACATTCACTTTCTTATAGTTTCCTAGGTTATAAAACCTTAGATTGTAAATGAAAGAAGTATTAAACATATCATTTTAACACATGAAATTGTTTTTCAAAGATATCATAAGTGCTTCAATCAATTAATAGACCTTAGACTGTAAAAGAAGTATTAAGCGTATCAAAAATACAATTTGAACACATGAAATGGTTTTTCAAAGGTATCGTCATAAGTGTTTGAATCATTCAATAGACCTTAGATTGTAAAAAATACGTTAAACATATCAAAACACAATTTCAACACATGAAATTGTTTTCAAAGATATTCATTCATAAGTGTTTCAATCAATTAATAGACTAAGATTGTAAAAGAGATATTAAACATATCAATACACAATTTTAACACACGAAATTGGTTTTCAAAGATATTCATTCATAAGTGTTTTCAATCAATTAATAGCGAAAAGAACAAGTTGCAAACATTTAGTTAAGTAATAATACGCTTGTTTTCAGTAGTTAAGATGCTTTTAACCTATTAGTATACAGAACATTCATTTTCTTATAGTTTCCTAGGTTATAAAACCTTAGATTGTAAATGAAAGAAGTATTAAACGTATCATTTTAACACATGAAATTGTTTTTCAAAGATATCATAAGTGCTTCAATCAATTAATAGACCTTAGATTGTAAAAGAAGTATTAAGCGTATCAAAAATACAATTTGAACACATGAAATTGTTTTTCAAAGATATCATAAGTGCTTCAATCAATTAATAGACCTTAGATTGTAAAAGAAGTATTAAACGTATCAAAAATACAATTTGAACACATGAAATGGTTTTTCAAAGGTATCACCATAAGTGTTTGAATCAATCAATAGACCTTAGATTGTAAAAAATACGTTAAACATATGAAAACACAATTTCAACACATGAAATTGTTTTTCAAAGATATTCATTCATAAGTGTTTCAATCAATTAATAGACTAAGATTGTAAAACAGATATTAAACATATCAAAACATAATTTTAACACATGAAATTAGTTTTCAAAGATATCATAAGTGCTTCAATCAATTAATAGACTTTAGATTATTGTAAAAGAAGTATTAAACGTATCAAAAATACAATTTGAACACATGAAATTGTTTTTCAAAGATATCATCATAAGTATTTGAATCAATCAATAGACCTTAGATTGTAAAAAATACGTTAAACATATGAAAACACAATTTCAACACATGAAATTGTTTTTCAAAGATATTCATTCATAAGTGTTTCAATCAATTAATAGACTAAGATTGTAAAAGAGATATTAAACATATCAAAACCCAATTTTAACACACGAAATTGGTTTTCAAAGATATTCATTCATAAGTGTTTTCAATCAATTAATAGCGAAAAGAACAGGTTGCAAACATTTAGTTAAGTAATAATACGCTTGTTTTCAGTAGTTAAGATGCTTTTAAACTATTATTATACAGAACATTCACTTTCTTATAGTTTCCTATGTTATAAAACCTTAGATTGTAAATGAAAGAAGTATTAATTGTATAGTTTTAACACATGAAATTGTTTTTCAAAGATATCATAAGTACTTCAATCAATTAATAGACCTTATATTGTAAAAGAAGTATTAAGCATATCAAAATACAATTTGAACACATGAAATTGTTTTTCAAAGGTATCATCATAAGTGTTTGAATCAATCAATAGACCTTAGATTGTAAAAAATATGTTAAACATATGAAAACACAATTTCAACACATGAAATTGTTTTTCAAAGGTATTCATTCACAAGTGTTTCAATCAATTAATAGACTAAGATTGTAAAAGAGATATTAAACATATCAAAACACAATTTTAACACATGAAATTGGTTTTCAAAGATATTTATTCATAAGTGTTTTCAATCAATTAATAGCGAAAAGAACAAGTTGCAAACATTTAGTTAAGTAATAATACGCTTGTTTTCGGTAGTTAAGATGCTTTTAAACTATTATTATACAGAACATTCACTTTCTTATAGTTTCCTAGGTTATAAAATCTTAGATTCTAAATGAAAGAAGTATTAAACGTATCATTTTAACACATGAAATTGTTTTTCAAAGATATCATAACTGCTTCAATCAATTAATAGACCTTAGATTGTAAAAGAAGTATTAAGCATATCAAAATACAATTTGAACACATGAAATGGTTTTTCAAAGGTCTCATCATAAGTGTTTGAATCAATCAACAGACCTTAGATTGTAAAAAATATGTTAAACATATGAAAACACAATTTCAACACATGAAATTGTTTTTCAAAGGTATTCATTCACAAGTGTTTCAATCAATTAATAGACTAAGATTGTAAAAGAGATATTAAACATATCAAAACACAATTTTAACACATGAAATTGGTTTTCAAAGATATTCATTCATAAGTGTTTTCAATCAATTAATAGCGAAAAGAACAAGTTGCAAACATTTAGTTAAGTAATAATACGCTTGTCTTCGGAAGTTAAGATGCTTTTAAACTATTATTATACAGAACATTCACTTTCTTATAGTTTCCTAGGTTATAAAACCTTAGATTGTAAATGAAAGAAGTATTAAACATATCATATTAACACATGAAATTGTTTTTCAAAGATATCATAAGTACTTCAATCAATTAATAGACCTTAGATTGTAAAAGAAGTATTAAGCATATCAAAATACAATTTGAACACATGAAATGGTTTTTCAAAGGTATCATCATAAGTGTTTGAATCAATCAACAGACCTTAGATTGTAAAAAATATGTTAAACATATGAAAACACAATTTCAACACATGAAATTGTTTTTCAAAGGTATTCATTCACAAGTGTTTCAATCAATTAATAGACTAAGATTGTAAAAGAGATATTAAACATATCAAAACACAATTTTAACACATGAAATTGGTTTTCAAAGATATTCATTCATTAGTGTTTTCAATCAATTAATAGCGAAAAGAACAAGTTGCAAACATTTAGTTAAGTAATAATACGCTTGTCTTCGGAAGTTAAGATGCTTTTAAACTATTATTTTACAGAACATTCACTTTCTTATAGTTTCCTAGGTTATAAAACCTTAGATTGTAAATGAAAGAAGTATTAAACATATCATATTAACACATGAAATTGCTTTTCAAAGATATCATAAGTGCTTCAATCAATTAATAGACCTTATATTGTAAAAGAAGTATTAAGCATATCAAAATACAATTTGAACACATGAAATGGTTTTTCAAAGGTATCTTCATAAGTGTTTGAATCAATCAATAGACCTTAGATTGTAAAAAATATGTTAAACATATGAAAACACAATTTCAACACATGAAATTGTTTTTCAAAGGTATTCATTCACAAGTGTTTCAATCAATTAATAGACTAAGATTGTAAAAGAGATATTAAACATATCAAAACACAATTTTAACACATGAAATTGGTTTTCAAAGATATTCATTCATAAGTGTTTTCAATCAATTAATAGCAAAAAGAACAAGTTGCAAACATTTAGTTAAGTAATAATACCCTTGTTTTCGGTAGTTAAGATGCTTTTAAACTATTATTATACAGAACATTCACTTTCTTATAGTTTCCTAGGTTATAAAACCTTAGATTGTAAATGAAAGAAGTATTAATTGTATAGTTTTAACACATGAAATTGTTTTTCAAAGATATCATAAGTGCTTCAATCAATTAATAGACCTTATATTGTAAAAGAAGTATTAAGCATATCAAAATACAATTTGAACACATGAAATGGTTTTTCAAAGGTATCATCATAAGTGTTTGAATCAATCAAGAGACCTTAGATTGTAAAAATTATGTTCAACATATGAAAACACAATTTCAACACATGAAATTGTTTTTCAAAGGTATTCATTCACAAGTGTTTCAATCAATTAATAGTCTAAGGTTGTAAAAGAGATATTAAACATATCAAAACACAATTTTTGCAAACATTTAGTTAAGTAATAATACGCTTGTTTTCATGAAATTGGTTTTCAAAGAGTATTCATTCATAAAAGAAAGTGTTTTCATTGTAAAAAATATGTTAAACATATGAAAACACAACAATTAATAAAAGAGCGGTAGTTAAGATGAAAAGAAGTAACAATTAATAGACCTTAAGTAATAGACCTTAGATTGTGCATGAAATTGGTTTTCAAAGATATTCATTCATAAGTGTTTTCAAACAATTAATAGCGAAAAGAACAAGTTGCAAACATTTAGTTAAGTAATAATACGCTTGTTTTCGGTAGTTAAGATGCTTTTAAACTATTATTATACAGAACATTCACTTTCTTATAGTTTCCTAGGTTATAAAACCTTAGATTGTAAATGAAAGAAGTATTAAACGTATCATTTTAACACATGAAATTGTTTTTCAAAGATATCATAAGTGCTTCAATCAATTAATAGACCTTAGATTGTAAAAGAAGTATTAAGCATATCAAAATACAATTTGAACACATGAAATGGTTTTTCAAAGGTCTCATCATAAGTGTTTGAATCAATCAACAGACCTTAGATTGTAAAAAATATGTTAAACATATGAAAACACAATTTCAACACATGAAATTGTTTTTCAAAGGTATTCATTCACAAGTGTTTCAATCAATTAATAGACTAAGATTGTAAAAGAGATATTAAACATATCAAAACACAATTTTAACACATGAAATTGGTTTTCAAAGATATTCATTCATAAGTGTTTTCGCGAAAAGAACAAGTTGCAAACATTTAGTTAAGTAATAATACGCTTGTTTTCGGTAGTTAAGATGCTTTTAAACTATTATTATACAGAACATTCACTTTCTTATAGTTTCCTAGGTTATAAAACCTTAGATTGTAAATGAAAGAAGTATTAATCGTATCATTTTAACACATGAAATTGTTTTTCAAAGATATCATAAGTGCTTCAATCAATTAATAGACCTTAGATTGTAAAAGAAGTATTAAGCATATCAAAATACAATTTGAACACATGAAATGGTTTTTCAAAGGTATCATCATAAGTATTTGAATCAATCAACAGACCTTAGATTGTAAAAAATATGTTAAACATATGAAAACACAATTTCAACACATGAAATTGTTTTTCAAAGGTATTCATTCACAAGTGTTTCAATCAATTAATAGACCTTAGATTGTAAAAATTATGTTCAACATATGAAAACACAATTTCAACACATGAAATTGTTTTTCAAAGGTATTCATTCACAAGTGTTTCAATCAATTAATAGACCTTAGATTGTAAAAATTATGTTCAACATATGGAAACACAATTTCAACACATGAAATTCTTTTTCAAAGGTATTCATTCACAAGTGTTTCAATCAATTAATAGACTAAGATTGTAAAAGAGATATTAAACATATCAAAACACAATTTTAACACATGAAATTGGTTTTCAAAGATATTCATTCATAAGTGTTTTCAAACAATTAATAGCGAAAAGAACAAGTTGCAAAGATTTAGTTAAGTAATAATACGCTTGTTTTCGGTAGTTAAGATGCTTTTAAACTAGTATTATCCAGAACATTCACTTTCTTATAGTTTCCTAGGTTATAAAACCTTAGATTGTAAATGAAAGAAGTATTAAACGTATCATTTTAACACATGAAATTGTTTTTCAAAGATATCATAACTGCTTCAATCAATTAATAGACCTTAGATTGTAAAAGAAGTATTAAGCATATCAAAATACAATTTGAACACATGAAATGGTTTTTCAAAGGTCTCATCATAAGTGTTTGAATCAATCAACAGACCTTAGATTGTAAAAAATATGTTAAACATATGAAAACACAATTTCAACACATGAAATTGTTTTTCAAAGGTATTCATTCACAAGTGTTTCAATCAATTAATAGACTAAGATTGTAAAAGAGATATTAAACATATCAAAACACAATTTTAACACATGAAATTGGTTTTCAAAGATATTCATTCATAAGTGTTTTCAATCAATTAATAGCGAAAAGAACAAGTTGCAAACATTTAGTTAAGTAATAATACGCTTGTTTTCGGTAGTTAAGATGCTTTTAAACTATTATTATACAGAACATTCACTTTCTTATAGTTTCCTAGGTTATAAAACCTTAGATTGTAAATGAAAGAAGTATTAAACGTATCATTTTAACACATGAAATTGTTTTTCAAAGATATCATAAGTGCTTCAATCAATTAATAGACCTTAGATTGTAAAAGAAGTAGTAAGCATATCAAAATACAATTTGAACACATGAAATGGTTTTTCAAAGGTCTCATCATAAGTGTTTGAATCAATCAACAGACCTTAGATTGTAAAAAATATGTTAAACATATGAAAACACAATTTCAACACATGAAATTGTTTTTCAAAGGTATTCATTCACAAGTGTTTCAATCAATTAATAGACTAAGATTGTAAAAGAGATATTAAACATATCAAAACACAATTTTAACACATGAAATTGGTTTTCAAAGATATTCATTCATAAGTGTTTTCAATCAATTAATAGCGAAAAGAACAAGTTGCAAACATTTAGTTAAGTAATAATACGCTTGTTTTCGGTAGTTAAGATGCTTTTAAACTATTATTATACAGAACATTCACTTTCTTATAGTTTCCTAGGTTATAAAACCTTAGATTGTAAATGAAAGAAGTATTAATCGTATCATTTTAACACATGAAATTGTTTTTCAAAGATATCATAAGTGCTTCAATCAATTGATAGACCTTAGATTGTAAAAGAAGTATTAAGCATATCAAAATACAATTTGAACACATGAAATGGTTTTTCAAAGGTATCATCATAAGTATTTGAATCAATCAACAGACCTTAGATTGTAAAAAATATGTTAAACATATGAAAACACAATTTCAACACATGAAATTGTTTTTCAAAGGTATTCATTCACAAGTGTTTCAATCAATTAATAGACCTTGGATTGTAAAAATTATGTTCAACATATGAAAACACAATTTCAACACATGAAATTGTTTTTCAAAGGTATTCATTCACAAGTGTTTCAATCAATTAATAGACTAAGATTGTAAAAGAGATATTAAACATATCAAAACACAATTTTAACACATGAAATTGGTTTTCAAAGATATTCATTCATAAGTGTTTTCAAACAATTAATAGCGAAAAGAACAAGTTGCAAACATTTAGTTAAGTAATAATACGCTTGTTTTCGGTAGTTAAGATGCTTTTAAACTATTATTATACAGAACATTCACTTTCTTATAGTTTCCTAGGTTATAAAACCTTAGATTGTAAATGAAAGAAGTATTAAACGTATCATTTTAACACATGAAATTGTTTTTCAAAGATATCATAAGTGCTTCAATCAATTAATAGACCTTAGATTGTAAAAGAAGTATTAAGCATATCAAAATACACTTTGAACACATGAAATGGTTTTTCAAAGGTCTCATCATAAGTGTTTGAATCAATCAACAGACCTTAGATTGTAAAAAATATGTTAAACATATGAAAACACAATTTCAACACATGAAATTGTTTTTCAAAGGTATTCATTCACAAGTGTTTCAATCAATTAATAGACTAAGATTGTAAAAGAGATATTAAACATATCAAAACACAATTTTAACACATGAAATTGGTTTTCAAAGATATTCATTCATAAGTGTTTTCGCGAAAAGAACAAGTTGCAAACATTTAGTTAAGTAATAATACGCTTGTTTTCGGTAGTTAAGATGCTTTTAAACTATTATTATACAGAACATTCACTTTCTTATAGTTTCCTAGGTTATAAAACCTTAGATTGTAAATGAAAGAAGTATTAATCGTATCATTTTAACACATGAAATTGTTTTTCAAAGATATCATAAGTGCTTCAATTAATTAATAGATCTTAGATTGTAAAAGAAGTATTAAGCATATCAAAATACAATTTGAACACATGAAATGGTTTTTCAAAGGTATCATCATAAGTATTTGAATCAATCAACAGACCTTAGATTGTAAAAAATATGTTAAACATATGAAAACACAATTTCAACACATGAAATTGTTTTTCAAAGGTATTCATTCACAAGTGTTTCAATCAATTAATAGACCTTAGATTGTAAAAATTATGTTCAACATATGAAAACACAATTTCAACACATGAAATTGTTTTTCAAAGGTATTCATTCACAAGTGTTTCAATCAATTAATAGACTAACATTGTAAAAGAGATATTAAACATATCAAAACACAATTTTAATGCATGAAATTGGTTTTCATAGATATTCATTCATAAGTGTTTTCAAACAATTAATAGCGAAAAGAACAAGTTGCAAACATTTAGTTAAGTAATAATACGCTTGTTTTCGGTAGTTAAGATGCTTTTAAACTATTATTATACAGAACATTCACTTTCTTATAGTTTCCTAGGTTATAAAACCTTAGATTGTAAATGAAAGAAGTATTAAACGTATCATTTTAACACATGAAATTGTTTTTCAAAGATATCATAAGTGCTTCAATCAATTAATAGACCTTAGATTGTAAAAGAAGTATTAAGCATATCAAAATACAATTTGAACACATGAAATGGTTTTTCAAAGGTCTCATCATAAGTGTTTGAATCAATCAACAGACCTTAGATTGTAAAAAATATGTTAAACATATGAAAACACAATTTCAACACATGAAATTGTTTTTCAAAGGTATTCATTCACAAGTGTTTCAATCAATTAATAGACTAAGATTGTAAAAGAGATATTAAACATATCAAAACACAATTTTAACACATGAAATTGGTTTTCAAAGATATTCATTCATAAGTGTTTTCAATCAATTAATAGCGAAAAGAACAAGTTGCAAACATTAAGTTAAGTAATAATACGCTTGTTTTCGGTAGTTAAGATGCTTTTAAACTATTATTATACAGAACATTCACTTTCTTATAGTTTCCTAGGTTATAAAACCTTAGATTGTAAATGAAAGAAGTATTAAACGTATCATTTTAACACATAAGTGCTTCAATCAATTAATAGACCTTAGATTGTAAAAAAAGTATTAAGCATATCAAAATACAATTTGAACACATGAAATGGTTTTTCAAAGGTCTCATCATAAGTGTTTGAATCAATCAACAGACCTTAGATTGTAAAAAATATGTTAAACATATGAAAACACAATTTCAACACATGAAATTGTTTTTCAAAAGTATTCATTCACAAGTGTTTCAATCAATTAATAGACTAAGATTGTAAAAGAGATATTAAACATATCAAAACACAATTTTAACACATGAAATTGGTTTTCAAAGATATTCATTCATAAGTGTTTTCAATCAATTAATAGCGAAAAGAACAAGTTGCAAACATTTAGTTAAGTAATAATACGCTTGTTTTCGGTAGTTAAGATGCTTTTAAACTATTATTATACAGAACATTCACTTTCTTATAGTTTCCTAGGTTATAAAACCTTAGATTGTAAATGAAAGAAGTATTAATCGTATCATTTTAACACATGAAATTGTTTTTCAAAGATATCATAAGTGCTTCAATCAATTAATAGACCTTAGATTGTAAAAGAAGTATTAAGCATATCAAAATACAATTTGAACACATGAAATGGTTTTTCAAAGGTATCATCATAAGTATTTGAATCAATCAACAGACCTTAGATTGTAAAAAATATGTTAAACATATGAAAACACAATTTCAACACATGAAATTGTTTTTCAAAGGTATTCATTCACAAGTGTTTCAATCAATTAATAGACCTTAGATTGTAAAAATTATGTTCAACATATGAAAACACAATTTCAACACATGAAATTGTTTTTCAAAGGTATTCATTCACAAGTGTTTCAATCAATTAATAGACCTTAGATTGTAAAAATTATGTTCAACATATGGAAACACAATTTCAACACATGAAATTCTTTTTCAAAGGTATTCATTCACAAGTGTTTCAATCAATTAATAGACTAAGATTGTAAAAGAGATATTAAACATATCAAAACACAATTTTAACACATGAAATTGGTTTTCAAAGATATTCATTCATAAGTGTTTTCAAACAATTAATAGCGAAAAGAACAAGTTGCAAAGATTTAGTTAAGTAATAATACGCTTGTTTTCGGTAGTTAAGATGCTTTTAAACTAGTATTATACAGAACATTCACTTTCTTATAGTTTCCTAGGTTATAAAACCTTAGATTGTAAATGAAAGAAGTATTAAACGTATCATTTTAACACATGAAATTGTTTTTCAAAGATATCATAACTGCTTCAATCAATTAATAGACCTTAGATTGTAAAAGAAGTATTAAGCATATCAAAATACAATTTGAACACATGAAATGGTTTTTCAAAGGTCTCATCATAAGTGTTTGAATCAATCAACAGACCTTAGATTGTAAAAAATATGTTAAACATATGAAAACACAATTTCAACACATGAAATTGTTTTTCAAAGGTATTCATTCACAAGTGTTTCAATCAATTAATAGACTAAGATTGTAAAAGAGATATTAAACATATCAAAACACAATTTTAACACATGAAATTGGTTTTCAAAGATATTCATTCATAAGTGTTTTCAATCAATTAATAGCGAAAAGAACAAGTTGCAAACATTTAGTTAAGTAATAATACGCTTGTTTTCGGTAGTTAAGATGCTTTTAAACTATTATTATACAGAACATTCACTTTCTTATAGTTTCCTAGGTTATAAAACCTTAGATTGTAAATGAAAGAAGTATTAAACGTATCATTTTAACACATGAAATTGTTTTTCAAAGATATCATAAGTGCTTCAATCAATTAATAGACCTTAGATTGTAAAAGAAGTAGTAAGCATATCAAAATACAATTTGAACACATGAAATGGTTTTTCAAAGGTCTCATCATAAGTGTTTGAATCAATCAACAGACCTTAGATTGTAAAAAATATGTTAAACATATGAAAACACAATTTCAACACATGAAATTGTTTTTCAAAGGTATTCATTCACAAGTGTTTCAATCAATTAATAGACTAAGATTGTAAAAGAGATATTAAACATATCAAAACACAATTTTAACACATGAAATTGGTTTTCAAAGATATTCATTCATAACTGTTTTCAATCAATTAATAGCGAAAAGAACAAGTTGCAAACATTTAGTTAAGTAATAATACGCTTGTTTTCGGTAGTTAAGATGCTTTTAAACTATTATTATACAGAACATTCACTTTCTTATAGTTTCCTAGGTTATAAAACCTTAGATTGTAAATGAAAGAAGTATTAAACGTATCATTTTAACACATGAAATTGTTTTTCAAAGATATCATAAGTGCTTCAATCAATTAATAGACCTTAGATTGTAAAAGAAGTAGTAAGCATATCAAAATACAATTTGAACACATGAAATGGTTTTTCAAAGGTCTCATCATAAGTGTTTGAATCAATCAACAGACCTTAGATTGTAAAAAATATGTTAAACATATGAAAACACAATTTCAACACATGAAATTGTTTTTCAAAGGTATTCATTCACAAGTGTTTCAATCAATTAATAGACTAAGATTGTAAAAGAGATATTAAACATATCAAAACACAATTTTAACACATGAAATTGGTTTTCAAAGATATTCATTCATAAGTGTTTTCAATCAATTAATAGCGAAAAGAACAAGTTGCAAACATTTAGTTAAGTAATAATACGCTTGTTTTCGGTAGTTAAGATGCTTTTAAACTATTATTATACAGAACATTCACTTTCTTATAGTTTCCTAGGTTATAAAACCTTAGATTGTAAATGAAAGAAGTATTAATCGTATCATTTTAACACATGAAATTGTTTTTCAAAGATATCATAAGTGCTTCAATCAATTAATAGACCTTAGATTGTAAAAGAAGTATTAAGCATATCAAAATACAATTTGAACACATGAAATGGTTTTTCAAAGGTATCATCATAAGTATTTGAATCAATCAACAGACCTTAGATTGTAAAAAATATGTTAAACATATGAAAACACAATTTCAACACATGAAATTGTTTTTCAAAGGTATTCATTCACAAGTGTTTCAATCAATTAATAGACCTTGGATTGTAAAAATTATGTTCAACATATGAAAACACAATTTCAACACATGAAATTGTTTTTCAAAGGTATTCATTCACAAGTGTTTCAATCAATTAATAGACTAAGATTGTAAAAGAGATATTAAACATATCAAAACACAATTTTAACACATGAAATTGGTTTTCAAAGATATTCATTCATAAGTGTTTTCAATCAATTAATAGCGAAAAGAACAAGTTGCAAACATTTAGTTAAGTAATAATACGCTTGTTTTCGGTAGTTAAGATGCTTTTAAACTATTATTATACAGAACATTCACTTTCTTATAGTTTCCTAGGTTATAAAACCTTAGATTGTAAATGAAAGAAGTATTAAACGTATCATTTTAACACATGAAATTGTTTTTCAAAGATATCATAAGTGCTTCAATCAATTAATAGACCTTAGATTGTAAAAGAAGTATTAAGCATATCAAAATACACTTTGAACACATGAAATGGTTTTTCAAAGGTCTCATCATAAGTGTTTGAATCAATCAACAGACCTTAGATTGTAAAAAATATGTTAAACATATGAAAACACAATTTCAACACATGAAATTGTTTTTCAAAGGTATTCATTCACAAGTGTTTCAATCAATTAATAGACTAAGATTGTAAAAGAGATATTAAACATATCAAAACACAATTTTAACACATGAAATTGGTTTTCAAAGATATTCATTCATAAGTGTTTTCAATCAATTAATAGCGAAAAGAACAAGTTGCAAACATTTAGTTAAGTAATAATACGCTTGTTTTCGGTAGTTAAGATGCTTTTAAACTATTATTATACAGAACATTCACTTTCTTATAGTTTCCTAGGTTATAAAACCTTAGATTGTAAATGAAAGAAGTATTAATCGTATCATTTTAACACATGAAATTGTTTTTCAAAGATATCATAAGTGCTTCAATCAATTGATAGACCTTAGATTGTAAAAGAAGTATTAAGCATATCAAAATACAATTTGAACACATGAAATGGTTTTTCAAAGGTATCATCATAAGTATTTGAATCAATCAACAGACCTTAGATTGTAAAAAATATGTTAAACATATGAAAACACAATTTCAACACATGAAATTGTTTTTCAAAGGTATTCATTCACAAGTGTTTCAATCAATTAATAGACCTTGGATTGTAAAAATTATGTTCAACATATGAAAACACAATTTCAACACATGAAATTGTTTTTCAAAGGTATTCATTCACAAGTGTTTCAATCAATTAATAGACTAAGATTGTAAAAGAGATATTAAACATATCAAAACACAATTTTAACACATGAAATTGGTTTTCAAAGATATTCATTCATAAGTGTTTTCAAACAATTAATAGCGAAAAGAACAAGTTGCAAACATTTAGTTAAGTAATAATACGCTTGTTTTCGGTAGTTAAGATGCTTTTAAACTATTATTATACAGAACATTCACTTTCTTATAGTTTCCTAGGTTATAAAACCTTAGATTGTAAATGAAAGAAGTATTAAACGTATCATTTTAACACATGAAATTGTTTTTCAAAGATATCATAAGTGCTTCAATCAATTAATAGACCTTAGATTGTAAAAGAAGTATTAAGCATATCAAAATACACTTTGAACACATGAAATGGTTTTTCAAAGGTCTCATCATAAGTGTTTGAATCAATCAACAGACCTTAGATTGTAAAAAATATGTTAAACATATGAAAACACAATTTCAACACATGAAATTGTTTTTCAAAGGTATTCATTCACAAGTGTTTCAATCAATTAATAGACTAAGATTGTAAAAGAGATATTAAACATATCAAAACACAATTTTAACACATGAAATTGGTTTTCAAAGATATTCATTCATAAGTGTTTTCGCGAAAAGAACAAGTTGCAAACATTTAGTTAAGTAATAATACGCTTGTTTTCGGTAGTTAAGATGCTTTTAAACTATTATTATACAGAACATTCACTTTCTTATAGTTTCCTAGGTTATAAAACCTTAGATTGTAAATGAAAGAAGTATTAATCGTATCATTTTAACACATGAAATTGTTTTTCAAAGATATCATAAGTGCTTCAATTAATTAATAGATCTTAGATTGTAAAAGAAGTATTAAGCATATCAAAATACAATTTGAACACATGAAATGGTTTTTCAAAGGTATCATCATAAGTATTTGAATCAATCAACAGACCTTAGATTGTAAAAAATATGTTAAACATATGAAAACACAATTTCAACACATGAAATTGTTTTTCAAAGGTATTCATTCACAAGTGTTTCAATCAATTAATAGACCTTAGATTGTAAAAATTATGTTCAACATATGAAAACACAATTTCAACACATGAAATTGTTTTTCAAAGGTATTCATTCACAAGTGTTTCAATCAATTAATAGACTAACATTGTAAAAGAGATATTAAACATATCAAAACACAATTTTAATGCATGAAATTGGTTTTCATAGATATTCATTCATAAGTGTTTTCAAACAATTAATAGCGAAAAGAACAAGTTGCAAACATTTAGTTAAGTAATAATACGCTTGTTTTCGGTAGTTAAGATGCTTTTAAACTATTATTATACAGAACATTCACTTTCTTATAGTTTCCTAGGTTATAAAACCTTAGATTGTAAATGAAAGAAGTATTAAACGTATCATTTTAACACATGAAATTGTTTTTCAAAGATATCATAAGTGCTTCAATCAATTAATAGACCTTAGATTGTAAAAGAAGTATTAAGCATATCAAAATACAATTTGAACACATGAAATGGTTTTTCAAAGGTCTCATCATAAGTGTTTGAATCAATCAACAGACCTTAGATTGTAAAAAATATGTTAAACATATGAAAACACAATTTCAACACATGAAATTGTTTTTCAAAGGTATTCATTCACAAGTGTTTCAATCAATTAATAGACTAAGATTGTAAAAGAGATATTAAACATATCAAAACACAATTTTAACACATGAAATTGGTTTTCAAAGATATTCATTCATAAGTGTTTTCAATCAATTAATAGCGAAAAGAACAAGTTGCAAACATTAAGTTAAGTAATAATACGCTTGTTTTCGGTAGTTAAGATGCTTTTAAACTATTATTATACAGAACATTCACTTTCTTATAGTTTCCTAGGTTATAAAACCTTAGATTGTAAATGAAAGAAGTATTAAACGTATCATTTTAACACATAAGTGCTTCAATCAATTAATAGACCTTAGATTGTAAAAAAAGTATTAAGCATATCAAAATACAATTTGAACACATGAAATGGTTTTTCAAAGGTCTCATCATAAGTGTTTGAATCAATCAACAGACCTTAGATTGTAAAAAATATGTTAAACATATGAAAACACAATTTCAACACATGAAATTGTTTTTCAAAAGTATTCATTCACAAGTGTTTCAATCAATTAATAGACTAAGATTGTAAAAGAGATATTAAACATATCAAAACACAATTTTAACACATGAAATTGGTTTTCAAAGATATTCATTCATAAGTGTTTTCAATCAATTAATAGCGAAAAGAACAAGTTGCAAACATTTAGTTAAGTAATAATACGCTTGTTTTCGGTAGTTAAGATGCTTTTAAACTATTATTATACAGAACATTCACTTTCTTATAGTTTCCTAGGTTATAAAACCTTAGATTGTAAATGAAAGAAGTATTAATCGTATCATTTTAACACATGAAATTGTTTTTCAAAGATATCATAAGTGCTTCAATCAATTAATAGACCTTAGATTGTAAAAGAAGTATTAAGCATATCAAAATACAATTTGAACACATGAAATGGTTTTTCAAAGGTATCATCATAAGTATTTGAATCAATCAACAGACCTTAGATTGTAAAAAATATGTTAAACATATGAAAACACAATTTCAACACATGAAATTGTTTTTCAAAGGTATTCATTCACAAGTGTTTCAATCAATTAATAGACCTTAGATTGTAAAAATTATGTTCAACATATGAAAACACAATTTCAACACATGAAATTGTTTTTCAAAGGTATTCATTCACAAGTGTTTTAATCAATTAATAGACCTTAGATTGTAAAAATTATGTTCAACATATGGAAACACAATTTCAACACATGAAATTCTTTTTCAAAGGTATTCATTCACAAGTGTTTCAATCAATTAATAGACTAAGATTGTAAAAGAGATATTAAACATATCAAAACACAATTTTAACACATGAAATTGGTTTTCAAAGATATTCATTCATAAGTGTTTTCAAACAATTAATAGCGAAAAGAACAAGTTGCAAAGATTTAGTTAAGTAATAATACGCTTGTTTTCGGTAGTTAAGATGCTTTTAAACTAGTATTATACAGAACATTCACTTTCTTATAGTTTCCTAGGTTATAAAACCTTAGATTGTAAATGAAAGAAGTATTAAACGTATCATTTTAACACATGAAATTGTTTTTCAAAGATATCATAACTGCTTCAATCAATTAATAGACCTTAGATTGTAAAAGAAGTATTAAGCATATCAAAATACAATTTGAACACATGAAATGGTTTTTCAAAGGTCTCATCATAAGTGTTTGAATCAATCAACAGACCTTAGATTGTAAAAAATATGTTAAACATATGAAAACACAATTTCAACACATGAAATTGTTTTTCAAAGGTATTCATTCACAAGTGTTTCAATCAATTAATAGACTAAGATTGTAAAAGAGATATTAAACATATCAAAACACAATTTTAACACATGAAATTGGTTTTCAAAGATATTCATTCATAAGTGTTTTCAATCAATTAATAGCGAAAAGAACAAGTTGCAAACATTTAGTTAAGTAATAATACGCTTGTTTTCGGTAGTTAAGATGCTTTTAAACTATTATTATACAGAACATTCACTTTCTTATAGTTTCCTAGGTTATAAAACCTTAGATTGTAAATGAAAGAAGTATTAAACGTATCATTTTAACACATGAAATTGTTTTTCAAAGATATCATAAGTGCTTCAATCAATTAATAGACCTTAGATTGTAAAAGAAGTAGTAAGCATATCAAAATACAATTTGAACACATGAAATGGTTTTTCAAAGGTCTCATCATAAGTGTTTGAATCAATCAACAGACCTTAGATTGTAAAAAATATGTTAAACATATGAAAACACAATTTCAACACATGAAATTGTTTTTCAAAGGTATTCATTCACAAGTGTTTCAATCAATTAATAGACTAAGATTGTAAAAGAGATATTAAACATATCAAAACACAATTTTAACACATGAAATTGGTTTTCAAAGATATTCATTCATAAGTGTTTTCAATCAATTAATAGCGAAAAGAACAAGTTGCAAACATTTAGTTAAGTAATAATACGCTTGTTTTCGGTAGTTAAGATGCTTTTAAACTATTATTATACAGAACATTCACTTTCTTATAGTTTCCTAGGTTATAAAACCTTAGATTGTAAATGAAAGAAGTATTAATCGTATCATTTTAACACATGAAATTGTTTTTCAAAGATATCATAAGTGCTTCAATCAATTAATAGACCTTAGATTGTAAAAGAAGTATTAAGCATATCAAAATACAATTTGAACACATGAAATGGTTTTTCAAAGGTATCATCATAAGTATTTGAATCAATCAACAGACCTTAGATTGTAAAAAATATGTTAAACATATGAAAACACAATTTCAACACATGAAATTGTTTTTCAAAGGTATTCATTCACAAGTGTTTCAATCAATTAATAGACCTTGGATTGTAAAAATTATGTTCAACATATGAAAACACAATTTCAACACATGAAATTGTTTTTCAAAGGTATTCATTCACAAGTGTTTCAATCAATTAATAGACTAAGATTGTAAAAGAGATATTAAACATATCAAAACACAATTTTAACACATGAAATTGGTTTTCAAAGATATTCATTCATAAGTGTTTTCAAACAATTAATAGCGAAAAGAACAAGTTGCAAACATTTAGTTAAGTAATAATACGCTTGTTTTCGGTAGTTAAGATGCTTTTAAACTATTATTATACAGAACATTCACTTTCTTATAGTTTCCTAGGTTATAAAACCTTAGATTGTAAATGAAAGAAGTATTAAACGTATCATTTTAACACATGAAATTGTTTTTCAAAGATATCATAAGTGCTTCAATCAATTAATAGACCTTAGATTGTAAAAGAAGTATTAAGCATATCAAAATACAATTTGAACACATGAAATGGTTTTTCAAAGGTCTCATCATAAGTGTTTGAATCAATCAACAGACCTTAGATTGTAAAAAATATGTTAAACATATGAAAACACAATTTCAACACATGAAATTGTTTTTCAAAGGTATTCATTCACAAGTGTTTCAATCAATTAATAGACTAAGATTGTAAAAGAGATATTAAACATATCAAAACACAATTTTAACACATGAAATTGGTTTTCAAAGATATTCATTCATAAGTGTTTTCAATCAATTAATAGCGAAAAGAACAAGTTGCAAACATTTAGTTAAGTAATAATACGCTTGTTTTCGGTAGTTAAGATGCTTTTAAACTATTATTATACAGAACATTCACTTTCTTATAGTTTCCTAGGTTATAAAACCTTAGATTGTAAATGAAAGAAGTATTAATCGTATCATTTTAACACATGAAATTGTTTTTCAAAGATATCATAAGTGCTTCAATCAATTAATAGACCTTAGATTGTAAAAGAAGTATTAAGCATATCAAAATACAATTTGAACACATGAAATGGTTTTTCAAAGGTATCATCATAAGTATTTGAATCAATCAACAGACCTTAGATTGTAAAAAATATGTTAAACATATGAAAACACAATTTCAACACATGAAATTGTTTTTCAAAGGTATTCATTCACAAGTGTTTCAATCAATTAATAGTCCTTGGATTGTAAAAATTATGTTCAACATATGAAAACACAATTTCAACACATGAAATTGTTTTTCAAAGGTATTCATTCACAAGTGTTTCAATCAATTAATAGACTAAGATTGTAAAAGAGATATTAAACATATCAAAACACAATTTTAACACATGAAATTGGTTTTCAAAGATATTCATTCATAAGTGTTTTCAAACAATTAATAGCGAAAAGAACAAGTTGCAAACATTTAGTTAAGTAATAATACGCTTGTTTTCGGTAGTTAAGATGCTTTTAAACTATTATTATACAGAACATTCACTTTCTTATAGTTTCCTAGGTTATAAAACCTTAGATTGTAAATGAAAGAAGTATTAAACGTATCATTTTAACACATGAAATTGTTTTTCAAAGATATCATAAGTGCTTCAATCAATTAATAGACCTTAGATTGTAAAAGAAGTATTAAGCATATCAAAATACAATTTGAACACATGAAATGGTTTTTCAAAGGTCTCATCATAAGTGTTTGAATCAATCAACAGACCTTAGATTGTAAAAAATATGTTAAACATATGAAAACACAATTTCAACACATGAAATTGTTTTTCAAAGGTATTCATTCACAAGTGTTTCAATCAATTAATAGACTAAGATTGTAAAAGAGATATTAAACATATCAAAACACAATTTTAACACATGAAATTGGTTTTCAAAGATATTCATTCATAAGTGTTTTCAATCAATTAATAGCGAAAAGAACAAGTTGCAAACATTAAGTTAAGTAATAATACGCTTGTTTTCGGTAGTTAAGATGCTTTTAAACTATTATTATACAGAACATTCACTTTCTTATAGTTTCCTAGGTTATAAAACCTTAGATTGTAAATGAAAGAAGTATTAAACGTATCATTTTAACACATGAAATTGTTTTTCAAAGATATCATAAGTGCTTCAATCAATTAATAGACCTTAGATTGTAAAAGAAGTATTAAGCATATCAAAATACAATTTGAACACATGAAATGGTTTTTCAAAGGTATCATCATAAGTATTTGAATCAATCAACAGACCTTAGATTGTAAAAAATATGTTAAACATATGAAAACACAATTTCAACACATGAAATTGTTTTTCAAAGGTATTCATTCACAAGTGTTTCAATCAATTAATAGACTAAGATTGTAAAAGAGATATTAAACATATCAAAACACAATTTTAACACATGAAATTGGTTTTCAAAGATATTCATTCATAAGTGTTTTCAAACAATTAATAGCGAAAAGAACAAGTTGCAAACATTTAGTTAAGTAATAATACGCTTGTTTTCGGTAGTTAAGATGCTTTTAAACTATTATTATACAGAACATTCACTTTCTTATAGTTTCCTAGGTTATAAAACCTTAGATTGTAAATGAAAGAAGTATTAAACGTATCATTTTAACACATGAAATTGTTTTTCAAAGATATCATAAGTGCTTCAATCAATTAATAGACCTTAGATTGTAAAAGAAGTATTAAGCATATCAAAATACAATTTGAACACATGAAATGGTTTTTCAAAGGTCTCATCATAAGTGTTTGAATCAATCAACAGACCTTAGATTGTAAAAAATATGTTAAACATATGAAAACACAATTTCAACACATGAAATTGTTTTTCAAAGGTATTCATTCACAAGTGTTTCAATCAATTAATAGACTAAGATTGTAAAAGAGATATTAAACATATCAAAACACAATTTTAACACATGAAATTGGTTTTCAAAGATATTCATTCATAAGTGTTTTCAATCAATTAATAGCGAAAAGAACAAGTTGCAAACATTAAGTTAAGTAATAATACGCTTGTTTTCGGTAGTTAAGATGCTTTTAAACTATTATTATACAGAACATTCACTTTCTTATAGTTTCCTAGGTTATAAAACCTTAGATTGTAAATGAAAAAAGTATTAAACGTATCATTTTAACACATAAGTGCTTCAATCAATTAATAGACCTTAGATTGTAAAAGAAGTATTAAGCATATCAAAATACAATTTGAACACATGAAATGGTTTTTCAAAGGTCTCATCATAAGTGTTTGAATCAATCAACAGACCTTAGATTGTAAAAAATATGTTAAACATATGAAAACACAATTTCAACACATGAAATTGTTTTTCAAAGGTATTCATTCACAAGTGTTTCAATCAATTAATAGACTAAGATTGTAAAAGAGATATTAAACATATCAAAACACAATTTTAACACATGAAATTGGTTTTCAAAGATATTCATTCATAAGTGTTTTCAAACAATTAATAGCGAAAAGAACAAGTTGCAAACATTTAGTTAAGTAATAATACGCTTGTTTTCGGTAGTTAAGATGCTTTTAAACTATTATTATACAGAACATTCACTTTCTTATAGTTTCCTAGGTTATAAAACCTTAGATTGTAAATGAAAGAAGTATTAATCGTATCATTTTAACACATGAAATTGTTTTTCAAAGATATCATAAGTGCTTCAATCAATTAATAGACCTTAGATTGTAAAAGAAGTATTAAGCATATCAAAATACAATTTGAACACATGAAATGGTTTTTCAAAGGTATCATCATAAGTATTTGAATCAATCAACAGACCTTAGATTGTAAAAAATATGTTAAACATATGAAAACACAATTTCAACACATGAAATTGTTTTTCAAAGGTATTCATTCACAAGTGTTTCAATCAATTAATAGACCTTAGATTGTAAAAATTATGTTCAACATATGAAAACACAATTTCAACACATGAAATTGTTTTTCAAAGGTATTCATTCACAAGTGTTTCAATCAATTAATAGACTAAGATTGTAAAAGAGATATTAAACATATCAAAACACAATTTTAACACATGAAATTGGTTTTCAAAGATATTCATTCATAAGTGTTTTCAAACAATTAATAGCGAAAAGAACAAGTTGCAAACATTTAGTTAAGTAATAATACGCTTGTTTTCGGTAGTTAAGATGCTTTTAAACTATTATTATACAGAACATTCACTTTCTTATAGTTTCCTAGGTTATAAAACCTTAGATTGTAAATGAAAGAAGTATTAAACGTATCATTTTAAAACATGAAATTGTTTTTCAAAGATATCATAAGTGCTTCAATCAATTAATAGACCTTAGATTGTAAAAGAAGTATTAAGCATATCAAAATACAATTTGAACACTTGAAATGGTTTTTCAAAGGTCTCATCATAAGTGTTTGAATCAATCAACAGACCTTAGATTGTAAAAAATATGTTAAACATATGAAAACACAATTTCAACACATGAAATTGTTTTTCAAAGGTATTCATTCACAAGTGTTTCAATCAATTAATAGACCTTAGATTGTAAAAATTATGTTCAACATATGAAAACACAATTTCAACACATGAAATTGTTTTTCAAAGGTATTCATTCACAAGTGTTTCAATCAATTAATAGACTAAGATTGTAAAAGAGATATTAAACATATCAAAACACAATTTTAACACATGAAATTGGTTTTCAAAGATATTCATTCATAAGTGTTTTCAAACAATTAATAGCGAAAAGAACAAGTTGCAAACATTTAGTTAAGTAATAATACGCTTGTTTTCGGTAGTTAAGATGCTTTTAAACTATTATTATACAGAACATTCACTTTCTTATAGTTTCCTAGGTTATAAAACCTTAGATTGTAAATGAAAGAAGTATTAAACGTATCATTTTAAAACATGAAATTGTTTTTCAAAGATATCATAAGTGCTTCAATCAATTAATAGACCTTAGATTGTAAAAGAAGTATTAAGCATATCAAAATACAATTTGAACACTTGAAATGGTTTTTCAAAGGTCTCATCATAAGTGTTTGAATCAATCAACAGACCTTAGATTGTAAAAAATATGTTAAACATATGAAAACACAATTTCAACACATGAAATTGTTTTTCAAAGGTATTCATTCACAAGTGTTTCAATCAATTAATAGACTAAGATTGTAAAAGAGATATTAAACATATCAAAACACAATTTTAACACATGAAATTGGTTTTCAAAGATATTCATTCATAAGTGTTTTCAATCAATTAATAGCGAAAAGAACAAGTTGCAAACATTTAGTTAAGTAATAATACGCTTGTTTTCGGTAGTTAAGATGCTTTTAAACTATTATTATACAGAACATTCACTTTCTTATAGTTTCCTAGGTTATAAAACCTTAGATTGTAAATGAAAGAAGTATTAAACGTATCATTTTAACACATGAAATTGTTTTTCAAAGATATCATAAGTGCTTCAATCAATTAATAGACCTTAGATTGTAAAAGAAGTATTAAGCATATCAAAATACAATTTGAACACTTGAAATGGTTTTTCAAAGGTCTCATCATAAGTATTTGAATCAATCAACAGACCTTAGATTGTAAAAAATATGTTAAACATATGAAAACACAATTTCAACACATGAAATTGTTTTTCAAAGGTATTCATTCACAAATGTTTCAATCAATTAATAGACCTTAGATTGTAAAAATTATGTTCAACATATGGAAACACAATTTCAACACATGAAATTCTTTTTCAAAGGTATTCATTCACAAGTGTTTCAATCAATTAATAGACTAAGATTGTAAAAGAGATATTAAACATATCAAAACACAATTTTAACACATGAAATTGGTTTTCAAAGATATTCATTCATAAGTGTTTTCAAACAATTAATAGCGAAAAGAACAAGTTGCAAAGATTTAGTTAAGTAATAATACGCTTGTTTTCGGTAGTTAAGATGCTTTTAAACTAGTATTATACAGAACATTCACTTTCTTATAGTTTCCTAGGTTATAAAACCTTAGATTGTAAATGAAAGAAGTATTAAACGTATCATTTTAACACATGAAATTGTTTTTCAAAGATATCATAAGTGCTTCAATCAATTAATAGACCTTAGATTGTAAAAGAAGTATTAAGCATATCAAAATACAATTTGAACACTTGAAATGGTTTTTCAAAGGTCTCATCATAAGTGTTTGAATCAATCAACAGACCTTAGATTGTAAAAAATATGTTAAACATATGAAAACACAATTTCAACACATGAAATTGTTTTTCAAAGGTATTCATTCACAAGTGTTTCAATCAATTAATAGACTAAGATTGTAAAAGAGATATTAAACATATCAAAACACAATTTTAACACATGAAATTGGTTTTCAAAGATATTCATTCATAAGTGTTTTCAATCAATTAATAGCGAAAAGAACAAGTTGCAAACATTTAGTTAAGTAATAATACGCTTGTTTTCGGTAGTTAAGATGCTTTTAAACTATTATTATACAGAAAATTCACTTTCTTATAGTTTCCTAGGTTATAAAACCTTAGATTGTAAATGAAAGAAGTATTAAACGTATCATTTTAACACATGAAATTGTTTTTCAAAGATATCATAAGTGCTTCAATCAATTAATAGACCTTAGATTGTAAAAGAAGTATTAAGCATATCAAAATACAATTTGAACACATGAAATGGTTTTTCAAAGGTCTCATCATAAGTGTTTGAATCAATCAACAGACCTTAGATTGTAAAAAATATGTTAAACATATGAAAACACAATTTCAACACATGAAATTGTTTTTCAAAGGTATTCATTCACAAGTGTTTCAATCAATTAATAGACTAAGATTGTAAAAGAGATATTAAACATATCAAAACACAATTTTAACACATGAAATTGGTTTTCAAAGATATTCATTCATAAGTGTTTTCAATCAATTAATAGCGAAAAGAACAAGTTGCAAACATTTAGTTAAGTAATAATACGCTTGTTTTCGGTAGTTAAGATGCTTTTAAACTATTATTATACAGAACATTCACTTTCTTATAGTTTCCTAGGTTATAAAACCTTAGATTGTAAATGAAAGAAGTATTAATCGTATCATTTTAACACATGAAATTGTTTTTCAAAGATATCATAAGTGCTTCAATCAATTAATAGACCTTAGATTGTATTATACAGAACATTCACTTTCTTATAGTTTCCTAGGTTATAAAACCTTAGATTGTAAATGAAAGAAGTATTAAACGTATCATTTTAACACATGAAATTGTTTTTCAAAGATATCATAAGTGCTTCAATCAATTAATAGACCTTAGATTGTAAAAGAAGTATTAAGCATATCAAAATACAATTTGAACACTTGAAATGGTTTTTCAAAGGTCTCATCATAAGTGTTTGAATCAATCAACAGACCTTAGATTGTAAAAAATATGTTAAACATATGAAAACACAATTTCAACACATGAAATTGTTTTTCAAAGGTATTCATTCACAAGTGTTTCAATCAATTAATAGACTAAGATTGTAAAAGAGATATTAAACATATCAAAACACAATTTTAACACATGAAATTGGTTTTCAAAGATATTCATTCATAAGTGTTTTCAATCAATTAATAGCGAAAAGAACAAGTTGCAAACATTTAGTTAAGTAATAATACGCTTGTTTTCGGTAGTTAAGATGCTTTTAAACTATTATTATACAGAAAATTCACTTTCTTATAGTTTCCTAGGTTATAAAACCTTAGATTGTAAATGAAAGAAGTATTAAACGTATCATTTTAACACATGAAATTGTTTTTCAAAGATATCATAAGTGCTTCAATCAATTAATAGACCTTAGATTGTAAAAGAAGTATTAAGCATATCAAAATACAATTTGAACACATGAAATGGTTTTTCAAAGGTCTCATCATAAGTGTTTGAATCAATCAACAGACCTTAGATTGTAAAAAATATGTTAAACATATGAAAACACAATTTCAACACATGAAATTGTTTTTCAAAGGTATTCATTCACAAGTGTTTCAATCAATTAATAGACTAAGATTGTAAAAGAGATATTAAACATATCAAAACACAATTTTAACACATGAAATTGGTTTTCAAAGATATTCATTCATAAGTGTTTTCAATCAATTAATAGCGAAAAGAACAAGTTGCAAACATTAAGCTAAGTAATAATAAGCTTGTTTTCGGTAGTTAAGATGCTTTTAAACTATTATTATACAGAACATTCACTTTCTTATAGTTTCCTAGGTTATAAAACCTTAGATTGTAAATGAAAGAAGTATTAATCGTATCATTTTAACACATGAAATTGTTTTTCAAAGATATCATAAGTGCTTCAATTAATTAATAGATCTTAGATTGTAAAAGAAGTATTAAGCATATCAAAATACAATTTGAACACATGAAATGGTTTTTCAAAGGTCTCATCATAAGTGTTTGAATCAATCAACAGACCTTAGATTGTAAAAAATATGTTAAACATATGAAAACACAATTTCAACACATGAAATTGTTTTTCAAAGGTATTCATTCACAAGTGTTTCAATCAATTAATAGACTAAGATTGTAAAAGAGATATTAAACATATCAAAACACAATTTTAACACATGAAATTGGTTTTCAAAGATATTCATTCATAAGTGTTTTCAATCAATTAATAGCGAAAAGAACAAGTTGCAAACATTTAGTTAAGTAATAATACGCTTGTTTTCGGTAGTTAAGATGCTTTTAAACTATTATTATACAGAACATTCACTTTCTTATAGTTTCCTAGGTTATAAAATCTTAGATTGTAAATGAAAGAAGTATTAATCGTATCATTTTAACACATGAAATTGTTTTTCAAAGATATCATAAGTGCTTCAATCAATTAATAGACCTTAGATTGTAAAAGAAGTATTAAGCATATCAAAATACAATTTGAACACATGAAATGGTTTTTCAAAGGTATCATCATAAGTATTTGAATCAATCAACAGACCTTAGATTGTAAAAAATATGTTAAACATATGAAAACACAATTTCAACACATGAAATTGTTTTTCAAAGGTATTCATTCACAAGTGTTTCAATCAATTAATAGACCTTAGATTGTAAAAATTATGTTCAACATATGAAAACACAATTTCAACACATGAAATTGTTTTTCAAAGGTATTCATTCACAAGTGTTTCAATCAATTAATAGACTAAGATTGTAAAAGAGATATTAAACATATCAAAACACAAATTTAACACATGAAATTGGTTTTCAAAGATATTCATTCATAAGTGTTTTCAAACAATTAATAGCGAAAAGAACTAGTTGCAAACATTTAGTTAAGTAATAATACGCTTGTTTTCGGTAGTTAAGATGCTTTTAAACTATTATTATACAGAACATTCACTTTCTTATAGTTTCCTAGGTTATAAAACCTTAGATTGTAAATGAAAGAAGTATTAAATGTATCATTTTAACACATGAAATTGTTTTTCAAAGATATCATAAGTGCTTCAATCAATTAATAGACCTTAGATTGTAAAAGAAGTATTAAGCATATCAAAATACAATTTGAACACTTGAACTGGTTTTTCAAAGGTCTCATCATAAGTGTTTGAATCAATCAACAGACCTTAGATTGTAAAAAATATGTTAAACATATGAAAACACAATTTCAACACATGAAATTGTTTTTCAAAGGTATTCATTCACAAGTGTTTTCAATCAATTAATAGACTAAGATTGTAAAAGAGATATTAAACATATCAAAACATAATTTTAACACATGAAATTGGTTTTCAAAGATATTCATTCATAAGTGTTTTCAATAAATTAATAGCGAAAAGAACAAGTTGCAAACATTTAGTTAAGTAATAATACGCTTGTTTTCGGTAGTTAAGATGCTTTTAAACTATTATTATACAGAACATTCACTTTCTTATAGTTTCCTAGGTTATAAAACCTTAGATTGTAAATGAAAGAAGTATTAAACGTATCATTTTAACACATGAAATTGTTTTTCAAAGATATCATAAGTGCTTCAATCAATTAATAGACCTTAGATTCTAAAAGAAGTATTAAGCATATCAAAATACAATTTGAACACATGAAATGGTTTTTCAAAGGTATCATCATAAGTATTTGAATCAATCAACAGACCTTAGATTGTAAAAAATATGTTAAACATATGAAAACACAATTTCAACACATGAAATTGTTTTTCAAAGGTATTCATTCACAAGTGTTTCAATCAATTAATAGACCTTAGATTGTAAAAATTATGTTCAACATATGAAAACACAATTTCAACACATGAAATTGTTTTTCAAAGGTATTCATTCACAAGTGTTTCAATCAATTAATAGATTAAGATTGTAAAAGAGATATTAAACATATCAAAACACAATTTTAACACATGAAATTGGTTTTCAAAGATATTCATTCATAAGTGTTTTCAATCAATTAATAGCGAAAAGAACAAGTTGCAAACATTAAGTTAAGTAATAATACGCTTGTTTTCGGTAGTTAAGATGCTTTTAAAATATTATTATACAGAACATTCACTTTCTTATAGTTTCCTAGGTTATAAAACCTTAGATTGTAAATGAAAGAAGTATTAAACGTATCATTTTAACACATGAAATTGTTTTTCAAAGATATCATAAGTGCTTCAATCAATTAATAGACCTTAGATTGTAAAAGAAGTATTAAGCATATCAAAACACAATTTCAACACATGAAATTGTTTTTCAAAGGTATTCATTCACAAGTGTTTCAATCAATTATTAGACCTTAGATTGTAAAAATTATGTTCAACATATGAAAACACAATTTCAACACATGAAATTGTTTTTCAAAGGTATTCATTCACAAGTGTTTCAATCAATTAATAGACTAAGATTGTAAAAGAGATATTAAACATATCAAAACACAATTTTAACACATGAAATTGGTTTTCAAAGATATTCATTCATAAGTGTTTTCAAACAATTAATAGCGAAAAGAACAAGTTGCAAACATTTAGTTAAGTAATAATACGCTTGTTTTCGGTAGTTAAGATGCTTTTAAACTATTATTATACAGAACATTCACTTTCTTATAGTTTCCTAGGTTATAAAACCTTAGATTGTAAATGAAAGAAGTATTAAACGTATCATTTTAACACATGAAATTGTTTTTCAAAGATATCATAAGTGCTTCAATCAATTAATAGACCTTAGATTGTAAAAGAAGTATTAAGCATATCAAAATACAATTTGAACACATGAAATGGTTTTTCAAAGGTCTCATCATAAGTGTTTGAATCAATCAACAGACCTTAGATTGTAAAAAATATGTTAAACATATGAAAACACAATTTCAACACATGAAATTGTTTTTCAAAGGTATTCATTCACAAGTGTTTCAATCAATTAATAGACTAAGATTGTAAAAGAGATATTAAACATATCAAAACACAATTTTAACACATGAAATTGGTTTTCAAAGATATTCATTCATAAGTGTTTTCAATCAATTAATAGCGAAAAGAACAAGTTGCAAACATTTAGTTAAGTAATAATACGCTTGTTTTCGGTAGTTAAGATGCTTTTAAACTATTATTATACAGAACATTCACTTTCTTATAGTTTCCTAGGTTATAAAACCTTAGATTGTAAATGAAAGAAGTATTAATCGTATCATTTTAACACATGAAATTGTTTTTCAAAGATATCATAAGTGCTTCAATCAATTAATAGACCTTAGATTGTAAAAGAAGTATTAAGCATATCAAAATACAATTTGAACACATGAAATGGTTTTTCAAAGGTATCATCATAAGTATTTGAATCAATCAACAGACCTTAGATTGTAAAAAATATGTTAAACATATGAAAACACAATTTCAACACATGAAATTGTTTTTCAAAGGTATTCATTCACAAGTGTTTCAATCAATTAATAGACCTTAGATTGTAAAAATTATGTTCAACATATGAAAACACAATTTCAACACATGAAATTGTTTTTCAAAGGTATTCATTCACAAGTGTTTCAATCAATTAATAGACTAAGATTGTAAAAGAGATATTAAACATATCAAAACACAATTTTAACACATGAAATTGGTTTTCAAAGATATTCATTCATAAGTGTTTTCAAACAATTAATAGCGAAAAGAACAAGTTGCAAACATTTAGTTAAGTAATAATACGCTTGTTTTCGGTAGTTAAGATGCTTTTAAACTATTATTATACAGAACATTCACTTTCTTATAGTTTCCTAGGTTATAAAACCTTAGATTGTAAATGAAAGAAGTATTAAAGGTATCATTTTAACACATGAAATTGTTTTTCAAAGATATCATAAGTGCTTCAATCAATTAATAGACCTTAGATTGTAAAAGAAGTATTAAGCATATCAAAATACAATTTGAACACATGAAATGGTTTTTCAAAGGTCTCATCATAAGTGTTTGAATCAATCAACAGACCTTAGATTGTAAAAAATATGTTAAACATATGAAAACACAATTTCAACACATGAAATTGTTTTTCAAAGGTATTCATTCACAAGTGTTTCAATCAATTAATAGACCTTAGATTGTAAAAATTATGTTCAACATATGAAAACACAATTTCAACACATGAAATTGTTTTTCAAAGGTATTCATTCACAAGTGTTTCAATCAATTAATAGACTAAGATTGTAAAAGAGATATTAAACATATCAAAACACAATTTTAACACATGAAATTGGTTTTCAAAGATATTCATTCATAAGTGTTTTCAAACAATTAATAGCGAAAAGAACAAGTTGCAAACATTTAGTTAAGTAATAATACGCTTGTTTTCGGTAGTTAAGATGCTTTTAAACTATTATTATACAGAACATTCACTTTCTTATAGTTTCCTAGGTTATAAAACCTTAGATTGTAAATGAAAGAAGTATTAAACGTATCATTTTAACACATGAAATTGTTTTTCAAAGATATCATAAGTGCTTCAATCAATTAATAGACCTTAGATTGTAAAAGAAGTATTAAGCATATCAAAATACAATTTGAACACATGAAATGGTTTTTCAAAGGTCTCATCATAAGTGTTTGAATCAATCAACAGACCTTAGATTGTAAAAAATATGTTAAACATATGAAAACACAATTTCAACACATGAAATTGTTTTTCAAAGGTATTCATTCACAAGTGTTTCAATCAATTAATAGACTAAGATTGTAAAAGAGATATTAAACATATCAAAACACAATTTTAACACATGAAATTGGTTTTCAAAGATATTCATTCATAAGTGTTTTCAATCAATTAATAGCGAAAAGAACAAGTTGCAAACATTTAGTTAAGTAATAATACGCTTGTTTTCGGTAGTTAAGATGCTTTTAAACTATTATTATACAGAACATTCACTTTCTTATAGTTTCCTAGGTTATAAAACCTTAGATTGTAAATGAAAGAAGTATTAATCGTATCATTTTAACACATGAAATTGTTTTTCAAAGATATCATAAGTGCTTCAATCAATTAATAGACCTTAGATTGTAAAAGAAGTATTAAGCATATCAAAATACAATTTGAACACATGAAATGGTTTTTCAAAGGTATCATCATAAGTATTTGAATCAATCAACAGACCTTAGATTGTAAAAAATATGTTAAACATATGAAAACACAATTTCAACACATGAAATTGTTTTTCAAAGGTATTCATTCACAAGTGTTTCAATCAATTAATAGACCTTGGATTGTAAAAATTATGTTCAACATATGAAAACACAATTTCAACACATGAAATTGTTTTTCAAAGGTATTCATTCACAAGTGTTTCAATCAATTAATAGACTAAGATTGTAAAAGAGATATTAAACATATCAAAACACAATTTTAACACATGAAATTGGTTTTCAAAGATATTCATTCATAAGTGTTTTCAATCAATTAATAGCGAAAAGAACAAGTTGCAAACATTTAGTTAAGTAATAATACGCTTGTTTTCGGTAGTTAAGATGCTTTTAAGATATTATTATACAGAACATTCACTTTCTTATAGTTTCCTAGGTTATAAAACCTTAGATTGTAAATGAAAGAAGTATTAAACGTATCATTTTAACACATGAAATTGTTTTTCAAAGATATCATAAGTGCTTCAATCAATTAATAGACCTTAGATTGTAAAAGAAGTATTAAGCATATCAAAATACAATTTGAACACTTGAAATGGTTTTTCAAAGGTCTCATCATAAGTGTTTGAATCAATCAACAGACCTTAGATTGTAAAAAATATGTTAAACATATGAAAACACAATTTCAACACATGAAATTGTTTTTCAAAGGTATTCATTCACAAGTGTTTCAATCAATTAATAGACTAAGATTGTAAAAGAGATATTAAACATATCAAAACACAATTTTAACACATGAAATTGGTTTTCAAAGATATTCATTCATAAGTGTTTTCAATCAATTAATAGCGAAAAGAACAAGTTGCAAACATTTAGTTAAGTAATAATACGCTTGTTTTCGGTAGTTAAGATGCTTTTAAACTATTATTATACAGAAAATTCACTTTCTTATAGTTTCCTAGGTTATAAAACCTTAGATTGTAAATGAAAGAAGTATTAAACGTATCATTTTAACACATGAAATTGTTTTTCAAAGATATCATAAGTGCTTCAATCAATTAATAGACCTTAGATTGTAAAAGAAGTATTAAGCATATCAAAATACAATTTGAACACATGAAATGGTTTTTCAAAGGTCTCATCATAAGTGTTTGAATCAATCAACAGACCTTAGATTGTAAAAAATATGTTAAACATATGAAAACACAATTTCAACACATGAAATTGTTTTTCAAAGGTATTCATTCACAAGTGTTTCAATCAATTAATAGACTAAGATTGTAAAAGAGATATTAAACATATCAAAACACAATTTTAACACATGAAATTGGTTTTCAAAGATATTCATTCATAAGTGTTTTCAATCAATTAATAGTGAAAAGAACAAGTTGCAAACATTTAGTTAAGTAATAATACGCTTGTTTTCGGTAGTTAAGATGCTTTTAAACTATTATTATACAGAACATTCACTTTCTTATAGTTTCCTAGGTTATAAAACCTTAGATTGTAAATGAAAGAAGTATTAATCGTATCATTTTAACACATGAAATTGTTTTTCAAAGATATCATAAGTGCTTCAATCAATTAATAGACCTTAGATTGTAAAAGAAGTATTAAGCATATCAAAATACAATTTGAACACATGAAATGGTTTTTCAAAGGTATCATCATAAGTATTTGAATCAATCAACAGACCTTAGATTGTAAAAAATATGTTAAACATATGAAAACACAATTTCAACACATGAAATTGTTTTTCAAAGGTATTCATTCACAAGTGTTTCAATCAATTAATAGACCTTGGATTGTAAAAATTATGTTCAACATATGAAAACACAATTTCAACACATGAAATTGTTTTTCAAAGGTATTCATTCACAAGTGTTTCAATCAATTAATAGACTAAGATTGTAAAAGAGATATTAAACATATCAAAACACAATTTTAACACATGAAATTGGTTTTCAAAGATATTCATTCATAAGTGTTTTCAATCAATTAATAGCGAAAAGAACAAGTTGCAAACATTTAGTTAAGTAATAATACGCTTGTTTTCGGTAGTTAAGATGCTTTTAAGATATTATTATACAGAACATTCACTTTCTTATAGTTTCCTAGGTTATAAAACCTTAGATTGTAAATGAAAGAAGTATTAAACGTATCATTTTAACACATGAAATTGTTTTTCAAAGATATCATAAGTGCTTCAATCAATTAATAGACCTTAGATTGTAAAAGAAGTATTAAGCATATCAAAATACAATTTGAACACTTGAAATGGTTTTTCAAAGGTCTCATCATAAGTGTTTGAATCAATCAACAGACCTTAGATTGTAAAAAATATGTTAAACATATGAAAACACAATTTCAACACATGAAATTGTTTTTCAAAGGTATTCATTCACAAGTGTTTCAATCAATTAATAGACTAAGATTGTAAAAGAGATATTAAACATATCAAAACACAATTTTAACACATGAAATTGGTTTTCAAAGATATTCATTCATAAGTGTTTTCAATCAATTAATAGCGAAAAGAACAAGTTGCAAACATTTAGTTAAGTAATAATACGCTTGTTTTCGGTAGTTAAGATGCTTTTAAACTATTATTATACAGAAAATTCACTTTCTTATAGTTTCCTAGGTTATAAAACCTTAGATTGTAAATGAAAGAAGTATTAAACGTATCATTTTAACACATGAAATTGTTTTTCAAAGATATCATAAGTGCTTCAATCAATTAATAGACCTTAGATTGTAAAAGAAGTATTAAGCATATCAAAATACAATTTGAACACATGAAATGGTTTTTCAAAGGTCTCATCATAAGTGTTTGAATCAATCAACAGACCTTAGATTGTAAAAAATATGTTAAACATATGAAAACACAATTTCAACACATGAAATTGTTTTTCAAAGGTATTCATTCACAAGTGTTTCAATCAATTAATAGACTAAGATTGTAAAAGAGATATTAAACATATCAAAACACAATTTTAACACATGAAATTGGTTTTCAAAGATATTCATTCATAAGTGTTTTCAATCAATTAATAGCGAAAAGAACAAGTTGCAAACATTTAGTTAAGTAATAATACGCTTGTTTTCGGTAGTTAAGATGCTTTTAAACTATTATTATACAGAACATTCACTTTCTTATAGTTTCCTAGGTTATAAAACCTTAGATTGTAAATGAAAGAAGTATTAATCGTATCATTTTAACACATGAAATTGTTTTTCAAAGATATCATAAGTGCTTCAATCAATTAATAGACCTTAGATTGTAAAAGAAGTATTAAGCATATCAAAATACAATTTGAACACATGAAATGGTTTTTCAAAGGTATCATCATAAGTATTTGAATCAATCAACAGACCTTAGATTGTAAAAAATATGTTAAACATATGAAAACACAATTTCAACACATGAAATTGTTTTTCAAAGGTATTCATTCACAAGTGTTTCAATCAATTAATAGACCTTGGATTGTAAAAATTATGTTCAACATATGAAAACACAATTTCAACACATGAAATTGTTTTTCAAAGGTATTCATTCACAAGTGTTTCAATCAATTAATAGACTAAGATTGTAAAAGAGATATTAAACATATCAAAACACAATTTTAACACATGAAATTGGTTTTCAAAGATATTCATTCATAAGTGTTTTCAATCAATTAATAGCGAAAAGAACAAGTTGCAAACATTTAGTTAAGTAATAATACGCTTGTTTTCGGTAGTTAAGATGCTTTTAAGATATTATTATACAGAACATTCACTTTCTTATAGTTTCCTAGGTTATAAAACCTTAGATTGTAAATGAAAGAAGTATTAAACGTATCATTTTAACACATGAAATTGTTTTTCAAAGATATCATAAGTGCTTCAATCAATTAATAGACCTTAGATTGTAAAAGAAGTATTAAGCATATCAAAATACAATTTGAACACTTGAAATGGTTTTTCAAAGGTCTCATCATAAGTGTTTGAATCAATCAACAGACCTTAGATTGTAAAAAATATGTTAAACATATGAAAACACAATTTCAACACATGAAATTGTTTTTCAAAGGTATTCATTCACAAGTGTTTCAATCAATTAATAGACTAAGATTGTAAAAGAGATATTAAACATATCAAAACACAATTTTAACACATGAAATTGGTTTTCAAAGATATTCATTCATAAGTGTTTTCAATCAATTAATAGCGAAAAGAACAAGTTGCAAACATTTAGTTAAGTAATAATACGCTTGTTTTCGGTAGTTAAGATGCTTTTAAACTATTATTATACAGAAAATTCACTTTCTTATAGTTTCCTAGGTTATAAAACCTTAGATTGTAAATGAAAGAAGTATTAAACGTATCATTTTAACACATGAAATTGTTTTTCAAAGATATCATAAGTGCTTCAATCAATTAATAGACCTTAGATTGTAAAAGAAGTATTAAGCATATCAAAATACAATTTGAACACATGAAATGGTTTTTCAAAGGTCTCATCATAAGTGTTTGAATCAATCAACAGACCTTAGATTGTAAAAAATATGTTAAACATATGAAAACACAATTTCAACACATGAAATTGTTTTTCAAAGGTATTCATTCACAAGTGTTTCAATCAATTAATAGACTAAGATTGTAAAAGAGATATTAAACATATCAAAACACAATTTTAACACATGAAATTGGTTTTCAAAGATATTCATTCATAAGTGTTTTCAATCAATTAATAGCGAAAAGAACAAGTTGCAAACATTTAGTTAAGTAATAATACGCTTGTTTTCGGTAGTTAAGATGCTTTTAAACTATTATTATACAGAACATTCACTTTCTTATAGTTTCCTAGGTTATAAAACCTTAGATTGTAAATGAAAGAAGTATTAATCGTATCATTTTAACACATGAAATTGTTTTTCAAAGATATCATAAGTGCTTCAATCAATTAATAGACCTTAGATTGTAAAAGAAGTATTAAGCATATCAAAATACAATTTGAACACATGAAATGGTTTTTCAAAGGTATCATCATAAGTATTTGAATCAATCAACAGACCTTAGATTGTAAAAAATATGTTAAACATATGAAAACACAATTTCAACACATGAAATTGTTTTTCAAAGGTATTCATTCACAAGTGTTTCAATCAATTAATAGACCTTGGATTGTAAAAATTATGTTCAACATATGAAAACACAATTTCAACACATGAAATTGTTTTTCAAAGGTATTCATTCACAAGTGTTTCAATCAATTAATAGACTAAGATTGTAAAAGAGATATTAAACATATCAAAACACAATTTTAACACATGAAATTGGTTTTCAAAGATATTCATTCATAAGTGTTTTCAATCAATTAATAGCGAAAAGAACAAGTTGCAAACATTTAGTTAAGTAATAATACGCTTGTTTTCGGTAGTTAAGATGCTTTTAAGATATTATTATACAGAACATTCACTTTCTTATAGTTTCCTAGGTTATAAAACCTTAGATTGTAAATGAAAGAAGTATTAAACGTATCATTTTAACACATGAAATTGTTTTTCAAAGATATCATAAGTGCTTCAATCAATTAATAGACCTTAGATTGTAAAAGAAGTATTAAGCATATCAAAATACAATTTGAACACTTGAAATGGTTTTTCAAAGGTCTCATCATAAGTGTTTGAATCAATCAACAGACCTTAGATTGTAAAAAATATGTTAAACATATGAAAACACAATTTCAACACATGAAATTGTTTTTCAAAGGTATTCATTCACAAGTGTTTCAATCAATTAATAGACTAAGATTGTAAAAGAGATATTAAACATATCAAAACACAATTTTAACACATGAAATTGGTTTTCAAAGATATTCATTCATAAGTGTTTTCAATCAATTAATAGCGAAAAGAACAAGTTGCAAACATTTAGTTAAGTAATAATACGCTTGTTTTCGGTAGTTAAGATGCTTTTAAACTATTATTATACAGAAAATTCACTTTCTTATAGTTTCCTAGGTTATAAAACCTTAGATTGTAAATGAAAGAAGTATTAAACGTATCATTTTAACACATGAAATTGTTTTTCAAAGATATCATAAGTGCTTCAATCAATTAATAGACCTTAGATTGTAAAAGAAGTATTAAGCATATCAAAATACAATTTGAACACATGAAATGGTTTTTCAAAGGTCTCATCATAAGTGTTTGAATCAATCAACAGACCTTAGATTGTAAAAAATATGTTAAACATATGAAAACACAATTTCAACACATGAAATTGTTTTTCAAAGGTATTCATTCACAAGTGTTTCAATCAAGTAATAGACTAAGATTGTAAAAGAGATATTAAACATATCAAAACACAATTTTAACACATGAAATTGGTTTTCAAAGATATTCATTCATAAGTGTTTTCAAACAATTAATAGCGAAAAGAACAAGTTGCAAACATTTAGTTAAGTAATAATACGCTTGTTTTCGGTAGTTAAGATGCTTTTAAACTATTATTATACAGAACATTCACTTTCTTATAGTTTCCTAGGTTATAAAACCTTAGATTGTAAATGAAAGAAGTATTAAACGTATCATTTTAACACATGAAATTGTTTTTCAAAGATATCATAAGTGCTTCAATCAATTAATAGACCTTAGATTGTAAAAGAAGTATTAAGCATATCAAAATACAATTTGAACACATGAAATGGTTTTTCAAAGGTCTCATCATAAGTGTTTGAATCAATCAACAGACCTTAGATTGTAAAAAATATGTTAAACATATGAAAACACAATTTCAACACATGAAATTGTTTTTCAAAGGTATTCATTCACAAGTGTTTCAATCAATTAATAGACTAAGATTGTAAAAGAGATATTAAACATATCAAAACACAATTTTAACACATGAAATTGGTTTTCAAAGATATTCATTCATAAGTGTTTTCAATCAATTAATAGCGAAAAGAACAAGTTGCAAACATTTAGTTAAGTAATAATACGCTTGTTTTCGGTAGTTAAGATGCTTTTAAACTATTATTATACAGAAAATTCACTTTCTTATAGTTTCCTAGGTTATAAAACCTTAGATTGTAAATGAAAGAAGTATTAAACGTATCATTTTAACACATGAAATTGTTTTTCAAAGATATCATAAGTGCTTCAATCAATTAATAGACCTTAGATTGTAAAAGAAGTATTAAGCATATCAAAATACAATTTGAACACATGAAATGGTTTTTCAAAGGTCTCATCATAAGTGTTTGAATCAATCAACAGACCTTAGATTGTAAAAAATATGTTAAACATATGAAAACACAATTTCAACACATGAAATTGTTTTTCAAAGGTATTCATTCACAAGTGTTTCAATCAATTAATAGACCTTGGATTGTAAAAATTATGTTCAACATATGAAAACACAATTTCAACACATGAAATTGTTTTTCAAAGGTATTCATTCACAAGTGTTTCAATCAATTAATAGACTAAGATTGTAAAAGAGATATTAAACATATCAAAACACAATTTTAACACATGAAATTGGTTTTCAAAGATATTCATTCATAAGTGTTTTCAATCAATTAATAGCGAAAAGAACAAGTTGCAAACATTTAGTTAAGTAATAATACGCTTGTTTTCGGTAGTTAAGATGCTTTTAAGATATTATTATACAGAACATTCACTTTCTTATAGTTTCCTAGGTTATAAAACCTTAGATTGTAAATGAAAGAAGTATTAAACGTATCATTTTAACACATGAAATTGTTTTTCAAAGATATCATAAGTGCTTCAATCAATTAATAGACCTTAGATTGTAAAAGAAGTATTAAGCATATCAAAATACAATTTGAACACTTGAAATGGTTTTTCAAAGGTCTCATCATAAGTGTTTGAATCAATCAACAGACCTTAGATTGTAAAAAATATGTTAAACATATGAAAACACAATTTCAACACATGAAATTGTTTTTCAAAGGTATTCATTCACAAGTGTTTCAATCAATTAATAGACTAAGATTGTAAAAGAGATATTAAACATATCAAAACACAATTTTAACACATGAAATTGGTTTTCAAAGATATTCATTCATAAGTGTTTTCAATCAATTAATAGCGAAAAGAACAAGTTGCAAACATTTAGTTAAGTAATAATACGCTTGTTTTCGGTAGTTAAGATGCTTTTAAACTATTATTATACAGAAAATTCACTTTCTTATAGTTTCCTAGGTTATAAAACCTTAGATTGTAAATGAAAGAAGTATTAAACGTATCATTTTAACACATGAAATTGTTTTTCAAAGATATCATAAGTGCTTCAATCAATTAATAGACCTTAGATTGTAAAAGAAGTATTAAGCATATCAAAATACAATTTGAACACATGAAATGGTTTTTCAAAGGTCTCATCATAAGTGTTTGAATCAATCAACAGACCTTAGATTGTAAAAAATATGTTAAACATATGAAAACACAATTTCAACACATGAAATTGTTTTTCAAAGGTATTCATTCACAAGTGTTTCAATCAAGTAATAGACTAAGATTGTAAAAGAGATATTAAACATATCAAAACACAATTTTAACACATGAAATTGGTTTCCAAAGATATTCATTCATAAGTGTTTTCAATCAATTAATAGCGAAAAGAACAAGTTGCAAACATTAAGTTAAGTAATAATACGCTTGTTTTCGGTAGTTAAGATGCTTTTAAACTATTATTATACAGAACATTCACTTTCTTATAGTTTCCTAGGTTATAAAACCTTAGATTGTAAATGAAAGAAGTATTAATCGTATCATTTTAACACATGAAATTGTTTTTCAAAGATATCATAAGTGCTTCAATTAATTAATAGATCTTAGATTGTAAAAGAAGTATTAAGCATATGAAAATACAATTTGAACACATGAAATGGTTTTTCAAAGGTCTCATCATAAGTGTTTGAATCAATCAACAGACCTTAGATTGTAAAAAATATGTTAAACATATGAAAACACAATTTCAACACATGAAATTGTTTTTCAAAGGTATTCATTCACAAGTGTTTCAATCAATTAATAGACTAAGATTGTAAAAGAGATATTAAACATATCAAAACACAATTTTAACACATGAAATTGGTTTTCAAAGATATTCATTCATAAGTGTTTTCAATCAATTAATAGCGAAAAGAACAAGTTGCAAACATTTAGTTAAGTAATAATACGCTTGTTTTCGGTAGTTAAGATGCTTTTAAACTATTATTATACAGAACATTCACTTTCTTATAGTTTCCTAGGTTATAAAACCTTAGATTGTAAATGAAAGAAGTATTAATCGTATCATTTTAACACATGAAATTGTTTTTCAAAGATATCATAAGTGCTTCAATCAATTAATAGACCTTAGATTGTAAAAGAAGTATTAAGCATATCAAAATACAATTTGAACACATGAAATGGTTTTTCAAAGGTATCATCATAAGTATTTGAATCAATCAACAGACCTTAGATTGTAAAAAATATGTTAAACATATGAAAACACAATTTCAACACATGAAATTGTTTTTCAAAGGTATTCATTCACAAGTGTTTCAATCAATTAATAGACCTTAGATTGTAAAAATTATGTTCAACATATGAAAACACAATTTCAACACATGAAATTGTTTTTCAAAGGTATTCATTCACAAGTGTTTCAATCAATTAATAGACTAAGATTGTAAAAGAGATATTAAACATATCAAAACATAATTTTAACACATGAAATTGGTTTTCAAAGATATTCATTCATAAGTGTTTTCAATAAATTAATAGCGAAAAGAACAAGTTGCAAACATTTAGTTAAGTAATAATACGCTTGTTTTCGGTAGTTAAGATGCTTTTAAACTATTATTATACAGAACATTCACTTTCTTATAGTTTCCTAGGTTATAAAACCTTAGATTGTAAATGAAAGAAGTATTAAACGTATCATTTTAACACATGAAATTGTTTTTCAAAGATATCATAAGTGCTTCAATCAATTAATAGACCTTAGATTCTAAAAGAAGTATTAAGCATATCAAAATACAATTTGAACACATGAAATGGTTTTTCAAAGGTATCATCATAAGTATTTGAATCAATCAACAGACCTTAGATTGTAAAAAATATGTTAAACATATGAAAACACAATTTCAACACATGAAATTGTTTTTCAAAGGTATTCATTCACAAGTGTTTCAATCAATTAATAGACCTTAGATTGTAAAAATTATGTTCAACATATGAAAACACAATTTCAACACATGAAATTGTTTTTCAAAGGTATTCATTCACAAGTGTTTCAATCAATTAATAGACTAAGATTGTAAAAGAGATATTAAACATATCAAAACACAATTTTAACACATGAAATTGGTTTTCAAAGATATTCATTCATAAGTGTTTTCAATCAATTAATAGCGAAAAGAACAAGTTGCAAACATTAAGTTAAGTAATAATACGCTTGTTTTCGGTAGTTAAGATGCTTTTAAAATATTATTATACAGAACATTCACTTTCTTATAGTTTCCTAGGTTATAAAACCTTAGATTGTAAATGAAAGAAGTATTAAACGTATCATTTTAACACATGAAATTGTTTTTCAAAGATATCATAAGTGCTTCAATCAATTAATAGACCTTAGATTGTAAAAGAAGTATTAAGCATATCAAAACACAATTTCAACACATGAAATTGTTTTTCAAAGGTATTCATTCACAAGTGTTTCAATCAATTAATAGACCTTAGATTGTAAAAATTATGTTCAACATATGAAAACACAATTTCAACACATGAAATTGTTTTTCAAAGGTATTCATTCACAAGTGTTTCAATCAATTAATAGACTAAGATTGTAAAAGAGATATTAAACATATCAAAACACAATTTTAACACATGAAATTGGTTTTCAAAGATATTCATTCATAAGTGTTTTCAAACAATTAATAGCGAAAAGAACAAGTTGCAAACATTTAGTTAAGTAATAATACGCTTGTTTTCGGTAGTTAAGATGCTTTTAAACTATTATTATACAGAACATTCACTTTCTTATAGTTTCCTAGGTTATAAAACCTTAGATTGTAAATGAAAGAAGTATTAAACGTATCATTTTAACACATGAAATTGTTTTTCAAAGATATCATAAGTGCTTCAATCAATTAATAGACCTTAGATTGTAAAAGAAGTATTAAGCAAATCAAAATACAATTTGAACACATGAAATGGTTTTTCAAAGGTCTCATCATAAGTGTTTGAATCAATCAACAGACCTTAGATTGTAAAAAATATGTTAAACATATGAAAACACAATTTCAACACATGAAATTGTTTTTCAAAGGTATTCATTCACAAGTGTTTCAATCAATTAATAGACTAAGATTGTAAAAGAGATATTAAACATATCAAAACACAATTTTAACACATGAAATTGGTTTTCAAAGATATTCATTCATAAGTGTTTTCAATCAATTAATAGCGAAAAGAACAAGTTGCAAACATTTAGTTAAGTAATAATACGCTTGTTTTCGGTAGTTAAGATGCTTTTAAACTATTATTATACAGAACATTCACTTTCTTATAGTTTCCTAGGTTATAAAACCTTAGATTGTAAATGAAAGAAGTATTAATCGTATCATTTTAACACATGAAATTGTTTTTCAAAGATATCATAAGTGCTTCAATCAATTAATAGACCTTAGATTGTAAAAGAAGTATTAAGCATATCAAAATACAATTTGAACACATGAAATGGTTTTTCAAAGGTATCATCATAAGTATTTGAATCAATCAACAGACCTTAGATTGTAAAAAATATGTTAAACATATGAAAACACAATTTCAACACATGAAATTGTTTTTCAAAGGTATTCATTCACAAGTGTTTCAATCAATTAATAGACTAAGATTGTAAAAGAGATATTAAACATATCAAAACATAATTTTAACACATGAAATTGGTTTTCAAAGATATTCATTCATAAGTGTTTTCAATAAATTAATAGCGAAAAGAACAAGTTGCAAACATTTAGTTAAGTAATAATACGCTTGTTTTCGGTAGTTAAGATGCTTTTAAACTATTATTATACAGAACATTCACTTTCTTATAGTTTCCTAGGTTATAAAACCTTAGATTGTAAATGAAAGAAGTATTAAACGTATCATTTTAACACATGAAATTGTTTTTCAAAGATATCATAAGTGCTTCAATCAATTAATAGACCTTAGATTCTAAAAGAAGTATTAAGCATATCAAAATACAATTTGAACACATGAAATGGTTTTTCAAAGGTATCATCATAAGTATTTGAATCAATCAACAGACCTTAGATTGTAAAAAATATGTTAAACATATGAAAACACAATTTCAACACATGAAATTGTTTTTCAAAGGTATTCATTCACAAGTGTTTCAATCAATTAATAGACCTTAGATTGTAAAAATTATGTTCAACATATGAAAACACAATTTCAACACATGAAATTGTTTTTCAAAGGTATTCATTCACAAGTGTTTCAATCAATTAATAGACTAAGATTGTAAAAGAGATATTAAACATATCAAAACACAATTTTAACACATGAAATTGGTTTTCAAAGATATTCATTCATAAGTGTTTTCAATCAATTAATAGCGAAAAGAACAAGTTGCAAACATTTAGTTAAGTAATAATACGCTTGTTTTCGGTAGTTAAGATGCTTTTAAGATATTATTATACAGAACATTCACTTTCTTATAGTTTCCTAGGTTATAAAACCTTAGATTGTAAATGAAAGAAGTATTAAACGTATCATTTTAACACATGAAATTGTTTTTCAAAGATATCATAAGTGCTTCAATCAATTAATAGACCTTAGATTGTAAAAGAAGTATTAAGCATATCAAAATACAATTTGAACACATGAAATGGTTTTTCAAAGGTCTCATCATAAGTGTTTGAATCAATCAACAGACCTTAGATTGTAAAAAATATGTTAAACATATGAAAACACAATTTCAACACATGAAATTGTTTTTCAAAGGTATTCATTCACAAGTGTTTCAATCAATTAATAGACTAAGATTGTAAAAGAGATATTAAACATATCAAAACATAATTTTAACACATGAAATTGATTTTCAAAGATATTCATTCATAAGTGTTTTCAATCAATTAATAGCGAAAAGAACAAGTTGCAAACATTTAGTTAAGTAATAATACGCTTGTTTTCGGTAGTTAAGATGCTTTTAAACTATTATTATACAGAACATTCACTTTCTTATAGTTTCCTAGGTTATAAAACCTTAGATTGTAAATGAAAGAAGTATTAAACGTATCATTTTAACACATGAAATTGTTTTTCAAAGATATCATAAGTGCTTCAATCAATTAATAGACCTTAGATTCTAAAAGAAGTATTAAGCATATCAAAATACAATTTGAACACATGAAATGGTTTTTCAAAGGTATCATCATAAGTATTTGAATCAATCAACAGACCTTAGATTGTAAAAAATATGTTAAACATATGAAAACACAATTTCAACACATGAAATTGTTTTTCAAAGGTATTCATTCACAAGTGTTTCAATCAATTAATAGACCTTAGATTGTAAAAATTATGTTCAACATATGAAAACACAATTTCAACACATGAAATTGTTTTTCAAAGGTATTCATTCACAAGTGTTTCAATCAATTAATAGACTAAGATTGTAAAAGAGATATTAAACATATCAAAACACAATTTTAACACATGAAATTGGTTTTCAAAGATATTCATTCATAAGTGTTTTCAATCAATTAATAGCGAAAAGAACAAGTTGCAAACATTTAGTTAAGTAATAATACGCTTGTTTTCGGTAGTTAAGATGCTTTTAAACTATTATTATACAGAACATTCACTTTCTTATAGTTTCCTAGGTTATAAAACCTTAGATTGTAAATGAAAGAAGTATTAAACGTATCATTTTAACACATGAAATTGTTTTTCAAAGATATCATAAGTGCTTCAATCAATTAATAGACCTTAGATTGTAAAAGAAGTATTAAGCATATCAAAATACAATTTGAACACATGAAATGGTTTTTCAAAGGTCTCATCATAAGTGTTTGAATCAATCAACAGACCTTAGATTGTAAAAAATATGTTAAACATATGAAAACACAATTTCAACACATGAAATTGTTTTTCAAAGGTATTCATTCACAAGTGTTTCAATCAATTAATAGACCTTAGATTGTAAAAATTATGTTCAACATATGAAAACACAATTTCAACACATGAAATTGTTTTTCAAAGGTATTCATTCACAAGTGTTTCAATCAATTAATAGACTAAGATTGTAAAAGAGATATTAAACATATCAAAACACAATTTTAACACATGAAATTGGTTTTCAAAGATATTCATTCATAAGTGTTTTCAAACAATTAATAGCGAAAAGAACAAGTTGCAAACATTTAGTTAAGTAATAATACGCTTGTTTTCGGTAGTTAAGATGCTTTTAAACTATTATTATACAGAACATTCACTTTCTTATAGTTTCCTAGGTTATAAAACCTTAGATTGTAAATGAAAGAAGTATTAAACGTATCATTTTAACACATGAAATTGTTTTTCAAAGATATCATAAGTGCGTCAATCAATTAATAGACCTTAGATTGTAAAAGAAGTATTAAGCATATCAAAATACAATTTGAACACATGAAATGGTTTTTCAAAGGTCTCATCATAAGTGTTTGAATCAATCAACAGACCTTAGATTGTAAAAAATATGTTAAACATATGAAAACACAATTTCAACACATGAAATTGTTTTTCAAAGGTATTCATTCACAAGTGTTTCAATCAATTAATAGACTAAGATTGTTAAACATATCAAAACACAATTTTAACACATGAAATTGGTTTTCAAAGATATTCATTCATAAGTGTTTTCAATCAATTAATAGCGAAAAGAACAAGTTGCAAACATTTAGTTAAGTAATAATACGCTTGTTTTCGGTAGTTAAGATGCTTTTAAACTATTATTATACAGAACATTCACTTTCTTATAGTTTCCTAGGTTATAAAACCTTAGATTGTAAATGAAAGAAGTATTAAACGTATCATTTTAACACATGAAATTGTTTTTCAAAGATATCATAAGTGCTTCAATCAATTAATAGACCTTAGATTCTAAAAGAAGTATTAAGCATATCAAAATACAATTTGAACACATGAAATGGTTTTTCAAAGGTATCATCATAAGTATTTGAATCAATCAACAGACCTTAGATTGTAAAAAATATGTTAAACATATGAAAACACAATTTCAACACATGAAATTGTTTTTCAAAGGTATTCATTCACAAGTGTTTCAATCAATTAATAGACCTTAGATTGTAAAAATTATGTTCAACATATGAAAACACAATTTCAACACATGAAATTGTTTTTCAAAGGTATTCATTCACAAGTGTTTCAATCAATTAATAGACTAAGATTGTAAAAGAGATATTAAACATATCAAAACACAATTTTAACACATGAAATTGGTTTTCAAAGATATTCATTCATAAGTGTTTTCAAACAATTAATAGCGAAAAGAACAAGTTGCAAACATTTAGTTAAGTAATAATACGCTTGTTTTCGGTAGTTAAGATGCTTTTAAACTATTATTATACAGAACATTCACTTTCTTATAGTTTCCTAGGTTATAAAACCTTAGATTGTAAATGAAAGAAGTATTAAACGTATCATTTTAACACATGAAATTGTTTTTCAAAGATATCATAAGTGCGTCAATCAATTAATAGACCTTAGATTGTAAAAGAAGTATTAAGCATATCAAAATACAATTTGAACACATGAAATGGTTTTTCAAAGGTCTCATCATAAGTGTTTGAATCAATCAACAGACCTTAGATTGTAAAAAATATGTTAAACATATGAAAACACAATTTCAACACATGAAATTGTTTTTCAAAGGTATTCATTCATAAGTGTTTCGATCAATTAATAGACTCAGATTGTAAAAGAGATATTAAACATATCAAAACACAATTTTAACACATGAAATTGGTTTTCAAAGATATTCATTCATAAGTGTTTTCAATCAATTAATAGCGAAAAGAACAAGTTGCAAACATTTAGTTAAGTAATAATACGCTTGTTTTCGGTAGTTAAGATGCTTTTAAACTATTATTATACAGAACATTCACTTTCTTATAGTTTCCTAGGTTATAAAACCTTAGATTGTAAATGAAAGAAGTATTAAACGTATCATTTTAACACATGAAATTGTTTTTCAAAGATATCATAAGTGCGTCAATCAATTAATAGACCTTAGATTCTAAAAGAAGTATTAAGCATATCAAAATACAATTTGAACACATGAAATGGTTTTTCAAAGGTATCATCATAAGTATTTGAATCAATCAACAGACCTTAGATTGTAAAAAATATGTTAAACATATGAAAACACAATTTCAACACATGAAATTGTTTTTCAAAGGTATTCATTCACAAGTGTTTCAATCAATTAATAGACTAAGATTGTAAAAGAGATATTAAACATATCAAAACACAATTTTAACACATGAAATTGGTTTTCAAAGATATTCATTCATAAGTGTTTTCAATCAATTAATAGCGAAAAGAACAAGTTGCAAACATTTAGTTAAGTAATAATACGCTTGTTTTCGGTAGTTAAGATGCTTTTAAGATATTATTATACAGAACATTCACTTTCTTATAGTTTCCTAGGTTATAAAACCTTAGATTGTAAATGAAAGAAGTATTAAACGTATCATTTTAACACATGAAATTGTTTTTCAAAGATATCATAAGTGCTTCAATCAATTAATAGACCTTAGATTCTAAAAGAAGTATTAAGCATATCAAAATACAATTTGAACACATGAAATGGTTTTTCAAAGGTCTCATCATAAGTGTTTGAATCAATCAACAGACCTTAGATTGTAAAAAATATGTTAAACATATGAAAACACAATTTCAACACATGAAATTGTTTTTCAAAGGTATTCATTCACAAGTGTTTCAATCAATTAATAGACCTTAGATTGTAAAAATTATGTTCAACATATGAAAACACAATTTCAACACATGAAATTGTTTTTCAAAGGTATTCATTCACAAGTGTTTCAATCAATTAATAGACTAAGATTGTAAAAGAGATATTAAACATATCAAAACACAATTTTAACACATGAAATTGGTTTTCAAAGATATTCATTCATAAGTGTTTTCAAACAATTAATAGCGAAAAGAGCAAGTTGCAAACATTTAGTTAAGTAATAATACGCTTGTTTTCGGTAGTTAAGATGCTTTTAAACTATTATTATACAGAACATTCACTTTCTTATAGTTTCCTAGGTTATAAAACCTTAGATTGTAAATGAAAGAAGTATTAAACGTATCATTTTAACACATGAAATTGTTTTTCAAAGATATCATAAGTGCTTCAATCAATTAATAGACCTTAGATTGTAAAAGAAGTATTAAGCATATCAAAATACAATTTGAACACATGAAATGGTTTTTCAAAGGTCTCATCATAAGTGTTTGAATCAATCAACAGACCTTAGATTGTAAAAAATATGTTAAACATATGAAAACACAATTTCAACACATGAAATTGTTTTTCAAAGGTATTCATTCACAAGTGTTTCAATCAATTAATAGACTAAGATTGTAAAAGAGATATTAAACATATGAAAACAAAATTTTAACACATGAAATTGGTTTTCAAAGATATTCATTCATAAGTGTTTTCAATCAATTAATAGCGAAAAGAACAAGTTGCAAACATTTAGTTAAGTAATAATACGCTTGTTTTCGGTAGTTAAGATGCTTTTAAACTATTATTATACAGAACATTCACTTTCTTATAGTTTCCTAGGTTATAAAACCTTAGATTGTAAATGAAAGAAGTATTAAACGTATCATTTTAACACATGAAATTGTTTTTCAAAGATATCATAAGTGCTTCAATCAATTAATAGACCTTAGATTGTAAAAGAAGTATTAAGCATATCAAAATACAATTTGAACACATGAAATGGTTTTTCAAAGGTCTCATCATAAGTGTTTGAATCAATCAACAGACCTTAGATTGTAAAAGAGATATTAAACATAAGAAAACACAATTTCAACAAATGAAATTGTTTTTCAAAGGTATTCATTCATAAGGGTTTCAATCAATTAATAGACTAAGATTGTAAAAGAGATATGAAACTTATCAAACCACAATTTTAACACATGAAATTGGTTTTCAAAGATATTCAATCATAAGTGTTTTCAATCAATTAATAGCGAAAAGAACAAGTTGCAAACATTTAGTTAAGTAATAAGACGCTTGTTTTCAGTAGTTAAGAAGATGTTTTTAAACTATTATTATACAGAACATTCACTTTCTTATAGTTTCCTAGGTTATAAAACCTTAGAATGTAAATGAAAGAAGTATTAAACGTATCATTTTAACACATGAAATTGTTTTTGAAAGATATCATAAGTGCTTCAATCAATTAATAGACCTTAGATTGTAAAAGAAGTATTAAGCATATCAAAATACAATTTGAACACATGAAATGGTTTTTCAATGGTATCATCATAAGTGTTTGAATCAATCAATAGATCTTAGATTGTAAAAACTATGTTAAACATATGAAAACACAATTTCAACACATGAAATTGTTTTTCAAAGGTATTCATTCATAAGTGTTTCGATCAATTAATAGACTCAGATTGTAAAAGAGATATTAAACATATCAAAACACAATTTTAACACATGAAATTTGTTTTCAAAGATATTCATTCATAAGTGTTTTCAATCAATTAATAGCGAAAAGAACAAGTTGCAAACATTTAGTTAAGTAATAATACGCTTGTTTTCGGTAGTTAAGATACTTTTAAACTATTATTATACAGAACATTCACTTTCTTATAGTTTCCTAGGTAATAAAACCTTAGATTGTAAATGAAAGAAGTATTAAACGTATGATTTTAACACATGAAATTGTTTTTCAAAGATATCATAAGTGCTTCAATCAATTAATAGACCTTAGATTGTAAAAGAAGTATTAAACATATCAAAACACAATTTGAACACATGAAATGGTTTTAAAAAAGGTATCATCATAAGTGTTTGAATCAATCAATAGACCTTAGATTGTAAAAACTATGTTAAACATATGAAAACACAATTTCAACACATGAAATTGTTTTTCAAAGGTATTCATTCATAAGTGTTTCGATCAATTAATAGACTCAGATTGTAAAAGAGATATTAAACATATCAAAACACAATTTTAACACATGAAATTGGTTTTCAAAGATATTCATTCATAAGTGTTTTCAATCAATTAATAGCGAAAAGAACAAGTTGCAAACATTTAGTTAAGTAATAATACGCTTGTTTTCGGTAGTTAAGATACTTTTAAACTATTATTATACAGAACATTCACTTTCTTATAGTTTCCTAGGTAATAAAACCTTAGATTGTAAATGAAAGAAGTATTAAACGTATGATTTTAACACATGAAATTGTTTTTCAAAGATATCATAAATGCTTCAATCAATTAATAGACCTTAGATTGTAAAAGAAGTATTAAGCATATCAAAACACAATTTGAACACATGAAATGGTTTTAAAAAAGGTATCATCATAAGTGTTTGAATCAATCAACAGACCTTAGATTGTAAAAACTATGTTAAACATATGAAAACACAATTTCAACACATGAAATTGTTTTTCAAAGGTATTCATTCACAAGTGTTTCAATCAATTAATAGACTCAGATTGTAAAAGAGATATTAAACATATCAAAACACAATTTTAACACATGAAATTGGTTTTCAAAGATATTCATTCATAAGTGTTTTCAATCAATTAATAGCGAAAAGAACAAGTTGCAAACATTTAGTTAAGTAATAATACGCTTGTTTTCGGTAGTTAAGATGCTTTTAAACTATTATTATACAGAACATTCACTTTCTTATAGTTTCCTAGGTAATAAAACCTTAGATTGTAAATGAAAGAAGTATTAAACGTATCATTTTAACACATGAAATTGTTTTACAAAGATATCATAAGTGCTTCAATCAATTAATAGACCTTAGATTGTAAAAGAAGTATTAAGCATATCAAAACACAATTTGAACACATGAAATGGTTTTAAAAAAGGTATCATCATAAGTGTTTGAATCAATCAATAGACCTTAGATTGTAAAAACTATGTTAAACATATGAAAACACAATTTCAACACATGAAATTGTTTTTCAAAGGTATTCATTCATAAGTGTTTCGATCAATTAATAGACTCAGATTGTAAAAGAGATATTAAACATATCAAAACACAATTTTAACACATGAAATTGGTTTTCAAAGATATTCATTCATAAGTGTTTTCAATCAATTAATAGCGAAAAGAACAAGTTGCAAACATTTAGTTAAGTAATAATACGCTTGTTTTCGGTAGTTAAGATACTTTTAAACTATTATTATACAGAAAATTCACTTTCTTATAGTTTCCTAGGTAATAAAACCTTAGATTGTAAATGAAAGAAGTATTAAACGTATCATTTTAACACATGAAATTGTTTTACAAAGATATCATAAGTGCTTCAATCAATTAATAGACCTTATATTGTAAAAGAAGTATTAAGCATATCAAAACACAATTTGAACACATGAAATGGTTTTAAAAAAGGTATCATCAGAAGAGTTTGAATCAATCAATAGACCTTAGATTGTAAAAACTATGTTAAACATATGAAAACACAATTTCAACACATGAAATTGTTTTTCAAAGGTATTCATTCATAAGTGTTTCGATCAATTAATAGACTCAGATTGTAAAAGAGATATTAAACATATCAAAACACAATTTTAACACATGAAATTGGTTTTCAAAGATATTCATTCATAAGTGTTTTCAATCAATTAATAGCGAAAAGAACAAGTTGCAAACATTTAGTTAAGTAATAATACGCTTGTTTTCGGTAGTTAAGATGCTTTTAAACTATTATTATACAGAACATTCACTTTCTTATAGTTTCCTAGGTTATAAAACCTTAGATTGTAAATGAAAGAAGTATTAAACGTATCATTTTAACACATGAAATTGTTTTTCAAAGATATCATAAGTGCTTCAATCAATTAATAGACCTTAGATTGTAAAAGAAGTATTAAGCATATCAAATTACAATTTGAACACACGAAATGGTTTTAAAAAAGGTATCATCATAAGTGTTTGAATCAATCAACAGACCTTAGATTGTAAAAACTATGTTAAACATATGAAAACACAATTTCAACACATGAAATTGTTTTTCAAAGGTATTCATTCACAAGTGTTCCAATCAATTAATAGACTCAGATTGTAAAAGAGATATTAAACATATCAAAACACAATTTTAACACATGAAATTGGTTTTCAAAGATATTCATTCATAAGTGTTTTCAATCAATTAATAGCGAAAAGAACAAGTTCAAACATTTAGTTAAGTAATAATACGCTTGTTTTCGGTAGTTAAGATGCTTTTAAACTATTACTATACAGAACATTCACTTTCTTATAGTTTCATAGGTTATAAAACCTTAGATTGTAAATGAAAGAAGCATTAAACGTATCATTTTAACACATGAAATTGTTTTTCAAAGATATCATAAGTGCTTCAATCAATTAATAGACCTTAGATTGTAAAAGAAGTATTAAGCATATCAAAACACAATTTGAACACAGGAAATGGTTTTAAAAAAGGTATCATCATAAGAGTTTGAATCAATCAATAGACCTTAGATTGTAAAAACTATGTTAAACATATGAAAACACAATTTCAACACATGAAATTGTTTTTCAAAGGTATTCATTCATAAGTGTTTCGATCAATTAATAGACTCAGATTGTAAAAGAGATATTAAACATATCAAAACACAATTTTAACACATGAAATTGGTTTTCAAAGATATTCATTCATAAGTGTTTTCAATCAATTAATAGCGAAAAGAACAAGTTGCAAACATTTAGTTAAGTAATAATACGCTTGTTTTCGGTAGTTAAGATGCTTTTAAACTATTATTATACAGAACATTCACTTTCTTATAGTTTCCTAGGTTATAAAACCTTAGATTGTAAATGAAAGAAGTATTAAACGTATCATTTTAACACATGAAATTGTTTTTCAAAGATATCATAAGTGCTTCAATCAATTAATAGACCTTAGATTGTAAAAGAAGTATTAAGCATATCAAAACACAATTTGAACACAGGAAATGGTTTTAAAAAAGGTATCATCATAAGAGTTTGAATCAATCAATAGACCTTAGATTGTAAAAACTATGTTAAACATATGAAAACACAATTTCAACACATGAAATTGTTTTTCAAAGGTTTTCATTCATAAGTGTTTCGATCAATTAATAGACTCAGATTGTAAAAGAGATATTAAACATATCAAAACACAATTTTAACACATGAAATTGGTTTTCAAAGATATGCATTCATAAGTGTTTTCAATCAATTAATAGCGAAAAGAACAAGTTCAAACATTTAGTTAAGTAATAATACGCTTGTTTTCGGTAGTTAAGATGCTTTTAAACTATTATTATACAGAACATTCACTTTCTTATAGTTTCCTAGGTTATAAAACCTTAGATTGTAAATGAAAGAAGTATTAAACGTATCATTTTAACACATGAAATTGTTTTTCAAAGATATCATAAGTGCTTCAATCAATTAATAGACCTTAGATTGTAAAAGAAGTATTAAGCATATCAAAACACAATTTGAACAAAGGAAATGGTTTTAAAAAAGGTATCATCATAAGAGTTTGAATCAATCAATAGACCTTAGATTGTAAAAACTATGTTAAACATATGAAAACACAATTTCAACACATGAAATTGTTTTTCAAAGGTATTCATTCATAAGTGTTCCAATCAATTAATAGACTCAGATTGTAAAAGAGATATTAAACATATCAAAACACAATTTTAACACATGAAATTGGTTTTCAAAGATATTCATTCATAAGTGTTTTCAATCAATTAATAGCGAAAAGAACAAGTTGCAAACATTTAGTAAAGTAATAATACGCTTGTTTTCGGTAGTTAAGATACTTTTAAACTATTATTATACAGAACATTCACTTTCTTATAGTTTCCTAGGTTATAAAACCTTAGATTGTAAATGAAAGAAGTATTAAACGTATCATTTTAACACATGAAATTGTTTTTCAAAGATATCATAAGTGCTTCAATCAATTAACAAACCTTAGATTCTAAAAGAAGTATTAAGCATATCAAAACACAATTTGAACACAGGAAATGGTTTTAAAAAAGGTATCATCATAAGAGTTTGAATCAATCAATAGACCTTAGATTGTAAAAAATATGTTAAACATATGAAAACACAATATCAACACATGAAATTGTTTTTCAAAGGTATTCATTCATAAGTGTTTCAATCAATTAATAGACTCAGATTGTAAAAGAGATATTAAACATATCAAAACACAATTTTAACACATGAAATTGGTTTTCAAAGATATTCATTCATAAGTGTTTTCAATTAATTAATAGCGAAAAGAACAAGTTGCAAACATTTAGTTAAGTAATAATACGCTTGTTTTCGGTAGTTAAGATGGTTTTAAACTATTATTATACAGAACATTCACTTTCTTATAGTTTCCTAGGTTATAAAACCTTAGATTGTAAATGAAAGAAGTATTAAACGTATCATTTTAACACAAAATTGTTTTTCAAAGATATCATAAGTGCTTCAATCAATTAATAGACCTTAGATTGTAAAAGAAGTATTAAGCATATCAAAACACAATTTGAACACATGAAATGGTTTTAAAAAAGGTATCATCATAAGTGTTTGAATCAATCAACAGACCTTAGATTGTAAAAACTATGTTAAACATATGAAAACACAATTTCAACACATGAAATTGTTTTTCAAAGGTATTCATTCACAAGTGTTTCAAGTGTTTCGATCAATTAATAGACTCAGATTGTAAAAGAGATATTAAACATATCAAAACACAATTTTAACACATGAAATTGGTTTTCAAAGATATTCATTCATAAGTATTTTCAATCAATTAATAGCGAAAAGAACAAGTTGCAAACATTTAGTTAAGTAATAATACGCTTGTTTTCGGTAGTTAAGATACTTTTAAACTATTATTATACAGAACATTCACTTTCTTATAGTTTCCTAGGTTATAAAACCTTAGATTGTAAATGAAAGAAGTATTAAACGTATCATTTTAACACATGAAATTGTTTTTCAAAGATATCATAAGTGCTTCAATCAATTAATAGACCTTATATTGTAAAAGAAGTATTAAGCATATCAAAACACAATTTGAACACATGAAATGGTTTTAAAAAAGGTATCATCATAAGAGTTTGAATCAATCAATAGACCTTAGATTGTAAAAACTATGTTAAACATATGAAAACACAATTTCAACACATGAAATTGTTTTTCAAAGGTATTCATTCATAAGTGTTCCAATCAATTAATAGACTCAGATTGTAAAAGAGATATTAAACATATCAAAACACAATTTTAACACATGAAATTGGTTTTCAAAGATATTCATTCATAAGTGTTTTCAATCAATTAATAGCGAAAAGAACAAGTTGCAAACATTTAGTAAAGTAATAATACGCTTGTTTTCGGTAGTTAAGATACTTTTAAACTATTATTATACAGAACATTCACTTTCTTATAGTTTCCTAGGTTATAAAACCTTAGATTGTAAATGAAAGAAGTATTAAACGTATCATTTTAACACATGTAATTGTTTTTCAAAGATATCATAAGTGCTTCAATCAATTAATAGACCTTAGATTGTAAAAGAAGTATGAAGCATATCCAAATACAATTTGAACACATGAAATGATTTTTCAAAGGTATCATCATAAGTGTTTGAATCAATCAATAGACCTTAGATTGTAAAAAATATGTTAAACATATGAAAACACAATTTCAACACAATTTCAACACAAGAAATTGTTTTTCAAAGGTATTCATTCACAAGTGTTTCAATCAATTAATAGACTAAGATTGTAAAAGAGATATTAAACATATCAAAACACAATTTTAACACATGAAATTGGTTTTCAAAGATATTCATTCACAAGTGTTTTCAATCAATTAATAGCGAAAAGAACAAGTTGCAAACATTTAGTTAAGTAATTGTTTTCAGCAGTTAAGATGCTTTTAAACTATTATTATTATACAGAACATAACATTCACTTTCTTATAGTTTCCTAGGTAATAAAACCTTAGATTGTAAATGAAAGAAGTATTAAACGTATCATTTTAACACATGAAATTGTTTTTCAAAGATATCATAAGTGCTTCAATCAATTAACAGACCTTAGATTGTAAAAGAAGTATTAAGCATATCAAAACACAATTTGAACACATGAAATGGTTTTAAAAAAGGTATCATAATAAGTGTTTGAATCAATCAATAGACCTTAGATTGTAAAAAATATGTTTCAACATATGAAAACACAATTTCAACACATGAAATTGTTTTTCAAAGGTATTCATTCACAAGTGTTTCATTCAATTAATAGACTAAGATTGTAAAAGAGATATTGAACATATCAAAACGTAATTTTAACACATGAAATTGGTTTTCAAAGATATTCATTCATAAGTGTTTTCAATCAATTAATAGCGAAAAGAACAAGTTGCAAACATTTAGTTAAGTAATAATACGCTTGTTTTCGGTAGTTAAGATACTTTTAAACTATTATTATACAGAACATTCACTTTCTTATAGTTTCCTAGGTAATAAAACCTTAGATTGTAAATGAAAGAAGTATTAAACGTATCATTTTAACACATGAAATTGTTTTTCAAAGATATCATAAGTGCTTCAATCAATGAACAGACCTTAGATTGTAAAAGAAGTATTAAGCATATCAAAACACAATTTGAACACATGAAATGGTTTTAAAAAAGGTATCATCATAAGTGTTTGAATCAATCAATAGACCTTAGATTGTAAAAAATATGTTAAACATATGAAAACACAATATCAACACATGAAATTGTTTTTCAAAGGTATTCATTCATAAGTGTTTCAATCAATTAATAGACTCAGATTGTAAAAGAGATATTAAACATATCAAAACACAATTTTAACACATGAAATTGGTTTTCAAAGATATTCATTCATAAGTGTTTTCAATTAATTAATAGCGAAAAAAACAAGTTGCAAACATTTAGTTAAGTAATAATACGCTTGTTTTCGGTAGTTAAGATGCTTTTAAACTATTATTATACAGAACATTCACTTTCTTATAGTTTCCTAGGTTATAAAACCTTAGATTGTAACTGAAAGAAGTATTAAACGTATCATTTTAACACATGAAATTGTTTTTCAAAGATATCATAAGTGCTTCAATCAATTAATAGACCTTAGATTGTAAAAGAAGTATTAAGCATATCAAAATACAATTTGAACACATGAAATGGTTTTTCAAAGGTATCATCATAAGTGTTTCAATCAATCAACAGACCTTAGATTGTAAAAAATATGTTTCAACATATGAAAACACAATATCAACACATGAAATTGTTTTTCAAAGGTATTCATTCACAAGTGTTTCATTCAATTAATAGACTAAGATTGTAAAAGAGATATTGAACATATCAAAACGTAATTTTAACACATGAAATTGGTTTTCAAAGATATTCATTCATAAGTGTTTTCAATCAATAAATAGCGAAAAGAACATGTTGCAAACATTTAGTTAAGTAATAATACGCTTGTTTTCGGTAGTTAAGATGCTTTTAAACTATTATTATACAGAACATTCACTTTCTTATAGTTTCCTAGGTTATAAAACCTTAGATTGTAAATGAAAGAAGTATTAAAAGTATCATTTTAACACATGAAATTGTTTTTCAAAGATATCATAAGTGCTTCAATCAATTAATAGACCTTAGATTCTAAAAGAAGTATTAAGCATATCAAAATACAATTTGAACACATGAAATGGTTTTTCAAAGGTATCATCATAAGTGTTTGAATCAATCAATAGACCTTAGATTGTAAAAAATATGTTTCAACATATGAAAACACAATTTCAACACATGAAATTGTTTTTCAAAGGTATTCATTCACAAGTGTTTCATTCAATTAATAGACTAAGATTGTAAAAGAGATATTGAACATATCAAAACACAATTTTAACACATGAAATTGGTTTTCAAAGATATTAATTCATAAGTGTTTTCAATCAATTAATAGCGAAAAGAACAAGTTGCAAACATTTAGTTAAGTAATAATACGCTTGTTTTCGGTAGTTAAGATACTTTTAAACTATTATTATACAGAACATTCACTTTCTTATAGTTTCCTAGGTAATAAAACCTTAGATTGTAAATGAAAGAAGTATTAAACGTATCATTTTAACACATGAAATTGTTTTTCAAAGATATCATAAGTGCTTCAATCAATGAACAGACCTTAGATTGTAAAAGATGTATTAAGCATATCAAAACACAATTTGAACACATGAAATGGTTTTAAAAAGGTATCATCATAAGTGTTTGAATCAATCAATAGACCTTAGATTGTAAAAAATATGTTAAACATATGAAAACACAATATCAACACATGAAATTGTTTTTCAAAGGTATTCATTCATAAGTGTTTCAATCAATTAATAGACTCAGATTGTAAAAGAGATATTAAACATATCAAAACACAATTTTAACACATGAAATTGGTTTTCAAAGATATTCATTCATAAGTGTTTTCAATTAATTAATAGCGAAAAGAACAAGTTGCAAACATTTAGTTAAGTAATAATACGCTTGTTTTCGGTAGTTAAGATGCTTTTAAACTATTATTATACAGAACATTCACTTTCTTATAGTTTCCTAGGTTATAAAACCTTAGATTGTAACTGAAAGAAGTATTAAACGTATCATTTTAACACATGAAATTGTTTTTCAAAGATATCATAAGTGCTTCAATCAATTAATAGACCTTAGATTGTAAAAGAAGTATTAAGCATATCAAAACACAATTTGAACACAGGAAATGGTTTTAAAAAAGGTATCATCATAAGAGTTTGAATCAATCAATAGACCTTAGATTGTAAAAACTATGTTAAACATATGAAAACACAATTTCAACACATGAAATTGTTTTTCAAAGGTATTCATTCATAAGTGTTCCAATCAATTAATAGACTCAGATTGTAAAAGAGATATTAAACATATCAAAACACAATTTTAACACATGAAATTGGTTTTCAAAGATATTCATTCATAAGTGTTTTCAATCAATTAATAGCGAAAAGAACAAGTTGCAAACATTTAGTAAAGTAATAATACGCTTGTTTTCGGTAGTTAAGATACTTTTAAACTATTATTATACAGAACATTCACTTTCTTATAGTTTCCTAGGTTATAAAACCTTAGATTGTAAATGAAAGAAGTATTAAACGTATCATTTTAACACATGAAATTGTTTTTCAAAGATATCATAAGTGCTTCAATCAATTAACAAACCTTAGATTCTAAAAGAAGTATTAAGCATATCAAAACACAATTTGAACACATGAAATGGTTTTAAAAAAGGTATCATCATAAGTGTTTGAATCAATCAATAGACCTTAGATTGTAAAAAATATGTTAAACATATGAAAACACAATATCAACACATGAAATTGTTTTTCAAAGGTATTCATTCATAAGTGTTTCAATCAATTAATAGACTCAGATTGTAAAAGAGATATTAAACATATCAAAACACAATTTTAACACATGAAATTGGTTTTCAAAGATATTCATTCATAAGTGTTTTCAATTAATTAATAGCGAAAAGAACAAGTTGCAAACATTTAGTTAAGTAATAATACGCTTGTTTTCGGTAGTTAAGATGGTTTTAAACTATTATTATACAGAACATTCACTTTCTTATAGTTTCCTAGGTTATAAAACCTTAGATTGTAAATGAAAGAAGTATTAAACGTATCATTTTAACACAAAATTGTTTTTCAAAGATATCATAAGTGCTTCAATCAATTAATAGACATTAGATTGTAAAAGAAGTATTAAGCATATCAAAACACAATTTGAACACATGAAATGGTTTTAAAAAAGGTATCATCATAAGTGTTTGAATCAATCAACAGACCTTAGATTGTAAAAACTATGTTAAACATATGAAAACACAATTTCAACACATGAAATTGTTTTTCAAAGGTATTCATTCACAAGTGTTTCAATCAATTAATAGACTCAGATTGTAAAAGAGATATTAAACATATCAAAACACAATTTTAACACATGAAATTGGTTTTCAAAGATATTCATTCATAAGTGTTTTCAATCAATTAATAGCGAAAAGAACAAGTTGCAAACATTTAGTTAAGTAATAATACGCTTGTTTTCGGTAGTTAAGATACTTTTAAACTATTATTATACAGAACATTCACTTTCTTATAGTTTCCTAGGTAATAAAACCTTAGATTGTAAATCAAAGAAGTATTAAACGTATGATTTTAACAGATGAAATTGTTTTTCAAAGATATCATAAGTGCTTCAATCAATTAATAGACCTTAGATTGTAAAAGAAGTATTAAGCATATCAAAACACAATTTGAACACATGAAATGGTTTTAAAAAAGGTATCATCATAAGTGTTTGAATCAATCAACAGACCTTAGATTGTAAAAACTATGTTAAACATATGAAAACACAATTTCAACACATGAAATTGTTTTTCAAAGGTATTCATTCACAAGTGTTTCGATCAATTAATAGACTCAGATTGTAAAAGAGATATTAAACATATCAAAACACAATTTTAACACATGAAATTGGTTTTCAAAGATATTCATTCATAAGTGTTTTCAATCAATTAATAGCGAAAAGAACAAGTTGCAAACATTTAGTTAAGTAATAATACGCTTGTTTTCGGTAGTTAAGATACTTTTAAACTATTATTATACAGAACATTCACTTTCTTATAGTTTCCTAGGTTATAAAACCTTAGATTGTAAATGAAAGAAGTATTAAACGTATCATTTTAACACATGAAATTGTTTTTCAAAGATATCATAAGTGCTTCAATCAATTAATAGACCTTATATTGTAAAAGAAGTATTAAGCATATCAAAACACAATTTGAACACATGAAATGGTTTTAAAAAAGGTATCATCATAAGAGTTTGAATCAATCAATAGACCTTAGATTGTAAAAACTATGTTAAACATATGAAAACACAATTTCAACACATGAAATTGTTTTTCAAAGGTATTCATTCATAAGTGTTCCAATCAATTAATAGACTCAGATTGTAAAAGAGATATTAAACATATCAAAACACAATTTTAACACATGAAATTGGTTTTCAAAGATATTCATTCATAAGTGTTTTCAATCAATTAATAGCGAAAAGAACAAGTTGCAAACATTTAGTAAAGTAATAATACGCTTGTTTTCGGTAGTTAAGATACTTTTAAACTACTATTATACAGAACATTCACTTTCTTATAGTTTCCTAGGTTATAAAACCTTAGATTGTAAATGAAAGAAGTATTAAACGTATCATTTTAACACATGAAATTGTTTTTCAAAGATATCATAAGTGCTTCAATCAATTAATAGACCTTAGATTGTAAAAGAAGTATGAAGCATATCCAAATACAATTTGAACACATGAAATGATTTTTCAAAGGTATCATCATAAGTGTTTGAATCAATCAATAGACCTTAGATTGTAAAAAATATGTTAAACATATGAAAACACAATTTCAACACAAGAAATTGTTTTTCAAAGGTATTCATTCACAAGTGTTTCAATCAATTAATAGACTAAGATTGTAAAAGAGATATTAAACATATCAAAACACAATTTTAACACATGAAATTGGTTTTCAAAGATATTCATTCACAAGTGTTTTCAATCAATTAATAGCGAAAAGAACAAGTTGCAAACATTTAGTTAAGTAATTGTTTTCAGCAGTTAAGATGCTTTTAAACTATTATTATTATACAGAACATAACATTCACTTTCTTATAGTTTCCTAGGTAATAAAACCTTAGATTGTAAATGAAAGAAGTATTAAACGTATCATTTTAACACATGAAATTGTTTTTCAAAGATATCATAAGTGCTTCAATCAATTAACAGACCTTAGATTGTAAAAGAAGTATTAAGCATATCAAAACACAATTTGAACACATGAAATGGTTTTAAAAAAGGTATCATCATAAGTGTTTGAATCAATCAATAGACCTTAGATTGTAAAAAATATGTTTCAACATATGAAAACACAATTTCAACACATGAAATTGTTTTTCAAAGGTATTCATTCACAAGTGTTTCATTCAATTAATAGACTAAGATTGTAAAAGAGATATTGAACATATCAAAACGTAATTTTAACACATGAAATTGGTTTTCAAAGATATTCATTCATAAGTGTTTTCAATCAATTAATAGCGAAAAGAACAAGTTGCAAACATTTAGTTAAGTAATAATACGCTTGTTTTCGGTAGTTAAGATACTTTTAAACTATTATTATACAGAACATTCACTTTCTTATAGTTTCCTAGGTAATAAAACCTTAGATTGTAAATGAAAGAAGTATTAAACGTATCATTTTAACACATGAAATTGTTTTTCAAAGATATCATAAGTGCTTCAATCAATGAACAGACCTTAGATTGTAAAAGAAGTATTAAGCATATCAAAACACAATTTGAACACATGAAATGGTTTTAAAAAAGGTATCATCATAAGTGTTTGAATCAATCAATAGACCTTAGATTGTAAAAAATATGTTAAACATATGAAAACACAATATCAACACATGAAATTGTTTTTCAAAGGTATTCATTCATAAGTGTTTCAATCAATTAATAGACTCAGATTGTAAAAGAGATATTAAACATATCAAAACACAATTTTAACACATGAAATTGGTTTTCAAAGATATTCATTCATAAGTGTTTTCAATTAATTAATAGCGAAAAAAACAAGTTGCAAACATTTAGTTAAGTAATAATACGCTTGTTTTCGGTAGTTAAGATGCTTTTAAACTATTATTATACAGAACATTCACTTTCTTATAGTTTCCTAGGTTATAAAACCTTAGATTGTAACTGAAAGAAGTATTAAACGTATCATTTTAACACATGAAATTGTTTTTCAAAGATATCATAAGTGCTTCAATCAATTAATAGACCTTAGATTGTAAAAGAAGTATTAAGCATATCAAAATACAATTTGAACACATGAAATGGTTTTTCAAAGGTATCATCATAAGTGTTTCAATCAATCAACAGACCTTAGATTGTAAAAAATATGTTTCAACATATGAAAACACAATATCAACACATGAAATTGTTTTTCAAAGGTATTCATTCACAAGTGTTTCATTCAATTAATAGACTAAGATTGTAAAAGAGATATTGAACATATCAAAACGTAATTTTAACACATGAAATTGGTTTTCAAAGATATTCATTCATAAGTGTTTTCAATCAATAAATAGCGAAAAGAACATGTTGCAAACATTTAGTTAAGTAATAATACGCTTGTTTTCGGTAGTTAAGATGCTTTTAAACTATTATTATACAGAACATTCACTTTCTTATAGTTTCCTAGGTTATAAAACCTTAGATTGTAAATGAAAGAAGTATTAAAAGTATCATTTTAACACATGAAATTGTTTTTCAAAGATATCATAAGTGCTTCAATCAATTAATAGACCTTAGATTCTAAAAGAAGTATTAAGCATATCAAAATACAATTTGAACACATGAAATGGTTTTTCAAAGGTATCATCATAAGTGTTTGAATCAATCAATAGACCTTAGATTGTAAAAAATATGTTTCAACATATGAAAACACAATTTCAACACATGAAATTGTTTTTCAAAGGTATTCATTCACAAGTGTTTCATTCAATTAATAGACTAAGATTGTAAAAGAGATATTGAACATATCAAAACACAATTTTAACACATGAAATTGGTTTTCAAAGATATTAATTCATAAGTGTTTTCAATCAATTAATAGCGAAAAGAACAAGTTGCAAACATTTAGTTAAGTAATAATACGCTTGTTTTCGGTAGTTAAGATACTTTTAAACTATTATTATACAGAACATTCACTTTCTTATAGTTTCCTAGGTAATAAAACCTTAGATTGTAAATGAAAGAAGTATTAAACGTATCATTTTAACACATGAAATTGTTTTTCAAAGATATCATAAGTGCTTCAATCAATGAACAGACCTTAGATTGTAAAAGAAGTATTAAGCATATCAAAACACAATTTGAACACATGAAATGGTTTTAAAAAAGGTATCATCATAAGTGTTTGAATCAATCAATAGACCTTAGATTGTAAAAAATATGTTAAACATATGAAAACACAATATCAACACATGAAATTGTTTTTCAAAGGTATTCATTCATAAGTGTTTCAATCAATTAATAGACTCAGATTGTAAAAGAGATATTAAACATATCAAAACACAATTTTAACACATGAAATTGGTTTTCAAAGATATTCATTCATAAGTGTTTTCAATTAATTAATAGCGAAAAGAACAAGTTGCAAACATTTAGTTAAGTAATAATACGCTTGTTTTCGGTAGTTAAGATGCTTTTAAACTACTATTATACAGAACATTCACTTTCTTATAGTTTCCTAGGTTATAAAACCTTAGATTGTAAATGAAAGAAGTATTAAACGTATCATTTTAACACATGAAATTGTTTTTCAAAGATATCATAAGTGCTTCAATCAATTAATAGACCTTAGATTGTAAAAGAAGTATGAAGCATATCCAAATACAATTTGAACACATGAAATGATTTTTCAAAGGTATCATCATAAGTGTTTGAATCAATCAATAGACCTTAGATTGTAAAAAATATGTTAAACATATGAAAACACAATTTCAACACAAGAAATTGTTTTTCAAAGGTATTCATTCACAAGTGTTTCAATCAATTAATAGACTAAGATTGTAAAAGAGATATTAAACATATCAAAACACAATTTTAACACATGAAATTGGTTTTCAAAGATATTCATTCACAAGTGTTTTCAATCAATTAATAGCGAAAAGAACAAGTTGCAAACATTTAGTTAAGTAATTGTTTTCAGCAGTTAAGATGCTTTTAAACTATTATTATTATACAGAACATAACATTCACTTTCTTATAGTTTCCTAGGTAATAAAACCTTAGATTGTAAATGAAAGAAGTATTAAACGTATCATTTTAACACATGAAATTGTTTTTCAAAGATATCATAAGTGCTTCAATCAATTAACAGACCTTAGATTGTAAAAGAAGTATTAAGCATATCAAAACACAATTTGAACACATGAAATGGTTTTAAAAAAGGTATCATCATAAGTGTTTGAATCAATCAATAGACCTTAGATTGTAAAAAATATGTTTCAACATATGAAAACACAATTTCAACACATGAAATTGTTTTTCAAAGGTATTCATTCACAAGTGTTTCATTCAATTAATAGACTAAGATTGTAAAAGAGATATTGAACATATCAAAACGTAATTTTAACACATGAAATTGGTTTTCAAAGATATTCATTCATAAGTGTTTTCAATCAATTAATAGCGAAAAGAACAAGTTGCAAACATTTAGTTAAGTAATAATACGCTTGTTTTCGGTAGTTAAGATACTTTTAAACTATTATTATACAGAACATTCACTTTCTTATAGTTTCCTAGGTAATAAAACCTTAGATTGTAAATGAAAGAAGTATTAAACGTATCATTTTAACACATGAAATTGTTTTTCAAAGATATCATAAGTGCTTCAATCAATGAACAGACCTTAGATTGTAAAAGAAGTATTAAGCATATCAAAACACAATTTGAACACATGAAATGGTTTTAAAAAAGGTATCATCATAAGTGTTTGAATCAATCAATAGACCTTAGATTGTAAAAAATATGTTAAACATATGAAAACACAATATCAACACATGAAATTGTTTTTCAAAGGTATTCATTCATAAGTGTTTCAATCAATTAATAGACTCAGATTGTAAAAGAGATATTAAACATATCAAAACACAATTTTAACACATGAAATTGGTTTTCAAAGATATTCATTCATAAGTGTTTTCAATTAATTAATAGCGAAAAAAACAAGTTGCAAACATTTAGTTAAGTAATAATACGCTTGTTTTCGGTAGTTAAGATGCTTTTAAACTATTATTATACAGAACATTCACTTTCTTATAGTTTCCTAGGTTATAAAACCTTAGATTGTAACTGAAAGAAGTATTAAACGTATCATTTTAACACATGAAATTGTTTTTCAAAGATATCATAAGTGCTTCAATCAATTAATAGACCTTAGATTGTAAAAGAAGTATTAAGCATATCAAAATACAATTTGAACACATGAAATGGTTTTTCAAAGGTATCATCATAAGTGTTTCAATCAATCAACAGACCTTAGATTGTAAAAAATATGTTTCAACATATGAAAACACAATATCAACACATGAAATTGTTTTTCAAAGGTATTCATTCACAAGTGTTTCATTCAATTAATAGACTAAGATTGTAAAAGAGATATTGAACATATCAAAACGTAATTTTAACACATGAAATTGGTTTTCAAAGATATTCATTCATAAGTGTTTTCAATCAATAAATAGCGAAAAGAACATGTTGCAAACATTTAGTTAAGTAATAATACGCTTGTTTTCGGTAGTTAAGATGCTTTTAAACTATTATTATACAGAACATTCACTTTCTTATAGTTTCCTAGGTTATAAAACCTTAGATTGTAAATGAAAGAAGTATTAAAAGTATCATTTTAACACATGAAATTGTTTTTCAAAGATATCATAAGTGCTTCAATCAATTAATAGACCTTAGATTCTAAAAGAAGTATTAAGCATATCAAAATACAATTTGAACACATGAAATGGTTTTTCAAAGGTATCATCATAAGTGTTTCAATCAATCAACAGACCTTAGATTGTAAAAAATATGTTTCAACATATGAAAACACAATATCAACACATGAAATTGTTTTTCAAAGGTATTCATTCACAAGTGTTTCATTCAATTAATAGACTAAGATTGTAAAAGAGATATTGAACATATCAAAACGTAATTTTAACACATGAAATTGGTTTTCAAAGATATTCATTCATAAGTGTTTTCAATCAATAAATAGCGAAAAGAACATGTTGCAAACATTTAGTTAAGTAATAATACGCTTGTTTTCGGTAGTTAAGATGCTTTTAAACTATTATTATACAGAACATTCACTTTCTTATAGTTTCCTAGGTTATAAAACCTTAGATTGTAAATGAAAGAAGTATTAAAAGTATCATTTTAACACATGAAATTGTTTTTCAAAGATATCATAAGTGCTTCAATCAATTAATAGACCTTAGATTCTAAAAGAAGTATTAAGCATATCAAAATACAATTTGAACACATGAAATGGTTTTTCAAAGGTATCATCATAAGTGTTTGAATCAATCAATAGACCTTAGATTGTAAAAAATATGTTTCAACATATGAAAACACAATTTCAACACATGAAATTGTTTTTCAAAGGTATTCATTCACAAGTGTTTCATTCAATTAATAGACTAAGATTGTAAAAGAGATATTGAACATATCAAAACACAATTTTAACACATGAAATTGGTTTTCAAAGATATTAATTCATAAGTGTTTTCAATCAATTAATAGCGAAAAGAACAAGTTGCAAACATTTAGTTAAGTAATAATACGCTTGTTTTCGGTAGTTAAGATACTTTTAAACTATTATTATACAGAACATTCACTTTCTTATAGTTTCCTAGGTAATAAAACCTTAGATTGTAAATGAAAGAAGTATTAAACGTATCATTTTAACACATGAAATTGTTTTTCAAAGATATCATAAGTGCTTCAATCAATGAACAGACCTTAGATTGTAAAAGAAGTATTAAGCATATCAAAACACAATTTGAACACATGAAATGGTTTTAAAAAAGGTATCATCATAAGTGTTTGAATCAATCAATAGACCTTAGATTGTAAAAAATATGTTAAACATATGAAAACACAATTTCAACACATGAAATTGTTTTTCAAAGGTATTCATTCATAAGTGTTCCAATCAATTAATAGACTCAGATTGTAAAAGAGATATTAAACATATCAAAACACAATTTTAACACATGAAATTGGTTTTCAAAGATATTCATTCATAAGTGTTTTCAATCAATTAATAGCGAAAAGAACAAGTTGCAAACATTTAGTTAAGTAATAATACGCTTGTTTTCGGTAGTTAAGATGCTTTTAAACTATTATTATACAGAACATTCACTTTCTTATAGTTTCCTAGGTTATAAAACCTTAGATTGTAAATGAAAGAAGTATTAAACGTATCATTTTAACACATGAAATTGTTTTTCAAAGATATCATAAGTGCTTCAATCAATTAATAGACCTTAGATTGTAAAAGAAGTATTAAGCATATCAAAACACAATTTGAACACAGGAAATGGTTTTAAAAAAGGTATCATCATAAGAGTTTGAATCAATCAATAGACTCAGATTGTAAAAGAGATATTAAACATATCAAAACACAATTTTAACACATGAAATTGGTTTTCAAAGATATTCATTCATAAGTGTTTTCAATCAATTAATAGCGAAAAGAACAAGTTGCAAACATTTAGTTAAGTAATAATACGCTTGTTTTCGGTAGTTAAGATACTTTTAAACTATTATTATACAGAACATTCACTTTCTTATAGTTTCCTAGGTTATAAAACCTTAGATTGTAAATGAAAGAAGTATTAAACGTATCATTTTAACACATGAAATTGTTTTTCAAAGATATCATAAGTGCTTCAATCAATTAATAGACCTTAGATTGTAAAAGAAGTATTAAGCATATCAAAACACAATTTGAACACACGAAATGGTTTTAAAAAAGGTATCATCATAAGTGTTTGAATCAATCAACAGACCTTAGATTGTAAAAACTATGTTAAACATATGAAAACACAATTTCAACACATGAAATTGTTTTTCAAAGGTATTCATTCACAAGTGTTCCAATCAATTAATAGACTCAGATTGTAAAAGAGATATTAAACATATCAAAACACAATTTTAACACATGAAATTGGTTTTCAAAGATATTCATTCATAAGTGTTTTCAATCAATTAATAGCGAAAAGAACAAGTTCAAACATTTAGTTAAGTAATAATACGCTTGTTTTCGGTAGTTAAGATGCTTTTAAACTATTACTATACAGAACATTCACTTTCTTATAGTTTCATAGGTTATAAAACCTTAGATTGTAAATGAAAGAAGCATTAAACGTATCATTTTAACACATGAAATTGTTTTTAAAGATATCATAAGTGCTTCAATCAATTAATAGACCTTAGATTGTAAAAGAAGTATTAAGCATATCAAAACACAATTTGAACACAGGAAATGGTTTTAAAAAAGGTATCATCATAAGAGTTTGAATCAATCAATAGACCTTAGATTGTAAAAACTATGTTAAACATATGAAAACACAATTTCAACACATGAAATTGTTTTTCAAAGGTATTCATTCATAAGTGTTTCGATCAATTAATAGACTCAGATTGTAAAAGAGATATTAAACATATCAAAACACAATTTTAACACATGAAATTGGTTTTCAAAGATATTCATTCATAAGTGTTTTCAATCAATTAATAGCGAAAAGAACAAGTTGCAAACATTTAGTTAAGTAATAATACGCTTGTTTTCGGTAGTTAAGATGCTTTTAAACTATTATTATACAGAACATTCACTTTCTTATAGTTTCCTAGGTTATAAAACCTTAGATTGTAAATGAAAGAAGTATTAAACGTATCATTTTAACACATGAAATTGTTTTTCAAAGATATCATAAGTGCTTCAATCAATTAATAGACCTTAGATTGTAAAAGAAGTATTAAGCATATCAAAACACAATTTGAACACAGGAAATGGTTTTAAAAAAGGTATCATCATAAGAGTTTGAATCAATCAATAGACCTTAGATTGTAAAAACTATGTTAAACATATGAAAACACAATTTCAACACATGAAATTGTTTTTCAAAGGTTTTCATTCATAAGTGTTTCGATCAATTAATAGACTCAGATTGTAAAAGAGATATTAAACATATCAAAACACAATTTTAACACATGAAATTGGTTTTCAAAGATATGCATTCATAAGTGTTTTCAATCAATTAATAGCGAAAAGAACAAGTTCAAACATTTAGTTAAGTAATAATACGCTTGTTTTCGGTAGTTAAGATGCTTTTAAACTATTATTATACAGAACATTCACTTTCTTATAGTTTCCTAGGTTATAAAACCTTAGATTGTAAATGAAAGAAGTATTAAACGTATCATTTTAACACATGAAATTGTTTTTCAAAGATATCATAAGTGCTTCAATCAATTAATAGACCTTAGATTGTAAAAGAAGTATTAAGCATATCAAAACACAATTTGAACAAAGGAAATGGTTTTAAAAAAGGTATCATCATAAGAGTTTGAATCAATCAATAGACCTTAGATTGTAAAAACTATGTTAAACATATGAAAACACAATTTCAACACATGAAATTGTTTTTCAAAGGTATTCATTCATAAGTGTTCCAATCAATTAATAGACTCAGATTGTAAAAGAGATATTAAACATATCAAAACACAATTTTAACACATGAAATTGGTTTTCAAAGATATTCATTCATAAGTGTTTTCAATCAATTAATAGCGAAAAGAACAAGTTGCAAACATTTAGTAAAGTAATAATACGCTTGTTTTCGGTAGTTAAGATACTTTTAAACTATTATTATACAGAACATTCACTTTCTTATAGTTTCCTAGGTTATAAAACCTTAGATTGTAAATGAAAGAAGTATTAAACGTATCATTTTAACACATGAAATTGTTTTTCAAAGATATCATAAGTGCTTCAATCAATTAACAAACCTTAGATTCTAAAAGAAGTATTAAGCATATCAAAACACAATTTGAACACAGGAAATGGTTTTAAAAAAGGTATCATCATAAGAGTTTGAATCAATCAATAGACCTTAGATTGTAAAAAATATGTTAAACATATGAAAACACAATATCAACACATGAAATTGTTTTTCAAAGGTATTCATTCATAAGTGTTTCAATCAATTAATAGACTCAGATTGTAAAAGAGATATTAAACATATCAAAACACAATTTTAACACATGAAATTGGTTTTCAAAGATATTCATTCATAAGTGTTTTCAATTAATTAATAGCGAAAAGAACAAGTTGCAAACATTTAGTTAAGTAATAATACGCTTGTTTTCGGTAGTTAAGATGGTTTTAAACTATTATTATACAGAACATTCACTTTCTTATAGTTTCCTAGGTTATAAAACCTTAGATTGTAAATGAAAGAAGTATTAAACGTATCATTTTAACACAAAATTGTTTTTCAAAGATATCATAAGTGCTTCAATCAATTAATAGACCTTAGATTGTAAAAGAAGTATTAAGCATATCAAAACACAATTTGAACACATGAAATGGTTTTAAAAAAGGTATCATCATAAGTGTTTGAATCAATCAACAGACCTTAGATTGTAAAAACTATGTTAAACATATGAAAACACAATTTCAACACATGAAATTGTTTTTCAAAGGTATTCATTCACAAGTGTTTCAATCAATTAATAGACTCAGATTGTAAAAGAGATATTAAACATATCAAAACACAATTTTAACACATGAAATTGGTTTTCAAAGATATTCATTCATAAGTGTTTTCAATCAATTAATAGCGAAAAGAACAAGTTGCAAACATTTAGTTAAGTAATAATACGCTTGTTTTCGGTAGTTAAGATACTTTTAAACTATTATTATACAGAACATTCACTTTCTTATAGTTTCCTAGGTAATAAAACCTTAGATTGTAAATGAAAGAAGTATTAAACGTATGATTTTAACACATGAAATTGTTTTTCAAAGATATCATAAGTGCTTCAATCAATTAATAGACCTTAGATTGTAAAAGAAGTATTAAGCATATCAAAACACAATTTGAACACATGAAATGGTTTTAAAAAAGGTATCATCATAAGTGTTTGAATCAATCAACAGACCTTAGATTGTAAAAACTATGTTAAACATATGAAAACACAATTTCAACACATGAAATTGTTTTTCAAAGGTATTCATTCACAAGTGTTTCGATCAATTAATAGACTCAGATTGTAAAAGAGATATTAAACATATCAAAACACAATTTTAACACATGAAATTGGTTTTCAAAGATATTCATTCATAAGTATTTTCAATCAATTAATAGCGAAAAGAACAAGTTGCAAACATTTAGTTAAGTAATAATACGCTTGTTTTCGGTAGTTAAGATACTTTTAAACTATTATTATACAGAACATTCACTTTCTTATAGTTTCCTAGGTTATAAAACCTTAGATTGTAAATGAAAGAAGTATTAAACGTATCATTTTAACACATGAAATTGTTTTTCAAAGATATCATAAGTGCTTCAATCAATTAATAGACCTTATATTGTAAAAGAAGTATTAAGCATATCAAAACACAATTTGAACACATGAAATGGTTTTAAAAAAGGTATCATCATAAGAGTTTGAATCAATCAATAGACCTTAGATTGTAAAAACTATGTTAAACATATGAAAACACAATTTCAACACATGAAATTGTTTTTCAAAGGTATTCATTCATAAGTGTTCCAATCAATTAATAGACTCAGATTGTAAAAGAGATATTAAACATATCAAAACACAATTTTAACACATGAAATTGGTTTTCAAAGATATTCATTCATAAGTGTTTTCAATCAATTAATAGCGAAAAGAACAAGTTGCAAACATTTAGTAAAGTAATAATACGCTTGTTTTCGGTAGTTAAGATACTTTTAAACTATTATTATACAGAACATTCACTTTCTTATAGTTTCCTAGGTTATAAAACCTTAGATTGTAAATGAAAGAAGTATTAAACGTATCATTTTAACACATGTAATTGTTTTTCAAAGATATCATAAGTGCTTCAATCAATTAATAGACCTTAGATTGTAAAAGAAGTATGAAGCATATCCAAATACAATTTGAACACATGAAATGATTTTTCAAAGGTATCATCATAAGTGTTTGAATCAATCAATAGACCTTAGATTGTAAAAAATATGTTAAACATATGAAAACACAATTTCAACACAATTTCAACACAAGAAATTGTTTTTCAAAGGTATTCATTCACAAGTGTTTCAATCAATTAATAGACTAAGATTGTAAAAGAGATATTAAACATATCAAAACACAATTTTAACACATGAAATTGGTTTTCAAAGATATTCATTCACAAGTGTTTTCAATCAATTAATAGCGAAAAGAACAAGTTGCAAACATTTAGTTAAGTAATTGTTTTCAGCAGTTAAGATGCTTTTAAACTATTATTATTATACAGAACATAACATTCACTTTCTTATAGTTTCCTAGGTAATAAAACCTTAGATTGTAAATGAAAGAAGTATTAAACGTATCATTTTAACACATGAAATTGTTTTTCAAAGATATCATAAGTGCTTCAATCAATTAACAGACCTTAGATTGTAAAAGAAGTATTAAGCATATCAAAACACAATTTGAACACATGAAATGGTTTTAAAAAAGGTATCATAATAAGTGTTTGAATCAATCAATAGACCTTAGATTGTAAAAAATATGTTTCAACATATGAAAACACAATTTCAACACATGAAATTGTTTTTCAAAGGTATTCATTCACAAGTGTTTCATTCAATTAATAGACTAAGATTGTAAAAGAGATATTGAACATATCAAAACGTAATTTTAACACATGAAATTGGTTTTCAAAGATATTCATTCATAAGTGTTTTCAATCAATTAATAGCGAAAAGAACAAGTTGCAAACATTTAGTTAAGTAATAATACGCTTGTTTTCGGTAGTTAAGATACTTTTAAACTATTATTATACAGAACATTCACTTTCTTATAGTTTCCTAGGTAATAAAACCTTAGATTGTAAATGAAAGAAGTATTAAACGTATCATTTTAACACATGAAATTGTTTTTCAAAGATATCATAAGTGCTTCAATCAATGAACAGACCTTAGATTGTAAAAGAAGTATTAAGCATATCAAAACACAATTTGAACACATGAAATGGTTTTAAAAAAGGTATCATCATAAGTGTTTGAATCAATCAATAGACCTTAGATTGTAAAAAATATGTTAAACATATGAAAACACAATATCAACACATGAAATTGTTTTTCAAAGGTATTCATTCATAAGTGTTTCAATCAATTAATAGACTCAGATTGTAAAAGAGATATTAAACATATCAAAACACAATTTTAACACATGAAATTGGTTTTCAAAGATATTCATTCATAAGTGTTTTCAATTAATTAATAGCGAAAAAAACAAGTTGCAAACATTTAGTTAAGTAATAATACGCTTGTTTTCGGTAGTTAAGATGCTTTTAAACTATTATTATACAGAACATTCACTTTCTTATAGTTTCCTAGGTTATAAAACCTTAGATTGTAACTGAAAGAAGTATTAAACGTATCATTTTAACACATGAAATTGTTTTTCAAAGATATCATAAGTGCTTCAATCAATTAATAGACCTTAGATTGTAAAAGAAGTATTAAGCATATCAAAATACAATTTGAACACATGAAATGGTTTTTCAAAGGTATCATCATAAGTGTTTCAATCAATCAACAGACCTTAGATTGTAAAAAATATGTTTCAACATATGAAAACACAATATCAACACATGAAATTGTTTTTCAAAGGTATTCATTCACAAGTGTTTCATTCAATTAATAGACTAAGATTGTAAAAGAGATATTGAACATATCAAAACGTAATTTTAACACATGAAATTGGTTTTCAAAGATATTCATTCATAAGTGTTTTCAATCAATAAATAGCGAAAAGAACATGTTGCAAACATTTAGTTAAGTAATAATACGCTTGTTTTCGGTAGTTAAGATGCTTTTAAACTATTATTATACAGAACATTCACTTTCTTATAGTTTCCTAGGTTATAAAACCTTAGATTGTAAATGAAAGAAGTATTAAAAGTATCATTTTAACACATGAAATTGTTTTTCAAAGATATCATAAGTGCTTCAATCAATTAATAGACCTTAGATTCTAAAAGAAGTATTAAGCATATCAAAATACAATTTGAACACATGAAATGGTTTTTCAAAGGTATCATCATAAGTGTTTGAATCAATCAATAGACCTTAGATTGTAAAAAATATGTTTCAACATATGAAAACACAATTTCAACACATGAAATTGTTTTTCAAAGGTATTCATTCACAAGTGTTTCATTCAATTAATAGACTAAGATTGTAAAAGAGATATTGAACATATCAAAACACAATTTTAACACATGAAATTGGTTTTCAAAGATATTAATTCATAAGTGTTTTCAATCAATTAATAGCGAAAAGAACAAGTTGCAAACATTTAGTTAAGTAATAATACGCTTGTTTTCGGTAGTTAAGATACTTTTAAACTATTATTATACAGAACATTCACTTTCTTATAGTTTCCTAGGTAATAAAACCTTAGATTGTAAATGAAAGAAGTATTAAACGTATCATTTTAACACATGAAATTGTTTTTCAAAGATATCATAAGTGCTTCAATCAATGAACAGACCTTAGATTGTAAAAGATGTATTAAGCATATCAAAACACAATTTGAACACATGAAATGGTTTTAAAAAGGTATCATCATAAGTGTTTGAATCAATCAATAGACCTTAGATTGTAAAAAATATGTTAAACATATGAAAACACAATATCAACACATGAAATTGTTTTTCAAAGGTATTCATTCATAAGTGTTTCAATCAATTAATAGACTCAGATTGTAAAAGAGATATTAAACATATCAAAACACAATTTTAACACATGAAATTGGTTTTCAAAGATATTCATTCATAAGTGTTTTCAATTAATTAATAGCGAAAAGAACAAGTTGCAAACATTTAGTTAAGTAATAATACGCTTGTTTTCGGTAGTTAAGATGCTTTTAAACTATTATTATACAGAACATTCACTTTCTTATAGTTTCCTAGGTTATAAAACCTTAGATTGTAACTGAAAGAAGTATTAAACGTATCATTTTAACACATGAAATTGTTTTTCAAAGATATCATAAGTGCTTCAATCAATTAATAGACCTTAGATTGTAAAAGAAGTATTAAGCATATCAAAACACAATTTGAACACAGGAAATGGTTTTAAAAAAGGTATCATCATAAGAGTTTGAATCAATCAATAGACCTTAGATTGTAAAAACTATGTTAAACATATGAAAACACAATTTCAACACATGAAATTGTTTTTCAAAGGTATTCATTCATAAGTGTTCCAATCAATTAATAGACTCAGATTGTAAAAGAGATATTAAACATATCAAAACACAATTTTAACACATGAAATTGGTTTTCAAAGATATTCATTCATAAGTGTTTTCAATCAATTAATAGCGAAAAGAACAAGTTGCAAACATTTAGTAAAGTAATAATACGCTTGTTTTCGGTAGTTAAGATACTTTTAAACTATTATTATACAGAACATTCACTTTCTTATAGTTTCCTAGGTTATAAAACCTTAGATTGTAAATGAAAGAAGTATTAAACGTATCATTTTAACACATGAAATTGTTTTTCAAAGATATCATAAGTGCTTCAATCAATTAACAAACCTTAGATTCTAAAAGAAGTATTAAGCATATCAAAACACAATTTGAACACATGAAATGGTTTTAAAAAAGGTATCATCATAAGTGTTTGAATCAATCAATAGACCTTAGATTGTAAAAAATATGTTAAACATATGAAAACACAATATCAACACATGAAATTGTTTTTCAAAGGTATTCATTCATAAGTGTTTCAATCAATTAATAGACTCAGATTGTAAAAGAGATATTAAACATATCAAAACACAATTTTAACACATGAAATTGGTTTTCAAAGATATTCATTCATAAGTGTTTTCAATTAATTAATAGCGAAAAGAACAAGTTGCAAACATTTAGTTAAGTAATAATACGCTTGTTTTCGGTAGTTAAGATGGTTTTAAACTATTATTATACAGAACATTCACTTTCTTATAGTTTCCTAGGTTATAAAACCTTAGATTGTAAATGAAAGAAGTATTAAACGTATCATTTTAACACAAAATTGTTTTTCAAAGATATCATAAGTGCTTCAATCAATTAATAGACATTAGATTGTAAAAGAAGTATTAAGCATATCAAAACACAATTTGAACACATGAAATGGTTTTAAAAAAGGTATCATCATAAGTGTTTGAATCAATCAACAGACCTTAGATTGTAAAAACTATGTCAAACATATGAAAACACAATTTCAACACATGAAATTGTTTTTCAAAGGTATTCATTCACAAGTGTTTCAATCAATTAATAGACTCAGATTGTAAAAGAGATATTAAACATATCAAAACACAATTTTAACACATGAAATTGGTTTTCAAAGATATTCATTCATAAGTGTTTTCAATCAATTAATAGCGAAAAGAACAAGTTGCAAACATTTAGTTAAGTAATAATACGCTTGTTTTCGGTAGTTAAGATACTTTTAAACTATTATTATACAGAACATTCACTTTCTTATAGTTTCCTAGGTAATAAAACCTTAGATTGTAAATGAAAGAAGTATTAAACGTATGATTTTAACACATGAAATTGTTTTTCAAAGATATCATAAGTGCTTCAATCAATTAATAGACCTTAGATTGTAAAAGAAGTATTAAGCATATCAAAACACAATTTGAACACATGAAATGGTTTTAAAAAAGGTATCATCATAAGTGTTTGAATCAATCAACAGACCTTAGATTGTAAAAACTATGTTAAACATATGAAAACACAATTTCAACACATGAAATTGTTTTTCAAAGGTATTCATTCACAAGTGTTTCAATCAATTAATAGACTAATATTGTAAAAGAGATATTAAACATATCAAAACACAATTTTAACACATGAAATTGGTTTTCAAAGATATTCATTCATAAGTATTTTCAATCAATTAATAGCGAAAAGAACAAGTTGCAAACATTTAGTTAAGTAATAATACGCTTGTTTTCGGTAGTTAAGATACTTTTAAACTATTATTATACAGAACATTCACTTTCTTATAGTTTCCTAGGTTATAAAACCTTAGATTGTAAATGAAAGAAGTATTAAACGTATCATTTTAACACATGAAATTGTTTTTCAAAGATATCATAAGTGCTTCAATCAATTAATAGACCTTATATTGTAAAAGAAGTATTAAGCATATCAAAACACAATTTGAACACATGAAATGGTTTTAAAAAAGGTATCATCATAAGAGTTTGAATCAATCAATAGACCTTAGATTGTAAAAACTATGTTAAACATATGAAAACACAATTTCAACACATGAAATTGTTTTTCAAAGGTATTCATTCATAAGTGTTCCAATCAATTAATAGACTCAGATTGTAAAAGAGATATTAAACATATCAAAACACAATTTTAACACATGAAATTGGTTTTCAAAGATATTCATTCATAAGTGTTTTCAATCAATTAATAGCGAAAAGAACAAGTTGCAAACATTTAGTAAAGTAATAATACGCTTGTTTTCGGTAGTTAAGATACTTTTAAACTACTATTATACAGAACATTCACTTTCTTATAGTTTCCTAGGTTATAAAACCTTAGATTGTAAATGAAAGAAGTATTAAACGTATCATTTTAACACATGAAATTGTTTTTCAAAGATATCATAAGTGCTTCAATCAATTAATAGACCTTAGATTGTAAAAGAAGTATGAAGCATATCCAAATACAATTTGAACACATGAAATGATTTTTCAAAGGTATCATCATAAGTGTTTGAATCAATCAATAGACCTTAGATTGTAAAAAATATGTTAAACATATGAAAACACAATTTCAACACAAGAAATTGTTTTTCAAAGGTATTCATTCACAAGTGTTTCAATCAATTAATAGACTAAGATTGTAAAAGAGATATTAAACATATGAAAACACAATTTTAACACATGAAATTGGTTTTCAAAGATATTCATTCACAAGTGTTTTCAATCAATTAATAGCGAAAAGAACAAGTTGCAAACATTTAGTTAAGTAATTGTTTTCAGCAGTTAAGATGCTTTTAAACTATTATTATTATACAGAACATAACATTCACTTTCTTATAGTTTCCTAGGTAATAAAACCTTAGATTGTAAATGAAAGAAGTATTAAACGTATCATTTTAACACATGAAATTGTTTTTCAAAGATATCATAAGTGCTTCAATCAATTAACAGACCTTAGATTGTAAAAGAAGTATTAAGCATATCAAAACACAATTTGAACACATGAAATGGTTTTAAAAAAGGTATCATCATAAGTGTTTGAATCAATCAATAGACCTTAGATTGTAAAAAATATGTTTCAACATATGAAAACACAATTTCAACACATGAAATTGTTTTTCAAAGGTATTCATTCACAAGTGTTTCATTCAATTAATAGACTAAGATTGTAAAAGAGATATTGAACATATCAAAACGTAATTTTAACACATGAAATTGGTTTTCAAAGATATTCATTCATAAGTGTTTTCAATCAATTAATAGCGAAAAGAACAAGTTGCAAACATTTAGTTAAGTAATAATACGCTTGTTTTCGGTAGTTAAGATACTTTTAAACTATTATTATACAGAACATTCACTTTCTTATAGTTTCCTAGGTAATAAAACCTTAGATTGTAAATGAAAGAAGTATTAAACGTATCATTTTAACACATGAAATTGTTTTTCAAAGATATCATAAGTGCTTCAATCAATGAACAGACCTTAGATTGTAAAAGAAGTATTAAGCATATCAAAACACAATTTGAACACATGAAATGGTTTTAAAAAAGGTATCATCATAAGTGTTTGAATCAATCAATAGACCTTAGATTGTAAAAAATATGTTAAACATATGAAAACACAATATCAACACATGAAATTGTTTTTCAAAGGTATTCATTCATAAGTGTTTCAATCAATTAATAGACTCAGATTGTAAAAGAGATATTAAACATATCAAAACACAATTTTAACACATGAAATTGGTTTTCAAAGATATTCATTCATAAGTGTTTTCAATTAATTAATAGCGAAAAAAACAAGTTGCAAACATTTAGTTAAGTAATAATACGCTTGTTTTCGGTAGTTAAGATGCTTTTAAACTATTATTATACAGAACATTCACTTTCTTATAGTTTCCTAGGTTATAAAACCTTAGATTGTAACTGAAAGAAGTATTAAACGTATCATTTTAACACATGAAATTGTTTTTCAAAGATATCATAAGTGCTTCAATCAATTAATAGACCTTAGATTGTAAAAGAAGTATTAAGCATATCAAAATACAATTTGAACACATGAAATGGTTTTTCAAAGGTATCATCATAAGTGTTTCAATCAATCAACAGACCTTAGATTGTAAAAAATATGTTTCAACATATGAAAACACAATATCAACACATGAAATTGTTTTTCAAAGGTATTCATTCACAAGTGTTTCATTCAATTAATAGACTAAGATTGTAAAAGAGATATTGAACATATCAAAACGTAATTTTAACACATGAAATTGGTTTTCAAAGATATTCATTCATAAGTGTTTTCAATCAATAAATAGCGAAAAGAACATGTTGCAAACATTTAGTTAAGTAATAATACGCTTGTTTTCGGTAGTTAAGATGCTTTTAAACTATTATTATACAGAACATTCACTTTCTTATAGTTTCCTAGGTTATAAAACCTTAGATTGTAAATGAAAGAAGTATTAAAAGTATCATTTTAACACATGAAATTGTTTTTCAAAGATATCATAAGTGCTTCAATCAATTAATAGACCTTAGATTCTAAAAGAAGTATTAAGCATATCAAAATACAATTTGAACACATGAAATGGTTTTTCAAAGGTATCATCATAAGTGTTTGAATCAATCAATAGACCTTAGATTGTAAAAAATATGTTTCAACATATGAAAACACAATTTCAACACATGAAATTGTTTTTCAAAGGTATTCATTCACAAGTGTTTCATTCAATTAATAGACTAAGATTGTAAAAGAGATATTGAACATATCAAAACACAATTTTAACACATGAAATTGGTTTTCAAAGATATTAATTCATAAGTGTTTTCAATCAATTAATAGCGAAAAGAACAAGTTGCAAACATTTAGTTAAGTAATAATACGCTTGTTTTCGGTAGTTAAGATACTTTTAAACTATTATTATACAGAACATTCACTTTCTTATAGTTTCCTAGGTAATAAAACCTTAGATTGTAAATGAAAGAAGTATTAAACGTATCATTTTAACACATGAAATTGTTTTTCAAAGATATCATAAGTGCTTCAATCAATGAACAGACCTTAGATTGTAAAAGAAGTATTAAGCATATCAAAACACAATTTGAACACATGAAATGGTTTTAAAAAAGGTATCATCATAAGTGTTTGAATCAATCAATAGACCTTAGATTGTAAAAAATATGTTAAACATATGAAAACACAATATCAACACATGAAATTGTTTTTCAAAGGTATTCATTCATAAGTGTTTCAATCAATTAATAGACTCAGATTGTAAAAGAGATATTAAACATATCAAAACACAATTTTAACACATGAAATTGGTTTTCAAAGATATTCATTCATAAGTGTTTTCAATTAATTAATAGCGAAAAGAACAAGTTGCAAACATTTAGTTAAGTAATAATACGCTTGTTTTCGGTAGTTAAGATGCTTTTAAACTACTATTATACAGAACATTCACTTTCTTATAGTTTCCTAGGTTATAAAACCTTAGATTGTAAATGAAAGAAGTATTAAACGTATCATTTTAACACATGAAATTGTTTTTCAAAGATATCATAAGTGCTTCAATCAATTAATAGACCTTAGATTGTAAAAGAAGTATGAAGCATATCCAAATACAATTTGAACACATGAAATGATTTTTCAAAGGTATCATCATAAGTGTTTGAATCAATCAATAGACCTTAGATTGTAAAAAATATGTTAAACATATGAAAACACAATTTCAACACAAGAAATTGTTTTTCAAAGGTATTCATTCACAAGTGTTTCAATCAATTAATAGACTAAGATTGTAAAAGAGATATTAAACATATCAAAACACAATTTTAACACATGAAATTGGTTTTCAAAGATATTCATTCACAAGTGTTTTCAATCAATTAATAGCGAAAAGAACAAGTTGCAAACATTTAGTTAAGTAATTGTTTTCAGCAGTTAAGATGCTTTTAAACTATTATTATTATACAGAACATAACATTCACTTTCTTATAGTTTCCTAGGTAATAAAACCTTAGATTGTAAATGAAAGAAGTATTAAACGTATCATTTTAACACATGAAATTGTTTTTCAAAGATATCATAAGTGCTTCAATCAATTAACAGACCTTAGATTGTAAAAGAAGTATTAAGCATATCAAAACACAATTTGAACACATGAAATGGTTTTAAAAAAGGTATCATCATAAGTGTTTGAATCAATCAATAGACCTTAGATTGTAAAAAATATGTTTCAACATATGAAAACACAATTTCAACACATGAAATTGTTTTTCAAAGGTATTCATTCACAAGTGTTTCATTCAATTAATAGACTAAGATTGTAAAAGAGATATTGAACATATCAAAACGTAATTTTAACACATGAAATTGGTTTTCAAAGATATTCATTCATAAGTGTTTTCAATCAATTAATAGCGAAAAGAACAAGTTGCAAACATTTAGTTAAGTAATAATACGCTTGTTTTCGGTAGTTAAGATACTTTTAAACTATTATTATACAGAACATTCACTTTCTTATAGTTTCCTAGGTAATAAAACCTTAGATTGTAAATGAAAGAAGTATTAAACGTATCATTTTAACACATGAAATTGTTTTTCAAAGATATCATAAGTGCTTCAATCAATGAACAGACCTTAGATTGTAAAAGAAGTATTAAGCATATCAAAACACAATTTGAACACATGAAATGGTTTTAAAAAAGGTATCATCATAAGTGTTTGAATCAATCAATAGACCTTAGATTGTAAAAAATATGTTAAACATATGAAAACACAATATCAACACATGAAATTGTTTTTCAAAGGTATTCATTCATAAGTGTTTCAATCAATTAATAGACTCAGATTGTAAAAGAGATATTAAACATATCAAAACACAATTTTAACACATGAAATTGGTTTTCAAAGATATTCATTCATAAGTGTTTTCAATTAATTAATAGCGAAAAAAACAAGTTGCAAACATTTAGTTAAGTAATAATACGCTTGTTTTCGGTAGTTAAGATGCTTTTAAACTATTATTATACAGAACATTCACTTTCTTATAGTTTCCTAGGTTATAAAACCTTAGATTGTAACTGAAAGAAGTATTAAACGTATCATTTTAACACATGAAATTGTTTTTCAAAGATATCATAAGTGCTTCAATCAATTAATAGACCTTAGATTGTAAAAGAAGTATTAAGCATATCAAAATACAATTTGAACACATGAAATGGTTTTTCAAAGGTATCATCATAAGTGTTTCAATCAATCAACAGACCTTAGATTGTAAAAAATATGTTTCAACATATGAAAACACAATATCAACACATGAAATTGTTTTTCAAAGGTATTCATTCACAAGTGTTTCATTCAATTAATAGACTAAGATTGTAAAAGAGATATTGAACATATCAAAACGTAATTTTAACACATGAAATTGGTTTTCAAAGATATTCATTCATAAGTGTTTTCAATCAATAAATAGCGAAAAGAACATGTTGCAAACATTTAGTTAAGTAATAATACGCTTGTTTTCGGTAGTTAAGATGCTTTTAAACTATTATTATACAGAACATTCACTTTCTTATAGTTTCCTAGGTTATAAAACCTTAGATTGTAAATGAAAGAAGTATTAAAAGTATCATTTTAACACATGAAATTGTTTTTCAAAGATATCATAAGTGCTTCAATCAATTAATAGACCTTAGATTCTAAAAGAAGTATTAAGCATATCAAAATACAATTTGAACACATGAAATGGTTTTTCAAAGGTATCATCATAAGTGTTTGAATCAATCAATAGACCTTAGATTGTAAAAAATATGTTTCAACATATGAAAACACAATTTCAACACATGAAATTGTTTTTCAAAGGTATTCATTCACAAGTGTTTCATTCAATTAATAGACTAAGATTGTAAAAGAGATATTGAACATATCAAAACACAATTTTAACACATGAAATTGGTTTTCAAAGATATTAATTCATAAGTGTTTTCAATCAATTAATAGCGAAAAGAACAAGTTGCAAACATTTAGTTAAGTAATAATACGCTTGTTTTCGGTAGTTAAGATACTTTTAAACTATTATTATACAGAACATTCACTTTCTTATAGTTTCCTAGGTAATAAAACCTTAGATTGTAAATGAAAGAAGTATTAAACGTATCATTTTAACACATGAAATTGTTTTTCAAAGATATCATAAGTGCTTCAATCAATGAACAGACCTTAGATTGTAAAAGAAGTATTAAGCATATCAAAACACAATTTGAACACATGAAATGGTTTTAAAAAAGGTATCATCATAAGTGTTTGAATCAATCAATAGACCTTAGATTGTAAAAAATATGTTAAACATATGAAAACACAATATCAACACATGAAATTGTTTTTCAAAGGTATTCATTCATAAGTGTTTCAATCAATTAATAGACTCAGATTGTAAAAGAGATATTAAACATATCAAAACACAATTTTAACACATGAAATTGGTTTTCAAAGATATTCATTCATAAGTGTTTTCAATTAATTAATAGCGAAAAGAACAAGTTGCAAACATTTAGTTAAGTAATAATACGCTTGTTTTCGGTAGTTAAGATGCTTTTAAACTATTATTATACAGAACATTCACTTTCTTATAGTTTCCTAGGTTATAAAACCTTAGATTGTAACTGAAAGAAGTATTAAACGTATCATTTTAACACATGAAATTGTTTTTCAAAGATATCATAAGTGCTTCAATCAATTAATAGACCTTAGATTGTAAAAGAAGTATTAAGCATATCAAAACACAATTTGAACACAGGAAATGGTTTTAAAAAAGGTATCATCATAAGAGTTTGAATCAATCAATAGACCTTAGATTGTAAAAACTATGTTAAACATATGAAAACACAATTTCAACACATGAAATTGTTTTTCAAAGGTATTCATTCATAAGTGTTCCAATCAATTAATAGACTCAGATTGTAAAAGAGATATTAAACATATCAAAACACAATTTTAACACATGAAATTGGTTTTCAAAGATATTCATTCATAAGTGTTTTCAATCAATTAATAGCGAAAAGAACAAGTTGCAAACATTTAGTAAAGTAATAATACGCTTGTTTTCGGTAGTTAAGATACTTTTAAACTATTATTATACAGAACATTCACTTTCTTATAGTTTCCTAGGTTATAAAACCTTAGATTGTAAATGAAAGAAGTATTAAACGTATCATTTTAACACATGAAATTGTTTTTCAAAGATATCATAAGTGCTTCAATCAATTAACAAACCTTAGATTCTAAAAGAAGTATTAAGCATATCAAAACACAATTTGAACACATGAAATGGTTTTAAAAAAGGTATCATCATAAGTGTTTGAATCAATCAATAGACCTTAGATTGTAAAAAATATGTTAAACATATGAAAACACAATATCAACACATGAAATTGTTTTTCAAAGGTATTCATTCATAAGTGTTTCAATCAATTAATAGACTCAGATTGTAAAAGAGATATTAAACATATCAAAACACAATTTTAACACATGAAATTGGTTTTCAAAGATATTCATTCATAAGTGTTTTCAATTAATTAATAGCGAAAAGAACAAGTTGCAAACATTTAGTTAAGTAATAATACGCTTGTTTTCGGTAGTTAAGATGGTTTTAAACTATTATTATACAGAACATTCACTTTCTTATAGTTTCCTAGGTTATAAAACCTTAGATTGTAAATGAAAGAAGTATTAAACGTATCATTTTAACACAAAATTGTTTTTCAAAGATATCATAAGTGCTTCAATCAATTAATAGACATTAGATTGTAAAAGAAGTATTAAGCATATCAAAACACAATTTGAACACATGAAATGGTTTTAAAAAAGGTATCATCATAAGTGTTTGAATCAATCAACAGACCTTAGATTGTAAAAACTATGTTAAACATATGAAAACACAATTTCAACACATGAAATTGTTTTTCAAAGGTATTCATTTACAAGTGTTTCAATCAATTAATAGACTCAGATTGTAAAAGAGATATTAAACATATCAAAACACAATTTTAACACATGAAATTGGTTTTCAAAGATATTCATTCATAAGTGTTTTCAATCAATTAATAGCGAAAAGAACAAGTTGCAAACATTTAGTTAAGTAATAATACGCTTGTTTTCGGTAGTTAAGATACTTTTAAACTATTATTATACAGAACATTCACTTTCTTATAGTTTCCTAGGTAATAAAACCTTAGATTGTAAATGAAAGAAGTATTAAACGTATGATTTTAACACATGAAATTGTTTTTCAAAGATATCATAAGTGCTTCAATCAATTAATAGACCTTAGATTGTAAAAGAAGTATTAAGCATATCAAAACACAATTTGAACACATGAAATGGTTTTAAAAAAGGTATCATCATAAGTGTTTGAATCAATCAACAGACCTTAGATTGTAAAAACTATGTTAAACATATGAAAACACAATTTCAACACATGAAATTGTTTTTCAAAGGTATTCATTCACAAGTGTTTCAATCAATTAATAGACTAATATTGTAAAAGAGATATTAAACATATCAAAACACAATTTTAACACATGAAATTGGTTTTCAAAGATATTCATTCATAAGTATTTTCAATCAATTAATAGCGAAAAGAACAAGTTGCAAACATTTAGTTAAGTAATAATACGCTTGTTTTCGGTAGTTAAGATACTTTTAAACTATTATTATACAGAACATTCACTTTCTTATAGTTTCCTAGGTTATAAAACCTTAGATTGTAAATGAAAGAAGTATTAAACGTATCATTTTAACACATGAAATTGTTTTTCAAAGATATCATAAGTGCTTCAATCAATTAATAGACCTTATATTGTAAAAGAAGTATTAAGCATATCAAAACACAATTTGAACACATGAAATGGTTTTAAAAAAGGTATCATCATAAGAGTTTGAATCAATCAATAGACCTTAGATTGTAAAAACTATGTTAAACATATGAAAACACAATTTCAACACATGAAATTGTTTTTCAAAGGTATTCATTCATAAGTGTTCCAATCAATTAATAGACTCAGATTGTAAAAGAGATATTAAACATATCAAAACACAATTTTAACACATGAAATTGGTTTTCAAAGATATTCATTCATAAGTGTTTTCAATCAATTAATAGCGAAAAGAACAAGTTGCAAACATTTAGTAAAGTAATAATACGCTTGTTTTCGGTAGTTAAGATACTTTTAAACTACTATTATACAGAACATTCACTTTCTTATAGTTTCCTAGGTTATAAAACCTTAGATTGTAAATGAAAGAAGTATTAAACGTATCATTTTAACACATGAAATTGTTTTTCAAAGATATCATAAGTGCTTCAATCAATTAATAGACCTTAGATTGTAAAAGAAGTATGAAGCATATCCAAATACAATTTGAACACATGAAATGATTTTTCAAAGGTATCATCATAAGTGTTTGAATCAATCAATAGACCTTAGATTGTAAAAAATATGTTAAACATATGAAAACACAATTTCAACACAAGAAATTGTTTTTCAAAGGTATTCATTCACAAGTGTTTCAATCAATTAATAGACTAAGATTGTAAAAGAGATATTAAACATATGAAAACACAATTTTAACACATGAAATTGGTTTTCAAAGATATTCATTCACAAGTGTTTTCAATCAATTAATAGCGAAAAGAACAAGTTGCAAACATTTAGTTAAGTAATTGTTTTCAGCAGTTAAGATGCTTTTAAACTATTATTATTATACAGAACATAACATTCACTTTCTTATAGTTTCCTAGGTAATAAAACCTTAGATTGTAAATGAAAGAAGTATTAAACGTATCATTTTAACACATGAAATTGTTTTTCAAAGATATCATAAGTGCTTCAATCAATTAACAGACCTTAGATTGTAAAAGAAGTATTAAGCATATCAAAACACAATTTGAACACATGAAATGGTTTTAAAAAAGGTATCATCATAAGTGTTTGAATCAATCAATAGACCTTAGATTGTAAAAAATATGTTTCAACATATGAAAACACAATTTCAACACATGAAATTGTTTTTCAAAGGTATTCATTCACAAGTGTTTCATTCAATTAATAGACTAAGATTGTAAAAGAGATATTGAACATATCAAAACGTAATTTTAACACATGAAATTGGTTTTCAAAGATATTCATTCATAAGTGTTTTCAATCAATTAATAGCGAAAAGAACAAGTTGCAAACATTTAGTTAAGTAATAATACGCTTGTTTTCGGTAGTTAAGATACTTTTAAACTATTATTATACAGAACATTCACTTTCTTATAGTTTCCTAGGTAATAAAACCTTAGATTGTAAATGAAAGAAGTATTAAACGTATCATTTTAACACATGAAATTGTTTTTCAAAGATATCATAAGTGCTTCAATCAATGAACAGACCTTAGATTGTAAAAGAAGTATTAAGCATATCAAAACACAATTTGAACACATGAAATGGTTTTAAAAAAGGTATCATCATAAGTGTTTGAATCAATCAATAGACCTTAGATTGTAAAAAATATGTTAAACATATGAAAACACAATATCAACACATGAAATTGTTTTTCAAAGGTATTCATTCATAAGTGTTTCAATCAATTAATAGACTCAGATTGTAAAAGAGATATTAAACATATCAAAACACAATTTTAACACATGAAATTGGTTTTCAAAGATATTCATTCATAAGTGTTTTCAATTAATTAATAGCGAAAAAAACAAGTTGCAAACATTTAGTTAAGTAATAATACGCTTGTTTTCGGTAGTTAAGATGCTTTTAAACTATTATTATACAGAACATTCACTTTCTTATAGTTTCCTAGGTTATAAAACCTTAGATTGTAACTGAAAGAAGTATTAAACGTATCATTTTAACACATGAAATTGTTTTTCAAAGATATCATAAGTGCTTCAATCAATTAATAGACCTTAGATTGTAAAAGAAGTATTAAGCATATCAAAATACAATTTGAACACATGAAATGGTTTTTCAAAGGTATCATCATAAGTGTTTCAATCAATCAACAGACCTTAGATTGTAAAAAATATGTTTCAACATATGAAAACACAATATCAACACATGAAATTGTTTTTCAAAGGTATTCATTCACAAGTGTTTCATTCAATTAATAGACTAAGATTGTAAAAGAGATATTGAACATATCAAAACGTAATTTTAACACATGAAATTGGTTTTCAAAGATATTCATTCATAAGTGTTTTCAATCAATAAATAGCGAAAAGAACATGTTGCAAACATTTAGTTAAGTAATAATACGCTTGTTTTCGGTAGTTAAGATGCTTTTAAACTATTATTATACAGAACATTCACTTTCTTATAGTTTCCTAGGTTATAAAACCTTAGATTGTAAATGAAAGAAGTATTAAAAGTATCATTTTAACACATGAAATTGTTTTTCAAAGATATCATAAGTGCTTCAATCAATTAATAGACCTTAGATTCTAAAAGAAGTATTAAGCATATCAAAATACAATTTGAACACATGAAATGGTTTTTCAAAGGTATCATCATAAGTGTTTGAATCAATCAATAGACCTTAGATTGTAAAAAATATGTTTCAACATATGAAAACACAATTTCAACACATGAAATTGTTTTTCAAAGGTATTCATTCACAAGTGTTTCATTCAATTAATAGACTAAGATTGTAAAAGAGATATTGAACATATCAAAACACAATTTTAACACATGAAATTGGTTTTCAAAGATATTAATTCATAAGTGTTTTCAATCAATTAATAGCGAAAAGAACAAGTTGCAAACATTTAGTTAAGTAATAATACGCTTGTTTTCGGTAGTTAAGATACTTTTAAACTATTATTATACAGAACATTCACTTTCTTATAGTTTCCTAGGTAATAAAACCTTAGATTGTAAATGAAAGAAGTATTAAACGTATCATTTTAACACATGAAATTGTTTTTCAAAGATATCATAAGTGCTTCAATCAATTAATAGACCTTATATTGTAAAAGAAGTATTAAGCATATCAAAACACAATTTGAACACATGAAATGGTTTTAAAAAAGGTATCATCATAAGAGTTTGAATCAATCAACAGTCCTAAGATTGTAAAAAATATGTTAAACATATGAAAACACAATTTCAACACATGAAATTGTTTTTCAAAGGTATTCATTCACAAGTGTTTCAATCAATTAAGAGACTAAGATTGTAAAAGAGATATTAAACATATCAAAACACAATTTTGACACATGAAATTGGTTTTCAAAGATATTCATTCATAAGTGTTTTCAATCAATTAATAGCGAGAAGAACAAGTTGCAAAAATTTATATAAGTAATAATACGCTTGTTTTCGGTAGTTAATATGCTTTTAAACTATTATTATACAGAACATTCATTTTCTTATAGTTTCCTAGGTTATAAAACCTTAGATTGTAAATGAAAGAAGTATTAAACGTATCATTTTAACACCTGAAATTGTTTTTCAAAGATATCATAAGTGTTTCAATCAATTAATAGACCTTAGATTGTTAAAGAAGTATTAAGCATATCAAAATACAATTTGAACACATGAAGTGGTTTTCAAAGGTATCATCATAAGTGTTTGAATCAATCAATAGACCTTAGATTGTAAAAAATATGTTAAACATATGAAAACACAATTTCAACACAAGAAATTGTTTTTCAAAGGTGATTCACATGTGTTTCAATCAATTAATAGCGAAAAGAACAAGTTGCAAACAATTAGTTAAGTAATAATACGCTTGTTTTCGGTAGTTAAGATGCTTTTAAACTATTATTATACAGAACATTCACTTTCTCATAGTTTCCTAGGTTATAAAACCTTAGATTGTAAATGAAAGAAGTATTAAACGTATCATTTTAACACATGAATTTGTTTGTCAAAGATATCATAAGTGCTTCAATCAATTAATAGACCTTAGCTTGTTAAAGAAGTATTAAGCATATCAAAATACAATTTGAACACATGAAGTGGTTTTCAAAGGTATCATCATAAGTGTTTGAATCAATCAATAGTCCTAAGATTGTAAAAAATATGTTAAACATATGAAAACACAATTTCAACACATGAAATTGTTTTTCAAAGGTATTCATTCACAAGTGTTTATATCAGTTAATAGACTAAGATTGTAAAAGAGATATTAAACATATCAAAACACAATTTTGACACATATAATTGGTTTTCAAAGATATTCATTCATAATTGTTTTCAATCAATTTATAGCGATAAGAACAAGTTGGAAAAATTTAGATAAGTAATAATACGCTTGTTTTCGGTAGTTAATATGCTTTTAAACTATTATTATACAGAACATTCATTTTCTTATAGTTTCCTAGGTTGTAAATACAGAACCTTAGATTGTAAATGAAAGAAGTATTAAACGTATCATTTTAACACCTGAAATTGTTTTTCAAAGATATCATAAGTGCTTCAATCAATTAATAGACCTTAAATTGTTAAAGAAGTATTAAGCATATCAAAATACAATTTGAACACATAAAGTTGTTTTCAAAGTTATCTTCATAATTGTTAGAATCAATCAATAGTCCTTAGATTGTAAAAAATATGTTAAACATATGAAAACACAATTTCAACACATGAAATTGTTTTTCAAAGATATTCATTCATAAGTGTTTCAATCAATTAATACACTAAGATTGTAAAAGAGATATTAAACATATCAAAACACAATTTTATCACATGAAATTGGTTTTCAAAGATATTCATTCATAAGTGTTTTCAATCAATTAATAGCGAAAAGAACAAGTTGCAAACATTTAGTAAAGTAATTGTTTTCAGCAGTTAAGATTGTTTTAAACTATTATTATTATACATAACATAGCATTTACTTTCTTATAGTTTCCTAGGTTATAAAACCTTAGATTGTAAATGAAAGAAGTATTAAACGTATCATTTTAACACATGAAATTGTTTTTCAAAGATATCATAAGTACTTCAATCAATTAATAGACCTTAGATTGTAAAAGAAGTATTAAACATATCAAAATACAATTTGAACACATGAAATGGTTTTTCAAAGGTATCATCATAAGTGTTTGAATCAATCAATAGACCTTAGATTGTAAAAAATATGTTAAACATATGAAAACACAATTGAAATTGTTTTTCAAAGATATTCATTCATAAAAGTGTTTCAATCAATTAATAGACTAAGATTGTAAAAGAGATATTAAACATATCAAAACACAATTTTAACACATGAAATTGGTTTTCAAAGATATTCATTCACAAGTGTTTTCAATCAATTAATAGCGAAAAGAACAAGTTGCAAACATTTAGTTAAGTAATTGTTTTCAGCAGTTAAGATGCTTTTAAACTATTATTATTATACAGAACATAACATTCACTTTCTTATAGTTTCCTAGGTTATAAAACCTTAGATTGTAAATGAAAGAAGTATTAAACGTATCATTTTAACACATGAAATTGTTTTTCAAAGATATCATAAGTGCTTCAATCAATTAATAGACCTTAGATTGTAAAAGAAGTATTAAACATATCATCAAAATACAATTTGAACACATGAAATGGTTTTTCAAAGGTATCATCATAAGTGTTTGAATCAATCAATAGACCTTAGAATGTAAAAAATATGTTAAACATATGAAAACACAATTTCAACACATGAAATTGTTTGTCAAAGGTATTCATTCATAAGGGTTTCAATCAATTAATAGACTAAGATTGTAAAAGAGATATTAAACATATCAAAACACAATTTTAACACATGAAATTGGTTTTCAAAGATATTCATTCATAAGTGTTTTCAATCAATTAATAGCGAAAAGAACAAGTTGCAAACATTTAGTTAAGTAATAATACGCTTGTTTTCGGTAGTTAAGATGCTTTTAAACTATTATTATACAGAACATTCACTTTCTTATAGTTTCCTAGGTTATAAAACCTTAGATTGTAAATGAAAGAAGTATTAAACGTATCATTTTAACACATGAAATTGTTTTTCAAAGATATCATAAGTGCTTCAATCAATTAATAGACCTTAGATTGTAAAAGAAGTATTAAGCATATGAAAATACAATTTGAACACATGAAATGGTTTTTCAAAGGTATTATCATAAGTATTTGAATCAATCAACAGACCTTAGATTGTAAAAAATACGTTAAACATATGAAAACACAATTTCAACACATGAAATTGTTTTTCAAAGGTATTCATTCACAAGTGTTTCAATCAATTAATAGACTAATATTGTAAAAGAGATATTAAACATATCAAAACACAATTTTAACACATGAAATTGGTTTTCAAAGATATTCATTCATAAGTGTTTTCAATCAATAAATAGCGAAAAGAACATGTTGCAAACATTTAGTTAAGTAATAATACGCTTGTTTTCGGTAGTTAAGATGCTTTTAAACTATTATTATACAGAACATTCACTTTCTTATAGTTTCCTAGGTTATAAAACCTTAGATTGTAAATGAAAGAAGTATTAAACGTATCATTTTAACACATGAAATTGTTTTTCAAAGATATCATAAGTGCTTCAATCAATTAATAGACCTTAGATTCTAAAAGAAGTATTAAGCATATCAAAATACAATTTGAACACATGAAATGGTTTTTCAAAGGTATCATCATAAGTGTTTGAATCAATCAATAGACCTTAGATTGTAAAAAATATGTTTCAACATATGAAAACACAATTTCAACACATGAAATTGTTTTTCAAAGGTATTCATTCACAAGTGTTTCATTCAATTAATAGACTAAGATTGTAAAAGAGATATTGAACATATCAAAACGTAATTTTAACACATGAAATTGGTTTTCAAAGATATTCATTCATAAGTGTTTTCAATCAATTAATAGCGAAAAGAACAAGTTGCAAACATTTAGTTAAGTAATAATACGCTTGTTTTCGGTAGTTAAGATACTTTTAAACTATTATTATACAGAACATTCACTTTCTTATAGTTTCCTAGGTAATAAAACCTTAGATTGTAAATGAAAGAAGTATTAAACGTATCATTTTAACACATGAAATTGTTTTTCAAAGATATCATAAGTGCTTCAATCAATTAACAGACCTTAGATTGTAAAAGAAATATTAAGCATATCAAAACACAATTTGAACACATGAAATGGTTTTAAAAAAGGTATCATCATAAGTGTTTGAATCAATCAATAGACCTTAGATTGTAAAAAATATGTTAAACATATGAAAACACAATATCAACACATGAAATTGTTTTTCAAAGGTATTCATTCATAAGTGTTTCAATCAATTAATAGACTCAGATTGTAAAAGAGATATTAAACATATCAAAACACAATTTTAACACATGAAATTGGTTTTCAAAGATATTCATTCATAAGTGTTTTCAATTAATTAATAGCGAAAAGAACAAGTTGCAAACATTTAGTTAAGTAATAATACGCTTGTTTTCGGTAGTTAAGATGCTTTTAAACTATTATTATACAGAACATTCACTTTCTTATAGTTTCCTAGGTTATAAAACCTTAGATTGTAACTGAAAGAAGTATTAAACGTATCATTTTAACACATGAAATTGTTTTTCAAAGATATCATAAGTGCTTCAATCAATTAATAGACCTTAGATTGTAAAAGAAGTATTAAGCATATCAAAATACAATTTGAACACATGAAATGGTTTTTCAAAGGTATCATCATAAGTGTTTCAATCAATCAACAGACCTTAGATTGTAAAAAATATGTTTCAACATATGAAAACACAATATCAACACATGAAATTGTTTTTCAAAGGTATTCATTCACAAGTGTTTCATTCAATTAATAGACTAAGATTGTAAAAGAGATATTGAACATATCAAAACGTAATTTTAACACATGAAATTGGTTTTCAAAGATATTCATTCATAAGTGTTTTCAATCAATTAATAGCGAAAAGAACAAGTTGCAAACATTTAGTTAAGTAATAATACGCTTGTTTTCGGTAGTTAAGATGCTTTTAAACTATTATTATACAGAACATTCACTTTCTTATAGTTTCCTAGGTTATAAAACCTTAGATTGTAAATGAAAGAAGTATTAAACGTATCATTTTAACACATGAAATTGTTTTTCAAAGATATCATAAGTGCTTCAATCAATTAATAGACCTTAGATTGTAAAAGAAGTATTAAGCATATGAAAATACAATTTGAACACATGAAATGGTTTTTCAAAGGTATTATCATAAGTATTTGAATCAATCAACAGACCTTAGATTGTAAAAAATACGTTAAACATATGAAAACACAATTTCAACACATGAAATTGTTTTTCAAAGGTATTCATTCACAAGTGTTTCAATCAATTAATAGACTAATATTGTAAAAGAGATATTAAACATATCAAAACACAATTTTAACACATGAAATTGGTTTTCAAAGATATTCATTCATAAGTGTTTTCAATCAATAAATAGCGAAAAGAACATGTTGCAAACATTTAGTTAAGTAATAATACGCTTGTTTTCGGTAGTTAAGATGCTTTTAAACTATTATTATACAGAACATTCACTTTCTTATAGTTTCCTAGGTTATAAAACCTTAGATTGTAAATGAAAGAAGTATTAAACGTATCATTTTAACACATGAAATTGTTTTTGAAAGATATCATAAGTGCTTCAATCAATTAATAGACCTTAGATTCTAAAAGAAGTATTAAGCATATCAAAATACAATTTGAACACATGAAATGGTTTTTCAAAGGTATCATCATAAGTGTTTGAATCAATCAATAGACCTTAGATTGTAAAAAATATGTTTCAACATATGAAAACACAATTTCAACACATGAAATTGTTTTTCAAAGGTATTCATTCACAAGTGTTTCATTCAATTAATAGACTAAGATTGTAAAAGAGATATTGAACATATCAAAACGTAATTTTAACACATGAAATTGGTTTTCAAAGATATTCATTCATAAGTGTTTTCAATCAATTAATAGCGAAAAGAACAAGTTGCAAACATTTAGTTAAGTAATAATACGCTTGTTTTCGGTAGTTAAGATACTTTTAAACTATTATTATACAGAACATTCACTTTCTTATAGTTTCCTAGGTAATAAAACCTTAGATTGTAAATGAAAGAAGTATTAAACGTATCATTTTAACACATGAAATTGTTTTTCAAAGATATCATAAGTGCTTCAATCAATTAATAGACCTTATATTGTAAAAGAAGTATTAAGCATATCAAAACACAATTTGAACACATGAAATGGTTTTAAAAAAGGTATCATCATAAGAGTTTGAATCAATCAACAGTCCTAAGATTGTAAAAAATATGTTAAACATATGAAAACACAATTTCAACACATGAAATTGTTTTTCAAAGGTATTCATTCACAAGTGTTTCAATCAATTAAGAGACTAAGATTGTAAAAGAGATATTAAACATATCAAAACACAATTTTGACACATGAAATTGGTTTTCAAAGATATTCATTCATAAGTGTTTTCAATCAATTAATAGCGAGAAGAACAAGTTGCAAAAATTTATATAAGTAATAATACGCTTGTTTTCGGTAGTTAATATGCTTTTAAACTATTATTATACAGAACATTCATTTTCTTATAGTTTCCTAGGTTATAAAACCTTAGATTGTAAATGAAAGAAGTATTAAACGTATCATTTTAACACCTGAAATTGTTTTTCAAAGATATCATAAGTGTTTCAATCAATTAATAGACCTTAGATTGTTAAAGAAGTATTAAGCATATCAAAATACAATTTGAACACATGAAGTGGTTTTCAAAGGTATCATCATAAGTGTTTGAATCAATCAATAGACCTTAGATTGTAAAAAATATGTTAAACATATGAAAACACAATTTCAACACAAGAAATTGTTTTTCAAAGGTGATTCACATGTGTTTCAATCAATTAATAGCGAAAAGAACAAGTTGCAAACAATTAGTTAAGTAATAATACGCTTGTTTTCGGTAGTTAAGATGCTTTTAAACTATTATTATACAGAACATTCACTTTCTCATAGTTTCCTAGGTTATAAAACCTTAGATTGTAAATGAAAGAAGTATTAAACGTATCATTTTAACACATGAATTTGTTTGTCAAAGATATCATAAGTGCTTCAATCAATTAATAGACCTTAGCTTGTTAAAGAAGTATTAAGCATATCAAAATACAATTTGAACACATGAAGTGGTTTTCAAAGGTATCATCATAAGTGTTTGAATCAATCAATAGTCCTAAGATTGTAAAAAATATGTTAAACATATGAAAACACAATTTCAACACATGAAATTGTTTTTCAAAGGTATTCATTCACAAGTGTTTATATCAGTTAATAGACTAAGATTGTAAAAGAGATATTAAACATATCAAAACACAATTTTGACACATATAATTGGTTTTCAAAGATATTCATTCATAATTGTTTTCAATCAATTTATAGCGATAAGAACAAGTTGGAAAAATTTAGATAAGTAATAATACGCTTGTTTTCGGTAGTTAATATGCTTTTAAACTATTATTATACAGAACATTCATTTTCTTATAGTTTCCTAGGTTGTAAATACAGAACCTTAGATTGTAAATGAAAGAAGTATTAAACGTATCATTTTAACACCTGAAATTGTTTTTCAAAGATATCATAAGTGCTTCAATCAATTAATAGACCTTAAATTGTTAAAGAAGTATTAAGCATATCAAAATACAATTTGAACACATAAAGTTGTTTTCAAAGTTATCTTCATAATTGTTAGAATCAATCAAAAGTCCTTAGATTGTAAAAAATATGTTAAACATATGAAAACACAATTTCAACACATGAAATTGTTTTTCAAAGATATTCATTCATAAGTGTTTCAATCAATTAATACACTAAGATTGTAAAAGAGATATTAAACATATCAAAACACAATTTTATCACATGAAATTGGTTTTCAACGATATTCATTCATAAGTGTTTTCAATCAATTAATAGCGAAAAGAACAAGTTGCAAACATTTAGTAAAGTAATTGTTTTCAGCAGTTAAGATTGTTTTAAACTATTATTATTATACATAACATAGCATTTACTTTCTTATAGTTTCCTAGGTTATAAAACCTTAGATTGTAAATGAAAGAAGTATTAAACGTATCATTTTAACACATGAAATTGTTTTTCAAAGATATCATAAGTACTTCAATCAATTAATAGACCTTAGATTGTAAAAGAAGTATTAAACATATCAAAATACAATTTGAACACATGAAATGGTTTTTCAAAGGTATCATCATAAGTGTTTGAATCAATCAATAGACCTTAGATTGTAAAAAATATGTTAAACATATGAAAACACAATTGAAATTGTTTTTCAAAGATATTCATTCATAAAAGTGTTTCAATCAATTAATAGACTAAGATTGTAAAAGAGATATTAAACATATCAAAACACAATTTTAACACATGAAATTGGTTTTCAAAGATATTCATTCACAAGTGTTTTCAATCAATTAATAGCGAAAAGAACAAGTTGCAAACATTTAGTTAAGTAATTGTTTTCAGCAGTTAAGATGCTTTTAAACTATTATTATTATACAGAACATAACATTCACTTTCTTATAGTTTCCTAGGTTATAAAACCTTAGATTGTAAATGAAAGAAGTATTAAACGTATCATTTTAACACATGAAATTGTTTTTCAAAGATATCATAAGTGCTTCAATCAATTAATAGACCTTAGATTGTAAAAGAAGTATTAAACATATCATCAAAATACAATTTGAACACATGAAATGGTTTTTCAAAGGTATCATCATAAGTGTTTGAATCAATCAATAGACCTTAGAATGTAAAAAATATGTTAAACATATGAAAACACAATTTCAACACATGAAATTGTTTGTCAAAGGTATTCATTCATAAGGGTTTCAATCAATTAATAGACTAAGATTGTAAAAGAGATATTAAACATATCAAAACACAATTTTAACACATGAAATTGGTTTTCAAAGATATTCATTCATAAGTGTTTTCAATCAATTAATAGCGAAAAGAACAAGTTGCAAACATTTAGTTAAGTAATAATACGCTTGTTTTCGGTAGTTAAGATGCTTTTAAACTATTATTATACAGAACATTCACTTTCTTATAGTTTCCTAGGTTATAAAACCTTAGATTGTAAATGAAAGAAGTATTAAACGTATCATTTTAACACATGAAATTGTTTTTCAAAGATATCATAAGTGCTTCAATCAATTAATAGACCTTAGATTGTAAAAGAAGTATTAAGCATATCAAAATACAATTTGAACACATGAAATGGTTTTTCAAAGGTATCATCATAAGTGTTTGAATCAATCAATAGACCTTAGATTGTAAAAAATATGTTAAACATATGAAAACACAATTGAATTTGTTTTTCAAAGATATTCATTCATAAAAGTGTTTCAATCAATTAATAGACTAAGATTGTAAAAGAGATATTAAACATATGAAAACACAATTTCAACACATGAAATTGTTTTTCAAAGATATTCATTCATAAAAGTGTTTCAATCAATTAATAGAGTAATGTTCCGTCCGGTTGACCGGGACGTCTTCGTGCGCGACCTCAACCGTCAGCTAGGGACTCCTCCCACTGATTGCCTGTGGATTGCTGCAAAAAAGAGGACAAATAGGCGCCCTAGCGGCCGTTTGCACTCCGACGCTCAAGTCAGCCAGCAAGAAACACCAAAACTGTTCACCTCCGTCTCTGAGCACCGCGTGTGGCGCTCTGAAGGTGGTAAGAAATAACTGTGTATTATGTCTGTGTTCTCTCTCTCAGGCAAAAATATTCCCCAGTCCTTTGTTCGTAACCTTGAAGCACGAGCAAGCAACTAGAAAGTTCTGGTCAATTTGCCAAAAGTTCGAACCCTGTTTCCAACATTCTCCGCGCTATTTAAACTACCCAAGCATTAAAGCGCCTTAAAGCGCCTTTAATTACAAATGTAACGCACTCAATCAGCGTACTTAATTAGAAAACGTAGCGCATTTAAGACGTTGAAACGCTTGGGAGCCATTATAGTACCTGAATGCTCGAAAGGGAAACTGCATTGAATGACTTTAATTACCTGGCACCTGACTAAAGGGTGTTTCCATTCTGACATGGCTGTTGTACACGTGGAGGGCCTCACGACGCCGTGATCCCATCTGGGGGCGTTTCTGCCCATCTGGGGACGTTTCTACGCATGAGTCCTCCTGCTCGGGAGTGCTACTGTGCTAGGGGTGACTTTTTGGGTGCCAACTCATGCCCCCAATCATCTATTCACTTACTCTGAGAGCGTATCTGCCTTCCTCTCGTACCCTGCGCCCGGTTACCCTGGGCGTGACCTTCCTCTCGGGTCGTATCTGTCCCAAAGGCGTCTCTGGGGCGGTAGGGGTACTTCACGAGTCAGGCTGCCCTACACTGATGCTATCACTATGGCCTTGAAGCCACCTTTTCCTTCTCCTTATCACTGCCCCCGGGTTATCGGGACCTGAGGCCTTCCCACGGCGTCGCTCCCTCCATGGTCTTTCCTACCCATGGGTATCGGGGAACCACACGGTGATTGCCTTGCTTTAGTACTGTTTGATCTGGCGACGCCCTGGTTGGGCGACGCCATCACCTAGGCGACGCCTTGTCTTGGCGACGCTTCCTCTTGGCGATGCTGGCACTTGGCGTCTCTCCACCTAGGCGACGCCTTGCGTTGACTTTGACTCTCCAGTCGTTGACTTTGACCTTGACTTAGTCAACGCCCGGATACGGGACGGTACACAAGCCCCCCAGTCTTAAGCCGAAGACTTGTCTTCAGCGCAAAGACTGAAGCCTCGCCCACGCCGTCTATGTGCCATCCAGATGACGTGTCATTCCCTGCTGACTCAACAATTCTCGAATTGTTGACGTGACACTCTCTGAACCCTAGGAGCGCTCTTACTGACTGATTGGACCTCTTCTGAAATGATGATAATAACACCTTTTGGGGCTACCCTTGATCACGCGCCACGTGGCCCATTGCGCGGCCAGCCTCCAGAGACCCTTGCGTTTCCCTTGGGTAATTGATCCTTTGACGCGTGGCATGATCCCACGGCTCTTAGTTAGCGCCTCTTGAGTTGCGAAATGTAACGTTTAAGTTACTCCAAACCCCGCGCTCACCCTACTGTTACATTCATTCTCTCTGCATCTCCGCACTCTTCATCGCCTTCAAACCCTTTTTCTCTGCAATTGCGATTCTCTCCTCCCTGTGCTCTTCTACTGCCTTCACTCCGATAGCAAAGGTACGATTTCGAGTACTCACGACCCTTCCCTTTCGTCGCATTATATGATTTATTGAACTGCCTGGGACTGTTGTTATTCATGCATTACTGCGTTTCTCCACTTCTCCTTCCTCCTCTGGGTTTTCTCGCGTGGGTGATGTTTCCTGGGGCTCTCTCCCCTTCCTGCCATGGCTACACTTGCTAAACCCTTTTTCCTCTCTTCTTTCTCCAGCTATTTATTTACACCATGACGCGCGCGAACGCGGAGCCTGATTCCTCCCCCACGACCCCCAAGTCCAACTACAAAGCGTTCTACCCATGGGCCCCCGACGAGCTCCTGAGCGAATGCACCAGCCTGACTTCCTTCCAGGACCTGGAAGCTCATCGTGGGGACCCCCATTTGTACAACTTTAACGCCTTCTGCCGCACACACGATGCCCACATATCTGTCCGTCCCAGCAGGCCTGGAGAACCTGTTTGTTTGGACGACAGACCTAGAAATGGGAAACCCTTCTTCTTCATGTACCAGACCGTGTTCAAACGCGTAGGAGTACGTCTCCCGTTCACCCCCTTTGAACGGGAATTTCTCACTGACATCAATACTGCCCCCGCCCAGCTCCATCCCAACAGCTGGGCATTCGTGAGGGGTTTTCAAATTCTTTGCGGACACCTGGGTATCCCCCCTTCTGTAGATGTCTTCCTGCATTTCTTTGAGGTGAAAAAGCAGGGGAAAAGCTTCTGGGTAAGCTTTTCCGGGATCGCGGGCAGGATCCTCCTCTCCCTCTTCCAAAATTCTTACAAGAACTGGAAAGGGAAGTTCTTCAGGGTGTGCAGCGCCAAGCACGATCCCACAGCTTTGGATGGCTTCCCCCTTTACTGGACGGAGCGCCCTAAACTGCTCAGGGCCGAAACCCTGGAAGAGCTGTCTCCCGCCGACAGGGAGGTAAGCAAAGCCTTGGCCGGGTTGGGGATCGTTTTTGATACCTTGAAGCTTGTCGCTAGCGAGTACAATGCTCACGCCCTGACCACCTACTTTGGTAAGGGGGCTCTCCCCTCATCCTTCTTGTTGTGGACAGCCTGCTATCGGATCCGGTTGCCCCTGCTGCCGATCCAGTTCCCCCACCAGCTCTGTCACCACCTCCTCCGATCACCGCCGAAGCTCCCCTTAGTTCACCTCCGTCATCTCCACACAGCCTCGCAGCACTTCAGACTCCCCGCTCTCCTCTACCCATCGCCGCTGTTCCCCTAGCCGCGGCCTCGTCACCGGCTCCAACCCCCCTTGACAAAGGGAAACGGGTCTTGGAGATTCTATCAGATGATGAGGACTCAGAAGGCGTGGCACCCTTCAAGAGAAGAAAATCTGCGCGGGTTCCTCTTTTGGTAGAGGCGTCGCCCCAGGGAGGGAACCCCTTCATGGACAACCCCTCCAGTGCAACCTCACTCCCTCCCATGACACTCCAAGAGGAAGGGGGCGAAGGCGCCGAATCTGCCCCGCCTCCGCCGCCGGCAGAAGCCATTGCTTCCCCTGCTTCCGTCGCTGCCGTCCCCGATTTCATCGCCATCCCTCCTCCGATTATGCATCTAATGAGGGGCTTCAGTGGCGGGACTCTGCCAGAGGGCACCGATAGGAAGGAAGGCATGTCTTTCTACTTGGGGTCCTTCTTGGCGGTGGCCCTTGAATGGCGCGCCTTGGTCAGGAACGCGGTCCTGCAAGCTCAAACTCTCCAGGCCTTGGAAACAAAGGCGACGACTCTGGAGGAGGAAATGAGGACCCTGGGACGCCAGAATGAAACCTACCAAACCTCTCTGAAGCAAGCGCAAGAGTCCAAAGCAGAAACTGAGAGGCAACTGGCAGAGGCATTGGAGCTCCAGGCTGGCTTTTATGCTCGGGAAGTCGCCCTCCAAGTCCAGGTAACGGGCCTTCAGGAATTGGTCAAAACTGATGCAGAAGTTCAAAAGGACCTGAAGGACCGTTGCCGTGAGCAGGCTGACAAGATGGAGCGGATGGAGGGGGAAATGGCCACCCAGGCCAAAGCTATGGACCTTCTCCAGGCTGACTACAACAAACTACAGGTCGAGGTCAGTCGGCTCCGCGTGGAGAAGGAGGCTCTGGAGAAGCAGGTGACCTCTGGGATGCCGCCGTTGAGGAGCTAGAGAAGGACAAAAAGGCCCTCATCCAGGAGATGGCGGGTACTTTCGAGGAGGGGTTCCAAGAGGCTCTGACCCAGGCGTTCTGCGAGAAGCCTGGCATCAATATTTCGAACTGCGACCCCACACACCATGTTGTCGACGGGAAGGTCGTGCCCATGGACTTGGATGACTGAACCACTGTCTCTCACCCGCCACCTTCACCTTCAAGCTTAATTCCTTTATACTTTACCTTTACCTTTGACTTTCTCTGTTAAGCTTGCAATTCTTTGAACCATTCGTACTCTTGCTACAAATTTGGGTGTTCGTATGATTGCTTTTGTGCCTTCGCGGTATAAAATTCTGCTTATGTGATCTTATCATCGTTCTTTGCCTTCGCGTGCTTCGGTTGTTTTGTTTGTATTATACTCGTTTCTTTCGCTTCGTTGGGCGGCCTTGTATGACCAGGAAAGGTCGCGTGCCAACCCTCACGCCCATGGAAAGGCTCACCTAGTGACGCCGTATCGTCCACGGGGTGTCTCTAACACCAAAACGGTTCTCTCCTTGATCCTTAGCCCCCAGCGCCCACGCCTAAGGAGAGGCCTGCTACAGCAGCGCCGTATCGTCCCCGGGTGTCTAAAACGTCGAGTGCTTTGGGGGGGGGGGGGTCGTTCCCTCTACGGTCTTTCCTTCCCATAGGTATCGGGGAACACCCTGCCAGCAATTCGCTGGCGTTTGGCGGTCTTATCTCCCTCCACAGTCTTTCCTACCCGTGGGTATCGGGGAGATGACGCCAGCAACTAACTCTGCCCCCTTCAAATTCGTCTCCCTCCACAGTCTTTCCTACCTGTGGGTATCGGGGAGGCGACCCTGCTGATATATGGGTTGGCGACGCCCGCGACGTCTCATGCTGGCGTCGTCCTTTATGTCATTCCAGACGACGCCTCGGGCATCTCATGCTAGTGTCGCCTTGGGCGTCGTCCCTAACTTGACATTGACTTTGACCTTGGGCTCGGTCGATGCCTGGGGGCAGCGAAGAGCTCGAGGCCCCTCCCGCATCTTTCACGAGGCGCTCCCTGTATAGCTGATGAGACGTTCAGTCGTTCAACTTGATCCACGTGGCGCTTTCTGTATGGCTGATGGGACATCCAGTCATTCGATTTGATCCTGACTCCTACTATGCCCCTGATCCCCTTTCGACGGCGCATCGTACCATCAGGTATTCTATTGATACGACGTGTTCTGAGCTTAACCAAGGGTGCCAGGGCAACCCTTCCATCTGCTGCCACGTGGCTCGATCGTGCGGTGCATCCATTCGCGTCGTTTGGCGCTCTAACCGCTTTATTTAACTCTGAAACTATCCTCATCATTTTCCCCTTCTTCATAACCTACTTACGTTCTCTCTTCTTGCACCCTTCCTTCTTGCACCCTTTCTTTTCTCACGAAGGGTTTTTCCAGCATTCACTCCCCTCGCTCGACTCTTGCATTTCCGGCAGCCCCTACACCCTTGACAATCCTTGATTGTTAAAGAATGTCTTCTCATGCTGCTTCCTCCAGGGTCAGTCCCAAGGACCTGTACCCCTGGGCTTCGAGTGAACTTCTTGATGAGTGTTCATGCTTACTCGCTACCAGGGCCATAAGGGAGCACAAAGGGGATTCGTGTTCTTATGACCACCGGGCCTTCGCGAGGAGGCATGACGACAACATCGCTGTGCTACCTTGCACTCTAGGGGAGCCAGTATGTGGAGACGAACGGGCCAACGAAGGGGTCCCTTTCTTTTACTTTTACCAGGTGGTGTTCAAGACCATCGGAGTGCGCCTACCCTTCTCCTGGTTCGAGAAGGAACTGCTGTCGGAGATCAACGTTGCTCCGGCCCAGCTATACCCAAACAGCTGGGCCTTTGTCAAAGCCTTCGACATTCTCTTCGGGTTTCTGGGTTGTGCACCCTCGGTTGACCTCTTTCTTCACTTCTTTGAGGTGAAGAGGCAAAGACACAACCTTTGGGTAACTCTCAGTAATGTACCCGGGAGAGTTCTCTTCACACCCTTCCAAAGCTCGTTCTCCGGGTGGAAAGGCCGGTTCTTCAAGATCTGCCGTACTGACCTTGTTCCCGACGCTTTGGATGGGTTTCCGCTGTACTGGGTGAGAGAGACGAGGGCCCTCAAAACCAAACCCTTCAAGAAGCTGGCTCCAAGTGATCAAATAGCTTGCCGAATTCTTGCTGAGGTGGGAGGTTTTGACTCTGCCACTTTGATCAGCCTGAAGTTCAACGCTGGGACTCTCGAAAAGTACATAGGTAAGAGTCGCTGCCCTAGAAACTCCGGCCTTTGTTGTTTTCTGTACATGCATGTCTTGCCTCATGGTATCTCTGACACATTTATCTCCCTTGGTGCAGGTTCGAAAATAAACCAAGAAAGGAGGACACGACTTACTCGAGCTCTGCGGGCTGGGAAAGGGGCTTCGCCTTCCTCCAGTGCTGATTCTGATGACCACTGAAAAGTGGCTCTTTTGTGACTTGCATGAGTTGTAATATTCGCCCCATTTGGGCTACTTCAATTGTATTGAGCATTGCTTGTAACACCAACTTTTTCTATATCAATTGATTTTTGTAACGTCACTTTACTCTGTATACATTTCGCATATTGTGCGCTTTCCTTCGCCCTGTTCATCAACGGCGCCCGCCTCCATCCAGGCGACGCCTTCTTTCTTGGCGACGCCTTCTTTCTTGGCGACGCCTTCTCTTGGCGACGCCTTACCTTACTTCAAACGGAGAAAGATACAGGCTAAAAACCAAGGCACTTCTTTTTTCTCAAATTGGTTTTACCTTTTATTAGGGTGACCTCATTAAAAAACCCCCGAGAGGGAAAAAGAGCGTCCCCTTCAACTAAATTGTTACATAACTGCTTACATAAATCAACTGAAATAAAATTTTAGGTTGGCTGCATTCCAACTGCGCGGGATAGGACCTCCATCTAAAGTCTCCAGGTTGTACGAACCGTTGCCCTTAGCCTCAGTAACTCTGAAGGGTCCGGTCCACTTGGGAGACAGCTTATTCTCCAACTCGTATGGGTGAGCTTTCCTCATCACTAGGTCGCCGACCTGAAACTGTCGCGGCTTTACCTTAGAGCTATATTGTCGCTCTACTCTTCTCTTCGTCGCTTCAGCTTTTATTCTAGCTTCTTCCCGGGCCTCGTCTAGCAGATCCAGGTTTACCCGCCTCTCTTCATTGGATTCCTCCGCCACAAAGTTTTGAAAACGTGGTGAGCTTTCATGTATTTCTACTGGAATCATCGCGTCCGACCCGTACACCAAACTGAAAGGTGTCTTCATAGTAGAGGATTGGGGCGTGGTGTGGTATGCCCATACAATTCTCGGAACCTCTTCCGCCCACGCCCCTTTGGCTTTCTCTAACCTTCTTTTCAACCCCCTCAGCAGGACTCTGTTTGCTGACTCCACTTGTCCGTTGGTCTGGGGGTGTTCAACCGATGCGAACACTTGTTTGATTCCTACTTTCAGCACACAGATTTCTCAATTGCTGACTGGCAAACTGGGTCCCATTATCAGATATCAGGCGCCTAGGTACGCCAAAACGGCACACAATATTCTTCCACACGAAATGCTGTACCTTGTGCGCAGTGATCTATGCAACGGGCTCTGCCTCTATCCACTTAGTGAAGTATTCGATGGCGACGATCAAATACTTCATCTGCCTGATCGCCAGTGGGAAGGGGCCCAGGATGTTGATTCCCCATGTATGGAAAGGCCACGGGCTGTATATGGATCGCAATTCTTCTGGCGGCGCCTTGTGCCAGTCGGCGTGCTTTTGGCATTGCTTACACCGCTGGGTGTGCCGTGCGCAGTCCTCTTTCACTGTTGGCCAGAAGAAACCTGCACGTATTACCTTGGAGGCTAAGGATCTTCCCCCTACGTGGCTCCCGCAGATGCCTTCGTGTAGCTCCGCCATTATCCTGGTGCACTCATCGCCACTGACGCATGTTAGGATAGGGTGAGTGAAACCGTGCCTGAACAACACCCCATCCACCAAAGTATATCTTACGGCATTTCTTTTGACTTTTTTACCCTCTTCAGGGTCCACTGGGAGAGCCCCATTCGCCAGGTACCGCTTATAGGGCGTCATCCAGGTGTCTCCCCTGGCCAGAACGCATACCTGCATCTGCTCTTCCTCAGGCACACCCGCGTACATGCTGATGCGGGGCGCCCTCTGCGTATCTTGGGTCAAAGAGCAATGACTCCTCGGCCTTCCCCTTGATGTATAAATCTGGAGGACATCCACCCTGTTGTCTTCCACGAATCTACGCGGAGCTTTGAGAGTCTCCTGGATCACTGTCCTCTGTCTACCCCCCTTGCCTGAGCTGGCCAGCTTTGCAAGCAGGTCAGCTCTGGCATTCTGCTCCCTCGGGACATGTATCAGCTCAAGTGCGTTGAATGCTCCCTTCAACAACTGGACGTATTTCAGATACGCCGCCATCTGTGGGTCCTTCGCCTGGAACTCACCCGACACCTGCCCCGTAATCAGCTGGGAGTCGCTCTTCACCAGGAGGTTCTGTGCGCCCATCTCCTTGGCCAGGAGCATTCCTGCTATCAGGGCTTCATATTCTGCCTGATTGTTACTTGCCTTGAAGGCGAAACGCAGGGCCTGCTCGATCAGTATGCCGTCGGGTCCCTCCAAGACTATTCCCGCACCGCTCCCTTGCTGGTTGGAAGAGCCATCCACCAAGAGCAGCCACTGCGAACTCACCTCCACCTCTTGCTCACCTCCGGGCGAAAGTTCCGCTATAAAATCTGCGTACACCTGCCCTTTGATGGATCCTCTAGGCTCATACTGGATGTCGAATTCTGACAGTTCTACCGCCCAGCGCACCATTCTTCCCGCCACATCCGGCTTCTGCAGCACTTTCTGTATAGGGAGGTTGGTCATCACCACCACCGTAAAGCTGTGGAAGTAATGACGGAGCCTCCTAGCAGAAAACACTACCGCCATCGCCGCCTTCTCTAGCGCTTGGTACCTCGTCTCAGCCCCTGTAAGGCCTTGCTTACGAAATAGATGGGCTTCTGACTCTGGTCCTGCTCTTGGACCAACACGGAACTGATGGCCCGCTCCGTTACAGTAAAATATAACCGGAGGGGCACGCCCGCTACTGGTTTGCAGAGGACCGGTGGCGTCGCCAGGTACTCCTTCAGCTTAATGAAAGCCGCTTCGCATTCCTCAGTCCATGCAAAGCGACTGTTTCTCTTGAGGCACTGGAAATACGGGTGCCCCTTCTCTCCTCCGGCGGAAACAAACCTCGAGAGCGCCGCCATCCGCCCCGTCAGCTGTTGCACCTCCTTTACCGACGTCGGGCTCCGCATGGCGATAATCGCCGCGCTGGGGTTCGCCTCTATCCCCCTCTCTGTGAGCATAAAACCCAAGAACTTACCGGCCTCTACCCCGAAAACACACTTCTCAGGGTTTAACTTGAGGCTGTACTTGGATATTGTGACGAACAACTCCTCCAGGTCCGCCATGTGCTGCGCCCTATTCTGCGACGCCACCACCATGTCATCTACATAGGCGTACACATTTCTCCCAAGCATTGGCGCCAGGACCTTGTCCATTAGCCTCTGGTACGTGGCGCCCGCATTTTTCAGCCCAAAAGGCATCACCTTATAGTAGTAACTGCAGGTCTCAGTCATGAATGCAGTCTTGCTCTCGTCTCTTGGGTGCATCTTGATTTGGTTGTACCCTGAAAAGGCGTCCAGGAAACTCAGCACCTTGCTTCCGGACGCACTGTCTACCAAGGCGTCGATGCTGGGCAGCGGATACGAGTCCTTTGGGCATGCCTTGTTTAGGTCCGTGAAGTCAACACACATCCTCCACTTTCCGTTCGCCTTTTTCACCAAGACGACATTGGCGAGCCACTCAGGGTATTGAATCTCCCTGATGTGGCCAGCACTCAGCAGCTTCTGCGTTTCGTCTCTCACCACCTGCTATCGTTCCTCATTGAATTTTCTCCTCCTCTGACGCACGGGGCGGACCGTGGCGTCCATGCTGAGGTGGTGACACAGGAAATCTGGATCAATGCCTGGCATATCCGAGGCGGACCATGCGAAGGCATCCAGGTGGCGTGAAATCACTTCCGCCACCCCTTCCTGTTCTTCCGGGCTCAGCGAACTTCCTAACTTGAAAGTCTTGCCGCCAATCTCCCTTTCTACGGCGTTAGACGCGGGCTGTTCCCTGCTGACATCTTCGACGGGCGCCGCCTCTTCCACGGGCGCCGCGTCGTCGGGGCCTTCCTCCATAGGCGCATCTGCTTCGGGCATCGCCCTCTCCGCTATGGCCTCTTTAGGCGTCATCCCAGCGGGCGTCGCCTCAATCATCGTCGTGTCCGTCGTGTCCGCCGTGTCCGCGCTCGGCGGACGTTCATACACCATGAACACGCCTCTCTTCGTTTTCAGGCTGTTCTCATAGCATTTCCTTCCCTCCTCCTGGTCTGACCTGATGACTATCACCTGGCCATTGAGGTCCGGCAGCTTCATCTTCATGTGGCGTGTGGAGGACACCGCGTTCAGACGGTTTAACGCCGGCCTGCCCAGCAAAATATTGTAGGCGGAGTTGGCGTTCACGACCAGGTACCGGATGCTTTCGGTACGGGAGGCCTCTCCGTCTGTGAACGTAGTCCTCAACTCCAGGTATCCCCGGACTTCCACCTGGTTATCCCCGAACCCATACAGGCACCCCGTATAGGGACTCAACAGATCGGGGGACAGCCGTAACTTATTAAAGGTCGACAGAAACATGACGTCTGCCGAACTTCCTTGGTCGACAAGCACTCTGTGCACCTTCCTTCCGGCTGTGACGACTGAGATGACAACGGGGTCGTTGTCGTGGGGTACCACATCTCGGAGGTCTCTTCTCGTGAACACGATATCCGACTCCCATGGCTCCCCCGAGAGCCTCTCTTCGATTGAATTTACCCCCCTCGCGTATTTCTTCCGCTGGGAGGCGGTGGGTCCTCCGCCGGAAAAACCTCCAGCAATGGTGTGGACCTCGCCAAGCACCGGCATCTCGTGTGCTGGTTCTTCCGCCTGCGGCGGCGACAAGGTGGTGGTCGCCGTGGGCTCCACGACATAATCCTTCAAAAACCCAGTCCTCACCAGCTCATCTAGCTGGTAGCCCAACGACAGGCAATTATTAATGTGGTGCCCGAAAGCCTCGTGGAATTCACACCAAGAGTCTTTACGGGGCCTCAACACCTTGTCGGTCTTCGCCGGTCGCCTCAGCCTCTCAGCTATGTTAGGCACGGCGATCAAATCCTTCAACTCAACCACGAAGTTGTACCTCGCCGGCCTCGCTCTTTCTCTGACCGGGCGATCGCCTCCTGCTGGACCCCGTGGCTGGGGCTTTCTGGCTTCGTAGGGGCGTCTCGCCTCTGGCTTCTTTCTTCCCGTCGTGGTCTCATTGACCCTGACGGGTTGAGCTCGTGCCGGTCCTCTCGGGCGTGAAGGTACGACGCTGGTGCGCTTCACACACACCTCCCCTTCAGAAGCAATATGTTCTACCGCCCTACGCCGTAGTTCAACGAAAGTCCTAGGGCGGTTGCGGATGATGGATTCTCCAAAAGGACCGGGGCATACGCCTTTCACGAATGCGTATACGATCATAGGCTCCTCCGTCGTCCCGACCTTCACGACCTGGGCCCCGAACCGATTGATGTACTCCTTAAGGGTCTCCCCTTGGTATTGCTTCACATCAAACAAGTCGTAGGACACTGGTGGCGGGGCCTTGTTTGCTAAGTATTGTTCCCTGAACAATCGTGACAGTTTGCGGAAAGATGTGATATGACCATCTGGAAGGCTGATGAACCAATCCATGGCCATCCCGGTCAGGGTGCTCATAAAGAGCTTGCACTTGACAGCGTCAGAACCGCCTACCAGGACCATCTGTGTGTGAAATGCCAGTGAAGACCACCTTGGGCCCTGCGAACGTGTTCGGGATCACTGCATCTAGGATTTCCTGCGAGAAGGGAGTGGAAAACTCCCTTGGTGGGGAATGGTTCTCCATCTCGTCATGTCCAGGCCGCCTCCAGTCATTTCTCAGGCCCTAGCGCAACTCCTCATTTACGCGGTGGAGCTCTTCATTCCTCTCATGCGAGGCATCGAGATCTGCCTGCATGCGCTCCTGCTCCATCTTCGACTCCGCCATGTCCTGCTGCAGCCCCCTCATTATCTCCAGGACTTGTTGCATGGATAGTTCTGTTGGGGCTGCGCGTGCTGTCCTTCGTCTGGTGGGGGCCATTGTCACTCCAACCTCCTCCAACGTTACTGCGACTTAGTAGACTTTCTCGGACTTGTGATGGGACCGAATGTTTTATATCGTGCCCCACGGTGGGCGCCAAATGTTCCGTCCGGTTGACCGGGACGTCTTCGTGCGCGACCTCAACCGTCAGCTAGGGACTCCTCCCACTGATTGCCTGTGGATTCCTGCAAAAAAGAGGACAAAGAGGCGCCCTAGCGGCCGTTTGCACTCCGACGCTCAAGTCAACCAGCAAGAAACACCAAAACTGTTCACCTCCGTCTCTGAGCACCGCGTGTGGCGCTCTGAAGGTGGTAAGAAATAACTGTGTATTATGTCTGTGTTCTCTCTCTCAGGCAAAAATATTCCCCAGTCCCTTGTTCGTAACCTTGAAGCACGAGCAAGCAACTAGAAAGTTCTGGTCAATTTGCCAAAAGTTCGAACCCTGTCTCCAACATTCTCCGCGCTATTTAAACTACCCAAGCATTAAAGCGCCTTTAATTACAAATGTAACGCACTCAATCAGCGTACTTAATTAGAAAACGTAGCGCATTTAAAACGTTGAAACGCTTGGGAGCCATTATAGTACCTGAATGATCGAAAGGGAAACTGCATTGAATGACTTTAATTACCTGGCACCTGACTAAAGGGTGTTTCCATTCTGACATGGCTGTTGTACACGTGGAGGGCCTCACGACGCCGTGACCCCATCTGGGGGCGTTTCTGCCCATCTGGGGACGTTTCTACGCATGAGTCCTCCTGCTCGGGAGTGCTACTGTGCTAGGGGTGACTTTTTGGGTGCCAACTCATGCCCCCAATCATCTAGTCACTTACTCTGAGAGCGTATCTGCCTTCCTCTCGTACCCTGCGCCCGGTTACCCTGGGCGTGACCTTCCTCTCGGGTCGTATCTGTCCCAAAGGCGTCTCTGGGGCGGTAGGGGAACTTCACGAGTCAGGCTGCCCTACACTGATGCTATCACTATGGCCTTGAAGCCACCTTTTCCTTCTCCTTATCACTGCCCCCGGGTTATCGGGACCTGAGGCCTTCCCACGACGTCGCTCCCTCCATGGTCTTTCCTACCCATGGGTATCGGGGAACCACACGGTGATTGCCTTGCTTTAGTACTCTTTGATCTGGCGACGCCCTGGTTGGGCGACGCCATCACCTAGGCGACGCCTTGTCTTGGCGACGCTTCCTCTTGGCGATGCTGGCACTTGGCGTCTCTCCACCTAGGCGACGCCTTGCGTTGACTTTGACTCTCCAGTCGTTGACTTTGACCTTGACTTAGTCAACGCCCGGATACGGGACGGTACACAAGCCCCCCAGTCTTAAGCCGAAGACTTGTCTTCAGCGCAAAGACTGAAGCCTCGCCCACGCCGTCCACGTGCCATCCAGATGACGTGTCATTCCCTGCTGACTCAACAATTCTCGAATTGTTGACGTCACGCTCTCTGAACCCTAGGAGCGCTCTTACTGACTGATTGGACCTCTTCTGAAATGATGATAATAACACCTTTTGGGGCTACCCTTGATCACGCGCCACGTGGCCCATCGCGTGGCCAGCCTCCAGAGACCCTTGCATTATCCTAGGTTATAAAACCTTAGATTGTAAATGAAAGAAGTATTAAACTTATCATTTTAACACATGAAATTGTTTTTCAAAGATATCATAAGTGCTTCAATCAATTAATAGACCTTAGATTGTAAAAGAAGTATTAAACATATCAAAATACAATTTGAACACATGAAATGGTTTTTCAAAGGTATCATCATAAGTGTTTGAATCAATCAATAGACCTTAGATTGTAAAAAATATGTTAAACATATGAAAACACAATTGAAATTGTTTTTCAAAGATATTCATTCATAAAAGTGTTTGAATCAATTAATAGACTAAGATTGTAAAAGAGATATTAAACATATCAAAACACAATTTTAACACATGAAATAGGTTTTCAAAGATATTCATTCACAAGTGTTTTCAATCAATTAATAGCGAAAAGAACAAGTTGCAAACATTTAGTTAAGTAATTGTTTTCAGCAATTAAGATGCTTTTAAACTATTATTATTATACAGAACATAACATTCACTTTCTTATAGTTTCCTAGGTTATAAAACCTTAGATTGTAAATGAAAGAAGTATTAAACGTATGATTTTAACACATGCAATTGTTTTTCAAAGATATCATAAGTGCTTCAATCAATTAATAGACCTTAGATTGTAAAAGAAGTATTAAACATATCAAAATACAATTTGAACACATGAAATGGTTTTTCAAAGGTATCATCATAAGTGTTTGAATCAATCAATAGACCTTAGATTGTAAAAAATATGTTAAACATATGAAAACACAATTGAAATTGTTTTTCAAAGATATTCATTCATAAAAGTGTTTCAATCAATTAATAGACTAAGATTGTAAAAGAGATATTAAACATATCAAAACACAATTTTAACACATGAAATTGGTTTTCAAAGATATTCATTCACAAGTGTTTTCAATCAATTAATAGCGAAAAGAACAAGTTGCAAACATTTAGTTAAGTAATTGTTTTCAGCAATTAAGATGCTTTTAAACTATTATTATTATACAGAACATAACATTCACTTTCTTATAGTTTCCTAGGTTATAAAACCTTAGATTGTAAATGAAAGAAGTATTAAACGTATCATTTTAACACATGAAATTGTTTTTCAAAGATATCATAAGTGCTTCAATCAATTAATAGACCTTAGATTGTAATAGAAGTATTAAACATATCAAAATACAATTTGAACACATGAAATGGTTTTTCAAAGGTATCATCATAAGTGTTTGAATCAATCAATAGACCTTAGATTGTAAAAAATATGTTAAACATATGAAAACACAATTGAAATTGTTTTTCAAAGATATTCATTCATAAAAGTGTTTCAATCAATTAATAGACTAAGATTGTAAAAGAGATATTAAACATATCAAAACACAATTTTAACACATGAAATTGGTTTTCAAAGATATTCATTCACAAGTGTTTTCAATCAATTAATAGCGAAAAGAACAAGTTGCAAACATTTAGTTAAGTAATTGTTTTCAACAGTTAAGATGCTTTTAAACTATTATTATTATACAGAACATAATATTCACTTTCTTATAGTTTCCTAGGTTATAAAACCTTAGATTGTAAATGAAAGAAGTATTAAACGTATCATTTTAACACATGAAATTGTTTTTCAAAGATATCATAAGTTCTTCAATCAATTAATAGACCTTAGATTGTAAAAGAAGTATTAAACATATAAAAATACAATTTGAACACATGAAATGGTTTTTCAAAGGTATCATCATAAGTGTTTGATTGAATCAATCAATATAGACCTTAGATTGTAAAAAATATGTTAAACATATGAAAACACAATTGAAATTGTTTTTCAAAGATATTCATTCATAAAAGTGTTTGAATCAATTAATAGACTAAGATTGTAAAAGAGATATTAAACATATCAAAACACAATTTTAACACATGAAATTGGTTTTCAAATATATTCATTCACAAGTGTTTTCAATCAATTAATAGCGAAAAGAACAAGTTGCAAACATTTAGTTAAGTAATTGTTTTCAGCAGTTAAGATGCTGTTAAACTATTATTATTATACAGAACATAACATTCACTTTCTTATAGTTTCCTAGGTTATAAAACCTTAGATTGTAAATGAAAGAAGTATTAAACGTATCATTTTAACACATGAAATTGTTTTTCAAAGATATCATAAGTGCTTCAATCAATTAATAGACCTTAGATTGTAAAAGAAGTATTAAACATATCAAAATACAATTTGAACACATGAAATGGTTTTTCAAAGGTATCATCATAAGTGTTTGAATCAATCAATAGACCTTAGATTGTAAAAAATATGTTAAACATATGAAAACACAATTGAAATTGTTTTTCAAAGATATTCATTCATAAAAGTGTTTCAATCAATTAATAGACTAAGATTGTAAAAGAGATGATATTAAACATATCAAAACACAATTTTAACACATGAAATTGGTTTTCAAAGATATTCATTCACAAGTGTTTTCAATCAATTAATAGCGAAAAGAACAAGTTGCAAACATTTAATTAAGTAATTGTTTTCAGCAGTTAAGATGCTTTTAAACTATTATTATTATACAGAACATAACATTCACTTTCTTATAGTTTCCTAGGTTATAAAACCTTAGATTGTAAATGAAAAAGAAGTATTAAACGTATCATTTTAACACATGGAATTGTTTTTCAAAGATATCATAAGTGCTTCAATCAATTAACAGACCTTAGATTGTAAAAGAAATATTAAACATATCAAAATACAATTTGAACACATGAAATGGTTTTTCAAAGGTATCATCATAAGTGTTTGATTGAATCAATCAATAGACCTTAGATTGTAAAAAATATGTTAAACATATGAAAACACAATTGAAATTGTTTTTCAAAGATATTCGTTCATAAAAGTGTTTGAATCAATTAATAGACTAAGATTGTAAAAGAGATATTAAACATATCAAAACACAATTTTAACACATGAAATTGGTTTTCAAAGATATTCATTCACAAGTGTTTTCAATCAATTAATAGCGAAAAGAACAAGTTGCAAACATTTAGTTAAATAATTGTTTTCAGCAATTAAGATGCTTTTAAACTATTATTATTATACAGAACATAACATTCACTTTCTTATAGTTTCCTAGGTTATAAAACCTTAGCTTGTAAATGAAAGAAGTATTAAACGTATCATTTTAACACATGAAATATTTTTTCAAAGATATCATAAGTGCTTCAATCAATTAATAGACCTTAGATTGTAAAAGAAGTATTAAACATATCAAAATACAATTTGAACACATGAAATGGTTTTTCAAAGGTATCATCATAAGTGTTTGAATCAATCAATAGACCTTAGATTGTAAAAAATATGTTAAACATATGAAAACACAATTGAAATTGTTTTTCAAAGATATTCGTTCATAAAAGTGTTTGAATCAATTAATAGACTAAGATTGTAAAAGAGATATTAAACATATCAAAACACAATTTTAACACATGAAATTGGTTTTCAAAGATATTCATTCACAAGTGTTTTCAATCAATTAATAGCGAAAAGAACAAGTTGCAAACATTTAGTTAAATAATTGTTTTCAGCAATTAAGATGCTTTTAAACTATTATTATTATACAGAACATAACATTCACTTTCTTATAGTTTCCTAGGTTATAAAACCTTAGCTTGTAAATGAAAGAAGTATTAAACATATCATTTTAACACATGAAATATTTTTTCAAAGATATCATAAGTGCTTCAATCAATTAATAGACCTTAGATTGTAAAAGAAGTATTAAACATATCAAAATACAATTTGAACACATGAAATGGTTTTTCAAAGGTATCATCATAAGTGTTTGAATCAATCAATAGACCTTAGATTGTAAAAAATATGTTAAACATATGAAAACACAATTGAAATTGTTTTTCAAAGATATTCATTCATAAAAGTGTTTCAATCAATTAATAGACTAAGATTGTAAAAGAGATATTAAACATATCAAAACACAATTTTAACACATGAAATTGGTTTTCAAAGATATTCATTCACAAGTGTTTTCAATCAATTAATAGCGAAAAGAACAAGTTGCAAACATTTAGTTAAGTAATTGTTTTCAACAGTTAAGATGCTTTTAAACTATTATTATTATACAGAACATAACATTCACTTTATTATAGTTTCCTAGGTTATAAAACCTTAGATTGTAAATGAAAGAAGTATTAAACGTATCATTTTAACACATGAAATTGTTTTTCAAAGATATCATAAGTGCTTCAATCAATTAATAGACCTTAGATTGTAAAAGAAGTATTAAACATATCAAAATACAATTTGAACACATGAAATGGTTTTTCAAAGGTATCATCATCAGTGTTTGAATCAATCAATAGACCTTAGATTGTAAAAAATATGTTAAACATATGAAAACACAATTGAAATTGTTTTTCAAAGATATTCATTCATAAAAGTGTTTCAATCAATTAATAGACTAAGATTGTAAAAGAGATGATATTAAACATATCAAAACACAATTTTAACACATGAAATTGGTTTTCAAAGATATTCATTCACAAGTGTTTTCAATCAATTAATAGCGAAAAGAACAAGTTGCAAACATTTAGTTAAGTAATTGTTTTCAGCAGTTAAGATGCTTTTAAACTATTATTATTATACAGAACATAACATTCACTTTCTTATAGTTTCCTAGGTTATAAAACCTTAGATTGTAAATGAAAGAAGTATTAAACGTATCATTTTAACACATGAAATTGTTTTTCAAAGATATCATAAGTGCTTCAATCAATTAATAGACCTTAGATTGTAAAAGAAGTATTAAACATATCAAAATACAATTTGAACACATGAAATGGTTTTTCAAAGGTATCATCATAAGTGTTTGATTGAATCAATCAATGGACCTTAGATTGTAAAAAATATGTTAAACATATGAAAACACAATTCAAATTGTTTTTCAAAGATATTCATTCATAAAAGTGTTTCAATCAATTAATAGACTAAGATTGTAAAAGAGATGATACTAAACATATCAAAACACAATTTTAACACATGAAATTGGTTTTCAAAGATATTCATTCACAAGTGTTTTCAATCAATTAATAGCGAAAAGAACAAGTTGCAAACATTTAGTTAAGTAATTGTTTTCAGCAGTTAAGATTCTTTTAAACTATTATTATTATACAGAACATAACATTCACCTTCTTATAGTTTCCTAGGTTATAAAACCTTAGATTGTAAATGAAAGAAGTATTAAACGTATCATTTTAACACATGAAATTGTTTTTCAAAGATATCATAAGTGCTTCAATCAGTTAATAGACCTTAGATTGTAAAAGAAGTATTAAACATATCAAAATACAATTTGAACACATGAAATGGTTTTTCAAAGGTATCATCATAAGTGTTTGATTGAATCAATCAATAGACCTTAGATTGTAAAAAATATGTTAAACATATGAAAACACAATTGAAATTGTTTTTCAAAGATATTCATTCATAAAAGTGTTTCAATCAATTAATAGAGTAAGATTGTAAAAGAGATGATACTAAACATATCAAAACACAATTTTAACACATGAAATTGGTTTTCAAAGATATTCATTCACAAGTGTTTTCAATCAATTAATAGCGAAAAGAACAAGTTGCAAACATTTAGTTAAGTAATTGTTTTCAGCAGTTAAGATGCTTTTAAACTATTATTATTATACAGAACATAACATTCACTTTCTTATAGTTTCCTAGGTTATAAAACCTTAGATTGTAAATGAAAGAAGTATTAAACGTATCATTTTAACACATGAAATTGTTTTTCAAAGATATCATAAGTGCTTCAATCAGTTAATAGACCTTAGATTGTAAAAGAAGTATTAAACATATCAAAATACAATTTGAACACATGAAATGGTTTTTCAAAGGTATCATCATAAGTGTTTGATTGAATCAATCAATGGACCTTAGATTGTAAAAAATATGTTAAACATATGAAAACACAATTGAAATTGTTTTTCAAATATATTCATTCATAAAAGTGTTTCAATCAATTAATAGACTAAGATTGTAAAAGAGATGATACTAAACATATCAAAACACAATTTTAACACATGAAATTGGTTTTCAAAGATATTCATTCACAAGTGTTTTCAATCAATTAATAGCGAAAAGAACAAGTTGCAAACATTTAGTTAAGTAATTGTTTTCAGCAGTTAAGATGCTTTTAAACTATTATTATTATACAGAACATAACATTCACTTTCTTATAGTTTCCTAGGTTATAAAACCTTAGATTGTAAATGAAAGAAGTATTAAACGTATCATTTTAACACATGAAATTGTTTTTCAAAGATATCATAAGTGCTTCAATCAATTAATAGACCTTAGATTGTAAAAGAAGTATTAAACATATCAAAATACAATTTGAACACATGAAATGGTTTTTCAAAGGTATCATCATAAGTGTTTGATTGAATCAATCAATGGACCTTAGATTGTAAAAAATATGTTAAACATATGAAAACACAATTCAAATTGTTTTTCAAAGATATTCATTCATAAAAGTGTTTCAATCAATTAATAGACTAAGATTGTAAAAGAGATGATACTAAACATATCAAAACACAATTTTAACACATGAAATTGGTTTTCAAAGATATTCATTCACAAGTGTTTTCAATCAATTAATAGCGAAAAGAACAAGTTGCAAACATTTAGTTAAGTAATTGTTTTCAGCAGTTAAGATGCTTTTAAACTATTATTATTATACAGAACATAACATTCACTTTCTTATAGTTTCCTAGGTTATAAAACCTTAGATTGTAAATGAAAGAAGTATTAAACGTATCATTTTAACACATGGAATTGTTTTTCAAAGATATCATAAGTGCTTCAATCAGTTAATAGACCTTAGATTGTAAAAGAAGTATTAAACCATATCAAAATACAATTTGAACACATGAAATGGTTTTTCAAAGGTATCATCATAAGTGTTTGATTGAATCAATCAATAGACCTTAGATTGTAAAAAATATGTTAAACATATGAAAACACAATTGAAATTGTTTTTCAAAGATATTCATACATAAAAGTGTTTCAATCAATTAATAGACTAAGATTGTAAAAGAGATGATATTAAACATATCAAAACACAATTTTAACACATGAAATTGGTTTTCAAAGATATTCATTCACAAGTGTTTTCAATCAATTAATAGCGAAAAGAACAAGTTGCAAACATTTAGTTAAGTAATTGTTTTCAGCAGTTAAGATGCTTTTAAACTATTATTATTATACAGAACATAACATTCACTTTCTTATAGTTTCCTAGGTTATAAAACCTTAGATTGTAAATGAAAGAAGTATTAAACGTATCATTTTAACACATGAAATTGTTTTTCAAAGATATCATAAGTGCTTCAATCAGTTAATAGACCTTAGATTGTAAAAGAAGTATTAAACATATCAAAATACAATTTGAACACATGAAATGGTTTTTCAAAGGTATCATCATAAGTGTTTGATTGAATCAATCAATGGACCTTAGATTGTAAAAAATATGTTAAACATATGAAAACACAATTGAAATTGTTTTTCAAAGATATTCATTCATAAAAGTGTTTCAATCAATTAATAGACTAAGATTGTAAAAGAGATGATATTAAACATATCAAAACACAATTTTAACACATGAAATTGGTTTTCAAAGATATTCATTCACAAGTGTTTTCAATCAATTAATAGCGAAAAGAACAAGTTGCAAACATTTAGTTAAGTAATTGTTTTCAGCAGTTAAGATGCTTTTAAACTATTATTATTATACAGAACATAACATTCACTTTCTTATAGTTTCCTAGGTTATAAAACCTTAGATTGTAAATGAAAGAAGTATTAAACGTATCATTTTAACACATGAAATTGTTTTTCAAAGATATCATAAGTGCTTCAATCAGTTAATAGACCTTAGATTGTAAAAGAAGTATTAAACATATCAAAATACAATTTGAACACATGAAATGGTTTTTCAAAGGTATCATCATAAGTGTTTGATTGAATCAATCAATGGACCTTAGATTGTAAAAAATATGTTAAACATATGAAAACACAATTGAAATTGTTTTTCAAACATATTCATTCATAAAAGTGTTTCAATCAATTAATAGACTAAGATTGTAAAAGAGATGATATTAAACATATCAAAACACAATTTTAACACATGAAATTGGTTTTCAAAGATATTCATTCACAAGTGTTTTCAATCAATTAATAGCGAAAAGAACAAGTTGCAAACATTTAGTTAAGTAATTGTTTTCAGCAGTTAAGATGCTTTTAAACTATTATTATTATACAGAACATAACATTCACTTTCTTATAGTTTCCTAGGTTATAAAACCTTAGATTGTAAATGAAAGAAGTATTAAACGTATCATTTTAACACATGGAATTGTTTTTCAAAGATATCATAAGTGCTTCAATTAGTTAATAGACCTTAGATTGTAAAAGAAGTATTAAACATATCAAAATACAATTTGAACACATGAAATGGTTTTTCAAAGGTATCATCATAAGTGTTTGATTGAATCAAGCAATAGACCTTTGATTGTAAAAAATATGTTAAACATATGAAAACACAATTGAAATTGTTTTTCAAACATATTCATTCATTAAAGTGTTTCAATCAATTAATAGACTAAGATTGTAAAAGAGATGATATTAAACATATCAAAACACAATTTTAACACATGAAATTGGTTTTCAAAGATATTCATTCACAAGTGTTTTCAATCAATTAATAGCGAAAAGAACAAGTTGCAAACATTTAGTTAAGTAATTGTTTTCAGCAGTTAAGATGCTTTTAAACTATTATTATTATACAGAACATAACATTCACTTTCTTATAGTTTCCTAGGTTATAAAACCTTAGATTGTAAATGAAAGAAGTATTAAACGTATCATTTTAACACATGAAATTGTTTTTCAAAGATATCATAAGTGCTTCAATCAGTTAATAGACCTTAGATTGTAAAAGAAGTATTAAACATATCAAAATACAATTTGAACACATGAAATGGTTTTTCAAAGGTATCATCATAAGTGTTTGATTGAATCAATCAATAGACCTTAGATTGTAAAAAATATGTTAAACATATGAAAACACAATTGAAATTGTTTTGCAAAGATATTCATTCATAAAAGTGTTTCAATCAATTAATAGACTAAGATTGTAAAAGAGATGATATTAAACATATCAAAACACAATTTTAACACATGAAATTGGTTTTCAAAGATATTCATTCACAAGTGTTTTCAATCAATTAATAGCGAAAAGAACAAGTTGCAAACATTTAGTTAAGTAATTGTTTTCAGCAGTTAAGATGCTTTTAAACTATTATTATTATACAGAACATAACATTCACTTTCTTATAGTTTCCTAGGTTATAAAACCTTAGATTGTAAATGAAAGAAGTATTAAACGTATCATTTTAACACATGGAATTGTTTTTCAAAGATATCATAAGTGCTTCAATCAGTTAATAGACCTTAGATTGTAAAAGAAGTATTAAACATATCAAAATACAATTTGAACACATGAAATGGTTTTTCAAAGGTATCATCATAAGTGTTTGATTGAATCAATCAATAGACCTTAGATTGTAAAAAATATGTTAAACATATGAAAACACAATTGAAATTGTTTTTCAAAGATATTAATTCATAAAAGTGTTTCAATCAATTAATAGACTAAGATTGTAAAAGAGATGATATTAAACATATCAAAACACAATTTTAACACATGAAATTGGTTTTCAAAGATATTCATTCACAAGTGTTTTCAATCAATTAATAGCGAAAAGAACAAGTTGCAAACATTTAGTTAAGTAATTGTTTTCAGCAGTTAAGATGCTTTTAAACTATTATTATTATACAGAACATAACATTCACTTTCTTATAGTTTCCTAGGTTATAAAACCTTAGATTGTAAATGAAAGAAGTATTAAACGTATCATTTTAACACATGGAATTGTTTTTCAAAGATATCATAAGTGCTTCAATCAGTTAATAGACCTTAGATTGTAAAAGAAGTATTAAACATATCAAAATACAATTTGAACACATGAAATTGTTTTTCAAAGGTATCATCATAAGTGTTTGATTGAATCAATCAATAGACCTTAGATTGTAAAAAATATGTTAAACATATGAAAACACAATTGAAATTGTTTTTCAAAGATATTAATTCATAAAAGTGTTTCAATCAATTAATAGACTAAGATTGTAAAAGAGATGATATTAAACATATCAAAACACAATTTTAACACATGAAATTGGTTTTCAAAGATATTCATTCACAAGTGTTTTCAATCAATTAATAGCGAAAAGAACAAGTTGCAAACATTTAGTTAAGTAATTGTTTTCAGCAGTTAAGATGCTTTTAAACTATTATTATTATACAGAACATAACATTCACTTTCTTATAGTTTCCTAGGTTATAAAACCTTAGATTGTAAATGAAAGAAGTATTAAACGTATCATTTTAACACATGGAATTGTTTTTCAAAGATATCATAAGTGCTTCAATCAGTTAATAGACCTTAGATTGTAAAAGAAGTATTAAACATATCAAAATACAATTTGAACACATGAAATGGTTTTTCAAAGGTATCATCATAAGTGTTTGATTGAATCAATCAATAGACCTTAGATTGTAAAAAATATGTTAAACATATGAAAACACAATTGAAATTATTTTTCAAAGATATTAATTCATAAAAGTGTTTCAATCAATTAATAGACTAAGATTGTAAAAGAGATGATATTAAACATATCAAAACACAATTTTAACACATGAAATTGGTTTTCAAAGATATTCATTCACAAGTGTTTTCAATCAATTAATAGCGAAAAGAACAAGTTGCAAACATTTAGTTAATTAATTGTTTTCAGCAGTTAAGATGCTTTTAAACTATTATTATTATACAGAACATAACATTCACTTTCTTATAGTTTCCTAGGTTATAAAACCTTAGATTGTAAATGAAAGAAGTATTAAACGTATCATTTTAACACATGGAATTGTTTTTCAAAGATATCATAAGTGCTTCAATCAGTTAATAGACCTTAGATTGTAAAAGAAGTATTAAACATATCAAAATACAATTTGAACACATGAAATGGTTTTTCAAAGGTATCATCATAAGTGTTTGATTGAATCAATCAATAGACCTTAGATTGTAAAAAATATGTTAAACATATGAAAACACAATTGAAATTGTTTTGCAAAGATATTCATTCATAAAAGTGTTTCAATCAATTAATAGACTAAGATTGTAAAAGAGATGATATTAAACATATCAAAACACAATTTTAACACATGAAATTGGTTTTCAAAGATATTCATTCACAAGTGTTTTCAATCAATTAATAGCGAAAAGAACAAGTTGCAAACATTTAGTTAAGTAATTGTTTTCAGCAGTTAAGATGCTTTTAAACTATTATTATTATACAGAACATAACATTCACTTTCTTATAGTTTCCTAGGTTATAAAACCTTAGATTGTAAATGAAAGAAGTATTAAACGTATCATTTTAACACATGGAATTGTTTTTCAAAGATATCATAAGTGCTTCAATCAGTTAATAGACCTTAGATTGTAAAAGAAGTATTAAACATATCAAAATACAATTTGAACACATGAAATGGTTTTTCAAAGGTATCATCATAAGTGTTTGATTGAATCAATCAATAGACCTTAGATTGTAAAAAATATGTTAAACATATGAAAACACAATTGAAATTGTTTTTCAAAGATATTCATTCATAAAAGTGTTTCAATCAATTAATAGACTAAGATTGTAAAAGAGATGATATTAAACATATCAAAACACAATTTTAACACATGAAATTGGTTTTCAAAGATATTCATTAACAAGTGTTTTCAATCAATTAATAGCGAAAAGAACAAGTTGCAAACATTTAGTTAAGTAATTGTTTTCAGCAGTTAAGATGCTTTTAAACTATTATTATTATACAGAACATAACATTCACTTTCTTATAGTTTCCTAGGTTATAAAACCTTAGATTGTAAATGAAAGAAGTATTAAACGTATCATTTTAACACATGGCATTGTTTTTCAAAGATATCATAAGTGCTTCAATCAATTAATAGACCTTAGATTGTAAAAGAAGTATTAAACATATCAAAATACAATTTGAACACATGAAATGGTTTTTCAAAGGTATCATCATAAGTGTTTGATTGAATCAATCAATAGACCTTAGATTGTAAAAAATATGTTAAACATATGAAAACACAATTGAAATTGTTTTTCAAAGATATTAATTCATAAAAGTGTTTCAATCAATTAATAGACTAAGATTGTAAAAGAGATGATATTAAACATATCAAAACACAATTTTAACACATGAAATTGGTTTTCAAAGATATTCATTCACAAGTGTTTTCAATTAATTAATAACGAAAAGAACAAGTTGCAAACATTTAGTTAAGTAATTGTTTTCAGCAGTTAAGATGCTTTTAAACTATTATTATTATACAGAACATAACATTCACTTTCTTATAGTTTCCTAGGTTATAAAAGCTCAGATTGTAAATGAAAGAAGTATTAAACGTATCATTTTAACACATGGAATTATTTTTCAAAGATATCATAAGTGCTTCAATCAGTTAATAGACCTTAGATTGTAAAAGAAGTATTAAACATATCAAAATACAATTTGAACACATGAAATGGTTTTTCAAAGGTATCATCATAAGTGTTTGATTGAATCAATCAATAGACCTTAGATTGTAAAAAATATGTTAAACATATGAAAACACAATTGAAATTGTTTTTCAAAGATATTCATTCATAAAAGTGTTTCAATCAATTAATAGACTAAGATTGTAAAAGAGATGATATTAAACATATCAAAACACAATTTTAACACATGAAATTGGTTTTCAAAGATATTCATTCACAAGTGTTTTCATTCAATTAATAGCGAAAAGAACAAGTTGCAAACATTTAGTTAAGTAATTGTTTTCAGCAGTTAAGATGCTTTTAAACTATTATTATTATACAGAACATAACATTCACTTTCTTATAGTTTCCTAGGTTATAAAACCTTAGATTGTAAATGAAAGAAGTATTAAACGTATCATTTTAACACATGGAATTGTTTTTCAAAGATATCATAAGTGCTTCAATCAGTTAATAGACCTTAGATTGTAAAAGAAGTATTAAACATATCAAAATACAATTTGAACACATGAAATGGTTTTTCAAAGGTATCATCATAAGTGTTTTGATTGAATCAATCAATAGACCTTAGATTGTAAAAAATATGTTAAACATATGAAAACACAATTGAAATTGTTTTTCAAAGATATTCATTCATAAAAGTGTTTCAATCAATTAATAGACTAAGATTGTAAAAGAGATGATATTAAACATATCAAAACACAATTTTAACACATGAAATTGGTTTTCAAAGATATTCATTCACAAGTGTTTTCAATCAATTAATAGCGAAAAGAACAAGTTGCAAACATTTAGCTAAGTAATTGTTTTCAGCAGTTAAGATGCTTTTAAACTATTATTATTATACAGAACATAACATTCACTTTCTTATAGTTTCCTAGGTTATAAAACCTTAGATTGTAAAATGAAAGAAGTATTAAACGTATCATTTTAACACATGAAATTGTTTTTCAAAGATATCATAAGTGCTTCAATCAGTTAATAGACATTAGATTGTAAAAGAAGTATTAAACATATCAAAATACAATTTGAACACATGAAATGGTTTTTCAAAGGTATCATCATAAGTGTTTGATTGAATCAATCAATAGACCTTAGATTGTAAAAAATATGTTAAACATATGAAAACACAATTGAAATTGTTTTTCAAAGATATTCATTCATAAAAGTGTTTCAATCAATTAATAGACTAAGATTGTAAAAGAGATGATATTAAACATATCAAAACACAATTTTAACACATGAAATTGGTTTTCAAAGATATTCATTCACAAGTGTTTTCAATCAATTAATAGCGAAAAGAACAAGTTGCAAACATTTAGTTAAGTAATTGTTTTCAGCAGTTAAGATGCTTTTAAACTATTATTATTATACAGAACATAACATTCACTTTCTTATAGTTTCCTAGGTTATAAAACCTTAGATTGTAAATGAAAGAAGTATTAAACGTATCATTTTAACACATGGAATTGTTTTTCAAAGATATCATAAGTGCTTCAATCAGTTAATAGACCTTAGATTGTAAAAGAAGTATTAAACATATCAAAATACAATTTGAACACATGAAATGGTTTTTCAAAGGTATCATCATAAGTGTTTGATTGAATCAATCAATAGACCTTAGATTGTAAAAAATATGTTAAACATATGAAAACACAATTGAAATTGTTTTGCAAAGATATTCATTCATAAAAGTATATCAAAACACAATTTTAACACATGAAATTGGTTTTCAAAGATATTCATTCACAAGTGTTTTCAATCAATTAATAGCGAAAAGAACAAGTTGCAAACATTTAGTTAAGTAATTGTTTTCAGCAGTTAAGATGCTTTTAAACTATTATTATTATACAGAACATAACATTCACTTTCTTATAGTTTCCTAGGTTATAAAACCTTAGATTGTAAATGAAAGAAGTATTAAACGTATCATTTTAACACATGGAATTGTTTTTCAAAGATATCATAAGTGCTTCAATCAGTTAATAGACCTTAGATTGTAAAAGAAGTATTAAACATATCAAAATACAATTTGAACACATGAAATGGTTTTTCAAAGGTATCATCATAAGTGTTTGATTGAATCAATCAATAGACCTTAGATTGTAAAAAATATGTTAAACATATGAAAACACAATTGAAATTGTTTTTCAAAGATATTCATTCATAAAAGTGTTTCAATCAATTAATAGACTAAGATTGTAAAAGAGATGATATTAAACATATCAAAACACAATTTTAACACATGAAATTGGTTTTCAAAGATATTCATTCACAAGTGTTTTCAATCAATTAATAGCGAAAAGAACAAGTTGCAAACATTTAGCTAAGTAATTGTTTTCAGCAGTTAAGATGCTTTTAAACTATTATTATTATACAGAACATAACATTCACTTTCTTATAGTTTCCTAGGTTATAAAACCTTAGATTGTAAATGAAAGAAGTATTAAACGTATCATTTTAACACATGGAATTGTTTTTCAAAGATATCATAAGTGCTTCAATCAGTTAATAGACCTTAGATTGTAAAAGAAGTATTAAACATATCAAAATACAATTTGAACACATGAAATGGTTTTTCAAAGGTATCATCATAAGTGTTTTGATTGAATCAATCAATAGACCTTAGATTGTAAAAAATATGTTAAACATATGAAAACACAATTGAAATTGTTTTTCAAAGATATTCACTCATAAAAGTGTTTCAATCAATTAATAGACTAAGATTGTAAAAGAGATGATATTAAACATATCAAAACACAATTTTAACACATGAAATTGGTTTTCAAAGATATTCATTCACAAGTGTTTTCAATCAATTAATAGCGAAAAGAACAAGTTGCAAACATTTAGCTAAGTAATTGTTTTCAGCAGTTAAGATGCTTTTAAACTATTATTATTATAGAGAACATAACATTCACTTTCTTATAGTTTCCTAGGTTATAAAACCTTAGATTGTAAATGAAAGAAGTATTAAACGTATCATTTTAACACATGAAATTGTTTTTCAAAGATATCATAAGTGCTTCAATCAGTTAATAGACCTTAGATTGTAAAAGAAGTATTAAACATATCAAAATACAATTTGAACACATAAAATGGTTTTTCAAAGGTATCATCATAAGTGTTTGATTGAATCAATAAATAGACCTTAGATTGTAAAAAATATGTTAAACATATGAAAACACAATTGAAATTGTTTTTCAAAGATATTCATTCATAAAAGTGTTTCAATCAATTAATAGACTAAGATTGTAAAAGAGATGATATTAAACATATCAAAACACAATTTTAACACATGAAATTGGTTTTCAAAGATATTCATTAACAAGTGTTTTCAATCAATTAATAGCGAAAAGAACAAGTTGCAAACATTTAGTTAAGTAATTGTTTAGAGCAGTTAAGATGCTTTTAAACTATTATTATTATACAGAACATAACATTTACTTTCTTATAGTTTCCTAGGTTATAAAACCTTAGATTGTAAATGAAAGAAGTATTAAACGTATCATTTTAACACATGGAATTGTTTTTCAAAGATATCATAAGTGGTTCAATCAATTAATAGACCTTAGATTGTAAAAGAAGTATTAAACATATCAAAATACAATTTGAACACATGAAATGGTTTTTCAAAGGTATCATCATAAGTGTTTGATTGAATCAATCAATAGACCTTAGATTGTAAAAAATATGTTAAACATATGAAAACACAATTGAAATTGTTTTTCAAAGATATTAATTCATAAAAGTGTTTCAATCAATTAATAGACTAAGATTGTAAAAGAGATGATATTAAACATATCAAAACACAATTTTAACACATGAAATTGGTTTTCAAAGATATTCATTCACAAGTGTTTTCAATTAATTAATAGCGAAAAGAACAAGTTGCAAACATTTAGTTAAGTAATTGTTTTCAGCAGTTAAGATGCTGTTAAACTATTATTATTATACAGAACATAACATTCACTTTCTTATAGTTTCCTAGGTTATAAAACCTCAGATTTTAAATGAAAGAAGTATTAAACGTATCATTTTAACACATGGAATTATTTTTCAAAGATATCATAAGTGCTTCAATCAGTTAATAGACCTTAGATTGTAAAAGAAGTATTAAACATATCAAAATACAATTTGAACACATGAAATGGTTTTTCAAAGGTATCATCATAAGTGTTTGATTGAATCAATCAATAAAAAATATGTTAAACATATGAAAACACAATTGAAATTGTTTTTCAAAGATATTCGTTCATAAAAGTGTTTCAATCAATTAATAGACTAAGATTGTGAAAGAGATGATATTAAACATATCAAAACACAATTTTAACACAAGAAATTGGTTTTCAAAGATATTCATTCACAAGTGTTTTCAATCAATTAATAGCGAAAAGAACAAGTTGCAAACATTTAGTTAAGTAATTGTTTTCAACAGTTAAGATGCTTTTAAACTATTATTATTATACAGAACATAACATTCACTTTCTTATAGTTTCCTAGGTTATAAAACCTTAGATTGTAAATGAAAGAAGTATTAAACGTATCATTTTAACACATGAAATTGTTTTTCAAAGATATCATAAGTGCTTCAATCAATTAATAGACCTTAGATTGTAAAAGAAGTATTAAACATATCAAAATACAATTTGAACACATGAAATGGTTTTTCAAAGGTATCATCATAAGTGTTTGAATCAATCAATAGACCTTAGATTGTAAAAAATATGTTAAACATATGAAAACACAATTGAAATTGTTTTTCAAAGATATTCATTCATAAAAGTGTTTCAATCAATTAATAGACTAAGATTGTAAAAGAGATGATATTAAACATATCAAAACACAATTTTAACACATGAAATTGGTTTTCAAAGATATTCATTCACAAGTGTTTTCAATCAATTAATAGCGAAAAGAACAAGTTGCAAACATTTAGTTAAGTAATTGTTTTCAGCAGTTAAGATGCTTTTAAACTATTATTATTATACAGAACATAACATTCACTTTCTTATAGTTTCCTAGGTTATAAAACCTTAGATTGTAAATGAAAGAAGTATTAAACGTATCATTTTAACACATGAAATTGTTTTTCAAAGATATCATAAGTGCTTCAATCAATTAATAGACCTTAGATTGTAAAAGAAGTATTAAACATATCAAAATACAATTTGAACACATGAAATGGTTTTTCAAAGGTATCATCATAAGTGTTTGAATCAATCAATAGACCTTAGATTGTAAAAAATATGTTAAACATATGAAAACACAATTGAAATTGTTTTTCAAAGATATTCATTCATAAAAGTGTTTCAATCAATTAATAGACTAAGATTGTAAAAGAGATGATATTAAACATATCAAAACACAATTTTAACACATGAAATTGGTTTTCAAAGATATTCATTCACAAGTGTTTTCAATCAATTAATAGCGAAAAGAACAAGTTGCAAACATTTAGTTAAGTAATTGTTTTCAGCAGTTAAGATGCTTTTAAACTATTATTATTATACAGAACATAACATTCACTTTCTTATAGTTTCCTAGGTTATAAAACTTAAGATTGTAAATGAAAGAAGTATTAAACGTATCATTTTAACACATGGAATTGTTTTTCAAAGATATCATAAGTGCTTCAATCAATTAATAGACCTTAGATTGTAAAAGAAGTATTAAACATATCAAAATACAATTTGAACACATGAAATGGTTTTTCAAAGGTATCATCATAAGTGTTTGATTGAATCAATCAATAGACCTTAGATTGTAAAAAATATGTTAAACATATGAAAACACAATTGAAATTGTTTTTCAAAGATATTAATTCATAAAAGTGTTTCAATCAATTAATAGACTAAGATTGTAAAAGAGATGATATTAAACATATCAAAACACAATTTTAACACATGAAATTGGTTTTCAAAGATATTCATTCACAAGTGTTTTCAATCAATTAATAGCGAAAAGAACAAGTTGCAAACATTTAGTTAAGTAATTGTTTTCAGCAGTTAAGATGCTTTTAAACTATTATTATTATACAGAACATAACATTCACTTTCTTATAGTTTCCTAGGTTATAAAACCTTAGATTGTAAATGAAAGAAGTATTAAACGTATCATTTTAACACATGGAATTGTTTTTCAAAGATATCATAAGTGCTTCAATCAGTTAATAGACCTTAGATTGTAAAAGAAGTATTAAACATATCAAAATACAATTTGAACACATGAAATGGTTTTTCAAAGGTATCATCATAAGTGTTTTGATTGAATCAATCAATAGACCTTAGATTGTAAAAAATATGTTAAACATATGAAAACACAATTGAAATTGTTTTTCAAAGATATTCATTCATAAAAGTGTTTCAATCAATTAATAGACTAAGATTGTAAAAGAGATGATATTAAACATATCAAAACACAATTTTAACACATGAAATTGGTTTTCAAAGATATTCATTCACAAGTGTTTTCAATCAATTAATAGCGAAAAGAACAAGTTGCAAACATTTAGCTAAGTAATTGTTTTCAGCAGTTAAGATGCTTTTAAACTATTATTATTATACAGAACATAACATTCACTTTCTTATAGTTTCCTAGGTTATAAAACCTTAGATTGTAAATGAAAGAAGTATTAAACGTATCATTTTAACACATGAAATTGTTTTTCAAAGATATCATAAGTGCTTCAATCAGTTAATAGACCTTAGATTGTAAAAGAAGTATTAAACATATCAAAATACAATTTGAACACATGAAATGGTTTTTCAAAGGTATCATCATAAGTGTTTGATTGAATCAATCAATAGACGTTAGATTGTAAAAAATATGTTAAACATATGAAAACACAATTGAAATTGTTTTTCAAAGATATTCATTCATAAAAGTGTTTCAATCAATTAATAGACTAAGATTGTAAAAGAGATGATATTAAACATATCAAAACACAATTTTAACACATGAAATTGGTTTTCAAAGATATTCATTAACAAGTGTTTTCAATCAATTAATAGCGAAAAGAACAAGTTGCAAACATTTAGGTAAGTAATTGTTTTCAGCAGTTAAGATGCTTTTAAACTATTATTATTATACAGAACATAACATTCACTTTCTTATAGTTTCCTAGGTTATAAAACCTTAGATTGTAAATGAAAGAAGTATTAAACGTATCATTTTAACACATGGAATTGTTTTTCAAAGATATCATAAGTGCTTCAATCAGTTAATAGACCTTAGATTGTAAAAGAAGTATTAAACATATCAAAATACAATTTGAACACATGAAATGGTTTTTCAAAGGTATCATCATAAGTGTTTGATTGAATCAATCAATAGACCTTAGATTGTAAAAAATATGTTAAACATATGAAAACACAATTGAAATTGTTTTTCAAAGATATTCATTCGTAAAAGTGTTTCAATCAATTAATAGACTAAGATTGTAAAAGAGATGATATTAAACATATCAAAACACAATTTTAACACATGAAATTGGTTTTCAAAGATATTCATTCACAAGTGTTTTTTTCAATCAATTAATAGCGAAAAGAACAAGTTGCAAACATTTAGCTAAGTAATTGTTTTCAGCAGTTAAGATGCTTTTAAACTATTATTATTATACAGAACATAACATTCACTTTCTTATAGTTTCCTAGGTTATAAAACCTTAGATTGTAAATGAAAGAAGTATTAAACGTATCATTTTAACACATGGAATTGTTTTTCAAAGATATCATAAGTGCTTCAATCAGTTAATAGACCTTAGATTGTAAAAGAAGTATTAAACATATCAAAATACAATTTGAACACATGAAATGGTTTTTCAAAGGTATCATCATAAGTGTTTGATTGAATCAATCAATAGACCTTAGATTGTAAAAAATATGTTAAACATATGAAAACACAATTGAAATTGTTTTTCAAAGATATTCATTCGTAAAAGTGTTTCAATCAATTAATAGACTAAGATTGTAAAAGAGATGATATTAAACATATCAAAACACAATTTTAACACATGAAATTGGTTTTCAAAGATATTCATTCACAAGTGTTTTTTTCAATCAATTAATAGCAAAAAGAACAAGTTGCAAACATTTAGCTAAGTAATTGTTTTCAGCAGTTAAGATGCTTTTAAACTATTATTATTATACAGAACATAACATTCACTTTCTTATAGTTTCCTAGGTTATAAAACCTTAGATTGTAAATGAAAGAAGTATTAAACGTATCATTTTAACACATGGAATTGTTTTTCAAAGATATCATAAGTGCTTCAATCAGTTAATAGACCTTAGATTGTAAAAGAAGTATTAAACATATCAAAATACAATTTGAACACATGAAATGGTTTTTCAAAGGTATCATCATAAGTGTTTGATTGAATCAATCAATAGACCTTAGATTGTAAAAAATATGTTAAACATATGAAAACACAATTGAAATTGTTTTTCAAAGATATTCATTCGTAAAAGTGTTTCAATCAATTAATAGACTAAGATTGTAAAAGAGATGATATTAAACATATCAAAACACAATTTTAACACATGAAATTGGTTTTCAAAGATATTCATTCACAAGTGTTTTTTTCAATCAATTAATAGCAAAAAGAACAAGTTGCAAACATTTAGCTAAGTAATTGTTTTCAGCAGTTAAGATGCTTTTAAACTATTATTATTATACAGAACATAACATTCACTTTCTTATAGTTTCCTAGGTTATAAAACCTTAGATTGTAAATGAAAGAAGTATTAAACGTATCATTTTAACACATGGAATTGTTTTTCAAAGATATCATAAGTGCTTCAATCAGTTAATAGACCTTAGATTGTAAAAGAAGTATTAAACATATCAAAATACAATTTGAACACATGAAATGGTTTTTCAAAGGTATCATAATAAGTGTTTGATTGAATCAATCAATAGACCTTAGATTGTAAAAAATATGTTAAACATATGAAAACACAATTGAAATTGTTTTTCAAAGATATTCATTCGTAAAAGTGTTTCAATCAATTAATAGACTAAGATTGTAAAAGAGATGATATTAAACATATCAAAACACAATTTTAACACATGAAATTGGTTTTCAAAGATATTCATTCACAAGTGTTTTTTTTCAATCAATTAATAGCGAAAAGAACAAGTTGCAAACATTTAGCTAAGTAATTGTTTTCAGCAGTTAAGATGCTTTTAAACTATTATTATTATACAGAACATAACATTCACTTTCTTATAGTTTCCTAGGTTATAAAACCTTAGATTGTAAATGAAAGAAGTATTAAACGTATCATTTTAACACATGGAATTGTTTTTCAAAGATATCATAAGTGCTTCAATCAGTTAATAGACCTTAGATTGTAAAAGAAGTATTAAACATATCAAAATACAATTTGAACACATGAAATGGTTTTTCAAAGGTATCATCATAAGTGTTTTGATTGAATCAATCAATAGACCTTAGATTGTAAAAAATATGTTAAACATATGAAAACACAATTGAAATTGGTTTTCAAAGATATTCATTCGTAAAAGTGTTTCAATCAATTAATAGACTAAGATTGTAAAAGAGATGATATTAAACATATCAAAACACAATTTTAACACATGAAATTGGTTTTCAAAGATATTCATTCACAAGTGTTTTTTTCAATCAATTAATAGCGAAAAGAACAAGTTGCAAACATTTAGCTAAGTAATTGTTTTCAGCAGTTAAGATGCTTTTAAACTATTATTATTATACAGAACATAACATTCACTTTCTTATAGTTTCCTAGGTTATAAAACCTTAGATTGTAAATGAAAGAAGTATTAAACGTATCATTTTAACACATGGAATTGTTTTTCAAAGATATCATAAGTGCTTCAATCAGTTAATAGACCTTAGATTGTAAAAGAAGTATTAAACATATCAAAATACAATTTGAACACATGAAATGGTTTTTCAAAGGTATCATCATAAGTGTTTTGATTGAATCAATCAATAGACGTTAGATTGTAAAAAATATGTTAAACATATGAAAACACAATTGAAATTGTTTTTCAAAGATATTCATTCGTAAAAGTGTTTCAATCAATTAATAGACTAAGATTGTAAAAGAGATGATATTAAACATATCAAAACACAATTTTAACACATGAAATTGGTTTTCAAAGATATTCATTCACAAGTGTTTTTTTCAATCAATTAATAGCGAAAAGAACAAGTTGCAAACATTTAGCTAAGTAATTGTTTTCAGCAGTTAAGATGCTTTTAAACTATTATTATTATACAGAACATAACATTCACTTTCTTATAGTTTCCTAGGTTATAAAACCTTAGATTGTAAATGAAAGAAGTATTAAACGTATCATTTTAACACATGGAATTGTTTTTCAAAGATATCATAAGTGCTTCAATCAGTTAATAGACCTTAGATTGTAAAAGAAGTATTAAACATATCAAAATACAATTTGAACACATGAAATGGTTTTTCAAAGGTATCATCATAAGTGTTTGATTGAATCAATCAATAGACCTTAGATTGTAAAAAATATGTTAAACATATGAAAACACAATTGAAATTGTTTTTCAAAGATATTCATTCGTAAAAGTGTTTCAATCAATTAATAGACTAAGATTGTAAAAGAGATGATATTAAACATATCAAAACACAATTTTAACACATGAAATTGGTTTTCAAAGATATTCATTCACAAGTGTTTTTTTCAATCAATTAATAGCGAAAAGAACAAGTTGCAAACATTTAGCTAAGTAATTGTTTTCAGCAGTTAAGATGCTTTTAAACTATTATTATTATACAGAACATAACATTCACTTTCTTATAGTTTCCTAGGTTATAAAACCTTAGATTGTAAATGAAAGAAGTATTAAACGTATCATTTTAACACATGGAATTGTTTTTCAAAGATATCATAAGTGCTTCAATCAGTTAATAGACCTTAGATTGTAAAAGAAGTATTAAACATATCAAAATACAATTTGAACACATGAAATGGTTTTTCAAAGGTATCATCATAAGTGTTTGATTGAATCAATCAATAGACCTTAGATTGTAAAAAATATGTTAAACATATGAAAACACAATTGAAATTGTTTTTCAAAGATATTCATTCGTAAAAGTGTTTCAATCAATTAATAGACTAAGATTGTAAAAGAGATGATATTAAACATATCAAAACACAATTTTAACACATGAAATTGGTTTTCAAAGATATTCATTCACAAGTGTTTTTTTCAATCAATTAATAGCGAAAAGAACAAGTTGCAAACATTTAGCTAAGTAATTGTTTTCAGCAGTTAAGATGCTTTTAAACTATTATTATTATACAGAACATAACATTCACTTTCTTATAGTTTCCTAGGTTATAAAACCTTAGATTGTAAATGAAAGAAGTATTAAACGTATCATTTTAACACATGGAATTGTTTTTCAAAGATATCATAAGTGCTTCAATCAGTTAATAGACCTTAGATTGTAAAAGAAGTATTAAACATATCAAAATACAATTTGAACACATGAAATGGTTTTTCAAAGGTATCATCATAAGTGTTTGATTGAATCAATCAATAGACCTTAGATTGTAAAAAATATGTTAAACATATGAAAACACAATTGAAATTGTTTTTCAAAGATATTCATTCGTAAAAGTGTTTCAATCAATTAATAGACTAAGATTGTAAAAGAGATGATATTAAACATATCAAAACACAATTTTAACACATGAAATTGGTTTTCAAAGATATTCATTCACAAGTGTTTTTTTCAATCAATTAATAGCGAAAAGAACAAGTTGCAAACATTTAGCTAAGTAATTGTTTTCAGCAGTTAAGATGCTTTTAAACTATTATTATTATACAGAACATAACATTCACTTTCTTATAGTTTCCTAGGTTATAAAACCTTAGATTGTAAATGAAAGAAGTATTAAACGTATCATTTTAACACATGGAATTGTTTTTCAAAGATATCATAAGTGCTTCAATCAGTTAATAGACCTTAGATTGTAAAAGAAGTATTAAACATATCAAAATACAATTTGAACACATGAAATGGTTTTTCAAAGGTATCATCATAAGTGTTTGATTGAATCAATCAATAGACCTTAGATTGTAAAAAATATGTTAAACATATGAAAACACAATTGAAATTGTTTTTCAAAGATATTCATTCGTAAAAGTGTTTCAATCAATTAATAGACTAAGATTGTAAAAGAGATGATATTAAACATATCAAAACACAATTTTAACACATGAAATTGGTTTTCAAAGATATTCATTCACAAGTGTTTTTTTTCAATCAATTAATAGCGAAAAGAACAAGTTGCAAACATTTAGCTAAGTAATTGTTTTCAGCAGTTAAGATGCTTTTAAACTATTATTATTATACAGAACATAACATTCACTTTCTTATAGTTTCCTAGGTTATAAAACCTTAGATTGTAAATGAAAGAAGTATTAAACGTATCATTTTAACACATGGAATTGTTTTTCAAAGATATCATAAGTGCTTCAATCAGTTAATAGACCTTAGATTGTAAAAGAAGTATTAAACATATCAAAATACAATTTGAACACATGAAATGGTTTTTCAAAGGTATCATCATAAGTGTTTTGATTGAATCAATCAATAGACCTTAGATTGTAAAAAATATGTTAAACATATGAAAACACAATTGAAATTGTTTTTCAAAGATATTCATTCGTAAAAGTGTTTCAATCAATTAATAGACTAAGATTGTAAAAGAGATGATATTAAACATATCAAAACACAATTTTAACACATGAAATTGGTTTTCAAAGATATTCATTCACAAGTGTTTTTTTCAATCAATTAATAGCGAAAAGAACAAGTTGCAAACATTTAGCTAAGTAATTGTTTTCAGCAGTTAAGATGCTTTTAAACTATTATTATTATACAGAACATAACATTCACTTTCTTATAGTTTCCTAGGTTATAAAACCTTAGATTGTAAATGAAAGAAGTATTAAACGTATCATTTTAACACATGGAATTGTTTTTCAAAGATATCATAAGTGCTTCAATCAGTTAATAGACCTTAGATTGTAAAAGAAGTATTAAACATATCAAAATACAATTTGAACACATGAAATGGTTTTTCAAAGGTATCATCATAAGTGTTTGATTGAATCAATCAATAGACCTTAGATTGTAAAAAATATGTTAAACATATGAAAACACAATTGAAATTGTTTTTCAAAGATATTCATTCGTAAAAGTGTTTCAATCAATTAATAGACTAAGATTGTAAAAGAGATGATATTAAACATATCAAAACACAATTTTAACACATGAAATTGGTTTTCAAAGATATTCATTCACAAGTGTTTTTTTCAATCAATTAATAGCGAAAAGAACAAGTTGCAAACATTTAGCTAAGTAATTGTTTTCAGCAGTTAAGATGCTTTTAAACTATTATTATTATACAGAACATAACATTCACTTTCTTATAGTTTCCTAGGTTATAAAACCTTAGATTGTAAATGAAAGAAGTATTAAACGTATCATTTTAACACATGGAATTGTTTTTCAAAGATATCATAAGTGCTTCAATCAGTTAATAGACCTTAGATTGTAAAAGAAGTATTAAACATATCAAAATACAATTTGAACACATGAAATGGTTTTTCAAAGGTATCATCATAAGTGTTTGATTGAATCAATCAATAGACCTTAGATTGTAAAAAATATGTTAAACATATGAAAACACAATTGAAATTGTTTTTCAAAGATATTCATTCGTAAAAGTGTTTCAATCAATTAATAGACTAAGATTGTAAAAGAGATGATATTAAACATATCAAAACACAATTTTAACACATGAAATTGGTTTTCAAAGATATTCATTCACAAGTGTTTTTTTCAATCAATTAATAGCGAAAAGAACAAGTTGCAAACATTTAGCTAAGTAATTGTTTTCAGCAGTTAAGATGCTTTTAAACTATTATTATTATACAGAACATAACATTCACTTTCTTATAGTTTCCTAGGTTATAAAACCTTAGATTGTAAATGAAAGAAGTATTAAACGTATCATTTTAACACATGGAATTGTTTTTCAAAGATATCATAAGTGCTTCAATCAGTTAATAGACCTTAGATTGTAAAAGAAGTATTAAACATATCAAAATACAATTTGAACACATGAAATGGTTTTTCAAAGGTATCATCATAAGTGTTTGATTGAATCAATCAATAGACCTTAGATTGTAAAAAATATGTTAAACATATGAAAACACAATTGAAATTGTTTTTCAAAGATATTCATTCGTAAAAGTGTTTCAATCAATTAATAGACTAAGATTGTAAAAGAGATGATACTAAACATATCAAAACACAATTTTAACACATGAAATTGGTTTTCAAAGATATTCATTCACAAGTGTTTTTTTCAATCAATTAATAGCGAAAAGAACAAGTTGCAAACATTTAGCTAAGTAATTGTTTTCAGCAGTTAAGATGCTTTTAAACTATTATTATTATACAGAACATAACATTCACTTTCTTATAGTTTCCTAGGTTATAAAACCTTAGATTGTAAATGAAAGAAGTATTAAACGTATCATTTTAACACATGGAATTGTTTTTCAAAGATATCATAAGTGCTTCAATCAGTTAATAGACCTTAGATTGTAAAAGAAGTATTAAACATATCAAAATACAATTTGAACACATGAAATGGTTTTTCAAAGGTATCATCATAAGTGTTTGATTGAATCAATCAATAGACCTTAGATTGTAAAAAATATGTTAAACATATGAAAACACAATTGAAATTGTTTTTCAAAGATATTCATTCGTAAAAGTGTTTCAATCAATTAATAGACTAAGATTGTAAAAGAGATGATACTAAACATATCAAAACACAATTTTAACACATGAAATTGGTTTTCAAAGATATTCATTCACAAGTGTTTTTTTCAATCAATTAATAGCGAAAAGAACAAGTTGCAAACATTTAGCTAAGTAATTGTTTTCAGCAGTTAAGATGCTTTTAAACTATTATTATTATACAGAACATAACATTCACTTTCTTATAGTTTCCTAGGTTATAAAACCTTAGATTGTAAATGAAAGAAGTATTAAACGTATCATTTTAACACATGGAATTGTTTTTCAAAGATATCATAAGTGCTTCAATCAGTTAATAGACCTTAGATTGTAAAAGAAGTATTAAACATATCAAAATACAATTTGAACACATGAAATGGTTTTTCAAAGGTATCATCATAAGTGTTTGATTGAATCAATCAATAGACCTTAGATTGTAAAAAATATGTTAAACATATGAAAACACAATTGAAATTGTTTTTCAAAGATATTCATTCGTAAAAGTGTTTCAATCAATTAATAGACTAAGATTGTAAAAGAGATGATATTAAACATATCAAAACACAATTTTAACACATGAAATTGGTTTTCAAAGATATTCATTCACAAGTGTTTTTTTTCAATCAATTAATAGCGAAAAGAACAAGTTGCAAACATTTAGCTAAGTAATTGTTTTCAGCAGTTAAGATGCTTTTAAACTATTATTATTATACAGAACATAACATTCACTTTCTTATAGTTTCCTAGGTTATAAAACCTTAGATTGTAAATGAAAGAAGTATTAAACGTATCATTTTAACACATGGAATTGTTTTTCAAAGATATCATAAGTGCTTCAATCAGTTAATAGACCTTAGATTGTAAAAGAAGTATTAAACATATCAAAATACAATTTGAACACATGAAATGGTTTTTCAAAGGTATCATCATAAGTGTTTGATTGAATCAATCAATAGACCTTAGATTGTAAAAAATATGTTAAACATATGAAAACACAATTGAAATTGTTTTTCAAAGATATTCATTCGTAAAAGTGTTTCAATCAATTAATAGACTAAGATTGTAAAAGAGATGATATTAAACATATTCAAAACACAATTTTAACACATGAAATTGGTTTTCAAAGATATTCATTCACAAGTGTTTTTTTCAATCAATTAATAGCGAAAAGAACAAGTTGCAAACATTTAGCTAAGTAATTGTTTTCAGCAGTTAAGATGCTTTTAAACTATTATTATTATACAGAACATAACATTCACTTTCTTATAGTTTCCTAGGTTATAAAACCTTAGATTGTAAATGAAAGAAGTATTAAACGTATCATTTTAACACATGGAATTGTTTTTCAAAGATATCATAAGTGCTTCAATCAGTTAATAGACCTTAGATTGTAAAAGAAGTATTAAACATATCAAAATACAATTTGAACACATGAAATGGTTTTTCAAAGGTATCATCATAAGTGTTTGATTGAATCAATCAATAGACCTTAGATTGTAAAAAATATGTTAAACATATGAAAACACAATTGAAATTGTTTTTCAAAGATATTCATTCGTAAAAGTGTTTCAATCAATTAATAGACTAAGATTGTAAAAGAGATGATATTAAACATATCAAAACACAATTTTAACACATGAAATTGGTTTTCAAAGATATTCATTCACAAGTGTTTTTTTTTTTCAATCAATTAATAGCGAAAAGAACAAGTTGCAAACATTTAGCTAAGTAATTGTTTTCAGCAGTTAAGATGCTTTTAAACTATTATTATTATACAGAACATAACATTCACTTTCTTATAGTTTCCTAGGTTATAAAACCTTAGGTTGTAAATGAAAGAAGTATTAAACGTATCATTTTAACACATGGAATTGTTTTTCAAAGATATCATAAGTGCTTCAATCAGTTAATAGACCTTAGATTGTAAAAGAAGTATTAAACATATCAAAATACAATTTGAACACATGAAATGGTTTTTCAAAGGTATCATCATAAGTGTTTGATTGAATCAATCAATAGACCTTAGATTGTAAAAAAATATGTTAAACATATGAAAACACAATTGAAATTGTTTTTCAAAGATATTCATTCGTAAAAGTGTTTTCAATCAATTAATAGACTAAGATTGTAAAAGAGATGATATTAAACATATCAAAACACAATTTTAACACATGAAATTGGTTTTCAAAGATATTCATTCACAAGTGTTTTTTTTTTCAATCAATTAATAGCGAAAAGAACAAGTTGCAAACATTTAGCTAAGTAATTGTTTTCAGCAGTTAAGATGCTTTTAAACTATTATTATTATACAGAACATAACATTCACTTTCTTATAGTTTCCTAGGTTATAAAACCTTAGGTTGTAAATGAAAGAAGTATTAAACGTATCATTTTAACACATGGAATTGTTTTTTCAAAGATATCATAAGTGCTTCAATCAGTTAATAGACCTTAGATTGTAAAAGAAGTATTAAACATATCAAAATACAATTTGAACACATGAAATGGTTTTTCAAAGGTATCATCATAAGTGTTTGATTGAATCAATCAATAGACCTTAGATTGTAAAAAATATGTTAAACATATGAAAACACAATTGAAATTGTTTTTCAAAGATATTCATTCGTAAAAGTGTTTCAATCAATTAATAGACTAAGATTGTAAAAGAGATGATATTAAACATATCAAAACACAATTTTAACACATGAAATTGGTTTTCAAAGATATTCATTCACAAGTGTTTTTTTTTCAATCAATTAATAGCGAAAAGAACAAGTTGCAAACATTTAGCTAAGTAATTGTTTTCAGCAGTTAAGATGCTTTTAAACTATTATTATTATACAGAACATAACATTCACTTTCTTATAGTTTCCTAGGTTATAAAACCTTAGGTTGTAAATGAAAGAAGTATTAAACGTATCATTTTAACACATGGAATTGTTTTTCAAAGATATCATAAGTGCTTCAATCAGTTAATAGACCTTAGATTGTAAAAGAAGTATTAAACATATCAAAATACAATTTGAACACATGAAATGGTTTTTCAAAGGTATCATCATAAGTGTTTGATTGAATCAATCAATAGACCTTAGATTGTAAAAAATATGTTAAACATATGAAAAACACAATTGAAATTGTTTTTCAAAGATATTCATTCGTAAAAGTGTTTCAATCAATTAATAGACTAAGATTGTAAAAGAGATGATATTAAACATATCAAAACACAATTTTAACACATGAAATTGGTTTTCAAAGATATTCATTCACAAGTGTTTTTTTTCAATCAATTAATAGCGAAAAGAACAAGTTGCAAACATTTAGCTAAGTAATTGTTTTCAGCAGTTAAGATGCTTTTAAACTATTATTATTATACAGAACATAACATTCACTTTCTTATAGTTTCCTAGGTTATAAAACCTTAGGTTGTAAATGAAAGAAGTATTAAACGTATCATTTTAACACATGGAATTGTTTTTCAAAGATATCATAAGTGCTTCAATCAGTTAATAGACCTTAGATTGTAAAAGAAGTATTAAACATATCAAAATACAATTTGAACACATGAAATGGTTTTTCAAAGGTATCATCATAAGTGTTTGATTGAATCAATCAATAGACCTTAGATTGTAAAAAATATGTTAAACATATGAAAACACAATTGAAATTGTTTTTCAAAGATATTCATTCGTAAAAGTGTTTCAATCAATTAATAGACTAAGATTGTAAAAGAGATGATATTAAACATATCAAAACACAATTTTAACACATGAAATTGGTTTTCAAAGATATTCATTCACAAGTGTTTTTTTTTTCAATCAATTAATAGCGAAAAGAACAAGTTGCAAACATTTAGCTAAGTAATTGTTTTCAGCAGTTAAGATGCTTTTAAAACTATTATTATTATACAGAACATAACATTCACTTTCTTATAGTTTCCTAGGTTATATAAAACCTTAGGTTGTAAATGAAAGAAGTATTAAACGTATCATTTTAACACATGGAATTGTTTTTCAAAGATATCATAAGTGCTTCAATCAGTTAATAGACCTTAGATTGTAAAAGAAGTATTAAACATATCAAAATACAATTTGAACACATGAAATGGTTTTTTCAAAGGTATCATCATAAGTGTTTGATTGAATCAATCAATAGACCTTAGATTGTAAAAAATATGTTAAACATATGAAAACACAATTGAAATTGTTTTTCAAAGATATTCATTCGTAAAAGTGTTTCAATCAATTAATAGACTAAGATTGTAAAAGAGATGATATTAAACATATCAAAACACAATTTTAACACATGAAATTGGTTTTCAAAGATATTCATTCACAAGTGTTTTTTTTCAATCAATTAATAGCGAAAAGAACAAGTTGCAAACATTTAGCTAAGTAATTGTTTTCAGCAGTTAAGATGCTTTTAAACTATTATTATTATACAGAACATAACATTCACTTTCTTATAGTTTCCTAGGTTATAAAACCTTAGGTTGTAAATGAAAGAAGTATTAAACGTATCATTTTTAACACATGGAATTGTTTTTCAAAGATATCATAAGTGCTTCAATCAGTTAATAGACCTTAGATTGTAAAAGAAGTATTAAACATATCAAAATACAATTTGAACACATGAAATGGTTTTTCAAAGGTATCATCATAAGTGTTTGATTGAATCAATCAATAGACCTTAGATTGTAAAAAATATGTTAAACATATGAAAAACACAATTGAAATTGTTTTTCAAAGATATTCATTCGTAAAAGTGTTTCAATCAATTAATAGACTAAGATTGTAAAAGAGATGATATTAAACATATCAAAACACAATTTTAACACATGAAATTGGTTTTCAAAGATATTCATTCACAAGTGTTTTTTTTTTTTCAATCAATTAATAGCGAAAAGAACAAGTTGCAAACATTTAGCTAAGTAATTGTTTTCAGCAGTTAAGATGCTTTTAAACTATTATTATTATACAGAACATAACATTCACTTTCTTATAGTTTCCTAGGTTATAAAACCTTAGGTTGTAAATGAAAGAAGTATTAAACGTATCATTTTAACACATGGAATTGTTTTTCAAAGATATCATAAGTGCTTCAATCAGTTAATAGACCTTAGATTGTAAAAGAAGTATTAAACATATCAAAATACAATTTGAACACATGAAATGGTTTTTCAAAGGTATCATCATAAGTGTTTGATTGAATCAATCAATAGACCTTAGATTGTAAAAAAAATATGTTAAACATATGAAAACACAATTGAAATTGTTTTTCAAAGATATTCATTCGTAAAAGTGTTTCAATCAATTAATAGACTAAGATTGTAAAAGAGATGATATTAAACATATCAAAACACAATTTTAACACATGAAATTGGTTTTCAAAGATATTCATTCACAAGTGTTTTTTTTCAATCAATTAATAGCGAAAAGAACAAGTTGCAAACATTTAGCTAAGTAATTGTTTTCAGCAGTTAAGATGCTTTTAAACTATTATTATTATACAGAACATAACATTCACTTTCTTATAGTTTCCTAGGTTATAAAACCTTAGGTTGTAAATGAAAGAAGTATTAAACGTATCATTTTAACACATGGAATTGTTTTTCAAAGATATCATAAGTGCTTCAATCAGTTAATAGACCTTAGATTGTAAAAGAAGTATTAAACATATCAAAATACAATTTGAACACATGAAATGGTTTTTCAAAGGTATCATCATAAGTGTTTGATTGAATCAATCAATAGACCTTAGATTGTAAAAAATATGTTAAACATATGAAAACACAATTGAAATTGTTTTTCAAAGATATTCATTCGTAAAAGTGTTTCAATCAATTAATAGACTAAGATTGTAAAAGAGATGATATTAAACATATCAAAACACAATTTTAACACATGAAATTGGTTTTCAAAGATATTCATTCACAAGTGTTTTTTTTCAATCAATTAATAGCGAAAAGAACAAGTTGCAAACATTTAGCTAAGTAATTGTTTTCAGCAGTTAAGATGCTTTTTAAACTATTATTATTATACAGAACATAACATTCACTTTCTTATAGTTTCCTAGGTTATAAAACCTTAGGTTGTAAATGAAAGAAGTATTAAACGTATCATTTTAACACATGGAATTGTTTTTCAAAGATATCATAAGTGCTTCAATCAGTTAATAGACCTTAGATTGTAAAAGAAGTATTAAACATATCAAAATACAATTTGAACACATGAAATGGTTTTTTTTCAAAGGTATCATCATAAGTGTTTGATTGAATCAATCAATAGACCTTAGATTGTAAAAAATATGTTAAACATATGAAAACACAATTGAAATTGTTTTTTCAAAGATATTCATTCGTAAAAGTGTTTCAATCAATTAATAGACTAAGATTGTAAAAGAGATGATATTAAACATATCAAAACACAATTTTAACACATGAAATTGGTTTTCAAAGATATTCATTCACAAGTGTTTTTTTTCAATCAATTAATAGCGAAAAGAACAAGTTGCAAACATTTAGCTAAGTAATTGTTTTCAGCAGTTAAGATGCTTTTAAACTATTATTATTATACAGAACATAACATTCACTTTCTTATAGTTTCCTAGGTTATAAAACCTTAGGTTGTAAATGAAAGAAGTATTAAACGTATCATTTTAACACATGGAATTGTTTTTCAAAGATATCATAAGTGCTTCAATCAGTTAATAGACCTTAGATTGTAAAAGAAGTATTAAACATATCAAAATACAATTTGAACACATGAAATGGTTTTTCAAAGGTATCATCATAAGTGTTTGATTGAATCAATCAATAGACCTTAGATTGTAAAAAATATGTTAAACATATGAAAACACAATTGAAATTGTTTTTCAAAGATATTCATTCGTAAAAGTGTTTCAATCAATTAATAGACTAAGATTGTAAAGAGATGATATTAAACATATCAAAACACAATTTTAACAACATGAAATGGTTTTCCAAAGATATTCATTCACAAGTGTTTTTTCAATCAATTAATAGCGAAAAGAACAAGTTGCAAACATTTAGCTAAGTAATTGTTTTCAGCAGTTAAGATGCTTTTAAACTATTATTATTATACAGAACATAACATTCACTTTCTTATAGTTCTCCTAGGTTATAAACACCTTAGGTTGTAAATGAAAGAAGTATTAAACGTATCAGTTTTAACACATGGAATTGTTTTTCAAGATATCATAAGTGCTTCAATCAGTTAATAGACCTTAGATTGTAAAAGAAGTATTAAACATATCAAAATACAATTTGAACACATGAAAATGGTTTTTCAAAGGTATCATCATAAGTGTTTGATTGAATCAATCAATAGACCTTAGATTGTAAAAAATATGTTAAACATATGAAAACACAATTGAAATTGTTTTTCAAAGATATTCATTCGTAAAAGTGTTTCAATCAATTAATAGACTAAGATTGTAAAAGAGATGATATTAAACATATCAAAACACAATTTTTAACACATGAAATTGGTTTTCAAAGATATTCATTCACAAGTGTTTTCAATCAATTAATAGCGGAAAAGAACAAGTTGCAAACATTTAGCTAAGTAATTGTTTTCAGCAGTTAAGATGCTTTTAAAACTATTATTATTCATACAGAACATAAACATTCACTTTCTTATAGTTTCCTAGGTTATAAAACCTTAGGTTGTAAATGAAAGAAGTATTAAACGTATCATTTTAAACACATGGAATTGTTTTTCAAAGATATCATAAGTGCTTCAATCAGTTAATAGACCTTAGATTGTAAAAGAAGTATTAAACATATCAAAATACAATTTGAACACATGAAATGGTTTTTCAAAGGTATCATCATAAGTGTTTGATTGAATCAATCAATAGACCTTAGATTGTAAAAAATATGTTAAACATATGAAAACCAATTGAAAATTGTTTTTCAAAGATATTCATTCGTAAAAGTGTTTCAATCAATTAATAGACTAAGATTGTAAAAGAGATGATATTAAACATATCAAAACACAATTTTAACACATGAAATTGGTTTTCAAAGATATTCATTCACAAGTGTTTTTTCAATCAATTAATAGCGAAAAGAACAAGTTGCAAACATTTAGCTAAGTAATTGTTTTCAGCAGTTAAGATGCTTTTAAACTATTATTATTATACAGAACATAACATTCACTTTCTTATAGTTTCTAGGTTATAAAACTTAGGTTGTAAATGAAAGAAGTATTAAACGTATCATTTTAAACACATGGAATTGTTTTTCAAAGATATCATAAGTGCTTCAATCAGTTAATAGACCTTAGATTGTAAAAGAAGTATTAAACATATCAAAATACAATTTGAACACATGAAATGGTTTTTCAAAGGTATCATCATAAGTGTTTGATTGAATCAATCAATAGACCTTAGATTGTAAAAAATATGTTAAACATATGAAAAACACAATTGAAATTGTTTTTCAAAGATATTCATTCGTAAAAGTGTTTCAATCAATTAATAGACTAAGATTGTAAAAGAGATGATATTAAACATATCAAAACACAATTTTAACACATGAAATTGGGTTTTCAAAGATATTCATTCACAAGTGTTTTTTCAATCAATTAATAGCGAAAAGAACCAAGTTGCAAACATTTAGCTAAGTAATTGTTTTTCAGCAGTTAAGATGCTTTAAAACTATTATTATTATACAGAACATAACATTCACTTTCTTATAGTTTCCTAGGTTATAAAACCTTAGGTTGTAAATGAAAGAAGTATTAAACGTATCATTTTAACACATGGAATTGTTTTTCAAAGATATCATAAGTGCTTCAATCAGTTAATAGACCTTAGATTGTAAAAGAAGTATTAAACATATCAAAATACAATTTGAACACATGAATGGTTTTTCAAAGGTATCATCATAAGTGTTTGATTGAATCAATCAATAGACCTTAGATTGTAAAAAATATGTTAAACATATGAAAACACAATTGAAATTGTTTTTTCAAAGATATTCATTCGTAAAAGTGTTTTCTATCAATTAATAGACTAAGATTGTAAAAGAGATGATATTAAACATATCAACACAATTTTACACATGAAGATTGGTTTTCAAAGATATTCATTCACAAGTGTTTTTCAATCAATTAATAGCGAAAAGAACAAGTTGCAAACATTTAGCTAAGTAATTGTTTTCAGCAGTTAAGATGCTTTAAACTATTATTATTATACAGAACATAACATTCACTTTCTTATAGTTTCCTAGGTTATAAAACCTTAGGTTGTAAATGAAAGAAGTATTTAAACGTATCATTTTAACACATGGAATTGTTTTTCAAAGATATCATAAGTGCTTCAATCAGTTAATAGACCTTAGATTGTAAAAGAAGTATTAAACATATCAAAAATACAATTTGAACACATGAAATGGTTTTTCAAAGGTATCATCATAAGTGTTTTGATTGAATCAATCAATAGACCTTAGATTGTAAAAAATATGTTAAACATATGAAAACACAATGAAATTGTTTTTCAAAGATATTCATTCGTAAAAGTGTTTCAATCAATTAATAGACTAAGATTGTAAAGAGATGATATTAAACATAATCAAAACACAATTTTAACACATGAAATTGGTTTTCAAAGATATTCATTCAACAAAGTGTTTTTTCAATCAATTAATAGCGAAAAGAACAAGTTGCAAACATTTAGCTAAGTAATTGTTTTCAGCAGTTAAGATGCTTTTAAACTATTATTATTATACAGAACATAACATTCACTTTCTTATAGTTTCCTAGGTTATAAAACCTTAGGTTGTAAATGAAAGAAGTATTAAACGTATCATTTTAACACATGGAATTGTTTTTCAAAGATATCATAAGTGCTTCAATCAGTTAATAGACCTTAGATTGTAAAAGAAGTATTAAACATATCAAAATACAATTTGAACACATGAAATGGTTTTTCAAAGGTATCATCATAAGTGTTTGATTGAATCAATCAATAGACCTTAGATTGTAAAAAATATGTTAAACATATGAAAAACACAATTGAAATTGTTTTTTCAAAGATATTCATTCGTAAAAGTGTTTCAATCAATTAATAGACTAAGATTGTAAAAAGATGATATTAAACATATCAAAACACAATTTTAACACATGAAATTGGTTTTCAAAGATATTCATTCACAAGTGTTTTTTCAATCAATTAATAGCGAAAAGAACAAGTTGTGCAAACATTTAGCTAAGTAATTGTTTTTCAGCAGTTAAGATGAGAACATAACATTCACTTTCTTATAGTTTCCTAGGTTATAAAACCTTAGGTTGTAAATGAAAGAAGTATTAAACGTATCATTTTAACACATGGAATTGTTTTTCAAAGATATCATAAGTGCTTCAATCAGTTAATAGACCTTAGATTGTAAAAGAAGTATTAAACATATCAAAATACAATTTGAACACATGAAATGGTTTTTCAAAGGTATCATCATAAGTGTTTGATTGAATCAATCAATAGACCTTAGATTGTAAAAAATATGTTAAACATATGAAAACACAATTGAAATTGTTTTTCAAAGATATTCATTCGTAAAAGTGTTTCAATCAATTAATAGACTAAGATTGTAAAAGAGATGATATTAAACATATCAAAACACAATTTTAACACATGAAATTGGTTTTCAAAGATATTCATTCACAAGTGTTTTTTTTCAATCAATTAATAGCGAAAAGAACAAGTTGCAAACATTTAGCTAAGTAATTGTTTTCAGCAGTTAAGATGCTTTTAAACTATTATTATTATACAGAACATAACATTCACTTTCTTATAGTTTCCTAGGTTATAAAACCTTAGGTTGTAAATGAAAGAAGTATTAAACGTATCATTTTAACACAATGGAATTGTTTTTCAAAGATATCATAAGTGCTTCAATCAGTTAATAGACCTTAGATTGTAAAAGAAGTATTAAACATATCAAAATACAATTTGAACACATGAAATGGTTTTTCAAAGGTATCATCATAAGTGTTTGATTGAATCAATCAATAGACCTTAGATTGTAAAAAATATGTTAAACATATGAAAACACAATTGAAATTGTTTTTCAAAGATATTCATTCGTAAAAGTGTTTCAATCAATTAATAGACTAAGATTGTAAAAGAGATGATATTAAACATATCAAAACACAATTTTAACACATGAAATTGGTTTTCAAAGATATTCATTCACAAGTGTTTTTTTTCAATCAATTAATAGCGAAAAGAACAAGTTGCAAACATTTAGCTAAGTAATTGTTTTCAGCAGTTAAGATGCTTTTAAACTATTATTATTATACAGAACATAACATTCACTTTCTTATAGTTTCCTAGGTTATAAAACCTTAGGTTGTAAATGAAAGAAGTATTAAACGTATCATTTTAACACATGGAATTGTTTTTCAAAGATATCATAAGTGCTTCAATCAGTTAATAGACCTTAGATTGTAAAAGAAGTATTAAACATATCAAAATACAATTTGAACACATGAAATGGTTTTTCAAAGGTATCATCATAAGTGTTTGATTGAATCAATCAATAGACCTTAGATTGTAAAAAATATGTTAAACATATGAAAACACAATTGAAATTGTTTTTCAAAGATATTCATTCGTAAAAGTGTTTCAATCAATTAATAGACTAAGATTGTAAAAGAGATGATATTAAACATATCAAAACACAATTTTAACACATGAAATTGGTTTTCAAAGATATTCATTCACAAGTGTTTTTTTTCAATCAATTAATAGCGAAAAGAACAAGTTGCAAACATTTAGCTAAGTAATTGTTTTCAGCAGTTAAGATGCTTTTAAACTATTATTATTATACAGAACATAACATTCACTTTCTTATAGTTTCCTAGGTTATAAAACCTTAGGTTGTAAATGAAAGAAGTATTAAACGTATCATTTTAACACATGGAATTGTTTTTCAAAGATATCATAAGTGCTTCAATCAGTTAATAGACCTTAGATTGTAAAAGAAGTATTAAACATATCAAAATACAATTTGAACACATGAAATGGTTTTTCAAAGGTATCATCATAAGTGTTTGATTGAATCAATCAATAGACCTTAGATTGTAAAAAATATGTTAAACATATGAAAACACAATTGAAATTGTTTTTCAAAGATATTCATTCGTAAAAGTGTTTCAATCAATTAATAGACTAAGATTGTAAAAGAGATGATATTAAACATATCAAAACACAATTTTAACACATGAAATTGGTTTTCAAAGATATTCATTCACAAGTGTTTTTTTTTCAATCAATTAATAGCGAAAAGAACAAGTTGCAAACATTTAGCTAAGTAATTGTTTTCAGCAGTTAAGATGCTTTTAAACTATTATTATTATACAGAACATAACATTCACTTTCTTATAGTTTCCTAGGTTATAAAAAACCTTAGGTTGTAAATGAAAGAAGTATTAAACGTATCATTTTAACACATGGAATTGTTTTTCAAAGATATCATAAGTGCTTCAATCAGTTAATAGACCTTAGATTGTAAAAGAAGTATTAAACATATCAAAATACAATTTGAACACATGAAATGGTTTTTCAAAGGTATCATCATAAGTGTTTGATTGAATCAATCAATAGACCTTAGATTGTAAAAAATATGTTAAACATATGAAAACACAATTGAAATTGTTTTTCAAAGATATTCATTCGTAAAAGTGTTTCAATCAATTAATAGACTAAGATTGTAAAAGAGATGATATTAAACATATCAAAACACAATTTTAACACATGAAATTGGTTTTCAAAGATATTCATTCACAAGTGTTTTTTTTCAATCAATTAATAGCGAAAAGAACAAGTTGCAAACATTTAGCTAAGTAATTGTTTTCAGCAGTTAAGATGCTTTTAAACTATTATTATTATACAGAACATAACATTCACTTTCTTATAGTTTCCTAGGTTATAAAACCTTAGGTTGTAAATGAAAGAAGTATTAAACGTATCATTTTAACACATGGAATTGTTTTTCAAAGATATCATAAGTGCTTCAATCAGTTAATAGACCTTAGATTGTAAAAGAAGTATTAAACATATCAAAATACAATTTGAACACATGAAATGGTTTTTCAAAGGTATCATCATAAGTGTTTGATTGAATCAATCAATAGACCTTAGATTGTAAAAAATATGTTAAACATATGAAAACACAATTGAAATTGTTTTTCAAAGATATTCATTCGTAAAAGTGTTTCAATCAATTAATAGACTAAGATTGTAAAAGAGATGATATTAAACATATCAAAACACAATTTTAACACATGAAATTGGTTTTCAAAGATATTCATTCACAAGTGTTTTTTTTCAATCAATTAATAGCGAAAAGAACAAGTTGCAAACATTTAGCTAAGTAATTGTTTTCAGCAGTTAAGATGCTTTTAAACTATTATTATTATACAGAACATAACATTCACTTTCTTATAGTTTCCTAGGTTATAAAACCTTAGGTTGTAAATGAAAGAAGTATTAAACGTATCATTTTAACACATGGAATTGTTTTTCAAAGATATCATAAGTGCTTCAATCAGTTAATAGACCTTAGATTGTAAAAGAAGTATTAAACATATCAAAATACAATTTGAACACATGAAATGGTTTTTCAAAGGTATCATCATAAGTGTTTGATTGAATCAATCAATAGACCTTAGATTGTAAAAAATATGTTAAACATATGAAAACACAATTGAAATTGTTTTTCAAAGATATTCATTCGTAAAAGTGTTTCAATCAATTAATAGACTAAGATTGTAAAAGAGATGATATTAAACATATCAAAACACAATTTTAACACATGAAATTGGTTTTCAAAGATATTCATTCACAAGTGTTTTTTTTTCAATCAATTAATAGCGAAAAGAACAAGTTGCAAACATTTAGCTAAGTAATTGTTTTCAGCAGTTAAGATGCTTTTAAACTATTATTATTATACAGAACATAACATTCACTTTCTTATAGTTTCCTAGGTTATAAAACCTTAGGTTGTAAATGAAAGAAGTATTAAACGTATCATTTTAACACATGGAATTGTTTTTCAAAGATATCATAAGTGCTTCAATCAGTTAATAGACCTTAGATTGTAAAAGAAGTATTAAACATATCAAAATACAATTTGAACACATGAAATGGTTTTTCAAAGGTATCATCATAAGTGTTTGATTGAATCAATCAATAGACCTTAGATTGTAAAAAATATGTTAAACATATGAAAACACAATTGAAATTGTTTTTCAAAGATATTCATTCGTAAAAGTGTTTCAATCAATTAATAGACTAAGATTGTAAAAGAGATGATATTAAACATATCAAAACACAATTTTAACACATGAAATTGGTTTTCAAAGATATTCATTCACAAGTGTTTTTTTTTCAATCAATTAATAGCGAAAAGAACAAGTTGCAAACATTTAGCTAAGTAATTGTTTTCAGCAGTTAAGATGCTTTTAAACTATTATTATTATACAGAACATAACATTCACTTTCTTATAGTTTCCTAGGTTATAAAACCTTAGGTTGTAAATGAAAGAAGTATTAAACGTATCATTTTAACACATGGAATTGTTTTTCAAAGATATCATAAGTGCTTCAATCAGTTAATAGACCTTAGATTGTAAAAGAAGTATTAAACATATCAAAATACAATTTGAACACATGAAATGGTTTTTCAAAGGTATCATCATAAGTGTTTGATTGAATCAATCAATAGACCTTAGATTGTAAAAAATATGTTAAACATATGAAAACACAATTGAAATTGTTTTTCAAAGATATTCATTCGTAAAAGTGTTTCAATCAATTAATAGACTAAGATTGTAAAAGAGATGATATTAAACATATCAAAACACAATTTTAACACATGAAATTGGTTTTCAAAGATATTCATTCACAAGTGTTTTTTTTCAATCAATTAATAGCGAAAAGAACAAGTTGCAAACATTTAGCTAAGTAATTGTTTTCAGCAGTTAAGATGCTTTTAAACTATTATTATTATACAGAACATAACATTCACTTTCTTATAGTTTCCTAGGTTATAAAACCTTAGGTTGTAAATGAAAGAAGTATTAAACGTATCATTTTAACACATGGAATTGTTTTTCAAAGATATCATAAGTGCTTCAATCAGTTAATAGACCTTAGATTGTAAAAGAAGTATTAAACATATCAAAATACAATTTGAACACATGAAATGGTTTTTCAAAGGTATCATCATAAGTGTTTGATTGAATCAATCAATAGACCTTAGATTGTAAAAAATATGTTAAACATATGAAAACACAATTGAAATTGTTTTTCAAAGATATTCATTCGTAAAAGTGTTTCAATCAATTAATAGACTAAGATTGTAAAAGAGATGATATTAAACATATCAAAACACAATTTTAACACATGAAATTGGTTTTCAAAGATATTCATTCACAAGTGTTTTTTTTCAATCAATTAATAGCGAAAAGAACAAGTTGCAAACATTTAGCTAAGTAATTGTTTTCAGCAGTTAAGATGCTTTTAAACTATTATTATTATACAGAACATAACATTCACTTTCTTATAGTTTCCTAGGTTATAAAACCTTAGGTTGTAAATGAAAGAAGTATTAAACGTATCATTTTAACACATGGAATTGTTTTTCAAAGATATCATAAGTGCTTCAATCAGTTAATAGACCTTAGATTGTAAAAGAAGTATTAAACATATCAAAATACAATTTGAACACATGAAATGGTTTTTCAAAGGTATCATCATAAGTGTTTGATTGAATCAATCAATAGACCTTAGATTGTAAAAAATATGTTAAACATATGAAAACACAATTGAAATTGTTTTTCAAAGATATTCATTCGTAAAAGTGTTTCAATCAATTAATAGACTAAGATTGTAAAAGAGATGATATTAAACATATCAAAACACAATTTTAACACATGAAATTGGTTTTCAAAGATATTCATTCACAAGTGTTTTTTTTTCAATCAATTAATAGCGAAAAGAACAAGTTGCAAACATTTAGCTAAGTAATTGTTTTCAGCAGTTAAGATGCTTTTAAACTATTATTATTATACAGAACATAACATTCACTTTCTTATAGTTTCCTAGGTTATAAAACCTTAGGTTGTAAATGAAAGAAGTATTAAACGTATCATTTTAACACATGGAATTGTTTTTCAAAGATATCATAAGTGCTTCAATCAGTTAATAGACCTTAGATTGTAAAAGAAGTATTAAACATATCAAAATACAATTTGAACACATGAAATGGTTTTTCAAAGGTATCATCATAAGTGTTTGATTGAATCAATCAATAGACCTTAGATTGTAAAAAATATGTTAAACATATGAAAACACAATTGAAATTGTTTTTCAAAGATATTCATTCGTAAAAGTGTTTCAATCAATTAATAGACTAAGATTGTAAAAGAGATGATATTAAACATATCAAAACACAATTTTAACACATGAAATTGGTTTTCAAAGATATTCATTCACAAGTGTTTTTTTTCAATCAATTAATAGCGAAAAGAACAAGTTGCAAACATTTAGCTAAGTAATTGTTTTCAGCAGTTAAGATGCTTTTAAACTATTATTATTATACAGAACATAACATTCACTTTCTTATAGTTTCCTAGGTTATAAAACCTTAGGTTGTAAATGAAAGAAGTATTAAACGTATCATTTTAACACATGGAATTGTTTTTCAAAGATATCATAAGTGCTTCAATCAGTTAATAGACCTTAGATTGTAAAAGAAGTATTAAACATATCAAAATACAATTTGAACACATGAAATGGTTTTTCAAAGGTATCATCATAAGTGTTTGATTGAATCAATCAATAGACCTTAGATTGTAAAAAATATGTTAAACATATGAAAACACAATTGAAATTGTTTTTCAAAGATATTCATTCGTAAAAGTGTTTCAATCAATTAATAGACTAAGATTGTAAAAGAGATGATATTAAACATATCAAAACACAATTTTAACACATGAAATTGGTTTTCAAAGATATTCATTCACAAGTGTTTTTTTTTCAATCAATTAATAGCGAAAAGAACAAGTTGCAAACATTTAGCTAAGTAATTGTTTTCAGCAGTTAAGATGCTTTTAAACTATTATTATTATACAGAACATAACATTCACTTTCTTATAGTTTCCTAGGTTATAAAACCTTAGGTTGTAAATGAAAGAAGTATTAAACGTATCATTTTAACACATGGAATTGTTTTTCAAAGATATCATAAGTGCTTCAATCAGTTAATAGACCTTAGATTGTAAAAGAAGTATTAAACATATCAAAATACAATTTGAACACATGAAATGGTTTTTCAAAGGTATCATCATAAGTGTTTGATTGAATCAATCAATAGACCTTAGATTGTAAAAAATATGTTAAACATATGAAAACACAATTGAAATTGTTTTTCAAAGATATTCATTCGTAAAAGTGTTTCAATCAATTAATAGACTAAGATTGTAAAAGAGATGATATTAAACATATCAAAACACAATTTTAACACATGAAATTGGTTTTCAAAGATATTCATTCACAAGTGTTTTTTTTCAATCAATTAATAGCGAAAAGAACAAGTTGCAAACATTTAGCTAAGTAATTGTTTTCAGCAGTTAAGATGCTTTTAAACTATTATTATTATACAGAACATAACATTCACTTTCTTATAGTTTCCTAGGTTATAAAACCTTAGGTTGTAAATGAAAGAAGTATTAAACGTATCATTTTAACACATGGAATTGTTTTTCAAAGATATCATAAGTGCTTCAATCAGTTAATAGACCTTAGATTGTAAAAGAAGTATTAAACATATCAAAATACAATTTGAACACATGAAATGGTTTTTCAAAGGTATCATCATAAGTGTTTGATTGAATCAATCAATAGACCTTAGATTGTAAAAAATATGTTAAACATATGAAAACACAATTGAAATTGTTTTTCAAAGATATTCATTCGTAAAAGTGTTTCAATCAATTAATAGACTAAGATTGTAAAAGAGATGATATTAAACATATCAAAACACAATTTTAACACATGAAATTGGTTTTCAAAGATATTCATTCACAAGTGTTTTTTTTCAATCAATTAATAGCGAAAAGAACAAGTTGCAAACATTTAGCTAAGTAATTGTTTTCAGCAGTTAAGATGCTTTTAAACTATTATTATTATACAGAACATAACATTCACTTTCTTATAGTTTCCTAGGTTATAAAACCTTAGGTTGTAAATGAAAGAAGTATTAAACGTATCATTTTAACACATGGAATTGTTTTTCAAAGATATCATAAGTGCTTCAATCAGTTAATAGACCTTAGATTGTAAAAGAAGTATTAAACATATCAAAATACAATTTGAACACATGAAATGGTTTTTCAAAGGTATCATCATAAGTGTTTGATTGAATCAATCAATAGACCTTAGATTGTAAAAAATATGTTAAACATATGAAAACACAATTGAAATTGTTTTTCAAAGATATTCATTCGTAAAAGTGTTTCAATCAATTAATAGACTAAGATTGTAAAAGAGATGATATTAAACATATCAAAACACAATTTTAACACATGAAATTGGTTTTCAAAGATATTCATTCACAAGTGTTTTTTTTCAATCAATTAATAGCGAAAAGAACAAGTTGCAAACATTTAGCTAAGTAATTGTTTTCAGCAGTTAAGATGCTTTTAAACTATTATTATTATACAGAACATAACATTCACTTTCTTATAGTTTCCTAGGTTATAAAACCTTAGGTTGTAAATGAAAGAAGTATTAAACGTATCATTTTAACACATGGAATTGTTTTTCAAAGATATCATAAGTGCTTCAATCAGTTAATAGACCTTAGATTGTAAAAGAAGTATTAAACATATCAAAATACAATTTGAACACATGAAATGGTTTTTCAAAGGTATCATCATAAGTGTTTGATTGAATCAATCAATAGACCTTAGATTGTAAAAAATATGTTAAACATATGAAAACACAATTGAAATTGTTTTTCAAAGATATTCATTCGTAAAAGTGTTTCAATCAATTAATAGACTAAGATTGTAAAAGAGATGATATTAAACATATCAAAACACAATTTTAACACATGAAATTGGTTTTCAAAGATATTCATTCACAAGTGTTTTTTTTCAATCAATTAATAGCGAAAAGAACAAGTTGCAAACATTTAGCTAAGTAATTGTTTTCAGCAGTTAAGATGCTTTTAAACTATTATTATTATACAGAACATAACATTCACTTTCTTATAGTTTCCTAGGTTATAAAACCTTAGGTTGTAAATGAAAGAAGTATTAAACGTATCATTTTAACACATGGAATTGTTTTTCAAAGATATCATAAGTGCTTCAATCAGTTAATAGACCTTAGATTGTAAAAGAAGTATTAAACATATCAAAATACAATTTGAACACATGAAATGGTTTTTCAAAGGTATCATCATAAGTGTTTGATTGAATCAATCAATAGACCTTAGATTGTAAAAAATATGTTAAACATATGAAAACACAATTGAAATTGTTTTTCAAAGATATTCATTCGTAAAAGTGTTTCAATCAATTAATAGACTAAGATTGTAAAAGAGATGATATTAAACATATCAAAACACAATTTTAACACATGAAATTGGTTTTCAAAGATATTCATTCACAAGTGTTTTTTTTCAATCAATTAATAGCGAAAAGAACAAGTTGCAAACATTTAGCTAAGTAATTGTTTTCAGCAGTTAAGATGCTTTTAAACTATTATTATTATACAGAACATAACATTCACTTTCTTATAGTTTCCTAGGTTATAAAACCTTAGGTTGTAAATGAAAGAAGTATTAAACGTATCATTTTAACACATGGAATTGTTTTTCAAAGATATCATAAGTGCTTCAATCAGTTAATAGACCTTAGATTGTAAAAGAAGTATTAAACATATCAAAATACAATTTGAACACATGAAATGGTTTTTCAAAGGTATCATCATAAGTGTTTGATTGAATCAATCAATAGACCTTAGATTGTAAAAAATATGTTAAACATATGAAAACACAATTGAAATTGTTTTTCAAAGATATTCATTCGTAAAAGTGTTTCAATCAATTAATAGACTAAGATTGTAAAAGAGATGATATTAAACATATCAAAACACAATTTTAACACATGAAATTGGTTTTCAAAGATATTCATTCACAAGTGTTTTTTTTCAATCAATTAATAGCGAAAAGAACAAGTTGCAAACATTTAGCTAAGTAATTGTTTTCAGCAGTTAAGATGCTTTTAAACTATTATTATTATACAGAACATAACATTCACTTTCTTATAGTTTCCTAGGTTATAAAACCTTAGGTTGTAAATGAAAGAAGTATTAAACGTATCATTTTAACACATGGAATTGTTTTTCAAAGATATCATAAGTGCTTCAATCAGTTAATAGACCTTAGATTGTAAAAGAAGTATTAAACATATCAAAATACAATTTGAACACATGAAATGGTTTTTCAAAGGTATCATCATAAGTGTTTGATTGAATCAATCAATAGACCTTAGATTGTAAAAAATATGTTAAACATATGAAAACACAATTGAAATTGTTTTTCAAAGATATTCATTCGTAAAAGTGTTTCAATCAATTAATAGACTAAGATTGTAAAAGAGATGATATTAAACATATCAAAACACAATTTTAACACATGAAATTGGTTTTCAAAGATATTCATTCACAAGTGTTTTTTTTCAATCAATTAATAGCGAAAAGAACAAGTTGCAAACATTTAGCTAAGTAATTGTTTTCAGCAGTTAAGATGCTTTTAAACTATTATTATTATACAGAACATAACATTCACTTTCTTATAGTTTCCTAGGTTATAAAACCTTAGGTTGTAAATGAAAGAAGTATTAAACGTATCATTTTAACACATGGAATTGTTTTTCAAAGATATCATAAGTGCTTCAATCAGTTAATAGACCTTAGATTGTAAAAGAAGTATTAAACATATCAAAATACAATTTGAACACATGAAATGGTTTTTCAAAGGTATCATCATAAGTGTTTGATTGAATCAATCAATAGACCTTAGATTGTAAAAAATATGTTAAACATATGAAAACACAATTGAAATTGTTTTTCAAAGATATTCATTCGTAAAAGTGTTTCAATCAATTAATAGACTAAGATTGTAAAAGAGATGATATTAAACATATCAAAACACAATTTTAACACATGAAATTGGTTTTCAAAGATATTCATTCACAAGTGTTTTTTTTCAATCAATTAATAGCGAAAAGAACAAGTTGCAAACATTTAGCTAAGTAATTGTTTTCAGCAGTTAAGATGCTTTTAAACTATTATTATTATACAGAACATAACATTCACTTTCTTATAGTTTCCTAGGTTATAAAACCTTAGGTTGTAAATGAAAGAAGTATTAAACGTATCATTTTAACACATGGAATTGTTTTTCAAAGATATCATAAGTGCTTCAATCAGTTAATAGACCTTAGATTGTAAAAGAAGTATTAAACATATCAAAATACAATTTGAACACATGAAATGGTTTTTCAAAGGTATCATCATAAGTGTTTGATTGAATCAATCAATAGACCTTAGATTGTAAAAAATATGTTAAACATATGAAAACACAATTGAAATTGTTTTTCAAAGATATTCATTCGTAAAAGTGTTTCAATCAATTAATAGACTAAGATTGTAAAAGAGATGATATTAAACATATCAAAACACAATTTTAACACATGAAATTGGTTTTCAAAGATATTCATTCACAAGTGTTTTTTTTTCAATCAATTAATAGCGAAAAGAACAAGTTGCAAACATTTAGCTAAGTAATTGTTTTCAGCAGTTAAGATGCTTTTAAACTATTATTATTATACAGAACATAACATTCACTTTCTTATAGTTTCCTAGGTTATAAAACCTTAGGTTGTAAATGAAAGAAGTATTAAACGTATCATTTTAACACATGGAATTGTTTTTCAAAGATATCATAAGTGCTTCAATCAGTTAATAGACCTTAGATTGTAAAAGAAGTATTAAACATATCAAAATACAATTTGAACACATGAAATGGTTTTTCAAAGGTATCATCATAAGTGTTTGATTGAATCAATCAATAGACCTTAGATTGTAAAAAATATGTTAAACATATGAAAACACAATTGAAATTGTTTTTCAAAGATATTCATTCGTAAAAGTGTTTCAATCAATTAATAGACTAAGATTGTAAAAGAGATGATATTAAACATATCAAAACACAATTTTAACACATGAAATTGGTTTTCAAAGATATTCATTCACAAGTGTTTTTTTTCAATCAATTAATAGCGAAAAGAACAAGTTGCAAACATTTAGCTAAGTAATTGTTTTCAGCAGTTAAGATGCTTTTAAACTATTATTATTATACAGAACATAACATTCACTTTCTTATAGTTTCCTAGGTTATAAAACCTTAGGTTGTAAATGAAAGAAGTATTAAACGTATCATTTTAACACATGGAATTGTTTTTCAAAGATATCATAAGTGCTTCAATCAGTTAATAGACCTTAGATTGTAAAAGAAGTATTAAACATATCAAAATACAATTTGAACACATGAAATGGTTTTTCAAAGGTATCATCATAAGTGTTTGATTGAATCAATCAATAGACCTTAGATTGTAAAAAATATGTTAAACATATGAAAACACAATTGAAATTGTTTTTCAAAGATATTCATTCGTAAAAGTGTTTCAATCAATTAATAGACTAAGATTGTAAAAGAGATGATATTAAACATATCAAAACACAATTTTAACACATGAAATTGGTTTTCAAAGATATTCATTCACAAGTGTTTTTTTTCAATCAATTAATAGCGAAAAGAACAAGTTGCAAACATTTAGCTAAGTAATTGTTTTCAGCAGTTAAGATGCTTTTAAACTATTATTATTATACAGAACATAACATTCACTTTCTTATAGTTTCCTAGGTTATAAAACCTTAGGTTGTAAATGAAAGAAGTATTAAACGTATCATTTTAACACATGGAATTGTTTTTCAAAGATATCATAAGTGCTTCAATCAGTTAATAGACCTTAGATTGTAAAAGAAGTATTAAACATATCAAAATACAATTTGAACACATGAAATGGTTTTTCAAAGGTATCATCATAAGTGTTTGATTGAATCAATCAATAGACCTTAGATTGTAAAAAATATGTTAAACATATGAAAACACAATTGAAATTGTTTTTCAAAGATATTCATTCGTAAAAGTGTTTCAATCAATTAATAGACTAAGATTGTAAAAGAGATGATATTAAACATATCAAAACACAATTTTAACACATGAAATTGGTTTTCAAAGATATTCATTCACAAGTGTTTTTTTTCAATCAATTAATAGCGAAAAGAACAAGTTGCAAACATTTAGCTAAGTAATTGTTTTCAGCAGTTAAGATGCTTTTAAACTATTATTATTATACAGAACATAACATTCACTTTCTTATAGTTTCCTAGGTTATAAAACCTTAGGTTGTAAATGAAAGAAGTATTAAACGTATCATTTTAACACATGGAATTGTTTTTCAAAGATATCATAAGTGCTTCAATCAGTTAATAGACCTTAGATTGTAAAAGAAGTATTAAACATATCAAAATACAATTTGAACACATGAAATGGTTTTTCAAAGGTATCATCATAAGTGTTTGATTGAATCAATCAATAGACCTTAGATTGTAAAAAATATGTTAAACATATGAAAACACAATTGAAATTGTTTTTCAAAGATATTCATTCGTAAAAGTGTTTCAATCAATTAATAGACTAAGATTGTAAAAGAGATGATATTAAACATATCAAAACACAATTTTAACACATGAAATTGGTTTTCAAAGATATTCATTCACAAGTGTTTTTTTTCAATCAATTAATAGCGAAAAGAACAAGTTGCAAACATTTAGCTAAGTAATTGTTTTCAGCAGTTAAGATGCTTTTAAACTATTATTATTATACAGAACATAACATTCACTTTCTTATAGTTTCCTAGGTTATAAAACCTTAGGTTGTAAATGAAAGAAGTATTAAACGTATCATTTTAACACATGGAATTGTTTTTCAAAGATATCATAAGTGCTTCAATCAGTTAATAGACCTTAGATTGTAAAAGAAGTATTAAACATATCAAAATACAATTTGAACACATGAAATGGTTTTTCAAAGGTATCATCATAAGTGTTTGATTGAATCAATCAATAGACCTTAGATTGTAAAAAATATGTTAAACATATGAAAACACAATTGAAATTGTTTTTCAAAGATATTCATTCGTAAAAGTGTTTCAATCAATTAATAGACTAAGATTGTAAAAGAGATGATATTAAACATATCAAAACACAATTTTAACACATGAAATTGGTTTTCAAAGATATTCATTCACAAGTGTTTTTTTTCAATCAATTAATAGCGAAAAGAACAAGTTGCAAACATTTAGCTAAGTAATTGTTTTCAGCAGTTAAGATGCTTTTAAACTATTATTATTATACAGAACATAACATTCACTTTCTTATAGTTTCCTAGGTTATAAAACCTTAGGTTGTAAATGAAAGAAGTATTAAACGTATCATTTTAACACATGGAATTGTTTTTCAAAGATATCATAAGTGCTTCAATCAGTTAATAGACCTTAGATTGTAAAAGAAGTATTAAACATATCAAAATACAATTTGAACACATGAAATGGTTTTTCAAAGGTATCATCATAAGTGTTTGATTGAATCAATCAATAGACCTTAGATTGTAAAAAATATGTTAAACATATGAAAACACAATTGAAATTGTTTTTCAAAGATATTCATTCGTAAAAGTGTTTCAATCAATTAATAGACTAAGATTGTAAAAGAGATGATATTAAACATATCAAAACACAATTTTAACACATGAAATTGGTTTTCAAAGATATTCATTCACAAGTGTTTTTTTTCAATCAATTAATAGCGAAAAGAACAAGTTGCAAACATTTAGCTAAGTAATTGTTTTCAGCAGTTAAGATGCTTTTAAACTATTATTATTATACAGAACATAACATTCACTTTCTTATAGTTTCCTAGGTTATAAAACCTTAGGTTGTAAATGAAAGAAGTATTAAACGTATCATTTTAACACATGGAATTGTTTTTCAAAGATATCATAAGTGCTTCAATCAGTTAATAGACCTTAGATTGTAAAAGAAGTATTAAACATATCAAAATACAATTTGAACACATGAAATGGTTTTTCAAAGGTATCATCATAAGTGTTTGATTGAATCAATCAATAGACCTTAGATTGTAAAAAATATGTTAAACATATGAAAACACAATTGAAATTGTTTTTCAAAGATATTCATTCGTAAAAGTGTTTCAATCAATTAATAGACTAAGATTGTAAAAGAGATGATATTAAACATATCAAAACACAATTTTAACACATGAAATTGGTTTTCAAAGATATTCATTCACAAGTGTTTTTTTTCAATCAATTAATAGCGAAAAGAACAAGTTGCAAACATTTAGCTAAGTAATTGTTTTCAGCAGTTAAGATGCTTTTAAACTATTATTATTATACAGAACATAACATTCACTTTCTTATAGTTTCCTAGGTTATAAAACCTTAGGTTGTAAATGAAAGAAGTATTAAACGTATCATTTTAACACATGGAATTGTTTTTCAAAGATATCATAAGTGCTTCAATCAGTTAATAGACCTTAGATTGTAAAAGAAGTATTAAACATATCAAAATACAATTTGAACACATGAAATGGTTTTTCAAAGGTATCATCATAAGTGTTTGATTGAATCAATCAATAGACCTTAGATTGTAAAAAATATGTTAAACATATGAAAACACAATTGAAATTGTTTTTCAAAGATATTCATTCGTAAAAGTGTTTCAATCAATTAATAGACTAAGATTGTAAAAGAGATGATATTAAACATATCAAAACACAATTTTAACACATGAAATTGGTTTTCAAAGATATTCATTCACAAGTGTTTTTTTTCAATCAATTAATAGCGAAAAGAACAAGTTGCAAACATTTAGCTAAGTAATTGTTTTCAGCAGTTAAGATGCTTTTAAACTATTATTATTATACAGAACATAACATTCACTTTCTTATAGTTTCCTAGGTTATAAAACCTTAGGTTGTAAATGAAAGAAGTATTAAACGTATCATTTTAACACATGGAATTGTTTTTCAAAGATATCATAAGTGCTTCAATCAGTTAATAGACCTTAGATTGTAAAAGAAGTATTAAACATATCAAAATACAATTTGAACACATGAAATGGTTTTTCAAAGGTATCATCATAAGTGTTTGATTGAATCAATCAATAGACCTTAGATTGTAAAAAATATGTTAAACATATGAAAACACAATTGAAATTGTTTTTCAAAGATATTCATTCGTAAAAGTGTTTCAATCAATTAATAGACTAAGATTGTAAAAGAGATGATATTAAACATATCAAAACACAATTTTAACACATGAAATTGGTTTTCAAAGATATTCATTCACAAGTGTTTTTTTTCAATCAATTAATAGCGAAAAGAACAAGTTGCAAACATTTAGCTAAGTAATTGTTTTCAGCAGTTAAGATGCTTTTAAACTATTATTATTATACAGAACATAACATTCACTTTCTTATAGTTTCCTAGGTTATAAAACCTTAGGTTGTAAATGAAAGAAGTATTAAACGTATCATTTTAACACATGGAATTGTTTTTCAAAGATATCATAAGTGCTTCAATCAGTTAATAGACCTTAGATTGTAAAAGAAGTATTAAACATATCAAAATACAATTTGAACACATGAAATGGTTTTTCAAAGGTATCATCATAAGTGTTTGATTGAATCAATCAATAGACCTTAGATTGTAAAAAATATGTTAAACATATGAAAACACAATTGAAATTGTTTTTCAAAGATATTCATTCGTAAAAGTGTTTCAATCAATTAATAGACTAAGATTGTAAAAGAGATGATATTAAACATATCAAAACACAATTTTAACACATGAAATTGGTTTTCAAAGATATTCATTCACAAGTGTTTTTTTTCAATCAATTAATAGCGAAAAGAACAAGTTGCAAACATTTAGCTAAGTAATTGTTTTCAGCAGTTAAGATGCTTTTAAACTATTATTATTATACAGAACATAACATTCACTTTCTTATAGTTTCCTAGGTTATAAAACCTTAGGTTGTAAATGAAAGAAGTATTAAACGTATCATTTTAACACATGGAATTGTTTTTCAAAGATATCATAAGTGCTTCAATCAGTTAATAGACCTTAGATTGTAAAAGAAGTATTAAACATATCAAAATACAATTTGAACACATGAAATGGTTTTTCAAAGGTATCATCATAAGTGTTTGATTGAATCAATCAATAGACCTTAGATTGTAAAAAATATGTTAAACATATGAAAACACAATTGAAATTGTTTTTCAAAGATATTCATTCGTAAAAGTGTTTCAATCAATTAATAGACTAAGATTGTAAAAGAGATGATATTAAACATATCAAAACACAATTTTAACACATGAAATTGGTTTTCAAAGATATTCATTCACAAGTGTTTTTTTTCAATCAATTAATAGCGAAAAGAACAAGTTGCAAACATTTAGCTAAGTAATTGTTTTCAGCAGTTAAGATGCTTTTAAACTATTATTATTATACAGAACATAACATTCACTTTCTTATAGTTTCCTAGGTTATAAAACCTTAGGTTGTAAATGAAAGAAGTATTAAACGTATCATTTTAACACATGGAATTGTTTTTCAAAGATATCATAAGTGCTTCAATCAGTTAATAGACCTTAGATTGTAAAAGAAGTATTAAACATATCAAAATACAATTTGAACACATGAAATGGTTTTTCAAAGGTATCATCATAAGTGTTTGATTGAATCAATCAATAGACCTTAGATTGTAAAAAATATGTTAAACATATGAAAACACAATTGAAATTGTTTTTCAAAGATATTCATTCGTAAAAGTGTTTCAATCAATTAATAGACTAAGATTGTAAAAGAGATGATATTAAACATATCAAAACACAATTTTAACACATGAAATTGGTTTTCAAAGATATTCATTCACAAGTGTTTTTTTTCAATCAATTAATAGCGAAAAGAACAAGTTGCAAACATTTAGCTAAGTAATTGTTTTCAGCAGTTAAGATGCTTTTAAACTATTATTATTATACAGAACATAACATTCACTTTCTTATAGTTTCCTAGGTTATAAAACCTTAGGTTGTAAATGAAAGAAGTATTAAACGTATCATTTTAACACATGGAATTGTTTTTCAAAGATATCATAAGTGCTTCAATCAGTTAATAGACCTTAGATTGTAAAAGAAGTATTAAACATATCAAAATACAATTTGAACACATGAAATGGTTTTTCAAAGGTATCATCATAAGTGTTTGATTGAATCAATCAATAGACCTTAGATTGTAAAAAATATGTTAAACATATGAAAACACAATTGAAATTGTTTTTCAAAGATATTCATTCGTAAAAGTGTTTCAATCAATTAATAGACTAAGATTGTAAAAGAGATGATATTAAACATATCAAAACACAATTTTAACACATGAAATTGGTTTTCAAAGATATTCATTCACAAGTGTTTTTTTTCAATCAATTAATAGCGAAAAGAACAAGTTGCAAACATTTAGCTAAGTAATTGTTTTCAGCAGTTAAGATGCTTTTAAACTATTATTATTATACAGAACATAACATTCACTTTCTTATAGTTTCCTAGGTTATAAAACCTTAGGTTGTAAATGAAAGAAGTATTAAACGTATCATTTTAACACATGGAATTGTTTTTCAAAGATATCATAAGTGCTTCAATCAGTTAATAGACCTTAGATTGTAAAAGAAGTATTAAACATATCAAAATACAATTTGAACACATGAAATGGTTTTTCAAAGGTATCATCATAAGTGTTTGATTGAATCAATCAATAGACCTTAGATTGTAAAAAATATGTTAAACATATGAAAACACAATTGAAATTGTTTTTCAAAGATATTCATTCGTAAAAGTGTTTCAATCAATTAATAGACTAAGATTGTAAAAGAGATGATATTAAACATATCAAAACACAATTTTAACACATGAAATTGGTTTTCAAAGATATTCATTCACAAGTGTTTTTTTTCAATCAATTAATAGCGAAAAGAACAAGTTGCAAACATTTAGCTAAGTAATTGTTTTCAGCAGTTAAGATGCTTTTAAACTATTATTATTATACAGAACATAACATTCACTTTCTTATAGTTTCCTAGGTTATAAAACCTTAGGTTGTAAATGAAAGAAGTATTAAACGTATCATTTTAACACATGGAATTGTTTTTCAAAGATATCATAAGTGCTTCAATCAGTTAATAGACCTTAGATTGTAAAAGAAGTATTAAACATATCAAAATACAATTTGAACACATGAAATGGTTTTTCAAAGGTATCATCATAAGTGTTTGATTGAATCAATCAATAGACCTTAGATTGTAAAAAATATGTTAAACATATGAAAACACAATTGAAATTGTTTTTCAAAGATATTCATTCGTAAAAGTGTTTCAATCAATTAATAGACTAAGATTGTAAAAGAGATGATATTAAACATATCAAAACACAATTTTAACACATGAAATTGGTTTTCAAAGATATTCATTCACAAGTGTTTTTTTTCAATCAATTAATAGCGAAAAGAACAAGTTGCAAACATTTAGCTAAGTAATTGTTTTCAGCAGTTAAGATGCTTTTAAACTATTATTATTATACAGAACATAACATTCACTTTCTTATAGTTTCCTAGGTTATAAAACCTTAGGTTGTAAATGAAAGAAGTATTAAACGTATCATTTTAACACATGGAATTGTTTTTCAAAGATATCATAAGTGCTTCAATCAGTTAATAGACCTTAGATTGTAAAAGAAGTATTAAACATATCAAAATACAATTTGAACACATGAAATGGTTTTTCAAAGGTATCATCATAAGTGTTTGATTGAATCAATCAATAGACCTTAGATTGTAAAAAATATGTTAAACATATGAAAACACAATTGAAATTGTTTTTCAAAGATATTCATTCGTAAAAGTGTTTCAATCAATTAATAGACTAAGATTGTAAAAGAGATGATATTAAACATATCAAAACACAATTTTAACACATGAAATTGGTTTTCAAAGATATTCATTCACAAGTGTTTTTTTTCAATCAATTAATAGCGAAAAGAACAAGTTGCAAACATTTAGCTAAGTAATTGTTTTCAGCAGTTAAGATGCTTTTAAACTATTATTATTATACAGAACATAACATTCACTTTCTTATAGTTTCCTAGGTTATAAAACCTTAGGTTGTAAATGAAAGAAGTATTAAACGTATCATTTTAACACATGGAATTGTTTTTCAAAGATATCATAAGTGCTTCAATCAGTTAATAGACCTTAGATTGTAAAAGAAGTATTAAACATATCAAAATACAATTTGAACACATGAAATGGTTTTTCAAAGGTATCATCATAAGTGTTTGATTGAATCAATCAATAGACCTTAGATTGTAAAAAATATGTTAAACATATGAAAACACAATTGAAATTGTTTTTCAAAGATATTCATTCGTAAAAGTGTTTCAATCAATTAATAGACTAAGATTGTAAAAGAGATGATATTAAACATATCAAAACACAATTTTAACACATGAAATTGGTTTTCAAAGATATTCATTCACAAGTGTTTTTTTTCAATCAATTAATAGCGAAAAGAACAAGTTGCAAACATTTAGCTAAGTAATTGTTTTCAGCAGTTAAGATGCTTTTAAACTATTATTATTATACAGAACATAACATTCACTTTCTTATAGTTTCCTAGGTTATAAAACCTTAGGTTGTAAATGAAAGAAGTATTAAACGTATCATTTTAACACATGGAATTGTTTTTCAAAGATATCATAAGTGCTTCAATCAGTTAATAGACCTTAGATTGTAAAAGAAGTATTAAACATATCAAAATACAATTTGAACACATGAAATGGTTTTTCAAAGGTATCATCATAAGTGTTTGATTGAATCAATCAATAGACCTTAGATTGTAAAAAATATGTTAAACATATGAAAACACAATTGAAATTGTTTTTCAAAGATATTCATTCGTAAAAGTGTTTCAATCAATTAATAGACTAAGATTGTAAAAGAGATGATATTAAACATATCAAAACACAATTTTAACACATGAAATTGGTTTTCAAAGATATTCATTCACAAGTGTTTTTTTTCAATCAATTAATAGCGAAAAGAACAAGTTGCAAACATTTAGCTAAGTAATTGTTTTCAGCAGTTAAGATGCTTTTAAACTATTATTATTATACAGAACATAACATTCACTTTCTTATAGTTTCCTAGGTTATAAAACCTTAGGTTGTAAATGAAAGAAGTATTAAACGTATCATTTTAACACATGGAATTGTTTTTCAAAGATATCATAAGTGCTTCAATCAGTTAATAGACCTTAGATTGTAAAAGAAGTATTAAACATATCAAAATACAATTTGAACACATGAAATGGTTTTTCAAAGGTATCATCATAAGTGTTTGATTGAATCAATCAATAGACCTTAGATTGTAAAAAATATGTTAAACATATGAAAACACAATTGAAATTGTTTTTCAAAGATATTCATTCGTAAAAGTGTTTCAATCAATTAATAGACTAAGATTGTAAAAGAGATGATATTAAACATATCAAAACACAATTTTAACACATGAAATTGGTTTTCAAAGATATTCATTCACAAGTGTTTTTTTTCAATCAATTAATAGCGAAAAGAACAAGTTGCAAACATTTAGCTAAGTAATTGTTTTCAGCAGTTAAGATGCTTTTAAACTATTATTATTATACAGAACATAACATTCACTTTCTTATAGTTTCCTAGGTTATAAAACCTTAGGTTGTAAATGAAAGAAGTATTAAACGTATCATTTTAACACATGGAATTGTTTTTCAAAGATATCATAAGTGCTTCAATCAGTTAATAGACCTTAGATTGTAAAAGAAGTATTAAACATATCAAAATACAATTTGAACACATGAAATGGTTTTTCAAAGGTATCATCATAAGTGTTTGATTGAATCAATCAATAGACCTTAGATTGTAAAAAATATGTTAAACATATGAAAACACAATTGAAATTGTTTTTCAAAGATATTCATTCGTAAAAGTGTTTCAATCAATTAATAGACTAAGATTGTAAAAGAGATGATATTAAACATATCAAAACACAATTTTAACACATGAAATTGGTTTTCAAAGATATTCATTCACAAGTGTTTTTTTTCAATCAATTAATAGCGAAAAGAACAAGTTGCAAACATTTAGCTAAGTAATTGTTTTCAGCAGTTAAGATGCTTTTAAACTATTATTATTATACAGAACATAACATTCACTTTCTTATAGTTTCCTAGGTTATAAAACCTTAGGTTGTAAATGAAAGAAGTATTAAACGTATCATTTTAACACATGGAATTGTTTTTCAAAGATATCATAAGTGCTTCAATCAGTTAATAGACCTTAGATTGTAAAAGAAGTATTAAACATATCAAAATACAATTTGAACACATGAAATGGTTTTTCAAAGGTATCATCATAAGTGTTTGATTGAATCAATCAATAGACCTTAGATTGTAAAAAATATGTTAAACATATGAAAACACAATTGAAATTGTTTTTCAAAGATATTCATTCGTAAAAGTGTTTCAATCAATTAATAGACTAAGATTGTAAAAGAGATGATATTAAACATATCAAAACACAATTTTAACACATGAAATTGGTTTTCAAAGATATTCATTCACAAGTGTTTTTTTTCAATCAATTAATAGCGAAAAGAACAAGTTGCAAACATTTAGCTAAGTAATTGTTTTCAGCAGTTAAGATGCTTTTAAACTATTATTATTATACAGAACATAACATTCACTTTCTTATAGTTTCCTAGGTTATAAAACCTTAGGTTGTAAATGAAAGAAGTATTAAACGTATCATTTTAACACATGGAATTGTTTTTCAAAGATATCATAAGTGCTTCAATCAGTTAATAGACCTTAGATTGTAAAAGAAGTATTAAACATATCAAAATACAATTTGAACACATGAAATGGTTTTTCAAAGGTATCATCATAAGTGTTTGATTGAATCAATCAATAGACCTTAGATTGTAAAAAATATGTTAAACATATGAAAACACAATTGAAATTGTTTTTCAAAGATATTCATTCGTAAAAGTGTTTCAATCAATTAATAGACTAAGATTGTAAAAGAGATGATATTAAACATATCAAAACACAATTTTAACACATGAAATTGGTTTTCAAAGATATTCATTCACAAGTGTTTTTTTTCAATCAATTAATAGCGAAAAGAACAAGTTGCAAACATTTAGCTAAGTAATTGTTTTCAGCAGTTAAGATGCTTTTAAACTATTATTATTATACAGAACATAACATTCACTTTCTTATAGTTTCCTAGGTTATAAAACCTTAGGTTGTAAATGAAAGAAGTATTAAACGTATCATTTTAACACATGGAATTGTTTTTCAAAGATATCATAAGTGCTTCAATCAGTTAATAGACCTTAGATTGTAAAAGAAGTATTAAACATATCAAAATACAATTTGAACACATGAAATGGTTTTTCAAAGGTATCATCATAAGTGTTTGATTGAATCAATCAATAGACCTTAGATTGTAAAAAATATGTTAAACATATGAAAACACAATTGAAATTGTTTTTCAAAGATATTCATTCGTAAAAGTGTTTCAATCAATTAATAGACTAAGATTGTAAAAGAGATGATATTAAACATATCAAAACACAATTTTAACACATGAAATTGGTTTTCAAAGATATTCATTCACAAGTGTTTTTTTTCAATCAATTAATAGCGAAAAGAACAAGTTGCAAACATTTAGCTAAGTAATTGTTTTCAGCAGTTAAGATGCTTTTAAACTATTATTATTATACAGAACATAACATTCACTTTCTTATAGTTTCCTAGGTTATAAAACCTTAGGTTGTAAATGAAAGAAGTATTAAACGTATCATTTTAACACATGGAATTGTTTTTCAAAGATATCATAAGTGCTTCAATCAGTTAATAGACCTTAGATTGTAAAAGAAGTATTAAACATATCAAAATACAATTTGAACACATGAAATGGTTTTTCAAAGGTATCATCATAAGTGTTTGATTGAATCAATCAATAGACCTTAGATTGTAAAAAATATGTTAAACATATGAAAACACAATTGAAATTGTTTTTCAAAGATATTCATTCGTAAAAGTGTTTCAATCAATTAATAGACTAAGATTGTAAAAGAGATGATATTAAACATATCAAAACACAATTTTAACACATGAAATTGGTTTTCAAAGATATTCATTCACAAGTGTTTTTTTTCAATCAATTAATAGCGAAAAGAACAAGTTGCAAACATTTAGCTAAGTAATTGTTTTCAGCAGTTAAGATGCTTTTAAACTATTATTATTATACAGAACATAACATTCACTTTCTTATAGTTTCCTAGGTTATAAAACCTTAGGTTGTAAATGAAAGAAGTATTAAACGTATCATTTTAACACATGGAATTGTTTTTCAAAGATATCATAAGTGCTTCAATCAGTTAATAGACCTTAGATTGTAAAAGAAGTATTAAACATATCAAAATACAATTTGAACACATGAAATGGTTTTTCAAAGGTATCATCATAAGTGTTTGATTGAATCAATCAATAGACCTTAGATTGTAAAAAATATGTTAAACATATGAAAACACAATTGAAATTGTTTTTCAAAGATATTCATTCGTAAAAGTGTTTCAATCAATTAATAGACTAAGATTGTAAAAGAGATGATATTAAACATATCAAAACACAATTTTAACACATGAAATTGGTTTTCAAAGATATTCATTCACAAGTGTTTTTTTTCAATCAATTAATAGCGAAAAGAACAAGTTGCAAACATTTAGCTAAGTAATTGTTTTCAGCAGTTAAGATGCTTTTAAACTATTATTATTATACAGAACATAACATTCACTTTCTTATAGTTTCCTAGGTTATAAAACCTTAGGTTGTAAATGAAAGAAGTATTAAACGTATCATTTTAACACATGGAATTGTTTTTCAAAGATATCATAAGTGCTTCAATCAGTTAATAGACCTTAGATTGTAAAAGAAGTATTAAACATATCAAAATACAATTTGAACACATGAAATGGTTTTTCAAAGGTATCATCATAAGTGTTTGATTGAATCAATCAATAGACCTTAGATTGTAAAAAATATGTTAAACATATGAAAACACAATTGAAATTGTTTTTCAAAGATATTCATTCGTAAAAGTGTTTCAATCAATTAATAGACTAAGATTGTAAAAGAGATGATATTAAACATATCAAAACACAATTTTAACACATGAAATTGGTTTTCAAAGATATTCATTCACAAGTGTTTTTTTTCAATCAATTAATAGCGAAAAGAACAAGTTGCAAACATTTAGCTAAGTAATTGTTTTCAGCAGTTAAGATGCTTTTAAACTATTATTATTATACAGAACATAACATTCACTTTCTTATAGTTTCCTAGGTTATAAAACCTTAGGTTGTAAATGAAAGAAGTATTAAACGTATCATTTTAACACATGGAATTGTTTTTCAAAGATATCATAAGTGCTTCAATCAGTTAATAGACCTTAGATTGTAAAAGAAGTATTAAACATATCAAAATACAATTTGAACACATGAAATGGTTTTTCAAAGGTATCATCATAAGTGTTTGATTGAATCAATCAATAGACCTTAGATTGTAAAAAATATGTTAAACATATGAAAACACAATTGAAATTGTTTTTCAAAGATATTCATTCGTAAAAGTGTTTCAATCAATTAATAGACTAAGATTGTAAAAGAGATGATATTAAACATATCAAAACACAATTTTAACACATGAAATTGGTTTTCAAAGATATTCATTCACAAGTGTTTTTTTTCAATCAATTAATAGCGAAAAGAACAAGTTGCAAACATTTAGCTAAGTAATTGTTTTCAGCAGTTAAGATGCTTTTAAACTATTATTATTATACAGAACATAACATTCACTTTCTTATAGTTTCCTAGGTTATAAAACCTTAGGTTGTAAATGAAAGAAGTATTAAACGTATCATTTTAACACATGGAATTGTTTTTCAAAGATATCATAAGTGCTTCAATCAGTTAATAGACCTTAGATTGTAAAAGAAGTATTAAACATATCAAAATACAATTTGAACACATGAAATGGTTTTTCAAAGGTATCATCATAAGTGTTTGATTGAATCAATCAATAGACCTTAGATTGTAAAAAATATGTTAAACATATGAAAACACAATTGAAATTGTTTTTCAAAGATATTCATTCGTAAAAGTGTTTCAATCAATTAATAGACTAAGATTGTAAAAGAGATGATATTAAACATATCAAAACACAATTTTAACACATGAAATTGGTTTTCAAAGATATTCATTCACAAGTGTTTTTTTTCAATCAATTAATAGCGAAAAGAACAAGTTGCAAACATTTAGCTAAGTAATTGTTTTCAGCAGTTAAGATGCTTTTAAACTATTATTATTATACAGAACATAACATTCACTTTCTTATAGTTTCCTAGGTTATAAAACCTTAGGTTGTAAATGAAAGAAGTATTAAACGTATCATTTTAACACATGGAATTGTTTTTCAAAGATATCATAAGTGCTTCAATCAGTTAATAGACCTTAGATTGTAAAAGAAGTATTAAACATATCAAAATACAATTTGAACACATGAAATGGTTTTTCAAAGGTATCATCATAAGTGTTTGATTGAATCAATCAATAGACCTTAGATTGTAAAAAATATGTTAAACATATGAAAACACAATTGAAATTGTTTTTCAAAGATATTCATTCGTAAAAGTGTTTCAATCAATTAATAGACTAAGATTGTAAAAGAGATGATATTAAACATATCAAAACACAATTTTAACACATGAAATTGGTTTTCAAAGATATTCATTCACAAGTGTTTTTTTTCAATCAATTAATAGCGAAAAGAACAAGTTGCAAACATTTAGCTAAGTAATTGTTTTCAGCAGTTAAGATGCTTTTAAACTATTATTATTATACAGAACATAACATTCACTTTCTTATAGTTTCCTAGGTTATAAAACCTTAGGTTGTAAATGAAAGAAGTATTAAACGTATCATTTTAACACATGGAATTGTTTTTCAAAGATATCATAAGTGCTTCAATCAGTTAATAGACCTTAGATTGTAAAAGAAGTATTAAACATATCAAAATACAATTTGAACACATGAAATGGTTTTTCAAAGGTATCATCATAAGTGTTTGATTGAATCAATCAATAGACCTTAGATTGTAAAAAATATGTTAAACATATGAAAACACAATTGAAATTGTTTTTCAAAGATATTCATTCGTAAAAGTGTTTCAATCAATTAATAGACTAAGATTGTAAAAGAGATGATATTAAACATATCAAAACACAATTTTAACACATGAAATTGGTTTTCAAAGATATTCATTCACAAGTGTTTTTTTTCAATCAATTAATAGCGAAAAGAACAAGTTGCAAACATTTAGCTAAGTAATTGTTTTCAGCAGTTAAGATGCTTTTAAACTATTATTATTATACAGAACATAACATTCACTTTCTTATAGTTTCCTAGGTTATAAAACCTTAGGTTGTAAATGAAAGAAGTATTAAACGTATCATTTTAACACATGGAATTGTTTTTCAAAGATATCATAAGTGCTTCAATCAGTTAATAGACCTTAGATTGTAAAAGAAGTATTAAACATATCAAAATACAATTTGAACACATGAAATGGTTTTTCAAAGGTATCATCATAAGTGTTTGATTGAATCAATCAATAGACCTTAGATTGTAAAAAATATGTTAAACATATGAAAACACAATTGAAATTGTTTTTCAAAGATATTCATTCGTAAAAGTGTTTCAATCAATTAATAGACTAAGATTGTAAAAGAGATGATATTAAACATATCAAAACACAATTTTAACACATGAAATTGGTTTTCAAAGATATTCATTCACAAGTGTTTTTTTTCAATCAATTAATAGCGAAAAGAACAAGTTGCAAACATTTAGCTAAGTAATTGTTTTCAGCAGTTAAGATGCTTTTAAACTATTATTATTATACAGAACATAACATTCACTTTCTTATAGTTTCCTAGGTTATAAAACCTTAGGTTGTAAATGAAAGAAGTATTAAACGTATCATTTTAACACATGGAATTGTTTTTCAAAGATATCATAAGTGCTTCAATCAGTTAATAGACCTTAGATTGTAAAAGAAGTATTAAACATATCAAAATACAATTTGAACACATGAAATGGTTTTTCAAAGGTATCATCATAAGTGTTTGATTGAATCAATCAATAGACCTTAGATTGTAAAAAATATGTTAAACATATGAAAACACAATTGAAATTGTTTTTCAAAGATATTCATTCGTAAAAGTGTTTCAATCAATTAATAGACTAAGATTGTAAAAGAGATGATATTAAACATATCAAAACACAATTTTAACACATGAAATTGGTTTTCAAAGATATTCATTCACAAGTGTTTTTTTCAATCAATTAATAGCGAAAAGAACAAGTTGCAAACATTTAGCTAAGTAATTGTTTTCAGCAGTTAAGATGCTTTTAAACTATTATTATTATACAGAACATAACATTCACTTTCTTATAGTTTCCTAGGTTATAAAACCTTAGATTGTAAATGAAAGAAGTATTAAACGTATCATTTTAACACATGGAATTGTTTTTCAAAGATATCATAAGTGCTTCAATCAGTTAATAGACCTTAGATTGTAAAAGAAGTATTAAACATATCAAAATACAATTTGAACACATGAAATGGTTTTTCAAAGGTATCATCATAAGTGTTTGATTGAATCAATCAATAGACCTTAGATTGTAAAAAATATGTTAAACATATGAAAACACAATTGAAATTGTTTTTCAAAGATATTCATTCGTAAAAGTGTTTCAATCAATTAATAGACTAAGATTGTAAAAGAGATGATATTAAACATATCAAAACACAATTTTAACACATGAAATTGGTTTTCAAAGATATTCATTCACAAGTGTTTTTTTCAATCAATTAATAGCGAAAAGAACAAGTTGCAAACATTTAGCTAAGTAATTGTTTTCAGCAGTTAAGATGCTTTTAAACTATTATTATTATACAGAACATAACATTCACTTTCTTATAGTTTCCTAGGTTATAAAACCTTAGATTGTAAATGAAAGAAGTATTAAACGTATCATTTTAACACATGGAATTGTTTTTCAAAGATATCATAAGTGCTTCAATCAGTTAATAGACCTTAGATTGTAAAAGAAGTATTAAACATATCAAAATACAATTTGAACACATGAAATGGTTTTTCAAAGGTATCATCATAAGTGTTTGATTGAATCAATCAATAGACCTTAGATTGTAAAAAATATGTTAAACATATGAAAACACAATTGAAATTGTTTTTCAAAGATATTCATTCGTAAAAGTGTTTCAATCAATTAATAGACTAAGATTGTAAAAGAGATGATATTAAACATATCAAAACACAATTTTAACACATGAAATTGGTTTTCAAAGATATTCATTCACAAGTGTTTTTTTCAATCAATTAATAGCGAAAAGAACAAGTTGCAAACATTTAGCTAAGTAATTGTTTTCAGCAGTTAAGATGCTTTTAAACTATTATTATTATACAGAACATAACATTCACTTTCTTATAGTTTCCTAGGTTATAAAACCTTAGATTGTAAATGAAAGAAGTATTAAACGTATCATTTTAACACATGGAATTGTTTTTCAAAGATATCATAAGTGCTTCAATCAGTTAATAGACCTTAGATTGTAAAAGAAGTATTAAACATATCAAAATACAATTTGAACACATGAAATGGTTTTTCAAAGGTATCATCATAAGTGTTTGATTGAATCAATCAATAGACCTTAGATTGTAAAAAATATGTTAAACATATGAAAACACAATTGAAATTGTTTTTCAAAGATATTCATTCGTAAAAGTGTTTCAATCAATTAATAGACTAAGATTGTAAAAGAGATGATATTAAACATATTCAAAACACAATTTTAACACATGAAATTGGTTTTCAAAGATATTCATTCACAAGTGTTTTTTTCAATCAATTAATAGCGAAAAGAACAAGTTGCAAACATTTAGCTAAGTAATTGTTTTCAGCAGTTAAGATGCTTTTAAACTATTATTATTATACAGAACATAACATTCACTTTCTTATAGTTTCCTAGGTTATAAAACCTTAGATTGTAAATGAAAGAAGTATTAAACGTATCATTTTAACACATGGAATTGTTTTTCAAAGATATCATAAGTGCTTCAATCAGTTAATAGACCTTAGATTGTAAAAGAAGTATTAAACATATCAAAATACAATTTGAACACATGAAATGGTTTTTCAAAGGTATCATCATAAGTGTTTGATTGAATCAATCAATAGACCTTAGATTGTAAAAAATATGTTAAACATATGAAAACACAATTGAAATTGTTTTTCAAAGATATTCATTCGTAAAAGTGTTTCAATCAATTAATAGACTAAGATTGTAAAAGAGATGATATTAAACATATTCAAAACACAATTTTAACACATGAAATTGGTTTTCAAAGATATTCATTCACAAGTGTTTTTTTCAATCAATTAATAGCGAAAAGAACAAGTTGCAAACATTTAGCTAAGTAATTGTTTTCAGCAGTTAAGATGCTTTTAAACTATTATTATTATACAGAACATAACATTCACTTTCTTATAGTTTCCTAGGTTATAAAACCTTAGATTGTAAATGAAAGAAGTATTAAACGTATCATTTTAACACATGGAATTGTTTTTCAAAGATATCATAAGTGCTTCAATCAGTTAATAGACCTTAGATTGTAAAAGAAGTATTAAACATATCAAAATACAATTTGAACACATGAAATGGTTTTTCAAAGGTATCATCATAAGTGTTTGATTGAATCAATCAATAGACCTTAGATTGTAAAAAATATGTTAAACATATGAAAACACAATTGAAATTGTTTTTCAAAGATATTCATTCGTAAAAGTGTTTCAATCAATTAATAGACTAAGATTGTAAAAGAGATGATATTAAACATATTCAAAACACAATTTTAACACATGAAATTGGTTTTCAAAGATATTCATTCACAAGTGTTTTTTTCAATCAATTAATAGCGAAAAGAACAAGTTGCAAACATTTAGCTAAGTAATTGTTTTCAGCAGTTAAGATGCTTTTAAACTATTATTATTATACAGAACATAACATTCACTTTCTTATAGTTTCCTAGGTTATAAAACCTTAGATTGTAAATGAAAGAAGTATTAAACGTATCATTTTAACACATGGAATTGTTTTTCAAAGATATCATAAGTGCTTCAATCAGTTAATAGACCTTAGATTGTAAAAGAAGTATTAAACATATCAAAATACAATTTGAACACATGAAATGGTTTTTCAAAGGTATCATCATAAGTGTTTGATTGAATCAATCAATAGACCTTAGATTGTAAAAAATATGTTAAACATATGAAAACACAATTGAAATTGTTTTTCAAAGATATTCATTCGTAAAAGTGTTTCAATCAATTAATAGACTAAGATTGTAAAAGAGATGATATTAAACATATTCAAAACACAATTTTAACACATGAAATTGGTTTTCAAAGATATTCATTCACAAGTGTTTTTTTCAATCAATTAATAGCGAAAAGAACAAGTTGCAAACATTTAGCTAAGTAATTGTTTTCAGCAGTTAAGATGCTTTTAAACTATTATTATTATACAGAACATAACATTCACTTTCTTATAGTTTCCTAGGTTATAAAACCTTAGATTGTAAATGAAAGAAGTATTAAACGTATCATTTTAACACATGGAATTGTTTTTCAAAGATATCATAAGTGCTTCAATCAGTTAATAGACCTTAGATTGTAAAAGAAGTATTAAACATATCAAAATACAATTTGAACACATGAAATGGTTTTTCAAAGGTATCATCATAAGTGTTTGATTGAATCAATCAATAGACCTTAGATTGTAAAAAATATGTTAAACATATGAAAACACAATTGAAATTGTTTTTCAAAGATATTCATTCGTAAAAGTGTTTCAATCAATTAATAGACTAAGATTGTAAAAGAGATGATATTAAACATATTCAAAACACAATTTTAACACATGAAATTGGTTTTCAAAGATATTCATTCACAAGTGTTTTTTTCAATCAATTAATAGCGAAAAGAACAAGTTGCAAACATTTAGCTAAGTAATTGTTTTCAGCAGTTAAGATGCTTTTAAACTATTATTATTATACAGAACATAACATTCACTTTCTTATAGTTTCCTAGGTTATAAAACCTTAGATTGTAAATGAAAGAAGTATTAAACGTATCATTTTAACACATGGAATTGTTTTTCAAAGATATCATAAGTGCTTCAATCAGTTAATAGACCTTAGATTGTAAAAGAAGTATTAAACATATCAAAATACAATTTGAACACATGAAATGGTTTTTCAAAGGTATCATCATAAGTGTTTGATTGAATCAATCAATAGACCTTAGATTGTAAAAAATATGTTAAACATATGAAAACACAATTGAAATTGTTTTTCAAAGATATTCATTCGTAAAAGTGTTTCAATCAATTAATAGACTAAGATTGTAAAAGAGATGATATTAAACATATTCAAAACACAATTTTAACACATGAAATTGGTTTTCAAAGATATTCATTCACAAGTGTTTTTTTCAATCAATTAATAGCGAAAAGAACAAGTTGCAAACATTTAGCTAAGTAATTGTTTTCAGCAGTTAAGATGCTTTTAAACTATTATTATTATACAGAACATAACATTCACTTTCTTATAGTTTCCTAGGTTATAAAACCTTAGATTGTAAATGAAAGAAGTATTAAACGTATCATTTTAACACATGGAATTGTTTTTCAAAGATATCATAAGTGCTTCAATCAGTTAATAGACCTTAGATTGTAAAAGAAGTATTAAACATATCAAAATACAATTTGAACACATGAAATGGTTTTTCAAAGGTATCATCATAAGTGTTTGATTGAATCAATCAATAGACCTTAGATTGTAAAAAATATGTTAAACATATGAAAACACAATTGAAATTGTTTTTCAAAGATATTCATTCGTAAAAGTGTTTCAATCAATTAATAGACTAAGATTGTAAAAGAGATGATATTAAACATATTCAAAACACAATTTTAACACATGAAATTGGTTTTCAAAGATATTCATTCACAAGTGTTTTTTTCAATCAATTAATAGCGAAAAGAACAAGTTGCAAACATTTAGCTAAGTAATTGTTTTCAGCAGTTAAGATGCTTTTAAACTATTATTATTATACAGAACATAACATTCACTTTCTTATAGTTTCCTAGGTTATAAAACCTTAGATTGTAAATGAAAGAAGTATTAAACGTATCATTTTAACACATGGAATTGTTTTTCAAAGATATCATAAGTGCTTCAATCAGTTAATAGACCTTAGATTGTAAAAGAAGTATTAAACATATCAAAATACAATTTGAACACATGAAATGGTTTTTCAAAGGTATCATCATAAGTGTTTGATTGAATCAATCAATAGACCTTAGATTGTAAAAAATATGTTAAACATATGAAAACACAATTGAAATTGTTTTTCAAAGATATTCATTCGTAAAAGTGTTTCAATCAATTAATAGACTAAGATTGTAAAAGAGATGATATTAAACATATTCAAAACACAATTTTAACACATGAAATTGGTTTTCAAAGATATTCATTCACAAGTGTTTTTTTCAATCAATTAATAGCGAAAAGAACAAGTTGCAAACATTTAGCTAAGTAATTGTTTTCAGCAGTTAAGATGCTTTTAAACTATTATTATTATACAGAACATAACATTCACTTTCTTATAGTTTCCTAGGTTATAAAACCTTAGATTGTAAATGAAAGAAGTATTAAACGTATCATTTTAACACATGGAATTGTTTTTCAAAGATATCATAAGTGCTTCAATCAGTTAATAGACCTTAGATTGTAAAAGAAGTATTAAACATATCAAAATACAATTTGAACACATGAAATGGTTTTTCAAAGGTATCATCATAAGTGTTTGATTGAATCAATCAATAGACCTTAGATTGTAAAAAATATGTTAAACATATGAAAACACAATTGAAATTGTTTTTCAAAGATATTCATTCGTAAAAGTGTTTCAATCAATTAATAGACTAAGATTGTAAAAGAGATGATATTAAACATATTCAAAACACAATTTTAACACATGAAATTGGTTTTCAAAGATATTCATTCACAAGTGTTTTTTTCAATCAATTAATAGCGAAAAGAACAAGTTGCAAACATTTAGCTAAGTAATTGTTTTCAGCAGTTAAGATGCTTTTAAACTATTATTATTATACAGAACATAACATTCACTTTCTTATAGTTTCCTAGGTTATAAAACCTTAGATTGTAAATGAAAGAAGTATTAAACGTATCATTTTAACACATGGAATTGTTTTTCAAAGATATCATAAGTGCTTCAATCAGTTAATAGACCTTAGATTGTAAAAGAAGTATTAAACATATCAAAATACAATTTGAACACATGAAATGGTTTTTCAAAGGTATCATCATAAGTGTTTGATTGAATCAATCAATAGACCTTAGATTGTAAAAAATATGTTAAACATATGAAAACACAATTGAAATTGTTTTTCAAAGATATTCATTCGTAAAAGTGTTTCAATCAATTAATAGACTAAGATTGTAAAAGAGATGATATTAAACATATTCAAAACACAATTTTAACACATGAAATTGGTTTTCAAAGATATTCATTCACAAGTGTTTTTTTCAATCAATTAATAGCGAAAAGAACAAGTTGCAAACATTTAGCTAAGTAATTGTTTTCAGCAGTTAAGATGCTTTTAAACTATTATTATTATACAGAACATAACATTCACTTTCTTATAGTTTCCTAGGTTATAAAACCTTAGATTGTAAATGAAAGAAGTATTAAACGTATCATTTTAACACATGGAATTGTTTTTCAAAGATATCATAAGTGCTTCAATCAGTTAATAGACCTTAGATTGTAAAAGAAGTATTAAACATATCAAAATACAATTTGAACACATGAAATGGTTTTTCAAAGGTATCATCATAAGTGTTTGATTGAATCAATCAATAGACCTTAGATTGTAAAAAATATGTTAAACATATGAAAACACAATTGAAATTGTTTTTCAAAGATATTCATTCGTAAAAGTGTTTCAATCAATTAATAGACTAAGATTGTAAAAGAGATGATATTAAACATATTCAAAACACAATTTTAACACATGAAATTGGTTTTCAAAGATATTCATTCACAAGTGTTTTTTTCAATCAATTAATAGCGAAAAGAACAAGTTGCAAACATTTAGCTAAGTAATTGTTTTCAGCAGTTAAGATGCTTTTAAACTATTATTATTATACAGAACATAACATTCACTTTCTTATAGTTTCCTAGGTTATAAAACCTTAGATTGTAAATGAAAGAAGTATTAAACGTATCATTTTAACACATGGAATTGTTTTTCAAAGATATCATAAGTGCTTCAATCAGTTAATAGACCTTAGATTGTAAAAGAAGTATTAAACATATCAAAATACAATTTGAACACATGAAATGGTTTTTCAAAGGTATCATCATAAGTGTTTGATTGAATCAATCAATAGACCTTAGATTGTAAAAAATATGTTAAACATATGAAAACACAATTGAAATTGTTTTTCAAAGATATTCATTCGTAAAAGTGTTTCAATCAATTAATAGACTAAGATTGTAAAAGAGATGATATTAAACATATTCAAAACACAATTTTAACACATGAAATTGGTTTTCAAAGATATTCATTCACAAGTGTTTTTTTCAATCAATTAATAGCGAAAAGAACAAGTTGCAAACATTTAGCTAAGTAATTGTTTTCAGCAGTTAAGATGCTTTTAAACTATTATTATTATACAGAACATAACATTCACTTTCTTATAGTTTCCTAGGTTATAAAACCTTAGATTGTAAATGAAAGAAGTATTAAACGTATCATTTTAACACATGGAATTGTTTTTCAAAGATATCATAAGTGCTTCAATCAGTTAATAGACCTTAGATTGTAAAAGAAGTATTAAACATATCAAAATACAATTTGAACACATGAAATGGTTTTTCAAAGGTATCATCATAAGTGTTTGATTGAATCAATCAATAGACCTTAGATTGTAAAAAATATGTTAAACATATGAAAACACAATTGAAATTGTTTTTCAAAGATATTCATTCGTAAAAGTGTTTCAATCAATTAATAGACTAAGATTGTAAAAGAGATGATATTAAACATATTCAAAACACAATTTTAACACATGAAATTGGTTTTCAAAGATATTCATTCACAAGTGTTTTTTTCAATCAATTAATAGCGAAAAGAACAAGTTGCAAACATTTAGCTAAGTAATTGTTTTCAGCAGTTAAGATGCTTTTAAACTATTATTATTATACAGAACATAACATTCACTTTCTTATAGTTTCCTAGGTTATAAAACCTTAGATTGTAAATGAAAGAAGTATTAAACGTATCATTTTAACACATGGAATTGTTTTTCAAAGATATCATAAGTGCTTCAATCAGTTAATAGACCTTAGATTGTAAAAGAAGTATTAAACATATCAAAATACAATTTGAACACATGAAATGGTTTTTCAAAGGTATCATCATAAGTGTTTGATTGAATCAATCAATAGACCTTAGATTGTAAAAAATATGTTAAACATATGAAAACACAATTGAAATTGTTTTTCAAAGATATTCATTCGTAAAAGTGTTTCAATCAATTAATAGACTAAGATTGTAAAAGAGATGATATTAAACATATTCAAAACACAATTTTAACACATGAAATTGGTTTTCAAAGATATTCATTCACAAGTGTTTTTTTCAATCAATTAATAGCGAAAAGAACAAGTTGCAAACATTTAGCTAAGTAATTGTTTTCAGCAGTTAAGATGCTTTTAAACTATTATTATTATACAGAACATAACATTCACTTTCTTATAGTTTCCTAGGTTATAAAACCTTAGATTGTAAATGAAAGAAGTATTAAACGTATCATTTTAACACATGGAATTGTTTTTCAAAGATATCATAAGTGCTTCAATCAGTTAATAGACCTTAGATTGTAAAAGAAGTATTAAACATATCAAAATACAATTTGAACACATGAAATGGTTTTTCAAAGGTATCATCATAAGTGTTTGATTGAATCAATCAATAGACCTTAGATTGTAAAAAATATGTTAAACATATGAAAACACAATTGAAATTGTTTTTCAAAGATATTCATTCGTAAAAGTGTTTCAATCAATTAATAGACTAAGATTGTAAAAGAGATGATATTAAACATATTCAAAACACAATTTTAACACATGAAATTGGTTTTCAAAGATATTCATTCACAAGTGTTTTTTTCAATCAATTAATAGCGAAAAGAACAAGTTGCAAACATTTAGCTAAGTAATTGTTTTCAGCAGTTAAGATGCTTTTAAACTATTATTATTATACAGAACATAACATTCACTTTCTTATAGTTTCCTAGGTTATAAAACCTTAGATTGTAAATGAAAGAAGTATTAAACGTATCATTTTAACACATGGAATTGTTTTTCAAAGATATCATAAGTGCTTCAATCAGTTAATAGACCTTAGATTGTAAAAGAAGTATTAAACATATCAAAATACAATTTGAACACATGAAATGGTTTTTCAAAGGTATCATCATAAGTGTTTGATTGAATCAATCAATAGACCTTAGATTGTAAAAAATATGTTAAACATATGAAAACACAATTGAAATTGTTTTTCAAAGATATTCATTCGTAAAAGTGTTTCAATCAATTAATAGACTAAGATTGTAAAAGAGATGATATTAAACATATTCAAAACACAATTTTAACACATGAAATTGGTTTTCAAAGATATTCATTCACAAGTGTTTTTTTCAATCAATTAATAGCGAAAAGAACAAGTTGCAAACATTTAGCTAAGTAATTGTTTTCAGCAGTTAAGATGCTTTTAAACTATTATTATTATACAGAACATAACATTCACTTTCTTATAGTTTCCTAGGTTATAAAACCTTAGATTGTAAATGAAAGAAGTATTAAACGTATCATTTTAACACATGGAATTGTTTTTCAAAGATATCATAAGTGCTTCAATCAGTTAATAGACCTTAGATTGTAAAAGAAGTATTAAACATATCAAAATACAATTTGAACACATGAAATGGTTTTTCAAAGGTATCATCATAAGTGTTTGATTGAATCAATCAATAGACCTTAGATTGTAAAAAATATGTTAAACATATGAAAACACAATTGAAATTGTTTTTCAAAGATATTCATTCGTAAAAGTGTTTCAATCAATTAATAGACTAAGATTGTAAAAGAGATGATATTAAACATATTCAAAACACAATTTTAACACATGAAATTGGTTTTCAAAGATATTCATTCACAAGTGTTTTTTTCAATCAATTAATAGCGAAAAGAACAAGTTGCAAACATTTAGCTAAGTAATTGTTTTCAGCAGTTAAGATGCTTTTAAACTATTATTATTATACAGAACATAACATTCACTTTCTTATAGTTTCCTAGGTTATAAAACCTTAGATTGTAAATGAAAGAAGTATTAAACGTATCATTTTAACACATGGAATTGTTTTTCAAAGATATCATAAGTGCTTCAATCAGTTAATAGACCTTAGATTGTAAAAGAAGTATTAAACATATCAAAATACAATTTGAACACATGAAATGGTTTTTCAAAGGTATCATCATAAGTGTTTGATTGAATCAATCAATAGACCTTAGATTGTAAAAAATATGTTAAACATATGAAAACACAATTGAAATTGTTTTTCAAAGATATTCATTCGTAAAAGTGTTTCAATCAATTAATAGACTAAGATTGTAAAAGAGATGATATTAAACATATTCAAAACACAATTTTAACACATGAAATTGGTTTTCAAAGATATTCATTCACAAGTGTTTTTTTCAATCAATTAATAGCGAAAAGAACAAGTTGCAAACATTTAGCTAAGTAATTGTTTTCAGCAGTTAAGATGCTTTTAAACTATTATTATTATACAGAACATAACATTCACTTTCTTATAGTTTCCTAGGTTATAAAACCTTAGATTGTAAATGAAAGAAGTATTAAACGTATCATTTTAACACATGGAATTGTTTTTCAAAGATATCATAAGTGCTTCAATCAGTTAATAGACCTTAGATTGTAAAAGAAGTATTAAACATATCAAAATACAATTTGAACACATGAAATGGTTTTTCAAAGGTATCATCATAAGTGTTTGATTGAATCAATCAATAGACCTTAGATTGTAAAAAATATGTTAAACATATGAAAACACAATTGAAATTGTTTTTCAAAGATATTCATTCGTAAAAGTGTTTCAATCAATTAATAGACTAAGATTGTAAAAGAGATGATATTAAACATATTCAAAACACAATTTTAACACATGAAATTGGTTTTCAAAGATATTCATTCACAAGTGTTTTTTTCAATCAATTAATAGCGAAAAGAACAAGTTGCAAACATTTAGCTAAGTAATTGTTTTCAGCAGTTAAGATGCTTTTAAACTATTATTATTATACAGAACATAACATTCACTTTCTTATAGTTTCCTAGGTTATAAAACCTTAGATTGTAAATGAAAGAAGTATTAAACGTATCATTTTAACACATGGAATTGTTTTTCAAAGATATCATAAGTGCTTCAATCAGTTAATAGACCTTAGATTGTAAAAGAAGTATTAAACATATCAAAATACAATTTGAACACATGAAATGGTTTTTCAAAGGTATCATCATAAGTGTTTGATTGAATCAATCAATAGACCTTAGATTGTAAAAAATATGTTAAACATATGAAAACACAATTGAAATTGTTTTTCAAAGATATTCATTCGTAAAAGTGTTTCAATCAATTAATAGACTAAGATTGTAAAAGAGATGATATTAAACATATCAAAACACAATTTTAACACATGAAATTGGTTTTCAAAGATATTCATTCACAAGTGTTTTTTTCAATCAATTAATAGCGAAAAGAACAAGTTGCAAACATTTAGCTAAGTAATTGTTTTCAGCAGTTAAGATGCTTTTAAACTATTATTATTATACAGAACATAACATTCACTTTCTTATAGTTTCCTAGGTTATAAAACCTTAGATTGTAAATGAAAGAAGTATTAAACGTATCATTTTAACACATGGAATTGTTTTTCAAAGATATCATAAGTGCTTCAATCAGTTAATAGACCTTAGATTGTAAAAGAAGTATTAAACATATCAAAATACAATTTGAACACATGAAATGGTTTTTCAAAGGTATCATCATAAGTGTTTGATTGAATCAATCAATAGACCTTAGATTGTAAAAAATATGTTAAACATATGAAAACACAATTGAAATTGTTTTTCAAAGATATTCATTCGTAAAAGTGTTTCAATCAATTAATAGACTAAGATTGTAAAAGAGATGATATTAAACATATCAAAACACAATTTTAACACATGAAATTGGTTTTCAAAGATATTCATTCACAAGTGTTTTTTTCAATCAATTAATAGCGAAAAGAACAAGTTGCAAACATTTAGCTAAGTAATTGTTTTCAGCAGTTAAGATGCTTTTAAACTATTATTATTATACAGAACATAACATTCACTTTCTTATAGTTTCCTAGGTTATAAAACCTTAGGTTGTAAATGAAAGAAGTATTAAACGTATCATTTTAACACATGGAATTGTTTTTCAAAGATATCATAAGTGCTTCAATCAGTTAATAGACCTTAGATTGTAAAAGAAGTATTAAACATATCAAAATACAATTTGAACACATGAAATGGTTTTTCAAAGGTATCATCATAAGTGTTTGATTGAATCAATCAATAGACCTTAGATTGTAAAAAATATGTTAAACATATGAAAACACAATTGAAATTGTTTTTCAAAGATATTCATTCGTAAAAGTGTTTCAATCAATTAATAGACTAAGATTGTAAAAGAGATGATATTAAACATATCAAAACACAATTTTAACACATGAAATTGGTTTTCAAAGATATTCATTCACAAGTGTTTTTTTCAATCAATTAATAGCGAAAAGAACAAGTTGCAAACATTTAGCTAAGTAATTGTTTTCAGCAGTTAAGATGCTTTTAAACTATTATTATTATACAGAACATAACATTCACTTTCTTATAGTTTCCTAGGTTATAAAACCTTAGATTGTAAATGAAAGAAGTATTAAACGTATCATTTTAACACATGGAATTGTTTTTCAAAGATATCATAAGTGCTTCAATCAGTTAATAGACCTTAGATTGTAAAAGAAGTATTAAACATATCAAAATACAATTTGAACACATGAAATGGTTTTTCAAAGGTATCATCATAAGTGTTTGATTGAATCAATCAATAGACCTTAGATTGTAAAAAATATGTTAAACATATGAAAACACAATTGAAATTGTTTTTCAAAGATATTCATTCGTAAAAGTGTTTCAATCAATTAATAGACTAAGATTGTAAAAGAGATGATATTAAACATATCAAAACACAATTTTAACACATGAAATTGGTTTTCAAAGATATTCATTCACAAGTGTTTTTTTCAATCAATTAATAGCGAAAAGAACAAGTTGCAAACATTTAGCTAAGTAATTGTTTTCAGCAGTTAAGATGCTTTTAAACTATTATTATTATACAGAACATAACATTCACTTTCTTATAGTTTCCTAGGTTATAAAACCTTAGGTTGTAAATGAAAGAAGTATTAAACGTATCATTTTAACACATGGAATTGTTTTTCAAAGATATCATAAGTGCTTCAATCAGTTAATAGACCTTAGATTGTAAAAGAAGTATTAAACATATCAAAATACAATTTGAACACATGAAATGGTTTTTCAAAGGTATCATCATAAGTGTTTGATTGAATCAATCAATAGACCTTAGATTGTAAAAAATATGTTAAACATATGAAAACACAATTGAAATTGTTTTTCAAAGATATTCATTCGTAAAAGTGTTTCAATCAATTAATAGACTAAGATTGTAAAAGAGATGATATTAAACATATCAAAACACAATTTTAACACATGAAATTGGTTTTCAAAGATATTCATTCACAAGTGTTTTTTTCAATCAATTAATAGCGAAAAGAACAAGTTGCAAACATTTAGCTAAGTAATTGTTTTCAGCAGTTAAGATGCTTTTAAACTATTATTATTATACAGAACATAACATTCACTTTCTTATAGTTTCCTAGGTTATAAAACCTTAGGTTGTAAATGAAAGAAGTATTAAACGTATCATTTTAACACATGGAATTGTTTTTCAAAGATATCATAAGTGCTTCAATCAGTTAATAGACCTTAGATTGTAAAAGAAGTATTAAACATATCAAAATACAATTTGAACACATGAAATGGTTTTTCAAAGGTATCATCATAAGTGTTTGATTGAATCAATCAATAGACCTTAGATTGTAAAAAATATGTTAAACATATGAAAACACAATTGAAATTGTTTTTCAAAGATATTCATTCGTAAAAGTGTTTCAATCAATTAATAGACTAAGATTGTAAAAGAGATGATATTAAACATATCAAAACACAATTTTAACACATGAAATTGGTTTTCAAAGATATTCATTCACAAGTGTTTTTTTCAATCAATTAATAGCGAAAAGAACAAGTTGCAAACATTTAGCTAAGTAATTGTTTTCAGCAGTTAAGATGCTTTTAAACTATTATTATTATACAGAACATAACATTCACTTTCTTATAGTTTCCTAGGTTATAAAACCTTAGGTTGTAAATGAAAGAAGTATTAAACGTATCATTTTAACACATGGAATTGTTTTTCAAAGATATCATAAGTGCTTCAATCAGTTAATAGACCTTAGATTGTAAAAGAAGTATTAAACATATCAAAATACAATTTGAACACATGAAATGGTTTTTCAAAGGTATCATCATAAGTGTTTGATTGAATCAATCAATAGACCTTAGATTGTAAAAAATATGTTAAACATATGAAAACACAATTGAAATTGTTTTTCAAAGATATTCATTCGTAAAAGTGTTTCAATCAATTAATAGACTAAGATTGTAAAAGAGATGATATTAAACATATCAAAACACAATTTTAACACATGAAATTGGTTTTCAAAGATATTCATTCACAAGTGTTTTCAATCAATTAATAGCGAAAAGAACAAGTTGCAAACATTTAGCTAAGTAATTGTTTTCAGCAGTTAAGATGCTTTTAAACTATTATTATTATACAGAACATAACATTCACTTTCTTAACGTTTCCTAGGTTATAAAACCTTAGGTTGTAAATGAAAGAAGTATTAAACGTATCATTTTAACACATGGAATTGTTTTTCAAAGATATCATAAGTGCTTCAATCAGTTAATAGACCTTAGATTGTAAAAGAAGTATTAAACATATCAAAATACAATTTGAACACATGAAATGGTTTTTCAAAGGTATCATCATAAGTGTTTGATTGAATCAATCAATAGACCTTAGATTGTAAAAAATATGTTAAACATATGAAAACACAATTGAAATTGTTTTTCAAAGATATTCATTCGTAAAAGTGTTTCAATCAATTAATAGACTAAGATTGTAAAAGAGATGATATTAAACATATCAAAACACAATTTTAACACATGAAATTGGTTTTCAAAGATATTCATTCACAAGTGTTTTTTTCAATCAATTAATAGCGAAAAGAACAAGTTGCAAACATTTAGCTAAGTAATTGTTTTCAGCAGTTAAGATGCTTTTAAACTATTATTATTATACAGAACATAACATTCACTTTCTTATAGTTTCCTAGGTTATAAAACCTTAGATTGTAAATGAAAGAAGTATTAAACGTATCATTTTAACACATGGAATTGTTTTTCAAAGATATCATAAGTGCTTCAATCAGTTAATAGACCTTAGATTGTAAAAGAAGTATTAAACATATCAAAATACAATTTGAACACATGAAATGGTTTTTCAAAGGTATCATCATAAGTGTTTGATTGAATCAATCAATAGACCTTAGATTGTAAAAAATATGTTAAACATATGAAAACACAATTGAAATTGTTTTTCAAAGATATTCATTCGTAAAAGTGTTTCAATCAATTAATAGACTAAGATTGTAAAAGAGATGATATTAAACATATCAAAACACAATTTTAACACATGAAATTGGTTTTCAAAGATATTCATTCACAAGTGTTTTCAATCAATTAATAGCGAAAAGAACAAGTTGCAAACATTTAGCTAAGTAATTGTTTTCAGCAGTTAAGATGCTTTTAAACTATTATTATTATACAGAACATAACATTCACTTTCTTATAGTTTCCTAGGTTATAAAACCTTAGGTTGTAAATGAAAGAAGTATTAAACGTATCATTTTAACACATGGAATTGTTTTTCAAAGATATCATAAGTGCTTCAATCAGTTAATAGACCTTAGATTGTAAAAGAAGTATTAAACATATCAAAATACAATTTGAACACATGAAATGGTTTTTCAAAGGTATCATCATAAGTGTTTGATTGAATCAATCAATAGACCTTAGATTGTAAAAAATATGTTAAACATATGAAAACACAATTGAAATTGTTTTTCAAAGATATTCATTCGTAAAAGTGTTTCAATCAATTAATAGACTAAGATTGTAAAAGAGATGATATTAAACATATCAAAACACAATTTTAACACATGAAATTGGTTTTCAAAGATATTCATTCACAAGTGTTTTCAATCAATTAATAGCGAAAAGAACAAGTTGCAAACATTTAGCTAAGTAATTGTTTTCAGCAGTTAAGATGCTTTTAAACTATTATTATTATACAGAACATAACATTCACTTTCTTATAGTTTCCTAGGTTATAAAACCTTAGGTTGTAAATGAAAGAAGTATTAAACGTATCATTTTAACACATGGAATTGTTTTTCAAAGATATCATAAGTGCTTCAATCAGTTAATAGACCTTAGATTGTAAAAGAAGTATTAAACATATCAAAATACAATTTGAACACATGAAATGGTTTTTCAAAGGTATCATCATAAGTGTTTGATTGAATCAATCAATAGACCTTAGATTGTAAAAAATATGTTAAACATATGAAAACACAATTGAAATTGTTTTTCAAAGATATTCATTCGTAAAAGTGTTTCAATCAATTAATAGACTAAGATTGTAAAAGAGATGATATTAAACATATCAAAACACAATTTTAACACATGAAATTGGTTTTCAAAGATATTCATTCACAAGTGTTTTTTTCAATCAATTAATAGCGAAAAGAACAAGTTGCAAACATTTAGCTAAGTAATTGTTTTCAGCAGTTAAGATGCTTTTAAACTATTATTATTATACAGAACATAACATTCACTTTCTTATAGTTTCCTAGGTTATAAAACCTTAGGTTGTAAATGAAAGAAGTATTAAACGTATCATTTTAACACATGGAATTGTTTTTCAAAGATATCATAAGTGCTTCAATCAGTTAATAGACCTTAGATTGTAAAAGAAGTATTAAACATATCAAAATACAATTTGAACACATGAAATGGTTTTTCAAAGGTATCATCATAAGTGTTTGATTGAATCAATCAATAGACCTTAGATTGTAAAAAATATGTTAAACATATGAAAACACAATTGAAATTGTTTTTCAAAGATATTCATTCGTAAAAGTGTTTCAATCAATTAATAGACTAAGATTGTAAAAGAGATGATATTAAACATATCAAAACACAATTTTAACACATGAAATTGGTTTTCAAAGATATTCATTCACAAGTGTTTTCAATCAATTAATAGCGAAAAGAACAAGTTGCAAACATTTAGCTAAGTAATTGTTTTCAGCAGTTAAGATGCTTTTAAACTATTATTATTATACAGAACATAACATTCACTTTCTTATAGTTTCCTAGGTTATAAAACCTTAGGTTGTAAATGAAAGAAGTATTAAACGTATCATTTTAACACATGGAATTGTTTTTCAAAGATATCATAAGTGCTTCAATCAGTTAATAGACCTTAGATTGTAAAAGAAGTATTAAACATATCAAAATACAATTTGAACACATGAAATGGTTTTTCAAAGGTATCATCATAAGTGTTTGATTGAATCAATCAATAGACCTTAGATTGTAAAAAATATGTTAAACATATGAAAACACAATTGAAATTGTTTTTCAAAGATATTCATTCGTAAAAGTGTTTCAATCAATTAATAGACTAAGATTGTAAAAGAGATGATATTAAACATATCAAAACACAATTTTAACACATGAAATTGGTTTTCAAAGATATTCATTCACAAGTGTTTTCAATCAATTAATAGCGAAAAGAACAAGTTGCAAACATTTAGCTAAGTAATTGTTTTCAGCAGTTAAGATGCTTTTAAACTATTATTATTATACAGAACATAACATTCACTTTCTTATAGTTTCCTAGGTTATAAAACCTTAGGTTGTAAATGAAAGAAGTATTAAACGTATCATTTTAACACATGGAATTGTTTTTCAAAGATATCATAAGTGCTTCAATCAGTTAATAGACCTTAGATTGTAAAAGAAGTATTAAACATATCAAAATACAATTTGAACACATGAAATGGTTTTTCAAAGGTATCATCATAAGTGTTTGATTGAATCAATCAATAGACCTTAGATTGTAAAAAATATGTTAAACATATGAAAACACAATTGAAATTGTTTTTCAAAGATATTCATTCGTAAAAGTGTTTCAATCAATTAATAGACTAAGATTGTAAAAGAGATGATATTAAACATATCAAAACACAATTTTAACACATGAAATTGGTTTTCAAAGATATTCATTCACAAGTGTTTTTTTCAATCAATTAATAGCGAAAAGAACAAGTTGCAAACATTTAGCTAAGTAATTGTTTTCAGCAGTTAAGATGCTTTTAAACTATTATTATTATACAGAACATAACATTCACTTTCTTATAGTTTCCTAGGTTATAAAACCTTAGGTTGTAAATGAAAGAAGTATTAAACGTATCATTTTAACACATGGAATTGTTTTTCAAAGATATCATAAGTGCTTCAATCAGTTAATAGACCTTAGATTGTAAAAGAAGTATTAAACATATCAAAATACAATTTGAACACATGAAATGGTTTTTCAAAGGTATCATCATAAGTGTTTGATTGAATCAATCAATAGACCTTAGATTGTAAAAAATATGTTAAACATATGAAAACACAATTGAAATTGTTTTTCAAAGATATTCATTCGTAAAAGTGTTTCAATCAATTAATAGACTAAGATTGTAAAAGAGATGATATTAAACATATCAAAACACAATTTTAACACATGAAATTGGTTTTCAAAGATATTCATTCACAAGTGTTTTTTTCAATCAATTAATAGCGAAAAGAACAAGTTGCAAACATTTAGCTAAGTAATTGTTTTCAGCAGTTAAGATGCTTTTAAACTATTATTATTATACAGAACATAACATTCACTTTCTTATAGTTTCCTAGGTTATAAAACCTTAGATTGTAAATGAAAGAAGTATTAAACGTATCATTTTAACACATGGAATTGTTTTTCAAAGATATCATAAGTGCTTCAATCAGTTAATAGACCTTAGATTGTAAAAGAAGTATTAAACATATCAAAATACAATTTGAACACATGAAATGGTTTTTCAAAGGTATCATCATAAGTGTTTGATTGAATCAATCAATAGACCTTAGATTGTAAAAAATATGTTAAACATATGAAAACACAATTGAAATTGTTTTTCAAAGATATTCATTCGTAAAAGTGTTTCAATCAATTAATAGACTAAGATTGTAAAAGAGATGATATTAAACATATCAAAACACAATTTTAACACATGAAATTGGTTTTCAAAGATATTCATTCACAAGTGTTTTCAATCAATTAATAGCGAAAAGAACAAGTTGCAAACATTTAGCTAAGTAATTGTTTTCAGCAGTTAAGATGCTTTTAAACTATTATTATTATACAGAACATAACATTCACTTTCTTATAGTTTCCTAGGTTATAAAACCTTAGGTTGTAAATGAAAGAAGTATTAAACGTATCATTTTAACACATGGAATTGTTTTTCAAAGATATCATAAGTGCTTCAATCAGTTAATAGACCTTAGATTGTAAAAGAAGTATTAAACATATCAAAATACAATTTGAACACATGAAATGGTTTTTCAAAGGTATCATCATAAGTGTTTGATTGAATCAATCAATAGACCTTAGATTGTAAAAAATATGTTAAACATATGAAAACACAATTGAAATTGTTTTTCAAAGATATTCATTCGTAAAAGTGTTTCAATCAATTAATAGACTAAGATTGTAAAAGAGATGATATTAAACATATCAAAACACAATTTTAACACATGAAATTGGTTTTCAAAGATATTCATTCACAAGTGTTTTCAATCAATTAATAGCGAAAAGAACAAGTTGCAAACATTTAGCTAAGTAATTGTTTTCAGCAGTTAAGATGCTTTTAAACTATTATTATTATACAGAACATAACATTCACTTTCTTATAGTTTCCTAGGTTATAAAACCTTAGGTTGTAAATGAAAGAAGTATTAAACGTATCATTTTAACACATGGAATTGTTTTTCAAAGATATCATAAGTGCTTCAATCAGTTAATAGACCTTAGATTGTAAAAGAAGTATTAAACATATCAAAATACAATTTGAACACATGAAATGGTTTTTCAAAGGTATCATCATAAGTGTTTGATTGAATCAATCAATAGACCTTAGATTGTAAAAAATATGTTAAACATATGAAAACACAATTGAAATTGTTTTTCAAAGATATTCATTCGTAAAAGTGTTTCAATCAATTAATAGACTAAGATTGTAAAAGAGATGATATTAAACATATCAAAACACAATTTTAACACATGAAATTGGTTTTCAAAGATATTCATTCACAAGTGTTTTCAATCAATTAATAGCGAAAAGAACAAGTTGCAAACATTTAGCTAAGTAATTGTTTTCAGCAGTTAAGATGCTTTTAAACTATTATTATTATACAGAACATAACATTCACTTTCTTATAGTTTCCTAGGTTATAAAACCTTAGATTGTAAATGAAAGAAGTATTAAACGTATCATTTTAACACATGGAATTGTTTTTCAAAGATATCATAAGTGCTTCAATCAGTTAATAGACCTTAGATTGTAAAAGAAGTATTAAACATATCAAAATACAATTTGAACACATGAAATGGTTTTTCAAAGGTATCATCATAAGTGTTTGATTGAATCAATCAATAGACCTTAGATTGTAAAAAATATGTTAAACATAAGAAAACACAATTGAAATTGTTTTTCAAAGAAGATATTCATTCGTAAAAGTGTTTCAATCAATTAATAGACTAAGATTGTAAAAGAGATGATATTAAACATATCAAAACACAATTTTAACACATGAAATTAGTTTTCAAAGATATTCATTCACAAGTGTTTTCAATCAATTAATAGCGAAAAGAACAAGTTGCAAACATTTAGCTAAGTAATTGTTTTCAACAGTTAAGATGCTTTTAAACTATTATTATTATACAGAACATAACATTCACTTTCTTATAGTTTCCTAGGTTATAAAACCTTAGATTGTAAATGAAAGAAGTATTAAACGTATCATTTTAACACTTGGAATTGTTTTTCAAAGATATCATAAGTGCTTCGATCAGTTAATAGACCTTAGATTGTAAAAGAAGTATTAAACATATCAAAATACAATTTGAACACATGAAATGGTTTTTCAAAGGTATCATCATAAGTGTTTGATTGAATCAATCAATAGACCTTAGATTGTAAAAAATATGTTAAACATATGAAAACACAATTGAAATTGTTTTTCAAAGATATTCATTCGTAAAAGTGTTTCAATCAATTAATAGACTAAGATTGTAAAAGAGATGATATTAAACATATCAAAACACAATTTTAACACATGAAATTGGTTTTCAAAGATATTCATTCACAAGTGTTTTCAATCAATTAATAGCGAAAAGAACAAGTTGCAAACATTTAGCTAAGTAATTGTTTTCAGCAGTTAAGATGGTTTTAAACTATTATTATTATACAGAACATAACATTCACTTTCTTATAGTTTCCTAGGTTATAAAACCTTAGATTGTAAATGAAAGAAGTATTAACCGTATCATTTTAACACTTGGAATTGTTTTTCAAAGATATCATAAGTGCTTCGATCAGTTAATAGACCTTAGATTGTAAAAGAAGTATTAAACATATCAAAATACAATTTGAACACATGAAATGGTTTTTCAAAGGTATCATCATAAGTGTTTGATTGAATCAATCAATAGACCTTAGATTGTAAAAAATATGTTAAACATATGAAAACACAATTGAAATTGTTTTTCAAAGATATTCATTCGTAAAAGTGTTTCAATCAATTAATAGACTAAGATTGTAAAAGAGATGATATTAAACATATCAAAACACAATTTTAACACATGAAATTGGTTTTCAAAGATATTCATTCACAAGTGTTTTCAATCAATTAATAGCGAAAAGAACAAGTTGCAAACATTTACCTAAGTAATTGTTTTCAACAGTTAAGATGCTTTTAAACTATTATTATTATACAGAACATAACATTCACTTTCTTATAGTTTCCTAGGTTATAAAACCTTAGATTGTAAATGAAAGAAGTATTAAACGTATCATTTTAACACTTGGAATTGTTTTTCAAAGATATCATAAGTGCTTCGATCAGTTAATAGACCTTAGATTGTAAAAGAAGTATTAAACATATCAAAATACAATTTGAACACATGAAATGGTTTTTCAAAGGTATCATCATAAGTGTTTGATTGAATCAATCAATATAGACCTTAGATTGTAAAAAATATGTTAAACATATGAAAACACAATTGAAATTGTTTTTCAAAGATATTCATTCGTAAAAGTGTTTCAATCAATTAATAGACTAAGATTGTAAAAGAGATGATATTAAACATATCAAAACACAATTTTAACACATGAAATTGGTTTTCAAAGATATTCATTCACAAGTGTTTTCAATCAATTAATAGCGAAAAGAACAAGTTGCAAACATTTAGTTAAGTAATTGTTTTCAGCAGTTAAGATGCTTTTAAACTATTATTATTATACAGAACATAACATTCACTTTCTTATAGTTTCCTAGGTTATAAAACCTTAGAATGTAAATGAAAGATGTATTAAACGTATCATTTTAACACATGGAATTGTTTTTCAAAGGTATCATCATAAGTGTTTGATTGAATCAATCAATAGACCTTAGATTGTAAAAAATATGTTAAACATATGAAAACACAATTGAAATTGTTTTTCAAAGATATTCATTCGTAAAAGTGTTTCAATCAATTAATAGACTAAGATTGTAAAAGAGATGATATTAAACATATCAAAACACAATTTTAACACATGAAATTGGTTTTCAAAGATATTCATTCACAATTGTTTTCAATCAATTAATAGCGAAAAGAACAAGTTGCAAACATTTAGTTAAGTAATTGTTTTCAGCAGTTAAGATGCTTTTAAACTATTATTATTATACAGAACATAACATTCACTTTCTTATTGTTTCCTAGGTTATAAAACCTTAGATTGTAAATAAAAGAAGTATTAAACGTACCATTTTAACACATGGAATTGTTTTTCAAAGATATCATAAGTGCTTCAATCAATTAATAGACCTTAGATTGTAAAAGAAGTATTAAACATATCAAAATACAATTTGAACACATGAAATGGTTTTTCAAAGGTATCATCATAAGTGTTTGATTGAATCAATCAATATAGACCTTAGATTGTAAAAAATATGTTAAACATATGAAAACACAATTGAAATTTTTTTCAAAGATATTCATTCATAAAAGTGTTTCAATCAATTAATAGACTAAGATTGTAAAAGAGATGATATTAAACATATCAAAACACAATTTTAACACATGAAATTGGTTTTCAAAGATATTCATTCACAAGTGTTTTCAATCAATTAATAGCGAAAAGAACAAGTTGCAAACATTTAGTTAAGTAATTGTTTTCAGCAGTTAAGATGCTTTTAAACTATTATTATTATACAGAACATAACATTCACTTTCTTATAGTTTCCTAGGTTATAAAACCTTAGATTGTAAATGAAAGAAGTATTAAACGTACCATTTTAACACATGGAATTGTTTTTCAAAGATATCATAAGTGCTTCAATCAATTAACCTTAGATTGTAAAAGAAGTATTAAACATATCAAAATACAATTTGAACACATGAAATGGTTTTTCAAAGTTATCATCATAAGTGTTTGATTGAATCAATCAATATAGACCTTAGATTGTAAAAAACATGTTAAACATATGAAAACACAATTGAAATTGTTTTTCAAAGATATTCATTCATAAAAGTGTTTCAATCAATTAATAGACTAAGATTGTAAAAGAGATGATATTAAACATATCAAAACACAATTTTAACACATGAAATTGGTTTTTAAAGATATTCATTCACAAGTGTTTTCAATCAATTAATAGCGAAAAGAACAAGTTGCAAACATTTAGTTAAGTAATTGTTTTCAGCAGTTAAGATGCTTTTAAACTATTATTATTATACAGAACATAACATTCACTTTCTTATAGTTTCCTAGCTTATAAAACCTTAGAATGTAAATGAAAGATGTATTAAACGTATCATTTTAACACATGGAATTGTTTTTCAAAGATATCATAAGTGCTTCAATCAATTAATAGACCTTAGATTGTAAAAGAAGTATTAAACATATCAAAATACAATTTGAACACATGAAATGGTTTTTCAAAGGTATCATCATAAGTGTTTGATTGAATCAATCAATATAGACCTTAGATTGTAAAAAATATGTTAAACATATGAAAACACAATTGAAATTGTTTTTCAAAGATATTCATTCATAAAAGTGTTTCAATCAATTAATAGACTAAGATTGTAAAAGAGATGATATTAAACATATCAAAACACAATTTTAACACATGAAATTGGTTTTCAAAGATATTCATTCACAAGTGTTTTCAATCAATTAATAGCGAAAAGAACAAGTTGCAAACATTTAGTTAAGTAATTGTTTTCAGCAGTTAAGATGCTTTTAAACTATTATTATTATACAGAACATAACATTCACTTTCTTATAGTTTCCTAGGTTATAAAACCTTAGAATGTAAATTAAAGATGTATTAAACGTATCATTTTAACACATGGAATTGTTTTTCAAAGATATCATAAGTGCTTCAATCAATTAATAGACCTTAGATTGTAAAAGAAGTATTAAACATATCAAAATACAATTTGAACACATGAAATGGTTTTTCAAAGGTATCATCATAAGTGTTTGATTGAATCAATCAATATAGACCTTAGATTGTAAAAAATATGTTAAACATATGAAAACACAATTGAAATTGTTTTTCAAAGATATTCATTCATAAAAGTGTTTCAATCAATTAATAGACTAAGAGATGATATTAAACATATCAAAACAAAATTTTAACACATGAAATTGGTTTTCAAAGATATTCATTCACAAGTGTCTTCAATCAATTAATAGCGAAAAGAACAAGTTGCAAACATTTAGTTAAGCAATTGTTTTCAGCAGTTAAGATGCTTTTAAACTATTATTATTATACAGAACATAATAACATTCACTTTCTTATAGTTTCCTAGGTTATAAAACCTTAGATTGTAAATGAAAGAGAAGTATTAAACGTATCATTTTAACACATGGAATTGTTTTTCAAAGATATCATAAGTGCTTCAATCAATTAATAGACCTTAGATTGTAAAAGAAGTATTAAACATATCAAAATACAATTTGAACACATGAAATGGTTTTTCAAAGGTATCATCATAAGTGTTTGATTGAATCAATCAATATAGACCTTAGATTGTAAAAAATATGTTAAACATATGAAAACACAATTGAAATTGTTTTTCAAAGATATTCATTCATAAAAGTGTTTCAATCAATTAATAAACTAAGATTGTAAAAGAGATGATATTAAACATATCAAAACACAATTTTAACACATGAAATTGGTTTTCAAAGATATTCATTCACAAGTGTTTTCAATCAATTAATAGCGAAAAGAACAAGTTGCAAACATTTAGTTAAGCAATTGTTTTCAGCAGTTAAGATGCTTTTAAACTATTATTATTATACAGAACATAATAACATTCACTTTCTTATAGTTTCCTAGGTTATAAAACCTTAGATTGTAAATGAAAGAGAAGTATTAAACGTATCATTTTAACACATGGAATTGTTTTTCAAAGATATCATAAGTGCTTCAATCAATTAATAGACCTTAGATTGTAAAAGAAGTATTAAACATATCAAAATACAATTTGAACACATGAAATGGTTTTTCAAAGGTATCATCATAAGTGTTTGATTGAATCAATCAATATAGACCTTAGATTGTAAAAAACATGTTAAACACATGAAAACACAATTGAAATTGTTTTTCAAAGATATTCATTCATAAAAGTGTTTCAATCAATTAATAGACTAAGATTGTAAAAGAGATGATATTAAACATATCAAAACACAATTTTAACACATGAAATTGGTTTTCAAAGATATTCATTCACAAGTGTTTTCAATCAATTAATAGCGAAAAGAACAAGTTGCAAACATTTAGTTAAGTAATTGTTTTCAGCAGTTAAGATGCTTTTAAACTATTATTATTATACAGAACATAACATTCACTTTCTTATAGTTTCCTAGGTTATAAAACCTTAGATTGTAAATGAAAGAGAAGTATTAAACGTATCATTTTAACACATGGAATTGTTTTTCAAAGATATCATAAGTGCTTCAATCAATTAATAGACCTTAGATTGTAAAAGAAGTATTAAACATATCAAAATACAATTTGAACACATGAAATGGTTTTTCAAAGGTATCATCATAAGTGTTTGATTGAATCAATCAGTATAGACCTTAGATTGTAAAAAACATGTTAAACACATGAAAACACAATTGAAATTGTTTTTCAAAGATATTCATTCATAAAAGTGTTTCAATCAATTAATAGACTAAGATTGTAAAAGAGATGATATTAAACATATCAAAACACAATTTTAACACATGAAATTGGTTTTCAAAGATATTCATTCACAAGTGTTTTCAATCAATTAATAGCGAAAAGAACAAGTTGCAAACATTTAGTTAAGTAATTGTTTTCAGCAGTTAAGATGCTTTTAAACTATTATTATTATACAGAACATAACATTCACTTTCTTATAGTTTCCTAGGTTATAAAACCTTAGATTGTAAATGAAAGAGAAGTATTAAACGTATCATTTTAACACATGGAATTGTTTTTCAAAGATATCATAAGTGCTTCAATCAATTAATAGACCTTAGATTGTAAAAGAAGTATTAAACATATCAAAATACAATTTGAACACATGAAATGGTTTTTCAAAGGTATCATCATAAGTGTTTGATTGAATCAATCAGTATAGACCTTAGATTGTAAAAAACATGTTAAACACATGAAAACACAATTGAAATTGTTTTTCAAAGATATTCATTCATAAAAGTGTTTCAATCAATTAATAGACTAAGATTGTAAAAGAGATGATATTAAACATATCAAAACACAATTTTAACACATGAAATTGGTTTTCAAAGATATTCATTCACAAGTGTTTTCAATCAATTAATAGCGAAAAGAACAAGTTGCAAACATTTAGTTAAGTAATTGTTTTCAGCAGTTAAGATGCTTTTAAACTATTATTATTATACAGAACATAACATTCACTTTCTTATAGTTTCCTAGGTTATAAAACCTTAGATTGTAAATGAAAGAGAAGTATTAAACGTATCATTTTAACACATGGAATTGTTTTTCAAAGATATCATAAGTGCTTCAATCAATTAATAGACCTTAGATTGTAAAAGAAGTATTAAACATATCAAAATACAATTTGAACACACGAAAAGGTTTTTCAAAGGTATCATCATAAGTGTTTGATTGAATCAATCAATATAGACCTTAGATTGTAAAAAACATGTTAAACATATGAAAACACAATTGAAATTGTTTTTCAAAGATATTCATTCATAAAAGTGTTTCAATCAATTAATAGACTAAGATTGTAAAAGAGATGATATTAAACATATCAAAACACAATTTTAACACATGAAATTGGTTTTCAAAGATATTCATTCACAAGTGTTTTCAATCAATTAATAGCGAAAAGAACAAGTTGCAAACATTTAGTTAAGTAATTGTTTTCAGCAGTTAAGATGCTTTTAAACTATTATTATTATACAGAACATAACATTCACTTTCTTATAGTTTCCTAGGTTATAAAACCTTAGATTGTAAATGAAAGAAGTATTAAACGTATCATTTTAACACATGGAATTGTTTTTCAAAGATATCATAAGTGCTTCAATCAATTAATAGACCTTAGATTGTAAAAGAAGTATTAAACATATCAAAATACAATTTGAACACATGAAATGGTTTTTCAAAGGTATCATCATAAGTGTTTGATTGAATCAATCAGTATAGACCTTAGATTGTAAAAAACATGTTAAACACATGAAAACACAATTGAAATTGTTTTTCAAAGATATTCATTCATAAAAGTGTTTCAATCAATTAATAGACTAAGATTGTAAAAGAGATGATATTAAACATATCAAAACACAATTTTAACACATGAAATTGGTTTTCAAAGATATTCATTCACAAGTGTTTTCAATCAATTAATAGCGAAAAGAACAAGTTGCAAACATTTAGTTAAGTAATTGTTTTCAGCAGTTAAGATGCTTTTAAACTATTATTATTATACAGAACATAACATTCACTTTCTTATAGTTTCCTAGGTTATAAAACCTTAGATTGTAAATGAAAGAGAAGTATTAAACGTATCATTTTAACACATGGAATTGTTTTTCAAAGATATCATAAGTGCTTCAATCAATTAATAGACCTTAGATTGTAAAAGAAGTATTAAACATATCAAAATACAATTTGAACACATGAAATGGTTTTTCAAAGGTATCATCATAAGTGTTTGATTGAATCAATCAGTATAGACCTTAGATTGTAAAAAACATGTTAAACACATGAAAACACAATTGAAATTGTTTTTCAAAGATATTCATTCATAAAAGTGTTTCAATCAATTAATAGACTAAGATTGTAAAAGAGATGATATTAAACATATCAAAACACAATTTTAACACATGAAATTGGTTTTCAAAGATATTCATTCACAAGTGTTTTCAATCAATTAATAGCGAAAAGAACAAGTTGCAAACATTTAGTTAAGTAATTGTTTTCAGCAGTTAAGATGCTTTTAAACTATTATTATTATACAGAACATAACATTCACTTTCTTATAGTTTCCTAGGTTATAAAACCTTAGATTGTAAATGAAAGAGAAGTATTAAACGTATCATTTTAACACATGGAATTGTTTTTCAAAGATATCATAAGTGCTTCAATCAATTAATAGACCTTAGATTGTAAAAGAAGTATTAAACATATCAAAATACCATTTGAACACATGAAATGGTTTTTCAAAGGTATCATCATAAGTGTTTGATTGAATCAATCAGTATAGACCTTAGATTGTAAAAAACATGTTAAACACATGAAAACACAATTGAAATTGTTTTTCAAAGATATTCATTCATAAAAGTGTTTCAATCAATTAATAGACTAAGATTGTAAAAGAGATGATATTAAACATATCAAAACACAATTTTAACACATGAAATTGGTTTTCAAAGATATTCATTCACAAGTGTTTTCAATCAATTAATAGCGAAAAGAACAAGTTGCAAACATTTAGTTAAGTAATTGTTTTCAGCAGTTAAGATGCTTTTAAACTATTATTATTATACAGAACATAACATTCACTTTCTTATAGTTTCCTAGGTTATAAAACCTTAGATTGTAAATGAAAGAGAAGTATTAAACGTATCATTTTAACACATGGAATTGTTTTTCAAAGATATCATAAGTGCTTCAATCAATTAATAGACCTTAGATTGTAAAAGAAGTATTAAACATATCAAAATACAATTTGAACACATGAAATGGTTTTTCAAAGGTATCATCATAAGTGTTTGATTGAATCAATCAGTATAGACCTTAGATTGTAAAAAACATGTTAAACACATGAAAACACAATTGAAATTGTTTTTCAAAGATATTCATTCATAAAAGTGTTTCAATCAATTAATAGACTAAGATTGTAAAAGAGATGATATTAAACATATCAAAACACAATTTTAACACATGAAATTGGTTTTCAAAGATATTCATTCACAAGTGTTTTCAATCAATTAATAGCGAAAAGAACAAGTTGCAAACATTTAGTTAAGTAATTGTTTTCAGCAGTTAAGATGCTTTTAAACTATTATTATTATACAGAACATAACATTCACTTTCTTATAGTTTCCTAGGTTATAAAACCTTAGATTGTAAATGAAAGAGAAGTATTAAACGTATCATTTTAACACATGGAATTGTTTTTCAAAGATATCATAAGTGCTTCAATCAATTAATAGACCTTAGATTGTAAAAGAAGTATTAAACATATCAAAATACAATTTGAACACATGAAATGGTTTTTCAAAGGTATCATCATAAGTGTTTGATTGAATCAATCAGTATAGACCTTAGATTGTAAAAAACATGTTAAACACATGAAAACACAATTGAAATTGTTTTTCAAAGATATTCATTCATAAAAGTGTTTCAATCAATTAATAGACTAAGATTGTCAAAGAGATGATATTAAACATATCAAAACACAATTTTAACACATGAAATTGGTTTTCAAAGATATTCATTCACAAGTGTTTTCAATCAATTAATAGCGAAAAGAACAAGTTGCAAACATTTAGTTAAGTAATTGTTTTCAGCAGTTAAGATGCTTTTAAACTATTATTATTATACAGAACATAACATTCACTTTCTTATAGTTTCCTAGGTTATAAAACCTTAGATTGTAAATGAAAGAGAAGTATTAAACGTATCATTTTAACACATGGAATTGTTTTTCAAAGATATCATAAGTGTTTCAATCAATTAATAGACCTTAGATTGTAAAAGAAGTATTAAACATATCAAAATACAATTTGAACACATGAAATGGTTTTTCAAAGGTATCATCATAAGTGTTTGATTGAATCAATCAATATAGACCTTAGATTGTAAAAAACATGTTAAACACATGAAAACACAATTGAAATTGTTTTTCAAAGATATTCATTCATAAAAGTGTTTCAATCAATTAATAGACTAAGATTGTAAAAGAGATGATATTAAACATATCAAAACACAATTTTAACACATGAAATTGGTTTTCAAAGATATTCATTCACAAGTGTTTTCAATCAATTAATAGCGAAAAGAACAAGTTGCAAACATTTAGTTAAGTAATTGTTTTCAGCAGTTAAGATGCTTTTAAACTATTATTATTATTATACAGAACATAACATTCACTTTCTTATAGTTTCCTAGGTTATAAAACCTTAGATTGTAAATGAAAGAGAAGTATTAAACGTATCATTTTAACACATGGAATTGTTTTTCAAAGATATCATAAGTGCTTCAATCAATTAATAGACCTTAGATTGTAAAAGAAGTATTAAACATATCAAAATACAATTTGAACACATGAAATGGTTTTTCAAAGGTATCATCATAAGTGTTTGATTGAATCAATCAATATAGACCTTAGATTGTAAAAAACATGTTAAACAGATGAAAACACAATTGAAATTGTTTTTCAAAGATATTCATTCATAAAAGTGTTTCAATCAATTAATAGACTAAGATTGTAAAAGAGATGATATTAAACATATCAAAACACAATTTTAACACATGAAATTGGTTTTCAAAGATATTCATTCACAAGTGTTTTCAATCAATTAATAGCGAAAAGAACAAGTTGCAAACATTTAGTTAAGTAATTGTTTTCAGCAGTTAAGATGCTTTTAAACTATTATTATTATACAGAACATAACATTCACTTTCTTATAGTTTCCTAGGTTATAAAACCTTAGATTGTAAATGAAAGAGAAGTATTAAACGTATCATTTTAACACATAGAATTGTTTTTCAAAGATATCATAAGTGCTTCAATCAATTAATAGACCTTAGATTGTAAAAGAAGTATTAAACATATCAAAATACCATTTGAACACATGAAATGGTTTTTCAAAGGTATCATCATAAGTGTTTGATTGAATCAATCAGTATAGACCTTAGATTGTAAAAAACATGTTAAACACATGAAAACACAATTGAAATTGTTTTTCAAAGATATTCATTCATAAAAGTGTTTCAATCAATTAATAGACTAAGATTGTAAAAGAGATGATATTAAACATATCAAAACACAATTTTAACACATGAAATTGGTTTTCAAAGATATTCATTCACAAGTGTTTTCAATCAATTAATAGCGAAAAGAACAAGTTGCAAACATTTAGTTAAGTAATTGTTTTCAGCAGTTAAGATGCTTTTAAACTATTATTATTATACAGAACATAACATTCACTTTCTTATAGTTTCCTAGGTTATAAAACCTTAGATTGTAAATGAAAGAGAAGTATTAAACGTATCATTTTAACACATGGAATTGTTTTTCAAAGATATCATAAGTGCTTCAATCAATTAATAGACCTTAGATTGTAAAAGAAGTATTAAACATATCAAAATACAATTTGAACACATGAAATGGTTTTTCAAAGGTATCATCATAAGTGTTTGATTGAATCAATCAGTATAGACCTTAGATTGTAAAAAACATGTTAAACACATGAAAACACAATTGAAATTGTTTTTCAAAGATATTCATTCATAAAAGTGTTTCAATCAATTAATAGACTAAGATTGTAAAAGAGATGATATTAAACATATCAAAACACAATTTTAACACATGAAATTGGTTTTCAAAGATATTCATTCACAAGTGTTTTCAATCAATTAATAGCGAAAAGAACAAGTTGCAAACATTTAGTTAAGTAATTGTTTTCAGCAGTTAAGATGCTTTTAAACTATTATTATTATACAGAACATAACATTCACTTTCTTATAGTTTCCTAGGTTATAAAACCTTAGATTGTAAATGAAAGAGAAGTATTAAACGTATCATTTTAACACATGGAATTGTTTTTCAAAGATATCATAAGTGCTTCAATCAATTAATAGACCTTAGATTGTAAAAGAAGTATTAAACATATCAAAATACCATTTGAACACATGAAATGGTTTTTCAAAGGTATCATCATAAGTGTTTGATTGAATCAATCAGTATAGACCTTAGATTGTAAAAAACATGTTAAACACATGAAAACACAATTGAAATTGTTTTTCAAAGATATTCATTCATAAAAGTGTTTCAATCAATTAATAGACTAAGATTGTAAAAGAGATGATATTAAACATATCAAAACACAATTTTAACACATGAAATTGGTTTTCAAAGATATTCATTCACAAGTGTTTTCAATCAATTAATAGCGAAAAGAACAAGTTGCAAACATTTAGTTAAGTAATTGTTTTCAGCAGTTAAGATGCTTTTAAACTATTATTATTATACAGAACATAACATTCACTTTCTTATAGTTTCCTAGGTTATAAAACCTTAGATTGTAAATGAAAGAGAAGTATTAAACGTATCATTTTAACACATGGAATTGTTTTTCAAAGATATCATAAGTGCTTCAATCAATTAATAGACCTTAGATTGTAAAAGAAGTATTAAACATATCAAAATACAATTTGAACACATGAAATGGTTTTTCAAAGGTATCATCATAAGTGTTTGATTGAATCAATCAGTATAGACCTTAGATTGTAAAAAACATGTTAAACACATGAAAACACAATTGAAATTGTTTTTCAAAGATATTCATTCATAAAAGTGTTTCAATCAATTAATAGACTAAGATTGTAAAAGAGATGATATTAAACATATCAAAACACAATTTTAACACATGAAATTGGTTTTCAAAGATATTCATTCACAAGTGTTTTCAATCAATTAATAGCGAAAAGAACAAGTTGCAAACATTTAGTTAAGTAATTGTTTTCAGCAGTTAAGATGCTTTTAAACTATTATTATTATACAGAACATAACATTCACTTTCTTATAGTTTCCTAGGTTATAAAACCTTAGATTGTAAATGAAAGAGAAGTATTAAACGTATCATTTTAACACATGGAATTGTTTTTCAAAGATATCATAAGTGCTTCAATCAATTAATAGACCTTAGATTGTAAAAGAAGTATTAAACATATCAAAATACAATTTGAACACATGAAATGGTTTTTCAAAGGTATCATCATAAGTGTTTGATTGAATCAATCAGTATAGACCTTAGATTGTAAAAAAACATGTTAAACACATGAAAACACAATTGAAATTGTTTTTCAAAGATATTCATTCATAAAAGTGTTTCAATCAATTAATAGACTAAGATTGTAAAAGAGATGATATTAAACATATCAAAACACAATTTTAACACATGAAATTGGTTTTCAAAGATATTCATTCACAAGTGTTTTCAATCAATTAATAGCGAAAAGAACAAGTTGCAAACATTTAGTTAAGTAATTGTTTTCAGCAGTTAAGATGCTTTTAAACTATTATTATTATACAGAACATAACATTCACTTTCTTATAGTTTCCTAGGTTATAAAACCTTAGATTGTAAATGAAAGAGAAGTATTAAACGTATCATTTTAACACATGGAATTGTTTTTCAAAGATATCATAAGTGCTTCAATCAATTAATAGACCTTAGATTGTAAAAGAAGTATTAAACATATCAAAATACCATTTGAACACATGAAATGGTTTTTCAAAGGTATCATCATAAGTGTTTGATTGAATCAATCAGTATAGACCTTAGATTGTAAAAAACATGTTAAACACATGAAAACACAATTGAAATTGTTTTTCAAAGATATTCATTCATAAAAGTGTTTCAATCAATTAATAGACTAAGATTGTAAAAGAGATGATATTAAACATATCAAAACACAATTTTAACACATGAAATTGGTTTTCAAAGATATTCATTCACAAGTGTTTTCAATCAATTAATAGCGAAAAGAACAAGTTGCAAACATTTAGTTAAGTAATTGTTTTCAGCAGTTAAGATGCTTTTAAACTATTATTATTATACAGAACATAACATTCACTTTCTTATAGTTTCCTAGGTTATAAAACCTTAGATTGTAAATGAAAGAGAAGTATTAAACGTATCATTTTAACACATGGAATTGTTTTTCAAAGATATCATAAGTGCTTCAATCAATTAATAGACCTTAGATTGTAAAAGAAGTATTAAACATATCAAAATACCATTTGAACACATGAAATGGTTTTTCAAAGGTATCATCATAAGTGTTTGATTGAATCAATCAGTATAGACCTTAGATTGTAAAAAACATGTTAAACACATGAAAACACAATTGAAATTGTTTTTCAAAGATATTCATTCATAAAAGTGTTTCAATCAATTAATAGACTAAGATTGTAAAAGAGATGATATTAAACATATCAAAACACAATTTTAACACATGAAATTGGTTTTCAAAGATATTCATTCACAAGTGTTTTCAATCAATTAATAGCGAAAAGAACAAGTTGCAAACATTTAGTTAAGTAATTGTTTTCAGCAGTTAAGATGCTTTTAAACTATTATTATTATACAGAACATAACATTCACTTTCTTATAGTTTCCTAGGTTATAAAACCTTAGATTGTAAATGAAAGAGAAGTATTAAACGTATCATTTTAACACATGGAATTGTTTTTCAAAGATATCATAAGTGCTTCAATCAATTAATAGACCTTAGATTGTAAAAGAAGTATTAAACATATCAAAATACAATTTCAACACATGAAATGGTTTTTCAAAGGTATCATCATAAGTGTTTGATTGAATCAATCAGTATAGACCTTAGATTGTAAAAAACATGTTAAACACATGAAAACACAATTGAAATTGTTTTTCAAAGATATTCATTCATAAAAGTGTTTCAATCAATTAATAGACTAAGATTGTAAAAGAGATGATATTAAACATATCAAAACACAATTTTAACACATGAAATTGGTTTTCAAAGATATTCATTCACAAGTGTTTTCAATCAATTAATAGCGAAAAGAACAAGTTGCAAACATTTAGTTAAGTAATTGTTTTCAGCAGTTAAGATGCTTTTAAACTATTATTATTATACAGAACATAACATTCACTTTCTTATAGTTTCCTAGGTTATAAAACCTTAGATTGTAAATGAAAGAGAAGTATTAAACGTATCATTTTAACACATGGAATTGTTTTTCAAAGATATCATAAGTGCTTCAATCAATTAATAGACCTTAGATTGTAAAAGAAGTATTAAACATATCAAAATACCATTTGAACACATGAAATGGTTTTTCAAAGGTATCATCATAAGTGTTTGATTGAATCAATCAGTATAGACCTTAGATTGTAAAAAACATGTTAAACACATGAAAACACAATTGAAATTGTTTTTCAAAGATATTCATTCATAAAAGTGTTTCAATCAATTAATAGACTAAGATTGTAAAAGAGATGATATTAAACATATCAAAACACAATTTTAACACATGAAATTGGTTTTCAAAGATATTCATTCACAAGTGTTTTCAATCAATTAATAGCGAAAAGAACAAGTTGCAAACATTTAGTTAAGTAATTGTTTTCAGCAGTTAAGATGCTTTTAAACTATTATTATTATACAGAACATAACATTCACTTTCTTATAGTTTCCTAGGTTATAAAACCTTAGATTGTAAATGAAAGAGAAGTATTAAACGTATCATTTTAACACATGGAATTGTTTTTCAAAGATATCATAAGTGCTTCAATCAATTAATAGACCTTAGATTGTAAAAGAAGTATTAAACATATCAAAATACCATTTGAACACATGAAATGGTTTTTCAAAGGTATCATCATAAGTGTTTGATTGAATCAATCAGTATAGACCTTAGATTGTAAAAAACATGTTAAACACATGAAAACACAATTGAAATTGTTTTTCAAAGATATTCATTCATAAAAGTGTTTCAATCAATTAATAGACTAAGATTGTAAAAGAGATGATATTAAACATATCAAAACACAATTTTAACACATGAAATTGGTTTTCAAAGATATTCATTCACAAGTGTTTTCAATCAATTAATAGCGAAAAGAACAAGTTGCAAACATTTAGTTAAGTAATTGTTTTCAGCAGTTAAGATGCTTTTAAACTATTATTATTATACAGAACATAACATTCACTTTCTTATAGTTTCCTAGGTTATAAAACCTTAGATTGTAAATGAAAGAGAAGTATTAAACGTATCATTTTAACACATGGAATTGTTTTTCAAAGATATCATAAGTGCTTCAATCAATTAATAGACCTTAGATTGTAAAAGAAGTATTAAACATATCAAAATACAATTTCAACACATGAAATGGTTTTTCAAAGGTATCATCATAAGTGTTTGATTGAATCAATCAGTATAGACCTTAGATTGTAAAAAACATGTTAAACACATGAAAACACAATTGAAATTGTTTTTCAAAGATATTCATTCATAAAAGTGTTTCAATCAATTAATAGACTAAGATTGTAAAAGAGATGATATTAAACATATCAAAACACAATTTTAACACATGAAATTGGTTTTCAAAGATATTCATTCACAAGTGTTTTCAATCAATTAATAGCGAAAAGAACAAGTTGCAAACATTTAGTTAAGTAATTGTTTTCAGCAGTTAAGATGCTTTTAAACTATTATTATTATACAGAACATAACATTCACTTTCTTATAGTTTCCTAGGTTATAAAACCTTAGATTGTAAATGAAAGAAGTATTAAACGTATCATTTTAACACATGGAATTGTTTTTCAAAGATATCATAAGTGCTTCAATCAATTAATAGACCTTAGATTGTAAAAGAAGTATTAAACATATCAAAATACAATTTCAACACATGAAATGGTTTTTCAAAGGTATCATCATAAGTGTTTGATTGAATCAATCAGTATAGACCTTAGATTGTAAAAAACATGTTAAACACATGAAAACACAATTGAAATTGTTTTTCAAAGATATTCATTCATAAAAGTGTTTCAATCAATTAATAGACTAAGATTGTAAAAGAGATGATATTAAACATATCAAAACACAATTTTAACACATGAAATTGGTTTTCAAAGATATTCATTCACAAGTGTTTTCAATCAATTAATAGCGAAAAGAACAAGTTGCAAACATTTAGTTAAGTAATTGTTTTCAGCAGTTAAGATGCTTTTAAACTATTATTATTATACAGAACACAACATTCACTTTCTTATAGTTTCCTAGGTTATAAAACCTTAGATTGTAAATGAAAGAGAAGTATTAAACGTATCATTTTAACACATGGAATTGTTTTTCAAAGATATCATAAGTGCTTCAATCAATTAATAGACCTTAGATTGTAAAAGAAGTATTAAACATATCAAAATACAATTTGAACACATGAAATGGTTTTTCAAAGGTATCATCATAAGTGTTTGATTGAATCAATCACTATAGACCTTAGATTGTAAAAAACATGTTAAACACATGAAAACACAATTGAAATTGTTTTTCAAAGATATTCATTCATAAAAGTGTTTCAATCAATTAATAGACTAAGATTGTAAAAGAGATGATATTAAACATATCAAAACACAATTTTAACACATGAAATTGGTTTTCAAAGATATTCATTCACAAGTGTTTTCAATCAATTAATAGCGAAAAGAACAAGTTGCAAACATTTAGTTAAGTAATTGTTTTCAGCAGTTAAGATGCTTTTAAACTATTATTATTATACAGAACATAACATTCACTTTCTTATAGTTTCCTAGGTTATAAAACCTTAGATTGTAAATGAAAGAGAAGTATTAAACGTATCATTTTAACACATGGAATTGTTTTTCAAAGATATCATAAGTGCTTCAATCAATTAATAGACCTTAGATTGTAAAAGAAGTATTAAACATATCAAAATACAATTTCAACACATGAAATGGTTTTTCAAAGGTATCATCATAAGTGTTTGATTGAATCAATCAGTATAGACCTTAGATTGTAAAAAACATGTTAAACACATGAAAACACAATTGAAATTGTTTTTCAAAGATATTCATTCATAAAAGTGTTTCAATCAATTAATAGACTAAGATTGTAAAAGAGATGATATTAAACATATCAAAACACAATTTTAACACATGAAATTGGTTTTCAAAGATATTCATTCACAAGTGTTTTCAATCAATTAATAGCGAAAAGAACAAGTTGCAAACATTTAGTTAAGTAATTGTTTTCAGCAGTTAAGATGCTTTTAAACTATTATTATTATACAGAACATAACATTCACTTTCTTATAGTTTCCTAGGTTATAAAACCTTAGATTGTAAATGAAAGAAGTATTAAACGTATCATTTTAACACATGGAATTGTTTTTCAAAGATATCATAAGTGCTTCAATCAATTAATAGACCTTAGATTGTAAAAGAAGTATTAAACATATCAAAATACAATTTCAACACATGAAATGGTTTTTCAAAGGTATCATCATAAGTGTTTGATTGAATCAATCAGTATAGACCTTAGATTGTAAAAAACATGTTAAACACATGAAAACACAATTGAAATTGTTTTTCAAAGATATTCATTCATAAAAGTGTTTCAATCAATTAATAGACTAAGATTGTAAAAGAGATGATATTAAACATATCAAAACACAATTTTAACACATGAAATTGGTTTTCAAAGATATTCATTCACAAGTGTTTTCAATCAATTAATAGCGAAAAGAACAAGTTGCAAACATTTAGTTAAGTAATTGTTTTCAGCAGTTAAGATGCTTTTAAACTATTATTATTATACAGAACACAACATTCACTTTCTTATAGTTTCCTAGGTTATAAAACCTTAGATTGTAAATGAAAGAGAAGTATTAAACGTATCATTTTAACACATGGAATTGTTTTTCAAAGATATCATAAGTGCTTCAATCAATTAATAGACCTTAGATTGTAAAAGAAGTATTAAACATATCAAAATACAATTTGAACACATGAAATGGTTTTTCAAAGGTATCATCATAAGTGTTTGATTGAATCAATCACTATAGACCTTAGATTGTAAAAAACATGTTAAACACATGAAAACACAATTGAAATTGTTTTTCAAAGATATTCATTCATAAAAGTGTTTCAATCAATTAATAGACTAAGATTGTAAAAGAGATGATATTAAACATATCAAAACACAATTTTAACACATGAAATTGGTTTTCAAAGATATTCATTCACAAGTGTTTTCAATCAATTAATAGCGAAAAGAACAAGTTGCAAACATTTAGTTAAGTAATTGTTTTCAGCAGTTAAGATGCTTTTAAACTATTATTATTATACAGAACATAACATTCACTTTCTTATAGTTTCCTAGGTTATAAAACCTTAGATTGTAAATGAAAGAAGTATTAAACGTATCATTTTAACACATGGAATTGTTTTTCAAAGATATCATAAGTGCTTCAATCAATTAATAGACCTTAGATTGTAAAAGAAGTATTAAACATATCAAAATACAATTTCAACACATGAAATGGTTTTTCAAAGGTATCATCATAAGTGTTTGATTGAATCAATCAATATAGACCTTAGATTGTAAAAAACATGTTAAACACATGAAAACACAATTGAAATTGTTTTTTAAAGATATTCATTCATAAAAGTGTTTCAATCAATTAATAGACTAAGATTGTAAAAGAGATGATATTAAACATATCAAAACACAATTTTAACACATGAAATTGGTTTTCAAAGATATTCATTCACAAGTGTTTTCAATCAATTAATAGCGAAAAGAACAAGTTGCAAACATTTAGTTAAGTAATTGTTTTCAGCAGTTAAGATGCTTTTAAACTATTATTATTATACAGAACATAACATTCACTTTCTTATAGTTTCCTAGGTTATAAAACCTTAGATTGTAAATGAAAGAAGTATTAAACGTATCATTTTAACACATGGAATTGTTTTTCAAAGATATCATAAGTGCTTCAATCAATTAATAGACCTTAGATTGTAAAAGAAGTATTAAACATATCAAAATACAATTTCAACACATGAAATGGTTTTTCAAAGGTATCATCATAAGTGTTTGATTGAATCAATCAGTATAGACCTTAGATTGTAAAAAACATGTTAAACACATGAAAACACAATTGAAATTGTTTTTCAAAGATATTCATTCATAAAAGTGTTTCAATCAATTAATAGACTAAGATTGTAAAAGAGATGATATTAAACATATCAAAACACAATTTTAACACATGAAATTGGTTTTCAAAGATATTCATTCACAAGTGTTTTCAATCAATTAATAGCGAAAAGAACAAGTTGCAAACATTTAGTTAAGTAATTGTTTTCAGCAGTTAAGATGCTTTTAAACTATTATTATTATACAGAACATAACATTCACTTTCTTATAGTTTCCTAGGTTATAAAACCTTAGATTGTAAATGAAAGAGAAGTATTAAACGTATCATTTTAACACATGGAATTGTTTTTCAAAGATATCATAAGTGCTTCAATCAATTAATAGACCTTAGATTGTAAAAGAAGTATTAAACATATCAAAATACAATTTGAACACATGAAATGGTTTTTCAAAGGTATCATCATAAGTGTTTGATTGAATCAATCACTATAGACCTTAGATTGTAAAAAACATGTTAAACACATGAAAACACAATTGAAATTGTTTTTTAAAGATATTCATTCATAAAAGTGTTTCAATCAATTAATAGACTAAGATTGTAAAAGAGATGATATTAAACATATCAAAACACAATTTTAACACATGAAATTGGTTTTCAAAGATATTCATTCACAAGTGTTTTCAATCAATTAATAGCGAAAAGAACAAGTTGCAAACATTTAGTTAAGTAATTGTTTTCAGCAGTTAAGATGCTTTTAAACTATTATTATTATACAGAACATAACATTCACTTTCTTATAGTTTCCTAGGTTATAAAACCTTAGATTGTAAATGAAAGAAGTATTAAACGTATCATTTTAACACATGGAATTGTTTTTCAAAGATATCATAAGTGCTTCAATCAATTAATAGACCTTAGATTGTAAAAGAAGTATTAAACATATCAAAATACAATTTGAACACATGAAATGGTTTTTCAAAGGTATCATCATAAGTGTTTGATTGAATCAATCAATATAGACCTTAGATTGTAAAAAACATGTTAAACATATGAAAACACAATTGAAATTGTTTTTCAAAGATATTCATTCAATAAAAGTGTTTCAATCAATTAATAGACTAAGATTGTAAAAGAGATGATATTAAACATATCAAAACACAATTTTAACACATGAAATTGGTTTTCAAAGATATTCATTCACAAGTGTTTTCAATCAATTAATAGCGAAAAGAACAAGTTGCAAACATTTAGTTAAGTAATTGTTTTCAGCAGTTAAAATGCTTTTAAACTATTATTATTATACAGAACATAACATTCACTTTCTTATAGTTTCCTAGGTTATAAAACCTTAGATTGTAAATGAAAGAAGTATTAAACGTATCATTTTAACACATGGAATTGTTTTTCAAAGATATCATAAGTGCTTCAATCAATTAATAGACCTTAGATTGTAAAAGAAGTATTAAACATATCAAAATACAATTTCAACACATGAAATGGTTTTTCAAAGGTATCATCATAAGTGTTTGATTGAATCAATCAGTATAGACCTTAGATTGTAAAAAACATGTTAAACACATGAAAACACAATTGAAATTGTTTTTCAAAGATATTCATTCATAAAAGTGTTTCAATCAATTAATAGACTAAGATTGTAAAAGAGATGATATTAAACATATCAAAACACAATTTTAACACATGAAATTGGTTTTCAAAGATATTCATTCACAAGTGTTTTCAATCAATTAATAGCGAAAAGAACAAGTTGCAAACATTTAGTTAAGTAATTGTTTTCAGCAGTTAAGATGCTTTTAAACTATTATTATTATACAGAACATAACATTCACTTTCTTATAGTTTCCTAGGTTATAAAACCTTAGATTGTAAATGAAAGAGAAGTATTAAACGTATCATTTTAACACATGGAATTGTTTTTCAAAGATATCATAAGTGCTTCAATCAATTAATAGACCTTAGATTGTAAAAGAAGTATTAAACATATCAAAATACAATTTGAACACATGAAATGGTTTTTCAAAGGTATCATCATAAGTGTTTGATTGAATCAATCACTATAGACCTTAGATTGTAAAAAACATGTTAAACACATGAAAACACAATTGAAATTGTTTTTTAAAGATATTCATTCATAAAAGTGTTTCAATCAATTAATAGACTAAGATTGTAAAAGAGATGATATTAAACATATCAAAACACAATTTTAACACATGAAATTGGTTTTCAAAGATATTCATTCACAAGTGTTTTCAATCAATTAAGAGCGAAAAGAACAAGTTGCAAACATTTAGTTAAGTAATTGTTTTCAGCAGTTAAGATGCTTTTAAACTATTATTATTATACAGAACATAACATTCACTTTCTTATAGTTTCCTAGGTTATAAAACCTTAGATTGTAAATGAAAGAAGTATTAAACGTATCATTTTAACACATGGAATTGTTTTTCAAAGATATAATATGTGCTTCAATCAATTAATAGACCTTAGATTGTAAATGAAAGAAGTATTAAACGTATCATTTTAACACATGGAATTGTTTTTCAAAGATATCATAAGTGCTTCAATCAATTAATAGACCTTAGATTGTAAAAGAAGTATTAAACATATCAAAATACAATTTCAACACATGAAATGGTTTTTCAAAGGTATCATCATAAGTGTTTGATTGAATCAATCAGTATAGACCTTAGATTGTAAAAAACATGTTAAACACATGAAAACACAATTGAAATTGTTTTTCAAAGATATTCATTCATAAAAGTGTTTCAATCAATTAATAGACTAAGATTGTAAAAGAGATGATATTAAACATATCAAAACACAATTTTAACACATGAAATTGGTTTTCAAAGATATTCATTCACAAGTGTTTTCAATCAATTAATAGCGAAAAGAACAAGTTGCAAACATTTAGTTAAGTAATTGTTTTCAGCAGTTAAGATGCTTTTAAACTATTATTATTATACAGAACATAACATTCACTTTCTTATAGTTTCCTAGGTTATAAAACCTTAGATTGTAAATGAAAGAGAAGTATTAAACGTATCATTTTAACACATGGAATTGTTTTTCAAAGATATCATAAGTGCTTCAATCAATTAATAGACCTTAGATTGTAAAAGAAGTATTAAACATATCAAAATACAATTTCAACACATGAAATGGTTTTTCAAAGGTATCATCATAAGTGTTTGATTGAATCAATCAGTATAGACCTTAGATTGTAAAAAACATGTTAAACACATGAAAACACAATTGAAATTGTTTTTTAAAGATATTCATTCATAAAAGTGTTTCAATCAATTAATAGACTAAGATTGTAAAAGAGATGATATTAAACATATCAAAACACAATTTTAACACATGAAATTGGTTTTCAAAGATATTCATTCACAAGTGTTTTCAATCAATTAACAGCGAAAAGAACAAGTTGCAAACATTTAGTTAAGTAATTGTTTTCAGCAGTTAAGATGCTTTTAAACTATTATTATTATACAGAACAACATTCACTTTCTTATAGTTTCCTAGGTTATAAAACCTTAGATTGTAAATGAAAGAAGTATTAAACGTATCATTTTAACACATGGAATTGTTTTTCAAAGATATAATATGTGCTTCAATCAATTAATAGACCTTAGATTGTAAAAGAAGTATTAAACATATCAAAATACAATTTCAACACAAAAATGGTTTTTCAAAGGTATCATCATAAGTGTTTGATTGAATCAATCAGTATAGACCTTAGATTGTAAAAAACATGTTAAACACATGAAAACACAATTGAAATTGTTTTTTAAAGATATTCATTCATAAAAGTGTTTCAATCAATTAATAGACTAAGATTGTAAAAGAGATGATATTAAACATATCAAAACACAATTTTAACACATGAAATTGGTTTTCAAAGATATTCATTCACAAGTGTTTTCAATCAATTAATAGCGAAAAGAACAAGTTGCAAACATTTAGTTAAGTAATTATTTTCAGCAGTTAAGATGCTTTTAAACTATTATTATTATACAGAACATAACATTCACTTTCTTATAGTTTCCTAGGTTATAAAACCTTAGATTGTAAATGAAAGAAGTATTAAACGTATCATTTTAACACATGGAATTGTTTTTCAAAGATATCATAAGTGCTTCAATCAATTAATAGACCTTAGATTGTAAAAGAAGTATTAAACATATCAAAATACAATTTCAACACATGAAATGGTTTTTCAAAGGTATCATCATAAGTGTTTGATTGAATCAATCAGTATAGACCTTAGATTGTAAAAAACATGTTAAACACATGAAAACACAATTGAAATTGTTTTTTAAAGATATTCATTCATAAAAGTGTTTCAATCAATTAATAGACTAAGATTGTAAAAGAGATGATATTAAACATATCAAAACACAATTTTAACACATGAAATTGGTTTTCAAAGATATTCATTCACAAGTGTTTTCAATCAATTAACAGCGAAAAGAACAAGTTGCAAACATTTAGTTAAGTAATTGTTTTCAGCAGTTAAGATGCTTTTAAACTATTATTATTATACAGAACATAACATTCACTTTCTTATAGTTTCCTAGGTTATAAAACCTTAGATTGTAAATGAAAGAAGTATTAAACGTATCATTTTAACACATGGAATTGTTTTTCAAAGATATAATATGTGCTTCAATCAATTAATAGACCTTAGATTGTAAAAGAAGTATTAAACATATCAAAATACAATTTCAACACAAAAATGGTTTTTCAAAGGTATCATCATAAGTGTTTGATTGAATCAATCAGTATAGACCTTAGATTGTAAAAAACATGTTAAACACATGAAAACACAATTGAAATTGTTTTTTAAAGATATTCATTCATAAAAGTGTTTCAATCAATTAATAGACTAAGATTGTAAAAGAGATGATATTAAACATATCAAAACACAATTTTAACACATGAAATTGGTTTTCAAAGATATTCATTCACAAGTGTTTTCAATCAATTAATAGCGAAAAGAACAAGTTGCAAACATTTAGTTAAGTAATTGTTTTCAGCAGTTAAGATGCTTTTAAACTATTATTATTATACAGAACATAACATTCACTTTCTTATAGTTTCCTAGGTTATAAAACCTTAGATTGTAAATGAAAGAGAAGTATTAAACGTATCATTTTAACACATGGAATTGTTTTTCAAAGATATCATAAGTGCTTCAATCAATTAATAGACCTTAGATTGTAAAAGAAGTATTAAACATATCAAAATACAATTTGAACACATGAAATGGTTTTTCAAAGGTATCATCATAAGTGTTTGATTGAATCAATCACTATAGACCTTAGATTGTAAAAAACATGTTAAACACATGAAAACACAATTGAAATTGTTTTTTAAAGATATTCATTCATAAAAGTGTTTCAATCAATTAATAGACTAAGATTGTAAAAGAGATGATATTAAACATATCAAAACACAATTTTAACACATGAAATTGGTTTTCAAAGATATTCATTCACAAGTGTTTTCAATCAATTAATAGCGAAAAGAACAAGTTGCAAACATTTAGTTAAGTAATTGTTTTCAGCAGTTAAGATGCTTTTAAACTATTATTATTATACAGAACATAACATTCACTTTCTTATAGTTTCCTAGGTTATAAAACCTTAGATTGTAAATGAAAGAAGTATTAAACGTATCATTTTAACACATGGAATTGTTTTTCAAAGATATCATAAGTGCTTCAATCAATTAATAGACCTTAGATTGTAAAAGAAGTATTAAACATATCAAAATACAATTTGAACACATGAAATGGTTTTTCAAAGGTATCATCATAAGTGTTTGATTGAATCAATCAATATAGACCTTAGATTGTAAAAAACATGTTAAACATATGAAAACACAATTGAAATTGTTTTTCAAAGATATTCATTCAATAAAAGTGTTTCAATCAATTAATAGACTAAGATTGTAAAAGAGATGATATTAAACATATCAAAACACAATTTTAACACATGAAATTGGTTTTCAAAGATATTCATTCACAAGTGTTTTCAATCAATTAATAGCGAAAAGAACAAGTTGCAAACATTTAGTTAAGTAATTGTTTTCAGCAGTTAAAATGCTTTTAAACTATTATTATTATACAGAACATAACATTCACTTTCTTATAGTTTCCTAGGTTATAAAACCTTAGATTGTAAATGAAAGAAGTATTAAACGTATCATTTTAACACATGGAATTGTTTTTCAAAGATATCATAAGTGCTTCAATCAATTAATAGACCTTAGATTGTAAAAGAAGTATTAAACATATCAAAATACAATTTCAACACATGAAATGGTTTTTCAAAGGTATCATCATAAGTGTTTGATTGAATCAATCAGTATAGACCTTAGATTGTAAAAAACATGTTAAACACATGAAAACACAATTGAAATTGTTTTTCAAAGATATTCATTCATAAAAGTGTTTCAATCAATTAATAGACTAAGATTGTAAAAGAGATGATATTAAACATATCAAAACACAATTTTAACACATGAAATTGGTTTTCAAAGATATTCATTCACAAGTGTTTTCAATCAATTAATAGCGAAAAGAACAAGTTGCAAACATTTAGTTAAGTAATTGTTTTCAGCAGTTAAGATGCTTTTAAACTATTATTATTATATAGAACATAACATTCACTTTCTTATAGTTTCCTAGGTTATAAAACCTTAGATTGTAAATGAAAGAGAAGTATTAAACGTATCATTTTAACACATGGAATTGTTTTTCAAAGATATCATAAGTGCTTCAATCAATTAATAGACCTTAGATTGTAAAAGAAGTATTAAACATATCAAAATACAATTTGAACACATGAAATGGTTTTTCAAAGGTATCATCATAAGTGTTTGATTGAATCAATCACTATAGACCTTAGATTGTAAAAAACATGTTAAACACATGAAAACACAATTGAAATTGTTTTTTAAAGATATTCATTCATAAAAGTGTTTCAATCAATTAATAGACTAAGATTGTAAAAGAGATGATATTAAACATATCAAAACACAATTTTAACACATGAAATTGGTTTTCAAAGATATTCATTCACAAGTGTTTTCAATCAATTAATAGCGAAAAGAACAAGTTGCAAACATTTAGTTAAGTAATTGTTTTCAGCAGTTAAGATGCTTTTAAACTATTATTATTATACAGAACATAACATTCACTTTCTTATAGTTTCCTAGGTTATAAAACCTTAGATTGTAAATGAAAGAAGTATTAAACGTATCATTTTAACACATGGAATTGTTTTTCAAAGATATAATATGTGCTTCAATCAATTAATAGACCTTAGATTGTAAAAGAAGTATTAAACATATCAAAATACAATTTCAACACATGAAATGGTTTTTCAAAGGTATCATCATAAGTGTTTGATTGAATCAATCAGTATAGACCTTAGATTGTAAAAAACATGTTAAACACATGAAAACACAATTGAAATTGTTTTTTAAAGATATTCATTCATAAAAGTGTTTCAATCAATTAATAGACTAAGATTGTAAAAGAGATGATATTAAACATATCAAAACACAATTTTAACACATGAAATTGGTTTTCAAAGATATTCATTCACAAGTGTTTTCAATCAATTAACAGCGAAAAGAACAAGTTGCAAACATTTAGTTAAGTAATTGTTTTCAGCAGTTAAGATGCTTTTAAACTATTATTATTATACAGAACATAACATTCACTTTCTTATAGTTTCCTAGGTTATAAAACCTTAGATTGTAAATGAAAGAAGTATTAAACGTATCATTTTAACACATGGAATTGTTTTTCAAAGATATCATAAGTGCTTCAATCAATTAATAGACCTTAGATTGTAAAAGAAGTATTAAACATATCAAAATACAATTTCAACACATGAAATGGTTTTTCAAAGGTATCATCATAAGTGTTTGATTGAATCAATCAGTATAGACCTTAGATTGTAAAAAACATGTTAAACACATGAAAACACAATTGAAATTGTTTTTTAAAGATATTCATTCATAAAAGTGTTTCAATCAATTAATAGACTAAGATTGTAAAAGAGATGATATTAAACATATCAAAACACAATTTTAACACATGAAATTGGTTTTCAAAGATATTCATTCAAAAGTGTTTTCAATCAATTAACAGCGAAAAGAACAAGTTGCAAACATTTAGTTAAGTAATTGTTTTCAGCAGTTAAGATGCTTTTAAACTATTATTATTATACAGAACATAACATTCACTTTCTTATAGTTTCCTAGGTTATAAAACCTTAGATTGTAAATGAAAGAAGTATTAAACGTATCATTTTAACACATGGAATTGTTTTTCAAAGATATAATATGTGCTTCAATCAATTAATAGACCTTAGATTGTAAAAGAAGTATTAAACATATCAAAATACAATTTCAACACATGAAATGGTTTTTCAAAGGTATCATCATAAGTGTTTGATTGAATCAATCAGTATAGACCTTAGATTGTAAAAAACATGTTAAACACATGAAAACACAATTGAAATTGTTTTTTAAAGATATTCATTCATAAAAGTGTTTCAATCAATTAATAGACTAAGATTGTAAAAGAGATGATATTAAACATATCAAAACACAATTTTAACACATGAAATTGGTTTTCAAAGATATTCATTCACAAGTGTTTTCAATCAATTAACAGCGAAAAGAACAAGTTGCAAACATTTAGTTAAGTAATTGTTTTCAGCAGTTAAGATGCTTTTAAACTATTATTATTATACAGAACATAACATTCACTTTCTTATAGTTTCCTAGGTTATAAAACCTTAGATTGTAAATGAAAGAAGTATTAAACGTATCATTTTAACACATGGAATTGTTTTTCAAAGATATAATATGTGCTTCAATCAATTAATAGACCTTAGATTGTAAAAGAAGTATTAAACATATCAAAATACAATTTCAACACAAAAATGGTTTTTCAAAGGTATCATCATAAGTGTTTGATTGAATCAATCAGTATAGACCTTAGATTGTAAAAAACATGTTAAACACATGAAAACACAATTGAAATTGTTTTTTAAAGATATTCATTCATAAAAGTGTTTCAATCAATTAATAGACTAAGATTGTAAAAGAGATGATATTAAACATATCAAAACACAATTTTAACACATGAAATTGGTTTTCAAAGATATTCATTCACAAGTGTTTTCAATCAATTAATAGCGAAAAGAACAAGTTGCAAACATTTAGTTAAGTAATTATTTTCAGCAGTTAAGATGCTTTTAAACTATTATTATTATACAGAACATAACATTCACTTTCTTATAGTTTCCTAGGTTATAAAACCTTAGATTGTAAATGAAAGAAGTATTAAACGTATCATTTTAACACATGGAATTGTTTTTCAAAGATATAATATGTGCTTCAATCAATTAATAGACCTTAGATTGTAAAAGAAGTATTAAACATATCAAAATACAATTTCAACACATGAAATGGTTTTTCAAAGGTATCATCATAAGTGTTTGATTGAATCAATCAGTATAGACCTTAGATTGTAAAAAACATGTTAAACACATGAAAACACAATTGAAATTGTTTTTTAAAGATATTCATTCATAAAAGTGTTTCAATCAATTAATAGACTAAGATTGTAAAAGAGATGATATTAAACATATCAAAACACAATTTTAACACATGAAATTGGTTTTCAAAGATATTCATTCACAAGTGTTTTCAATCAATTAATAGCGAAAAGAACAAGTTGCAAACATTTAGTTAAGTAATTGTTTTCAGCAGTTAAGATGCTTTTAAACTATTATTATTATACAGAACATAACATTCACTTTCTTATAGTTTCCTATGTTATAAAACCTTAGATTGTAAATGAAAGAAGTATTAAACGTATCATTTTAACACATGGAATTGTTTTTCAAAGATATCATAAGTGCTTCAATCAATTAATAGACCTTAGATTGTAAAAGAAGTATTAAACATATCAAAATACAATTTGAACACATGAAATGGTTTTTCAAAGGTATCATCATAAGTGTTTGATTGAATCAATCAATATAGACCTTAGATTGTAAAAAACATGTTAAACATATGAAAACACAATTGAAATTGTTTTTCAAAGATATTCATTCATAAAAGTGTTTCAATCAATTAATAGACTAAGATTGTAAAAGAGATGATATTAAACATATCAAAACACAATTTTAACACATGAAATTGGTTTTCAAAGATATTCATTCACAAGTGTTTTCAATCAATTAATAGCGAAAAGAACAAGTTGCAAACATTTAGTTAAGTAATTGTTTTCAGCAGTTAAAATGCTTTTAAACTATTATTATTATACAGAACATAACATTCACTTTCTTATAGTTTCCTAGGTTATAAAACCTTAGATTGTAAATGAAAGAAGTATTAAACGTATCATTTTAACACATGGAATTGTTTTTCAAAGATATCATAAGTGCTTCAATCAATTAATAGACCTTAGATTGTAAAAGAAGTATTAAACATATCAAAATACAATTTCAACACATGAAATGGTTTTTCAAAGGTATCATCATAAGTGTTTGATTGAATCAATCAGTATAGACCTTAGATTGTAAAAAACATGTTAAACACATGAAAACACAATTGAAATTGTTTTTTAAAGATATTCATTCATAAAAGTGTTTCAATCAATTAATAGACTAAGATTGTAAAAGAGATGATATTAAACATATCAAAACACAATTTTAACACATGAAATTGGTTTTCAAAGATATTCATTCACAAGTGTTTTCAATCAATTAATAGCGAAAAGAACAAGTTGCAAACATTTAGTTAAGTAATTGTTTTCAGCAGTTAAGATGCTTTTAAACTATTATTATTATACAGAACATAACATTCACTTTCTTATAGTTTCCTAGGTTATAAAACCTTAGATTGTAAATGAAAGAAGTATTAAACGTATCATTTTAACACATGGAATTGTTTTTCAAAGATATCATAAGTGCTTCAATCAATTAATAGACCTTAGATTGTAAAAGAAGTATTAAACATATCAAAATACAATTTGAACACATGAAATGGTTTTTCAAAGGTATCATCATAAGTGTTTGATTGAATCAATCAATATAGACCTTAGATTGTAAAAAACATGTTAAACATATGAAAACACAATTGAAATTGTTTTTCAAAGATATTCATTCATAAAAGTGTTTCAATCAATTAATAGACTAAGATTGTAAAAGAGATGATATTAAACATATCAAAACACAATTTTAACACATGAAATTGGTTTTCAAAGATATTCATTCACAAGTGTTTTCAATCAATTAATAGTAAAAAGAACAAGTTGCAAACATTTAGTTAAGTAATTGTTTTCAGCAGTTAAGATGCTTTTAAACTATTATTATTATACAGAACATAACATTCACTTTCTTATAGTTTCCTAGGTTATAAAACCTTAGATTGTAAATGAAAGAAGTATTAAACGTATCATTTTAACACATGGAATTGTTTTTCAAAGATATCATAAGTGCTTCAATCAATTAATAGACCTTAGATTGTAAAAGAAGTATTAAACATATCAAAATACAATTTCAACACATGAAATGGTTTTTCAAAGGTATCATCATAAGTGTTTGATTGAATCAATCAATATAGACCTTAGATTGTAAAAAACATGTTAAACACCTGAAAACACAATTGAAATTGTTTTTCAAAGATATTCATTCATAAAAGTGTTTCAATCAATTAATAGACTAAGATTGTAAAAGAGATGATATTAAACATATCAAAACACAATTTTAACACATGAAATTGGTTTTCAAAGATATTCATTCACAAGTGTTTTCAATCAATTAATAGCGAAAAGAACAAGTTGCAAACATTTAGTTAAGTAATTGTTTTCAGCAGTTAAGATGCTTTTAAACTATTATTATTATACAGAACATAACATTCACTTTCTTATAGTTTCCTAGGTTATAAAACCTTAGATTGTAAATGAAAGAAGTATTAAACGTATCATTTTAACACATGGAATTGTTTTTCAAAGATATCATAAGTGCTTCAATCAATTAATAGACCTTAGATTGTAAAAGAAGTATTAAACATATCAAAATACAATTTCAACACATGAAATGGTTTTTCAAAGGTATCATCATAAGTGTTTGATTGAATCAATCAGTATAGACCTTAGATTGTAAAAAACATGTTAAACACATGAAAACACAATTGAAATTGTTTTTTAAAGATATTCATTCATAAAAGTGTTTCAATCAATTAATAGACTAAGATTGTAAAAGAGATGATATTAAACATATCAAAACACAATTTTAACACATGAAATTGGTTTTCAAAGATATTCATTCACAAGTGTTTTCAATCAATTAATAGCGAAAAGAACAAGTTGCAAACATTTAGTTAAGTAATTGTTTTCAGCAGTTAAGATGCTTTTAAACTATTATTATTATACAGAACATAACATTCACTTTCTTATAGTTTCCTAGGTTATAAAACCTTAGATTGTAAATGAAAGAAGTATTAAACGTATCATTTTAACACATGGAATTGTTTTTCAAAGATATCATAAGTGCTTCAATCAATTAATAGACCTTAGATTGTAAAAGAAGTATTAAACATATCAAAATACAATTTGAACACATGAAATGGTTTTTCAAAGGTATCATCATAAGTGTTTGATTGAATCAATCAGTATAGACCTTAGATTGTAAAAAACATGTTAAACACATGAAAACACAATTGAAATTGTTTTTTAAAGATATTCATTCATAAAAGTGTTTCAATCAATTAATAGACTAAGATTGTAAAAGAGATGATATTAAACATATCAAAACACAATTTTAACACATGAAATTGGTTTTCAAAGATATTCATTCACAAGTGTTTTCAATCAATTAATAGCGAAAAGAACAAGTTGCAAACATTTAGTTAAGTAATTGTTTTCAGCAGTTAAGATGCTTTTAAACTATTATTATTATACAGAACATAACATTCACTTTCTTATAGTTTCCTATGTTATAAAACCTTAGATTGTAAATGAAAGAAGTATTAAACGTATCATTTTAACACATGGAATTGTTTTTCAAAGATATCATAAGTGCTTCAATCAATTAATAGACCTTAGATTGTAAAAGAAGTATTAAACATATCAAAATACAATTTGAACACATGAAATGGTTTTTCAAAGGTATCATCATAAGTGTTTGATTGAATCAATCAATATAGACCTTAGATTGTAAAAAACATGTTAAACATATGAAAACACAATTGAAATTGTTTTTCAAAGATATTCATTCATAAAAGTGTTTCAATCAATTAATAGACTAAGATTGTAAAAGAGATGATATTAAACATATCAAAACACAATTTTAACACATGAAATTGGTTTTCAAAGATATTCATTCACAAGTGTTTTCAATCAATTAATAGCGAAAAGAACAAGTTGCAAACATTTAGTTAAGTAATTGTTTTCAGCAGTTAAAATGCTTTTAAACTATTATTATTATACAGAACATAACATTCACTTTCTTATAGTTTCCTAGGTTATAAAACCTTAGATTGTAAATGAAAGAAGTATTAAACGTATCATTTTAACACATGGAATTGTTTTTCAAAGATATCATAAGTGCTTCAATCAATTAATAGACCTTAGATTGTAAAAGAAGTATTAAACATATCAAAATACAATTTCAACACATGAAATGGTTTTTCAAAGGTATCATCATAAGTGTTTGATTGAATCAATCAGTATAGACCTTAGATTGTAAAAAACATGTTAAACACATGAAAACACAATTGAAATTGTTTTTTAAAGGTATTCATTCATAAAAGTGTTTCAATCAATTAATAGACTAAGATTGTAAAAGAGATGATATTAAACATATCAAAACACAATTTTAACACATGAAATTGGTTTTCAAAGATATTCATTCACAAGTGTTTTCAATCAATTAATAGCGAAAAGAACAAGTTGCAAACATTTAGTTAAGTAATTGTTTTCAGCAGTTAAGATGCTTTTAAACTATTATTATTATACAGAACATAACATTCACTTTCTTATAGTTTCCTAGGTTATAAAACCTTAGATTGTAAATGAAAGAAGTATTAAACGTATCATTTTAACACATGGAATTGTTTTTCAAAGATATCATAAGTGCTTCAATCAATTAATAGACCTTAGATTGTAAAAGAAGTATTAAACATATCAAAATACAATTTCAACACATGAAATGGTTTTTCAAAGGTATCATCATAAGTGTTTGATTGAATCAATCAGTATAGACCTTAGATTGTAAAAAACATGTTAAACACATGAAAACACAATTGAAATTGTTTTTCAAAGATATTCATTCATAAAAGTGTTTCAATCAATTAATAGACTAAGATTGTAAAAGAGATGATATTAAACATATCAAAACACAATTTTAACACATGAAATTGGTTTTCAAAGATATTCATTCACAAGTGTTTTCAATCAATTAATAGCGAAAAGAACAAGTTGCAAACATTTAGTTAAGTAATTGTTTTCAGCAGTTAAGATGCTTTTAAACTATTATTATTATACAGAACATAACATTCACTTTCTTATAGTTTCCTAGGTTATAAAACCTTAGATTGTAAATGAAAGAAGTATTAAACGTATCATTTTAACACATGGAATTGTTTTTCAAAGATATCATAAGTGCTTCAATCAATTAATAGACCTTAGATTGTAAAAGAAGTATTAAACATATCAAAATACAATTTCAACACATGAAATGGTTTTTCAAAGGTATCATCATAAGTGTTTGATTGAATCAATCAGTATAGACCTTAGATTGTAAAAAACATGTTAAACACATGAAAACACAATTGAAATTGTTTTTCAAAGATATTCATTCATAAAAGTGTTTCAATCAATTAATAGACTAAGATTGTAAAAGAGATGATATTAAACATATCAAAACACAATTTTAACACATGAAATTGGTTTTCAAAGATATTCATTCACAAGTGTTTTCAATCAATTAATAGCGAAAAGAACAAGTTGCAAACATTTAGTTAAGTAATTGTTTTCAGCAGTTAAGATGCTTTTAAACTATTATTATTATACAGAACATAACATTCACTTTCTTATAGTTTCCTAGGTTATAAAACCTTAGATTGTAAATGAAAGAAGTATTAAACGTATCATTTTAACACATGGAATTGTTTTTCAAAGATATCATAAGTGCTTCAATCAATTAATAGACCTTAGATTGTAAAAGAAGTATTAAACATATCAAAATACAATTTCAACACATGAAATGGTTTTTCAAAGGTATCATCATAAGTGTTTGATTGAATCAATCAGTATAGACCTTAGATTGTAAAAAACATGTTAAACACATGAAAACACAATTGAAATTGTTTTTTAAAGATATTCATTCATAAAAGTGTTTCAATCAATTAATAGACTAAGATTGTAAAAGAGATGATATTAAACATATCAAAACACAATTTTAACACATGAAATTGGTTTTCAAAGATATTCATTCACAAGTGTTTTCAATCAATTAATAGCGAAAAGAACAAGTTGCAAACATTTAGTTAAGTAATTGTTTTCAGCAGTTAAGATGCTTTTAAACTATTATTATTATACAGAACATAACATTCACTTTCTTATAGTTTCCTAGGTTATAAAACCTTAGATTGTAAATGAAAGAAGTATTAAACGTATCATTTTAACACATGGAATTGTTTTTCAAAGATATCATAAGTGCTTCAATCAATTAATAGACCTTAGATTGTAAAAGAAGTATTAAACATATCAAAATACAATTTCAACACATGAAATGGTTTTTCAAAGGTATCATCATAAGTGTTTGATTGAATCAATCAGTATAGACCTTAGATTGTAAAAAACATGTTAAACATATGAAAACACAATTGAAATTGTTTTTCAAAGATATTCATTCATAAAAGTGTTTCAATCAATTAATAGACTAAGATTGTAAAAGAGATGATATTAAACATATCAAAACACAATTTTAACACATGAAATTGGTTTTCAAAGATATTCATTCACAAGTGTTTTCAATCAATTAATAGCGAAAAGAACAAGTTGCAAACATTTAGTTAAGTAATTGTTTTCAGCAGTTAAGATGCTTTTAAACTATTATTATTATACAGAACATAACATTCACTTTCTTATAGTTTCCTAGGTTATAAAACCTTAGATTGTAAATGAAAGAAGTATTAAACGTATCATTTTAACACATGGAATTGTTTTTCAAAGATATCATAAGTGCTTCAATCAATTAATAGACCTTAGATTGTAAAAGAAGTATTAAACATATCAAAATACAATTTCAACACATGAAATGGTTTTTCAAAGGTATCATCATAAGTGTTTGATTGAATCAATCAGTATAGACCTTAGATTGTAAAAAACATGTTAAACACATGAAAACACAATTGAAATTGTTTTTCAAAGATATTCATTCATAAAAGTGTTTCAATCAATTAATAGACTAAGATTGTAAAAGAGATGATATTAAACATATCAAAACACAATTTTAACACATGAAATTGGTTTTCAAAGATATTCATTCACAAGTGTTTTCAATCAATTAATAGCGAAAAGAACAAGTTGCAAACATTTAGTTAAGTAATTGTTTTCAGCAGTTAAGATGCTTTTAAACTATTATTATTATACAGAACATAACATTCACTTTCTTATAGTTTCCTAGGTTATAAAACCTTAGATTGTAAATGAAAGAAGTATTAAACGTATCATTTTAACACATGGAATTGTTTTTCAAAGATATCATAAGTGCTTCAATCAATTAATAGACCTTAGATTGTAAAAGAAGTATTAAACATATCAAAATACAATTTCAACACATGAAATGGTTTTTCAAAGGTATCATCATAAGTGTTTGATTGAATCAATCAGTATAGACCTTAGATTGTAAAAAACATGTTAAACACATGAAAACACAATTGAAATTGTTTTTCAAAGATATTCATTCATAAAAGTGTTTCAATCAATTAATAGACTAAGATTGTAAAAGAGATGATATTAAACATATCAAAACACAATTTTAACACATGAAATTGGTTTTCAAAGATATTCATTCACAAGTGTTTTCAATCAATTAATAGCGAAAAGAACAAGTTGCAAACATTTAGTTAAGTAATTGTTTTCAGCAGTTAAAATGCTTTTAAACTATTATTATTATACAGAACATAACATTCACTTTCTTATAGTTTCCTAGGTTATAAAACCTTAGATTGTAAATGAAAGAAGTATTAAACGTATCATTTTAACACATGGAATTGTTTTTCAAAGATATCATAAGTGCTTCAATCAATTAATAGACCTTAGATTGTAAAAGAAGTATTAAACATATCAAAATACAATTTCAACACATGAAATGGTTTTTCAAAGGTATCATCATAAGTGTTTGATTGAATCAATCAGTATAGACCTTAGATTGTAAAAAACATGTTAAACACATGAAAACACAATTGAAATTGTTTTTCAAAGATATTCATTCATAAAAGTGTTTCAATCAATTAATAGACTAAGATTGTAAAAGAGATGATATTAAACATATCAAAACACAATTTTAACACATGAAATTGGTTTTCAAAGATATTCATTCATAATAAGTGTTCTCAATCAATTAATAGCGAAAAGAACAAGTTGCAAACATTTAGTTAAGTAATTGTTTTCTGCAGTTAAGATGCTTTTAAACTATTATTATACAGAACATTCACTTTCTTATAGTTTCCTAGGCTATAAAACCTTAGATTGTAAATGAAAGAAGTATTAAACGTATCATTTTAACACATGAAATTGTTCTTCAAAGATATCATAAGTGCTTCAATCAATTAACAGACCTTAGATTGTAAAAGAAGTATTAAACATATCAAAATACAATTTGAGCACATGAAATGGTTTTTTAAAGGTATCATCATAAGTGTTTGATTGAATCAATCAGTATAGACCTTAGATTGTAAAAAACATGTTAAACACATGAAAACACAATTGAAATTGTTTTTCAAAGATATTCATTCATAAAAGTGTTTCAATCAATTAATAGACTAAGATTGTAAAAGAGATGATATTAAACATATCAAAACACAATTTTAACACATGAAATTGGTTTTCAAAGATATTCATTCACAAGTGTTTTCAATCAATTAATAGCGAAAAGAACAAGTTGCAAACATTTAGTTAAGTAATTGTTTTCAGCAGTTAAGATGCTTTTAAACTATTATTATTATACAGAACATAACATTCACTTTCTTATAGTTTCCTAGGTTATAAAACCTTAGATTGTAAATGAAAGAAGTATTAAACGTATCATTTTAACACATGGAATTGTTTTTCAAAGATATCATAAGTGCTTCAATCAATTAATAGACCTTAGATTGTAAAAGAAGTATTAAACATATCAAAATACAATTTCAACACATGAAATGGTTTTCCAAAGGTATCATCATAAGTGTTTGATTGAATCAATCAATATAGACCTTAGATTGTAAAAAACATGTTAAACATATGAAAACACAATTGAAATTGTTTTTCAAAGATATTCATTCATAAAAGTGTTTCAATCAATTAATAGACTAAGATTGTAAAAGAGATGATATTAAACATATCAAAACACAATTTTAACACATGAAATTGGTTTTCAAAGATATTCATTCACAAGTGTTTTCAATCAATTAATAGCGAAAAGAACAAGTTGCAAACATTTAGTTAAGTAATTGTTTTCAGCAGTTAAGATGCTTTTAAACTATTATTATTATACAGAAGAACATAACATTCACTTTCTTATAGTTTCCTAGGTTATAAAACCTTAGATTGTAAATGAAAGAAGTATTAAACGTATCATTTTAACACATGGAATTGTTTTTCAAAGATATCATAAGTGCTTCAATCAATTAATAGACCTTAGATTGTAAAAGAAGTATTAAACATATCAAAATACAATTTCAACACATGAAATGGTTTTCCAAAGGTATCATCATAAGTGTTTGATTGAATCAATCAATATAGACCTTAGATTGTAAAAAACATGTTCAACATATGAAAACACAATTGAAATTGTTTTTCAAAGATATTCATTCATAAAAGTGTTTCAATCAATTAATAGACTAAGATTGTAAAAGAGATGATATTAAACATATCAAAACACAATTTTAACACATGAAATTGGTTTTCAAAGATATTCATTCACAAGTGTTTTCAATCAATTAATAGCGAAAAGAACAAGTTGCAAACATTTAGTTAAGTAATTGTTTTCAGCAGTTAAGATGCTTTTAAACTATTATTATTATACAGAACATAACATTCACTTTCTTATAGTTTCCTAGGTTATAAAACCATTCACTTTCTTATAGTTTCCTAGGTTATAAAACCTTAGATTGTAAATGAAAGAAGTATTAAACGTATCATTTTAACACATGGAATTGTTTTTCAAAGATATCATAAGTGCTTCAATCAATTAATAGACCTTAGATTGTAAAAGAAGTATTAAACATATCAAAATACAATTTCAACACATGAAATGGTTTTCCAAAGGTATCATCATAAGTGTTTGATTGAATCAATCAATATAGACCTTAGATTGTAAAAAACATGTTAAACATATGAAAACACAATTGAAATTGTTTTTCAAAGATATTCATTCATAAAAGTGTTTCAATCAATTAATAGACTAAGATTGTAAAAGAGATGATATTAAACATATCAAAACACAATTTTAACACATGAAATTGGTTTTCAAAGATATTCATTCACAAGTGTTTTCAATCAATTAATAGCGAAAAGAACAAGTTGCAAACATTTAGTTAAGTAATTGTTTTCAGCAGTTAAGATGCTTTTAAACTATTATTATTATACAGAAGAACATAACATTCACTTTCTTATAGTTTCCTAGGTTATAAAACCTTAGATTGTAAATGAAAGAAGTATTAAACGTATCATTTTAACACATGGAATTGTTTTTCAAAGATATCATAAGTGCTTCAATCAATTAATAGACCTTAGATTGTAAAAGAAGTATTAAACATATCAAAATACAATTTCAACACATGAAATGGTTTTCCAAAGGTATCATCATAAGTGTTTGATTGAATCAATCAATATAGACCTTAGATTGTAAAAAACATGTTAAACATATGAAAACACAATTGAAATTGTTTTTCAAAGATATTCATTCATAAAAGTGTTTCAATCAATTAATAGACTAAGATTGTAAAAGAGATGATATTAAACATATCAAAACACAATTTTAACACATGAAATTGGTTTTCAAAGATATTCATTCACAAGTGTTTTCAATCAATTAATAGCGAAAAGAACAAGTTGCAAACATTTAGTTAAGTAATTGTTTTCAGCAGTTAAGATGCTTTTAAACTATTATTATTATACAGAACATAACATTCACTTTCTTATAGTTTCCTAGGTTATAAAACCTTAGATTGTAAATGAAAGAAGTATTAAACGTATCATTTTAACACATGGAATTGTTTTTCAAAGATATCATAAGTGCTTCAATCAATTAATAGACCTTAGATTGTAAAAGAAGTATTAAACATATCAAAATACAATTTCAACACATGAAATGGTTTTCCAAAGGTATCATCATAAGTGTTTGATTGAATCAATCACTATAGACCTTAGATTGTAAAAAACATGTTAAACATATGAAAACACAATTGAAATTGTTTTTCAAAGATATTCATTCATAAAAGTGTTTCAATCAATTAATAGACTAAGATTGTAAAAGAGATGATATTAAACATATCAAAACACAATTTTAACACATGAAATTGGTTTTCAAAGATATTCATTCACAAGTGTTTTCAATCAATTAATAGCGAAAAGAACAAGTTGCAAACATTTAGTTAAGTAATTGTTTTCAGCAGTTAAGATGCTTTTAAACTATTATTATTATACAGAAGAACATAACATTCACTTTCTTATAGTTTCCTAGGTTATAAAACCTTAGATTGTAAATGAAAGAAGTATTAAACGTATCATTTTAACACATGGAATTGTTTTTCAAAGATATCATAAGTGCTTCAATCAATTAATAGACCTTAGATTGTAAAAGAAGTATTAAACATATCAAAATACAATTTCAACACATGAAATGGTTTTCCAAAGGTATCATCATAAGTGTTTGATTGAATCAATCAATATAGACCTTAGATTGTAAAAAACATGTTAAACATATGAAAACACAATTGAAATTGTTTTTCAAAGATATTCATTCATAAAAGTGTTTCAATCAATTAATAATAGACTAAGATTGTAAAAGAGATGATATTAAACATATCAAAACACAATTTTTAACACATGAAATTGGTTTTCAAAGATATTCATTCACAAGTGTTTTCAATCAATTAATAGCGAAAAGAACAAGTTGCAAACATTTAGTTAAGTAATTGTTTTCAGCAGTTAAGATGCTTTTAAACTATTATTATTATACAGAAGAACATAACATTCACTTTCTTATAGTTTCCTAGGTTATAAAACCTTAGATTGTAAATGAAAGAAGTATTAAACGTATCATTTTAACACATGGAATTGTTTTTCAAAGATATCATAAGTGCTTCAATCAATTAATAGACCTTAGATTGTAAAAGAAGTATTAAACATATCAAAATACAATTTCAACACATGAAATGGTTTTCCAAAGGTATCATCATAAGTGTTTGATTGAATCAATCAATATAGACCTTAGATTGTAAAAAACATGTTAAACATATGAAAACACAATTGAAATTGTTTTTCAAAGATATTCATTCATAAAAGTGTTTCAATCAATTAATAGACTAAGATTGTAAAAGAGATGATATTAAACATATCAAAACACAATTTTAACACATGAAATTGGTTTTCAAAGATATTCATTCACAAGTGTTTTCAATCAATTAATAGCGAAAAGAACAAGTTGCAAACATTTAGTTAAGTAATTGTTTTCAGCAGTTAAGATGCTTTTAAACTATTATTATTATACAGAACATAACATTCACTTTCTTATAGTTTCCTAGGTTATAAAACCTTAGATTGTAAATGAAAGAAGTATTAAACGTATCATTTTAACACATGGAATTGTTTTTCAAAGATATCATAAGTGCTTCAATCAATTAATAGACCTTAGATTGTAAAAGAAGTATTAAACATATCAAAATACAATTTCAACACATGAAATGGTTTTCCAAAGGTATCATCATAAGTGTTTGATTGAATCAATCACTATAGACCTTAGATTGTAAAAAACATGTTAAACATATGAAAACACAATTGAAATTGTTTTTCAAAGATATTCATTCATAAAAGTGTTTCAATCAATTAATAGACTAAGATTGTAAAAGAGATGATATTAAACATATCAAAACACAATTTTAACACATGAAATTGGTTTTCAAAGATATTCATTCACAAGTGTTTTCAATCAATTAATAGCGAAAAGAACAAGTTGCAAACATTTAGTTAAGTAATTGTTTTCAGCAGTTAAGATGCTTTTAAACTATTATTATTATACAGAAGAACATAACATTCACTTTCTTATAGTTTCCTAGGTTATAAAACCTTAGATTGTAAATGAAAGAAGTATTAAACGTATCATTTTAACACATGGAATTGTTTTTCAAAGATATCATAAGTGCTTCAATCAATTAATAGACCTTAGATTGTAAAAGAAGTATTAAACATATCAAAATACAATTTCAACACATGAAATGGTTTTCCAAAGGTATCATCATAAGTGTTTGATTGAATCAATCAATATAGACCTTAGATTGTAAAAAACATGTTAAACATATGAAAACACAATTGAAATTGTTTTTCAAAGATATTCATTCATAAAAGTGTTTCAATCAATTAATAGACTAAGATTGTAAAAGAGATGATATTAAACATATCAAAACACAATTTTAACACATGAAATTGGTTTTCAAAGATATTCATTCACAAGTGTTTTCAATCAATTAATAGCGAAAAGAACAAGTTGCAAACATTTAGTTAAGTAATTGTTTTCAGCAGTTAAGATGCTTTTAAACTATTATTATTATACAGAAGAAGATAACATTCACTTTCTTATAGTTTCCTAGGTTATAAAACCTTAGATTGTAAATGAAAGAAGTATTAAACGTATCATTTTAACACATGGAATTGTTTTTCAAAGATATCATAAGTGCTTCAATCAATTAATAGACCTTAGATTGTAAAAGAAGTATTAAACATATCAAAATACAATTTCAACACATGAAATGGTTTTCCAAAGGTATCATCATAAGTGTTTGATTGAATCAATCAATATAGACCTTAGATTGTAAAAAACATGTTAAACATATGAAAACACAATTGAAATTGTTTTTCAAAGATATTCATTCATAAAAGTGTTTCAATCAATTAATAGACTAAGATTGTAAAAGAGATGATATTAAACATATCAAAACACAATTTTAACACATGAAATTGGTTTTCAAAGATATTCATTCACAAGTGTTTTCAATCAATTAATAGCGAAAAGAACAAGTTGCAAACATTTAGTTAAGTAATTGTTTTCAGCAGTTAAGATGCTTTTAAACTATTATTATTATACAGAAGAACATAACATTCACTTTCTTATAGTTTCCTAGGTTATAAAACCTTAGATTGTAAATGAAAGAAGTATTAAACGTATCATTTTAACACATGGAATTGTTTTTCAAAGATATCATAAGTGCTTCAATCAATTAATAGACCTTAGATTGTAAAAGAAGTATTAAACATATCAAAATACAATTTCAACACATGAAATGGTTTTCCAAAGGTATCATCATAAGTGTTTGATTGAATCAATCAATATAGACCTTAGATTGTAAAAAACATGTTAAACATATGAAAACACAATTGAAATTGTTTTTCAAAGATATTCATTCATAAAAGTGTTTCAATCAATTAATAATAGACTAAGATTGTAAAAGAGATGATATTAAACATATCAAAACACAATTTTTAACACATGAAATTGGTTTTCAAAGATATTCATTCACAAGTGTTTTCAATCAATTAATAGCGAAAAGAACAAGTTGCAAACATTTAGTTAAGTAATTGTTTTCAGCAGTTAAGATGCTTTTAAACTATTATTATTATACAGAAGAACATAACATTCACTTTCTTATAGTTTCCTAGGTTATAAAACCTTAGATTGTAAATGAAAGAAGTATTAAACGTATCATTTTAACACATGGAATTGTTTTTCAAAGATATCATAAGTGCTTCAATCAATTAATAGACCTTAGATTGTAAAAGAAGTATTAAACATATCAAAATACAATTTCAACACATGAAATGGTTTTCCAAAGGTATCATCATAAGTGTTTGATTGAATCAATCAATATAGACCTTAGATTGTAAAAAACATGTTAAACATATGAAAACACAATTGAAATTGTTTTTCAAAGATATTCATTCATAAAAGTGTTTCAATCAATTAATAGACTAAGATTGTAAAAGAGATGATATTAAACATATCAAAACACAATTTTAACACATGAAATTGGTTTTCAAAGATATTCATTCACAAGTGTTTTCAATCAATTAATAGCGAAAAGAACAAGTTGCAAACATTTAGTTAAGTAATTGTTTTCAGCAGTTAAGATGCTTTTAAACTATTATTATTATACAGAACATAACATTCACTTTCTTATAGTTTCCTAGGTTATAAAACCTTAGATTGTAAATGAAAGAAGTATTAAACGTATCATTTTAACACATGGAATTGTTTTTCAAAGATATCATAAGTGCTTCAATCAATTAATAGACCTTAGATTGTAAAAGAAGTATTAAACATATCAAAATACAATTTCAACACATGAAATGGTTTTCCAAAGGTATCATCATAAGTGTTTGATTGAATCAATCACTATAGACCTTAGATTGTAAAAAACATGTTAAACATATGAAAACACAATTGAAATTGTTTTTCAAAGATATTCATTCATAAAAGTGTTTCAATCAATTAATAGACTAAGATTGTAAAAGAGATGATATTAAACATATCAAAACACAATTTTAACACATGAAATTGGTTTTCAAAGATATTCATTCACAAGTGTTTTCAATCAATTAATAGCGAAAAGAACAAGTTGCAAACATTTAGTTAAGTAATTGTTTTCAGCAGTTAAGATGCTTTTAAACTATTATTATTATACAGAAGAACATAACATTCACTTTCTTATAGTTTCCTAGGTTATAAAACCTTAGATTGTAAATGAAAGAAGTATTAAACGTATCATTTTAACACATGGAATTGTTTTTCAAAGATATCATAAGTGCTTCAATCAATTAATAGACCTTAGATTGTAAAAGAAGTATTAAACATATCAAAATACAATTTCAACACATGAAATGGTTTTCCAAAGGTATCATCATAAGTGTTTGATTGAATCAATCAATATAGACCTTAGATTGTAAAAAACATGTTAAACATATGAAAACACAATTGAAATTGTTTTTCAAAGATATTCATTCATAAAAGTGTTTCAATCAATTAATAGACTAAGATTGTAAAAGAGATGATATTAAACATATCAAAACACAATTTTAACACATGAAATTGGTTTTCAAAGATATTCATTCACAAGTGTTTTCAATCAATTAATAGCGAAAAGAACAAGTTGCAAACATTTAGTTAAGTAATTGTTTTCAGCAGTTAAGATGCTTTTAAACTATTATTATTATACAGAACATAACATTCACTTTCTTATAGTTTCCTAGGTTATAAAACCTTAGATTGTAAATGAAAGAAGTATTAAACGTATCATTTTAACACATGGAATTGTTTTTCAAAGATATCATAAGTGCTTCAATCAATTAATAGACCTTAGATTGTAAAAGAAGTATTAAACATATCAAAATACAATTTCAACACATGAAATGGTTTTCCAAAGGTATCATCATAAGTGTTTGATTGAATCAATCACTATAGACCTTAGATTGTAAAAAACATGTTAAACATATGAAAACACAATTGAAATTGTTTTTCAAAGATATTCATTCATAAAAGTGTTTCAATCAATTAATAGACTAAGATTGTAAAAGAGATGATATTAAACATATCAAAACACAATTTTAACACATGAAATTGGTTTTCAAAGATATTCATTCACAAGTGTTTTCAATCAATTAATAGCGAAAAGAACAAGTTGCAAACATTTAGTTAAGTAATTGTTTTCAGCAGTTAAGATGCTTTTAAACTATTATTATTATACAGAAGAACATAACATTCACTTTCTTATAGTTTCCTAGGTTATAAAACCTTAGATTGTAAATGAAAGAAGTATTAAACGTATCATTTTAACACATGGAATTGTTTTTCAAAGATATCATAAGTGCTTCAATCAATTAATAGACCTTAGATTGTAAAAGAAGTATTAAACATATCAAAATACAATTTCAACACATGAAATGGTTTTCCAAAGGTATCATCATAAGTGTTTGATTGAATCAATCAATATAGACCTTAGATTGTAAAAAACATGTTAAACATATGAAAACACAATTGAAATTGTTTTTCAAAGATATTCATTCATAAAAGTGTTTCAATCAATTAATAGACTAAGATTGTAAAAGAGATGATATTAAACATATCAAAACACAATTTTAACACATGAAATTGGTTTTCAAAGATATTCATTCACAAGTGTTTTCAATCAATTAATAGCGAAAAGAACAAGTTGCAAACATTTAGTTAAGTAATTGTTTTCAGCAGTTAAGATGCTTTTAAACTATTATTATTATACAGAACATAACATTCACTTTCTTATAGTTTCCTAGGTTATAAAACCTTAGATTGTAAATGAAAGAAGTATTAAACGTATCATTTTAACACATGGAATTGTTTTTCAAAGATATCATAAGTGCTTCAATCAATTAATAGACCTTAGATTGTAAAAGAAGTATTAAACATATCAAAATACAATTTCAACACATGAAATGGTTTTCCAAAGGTATCATCATAAGTGTTTGATTGAATCAATCACTATAGACCTTAGATTGTAAAAAACATGTTAAACATATGAAAACACAATTGAAATTGTTTTTCAAAGATATTCATTCATAAAAGTGTTTCAATCAATTAATAGACTAAGATTGTAAAAGAGATGATATTAAACATATCAAAACACAATTTTAACACATGAAATTGGTTTTCAAAGATATTCATTCACAAGTGTTTTCAATCAATTAATAGCGAAAAGAACAAGTTGCAAACATTTAGTTAAGTAATTGTTTTCAGCAGTTAAGATGCTTTTAAACTATTATTATTATACAGAAGAACATAACATTCACTTTCTTATAGTTTCCTAGGTTATAAAACCTTAGATTGTAAATGAAAGAAGTATTAAACGTATCATTTTAACACATGGAATTGTTTTTCAAAGATATCATAAGTGCTTCAATCAATTAATAGACCTTAGATTGTAAAAGAAGTATTAAACATATCAAAATACAATTTCAACACATGAAATGGTTTTCCAAAGGTATCATCATAAGTGTTTGATTGAATCAATCAATATAGACCTTAGATTGTAAAAAACATGTTAAACATATGAAAACACAATTGAAATTGTTTTTCAAAGATATTCATTCATAAAAGTGTTTCAATCAATTAATAGACTAAGATTGTAAAAGAGATGATATTAAACATATCAAAACACAATTTTAACACATGAAATTGGTTTTCAAAGATATTCATTCACAAGTGTTTTCAATCAATTAATAGCGAAAAGAACAAGTTGCAAACATTTAGTTAAGTAATTGTTTTCAGCAGTTAAGATGCTTTTAAACTATTATTATTATACAGAAGAAGATAACATTCACTTTCTTATAGTTTCCTAGGTTATAAAACCTTAGATTGTAAATGAAAGAAGTATTAAACGTATCATTTTAACACATGGAATTGTTTTTCAAAGATATCATAAGTGCTTCAATCAATTAATAGACCTTAGATTGTAAAAGAAGTATTAAACATATCAAAATACAATTTCAACACATGAAATGGTTTTCCAAAGGTATCATCATAAGTGTTTGATTGAATCAATCAATATAGACCTTAGATTGTAAAAAACATGTTAAACATATGAAAACACAATTGAAATTGTTTTTCAAAGATATTCATTCATAAAAGTGTTTCAATCAATTAATAGACTAAGATTGTAAAAGAGATGATATTAAACATATCAAAACACAATTTTAACACATGAAATTGGTTTTCAAAGATATTCATTCACAAGTGTTTTCAATCAATTAATAGCGAAAAGAACAAGTTGCAAACATTTAGTTAAGTAATTGTTTTCAGCAGTTAAGATGCTTTTAAACTATTATTATTATACAGAAGAACATAACATTCACTTTCTTATAGTTTCCTAGGTTATAAAACCTTAGATTGTAAATGAAAGAAGTATTAAACGTATCATTTTAACACATGGAATTGTTTTTCAAAGATATCATAAGTGCTTCAATCAATTAATAGACCTTAGATTGTAAAAGAAGTATTAAACATATCAAAATACAATTTCAACACATGAAATGGTTTTCCAAAGGTATCATCATAAGTGTTTGATTGAATCAATCAATATAGACCTTAGATTGTAAAAAACATGTTAAACATATGAAAACACAATTGAAATTGTTTTTCAAAGATATTCATTCATAAAAGTGTTTCAATCAATTAATAATAGACTAAGATTGTAAAAGAGATGATATTAAACATATCAAAACACAATTTTTAACACATGAAATTGGTTTTCAAAGATATTCATTCACAAGTGTTTTCAATCAATTAATAGCGAAAAGAACAAGTTGCAAACATTTAGTTAAGTAATTGTTTTCAGCAGTTAAGATGCTTTTAAACTATTATTATTATACAGAAGAACATAACATTCACTTTCTTATAGTTTCCTAGGTTATAAAACCTTAGATTGTAAATGAAAGAAGTATTAAACGTATCATTTTAACACATGGAATTGTTTTTCAAAGATATCATAAGTGCTTCAATCAATTAATAGACCTTAGATTGTAAAAGAAGTATTAAACATATCAAAATACAATTTCAACACATGAAATGGTTTTCCAAAGGTATCATCATAAGTGTTTGATTGAATCAATCAATATAGACCTTAGATTGTAAAAAACATGTTAAACATATGAAAACACAATTGAAATTGTTTTTCAAAGATATTCATTCATAAAAGTGTTTCAATCAATTAATAGACTAAGATTGTAAAAGAGATGATATTAAACATATCAAAACACAATTTTAACACATGAAATTGGTTTTCAAAGATATTCATTCACAAGTGTTTTCAATCAATTAATAGCGAAAAGAACAAGTTGCAAACATTTAGTTAAGTAATTGTTTTCAGCAGTTAAGATGCTTTTAAACTATTATTATTATACAGAAGAAGATAACATTCACTTTCTTATAGTTTCCTAGGTTATAAAACCTTAGATTGTAAATGAAAGAAGTATTAAACGTATCATTTTAACACATGGAATTGTTTTTCAAAGATATCATAAGTGCTTCAATCAATTAATAGACCTTAGATTGTAAAAGAAGTATTAAACATATCAAAATACAATTTCAACACATGAAATGGTTTTCCAAAGGTATCATCATAAGTGTTTGATTGAATCAATCAATATAGACCTTAGATTGTAAAAAACATGTTAAACATATGAAAACACAATTGAAATTGTTTTTCAAAGATATTCATTCATAAAAGTGTTTCAATCAATTAATAGACTAAGATTGTAAAAGAGATGATATTAAACATATCAAAACACAATTTTAACACATGAAATTGGTTTTCAAAGATATTCATTCACAAGTGTTTTCAATCAATTAATAGCGAAAAGAACAAGTTGCAAACATTTAGTTAAGTAATTGTTTTCAGCAGTTAAGATGCTTTTAAACTATTATTATTATACAGAAGAACATAACATTCACTTTCTTATAGTTTCCTAGGTTATAAAACCTTAGATTGTAAATGAAAGAAGTATTAAACGTATCATTTTAACACATGGAATGGTTTTTCAAAGATATCATAAGTGCTTCAATCAATTAATAGACCTTAGATTGTAAAAGAAGTATTAAACATATCAAAATACAATTTCAACACATGAAATGGTTTTCCAAAGGTATCATCATAAGTGTTTGATTGAATCAATCAATATAGACCTTAGATTGTAAAAAACATGTTAAACATATGAAAACACAATTGAAATTGTTTTTCAAAGATATTCATTCATAAAAGTGTTTCAATCAATTAATAATAGACTAAGATTGTAAAAGAGATGATATTAAACATATCAAAACACAATTTTTAACACATGAAATTGGTTTTCAAAGATATTCATTCACAAGTGTTTTCAATCAATTAATAGCGAAAAGAACAAGTTGCAAACATTTAGTTAAGTAATTGTTTTCAGCAGTTAAGATGCTTTTAAACTATTATTATTATACAGAAGAACATAACATTCACTTTCTTATAGTTTCCTAGGTTATAAAACCTTAGATTGTAAATGAAAGAAGTATTAAACGTATCATTTTAACACATGGAATTGTTTTTCAAAGATATCATAAGTGCTTCAATCAATTAATAGACCTTAGATTGTAAAAGAAGTATTAAACATATCAAAATACAATTTCAACACATGAAATGGTTTTCCAAAGGTATCATCATAAGTGTTTGATTGAATCAATCAATATAGACCTTAGATTGTAAAAAACATGTTAAACATATGAAAACACAATTGAAATTGTTTTTCAAAGATATTCATTCATAAAAGTGTTTCAATCAATTAATAATAGACTAAGATTGTAAAAGAGATGATATTAAACATATCAAAACACAATTTTTAACACATGAAATTGGTTTTCAAAGATATTCATTCACAAGTGTTTTCAATCAATTAATAGCGAAAAGAACAAGTTGCAAACATTTAGTTAAGTAATTGTTTTCAGCAGTTAAGATGCTTTTAAACTATTATTATTATACAGAAGAACATAACATTCACTTTCTTATAGTTTCCTAGGTTATAAAACCTTAGATTGTAAATGAAAGAAGTATTAAACGTATCATTTTAACACATGGAATTGTTTTTCAAAGATATCATAAGTGCTTCAATCAATTAATAGACCTTAGATTGTAAAAGAAGTATTAAACATATCAAAATACAATTTCAACACATGAAATGGTTTTCCAAAGGTATCATCATAAGTGTTTGATTGAATCAATCAATATAGACCTTAGATTGTAAAAAACATGTTAAACATATGAAAACACAATTGAAATTGTTTTTCAAAGATATTCATTCATAAAAGTGTTTCAATCAATTAATAGACTAAGATTGTAAAAGAGATGATATTAAACATATCAAAACACAATTTTAACACATGAAATTGGTTTTCAAAGATATTCATTCACAAGTGTTTTCAATCAATTAATAGCGAAAAGAACAAGTTGCAAACATTTAGTTAAGTAATTGTTTTCAGCAGTTAAGATGCTTTTAAACTATTATTATTATACAGAACATAACATTCACTTTCTTATAGTTTCCTAGGTTATAAAACCTTAGATTGTAAATGAAAGAAGTATTAAACGTATCATTTTAACACATGGAATTGTTTTTCAAAGATATCATAAGTGCTTCAATCAATTAATAGACCTTAGATTGTAAAAGAAGTATTAAACATATCAAAATACAATTTCAACACATGAAATGGTTTTCCAAAGGTATCATCATAAGTGTTTGATTGAATCAATCACTATAGACCTTAGATTGTAAAAAACATGTTAAACATATGAAAACACAATTGAAATTGTTTTTCAAAGATATTCATTCATAAAAGTGTTTCAATCAATTAATAGACTAAGATTGTAAAAGAGATGATATTAAACATATCAAAACACAATTTTAACACATGAAATTGGTTTTCAAAGATATTCATTCACAAGTGTTTTCAATCAATTAATAGCGAAAAGAACAAGTTGCAAACATTTAGTTAAGTAATTGTTTTCAGCAGTTAAGATGCTTTTAAACTATTATTATTATACAGAAGAACATAACATTCACTTTCTTATAGTTTCCTAGGTTATAAAACCTTAGATTGTAAATGAAAGAAGTATTAAACGTATCATTTTAACACATGGAATTGTTTTTCAAAGATATCATAAGTGCTTCAATCAATTAATAGACCTTAGATTGTAAAAGAAGTATTAAACATATCAAAATACAATTTCAACACATGAAATGGTTTTCCAAAGGTATCATCATAAGTGTTTGATTGAATCAATCAATATAGACCTTAGATTGTAAAAAACATGTTAAACATATGAAAACACAATTGAAATTGTTTTTCAAAGATATTCATTCATAAAAGTGTTTCAATCAATTAATAATAGACTAAGATTGTAAAAGAGATGATATTAAACATATCAAAACACAATTTTTAACACATGAAATTGGTTTTCAAAGATATTCATTCACAAGTGTTTTCAATCAATTAATAGCGAAAAGAACAAGTTGCAAACATTTAGTTAAGTAATTGTTTTCAGCAGTTAAGATGCTTTTAAACTATTATTATTATACAGAAGAACATAACATTCACTTTCTTATAGTTTCCTAGGTTATAAAACCTTAGATTGTAAATGAAAGAAGTATTAAACGTATCATTTTAACACATGGAATTGTTTTTCAAAGATATCATAAGTGCTTCAATCAATTAATAGACCTTAGATTGTAAAAGAAGTATTAAACATATCAAAATACAATTTCAACACATGAAATGGTTTTCCAAAGGTATCATCATAAGTGTTTGATTGAATCAATCAATATAGACCTTAGATTGTAAAAAACATGTTAAACATATGAAAACACAATTGAAATTGTTTTTCAAAGATATTCATTCATAAAAGTGTTTCAATCAATTAATAGACTAAGATTGTAAAAGAGATGATATTAAACATATCAAAACACAATTTTAACACATGAAATTGGTTTTCAAAGATATTCATTCACAAGTGTTTTCAATCAATTAATAGCGAAAAGAACAAGTTGCAAACATTTAGTTAAGTAATTGTTTTCAGCAGTTAAGATGCTTTTAAACTATTATTATTATACAGAACATAACATTCACTTTCTTATAGTTTCCTAGGTTATAAAACCTTAGATTGTAAATGAAAGAAGTATTAAACGTATCATTTTAACACATGGAATTGTTTTTCAAAGATATCATAAGTGCTTCAATCAATTAATAGACCTTAGATTGTAAAAGAAGTATTAAACATATCAAAATACAATTTCAACACATGAAATGGTTTTCCAAAGGTATCATCATAAGTGTTTGATTGAATCAATCAATATAGACCTTAGATTGTAAAAAACATGTTAAACATATGAAAACACAATTGAAATTGTTTTTCAAAGATATTCATTCATAAAAGTGTTTCAATCAATTAATAGACTAAGATTGTAAAAGAGATGATATTAAACATATCAAAACACAATTTTAACACATGAAATTGGTTTTCAAAGATATTCATTCACAAGTGTTTTCAATCAATTAATAGCGAAAAGAACAAGTTGCAAACATTTAGTTAAGTAATTGTTTTCAGCAGTTAAGATGCTTTTAAACTATTATTATTATACAGAAGAACATAACATTCACTTTCTTATAGTTTCCTAGGTTATAAAACCTTAGATTGTAAATGAAAGAAGTATTAAACGTATCATTTTAACACATGGAATTGTTTTTCAAAGATATCATAAGTGCTTCAATCAATTAATAGACCTTAGATTGTAAAAGAAGTATTAAACATATCAAAATACAATTTCAACACATGAAATGGTTTTCCAAAGGTATCATCATAAGTGTTTGATTGAATCAATCAATATAGACCTTAGATTGTAAAAAACATGTTAAACATATGAAAACACAATTGAAATTGTTTTTCAAAGATATTCATTCATAAAAGTGTTTCAATCAATTAATAATAGACTAAGATTGTAAAAGAGATGATATTAAACATATCAAAACACAATTTTTAACACATGAAATTGGTTTTCAAAGATATTCATTCACAAGTGTTTTCAATCAATTAATAGCGAAAAGAACAAGTTGCAAACATTTAGTTAAGTAATTGTTTTCAGCAGTTAAGATGCTTTTAAACTATTATTATTATACAGAAGAACATAACATTCACTTTCTTATAGTTTCCTAGGTTATAAAACCTTAGATTGTAAATGAAAGAAGTATTAAACGTATCATTTTAACACATGGAATTGTTTTTCAAAGATATCATAAGTGCTTCAATCAATTAATAGACCTTAGATTGTAAAAGAAGTATTAAACATATCAAAATACAATTTCAACACATGAAATGGTTTTCCAAAGGTATCATCATAAGTGTTTGATTGAATCAATCAATATAGACCTTAGATTGTAAAAAACATGTTAAACATATGAAAACACAATTGAAATTGTTTTTCAAAGATATTCATTCATAAAAGTGTTTCAATCAATTAATAGACTAAGATTGTAAAAGAGATGATATTAAACATATCAAAACACAATTTTAACACATGAAATTGGTTTTCAAAGATATTCATTCACAAGTGTTTTCAATCAATTAATAGCGAAAAGAACAAGTTGCAAACATTTAGTTAAGTAATTGTTTTCAGCAGTTAAGATGCTTTTAAACTATTATTATTATACAGAAGAACATAACATTCACTTTCTTATAGTTTCCTAGGTTATAAAACCTTAGATTGTAAATGAAAGAAGTATTAAACGTATCATTTTAACACATGGAATTGTTTTTCAAAGATATCATAAGTGCTTCAATCAATTAATAGACCTTAGATTGTAAAAGAAGTATTAAACATATCAAAATACAATTTCAACACATGAAATGGTTTTCCAAAGGTATCATCATAAGTGTTTGATTGAATCAATCAATATAGACCTTAGATTGTAAAAAACATGTTAAACATATGAAAACACAATTGAAATTGTTTTTCAAAGATATTCATTCATAAAAGTGTTTCAATCAATTAATAATAGACTAAGATTGTAAAAGAGATGATATTAAACATATCAAAACACAATTTTTAACACATGAAATTGGTTTTCAAAGATATTCATTCACAAGTGTTTTCAATCAATTAATAGCGAAAAGAACAAGTTGCAAACATTTAGTTAAGTAATTGTTTTCAGCAGTTAAGATGCTTTTAAACTATTATTATTATACAGAAGAACATAACATTCACTTTCTTATAGTTTCCTAGGTTATAAAACCTTAGATTGTAAATGAAAGAAGTATTAAACGTATCATTTTAACACATGGAATTGTTTTTCAAAGATATCATAAGTGCTTCAATCAATTAATAGACCTTAGATTGTAAAAGAAGTATTAAACATATCAAAATACAATTTCAACACATGAAATGGTTTTCCAAAGGTATCATCATAAGTGTTTGATTGAATCAATCAATATAGACCTTAGATTGTAAAAAACATGTTAAACATATGAAAACACAATTGAAATTGTTTTTCAAAGATATTCATTCATAAAAGTGTTTCAATCAATTAATAGACTAAGATTGTAAAAGAGATGATATTAAACATATCAAAACACAATTTTTAACACATGAAATTGGTTTTCAAAGATATTCATTCACAAGTGTTTTCAATCAATTAATAGCGAAAAGAACAAGTTGCAAACATTTAGTTAAGTAATTGTGTTCAGCAGTTAAGATGCTTTTAAACTATTATTATTATACAGAAGAACATAACATTCACTTTCTTATAGTTTCCTAGGTTATAAAACCTTAGATTGTAAATGAAAGAAGTATTAAACGTATCATTTTAACACATGGAATTGTTTTTCAAAGATATCATAAGTGCTTCAATCAATTAATAGACCTTAGATTGTAAAAGAAGTATTAAACATAGCAAAATACAATTTCAACACATGAAATGGTTTTCCAAAGGTATCATCATAAGTGTTTGATTGAATCAATCAATATAGACCTTAGATTGTAAAAAACATGTTAAACATATGAAAACACAATTGAAATTGTTTTTCAAAGATATTCATTCATAAAAGTGTTTCAATCAATTAATAGACTAAGATTGTAAAAGAGATGATATTAAACATATCAAAACACAATTTTTAACACATGAAATTGGTTTTCAAAGATATTCATTCACAAGTGTTTTCAATCAATTAATAGCGAAAAGAACAAGTTGCAAACATTTAGTTAAGTAATTGTTTTCAGCAGTTAAGATGCTTTTAAACTATTATTATTATACAGAAGAACATAACATTCACTTTCTTATAGTTTCCTAGGTTATAAAACCTTAGATTGTAAATGAAAGAAGTATTAAACGTATCATTTTAACACATGGAATTGTTTTTCAAAGATATCATAAGTGCTTCAATCAATTAATAGACCTTAGATTGTAAAAGAAGTATTAAACATATCAAAATACAATTTCAACACATGAAATGGTTTTCCAAAGGTATCATCATAAGTGTTTGATTGAATCAATCAATATAGACCTTAGATTGTAAAAAACATGTTAAACATATGAAAACACAATTGAAATTGTTTTTCAAAGATATTCATTCATAAAAGTGTTTCAATCAATTAATAGACTAAGATTGTAAAAGAGATGATATTAAACATATCAAAACACAATTTTAACACATGAAATTGGTTTTCAAAGATATTCATTCACAAGTGTTTTCAATCAATTAATAGCGAAAAGAACAAGTTGCAAACATTTAGTTAAGTAATTGTTTTCAGCAGTTAAGATGCTTTTAAACTATTATTATTATACAGAAGAACATAACATTCACTTTCTTATAGTTTCCTAGGTTATAAAACCTTAGATTGTAAATGAAAGAAGTATTAAACGTATCATTTTAACACATGGAATTGTTTTTCAAAGATATCATAAGTGCTTCAATCAATTAATAGACCTTAGATTGTAAAAGAAGTATTAAACATATCAAAATACAATTTCAACACATGAAATGGTTTTCCAAAGGTATCATCATAAGTGTTTGATTGAATCAATCAATATAGACCTTAGATTGTAAAAAACATGTTAAACATATGAAAACACAATTGAAATTGTTTTTCAAAGATATTCATTCATAAAAGTGTTTGAATCAATTAATAGACTAAGATTGTAAAAGAGATGATATTAAACATATCAAAACACAATTTTAACACATGAAATTGGTTTTCAAAGATATTCATTCACAAGTGTTTTCAATCAATTAATAGCGAAAAGAACAAGTTGCAAACATTTAGTTAAGTAATTGTTTTCAGCAGTTAAGATGCTTTTAAACTATTATTATTATACAGAAGAACATAACATTCACTTTCTTATAGTTTCCTAGGTTATAAAACCTTAGATTGTAAATGAAAGAAGTATTAAACGTATCATTTTAACACATGGAATTGTTTTTCAAAGATATCATAAGTGCTTCAATCAATTAATAGACCTTAGATTGTAAAAGAAGTATTAAACATATCAAAATACAATTTCAACACATGAAATGGTTTTCCAAAGGTATCATCATAAGTGTTTGATTGAATCAATCAATATAGACCTTAGATTGTAAAAAACATGTTAAACATATGAAAACACAATTGAAATTGTTTTTCAAAGATATTCATTCATAAAAGTGTTTCAATCAATTAATAGACTAAGATTGTAAAAGAGATGATATTAAACATATCAAAACACAATTTTAACACATGAAATTGGTTTTCAAAGATATTCATTCACAAGTGTTTTCAATCAATTAATAGCGAAAAGAACAAGTTGCAAACATTTAGTTAAGTAATTGTTTTCAGCAGTTAAGATGCTTTTAAACTATTATTATTATACAGAAGAACATAACATTCACTTTCTTATAGTTTCCTAGGTTATAAAACCTTAGATTGTAAATGAAAGAAGTATTAAACGTATCATTTTAACACATGGAATTGTTTTTCAAAGATATCATAAGTGCTTCAATCAATTAATAGACCTTAGATTGTAAAAGAAGTATTAAACATACCAAAATACAATTTCAACACATGAAATGGTTTTCCAAAGGTATCATCATAAGTGTTTGATTGAATCAATCAATATAGACCTTAGATTGTAAAAAACATGTTAAACATATGAAAACACAATTGAAATTGTTTTTCAAAGATATTCATTCATAAAAGTGTTTCAATCAATTAATAGACTAAGATTGTAAAAGAGATGATATTAAACATATCAAAACACAATTTTAACACATGAAATTGGTTTTCAAAGATATTCATTCACAAGTGTTTTCAATCAATTAATAGCGAAAAGAACAAGTTGCAAACATTTAGTTAAGTAATTGTTTTCAGCAGTTAAGATGCTTTTAAACTATTATTATTATACAGAAGAACATAACATTCACTTTCTTATAGTTTCCTAGGTTATAAAACCTTAGATTGTAAATGAAAGAAGTATTAAACGTATCATTTTAACACATGGAATTGTTTTTCAAAGATATCATAAGTGCTTCAATCAATTAATAGACCTTAGATTGTAAAAGAAGTATTAAACATATCAAAATACAATTTCAACACATGAAATGGTTTTCCAAAGGTATCATCATAAGTGTTTGATTGAATCAATCAATATAGACCTTAGATTGTAAAAAACATGTTAAACATATGAAAACACAATTGAAATTGTTTTTCAAAGATATTCATTCATAAAAGTGTTTCAATCAATTAATAGACTAAGATTGTAAAAGAGATGATATTAAACATATCAAAACACAATTTTAACACATGAAATTGGTTTTCAAAGATATTCATTCACAAGTGTTTTCAATCAATTAATAGCGAAAAGAACAAGTTGCAAACATTTAGTTAAGTAATTGTTTTCAGCAGTTAAGATGCTTTTAAACTATTATTATTATACAGAAGAACATAACATTCACTTTCTTATAGTTTCCTAGGTTATAAAACCTTAGATTGTAAATGAAAGAAGTATTAAACGTATCATTTTAACACATGGAATTGTTTTTCAAAGATATCATAAGTGCTTCAATCAATTAATAGACCTTAGATTGTAAAAGAAGTATTAAACATATCAAAATACAATTTCAACACATGAAATGGTTTTCCAAAGGTATCATCATAAGTGTTTGATTGAATCAATCAATATAGACCTTAGATTGTAAAAAACATGTTAAACATATGAAAACACAATTGAAATTGTTTTTCAAAGATATTCATTCATAAAAGTGTTTCAATCAATTAATAGACTAAGATTGTAAAAGAGATGATATTAAACATATCAAAACACAATTTTTAACACATGAAATTGGTTTTCAAAGATATTCATTCACAAGTGTTTTCAATCAATTAATAGCGAAAAGAACAAGTTGCAAACATTTAGTTAAGTAATTGTTTTCAGCAGTTAAGATGCTTTTAAACTATTATTATTATACAGAAGAACATAACATTCACTTTCTTATAGTTTCCTAGGTTATAAAACCTTAGATTGTAAATGAAAGAAGTATTAAACGTATGATTTTAACACATGGAATTGTTTTTCAAAGATATCATAAGTGCTTCAATCAATTAATAGACCTTAGATTGTAAAAGAAGTATTAAACATATCAAAATACAATTTCAACACATGAAATGGTTTTCCAAAGGTATCATCATAAGTGTTTGATTGAATCAATCAATATAGACCTTAGATTGTAAAAAACATGTTAAACATATGAAAACACAATTGAAATTGTTTTTCAAAGATATTCATTCATAAAAGTGTTTCAATCAATTAATAGACTAAGATTGTAAAAGAGATGATATTAAACATATCAAAACACAATTTTTAACACATGAAATTGGTTTTCAAAGATATTCATTCACAAGTGTTTTCAATCAATTAATAGCGAAAAGAACAAGTTGCAAACATTTAGTTAAGTAATTGTTTTCAGCAGTTAAGATGCTTTTAAACTATTATTATTATACAGAAGAACATAACATTCACTTTCTTATAGTTTCCTAGGTTATAAAACCTTAGATTGTAAATGAAAGAAGTATTAAACGTATCATTTTAACACATGGAATTGTTTTTCAAAGATATCATAAGTGCTTCAATCAATTAATAGACCTTAGATTGTAAAAGAAGTATTAAACATATCAAAATACAATTTCAACACATGAAATGGTTTTCCAAAGGTATCATCATAAGTGTTTGATTGAATCAATCAATATAGACCTTAGATTGTAAAAAACATGTTAAACATATGAAAACACAATTGAAATTGTTTTTCAAAGATATTCATTCATAAAAGTGTTTCAATCAATTAATAGACTAAGATTGTAAAAGAGATGATATTAAACATATCAAAACACAATTTTTAACACATGAAATTGGTTTTCAAAGATATTCATTCACAAGTGTTTTCAATCAATTAATAGCGAAAAGAACAAGTTGCAAACATTTAGTTAAGTAATTGTTTTCAGCAGTTAAGATGCTTTTAAACTATTATTATTATACAGAAGAACATAACATTCACTTTCTTATAGTTTCCTAGGTTATAAAACCTTAGATTGTAAATGAAAGAAGTATTAAACGTATGATTTTAACACATGGAATTGTTTTTCAAAGATATCATAAGTGCTTCAATCAATTAATAGACCTTAGATTGTAAAAGAAGTATTAAACATATCAAAATACAATTTCAACACATGAAATGGTTTTCCAAAGGTATCATCATAAGTGTTTGATTGAATCAATCAATATAGACCTTAGATTGTAAAAAACATGTTAAACATATGAAAACACAATTGAAATTGTTTTTCAAAGATATTCATTCATAAAAGTGTTTCAATCAATTAATAGACTAAGATTGTAAAAGAGATGATATTAAACATATCAAAACACAATTTTTAACACATGAAATTGGTTTTCAAAGATATTCATTCACAAGTGTTTTCAATCAATTAATAGCGAAAAGAACAAGTTGCAAACATTTAGTTAAGTAATTGTTTTCAGCAGTTAAGATGCTTTTAAACTATTATTATTATACAGAAGAACATAACATTCACTTTCTTATAGTTTCCTAGGTTATAAAACCTTAGATTGTAAATGAAAGAAGTATTAAACGTATGATTTTAACACATGGAATTGTTTTTCAAAGATATCATAAGTGCTTCAATCAATTAATAGACCTTAGATTGTAAAAGAAGTATTAAACATATCAAAATACAATTTCAACACATGAAATGGTTTTCCAAAGGTATCATCATAAGTGTTTGATTGAATCAATCAATATAGACCTTAGATTGTAAAAAACATGTTAAACATATGAAAACACAATTGAAATTGTTTTTCAAAGATATTCATTCATAAAAGTGTTTCAATCAATTAATAGACTAAGATTGTAAAAGAGATGATATTAAACATATCAAAACACAATTTTAACACATGAAATTGGTTTTCAAAGATATTCATTCACAAGTGTTTTCAATCAATTAATAGCGAAAAGAACAAGTTGCAAACATTTAGTTAAGTAATTGTTTTCAGCAGTTAAGATGCTTTTAAACTATTATTATTATACAGAAGAACATAACATTCACTTTCTTATAGTTTCCTAGGTTATAAAACCTTAGATTGTAAATGAAAGAAGTATTAAACGTATCATTTTAACACATGGAATTGTTTTTCAAAGATATCATAAGTGCTTCAATCAATTAATAGACCTTAGATTGTAAAAGAAGTATTAAACATATCAAAATACAATTTCAACACATGAAATGGTTTTCCAAAGGTATCATCATAAGTGTTTGATTGAATCAATCAATATAGACCTTAGATTGTAAAAAACATGTTAAACATATGAAAACACAATTGAAATTGTTTTTCAAAGATATTCATTCATAAAAGTGTTTCAATCAATTAATAGACTAAGATTGTAAAAGAGATGATATTAAACATATCAAAACACAATTTTTAACACATGAAATTGGTTTTCAAAGATATTCATTCACAAGTGTTTTCAATCAATTAATAGCGAAAAGAACAAGTTGCAAACATTTAGTTAAGTAATTGTTTTCAGCAGTTAAGATGCTTTTAAACTATTATTATTATACAGAAGAACATAACATTCACTTTCTTATAGTTTCCTAGGTTATAAAACCTTAGATTGTAAATGAAAGAAGTATTAAACGTATGATTTTAACACATGGAATTGTTTTTCAAAGATATCATAAGTGCTTCAATCAATTAATAGACCTTAGATTGTAAAAGAAGTATTAAACATATCAAAATACAATTTCAACACATGAAATGGTTTTCCAAAGGTATCATCATAAGTGTTTGATTGAATCAATCAATATAGACCTTAGATTGTAAAAAACATGTTAAACATATGAAAACACAATTGAAATTGTTTTTCAAAGATATTCATTCATAAAAGTGTTTCAATCAATTAATAGACTAAGATTGTAAAAGAGATGATATTAAACATATCAAAACACAATTTTAACACATGAAATTGGTTTTCAAAGATATTCATTCACAAGTGTTTTCAATCAATTAATAGCGAAAAGAACAAGTTGCAAACATTTAGTTAAGTAATTGTTTTCAGCAGTTAAGATGCTTTTAAACTATTATTATTATACAGAAGAACATAACATTCACTTTCTTATAGTTTCCTAGGTTATAAAACCTTAGATTGTAAATGAAAGAAGTATTAAACGTATCATTTTAACACATGGAATTGTTTTTCAAAGATATCATAAGTGCTTCAATCAATTAATAGACCTTAGATTGTAAAAGAAGTATTAAACATATCAAAATACAATTTCAACACATGAAATGGTTTTCCAAAGGTATCATCATAAGTGTTTGATTGAATCAATCAATATAGACCTTAGATTGTAAAAAACATGTTAAACATATGAAAACACAATTGAAATTGTTTTTCAAAGATATTCATTCATAAAAGTGTTTCAATCAATTAATAGACTAAGATTGTAAAAGAGATGATATTAAACATATCAAAACACAATTTTTAACACATGAAATTGGTTTTCAAAGATATTCATTCACAAGTGTTTTCAATCAATTAATAGCGAAAAGAACAAGTTGCAAACATTTAGTTAAGTAATTGTTTTCAGCAGTTAAGATGCTTTTAAACTATTATTATTATACAGAAGAACATAACATTCACTTTCTTATAGTTTCCTAGGTTATAAAACCTTAGATTGTAAATGAAAGAAGTATTAAACGTATGATTTTAACACATGGAATTGTTTTTCAAAGATATCATAAGTGCTTCAATCAATTAATAGACCTTAGATTGTAAAAGAAGTATTAAACATATCAAAATACAATTTCAACACATGAAATGGTTTTCCAAAGGTATCATCATAAGTGTTTGATTGAATCAATCAATATAGACCTTAGATTGTAAAAAACATGTTAAACATATGAAAACACAATTGAAATTGTTTTTCAAAGATATTCATTCATAAAAGTGTTTCAATCAATTAATAGACTAAGATTGTAAAAGAGATGATATTAAACATATCAAAACACAATTTTAACACATGAAATTGGTTTTCAAAGATATTCATTCACAAGTGTTTTCAATCAATTAATAGCGAAAAGAACAAGTTGCAAACATTTAGTTAAGTAATTGTTTTCAGCAGTTAAGATGCTTTTAAACTATTATTATTATACAGAAGAACATAACATTCACTTTCTTATAGTTTCCTAGGTTATAAAACCTTAGATTGTAAATGAAAGAAGTATTAAACGTATCATTTTAACACATGGAATTGTTTTTCAAAGATATCATAAGTGCTTCAATCAATTAATAGACCTTAGATTGTAAAAGAAGTATTAAACATATCAAAATACAATTTCAACACATGAAATGGTTTTCCAAAGGTATCATCATAAGTGTTTGATTGAATCAATCAATATAGACCTTAGATTGTAAAAAACATGTTAAACATATGAAAACACAATTGAAATTGTTTTTCAAAGATATTCATTCATAAAAGTGTTTCAATCAATTAATAGACTAAGATTGTAAAAGAGATGATATTAAACATATCAAAACACAATTTTAACACATGAAATTGGTTTTCAAAGATATTCATTCACAAGTGTTTTCAATCAATTAATAGCGAAAAGAACAAGTTGCAAACATTTAGTTAAGTAATTGTTTTCAGCAGTTAAGATGCTTTTAAACTATTATTATTATACAGAAGAACATAACATTCACTTTCTTATAGTTTCCTAGGTTATAAAACCTTAGATTGTAAATGAAAGAAGTATTAAACGTATCATTTTAACACATGGAATTGTTTTTCAAAGATATCATAAGTGCTTCAATCAATTAATAGACCTTAGATTGTAAAAGAAGTATTAAACATATCAAAATACAATTTCAACACATGAAATGGTTTTCCAAAGGTATCATCATAAGTGTTTGATTGAATCAATCAATATAGACCTTAGATTGTAAAAAACATGTTAAACATATGAAAACAGAATTGAAATTGTTTTTCAAAGATATTCATTCATAAAAGTGTTTCAATCAATTAATAGACTAAGATTGTAAAAGAGATGATATTAAACATATCAAAACACAATTTTTAACACATGAAATTGGTTTTCAAAGATATTCATTCACAAGTGTTTTCAATCAATTAATAGCGAAAAGAACAAGTTGCAAACATTTAGTTAAGTAATTGTTTTCAGCAGTTAAGATGCTTTTAAACTATTATTATTATACAGAAGAACATAACATTCACTTTCTTATAGTTTCCTAGGTTATAAAACCTTAGATTGTAAATGAAAGAAGTATTAAACGTATCATTTTAACACATGGAATTGTTTTTCAAAGATATCATAAGTGCTTCAATCAATTAATAGACCTTAGATTGTAAAAGAAGTATTAAACATATCAAAATACAATTTCAACACATGAAATGGTTTTCCAAAGGTATCATCATAAGTGTTTGATTGAATCAATCAATATAGACCTTAGATTGTAAAAAACATGTTAAACATATGAAAACATAATTGAAATTGTTTTTCAAAGATATTCATTCATAAAAGTGTTTCAATCAATTAATAGACTAAGATTGTAAAAGAGATGATATTAAACATATCAAAACACAATTTTAACACATGAAATTGGTTTTCAAAGATATTCATTCACAAGTGTTTTCAATCAATTAATAGCGAAAAGAACAAGTTGCAAACATTTAGTTAAGTAATTGTTTTCAGCAGTTAAGATGCTTTTAAACTATTATTATTATACAGAAGAACATAACATTCACTTTCTTATAGTTTCCTAGGTTATAAAACCTTAGATTGTAAATGAAAGAAGTATTAAACGTATCATTTTAACACATGGAATTGTTTTTCAAAGATATCATAAGTGCTTCAATCAATTAATAGACCTTAGATTGTAAAAGAAGTATTAAACATATCAAAATACAATTTCAACACATGAAATGGTTTTCCAAAGGTATCATCATAAGTGTTTGATTGAATCAATCAATATAGACCTTAGATTGTAAAAAACATGTTAAACATATGAAAACACAATTGAAATTGTTTTTCAAAGATATTCATTCATAAAAGTGTTTCAATCAATTAATAGACTAAGATTGTAAAAGAGATGATATTAAACATATCAAAACACAATTTTAACACATGAAATTGGTTTTCAAAGATATTCATTCACAAGTGTTTTCAATCAATTAATAGCGAAAAGAACAAGTTGCAAACATTTAGTTAAGTAATTGTTTTCAGCAGTTAAGATGCTTTTAAACTATTATTATTATACAGAAGAACATAACATTCACTTTCTTATAGTTTCCTAGGTTATAAAACCTTAGATTGTAAATGAAAGAAGTATTAAACGTATCATTTTAACACATGGAATTGTTTTTCAAAGATATCATAAGTGCTTCAATCAATTAATAGACCTTAGATTGTAAAAGAAGTATTAAACATACCAAAATACAATTTCAACACATGAAATGGTTTTCCAAAGGTATCATCATAAGTGTTTGATTGAATCAATCAATATAGACCTTAGATTGTAAAAAACATGTTAAACATATGAAAACACAATTGAAATTGTTTTTCAAAGATATTCATTCATAAAAGTGTTTCAATCAATTAATAGACTAAGATTGTAAAAGAGATGATATTAAACATATCAAAACACAATTTTAACACATGAAATTGGTTTTCAAAGATATTCATTCACAAGTGTTTTCAATCAATTAATAGCGAAAAGAACAAGTTGCAAACATTTAGTTAAGTAATTGTTTTCAGCAGTTAAGATGCTTTTAAACTATTATTATTATACAGAAGAAGATAACATTCACTTTCTTATAGTTTCCTAGGTTATAAAACCTTAGATTGTAAATGAAAGAAGTATTAAACGTATCATTTTAACACATGGAATTGTTTTTCAAAGATATCATAAGTGCTTCAATCAATTAATAGACCTTAGATTGTAAAAGAAGTATTAAACATATCAAAATACAATTTCAACACATGAAATGGTTTTCCAAAGGTATCATCATAAGTGTTTGATTGAATCAATCAATATAGACCTTAGATTGTAAAAAACATGTTAAACATATGAAAACACAATTGAAATTGTTTTTCAAAGATATTCATTCATAAAAGTGTTTCAATCAATTAATAGACTAAGATTGTAAAAGAGATGATATTAAACATATCAAAACACAATTTTAACACATGAAATTGGTTTTCAAAGATATTCATTCACAAGTGTTTTCAATCAATTAATAGCGAAAAGAACAAGTTGCAAACATTTAGTTAAGTAATTGTTTTCAGCAGTTAAGATGCTTTTAAACTATTATTATTATACAGAAGAAGATAACATTCACTTTCTTATAGTTTCCTAGGTTATAAAACCTTAGATTGTAAATGAAAGAAGTATTAAACGTATCATTTTAACACATGGAATTGTTTTTCAAAGATATCATAAGTGCTTCAATCAATTAATAGACCTTAGATTGTAAAAGAAGTATTAAACATATCAAAATACAATTTCAACACATGAAATGGTTTTCCAAAGGTATCATCATAAGTGTTTGATTGAATCAATCAATATAGACCTTAGATTGTAAAAAACATGTTAAACATATGAAAACACAATTGAAATTGTTTTTCAAAGATATTCATTCATAAAAGTGTTTCAATCAATTAATAGACTAAGATTGTAAAAGAGATGATATTAAACATATCAAAACACAATTTTAACACATGAAATTGGTTTTCAAAGATATTCATTCACAAGTGTTTTCAATCAATTAATAGCGAAAAGAACAAGTTGCAAACATTTAGTTAAGTAATTGTTTTCAGCAGTTAAGATGCTTTTAAACTATTATTATTATACAGAACATAACATTCACTTTCTTATAGTTTCCTAGGTTATAAAACCTTAGATTGTAAATGAAAGAAGTATTAAACGTATCATTTTAACACATGGAATTGTTTTTCAAAGATATCATAAGTGCTTCAATCAATTAAAAGACCTTAGATTGTAAAAGAAGTATTAAACATATCAAAATACAATTTCAACACATGAAATGGTTTTCCAAAGGTATCATCATAAGTGTTTGATTGAATCAATCAATATAGACCTTAGATTGTAAAAAACATGTTAAACATATGAAAACACAATTGAAATTGTTTTTCAAAGATATTCATTCATAAAAGTGTTTCAATCAATTAATAGACTAAGATTGTAAAAGAGATGATATTAAACATATCAAAACACAATTTTAACACATGAAATTGGTTTTCAAAGATATTCATTCACAAGTGTTTTCAATCAATTAATAGCGAAAAGAACAAGTTGCAAACATTTAGTTAAGTAATTGTTTTCAGCAGTTAAGATGCTTTTAAACTATTATTATTATACAGAAGAACATAACATTCACTTTCTTATAGTTTCCTAGGTTATAAAACCTTAGATTGTAAATGAAAGAAGTATTAAACGTATCATTTTAACACATGGAATTGTTTTTCAAAGATATCATAAGTGCTTCAATCAATTAATAGACCTTAGATTGTAAAAGAAGTATTAAACATATCAAAATACAATTTCAACACATGAAATGGTTTTCCAAAGGTATCATCATAAGTGTTTGATTGAATCAATCAATATAGACCTTAGATTGTAAAAAACATGTTAAACATATGAAAACACAATTGAAATTGTTTTTCAAAGATATTCATTCATAAAAGTGTTTCAATCAATTAATAGACTAAGATTGTAAAAGAGATGATATTAAACATATCAAAACACAATTTTAACACATGAAATTGGTTTTCAAAGATATTCATTCACAAGTGTTTTCAATCAATTAATAGCGAAAAGAACAAGTTGCAAACATTTAGTTAAGTAATTGTTTTCAGCAGTTAAGATGCTTTTAAACTATTATTATTATACAGAAGAACATAACATTCACTTTCTTATAGTTTCCTAGGTTATAAAACCTTAGATTGTAAATGAAAGAAGTATTAAACGTATCATTTTAACACATGGAATTGTTTTTCAAAGATATCATAAGTGCTTCAATCAATTAATAGACCTTAGATTGTAAAAGAAGTATTAAACATATCAAAATACAATTTCAACACATGAAATGGTTTTCCAAAGGTATCATCATAAGTGTTTGATTGAATCAATCAATATAGACCTTAGATTGTAAAAAACATGTTAAACATATGAAAACACAATTGAAATTGTTTTTCAAAGATATTCATTCATAAAAGTGTTTCAATCAATTAATAATAGACTAAGATTGTAAAAGAGATGATATTAAACATATCAAAACACAATTTTTAACACATGAAATTGGTTTTCAAAGATATTCATTCACAAGTGTTTTCAATCAATTAATAGCGAAAAGAACAAGTTGCAAACATTTAGTTAAGTAATTGTTTTCAGCAGTTAAGATGCTTTTAAACTATTATTATTATACAGAAGAACATAACATTCACTTTCTTATAGTTTCCTAGGTTATAAAACCTTAGATTGTAAATGAAAGAAGTATTAAACGTATCATTTTAACACATGGAATTGTTTTTCAAAGATATCATAAGTGCTTCAATCAATTAAAAGACCTTAGATTGTAAAAGAAGTATTAAACATATCAAAATACAATTTCAACACATGAAATGGTTTTCCAAAGGTATCATCATAAGTGTTTGATTGAATCAATCAATATAGACCTTAGATTGTAAAAAACATGTTAAACATATGAAAACACAATTGAAATTGTTTTTCAAAGATATTCATTCATAAAAGTGTTTCAATCAATTAATAGACTAAGATTGTAAAAGAGATGATATTAAACATATCAAAACACAATTTTAACACATGAAATTGGTTTTCAAAGATATTCATTCACAAGTGTTTTCAATCAATTAATAGCGAAAAGAACAAGTTGCAAACATTTAGTTAAGTAATTGTTTTCAGCAGTTAAGATGCTTTTAAACTATTATTATTATACAGAAGAAGATAACATTCACTTTCTTATAGTTTCCTAGGTTATAAAACCTTAGATTGTAAATGAAAGAAGTATTAAACGTATCATTTTAACACATGGAATTGTTTTTCAAAGATATCATAAGTGCTTCAATCAATTAATAGACCTTAGATTGTAAAAGAAGTATTAAACATATCAAAATACAATTTCAACACATGAAATGGTTTTCCAAAGGTATCATCATAAGTGTTTGATTGAATCAATCAATATAGACCTTAGATTGTAAAAAACATGTTAAACATATGAAAACACAATTGAAATTGTTTTTCAAAGATATTCATTCATAAAAGTGTTTCAATCAATTAATAGACTAAGATTGTAAAAGAGATGATATTAAACATATCAAAACACAATTTTAACACATGAAATTGGTTTTCAAAGATATTCATTCACAAGTGTTTTCAATCAATTAATAGCGAAAAGAACAAGTTGCAAACATTTAGTTAAGTAATTGTTTTCAGCAGTTAAGATGCTTTTAAACTATTATTATTATACAGAAGAACATAACATTCACTTTCTTATAGTTTCCTAGGTTATAAAACCTTAGATTGTAAATGAAAGAAGTATTAAACGTATCATTTTAACACATGGAATTGTTTTTCAAAGATATCATAAGTGCTTCAATCAATTAATAGACCTTAGATTGTAAAAGAAGTATTAAACATATCAAAATACAATTTCAACACATGAAATGGTTTTCCAAAGGTATCATCATAAGTGTTTGATTGAATCAATCAATATAGACCTTAGATTGTAAAAAACATGTTAAACATATGAAAACACAATTGAAATTGTTTTTCAAAGATATTCATTCATAAAAGTGTTTCAATCAATTAATAATAGACTAAGATTGTAAAAGAGATGATATTAAACATATCAAAACACAATTTTTAACACATGAAATTGGTTTTCAAAGATATTCATTCACAAGTGTTTTCAATCAATTAATAGCGAAAAGAACAAGTTGCAAACATTTAGTTAAGTAATTGTTTTCAGCAGTTAAGATGCTTTTAAACTATTATTATTATACAGAAGAACATAACATTCACTTTCTTATAGTTTCCTAGGTTATAAAACCTTAGATTGTAAATGAAAGAAGTATTAAACGTATCATTTTAACACATGGAATTGTTTTTCAAAGATATCATAAGTGCTTCAATCAATTAATAGACCTTAGATTGTAAAAGAAGTATTAAACATATCAAAATACAATTTCAACACATGAAATGGTTTTCCAAAGGTATCATCATAAGTGTTTGATTGAATCAATCAATATAGACCTTAGATTGTAAAAAACATGTTAAACATATGAAAACACAATTGAAATTGTTTTTCAAAGATATTCATTCATAAAAGTGTTTCAATCAATTAATAGACTAAGATTGTAAAAGAGATGATATTAAACATATCAAAACACAATTTTAACACATGAAATTGGTTTTCAAAGATATTCATTCACAAGTGTTTTCAATCAATTAATAGCGAAAAGAACAAGTTGCAAACATTTAGTTAAGTAATTGTTTTCAGCAGTTAAGATGCTTTTAAACTATTATTATTATACAGAAGAAGATAACATTCACTTTCTTATAGTTTCCTAGGTTATAAAACCTTAGATTGTAAATGAAAGAAGTATTAAACGTATCATTTTAACACATGGAATTGTTTTTCAAAGATATCATAAGTGCTTCAATCAATTAATAGACCTTAGATTGTAAAAGAAGTATTAAACATATCAAAATACAATTTCAACACATGAAATGGTTTTCCAAAGGTATCATCATAAGTGTTTGATTGAATCAATCAATATAGACCTTAGATTGTAAAAAACATGTTAAACATATGAAAACACAATTGAAATTGTTTTTCAAAGATATTCATTCATAAAAGTGTTTCAATCAATTAATAGACTAAGATTGTAAAAGAGATGATATTAAACATATCAAAACACAATTTTAACACATGAAATTGGTTTTCAAAGATATTCATTCACAAGTGTTTTCAATCAATTAATAGCGAAAAGAACAAGTTGCAAACATTTAGTTAAGTAATTGTTTTCAGCAGTTAAGATGCTTTTAAACTATTATTATTATACAGAAGAAGATAACATTCACTTTCTTATAGTTTCCTAGGTTATAAAACCTTAGATTGTAAATGAAAGAAGTATTAAACGTATCATTTTAACACATGGAATTGTTTTTCAAAGATATCATAAGTGCTTCAATCAATTAATAGACCTTAGATTGTAAAAGAAGTATTAAACATATCAAAATACAATTTCAACACATGAAATGGTTTTCCAAAGGTATCATCATAAGTGTTTGATTGAATCAATCAATATAGACCTTAGATTGTAAAAAACATGTTAAACATATGAAAACACAATTGAAATTGTTTTTCAAAGATATTCATTCATAAAAGTGTTTCAATCAATTAATAGACTAAGATTGTAAAAGAGATGATATTAAACATATCAAAACACAATTTTAACACATGAAATTGGTTTTCAAAGATATTCATTCACAAGTGTTTTCAATCAATTAATAGCGAAAAGAACAAGTTGCAAACATTTAGTTAAGTAATTGTTTTCAGCAGTTAAGATGCTTTTAAACTATTATTATTATACAGAAGAAGATAACATTCACTTTCTTATAGTTTCCTAGGTTATAAAACCTTAGATTGTAAATGAAAGAAGTATTAAACGTATCATTTTAACACATGGAATTGTTTTTCAAAGATATCATAAGTGCTTCAATCAATTAATAGACCTTAGATTGTAAAAGAAGTATTAAACATATCAAAATACAATTTCAACACATGAAATGGTTTTCCAAAGGTATCATCATAAGTGTTTGATTGAATCAATCAATATAGACCTTAGATTGTAAAAAACATGTTAAACATATGAAAACACAATTGAAATTGTTTTTCAAAGATATTCATTCATAAAAGTGTTTCAATCAATTAATAGACTAAGATTGTAAAAGAGATGATATTAAACATATCAAAACACAATTTTAACACATGAAATTGGTTTTCAAAGATATTCATTCACAAGTGTTTTCAATCAATTAATAGCGAAAAGAACAAGTTGCAAACATTTAGTTAAGTAATTGTTTTCAGCAGTTAAGATGCTTTTAAACTATTATTATTATACAGAAGAACATAACATTCACTTTCTTATAGTTTCCTAGGTTATAAAACCTTAGATTGTAAATGAAAGAAGTATTAAACGTATCATTTTAACACATGGAATTGTTTTTCAAAGATATCATAAGTGCTTCAATCAATTAAAAGACCTTAGATTGTAAAAGAAGTATTAAACATATCAAAATACAATTTCAACACATGAAATGGTTTTCCAAAGGTATCATCATAAGTGTTTGATTGAATCAATCAATATAGACCTTAGATTGTAAAAAACATGTTAAACATATGAAAACACAATTGAAATTGTTTTTCAAAGATATTCATTCATAAAAGTGTTTCAATCAATTAATAGACTAAGATTGTAAAAGAGATGATATTAAACATATCAAAACACAATTTTAACACATGAAATTGGTTTTCAAAGATATTCATTCACAAGTGTTTTCAATCAATTAATAGCGAAAAGAACAAGTTGCAAACATTTAGTTAAGTAATTGTTTTCAGCAGTTAAGATGCTTTTAAACTATTATTATTATACAGAAGAAGATAACATTCACTTTCTTATAGTTTCCTAGGTTATAAAACCTTAGATTGTAAATGAAAGAAGTATTAAACGTATCATTTTAACACATGGAATTGTTTTTCAAAGATATCATAAGTGCTTCAATCAATTAATAGACCTTAGATTGTAAAAGAAGTATTAAACATATCAAAATACAATTTCAACACATGAAATGGTTTTCCAAAGGTATCATCATAAGTGTTTGATTGAATCAATCAATATAGACCTTAGATTGTAAAAAACATGTTAAACATATGAAAACACAATTGAAATTGTTTTTCAAAGATATTCATTCATAAAAGTGTTTCAATCAATTAATAGACTAAGATTGTAAAAGAGATGATATTAAACATATCAAAACACAATTTTAACACATGAAATTGGTTTTCAAAGATATTCATTCACAAGTGTTTTCAATCAATTAATAGCGAAAAGAACAAGTTGCAAACATTTAGTTAAGTAATTGTTTTCAGCAGTTAAGATGCTTTTAAACTATTATTATTATACAGAAGAAGATAACATTCACTTTCTTATAGTTTCCTAGGTTATAAAACCTTAGATTGTAAATGAAAGAAGTATTAAACGTATCATTTTAACACATGGAATTGTTTTTCAAAGATATCATAAGTGCTTCAATCAATTAATAGACCTTAGATTGTAAAAGAAGTATTAAACATATCAAAATACAATTTCAACACATGAAATGGTTTTCCAAAGGTATCATCATAAGTGTTTGATTGAATCAATCAATATAGACCTTAGATTGTAAAAAACATGTTAAACATATGAAAACACAATTGAAATTGTTTTTCAAAGATATTCATTCATAAAAGTGTTTCAATCAATTAATAGACTAAGATTGTAAAAGAGATGATATTAAACATATCAAAACACAATTTTAACACATGAAATTGGTTTTCAAAGATATTCATTCACAAGTGTTTTCAATCAATTAATAGCGAAAAGAACAAGTTGCAAACATTTAGTTAAGTAATTGTTTTCAGCAGTTAAGATGCTTTTAAACTATTATTATTATACAGAAGAACATAACATTCACTTTCTTATAGTTTCCTAGGTTATAAAACCTTAGATTGTAAATGAAAGAAGTATTAAACGTATCATTTTAACACATGGAATTGTTTTTCAAAGATATCATAAGTGCTTCAATCAATTAAAAGACCTTAGATTGTAAAAGAAGTATTAAACATATCAAAATACAATTTCAACACATGAAATGGTTTTCCAAAGGTATCATCATAAGTGTTTGATTGAATCAATCAATATAGACCTTAGATTGTAAAAAACATGTTAAACATATGAAAACACAATTGAAATTGTTTTTCAAAGATATTCATTCATAAAAGTGTTTCAATCAATTAATAGACTAAGATTGTAAAAGAGATGATATTAAACATATCAAAACACAATTTTAACACATGAAATTGGTTTTCAAAGATATTCATTCACAAGTGTTTTCAATCAATTAATAGCGAAAAGAACAAGTTGCAAACATTTAGTTAAGTAATTGTTTTCAGCAGTTAAGATGCTTTTAAACTATTATTATTATACAGAAGAACATAACATTCACTTTCTTATAGTTTCCTAGGTTATAAAACCTTAGATTGTAAATGAAAGAAGTATTAAACGTATCATTTTAACACATGGAATTGTTTTTCAAAGATATCATAAGTGCTTCAATCAATTAATAGACCTTAGATTGTAAAAGAAGTATTAAACATATCAAAATACAATTTCAACACATGAAATGGTTTTCCAAAGGTATCATCATAAGTGTTTGATTGAATCAATCAATATAGACCTTAGATTGTAAAAAACATGTTAAACATATGAAAACACAATTGAAATTGTTTTTCAAAGATATTCATTCATAAAAGTGTTTCAATCAATTAATAGACTAAGATTGTAAAAGAGATGATATTAAACATATCAAAACACAATTTTAACACATGAAATTGGTTTTCAAAGATATTCATTCACAAGTGTTTTCAATCAATTAATAGCGAAAAGAACAAGTTGCAAACATTTAGTTAAGTAATTGTTTTCAGCAGTTAAGATGCTTTTAAACTATTATTATTATACAGAACATAACATTCACTTTCTTATAGTTTCCTAGGTTATAAAACCTTAGATTGTAAATGAAAGAAGTATTAAACGTATCATTTTAACACATGAAATTGTTTTTCAAAGATATCATAAGTGCTTCAATCAATTAAAAGACCTTAGATTGTAAAAGAAGTATTAAACATATCAAAATACAATTTCAACACATGAAATGGTTTTCCAAAGGTATCATCATAAGTGTTTGATTGAATCAATCAATATAGACCTTAGATTGTAAAAAACATGTTAAACATATGAAAACACAATTGAAATTGTTTTTCAAAGATATTCATTCATAAAAGTGTTTCAATCAATTAATAGACTAAGATTGTAAAAGAGATGATATTAAACATATCAAAACACAATTTTAACACATGAAATTGGTTTTCAAAGATATTCATTCACAAGTGTTTTCAATCAATTAATAGCGAAAAGAACAAGTTGCAAACATTTAGTTAAGTAATTGTTTTCAACAGTTAAGATGCTTTTAAACTATTATTATTATACAGAAGAAGATAACATTCACTTTCTTATAGTTTCCTAGGTTATAAAACCTTAGATTGTAAATGAAAGAAGTATTAAACGTATCATTTTAACACATGGAATTGTTTTTCAAAGATATCATAAGTGCTTCAATCAATTAATAGACCTTAGATTGTAAAAGAAGTATTAAACATATCAAAATACAATTTCAACACATGAAATGGTTTTCCAAAGGTATCATCATAAGTGTTTGATTGAATCAATCAATATAGACCTTAGATTGTAAAAAACATGTTAAACATATGAAAACACAATTGAAATTGTTTTTCAAAGATATTCATTCATAAAAGTGTTTCAATCAATTAATAGACTAAGATTGTAAAAGAGATGATATTAAACATATCAAAACACAATTTTAACACATGAAATTGGTTTTCAAAGATATTCATTCACAAGTGTTTTCAATCAATTAATAGCGAAAAGAACAAGTTGCAAACATTTAGTTAAGTAATTGTTTTCAGCAGTTAAGATGCTTTTAAACTATTATTATTATACAGAAGAACATAACATTCACTTTCTTATAGTTTCCTAGGTTATAAAACCTTAGATTGTAAATGAAAGAAGTATTAAACGTATCATTTTAACACATGGAATTGTTTTTCAAAGATATCATAAGTGCTTCAATCAATTAATAGACCTTAGATTGTAAAAGAAGTATTAAACATATCAAAATACAATTTCAACACATGAAATGGTTTTCCAAAGGTATCATCATAAGTGTTTGATTGAATCAATCAATATAGACCTTAGATTGTAAAAAACATGTTAAACATATGAAAACACAATTGAAATTGTTTTTCAAAGATATTCATTCATAAAAGTGTTTCAATCAATTAATAATAGACTAAGATTGTAAAAGAGATGATATTAAACATATCAAAACACAATTTTTAACACATGAAATTGGTTTTCAAAGATATTCATTCACAAGTGTTTTCAATCAATTAATAGCGAAAAGAACAAGTTGCAAACATTTAGTTAAGTAATTGTTTTCAGCAGTTAAGATGCTTTTAAACTATTATTATTATACAGAAGAACATAACATTCACTTTCTTATAGTTTCCTAGGTTATAAAACCTTAGATTGTAAATGAAAGAAGTATTAAACGTATCATTTTAACACATGGAATTGTTTTTCAAAGATATCATAAGTGCTTCAATCAATTAAAAGACCTTAGATTGTAAAAGAAGTATTAAACATATCAAAATACAATTTCAACACATGAAATGGTTTTCCAAAGGTATCATCATAAGTGTTTGATTGAATCAATCAATATAGACCTTAGATTGTAAAAAACATGTTAAACATATGAAAACACAATTGAAATTGTTTTTCAAAGATATTCATTCATAAAAGTGTTTCAATCAATTAATAGACTAAGATTGTAAAAGAGATGATATTAAACATATCAAAACACAATTTTAACACATGAAATTGGTTTTCAAAGATATTCATTCACAAGTGTTTTCAATCAATTAATAGCGAAAAGAACAAGTTGCAAACATTTAGTTAAGTAATTGTTTTCAGCAGTTAAGATGCTTTTAAACTATTATTATTATACAGAAGAAGATAACATTCACTTTCTTATAGTTTCCTAGGTTATAAAACCTTAGATTGTAAATGAAAGAAGTATTAAACGTATCATTTTAACACATGGAATTGTTTTTCAAAGATATCATAAGTGCTTCAATCAATTAATAGACCTTAGATTGTAAAAGAAGTATTAAACATATCAAAATACAATTTCAACACATGAAATGGTTTTCCAAAGGTATCATCATAAGTGTTTGATTGAATCAATCAATATAGACCTTAGATTGTAAAAAACATGTTAAACATATGAAAACACAATTGAAATTGTTTTTCAAAGATATTCATTCATAAAAGTGTTTCAATCAATTAATAGACTAAGATTGTAAAAGAGATGATATTAAACATATCAAAACACAATTTTAACACATGAAATTGGTTTTCAAAGATATTCATTCACAAGTGTTTTCAATCAATTAATAGCGAAAAGAACAAGTTGCAAACATTTAGTTAAGTAATTGTTTTCAGCAGTTAAGATGCTTTTAAACTATTATTATTATACAGAAGAACATAACATTCACTTTCTTATAGTTTCCTAGGTTATAAAACCTTAGATTGTAAATGAAAGAAGTATTAAACGTATCATTTTAACACATGGAATTGTTTTTCAAAGATATCATAAGTGCTTCAATCAATTAAAAGACCTTAGATTGTAAAAGAAGTATTAAACATATCAAAATACAATTTCAACACATGAAATGGTTTTCCAAAGGTATCATCATAAGTGTTTGATTGAATCAATCAATATAGACCTTAGATTGTAAAAAACATGTTAAACATATGAAAACACAATTGAAATTGTTTTTCAAAGATATTCATTCATAAAAGTGTTTCAATCAATTAATAGACTAAGATTGTAAAAGAGATGATATTAAACATATCAAAACACAATTTTAACACATGAAATTGGTTTTCAAAGATATTCATTCACAAGTGTTTTCAATCAATTAATAGCGAAAAGAACAAGTTGCAAACATTTAGTTAAGTAATTGTTTTCAGCAGTTAAGATGCTTTTAAACTATTATTATTATACAGAAGAACATAACATTCACTTTCTTATAGTTTCCTAGGTTATAAAACCTTAGATTGTAAATGAAAGAAGTATTAAACGTATCATTTTAACACATGGAATTGTTTTTCAAAGATATCATAAGTGCTTCAATCAATTAAAAGACCTTAGATTGTAAAAGAAGTATTAAACATATCAAAATACAATTTCAACACATGAAATGGTTTTCCAAAGGTATCATCATAAGTGTTTGATTGAATCAATCAATATAGACCTTAGATTGTAAAAAACATGTTAAACATATGAAAACACAATTGAAATTGTTTTTCAAAGATATTCATTCATAAAAGTGTTTCAATCAATTAATAGACTAAGATTGTAAAAGAGATGATATTAAACATATCAAAACACAATTTTAACACATGAAATTGGTTTTCAAAGATATTCATTCACAAGTGTTTTGAATCAATTAATAGCGAAAAGAACAAGTTGCAAACATTTAGTTAAGTAATTGTTTTCAGCAGTTAAGATGCTTTTAAACTATTATTATTATACAGAAGAACATAACATTCACTTTCTTATAGTTTCCTAGGTTATAAAACCTTAGATTGTAAATGAAAGAAGTATTAAACGTATCATTTTAACACATGGAATTGTTTTTCAAAGATATCATAAGTGCTTCAATCAATTAAAAGACCTTAGATTGTAAAAGAAGTATTAAACATATCAAAATACAATTTCAACACATGAAATGGTTTTCCAAAGGTATCATCATAAGTGTTTGATTGAATCAATCAATATAGACCTTAGATTGTAAAAAACATGTTAAACATATGAAAACACAATTGAAATTGTTTTTCAAAGATATTCATTCATAAAAGTGTTTCAATCAATTAATAGACTAAGATTGTAAAAGAGATGATATTAAACATATCAAAACACAATTTTAACACATGAAATTGGTTTTCAAAGATATTCATTCACAAGTGTTTTGAATCAATTAATAGCGAAAAGAACAAGTTGCAAACATTTAGTTAAGTAATTGTTTTCAGCAGTTAAGATGCTTTTAAACTATTATTATTATACAGAAGAACATAACATTCACTTTCTTATAGTTTCCTAGGTTATAAAACCTTAGATTGTAAATGAAAGAAGTATTAAACGTATCATTTTAACACATGGAGTTGTTTTTCAAAGATATCATAAGTGCTTCAATCAATTAAAAGACCTTAGATTGTAAAAGAAGTATTAAACATATCAAAATACAATTTCAACACATGAAATGGTTTTCCAAAGGTATCATCATAAGTGTTTGATTGAATCAATCAATATAGACCTTAGATTGTAAAAAACATGTTAAACATATGAAAACACAATTGAAATTGTTTTTCAAAGATATTCATTCATAAAAGTGTTTCAATCAATTAATAGACTAAGATTGTAAAAGATATGATATTATACATATCAAAACACAATTTTAACACATGAAATTGGTTTTCAAAGATATTCATTCACAAGTGTTTTGAATCAATTAATAGCGAAAAGAACAAGTTGCAAACATTTAGTTAAGTAATTGTTTTCAGCAGTTAAGATGCTTTTAAACTATTATTATTATACAGAAGAACATAACATTCACTTTCTTATAGTTTCCTAGGTTATAAAACCTTAGATTGTAAATGAAAGAAGTATTAAACGTATCATTTTAACACATGGAATTGTTTTTCAAAGATATCATAAGTGCTTCAATCAATTAATAGACCTTAGATTGTAAAAGAAGTATTAAACATATCAAAATACAATTTCAACACATGAAATGGTTTTCCAAAGGTATCATCATAAGTGTTTGATTGAATCAATCAATATAGACCTTAGATTGTAAAAAACATGTTAAACATATGAAAACACAATTGAAATTGTTTTTCAAAGATATTCATTCATAAAAGTGTTTCAATCAATTAATAGACTAAGATTGTAAAAGAGATGATATTAAACATATCAAAACACAATTTTAACACATGAAATTGGTTTTCAAAGATATTCATTCACAAGTGTTTTCAATCAATTAATAGCGAAAAGAACAAGTTGCAAACATTTAGTTAAGTAATTGTTTTCAGCAGTTAAGATGCTTTTAAACTATTATTATTATACAGAACATAACATTCACTTTCTTATAGTTTCCTAGGTTATAAAACCTTAGATTGTAAATGAAAGAAGTATTAAACGTATCATTTTAACACATGGAATTGTTTTTCAAAGATATCATAAGTGCTTCAATCAATTAATAGACCTTAGATTGTAAAAGAAGTATTAAACATATCAAAATACAATTTCAACACATGAAATGGTTTTCCAAAGGTATCATCATAAGTGTTTGATTGAATCAATCAATATAGACCTTAGATTGTAAAAAACATGTTAAACATATGAAAACACAATTGAAATTGTTTTTCAAAGATATTCATTCATAAAAGTGTTTCAATCAATTAATAGACTAAGATTGTAAAAGAGATGATATTAAACATATCAAAACACAATTTTAACACATGAAATTGGTTTTCAAAGATATTCATTCACAAGTGTTTTCAATCAATTAATAGCGAAAAGAACAAGTTGCAAACATTTAGTTAAGTAATTGTTTTCAGCAGTTAAGATGCTTTTAAACTATTATTATTATACAGAAGAACATAACATTCACTTTCTTATAGTTTCCTAGGTTATAAAACCTTAGATTGTAAATGAAAGAAGTATTAAACGTATCATTTTAACACATGGAATTGTTTTTCAAAGATATCATAAGTGCTTCAATCAATTAATAGACCTTAGATTGTAAAAGAAGTATTAAACATATCAAAATACAATTTCAACACATGAAATGGTTTTCCAAAGGTATCATCATAAGTGTTTGATTGAATCAATCAATATAGACCTTAGATTGTAAAAAACATGTTAAACATATGAAAACACAATTGAAATTGTTTTTCAAAGATATTCATTCATAAAAGTGTTTCAATCAATTAATAGACTAAGATTGTAAAAGAGATGATATTAAACATATCAAAACACAATTTTAACACATGAAATTGGTTTTCAAAGATATTCATTCACAAGTGTTTTCAATCAATTAATAGCGAAAAGAACAAGTTGCAAACATTTAGTTAAGTAATTGTTTTCAGCAGTTAAGATGCTTTTAAACTATTATTATTATACAGAACATAACATTCACTTTCTTATAGTTTCCTAGGTTATAAAACCTTAGATTGTAAATGAAAGAAGTATTAAACGTATCATTTTAACACATGGAATTGTTTTTCAAAGATATCATAAGTGCTTCAATCAATTAAAAGACCTTAGATTGTAAAAGAAGTATTAAACATATCAAAATACAATTTCAACACATGAAATGGTTTTCCAAAGGTATCATCATAAGTGTTTGATTGAATCAATCAATATAGACCTTAGATTGTAAAAAACATGTTAAACATATGAAAACACAATTGAAATTGTTTTTCAAAGATATTCATTCATAAAAGTGTTTCAATCAATTAATAGACTAAGATTGTAAAAGAGATGATATTAAACATATCAAAACACAATTTTAACACATGAAATTGGTTTTCAAAGATATTCATTCACAAGTGTTTTCAATCAATTAATAGCGAAAAGAACAAGTTGCAAACATTTAGTTAAGTAATTGTTTTCAGCAGTTAAGATGCTTTTAAACTATTATTATTATACAGAAGAACATAACATTCACTTTCTTATAGTTTCCTAGGTTATAAAACCTTAGATTGTAAATGAAAGAAGTATTAAACGTATCATTTTAACACATGGAATTGTTTTTCAAAGATATCATAAGTGCTTCAATCAATTAATAGACCTTAGATTGTAAAAGAAGTATTAAACATATCAAAATACAATTTCAACACATGAAATGGTTTTCCAAAGGTATCATCATAAGTGTTTGATTGAATCAATCAATATAGACCTTAGATTGTAAAAAACATGTTAAACATATGAAAACACAATTGAAATTGTTTTTCAAAGATATTCATTCATAAAAGTGTTTCAATCAATTAATAGACTAAGATTGTAAAAGAGATGATATTAAACATATCAAAACACAATTTTAACACATGAAATTGGTTTTCAAAGATATTCATTCACAAGTGTTTTCAATCAATTAATAGCGAAAAGAACAAGTTGCAAACAGTTAGTTAAGTAATTGTTTTCAGCAGTTAAGATGCTTTTAAACTATTATTATTATACAGAACATAACATTCACTTTCTTATAGTTTCCTAGGTTATAAAACCTTAGATTGTAAATGAAAGAAGTATTAAACGTATCATTTTAACACATGGAATTGTTTTTCAAAGATATCATAAGTGCTTCATTTAATTAATAGACCTTAGATTGTAAAAGAAGTATTAAACATATCAAAATACAATTTGAACACATGAAATGGTTTTTCAAAGGTATCATCATAAGTGTTTGATTGAATCAATCAATATAGACCTTAGATTGTAAAAAATATGTTAAACATATGAAAACACAATTGAAATTGTTTTTCAAAGATATTCATTCATAAAAGTGTTTCAATCAATTAATAGACTAAGATTGTAAAAGAGATGATATTAAACATATCAAAACACAATTTTAACACATGAAATTGGTTTTCAAAGATATTCATTCACAAGTGTTTTCAATCAATTAATAGCGAAAAGAACAAGTTGCAAACATTTAGTTAAGTAATTGTTTTCAGCAGTTAAGATGCTTTTAAACTATTATTATTATACAGAACATAACATTCACTTTCTTATAGTTTCCTAGGTTATAAAACCTTAGATTGTAAATGAAAGAAGTATTAAACGTATCATTTTAACACATGGAATTGTTTTTCAAAGATATCATAAGTGCTTCAATCAATTAATAGACCTTAGATTGTAAAAGAAGTATTAAACATATCAAAATACAATTTCAACACATGAAATGGTTTTTCAAAGGTATCATCATAAGTGTTTGATTGAATCAATCAAGATAGACCTTAGATTGTAAAAAACATGTTAAACATATGAAAACACAATTGAAATTGTTTTTCAAAGATATTCATTCATAAAAGTGTTTCAATCAATTAATAGACTAAGATTGTAAAAGAGATGATATTAAACATATCAAAACACAATTTTAACACATGAAATTGGTTTTCAAAGATATTCATTCACAAGTGTTTTCAATCAATTAATAGCGAAAAGAACAAGTTGCAAACATTTAGTTAAGTAATTGTTTTCAGCAGTTAAGATGCTTTTAAACTATTATTATTATACAGAACATAACATTCACTTTCTTATAGTTTCCTAGGTTATAAAACCTTAGATTGTAAATGAAAGAAGTATTAAACGTATCATTTTAACACATGGAATTGTTTTTCAAAGATATCATAAGTGCTTCAATCAATTAATAGACCTTAGATTGTAAAAGAAGTATTAAACATATCAAAATACAATTTCAACACATGAAATGGTTTTTCAAAGGTATCATCATAAGTGTTTGATTGAATCAATCAATATAGACCTTAGATTGTAAAAAACATGTTAAACATATGAAAACACAATTGAAATTGTTTTTCAAAGATATTCATTCATAAAAGTGTTTCAATCAATTAATAGACTAAGATTGTAAAAGAGATGATATTAAACATATCAAAACACAATTTTAACACATGAAATTGGTTTTCAAAGATATTCATTCACAAGTGTTTTCAATCAATTAATAGCGAAAAGAACAAGTTGCAAACATTTAGTTAAGTAATTGTTTTCAGCAGTTAAGATGCTTTTAAACTATTATTATTATACAGAACATAACATTCACTTTCTTATAGTTTCCTAGGTTATAAAACCTTAGATTTTAAATGAAAGAAGTATTAAACGTATCATTTTAACACATGGAATTGTTTTTCAAAGATATCATAAGTGCTTCATTTAATTAATAGACCTTAGATTGTAAAAGAAGTATTAAACATATCAAAATACAATTTGAATACATGAAATGGTTTTTCAAAGGTATCATCATAAGTGTTTGATTGAATCAATCAATATAGACCTTAGATTGTAAAAAATATGTTAAACATATGAAAACACAATTGAAATTGTTTTTCAAAGATATTCATTCATAAAAGTGTTTCAATCAATTAATAGACTAAGATTGTAAAAGAGAAATTAAACATATCAAAACACAATTTTAACACATGAAATTGGTTTTCAAAGATATTCATTCACAAGTGTTTTCAATCAATTAATAGCGAAAAGAACAAGTTGCAAACATTTAGTAAAGTAATTGTTTTCAGCAGTTAAGATGCTTTTAAACTATTATTATTATACAGAACATAGCATTCACTTTCTTATAGTTTCCTAGGTTATAAAACCTTAGATTGTAAATGAAAGAAGTATTAAACGTATCGTTTTAAGACATGAAATTGTTTTTCAAAGATATCATAAGTGCTTCAATCAATTAATAGACCTTAGATTGTAAAAGAAGTATTAAACATATCAAAATACAATTTGAACACATGAAATGGTTTTTCAAAGGTATCATCATAAGTGTTTGAATCAATGAATAGACCTTAGATTGTAAAAAATATGTTAAACATATGAAAACACAATTTCAACGCATGAAATTGTTTTTCAAAGATATTCATTCATAAGTGTTTCAATCAATTAATAGACTAAGATTGTAAAAGAGATATTAAACATATCAAAACACAATTTTAACACATGAAATTGGTTTTCAAAGATATTCATTCATATGTGTTTTCAATCAATTAATAGCGAAAAGAACAAGTTGCAAACATTTAGTAAAGTAATTGTTTTCAGCAGTTAAGATGCTTTTAAACTATTATTATTATACAGAACATAGCATTCACTTTCTTATAGTTTCCTAGGTTATAAAACCTTAGATTGTAAATGAAAGAAGTATTAAACGTATCATTTTAACACATGGAATTGTTTTTCAAAGATATCATAAGTGCTTCAATCAATTAATAGACCTTAGATTGTAAAAGAAGTATTAAACATATCAAAATACAATTTGAACACATGAAATGGTTTTTCAAAGGTATCATCATAAGTGTTTGAATCAATGAATAGACCTTAGATTGTAAAAAATATGTTAAACATATGAAAACACAATTTCAACGCATGAAATTGTTTTTCAAAGATATTCATTCATAAGTGTTTCAATCAATTAATAGACTAAGATTGTAAAAGAGATATTAAACATATCAAAACACAATTTTAACACATGAAATTGGTTTTCAAAGATATTCATTCATAAGTGTTTTCAATCAATTAATAGCGAAAAGAACAAGTTGCAAACATTTAGTAAAGTAATTGTTTTCAGCAGTTAAGATGCTTTTAAACTATTATTATTATACAGAACATAGCATTCACTTTCTTATAGTTTCCTAGGTTATAAAACCTTAGATTGTAAATGAAAGAAGTATTAAACGTATCATTTTAACACAAGGAATTGTTTTTCAAAGATATCATAAGTGCTTCAATCAATTAATAGACCTTAGATTGTAAAAGAAGTATTAAACATATCAAAATACAATTTGAACACATGAAATGGTTTTTCAAAGGTATCATCATAAGTGTTTGATTGAATCAATCAATATAGACCTTAGATTGTAAAAAACATGTCAAACATATGAAAACACAATTGAAATTGTTTTTCAAAGATATTCATTCATAAAAGTAAAAGAAGTATTAAACATATCAAAATACAATTTGAACACATGAAATGGTTTTTCAAAGGTATCATCATAAGTGTTTGATTGAATCAATCAATATAGACCTTAGATTGTAAAAAACATGTCAAACATATGAAAACACAATTGAAATTGTTTTTCAAAGATATTCATTCATAAAAGTGTTTCAATCAATTAATAGACTAAGATTGTAAAAGAGATGATATTAAACATATCAAAACACAATTTTAACACATGAAATTGGTTTTCAAAGATATTCATTCACAAGTGTTTTCAATCAATTAATAGCGAAAAGAACAAGTTGCAAACATTTAGTTAAGTAATTGTTTTCAGCAGTTAAGATGCTTTTAAACTATTATTATTATACAGAACATAACATTCACTTTCTTATAGTTTCCTAGGTTATAAAACCTTAGATTGTAAATGAAAGAAGTATTAAACGTATCGTTTTAACACATGAAATCGTTTTTCAAAGATATCATAAGTGCTTCAATCAATTAATAGACCTTAGATTGTAAAAGAAGTATTAAACATATCAAAATACAATTTGAACACATGAAATGGTTTTTCAATGGTATCATCATAATAAGTGTTTGAATCAATCAATAGACCTTAGATTGTAAAAAATATGTTAAACATATGAAAACACAATTTCAACGCATGAAATTGTTTTTCAAAGATATTCATTCATAAGTGTTTCAATCAATTAATAGACTAAGATTGTAAAAGAGAAATTAAACATATCAAAACACAATTTTAACACATGAAATTGGTTTTCAAAGATATTCATTCACAAGTGTTTTCAATCAATTAATAGCGAAAAGAACAAGTTGCAAACATTTAGTTAAGTAATTGTTTTCAGCAGTTAAGATGCTTTTAAACTATTATTATTATACAGAACATAACATTCACTTTCTTATAGTTTCCTAGGTTATAAAACCTTAGATTGTAAATGAAAGAAGTATTAAACGTATCATTTTAACACATGGAATTGTTTTTCAAAGATATCATAAGTGCTTCAATCAATTAATAGACCTTAGATTGTAAAAGAAGTATTAAACATATCAAAATACAATTTCAACACATGAAATGGTTTTTCAAAGGTATCATCATAAGTGTTTGATTGAATCAATCAATATAGACCTTAGATTGTAAAAAACATGTTAAACATATGAAAACACAATTGAAATTGTTTTTCAAAGATATTCATTCATAAAAGTGTTTCAATCAATTAATAGACTAAGATTGTAAAAGAGATGATATTAAACATATCAAAACACAATTTTAACACATGAAATTGGTTTTCAAAGATATTCATTCACAAGTGTTTTCAATCAATTAATAGCGAAAAGAACAAGTTGCAAACATTTAGTTAAGTAATTGTTTTCAGCAGTTAAGATGCTTTTAAACTATTATTATTATACAGAACATAACATTCACTTTCTTATAGTTTCCTAGGTTATAAAACCTTAGATTGTAAATGAAAGAAGTATTAAACGTATCATTTTAACACATGGAATTGTTTTTCAAAGATATCATAAGTGCTTCAATCAATTAATAGACCTTAGATTGTAAAAGAAGTATTAAACATATCAAAATACAATTGGAACACATGAAATGGTTTTTCAAAGGTATCATCATAAGTGTTTGATTGAATCAATCAATATAGACCTTAGATTGTAAAAAATATGTTAAACATATGAAAACACAATTGAAATTGTTTTTCAAAGATATTCATTCATAAAAGTGTTTCAATCAATTAATAGACTAAGATTGTAAAAGAGATGATATTAAACATATCAAAACACAATTTTAACACATGAAATTGGTTTTCAAAGATATTCATTCACAAGTGTTTTCAATCAATTAATAGCGAAAAGAACAAGTTGCAAACATTTAGTTAAGTAATTGTTTTCAGCAGTTAAGATGCTTTTAAACTATTATTATTATACAGAACATAACATTCACTTTCTTATAGTTTCCTAGGTTATAAAACCTTAGATTGTAAATGAAAGAAGTATTAAACGTATCGTTTTAACACATGAAATCGTTTTTCAAAGATATCATAAGTGCTTCAATCAATTAATAGACCTTAGATTGTAAAAGAAGTATTAAACATATCAAAATACAATTTGAACACATGAAATGGTTTTTCAATGGTATCATCATAATAAGTGTTTGAATCAATCAATAGACCTTATATTGTAAAAAATATGTTAAACATATGAAAACACAATTTCAACGCATGAAATTGTTTTTCAAAGATATTCATTCATAAGTGTTTCAATCAATTAATAGACTAAGATTGTAAAAGAGATATTAAACATATCAAAACACAATTTTAACACATGAAATTGGTTTTCAAAGATATTCATTCACAAGTGTTTTCAATCAATTAATAGCGAAAAGAACAAGTTGCAAACATTTAGTTAAGTAATTGTTTTCAGCAGTTAAGATGCTTTTAAACTATTATTATTATACAGAACATAACATTCACTTTCTTATAGTTTCCTAGGTTATAAAACCTTAGATTGTAAATGAAAGAAGTATTAAACGTATCGTTTTAACACATGAAATCGTTTTTCAAAGATATCATAAGTGCTTCAATCAATTAATAGACCTTAGATTGTAAAAGAAGTATTAAACATATCAAAATACAATTTGAACACATGAAATGGTTTTTCAATGGTATCATCATAATAAGTGTTTGAATCAATCAATAGACCTTATATTGTAAAAAATATGTTAAACATATGAAAACACAATTTCAACGCATGAAATTGTTTTTCAAAGATATTCATTCATAAGTGTTTCAATCAATTAATAGACTAAGATTGTAAAAGAGATATTAAACATATCAAAACACAATTTTAACACATGAAATTGGTTTTCAAAGATATTCATTCACAAGTGTTTTCAATCAATTAATAGCGAAAAGAACAAGTTGCAAACATTTAGTTAAGTAATTGTTTTCAGCAGTTAAGATGCTTTTAAACTATTATTATTATACAGAACATAACATTCACTTTCTTATAGTTTCCTAGGTTATAAAACCTTAGATTGTAAATGAAAGAAGTATTAAACGTATCATTTTAACACATGGAATTGTTTTTCAAAGATATCATAAGTGCTTCAATCAATTAATAGACCTTAGATTGTAAAAGAAGTATTAAACATATCAAAATACAATTTCAACACATGAAATGGTTTTTCAAAGGTATCATCATAAGTGTTTGATTGAATCAATCAATATAGACCTTAGATTGTAAAAAACATGTTAAACATATGAAAACACAATTGAAATTGTTTTTCAAAGATATTCATTCATAAAAGTGTTTCAATCAATTAATAGACTAAGATTGTAAAAGAGATGATATTAAACATATCAAAACACAATTTTAACACATGAAATTGGTTTTCAAAGATATTCATTCACAAGTGTTTTCAATCAATTAATAGCGAAAAGAACAAGTTGCAAACATTTAGTTAAGTAATTGTTTTCAGCAGTTAAGATGCTTTTAAACTATTATTATTATACAGAACATAACATTCACTTTCTTATAGTTTCCTAGGTTATAAAACCTTAGATTGTAAATGAAAGAAGTATTAAACGTATCATTTTAACACATGGAATTGTTTTTCAAAGATATCATAAGTGCTTCAATCAATTAATAGACCTTAGATTGTAAAAGAAGTATTAAACATATCAAAATACAATTGGAACACATGAAATGGTTTTTCAAAGGTATCATCATAAGTGTTTGATTGAATCAATCAATATAGACCTTAGATTGTAAAAAATATGTTAAACATATGAAAACACAATTGAAATTGTTTTTCAAAGATATTCATTCATAAAAGTGTTTCAATCAATTAATAGACTAAGATTGTAAAAGAGATGATATTAAACATATCAAAACACAATTTTAACACATGAAATTGGTTTTCAAAGATATTCATTCACAAGTGTTTTCAATCAATTAATAGCGAAAAGAACAAGTTGCAAACATTTAGTTAAGTAATTGTTTTCAGCAGTTAAGATGCTTTTAAACTATTATTATTATACAGAACATAACATTCACTTTCTTATAGTTTCCTAGGTTATAAAACCTTAGATTGTAAATGAAAGAAGTATTAAACGTATCGTTTTAACACATGGAATTGTTTTTCAAAGATATCATAAGTGCTTCAATCAATTAATAGACCTTAGATTGTAAAAGAAGTATTAAACATATCAAAATACAATTTCAACACATGAAATGGTTTTTCAAAGGTATCATCATAAGTGTTTGATTGAATCAATCAATATAGACCTTAGATTGTAAAAAACATGTTAAACATATGAAAACACAATTGAAATTGTTTTTCAAAGATATTCATTCATAAAAGTGTTTCAATCAATTAATAGACTAAGATTGTAAAAGAGATGATATTAAACATATCAAAACACAATTTTAACACATGAAATTGGTTTTCAAAGATATTCATTCACAAGTGTTTTCAATCAATTAATAGCGAAAAGAACAAGTTGCAAACATTTAGTTAAGTAATTGTTTTCAGCAGTTAAGATGCTTTTAAACTATTATTATTATACAGAACATAACATTCACTTTCTTATAGTTTCCTAGGTTATAAAACCTTAGATTGTAAATGAAAGAAGTATTAAACGTATCATTTTAACACATGGAATTGTTTTTCAAAGATATCATAAGTGCTTCAATCAATTAATAGACCTTAGATTGTAAAAGAAGTATTAAACATATCAAAATACAATTGGAACACATGAAATGGTTTTTCAAAGGTATCATCATAAGTGTTTGATTGAATCAATCAATATAGACCTTAGATTGTAAAAAATATGTTAAACATATGAAAACACAATTGAAATTGTTTTTCAAAGATATTCATTCATAAAAGTGTTTCAATCAATTAATAGACTAAGATTGTAAAAGAGATGATATTAAACATATCAAAACACAATTTTAACACATGAAATTGGTTTTCAAAGATATTCATTCACAAGTGTTTTCAATCAATTAATAGCGAAAAGAACAAGTTGCAAACATTTAGTTAAGTAATTGTTTTCAGCAGTTAAGATGCTTTTAAACTATTATTATTATACAGAACATAACATTCACTTTCTTATAGTTTCCTAGGTTATAAAACCTTAGATTGTAAATGAAAGAAGTATTAAACGTATCGTTTTAACACATGAAATCGTTTTTCAAAGATATCATAAGTGCTTCAATCAATTAATAGACCTTAGATTGTAAAAGAAGTATTAAACATATCAAAATACAATTTGAACACATGAAATGGTTTTTCAATGGTATCATCATAATAAGTGTTTGAATCAATCAATAGACCTTATATTGTAAAAAATATGTTAAACATATGAAAACACAATTTCAACGCATGAAATTGTTTTTCAAAGATATTCATTCATAAGTGTTTCAATCAATTAATAGACTAAGATTGTAAAAGAGATATTAAACATATCAAAACACAATTTTAACACATGAAATTGGTTTTCAAAGATATTCATTCACAAGTGTTTTCAATCAATTAATAGCGAAAAGAACAAGTTGCAAACATTTAGTTAAGTAATTGTTTTCAGCAGTTAAGATGCTTTTAAACTATTATTATACAGAACATAACATTCACTTTCTTATAGTTTCCTAGGTTATAAAACCTTAGATTGTAAATGAAAGAAGTATTAAACGTATCATTTTAACACATGGAATTGTTTTTCAAAGATATCATAAGTGCTTCAATCAATTAATAGACCTTAGATTGTAAAAGAAGTATTAAACATATCAAAATACAATTTCAACACATGAAATGGTTTTTCAAAGGTATCATCATAAGTGTTTGATTGAATCAATCAATATAGACCTTAGATTGTAAAAAATATGTTAAACATATGAAAACACAATTGAAATTGTTTTTCAAAGATATTCATTCATAAAAGTGTTTCAATCAATTAATAGACTAAGATTGTAAAAGAGATGATATTAAACATATCAAAACACAATTTTAACACATGAAATTGGTTTTCAAAGATATTCATTCACAAGTGTTTTCAATCAATTAATAGCGAAAAGAACAAGTTGCAAACATTTAATTAAGTAATTGTTTTCAGCAGTTAAGATGCTTTTAAACTATTATTATTATACAGAACATAACATTCACTTTCTTATAGTTTCCTAGGTTATAAAACCTTAGATTGTAAATGAAAAAGAAGTATTAAACGTATCATTTTAACACATGGAATTGTTTTTCAAAGATATCATAAGTGCTTCAATCAATTAACAGACCTTAGATTGTAAAAGAAATATTAAACATATCAAAATACAATTTGAACACATGAAATGGTTTTTCAAAGGTATCATCATAAGTGTTTGATTGAATCAATCAATAGACCTTAGATTGTAAAAAATATGTTAAACATATGAAAACACAATTGAAATTGTTTTTCAAAGATATTCGTTCATAAAAGTGTTTGAATCAATTAATAGACTAAGATTGTAAAAGAGATATTAAACATATCAAAACACAATTTTAACACATGAAATTGGTTTTCAAAGATATTCATTCACAAGTGTTTTCAATCAATTAATAGCGAAAAGAACAAGTTGCAAACATTTAGTTAAATAATTGTTTTCAGCAATTAAGATGCTTTTAAACTATTATTATTATACAGAACATAACATTCACTTTCTTATAGTTTCCTAGGTTATAAAACCTTAGCTTGTAAATGAAAGAAGTATTAAACGTATCATTTTAACACATGAAATATTTTTTCAAAGATATCATAAGTGCTTCAATCAATTAATAGACCTTAGATTGTAAAAGAAGTATTAAACATATCAAAATACAATTTGAACACATGAAATGGTTTTTCAAAGGTATCATCATAAGTGTTTGAATCAATCAATAGACCTTAGATTGTAAAAAATATGTTAAACATATGAAAACACAATTGAAATTGTTTTTCAAAGATATTCGTTCATAAAAGTGTTTGAATCAATTAATAGACTAAGATTGTAAAAGAGATATTAAACATATCAAAACACAATTTTAACACATGAAATTGGTTTTCAAAGATATTCATTCACAAGTGTTTTCAATCAATTAATAGCGAAAAGAACAAGTTGCAAACATTTAGTTAAATAATTGTTTTCAGCAATTAAGATGCTTTTAAACTATTATTATTATACAGAACATAACATTCACTTTCTTATAGTTTCCTAGGTTATAAAACCTTAGCTTGTAAATGAAAGAAGTATTAAACATATCATTTTAACACATGAAATATTTTTTCAAAGATATCATAAGTGCTTCAATCAATTAATAGACCTTAGATTGTAAAAGAAGTATTAAACATATCAAAATACAATTTGAACACATGAAATGGTTTTTCAAAGGTATCATCATAAGTGTTTGAATCAATCAATAGACCTTAGATTGTAAAAAATATGTTAAACATATGAAAACACAATTGAAATTGTTTTTCAAAGATATTCATTCATAAAAGTGTTTCAATCAATTAATAGACTAAGATTGTAAAAGAGATATTAAACATATCAAAACACAATTTTAACACATGAAATTGGTTTTCAAAGATATTCATTCACAAGTGTTTTCAATCAATTAATAGCGAAAAGAACAAGTTGCAAACATTTAGTTAAGTAATTGTTTTCAGCAGTTAAGATGCTTTTAAACTATTATTATTATACAGAACATAACATTCACTTTCTTATAGTTTCCTAGGTTATAAAACCTTAGATTGTAAATGAAAGAAGTATTAAACGTATCATTTTAACACATGGAATTGTTTTTCAAAGATATCATAAGTGCTTCAATCAATTAATAGACCTTAGATTGTAAAAGAAGTATTAAACATATCAAAATACAATTGGAACACATGAAATGGTTTTTCAAAGGTATCATCATAAGTGTTTGATTGCATCAATCAATATAGACCTTAGATTGTAAAAAATATGTTAAACATATGAAAACACAATTGAAATTGTTTTTCAAAGATATTCATTCATAAAAGTGTTTCAATCAATTAATAGACTAAGATTGTAAAAGAGATGATATTAAACATATCAAAACACAATTTTAACACATGAAATTGGTTTTCAAAGATATTCATTCACTAGTGTTTTCAATCAATTAATAGCGAAAAGAACAAGTTGCAAACATTTAGTTAAGTAATTGTTTTCAGCAGTTAAGATGCTTTTAAACTATTATTATTATACAGAACATAACATTCACTTTCTTATAGTTTCCTATGTTATAAAACCTTAGATTGTAAATGAAAGAAGTATTAAACGTATCGTTTTAACACATGAAATCGTTTTTCAAAGATATCATAAGTGCTTCAATCAATTAATAGACCTTAGATTGTAAAAGAAGTATTAAACATATCAAAATACAATTTGAACACATGAAATGGTTTTTCAATGGTATCATCATAATAAGTGTTTGAATCAATCAATAGACCTTAGATTGTAAAAAATATGTTAAACATATGAAAACACAATTTCAACGCATGAAATTGTTTTTCAAAGATATTCATTCATAAGTGTTTCAATCAATTAATAGACTAAGATTGTAAAAGAGATATTAAACATATCAAAACACAATTTTAACACATGAAATTGGTTTTCAAAGATATTCATTCACAAGTGTTTTCAATCAATTAATAGCGAAAAGAACAAGTTGCAAACATTTAGTTAAGTAATTGTTTTCAGCAGTTAAGATGCTTTTAAACTATTATTATTATACAGAACATAACATTCACTTTCTTATAGTTTCCTAGGTTATAAAACCTTAGATTGTAAATGAAAGAAGTATTAAACGTATCGTTTTAACACATGAAATCGTTTTTCAAAGATATCATAAGTGCTTCAATCAATTAATAGACCTTAGATTGTAAAGGAAGTATTAAACATATCAAAATACAATTTGAACACATGAAATGGTTTTTCAATGGTATCATCATAATAAGTGTTTGAATCAATCAATAGACCTTATATTGTAAAAAATATGTTAAACATATGAAAACACAATTTCAACGCATGAAATTGTTTTTCAAAGATATTCATTCATAAGTGTTTCAATCAATTAATAGACTAAGATTGTAAAAGAGATATTAAACATATCAAAACACAATTTTAACACATGAAATTGGTTTTCAAAGATATTCATTCACAAGTGTTTTCAATCAATTAATAGCGAAAAGAACAAGTTGCAAACATTTAGTTAAGTAATTGTTTTCAGCAGTTAAGATGCTTTTAAACTATTATTATTATACAGAACATAACATTCACTTTCTTATAGTTTCCTAGGTTATAAAACCTTAGATTGTAAATGAAAGAAGTATTAAACGTATCATTTTAACACATGGAATTGTTTTTCAAAGATATCATAAGTGCTTCAATCAATTAATAGACCTTAGATTGTAAAAGAAGTATTAAACATATCAAAATACAATTTCAACACATGAAATGGTTTTTCAAAGGTATCATCATAAGTGTTTGATTGAATCAATCAATATAGACCTTAGATTGTAAAAAACATGTTAAACATATGAAAACACAATTGAAATTGTTTTTCAAAGATATTCATTCATAAAAGTGTTTCAATCAATTAATAGACTAAGATTGTAAAAGAGATGATATTAAACATATCAAAACACAATTTTAACACATGAAATTGGTTTTCAAAGATATTCATTCACAAGTGTTTTCAATCAATTAATAGCGAAAAGAACAAGTTGCAAACATTTAGTTAAGTAATTGTTTTCAGCAGTTAAGATGCTTTTAAACTATTATTATTATACAGAACATAACATTCACTTTCTTATAGTTTCCTAGGTTATAAAACCTTAGATTGTAAATGAAAGAAGTATTAAACGTATCATTTTAACACATGGAATTGTTTTTCAAAGATATCATAAGTGCTTCAATCAATTAATAGACCTTAGATTGTAAAAGAAGTATTAAACATATCAAAATACAATTGGAACACATGAAATGGTTTTTCAAAGGTATCATCATAAGTGTTTGATTGCATCAATCAATATAGACCTTAGATTGTAAAAAATATGTTAAACATATGAAAACACAATTGAAATTGTTTTTCAAAGATATTCATTCATAAAAGTGTTTCAATCAATTAATAGACTAAGATTGTAAAAGAGATGATATTAAACATATCAAAACACAATTTTAACACATGAAATTGGTTTTCAAAGATATTCATTCACTAGTGTTTTCAATCAATTAATAGCGAAAAGAACAAGTTGCAAACATTTAGTTAAGTAATTGTTTTCAGCAGTTAAGATGCTTTTAAACTATTATTATTATACAGAACATAACATTCACTTTCTTATAGTTTCCTATGTTATAAAACCTTAGATTGTAAATGAAAGAAGTATTAAACGTATCGTTTTAACACATGAAATCGTTTTTCAAAGATATCATAAGTGCTTCAATCAATTAATAGACCTTAGATTGTAAAAGAAGTATTAAACATATCAAAATACAATTTGAACACATGAAATGGTTTTTCAATGGTATCATCATAATAAGTGTTTGAATCAATCAATAGACCTTAGATTGTAAAAAATATGTTAAACATATGAAAACACAATTTCAACGCATGAAATTGTTTTTCAAAGATATTCATTCATAAGTGTTTCAATCAATTAATAGACTAAGATTGTAAAAGAGATATTAAACATATCAAAACACAATTTTAACACATGAAATTGGTTTTCAAAGATATTCATTCACAAGTGTTTTCAATCAATTAATAGCGAAAAGAACAAGTTGCAAACATTTAGTTAAGTAATTGTTTTCAGCAGTTAAGATGCTTTTAAACTATTATTATTATACAGAACATAACATTCACTTTCTTATAGTTTCCTAGGTTATAAAACCTTAGATTGTAAATGAAAGAAGTATTAAACGTATCGTTTTAACACATGAAATCGTTTTTCAAAGATATCATAAGTGCTTCAATCAATTAATAGACCTTAGATTGTAAAAGAAGTATTAAACATATCAAAATACAATTTGAACACATGAAATGGTTTTTCAATGGTATCATCATAATAAGTGTTTGAATCAATCAATAGACCTTATATTGTAAAAAATATGTTAAACATATGAAAACACAATTTCAACGCATGAAATTGTTTTTCAAAGATATTCATTCATAAGTGTTTCAATCAATTAATAGACTAAGATTGTAAAAGAGATATTAAACATATCAAAACACAATTTTAACACATGAAATTGGTTTTCAAAGATATTCATTCACAAGTGTTTTCAATCAATTAATAGCGAAAAGAACAAGTTGCAAACATTTAGTTAAGTAATTGTTTTCAGCAGTTAAGATGCTTTTAAACTATTATTATTATACAGAACATAACATTCACTTTCTTATAGTTTCCTAGGTTATAAAACCTTAGATTGTAAATGAAAGAAGTATTAAACGTATCATTTTAACACATGGAATTGTTTTTCAAAGATATCATAAGTGCTTCAATCAATTAATAGACCTTAGATTGTAAAAGAAGTATTAAACATATCAAAATACAATTTCAACACATGAAATGGTTTTTCAAAGGTATCATCATAAGTGTTTGATTGAATCAATCAATATAGACCTTAGATTGTAAAAAACATGTTAAACATATGAAAACACAATTGAAATTGTTTTTCAAAGATATTCATTCATAAAAGTGTTTCAATCAATTAATAGACTAAGATTGTAAAAGAGATGATATTAAACATATCAAAACACAATTTTAACACATGAAATTGGTTTTCAAAGATATTCATTCACAAGTGTTTTCAATCAATTAATAGCGAAAAGAACAAGTTGCAAACATTTAGTTAAGTAATTGTTTTCAGCAGTTAAGATGCTTTTAAACTATTATTATTATACAGAACATAACATTCACTTTCTTATAGTTTCCTAGGTTATAAAACCTTAGATTGTAAATGAAAGAAGTATTAAACGTATCATTTTAACACATGGAATTGTTTTTCAAAGATATCATAAGTGCTTCAATCAATTAATAGACCTTAGATTGTAAAAGAAGTATTAAACATATCAAAATACAATTGGAACACATGAAATGGTTTTTCAAAGGTATCATCATAAGTGTTTGATTGCATCAATCAATATAGACCTTAGATTGTAAAAAATATGTTAAACATATGAAAACACAATTGAAATTGTTTTTCAAAGATATTCATTCATAAAAGTGTTTCAATCAATTAATAGACTAAGATTGTAAAAGAGATGATATTAAACATATCAAAACACAATTTTAACACATGAAATTGGTTTTCAAAGATATTCATTCACTAGTGTTTTCAATCAATTAATAGCGAAAAGAACAAGTTGCAAACATTTAGTTAAGTAATTGTTTTCAGCAGTTAAGATGCTTTTAAACTATTATTATTATACAGAACATAACATTCACTTTCTTATAGTTTCCTAGGTTATAAAACCTTAGATTGTAAATGAAAGAAGTATTAAACGTATCGTTTTAACACATGAAATTGTTTTTCAAAGATATCATAAGTGCTTCAATCAATTAATAGACCTTAGATTGTAAAAGAAGTATTAAACATATGAAAATACAATTTCAAAACATGAAATGGTTTTTCAAAGGTATCATCATAAGTGTTTGATTGAATCAATCAGTATAGACCTTAGATTGTAAAAAACATGTTAAACACATGAAAACACAATTGAAATTGTTTTTTAAAGATATTCATTCATAAAAGTGTTTCAATCAATTAATAGACTAAGATCGTAAAAGAGATGATATTAAACATATCAAAACACAATTTTAACACATGAAATTGGTTTTAAAAGATATTCATTCACAAGTGTTTTCAATCAATTAATAGCGAAAAGAACAAGTTGCAAACATTTAGTTAAGTAATTGTTTTCAGCAGTTAAGATACTTTTAAACTATTATTATTATACAGAACATAACATTCACATTCTTATAGTTTCCTAGGTTATAAAACCTTAGATTGTAAATGAAAGAAGTATTAAACGTATCATTTTAACACATGGAATTGTTTTTCAAAGATATCATAAGTGCTTCAATCAATTAATAGACCTTAGATTGTAAAAGAAGTATTAAACATATCAAAATACAATTTGAACACATGAAAGGGTTTTTCAAAGGTATCATCATAATAAGTGTTTGAATTAATCAATAGACCTTAGATTGTAAAAAATATGTTAAACATATGAAAACACAATTTCAACGCATGAAATTGGTTTTCAAAGATATTCATTCATAAGTGTTTCAATCAATTAATAGACTAAGATTGTAAAAGAGATATTAAACATATCAAAACACAATTTTAACACATGAAATTGGTTTTCAAAGATATTCATTCATAAGTGTTTTCAATCAATTAATTGCGAAAAGAACAAGTTGCAAACATTTAGTAAAGTAATTGTTTTCAGCAGTGAAGATGCTTTTAAACTATTATTATTATACAGAACATAGCATTCACTTTCTTATAGTTTCCTAGGTTATAAAACCTTAGATTGTAAATGAAAGAAGTATTAAACGTATCGTTTTAACACATGAAATTGTTTTTCAAAGATATCATAAGTGCTTCAATCAATTAATAGACCTTAGGTTGTAAAAGAAGTATTATACATATCAAAATACAATTTGAACACATGAAATGGTTTTTCAAAGGTATCATCATAAGTGTTTGAATCAATCAATAGACCTTAGATTGTAAAAAATATGTTAAACATATGAAAACACAATTTCAACGCATGAAATTGTTTTTCAAAGATATTCATTCATAAGTGTTTCAATCAATTAATAGACTGAGATTGTAAAAGAGATATTAAACATATCAAAACACAATTTTAACACATGAAATTGGTTTTCAAATATATTCATTCATAAGTGTTTTCAATCAATTAATAGCGAAAAGAACAAGTTGCAAACATTTAGTAAAGTAATTGTTTTCAGCAGTTAAGATGCTTTTAAACTATTATTATTATACAGAACATAGCATTCACTTTCTTATAGTTTCCTAGGTTATAAAACCTTAGATTGTAAATGAAAGAAGTATTAAACGTATCGTTTTAACACATGAAATTGTTTTTCAAAGATATCATAAGTGCTTCAATCAATTAATAGACCTTAGATTGTAAAAGAAGTATTAAACATATCAAAATACAATTTGAACACATGAAATGGTTTTTCAAAGGTATCATCATAAGTGTTTGATTCAATCAATAGACCTTAGATTGTAAAAAATATGTTAAACATATGAAAACACAATTTCAACGCATGAAATTGTTTTTCAAAGATATTCATTCATAAGTGTTTCAATCAATTAATAGACTAAGATTGTAAAAGAGATATTAAACATATCAAAACACAATTTTAACTCATGAAATTGGTTTTCAAAGATATTCATTCATAAGTGTTTTCAATCAATTAATAGCAAAAAGAACAAGTTGCAAACATTTAGTAAAGTAATTGTTTTCAGCAGTTAAGATGCTTTTAAACTATTATTATTATACAGAACATAGCATTCACTTTCTTATAGTTTCCTAGGTTATAAAACCTTAGATTGTAAATGAAAGAAGTATTAAACGTATCGTTTTAACACATGAAATTGTTTTTCAAAGATATCATAAGTGCTTCAATCAATTAATAGACCTTAGATTGTAAAAGAAGTATTAAACATATCAAAATACAATTTGAACACATGAAATGGTTTTTCAAAGGTATCATCATAAGTGTTTGAATCAATCAATAGACCTTAGATTGTAAAAAATATGTTAAACATATGAAAACACAATTTCAACGCATGAAATTGTTTTTCAAAGATATTCATTCATAAGTGTTTCAATCAATTAATAGACTAAGATTGTAAAAGAGATATTAAACATATCAAAACACAATTTTAACACATGAAATTGGATTTCAAAGATATTCATTCATAAGTGTTTTCAATCAATTAATAGCGAAAAGAACAAGTTGCAAACATTTAGTAAAGTAATTGTTTTCAGTAGTTAAGATGCTTTTAAACTATTATTATTATACAGAACATAGCATTCACTTTCTTATAGTTTCCTAGGTTATAAAACCTTAGATTGTAAATGAAAGAAGTATTAAACGTATCGTTTTAAGACATGAAATTGTTTTTCAAAGATATCATAAGTGCTTCAATCAATTAATAGACCTTAGATTGTAAAAGAAGTATTAAACATATCAAAATACAATTTGAACACATGAAATGGTTTTTCAAAGGTATCATCATAAGTGTTTGAATCAATCAATAGACCTTAGATTGTAAAAAATATGTTAAACATATGAAAACACAATTTCAACGCATGAAATTGTTTTTCAAAGATATTCATTCATAAGTGTTTCAATCAATTAATAGACTAAGATTGTAAAAGAGATATTAAACATATCAAAACACAATTTTAACACATGAAATTGGTTTTCAAAGATATTCATTCATAAGTGTTTTCAATCAATTAATAGCGAAAAGAACAAGTTGCAAACATTTAGTAAAGTAATTGTTTTCAGCAGTTAAGATGCTTTTAAACTATTATTATTATACAGAACATAGCATTCACTTTCTTATAGTTTCCTAGGTTATAAAACCTTAGATTGTAAATGAAAGAAGTATTAAACGTATCATTTTAACACATGGAATTGTTTTTCAAAGATATCATAAGTGCTTCAATCAATTAATAGACCTTAGATTGTAAAAGAAGTATTAAACATATCAAAATACAATTTCAACACATGAAATGGTTTTTCAAAGGTATCATCATAAGTGTTTGATTGAATCAATCAATATAGACCTTAGATTGTAAAAAACATGTCAAACATATGAAAACACAATTGAAATTGTTTTTCAAAGATATTCATTCATAAAAGTGTTTCAATCAATTAATAGACTAAGATTGTAAAAGAGATGATATTAAACATATCAAAACACAATTTTAACACATGAAATTGGTTTTCAAAGATATTCATTCACAAGTGTTTTCAATCAATTAATAGCGAAAAGAACAAGTTGCAAACATTTAGTTAAGTAATTGTTTTCAGCAGTTAAGATGCTTTTAAACTATTATTATTATACAGAACATAACATTCACTTTCTTATAGTTTCCTAGGTTATAAAACCTTAGATTGTAAATGAAAGAAGTATTAAACGTATCGTTTTAACACATGAAATCGTTTTTCAAAGATATCATAAGTGCTTCAATCAATTAATAGACCTTAGATTGTAAAAGAAGTATTAAACATATCAAAATACAATTTGAACACATGAAATGGTTTTTCAATGGTATCATCATAATAAGTGTTTGAATCAATCAATAGACCTTAGATTGTAAAAAATATGTTAAACATATGAAAACACAATTTCAACGCATGAAATTGTTTTTCAAAGATATTCATTCATAAGTGTTTCAATCAATTAATAGACTAAGATTGTAAAAGAGAAATTAAACATATCAAAACACAATTTTAACACATGAAATTGGTTTTCAAAGATATTCATTCACAAGTGTTTTCAATCAATTAATAGCGAAAAGAACAAGTTGCAAACATTTAGTTAAGTAATTGTTTTCAGCAGTTAAGATGCTTTTAAACTATTATTATTATACAGAACATAACATTCACTTTCTTATAGTTTCCTAGGTTATAAAACCTTAGATTGTAAATGAAAGAAGTATTAAACGTATCATTTTAACACATGGAATTGTTTTTCAAAGATATCATAAGTGCTTCAATCAATTAATAGACCTTAGATTGTAAAAGAAGTATTAAACATAACAAAATACAATTTCAACACATGAAATGGTTTTTCAAAGGTATCATCATAAGTGTTTGATTGAATCAATCAGTATAGACCTTAGATTGTAAAAAACATGTTAAACACATGAAAACACAATTGAAATTGTTTTTTAAAGATATTCATTCATAAAAGTGTTTCAATCAATTAATAGACTAAGATTGTAAAAGAGATGATATTAAACATATCAAAACACAATTTTAACACATGAAATTGGTTTTCAAAGATATTCATTCACAAGTGTTTTCAATCAATTAATAGCGAAAAGAACAAGTTGCAAACATTTAGTTAAGTAATTGTTTTCAGAAGTTAAGATGCTTTTAAACTATTATTATTATACAGAACATAACATTCACTTTCTTATAGTTTCCTAGGTTATAAAACCTTAGATTGTAAATGAAAGAAGTATTAAACGTATCATTTTAACACATGGAATTGTTTTTCAAAGATATCATAAGTGCTTCAATCAATTAATAGACCTTAGATTGTAAAAGAAGTATTAAACATATCAAAATACAATTTGAACACATGAAATGGTTTTTCAAAGGTATCATCATAAGTGTTTGATTGAATCAATCAGTATAGACCTTAGATTGTAAAAAACATGTTAAACACATGAAAACACAATTGAAATTGTTTTTCAAAGATATTCATTCATAAAAGTGTTTCAATCAATTAATAGACTAAGATTGTAAAAGAGATGATATTAAACATATCAAAACACAATTTTAACACATGAAATTGGTTTTCAAAGATATTCATTCACAAGTGTTTTCAATCAATTAATAGCGAAAAGAACAAGTTGCAAACATTTAGTTAAGTAATTGATTTCAGCAGTTAAAATGCTTTTAAACTATTATTATTATACAGAACATAACATTCACTTTCTTATAGTTTCCTAGGTTATAAAACCTTAGATTGTAAATGAAAGAAGTATTAAACGTATCATTTTAACACATGGAATTGTTTTTCAAAGATATCATAAGTGCTTCAATCAATTAATAGACCTTAGATTCTAAAAGAAGTATTAAACATATCAAAATACAATTTCAACACATGAAATGGTTTTTCAAAGGTATCATCATAAGTGTTTGATTGAATCAATCAGTATAGACCTTAGATTGTAAAAAACATGTTAAACACATGAAAACACAATTGAAATTGTTTTTTAAAGATATTCATTCATAAAAGTGTTTCAATCAATTAATAGACTAAGATTGTAAAAGAGATGATATTAAACATATCAAAACACAATTTTAACACATGAAATTGGTTTTCAAAGATATTCATTCACAAGTGTTTTCAATCAATTAATAGCGAAAAGAACAAGTTGCAAACATTTAGTTAAGTAATTGTTTTCAGCAGTTAAGATGCTTTTAAACTATTATTATTATACAGAACATAACATTCACTTTCTTATAGTTTCCTAGGTTATAAAACCTTAGATTGTAAATGAAAGAAGTATTAAACGTATCATTTTAACACATGGAATTGTTTTTCAAAGATATCATAAGTGCTTCAATCAATTAATAGACCTTAGATTGTAAAAGAAGTATTAAACATATCAAAATACAATTTGAACACATGAAATGGTTTTTCAAAGGTATCATCATAAGTGTTTGATTGAATCAATCAATATAAACCTTATATTGTAAAAAACATGTTAAACATATGAAAACACAATTGAAATTGTTTTTCAAAGATATTCATTCATAAAAGTGTTTCAATCAATTAATAGACTAAGATTGTAAAAGAGATGATATTAAACATATCAAAACACAATTTTAACACATGAAATTGGTTTTCAAAGATATTCATTCACAAGTGTTTTCAATCAATTAATAGCGAAAAGAACAAGTTGCAAACATTTAGTTAAGTAATTGTTTTCAGCAGTTAAGATGCTTTTAAACTATTATTATTATACAGAACATAACATTCACTTTCTTATAGTTTCCTAGGTTATAAAACCTTAGATTGTAAATGAAAGAAGTATTAAACGTATCATTTTAACACATGGAATTGTTTTTCAAAGATATCATAAGTGCTTCAATCAATTAATAGACCTTAGATTGTAAAAGAAGTATTAAACATATCAAAATACAATTTCAACACATGAAATGGTTTTTCAAAGGTATCATCATAAGTGTTTGATTGAATCAATCAGTATAGACCTTAGATTGTAAAAAACATGTTAAACACATGAAAACACAATTGAAATTGTTTTTGAAAGATATTCATTCATAAAAGTGTTTCAATCAATTAATAGACTAAGATTGTAAAAGAGATGATATTAAACATATCAAAACACAATTTTAACACATGAAATTGGTTTTCAAAGATATTCGTTCACAAGTGTTTTCAATCAATTAATAGCGAAAAGAACAAGTTGCAAACATTTAGTTAAGTAATTGTTTTCAGCAGTTAAGATGCTTTTAAACTATTATTATTATACAGAACATAACATTCACTTTCTTATAGTTTCCTAGGTTATAAAACCTTAGATTGTAAATGAAAGAAGTATTAAACGTATCATTTTAACACATGGAATTGTTTTTCAAAGATATCATAAGTGCTTCAATCAATTAATAGACCTTAGATTGTAAAAGAAGTATTAAACATATCAAAATACAATTTGAACACATGAAATGGTTTTTCAAAGGTATCATCATAAGTGTTTGATTGAATCAATCAGTATAGACCTTAGATTGTAAAAAACATGTTAAACACATGAAAACACAATTGAAATTGTTTTTCAAAGATATTCATTCATAAAAGTGTTTCAATCAATTAATAGACTAAGATTGTAAAAGAGATGATATTAAACATATCAAAACACAATTTTAACACATGAAATTGGTTTTCAAAGATATTCATTCACAAGTGTTTTCAATCAATTAATAGCGAAAAGAACAAGTTGCAAACATTTAGTTAAGTAATTGTTTTCAGAAGTTAAGATGCTTTTAAACTATTATTATTATACAGAACATAACATTCACTTTCTTATAGTTTCCTAGGTTATAAAACCTTAGATTGTAAATGAAAGAAGTATTAAACGTATCATTTTAACACATGGAATTGTTTTTCAAAGATATCATAAGTGCTTCAATCAATTAATAGACCTTAGATTGTAAAAGAAGTATTAAACATATCAAAATACAATTTGAACACATGAAATGGTTTTTCAAAGGTATCATCATAAGTGTTTGATTGAATCAATCAGTATAGACCTTAGATTGTAAAAAACATGTTAAACACATGAAAACACAATTGAAATTGTTTTTCAAAGATATTCATTCATAAAAGTGTTTCAATCAATTAATAGACTAAGATTGTAAAAGAGATGATATTAAACATATCAAAACACAATTTTAACACATGAAATTGGTTTTCAAAGATATTCATTCACAAGTGTTTTCAATCAATTAATAGCGAAAAGAACAAGTTGCAAACATTTAGTTAAGTAATTGATTTCAGCAGTTAAAATGCTTTTAAACTATTATTATTATACAGAACATAACATTCACTTTCTTATAGTTTCCTAGGTTATAAAACCTTAGATTGTAAATGAAAGAAGTATTAAACGTATCATTTTAACACATGGAATTGTTTTTCAAAGATATCATAAGTGCTTCAATCAATTAATAGACCTTAGATTCTAAAAGAAGTATTAAACATATCAAAATACAATTTCAACACATGAAATGGTTTTTCAAAGGTATCATCATAAGTGTTTGATTGAATCAATCAGTATAGACCTTAGATTGTAAAAAACATGTTAAACACATGAAAACACAATTGAAATTGTTTTTTAAAGATATTCATTCATAAAAGTGTTTCAATCAATTAATAGACTAAGATTGTAAAAGAGATGATATTAAACATATCAAAACACAATTTTAACACATGAAATTGGTTTTCAAAGATATTCATTCACAAGTGTTTTCAATCAATTAATAGCGAAAAGAACAAGTTGCAAACATTTAGTTAAGTAATTGTTTTCAGCAGTTAAGATGCTTTTAAACTATTATTATTATACAGAACATAACATTCACTTTCTTATAGTTTCCTAGGTTATAAAACCTTAGATTGTAAATGAAAGAAGTATTAAACGTATCATTTTAACACATGGAATTGTTTTTCAAAGATATCATAAGTGCTTCAATCAATTAATAGACCTTAGATTGTAAAAGAAGTATTAAACATATCAAAATACAATTTGAACACATGAAATGGTTTTTCAAAGGTATCATCATAAGTGTTTGATTGAATCAATCAATATAAACCTTATATTGTAAAAAACATGTTAAACATATGAAAACACAATTGAAATTGTTTTTCAAAGATATTCATTCATAAAAGTGTTTCAATCAATTAATAGACTAAGATTGTAAAAGAGATGATATTAAACATATCAAAACACAATTTTAACACATGAAATTGGTTTTCAAAGATATTCATTCACAAGTGTTTTCAATCAATTAATAGCGAAAAGAACAAGTTGCAAACATTTAGTTAAGTAATTGTTTTCAGCAGTTAAGATGCTTTTAAACTATTATTATTATACAGAACATAACATTCACTTTCTTATAGTTTCCTAGGTTATAAAACCTTAGATTGTAAATGAAAGAAGTATTAAACGTATCATTTTAACACATGGAATTGTTTTTCAAAGATCTTATAAGTGCTTCAATCAATTAATAGACCTTAGATTGTAAAAGAAGTATTAAACATATCAAAATACAATTTCAACACATGAAATGGTTTTTCAAAGGTATCATCATAAGTGTTTGATTGAATCAATCAGTATAGACCTTAGATTGTAAAAAACATGTTAAACACATGAAAACACAATTGAAATTGTTTTTGAAAGATATTCATTCATAAAAGTGTTTCAATCAATTAATAGACTAAGATTGTAAAAGAGATGATATTAAACATATCAAAACACAATTTTAACACATGAAATTGGTTTTCAAAGATATTCGTTCACAAGTGTTTTCAATCAATTAATAGCGAAAAGAACAAGTTGCAAACATTTAGTTAAGTAATTGTTTTCAGCAGTTAAGATGCTTTTAAACTATTATTATTATACAGAACATAACATTCACTTTCTTATAGTTTCCTAGGTTATAAAACCTTAGATTGTAAATGAAAGAAGTATTAAACGTATCATTTTAACACATGGAATTGTTTTTCAAAGATATCATAAGTGCTTCAATCAATTAATAGACCTTAGATTGTAAAAGAAGTATTAAACATATCAAAATACAATTTGAACACATGAAATGGTTTTTCAAAGGTATCATCATAAGTGTTTGATTGAATCAATCAGTATAGACCTTAGATTGTAAAAAACATGTTAAACACATGAAAACACAATTGAAATTGTTTTTCAAAGATATTCATTCATAAAAGTGTTTCAATCAATTAATAGACTAAGATTGTAAAAGAGATGATATTAAACATATCAAAACACAATTTTAACACATGAAATTGGTTTTCAAAGATATTCATTCACAAGTGTTTTCAATCAATTAATAGCGAAAAGAACAAGTTGCAAACATTTAGTTAAGTAATTGTTTTCAGCAGTTAAGATGCTTTTAAACTATTATTATTATACAGAACATAACATTCACTTTCTTATAGTTTCCTAGGTTATAAAACCTTAGATTGTAAATGAAAGAAGTATTAAACGTATCATTTTAACACATGGAATTGTTTTTCAAAGATATCATAAGTGCTTCAATCAATTAATAGACCTTAGATTGTAAAAGAAGTATTAAACATATCAAAATACAATTTCAACACATGAAATGGTTTTTCAAAGGTATCATCATAAGTGTTTGATTGAATCAATCAGTATAGACCTTAGATTGTAAAAAACATGTTAAACACATGAAAACACAATTGAAATTGTTTTTTAAAGATATTCATTCATAAAAGTGTTTCAATCAATTAATAGACTAAGATTGTAAAAGAGATGATATTAAACATATCAAAACACAATTTTAACACATGAAATTGGTTTTCAAAGATATTCATTCACAAGTGTTTTCAATCAATTAATAGCGAAAAGAACAAGTTGCAAACATTTAGTTAAGTAATTGTTTTCAGCAGTTAAAATGCTTTTAAACTATTATTATTATACAGAACATAACATTCACTTTCTTATAGTTTCCTAGGTTATAAAACCTTAGATTGTAAATGAAAGAAGTATTAAACGTATCATTTTAACACATGGAATTGTTTTTCAAAGATATCATAAGTGCTTCAATCAATTAATAGACCTTAGATTCTAAAAGAAGTATTAAACATATCAAAATACAATTTCAACACATGAAATGGTTTTTCAAAGGTATCATCATAAGTGTTTGATTGAATCAATCAGTATAGACCTTAGATTGTAAAAAACATGTTAAACACATGAAAACACAATTGAAATTGTTTTTTAAAGATATTCATTCATAAAAGTGTTTCAATCAATTAATAGACTAAGATTGTAAAAGAGATGATATTAAACATATCAAAACACAATTTTAACACATGAAATTGGTTTTCAAAGATATTCATTCACAAGTGTTTTCAATCAATTAATAGCGAAAAGAACAAGTTGCAAACATTTAGTTAAGTAATTGTTTTCAGCAGTTAAGATGCTTTTAAACTATTATTATTATACAGAACATAACATTCACTTTCTTATAGTTTCCTAGGTTATAAAACCTTAGATTGTAAATGAAAGAAGTATTAAACGTATCATTTTAACACATGGAATTGTTTTTCAAAGATATCATAAGTGCTTCAATCAATTAATAGACCTTAGATTGTAAAAGAAGTATTAAACATATCAAAATACAATTTCAACACATGAAATGGTTTTTCAAAGGTATCATCATAAGTGTTTGATTGAATCAATCAGTATAGACCTTAGATTGTAAAAAACATGTTAAACACATGAAAACACAATTGAAATTGTTTTTTAAAGATATTCATTCATAAAAGTGTTTCAATCAATTAATAGACTAAGATTGTAAAAGAGATGATATTAAACATATCAAAACACAATTTTAACACATGAAATTGGTTTTCAAAGATATTCATTCACAAGTGTTTTCAATCAATTAATAGCGAAAAGAACAAGTTGCAAACATTTAGTTAAGTAATTGTTTTCAGCAGTTAAGATGCTTTTAAACTATTATTATTATACAGAACATAACATTCACTTTCTTATAGTTTCCTAGGTTATAAAACCTTAGATTGTAAATGAAAGAAGTATTAAACATATCATTTTAACACATGGAATTGTTTTTCAAAGATATCATAAGTGCTTCAATCAATTAATAGACCTTAGATTCTAAAAGAAGTATTAAACATATCAAAATACAATTTCAACACATGAAATGGTTTTTCAAAGGTATCATCATAAGTGTTTGATTGAATCAATCAGTATAGACCTTAGATTGTAAAAAACATGTTAAACACATGAAAACACAATTGAAATTGTTTTTCAAAGATATTCATTCATAAAAGTGTTTCAATCAATTAATAGACTAAGATTGTAAAAGAGATGATATTAAACATATCAAAACACAATTTTAACACATGAAATTGGTTTTCAAAGATATTCGTTCACAAGTGTTTTCAATCAATTAATAGCGAAAAGAACAAGTTGCAAACATTTAGTTAAGTAATTGTTTTCAGCAGTTAAGATGCTTTTAAACTATTATTATTATACAGAACATAACATTCACTTTCTTATAGTTTCCTAGGTTATAAAACCTTAGATTGTAAATGAAAGAAGTATTAAACGTATCATTTTAACACATGGAATTGTTTTTCAAAGATATCATAAGTGCTTCAATCAATTAATAGACCTTAGATTGTAAAAGAAGTATTAAACATATCAAAATACAATTTGAACACATGAAATGGTTTTTCAAAGGTATCATCATAAGTGTTTGATTGAATCAATCAGTATAGACCTTAGATTGTAAAAAACATGTTAAACACATGAAAACACAATTGAAATTGTTTTTCAAAGATATTCATTCATAAAAGTGTTTCAATCAATTAATAGACTAAGATTGTAAAAGAGATGATATTAAACATATCAAAACACAATTTTAACACATGAAATTGGTTTTCAAAGATATTCATTCACAAGTGTTTTCAATCAATTAATAGCGAAAAGAACAAGTTGCAAACATTTAGTTAAGTAATTGTTTTCAGCAGTTAAGATGCTTTTAAACTATTATTATTATACAGAACATAACATTCACTTTCTTATAGTTTCCTAGGTTATAAAACCTTAGATTGTAAATGAAAGAAGTATTAAACGTATCATTTTAACACATGGAATTGTTTTTCAAAGATATCATAAGTGCTTCAATCAATTAATAGACCTTAGATTGTAAAAGAAGTATTAAACATATCAAAATACAATTTCAACACATGAAATGGTTTTTCAAAAGTATCATCATAAGTGTTTGATTGAATCAATCAGTATAGACCTTAGATTGTAAAAAACATGTTAAACACATGAAAACACAATTGAAATTGTTTTTTAAAGATATTCATTCATAAAAGTGTTTCAATCAATTAATAGACTAAGATTGTAAAAGAGATGATATTAAACATATCAAAACACAATTTTAACACATGAAATTGGTTTTCAAAGATATTCATTCACAAGTGTTTTCAATCAATTAATAGCGAAAAGAACAAGTTGCAAACATTTAGTTAAGTAATTGTTTTCAGCAGTTAAAATGCTTTTAAACTATTATTATTATACAGAACATAACATTCACTTTCTTATAGTTTCCTAGGTTATAAAACCTTAGATTGTAAATGAAAGAAGTATTAAACGTATCATTTTAACACATGGAATTGTTTTTCAAAGATATCATAAGTGCTTCAATCAATTAATAGACCTTAGATTCTAAAAGAAGTATTAAACATATCAAAATACAATTTCAACACATGAAATGGTTTTTCAAAGGTATCATCATAAGTGTTTGATTGAATCAATCAGTATAGACCTTAGATTGTAAAAAACATGTTAAACACATGAAAACACAATTGAAATTGTTTTTTAAAGATATTCATTCATAAAAGTGTTTCAATCAATTAATAGACTAAGATTGTAAAAGAGATGATATTAAACATATCAAAACACAATTTTAACACATGAAATTGGTTTTCAAAGATATTCATTCACAAGTGTTTTCAATCAATTAATAGCGAAAAGAACAAGTTGCAAACATTTAGTTAAGTAATTGTTTTCAGCAGTTAAGATGCTTTTAAACTATTATTATTATACAGAACATAACATTCACTTTCTTATAGTTTCCTAGGTTATAAAACCTTAGATTGTAAATGAAAGAAGTATTAAACGTATCATTTTAACACATGGAATTGTTTTTCAAAGATATCATAAGTGCTTCAATCAATTAATAGACCTTAGATTGTAAAAGAAGTATTAAACATATCAAAATACAATTTCAACACATGAAATGGTTTTTCAAAGGTATCATCATAAGTGTTTGATTGAATCAATCAGTATAGACCTTAGATTGTAAAAAACATGTTAAACACATGAAAACACAATTGAAATTGTTTTTTAAAGATATTCATTCATAAAAGTGTTTCAATCAATTAATAGACTAAGATTGTAAAAGAGATGATATTAAACATATCAAAACACAATTTTAACACATGAAATTGGTTTTCAAAGATATTCATTCACAAGTGTTTTCAATCAATTAATAGCGAAAAGAACAAGTTGCAAACATTTAGTTAAGTAATTGTTTTCAGCAGTTAAGATGCTTTTAAACTATTATTATTATACAGAACATAACATTCACTTTCTTATAGTTTCCTAGGTTATAAAACCTTAGATTGTAAATGAAAGAAGTATTAAACATATCATTTTAACACATGGAATTGTTTTTCAAAGATATCATAAGTGCTTCAATCAATTAATAGACCTTAGATTCTAAAAGAAGTATTAAACATATCAAAATACAATTTCAACACATGAAATGGTTTTTCAAAGGTATCATCATAAGTGTTTGATTGAATCAATCAGTATAGACCTTAGATTGTAAAAAACATGTTAAACACATGAAAACACAATTGAAATTGTTTTTCAAAGATATTCATTCATAAAAGTGTTTCAATCAATTAATAGACTAAGATTGTAAAAGAGATGATATTAAACATATCAAAACACAATTTTAACACATGAAATTGGTTTTCAAAGATATTCATTCACAAGTGTTTTCAATCAATTAATAGCGAAAAGAACAAGTTGCAAACATTTAGTTAAGTAATTGTTTTCAGCAGTTAAAATGCTTTTAAACTATTATTATTATACAGAACATAACATTCACTTTCTTATAGTTTCCTAGGTTATAAAACCTTAGATTGTAAATGAAAGAAGTATTAAACGTATCATTTTAACACATGGAATTGTTTTTCAAAGATATCATAAGTGCTTCAATCAATTAATAGACCTTAGATTGTAAAAGAAGTATTAAACATATCAAAATACAATTTCAACACATGAAATGGTTTTTCAAAGGTATCATCATAAGTGTTTGATTGAATCAATCAGTATAGACCTTAGATTGTAAAAAACATGTTAAACACATGAAAACACAATTGAAATTGTTTTTCAAAGATATTCATTCATAAAAGTGTTTCAATCAATTAATAGACTAAGATTGTAAAAGAGATGATATTAAACATATCAAAACACAATTTTAACACATGAAATTGGTTTTCAAAGATATTCATTCACAAGTGTTTTCAATCAATTAATAGCGAAAAGAACAAGTTGCAAACATTTAGTTAAGTAATTGTTTTCAGCAGTTAAAATGCTTTTAAACTATTATTATTATACAGAACATAACATTCACTTTCTTATAGTTTCCTAGGTTATAAAACCTTAGATTGTAAATGAAAGAAGTATTAAACGTATCATTTTAACACATGGAATTGTTTTTCAAAGATATCATAAGTGCTTCAATCAATTAATAGACCTTAGATTGTAAAAGAAGTATTAAACATATCAAAATACAATTTGAACACATGAAATGGTTTTTCAAAGGTATCATCATAAGTGTTTGATTGAATCAATCAATATAGACCTTAGATTGTAAAAACATGTTAAACATATGAAAACACAATTGAAATTGTTTTTCAAAGATATTCATTCATAAAAGTGTTTCAATCAATTAATAGACTAAGATTGTAAAAGAGATGATATTAAACATATCAAAACACAATTTTAACACATGAAATTGGTTTTCAAAGATATTCATTCACAAGTGTTTTCAATCAATTAATAGCGAAAAGAACAAGTTGCAAACATTTAGTTAAGTAATTGTTTTCAGCAGTTAAGATGCTTTTAAACTATTATTATTATACAGAACATAACATTCACTTTCTTATAGTTTCCTAGGTTATAAAACCTTAGATTGTAAATGAAAGAAGTATTAAACGTATCATTTTAACACATGGAATTGTTTTTCAAAGATATCATAAGTGCTTCAATCAATTAATAGACCTTAGATTGTAAAAGAAGTATTAAACATATCAAAATACAATTTCAACACATGAAATGGTTTTTCAAAGGTATCATCATAAGTGTTTGATTGAATCAATCAGTATAGACCTTAGATTGTAAAAAACATGTTAAACACATGAAAACACAATTGAAATTGTTTTTTAAAGATATTCATTCATAAAAGTGTTTCAATCAATTAATAGACTAAGATTGTAAAAGAGATGATATTAAACATATCAAAACACAATTTTAACACATGAAATTGGTTTTCAAAGATATTCATTCACAAGTGTTTTCAATCAATTAATAGCGAAAAGAACAAGTTGCAAACATTTAGTTAAGTAATTGTTTTCAGCAGTTAAGATGCTTTTAAACTATTATTATTATACAGAACATAACATTCACTTTCTTATAGTTTCCTAGGTTATAAAACCTTAGATTGTAAATGAAAGAAGTATTAAACGTATCATTTTAACACATGGAATTGTTTTTCAAAGATATCATAAGTGCTTCAATCAATTAATAGACCTTAGATTGTAAAAGAAGTATTAAACATATCAAAATACAATTTGAACACATGAAATGGTTTTTCAAAGGTATCATCATAAGTGTTTGATTGAATCAATCAATATAGACCTTAGATTGTAAAAAACATGTTAAACACATGAAAACACAATTGAAATTGTTTTTCAAAGATATTCATTCATAAAAGTGTTTCAATCAATTAATAGACTAAGATTGTAAAAGAGATGATATTAAACATATCAAAACACAATTTTAACACATGAAATTGGTTTTCAAAGATATTCATTCACAAGTGTTTTCAATCAATTAATAGCGAAAAGAACAAGTTGCAAACATTTAGTTAAGTAATTGTTTTCAGCAGTTAAAATGCTTTTAAACTATTATTATTATACAGAACATAACATTCACTTTCTTATAGTTTCCTAGGTTATAAAACCTTAGATTGTAAATGAAAGAAGTATTAAACGTATCATTTTAACACATGGAATTGTTTTTCAAAGATATCATAAGTGCTTCAATCAATTAATAGACCTTAGATTCTAAAAGAAGTATTAAACATATCAAAATACAATTTCAACACATGAAATGGTTTTTCAAAGGTATCATCATAAGTGTTTGATTGAATCAATCAGTATAGACCTTAGATTGTAAAAAACATGTTAAACACATGAAAACACAATTGAAATTGTTTTTTAAAGATATTCATTCATAAAAGTGTTTCAATCAATTAATAGACTAAGATTGTAAAAGAGATGATATTAAACATATCAAAACACAATTTTAACACATGAAATTGGTTTTCAAAGATATTCATTCACAAGTGTTTTCAATCAATTAATAGCGAAAAGAACAAGTTGCAAACATTTAGTTAAGTAATTGTTTTCAGCAGTTAAGATGCTTTTAAACTATTATTATTATACAGAACATAACATTCACTTTCTTATAGTTTCCTAGGTTATAAAACCTTAGATTGTAAATGAAAGAAGTATTAAACGTATCATTTTAACACATGGAATTGTTTTTCAAAGATATCATAAGTGCTTCAATCAATTAATAGACCTTAGATTGTAAAAGAAGTATTAAACATATCAAAATACAATTTCAACACATGAAATGGTTTTTCAAAGGTATCATCATAAGTGTTTGATTGAATCAATCAGTATAGACCTTAGATTGTAAAAAACATGTTAAACACATGAAAACACAATTGAAATTGTTTTTTAAAGATATTCATTCATAAAAGTGTTTCAATCAATTAATAGACTAAGATTGTAAAAGAGATGATATTAAACATATCAAAACACAATTTTAACACATGAAATTGGTTTTCAAAGATATTCATTCACAAGTGTTTTCAATCAATTAATAGCGAAAAGAACAAGTTGCAAACATTTAGTTAAGTAATTGTTTTCAGCAGTTAAGATGCTTTTAAACTATTATTATTATACAGAACATAACATTCACTTTCTTATAGTTTCCTAGGTTATAAAACCTTAGATTGTAAATGAAAGAAGTATTAAACGTATCATTTTAACACATGGAATTGTTTTTCAAAGATATCATAAGTGCTTCAATCAATTAATAGACCTTAGATTGTAAAAGAAGTATTAAACATATCAAAATACAATTTGAACACATGAAATGGTTTTTCAAAGGTATCATCATAAGTGTTTGATTGAATCAATCAGTATAGACCTTAGATTGTAAAAAACATGTTAAACACATGAAAACACAATTGAAATTGTTTTTTAAAGATATTCATTCATAAAAGTGTTTCAATCAATTAATAGAGTAAGATTGTAAAAGAGATGATATTAAACATATCAAAACACAATTTTAACACATGAAATTGGTTTTCAAAGATATTCATTCACAAGTGTTTTCAATCAATTAATAGCGAAAAGAACAAGTTGCAAACATTTAGTTAAGTAATTGTTTTCAGCAGTTAAGATGCTTTTAAACTATTATTATTATACAGAACATAACATTCAATTTCTTATAGTTTCCTAGGTTATAAAACCTTAGATTGTAAATGAAAGAAGTATTAAACGTATCATTTTAACACATGGAATTGTTTTTCAAAGATATCATAAGTGCTTCAATCAATTAATAGACCTTAGATTGTAAAAGAAGTATTAAACATATCAAAATACAATTTCAACACATGAAATGGTTTTTCAAAGGTATCATCATAAGTGTTTGATTGAATCAATCAGTATAGACCTTAGATTGTAAAAAACATGTTAAACACATGAAAACACAATTGAAATTGTTTTTCAAAGATATTCATTCATAAAAGTGTTTCAATCAATTAATAGACTAAGATTGTAAAAGAGATGATATTAAACATATCAAAACACAATTTTAACACATGAAATTGGTTTTCAAAGATATTCATTCACAAGTGTTTTCAATCAATTAATAGCGAAAAGAACAAGTTGCAAACATTTAGTTAAGTAATTGTTTTCAGCAGTTAAGATGCTTTTAAACTATTATTATTATACAGAACATAACATTCACTTTCTTATAGTTTCCTAGGTTATAAAACCTTAGATTGTAAATGAAAGAAGTATTAAACGTATCATTTTAACACATGGAATTGTTTTTCAAAGATATCATAAGTGCTTCAATCAATTAATAGACCTTAGATTGTAAAAGAAGTATTAAACATATCAAAATACAATTTCAACACATGAAATGGTTTTTCAAAGGTATCATCATAAGTGTTTGATTGAATCAATCAGTATAGACCTTAGATTGTAAAAAACATGTTAAACACATGAAAACACAATTGAAATTGTTTTTCAAAGATATTCATTCATAAAAGTGTTTCAATCAATTAATAGACTAAGATTGTAAAAGAGATGATATTAAACATATCAAAACACAATTTTAACACATGAAATTGGTTTTCAAAGATATTCATTCACAAGTGTTTTCAATCAATTAATAGCGAAAAGAACAAGTTGCAAACATTTAGTTAAGTAATTGTTTTCAGCAGTTAAAATGCTTTTAAACTATTATTATTATACAGAACATAACATTCACTTTCTTATAGTTTCCTAGGTTATAAAACCTTAGATTGTAAATGAAAGAAGTATTAAACGTATCATTTTAACACATGGAATTGTTTTTCAAAGATATCATAAGTGCTTCAATCAATTAATAGACCTTAGATTGTAAAAGAAGTATTAAACATATCAAAATACAATTTCAACACATGAAATGGTTTTTCAAAGGTATCATCATAAGTGTTTGATTGAATCAATCAGTATAGACCTTAGATTGTAAAAAACATGTTAAACACATGAAAACACAATTGAAATTGTTTTTCAAAGATATTCATTCATAAAAGTGTTTCAATCAATTAATAGACTAAGATTGTAAAAGAGATGATATTAAACATATCAAAACACAATTTTAACACATGAAATTGGTTTTCAAAGATATTCATTCATAATAAGTGTTCTCAATCAATTAATAGCGAAAAGAACAAGTTGCAAACATTTAGTTAAGTAATTGTTTTCTGCAGTTAAGATGCTTTTAAACTATTATTATACAGAACATTCACTTTCTTATAGTTTCCTAGGCTATAAAACCTTAGATTGTAAATGAAAGAAGTATTAAACGTATCATTTTAACACATGAAATTGTTCTTCAAAGATATCATAAGTGCTTCAATCAATTAACAGACCTTAGATTGTAAAAGAAGTATTAAACATATCAAAATACAATTTGAGCACATGAAGTGGTTTTTCAAAGGTATTGTTTGAATCAATCAATAGACCTTAGATTGTAAAAAATATGTTAAACATATGAAAACACAATTTCAACACATGAAATTGTTTTTCAAAGATATTCATTCATAAAAGTGTTTCAATCAATTAATAGACTAAGATTGTAAAAGAGATATTAAACGTATCAAAACACAATTTTAACACATGAAATTGGTTTTCAAAGATATTCATTCATAAGTGTTTTCAATCAATTAATAGCGAAAAGAACAAGTTGCAAACTTTTAGTAAAGTAATTGTTTTCAGCAGTTAAGATGCTTTTAAACTATTATTATTATACAGAACATAGCATTCACTTTCTTATAGTTTCCTAGGTTATAAAACCTTAGATTGTAAATGAAAAGAAGTATTAAACGTATCATTTTAACACGTGAAATTGTTTTTCAAAGATATCATAAGTGCTTCAATCAATTAATAGACCTTAGATTGTAAAAGAAGTATTAAACATATCATCAAAATACAATTTGAACACATGAAATGGTTTTTCAAAGGTATCATCACAAGTGTTTGAATCAATCAATAGACCTTAGATTGTAAAAAATATGTTAAACATATGAAAACACAATTTCAACGCATGAAATTGTTTTTCAAAGATATTCATTCATAAGTGTTTCAATCAATTAATAGACTAGGATTGTAAAAGAGATATTAAACGTATCAAAACACAATTTTAACACATGAAATTGGTTTTCAAAGATATTCATTCATAAGTGTTTTCAATCAATTAATAGCGAAAAGAACAAGTTGCAAACATTTAGTAAAGTAATTGTTTTCAGCAGTTAAGATGCTTTTAAACTATTATTATTATACAGAACATAGCATTCACTTTCTTATAGTTTCCTAGGTTATAAAACCTTAGATTGTAAATGAAAAGAAGTATTAAACGTATCATTTTAACACGTGAAATTGTTTTTCAAAGATATCATAAGTGCTTCAATCAATTAATAGACCTTAGATTGTAAAAGAAGTATTAAACATATCATCAAAATACAATTTGAACACATGAAATGGTTTTTCAAAGGTATCATCACAAGTGTTTGAATCAATCAATAGACCTTAGATTGTAAAAAATATGTTAAACATATGAAAACACAATTTCAACGCATGAAATTGTTTTTCAAAGATATTCATTCATAAGTGTTTCAATCAATTAATAGACTAGGATTGTAAAAGAGATATTAAACGTATCAAAACACAATTTTAACACATGAAATTGGTTTTCAAAGATATTCATTCATAAGTGTTTTCAATCAATTAATAGCGAAAAGAACAAGTTGCAAACATTTAGTAAAGTAATTGTTTTCAGCAGTTAAGATGCTTTTAAACTATTATTATTATACAGAACATAGCATTCACTTTCTTATAGTTTCCTAGGTTATAAAACCTTAGATTGTAAATGAAAAGAAGTATTAAACGTATCATTTTAACACGTGAAATTGTTTTTCAAAGATATCATAAGTGCTTCAATCAATTAATAGACCTTAGATTGTAAAAGAAGTATTAAACATATCAAAATACAATTTCAACACATGAAATGGTTTTTCAAAGGTATCATCATAAGTGTTTGATTGAATCAATCAGTATAGACCTTAGATTGTAAAAAACATGTTAAACACATGAAAACACAATTGAAATTGTTTTTCAAAGATATTCATTCATAAAAGTGTTTCAATCAATTAATAGACTAAGATTGTAAAAGAGATGATATTAAACATATCAAAACACAATTTTAACACATGAAATTGGTTTTCAAAGATATTCATTCACAAGTGTTTTCAATCAATTAATAGCGAAAAGAACAAGTTGCAAACATTTAGTTAAGTAATTGTTTTCAGCAGTTAAGATGCTTTTAAACTATTATTATTATACAGAACATAACATTCACTTTCTTATAGTTTCCTAGGTTATAAAACCTTAGATTGTAAATGAAAGAAGTATTAAACGTATCATTTTAACACATGGAATTGTTTTTCAAAGATATCATAAGTGCTTCAATCAATTAATAGACCTTAGATTGTAAAAGAAGTATTAAACATATCAAAATACAATTTCAACACATGAAATGGTTTTTCAAAGGTATCATCATAAGTGTTTGATTGAATCAATCAGTATAGACCTTAGATTGTAAAAAACATGTTAAACACATGAAAACACAATTGAAATTGTTTTTCAAAGATATTCATTCATAAAAGTGTTTCAATCAATTAATAGACTAAGATTGTAAAAGAGATGATATTAAACATATCAAAACACAATTTTAACACATGAAATTGGTTTTCAAAGATATTCATTCACAAGTGTTTTCAATCAATTAATAGCGAAAAGAACAAGTTGCAAACATTTAGTTAAGTAATTGTTTTCAGCAGTTAAGATGCTTTTAAACTATTATTATTATACAGAACATAACATTCACTTTCTTATAGTTTCCTAGGTTATAAAACCTTAGATTGTAAATGAAAGAAGTATTAAACGTATCATTTTAACACATGGAATTGTTTTTCAAAGATATCATAAGTGCTTCAATCAATTAATAGACCTTAGATTGTAAAAGAAGTATTAAACATATCAAAATACAATTTCAACACATGAAATGGTTTTTCAAAGGTATCATCATAAGTGTTTGATTGAATCAATCAGTATAGACCTTAGATTGTAAAAAACATGTTAAACACATGAAAACACAATTGAAATTGTTTTTCAAAGATATTCATTCATAAAAGTGTTTCAATCAATTAATAGACTAAGATTGTAAAAGAGATGATATTAAACATATCAAAACACAATTTTAACACATGAAATTGGTTTTCAAAGATATTCATTCACAAGTGTTTTCAATCAATTAATAGCGAAAAGAACAAGTTGCAAACATTTAGTTAAGTAATTGTTTTCAGCAGTTAAAATGCTTTTAAACTATTATTATTATACAGAACATAACATTCACTTTCTTATAGTTTCCTAGGTTATAAAACCTTAGATTGTAAATGAAAGAAGTATTAAACGTATCATTTTAACACATGGAATTGTTTTTCAAAGATATCATAAGTGCTTCAATCAATTAATAGACCTTAGATTGTAAAAGAAGTATTAAACATATCAAAATACAATTTCAACACATGAAATGGTTTTTCAAAGGTATCATCATAAGTGTTTGATTGAATCAATCAGTATAGACCTTAGATTGTAAAAAACATGTTAAACACATGAAAACACAATTGAAATTGTTTTTTAAAGATATTCATTCATAAAAGTGTTTCAATCAATTAATAGACTAAGATTGTAAAAGAGATGATATTAAACATATCAAAACACAATTTTAACACATGAAATTGGTTTTCAAAGATATTCATTCACAAGTGTTTTCAATCAATTAATAGCGAAAAGAACAAGTTGCAAACATTTAGTTAAGTAATTGTTTTCAGCAGTTAAGATGCTTTTAAACTATTATTATTATACAGAACATAACATTCACTTTCTTATAGTTTCCTAGGTTATAAAACCTTAGATTGTAAATGAAAGAAGTATTAAACGTATCATTTTAACACATGGAATTGTTTTTCAAAGATATCATAAGTGCTTCAATCAATTAATAGACCTTAGATTGTAAAAGAAGTATTAAACATATCAAAATACAATTTGAACACATGAAATGGTTTTTCAAAGGTATCATCATAAGTGTTTGATTGAATCAATCAATATAGACCTTAGATTGTAAAAAACATGTTAAACACATGAAAACACAATTGAAATTGTTTTTCAAAGATATTCATTCATAAAAGTGTTTCAATCAATTAATAGACTAAGATTGTAAAAGAGATGATATTAAACATATCAAAACACAATTTTAACACATGAAATTGGTTTTCAAAGATATTCATTCACAAGTGTTTTCAATCAATTAATAGCGAAAAGAACAAGTTGCAAACATTTAGTTAAGTAATTGTTTTCAGCAGTTAAAATGCTTTTAAACTATTATTATTATACAGAACATAACATTCACTTTCTTATAGTTTCCTAGGTTATAAAACCTTAGATTGTAAATGAAAGAAGTATTAAACGTATCATTTTAACACATGGAATTGTTTTTCAAAGATATCATAAGTGCTTCAATCAATTAATAGACCTTAGATTGTAAAAGAAGTATTAAACATATCAAAATACAATTTGAACACATGAAATGGTTTTTCAAAGGTATCATCATAAGTGTTTGATTGAATCAATCAATATAGACCTTAGATTGTAAAAAACATGTTAAACACATGAAAACACAATTGAAATTGTTTTTCAAAGATATTCATTCATAAAAGTGTTTCAATCAATTAATAGACTAAGATTGTAAAAGAGATGATATTAAACATATCAAAACACAATTTTAACACATGAAATTGGTTTTCAAAGATATTCATTCACAAGTGTTTTCAATCAATTAATAGCGAAAAGAACAAGTTGCAAACATTTAGTTAAGTAATTGTTTTCAGCAGTTAAAATGCTTTTAAACTATTATTATTATACAGAACATAACATTCACTTTCTTATAGTTTCCTAGGTTATAAAACCTTAGATTGTAAATGAAAGAAGTATTAAACGTATCATTTTAACACATGGAATTGTTTTTCAAAGATATCATAAGTGCTTCAATCAATTAATAGACCTTAGATTGTAAAAGAAGTATTAAACATATCAAAATACAATTTCAACACATGAAATGGTTTTTCAAAGGTATCATCATAAGTGTTTGATTGAATCAATCAGTATAGACCTTAGATTGTAAAAAACATGTTAAACACATGAAAACACAATTGAAATTGTTTTTTAAAGATATTCATTCATAAAAGTGTTTCAATCAATTAATAGACTAAGATTGTAAAAGAGATGATATTAAACATATCAAAACACAATTTTAACACATGAAATTGGTTTTCAAAGATATTCATTCACAAGTGTTTTCAATCAATTAATAGCGAAAAGAACAAGTTGCAAACATTTAGTTAAGTAATTGTTTTCAGCAGTTAAGATGCTTTTAAACTATTATTATTATACAGAACATAACATTCACTTTCTTATAGTTTCCTAGGTTATAAAACCTTAGATTGTAAATGAAAGAAGTATTAAACGTATCATTTTAACACATGGAATTGTTTTTCAAAGATATCATAAGTGCTTCAATCAATTAATAGACCTTAGATTGTAAAAGAAGTATTAAACATATCAAAATACAATTTCAACACATGAAATGGTTTTTCAAAGGTATCATCATAAGTGTTTGATTGAATCAATCAGTATAGACCTTAGATTGTAAAAAACATGTTAAACACATGAAAACACAATTGAAATTGTTTTTTAAAGATATTCATTCATAAAAGTGTTTCAATCAATTAATAGACTAAGATTGTAAAAGAGATGATATTAAACATATCAAAACACAATTTTAACACATGAAATTGGTTTTCAAAGATATTCATTCACAAGTGTTTTCAATCAATTAATAGCGAAAAGAACAAGTTGCAAACATTTAGTTAAGTAATTGTTTTCAGCAGTTAAGATGCTTTTAAACTATTATTATTATACAGAACATAACATTCACTTTCTTATAGTTTCCTAGGTTATAAAACCTTAGATTGTAAATGAAAGAAGTATTAAACGTATCATTTTAACACATGGAATTGTTTTTCAAAGATATCATAAGTGCTTCAATCAATTAATAGACCTTAGATTGTAAAAGAAGTATTAAACATATCAAAATACAATTTGAACACATGAAATGGTTTTTCAAAGGTATCATCATAAGTGTTTGATTGAATCAATCAATATAGACCTTAGATTGTAAAAAACATGTTAAACATATGAAAACACAATTGAAATTGTTTTTCAAAGATATTCATTCATAAAAGTGTTTCAATCAATTAATAGACTAAGATTGTAAAAGAGATGATATTAAACATATCAAAACACAATTTTAACACATGAAATTGGTTTTCAAAGATATTCATTCACAAGTGTTTTCAATCAATTAATAGCGAAAAGAACAAGTTGCAAACATTTAGTTAAGTAATTGTTTTCAGCAGTTAAGATGCTTTTAAACTATTATTATTATACAGAACATAACATTCACTTTCTTATAGTTTCCTAGGTTATAAAACCTTAGATTGTAAATGAAAGAAGTATTAAACGTATCATTTTAACACATGGAATTGTTTTTCAAAGATATCATAAGTGCTTCAATCAATTAATAGACCTTAGATTGTAAAAGAAGTATTAAACATATCAAAATACAATTTCAACACATGAAATGGTTTTTCAAAGGTATCATCATAAGTGTTTGATTGAATCAATCAGTATAGACCTTAGATTGTAAAAAACATGTTAAACACATGAAAACACAATTGAAATTGTTTTTTAAAGATATTCATTCATAAAAGTGTTTCAATCAATTAATAGACTAAGATTGTAAAAGAGATGATATTAAACATATCAAAACACAATTTTAACACATGAAATTGGTTTTCAAAGATATTCATTCACAAGTGTTTTCAATCAATTAATAGCGAAAAGAACAAGTTGCAAACATTTAGTTAAGTAATTGTTTTCAGCAGTTAAGATGCTTTTAAACTATTATTATTATACAGAACATAACATTCACTTTCTTATAGTTTCCTAGGTTATAAAACCTTAGATTGTAAATGAAAGAAGTATTAAACGTATCATTTTAACACATGGAATTGTTTTTCAAAGATATCATAAGTGCTTCAATCAATTAATAGACCTTAGATTGTAAAAGAAGTATTAAACATATCAAAATACAATTTCAACACATGAAATGGTTTTTCAAAGGTATCATCATAAGTGTTTGATTGAATCAATCAGTATAGACCTTAGATTGTAAAAAACATGTTAAACACATGAAAACACAATTGAAATTGTTTTTTAAAGATATTCATTCATAAAAGTGTTTCAATCAATTAATAGACTAAGATTGTAAAAGAGATGATATTAAACATATCAAAACACAATTTTAACACATGAAATTGGTTTTCAAAGATATTCATTCACAAGTGTTTTCAATCAATTAATAGCGAAAAGAACAAGTTGCAAACATTTAGTTAAGTAATTGTTTTCAGCAGTTAAGATGCTTTTAAACTATTATTATTATACAGAACATAACATTCACTTTCTTATAGTTTCCTAGGTTATAAAACCTTAGATTGTAAATGAAAGAAGTATTAAACGTATCATTTTAACACATGGAATTGTTTTTCAAAGATATCATAAGTGCTTCAATCAATTAATAGACCTTAGATTGTAAAAGAAGTATTAAACATATCAAAATACAATTTGAACACATGAAATGGTTTTTCAAAGGTATCATCATAAGTGTTTGATTGAATCAATCAATATAGACCTTAGATTGTAAAAAACATGTTAAACACCTGAAAACACAATTGAAATTGTTTTTCAAAGATATTCATTCATAAAAGTGTTTCAATCAATTAATAGACTAAGATTGTAAAAGAGATGATATTAAACATATCAAAACACAATTTTAACACATGAAATTGGTTTTCAAAGATATTCATTCACAAGTGTTTTCAATCAATTAATAGCGAAAAGAACAAGTTGCAAACATTTAGTTAAGTAATTGTTTTCAGCAGTTAAGATGCTTTTAAACTATTATTATTATACAGAACATAACATTCACTTTCTTATAGTTTCCTAGGTTATAAAACCTTAGATTGTAAATGAAAGAAGTATTAAACGTATCATTTTAACACATGGAATTGTTTTTCAAAGATATCATAAGTGCTTCAATCAATTAATAGACCTTAGATTGTAAAAGAAGTATTAAACATATCAAAATACAATTTGAACACATGAAATGGTTTTTCAAAGGTATCATCATAAGTGTTTGATTGAATCAATCAGTATAGACCTTAGATTGTAAAAAACATGTTAAACACATGAAAACACAATTGAAATTGTTTTTCAAAGATATTCATTCATAAAAGTGTTTCAATCAATTAATAGACTAAGATTGTAAAAGAGATGATATTAAACATATCAAAACACAATTTTAACACATGAAATTGGTTTTCAAAGATATTCATTCACAAGTGTTTTCAATCAATTAATAGCGAAAAGAACAAGTTGCAAACATTTAGTTAAGTAATTGTTTTCAGCAGTTAAGATGCTTTTAAACTATTATTATTATACAGAACATAACATTCACTTTCTTATAGTTTCCTAGGTTATAAAACCTTAGATTGTAAATGAAAGAAGTATTAAACGTATCATTTTAACACATGGAATTGTTTTTCAAAGATATCATAAGTGCTTCAATCAATTAATAGACCTTAGATTGTAAAAGAAGTATTAAACATATCAAAATACAATTTCAACACATGAAATGGTTTTTCAAAGGTATCATCATAAGTGTTTGATTGAATCAATCAGTATAGACCTTAGATTGTAAAAAACATGTTAAACACATGAAAACACAATTGAAATTGTTTTTCAAAGATATTCATTCATAAAAGTGTTTCAATCAATTAATAGACTAAGATTGTAAAAGAGATGATATTAAACATATCAAAACACAATTTTAACACATGAAATTGGTTTTCAAAGATATTCATTCACAAGTGTTTTCAATCAATTAATAGCGAAAAGAACAAGTTGCAAACATTTAGTTAAGTAATTGTTTTCAGCAGTTAAGATGCTTTTAAACTATTATTATTATACAGAACATAACATTCACTTTCTTATAGTTTCCTAGGTTATAAAACCTTAGATTGTAAATGAAAGAAGTATTAAACGTATCATTTTAACACATGGAATTGTTTTTCAAAGATATCATAAGTGCTTCAATCAATTAATAGACCTTAGATTGTAAAAGAAGTATTAAACATATCAAAATACAATTTCAACACATGAAATGGTTTTTCAAAGGTATCATCATAAGTGTTTGATTGAATCAATCAGTATAGACCTTAGATTGTAAAAAACATGTTAAACACATGAAAACACAATTGAAATTGTTTTTTAAAGATATTCATTCATAAAAGTGTTTCAATCAATTAATAGACTAAGATTGTAAAAGAGATGATATTAAACATATCAAAACACAATTTTAACACATGAAATTGGTTTTCAAAGATATTCATTCACAAGTGTTTTCAATCAATTAATAGCGAAAAGAACAAGTTGCAAACATTTAGTTAAGTAATTGTTTTCAGCAGTTAAGATGCTTTTAAACTATTATTATTATACAGAACATAACATTCACTTTCTTATAGTTTCCTAGGTTATAAAACCTTAGATTGTAAATGAAAGAAGTATTAAACGTATCATTTTAACACATGGAATTGTTTTTCAAAGATATCATAAGTGCTTCAATCAATTAATAGACCTTAGATTGTAAAAGAAGTATTAAACATATCAAAATACAATTTGAACACATGAAATGGTTTTTCAAAGGTATCATCATAAGTGTTTGATTGAATCAATCAATATAGACCTTAGATTGTAAAAAACATGTTAAACATATGAAAACACAATTGAAATTGTTTTTCAAAGATATTCATTCATAAAAGTGTTTCAATCAATTAATAGACTAAGATTGTAAAAGAGATGATATTAAACATATCAAAACACAATTTTAACACATGAAATTGGTTTTCAAAGATATTCATTCACAAGTGTTTTCAATCAATTAATAGCGAAAAGAACAAGTTGCAAACATTTAGTTAAGTAATTGTTTTCAGCAGTTAAGATGCTTTTAAACTATTATTATTATACAGAACATAACATTCACTTTCTTATAGTTTCCTAGGTTATAAAACCTTAGATTGTAAATGAAAGAAGTATTAAACGTATCATTTTAACACATGGAATTGTTTTTCAAAGATATCATAAGTGCTTCAATCAATTAATAGACCTTAGATTGTAAAAGAAGTATTAAACATATCAAAATACAATTTCAACACATGAAATGGTTTTTCAAAGGTATCATCATAAGTGTTTGATTGAATCAATCAGTATAGACCTTAGATTGTAAAAAACATGTTAAACACATGAAAACACAATTGAAATTGTTTTTTAAAGATATTCATTCATAAAAGTGTTTCAATCAATTAATAGACTAAGATTGTAAAAGAGATGATATTAAACATATCAAAACACAATTTTAACACATGAAATTGGTTTTCAAAGATATTCATTCACAAGTGTTTTCAATCAATTAATAGCGAAAAGAACAAGTTGCAAACATTTAGTTAAGTAATTGTTTTCAGCAGTTAAGATGCTTTTAAACTATTATTATTATACAGAACATAACATTCACTTTCTTATAGTTTCCTAGGTTATAAAACCTTAGATTGTAAATGAAAGAAGTATTAAACGTATCATTTTAACACATGGAATTGTTTTTCAAAGATATCATAAGTGCTTCAATCAATTAATAGACCTTAGATTGTAAAAGAAGTATTAAACATATCAAAATACAATTTCAACACATGAAATGGTTTTTCAAAGGTATCATCATAAGTGTTTGATTGAATCAATCAGTATAGACCTTAGATTGTAAAAAACATGTTAAACACATGAAAACACAATTGAAATTGTTTTTTAAAGATATTCATTCATAAAAGTGTTTCAATCAATTAATAGACTAAGATTGTAAAAGAGATGATATTAAACATATCAAAACACAATTTTAACACATGAAATTGGTTTTCAAAGATATTCATTCACAAGTGTTTTCAATCAATTAATAGCGAAAAGAACAAGTTGCAAACATTTAGTTAAGTAATTGTTTTCAGCAGTTAAGATGCTTTTAAACTATTATTATTATACAGAACATAACATTCACTTTCTTATAGTTTCCTAGGTTATAAAACCTTAGATTGTAAATGAAAGAAGTATTAAACGTATCATTTTAACACATGGAATTGTTTTTCAAAGATATCATAAGTGCTTCAATCAATTAATAGACCTTAGATTGTAAAAGAAGTATTAAACATATCAAAATACAATTTGAACACATGAAATGGTTTTTCAAAGGTATCATCATAAGTGTTTGATTGAATCAATCAATATAGACCTTAGATTGTAAAAAACATGTTAAACACCTGAAAACACAATTGAAATTGTTTTTCAAAGATATTCATTCATAAAAGTGTTTCAATCAATTAATAGACTAAGATTGTAAAAGAGATGATATTAAACATATCAAAACACAATTTTAACACATGAAATTGGTTTTCAAAGATATTCATTCACAAGTGTTTTCAATCAATTAATAGCGAAAAGAACAAGTTGCAAACATTTAGTTAAGTAATTGTTTTCAGCAGTTAAGATGCTTTTAAACTATTATTATTATACAGAACATAACATTCACTTTCTTATAGTTTCCTAGGTTATAAAACCTTAGATTGTAAATGAAAGAAGTATTAAACGTATCATTTTAACACATGGAATTGTTTTTCAAAGATATCATAAGTGCTTCAATCAATTAATAGACCTTAGATTGTAAAAGAAGTATTAAACATATCAAAATACAATTTGAACACATGAAATGGTTTTTCAAAGGTATCATCATAAGTGTTTGATTGAATCAATCAGTATAGACCTTAGATTGTAAAAAACATGTTAAACACATGAAAACACAATTGAAATTGTTTTTCAAAGATATTCATTCATAAAAGTGTTTCAATCAATTAATAGACTAAGATTGTAAAAGAGATGATATTAAACATATCAAAACACAATTTTAACACATGAAATTGGTTTTCAAAGATATTCATTCACAAGTGTTTTCAATCAATTAATAGCGAAAAGAACAAGTTGCAAACATTTAGTTAAGTAATTGTTTTCAGCAGTTAAGATGCTTTTAAACTATTATTATTATACAGAACATAACATTCACTTTCTTATAGTTTCCTAGGTTATAAAACCTTAGATTGTAAATGAAAGAAGTATTAAACGTATCATTTTAACACATGGAATTGTTTTTCAAAGATATCATAAGTGCTTCAATCAATTAATAGACCTTAGATTGTAAAAGAAGTATTAAACATATCAAAATACAATTTGAACACATGAAATGGTTTTTCAAAGGTATCATCATAAGTGTTTGATTGAATCAATCAGTATAGACCTTAGATTGTAAAAAACATGTTAAACATATGAAAACACAATTGAAATTGTTTTTCAAAGATATTCATTCATAAAAGTGTTTCAATCAATTAATAGACTAAGATTGTAAAAGAGATGATATTAAACATATCAAAACACAATTTTAACACATGAAATTGGTTTTCAAAGATATTCATTCACAAGTGTTTTCAATCAATTAATAGTAAAAAGAACAAGTTGCAAACATTTAGTTAAGTAATTGTTTTCAGCAGTTAAGATGCTTTTAAACTATTATTATTATACAGAACATAACATTCACTTTCTTATAGTTTCCTAGGTTATAAAACCTTAGATTGTAAATGAAAGAAGTATTAAACGTATCATTTTAACACATGGAATTGTTTTTCAAAGATATCATAAGTGCTTCAATCAATTAATAGACCTTAGATTGTAAAAGAAGTATTAAACATATCAAAATACAATCTGAACACATGAAATGGTTTTTCAAAGGTATCATCATAAGTGTTTGATTGAATCAATCAATATAGACCTTAGATTGTAAAAAACATGTTAAACACCTGAAAACACAATTGAAATTGTTTTTCAAAGATATTCATTCATAAAAGTGTTTCAATCAATTAATAGACTAAGATTGTAAAAGAGATGATATTAAACATATCAAAACACAATTTTAACACATGAAATTGGTTTTCAAAGATATTCATTCACAAGTGTTTTCAATCAATTAATAGCGAAAAGAACAAGTTGCAAACATTTAGTTAAGTAATTGTTTTCAGCAGTTAAGATGCTTTTAAACTATTATTATTATACAGAAGAACATAACATTCACTTTCTTATAGTTTCCTAGGTTATAAAACCTTAGATTGTAAATGAAAGAAGTATTAAACGTATCATTTTAACACATGGAATTGTTTTTCAAAGATATCATAAGTGCTTCAATCAATTAATAGACCTTAGATTGTAAAAGAAGTATTAAACATATCAAAATACAATTTCAACACATGAAATGGTTTTCCAAAGGTATCATCATAAGTGTTTGATTGAATCAATCAATATAGACCTTAGATTGTAAAAAACATGTTATACATATGAAAACACAATTGAAATTGTTTTTCAAAGATATTCATTCATAAAAGTGTTTCAATCAATTAATAGACTAAGATTGTAAAAGAGATGATATTAAACATATCAAAACACAATTTTAACACATGAAATTGGTTTTCAAAGATATTCATTCACAAGTGTTTTCAATCAATTAATAGCGAAAAGAACAAGTTGCAAACATTTAGTTAAGTAATTGTTTTCAGCAGTTAAGATGCTTTTAAACTATTATTATTATACAGAACATAACATTCACTTTCTTATAGTTTCCTAGGTTATAAAACCTTAGATTGTAAATGAAAGAAGTATTAAACGTATCATTTTAACACATGGAATTGTTTTTCAAAGATATCATAAGTGCTTCAATCAATTAATAGACCTTAGATTGTAAAAGAAGTATTAAACATATCAAAATACAATTTCAACACATGAAATGGTTTTTCAAAGGTATCATCATAAGTGTTTGATTGAATCAATCAGTATAGACCTTAGATTGTAAAAAACATGTTAAACACATGAAAACACAATTGAAATTGTTTTTCAAAGATATTCATTCATAAAAGTGTTTCAATCAATTAATAGACTAAGATTGTAAAAGAGATGATATTAAACATATCAAAACACAATTTTAACACATGAAATTGGTTTTCAAAGATATTCATTCACAAGTGTTTTCAATCAATTAATAGCGAAAAGAACAAGTTGCAAACATTTAGTTAAGTAATTGTTTTCAGCAGTTAAGATGCTTTTAAACTATTATTATTATACAGAACATAACATTCACTTTCTTATAGTTTCCTAGGTTATAAAACCTTAGATTGTAAATGAAAGAAGTATTAAACGTATCATTTTAACACATGGAATTGTTTTTCAAAGATATAATAAGTGCTTCAATCAATTAATAGACCTTAGATTGTAAAAGAAGTATTAAACATATCAAAATACAATTTCAACACATGAAATGGTTTTTCAAAGGTATCATCATAAGTGTTTGATTGAATCAATCAGTATAGACCTTAGATTGTAAAAAACATGTTAAACACATGAAAACACAATTGAAATTGTTTTTTAAAGATATTCATTCATAAAAGTGTTTCAATCAATTAATAGACTAAGATTGTAAAAGAGATGATATTAAACATATCAAAACACAATTTTAACACATGAAATTGGTTTTCAAAGATATTCATTCACAAGTGTTTTCAATCAATTAATAGCGAAAAGAACAAGTTGCAAACATTTAGTTAAGTAATTGTTTTCAGCAGTTAAGATGCTTTTAAACTATTATTATTATACAGAACATAACATTCACTTTCTTATAGTTTCCTAGGTTATAAAACCTTAGATTGTAAATGAAAGAAGTATTAAACGTATCATTTTAACACATGGAATTGTTTTTCAAAGATATAATAAGTGCTTCAATCAATTAATAGACCTTAGATTGTAAAAGAAGTATTAAACATATCAAAATACAATTTCAACACATGAAATGGTTTTTCAAAGGTATCATCATAAGTGTTTGATTGAATCAATCAGTATAGACCTTAGATTGTAAAAAACATGTTAAACACATGAAAACACAATTGAAATTGTTTTTTAAAGATATTCATTCATAAAAGTGTTTCAATCAATTAATAGACTAAGATTGTAAAAGAGATGATATTAAACATATCAAAACACAATTTTAACACATGAAATTGGTTTTCAAAGATATTCATTCACAAGTGTTTTCAATCAATTAATAGCGAAAAGAACAAGTTGCAAACATTTAGTTAAGTAATTGTTTTCAGCAGTTAAGATGCTTTTAAACTATTATTATTATACAGAACATAACATTCACTTTCTTATAGTTTCCTAGGTTATAAAACCTTAGATTGTAAATGAAAGAAGTATTAAACGTATCATTTTAACACATGGAATTGTTTTTCAAAGATATCATAAGTGCTTCAATCAATTAATAGACCTTAGATTGTAAAAGAAGTATTAAACATATCAAAATACAATTTGAACACATGAAATGGTTTTTCAAAGGTATCATCATAAGTGTTTGATTGAATCAATCAATATAGACCTTAGATTGTAAAAAACATGTTAAACACATGAAAACACAATTGAAATTGTTTTTCAAAGATATTCATTCATAAAAGTGTTTCAATCAATTAATAGACTAAGATTGTAAAAGAGATGATATTAAACATATCAAAACACAATTTTAACACATGAAATTGGTTTTCAAAGATATTCATTCACAAGTGTTTTCAATCAATTAATAGCGAAAAGAACAAGTTGCAAACATTTAGTTAAGTAATTGTTTTCAGCAGTTAAGATGCTTTTAAACTATTATTATTATACAGAACATAACATTCACTTTCTTATAGTTTCCTAGGTTATAAAACCTTAGATTGTAAATGAAAGAAGTATTAAACGTATCATTTTAACACATGGAATTGTTTTTCAAAGATATCATAAGTGCTTCAATCAATTAATAGACCTTAGATTGTAAAAGAAGTATTAAACATATCAAAATACAATTTGAACACATGAAATGGTTTTTCAAAGGTATCATCATAAGTGTTTGATTGAATCAATCAATATAGACCTTAGATTGTAAAAAACATGTTAAACACATGAAAACACAATTGAAATTGTTTTTCAAAGATATTCATTCATAAAAGTGTTTCAATCAATTAATAGACTAAGATTGTAAAAGAGATGATATTAAACATATCAAAACACAATTTTAACACATGAAATTGGTTTTCAAAGATATTCATTCACAAGTGTTTTCAATCAATTAATAGCGAAAAGAACAAGTTGCAAACATTTAGTTAAGTAATTGTTTTCAGCAGTTAAGATGCTTTTAAACTATTATTATTATACAGAACATAACATTCACTTTCTTATAGTTTCCTAGGTTATAAAACCTTAGATTGTAAATGAAAGAAGTATTAAACGTATCATTTTAACACATGGAATTGTTTTTCAAAGATATCATAAGTGCTTCAATCAATTAATAGACCTTAGATTGTAAAAGAAGTATTAAACATATCAAAATACAATTTCAACACATGAAATGGTTTTCCAAAGGTATCATCATAAGTGTTTGATTGAATCAATCAATATAGACCTTAGATTGTAAAAAACATGTTAAACATATGAAAACACAATTGAAATTGTTTTTCAAAGATATTCATTCATAAAAGTGTTTCAATCAATTAATAGACTAAGATTGTAAAAGAGATGATATTAAACATATCAAAACACAATTTTAACACATGAAATTGGTTTTCAAAGATATTCATTCACAAGTGTTTTCAATCAATTAATAGCGAAAAGAACAAGTTGCAAACATTTAGTTAAGTAATTGTTTTCAGCAGTTAAGATGCTTTTAAACTATTATTATTATACAGAAGAACATAACATTCACTTTCTTATAGTTTCCTAGGTTATAAAACCTTAGATTGTAAATGAAAGAAGTATTAAACGTATCATTTTAACACATGGAATTGTTTTTCAAAGATATCATAAGTGCTTCAATCAATTAATAGACCTTAGATTGTAAAAGAAGTATTAAACATATCAAAATACAATTTCAACACATGAAATGGTTTTCCAAAGGTATCATCATAAGTGTTTGATTGAATCAATCAATATAGACCTTAGATTGTAAAAAACATGTTAAACATATGAAAACACAATTGAAATTGTTTTTCAAAGATATTCATTCATAAAAGTGTTTCAATCAATTAATAGACTAAGATTGTAAAAGAGATGATATTAAACATATCAAAACACAATTTTAACACATGAAATTGGTTTTCAAAGATATTCATTCACAAGTGTTTTCAATCAATTAATAGCGAAAAGAACAAGTTGCAAACATTTAGTTAAGTAATTGTTTTCAGCAGTTAAGATGCTTTTAAACTATTATTATTATACAGAAGAACATAACATTCACTTTCTTATAGTTTCCTAGGTTATAAAACCTTAGATTGTAAATGAAAGAAGTATTAAACGTATCATTTTAACACATGGAATTGTTTTTCAAAGATATCATAAGTGCTTCAATCAATTAATAGACCTTAGATTGTAAAAGAAGTATTAAACATATCAAAATACAATTTCAACACATGAAATGGTTTTCCAAAGGTATCATCATAAGTGTTTGATTGAATCAATCAATATAGACCTTAGATTGTAAAAAACATGTTAAACATATGAAAACACAATTGAAATTGTTTTTCAAAGATATTCATTCATAAAAGTGTTTCAATCAATTAATAGACTAAGATTGTAAAAGAGATGATATTAAACATATCAAAACACAATTTTAACACATGAAATTGGTTTTCAAAGATATTCATTCACAAGTGTTTTCAATCAATTAATAGCGAAAAGAACAAGTTGCAAACATTTAGTTAAGTAATTGTTTTCAGCAGTTAAGATGCTTTTAAACTATTATTATTATACAGAAGAACATAACATTCACTTTCTTATAGTTTCCTAGGTTATAAAACCTTAGATTGTAAATGAAAGAAGTATTAAACGTATCATTTTAACACATGGAATTGTTTTTCAAAGATATCATAAGTGCTTCAATCAATTAATAGACCTTAGATTGTAAAAGAAGTATTAAACATATCAAAATACAATTTCAACACATGAAATGGTTTTCCAAAGGTATCATCATAAGTGTTTGATTGAATCAATCAATATAGACCTTAGATTGTAAAAAACATGTTAAACATATGAAAACACAATTGAAATTGTTTTTCAAAGATATTCATTCATAAAAGTGTTTCAATCAATTAATAGACTAAGATTGTAAAAGAGATGATATTAAACATATCAAAACACAATTTTAACACATGAAATTGGTTTTCAAAGATATTCATTCACAAGTGTTTTCAATCAATTAATAGCGAAAAGAACAAGTTGCAAACATTTAGTTAAGTAATTGTTTTCAGCAGTTAAGATGCTTTTAAACTATTATTATTATACAGAAGAACATAACATTCACTTTCTTATAGTTTCCTAGGTTATAAAACCTTAGATTGTAAATGAAAGAAGTATTAAACGTATCATTTTAACACATGGAATTGTTTTTCAAAGATATCATAAGTGCTTCAATCAATTAATAGACCTTAGATTGTAAAAGAAGTATTAAACATATCAAAATACAATTTCAACACATGAAATGGTTTTCCAAAGGTATCATCATAAGTGTTTGATTGAATCAATCAATATAGACCTTAGATTGTAAAAAACATGTTAAACATATGAAAACACAATTGAAATTGTTTTTCAAAGATATTCATTCATAAAAGTGTTTCAATCAATTAATAGACTAAGATTGTAAAAGAGATGATATTAAACATATCAAAACACAATTTTAACACATGAAATTGGTTTTCAAAGATATTCATTCACAAGTGTTTTCAATCAATTAATAGCGAAAAGAACAAGTTGCAAACATTTAGTTAAGTAATTGTTTTCAGCAGTTAAGATGCTTTTAAACTATTATTATTATACAGAACATAACATTCACTTTCTTATAGTTTCCTAGGTTATAAAACCATTCACTTTCTTATAGTTTCCTAGGTTATAAAACCTTAGATTGTAAATGAAAGAAGTATTAAACGTATCATTTTAACACATGGAATTGTTTTTCAAAGATATCATAAGTGCTTCAATCAATTAATAGACCTTAGATTGTAAAAGAAGTATTAAACATATCAAAATACAATTTCAACACATGAAATGGTTTTCCAAAGGTATCATCATAAGTGTTTGATTGAATCAATCAATATAGACCTTAGATTGTAAAAAACATGTTAAACATATGAAAACACAATTGAAATTGTTTTTCAAAGATATTCATTCATAAAAGTGTTTCAATCAATTAATAGACTAAGATTGTAAAAGAGATGATATTAAACATATCAAAACACAATTTTAACACATGAAATTGGTTTTCAAAGATATTCATTCACAAGTGTTTTCAATCAATTAATAGCGAAAAGAACAAGTTGCAAACATTTAGTTAAGTAATTGTTTTCAGCAGTTAAGATGCTTTTAAACTATTATTATTATACAGAAGAACATAACATTCACTTTCTTATAGTTTCCTAGGTTATAAAACCTTAGATTGTAAATGAAAGAAGTATTAAACGTATCATTTTAACACATGGAATTGTTTTTCAAAGATATCATAAGTGCTTCAATCAATTAATAGACCTTAGATTGTAAAAGAAGTATTAAACATATCAAAATACAATTTCAACACATGAAATGGTTTTCCAAAGGTATCATCATAAGTGTTTGATTGAATCAATCAATATAGACCTTAGATTGTAAAAAACATGTTAAACATATGAAAACACAATTGAAATTGTTTTTCAAAGATATTCATTCATAAAAGTGTTTCAATCAATTAATAGACTAAGATTGTAAAAGAGATGATATTAAACATATCAAAACACAATTTTAACACATGAAATTGGTTTTCAAAGATATTCATTCACAAGTGTTTTCAATCAATTAATAGCGAAAAGAACAAGTTGCAAACATTTAGTTAAGTAATTTTTTCAGCAGTTAAGATGCTTTTAAACTATTATTATTATACAGAACATAACATTCACTTTCTTATAGTTTCCTAGGTTATAAAACCTTAGATTGTAAATGAAAGAAGTATTAAACGTATCATTTTAACACATGGAATTGTTTTTCAAAGATATCATAAGTGCTTCAATCAATTAATAGACCTTAGATTGTAAAAGAAGTATTAAACATATCAAAATACAATTTCAACACATGAAATGGTTTTCCAAAGGTATCATCATAAGTGTTTGATTGAATCAATCACTATAGACCTTAGATTGTAAAAAACATGTTAAACACATGAAAACACAATTGAAATTGTTTTTCAAAGATATTCATTCATAAAAGTGTTTCAATCAATTAATAGACTAAGATTGTAAAAGAGATGATATTAAACATATCAAAACACAATTTTAACACATGAAATTGGTTTTCAAAGATATTCATTCAAAAGTGTTTTCAATCAATTAATAGCGAAAAGAACATGTTGCAAACATTTAGTTAAGTAATTGTTTTCAGCAGTTAAGATGCTTTTAAACTATTATTATTATACAGAAGAACATAACATTCACTTTCTTATAGTTTCCTAGGTTATAAAACCTTAGATTGTAAATGAAAGAAGTATTAAACGTATCATTTTAACACATGGAATTGTTTTTCAAAGATATCATAAGTGCTTCAATCAATTAATAGACCTTAGATTGTAAAAGAAGTATTAAACATATCAAAATACAATTTCAACACATGAAATGGTTTTCCAAAGGTATCATCATAAGTGTTTGATTGAATCAATCAATATAGACCTTAGATTGTAAAAAACATGTTAAACATATGAAAACACAATTGAAATTGTTTTTCAAAGATATTCATTCATAAAAGTGTTTCAATCAATTAATAGACTAAGATTGTAAAAGAGATGATATTAAACATATCAAAACACAATTTTAACACATGAAATTGGTTTTCAAAGATATTCATTCAAAAGTGTTTTCAATCAATTAATAGCGAAAAGAACAAGTTGCAAACATTTAGTTAAGTAATTGTTTTCAGCAGTTAAGATGCTTTTAAACTATTATTATTATACATAAGAACATAACATTCACTTTCTTATAGTTTCCTAGGTTATAAAACCTTAGATTGTAAATGAAAGAAGTATTAAACGTATCATTTTAACACATGGAATTGTTTTTCAAAGATATCATAAGTGCTTCAATCAATTAATAGACCTTAGATTGTAAAAGAAGTATTAAACATATCAAAATACAATTTCAACACATGAAATGGTTTTCCAAAGGTATCATCATAAGTGTTTGATTGAATCAATCAATATAGACCTTAGATTGTAAAAAACATGTTAAACATATGAAAACACAATTGAAATTGTTTTTCAAAGATATTCATTCATAAAAGTGTTTCAATCAATTAATAGACTAAGATTGTAAAAGAGATGATATTAAACATATCAAAACACAATTTTAACACATGAAATTGGTTTTCAAAGATATTCATTCACAAGTGTTTTCAATCAATTAATAGCGAAAAGAACAAGTTGCAAACATTTAGTTAAGTAATTGTTTTCAGCAGTTAAGATGCTTTTAAACTATTATTATTATACAGAACATAACATTCACTTTCTTATAGTTTCCTAGGTTATAAAACCTTAGATTGTAAATGAAAGAAGTATTAAACGTATCATTTTAACACATGGAATTGTTTTTCAAAGATATCATAAGTGCTTCAATCAATTAATAGACCTTAGATTGTAAAAGAAGTATTAAACATATCAAAATACAATTTCAACACATGAAATGGTTTTCCAAAGGTATCATCATAAGTGTTTGATTGAATCAATCAATATAGACCTTAGATTGTAAAAAACATGTTAAACATATGAAAACACAATTGAAATTGTTTTTCAAAGATATTCATTCATAAAAGTGTTTCAATCAATTAATAGACTAAGATTGTAAAAGAGATGATATTAAACATATCAAAACACAATTTTAACACATGAAATTGGTTTTCAAAGATATTCATTCACAAGTGTTTTCAATCAATTAATAGCGAAAAGAACAAGTTGCAAACATTTAGTTAAGTAATTGTTTTCAGCAGTTAAGATGCTTTTAAACTATTAATATTATACAGAAGAACATAACATTCACTTTCTTATAGTTTCCTAGGTTATAAAACCTTAGATTGTAAATGAAAGAAGTATTAAACGTATCATTTTAACACATGGAATTGTTTTTCAAAGATATCATAAGTGCTTCAATCAATTAATAGACCTTAGATTGTAAAAGAAGTATTAAACATATCAAAATACAATTTCAACACATGAAATGGTTTTCCAAAGGTATCATCATAAGTGTTTGATTGAATCAATCAATATAGACCTTAGATTGTAAAAAACATGTTAAACATATGAAAACACAATTGAAATTGTTTTTCAAAGATATTCATTCATAAAAGTGTTTCAATCAATTAATAGACTAAGATTGTAAAAGAGATGATATTAAACATATCAAAACACAATTTTAACACATGAAATTGGTTTTCAAAGATATTCATTCACAAGTGTTTTCAATCAATTAATAGCGAAAAGAACAAGTTGCAAACATTTAGTTAAGTAATTGTTTTCAGCAGTTAAGATGCTTTTAAACTATTATTATTATACAGAAGAACATAACATTCACTTTCTTATAGTTTCCTAGGTTATAAAACCTTAGATTGTAAATGAAAGAAGTATTAAACGTATCATTTTAACACATGGAATTGTTTTTCAAAGATATCATAAGTGCTTCAATCAATTAATAGACCTTAGATTGTAAAAGAAGTATTAAACATATCAAAATACAATTTCAACACATGAAATGGTTTTCCAAAGGTATCATCATAAGTGTTTGATTGAATCAATCAATATAGACCTTAGATTGTAAAAAACATGTTAAACATATGAAAACACAATTGAAATTGTTTTTCAAAGATATTCATTCATAAAAGTGTTTCAATCAATTAATAGACTAAGATTGTAAAAGAGATGATATTAAACATATCAAAACACAATTTTAACACATGAAATTGGTTTTCAAAGATATTCATTCACAAGTGTTTTCAATCAATTAATAGCGAAAAGAACAAGTTGCAAACATTTAGTTAAGTAATTGTTTTCAGCAGTTAAGATGCTTTTAAACTATTATTATTATACAGAAGAACATAACATTCACTTTCTTATAGTTTCCTAGGTTATAAAACCTTAGATTGTAAATGAAAGAAGTATTAAACGTATCATTTTAACACATGGAATTGTTTTTCAAAGATATCATAAGTGCTTCAATCAATTAATAGACCTTAGATTGTAAAAGAAGTATTAAACATATCAAAATACAATTTCAACACATGAAATGGTTTTCCAAAGGTATCATCATAAGTGTTTGATTGAATCAAACCTTAGATTGTAAAAAACATGTTAAACATATGAAAACACAATTGAAATTGTTTTTCAAAGATATTCATTCATAAAAGTGTTTCAATCAATTAATAGACTAAGATTGTAAAAGAGATGATATTAAACATATCAAAACACAATTTTAACACATGAAATTGGTTTTCAAAGATATTCATTCACAAGTGTTTTCAATCAATTAATAGCGAAAAGAACAAGTTGCAAACATTTAGTTAAGTAATTGTTTTCAGCAGTTAAGATGCTTTTAAACTATTATTATTATACAGAAGAACATAACATTCACTTTCTTATAGTTTCCTAGGTTATAAAACCTTAGATTGTAAATGAAAGAAGTATTAAACGTATCATTTTAACACATGGAATTGTTTTTCAAAGATATCATAAGTGCTTCAATCAATTAATAGACCTTAGATTGTAAAAGAAGTATTAAACATATCAAAATACAATTTCAACACATGAAATGGTTTTCCAAAGGTATCATCATAAGTGTTTGATTGAATCAATCAATATAGACCTTAGATTGTAAAAAACATGTTAAACATATGAAAACACAATTGAAATTGTTTTTCAAAGATATTCATTCATAAAAGTGTTTCAATCAATTAATAGACTAAGATTGTAAAAGAGATGATATTAAACATATCAAAACACAATTTTAACACATGAAATTGGTTTTCAAAGATATTCATTCACAAGTGTTTTCAATCAATTAATAGCGAAAAGAACAAGTTGCAAACATTTAGTTAAGTAATTGTTTTCAGCAGTTAAGATGCTTTTAAACTATTATTATTATACAGAAGAAGATAACATTCACTTTCTTATAGTTTCCTAGGTTATAAAACCTTAGATTGTAAATGAAAGAAGTATTAAACGTATCATTTTAACACATGGAATTGTTTTTCAAAGATATCATAAGTGCTTCAATCAATTAATAGACCTTAGATTGTAAAAGAAGTATTAAACATATCAAAATACAATTTCAACACATGAAATGGTTTTCCAAAGGTATCATCATAAGTGTTTGATTGAATCAAACCTTAGATTGTAAAAAACATGTTAAACATATGAAAACACAATTGAAATTGTTTTTCAAAGATATTCATTCATAAAAGTGTTTCAATCAATTAATAGACTAAGATTGTAAAAGAGATGATATTAAACATATCAAAACACAATTTTAACACATGAAATTGGTTTTCAAAGATATTCATTCACAAGTGTTTTCAATCAATTAATAGCGAAAAGAACAAGTTGCAAACATTTAGTTAAGTAATTGTTTTCAGCAGTTAAGATGCTTTTAAACTATTATTATTATACAGAAGAACATAACATTCACTTTCTTATAGTTTCCTAGGTTATAAAACCTTAGATTGTAAATGAAAGAAGTATTAAACGTATCATTTTAACACATGGAATTGTTTTTCAAAGATATCATAAGTGCTTCAATCAATTAATAGACCTTAGATTGTAAAAGAAGTATTAAACATATCAAAATACAATTTCAACACATGAAATGGTTTTCCAAAGGTATCATCATAAGTGTTTGATTGAATCAATCAATATAGACCTTAGATTGTAAAAAACATGTTAAACATATGAAAACACAATTGAAATTGTTTTTCAAAGATATTCATTCATAAAAGTGTTTCAATCAATTAATAGACTAAGATTGTAAAAGAGATGATATTAAACATATCAAAACACAATTTTAACACATGAAATTGGTTTTCAAAGATATTCATTCACAAGTGTTTTCAATCAATTAATAGCGAAAAGAACAAGTTGCAAACATTTAGTTAAGTAATTGTTTTCAGCAGTTAAGATGCTTTTAAACTATTATTATTATACAGAAGAACATAACATTCACTTTCTTATAGTTTCCTAGGTTATAAAACCTTAGATTGTAAATGAAAGAAGTATTAAACGTATCATTTTAACACATGGAATTGTTTTTCAAAGATATCATAAGTGCTTCAATCAATTAATAGACCTTAGATTGTAAAAGAAGTATTAAACATATCAAAATACAATTTCAACACATGAAATGGTTTTCCAAAGGTATCATCATAAGTGTTTGATTGAATCAATCAATATAGACCTTAGATTGTAAAAAACATGTTAAACATATGAAAACACAATTGAAATTGTTTTTCAAAGATATTCATTCATAAATGTGTTTCAATCAATTAATAGACTAAGATTGTAAAAGAGATGATATTAAACATATCAAAACACAATTTTAACACATGAAATTGGTTTTCAAAGATATTCATTCACAAGTGTTTTCAATCAATTAATAGCGAAAAGAACAAGTTGCAAACATTTAGTTAAGTAATTGTTTTCAGCAATTAAGATGCTTTTAAACTATTATTATTATACAGAAGAACATAACATTCACTTTCTTATAGTTTCCTAGGTTATAAAACCTTAGATTGTAAATGAAAGAAGTATTAAACGTATCATTTTAACACATGGAATTGTTTTTCAAAGATATCATAAGTGCTTCAATCAATTAATAGACCTTAGATTGTAAAAGAAGTATTAAACATATCAAAATACAATTTCAACACATGAAATGGTTTTCCAAAGGTATCATCATAAGTGTTTGATTGAATCAATCAATATAGACCTTAGATTGTAAAAAACATGTTAAACATATGAAAACACAATTGAAATTGTTTTTCAAAGATATTCATTCATAAAAGTGTTTCAATCAATTAATAGACTAAGATTGTAAAAGAGATGATATTAAACATATCAAAACACAATTTTAACACATGAAATTGGTTTTCAAAGATATTCATTCACAAGTGTTTTCAATCAATTAATAGCGAAAAGAACAAGTTGCAAACATTTAGTTAAGTAATTGTTTTCAGCAGTTAAGATGCTTTTAAACTATTATTATTATACAGAAGAACATAACATTCACTTTCTTATAGTTTCCTAGGTTATAAAACCTTAGATTGTAAATGAAAGAAGTATTAAACGTATCATTTTAACACATGGAATTGTTTTTCAAAGATATCATAAGTGCTTCAATCAATTAATAGACCTTAGATTGTAAAAGAAGTATTAAACATATCAAAATACAATTTCAACACATGAAATGGTTTTCCAAAGGTATCATCATAAGTGTTTGATTGAATCAATCAATATAGACCTTAGATTGTAAAAAACATGTTAAACATATGAAAACACAATTGAAATTGTTTTTCAAAGATATTCATTCATAAAAGTGTTTCAATCAATTAATAGACTAAGATTGTAAAAGAGATGATATTAAACATATCAAAACACAATTTTTAACACATGAAATTGGTTTTCAAAGATATCCATTCACAAGTGTTTTCAATCAATTAATAGCGAAAAGAACAAGTTGCAAACATTTAGTTAAGTAATTGTTTTCAGCAGTTAAGATGCTTTTAAACTATTATTATTATACAGAAGAACATAACATTCACTTTCTTATAGTTTCCTAGGTTATAAAACCTTAGATTGTAAATGAAAGAAGTATTAAACGTATCATTTTAACACATGGAATTGTTTTTCAAAGATATCATAAGTGCTTCAATCAATTAATAGACCTTAGATTGTAAAAGAAGTATTAAACATATCAAAATACAATTTCAACACATGAAATGGTTTTCCAAAGGTATCATCATAAGTGTTTGATTGAATCAATCAATATAGACCTTAGATTGTAAAAAACATGTTAAACATATGAAAACACAATTGAAATTGTTTTTCAAAGATATTCATTCATAAAAGTGTTTCAATCAATTAATAGACTAAGATTGTAAAAGAGATGATATTAAACATATCAAAACACAATTTTAACACATGAAATTGGTTTTCAAAGATATTCATTCACAAGTGTTTTCAATCAATTAATAGCGAAAAGAACAAGTTGCAAACATTTAGTTAAGTAATTGTTTTCAGCAGTTAAGATGCTTTTAAACTATTATTATTATACAGAAGAACATAACATTCACTTTCTTATAGTTTCCTAGGTTATAAAACCTTAGATTGTAAATGAAAGAAGTATTAAACGTATCATTTTAACACATGGAATTGTTTTTCAAAGATATCATAAGTGCTTCAATCAATTAATAGACCTTAGATTGTAAAAGAAGTATTAAACATATCAAAATACAATTTCAACACATGAAATGGTTTTCCAAAGGTATCATCATAAGTGTTTGATTGAATCAATCAATATAGACCTTAGATTGTAAAAAACATGTTAAACATATGAAAACACAATTGAAATTGTTTTTCAAAGATATTCATTCATAAAAGTGTTTCAATCAATTAATAGACTAAGATTGTAAAAGAGATGATATTAAACATATCAAAACACAATTTTAACACATGAAATTGGTTTTCAAAGATATTCATTCACAAGTGTTTTCAATCAATTAATAGCGAAAAGAACAAGTTGCAAACATTTAGTTAAGTAATTGTTTTCAGCAGTTAAGATGCTTTTAAACTATTATTATTATACAGAAGAACATAACATTCACTTTCTTATAGTTTCCTAGGTTATAAAACCTTAGATTGTAAATGAAAGAAGTATTAAACGTATCATTTTAACACATGGAATTGTTTTTCAAAGATATCATAAGTGCTTCAATCAATTAATAGACCTTAGATTGTAAAAGAAGTATTAAACATATCAAAATACAATTTCAACACATGAAATGGTTTTCCAAAGGTATCATCATAAGTGTTTGATTGAATCAATCAATATAGACCTTAGATTGTAAAAAACATGTTAAACATATGAAAACACAATTGAAATTGTTTTTCAAAGATATTCATTCATAAAAGTGTTTCAATCAATTAATAGACTAAGATTGTAAAAGAGATGATATTAAACATATCAAAACACAATTTTAACACATGAAATTGGTTTTCAAAGATATTCATTCACAAGTGTTTTCAATCAATTAATAGCGAAAAGAACAAGTTGCAAACATTTAGTTAAGTAATTGTTTTCAGCAGTTAAGATGCTTTTAAACTATTATTATTATACAGAAGAACATAACATTCACTTTCTTATAGTTTCCTAGGTTATAAAACCTTAGATTGTAAATGAAAGAAGTATTAAACGTATCATTTTAACACATGGAATTGTTTTTCAAAGATATCATAAGTGCTTCAATCAATTAATAGACCTTAGATTGTAAAAGAAGTATTAAACATATCAAAATACAATTTCAACACATGAAATGGTTTTCCAAAGGTATCATCATAAGTGTTTGATTGAATCAATCAATATAGACCTTAGATTGTAAAAAACATGTTAAACATATGAAAACACAATTGAAATTGTTTTTCAAAGATATTCATTCATAAAAGTGTTTCAATCAATTAATAGACTAAGATTGTAAAAGAGATGATATTAAACATATCAAAACACAATTTTAACACATGAAATTGGTTTTCAAAGATATTCATTCACAAGTGTTTTCAATCAATTAATAGCGAAAAGAACAAGTTGCAAACATTTAGTTAAGTAATTGTTTTCAGCAGTTAAGATGCTTTTAAACTATTATTATTATACAGAAGAACATAACATTCACTTTCTTATAGTTTCCTAGGTTATAAAACCTTAGATTGTAAATGAAAGAAGTATTAAACGTATCATTTTAACACATGGAATTGTTTTTCAAAGATATCATAAGTGCTTCAATCAATTAATAGACCTTAGATTGTAAAAGAAGTATTAAACATATCAAAATACAATTTCAACACATGAAATGGTTTTCCAAAGGTATCATCATAAGTGTTTGATTGAATCAATCAATATAGACCTTAGATTGTAAAAAACATGTTAAACATATGAAAACACAATTGAAATTGTTTTTCAAAGATATTCATTCATAAAAGTGTTTCAATCAATTAATAGACTAAGATTGTAAAAGAGATGATATTAAACATATCAAAACACAATTTTAACACATGAAATTGGTTTTCAAAGATATTCATTCACAAGTGTTTTCAATCAATTAATAGCGAAAAGAACAAGTTGCAAACATTTAGTTAAGTAATTGTTTTCAGCAGTTAAGATGCTTTTAAACTATTATTATTATACAGAAGAACATAACATTCACTTTCTTATAGTTTCCTAGGTTATAAAACCTTAGATTGTAAATGAAAGAAGTATTAAACGTATCATTTTAACACATGGAATTGTTTTTCAAAGATATCATAAGTGCTTCAATCAATTAATAGACCTTAGATTGTAAAAGAAGTATTAAACATATCAAAATACAATTTCAACACATGAAATGGTTTTCCAAAGGTATCATCATAAGTGTTTGATTGAATCAATCAATATAGACCTTAGATTGTAAAAAACATGTTAAACATATGAAAACACAATTGAAATTGTTTTTCAAAGATATTCATTCATAAAAGTGTTTCAATCAATTAATAGACTAAGATTGTAAAAGAGATGATATTAAACATATCAAAACACAATTTTTAACACATGAAATTGGTTTTCAAAGATATTCATTCACAAGTGTTTTCAATCAATTAATAGCGAAAAGAACAAGTTGCAAACATTTAGTTAAGTAATTGTTTTCAGCAGTTAAGATGCTTTTAAACTATTATTATTATACAGAAGAACATAACATTCACTTTCTTATAGTTTCCTAGGTTATAAAACCTTAGATTGTAAATGAAAGAAGTATTAAACGTATCATTTTAACACATGGAATTGTTTTTCAAAGATATCATAAGTGCTTCAATCAATTAATAGACCTTAGATTGTAAAAGAAGTATTAAACATATCAAAATACAATTTCAACACATGAAATGGTTTTCCAAAGGTATCATCATAAGTGTTTGATTGAATCAATCAATATAGACCTTAGATTGTAAAAAACATGTTAAACATATGAAAACACAATTGAAATTGTTTTTCAAAGATATTCATTCATAAAAGTGTTTCAATCAATTAATAGACTAAGATTGTAAAAGAGATGATATTAAACATATCAAAACACAATTTTAACACATGAAATTGGTTTTCAAAGATATTCATTCACAAGTGTTTTCAATCAATTAATAGCGAAAAGAACAAGTTGCAAACATTTAGTTAAGTAATTGTTTTCAGCAGTTAAGATGCTTTTAAACTATTATTATTATACAGAAGAACATAACATTCACTTTCTTATAGTTTCCTAGGTTATAAAACCTTAGATTGTAAATGAAAGAAGTATTAAACGTATCATTTTAACACATGGAATTGTTTTTCAAAGATATCATAAGTGCTTCAATCAATTAATAGACCTTAGATTGTAAAAGAAGTATTAAACATATCAAAATACAATTTCAACACATGAAATGGTTTTCCAAAGGTATCATCATAAGTGTTTGATTGAATCAATCAATATAGACCTTAGATTGTAAAAAACATGTTAAACATATGAAAACACAATTGAAATTGTTTTTCAAAGATATTCATTCATAAAAGTGTTTCAATCAATTAATAGACTAAGATTGTAAAAGAGATGATATTAAACATATCAAAACACAATTTTAACACATGAAATTGGTTTTCAAAGATATTCATTCACAAGTGTTTTCAATCAATTAATAGCGAAAAGAACAAGTTGCAAACATTTAGTTAAGTAATTGTTTTCAGCAGTTAAGATGCTTTTAAACTATTATTATTATACAGAAGAACATAACATTCACTTTCTTATAGTTTCCTAGGTTATAAAACCTTAGATTGTAAATGAAAGAAGTATTAAACGTATCATTTTAACACATGGAATTGTTTTTCAAAGATATCATAAGTGCTTCAATCAATTAATAGACCTTAGATTGTAAAAGAAGTATTAAACATATCAAAATACAATTTCAACACATGAAATGGTTTTCCAAAGGTATCATCATAAGTGTTTGATTGAATCAATCAATATAGACCTTAGATTGTAAAAAACATGTTAAACATATGAAAACACAATTGAAATTGTTTTTCAAAGATATTCATTCATAAAAGTGTTTCAATCAATTAATAGACTAAGATTGTAAAAGAGATGATATTAAACATATCAAAACACAATTTTAACACATGAAATTGGTTTTCAAAGATATTCATTCACAAGTGTTTTCAATCAATTAATAGCGAAAAGAACAAGTTGCAAACATTTAGTTAAGTAATTGTTTTCAGCAGTTAAGATGCTTTTAAACTATTATTATTATACAGAAGAACATAACATTCACTTTCTTATAGTTTCCTAGGTTATAAAACCTTAGATTGTAAATGAAAGAAGTATTAAACGTATCATTTTAACACATGGAATTGTTTTTCAAAGATATCATAAGTGCTTCAATCAATTAATAGACCTTAGATTGTAAAAGAAGTATTAAACATATCAAAATACAATTTCAACACATGAAATGGTTTTCCAAAGGTATCATCATAAGTGTTTGATTGAATCAATCAATATAGACCTTAGATTGTAAAAAACATGTTAAACATATGAAAACACAATTGAAATTGTTTTTCAAAGATATTCATTCATAAAAGTGTTTCAATCAATTAATAGACTAAGATTGTAAAAGAGATGATATTAAACATATCAAAACACAATTTTAACACATGAAATTGGTTTTCAAAGATATTCATTCACAAGTGTTTTCAATCAATTAATAGCGAAAAGAACAAGTTGCAAACATTTAGTTAAGTAATTGTTTTCAGCAGTTAAGATGCTTTTAAACTATTATTATTATACAGAAGAACATAACATTCACTTTCTTATAGTTTCCTAGGTTATAAAACCTTAGATTGTAAATGAAAGAAGTATTAAACGTATCATTTTAACACATGGAATTGTTTTTCAAAGATATCATAAGTGCTTCAATCAATTAATAGACCTTAGATTGTAAAAGAAGTATTAAACATATCAAAATACAATTTCAACACATGAAATGGTTTTCCAAAGGTATCATCATAAGTGTTTGATTGAATCAATCAATATAGACCTTAGATTGTAAAAAACATGTTAAACATATGAAAACACAATTGAAATTGTTTTTCAAAGATATTCATTCATAAAAGTGTTTCAATCAATTAATAGACTAAGATTGTAAAAGAGATGATATTAAACATATCAAAACACAATTTTAACACATGAAATTGGTTTTCAAAGATATTCATTCACAAGTGTTTTCAATCAATTAATAGCGAAAAGAACAAGTTGCAAACATTTAGTTAAGTAATTGTTTTCAGCAGTTAAGATGCTTTTAAACTATTATTATTATACAGAAGAACATAACATTCACTTTCTTATAGTTTCCTAGGTTATAAAACCTTAGATTGTAAATGAAAGAAGTATTAAACGTATCATTTTAACACATGGAATTGTTTTTCAAAGATATCATAAGTGCTTCAATCAATTAATAGACCTTAGATTGTAAAAGAAGTATTAAACATATCAAAATACAATTTCAACACATGAAATGGTTTTCCAAAGGTATCATCATAAGTGTTTGATTGAATCAATCAATATAGACCTTAGATTGTAAAAAACATGTTAAACATATGAAAACACAATTGAAATTGTTTTTCAAAGATATTCATTCATAAAAGTGTTTCAATCAATTAATAGACTAAGATTGTAAAAGAGATGATATTAAACATATCAAAACACAATTTTAACACATGAAATTGGTTTTCAAAGATATTCATTCACAAGTGTTTTCAATCAATTAATAGCGAAAAGAACAAGTTGCAAACATTTAGTTAAGTAATTGTTTTCAGCAGTTAAGATGCTTTTAAACTATTATTATTATACAGAAGAACATAACATTCACTTTCTTATAGTTTCCTAGGTTATAAAACCTTAGATTGTAAATGAAAGAAGTATTAAACGTATCATTTTAACACATGGAATTGTTTTTCAAAGATATCATAAGTGCTTCAATCAATTAATAGACCTTAGATTGTAAAAGAAGTATTAAACATATCAAAATACAATTTCAACACATGAAATGGTTTTCCAAAGGTATCATCATAAGTGTTTGATTGAATCAATCAATATAGACCTTAGATTGTAAAAAACATGTTAAACATATGAAAACACAATTGAAATTGTTTTTCAAAGATATTCATTCATAAAAGTGTTTCAATCAATTAATAGACTAAGATTGTAAAAGAGATGATATTAAACATATCAAAACACAATTTTAACACATGAAATTGGTTTTCAAAGATATTCATTCACAAGTGTTTTCAATCAATTAATAGCGAAAAGAACAAGTTGCAAACATTTAGTTAAGTAATTGTTTTCAGCAGTTAAGATGCTTTTAAACTATTATTATTATACAGAAGAACATAACATTCACTTTCTTATAGTTTCCTAGGTTATAAAACCTTAGATTGTAAATGAAAGAAGTATTAAACGTATCATTTTAACACATGGAATTGTTTTTCAAAGATATCATAAGTGCTTCAATCAATTAATAGACCTTAGATTGTAAAAGAAGTATTAAACATATCAAAATACAATTTCAACACATGAAATGGTTTTCCAAAGGTATCATCATAAGTGTTTGATTGAATCAATCAATATAGACCTTAGATTGTAAAAAACATGTTAAACATATGAAAACACAATTGAAATTGTTTTTCAAAGATATTCATTCATAAAAGTGTTTCAATCAATTAATAGACTAAGATTGTAAAAGAGATGATATTAAACATATCAAAACACAATTTTAACACATGAAATTGGTTTTCAAAGATATTCATTCACAAGTGTTTTCAATCAATTAATAGCGAAAAGAACAAGTTGCAAACATTTAGTTAAGTAATTGTTTTCAGCAGTTAAGATGCTTTTAAACTATTATTATTATACAGAAGAACATAACATTCACTTTCTTATAGTTTCCTAGGTTATAAAACCTTAGATTGTAAATGAAAGAAGTATTAAACGTATCATTTTAACACATGGAATTGTTTTTCAAAGATATCATAAGTGCTTCAATCAATTAATAGACCTTAGATTGTAAAAGAAGTATTAAACATATCAAAATACAATTTCAACACATGAAATGGTTTTCCAAAGGTATCATCATAAGTGTTTGATTGAATCAATCAATATAGACCTTAGATTGTAAAAAACATGTTAAACATATGAAAACACAATTGAAATTGTTTTTCAAAGATATTCATTCATAAAAGTGTTTCAATCAATTAATAGACTAAGATTGTAAAAGAGATGATATTAAACATATCAAAACACAATTTTAACACATGAAATTGGTTTTCAAAGATATTCATTCACAAGTGTTTTCAATCAATTAATAGCGAAAAGAACAAGTTGCAAACATTTAGTTAAGTAATTGTTTTCAGCAGTTAAGATGCTTTTAAACTATTATTATTATACAGAAGAACATAACATTCACTTTCTTATAGTTTCCTAGGTTATAAAACCTTAGATTGTAAATGAAAGAAGTATTAAACGTATCATTTTAACACATGGAATTGTTTTTCAAAGATATCATAAGTGCTTCAATCAATTAATAGACCTTAGATTGTAAAAGAAGTATTAAACATATCAAAATACAATTTCAACACATGAAATGGTTTTCCAAAGGTATCATCATAAGTGTTTGATTGAATCAATCAATATAGACCTTAGATTGTAAAAAACATGTTAAACATATGAAAACACAATTGAAATTGTTTTTCAAAGATATTCATTCATAAAAGTGTTTCAATCAATTAATAGACTAAGATTGTAAAAGAGATGATATTAAACATATCAAAACACAATTTTAACACATGAAATTGGTTTTCAAAGATATTCATTCACAAGTGTTTTCAATCAATTAATAGCGAAAAGAACAAGTTGCAAACATTTAGTTAAGTAATTGTTTTCAGCAGTTAAGATGCTTTTAAACTATTATTATTATACAGAAGAACATAACATTCACTTTCTTATAGTTTCCTAGGTTATAAAACCTTAGATTGTAAATGAAAGAAGTATTAAACGTATCATTTTAACACATGGAATTGTTTTTCAAAGATATCATAAGTGCTTCAATCAATTAATAGACCTTAGATTGTAAAAGAAGTATTAAACATATCAAAATACAATTTCAACACATGAAATGGTTTTCCAAAGGTATCATCATAAGTGTTTGATTGAATCAATCAATATAGACCTTAGATTGTAAAAAACATGTTAAACATATGAAAACACAATTGAAATTGTTTTTCAAAGATATTCATTCATAAAAGTGTTTCAATCAATTAATAGACTAAGATTGTAAAAGAGATGATATTAAACATATCAAAACACAATTTTTAACACATGAAATTGGTTTTCAAAGATATTCATTCACAAGTGTTTTCAATCAATTAATAGCGAAAAGAACAAGTTGCAAACATTTAGTTAAGTAATTGTTTTCAGCAGTTAAGATGCTTTTAAACTATTATTATTATACAGAAGAACATAACATTCACTTTCTTATAGTTTCCTAGGTTATAAAACCTTAGATTGTAAATGAAAGAAGTATTAAACGTATCATTTTAACACATGGAATTGTTTTTCAAAGATATCATAAGTGCTTCAATCAATTAATAGACCTTAGATTGTAAAAGAAGTATTAAACATATCAAAATACAATTTCAACACATGAAATGGTTTTCCAAAGGTATCATCATAAGTGTTTGATTGAATCAATCAATATAGACCTTAGATTGTAAAAAACATGTTAAACATATGAAAACACAATTGAAATTGTTTTTCAAAGATATTCATTCATAAAAGTGTTTCAATCAATTAATAGACTAAGATTGTAAAAGAGATGATATTAAACATATCAAAACACAATTTTAACACATGAAATTGGTTTTCAAAGATATTCATTCACAAGTGTTTTCAATCAATTAATAGCGAAAAGAACAAGTTGCAAACATTTAGTTAAGTAATTGTTTTCAGCAGTTAAGATGCTTTTAAACTATTATTATTATACAGAAGAACATAACATTCACTTTCTTATAGTTTCCTAGGTTATAAAACCTTAGATTGTAAATGAAAGAAGTATTAAACGTATCATTTTAACACATGGAATTGTTTTTCAAAGATATCATAAGTGCTTCAATCAATTAATAGACCTTAGATTGTAAAAGAAGTATTAAACATATCAAAATACAATTTCAACACATGAAATGGTTTTCCAAAGGTATCATCATAAGTGTTTGATTGAATCAATCAATATAGACCTTAGATTGTAAAAAACATGTTAAACATATGAAAACACAATTGAAATTGTTTTTCAAAGATATTCATTCATAAAAGTGTTTCAATCAATTAATAGACTAAGATTGTAAAAGAGATGATATTAAACATATCAAAACACAATTTTAACACATGAAATTGGTTTTCAAAGATATTCATTCACAAGTGTTTTCAATCAATTAATAGCGAAAAGAACAAGTTGCAAACATTTAGTTAAGTAATTGTTTTCAGCAGTTAAGATGCTTTTAAACTATTATTATTATACAGAAGAACATAACATTCACTTTCTTATAGTTTCCTAGGTTATAAAACCTTAGATTGTAAATGAAAGAAGTATTAAACGTATCATTTTAACACATGGAATTGTTTTTCAAAGATATCATAAGTGCTTCAATCAATTAATAGACCTTAGATTGTAAAAGAAGTATTAAACATATCAAAATACAATTTCAACACATGAAATGGTTTTCCAAAGGTATCATCATAAGTGTTTGATTGAATCAATCAATATAGACCTTAGATTGTAAAAAACATGTTAAACATATGAAAACACAATTGAAATTGTTTTTCAAAGATATTCATTCATAAAAGTGTTTCAATCAATTAATAGACTAAGATTGTAAAAGAGATGATATTAAACATATCAAAACACAATTTTAACACATGAAATTGGTTTTCAAAGATATTCATTCACAAGTGTTTTCAATCAATTAATAGCGAAAAGAACAAGTTGCAAACATTTAGTTAAGTAATTGTTTTCAGCAGTTAAGATGCTTTTAAACTATTATTATTATACAGAAGAACATAACATTCACTTTCTTATAGTTTCCTAGGTTATAAAACCTTAGATTGTAAATGAAAGAGTTATTAAACGTATCATTTTAACACATGGAATTGTTTTTCAAAGATATCATAAGTGCTTCAATCAATTAATAGACCTTAGATTGTAAAAGAAGTATTAAACATATCAAAATACAATTTCAACACATGAAATGGTTTTCCAAAGGTATCATCATAAGTGTTTGATTGAATCAATCAATATAGACCTTAGATTGTAAAAAACATGTTAAACATATGAAAACACAATTGAAATTGTTTTTCAAAGATATTCATTCATAAAAGTGTTTCAATCAATTAATAGACTAAGATTGTAAAAGAGATGATATTAAACATATCAAAACACAATTTTAACACATGAAATTGGTTTTCAAAGATATTCATTCACAAGTGTTTTCAATCAATTAATAGCGAAAAGAACAAGTTGCAAACATTTAGTTAAGTAATTGTTTTCAGCAGTTAAGATGCTTTTAAACTATTATTATTATACAGAAGAACATAACATTCACTTTCTTATAGTTTCCTAGGTTATAAAACCTTAGATTGTAAATGAAAGAAGTATTAAACGTATCATTTTAACACATGGAATTGTTTTTCAAAGATATCATAAGTGCTTCAATCAATTAATAGACCTTAGATTGTAAAAGAAGTATTAAACATATCAAAATACAATTTCAACACATGAAATGGTTTTCCAAAGGTATCATCATAAGTGTTTGATTGAATCAATCAATATAGACCTTAGATTGTAAAAAACATGTTAAACATATGAAAACACAATTGAAATTGTTTTTCAAAGATATTCATTCATAAAAGTGTTTCAATCAATTAATAGACTAAGATTGTAAAAGAGATGATATTAAACATATCAAAACACAATTTTAACACATGAAATTGGTTTTCAAAGATATTCATTCACAAGTGTTTTCAATCAATTAATAGCGAAAAGAACAAGTTGCAAACATTTAGTTAAGTAATTGTTTTCAGCAGTTAAGATGCTTTTAAACTATTATTATTATACAGAAGAACATAACATTCACTTTCTTATAGTTTCCTAGGTTATAAAACCTTAGATTGTAAATGAAAGAAGTATTAAACGTATCATTTTAACACATGGAATTGTTTTTCAAAGATATCATAAGTGCTTCAATCAATTAATAGACCTTAGATTGTAAAAGAAGTATTAAACATATCAAAATACAATTTCAACACATGAAATGGTTTTCCAAAGGTATCATCATAAGTGTTTGATTGAATCAATCAATATAGACCTTAGATTGTAAAAAACATGTTAAACATATGAAAACACAATTGAAATTGTTTTTCAAAGATATTCATTCATAAAAGTGTTTCAATCAATTAATAGACTAAGATTGTAAAAGAGATGATATTAAACATATCAAAACACAATTTTAACACATGAAATTGGTTTTCAAAGATATTCATTCACAAGTGTTTTCAATCAATTAATAGCGAAAAGAACAAGTTGCAAACATTTAGTTAAGTAATTGTTTTCAGCAGTTAAGATGCTTTTAAACTATTATTATTATACAGAAGAACATAACATTCACTTTCTTATAGTTTCCTAGGTTATAAAACCTTAGATTGTAAATGAAAGAGTTATTAAACGTATCATTTTAACACATGGAATTGTTTTTCAAAGATATCATAAGTGCTTCAATCAATTAATAGACCTTAGATTGTAAAAGAAGTATTAAACATATCAAAATACAATTTCAACACATGAAATGGTTTTCCAAAGGTATCATCATAAGTGTTTGATTGAATCAATCAATATAGACCTTAGATTGTAAAAAACATGTTAAACATATGAAAACACAATTGAAATTGTTTTTCAAAGATATTCATTCATAAAAGTGTTTCAATCAATTAATAGACTAAGATTGTAAAAGAGATGATATTAAACATATCAAAACACAATTTTAACACATGAAATTGGTTTTCAAAGATATTCATTCACAAGTGTTTTCAATCAATTAATAGCGAAAAGAACAAGTTGCAAACATTTAGTTAAGTAATTGTTTTCAGCAGTTAAGATGCTTTTAAACTATTATTATTATACAGAAGAACATAACATTCACTTTCTTATAGTTTCCTAGGTTATAAAACCTTAGATTGTAAATGAAAGAAGTATTAAACGTATCATTTTAACACATGGAATTGTTTTTCAAAGATATCATAAGTGCTTCAATCAATTAATAGACCTTAGATTGTAAAAGAAGTATTAAACATATCAAAATACAATTTCAACACATGAAATGGTTTTCCAAAGGTATCATCATAAGTGTTTGATTGAATCAATCAATATAGACCTTAGATTGTAAAAAACATGTTAAACATATGAAAACACAATTGAAATTGTTTTTCAAAGATATTCATTCATAAAAGTGTTTCAATCAATTAATAGACTAAGATTGTAAAAGAGATGATATTAAACATATCAAAACACAATTTTAACACATGAAATTGGTTTTCAAAGATATTCATTCACAAGTGTTTTCAATCAATTAATAGCGAAAAGAACAAGTTGCAAACATTTAGTTAAGTAATTGTTTTCAGCAGTTAAGATGCTTTTAAACTATTATTATTATACAGAAGAACATAACATTCACTTTCTTATAGTTTCCTAGGTTATAAAACCTTAGATTGTAAATGAAAGAGTTATTAAACGTATCATTTTAACACATGGAATTGTTTTTCAAAGATATCATAAGTGCTTCAATCAATTAATAGACCTTAGATTGTAAAAGAAGTATTAAACATATCAAAATACAATTTCAACACATGAAATGGTTTTCCAAAGGTATCATCATAAGTGTTTGATTGAATCAATCAATATAGACCTTAGATTGTAAAAAACATGTTAAACATATGAAAACACAATTGAAATTGTTTTTCAAAGATATTCATTCATAAAAGTGTTTCAATCAATTAATAGACTAAGATTGTAAAAGAGATGATATTAAACATATCAAAACACAATTTTAACACATGAAATTGGTTTTCAAAGATATTCATTCACAAGTGTTTTCAATCAATTAATAGCGAAAAGAACAAGTTGCAAACATTTAGTTAAGTAATTGTTTTCAGCAGTTAAGATGCTTTTAAACTATTATTATTATACAGAAGAACATAACATTCACTTTCTTATAGTTTCCTAGGTTATAAAACCTTAGATTGTAAATGAAAGAAGTATTAAACGTATCATTTTAACACATGGAATTGTTTTTCAAAGATATCATAAGTGCTTCAATCAATTAATAGACCTTAGATTGTAAAAGAAGTATTAAACATATCAAAATACAATTTCAACACATGAAATGGTTTTCCAAAGGTATCATCATAAGTGTTTGATTGAATCAATCAATATAGACCTTAGATTGTAAAAAACATGTTAAACATATGAAAACACAATTGAAATTGTTTTTCAAAGATATTCATTCATAAAAGTGTTTCAATCAATTAATAGACTAAGATTGTAAAAGAGATGATATTAAACATATCAAAACACAATTTTAACACATGAAATTGGTTTTCAAAGATATTCATTCACAAGTGTTTTCAATCAATTAATAGCGAAAAGAACAAGTTGCAAACATTTAGTTAAGTAATTGTTTTCAGCAGTTAAGATGCTTTTAAACTATTATTATTATACAGAAGAACATAACATTCACTTTCTTATAGTTTCCTAGGTTATAAAACCTTAGATTGTAAATGAAAGAAGTATTAAACGTATCATTTTAACACATGGAATTGTTTTTCAAAGATATCATAAGTGCTTCAATCAATTAATAGACCTTAGATTGTAAAAGAAGTATTAAACATATCAAAATACAATTTCAACACATGAAATGGTTTTCCAAAGGTATCATCATAAGTGTTTGATTGAATCAATCAATATAGACCTTAGATTGTAAAAAACATGTTAAACATATGAAAACACAATTGAAATTGTTTTTCAAAGATATTCATTCATAAAAGTGTTTCAATCAATTAATAGACTAAGATTGTAAAAGAGATGATATTAAACATATCAAAACACAATTTTAACACATGAAATTGGTTTTCAAAGATATTCATTCACAAGTGTTTTCAATCAATTAATAGCGAAAAGAACAAGTTGCAAACATTTAGTTAAGTAATTGTTTTCAGCAGTTAAGATGCTTTTAAACTATTATTATTATACAGAAGAACATAACATTCACTTTCTTATAGTTTCCTAGGTTATAAAACCTTAGATTGTAAATGAAAGAGTTATTAAACGTATCATTTTAACACATGGAATTGTTTTTCAAAGATATCATAAGTGCTTCAATCAATTAATAGACCTTAGATTGTAAAAGAAGTATTAAACATATCAAAATACAATTTCAACACATGAAATGGTTTTCCAAAGGTATCATCATAAGTGTTTGATTGAATCAATCAATATAGACCTTAGATTGTAAAAAACATGTTAAACATATGAAAACACAATTGAAATTGTTTTTCAAAGATATTCATTCATAAAAGTGTTTCAATCAATTAATAGACTAAGATTGTAAAAGAGATGATATTAAACATATCAAAACACAATTTTAACACATGAAATTGGTTTTCAAAGATATTCATTCACAAGTGTTTTCAATCAATTAATAGCGAAAAGAACAAGTTGCAAACATTTAGTTAAGTAATTGTTTTCAGCAGTTAAGATGCTTTTAAACTATTATTATTATACAGAAGAACATAACATTCACTTTCTTATAGTTTCCTAGGTTATAAAACCTTAGATTGTAAATGAAAGAAGTATTAAACGTATCATTTTAACACATGGAATTGTTTTTCAAAGATATCATAAGTGCTTCAATCAATTAATAGACCTTAGATTGTAAAAGAAGTATTAAACATATCAAAATACAATTTCAACACATGAAATGGTTTTCCAAAGGTATCATCATAAGTGTTTGATTGAATCAATCAATATAGACCTTAGATTGTAAAAAACATGTTAAACATATGAAAACACAATTGAAATTGTTTTTCAAAGATATTCATTCATAAAAGTGTTTCAATCAATTAATAGACTAAGATTGTAAAAGAGATGATATTAAACATATCAAAACACAATTTTAACACATGAAATTGGTTTTCAAAGATATTCATTCACAAGTGTTTTCAATCAATTAATAGCGAAAAGAACAAGTTGCAAACATTTAGTTAAGTAATTGTTTTCAGCAGTTAAGATGCTTTTAAACTATTATTATTATACAGAAGAACATAACATTCACTTTCTTATAGTTTCCTAGGTTATAAAACCTTAGATTGTAAATGAAAGAAGTATTAAACGTATCATTTTAACACATGGAATTGTTTTTCAAAGATATCATAAGTGCTTCAATCAATTAATAGACCTTAGATTGTAAAAGAAGTATTAAACATATCAAAATACAATTTCAACACATGAAATGGTTTTCCAAAGGTATCATCATAAGTGTTTGATTGAATCAATCAATATAGACCTTAGATTGTAAAAAACATGTTAAACATATGAAAACACAATTGAAATTGTTTTTCAAAGATATTCATTCATAAAAGTGTTTCAATCAATTAATAGACTAAGATTGTAAAAGAGATGATATTAAACATATCAAAACACAATTTTAACACATGAAATTGGTTTTCAAAGATATTCATTCACAAGTGTTTTCAATCAATTAATAGCGAAAAGAACAAGTTGCAAACATTTAGTTAAGTAATTGTTTTCAGCAGTTAAGATGCTTTTAAACTATTATTATTATACAGAAGAACATAACATTCACTTTCTTATAGTTTCCTAGGTTATAAAACCTTAGATTGTAAATGAAAGAAGTATTAAACGTATCATTTTAACACATGGAATTGTTTTTCAAAGATATCATAAGTGCTTCAATCAATTAATAGACCTTAGATTGTAAAAGAAGTATTAAACATATCAAAATACAATTTCAACACATGAAATGGTTTTCCAAAGGTATCATCATAAGTGTTTGATTGAATCAATCAATATAGACCTTAGATTGTAAAAAACATGTTAAACATATGAAAACACAATTGAAATTGTTTTTCAAAGATATTCATTCATAAAAGTGTTTCAATCAATTAATAGACTAAGATTGTAAAAGAGATGATATTAAACATATCAAAACACAATTTTAACACATGAAATTGGTTTTCAAAGATATTCATTCACAAGTGTTTTCAATCAATTAATAGCGAAAAGAACAAGTTGCAAACATTTAGTTAAGTAATTGTTTTCAGCAGTTAAGATGCTTTTAAACTATTATTATTATACAGAAGAACATAACATTCACTTTCTTATAGTTTCCTAGGTTATAAAACCTTAGATTGTAAATGAAAGAGTTATTAAACGTATCATTTTAACACATGGAATTGTTTTTCAAAGATATCATAAGTGCTTCAATCAATTAATAGACCTTAGATTGTAAAAGAAGTATTAAACATATCAAAATACAATTTCAACACATGAAATGGTTTTCCAAAGGTATCATCATAAGTGTTTGATTGAATCAATCAATATAGACCTTAGATTGTAAAAAACATGTTAAACATATGAAAACACAATTGAAATTGTTTTTCAAAGATATTCATTCATAAAAGTGTTTCAATCAATTAATAGACTAAGATTGTAAAAGAGATGATATTAAACATATCAAAACACAATTTTAACACATGAAATTGGTTTTCAAAGATATTCATTCACAAGTGTTTTCAATCAATTAATAGCGAAAAGAACAAGTTGCAAACATTTAGTTAAGTAATTGTTTTCAGCAGTTAAGATGCTTTTAAACTATTATTATTATACAGAAGAACATAACATTCACTTTCTTATAGTTTCCTAGGTTATAAAACCTTAGATTGTAAATGAAAGAAGTATTAAACGTATCATTTTAACACATGGAATTGTTTTTCAAAGATATCATAAGTGCTTCAATCAATTAATAGACCTTAGATTGTAAAAGAAGTATTAAACATATCAAAATACAATTTCAACACATGAAATGGTTTTCCAAAGGTATCATCATAAGTGTTTGATTGAATCAATCAATATAGACCTTAGATTGTAAAAAACATGTTAAACATATGAAAACACAATTGAAATTGTTTTTCAAAGATATTCATTCATAAAAGTGTTTCAATCAATTAATAGACTAAGATTGTAAAAGAGATGATATTAAACATATCAAAACACAATTTTAACACATGAAATTGGTTTTCAAAGATATTCATTCACAAGTGTTTTCAATCAATTAATAGCGAAAAGAACAAGTTGCAAACATTTAGTTAAGTAATTGTTTTCAGCAGTTAAGATGCTTTTAAACTATTATTATTATACAGAAGAACATAACATTCACTTTCTTATAGTTTCCTAGGTTATAAAACCTTAGATTGTAAATGAAAGAGTTATTAAACGTATCATTTTAACACATGGAATTGTTTTTCAAAGATATCATAAGTGCTTCAATCAATTAATAGACCTTAGATTGTAAAAGAAGTATTAAACATATCAAAATACAATTTCAACACATGAAATGGTTTTCCAAAGGTATCATCATAAGTGTTTGATTGAATCAATCAATATAGACCTTAGATTGTAAAAAACATGTTAAACATATGAAAACACAATTGAAATTGTTTTTCAAAGATATTCATTCATAAAAGTGTTTCAATCAATTAATAGACTAAGATTGTAAAAGAGATGATATTAAACATATCAAAACACAATTTTAACACATGAAATTGGTTTTCAAAGATATTCATTCACAAGTGTTTTCAATCAATTAATAGCGAAAAGAACAAGTTGCAAACATTTAGTTAAGTAATTGTTTTCAGCAGTTAAGATGCTTTTAAACTATTATTATTATACAGAAGAACATAACATTCACTTTCTTATAGTTTCCTAGGTTATAAAACCTTAGATTGTAAATGAAAGAGTTATTAAACGTATCATTTTAACACATGGAATTGTTTTTCAAAGATATCATAAGTGCTTCAATCAATTAATAGACCTTAGATTGTAAAAGAAGTATTAAACATATCAAAATACAATTTCAACACATGAAATGGTTTTCCAAAGGTATCATCATAAGTGTTTGATTGAATCAATCAATATAGACCTTAGATTGTAAAAAACATGTTAAACATATGAAAACACAATTGAAATTGTTTTTCAAAGATATTCATTCATAAAAGTGTTTCAATCAATTAATAGACTAAGATTGTAAAAGAGATGATATTAAACATATCAAAACACAATTTTAACACATGAAATTGGTTTTCAAAGATATTCATTCACAAGTGTTTTCAATCAATTAATAGCGAAAAGAACAAGTTGCAAACATTTAGTTAAGTAATTGTTTTCAGCAGTTAAGATGCTTTTAAACTATTATTATTATACAGAAGAACATAACATTCACTTTCTTATAGTTTCCTAGGTTATAAAACCTTAGATTGTAAATGAAAGAGTTATTAAACGTATCATTTTAACACATGGAATTGTTTTTCAAAGATATCATAAGTGCTTCAATCAATTAATAGACCTTAGATTGTAAAAGAAGTATTAAACATATCAAAATACAATTTCAACACATGAAATGGTTTTCCAAAGGTATCATCATAAGTGTTTGATTGAATCAATCAATATAGACCTTAGATTGTAAAAAACATGTTAAACATATGAAAACACAATTGAAATTGTTTTTCAAAGATATTCATTCATAAAAGTGTTTCAATCAATTAATAGACTAAGATTGTAAAAGAGATGATATTAAACATATCAAAACACAATTTTAACACATGAAATTGGTTTTCAAAGATATTCATTCACAAGTGTTTTCAATCAATTAATAGCGAAAAGAACAAGTTGCAAACATTTAGTTAAGTAATTGTTTTCAGCAGTTAAGATGCTTTTAAACTATTATTATTATACAGAAGAACATAACATTCACTTTCTTATAGTTTCCTAGGTTATAAAACCTTAGATTGTAAATGAAAGAGTTATTAAACGTATCATTTTAACACATGGAATTGTTTTTCAAAGATATCATAAGTGCTTCAATCAATTAATAGACCTTAGATTGTAAAAGAAGTATTAAACATATCAAAATACAATTTCAACACATGAAATGGTTTTCCAAAGGTATCATCATAAGTGTTTGATTGAATCAATCAATATAGACCTTAGATTGTAAAAAACATGTTAAACATATGAAAACACAATTGAAATTGTTTTTCAAAGATATTCATTCATAAAAGTGTTTCAATCAATTAATAGACTAAGATTGTAAAAGAGATGATATTAAACATATCAAAACACAATTTTAACACATGAAATTGGTTTTCAAAGATATTCATTCACAAGTGTTTTCAATCAATTAATAGCGAAAAGAACAAGTTGCAAACATTTAGTTAAGTAATTGTTTTCAGCAGTTAAGATGCTTTTAAACTATTATTATTATACAGAAGAACATAACATTCACTTTCTTATAGTTTCCTAGGTTATAAAACCTTAGATTGTAAATGAAAGAAGTATTAAACGTATCATTTTAACACATGGAATTGTTTTTCAAAGATATCATAAGTGCTTCAATCAATTAATAGACCTTAGATTGTAAAAGAAGTATTAAACATATCAAAATACAATTTCAACACATGAAATGGTTTTCCAAAGGTATCATCATAAGTGTTTGATTGAATCAATCAATATAGACCTTAGATTGTAAAAAACATGTTAAACATATGAAAACACAATTGAAATTGTTTTTCAAAGATATTCATTCATAAAAGTGTTTCAATCAATTAATAGACTAAGATTGTAAAAGAGATGATATTAAACATATCAAAACACAATTTTAACACATGAAATTGGTTTTCAAAGATATTCATTCACAAGTGTTTTGAATCAATTAATAGCGAAAAGAACAAGTTGCAAACATTTAGTTAAGTAATTGTTTTCAGCAGTTAAGATGCTTTTAAACTATTATTATTATACAGAAGAACATAACATTCACTTTCTTATAGTTTCCTAGGTTATAAAACCTTAGATTGTAAATGAAAGAGTTATTAAACGTATCATTTTAACACATGGAATTGTTTTTCAAAGATATCATAAGTGCTTCAATCAATTAATAGAACTTAGATTGTAAAAGAAGTATTAAACATATCAAAATACAATTTCAACACATGAAATGGTTTTCCAAAGGTATCATCATAAGTGTTTGATTGAATCAATCAATATAGACCTTAGATTGTAAAAAACATGTTAAACATATGAAAACACAATTGAAATTGTTTTTCAAAGATATTCATTCATAAAAGTGTTTCAATCAATTAATAGACTAAGATTGTAAAAGAGATGATATTAAACATATCAAAACACAATTTTAACACATGAAATTGGTTTTCAAAGATATTCATTCACAAGTGTTTTCAATCAATTAATAGCGAAAAGAACAAGTTGCAAACATTTAGTTAAGTAATTGTTTTCAGCAGTTAAGATGCTTTTAAACTATTATTATTATACAGAAGAACATAACATTCACTTTCTTATAGTTTCCTAGGTTATAAAACCTTAGATTGTAAATGAAAGAAGTATTAAACGTATCATTTTAACACATGGAATTGTTTTTCAAAGATATCATAAGTGCTTCAATCAATTAATAGACCTTAGATTGTAAAAGAAGTATTAAACATATCAAAATACAATTTCAACACATGAAATGGTTTTCCAAAGGTATCATCATAAGTGTTTGATTGAATCAATCAATATAGACCTTAGATTGTAAAAAACATGTTAAACATATGAAAACACAATTGAAATTGTTTTTCAAAGATATTCATTCATAAAAGTGTTTCAATCAATTAATAGACTAAGATTGTAAAAGAGATGATATTAAACATATCAAAACACAATTTTTAACACATGAAATTGGTTTTCAAAGATATTCATTCACAAGTGTTTTGAATCAATTAATAGCGAAAAGAACAAGTTGCAAACATTTAGTTAAGTAATTGTTTTCAGCAGTTAAGATGCTTTTAAACTATTATTATTATACAGAAGAACATAACATTCACTTTCTTATAGTTTCCTAGGTTATAAAACCTTAGATTGTAAATGAAAGAAGTATTAAACGTATCATTTTAACACATGGAATTGTTTTTCAAAGATATCATAAGTGCTTCAATCAATTAATAGAACTTAGATTGTAAAAGAAGTATTAAACATATCAAAATACAATTTCAACACATGAAATGGTTTTCCAAAGGTATCATCATAAGTGTTTGATTGAATCAATCAATATAGACCTTAGATTGTAAAAAACATGTTAAACATATGAAAACACAATTGAAATTGTTTTTCAAAGATATTCATTCATAAAAGTGTTTCAATCAATTAATAGACTAAGATTGTAAAAGAGATGATATTAAACATATCAAAACACAATTTTAACACATGAAATTGGTTTTCAAAGATATTCATTCACAAGTGTTTTCAATCAATTAATAGCGAAAAGAACAAGTTTCAAACATTTAGTTAAGTAATTGTTTTCAGCAGTTAAGATGCTTTTAAACTATTATTATTATACAGAAGAACATAACATTCACTTTCTTATAGTTTCCTAGGTTATAAAACCTTAGATTGTAAATGAAAGAAGTATTAAACGTATCATTTTAACACATGGAATTGTTTTTCAAAGATATCATAAGTGCTTCAATCAATTAATAGACCTTAGATTGTAAAAGAAGTATTAAACATATCAAAATACAATTTCAACACATGAAATGGTTTTCCAAAGGTATCATCATAAGTGTTTGATTGAATCAATCAATATAGACCTTAGATTGTAAAAAACATGTTAAACATATGAAAACACAATTGAAATTGTTTTTCAAAGATATTCATTCATAAAAGTGTTTCAATCAATTAATAGACTAAGATTGTAAAAGAGATGATATTAAACATATCAAAACACAATTTTAACACATGAAATTGGTTTTCAAAGATATTCATTCACAAGTGTTTTCAATCAATTAATAGCGAAAAGAACAAGTTGCAAACATTTAGTTAAGTAATTGTTTTCAGCAGTTAAGATGCTTTTAAACTATTATTATTATACAGAAGAACATAACATTCACTTTCTTATAGTTTCCTAGGTTATAAAACCTTAGATTGTAAATGAAAGAAGTATTAAACGTATCATTTTAACACATGGAATTGTTTTTCAAAGATATCATAAGTGCTTCAATCAATTAATAGACCTTAGATTGTAAAAGAAGTATTAAACATATCAAAATACAATTTCAACACATGAAATGGTTTTCCAAAGGTATCATCATAAGTGTTTGATTGAATCAATCAATATAGACCTTAGATTGTAAAAAACATGTTAAACATATGAAAACACAATTGAAATTGTTTTTCAAAGATATTCATTCATAAAAGTGTTTCAATCAATTAATAGACTAAGATTGTAAAAGAGATGATATTAAACATATCAAAACACAATTTTAACACATGAAATTGGTTTTCAAAGATATTCATTCACAAGTGTTTTCAATCAATTAATAGCGAAAAGAACAAGTTGCAAACATTTAGTTAAGTAATTGTTTTCAGCAGTTAAGATGCTTTTAAACTATTATTATTATACAGAAGAACATAACATTCACTTTCTTATAGTTTCCTAGGTTATAAAACCTTAGATTGTAAATGAAAGAAGTATTAAACGTATCATTTTAACACATGGAATTGTTTTTCAAAGATATCATAAGTGCTTCAATCAATTAATAGACCTTAGATTGTAAAAGAAGTATTAAACATATCAAAATACAATTTCAACACATGAAATGGTTTTCCAAAGGTATCATCATAAGTGTTTGATTGAATCAATCAATATAGACCTTAGATTGTAAAAAACATGTTAAACATATGAAAACACAATTGAAATTGTTTTTCAAAGATATTCATTCATAAAAGTGTTTCAATCAATTAATAGACTAAGATTGTAAAAGAGATGATATTAAACATATCAAAACACAATTTTTAACACATGAAATTGGTTTTCAAAGATATTCATTCACAAGTGTTTTCAATCAATTAATAGCGAAAAGAACAAGTTGCAAACATTTAGTTAAGTAATTGTTTTCAGCAGTTAAGATGCTTTTAAACTATTATTATTATACAGAAGAACATAACATTCACTTTCTTATAGTTTCCTAGGTTATAAAACCTTAGATTGTAAATGAAAGAAGTATTAAACGTATCATTTTAACACATGGAATTGTTTTTCAAAGATATCATAAGTGCTTCAATCAATTAATAGACCTTAGATTGTAAAAGAAGTATTAAACATATCAAAATACAATTTCAACACATGAAATGGTTTTCCAAAGGTATCATCATAAGTGTTTGATTGAATCAATCAATATAGACCTTAGATTGTAAAAAACATGTTAAACATATGAAAACACAATTGAAATTGTTTTTCAAAGATATTCATTCATAAAAGTGTTTCAATCAATTAATAGACTAAGATTGTAAAAGAGATGATATTAAACATATCAAAACACAATTTTAACACATGAAATTGGTTTTCAAAGATATTCATTCACAAGTGTTTTCAATCAATTAATAGCGAAAAGAACAAGTTGCAAACATTTAGTTAAGTAATTGTTTTCAGCAGTTAAGATGCTTTTAAACTATTATTATTATACAGAAGAACATAACATTCACTTTCTTATAGTTTCCTAGGTTATAAAACCTTAGATTGTAAATGAAAGAAGTATTAAACGTATCATTTTAACACATGGAATTGTTTTTCAAAGATATCATAAGTGCTTCAATCAATTAATAGACCTTAGATTGTAAAAGAAGTATTAAACATATCAAAATACAATTTCAACACATGAAATGGTTTTCCAAAGGTATCATCATAAGTGTTTGATTGAATCAATCAATATAGACCTTAGATTGTAAAAAACATGTTAAACATATGAAAACACAATTGAAATTGTTTTTCAAAGATATTCATTCATAAAAGTGTTTCAATCAATTAATAGACTAAGATTGTAAAAGAGATGATATTAAACATATCAAAACACAATTTTAACACATGAAATTGGTTTTCAAAGATATTCATTCACAAGTGTTTTCAATCAATTAATAGCGAAAAGAACAAGTTGCAAACATTTAGTTAAGTAATTGTTTTCAGCAGTTAAGATGCTTTTAAACTATTATTATTATACAGAAGAACATAACATTCACTTTCTTATAGTTTCCTAGGTTATAAAACCTTAGATTGTAAATGAAAGAAGTATTAAACGTATCATTTTAACACATGGAATTGTTTTTCAAAGATATCATAAGTGCTTCAATCAATTAATAGACCTTAGATTGTAAAAGAAGTATTAAACATATCAAAATACAATTTCAACACATGAAATGGTTTTCCAAAGGTATCATCATAAGTGTTTGATTGAATCAATCAATATAGACCTTAGATTGTAAAAAACATGTTAAACATATGAAAACACAATTGAAATTGTTTTTCAAAGATATTCATTCATAAAAGTGTTTCAATCAATTAATAGACTAAGATTGTAAAAGAGATGATATTAAACATATCAAAACACAATTTTAACACATGAAATTGGTTTTCAAAGATATTCATTCACAAGTGTTTTCAATCAATTAGTAGCGAAAAGAACAAGTTGCAAACATTTAGTTAAGTAATTGTTTTCAGCAGTTAAGATGCTTTTAAACTATTATTATTATACAGAAGAACATAACATTCACTTTCTTATAGTTTCCTAGGTTATAAAACCTTAGATTGTAAATGAAAGAAGTATTAAACGTATCATTTTAACACATGGAATTGTTTTTCAAAGATATCATAAGTGCTTCAATCAATTAATAGACCTTAGATTGTAAAAGAAGTATTAAACATATCAAAATACAATTTCAACACATGAAATGGTTTTCCAAAGGTATCATCATAAGTGTTTGATTGAATCAATCAATATAGACCTTAGATTGTAAAAAACATGTTAAACATATGAAAACACAATTGAAATTGTTTTTCAAAGATATTCATTCATAAAAGTGTTTCAATCAATTAATAGACTAAGATTGTAAAAGAGATGATATTAAACATATCAAAACACAATTTTAACACATGAAATTGGTTTTCAAAGATATTCATTCACAAGTGTTTTCAATCAATTAATAGCGAAAAGAACAAGTTGCAAACATTTAGTTAAGTAATTGTTTTCAGCAGTTAAGATGCTTTTAAACTATTATTATTATACAGAAGAACATAACATTCACTTTCTTATAGTTTCCTAGGTTATAAAACCTTAGATTGTAAATGAAAGAAGTATTAAACGTATCATTTTAACACATGGAATTGTTTTTCAAAGATATCATAAGTGCTTCAATCAATTAATAGACCTTAGATTGTAAAAGAAGTATTAAACATATCAAAATACAATTTCAACACATGAAATGGTTTTCCAAAGGTATCATCATAAGTGTTTGATTGAATCAATCAATATAGACCTTAGATTGTAAAAAACATGTTAAACATATGAAAACACAATTGAAATTGTTTTTCAAAGATATTCATTCATAAAAGTGTTTCAATCAATTAATAGACTAAGATTGTAAAAGAGATGATATTAAACATATCAAAACACAATTTTAACACATGAAATTGGTTTTCAAAGATATTCATTCACAAGTGTTTTCAATCAATTAATAGCGAAAAGAACAAGTTGCAAACATTTAGTTAAGTAATTGTTTTCAGCAGTTAAGATGCTTTTAAACTATTATTATTATACAGAAGAACATAACATTCACTTTCTTATAGTTTCCTAGGTTATAAAACCTTAGATTGTAAATGAAAGAAGTATTAAACGTATCATTTTAACACATGGAATTGTTTTTCAAAGATATCATAAGTGCTTCAATCAATTAAAAGACCTTAGATTGTAAAAGAAGTATTAAACATATCAAAATACAATTTCAACACATGAAATGGTTTTCCAAAGGTATCATCAAAAGTGTTTGATTGAATCAATCAATATAGACCTTAGATTGTAAAAAACATGTTAAACATATGAAAACACAATTGAAATTGTTTTTCAAAGATATTCATTCATAAAAGTGTTTCAATCAATTAATAGACTAAGATTGTAAAAGAGATGATATTAAACATATCAAAACACAATTTTAACACATGAAATTGGTTTTCAAAGATATTCATTCACAAGTGTTTTCAATCAATTAATAGCGAAAAGAACAAGTTGCAAACATTTAGTTAAGTAATTGTTTTCAGCAGTTAAGATGCTTTTAAACTATTATTATTATACAGAAGAACATAACATTCACTTTCTTATAGTTTCCTAGGTTATAAAACCTTAGATTGTAAATGAAAGAAGTATTAAACGTATCATTTTAACACATGGAATTGTTTTTCAAAGATATCATAAGTGCTTCAATCAATTAAAAGACCTTAGATTGTAAAAGAAGTATTAAACATATCAAAATACAATTTCAACACATGAAATGGTTTTCCAAAGGTATCATCATAAGTGTTTGATTGAATCAATCAATATAGACCTTAGATTGTAAAAAACATGTTAAACATATGAAAACACAATTGAAATTGTTTTTCAAAGATATTCATTCATAAAAGTGTTTCAATCAATTAATAGACTAAGATTGTAAAAGAGATGATATTAAACATATCAAAACACAATTTTAACACATGAAATTGGTTTTCAAAGATATTCATTCACAAGTGTTTTCAATCAATTAGTAGCGAAAAGAACAAGTTGCAAACATTTAGTTAAGTAATTGTTTTCAGCAGTTAAGATGCTTTTAAACTATTATTATTATACAGAAGAACATAACATTCACTTTCTTATAGTTTCCTAGGTTATAAAACCTTAGATTGTAAATGAAAGAAGTATTAAACGTATCATTTTAACACATGGAATTGTTTTTCAAAGATATCATAAGTGCTTCAATCAATTAATAGACCTTAGATTGTAAAAGAAGTATTAAACATATCAAAATACAATTTCAACACATGAAATGGTTTTCCAAAGGTATCATCATAAGTGTTTGATTGAATCAATCAATATAGACCTTAGATTGTAAAAAACATGTTAAACATATGAAAACACAATTGAAATTGTTTTTCAAAGATATTCATTCATAAAAGTGTTTCAATCAATTAATAGACTAAGATTGTAAAAGAGATGATATTAAACATATCAAAACACAATTTTAACACATGAAATTGGTTTTCAAAGATATTCATTCACAAGTGTTTTCAATCAATTAATAGCGAAAAGAACAAGTTGCAAACATTTAGTTAAGTAATTGTTTTCAGCAGTTAAGATGCTTTTAAACTATTATTATTATACAGAAGAACATAACATTCACTTTCTTATAGTTTCCTAGGTTATAAAACCTTAGATTGTAAATGAAAGAAGTATTAAACGTATCATTTTAACACATGGAATTGTTTTTCAAAGATATCATAAGTGCTTCAATCAATTAATAGACCTTAGATTGTAAAAGAAGTATTAAACATATCAAAATACAATTTCAACACATGAAATGGTTTTCCAAAGGTATCATCATAAGTGTTTGATTGAATCAATCAATATAGACCTTAGATTGTAAAAAACATGTTAAACATATGAAAACACAATTGAAATTGTTTTTCAAAGATATTCATTCATAAAAGTGTTTCAATCAATTAATAGACTAAGATTGTAAAAGAGATGATATTAAACATATCAAAACACAATTTTAACACATGAAATTGGTTTTCAAAGATATTCATTCACAAGTGTTTTCAATCAATTAGTAGCGAAAAGAACAAGTTGCAAACATTTAGTTAAGTAATTGTTTTCAGCAGTTAAGATGCTTTTAAACTATTATTATTATACAGAAGAACATAACATTCACTTTCTTATAGTTTCCTAGGTTATAAAACCTTAGATTGTAAATGAAAGAAGTATTAAACGTATCATTTTAACACATGGAATTGTTTTTCAAAGATATCATAAGTGCTTCAATCAATTAAAAGACCTTAGATTGTAAAAGAAGTATTAAACATATCAAAATACAATTTCAACACATGAAATGGTTTTCCAAAGGTATCATCATAAGTGTTTGATTGAATCAATCAATATAGACCTTAGATTGTAAAAAACATGTTAAACATATGAAAACACAATTGAAATTGTTTTTCAAAGATATTCATTCATAAAAGTGTTTCAATCAATTAATAGACTAAGATTGTAAAAGAGATGATATTATACATATCAAAACACAATTTTAACACATGAAATTGGTTTTCAAAGATATTCATTCACAAGTGTTTTGAATCAATTAATAGCGAAAAGAACAAGTTGCAAACATTTAGTTAAGTAATTGTTTTCAGCAGTTAAGATGCTTTTAAACTATTATTATTATACAGAAGAACATAACATTCACTTTCTTATAGTTTCCTAGGTTATAAAACCTTAGATTGTAAATGAAAGAAGTATTAAACGTATCATTTTAACACATGGAATTGTTTTTCAAAGATATCATAAGTGCTTCAATCAATTAATAGACCTTAGATTGTAAAAGAAGTATTAAACATATCAAAATACAATTTCAACACATGAAATGGTTTTCCAAAGGTATCATCATAAGTGTTTGATTGAATCAATCAATATAGACCTTAGATTGTAAAAAACATGTTAAACATATGAAAACACAATTGAAATTGTTTTTCAAAGATATTCATTCATAAAAGTGTTTCAATCAATTAATAGACTAAGATTGTAAAAGAGATGATATTAAACATATCAAAACACAATTTTAACACATGAAATTGGTTTTCAAAGATATTCATTCACAAGTGTTTTCAATCAATTAATAGCGAAAAGAACAAGTTGCAAACATTTAGTTAAGTAATTGTTTTCAGCAGTTAAGATGCTTTTAAACTATTATTATTATACAGAAGAACATAACATTCACTTTCTTATAGTTTCCTAGGTTATAAAACCTTAGATTGTAAATGAAAGAAGTATTAAACGTATCATTTTAACACATGGAATTGTTTTTCAAAGATATCATAAGTGCTTCAATCAATTAATAGACCTTAGATTGTAAAAGAAGTATTAAACATATCAAAATACAATTTCAACACATGAAATGGTTTTCCAAAGGTATCATCATAAGTGTTTGATTGAATCAATCAATATAGACCTTAGATTGTAAAAAACATGTTAAACATATGAAAACACAATTGAAATTGTTTTTCAAAGATATTCATTCATAAAAGTGTTTCAATCAATTAATAGACTAAGATTGTAAAAGAGATGATATTAAACATATCAAAACACAATTTTAACACATGAAATTGGTTTTCAAAGATATTCATTCACAAGTGTTTTCAATCAATTAATAGCGAAAAGAACAAGTTGCAAACATTTAGTTAAGTAATTGTTTTCAGCAGTTAAGATGCTTTTAAACTATTATTATTATACAGAAGAACATAACATTCACTTTCTTATAGTTTCCTAGGTTATAAAACCTTAGATTGTAAATGAAAGAAGTATTAAACGTATCATTTTAACACATGGAATTGTTTTTCAAAGATATCATAAGTGCTTCAATCAATTAATAGACCTTAGATTGTAAAAGAAGTATTAAACATATCAAAATACAATTTCAACACATGAAATGGTTTTCCAAAGGTATCATCATAAGTGTTTGATTGAATCAATCAATATAGACCTTAGATTGTAAAAAACATGTTAAACATATGAAAACACAATTGAAATTGTTTTTCAAAGATATTCATTCATAAAAGTGTTTCAATCAATTAATAGACTAAGATTGTAAAAGAGATGATATTAAACATATCAAAACACAATTTTAACACATGAAATTGGTTTTCAAAGATATTCATTCACAAGTGTTTTCAATCAATTAATAGCGAAAAGAACAAGTTGCAAACATTTAGTTAAGTAATTGTTTTCAGCAGTTAAGATGCTTTTAAACTATTATTATTATACAGAAGAACATAACATTCACTTTCTTATAGTTTCCTAGGTTATAAAACCTTAGATTGTAAATGAAAGAAGTATTAAACGTATCATTTTAACACATGGAATTGTTTTTCAAAGATATCATAAGTGCTTCAATCAATTAATAGACCTTAGATTGTAAAAGAAGTATTAAACATATCAAAATACAATTTCAACACATGAAATGGTTTTCCAAAGGTATCATCATAAGTGTTTGATTGAATCAATCAATATAGACCTTAGATTGTAAAAAACATGTTAAACATATGAAAACACAATTGAAATTGTTTTTCAAAGATATTCATTCATAAAAGTGTTTCAATCAATTAATAGACTAAGATTGTAAAAGAGATGATATTAAACATATCAAAACACAATTTTAACACATGAAATTGGTTTTCAAAGATATTCATTCACAAGTGTTTTCAATCAATTAATAGCGAAAAGAACAAGTTGCAAACATTTAGTTAAGTAATTGTTTTCAGCAGTTAAGATGCTTTTAAACTATTATTATTATACAGAAGAACATAACATTCACTTTCTTATAGTTTCCTAGGTTATAAAACCTTAGATTGTAAATGAAAGAAGTATTAAACGTATCATTTTAACACATGGAATTGTTTTTCAAAGATATCATAAGTGCTTCAATCAATTAAAAGACCTTAGATTGTAAAAGAAGTATTAAACATATCAAAATACAATTTCAACACATGAAATGGTTTTCCAAAGGTATCATCATAAGTGTTTGATTGAATCAATCAATATAGACCTTAGATTGTAAAAAACATGTTAAACATATGAAAACACAATTGAAATTGTTTTTCAAAGATATTCATTCATAAAAGTGTTTCAATCAATTAATAGACTAAGATTGTAAAAGAGATGATATTAAACATATCAAAACACAATTTTAACACATGAAATTGGTTTTCAAAGATATTCATTCACAAGTGTTTTCAATCAATTAATAGCGAAAAGAACAAGTTGCAAACATTTAGTTAAGTAATTGTTTTCAGCAGTTAAGATGCTTTTAAACTATTATTATTATACAGAAGAACATAACATTCACTTTCTTATAGTTTCCTAGGTTATAAAACCTTAGATTGTAAATGAAAGAAGTATTAAACGTATCATTTTAACACATGGAATTGTTTTTCAAAGATATCATAAGTGCTTCAATCAATTAAAAGACCTTAGATTGTAAAAGAAGTATTAAACATATCAAAATACAATTTCAACACATGAAATGGTTTTCCAAAGGTATCATCATAAGTGTTTGATTGAATCAATCAATATAGACCTTAGATTGTAAAAAACATGTTAAACATATGAAAACACAATTGAAATTGTTTTTCAAAGATATTCATTCATAAAAGTGTTTCAATCAATTAATAGACTAAGATTGTAAAAGAGATGATATTATACATATCAAAACACAATTTTAACACATGAAATTGGTTTTCAAAGATATTCATTCACAAGTGTTTTGAATCAATTAATAGCGAAAAGAACAAGTTGCAAACATTTAGTTAAGTAATTGTTTTCAGCAGTTAAGATGCTTTTAAACTATTATTATTATACAGAAGAACATAACATTCACTTTCTTATAGTTTCCTAGGTTATAAAACCTTAGATTGTAAATGAAAGAAGTATTAAACGTATCATTTTAACACATGGAATTGTTTTTCAAAGATATCATAAGTGCTTCAATCAATTAATAGACCTTAGATTGTAAAAGAAGTATTAAACATATCAAAATACAATTTCAACACATGAAATGGTTTTCCAAAGGTATCATCATAAGTGTTTGATTGAATCAATCAATATAGACCTTAGATTGTAAAAAACATGTTAAACATATGAAAACACAATTGAAATTGTTTTTCAAAGATATTCATTCATAAAAGTGTTTCAATCAATTAATAGACTAAGATTGTAAAAGAGATGATATTAAACATATCAAAACACAATTTTAACACATGAAATTGGTTTTCAAAGATATTCATTCACAAGTGTTTTCAATCAATTAATAGCGAAAAGAACAAGTTGCAAACATTTAGTTAAGTAATTGTTTTCAGCAGTTAAGATGCTTTTAAACTATTATTATTATACAGAAGAACATAACATTCACTTTCTTATAGTTTCCTAGGTTATAAAACCTTAGATTGTAAATGAAAGAAGTATTAAACGTATCATTTTAACACATGGAATTGTTTTTCAAAGATATCATAAGTGCTTCAATCAATTAATAGACCTTAGATTGTAAAAGAAGTATTAAACATATCAAAATACAATTTCAACACATGAAATGGTTTTCCAAAGGTATCATCATAAGTGTTTGATTGAATCAATCAATATAGACCTTAGATTGTAAAAAACATGTTAAACATATGAAAACACAATTGAAATTGTTTTTCAAAGATATTCATTCATAAAAGTGTTTCAATCAATTAATAGACTAAGATTGTAAAAGAGATGATATTAAACATATCAAAACACAATTTTAACACATGAAATTGGTTTTCAAAGATATTCATTCACAAGTGTTTTCAATCAATTAATAGCGAAAAGAACAAGTTGCAAACATTTAGTTAAGTAATTGTTTTCAGCAGTTAAGATGCTTTTAAACTATTATTATTATACAGAAGAACATAACATTCACTTTCTTATAGTTTCCTAGGTTATAAAACCTTAGATTGTAAATGAAAGAAGTATTAAACGTATCATTTTAACACATGGAATTGTTTTTCAAAGATATCATAAGTGCTTCAATCAATTAAAAGACCTTAGATTGTAAAAGAAGTATTAAACATATCAAAATACAATTTCAACACATGAAATGGTTTTCCAAAGGTATCATCATAAGTGTTTGATTGAATCAATCAATATAGACCTTAGATTGTAAAAAACATGTTAAACATATGAAAACACAATTGAAATTGTTTTTCAAAGATATTCATTCATAAAAGTGTTTCAATCAATTAATAGACTAAGATTGTAAAAGAGATGATATTAAACATATCAAAACACAATTTTAACACATGAAATTGGTTTTCAAAGATATTCATTCACAAGTGTTTTCAATCAATTAATAGCGAAAAGAACAAGTTGCAAACATTTAGTTAAGTAATTGTTTTCAGCAGTTAAGATGCTTTTAAACTATTATTATTATACAGAAGAACATAACATTCACTTTCTTATAGTTTCCTAGGTTATAAAACCTTAGATTGTAAATGAAAGAAGTATTAAACGTATCATTTTAACACATGGAATTGTTTTTCAAAGATATCATAAGTGCTTCAATCAATTAAAAGACCTTAGATTGTAAAAGAAGTATTAAACATATCAAAATACAATTTCAACACATGAAATGGTTTTCCAAAGGTATCATCATAAGTGTTTGATTGAATCAATCAATATAGACCTTAGATTGTAAAAAACATGTTAAACATATGAAAATACAATTGAAATTGTTTTTCAAAGATATTCATTCATAAAAGTGTTTCAATCAATTAATAGACTAAGATTGTAAAAGAGATGATATTATACATATCAAAACACAATTTTAACACATGAAATTGGTTTTCAAAGATATTCATTCACAAGTGTTTTGAATCAATTAATAGCGAAAAGAACAAGTTGCAAACATTTAGTTAAGTAATTGTTTTCAGCAGTTAAGATGCTTTTAAACTATTATTATTATACAGAAGAACATAACATTCACTTTCTTATAGTTTCCTAGGTTATAAAACCTTAGATTGTAAATGAAAGAAGTATTAAACGTATCATTTTAACACATGGAATTGTTTTTCAAAGATATCATAAGTGCTTCAATCAATTAATAGACCTTAGATTGTAAAAGAAGTATTAAACATATCAAAATACAATTTCAACACATGAAATGGTTTTCCAAAGGTATCATCATAAGTGTTTGATTGAATCAATCAATATAGACCTTAGATTGTAAAAAACATGTTAAACATATGAAAACACAATTGAAATTGTTTTTCAAAGATATTCATTCATAAAAGTGTTTCAATCAATTAATAGACTAAGATTGTAAAAGAGATGATATTAAACATATCAAAACACAATTTTAACACATGAAATTGGTTTTCAAAGATATTCATTCACAAGTGTTTTGAATCAATTAATAGCGAAAAGAACAAGTTGCAAACATTTAGTTAAGTAATTGTTTTCAGCAGTTAAGATGCTTTTAAACTATTATTATTATACAGAAGAACATAACATTCACTTTCTTATAGTTTCCTAGGTTATAAAACCTTAGATTGTAAATGAAAGAAGTATTAAACGTATCATTTTAACACATGGAATTGTTTTTCAAAGATATCATAAGTGCTTCAATCAATTAATAGACCTTAGATTGTAAAAGAAGTATTAAACATATCAAAATACAATTTCAACACATGAAATGGTTTTCCAAAGGTATCATCATAAGTGTTTGATTGAATCAATCAATATAGACCTTAGATTGTAAAAAACATGTTAAACATATGAAAACACAATTGAAATTGTTTTTCAAAGATATTCATTCATAAAAGTGTTTCAATCAATTAATAGACTAAGATTGTAAAAGAGATGATATTAAACATATCAAAACACAATTTTAACACATGAAATTGGTTTTCAAAGATATTCATTCACAAGTGTTTTGAATCAATTAATAGCGAAAAGAACAAGTTGCAAACATTTAGTTAAGTAATTGTTTTCAGCAGTTAAGATGCTTTTAAACTATTATTATTATACAGAAGAACATAACATTCACTTTCTTATAGTTTCCTAGGTTATAAAACCTTAGATTGTAAATGAAAGAAGTATTAAACGTATCATTTTAACACATGGAATTGTTTTTCAAAGATATCATAAGTGCTTCAATCAATTAAAAGACCTTAGATTGTAAAAGAAGTATTAAACATATCAAAATACAATTTCAACACATGAAATGGTTTTCCAAAGGTATCATCATAAGTGTTTGATTGAATCAATCAATATAGACCTTAGATTGTAAAAAACATGTTAAACATATGAAAACACAATTGAAATTGTTTTTCAAAGATATTCATTCATAAAAGTGTTTCAATCAATTAATAGACTAAGATTGTAAAAGAGATGATATTAAACATATCAAAACACAATTTTAACACATGAAATTGGTTTTCAAAGATATTCATTCACAAGTGTTTTGAATCAATTAATAGCGAAAAGAACAAGTTGCAAACATTTAGTTAAGTAATTGTTTTCAGCAGTTAAGATGCTTTTAAACTATTATTATTATACAGAAGAACATAACATTCACTTTCTTATAGTTTCCTAGGTTATAAAACCTTAGATTGTAAATGAAAGAAGTATTAAACGTATCATTTTAACACATGGAATTGTTTTTCAAAGATATCATAAGTGCTTCAATCAATTAATAGACCTTAGATTGTAAAAGAAGTATTAAACATATCAAAATACAATTTCAACACATGAAATGGTTTTCCAAAGGTATCATCATAAGTGTTTGATTGAATCAATCAATATAGACCTTAGATTGTAAAAAACATGTTAAACATATGAAAACACAATTGAAATTGTTTTTCAAAGATATTCATTCATAAAAGTGTTTCAATCAATTAATAGACTAAGATTGTAAAAGAGATGATATTAAACATATCAAAACACAATTTTAACACATGAAATTGGTTTTCAAAGATATTCATTCACAAGTGTTTTCAATCAATTAATAGCGAAAAGAACAAGTTGCAAACATTTAGTTAAGTAATTGTTTTCAGCAGTTAAGATGCTTTTAAACTATTATTATTATACAGAAGAACATAACATTCACTTTCTTATAGTTTCCTAGGTTATAAAACCTTAGATTGTAAATGAAAGAAGTATTAAACGTATCATTTTAACACATGGAATTGTTTTTCAAAGATATCATAAGTGCTTCAATCAATTAATAGACCTTAGATTGTAAAAGAAGTATTAAACATATCAAAATACAATTTCAACACATGAAATGGTTTTCCAAAGGTATCATCATAAGTGTTTGATTGAATCAATCAATATAGACCTTAGATTGTAAAAAACATGTTAAACATATGAAAACACAATTGAAATTGTTTTTCAAAGATATTCATTCATAAAAGTGTTTCAATCAATTAATAGACTAAGATTGTAAAAGAGATGATATTAAACATATCAAAACACAATTTTAACACATGAAATTGGTTTTCAAAGATATTCATTCACAAGTGTTTTGAATCAATTAATAGCGAAAAGAACAAGTTGCAAACATTTAGTTAAGTAATTGTTTTCAGCAGTTAAGATGCTTTTAAACTATTATTATTATACAGAAGAACATAACATTCACTTTCTTATAGTTTCCTAGGTTATAAAACCTTAGATTGTAAATGAAAGAAGTATTAAACGTATCATTTTAACACATGGAATTGTTTTTCAAAGATATCATAAGTGCTTCAATCAATTAATAGACCTTAGATTGTAAAAGAAGTATTAAACATATCAAAATACAATTTCAACACATGAAATGGTTTTCCAAAGGTATCATCATAAGTGTTTGATTGAATCAATCAATATAGACCTTAGATTGTAAAAAACATGTTAAACATATGAAAACACAATTGAAATTGTTTTTCAAAGATATTCATTCATAAAAGTGTTTCAATCAATTAATAGACTAAGATTGTAAAAGAGATGATATTAAACATATCAAAACACAATTTTAACACATGAAATTGGTTTTCACAGATATTCATTCACAAGTGTTTTCAATCAATTAATAGCGAAAAGAACAAGTTGCAAACATTTAGTTAAGTAATTGTTTTCAGCAGTTAAGATGCTTTTAAACTATTATTATTATACAGAAGAACATAACATTCACTTTCTTATAGTTTCCTAGGTTATAAAACCTTAGATTGTAAATGAAAGAAGTATTAAACGTATCATTTTAACACATGGAATTGTTTTTCAAAGATATCATAAGTGCTTCAATCAATTAAAAGACCTTAGATTGTAAAAGAAGTATTAAACATATCAAAATACAATTTCAACACATGAAATGGTTTTCCAAAGGTATCATCATAAGTGTTTGATTGAATCAATCAATATAGACCTTAGATTGTAAAAAACATGTTAAACATATGAAAACACAATTGAAATTGTTTTTCAAAGATATTCATTCATAAAAGTGTTTCAATCAATTAATAGACTAAGATTGTAAAAGAGATGATATTGAAACATATCAAAACACAATTTTAACACATGAAATTGGTTTTCAAAGATATTCATTCACAAGTGTTTTCAATCAATTAATAGCGAAAAGAACATTGCAAACATTTAGTTAAGTAATTGTTTTCAGCAGTTAAGATGCTTTTAAACTATTATTATTATACAGAAGAACATAACATTCACTTTCTTATAGTTTCCTAGGTTATAAAACCTTAGATTGTAAATGAAAGAAGTATTAAACGTATCATTTTAACACATGGAATTGTTTTTCAAAGATATCATAAGTGCTTCAATCAATTAAAAGACCTTAGATTGTAAAAGAAGTATTAAACATATCAAAATACAATTTCAACACATGAAATGGTTTTCCAAAGGTATCATCATAAGTGTTTGATTGAATCAATCAATATAGACCTTAGATTGTAAAAAACATGTTAAACATATGAAAACACAATTGAAATTGTTTTTCAAAGATATTCATTCATAAAAGTGTTTCAATCAATTAATAGACTAAGATTGTAAAAGAGATGATATTAAACATATCAAAACACAATTTTAACACATGAAATTGGTTTTCAAAGATATTCATTCACAAGTGTTTTCAATCAATTAATAGCGAAAAGAACAAGTTGCAAACATTTAGTTAAGTAATTGTTTTCAGCAGTTAAGATGCTTTTAAACTATTATTATTATACAGAAGAACATAACATTCACTTTCTTATAGTTTCCTAGGTTATATAAAACCTTAGATTGTAAATGAAAGAAGTATTAAACGTATCATTTTAACACATGGAATTGTTTTTCAAAGATATCATAAGTGCTTCAATCAATTAAAAGACCTTAGATTGTAAAAGAAGTATTAAACATATCAAAATACAATTTCAACACATGAAATGGTTTTCCAAAGGTATCATCATAAGTGTTTGATTGAATCAATCAATATAGACCTTAGATTGTAAAAAACATGTTAAACATATGAAAACACAATTGAAATTGTTTTTCAAAGATATTCATTCATAAAAGTGTTTCAATCAATTAATAGACTAAGATTGTAAAAGAGATGATATTATACATATCAAAACACAATTTTAACACATGAAATTGGTTTTCAAAGATATTCATTCACAAGTGTTTTGAATCAATTAATAGCGAAAAGAACAAGTTGCAAACATTTAGTTAAGTAATTGTTTTCAGCAGTTAAGATGCTTTTAAACTATTATTATTATACAGAAGAACATAACATTCACTTTCTTATAGTTTCCTAGGTTATAAAACCTTAGATTGTAAATGAAAGAAGTATTAAACGTATCATTTTAACACATGGAATTGTTTTTCAAAGATATCATAAGTGCTTCAATCAATTAAAAGACCTTAGATTGTAAAATAAGTATTAAACATATCAAAATACAATTTCAACACATGAAATGGTTTTCCAAAGGTATCATCATAAGTGTTTGATTGAATCAATCAATATAGACCTTAGATTGTAAAAAACATGTTAAACATATGAAAACACAATTGAAATTGTTTTTCAAAGATATTCATTCATAAAAGTGTTTCAATCAATTAATAGACTAAGATTGTAAAAGAGATGATATTAAACATATCAAAACACAATTTTAACACATGAAATTGGTTTTCAAAGATATTCATTCACAAGTGTTTTCAATCAATTAATAGCGAAAAGAACAAGTTGCAAACATTTAGTTAAGTAATTGTTTTCAGCAGTTAAGATGCTTTTAAACTATTATTATTATACAGAAGAACATAACATTCACTTTCTTATAGTTTCCTAGGTTATAAAACCTTAGATTGTAAATGAAAGAAGTATTAAACGTATCATTTTAACACATGGAATTGTTTTTCAAAGATATCATAAGTGCTTCAATCAATTAAAAGACCTTAGATTGTAAAAGAAGTATTAAACATATCAAAATACAATTTCAACACATGAAATGGTTTTCCAAAGGTATCATCATAAGTGTTTGATTGAATCAATCAATATAGACCTTAGATTGTAAAAAACATGTTAAACATATGAAAACACAATTGAAATTGTTTTTCAAAGATATTCATTCATAAAAGTGTTTCAATCAATTAATAGACTAAGATTGTAAAAGAGATGATATTAAACATATCAAAACACAATTTTAACACATGAAATTGGTTTTCAAAGATATTCATTCACAAGTGTTTTCAATCAATTAATAGCGAAAAGAACATTGCAAACATTTAGTTAAGTAATTGTTTTCAGCAGTTAAGATGCTTTTAAACTATTATTATTATACAGAAGAACATAACATTCACTTTCTTATAGTTTCCTAGGTTATAAAACCTTAGATTGTAAATGAAAGAAGTATTAAACGTATCATTTTAACACATGGAATTGTTTTTCAAAGATATCATAAGTGCTTCAATCAATTAAAAGACCTTAGATTGTAAAAGAAGTATTAAACATATCAAAATACAATTTCAACACATGAAATGGTTTTCCAAAGGTATCATCATAAGTGTTTGATTGAATCAATCAATATAGACCTTAGATTGTAAAAAACATGTTAAACATATGAAAACACAATTGAAATTGTTTTTCAAAGATATTCATTCATAAAAGTGTTTCAATCAATTAATAGACTAAGATTGTAAAAGAGATGATATTAAACATATCAAAACACAATTTTAACACATGAAATTGGTTTTCAAAGATATTCATTCACAAGTGTTTTCAATCAATTAATAGCGAAAAGAACAAGTTGCAAACATTTAGTTAAGTAATTGTTTTCAGCAGTTAAGATGCTTTTAAACTATTATTATTATACAGAAGAACATAACATTCACTTTCTTATAGTTTCCTAGGTTATAAAACCTTAGATTGTAAATGAAAGAAGTATTAAACGTATCATTTTAACACATGGAATTGTTTTTCAAAGATATCATAAGTGCTTCAATCAATTAAAAGACCTTAGATTGTAAAAGAAGTATTAAACATATCAAAATACAATTTCAACACATGAAATGGTTTTCCAAAGGTATCATCATAAGTGTTTGATTGAATCAATCAATATAGACCTTAGATTGTAAAAAACATGTTAAACATATGAAAACACAATTGAAATTGTTTTTCAAAGATATTCATTCATAAAAGTGTTTCAATCAATTAATAGACTAAGATTGTAAAAGAGATGATATTAAACATATCAAAACACAATTTTAACACATGAAATTGGTTTTCAAAGATATTCATTCACAAGTGTTTTCAATCAATTAATAGCGAAAAGAACATTGCAAACATTTAGTTAAGTAATTGTTTTCAGCAGTTAAGATGCTTTTAAACTATTATTATTATACAGAAGAACATAACATTCACTTTCTTATAGTTTCCTAGGTTATAAAACCTTAGATTGTAAATGAAAGAAGTATTAAACGTATCATTTTAACACATGGAATTGTTTTTCAAAGATATCATAAGTGCTTCAATCAATTAAAAGACCTTAGATTGTAAAAGAAGTATTAAACATATCAAAATACAATTTCAACACATGAAATGGTTTTCCAAAGGTATCATCATAAGTGTTTGATTGAATCAATCAATATAGACCTTAGATTGTAAAAAACATGTTAAACATATGAAAACACAATTGAAATTGTTTTTCAAAGATATTCATTCATAAAAGTGTTTCAATCAATTAATAGACTAAGATTGTAAAAGAGATGATATTAAACATATCAAAACACAATTTTAACACATGAAATTGGTTTTCAAAGATATTCATTCACAAGTGTTTTCAATCAATTAATAGCGAAAAGAACAAGTTGCAAACATTTAGTTAAGTAATTGTTTTCAGCAGTTAAGATGCTTTTAAACTATTATTATTATACAGAACATAACATTCACTTTCTTATAGTTTCCTAGGTTATAAAACCTTAGATTGTAAATGAAAGAAGTATTAAACGTATCATTTTAACACATGGAATTGTTTTTCAAAGATATCATAAGTGCTTCAATCAATTAATAGACCTTAGATTGTAAAAGAAGTATTAAACATATCAAAATACAATTTCAACACATGAAATGGTTTTCCAAAGGTATCATCATAAGTGTTTGATTGAATCAATCAATATAGACCTTAGATTGTAAAAAACATGTTAAACATATGAAAACACAATTGAAATTGTTTTTCAAAGATATTCATTCATAAAAGTGTTTCAATCAATTAATAGACTAAGATTGTAAAAGAGATGATATTAAACATATCAAAACACAATTTTAACACATGAAATTGGTTTTCAAAGATATTCATTCACAAGTGTTTTCAATCAATTAATAGCGAAAAGAACAAGTTGCAAACATTTAGTTAAGTAATTGTTTTCAGCAGTTAAGATGCTTTTAAACTATTATTATTATACAGAACATAACATTCACTTTCTTATAGTTTCCTAGGTTATAAAACCTTAGATTGTAAATGAAAGAAGTATTAAACGTATCATTTTAACACATGGAATTGTTTTTCAAAGATATCATAAGTGCTTCATTTAATTAATAGACCTTAGATTGTAAAAGAAGTATTAAACATATCAAAATACAATTTGAACACATGAAATGGTTTTTCAAAGGTATCATCATAAGTGTTTGATTGAATCAATCAATATAGACCTTAGATTGTAAAAAATATGTTAAACATATGAAAACACAATTGAAATTGTTTTTCAAAGATATTCATTCATAAAAGTGTTTCAATCAATTAATAGACTAAGATTGTAAAAGAGATGATATTAAACATATCAAAACACAATTTTAACACATGAAATTGGTTTTCAAAGATATTCATTCACAAGTGTTTTCAATCAATTAATAGCGAAAAGAACAAGTTGCAAACATTTAGTTAAGTAATTGTTTTCAGCAGTTAAGATGCTTTTAAACTATTATTATTATACAGAACATAACATTCACTTTCTTATAGTTTCCTAGGTTATAAAACCTTAGATTGTAAATGAAAGAAGTATTAAACGTATCATTTTAACACATGGAATTGTTTTTCAAAGATATCATAAGTGCTTCATTTAATTAATAGACCTTAGATTGTAAAAGAAGTATTAAACATATCAAAATACAATTTCAACACATGAAATGGTTTTTCAAAGGTATCATCATAAGTGTTTGATTGAATCAATCAATATAGACCTTAGATTGTAAAAAACATGTTAAACATATGAAAACACAATTGAAATTGTTTTTCAAAGATATTCATTCATAAAAGTGTTTCAATCAATTAATAGACTAAGATTGTAAAAGAGATGATATTAAACATATCAAAACACAATTTTAACACATGAAATTGGTTTTCAAAGATATTCATTCACAAGTGTTTTCAATCAATTAATAGCGAAAAGAACAAGTTGCAAACATTTAGTTAAGTAATTGTTTTCAGCAGTTAAGATGCTTTTAAACTATTATTATTATACAGAACATAACATTCACTTTCTTATAGTTTCCTAGGTTATAAAACCTTAGATTGTAAATGAAAGAAGTATTAAACGTATCATTTTAACACATGGAATTGTTTTTCAAAGATATCATAAGTGCTTCAATCAATTAATAGACCTTAGATTGTAAAAGAAGTATTAAACATATCAAAATACAATTGGAACACATGAAATGGTTTTTCAAAGGTATCATCATAAGTGTTTGATTGAATCAATCAATATAGACCTTAGATTGTAAAAAATATGTTAAACATATGAAAATACAATTGAAATTGTTTTTCAAAGATATTCATTCATAAAAGTGTTTCAATCAATTAATAGACTAAGATTGTAAAAGAGATGATATTAAACATATCAAAACACAATTTTAACACATGAAATTGGTTTTCAAAGATATTCATTCACAAGTGTTTTCAATCAATTAATAGCGAAAAGAACAAGTTGCAAACATTTAGTTAAGTAATTGTTTTCAGCAGTTAAGATGCTTTTAAACTATTATTATTATACAGAAGAACATAACATTCACTTTCTTATAGTTTCCTAGGTTATAAAACCTTAGATTGTAAATGAAAGAAGTATTAAACGTATCATTTTAACACATGGAATTGTTTTTCAAAGATATCATAAGTGCTTCAATCAATTAAAAGACCTTAGATTGTAAAAGAAGTATTAAACATATCAAAATACAATTTCAACACATGAAATGGTTTTCCAAAGGTATCATCATAAGTGTTTGATTGAATCAATCAATATAGACCTTAGATTGTAAAAAACATGTTAAACATATGAAAACACAATTGAAATTGTTTTTCAAAGATATTCATTCATAAAAGTGTTTCAATCAATTAATAGACTAAGATTGTAAAAGAGATGATATTATACATATCAAAACACAATTTTAACACATGAAATTGGTTTTCAAAGATATTCATTCACAAGTGTTTTGAATCAATTAATAGCGAAAAGAACAAGTTGCAAACATTTAGTTAAGTAATTGTTTTCAGCAGTTAAGATGCTTTTAAACTATTATTATTATACAGAAGAACATAACATTCACTTTCTTATAGTTTCCTAGGTTATAAAACCTTAGATTGTAAATGAAAGAAGTATTAAACGTATCATTTTAACACATGGAATTGTTTTTCAAAGATATCATAAGTGCTTCAATCAATTAATAGACCTTAGATTGTAAAAGAAGTATTAAACATATCAAAATACAATTTCAAAACATGAAATGGTTTTCCAAAGGTATCATCATAAGTGTTTGATTGAATCAATCAATATAGACCTTAGATTGTAAAAAACATGTTAAACATATGAAAACACAATTGAAATTGTTTTTCAAAGATATTCATTCATAAAAGTGTTTCAATCAATTAATAGACTAAGATTGTAAAAGAGATGATATTAAACATATCAAAACACAATTTTAACACATGAAATTGGTTTTCAAAGATATTCATTCACAAGTGTTTTCAATCAATTAATAGCGAAAAGAACAAGTTGCAAACATTTAGTTAAGTAATTGTTTTCAGCAGTTAAGATGCTTTTAAACTATTATTATTATACAGAAGAACATAACATTCACTTTCTTATAGTTTCCTAGGTTATAAAACCTTAGATTGTAAATGAAAGAAGTATTAAACGTATCATTTTAACACATGGAATTGTTTTTCAAAGATATCATAAGTGCTTCAATCAATTAATAGACCTTAGATTGTAAAAGAAGTATTAAACATATCAAAATACAATTTCAACACATGAAATGGTTTTCCAAAGGTATCATCATAAGTGTTTGATTGAATCAATCAATATAGACCTTAGATTGTAAAAAATATGTTAAACATATGAAAACACAATTGAAATTGTTTTTCAAAGATATTCATTCATAAAAGTGTTTCAATCAATTAATAGACTAAGATTGTGAAAGAGATGATATTAAACATATCAAAACACAATTTTAACACATGAAATTGGTTTTCAAAGATATTCATTCACAAGTGTTTTCAATCAATTAATAGCGAAAAGAACAAGTTGCAAACATTTAGTTAAGTAATTGTTTTCAGCAGTTAAGATGCTTTTAAACTATTATTATTATACAGAACATAACATTCACTTTCTTATAGTTTCCTAGGTTATAAAACCTTAGATTGTAAATGAAAGAAGTATTAAACGTATCATTTTAACACATGGAATTGTTTTTCAAAGATATCATAAGTGCTTCATTTAATTAATAGACCTTAGATTGTAAAAGAAGTATTAAACATATCAAAATACAATTTGAACACATGAAATGGTTTTTCAAAGGTATCATCATAAGTGTTTGATTGAATCAATCAATATAGACCTTAGATTGTAAAAAATATGTTAAACATATGAAAACACAATTGAAATTGTTTTTCAAAGATATTCATTCATAAAAGTGTTTCAATCAATTAATAGACTAAGATTGTAAAAGAGATGATATTAAACATATCAAAACACAATTTTAACACATGAAATTGGTTTTCAAAGATATTCATTCACAAGTGTTTTCAATCAATTAATAGCGAAAAGAACAAGTTGCAAACATTTAGTTAAGTAATTGTTTTCAGCAGTTAAGATGCTTTTAAACTATTATTATTATACAGAACATAACATTCACTTTCTTATAGTTTCCTAGGTTATAAAACCTTAGATTGTAAATGAAAGAAGTATTAAACGTATCATTTTAACACATGGAATTGTTTTTCAAAGATATCATAAGTGCTTCATTTAATTAATAGACCTTAGATTGTAAAAGAAGTATTAAACATATCAAAATACAATTTGAACACATGAAATGGTTTTTCAAAGGTATCATCATAAGTGTTTGATTGAATCAATCAATATAGACCTTAGATTGTAAAAAATATGTTAAACATATGAAAACACAATTGAAATTGTTTTTCAAAGATATTCATTCATAAAAGTGTTTCAATCAATTAATAGACTAAGATTGTAAAAGAGATGATATTAAACATATCAAAACACAATTTTAACACATGAAATTGGTTTTCAAAGATATTCATTCACAAGTGTTTTCAATCAATTAATAGCGAAAAGAACAAGTTGCAAACATTTAGTTAAGTAATTGTTTTCAGCAGTTAAGATGCTTTTAAACTATTATTATTATACAGAACATAACATTCACTTTCTTATAGTTTCCTAGGTTATAAAACCTTAGATTGTAAATGAAAGAAGTATTAAACGTATCATTTTAACACATGGAATTGTTTTTCAAAGATATCATAAGTGCTTCATTTAATTAATAGACCTTAGATTGTAAAAGAAGTATTAAACATATCAAAATACAATTTCAACACATGAAATGGTTTTTCAAAGGTATCATCATAAGTGTTTGATTGAATCAATCAATATAGACCTTAGATTGTAAAAAACATGTTAAACATATGAAAACACAATTGAAATTGTTTTTCAAAGATATTCATTCATAAAAGTGTTTCAATCAATTAATAGACTAAGATTGTAAAAGAGATGATATTAAACATATCAAAACACAATTTTAACACATGAAATTGGTTTTCAAAGATATTCATTCACAAGTGTTTTCAATCAATTAATAGCGAAAAGAACAAGTTGCAAACATTTAGTTAAGTAATTGTTTTCAGCAGTTAAGATGCTTTTAAACTATTATTATTATACAGAACATAACATTCACTTTCTTATAGTTTCCTAGGTTATAAAACCTTAGATTGTAAATGAAAGAAGTATTAAACGTATCATTTTAACACATGGAATTGTTTTTCAAAGATATCATAAGTGCTTCAATCAATTAATAGACCTTAGATTGTAAAAGAAGTATTAAACATATCAAAATACAATTGGAACACATGAAATGGTTTTTCAAAGGTATCATCATAAGTGTTTGATTGAATCAATCAATATAGACCTTAGATTGTAAAAAATATGTTAAACATATGAAAATACAATTGAAATTGTTTTTCAAAGATATTCATTCATAAAAGTGTTTCAATCAATTAATAGACTAAGATTGTAAAAGAGATGATATTAAACATATCAAAACACAATTTTAACACATGAAATTGGTTTTCAAAGATATTCATTCACAAGTGTTTTCAATCAATTAATAGCGAAAAGAACAAGTTGCAAACATTTAGTTAAGTAATTGTTTTCAGCAGTTAAGATGCTTTTAAACTATTATTATTATACAGAAGAACATAACATTCACTTTCTTATAGTTTCCTAGGTTATAAAACCTTAGATTGTAAATGAAAGAAGTATTAAACGTATCATTTTAACACATGGAATTGTTTTTCAAAGATATCATAAGTGCTTCAATCAATTAAAAGACCTTAGATTGTAAAAGAAGTATTAAACATATCAAAATACAATTTCAACACATGAAATGGTTTTCCAAAGGTATCATCATAAGTGTTTGATTGAATCAATCAATATAGACCTTAGATTGTAAAAAACATGTTAAACATATGAAAACACAATTGAAATTGTTTTTCAAAGATATTCATTCATAAAAGTGTTTCAATCAATTAATAGACTAAGATTGTAAAAGAGATGATATTATACATATCAAAACACAATTTTAACACATGAAATTGGTTTTCAAAGATATTCATTCACAAGTGTTTTGAATCAATTAATAGCGAAAAGAACAAGTTGCAAACATTTAGTTAAGTAATTGTTTTCAGCAGTTAAGATGCTTTTAAACTATTATTATTATACAGAAGAACATAACATTCACTTTCTTATAGTTTCCTAGGTTATAAAACCTTAGATTGTAAATGAAAGAAGTATTAAACGTATCATTTTAACACATGGAATTGTTTTTCAAAGATATCATAAGTGCTTCAATCAATTAATAGACCTTAGATTGTAAAAGAAGTATTAAACATATCAAAATACAATTTCAACACATGAAATGGTTTTCCAAAGGTATCATCATAAGTGTTTGATTGAATCAATCAATATAGACCTTAGATTGTAAAAAACATGTTAAACATATGAAAACACAATTGAAATTGTTTTTCAAAGATATTCATTCATAAAAGTGTTTCAATCAATTAATAGACTAAGATTGTAAAAGAGATGATATTAAACATATCAAAACACAATTTTAACACATGAAATTGGTTTTCAAAGATATTCATTCACAAGTGTTTTCAATCAATTAATAGCGAAAAGAACAAGTTGCAAACATTTAGTTAAGTAATTGTTTTCAGCAGTTAAGATGCTTTTAAACTATTATTATTATACAGAAGAACATAACATTCACTTTCTTATAGTTTCCTAGGTTATAAAACCTTAGATTGTAAATGAAAGAAGTATTAAACGTATCATTTTAACACATGGAATTGTTTTTCAAAGATATCATAAGTGCTTCAATCAATTAATAGACCTTAGATTGTAAAAGAAGTATTAAACATATCAAAATACAATTTCAACACATGAAATGGTTTTCCAAAGGTATCATCATAAGTGTTTGATTGAATCAATCAATATAGACCTTAGATTGTAAAAAATATGTTAAACATATGAAAACACAATTGAAATTGTTTTTCAAAGATATTCATTCATAAAAGTGTTTCAATCAATTAATAGACTAAGATTGTGAAAGAGATGATATTAAACATATCAAAACACAATTTTAACACATGAAATTGGTTTTCAAAGATATTCATTCACAAGTGTTTTCAATCAATTAATAGCGAAAAGAACAAGTTGCAAACATTTAGTTAAGTAATTGTTTTCAGCAGTTAAGATGCTTTTAAACTATTATTATTATACAGAACATAACATTCACTTTCTTATAGTTTCCTAGGTTATAAAACCTTAGATTGTAAATGAAAGAAGTATTAAACGTATCATTTTAACACATGGAATTGTTTTTCAAAGATATCATAAGTGCTTCATTTAATTAATAGACCTTAGATTGTAAAAGAAGTATTAAACATATCAAAATACAATTTGAACACATGAAATGGTTTTTCAAAGGTATCATCATAAGTGTTTGATTGAATCAATCAATATAGACCTTAGATTGTAAAAAATATGTTAAACATATGAAAACACAATTGAAATTGTTTTTCAAAGATATTCATTCATAAAAGTGTTTCAATCAATTAATAGACTAAGATTGTAAAAGAGATGATATTAAACATATCAAAACACAATTTTAACACATGAAATTGGTTTTCAAAGATATTCATTCACAAGTGTTTTCAATCAATTAATAGCGAAAAGAACAAGTTGCAAACATTTAGTTAAGTAATTGTTTTCAGCAGTTAAGATGCTTTTAAACTATTATTATTATACAGAACATAACATTCACTTTCTTATAGTTTCCTAGGTTATAAAACCTTAGATTGTAAATGAAAGAAGTATTAAACGTATCATTTTAACACATGGAATTGTTTTTCAAAGATATCATAAGTGCTTCATTTAATTAATAGACCTTAGATTGTAAAAGAAGTATTAAACATATCAAAATACAATTTGAACACATGAAATGGTTTTTCAAAGGTATCATCATAAGTGTTTGATTGAATCAATCAATATAGACCTTAGATTGTAAAAAATATGTTAAACATATGAAAACACAATTGAAATTGTTTTTCAAAGATATTCATTCATAAAAGTGTTTCAATCAATTAATAGACTAAGATTGTGAAAGAGATGATATTAAACATATCAAAACACAATTTTAACACATGAAATTGGTTTTCAAAGATATTCATTCACAAGTGTTTTCAATCAATTAATAGCGAAAAGAACAAGTTGCAAACATTTAGTTAAGTAATTGTTTTCAGCAGTTAAGATGCTTTTAAACTATTATTATTATACAGAACATAACATTCACTTTCTTATAGTTTCCTAGGTTATAAAACCTTAGATTGTAAATGAAAGAAGTATTAAACGTATCATTTTAACACATGGAATTGTTTTTCAAAGATATCATAAGTGCTTCATTTAATTAATAGAACTTAGATTGTAAAAGAAGTATTAAACATATCAAAATACAATTTGAACACATGAAATGGTTTTTCAAAGGTATCATCATAAGTGTTTGATTGAATCAATCAATATAGACCTTAGATTGTAAAAAATATGTTAAACATATGAAAACACAATTGAAATTGTTTTTCAAAGATATTCATTCATAAAAGTGTTTCAATCAATTAATAGACTAAGATTGTGAAAGAGATGATATTAAACATATCAAAACACAATTTTAACACATGAAATTGGTTTTCAAAGATATTCATTCACAAGTGTTTTCAATCAATTAATAGCGAAAAGAACAAGTTGCAAACATTTAGTTAAGTAATTGTTTTCAGCAGTTAAGATGCTTTTAAACTATTATTATTATACAGAACATAACATTCACTTTCTTATAGTTTCCTAGGTTATAAAACCTTAGATTGTAAATGAAAGAAGTATTAAACGTATCGTTTTAACACATGAAATCGTTTTTCAAAGATATCATAAGTGTTTCAATCAATTAATAGACCTTAGATTGTAAAAGAAGTATTAAACATATCAAAATACAATTTGAACACATGAAATGGTTTTTCAAAGGTATCATCATAATAAGTGTTTGAATCAATCAATAGACCTTAGATTGTAAAAAATATGTTAAACATATGAAAACACAATTTCAACGCATGAAATTGTTTTTCAAAGATATTCATTCATAAGTGTTTCAATCAATTAATAGACCGAGATTGTAAAAGAGATATTAAACATATCAAAACTCAATTTTAACACAAGAAATTGGTTTTCAAAGATATTCATTCATAAGTGTTTTCAATCAATTAATAGCGATAAGAACAAGTTGCAAACATTTAGTAAAGTAATTGTTTTCAGCAGTTAAGATGCTTTTAAACTATTATTATTATACAGAACATAGCATTCACTTTCTTATAGTTTCCTAGGTTATAAAACCTTAGATTGTAAATGAAAGAAGTATTAAACGTATCGTTTTAACACATGAAATTGTTTTTCAAAGATATCATAAGTGCTTCAATCAATTAATAGACCTTAGGTTGTAAAAGAAGTATTATACATATCAAAATACAATTTGAACACATGAAATGGTTTTTCAAAGGTATCATCATAAGTGTTTGAATCAATCAATAGACCTTAGATTGTAAAAAATATGTTAAACATATGAAAACACAATTTCAACGCTTGAAATTGTTTTTCAAAGATATTCATTCATAAGTGTTTCAATCAATTAATAGACTAAGATTGTAAAAGAGATATTAAACGTATCAAAACACAATTTTCAAAGATATTCATTCATAAGTGTTTTCAATCAATTGATAGCGAAAAGAACAAGTTGCAAACATTTAGTAAAGTAATTGTTTTCAGCAGTTAAGATGCTTTTAAACTATTATTATTATACAGAACATAGCATTCACTTTCTTATAGTTTCCTAGGTTATAAAACCTTAGATTGTAAATGAAAGAAGTATTAAACGTATCGTTTTAACACATGAAATTGTTTTTCAAAGATATCATAAGTGCTTCAATCAATTAATAGACCTTAGGTTGTAAAAGAAGTATTATACATATCAAAATACAATTTGAACACATGAAATGGTTTTTCAAAGGTATCATCATAAGTGTTTGAATCAATCAATAGACCTTAGATTGTAAAAAATATCTTAAACATATGAAAACACAATTTCAACGCATGAAATTGTTTTTCAAAGATATTCATTCATAAGTGTTTCAATCAATTAATAGACTAAGATTGTAAAAGAGATATTAAACATATCAAAACACAATTTTAACACAAGAAATTGGTTTTCAAAGATATTCATTCATAAGTGTTTTCAATCAATTAATAGCGAAAAGAACAAGTTGCAAACATTTAGTAAAGTAATTGTTTTCAGCAGTTAAGATGCTTTTAAACTATTATTATTATACAGAACATAGCATTCACTTTCTTATAGTTTCCTAGGTTATAAAACCTTAGATTGTAAATGAAAAGAAGTATTAAACGTATCATTTTAACACATGAAATTGTTTTTCAAAGATATCATAAGTGCTTCAATCAATTAATAGACCTTAGATTGTAAAAGAAGTATTAAACATATCGTCAAAATACAATTTGAACACATGAAATGGTTTTTCAAAGGTATCATCATAAGTGTTTGAATCAATCAATAGACCTTAGATTGTAAAAAATATGTTAAACATATGAAAACACAATTTCAACGCATGAAATTGTTTTTCAAAGATATTCATTCACAAGTGTTTTCAATCAATTAATAGCGAAAAGAACAAGTTGCAAACATTTAGTTAAGTAATTGTTTTCAGCAGTTAAGATGCTTTTAAACTATTATTATTATACAGAACATAACATTCACTTTCTTATAGTTTCCTAGGTTATAAAACCTTAGATTGTAAATGAAAGAAGTATTAAACGTATCGTTTTAACACATGAAATCGTTTTTCAAAGATATCATAAGTGCTTCAATCAATTAATAGACCTTAGATTGTAAAAGAAGTATTAAACATATCAAAATACAATTTGAACACATGAAATGGTTTTTCAAAGGTATCATCATAATAAGTGTTTGAATCAATCAATAGACCTTAGATTGTAAAAAATATGTTAAACATATGAAAACACAATTTCAACGCATGAAATTGTTTTTCAAAGATATTCATTCATAAGTGTTTCAATCAATTAATAGACCGAGATTGTAAAAGAGATATTAAACATATCAAAACACAATTTTAACACAAGAAATTGGTTTTCAAAGATATTCATTCATAAGTGTTTTCAATCAATTAATAGCGAAAAGAACAAGTTGCAAACATTTAGTAAAGTAATTGTTTTCAGCAGTTAAGATGCTTTTAAACTATTATTATTATACAGAACATAGCATTCACTTTCTTATAGTTTCCTAGGTTATAAAACCTTAGATTGTAAATGAAAAGAAGTATTAAACGTATCATTTTAACACATGAAATTGTTTTTCAAAGATATCATAAGTGCTTCAATCAATTAATAGACCTTAGATTGTAAAAGAAGTATTAAACATATCGTCAAAATACAATTTGAACACATGAAATGGTTTTTCAAAGGTATCATCATAAGTGTTTGAATCAATCAATAGACCTTAGATTGTAAAAAATATGTTAAACATATGAAAACACAATTTCAACGCATGAAATTGTTTTTCAAAGATATTCATTCACAAGTGTTTTCAATCAATTAATAGCGAAAAGAACAAGTTGCAAACATTTAGTTAAGTAATTGTTTTCAGCAGTTAAGATGCTTTTAAACTATTATTATTATACAGAACATAACATTCACTTTCTTATAGTTTCCTAGGTTATAAAACCTTAGATTGTAAATGAAAGAAGTATTAAACGTATCGTTTTAACACATGAAATCGTTTTTCAAAGATATCATAAGTGCTTCAATCAATTAATAGACCTTAGATTGTAAAAGAAGTATTAAACATATCAAAATACAATTTGAACACATGAAATGGTTTTTCAAAGGTATCATCATAATAAGTGTTTGAATCAATCAATAGACCTTAGATTGTAAAAAATATGTTAAACATATGAAAACACAATTTCAACGCATGAAATTGTTTTTCAAAGATATTCATTCATAAGTGTTTCAATCAATTAATAGACCGAGATTGTAAAAGAGATATTAAACATATCAAAACACAATTTTAACACAAGAAATTGGTTTTCAAAGATATTCATTCATAAGTGTTTTCAATCAATTAATAGCGAAAAGAACAAGTTGCAAACATTTAGTAAAGTAATTGTTTTCAGCAGTTAAGATGCTTTTAAACTATTATTATTATACAGAACATAGCATTCACTTTCTTATAGTTTCCTAGGTTATAAAACCTTAGATTGTAAATGAAAAGAAGTATTAAACGTATCATTTTAACACATGAAATTGTTTTTCAAAGATATCATAAGTGCTTCAATCAATTAATAGACCTTAGATTGTAAAAGAAGTATTAAACATATCGTCAAAATACAATTTGAACACATGAAATGGTTTTTCAAAGGTATCATCATAAGTGTTTGAATCAATCAATAGACCTTAGATTGTAAAAAATATGTTAAACATATGAAAACACAATTTCAACGCATGAAATTGTTTTTCAAAGATATTCATTCACAAGTGTTTTCAATCAATTAATAGCGAAAAGAACAAGTTGCAAACATTTAGTTAAGTAATTGTTTTCAGCAGTTAAGATGCTTTTAAACTATTATTATTATACAGAACATAACATTCACTTTCTTATAGTTTCCTAGGTTATAAAACCTTAGATTGTAAATGAAAGAAGTATTAAACGTATCGTTTTAACACATGAAATCGTTTTTCAAAGATATCATAAGTGCTTCAATCAATTAATAGACCTTAGATTGTAAAAGAAGTATTAAACATATCAAAATACAATTTGAACACATGAAATGGTTTTTCAAAGGTATCATCATAATAAGTGTTTGAATCAATCAATAGACCTTAGATTGTAAAAAATATGTTAAACATATGAAAACACAATTTCAACGCATGAAATTGTTTTTCAAAGATATTCATTCATAAGTGTTTCAATCAATTAATAGACCGAGATTGTAAAAGAGATATTAAACATATCAAAACACAATTTTAACACAAGAAATTGGTTTTCAAAGATATTCATTCATAAGTGTTTTCAATCAATTAATAGCGAAAAGAACAAGTTGCAAACATTTAGTAAAGTAATTGTTTTCAGCAGTTAAGATGCTTTTAAACTATTATTATTATACAGAACATAGCATTCACTTTCTTATAGTTTCCTAGGTTATAAAACCTTAGATTGTAAATGAAAAGAAGTATTAAACGTATCATTTTAACACATGAAATTGTTTTTCAAAGATATCATAAGTGCTTCAATCAATTAATAGACCTTAGATTGTAAAAGAAGTATTAAACATATCGTCAAAATACAATTTGAACACATGAAATGGTTTTTCAAAGGTATCATCATAAGTGTTTGAATCAATCAATAGACCTTAGATTGTAAAAAATATGTTAAACATATGAAAACACAATTTCAACGCATGAAATTGTTTTTCAAAGATATTCATTCACAAGTGTTTTCAATCAATTAATAGCGAAAAGAACAAGTTGCAAACATTTAGTTAAGTAATTGTTTTCAGCAGTTAAGATGCTTTTAAACTATTATTATTATACAGAACATAACATTCACTTTCTTATAGTTTCCTAGGTTATAAAACCTTAGATTGTAAATGAAAGAAGTATTAAACGTATCGTTTTAACACATGAAATCGTTTTTCAAAGATATCATAAGTGCTTCAATCAATTAATAGACCTTAGATTGTAAAAGAAGTATTAAACATATCAAAATACAATTTGAACACATGAAATGGTTTTTCAAAGGTATCATCATAATAAGTGTTTGAATCAATCAATAGACCTTAGATTGTAAAAAATATGTTAAACATATGAAAACACAATTTCAACGCATGAAATTGTTTTTCAAAGATATTCATTCATAAGTGTTTCAATCAATTAATAGACCGAGATTGTAAAAGAGATATTAAACATATCAAAACACAATTTTAACACAAGAAATTGGTTTTCAAAGATATTCATTCATAAGTGTTTTCAATCAATTAATAGCGAAAAGAACAAGTTGCAAACATTTAGTAAAGTAATTGTTTTCAGCAGTTAAGATGCTTTTAAACTATTATTATTATACAGAACATAGCATTCACTTTCTTATAGTTTCCTAGGTTATAAAACCTTAGATTGTAAATGAAAAGAAGTATTAAACGTATCATTTTAACACATGAAATTGTTTTTCAAAGATATCATAAGTGCTTCAATCAATTAATAGACCTTAGATTGTAAAAGAAGTATTAAACATATCGTCAAAATACAATTTGAACACATGAAATGGTTTTTCAAAGGTATCATCATAAGTGTTTGAATCAATCAATAGACCTTAGATTGTAAAAAATATGTTAAACATATGAAAACACAATTTCAACGCATGAAATTGTTTTTCAAAGATATTCATTCACAAGTGTTTTCAATCAATTAATAGCGAAAAGAACAAGTTGCAAACATTTAGTTAAGTAATTGTTTTCAGCAGTTAAGATGCTTTTAAACTATTATTATTATACAGAACATAACATTCACTTTCTTATAGTTTCCTAGGTTATAAAACCTTAGATTGTAAATGAAAGAAGTATTAAACGTATCGTTTTAACACATGAAATCGTTTTTCAAAGATATCATAAGTGCTTCAATCAATTAATAGACCTTAGATTGTAAAAGAAGTATTAAACATATCAAAATACAATTTGAACACATGAAATGGTTTTTCAAAGGTATCATCATAATAAGTGTTTGAATCAATCAATAGACCTTAGATTGTAAAAAATATGTTAAACATATGAAAACACAATTTCAACGCATGAAATTGTTTTTCAAAGATATTCATTCATAAGTGTTTCAATCAATTAATAGACCGAGATTGTAAAAGAGATATTAAACATATCAAAACACAATTTTAACACAAGAAATTGGTTTTCAAAGATATTCATTCATAAGTGTTTTCAATCAATTAATAGCGATAAGAACAAGTTGCAAACATTTAGTAAAGTAATTGTTTTCAGCAGTTAAGATGCTTTTAAACTATTATTATTATACAGAACATAGCATTCACTTTCTTATAGTTTCCTAGGTTATAAAACCTTAGATTGTAAATGAAAGAAGTATTAAACGTATCGTTTTAACACATGAAATTGTTTTTCAAAGATATCATAAGTGCTTCAATAAATTAATCAAAGAGTGCTTCAATAAATTAATAGACCTTAGATTGTAAAAGAAGTATTAAACATATCAAAATACAATTTGAACACATGAAATGGTTTTTCAAAGGTATCATCATAAGTGTTTGATTCAATCAATAGACCTTAGATTGTAAAAAATATGTTAAACATATGAAAACACAATTTCAACGCATGAAATTGTTTTTCAAAGATATTCATTCACAAGTGTTTTCAATCAATTAATAGCGAAAAGAACAAGTTGCAAACATTTAGTTAAGTAATTGTTTTCAGCAGTTAAGATGCTTTTAAACTATTATTATTATACAGAACATAACATTCACTTTCTTATAGTTTCCTAGGTTATAAAACCTTAGATTGTAAATGAAAGAAGTATTAAACGTATCGTTTTAACACATGAAATCGTTTTTCAAAGATATCATAAGTGCTTCAATCAATTAATAGACCTTAGATTGTAAAAGAAGTATTAAACATATCAAAATACAATTTGAACACATGAAATGGTTTTTCAAAGGTATCATCATAATAAGTGTTTGAATCAATCAATAGACCTTAGATTGTAAAAAATATGTTAAACATATGAAAACACAATTTCAACGCATGAAATTGTTTTTCAAAGATATTCATTCATAAGTGTTTCAATCAATTAATAGACTAAGATTGTAAAAGAGATATTAAACATATCAAAACACAATTTTAACACATGAAATTGGTTTTCAAAGATATTCATTCATAAGTGTTTTCAATCAATTAATAGCGAAAAGAACAAGTTGCAAACATTTAGTAAAGTAATTGTTTTCAGCAGTTAAGATGCTTTTAAACTATTATTATTATACAGAACATAGCATTCACTTTCTTATAGTTTCCTAGGTTATAAAACCTTAGATTGTAAATGAAAGAAGTATTAAACGTATCATTTTAACACATGGAATTGTTTTTCAAAGATATCATAAGTGCTTCAATCAATTAATAGACCTTAGATTGTAAAAGAAGTATTAAACATATCAAAATACAATTTGAACACATGAAATGGTTTTTCAAAGGTATCATCATAAGTGTTTGAATCAATGAATAGACCTTAGATTGTAAAAAATATGTTAAACATATGAAAACACAATTTCAACGCATGAAATTGTTTTTCAAAGATATTCATTCATAAGTGTTTCAATCAATTAATAGACTAAGATTGTAAAAGAGATATTAAACATATCAAAACACAATTTTAACACATGAAATTGGTTTTCAAAGATATTCATTCATAAGTGTTTTCAATCAATTAATAGCGAAAAGAACAAGTTGCAAACATTTAGTAAAGTAATTGTTTTCAGCAGTTAAGATGCTTTTAAACTATTATTATTATACAGAACATAGCATTCACTTTCTTATAGTTTCCTAGGTTATAAAACCTTAGATTGTAAATGAAAGAAGTATTAAACGTATCATTTTAACACAAGGAATTGTTTTTCAAAGATATCATAAGTGCTTCAATCAATTAATAGACCTTAGATTGTAAAAGAAGTATTAAACATATCAAAATACAATTTGAACACATGAAATGGTTTTTCAAAGGTATCATCATAAGTGTTTGATTGAATCAATCAATATAGACCTTAGATTGTAAAAAACATGTCAAACATATGAAAACACAATTGAAATTGTTTTTCAAAGATATTCATTCATAAAAGTGTTTCAATCAATTAATAGACTAAGATTGTAAAAGAGATGATATTAAACATATCAAAACACAATTTTAACACATGAAATTGGTTTTCAAAGATATTCATTCACAAGTGTTTTCAATCAATTAATAGCGAAAAGAACAAGTTGCAAACATTTAGTTAAGTAATTGTTTTCAGCAGTTAAGATGCTTTTAAACTATTATTATTATACAGAACATAACATTCACTTTCTTATAGTTTCCTAGGTTATAAAACCTTAGATTGTAAATGAAAGAAGTATTAAACGTATCGTTTTAACACATGAAATCGTTTTTCAAAGATATCATAAGTGCTTCAATCAATTAATAGACCTTAGATTGTAAAAGAAGTATTAAACATATCAAAATACAATTTGAACACATGAAATGGTTTTTCAATAGTATCATCATAATAAGTGTTTGAATCAATCAATAGACCTTAGATTGTAAAAAATATGTTAAACATATGAAAACACAATTTCAACGCATGAAATTGTTTTTCAAAGATATTCATTCATAAGTGTTTCAATCAATTAATAGCGAAAAGAACAAGTTGCAAACATTTAGTTAAGTAATTGTTTTCAGCAGTTAAGATGCTTTTAAACTATTATTATTATACAGAACATAACATTCACTTTCTTATAGTTTCCTAGGTTATAAAACCTTAGATTGTAAATGAAAGAAGTATTAAACGTATCGTTTTAACACATGAAATCGTTTTTCAAAGATATCATAAGTGCTTCAATCAATTAATAGACCTTAGATTGTAAAAGAAGTATTAAACATATCAAAATACAATTTGAACACATGAAATGGTTTTTCAATGGTATCATCATAATAAGTGTTTGAATCAATCAATAGACCTTATATTGTAAAAAATATGTTAAACATATGAAAACACAATTTCAACGCATGAAATTGTTTTTCAAAGATATTCATTCATAAGTGTTTCAATCAATTAATAGACTAAGATTGTAAAAGAGATATTAAACATATCAAAACACAATTTTAACACATGAAATTGGTTTTCAAAGATATTCATTCACAAGTGTTTTCAATCAATTAATAGCGAAAAGAACAAGTTGCAAACATTTAGTTAAATAATTGTTTTCAGCAGTTAAGATGCTTTTAAACTATTATTATTATACAGAACATAGCATTCACTTTCTTATAGTTTCCTAGGTTATAAAACCTTAGATTGTAAATGAAAGAAGTATTAAACGTATCATTTTAACACATGGAATTGTTTTTCAAAGATATCATAAGTGCTTCAATCAATTAATAGACCTTAGATTGTAAAAGAAGTATTAAACATATCAAAATACAATTTCAACACATGAAATGGTTTTTCAAAGGTATCATCATAAGTGTTTGATTGAATCAATCAATATAGACCTTAGATTGTAAAAAATATGTTAAACATATGAAAACACAATTGAAATTGTTTTTCAAAGATATTCATTCATAAAAGTGTTTCAATCAATTAATAGACTAAGATTGTAAAAGAGATGATATTAAACATATCAAAACACAATTTTAAAACATGAAATTGGTTTTCAAAGATATTCATTCACAAGTGTTTTCAATCAATTAATAGCGAAAAGAACAAGTTGCAAACATTTAGTTAAGTAATTGTTTTCAGCAGTTAAGATGCTTTTAAACTATTATTATTATACAGAACATAACATTCACTTTCTTATAGTTTCCTAGGTTATAAAACCTTAGATTGTAAATGAAAGAAGTATTAAACGTATCGTTTTAACACATGAAATCGTTTTTCAAAGATATCATAAGTGCTTCAATCAATTAATAGACCTTAGATTGTAAAAGAAGTATTAAACATATCAAAATACAATTTGAACACATGAAATGGTTTTTCAATGGTATCATCATAATAAGTGTTTGAATCAATCAATAGACCTTATATTGTAAAAAATATGTTAAACATATGAAAACACAATTTCAACGCATGAAATTGTTTTTCAAAGATATTCATTCATAAGTGTTTCAATCAATTAATAGACTAAGATTGTAAAAGAGATATTAAACATATCAAAACACAATTTTAACACATGAAATTGGTTTTCAAAGATATTCATTCACAAGTGTTTTCAATCAATTAATAGCGAAAAGAACAAGTTGCAAACATTTAGTTAAGTAATTGTTTTCAGCACTTAAGATGCTTTTAAACTATTATTATTATACAGAACATAACATTCACTTTCTTATAGTTTCCTAGGTTATAAAACCTTAGATTGTAAATGAAAGAAGTATTAAACGTATCATTTTAACACATGGAATTGTTTTTCAAAGATATCATAAGTGCTTCAATCAATTAATAGACCTTAGATTGTAAAAGAAGTATTAAACATATCAAAATACAATTTCAACACATGAAATGGTTTTTCAAAGGTATCATCATAAGTGTTTGATTGAATCAATCAATATAGACCTTAGATTGTAAAAAACATGTTAAACATATGAAAACACAATTGAAATTGTTTTTCAAAGATATTCATTCATAAAAGTGTTTCAATCAATTAATAGACTAAGATTGTAAAAGAGATGATATTAAACATATCAAAACACAATTTTAACACATGAAATTGGTTTTCAAAGATATTCATTCACAAGTGTTTTCAATCAATTAATAGCGAAAAGAACAAGTTGCAAACATTTAGTTAAGTAATTGTTTTCAGCAGTTAAGATGCTTTTAAACTATTATTATTATACAGAACATAACATTCACTTTCTTATAGTTTCCTAGGTTATAAAACCTTAGATTGTAAATGAAAGAAGTATTAAACGTATCATTTTAACACATGGAATTGTTTTTCAAAGATATCATAAGTGCTTCAATCAATTAATAGACCTTAGATTGTAAAAGAAGTATTAAACATATCAAAATACAATTGGAACACATGAAATGGTTTTTCAAAGGTATCATCATAAGTGTTTGATTGAATCAATCAATATAGACCTTAGATTGTAAAAAATATGTTAAACATATGAAAACACAATTGAAATTGTTTTTCAAAGATATTCATTCATAAAAGTGTTTCAATCAATTAATAGACTAAGATTGTAAAAGAGATGATATTAAACATATCAAAACACAATTTTAACACATGAAATTGGTTTTCAAAGATATTCATTCACAAGTGTTTTCAATCAATTAATAGCGAAAAGAACAAGTTGCAAACATTTAGTTAAGTAATTGTTTTCAGCAGTTAAGATGCTTTTAAACTATTATTATTATACAGAACATAACATTCACTTTCTTATAGTTTCCTAGGTTATAAAACCTTAGATTGTAAATGAAAGAAGTATTAAACGTATCGTTTTAACACATGAAATCGTTTTTCAAAGATATCATAAGTGCTTCAATCAATTAATAGACCTTAGATTGTAAAAGAAGTATTAAACATATCAAAATACAATTTGAACACATGAAATGGTTTTTCAATGGTATCATCATAATAAGTGTTTGAATCAATCAATAGACCTTAGATTGTAAAAAATATGTTAAACATATGAAAACACAATTTCAACGCATGAAATTGTTTTTCAAAGATATTCATTCATAAGTGTTTCAATCAATTAATAGCGAAAAGAACAAGTTGCAAACATTTAGTTAAGTAATTGTTTTCAGCAGTTAAGATGCTTTTAAACTATTATTATTATACAGAACATAACATTCACTTTCTTATAGTTTCCTAGGTTATAAAACCTTAGATTGTAAATGAAAGAAGTATTAAACGTATCGTTTTAACACATGAAATCGTTTTTCAAAGATATCATAAGTGCTTCAATCAATTAATAGACCTTAGATTGTAAAAGAAGTATTAAACATATCAAAATACAATTTGAACACATGAAATGGTTTTTCAATGGTATCATCATAATAAGTGTTTGAATCAATCAATAGACCTTATATTGTAAAAAATATGTTAAACATATGAAAACACAATTTCAACGCATGAAATTGTTTTTCAAAGATATTCATTCATAAGTGTTTCAATCAATTAATAGACTAAGATTGTAAAAGAGATATTAAACATATCAAAACACAATTTTAACACATGAAATTGGTTTTCAAAGATATTCATTCACAAGTGTTTTCAATCAATTAATAGCGAAAAGAACAAGTTGCAAACATTTAGTTAAATAATTGTTTTCAGCAGTTAAGATGCTTTTAAACTATTATTATTATACAGAACATAGCATTCACTTTCTTATAGTTTCCTAGGTTATAAAACCTTAGATTGTAAATGAAAGAAGTATTAAACGTATCATTTTAACACATGGAATTGTTTTTCAAAGATATCATAAGTGCTTCAATCAATTAATAGACCTTAGATTGTAAAAGAAGTATTAAACATATCAAAATACAATTTCAACACATGAAATGGTTTTTCAAAGGTATCATCATAAGTGTTTGATTGAATCAATCAATATAGACCTTAGATTGTAAAAAATATGTTAAACATATGAAAACACAATTGAAATTGTTTTTCAAAGATATTCATTCATAAAAGTGTTTCAATCAATTAATAGACTAAGATTGTAAAAGAGATGATATTAAACATATCAAAACACAATTTTAAAACATGAAATTGGTTTTCAAAGATATTCATTCACAAGTGTTTTCAATCAATTAATAGCGAAAAGAACAAGTTGCAAACATTTAGTTAAGTAATTGTTTTCAGCAGTTAAGATGCTTTTAAACTATTATTATTATACAGAACATAACATTCACTTTCTTATAGTTTCCTAGGTTATAAAACCTTAGATTGTAAATGAAAGAAGTATTAAACGTATCGTTTTAACACATGAAATCGTTTTTCAAAGATATCATAAGTGCTTCAATCAATTAATAGACCTTAGATTGTAAAAGAAGTATTAAACATATCAAAATACAATTTGAACACATGAAATGGTTTTTCAATGGTATCATCATAATAAGTGTTTGAATCAATCAATAGACCTTATATTGTAAAAAATATGTTAAACATATGAAAACACAATTTCAACGCATGAAATTGTTTTTCAAAGATATTCATTCATAAGTGTTTCAATCAATTAATAGACTAAGATTGTAAAAGAGATATTAAACATATCAAAACACAATTTTAACACATGAAATTGGTTTTCAAAGATATTCATTCACAAGTGTTTTCAATCAATTAATAGCGAAAAGAACAAGTTGCAAACATTTAGTTAAGTAATTGTTTTCAGCACTTAAGATGCTTTTAAACTATTATTATTATACAGAACATAACATTCACTTTCTTATAGTTTCCTAGGTTATAAAACCTTAGATTGTAAATGAAAGAAGTATTAAACGTATCATTTTAACACATGGAATTGTTTTTCAAAGATATCATAAGTGCTTCAATCAATTAATAGACCTTAGATTGTAAAAGAAGTATTAAACATATCAAAATACAATTTCAACACATGAAATGGTTTTTCAAAGGTATCATCATAAGTGTTTGATTGAATCAATCAATATAGACCTTAGATTGTAAAAAACATGTTAAACATATGAAAACACAATTGAAATTGTTTTTCAAAGATATTCATTCATAAAAGTGTTTCAATCAATTAATAGACTAAGATTGTAAAAGAGATGATATTAAACATATCAAAACACAATTTTAACACATGAAATTGGTTTTCAAAGATATTCATTCACAAGTGTTTTCAATCAATTAATAGCGAAAAGAACAAGTTGCAAACATTTAGTTAAGTAATTGTTTTCAGCAGTTAAGATGCTTTTAAACTATTATTATTATACAGAACATAACATTCACTTTCTTATAGTTTCCTAGGTTATAAAACCTTAGATTGTAAATGAAAGAAGTATTAAACGTATCATTTTAACACATGGAATTGTTTTTCAAAGATATCATAAGTGCTTCAATCAATTAATAGACCTTAGATTGTAAAAGAAGTATTAAACATATCAAAATACAATTGGAACACATGAAATGGTTTTTCAAAGGTATCATCATAAGTGTTTGATTGAATCAATCAATATAGACCTTAGATTGTAAAAAATATGTTAAACATATGAAAACACAATTGAAATTGTTTTTCAAAGATATTCATTCATAAAAGTGTTTCAATCAATTAATAGACTAAGATTGTAAAAGAGATGATATTAAACATATCAAAACACAATTTTAACACATGAAATTGGTTTTCAAAGATATTCATTCACAAGTGTTTTCAATCAATTAATAGCGAAAAGAACAAGTTGCAAACATTTAGTTAAGTAATTGTTTTCAGCAGTTAAGATGCTTTTAAACTATTATTATTATACAGAACATAACATTCACTTTCTTATAGTTTCCTAGGTTATAAAACCTTAGATTGTAAATGAAAGAAGTATTAAACGTATCGTTTTAACACATGAAATCGTTTTTCAAAGATATCATAAGTGCTTCAATCAATTAATAGACCTTAGATTGTAAAAGAAGTATTAAACATATCAAAATACAATTTGAACACATGAAATGGTTTTTCAATGGTATCATCATAATAAGTGTTTGAATCAATCAATAGACCTTAGATTGTAAAAAATATGTTAAACATATGAAAACACAATTTCAACGCATGAAATTGTTTTTCAAAGATATTCATTCATAAGTGTTTCAATCAATTAATAGCGAAAAGAACAAGTTGCAAACATTTAGTTAAGTAATTGTTTTCAGCAGTTAAGATGCTTTTAAACTATTATTATTATACAGAACATAACATTCACTTTCTTATAGTTTCCTAGGTTATAAAACCTTAGATTGTAAATGAAAGAAGTATTAAACGTATCGTTTTAACACATGAAATCGTTTTTCAAAGATATCATAAGTGCTTCAATCAATTAATAGACCTTAGATTGTAAAAGAAGTATTAAACATATCAAAATACAATTTGAACACATGAAATGGTTTTTCAATGGTATCATCATAATAAGTGTTTGAATCAATCAATAGACCTTATATTGTAAAAAATATGTTAAACATATGAAAACACAATTTCAACGCATGAAATTGTTTTTCAAAGATATTCATTCATAAGTGTTTCAATCAATTAATAGACTAAGATTGTAAAAGAGATATTAAACATATCAAAACACAATTTTAACACATGAAATTGGTTTTCAAAGATATTCATTCACAAGTGTTTTCAATCAATTAATAGCGAAAAGAACAAGTTGCAAACATTTAGTTAAATAATTGTTTTCAGCAGTTAAGATGCTTTTAAACTATTATTATTATACAGAACATAGCATTCACTTTCTTATAGTTTCCTAGGTTATAAAACCTTAGATTGTAAATGAAAGAAGTATTAAACGTATCATTTTAACACATGGAATTGTTTTTCAAAGATATCATAAGTGCTTCAATCAATTAATAGACCTTAGATTGTAAAAGAAGTATTAAACATATCAAAATACAATTTCAACACATGAAATGGTTTTTCAAAGGTATCATCATAAGTGTTTGATTGAATCAATCAATATAGACCTTAGATTGTAAAAAATATGTTAAACATATGAAAACACAATTGAAATTGTTTTTCAAAGATATTCATTCATAAAAGTGTTTCAATCAATTAATAGACTAAGATTGTAAAAGAGATGATATTAAACATATCAAAACACAATTTTAAAACATGAAATTGGTTTTCAAAGATATTCATTCACAAGTGTTTTCAATCAATTAATAGCGAAAAGAACAAGTTGCAAACATTTAGTTAAGTAATTGTTTTCAGCAGTTAAGATGCTTTTAAACTATTATTATTATACAGAACATAACATTCACTTTCTTATAGTTTCCTAGGTTATAAAACCTTAGATTGTAAATGAAAGAAGTATTAAACGTATCGTTTTAACACATGAAATCGTTTTTCAAAGATATCATAAGTGCTTCAATCAATTAATAGACCTTAGATTGTAAAAGAAGTATTAAACATATCAAAATACAATTTGAACACATGAAATGGTTTTTCAATGGTATCATCATAATAAGTGTTTGAATCAATCAATAGACCTTATATTGTAAAAAATATGTTAAACATATGAAAACACAATTTCAACGCATGAAATTGTTTTTCAAAGATATTCATTCATAAGTGTTTCAATCAATTAATAGACTAAGATTGTAAAAGAGATATTAAACATATCAAAACACAATTTTAACACATGAAATTGGTTTTCAAAGATATTCATTCACAAGTGTTTTCAATCAATTAATAGCGAAAAGAACAAGTTGCAAACATTTAGTTAAGTAATTGTTTTCAGCAGTTAAGATGCTTTTAAACTATTATTATTATACAGAACATAACATTCACTTTCTTATAGTTTCCTAGGTTATAAAACCTTAGATTGTAAATGAAAGAAGTATTAAACGTATCATTTTAACACATGGAATTGTTTTTCAAAGATATCATAAGTGCTTCAATCAATTAATAGACCTTAGATTGTAAAAGAAGTATTAAACATATCAAAATACAATTTCAACACATGAAATGGTTTTTCAAAGGTATCATCATAAGTGTTTGATTGAATCAATCAATATAGACCTTAGATTGTAAAAAACATGTTAAACATATGAAAACACAATTGAAATTGTTTTTCAAAGATATTCATTCATAAAAGTGTTTCAATCAATTAATAGACTAAGATTGTAAAAGAGATGATATTAAACATATCAAAACACAATTTTAACACATGAAATTGGTTTTCAAAGATATTCATTCACAAGTGTTTTCAATCAATTAATAGCGAAAAGAACAAGTTGCAAACATTTAGTTAAGTAATTGTTTTCAGCAGTTAAGATGCTTTTAAACTATTATTATTATACAGAACATAACATTCACTTTCTTATAGTTTCCTAGGTTATAAAACCTTAGATTGTAAATGAAAGAAGTATTAAACGTATCATTTTAACACATGGAATTGTTTTTCAAAGATATCATAAGTGCTTCAATCAATTAATAGACCTTAGATTGTAAAAGAAGTATTAAACATATCAAAATACAATTGGAACACATGAAATGGTTTTTCAAAGGTATCATCATAAGTGTTTGATTGAATCAATCAATATAGACCTTAGATTGTAAAAAATATGTTAAACATATGAAAACACAATTGAAATTGTTTTTCAAAGATATTCATTCATAAAAGTGTTTCAATCAATTAATAGACTAAGATTGTAAAAGAGATGATATTAAACATATCAAAACACAATTTTAACACATGAAATTGGTTTTCAAAGATATTCATTCACAAGTGTTTTCAATCAATTAATAGCGAAAAGAACAAGTTGCAAACATTTAGTTAAGTAATTGTTTTCAGCAGTTAAGATGCTTTTAAACTATTATTATTATACAGAACATAACATTCACTTTCTTATAGTTTCCTAGGTTATAAAACCTTAGATTGTAAATGAAAGAAGTATTAAACGTATCGTTTTAACACATGAAATCGTTTTTCAAAGATATCATAAGTGCTTCAATCAATTAATAGACCTTAGATTGTAAAAGAAGTATTAAACATATCAAAATACAATTTGAACACATGAAATGGTTTTTCAATGGTATCATCATAATAAGTGTTTGAATCAATCAATAGACCTTATATTGTAAAAAATATGTTAAACATATGAAAACACAATTTCAACGCATGAAATTGTTTTTCAAAGATATTCATTCATAAGTGTTTCAATCAATTAATAGACTAAGATTGTAAAAGAGATATTAAACATATCAAAACACAATTTTAACACATGAAATTGGTTTTCAAAGATATTCATTCACAAGTGTTTTCAATCAATTAATAGCGAAAAGAACAAGTTGCAAACATTTAGTTAAGTAATTGTTTTCAGCAGTTAAGATGCTTTTAAACTATTATTATTATACAGAACATAACATTCACTTTCTTATAGTTTCCTAGGTTATAAAACCTTAGATTGTAAATGAAAGAAGTATTAAACGTATCATTTTAACACATGGAATTGTTTTTCAAAGATATCATAAGTGCTTCAATCAATTAATAGACCTTAGATTGTAAAAGAAGTATTAAACATATCAAAATACAATTTCAACACATGAAATGGTTTTTCAAAGGTATCATCATAAGTGTTTGATTGAATCAATCAATATAGACCTTAGATTGTAAAAAACATGTTAAACATATGAAAACACAATTGAAATTGTTTTTCAAAGATATTCATTCATAAAAGTGTTTCAATCAATTAATAGACTAAGATTGTAAAAGAGATGATATTAAACATATCAAAACACAATTTTAACACATGAAATTGGTTTTCAAAGATATTCATTCACAAGTGTTTTCAATCAATTAATAGCGAAAAGAACAAGTTGCAAACATTTAGTTAAGTAATTGTTTTCAGCAGTTAAGATGCTTTTAAACTATTATTATTATACAGAACATAACATTCACTTTCTTATAGTTTCCTAGGTTATAAAACCTTAGATTGTAAATGAAAGAAGTATTAAACGTATCATTTTAACACATGGAATTGTTTTTCAAAGATATCATAAGTGCTTCAATCAATTAATAGACCTTAGATTGTAAAAGAAGTATTAAACATATCAAAATACAATTGGAACACATGAAATGGTTTTTCAAAGGTATCATCATAAGTGTTTGATTGCATCAATCAATATAGACCTTAGATTGTAAAAAATATGTTAAACATATGAAAACACAATTGAAATTGTTTTTCAAAGATATTCATTCATAAAAGTGTTTCAATCAATTAATAGACTAAGATTGTAAAAGAGATGATATTAAACATATCAAAACACAATTTTAACACATGAAATTGGTTTTCAAAGATATTCATTCACAAGTGTTTTCAATCAATTAATAGCGAAAAGAACAAGTTGCAAACATTTAGTTAAGTAATTGTTTTCAGCAGTTAAGATGCTTTTAAACTATTATTATTATACAGAACATAACATTCACTTTCTTATAGTTTCCTATGTTATAAAACCTTAGATTGTAAATGAAAGAAGTATTAAACGTATCGTTTTAACACATGAAATCGTTTTTCAAAGATATCATAAGTGCTTCAATCAATTAATAGACCTTAGATTGTAAAAGAAGTATTAAACATATCAAAATACAATTTGAACACATGAAATGGTTTTTCAATGGTATCATCATAATAAGTGTTTGAATCAATCAATAGACCTTAGATTGTAAAAAATATGTTAAACATATGAAAACACAATTTCAACGCATGAAATTGTTTTTCAAAGATATTCATTCATAAGTGTTTCAATCAATTAATAGACTAAGATTGTAAAAGAGATATTAAACATATCAAAACACAATTTTAACACATGAAATTGGTTTTCAAAGATATTCATTCACAAGTGTTTTCAATCAATTAAAAGCGAAAAGAACAAGTTGCAAACATTTAGTTAAGTAATTGTTTTCAGCAGTTAAGATGCTTTTAAACTATTATTATTATACAGAACATAACATTCACTTTCTTATAGTTTCCTAGGTTATAAAACCTTAGATTGTAAATGAAAGAAGTATTAAACGTATCATTTTAACACATGGAATTGTTTTTCAAAGATATCATAAGTGCTTCAATCAATTAATAGACCTTAGATTGTAAAAGAAGTATTAAACATATGAAAATACAATTTCAAAACATGAAATGGTTTTTCAAAGGTATCATCATAAGTGTTTGATTGAATCAATCAGTATAGACCTTAGATTGTAAAAAACATGTTAAACACATGAAAACACATGAAAACACAATTGAAATTGTTTTTTAAAGATATTCATTCATAAAAGTGTTTCAATCAATTAATAGACTAAGATTGTAAAAGAGATGATATTAAACATATCAAAACACAATTTTAACACATGAAATTGGTTTTAAAAGATATTCATTCACAAGTGTTTTCAATCAATTAATAGCGAAAAGAACAAGTTGCAAACATTTAGTTAAGTAATTGTTTTCAGCAGTTAAGATACTTTTAAACTATTATTATTATACAGAACATAACATTCACATTCTTATAGTTTCCTAGGTTATAAAACCTTAGATTGTAAATGAAAGAAGTATTAAACGTATCATTTTAACACATGGAATTGTTTTTCAAAGATATCATAAGTGCTTCAATCAATTAATAGACCTTAGATTGTAAAAGAAGTATTAAACATATCAAAATACAATTTGAACACATGAAAGGGTTTTTCAAAGGTATCATCATAATAAGTGTTTGAATCAATCAATAGACCTTAGATTGTAAAAAATATGTTAAACATATGAAAACACAATTTCAACGCATGAAATTGGTTTTCAAAGATATTCATTCATAAGTGTTTCAATCAATTAATAGACTAAGATTGTAAAAGAGATATTAAACATATCAAAACACAATTTTAACACATGAAATTGGTTTTCAAAGATATTCATTCATAAGTGTTTTCAATCAATTAATTGCGAAAAGAACAAGTTGCAAACATTTAGTAAAGTAATTGTTTTCAGCAGTGAAGATGCTTTTAAACTATTATTATTATACAGAACATAGCATTCACTTTCTTATAGTTTCCTAGGTTATAAAACCTTAGATTGTAAATGAAAGAAGTATTAAACGTATCGTTTTAACACATGAAATTGTTTTTCAAAGATATCATAAGTGCTTCAATCAATTAATAGACCTTAGGTTGTAAAAGAAGTATTATACATATCAAAATACAATTTGAACACATGAAATGGTTTTTCAAAGGTATCATCATAAGTGTTTGAATCAATCAATAGACCTTAGATTGTAAAAAATATGTTAAACATATGAAAACACAATTTCAACGCATGAAATTGTTTTTCAAAGATATTCATTCATAAGTGTTTCAATCAATTAATAGACCGAGATTGTAAAAGAGATATTAAACATATCAAAACACAATTTTAACACATGAAATTGGTTTTCAAAGATATTCATTCATAAGTGTTTTCAATCAATTAATAGCGAAAAGAACAAGTTGCAAACATTTAGTAAAGTAATTGTTTTCAGCAGTTAAGATGCTTTTAAACTATTATTATTATACAGAACATAGCATTCACTTTCTTATAGTTTCCTAGGTTATAAAACCTTAGATTGTAAATGAAAGAAGTATTAAACGTATCGTTTTAACACATGAAATTGTTTTTCAAAGATATCATAAGTGCTTCAATCAATTAATAGACCTTAGATTGTAAAAGAAGTATTAAACATATCAAAATACAATTTGAACACATGAAATGGTTTTTCAAAGGTATCATCATAAGTGTTTGAATCAATCAATAGACCTTAGATTGTAAAAAATATGTTAAACATATGAAAACACAATTTCAACGCATGAAATTGTTTTTCAAAGATATTCATTCATAAGTGTTTCAATCAATTAATAGACTAAGATTGTAAAAGAGATATTAAACATATCAAAACACAATTTTAACACATGAAATTGGATTTCAAAGATATTCATTCATAAGTGTTTTCAATCAATTAATAGCGAAAAGAACAAGTTGCAAACATTTAGTAAAGTAATTGTTTTCAGTAGTTAAGATGCTTTTAAACTATTATTATTATACAGAACATAGCATTCACTTTCTTATAGTTTCCTAGGTTATAAAACCTTAGATTGTAAATGAAAGAAGTATTAAACGTATCGTTTTAAGACATGAAATTGTTTTTCAAAGATATCATAAGTGCTTCAATCAATTAATAGACCTTAGATTGTAAAAGAAGTATTAAACATATCAAAATACAATTTGAACACATGAAATGGTTTTTCAAAGGTATCATCATAAGTGTTTGAATCAATGAATAGACCTTAGATTGTAAAAAATATGTTAAACATATGAAAACACAATTTCAACGCATGAAATTGTTTTTCAAAGATATTCATTCATAAGTGTTTCAATCAATTAATAGACTAAGATTGTAAAAGAGATATTAAACATATCAAAACACAATTTTAACACATGAAATTGGTTTTCAAAGATATTCATTCATAAGTGTTTTCAATCAATTAATAGCGAAAAGAACAAGTTGCAAACATTTAGTAAAGTAATTGTTTTCAGCAGTTAAGATGCTTTTAAACTATTATTATTATACAGAACATAGCATTCACTTTCTTATAGTTTCCTAGGTTATAAAACCTTAGATTGTAAATGAAAGAAGTATTAAACGTATCATTTTAACACATGGAATTGTTTTTCAAAGATATCATAAGTGCTTCAATCAATTAATAGACCTTAGATTGTAAAAGAAGTATTAAACATATCAAAATACAATTTCAACACATGAAATGGTTTTTCAAAGGTATCATCATAAGTGTTTGATTGAATCAATCAATATAGACCTTAGATTGTAAAAAACATGTCAAACATATGAAAACACAATTGAAATTGTTTTTCAAAGATATTCATTCATAAAAGTGTTTCAATCAATTAATAGACTAAGATTGTAAAAGAGATGATATTAAACATATCAAAACACAATTTTAACACATGAAATTGGTTTTCAAAGATATTCATTCACAAGTGTTTTCAATCAATTAATAGCGAAAAGAACAAGTTGCAAACATTTAGTTAAGTAATTGTTTTCAGCAGTTAAGATGCTTTTAAACTATTATTATTATACAGAACATAACATTCACTTTCTTATAGTTTCCTAGGTTATAAAACCTTAGATTGTAAATGAAAGAAGTATTAAACGTATCATTTTAACACATGGAATTGTTTTTCAAAGATATCATAAGTGCTTCAATCAATTAATAGACCTTAGATTGTAAAAGAAGTATTAAACATATCAAAATACAATTTCAACACATGAAATGGTTTTTCAAAGGTATCATCATAAGTGTTTGATTGAATCAATCAATATAGACCTTAGATTGTAAAAAACATGTTAAACATATGAAAACACAATTGAAATTGTTTTTCAAAGATATTCATTCATAAAAGTGTTTCAATCAATTAATAGACTAAGATTGTAAAAGAGATGATATTAAACATATCAAAACACAATTTTAACACATGAAATTGGTTTTCAAAGATATTCATTCACAAGTGTTTTCAATCAATTAATAGCGAAAAGAACAAGTTGCAAACATTTAGTTAAGTAATTGTTTTCAGCAGTTAAGATGCTTTTAAACTATTATTATTATACAGAACATAACATTCACTTTCTTATAGTTTCCTAGGTTATAAAACCTTAGATTGTAAATGAAAGAAGTATTAAACGTATCATTTTAACACATGGAATTGTTTTTCAAAGATATCATAAGTGCTTCAATCAATTAATAGACCTTAGATTGTAAAAGAAGTATTAAACATATCAAAATACAATTTCAACACATGAAATGGTTTTTCAAAGGTATCATCATAAGTGTTTGATTGAATCAATCAATATAGACCTTAGATTGTAAAAAATATGTTAAACATATGAAAACACAATTGAAATTGTTTTTCAAAGATATTCATTCATAAAAGTGTTTCAATCAATTAATAGACTAAGATTGTGAAAGAGATGATATTAAACATATCAAAACACAATTTTAACACATGAAATTGGTTTTCAAAGATATTCATTCACAAGTGTTTTCAATCAATTAATAGCGAAAAGAACAAGTTGCAAACATTTAGTTAAGTAATTGTTTTCAGCAGTTAAGATGCTTTTAAACTATTATTATTATACAGAACATAACATTCACTTTCTTATAGTTTCCTAGGTTATAAAACCTTAGATTGTAAATGAAAGAAGTATTAAACGTATCGTTTTAACACATGAAATCGTTTTTCAAAGATATCATAAGTGCTTCAATCAATTAATAGACCTTAGATTGTAAAAGAAGTATTAAACATATCAAAATACAATTTGAACATATGAAATGGTTTTTCAATGGTATCATCATAATAAGTGTTTGAATCAATCAATAGACCTTAGATTGTAAAAAATATGTTAAACATATGAAAACACAATTTCAACGCATGAAATTGTTTTTCAAAGATATTCATTCATAAGTGTTTCAATCAATTAATAGACTAAGATTGTAAAAGAGATATTAAACATATCAAAACACAATTTTAACACATGAAATTGGTTTTCAAAGATATTCATTCACAAGTGTTTTCAATCAATTAATAGCGAAAAGAACAAGTTGCAAACATTTAGTTAAGTAATTGTTTTCAGCAGTTAAGATGCTTTTAAACTATTATTATTATACAGAACATAACATTCACTTTCTTATAGTTTCCTAGGTTATAAAACCTTAGATTGTAAATGAAAGAAGTATTAAACGTATCATTTTAACACATGGAATTGTTTTTCAAAGATATCATAAGTGCTTCAATCAATTAATAGACCTTAGATTGTAAAAGAAGTATTAAACATATGAAAATACAATTTCAAAACATGAAATGGTTTTTCAAAGGTATCATCATAAGTGTTTGATTGAATCAATCAGTATAGACCTTAGATTGTAAAAAACATGTTAAACACATGAAAACACAATTGAAATTGTTTTTTAAAGATATTCATTCATAAAAGTGTTTCAATCAATTAATAGACTAAGATTGTAAAAGAGATGATATTAAACATATCAAAACACAATTTTAACACATGAAATTGGTTTTAAAAGATATTCATTCACAAGTGTTTTCAATCAATTAATAGCGAAAAGAACAAGTTGCAAACATTTAGTTAAGTAATTGTTTTCAGCAGTTAAGATGCTTTTAAACTATTATTATTGTACAGAACATAACATTCACATTCTTATAGTTTCCTAGGTTATAAAACCTTAGATTGTAAATGAAAGAAGTATTAAACGTATCATTTTAACACATGGAATTGTTTTTCAAAGATATCATAAGTGCTTCAATCAATTAATAGACCTTAGATTGTAAAAGAAGTATTAAACATATCAAAATACAATTTGAACACATGAAAGGGTTTTTCAAAGGTATCATCATAATAAGTGTTTGAATCAATCAATAGACCTTAGATTGTAAAAAATATGTTAAACATATGAAAACACAATTTCAACGCATGAAATTGGTTTTCAAAGATATTCATTCATAAGTGTTTCAATCAATTAATAGACTAAGATTGTAAAAGAGATATTAAACATATCAAAACACAATTTTAACACATGAAATTGGTTTTCAAAGATATTCATTCATAAGTGTTTTCAATCAATTAATAGCGAAAAGAACAAGTTGCAAACATTTAGTAAAGTAATTGTTTTCAGCAGTGAAGATGCTTTTAAACTATTATTATTATACAGAACATAGCATTCACTTTCTTATAGTTTCCTAGGTTATAAAACCTTAGATTGTAAATGAAAGAAGTATTAAACGTATCGTTTTAACACATGAAATTGTTTTTCAAAGATATCATAAGTGCTTCAATCAATTAATAGACCTTAGGTTGTAAAAGAAGTATTATACATATCAAAATACAATTTGAACACATGAAATGGTTTTTCAAAGGTATCATCATAAGTGTTTGAATCAATCAATAGACCTTAGATTGTAAAAAATATGTTAAACATATGAAAACACAATTTCAACGCATGAAATTGTTTTTCAAAGATATTCATTCATAAGTGTTTCAATCAATTAATAGACCGAGATTGTAAAAGAGATATTAAACATATCAAAACACAATTTTAACACATGAAATTGGTTTTCAAAGATATTCATTCATAAGTGTTTTCAATCAATTAATAGCGAAAAGAACAAGTTGCAAACATTTAGTAAAGTAATTGTTTTCAGCAGTTAAGATGCTTTTAAACTATTATTATTATACAGAACATAGCATTCACTTTCTTATAGTTTCCTAGGTTATAAAACCTTAGATTGTAAATGAAAGAAGTATTAAACGTATCGTTTTAACACATGAAATTGTTTTTCAAAGATATCATAAGTGCTTCAATCAATTAATAGACCTTAGATTGTAAAAGAAGTATTAAACATATCAAAATACAATTTGAACACATGAAATGGTTTTTCAAAGGTATCATCATAAGTGTTTGATTCAATCAATAGACCTTAGATTGTAAAAAATATGTTAACCATATGAAAACACAATTTCAACGCATGAAATTGTTTTTCAAAGATATTCATTCATAAGTGTTTCAATCAATTAATAGACTAAGATTGTAAAAGAGATATTAAACATATCAAAACACAATTTTAACACATGAAATTGGTTTTCAAAGATATTCATTCATAAGTGTTTTCAATCAATTAATAACGAAAAGAACAAGTTGCAAACATTTAGTAAAGTAATTGTTTTCAGCAGTTAAGATGCTTTTAAACTATTATTATTATACAGAACATAACATTCACTTTCTTATAGTTTCCTAGGTTATAAAACCTTAGATTGTAAATGAAAGAAGTATTAAACGTATCGTTTTAAGACATGAAATTGTTTTTCAAAGATATCATAAGTGCTTCAATCAATTAATAGACCTTAGATTGTAAAAGAAGTATTAAACATATCAAAATACAATTTGAACACATGAAATGGTTTTTCAAAGGTATCATCATAAGTGTTTGAATCAATGAATAGACCTTAGATTGTAAAAAATATGTTAAACATATGAAAACACAATTTCAACGCTTGAAATTGTTTTTCAAAGATATTCATTCATAAGTGTTTCAATCAATTAATAGACTAAGATTGTAAAAGAGATATTAAACATATCAAAACACAATTTTAACACATGAAATTGGTTTTCAAAGATATTCATTCATAAGTGTTTTCAATCAATTGATAGCGAAAAGAACAAGTTGCAAACATTTAGTAAAGTAATTGTTTTCAGCAGTTAAGATGCTTTTAAACTATTATTATTATACAGAACATAGCATTCACTTTCTTATAGTTTCCTAGGTTATAAAACCTTAGATTGTAAATGAAAGAAGTATTAAACGTATCGTTTTAACACATGAAATTGTTTTTCAAAGATATCATAAGTGCTTCAATCAATTAATAGACCTTAGGTTGTAAAAGAAGTATTATACATATCAAAATACAATTTGAACACATGAAATGGTTTTTCAAAGGTATCATCATAAGTGTTTGAATCAATCAATCAATATAGACCTTAGATTGTAAAAAACATGTTAAACATATGAAAACACAATTGAAATTGTTTTTCAAAGATATTCATTCATAAAAGTGTTTCAATCAATTAATAGACTAAGATTGTAAAAGAGATGATATTAAACATATCAAAACACAATTTTAACACATGAAATTGGTTTTCAAAGATATTCATTCACAAGTGTTTTCAATCAATTAATAGCGAAAAGAACAAGTTGCAAACATTTAGTTAAGTAATTGTTTTCAGCAGTTAAGATGCTTTTAAACTATTATTATTATACAGAACATAACATTCACTTTCTTATAGTTTCCTAGGTTATAAAACCTTAGATTGTAAATGAAAGAAGTATTAAACGTATCATTTTAACACATGGAATTGTTTTTCAAAGATATCATAAGTGCTTCAATCAATTAATAGACCTTAGATTGTAAAAGAAGTATTAAACATATCAAAATACAATTTCAACACATGAAATGGTTTTTCAAAGGTATCATCATAAGTGTTTGAATCAATCAATAGACCTTAGATTGTAAAAAATATGTTAAACATATGAAAACACAATTTCAACGCATGAAATTGTTTTTCAAAGATATTCATTCATAAGTGTTTCAATCAATTAATAGACTAAGATTGTAAAAGAGATATTAAACATATCAAAACACAATTTTAACACATGAAATTGGTTTTCAAAGATATTCATTCATAAGTGTTTTCAATCAATTGATAGCGAAAAGAACAAGTTGCAAACATTTAGTAAAGTAATTGTTTTCAGCAGTTAAGATGCTTTTAAACTATTATTATTATACAGAACATAGCATTCACTTTCTTATAGTTTCCTAGGTTATAAAACCTTAGATTGTAAATGAAAGAAGTATTAAACGTATCGTTTTAACACATGAAATTGTTTTTCAAAGATATCATAAGTGCTTCAATCAATTAATAGACCTTAGGTTGTAAAAGAAGTATTATACATATCAAAATACAATTTGAACACATGAAATGGTTTTTCAAAGGTATCATCATAAGTGTTTGAATCAATCAATAGACCTTAGATTGTAAAAAATATGTTAAACATATGAAAACACAATTTCAACGCATGAAATTGTTTTTCAAAGATATTCATTCATAAGTGTTTCAATCAATTAATAGACTAAGATTGTAAAAGAGATATTAAACATATCAAAACACAATTTTAACACATGAAATTGGTTTTCAAAGATATTCATTCATAAGTGTTTTCAATCAATTAATAGCGAAAAGAACAAGTTGCAAACATTTAGTAAAGTAATTGTTTTCAGCAGTTAAGATGCTTTTAAACTATTATTATTATACAGAACATAACATTCACTTTCTTATAGTTTCCTAGGTTATAAAACCTTAGATTGTAAATGAAAGAAGTATTAAACGTATCGTTTTAAGACATGAAATTGTTTTTCAAAGATATCATAAGTGCTTCAATCAATTAATAGACCTTAGATTGTAAAAGAAGTATTAAACATATCAAAATAAAATTTGAACACATGAAATGGTTTTTCAAAGGTATCATCATAAGTGTTTGAATCAATGAATAGACCTTAGATTGTAAAAAATATGTTAAACATATGAAAACACAATTTCAACGCTTGAAATTGTTTTTCAAAGATATTCATTCATAAGTGTTTCAATCAATTAATAGACTAAGATTGTAAAAGAGATATTAAACATATCAAAACACAATTTTAACACATGAAATTGGTTTTCAAAGATATTCATTCATAAGTGTTTTCAATCAATTGATAGCGAAAAGAACAAGTTGCAAACATTTAGTAAAGTAATTGTTTTCAGCAGTTAAGATGCTTTTAAACTATTATTATTATACAGAACATAGCATTCACTTTCTTATAGTTTCCTAGGTTATAAAACCTTAGATTGTAAATGAAAGAAGTATTAAACGTATCGTTTTAACACATGAAATTGTTTTTCAAAGATATCATAAGTGCTTCAATCAATTAATAGACCTTAGGTTGTAAAAGAAGTATTATACATATCAAAATACAATTTGAACACATGAAATGGTTTTTCAAAGGTATCATCATAAGTGTTTGAATCAATCAATCAATATAGACCTTAGATTGTAAAAAACATGTTAAACATATGAAAACACAATTGAAATTGTTTTTCAAAGATATTCATTCATAAAAGTGTTTCAATCAATTAATAGACTAAGATTGTAAAAGAGATGATATTAAACATATCAAAACACAATTTTAACACATGAAATTGGTTTTCAAAGATATTCATTCACAAGTGTTTTCAATCAATTAATAGCGAAAAGAACAAGTTGCAAACATTTAGTTAAGTAATTGTTTTCAGCAGTTAAGATGCTTTTAAACTATTATTATTATACAGAACATAACATTCACTTTCTTATAGTTTCCTAGGTTATAAAACCTTAGATTGTAAATGAAAGAAGTATTAAACGTATCATTTTAACACATGGAATTGTTTTTCAAAGATATCATAAGTGCTTCAATCAATTAATAGACCTTAGATTGTAAAAGAAGTATTAAACATATCAAAATACAATTTGAACACATGAAATGGTTTTTCAAAGGTATCATCATAAGTGTTTGATTGAATCAATCAATATAGACCTTAGATTGTAAAAAACATGTTAAACATATGAAAACACAATTGAAATTGTTTTTCAAAGATATTCATTCATAAAAGTGTTTCAATCAATTAATAGACTAAGATTGTAAAAGAGATGATATTAAACATATCAAAACACAATTTTAACACATGAAATTGGTTTTCAAAGATATTCATTCACAAGTGTTTTCAATCAATTAATAGCGAAAAGAACAAGTTGCAAACATTTAGTTAAGTAATTGTTTTCAGCAGTTAAGATGCTTTTAAACTATTATTATTATACAGAACATAACATTCACTTTCTTATAGTTTCCTAGGTTATAAAACCTTAGATTGTAAATGAAAGAAGTATTAAACGTATCATTTTAACACATGGAATTGTTTTTCAAAGATATCATAAGTGCTTCAATCAATTAATAGACCTTAGATTGTAAAAGAAGTATTAAACATATCAAAATACAATTTGAACACATGAAATGGTTTTTCAAAGGTATCATCATAAGTGTTTGAATCAATCAATAGACCTTAGATTGTAAAAAATATGTTAAACATATGAAAACACAATTTCAACGCATGAAATTGTTTTTCAAAGATATTCATTCATAAGTGTTTCAATCAATTAATAGACTAAGATTGTAAAAGAGATATTAAACATATCAAAACACAATTTTAACACATGAAATTGGTTTTCAAAGATATTCATTCATAAGTGTTTTCAATCAATTAATAGCGAAAAGAACAAGTTGCAAACATTTAGTAAAGTAATTGTTTTCAGCAGTTAAGATGCTTTTAAACTATTATTATTATACAGAACATAACATTCACTTTCTTATAGTTTCCTAGGTTATAAAACCTTAGATTGTAAATGAAAGAAGTATTAAACGTATCGTTTTAACACATGAAATTGTTTTTCAAAGATATCATAAGTGCTTCAATCAATTAATAGACCTTAGATTGTAAAAGAAGTATTAAACATATCAAAATACAATTTGAACACATGAAATGGTTTTTCAAAGGTATCATCATAATAAGTGTTTGAATCAATCAATAGACCTTAGATTGTAAAAAATATGTTAAACATATGAAAACACAATTTCAACGCATGAAATTGTTTTTCAAAGATATTCATTCATAAGTGTTTCAATCAATTAATAGACTAAGATTGTAAAAGAGATATTAAACATATCAAAACACAATTTTAACACATGAAATTGGTTTTCAAAGATATTCAATCATAAGTGTTTTCAATCAATTAATAGCGAAAAGAACAAGTTGCAAACATTTAGTAAAGTAATTGTTTTCAGCAGTTAAGATGCTTTTAAACTATTATTATTATACAGAACATAGCATTCACTTTCTTATAGTTTCCTAGGTTATAAAACCTTAGATTGTAAATGAAAGAAGTATTAAACGTATCGTTTTAAGACATGAAATTGTTTTTCAAAGATATCATAAGTGCTTCAATCAATTAATAGACCTTAGATTGTAAAAGAAGTATTAAACATATCAAAATACAATTTGAACACATGAAATGGTTTTTCAAAGGTATCATCATAAGTGTTTGAATCAATGAATAGATCTTAGATTGTAAAAAATATGTTAAACATATGAAAACACAATTTCAACGCATGAAATTGTTTTTCAAAGATATTCATTCATAAGTGTTTCAATCAATTAATAGACCGAGATTGTAAAAGAGATATTAAACATATCAAAACACAATTTTAACACATGAAATTGGTTTTCAAAGATATTCATTCATAAGTGTTTTCAATCAATTAATAGCGAAAAGAACAAGTTGCAAACATTTAGTAAAGTAATTGTTTTCAGCAGTTAAGATGCTTTTAAACTATTATTATTATACAGAACATAGCATTCACTTTCTTATAGTTTCCTAGGTTATAAAACCTTAGATTGTAAATGAAAGAAGTATTAAACGTATCGTTTTAACACATGAAATTGTTTTTCAAAGATATCATAAGTGCTTCAATCAATTAATAGACCTTAGATTGTAAAAGAAGTATTAAACATATCAAAATACAATTTGAACACATGAAATGGTTTTTCAAAGGTATCATCATAAGTGTTTGAATCAATCAATAGACCTTAGATTGTAAAAAATATGTTAAACATATGAAAACACAATTTCAACGCATGAAATTGTTTTTCAAAGATATTCATTCATAAGTGTTTAAATCAATTAATAGACTAAGATTGTAAAAGAGATATTAAACATATCAAAACACAATTTTAACACATGAAATTGGTTTTCAAAGATATTCATTCATAAGTGTTTTCAATCAATTAATAGCGAAAAGAACAAGTTGCAAACATTTAGTAAAGTAATTGTTTCAGCAGTTAAGATGCTTTTAAACTATTATTATTATACAGAACATAGCATTCACTTTCTTATAGTTTCCTAGGTTATAAAACCTTAGATTGTAAATGAAAGAAGTATTAAACGTATCGTTTTAACACATGAAATTGTTTTTCAAAGATATCATAAGTGCTTCAATCAATTAATAGACCTTAGATTGTAAAAGAAGTATTAAACATATCAAAATACAATTTGAACACATGAAATGGTTTTTCAAAGGTATCATCATAAGTGTTTGAATCAATGAATAGACCTTAGATTGTAAAAAATATGTTAAACATATGAAAACACAATTTCAACGCATGAAATTGTTTTTCAAAGATATTCATTCATAAGTGTTTCAATCAATTAATAGACCGAGATTGTAAAAGAGATATTAAACATATCAAAACACAATTTTAACACATGAAATTGGTTTTCAAAGATATTCATTCATAAGTGTTTTCAATCAATTAATAGCGAAAAGAACAAGTTGCAAACATTTAGTAAAGTAATTGTTTTCAGCAGTTAAGATGCTTTTAAACTATTATTATTATACAGAACATAGCATTCACTTTCTTATAGTTTCCTAGGTTATAAAACCTTAGATTGTAAATGAAAGAAGTATTAAACGTATCGTTTTAACACATGAAATTGTTTTTCAAAGATATCATAAGTGCTTCAATCAATTAATAGACCTTAGATTGTAAAAGAAGTATTAAACATATCAAAATACAATTTGAACACATGAAATGGTTTTTCAAAGGTATCATCATAAGTGTTTGAATCAATCAATAGACCTTAGATTGTAAAAAATATGTTAAACATATGAAAACACAATTTCAACGCATGAAATTGTTTTTCAAAGATATTCATTCATAAGTGTTTCAATCAATTAATAGACTAAGATTGTAAAAGAGATATTAAACATATCAAAACACAATTTTAACACATGAAATTGGTTTTCAAAGATATTCATTCATAAGTGTTTTCAATCAATTAATAGCGAAAAGAACAAGTTGCAAACATTTAGTAAAGTAATTGTTTTCAGCAGTTAAGATGCTTTTAAACTATTATTATTATACAGAACATAACATTCACTTTCTTATAGTTTCCTAGGTTATAAAACCTTAGATTGTAAATGAAAGAAGTATTAAACGTATCGTTTTAAGACATGAAATTGTTTTTCAAAGATATCATAAGTGCTTCAATCAATTAATAGACCTTAGATTGTAAAAGAAGTATTAAACATATCAAAATACAATTTCAACACATGAAATGGTTTTTCAAAGGTATCATCATAAGTGTTTGAATCAATCAATAGACCTTAGATTGTAAAAAATATGTTAAACATATGAAAACACAATTTCAACGCATGAAATTGTTTTTCAAAGATATTCATTCATAAGTGTTTCAATCAATTAATAGACTAAGATTGTAAAAGAGATATTAAACATATCAAAACACAATTTTAACACATGAAATTGGTTTTCAAAGATATTCATTCATAAGTGTTTTCAATCAATTAATAGCGAAAAGAACAAGTTGCAAACATTTAGTAAAGTAATTGTTTTCAGCAGTTAAGATGCTTTTAAACTATTATTATTATACAGAACATAGCATTCACTTTCTTATAGTTTCCTAGGTTATAAAACCTTAGACTGTAAATGAAAGAAGTATTAAACGTATCGTTTTAAGACATGAAATTGTTTTTCAAAGATATCATAAGTGCTTCAATCAATTAATAGACCTTAGATTGTAAAAGAAGTATTAAACATATCAAAATACAATTTGAACACATGAAATGGTTTTTCAAAGGTATCATCATAAGTGTTTCAATCAATTAATAGACTAAGATTGTAAAAGAGATATTAAACATATCAAAACACAATTTTAACACATGAAATTGGTTTTCAAAGATATTCATTCATAAGTGTTTTCAATCAATTAATAGCGAAAAGAACAAGTTGCAAACATTTAGTAAAGTAATTGTTTTCAGCAGTTAAGATGCTTTTAAACTATTATTATTATAAAGAACATAGCATTCACTTTCTTATAGTTTCCTAGGTTATAAAACCTTAGATTGTAAATGAAAGAAGTATTAAACGTATCGTTTTAACACATGAAATTGTTTTTCAAAGATATCATAAGTGCTTCAATCAATTAATAGACCTTAGATTGTAAAAGAAGTATTAAACATATCAAAATACAATTTGAACACATGAAATGGTTTTTCAAAGGTATCATCATAATAAGTGTTTGAATCAATCAATAGACCTTAGATTGTAAAAAATATGTTAAACATATGAAAACACAATTTCAACGCATGAAATTGGTTTTCAAAGATATTCATTCATAAGTGTTTCAATCAATTAATAGACTAAGATTGTAAAAGAGATATTAAACATATCAAAACACAATTTTAACACATGAAATTGGTTTTCAAAGATATTCATTCATAAGTGTTTTCAATCAATTAATAGCGAAAAGAACAAGTTGCAAACATTTAGTAAAGTAATTGTTTTCAGCAGTTAAGATGCTTTTAAACTATTATTATTATACAGAACATAGCATTCACTTTCTTATAGTTTCCTAGGTTATAAAACCTTAGATTGTAAATGAAAGAAGTATTAAACGTATCGTTTTAACACATGAAATTGTTTTTCAAAGATATCATAAGTGCTTCAATCAATTAATAGACCTTAGATTGTAAAAGAAGTATTAAACATATCAAAATACAATTTGAACACATGAAATGGTTTTTCAAAGGTATCATCATAAGTGTTTGAATCAATCAATAGACCTTAGATTGTAAAAAATATGTTAAACATATGAAAACACAATTTCAACGCATGAAATTGTTTTTCAAAGATATTCATTCATAAGTGTTTCAATCAATTAATAGACTCAGATTGTAAAAGAGATATTAAACATATCAAAACACAATTTTAACACATGAAATTGGTTTTCAAAGATATTCATTCATAAGTGTTTTCAATCAATTAATAGCGAAAAGAACAAGTTGCAAACATTTAGTAAAGTAATTGTTTTCAGCAGTTAAGATGCTTTTAAACTATTATTATTATACAGAACATAGCATTCACTTTCTTATAGTTTCCTAGGTTATAAAACCTTAGACTGTAAATGAAAGAAGTATTAAACGTATCGTTTTAAGACATGAAATTGTTTTTCAAAGATATCATAAGTGCTTCAATCAATTAATAGACCTTAGATTGTAAAAGAAGTATTAAACATATCAAAATACAATTTGAACACATGAAATGGTTTTTCAAAGGTATCATCATAAGTGTTTCAATCAATTAATAGACTAAGATTGTAAAAGAGATATTAAACATATCAAAACACAATTTTAACACATGAAATTGGTTTTCAAAGATATTCATTCATAAGTGTTTTCAATCAATTAATAGCGAAAAGAACAAGTTGCAAACATTTAGTAAAGTAATTGTTTTCAGCAGTTAAGATGCTTTTAAACTATTATTATTATACAGAACATAACATTCACTTTCTTATAGTTTCCTAGGTTATAAAACCTTAGATTGTAAATGAAAGAAGTATTAAACGTATCGTTTTAAGACATGAAATTGTTTTTCAAAGATATCATAAGTGCTTCAATCAATTAATAGACCTTAGATTGTAAAAGAAGTATTAAACATATCAAAATACAATTTGAACACATGAAATGGTTTTTCAAAGGTATCATCATAATAAGTGTTTGAATCAATCAATAGACCTTAGATTGTAAAAAATATGTTAAACATATGAAAACACAATTTCAACGCATGAAATTGGTTTTCAAAGATATTCATTCATAAGTGTTTCAATCAATTAATAGACTAAGATTGTAAAAGAGATATTAAACATATCAAAACACAATTTTAACACATGAAATTGGTTTTCAAAGATATTCATTCATAAGTGTTTTCAATCAATTAATAGCGAAAAGAACAAGTTGCAAACATTTAGTAAAGTAATTGTTTTCAGCAGTTAAGATGCTTTTAAACTATTATTATTATACAGAACATAGCATTCACTTTCTTATAGTTTCCTAGGTTATAAAACCTTAGATTGTAAATGAAAGAAGTATTAAACGTATCGTTTTAAGACATGAAATTGTTTTTCAAAGATATCATAAGTGCTTCAATCAATTAATAGACCTTAGATTGTAAAAGAAGTATTGAACATATCAAAATACAATTTGAACACATGAAATGGTTTTTCAAAGGTATCATCATAAGTGTTTGAATCAATCAATAGACCTTAGATTGTAAAAAATATGTTAAACATATGAAAACACAATTTCAACGCATGAAATTGTTTTTCAAAGATATTCATTCATAAGTGTTTCAATCAATTAATAGACTCAGATTGTAAAAGAGATATTAAACATATCAAAACACAATTTTAACACATGAAATTGGTTTTCAAAGATATTCATTCATAAGTGTTTTCAATCAATTAATAGCGAAAAGAACAAGTTGCAAACATTTAGTAAAGTAATTGTTTTCAGCAGTTAAGATGCTTTTAAACTATTATTATTATACAGAACATAGCATTCACTTTCTTATAGTTTCCTAGGTTATAAAACCTTAGATTGTAAATGAAAGAAGTATTAAACGTATCGTTTTAACACATGAAATTGTTTTTCAAAGATATCATAAGTGCTTCAATCAATTAATAGACCTTAGATTGTAAAAGAAGTATTAAACATATCAAAATACAATTTGAACACATGAAATGGTTTTTCAAAGGTATCATCATAAGTGTTTGAATCAATCAATAGACCTTAGATTGTAAAAAATATGTTAAACATATGAAAACACAATTTCAACGCATGAAATTGTTTTTCAAAGATATTCATTCATAAGTGTTTCAATCAATTAATAGACCGAGATTGTAAAAGAGATATTAAACATATCAAAACACAATTTTAACACATGAAATTGGTTTTCAAAGATATTCATTCATAAGTGTTTTCAATCAATTAATAGCGAAAAGAACAAGTTGCAAACATTTAGTAAAGTAATTGTTTTCAGCAGTTAAGATGCTTTTAAACTATTATTATTATACAGAACATAGCATTCACTTTCTTATAGTTTCCTAGGTTATAAAACCTTAGAGTGTAAATGAAAGAAGTATTAAACGTATCGTTTTAACACATGAAATTGTTTTTCAAAGATATCATAAGTGCTTCAATCAATTAATAGACCTTAGATTGTAAAAGAAGTATTAAACATATCAAAATACAATTTGAACACATGAAATGGTTTTTCAAAGGTATCATCATAAGTGTTTGAATCAATCAATAGACCTTAGATTGTAAAAAATATGTTAAACATATGAAAACACAATTTCAACGCATGAAATTGTTTTTCAAAGATATTCATTCATAAGTGTTTCAATCAATTAATAGACTAAGATTGTAAAAGAGATATTAAACATATCAAAACACAATTTTAACACATGAAATTGGTTTTCAAAGATATTCATTCATAAGTGTTTTCAATCAATTAATAGCGAAAAGAACAAGTTGCAAACATTTAGTAAAGTAATTGTTTTCAGCAGTTAAGATGCTTTTAAACTATTATTATTATACAGAACATAACATTCACTTTCTTATAGTTTCCTAGGTTATAAAACCTTAGATTGTAAATGAAAGAAGTATTAAACGTATCGTTTTAAGACATGAAATTGTTTTTCAAAGATATCATAAGTGCTTCAATCAATTAATAGACCTTAGATTGTAAAAGAAGTATTAAACATATCAAAATACAATTTGAACACATGAAATGGTTTTTCAAAGGTATCATCATAAGTGTTTCAATCAATTAATAGACTAAGATTGTAAAAGAGATATTAAACATATCAAAACACAATTTTAACACATGAAATTGGTTTTCAAAGATATTCATTCATAAGTGTTTTCAATCAATTAATAGCGAAAAGAACAAGTTGCAAACATTTAGTAAAGTAATTGTTTTCAGCAGTTAAGATGCTTTTAAACTATTATTATTATACAGAACATAGCATTCACTTTCTTATAGTTTCCTAGGTTATAAAACCTTAGACTGTAAATGAAAGAAGTATTAAACGTATCGTTTTAAGACATGAAATTGTTTTTCAAAGATATCATAAGTGCTTCAATCAATTAATAGACCTTAGATTGTAAAAGAAGTATTAAACATATCAAAATACAATTTGAACACATGAAATGGTTTTTCAAAGGTATCATCATAAGTGTTTCAATCAATTAATAGACTAAGATTGTAAAAGAGATATTAAACATATCAAAACACAATTTTAACACATGAAATTGGTTTTCAAAGATATTCATTCATAAGTGTTTTCAATCAATTAATAGCGAAAAGAACAAGTTGCAAACATTTAGTAAAGTAATTGTTTTCAGCAGTTAAGATGCTTTTAAACTATTATTATTATACAGAACATAACATTCACTTTCTTATAGTTTCCTAGGTTATAAAACCTTAGATTGTAAATGAAAGAAGTATTAAACGTATCGTTTTAAGACATGAAATTGTTTTTCAAAGATATCATAAGTGCTTCAATCAATTAATAGACCTTAGATTGTAAAAGAAGTATTAAACATATCAAAATACAATTTGAACACATGAAATGGTTTTTCAAAGGTATCATCATAATAAGTGTTTGAATCAATCAATAGACCTTAGATTGTAAAAAATATGTTAAACATATGAAAACACAATTTCAACGCATGAAATTGGTTTTCAAAGATATTCATTCATAAGTGTTTCAATCAATTAATAGACTAAGATTGTAAAAGAGATATTAAACATATCAAAACACAATTTTAACACATGAAATTGGTTTTCAAAGATATTCATTCATAAGTGTTTTCAATCAATTAATAGCGAAAAGAACAAGTTGCAAACATTTAGTAAAGTAATTGTTTTCAGCAGTTAAGATGCTTTTAAACTATTATTATTATACAGAACATAGCATTCACTTTCTTATAGTTTCCTAGGTTATAAAACCTTAGATTGTAAATGAAAGAAGTATTAAACGTATCGTTTTAAGACATGAAATTGTTTTTCAAAGATATCATAAGTGCTTCAATCAATTAATAGACCTTAGATTGTAAAAGAAGTATTGAACATATCAAAATACAATTTGAACACATGAAATGGTTTTTCAAAGGTATCATCATAAGTGTTTGAATCAATCAATAGACCTTAGATTGTAAAAAATATGTTAAACATATGAAAACACAATTTCAACGCATGAAATTGTTTTTCAAAGATATTCATTCATAAGTGTTTCAATCAATTAATAGACTCAGATTGTAAAAGAGATATTAAACATATCAAAACACAATTTTAACACATGAAATTGGTTTTCAAAGATATTCATTCATAAGTGTTTTCAATCAATTAATAGCGAAAAGAACAAGTTGCAAACATTTAGTAAAGTAATTGTTTTCAGCAGTTAAGATGCTTTTAAACTATTATTATTATACAGAACATAGCATTCACTTTCTTATAGTTTCCTAGGTTATAAAACCTTAGATTGTAAATGAAAGAAGTATTAAACGTATCGTTTTAACACATGAAATTGTTTTTCAAAGATATCATAAGTGCTTCAATCAATTAATAGACCTTAGATTGTAAAAGAAGTATTAAACATATCAAAATACAATTTGAACACATGAAATGGTTTTTCAAAGGTATCATCATAAGTGTTTGAATCAATCAATAGACCTTAGATTGTAAAAAATATGTTAAACATATGAAAACACAATTTCAACGCATGAAATTGTTTTTCAAAGATATTCATTCATAAGTGTTTCAATCAATTAATAGACCGAGATTGTAAAAGAGATATTAAACATATCAAAACACAATTTTAACACATGAAATTGGTTTTCAAAGATATTCATTCATAAGTGTTTTCAATCAATTAATAGCGAAAAGAACAAGTTGCAAACATTTAGTAAAGTAATTGTTTTCAGCAGTTAAGATGCTTTTAAACTATTATTATTATACAGAACATAGCATTCACTTTCTTATAGTTTCCTAGGTTATAAAACCTTAGAGTGTAAATGAAAGAAGTATTAAACGTATCGTTTTAACACATGAAATTGTTTTTCAAAGATATCATAAGTGCTTCAATCAATTAATAGACCTTAGATTGTAAAAGAAGTATTAAACATATCAAAATACAATTTGAACACATGAAATGGTTTTTCAAAGGTATCATCATAAGTGTTTGAATCAATCAATAGACCTTAGATTGTAAAAAATATGTTAAACATATGAAAACACAATTTCAACGCATGAAATTGTTTTTCAAAGATATTCATTCATAAGTGTTTCAATCAATTAATAGACTAAGATTGTAAAAGAGATATTAAACATATCAAAACACAATTTTAACACATGAAATTGGTTTTCAAAGATATTCATTCATAAGTGTTTTCAATCAATTAATAGCGAAAAGAACAAGTTGCAAACATTTAGTAAAGTAATTGTTTTCAGCAGTTAAGATGCTTTTAAACTATTATTATTATACAGAACATAACATTCACTTTCTTATAGTTTCCTAGGTTATAAAACCTTAGATTGTAAATGAAAGAAGTATTAAACGTATCGTTTTAAGACATGAAATTGTTTTTCAAAGATATCATAAGTGCTTCAATCAATTAATAGACCTTAGATTGTAAAAGAAGTATTAAACATATCAAAATACAATTTGAACACATGAAATGGTTTTTCAAAGGTATCATCATAAGTGTTTCAATCAATTAATAGACTAAGATTGTAAAAGAGATATTAAACATATCAAAACACAATTTTAACACATGAAATTGGTTTTCAAAGATATTCATTCATAAGTGTTTTCAATCAATTAATAGCGAAAAGAACAAGTTGCAAACATTTAGTAAAGTAATTGTTTTCAGCAGTTAAGATGCTTTTAAACTATTATTATTATACAGAACATAGCATTCACTTTCTTATAGTTTCCTAGGTTATAAAACCTTAGACTGTAAATGAAAGAAGTATTAAACGTATCGTTTTAAGACATGAAATTGTTTTTCAAAGATATCATAAGTGCTTCAATCAATTAATAGACCTTAGATTGTAAAAGAAGTATTAAACATATCAAAATACAATTTGAACACATGAAATGGTTTTTCAAAGGTATCATCATAAGTGTTTCAATCAATTAATAGACTAAGATTGTAAAAGAGATATTAAACATATCAAAACACAATTTTAACACATGAAATTGGTTTTCAAAGATATTCATTCATAAGTGTTTTCAATCAATTAATAGCGAAAAGAACAAGTTGCAAACATTTAGTAAAGTAATTGTTTTCAGCAGTTAAGATGCTTTTAAACTATTATTATTATACAGAACATAACATTCACTTTCTTATAGTTTCCTAGGTTATAAAACCTTAGATTGTAAATGAAAGAAGTATTAAACGTATCGTTTTAAGACATGAAATTGTTTTTCAAAGATATCATAAGTGCTTCAATCAATTAATAGACCTTAGATTGTAAAAGAAGTATTAAACATATCAAAATACAATTTGAACACATGAAATGGTTTTTCAAAGGTATCATCATAATAAGTGTTTGAATCAATCAATAGACCTTAGATTGTAAAAAATATGTTAAACATATGAAAACACAATTTCAACGCATGAAATTGGTTTTCAAAGATATTCATTCATAAGTGTTTCAATCAATTAATAGACTAAGATTGTAAAAGAGATATTAAACATATCAAAACACAATTTTAACACATGAAATTGGTTTTCAAAGATATTCATTCATAAGTGTTTTCAATCAATTAATAGCGAAAAGAACAAGTTGCAAACATTTAGTAAAGTAATTGTTTTCAGCAGTTAAGATGCTTTTAAACTATTATTATTATACAGAACATAGCATTCACTTTCTTATAGTTTCCTAGGTTATAAAACCTTAGACTGTAAATGAAAGAAGTATTAAACGTATCGTTTTAAGACATGAAATTGTTTTTCAAAGATATCATAAGTGCTTCAATCAATTAATAGACCTTAGGTTGTAAAAGAAGTATTATACATATCAAAATACAATTTGAACACATGAAATGGTTTTTCAAAGGTATCATCATAAGTGTTTGAATCAATCAATAGACCTTAGATTGTAAAAAATATGTTAAACATATGAAAACACAATTTCAACGCATGAAATTGTTTTTCAAAGATATTCATTCATAAGTGTTTCAATCAATTAATAGATCGAGATTGTAAAAGAGATATTAAACATATCAAAACACAATTTTAACACATGAAATTGGTTTTCAAAGATATTCATTCATAAGTGTTTTCAATCAATTAATAGCGAAAAGAACAAGTTGCAAACATTTAGTAAAGTAATTGTTTTCAGCAGTTAAGATGCTTTTAAACTATTATTATTATACAGAACATAGCATTCACTTTCTTATAGTTTCCTAGGTTATAAAACCTTAGACTGTAAATGAAAGAAGTATTAAACGTATCGTTTTAAGACATGAAATTGTTTTTCAAAGATATCATAAGTGCTTCAATCAATTAATAGACCTTAGGTTGTAAAAGAAGTATTATACATATCAAAATACAATTTGAACACATGAAATGGTTTTTCAAAGGTATCATCATAAGTGTTTGAATCAATCAATAGACCTTAGATTGTAAAAAATATGTTAAACATATGAAAACACAATTTCAACGCATGAAATTGTTTTTCAAAGATATTCATTCATAAGTGTTTCAATCAATTAATAGATCGAGATTGTAAAAGAGATATTAAACATATCAAAACACAATTTTAACACATGAAATTGGTTTTCAAAGATATTCATTCATAAGTGTTTTCAATCAATTAATAGCGAAAAGAACAAGTTGCAAACATTTAGTAAAGTAATTGTTTTCAGCAGTTAAGATGCTTTTAAACTATTATTATTATACAGAACATAGCATTCACTTTCTTATAGTTTCCTAGGTTATAAAACCTTAGATTGTAAATGAAAGAAGTATTAAACGTATCGTTTTAAGACATGAAATTGTTTTTCAAAGATATCATAAATGCTTCAATCAATTAATAGACCTTAGATTGTAAAAGAAGTATTAAACATATCAAAATACAATTTGAACACATGAAATGGTTTTTCAAAGGTATCATCATAAGTGTTTGAATCAATGAATAGACCTTAGATTGTAAAAAATATGTTAAACATATGAAAACACAATTTCAACGCATGAAATTGTTTTTCAAAGATATTCATTCATAAGTGTTTCAATCAATTAATAGACCGAGATTGTAAAAGAGATATTAAACATATCAAAACACAATTTTAACACATGAAATTGGTTTTCAAAGATATTCATTCATAAGTGTTTTCAATCAATTAATAGCGAAAAGAACAAGTTGGAAACATTTAGTAAAGTAATTGTTTTCAGCAGTTAAGATGCTTTTAAACTATTATTATTATACAGAACATAGCATTCACTTTCTTATAGTTTCCTAGGTTATAAAACCTTAGATTGTAAATGAAAGAAGTATTAAACGTATCGTTTTAACACATGAAATTGTTTTTCAAATATATCATAAGTGCTTCAATCAATTAATAGACCTTAGGTTGTAAAAGAAGTATTATACATATCAAAATACAATTTGAACACATGAAATGGTTTTTCAAAGGTATCATCATAAGTGTTTGAATCAATCAATAGACCTTAGATTGTAAAAAATATGTTAAACATATGAAAACACAATTTCAACGCATGAAATTGTTTTTCAAAGATATTCATTCATAAGTGTTTCAATCAATTAATAGATCGAGATTGTAAAACAGATATTAAACATATCAAAACACAATTTTAACACATGAAATTGGTTTTCAAAGATATTCATTCATAAGTGTTTTCAATCAATTAATAGCGAAAAGAACAAGTTGCAAACATTTAGTAAAGTAATTGTTTTCAGCAGTTAAGATGCTTTTAAACTATTATTATTATACAGAACATAGCATTCACTTTCTTATAGTTTCCTAAGTTATAAAACCTTAGATTGTAAATGAAAGAAGTATTAAACGTATCGTTTTAAGACATGAAATTGTTTTTCAAAGATATCATAAGTGCTTCAATCAATTAATAGACCTTAGATTGTAAAAGAAGTATTAAACATATCAAAATACAATTTGAACACATGAAATGGTTTTTCAAAGGTATCATCATAAGTGTTTGAATCAATCAATAGACCTTAGATTGTAAAAAATATGTTAAACATATGAAAACACAATTTCAACGCATGAAATTGTTTTTCAAAGATATTCATTCATAAGTGTTTCAATCAATTAATAGACCGAGATTGTAAAAGAGATATTAAACATATCAAAACACAATTTTAACACATGAAATTGGTTTTCAAAGATATTCATTCATAAGTGTTTTCAATCAATTAATAGCGAAAAGAACAAGTTGGAAACATTTAGTAAAGTAATTGTTTTCAGCAGTTAAGATGCTTTTAAACTATTATTATTATACAGAACATAGCATTCACTTTCTTATAGTTTCCTAGGTTATAAAACCTTAGATTGTAAATGAAAGAAGTATTAAACGTATCGTTTTAACACATGAAATTGTTTTTCAAAGATATCATAAGTGCTTCAATCAATTAATAGACCTTAGGTTGTAAAAGAAGTATTATACATATCAAAATACAATTTGAACACATGAAATGGTTTTTCAAAGGTATCATCATAAGTGTTTGAATCAATCAATAGACCTTAGATTGTAAAAAATATGTTAAACATATGAAAACACAATTTCAACGCATGAAATTGTTTTTCAAAGATATTCATTCATAAGTGTTTCAATCAATTAATAGACCGAGATTGTAAAAGAGATATTAAACATATCAAAACACAATTTTAACACATGAAATTGGTTTTCAAAGATATTCATTCATAAGTGTTTTCAATCAATTAATAGCGAAAAGAACAAGTTGCAAACATTTAGTAAAGTAATTGTTTTCAGCAGTTAAGATGCTTTTAAACTATTATTATTATACAGAACATAGCATTCACTTTGTTATAGTTTCCTAGGTTATAAAACCTTAGATTGTAAATGAAAGAAGTATTAAACGTATCGTTTTAACACATGAAATTGTTTTTCAAAGATATCATAAGTGCTTCAATCAATTAATAGACCTTAGGTTGTAAAAGAAGTATTATACATATCAAAATACAATTTGAACACATGAAATGGTTTTTCAAAGGTATCATCATAAGTGTTTGAATCAATCAATAGACCTTAGATTGTAAAAAATATGTTAAACATATGAAAACACAATTTCAACGCATGAAATTGTTTTTCAAAGATATTCATTCATAAGTGTTTCAATCAATTAATAGATCGAGATTGTAAAAGAGATATTAAACATATCAAAACACAATTTTAACACATGAAATTGGTTTTCAAAGATATTCATTCATAAGTGTTTTCAATCAATTAATAGCGAAAAGAACAAGTTGCAAACATTTAGTAAAGTAATTGTTTTCAGCAGTTAAGATGCTTTTAAACTATTATTATTATACAGAACATAGCATTCACTTTCTTATAGTTTCCTAGGTTATAAAACCTTAGATTGTAAATGAAAGAAGTATTAAACGTATCGTTTTAACACATGAAATTGTTTTTCAAAGATATCATAAGTGCTTCAATCAATTAATAGACCTTAGATTGTAAAAGAAGTATTAAACATATCAAAATACAATTTGAACACATGAAATGGTTTTTCAAAGGTATCATCATAACTGTTTGAATCAATCAATAGACCTTAGATTGTAAAAAATATGTTAAACATATGAAAACACAATTTCAACGCATGAAATTGCTTTTCAAAGATATTCATTCATAAGTGTTTCAATCAATTAATAGACTAAGATTGTAAAAGAGATATTAAACATATCAAAACACAATTTTAACACATGAAATTGGTTTTCAAAGATATTCATTCATAAGTGTTTTCAATCAATTAATAGCGAAAAGAACAAGTTGCAAACATTTAGTAAAGTAATTGTTTTCAGCAGTTAAGATGCTTTTAAACTATTATTATTATACAGAACATAACATTCACTTTCTTATAGTTTCCTAGGTTATAAAACCTTAGATTGTAAATGAAAGAAGTATTAAACGTATCGTTTTAACACATGAAATTGTTTTTCAAAGATATCATAAGTGCTTCAATCAATTAATAGACCTTAGGTTGTAAAAGAAGTATTATACATATCAAAATACAATTTGAACACATGAAATGGTTTTTCAAAGGTATCATCATAAGTGTTTGAATCAATGAATAGACCTTAGATTGTAAAAAATATGTTAAACATATGAAAACACAATTTCAACGCATGAAATTGTTTTTCAAAGATATTCATTCATAAGTGTTTCAATCAATTAATAGACCGAGATTGTAAAAGAGATATTAAACATATCAAAACACAATTTTAACACATGAAATTGGTTTTCAAAGATATTCATTCATAAGTGTTTTCAATCAATTAATAGCGAAAAGAACAAGTTGGAAACATTTAGTAAAGTAATTGTTTTCAGCAGTTAAGATGCTTTTAAACTATTATTATTATACAGAACATAGCATTCACTTTCTTATAGTTTCCTAGGTTATAAAACTTTAGATTGTAAATGAAAGAAGTATTAAACGTATCGTTTTAACACATGAAATTGTTTTTCAAAGATATCATAAGTGCTTCAATCAATTAATAGACCTTAGGTTGTAAAAGAAGTATTATACATATCAAAATACAATTTGAACACATGAAATGGTTTTTCAAAGGTATCATCATAAGTGTTTGAATCAATCAATAGACCTTAGATTGTAAAAAATATGTTAAACATATGAAAACACAATTTCAACGCATGAAATTGTTTTTCAAAGATATTCATTCATAAGTGTTTCAATCAATTAATAGACCGAGATTGTAAAAGAGATATTAAACATATCAAAACACAATTTTAACACATGAAATTGGTTTTCAAAGATATTCATTCATAAGTGTTTTCAATCAATTAATAGCGAAAAGAACAAGTTGCAAACATTTAGTAAAGTAATTGTTTTCAGCAGTTAAGATGCTTTTAAACTATTATTATTATACAGAACATAGCATTCACTTTCTTATAGTTTTCTAGGTTATAAAACCTTAGATTGTAAATGAAAGAAGTATTAAACGTATCGTTTTAACACATGAAATTGTTTTTCAAAGATATCATAAGTGCTTCAATCAATTAATAGACCTTAGGTTGTAAAAGAAGTATTATACATATCAAAATACAATTTGAACACATGAAATGGTTTTTCAAAGGTATCATCATAAGTGTTTGAATCAATCAATAGACCTTAGATTGTAAAAAATATGTTAAACATATGAAAACACAATTTCAACGCATGAAATTGTTTTTCAAAGATATTCATTCATAAGTATTTCAATCAATTAATAGATCGAGATTGTAAAAGAGATATTAAACATATCAAAACACAATTTTAACACATGAAATTGGTTTTCAAAGATATTCATTCATAAGTGTTTTCAATCAATTAATAGCGAAAAGAACAAGTTGCAAACATTTAGTAAAGTAATTGTTTTCAGCAGTTAAGATGCTTTTAAACTATTATTATTATACAGAACATAGCATTCACTTTCTTATAGTTTCCTAGGTTATAAAACCTTAGATTGTAAATGAAAGAAGTATTAAACGTATCGTTTTAAGACATGAAATTGTTTTTCAAAGATATCATAAGTGCTTCAATCAATTAATAGACCTTAGATTGTAAAAGAAGTATTAAACATATCAAAATACAATTTGAACACATGAAATGGTTTTTCAAAGGTATCATCATAAGTGTTTGAATCAATGAATAGACCTTAGATTGTAAAAAATATGTTAAACATATGAAAACACAATTTCAACGCATGAAATTGTTTTTCAAAGATATTCATTCATAAGTGTTTCAATCAATTAATAGACCGAGATTGTAAAAGAGATATTAAACATATCAAAACACAATTTTAACACATGAAATTGGTTTTCAAAGATATTCATTCATAAGTGTTTTCAATCAATTAATAGCGAAAAGAACAAGTTGGAAACATTTAGTAAAGTAATTGTTTTCAGCAGTTAAGATGCTTTTAAACTATTATTATTATACAGAACATAGCATTCACTTTCTTATAGTTTCCTAGGTTATAAAACCTTAGATTGTAAGTGAAAGAAGTATTAAACGTATCGTTTTAAGACATGAAATTGTTTTTCAAAGATATCATAAATGCTTCAATCAATTAATAGACCTTAGATTGTAAAAGAAGTATTAAACATATCAAAATACAATTTGAACACATGAAATGGTTTTTCAAAGGTATCATCATAAGTGTTTGAATCAATGAATAGACCTTAGATTGTAAAAAATATGTTAAACATATGAAAACACAATTTCAACGCATGAAATTGTTTTTCAAAGATATTCATTCATAAGTGTTTCAATCAATTAATAGACCGAGATTGTAAAAGAGATATTAAACATATCAAAACACAATTTTAACACATGAAATTGGTTTTCAAAGATATTCATTCATAAGTGTTTTCAATCAATTAATAGCGAAAAGAACAAGTTGGAAACATTTAGTAAAGTAATTGTTTTCAGCAGTTAAGATGCTTTTAAACTATTATTATTATACAGAACATAGCATTCACTTTCTTATAGTTTCCTAGGTTATAAAACCTTAGATTGTAAATGAAAGAAGTATTAAACGTATCGTTTTAACACATGAAATTGTTTTTCAAAGATATCATAAGTGCTTCAATCAATTAATAGACCTTAGGTTGTAAAAGAAGTATTATACATATCAAAATACAATTTGAACACATGAAATGGTTTTTCAAAGGTATCATCATAAGTGTTTGAATCAATCAATAGACCTTAGATTGTAAAAAATATGTTAAACATATGAAAACACAATTTCAACGCATGAAATTGTTTTTCAAAGATATTCATTCATAAGTATTTCAATCAATTAATAGATCGAGATTGTAAAAGAGATATTAAACATATCAAAACACAATTTTAACACATGAAATTGGTTTTCAAAGATATTCATTCATAAGTGTTTTCAATCAATTAATAGCGAAAAGAACAAGTTGCAAACATTTAGTAAAGTAATTGTTTTCAGCAGTTAAGATGCTTTTAAACTATTATTATTATACAGAACATAGCATTCACTTTCTTATAGTTTCCTAGGTTATAAAACCTTAGATTGTAAATGAAAGAAGTATTAAACGTATCGTTTTAAGACATGAAATTGTTTTTCAAAGATATCATAAGTGCTTCAATCAATTAATAGACCTTAGATTGTAAAAGAAGTATTAAACATATCAAAATACAATTTGAACACATGAAATGGTTTTTCAAAGGTATCATCATAAGTGTTTGAATCAATGAATAGACCTTAGATTGTAAAAAATATGTTAAACATATGAAAACACAATTTCAACGCATGAAATTGTTTTTCAAAGATATTCATTCATAAGTGTTTCAATCAATTAATAGACCGAGATTGTAAAAGAGATATTAAACATATCAAAACACAATTTTAACACATGAAATTGGTTTTCAAAGATATTCATTCATAAGTGTTTTCAATCAATTAATAGCGAAAAGAACAAGTTGGAAACATTTAGTAAAGTAATTGTTTTCAGCAGTTAAGATGCTTTTAAACTATTATTATTATACAGAACATAGCATTCACTTTCTTATAGTTTCCTAGGTTATAAAACCTTAGATTGTAAATGAAAGAAGTATTAAACGTATCGTTTTAACACATGAAATTGTTTTTCAAAGATATCATAAGTGCTTCAATCAATTAATAGACCTTAGGTTGTAAAAGAAGTATTATACATATCAAAATACAATTTGAACACATGAAATGGTTTTTCAAAGGTATCATCATAAGTGTTTGAATCAATCAATAGACCTTAGATTGTAAAAAATATGTTAAACATATGAAAACACAATTTCAACGCATGAAATTGTTTTTCAAAGATATTCATTCATAAGTGTTTCAATCAATTAATAGACCGAGATTGTAAAAGAGATATTAAACATATCAAAACACAATTTTAACACATGAAATTGGTTTTCAAAGATATTCATTCATAAGTGTTTTCAATCAATTAATAGCGAAAAGAACAAGTTGGAAACATTTAGTAAAGTAATTGTTTTCAGCAGTTAAGATGCTTTTAAACTATTATTATTATACAGAACATAGCATTCACTTTCTTATAGTTTCCTAGGTTATAAAACCTTAGATTGTAAATGAAAGAAGTATTAAACGTATCGTTTTAACACATGAAATTGTTTTTCAAAGATATCATAAGTGCTTCAATCAATTAATAGACCTTAGATTGTAAAAGAAGTATTAAACATATCAAAATACAATTTGAACACATGAAATGGTTTTTCAAAGGTATCATCATAACTGTTTGAATCAATCAATAGACCTTAGATTGTAAAAAATATGTTAAACATATGAAAACACAATTTCAACGCATGAAATTGTTTTTCAAAGATATTCATTCATAAGTGTTTCAATCAATTAATAGACTAAGATTGTAAAAGAGATATTAAACATATCAAAACACAATTTTAACACATGAAATTGGTTTTCAAAGATATTCATTCATAAGTGTTTTCAATCAATTAATAGCGAAAAGAACAAGTTGCAAACATTTAGTAAAGTAATTGTTTTCAGCAGTTAAGATGCTTTTAAACTATTATTATTATACAGAACATAACATTCACTTTCTTATAGTTTCCTAGGTTATAAAACCTTAGATTGTAAATGAAAGAAGTATTAAACGTATCGTTTTAACACATGAAATTGTTTTTCAAAGATATCATAAGTGCTTCAATCAATTAATAGACCTTAGGTTGTAAAAGAAGTATTATACATATCAAAATACAATTTGAACAAATGAAATGGTTTTTCAAAGGTATCATCATAAGTGTTTGAATCAATGAATAGACCTTAGATTGTAAAAAATATGTTAAACATATGAAAACACAATTTCAACGCATGAAATTGTTTTTCAAAGATATTCATTCATAAGTGTTTCAATCAATTAATAGACCGAGATTGTAAAAGAGATATTAAACATATCAAAACACAATTTTAACACATGAAATTGGTTTTCAAAGATATTCATTCATAAGTGTTTTCAATCAATTAATAGCGAAAAGAACAAGTTGGAAACATTTAGTAAAGTAATTGTTTTCAGCAGTTAAGATGCTTTTAAACTATTATTATTATACAGAACATAGCATTCACTTTCTTATAGTTTCCTAGGTTATAAAACTTTAGATTGTAAATGAAAGAAGTATTAAACGTATCGTTTTAACACATGAAATTGTTTTTCAAAGATATCATAAGTGCTTCAATCAATTAATAGACCTTAGATTGTAAAAGAAGTATTAAACATATCAAAATACAATTTGAACACATGAAATGGTTTTTCAAAGGTATCATCATAATAAGTGTTTGAATCAATCAATAGACCTTAGATTGTAAAAAATATGTTAAACATATGAAAACACAATTTCAACGCATGAAATTGGTTTTCAAAGATATTCATTCATAAGTGTTTCAATCAATTAATAGACTAAGATTGTAAAAGAGATATTAAACATATCAAAACACAATTTTAACACATGAAATTGGTTTTCAAAGATATTCATTCATAAGTGTTTTCAATCAATTAATAGCGAAAAGAACAAGTTGCAAACATTTAGTAAAGTAATTGTTTTCAGCAGTTAAGATGCTTTTAAACTATTATTATTATACAGAACATAGCATTCACTTTCTTATAGTTTCCTAGGTTATAAAACCTTAGATTGTAAATGAAAGAAGTATTAAACGTATCGTTTTAAGACATGAAATTGTTTTTCAAAGATATCATAAGTGCTTCAATCAATTAATAGACCTTAGATTGTAAAAGAAGTATTAAACATATCAAAATACAATTTGAACACATGAAATGGTTTTTCAAAGGTATCATCATAAGTGTTTGAATCAATGAATAGACCTTAGATTGTAAAAAATATGTTAAACATATGAAAACACAATTTCAACGCATGAAATTGTTTTTCAAAGATATTCATTCATAAGTGTTTCAATCAATTAATAGACCGAGATTGTAAAAGAGATATTAAACATATCAAAACACAATTTTAACACATGAAATTGGTTTTCAAAGATATTCATTCATAAGTGTTTTCAATCAATTAATAGCGAAAAGAACAAGTTGGAAACATTTAGTAAAGTAATTGTTTTCAGCAGTTAAGATGCTTTTAAACTATTATTATTATACAGAACATAGCATTCACTTTCTTATAGTTTCCTAGGTTATAAAACCTTAGATTGTAAATGAAAGAAGTATTAAACGTATCGTTTTAACACATGAAATTGTTTTTCAAAGATATCATAAGTGCTTCAATCAATTAATAGACCTTAGGTTGTAAAAGAAGTATTATACATATCAAAATACAATTTGAACACATGAAATGGTTTTTCAAAGGTATCATCATAAGTGTTTGAATCAATCAATAGACCTTAGATTGTAAAAAATATGTTAAACATATGAAAACACAATTTCAACGCATGAAATTGTTTTTCAAAGATATTCATTCATAAGTGTTTCAATCAATTAATAGATCGAGATTGTAAAAGAGATATTAAACATATCAAAACACAATTTTAACACATGAAATTGGTTTTCAAAGATATTCATTCATAAGTGTTTTCAATCAATTAATAGCGAAAAGAACAAGTTGCAAACATTTAGTAAAGTAATTGTTTTCAGCAGTTAAGATGCTTTTAAACTATTATTATTATACAGAACATAGCATTCACTTTCTTATAGTTTCCTAGGTTATAAAACCTTAGATTGTAAATGAAAAGAAGTATTAAACGTATCATTTTAACACATGAAATTGTTTTTCAAAGATATCATAAGTGCTTCAATCAATTAATAGACCTTAGATTGTAAAAGAAGTATTAAACATATCAAAATACAATTTGAACACATGAAATGGTTTTTCAAAGGTATCATCATAAGTGTTTGAATCAATCAATAGACCTTAGATTGTAAAAAATATGTTAAACATATGAAAACACAATTTCAACGCATGAAATTGTTTTTCAAAGATATTCATTCATAAGTGTTTCAATCAATTAATAGACCGAGATTGTAAAAGAGATATTAAACATATCAAAACACAATTTTAACACATGAAATTGGTTTTCAAAGATATTCATTCATAAGTGTTTTCAATCAATTAATAGCGAAAAGAACAAGTTGGAAACATTTAGTAAAGTAATTGTTTTCAGCAGTTAAGATGCTTTTAAACTATTATTATTATACAGAACATAGCATTCACTTTCTTATAGTTTCCTAGGTTATAAAACCTTAGATTGTAAATGAAAGAAGTATTAAACGTATCGTTTTAACACATGAAATTGTTTTTCAAAGATATCATAAGTGCTTCAATCAATTAATAGACCTTAGGTTGTAAAAGAAGTATTATACATATCAAAATACAATTTGAACACATGAAATGGTTTTTCAAAGGTATCATCATAAGTGTTTGAATCAATCAATAGACCTTAGATTGTAAAAAATATGTTAAACATATGAAAACACAATTTCAACGCATGAAATTGTTTTTCAAAGATATTCATTCATAAGTGTTTCAATCAATTAATAGACCGAGATTGTAAAAGAGATATTAAACATATCAAAACACAATTTTAACACATGAAATTGGTTTTCAAAGATATTCATTCATAAGTGTTTTCAATCAATTAATAGCGAAAAGAACAAGTTGCAAACATTTAGTAAAGTAATTGTTTTCAGCAGTTAAGATGCTTTTAAACTATTATTATTATACAGAACATAGCATTCACTTTCTTATAGTTTCCTAGGTTATAAAACCTTAGATTGTAAATGAAAAGAAGTATTAAACGTATCATTTTAACACATGAAATTGTTTTTCAAAGATATCATAAGTGCTTCAATCAATTAATAGACCTTAGATTGTAAAAGAAGTATTAAACATATCAAAATACAATTTGAACACATGAAATGGTTTTTCAAAGGTATCATCATAAGTGTTTGAATCAATCAATAGACCTTAGATTGTAAAAAATATGTTAAACATATGAAAACACAATTTCAACGCATGAAATTGTTTTTCAAAGATATTCATTCATAAGTGTTTCAATCAATTAATAGACCGAGATTGTAAAAGAGATATTAAACATATCAAAACACAATTTTAACACATGAAATTGGTTTTCAAAGATATTCATTCATAAGTGTTTTCAATCAATTAATAGCGAAAAGAACAAGTTGGAAACATTTAGTAAAGTAATTGTTTTCAGCAGTTAAGATGCTTTTAAACTATTATTATTATACAGAACATAGCATTCACTTTCTTATAGTTTCCTAGGTTATAAAACCTTAGATTGTAAATGAAAGAAGTATTAAACGTATCGTTTTAACACATGAAATTGTTTTTCAAAGATATCATAAGTGCTTCAATCAATTAATAGACCTTAGGTTGTAAAAGAAGTATTATACATATCAAAATACAATTTGAACACATGAAATGGTTTTTCAAAGGTATCATCATAAGTGTTTGAATCAATCAATAGACCTTAGATTGTAAAAAATATGTTAAACATATGAAAACACAATTTCAACGCATGAAATTGTTTTTCAAAGATATTCATTCATAAGTGTTTCAATCAATTAATAGACCGAGATTGTAAAAGAGATATTAAACATATCAAAACACAATTTTAACACATGAAATTGGTTTTCAAAGATATTCATTCATAAGTGTTTTCAATCAATTAATAGCGAAAAGAACAAGTTGCAAACATTTAGTAAAGTAATTGTTTTCAGCAGTTAAGATGCTTTTAAACTATTATTATTATACAGAACATAACATTCACTTTCTTATAGTTTCCTAGGTTATAAAACCTTAGATTGTAAATGAAAGAAGTATTAAACGTATCGTTTTAACACATGAAATTGTTTTTCAAAGATATCATAAGTGCTTCAATCAATTAATAGACCTTAGATTGTAAAAGAAGTATTAAACATATCAAAATACAATTTGAACACATGAAATGGTTTTTCAAAGGTATCATCATAATAAGTGTTTGAATCAATCAATAGACCTTAGATTGTAAAAAATATGTTAAACCTATGAAAACACAATTTCAACGCATGAAATTGTTTTTCAAAGATATTCATTCATAAGTGTTTCAATCAATTAATAGACTCAGATTGTAAAAGAGATATTAAACATATCAAAACACAATTTTAACACATGAAATTGGTTTTCAAAGATATTCATTCATAAGTGTTTTCAATCAATTAATAGCGAAAAGAACAAGTTGCAAACATTTAGTAAAGTAATTGTTTTCAGCAGTTAAGATGCTTTTAAACTATTATTATTATACAGAACATAGCATTCACTTTCTTATAGTTTCCTAGGTTATAAAACCTTAGATTGTAAATGAAAGAAGTATTAAACGTATCGTTTAAAGACATGAAATTGTTTTTCAAAGATATCATAAGTGCTTCAATCAATTAATAGACCTTAGATTGTAAAAGAAGTATTAAACATATCAAAATACAATTTGAACACATGAAATGGTTTTTCAAAGGTATCATCATAAGTGTTTGAATCAATCAATAGACCTTAGATTGTAAAAAATATGTTAAACATATGAAAACACAATTTCAACGCATGAAATTGTTTTTCAAAGATATTCATTCATAAGTGTTTCAATCAATTAATAGACTCAGATTGTAAAAGAGATATTAAACATATCAAAACACAATTTTAACACATGAAATTGGTTTTCAAAGATATTCATTCATAAGTTTTTTCAATCAATTAATAGCGAAAAGAACAAGTTGCAAACATTTAGTAAAGTAATTGTTTTCAGCAGTTAAGATGCTTTTAAACTATTATTATTATACAGAACATAGCATTCACTTTCTTATAGTTTCCTAGGTTATAAAACCTTAGATTGTAAATGAAAGAAGTAATAAACGTATCGTTTTAAGACATGAAATTGTTTTTCAAAGATATCATAAGTGCTTCAATCAATTAATAGACCTTAGATTGTAAAAGAAGTATTAAACATATCAAAATACAATTTGAACACATGAAATGGTTTTTCAAAGGTATCATCATAAGTGTTTGAATCAATCAATAGACCTTAGATTGTAAAAAATATGTTAAACATATGAAAACACAATTTCAACGCATGAAATTGTTTTTCAAAGATATTCATTCATAAGTGTTTCAATCAATTAATAGACTAAGATTGTAAAAGAGATATTAAACATATCAAAACACAATTTTAACACATGAAATTGGTTTTCAAAGATATTCATTCATAAGTGTTTTCAATCAATTAATAGCGAAAAGAACAAGTTGCAAACATTTAGTAAAGTAATTGTTTTCAGCAGTTAAGATGCTTTTAAACTATTATTATTATACAGAACATAGCATTCACTTTCTTATAGTTTCCTAGGTTATAAAACCTTAGATTGTAAATGAAAGAAGTATTAAACGTATCGTTTTAAGACATGAAATTGTTTTTCAAAGATATCATAAGTGCTTCAATCAATTAATAGACCTTAGATTGTAAAAGAAGTATTAAACATATCAAAATACAATTTGAACACATGAAATGGTTTTTCAAAGGTATCATCATAAGTGTTTGAATCAATCAATAGACCTTAGATTGTAAAAAATATGTTAAACATATGAAAACACAATTTCAACGCTTGAAATTGTTTTTCAAAGATATTCATTCATAAGTGTTTCAATCAATTAATAGACTAAGATTGTAAAAGAGATATTAAACGTATCAAAACACAATTTTAACACATGAAATTGGTTTTCAAAGATATTCATTCATAAGTGTTTTCAATCAATTGATAGCGAAAAGAACAAGTTGCAAACATTTAGTAAAGTAATTGTTTTCAGCAGTTAAGATGCTTTTAAACTATTATTATTATACAGAACATAGCATTCACTTTCTTATAGTTTCCTAGGTTATAAAACCTTAGATTGTAAATGAAAGAAGTATTAAACGTATCGTTTTAACACATGAAATTGTTTTTCAAAGATATCATAAGTGCTTCAATCAATTAATAGACCTTAGGTTGTAAAAGAAGTATTATACATATCAAAATACAATTTGAACACATGAAATGGTTTTTCAAAGGTATCATCATAAGTGTTTGAATCAATCAATAGACCTTAGATTGTAAAAAATATGTTAAACATATGAAAACACAATTTCAACGCATGAAATTGTTTTTCAAAGATATTCATTCATAAGTGTTTCAATCAATTAATAGACTAAGATTGTAAAAGAGATATTAAACATATCAAAACACAATTTTAACACATGAAATTGGTTTTCAAAGATATTCATTCATAAGTGTTTTCAATCAATTAATAGCGAAAAGAACAAGTTGCAAACATTTAGTAAAGTAATTGTTTTCAGCAGTTAAGATGCTTTTAAACTATTATTATTATACAGAACATAGCATTCACTTTCTTATAGTTTCCTAGGTTATAAAACCTTAGATTGTAAATGAAAGAAGTATTAAACGTATCGTTTTAAGGCATGAAATTGTTTTTCAAAGATATCATAAGTGCTTCAATCAATTAATAGACCTTAGATTGTAAAAGAAGTATTAAACATATCAAAATACAATTTGAACACATGAAATGGTTTTTCAAAGGTATCATCATAAGTGTTTGAATCAATGAATAGACCTTAGATTGTAAAAAATATGTTAAACATATGAAAACACAATTTCAACGCTTGAAATTGTTTTTCAAAGATATTCATTCATAAGTGTTTCAATCAATTAATAGACTAAGATTGTAAAAGAGATATTAAACGTATCAAAACACAATTTTCAAAGATATTCATTCATAAGTGTTTTCAATCAATTGATAGCGAAAAGAACAAGTTGCAAACATTTAGTAAAGTAATTGTTTTCAGCAGTTAAGATGCTTTTAAACTATTATTATTATACAGAACATAGCATTCACTTTCTTATAGTTTCCTAGGTTATAAAACCTTAGATTGTAAATGAAAGAAGTATTAAACGTATCGTTTTAATACATGAAATTGTTTTTCAAAGATATCATAAGTGCTTCAATCAATTAATAGACCTTAGGTTGTAAAAGAAGTATTATACATATCAAAATACAATTTGAACACATGAAATGGTTTTTCAAAGGTATCATCATAAGTGTTTGAATCAATCAATAGACCTTAGATTGTAAAAAATATGTTAAACATATGAAAACACAATTTCAACGCATGAAATTGTTTTTCAAAGATATTCATTCATAAGTGTTTCAATCAATTAATAGACCGAGATTGTAAAAGAGATATTAAACATATCAAAACACAATTTTAACACAAGAAATTGGTTTTCAAAGATATTCATTCATAAGTGTTTTCAATCAATTAATAGCGAAAAGAACAAGTTGCAAACATTTAGTAAAGTAATTGTTTTCAGCAGTTAAGATGCTTTTAAACTATTATTATTATACAGAACATAGCATTCACTTTCTTATAGTTTCCTAGGTTATAAAACCTTAGATTGTAAATGAAAGAAGTATTAAACGTATCGTTTTAACACATGAAATTGTTTTTCAAAGATATCATAAGTGCTTCAATCAATTAATAGACCTTTGATTGTAAAAGAAGTATTAAACATATCAAAATACAATTTTAACACATGAAATTGGTTTTCAAAGATATTCATTCATAAGTGTTTTCAATCAATTAATAGCGAAAAGAACAAGTTGCAAACATTTAGTAAAGTAATTGTTTTCAGCAGTTAAGATGCTTTTAAACTATTATTATTATACAGAACATAGCATTCACTTTCTTATAGTTTCCTAGGTTATAAAACCTTAGATTGTAAATGAAAGAAGTATTAAACGTATCGTTTTAAGACATGAAATTGTTTTTCAAAGATATCATAAGTGCTTCAATCAATTAATAGACCTTAGATTGTAAAAGAAGTATTAAACATATCAAAATACAATTTGAACACATGAAATGGTTTTTCAAAGGTATCATCATAAGTGTTTGAATCAATGAATAGACCTTAGATTGTAAAAAATATGTTAAACATATGAAAACACAATTTCAACGCTTGAAATTGTTTTTCAAAGATATTCATTCATAAGTGTTTCAATCAATTAATAGACTAAGATTGTAAAAGAGATATTAAACGTATCAAAACACAATTTTCAAAGATATTCATTCATAAGTGTTTTCAATCAATTGATAGCGAAAAGAACAAGTTGCAAACATTTAGTAAAGTAATTGTTTTCAGCAGTTAAGATGCTTTTAAACTATTATTATTATACAGAACATAGCATTCACTTTCTTATAGTTTCCTAGGTTATAAAACCTTAGATTGTAAATGAAAGAAGTATTAAACGTATCGTTTTAACACATGAAATTGTTTTTCAAAGATATCATAAGTGCTTCAATCAATTAATAGGCCTTAGATTGTAAAAGAAGTATTAAACATATCAAAATACAATTTGAACACATGAAATGGTTTTTCAAAGGTATCATCATAAGTGTTTGATTCAATCAATAGACCTTAGATTGTAAAAAATATGTTAAACATATGAAAACACAATTTCAACGCATGAAATTGTTTTTCAAAGATATTCATTCATAAGTGTTTCAATCAATTAATAGACTAAGATTGTAAAAGAGATATTAAACATATCAAAACACAATTTTAACACATGAAATTGGTTTTCAAGGATATTCATTCATAAGTGTTTTCAATCAATTAATAGCGAAAAGAACAAGTTGCAAACATTTAGTAAAGTAATTGTTTTCAGCAGTTAAGATGCTTTTAAACTATTATTATTATACAGAACATAGCATTCACTTTCTTATAGTTTCCTAGGTTATAAAACCTTAGATTGTAAATGAAAGAAGTATTAAACGTATCGTTTTAAGACATGAAATTGTTTTTCAAAGATATCATAAGTGCTTCAATCAATTAATAGACCTTAGATTGTAAAAGAAGTATTAAACATATCAAAATACAATTTGAACACATGAAATGGTTTTTCAAAGGTATCATCATAAGTGTTTGAATCAATGAATAGACCTTAGATTGTAAAAAATATGTTAAACATATGAAAACACAATTTCAACGCTTGAAATTGTTTTTCAAAGATATTCATTCATAAGTGTTTCAATCAATTAATAGACTAAGATTGTAAAAGAGATATTAAACGTATCAAAACACAATTTTAACACATGAAATTGGTTTTCAAAGATATTCATTCATAAGTGTTTTCAATCAATTGATAGCGAAAAGAACAAGTTGCAAACATTTAGTAAAGTAATTGTTTTCAGCAGTTAAGATGCTTTTAAACTATTATTATTATACAGAACATAGCATTCACTTTCTTATAGTTTCCTAGGTTATAAAACCTTAGATTGTAAATGAAAGAAGTATTAAACGTATCGTTTTAACACATGAAATTGTTTTTCAAAGATATCATAAGTGCTTCAATCAATTAATAGACCTTAGATTGTAAAAGAAGTATTAAACATATCAAAATACAATTTGAACACATGAAATGGTTTTTCAAAGGTATCATCATAAGTGTTTGAATCAATGAATAGACCTTAGATTGTAAAAAATATGTTAAACATATGAAAACACAATTTCAATGCTTGAAATTGTTTTTCAAAGATATTCATTCATAAGTGTTTCAATCAATTAATAGACTAAGATTGTAAAAGAGATATTAAACGTATCAAAACACAATTTTCAAAGATATTCATTCATAAGTGTTTTCAATCAATTGATAGCGAAAAGAACAAGTTGCAAACATTTAGTAAAGTAATTGTTTTCAGCAGTTAAGATGCTTTTAAACTATTATTATTATACAGAACATAGCATTCACTTTCTTATAGTTTCCTAGGTTATAAAACCTTAGATTGTAAATGAAAGAAGTATTAAACGTATCGTTTTAACACATGAAATTGTTTTTCAAAGATATCATAAGTGCTTCAATCAATTAATAGGCCTTAGATTGTAAAAGAAGTATTAAACATATCAAAATACAATTTGAACACATGAAATGGTTTTTCAAAGGTATCATCATAAGTGTTTGATTCAATCAATAGACCTTAGATTGTAAAAAATATGTTAAACATATGAAAACACAATTTCAACGCATGAAATTGTTTTTCAAAGATATTCATTCATAAGTGTTTCAATCAATTAATAGACCGAGATTGTAAAAGAGATATTAAACATATCAAAACACAATTTTAACACATGAAATTGGTTTTCAAAGATATTCATTCATAAGTGTTTTCAATCAATTAATAGCGAAAAGAACAAGTTGCAAACATTTAGTAAAGTAATTGTTTTCAGCAGTTAAGATGCTTTTAAACTATTATTATTATACAGAACATAGCATTCACTTTCTTATAGTTTCCTAGGTTATAAAACCTTAGATTGTAAATGAAAGAAGTATTAAACGTATCGTTTTAAGACATGAAATTGTTTTTCAAAGATATCATAAGTGCTTCAATCAATTAATAGACCTTAGATTGTAAAAGAAGTATTAAACATATCAAAATACAATTTGAACACATGAAATGGTTTTTCAAAGGTATCATCATAAGTGTTTGAATCAATGAATAGACCTTAGATTGTAAAAAATATGTTAAACATATGAAAACACAATTTCAACGCTTGAAATTGTTTTTCAAAGATATTCATTCATAAGTGTTTCAATCAATTAATAGACTAAGATTGTAAAAGAGATATTAAACGTATCAAAACACAATTTTAACACATGAAATTGGTTTTCAAAGATATTCATTCATAAGTGTTTTCAATCAATTGATAGCGAAAAGAACAAGTTGCAAACATTTAGTAAAGTAATTGTTTTCAGCAGTTAAGATGCTTTTAAACTATTATTATTATACAGAACATAGCATTCACTTTCTTATAGTTTCCTAGGTTATAAAACCTTAGATTGTAAATGAAAGAAGTATTAAACGTATCGTTTTAACACATGAAATTGTTTTTCAAAGATATCATAAGTGCTTCAATCAATTAATAGACCTTAGATTGTAAAAGAAGTATTAAACATATCAAAATACAATTTGAACACATGAAATGGTTTTTCAAAGGTATCATCATAAGTGTTTGAATCAATGAATAGACCTTAGATTGTAAAAAATATGTTAAACATATGAAAACACAATTTCAACGCTTGAAATTGTTTTTCAAAGATATTCATTCATAAGTGTTTCAATCAATTAATAGACTAAGATTGTAAAAGAGATATTAAACGTATCAAAACACAATTTTCAAAGATATTCATTCATAAGTGTTTTCAATCGATTGATAGCGAAAAGAACAAGTTGCAAACATTTAGTAAAGTAATTGTTTTCAGCAGTTAAGATGCTTTTAAACTATTATTATTATACAGAACATAGCATTCACTTTCTTATAGTTTCCTAGGTTATAAAACCTTAGATTGTAAATGAAAGAAGTATTAAACGTATCGTTTTAAGACATGAAATTGTTTTTCAAAGATATCATAAGTGCTTCAATCAATTAATAGACCTTAGGTTGTAAAAGAAGTATTATACATATCAAAATACAATTTGAACACATGAAATGGTTTTTCAAAGGTATCATCATAAGTGTTTGAATCAATCAATAGACCTTAGATTGTAAAAAATATGTTAAACATATGAAAACACAATTTCAACGCATGAAATTGTTTTTCAAAGATATTCATTCATAAGTGTTTCAATCAATTAATAGACCGAGATTGTAAAAGAGATATTAAACATATCAAAACACAATTTTAACACAAGAAATTGGTTTTCAAAGATATTCATTCATAAGTGTTTTCAATCAATTAATAGCGAAAAGAACAAGTTGCAAACATTTAGTAAAGTAATTGTTTTCAGCAGTTAAGATGCTTTTAAACTATTATTATTATACAGAACATAGCATTCACTTTCTTATAGTTTCCTAGGTTATAAAACCTTAGATTGTAAATGAAAGAAGTATTAAACGTATCGTTTTAACACATGAAATTGTTTTTCAAAGATATCATAAGTGCTTCAATCAATTAATAGACCTTAGATTGTAAAAGAAGTATTAAACATATCAAAATACAATTTGAACACATGAAATGGTTTTTCAAAGGTATCATCATAAGTGTTTGATTCAATCAATAGACCTTAGATTGTAAAAAATATGTTAAACATATGAAAACACAATTTCCACGCATGAAATTGTTTTTCAAAGATATTCATTCATAAGTGTTTCAATCAATTAATAGACTAAGATTGTCAAAGAGATATTAAACATATCAAAACACAATTTTAACACATGAAATTGGTTTTCAAAGATATTCATTCATAAGTGTTTTCAATCAATTAATAGCGAAAAGAACAAGTTGCAAACATTTAGTAAAGTAATTGTTTTCAGCAGTTAAGATGCTTTTAAACTATTATTATTATACAGAACATAGCATTCACTTTCTTATAGTTTCCTAGGTTATAAAACCTTAGATTGTAAATGAAAGAAGTATTAAACGTATCGTTTTAACACATGAAATTGTTTTTCAAAGATATCATAAGTGCTTCAATCAATTAATAGACCTTAGGTTGTAAAAGAAGTATTATACATATCAAAATACAATTTGAACACATGAAATGGTTTTTCAAAGGTATCATCATAAGTGTTTGAATCAATGAATAGACCTTAGATTGTAAAAAATATGTTAAACATATGAAAACACAATTTCAACGCTTGAAATTGTTTTTCAAAGATATTCATTCATAAGTGTTTCAATCAATTAATAGACTAAGATTGTAAAAGAGATATTAAACGTATCAAAACCCAATTTTAACACATGAAATTGGTTTTCAAAGATATTCATTCATAAGTGTTTTCAATCAATTAATAGCGAAAAGAACAAGTTGCAAACATTTAGTAAAGTAATTGTTTTCAGCAGTTAAGATGCTTTTAAACTATTATTATTATACAGAACATAGCATTCACTTTCTTATAGTTTCCTAGGTTATAAAACCTTAGATTGTAAATGAAAGAAGTATTAAACGTATCGTTTTAACACATGAAATTGTTTTTCAAAGATATCATAAGTGCTTCAATCAATTAATAGACCTTAGATTGTAAAAGAAGTATTAAACATATCAAAATACAATTTGAACACATGAAATGGTTTTTCAAAGGTATCATCATAAGTGTTTGATTCAATCAATAGACCTTAGATTGTAAAAAATATGTTAAACATATGAAAACACAATTTCAACGCATGAAATTGTTTTTCAAAGATATTCATTCATAAGTGTTTTAATCAATTAATAGACTAAGATTGTAAAAGAGATATTAAACATATCAAAACACAATTTTAACACATGAAATTGGTTTTCAAAGATATTCATTCATAAGTGTTTTCAATCAATTAATAGCGAAAAGAACAAGTTGCAAACATTTAGTAAAGTAATTGTTTTCAGTAGTTAAGATGCTTTTAAACTATTATTATTATACAGAACATAGCATTAACTTTCTTATAGTTTCCTAGGTTATAAAACCTTAGATTGTAAATGAAAGAAGTATTAAACGTATCGTTTTAAGACATGAAATTGTTTTTCAAAGATATCATAAGTGCTTCAATCAATTAATAGACCTTAGATTGTAAAAGAAGTATTAAACATATCAAAATACAATTTGAACACATGAAATGGTTTTTCAAAGGTATCATCATAAGTGTTTGAATCAATGAATAGACCTTAGATTGTAAAAAATATGTTAAACATATGAAAACACAATTTCAACGCTTGAAATTGTTTTTCAAAGATATTCATTCATAAGTGTTTCAATCAATTAATAGACTAAGATTGTAAAAGAGATATTAAACGTATCAAAACACAATTTTAACACATGAAATTGGTTTTCAAAGATATTCATTCATAAGTGTTTTCAATCAATTGATAGCGAAAAGAACAAGTTGCAAACATTTAGTAAAGTAATTGTTTTCAGCAGTTAAGATGCTTTTAAACTATTATTATTATACAGAACATAGCATTCACTTTCTTATAGTTTCCTAGGTTATAAAACCTTAGATTGTAAATGAAAGAAGTATTAAACGTATCGTTTTAACACATGAAATTGTTTTTCAAAGATATCATAAGTGCTTCAATCAATTAATAGACCTTAGATTGTAAAAGAAGTATTAAACATATCAAAATACAATTTGAACACATGAAATGGTTTTTCAAAGGTATCATCATAAGTGTTTGAATCAATGAATAGACCTTAGATTGTAAAAAATATGTTAAACATATGAAAACACAATTTCAACGCTTGAAATTGTTTTTCAAAGATATTCATTCATAAGTGTTTCAATCAATTAATAGACTAAGATTGTAAAAGAGATATTAAACGTATCAAAACACAATTTTCAAAGATATTCATTCATAAGTGTTTTCAATCAATTGATAGCGAAAAGAACAAGTTGCAAACATTTAGTAAAGTAATTGTTTTCAGCAGTTAAGATGCTTTTAAACTATTATTATTATACAGAACATAGCATTCACTTTCTTATAGTTTCCTAGGTTATAAAACCTTAGATTGTAAATGAAAGAAGTATTAAACGTATCGTTTTAACACATGAAATTGTTTTTCAAAGATATCATAAGTGCTTCAATCAATTAATAGACCTTAGATTGTAAAAGAAGTATTAAACATATCAAAATACAATTTGAACACATGAAATGGTTTTTCAAAGGTATCATCATAAGTGTTTGAATCAATGAATAGACCTTAGATTGTAAAAAATATGTTAAACATATGAAAACACAATTTCAACGCTTGAAATTGTTTTTCAAAGATATTCATTCATAAGTGTTTCAATCAATTAATAGACTAAGATTGTAAAAGAGATATTAAACGTATCAAAACACAATTTTCAAAGATATTCATTCATAAGTGTTTTCAATCAATTGATAGCGAAAAGAACAAGTTGCAAACATTTAGTAAAGTAATTGTTTTCAGCAGTTAAGATGCTTTTAAACTATTATTATTATACAGAACATAGCATTCACTTTCTTATAGTTTCCTAGGTTATAAAACCTTAGATTGTAAATGAAAGAAGTATTAAACGTATCGTTTTAACACATGAAATTGTTTTTCAAAGATATCATAAGTGCTTCAATCAATTAATAGACCTTAGGTTGTAAAAGAAGTATTATACATATCAAAATACAATTTGAACACATGAAATGGTTTTTCAAAGGTATCATCATAAGTGTTTGAATCAATCAATAGACCTTAGATTGTAAAAAATATGTTAAACATATGAAAACACAATTTCAACGCATGAAATTGTTTTTCAAAGATATTCATTCATAAGTGTTTCAATCAATTAATAGACCGAGATTGTAAAAGAGATATTAAACATATCAAAACACAATTTTAACACAAGAAATTGGTTTTCAAAGATATTCATTCATAAGTGTTTTCAATCAATTAATAGCGAAAAGAACAAGTTGCAAACATTTAGTAAAGTAATTGTTTTCAGCAGTTAAGATGCTTTTAAACTATTATTATTATACAGAACATAGCATTCACTTTCTTATAGTTTCCTAGGTTATAAAACCTTAGATTGTAAATGAAAGAAGTATTAAACGTATCGTTTTAACACATGAAATTGTTTTTCAAAGATATCATAAGTGCTTCAATCAATTAATAGACCTTAGGTTGTAAAAGAAGTATTATACATATCAAAATACAATTTGAACACATGAAATGGTTTTTCAAAGGTATCATCATAAGTGTTTGAATCAATCAATAGACCTTAGATTGTAAAAAATATGTTAAACATATGAAAACACAATTTCAACGCATGAAATTGTTTTTCAAAGATATTCATTCATAAGTGTTTCAATCAATTAATAGACCGAGATTGTAAAAGAGATATTAAACATATCAAAACACAATTTTAACACAAGAAATTGGTTTTCAAAGATATTCATTCATAAGTGTTTTCAATCAATTAATAGCGAAAAGAACAAGTTGCAAACATTTAGTAAAGTAATTGTTTTCAGCAGTTAAGATGCTTTTAAACTATTATTATTATACAGAACATAGCATTCACTTTCTTATAGTTTCCTAGGTTATAAAACCTTAGATTGTAAATGAAAGAAGTATTAAACGTATCGTTTTAACACATGAAATTGTTTTTCAAAGATATCATAAGTGCTTCAATCAATTAATAGACCTTAGATTGTAAAAGAAGTATTAAACATATCAAAATACAATTTGAACACATGAAATGGTTTTTCAAAGGTATCATCATAAGTGTTTGATTCAATCAATAGACCTTAGATTGTAAAAAATATGTTAAACATATGAAAACACAATTTCCACGCATGAAATTGTTTTTCAAAGATATTCATTCATAAGTGTTTCAATCAATTAATAGACTAAGATTGTCAAAGAGATATTAAACATATCAAAACACAATTTTAACACATGAAATTGGTTTTCAAAGATATTCATTCATAAGTGTTTTCAATCAATTAATAGCGAAAAGAACAAGTTGCAAACATTTAGTAAAGTAATTGTTTTCAGCAGTTAAGATGCTTTTAAACTATTATTATTATACAGAACATAGCATTCACTTTCTTATAGTTTCCTAGGTTATAAAACCTTAGATTGTAAATGAAAGAAGTATTAAACGTATCGTTTTAACACATGAAATTGTTTTTCAAAGATATCATAAGTGCTTCAATCAATTAATAGACCTTAGGTTGTAAAAGAAGTATTATACATATCAAAATACAATTTGAACACATGAAATGGTTTTTCAAAGGTATCATCATAAGTGTTTGAATCAATGAATAGACCTTAGATTGTAAAAAATATGTTAAACATATGAAAACACAATTTCAACGCTTGAAATTGTTTTTCAAAGATATTCATTCATAAGTGTTTCAATCAATTAATAGACTAAGATTGTAAAAGAGATATTAAACGTATCAAAACCCAATTTTAACACATGAAATTGGTTTTCAAAGATATTCATTCATAAGTGTTTTCAATCAATTAATAGCGAAAAGAACAAGTTGCAAACATTTAGTAAAGTAATTGTTTTCAGCAGTTAAGATGCTTTTAAACTATTATTATTATACAGAACATAGCATTCACTTTCTTATAGTTTCCTAGGTTATAAAACCTTAGATTGTAAATGAAAGAAGTATTAAACGTATCGTTTTAACACATGAAATTGTTTTTCAAAGATATCATAAGTGCTTCAATCAATTAATAGACCTTAGATTGTAAAAGAAGTATTAAACATATCAAAATACAATTTGAACACATGAAATGGTTTTTCAAAGGTATCATCATAAGTGTTTGATTCAATCAATAGACCTTAGATTGTAAAAAATATGTTAAACATATGAAAACACAATTTCAACGCATGAAATTGTTTTTCAAAGATATTCATTCATAAGTGTTTTAATCAATTAATAGACTAAGATTGTAAAAGAGATATTAAACATATCAAAACACAATTTTAACACATGAAATTGGTTTTCAAAGATATTCATTCATAAGTGTTTTCAATCAATTAATAGCGAAAAGAACAAGTTGCAAACATTTAGTAAAGTAATTGTTTTCAGTAGTTAAGATGCTTTTAAACTATTATTATTATACAGAACATAGCATTAACTTTCTTATAGTTTCCTAGGTTATAAAACCTTAGATTGTAAATGAAAGAAGTATTAAACGTATCGTTTTAAGACATGAAATTGTTTTTCAAAGATATCATAAGTGCTTCAATCAATTAATAGACCTTAGATTGTAAAAGAAGTATTAAACATATCAAAATACAATTTGAACACATGAAATGGTTTTTCAAAGGTATCATCATAAGTGTTTGAATCAATGAATAGACCTTAGATTGTAAAAAATATGTTAAACATATGAAAACACAATTTCAACGCTTGAAATTGTTTTTCAAAGATATTCATTCATAAGTGTTTCAATCAATTAATAGACTAAGATTGTAAAAGAGATATTAAACGTATCAAAACACAATTTTAACACATGAAATTGGTTTTCAAAGATATTCATTCATAAGTGTTTTCAATCAATTGATAGCGAAAAGAACAAGTTGCAAACATTTAGTAAAGTAATTGTTTTCAGCAGTTAAGATGCTTTTAAACTATTATTATTATACAGAACATAGCATTCACTTTCTTATAGTTTCCTAGGTTATAAAACCTTAGATTGTAAATGAAAGAAGTATTAAACGTATCGTTTTAACACATGAAATTGTTTTTCAAAGATATCATAAGTGCTTCAATCAATTAATAGACCTTAGATTGTAAAAGAAGTATTAAACATATCAAAATACAATTTGAACACATGAAATGGTTTTTCAAAGGTATCATCATAAGTGTTTGAATCAATGAATAGACCTTAGATTGTAAAAAATATGTTAAACATATGAAAACACAATTTCAACGCTTGAAATTGTTTTTCAAAGATATTCATTCATAAGTGTTTCAATCAATTAATAGACTAAGATTGTAAAAGAGATATTAAACGTATCAAAACACAATTTTCAAAGATATTCATTCATAAGTGTTTTCAATCAATTGATAGCGAAAAGAACAAGTTGCAAACATTTAGTAAAGTAATTGTTTTCAGCAGTTAAGATGCTTTTAAACTATTATTATTATACAGAACATAGCATTCACTTTCTTATAGTTTCCTAGGTTATAAAACCTTAGATTGTAAATGAAAGAAGTATTAAACGTATCGTTTTAACACATGAAATTGTTTTTCAAAGATATCATAAGTGCTTCAATCAATTAATAGACCTTAGATTGTAAAAGAAGTATTAAACATATCAAAATACAATTTGAACACATGAAATGGTTTTTCAAAGGTATCATCATAAGTGTTTGAATCAATGAATAGACCTTAGATTGTAAAAAATATGTTAAACATATGAAAACACAATTTCAACGCTTGAAATTGTTTTTCAAAGATATTCATTCATAAGTGTTTCAATCAATTAATAGACTAAGATTGTAAAAGAGATATTAAACGTATCAAAACACAATTTTCAAAGATATTCATTCATAAGTGTTTTCAATCAATTGATAGCGAAAAGAACAAGTTGCAAACATTTAGTAAAGTAATTGTTTTCAGCAGTTAAGATGCTTTTAAACTATTATTATTATACAGAACATAGCATTCACTTTCTTATAGTTTCCTAGGTTATAAAACCTTAGATTGTAAATGAAAGAAGTATTAAACGTATCGTTTTAACACATGAAATTGTTTTTCAAAGATATCATAAGTGCTTCAATCAATTAATAGACCTTAGGTTGTAAAAGAAGTATTATACATATCAAAATACAATTTGAACACATGAAATGGTTTTTCAAAGGTATCATCATAAGTGTTTGAATCAATCAATAGACCTTAGATTGTAAAAAATATGTTAAACATATGAAAACACAATTTCAACGCATGAAATTGTTTTTCAAAGATATTCATTCATAAGTGTTTCAATCAATTAATAGACCGAGATTGTAAAAGAGATATTAAACATATCAAAACACAATTTTAACACAAGAAATTGGTTTTCAAAGATATTCATTCATAAGTGTTTTCAATCAATTAATAGCGAAAAGAACAAGTTGCAAACATTTAGTAAAGTAATTGTTTTCAGCAGTTAAGATGCTTTTAAACTATTATTATTATACAGAACATAGCATTCACTTTCTTATAGTTTCCTAGGTTATAAAACCTTAGATTGTAAATGAAAGAAGTATTAAACGTATCGTTTTAACACATGAAATTGTTTTTCAAAGATATCATAAGTGCTTCAATCAATTAATAGACCTTAGGTTGTAAAAGAAGTATTATACATATCAAAATACAATTTGAACACATGAAATGGTTTTTCAAAGGTATCATCATAAGTGTTTGAATCAATCAATAGACCTTAGATTGTAAAAAATATGTTAAACATATGAAAACACAATTTCAACGCATGAAATTGTTTTTCAAAGATATTCATTCATAAGTGTTTCAATCAATTAATAGACTAAGATTGTAAAAGAGATATTAAACATATCAAAACACAATTTTAACACATGAAATTGGTTTTCAAAGATATTCATTCATAAGTGTTTTCAATCAATTAATAGCGAAAAGAACAAGTTGCAAACATTTAGTAAAGTAATTGTTTTCAGCAGTTAAGATGCTTTTAAACTATTATTATTATACAGAACATAGCATTCACTTTCTTATAGTTTCCTAGGTTATAAAACCTTAGATTGTAAATGAAAGAAGTATTAAACGTATCGTTTTAACACATGAAATTGTTTTTCAAAGATATCATAAGTGCTTCAATCAATTAATAGACCTTAGGTTGTAAAAGAAGTATTATACATATCAAAATACAATTTGAACACATGAAATGGTTTTTCAAAGGTATCATCATAAGTGTTTGAATCAATGAATAGACCTTAGATTGTAAAAAATATGTTAAACATATGAAAACACAATTTCAACGCTTGAAATTGTTTTTCAAAGATATTCATTCATAAGTGTTTCAATCAATTAATAGACTAAGATTGTAAAAGAGATATTAAACGTATCAAAACCCAATTTTAACACATGAAATTGGTTTTCAAAGATATTCATTCATAAGTGTTTTCAATCAATTAATAGCGAAAAGAACAAGTTGCAAACATTTAGTAAAGTAATTGTTTTCAGCAGTTAAGATGCTTTTAAACTATTATTATTATACAGAACATAGCATTCACTTTCTTATAGTTTCCTAGGTTATAAAACCTTAGATTGTAAATGAAAGAAGTATTAAACGTATCATTTTAACACATGAAATTGTTTTTCAAAGATATCATAAGTGCTTCAATCAATTAATAGACCTTAGATTGTAAAAGAAGTATTAAACATATCAAAATACAATTTGAACACATGAAATGGTTTTTCAAAGGTATCATCATAAGTGTTTGATTCAATCAATAGACCTTAGATTGTAAAAAATATGTTAAACATATGAAAACACAATTTCAACGCATGAAATTGTTTTTCAAAGATATTCATTCATAAGTGTTTTAATCAATTAATAGACTAAGATTGTAAAAGAGATATTAAACATATCAAAACACAATTTTAACACATGAAATTGGTTTTCAAAGATATTCATTCATAAGTGTTTTCAATCAATTAATAGCGAAAAGAACAAGTTGCAAACATTTAGTAAAGTAATTGTTTTCAGTAGTTAAGATGCTTTTAAACTATTATTATTATACAGAACATAGCATTAACTTTCTTATAGTTTCCTAGGTTATAAAACCTTAGATTGTAAATGAAAGAAGTATTAAACGTATCGTTTTAAGACATGAAATTGTTTTTCAAAGATATCATAAGTGCTTCAATCAATTAATAGACCTTAGATTGTAAAAGAAGTATTAAACATATCAAAATACAATTTGAACACATGAAATGGTTTTTCAAAGGTATCATCATAAGTGTTTGAATCAATGAATAGACCTTAGATTGTAAAAAATATGTTAAACATATGAAAACACAATTTCAACGCTTGAAATTGTTTTTCAAAGATATTCATTCATAAGTGTTTCAATCAATTAATAGACTAAGATTGTAAAAGAGATATTAAACGTATCAAAACACAATTTTAACACATGAAATTGGTTTTCAAAGATATTCATTCATAAGTGTTTTCAATCAATTGATAGCGAAAAGAACAAGTTGCAAACATTTAGTAAAGTAATTGTTTTCAGCAGTTAAGATGCTTTTAAACTATTATTATTATACAGAACATAGCATTCACTTTCTTATAGTTTCCTAGGTTATAAAACCTTAGATTGTAAATGAAAGAAGTATTAAACGTATCGTTTTAACACATGAAATTGTTTTTCAAAGATATCATAAGTGCTTCAATCAATTAATAGACCTTAGATTGTAAAAGAAGTATTAAACATATCAAAATACAATTTGAACACATGAAATGGTTTTTCAAAGGTATCATCATAAGTGTTTGAATCAATGAATAGACCTTAGATTGTAAAAAATATGTTAAACATATGAAAACACAATTTCAACGCTTGAAATTGTTTTTCAAAGATATTCATTCATAAGTGTTTCAATCAATTAATAGACTAAGATTGTAAAAGAGATATTAAACGTATCAAAACACAATTTTCAAAGATATTCATTCATAAGTGTTTTCAATCAATTGATAGCGAAAAGAACAAGTTGCAAACATTTAGTAAAGTAATTGTTTTCAGCAGTTAAGATGCTTTTAAACTATTATTATTATACAGAACATAGCATTCACTTTCTTATAGTTTCCTAGGTTATAAAACCTTAGATTGTAAATGAAAGAAGTATTAAACGTATCGTTTTAACACATGAAATTGTTTTTCAAAGATATCATAAGTGCTTCAATCAATTAATAGACCTTAGATTGTAAAAGAAGTATTAAACATATCAAAATACAATTTGAACACATGAAATGGTTTTTCAAAGGTATCATCATAAGTGTTTGAATCAATGAATAGACCTTAGATTGTAAAAAATATGTTAAACATATGAAAACACAATTTCAACGCTTGAAATTGTTTTTCAAAGATATTCATTCATAAGTGTTTCAATCAATTAATAGACTAAGATTGTAAAAGAGATATTAAACGTATCAAAACACAATTTTCAAAGATATTCATTCATAAGTGTTTTCAATCAATTGATAGCGAAAAGAACAAGTTGCAAACATTTAGTAAAGTAATTGTTTTCAGCAGTTAAGATGCTTTTAAACTATTATTATTATACAGAACATAGCATTCACTTTCTTATAGTTTCCTAGGTTATAAAACCTTAGATTGTAAATGAAAGAAGTATTAAACGTATCGTTTTAACACATGAAATTGTTTTTCAAAGATATCATAAGTGCTTCAATCAATTAATAGACCTTAGGTTGTAAAAGAAGTATTATACATATCAAAATACAATTTGAACACATGAAATGGTTTTTCAAAGGTATCATCATAAGTGTTTGAATCAATCAATAGACCTTAGATTGTAAAAAATATGTTAAACATATGAAAACACAATTTCAACGCATGAAATTGTTTTTCAAAGATATTCATTCATAAGTGTTTCAATCAATTAATAGACCGAGATTGTAAAAGAGATATTAAACATATCAAAACACAATTTTAACACAAGAAATTGGTTTTCAAAGATATTCATTCATAAGTGTTTTCAATCAATTAATAGCGAAAAGAACAAGTTGCAAACATTTAGTAAAGTAATTGTTTTCAGCAGTTAAGATGCTTTTAAACTATTATTATTATACAGAACATAGCATTCACTTTCTTATAGTTTCCTAGGTTATAAAACCTTAGATTGTAAATGAAAGAAGTATTAAACGTATCGTTTTAACACATGAAATTGTTTTTCAAAGATATCATAAGTGCTTCAATCAATTAATAGACCTTAGATTGTAAAAGAAGTATTAAACATATCAAAATACAATTTGAACACATGAAATGGTTTTTCAAAGGTATCATCATAAGTGTTTGAATCAATGAATAGACCTTAGATTGTAAAAAATATGTTAAACATATGAAAACACAATTTCAACGCTTGAAATTGTTTTTCAAAGATATTCATTCATAAGTGTTTCAATCAATTAATAGACTAAGATTGTAAAAGAGATATTAAACGTATCAAAACACAATTTTAACACATGAAATTGGTTTTCAAAGATATTCATTCATAAGTGTTTTCAATCAATTGATAGCGAAAAGAACAAGTTGCAAACATTTAGTAAAGTAATTGTTTTCAGCAGTTAAGATGCTTTTAAACTATTATTATTATACAGAACATAGCATTCACTTTCTTATAGTTTCCTAGGTTATAAAACCTTAGATTGTAAATGAAAGAAGTATTAAACGTATCGTTTTAACACATGAAATTGTTTTTCAAAGATATCATAAGTGCTTCAATCAATTAATAGACCTTAGGTTGTAAAAGAAGTATTATACATATCAAAATACAATTTGAACACATGAAATGGTTTTTCAAAGGTATCATCATAAGTGTTTGAATCAATCAATAGACCTTAGATTGTAAAAAATATGTTAAACATATGAAAACACAATTTCAACGCATGAAATTGTTTTTCAAAGATATTCATTCATAAGTGTTTCAATCAATTAATAGACCGAGATTGTAAAAGAGATATTAAACATATCAAAACACAATTTTAACACAAGAAATTGGTTTTCAAAGATATTCATTCATAAGTGTTTTCAATCAATTAATAGCGAAAAGAACAAGTTGCAAACATTTAGTAAAGTAATTGTTTTCAGCAGTTAAGATGCTTTTAAACTATTATTATTATACAGAACATAGCATTCACTTTCTTATAGTTTCCTAGGTTATAAAACCTTAGATTGTAAATGAAAGAAGTATTAAACGTATCGTTTTAACACATGAAATTGTTTTTCAAAGATATCATAAGTGCTTCAATCAATTAATAGACCTTAGATTGTAAAAGAAGTATTAAACATATCAAAATACAATTTGAACACATGAAATGGTTTTTCAAAGGTATCATCATAAGTGTTTGATTCAATCAATAGACCTTAGATTGTAAAAAATATGTTAAACATTTGAAAACACAATTTCAACGCATGAAATTGTTTTTCAAAGATATTCATTCATAAGTGTTTCAATCAATTAATAGACTAAGATTGTAAAAGAGATATTAAACATATCAAAACACAATTTTAACACATGAAATTGGTTTTCAAAGATATTCATTCATAAGTGTTTTCAATCAATTAATAGCGAAAAGAACAAGTTGCAAACATTTGGTAAAGTAATTGTTTTCAGCAGTTAAGATGCTTTTAAACTATTATTATTATACAGAACATAGCATTCACTTTCTTATAGTTTCCTAGGTTATAAAACCTTAGATTGTAAATGAAAAGAAGTATTAAACGTATCATTTTAACACGTGAAATTGTTTTTCAAAGATATCATAAGTGCTTCAATCAATTAATAGACCTTAGATTGTAAAAGAAGTATTAAACATATCATCAAAATACAATTTGAACACATGAAATGGTTTTTCAAAGGTATCATCATAAGTGTTTGAATCAATCAATAGACCTTAGATTGTAAAAAATATGTTAAACATATGAAAACACAATTTCAACGCATGAAATTGTTTTTCAAAGATATTCATTCATAAGTGTTTCAATCAATTAATAGACCGAGATTGTAAAAGAGATATTAAACATATCAAAACACAATTTTAACACAAGAAATTGGTTTTCAAAGATATTCATTCATAAGTGTTTTCAATCAATTAATAGCGAAAAGAACAAGTTGCAAACATTTAGTAAAGTAATTGTTTTCAGCAGTTAAGATGCTTTTAAACTATTATTATTATACAGAACATAGCATTCACTTTCTTATAGTTTCCTAGGTTATAAAACCTTAGATTGTAAATGAAAGAAGTATTAAACGTATCGTTTTAACACTTGAAATTGTTTTTCAAAGATATCATAAGTGCTTCAATCAATTAATAGACCTTAGATTGTAAAAGAAGTATTAAACATATCAAAATACAATTTGAACACATGAAATGGTTTTTCAAAGGTATCATCATAAGTGTTTGATTCAATCAATAGACCTTAGATTGTAAAAAATATGTTAAACATATGAAAACACAATTTCAACGCATGAAATTGTTTTTCAAAGATATTCATTCATAAGTGTTTCAATCAATTAATAGACTAAGATTGTAAAAGAGATATTAAACATATCAAAACACAATTTTAACACATGAAATTGGTTTTCAAAGATATTCATTCATAAGTGTTTTCAATCAATTAATAGCGAAAAGAACAAGTTGCAAACATTTGGTAAAGTAATTGTTTTCAGCAGTTAAGATGCTTTTAAACTATTATTATTATACAGAACATAGCATTCACTTTCTTATAGTTTCCTAGGTTATAAAACCTTAGATTGTAAATGAAAGAAGTATTAAACGTATCGTTTTAACACATGAAATTGTTTTTCAAAGATATCATAAGTGCTTCAATCAATTAATAGACCTTAGATTGTAAAAGAAGTATTAAACATATCAAAATACAATTTGAACACATGAAATGGTTTTTCAAAGGTATCATCATAAGTGTTTGAATCAATCAATAGACCTTAGATTGTAAAAAATATGTTAAACATATGAAAACACAATTTCAACGCATGAAATTGTTTTTCAAAGATATTCATTCATAAGTGTTTCAATCAATTAATAGACTAAGATTGTAAAAGAGATATTAAACATATCAAAACACAATTTTAACACATGAAATTGGTTTTCAAAGATATTCATTCATAAGTGTTTTCAATCAATTAATAGCGAAAAGAACAAGTTGCAAACATTTAGTAAAGTAATTGTTTTCAGTAGTTAAGATGCTTTTAAACTATTATTATTATACAGAACATAGCATTAACTTTCTTATAGTTTCCTAGGTTATAAAACCTTAGATTGTAAATGAAAGAAGTATTAAACGTATCGTTTTAAGACATAAAATTGTTTTTCAAAGATATCATAAGTGCTTCAATCAATTAATAGACCTTAGATTGTAAAAGAAGTATTAAACATATCAAAATACAATTTGAACACATGAAATGGTTTTTCAAAGGTATCATCATAAGTGTTTGAATCAATGAATAGACCTTAGATTGTAAAAAATATGTTAAACATATGAAAACACAATTTCAACGCTTGAAATTGTTTTTCAAAGATATTCATTCATAAGTGTTTCAATCAATTAATAGACTAAGATTGTAAAAGAGATATTAAACATATCAAAACACAATTTTAACACATGAAATTGGTTTTCAAAGATATTCATTCATAAGTGTTTTCAATCAATTAATAGCGAAAAGAACAAGTTGCAAACATTTAGTAAAGTAATTGTTTTCAGCAGTTAAGATGCTTTTAAACTATTATTATTATACAGAACATAGCATTCACTTTCTTATAGTTTCCTAGGTATAAAACCTTAGATTGTAAATGAAAGAAGTATTAAACGTATCGTTTTAACACATGAAATTGTTTTTCAAAGATATCATAAGTGCTTCAATCAATTAATAGACCTTAGATTGTAAAAGAAGTATTAAACATATCAAAATACAATTTGAACACATGAAATGCTTTTTCAAAGGTATCATCATAAGTGTTTGAATCAATCAATAGACCTTAGATTGTAAAAAATATGTTAAACATATGAAAACACAATTTCAACGCATGAAATTGTTTTTCAAAGATATTCATTCATAAGTGTTTCAATCAATTAATAGATTAAGATTGTAAAAGAGATATTAAACGTATCAAAACACAATTTTAACACATGAAATTGGTTTTCAAAGATATTCATTCATAAGTGTTTTCAATCAATTAATAGCGAAAAGAACAAGTTGCAAACATTTAGTAAAGTAATTGTTTTCAGCAGTTAAGATGCTTTTAAACTATTATTATGATACAGAACATAGCATTCACTTTCTTATAGTTTCCTAGGTATAAAACCTTAGATTGTAAATGAAAGAAGTATTAAACGTATCGTTTTAACACATGAAATTGTTTTTCAAAGATATCATAAGTGCTTCAATCAATTAATAGACCTTATGATGGCATTTCATGTGTTCTTCTTGAATCAAAGTAGTAAAATGGATGCGGAAGCAATGGGTGAGTGAAACAAAGCCCTCCTAAGAGTTGTGATGGCTTTGAAGGTGCATGATGAGTATGGGATAGAGAGGTTCGGCCAGCTCTATGGAGATTGGTGAAAGGAGTGAAGTTTATAGCCTAGATTTCTAGGAGAAGTAAAGCTAGTGCACAAAATGGGCAGCATAACAATACTCAAATAAACTTGTCCAATACAAAGAGATAGCCTTCCTATTTATAGGCTATTTGGGCTTAAATGTTAAGCTACATTTCTAAGGAAAAGAAAACCAAAATTAAATCTAAATTCTAAGCCATGTGCCATGCAATGACCGGCCACACAACCCTAGGTTCTAGAAGGTTTCCTTCACAAAGTTCTTTCTACACTACCTATCTTACTAAGTACCCCTAATGGGCCTTTTATGCAACAAAGCCTTTTCTCTCCCAAACCGTAGCTTTGGCCCTTGTGTGTGTGAAGCTAGACGGTCTAGGACTCTTCATAGATGCTCCTCATGTAGCCTTGGCCTAGACGCTCCTCATCATGGCTAGACGCTCCCTTTGTGAGGCTAGACGCTCCTTGTGAGGCTAGACGCTCCTTTTGGAAGGCTAGATGCTTCTTTGTGAAGGCTAGACGGTCTTGGTCTTGGAAGCTTGGCTTTCATAGTGTGGTGAGCTTGGGCCTTCCTCCATCATTCCCTCCCTCTTGAAAAGGATTTGTCCTCAAATCCAAGGCTTTGCTTAAGGGGTGGTTGTGGCTGGATGGTGTCCATCATCTCCTCCGGCTTGAGAAGATCTATCCTCAGATTTGCATTCTTGATCTCGGATAGCAGCCTCTTGCTTCGTCAAGGTGTGTCCTCCCGGATCAAATGTCAATCTATGTGACCCTTGAAACAAAACAAAGGAGTTAGGGTGATCTTTTAAAAAACAAATAAATGTGGGAAGTTGCCATTTTTGTTTTTCTTTTGTTGTGGCCAACTTCTCACAATACCTCCCTTTTGAGGGTTGTAGGTGCCCTCTAATCCTCTTATGTTTTCTAAAATTTTCAAAAGGAGTTACTTTTCCCTTAGGCATAATCTTTTTAAGACAGAGTAACAACTTTATAAAGGCAAGAGGACATAGAACACATACAACTTCGAATGGAGAAATATGAGTAATTTTGTGAATTACTCCTTTGTATGCATGCTTATAAGGGAAAGGATTCTTATCCCAAGATTTGTGAGTATCTCTCATGATTTCGTGAAACATAGAAGAAAGAGCTATGTTTTCAAATTTTGGAGCTCTATCTATTATGTTGGAAAATAAATCATGGAGGCTTGTCACATTTCTTAGGAAGAGGTTATCCACATCCTTAAAGAAAGAAAAACCCTTTGTTGTCCTAGGAAGCGCCAAAATGGAATGTGTGTCTTCCCAAAGATCTTTTACAAAAGGTGAAGGAGGATAGAGTTCGTGGGACGTTGCTTTAGGTGTAGTTTGAAAACAAGGGTTGTACCTAAAGTAATGTCTTTGAACTTTGTTGCTCATGGGTGACAAAAGTTTTCCTCTTAAAAGCTCTAGATTTTGGTCAACTTTCTTTTGCCCCATGAGTTCTCCTTCTTGATCTATGCAAGCTTCTTTTAAAGACTTTTCTTTTGTGCTCATGCTTGCAGGTGTTCCTTTACAAAAAGGAAGGCTAGGTTGTTCAACAAGAAGCATGTTTGTAATGGTATTTTCAAGGTGCTTGTCTTGTTGGATGACCTTGTGGGAAGGAACACTATTCTCCCACGCCTTTTGTTTCCCAAAATTTTTTTCTTTTTCTATTTTTTCTTCATCCCTTTTGTGTTTCATTTGCATTTGGTCTTTTACCACTTGGGAATGTGGTAAAGGGCTAAGTACAAACCTTTTATGCTTGTGGATGAAAGAAATCTCGTTAGTTAGACCATTATGCGTGGTTTTCTTATCAAATTGCCATGGTCTACCTAACAAGATGTGGCAAGCTTCCATAGGTACTACATCACATAAAACATTGTCTTTGTAGTTGCCTATAGAAAACTCGATCTCCACTTGTTTGTCTACACGTAGTTCTCCATCCTCATTGATCCATTGTAAATTGTAAGGTTTTGGATGAGGAACTACTTGTAGTTTTAATTTTTCAATCAATCTAGTGCTACAACAATTGCAACATGATCCACCATCCACAATAAGAGAGCATATATTTTCTAAAACATTGCATCTAGTATGAAAAATGTTCTCTCGTTGTGTTTCAATGGATGCACTAGGTTGATTGTGGAGGATTCTTTGAATCATCAATAAGTCCCCCTCCAAAGGATTTATCCTTTCTCCTTCCCCTTTTTCTTGGGTACTAGGTTCATCTTCACCACTTGTGTATTCATTTTCTCCTTTTAAAAACAAAACTCTTTGGTTTGGACATTGTGCTTGCACATGCCCTCTTCCAAAACATTTAAAACATTTGGTGTCCCTAGTACGGATGTATGGGGTGGAGGCATCTTTCACTAAGGGTTTGGTAGTCTCTTTGGATTCGTCTCTAGGTGTACTACCCTTCCTTTTAAAGTCTTTCTTTGGATAAGAGTTGGAGTAAGAACCCACCCTTTGACTTGAAGTTTTGCGCAAATTTTGTTGTTCAACTTTAATGCAAAGTTGAACCAAATCATTCAAGTCTTGATAGGGTAATAGTTCTACTCTATCTCTTATCTCAAGGTTGAGCCCACTTAGAAACCTAGATATGGTGGTGGTTTCTTCCTCTCTAATGGATGCTCTCATCATGTAAAGCTCTATTTTCTGCCTATACTCTTCCACACTTAGGCTCTTTTGTTGGAGTCTTTGGAGCTTGTCCATCAACTCCCTATGGTAGTAGGAAGGTATGTGGCGACGTCTTAGGGCTCCCCTAAGGTCATTCCAATATTCTATGGAAGGCTCCCTATGAAGACGTCGGTCTCTCTCTAACGAGGTCCACCAATACATTGCATTGCCTTGGAAACTAAGGGTTGCTAAGGGTACCTTTCTCTCTTCACTCACCCTATGGCAAGCAAAGAGTTGCTCTACTTTCATTTCCCAATCTAGGTAGGTTTCTACATCTTCCTTACCATAAAAATGGGGTAGGTCTACCCTTACTTCCTTTGGACTCTCTTGCTCCCTTTGCCTAGGTCTTCTAGGGGGTGGTTGGTAGTAGTCATTAATTCTAAGGCTTCCCTCCCCTAGAGTCTCATTACTTTTTGAATGGGATGCATGAGTTTTTTTTTATTTTTGAGATTTTTGGGATTTCTCTTCTTGAGCTCTAGCCAACTCATTAATTTTATTTTCATTCTCCAATTGTCTAAAGGAAATTAGTTGTACCGCTTGGGATACTTCTTTTAAAAGAGTTTTCAAAGATTTTACTTCACTTTCTATAGACTTTGGAGAGTGAGAAGAAGAAGACATGGCTAAAACTTTGTGTATATAGGTGTTTTACTTGGAGAAAGTTTAGGAAAGTTAGAGAAGGGAGTTTTCCAGGTAAGGGAGGTGAGTCACAATGGACTACTTAAGTACCAAGCCTTTTCCTTGCCAAAAACTTTCCTCCAATGACTTCACACAAAATTTTCTCTTAGTAGAACACTTAGAACACAAGAAGTTGAGAAATCAAAAAGCAAGAAAACTATGTAAGCTATATATGCAGCAAAACTAGTCGGTATAGCACAAAATTAAACAATACTAAACATGCAAAACGTTTCTACCAAAACAAAAGAAATACAAGTTCAAACAAGCAACAAATTACTAAGCAAAATGACTATGCTATTCGGCCCTAGGTGAGGCTTCTTGGACACTTTGAGCCCTTGAAGACACACTCACCGTCTAAAACGTAATTTAAAAGAGGTAATTAACAATAAACCAAGTTGTAAAGGAGATAAGAAAACCCCCTTTGTTGTTCCTCTTTTTGGTTAGTGCACTTTCTTTGTTGTCTTGATTGTTGATCTTCTAGGTGTTTGTAGTGTTTGTTTTCAAGATGCTTGTTTCGCCTTAGCTTTGACTCCTCCTTAGAAAGTTGGCTTTAATTCTCCAATTTCCAGCACCTATTCACAAGAGCTTAACCTTAAACCAAGTCAAATTCCATGCACATAAGCACCAAGAGAGAATTAATTTCCAGCACCCACAAAAGAGAGGTCAAGAAACAAAAGCAAGAAACAAATTTAATTGAAAGAAAACAGTACCACCAAAAGGATTTATAATATGACAACTTAGAAAGAGATTCAAGAAATTAAAGCAAACAATTAAAGGTACTTAATAAAAGTTGGCACACAAAAGGAATTCCTAAAGAAAAGCACTAGATTAGATGACCAAATAAAAAAAACAGCACCACTGGAAAAATGTTGTGGGCCAGAAAACAGTTTTGTTCCCCGATTTATGCTGAGCTGTAATTGTAAGATTTGTTTCTGAAATTTGGATACAAGAAAATTCAGGATCTTAGCTAAATTTTGGCTTTGGAATCACCTAAAACGCATGCACCATTTTTTTTTAATAATTTTTGCAAATTTGGTGTGCAGTTAGGCCAGCTGTAACGCTCAAGATTTGCACTCTGATTTTGTGAGATTTATCATTTTTTTTCTGTTGCTCCTTTTGACCTCATTCTTTTTTTGTCCTTTCTATAACACCTTAAACTTGCATTTTCCAGAAATTCAGAATTTTCCTATGGGTGGAAAAATTTTGTTAAACAAAACAGCCCAGAACAGAGAGGTGATACAGGGGAAATCTGGAAAACTGGAAGAAAACAGCAAGATAACCAAAATTAACACAATGGAAAATGTGAGAATGGAAATTGTGTATGAACTAAGACACAATTATGAACTCAAACTAAAAATAAAAAGCACCAAAGGATCAAAATAACAGCAGATTATAGCAATATAAAGAGACCCAAAATCAAGAAACAATTAAGCCAAAAAAAAAGGACTACTAAGAATTGATGACAATATGGATGAACATGACTTGACAAAACATGTATAGATTCAAAAAATTAAAGACTCAAAGCATAATATGAAGCAAAATAATGAAAGCAATAAAGACTCAAAGCCTAAAACAAAATAGCAACACAAAGGTGTATGGAATCCTATCACAAATTGCACAAGAACTTGTTCAAGATCAAATGAACAAGAGTGCTTGGGTTGGATCTTCCACAAAGCACACCAAGAACAAATTAAAATATAAAAACAGCAAGACAAATAAGGAATTGAAATGACAAAGATGAAAATAAAGAAGAACTGAAATTAAAAAAACAAACTACTCATCTTGAAGAACCAATAGCTCATGATACCAAATGATGGCATTTCATGTGTTCTTCTTGAATCAAAGTAGTAAAATGGATGCGGAAGCAATGGGTGAGTGAAACAAAGCCCTCCTAAGAGTTGTGATGGCTTTGAAGGTGCATGATGAGTATGGGATAGAGAGGTTCGGCCAGCTCTATGGAGATTGGTGAAAGGAGTGAAGTTTATAGCCTAGATTTCTAGGAGAAGTAAAGCTAGTGCACAAAATGGGCAGCATAACAATACTCAAATAAACTTGTCCAATACAAAGAGATAGCCTTCCTATTTATAGGCTATTTGGGCTTAAATGTTAAGCTACATTTCTAAGGAAAAGAAAACCAAAATTAAATCTAAATTCTAAGCCATGTGCCATGCAATGACCGGCCACACAACCCTAGGTTCTAGAAGGTTTCCTTCACAAAGTTCTTTCTACACTACCTATCTTACTAAGTACCCCTAATGGGCCTTTTATGCAACAAAGCCTTTTCTCTCCCAAACCGTAGCTTTGGCCCTTGTGTGTGTGAAGCTAGACGGTCTAGGACTCTTCATAGATGCTCCTCATGTAGCCTTGGCCTAGACGCTCCTCATCATGGCTAGACGCTCCCTTTGTGAGGCTAGACGCTCCTTGTGAGGCTAGACGCTCCTTTTGGAAGGCTAGACGCTTCTTTGTGAAGGCTAGACGGTCTTGGTCTTGGAAGCTTGGCTTTCATAGTGTGGTGAGCTTGGGCCTTCCTCCATCACCTTAGATTGTAAAAGAAGTATTAAACATATCAAAATACAATTTGAACACATGAAATGGTTTTTCAAAGGTATCATCATAAGTGTTTGAATCAATCAATAGACCTTAGATTGTAAAAAATATGTTAAACATATGAAAACACAATTTCAACGCATGAAATTGTTTTTCAAAGATATTCATTCATAAGTGTTTCAATCAATTAATAGACTAAGATTGTAAAAGAGATATTAAACGTATCAAAACACAATTTTAACACATGAAATTGGTTTTCAAAGATATTCATTCATAAGTGTTTTCAATCAATTAATAGCGAAAAGAACAAGTTGCAAACATTTAGTAAAGTAATTGTTTTCAGCAGTTAAGATGCTTTTAAACTATTATTATTATACAGAACATAGCATTCACTTTCTTATAGTTTCCTAGGTTATAAAACCTTAGATTGTAAATGAAAGAAGTATTAAACGTATCGTTTTAACACATGAAATTGTTTTTCAAAGATATCATAAGTGCTTCAATCAATTAATAGACCTTAGATTGTAAAAGAAGTATTAAACATATCAAAATACAATTTGAACACATGAAATGGTTTTTCAAAGGTATCATCATAAGTGTTTGAATCAATCAATAGACCTTAGATTGTAAAAAATATGTTAAACATATGAAAACACAATTGAAATTGTTTTTCAAAGATATTCATTCATAAAAGTGTTTCAATCAATTAATAGACTAAGATTGTAAAAGAGATATTAAACATATCAAAACACAATTTTAACACATGAAATTGGTTTTCAAAGATATTCATTCATAAGTGTTTTCAATCAATTAATAGCGAAAAGAACAAGTTGCAAACATTTAGTAAAGTAATTGTTTTCAGCAGTTAAGATGCTTTTAAACTATTATTATTATACAGAACATAGCATTCACTTTCTTATAGTTTCCTAGGTTATAAAACCTTAGATTGTAAATGAAAAGAAGTATTAAACGTATCATTTTAACACATGAAATTGGTTTTCAAAGATATTCATTCATAAGTGTTTTCATTCAATTAATAGCGAAAAGAACAAGTTGCAAACATTTAGTAAAGTAATTGTTTTCAGCAGTTAAGATGCTTTTAAACTATTATTATTATACAGAACATAGCATTCACTTTCTTATAGTTTCCTAGGTTATAAAACCTTAGATTGTAAATGAAAAGAAGTATTAAACGTATCATTTTAACACATGAAATTGTTTTTCAAAGATATCATAAGTGCTTCAATCAATTAATAGACCTTAGATTGTAAAAGAAGTATTAAACATATCAAAATACAATTTGAACACATGAAATGGTTTTTCAAAGGTATCATCATAAGTGTTTGAATCAATCAATAGACCTTAGATTGTAAAAAATATGTTAAACATATGAAAACACAATTTCAACGCATGAAATTGTTTTTCAAAGATATTCATTCATAAGTGTTTCAATCAATTAATAGACTAAGATTGTAAAAGAGATATTAAACGTATCAAAACACAATTTTAACACATGAAATTGGTTTTCAAAGATATTCATTCATAAGTGTTTTCAATCAATTAATAGCGAAAAGAACAAGTTGCAAACATTTAGTAAAGTAATTGTTTTCAGCAGTTAAGATACTTTTAAACTATTATTATTATACAGAACATAGCATTCACTTTCTTATAGTTTCCTAGGTTATAAAACCTTAGATTGTAAATGAAAAGAAGTATTAAACGTATCATTTTAACACATGAAATTGTTTTTCAAAGATATCATAAATGCTTCAATCAATTAATAGACCTTAGATTGTAAAACAAGTATTAAACATATCATCAAAATACAATTTGAACACATGAAATGGTTTTTCAAAGGTATCATCATAAGTGTTTGAATCAATCAATAGACCTTAGATTGTAAAAAATATGTTAAACATATGAAAACACAATTTCAGCGCATGAAATTGTTTTTCAAAGATTTCATTCATAAGTGTTTCAATCAATTAATAGACTAAGATTGTAAAAGATATATTAAACGTATCAAAACACAATTTTAACACATGAAATTGGTTTTCAAAGATATTCATTCATAAGTGTTTTCAATCAATTAATAGCGAAAAGAACAAGTTGCAAACATTTAGTAAAGTAATTGTTTTCAGCAGTTAAGATGCTTTTAAACTATTATTATTATACAGAACATAGCATTCACTTTCTTATAGTTTCCTAGGTTATAAAACCTTAGATTGTAAATGAAAAGAAGTATTAAACGTATCATTTTAACACATGAAATTGTTTTTCAAAGATATCATAAGTGCTTCAATCAATTAATAGACCTTAGATTGTAAAAGAAGTATTAAACATATCAAAATACAATTTGAACACATGAAATGGTTTTTCAAAGGTATCATAATAAGTGTTTGAATCAATCAATAGACCTTAGATTGTAAAAAATATGTTAAACATATGAAAACACAATTTCAACGCATGAAATTGTTTTTCAAAGATATTCATTCATAAGTGTTTCAATCAATTAATAGACTAAGATTGTAAAAGAGATATTAAACGTATCAAAACACAATTTTAACACATGAAATTGGTTTTCAAAGATATTCATTCATAAGTGTTTTCAATCAATTAATAGCGAAAAGAACAAGTTGCAAACATTTAGTAAAGTAATTGTTTTCAGCAGTTAAGATACTTTTAAACTATTATTATTATACAGAACATAGCATTCACTTTCTTATAGTTTCCTAGGTTATAAAACCTTAGATTGTAAATGAAAAGAAGTATTAAACGTATCATTTTAACACATGAAATTGTTTTTCAAAGATATCATAAGTGCTTCAATCAATTAATAGACCTTAGATTGTAAAACAAGTATTAAACATATCATCAAAATACAATTTGAACACATGAAATGGTTTTTCAAAGGTATCATCATAAGTGTTTGAATCAATCAATAGACCTTAGATTGTAAAAAATATGTTAAACATATGAAAACACAATTTCAGCGCATGAAATTGTTTTTCAAAGATTTCATTCATAAGTGTTTCAATCAATTAATAGACTAAGATTGTAAAAGATATATTAAACGTATCAAAACACAATTTTAACACATGAAATTGGTTTTCAAAGATATTCATTCATAAGTGTTTTCATCAATTAATAGCGAAAAGAACAAGTTGCAAACATTTAGTAAAGTAATTGTTTTCAGCAGTTAAGATGCTTTTAAACTATTATTATTATACAGAACATAGCATTCACTTTCTTATAGTTTCCTAGGTTATAAAACCTTAGATTGTAAATGAAAAGAAGTATTAAACGTATCATTTTAACACATGAAATTGTTTTTCAAAGATATCATAAGTGCTTCAATCAATTAATAGACCTTAGATTGTAAAAGAAGTATTAAACATATCAAAATACAATTTGAACACATGAAATGGTTTTTCAAAGGTATCATCATAAGTGTTTGAATCAATCAATAGACCTTAGATTGTAAAAAATATGTTAAACATATGAAAACACAATTTCAACGCATGAAATTGTTTTTCAAAGATATTCATTCATAAGTGTTTCAATCAATTAATAGACTAAGATTGTAAAAGAGATATTAAACGTATCAAAACACAATTTTAACACATGAAATTGGTTTTCAAAGATATTCATTCATAAGTGTTTTCAATCAATTAATAGCGAAAAGAACAAGTTGCAAACATTTAGTAAAGTAATTGTTTTCAGCAGTTAAGATACTTTTAAACTATTATTATTATACAGAACATAGCATTCACTTTCTTATAGTTTCCTAGGTTATAAAACCTTAGATTGTAAATGAAAAGAAGTATTAAACGTATCATTTTAACACATGAAATTGTTTTTCAAAGATATCATAAGTGCTTCAATCAATTAATAGACCTTAGATTGTAAAACAAGTATTAAACATATCATCAAAATACAATTTGAACACATGAAATGGTTTTTCAAAGGTATCATCATAAGTGTTTGAATCAATCAATAGACCTTAGATTGTAAAAAATATGTTAAACATATGAAAACACAATTTCAGCGCATGAAATTGTTTTTCAAAGATTTCATTCATAAGTGTTTCAATCAATTAATAGACTAAGATTGTAAAAGATATATTAAACGTATCAAAACACAATTTTAACACATGAAATTGGTTTTCAAAGATATTCATTCATAAGTGTTTTCAATCAATTAATAGCGAAAAGAACAAGTTGCAAACATTTAGTAAAGTAATTGTTTTCAGCAGTTAAGATGCTTTTAAACTATTATTATTATACAGAACATAGCATTCACTTTCTTATAGTTTCCTAGGTTATAAAACCTTAGATTGTAAATGAAAAGAAGTATTAAACGTATCATTTTAACACATGAAATTGTTTTTCAAAGATATCATAAGTGCTTCAATCAATTAATAGACCTTAGATTGTAAAAGAAGTATTAAACATATCAAAATACAATTTGAACACATGAAATGGTTTTTCAAAGGTATCATCATAAGTGTTTGAATCAATCAATAGACCTTAGATTGTAAAAAATATGTTAAACATATGAAAACACAATTTCATCGCATGAAATTGTTTTTCAAAGATATTCATTCATAAGTGTTTCAATCAATTAATAGACTAAGATTGTAAAAGAGATATTAAACGTATCAAAACACAATTTTAACACATGAAATTGGTTTTCAAAGATATTCATTCATAAGTGTTTTCAATCAATTAATAGCGAAAAGAACAAGTTGCAAACATTTAGTAAAGTAATTGTTTTCAGCAGTTAAGATACTTTTAAACTATTATTATTATACAGAACATAGCATTCACTTTCTTATAGTTTCCTAGGTTATAAAACCTTAGATTGTAAATGAAAAGAAGTATTAAACGTATCATTTTAACACATGAAATTGTTTTTCAAAGATATCATAAGTGCTTCAATCAATTAATAGACCTTAGATTGTAAAACAAGTATTAAACATATCATCAAAATACAATTTGAACACATGAAATGGTTTTTCAAAGGTATCATCATAAGTGTTTGAATCAATCAATAGACCTTAGATTGTAAAAAATATGTTAAACATATGAAAACACAATTTCAGCGCATGAAATTGTTTTTCAAAGATTTCATTCATAAGTGTTTCAATCAATTAATAGACTAAGATTGTAAAAGATATATTAAACGTATCAAAACACAATTTTAACACATGAAATTGGTTTTCAAAGATATTCATTCATAAGTGTTTTCAATCAATTAATAGCGAAAAGAACAAGTTGCAAACATTTAGTAAAGTAATTGTTTTCAGCAGTTAAGATGCTTTTAAACTATTATTATTATACAGAACATAGCATTCACTTTCTTATAGTTTCCTAGGTTATAAAACCTTAGATTGTAAATGAAAAGAAGTATTAAACGTATCATTTTAACACATGAAATTGTTTTTCAAAGATATCATAAGTGCTTCAATCAATTAATAGACCTTAGATTGTAAAAGAAGTATTAAACATATCAAAATACAATTTGAACACATGAAATGGTTTTTCAAAGGTATCATCATAAGTGTTTGAATCAATCAATAGACCTTAGATTGTAAAAAATATGTTAAACATATGAAAACACAATTTCAACGCATGAAATTGTTTTTCAAAGATATTCATTCATAAGTGTTTCAATCAATTAATAGACTAAGATTGTAAAAGAGATATTAAACGTATCAAAACACAATTTTAACACATGAAATTGGTTTTCAAAAATGTTCATTCATAAGTGTTTTCAATCAATTAATAGCGAAAAGAACAAGTTGCAAACATTTAGTAAAGTAATTGTTTTCAGCAGTTAAGATGCTTTTAAACTATTATTATTATACAGAACATAGCATTCACTTTCTTATAGTTTCCTAGGTTATAAAACCTTAGATTGTAAATGAAAGAAGTATTAAACGTATCGTTTTAACACATGAAATTGTTTTTCAAAGATATCATAAGTGCTTCAATCAATTAATAGACCTTAGATTGTAAAAGAAGTATTAAACATATCATCAAAATACAATTTGAACACATGAAATGGTTTTTCAAAGGTATCATCATAATTGTTTGATTCAATCAATAGACCTTAGATTGTAAAAAATATGTTAAACATATGAAAACACAATTTCAACGCATGAAATTGTTTTTCAAAGATATTCATTCATAAGTGTTTCAATCAATTAATAGACGAAGATTGTAAAAGAGATATTAAACGTATCAAAACACAATTTTAACACATGAAATTGGTTTTCAAATATATTCATTCATAAGTGTTTTCAATCAATTAATAGCGAAAAGAACAAGTTGCAAACATTTAGTAAAGTAATTGTTTTCAGCAGTTAAGATGCTTTTAAACTATTATTATTATACAGAACATAGCATTCACTTTCTTATAGTTTCCTAGGTTATAAAACCTTAGATTGTAAATGAAAGAAGTATTAAACGTATCATTTTAACACATGAAATTGTTTTTCAAAGATATCATAAGTGCTTCAATCAATTAATAGACCTTAGATTGTAAAAGAAGTATTAAACATATCAAAATACAATTTGAACACATGAAATGGTTTTTCAAAGGTATCATCATAAGTGTTTGAATCAATCAATAGACCTTAGATTGTAAAAAATATGTTAAACATATGAAAACACAATTTCAACGCATGAAATTGTTTTTCAAAGATATTCATTCATAAGTGTTTCAATCAATTAATAGACTAAGATTGTAAAAGAGATATTAAACGTATCAAAACACAATTTTAACACATGAAATTGGTTTTCAAAGATATTCATTCATAAATGTTTTCAGTCAATTAATAGCGAAAAGAACAAGTTGCAAATATTTAGTAAAGTAATTGTTTTCAGCAGTTAAGATGCTTTTAAACTATTATTATTATTTAGAACATAGCATTCACTTTCTTATAGTTTCCTAGGTTATAAAACCTTAGATTGTAAATGAAAAGAAGTATTAAACGTATCATTTTAACACGTGAAATTGTTTTTCAAAGATATCATAAGTGCTTCAATCAATTAATAGACCTTAGATTGTAAAAGAAGTATTAAACATATCATCAAAATACAATTTGAACACATGAAATGGTTTTTCAAAGGTATCATCATAAGTGTTTGAATCAATCAATAGACCTTAGATTGTAAAAAATATGTTAAACATATGAAAACACAATTTCAACGCATGAAATTGTTTTTCAAAGATTTCATTCATAAGTGTTTCAATCAATTAATAGACTAAGATTGTAAAAGAGATATTAAACGTATCAAAACACAATTTTAACACATGAAATTGGTTTTCAAAGATATTCATTCATAAGTGTTTTCAATCAATTAATAGCGAAAAGAACAAGTTGCAAACATTTAGTAAAGTAATTGTTTTCAGCAGTTAAGATGCTTTTAAACTATTATTATTATTTAGAACATAGCATTCACTTTCTTATAGTTTCCTAGGTTATAAAACCTTAGATTGTAAATGAAAAGAAGTATTAAACGTATCATTTTAACACGTGAAATTGTTTTTCAAAGATATCATAAGTGCTTCAATCAATTAATAGACCTTAGATTGTAAAAGAAGTATTAAACATATCATCAAAATACAATTTGAACACATGAAATGGTTTTTCAAAGGTATCATCATAAGTGTTTGAATCAATCAATAGACCTTAGATTGTAAAAAATATGTTAAACATATGAAAACACAATTTCAACGCATGAAATTGTTTTTCAAAGATATTCATTCATAAGTGTTTCAATCAATTAATAGACTAAGATTGTAAAAGAGATATTAAACGTATCAAAACACAATTTTAACACATGAAATTGGTTTTCAAAAATGTTCATTCATAAGTGTTTTCAATCAATTAATAGCGAAAAGAACAAGTTGCAAACATTTAGTAAAGTAATTGTTTTCAGCAGTTAAGATGCTTTTAAACTATTATTATTATACAGAACATAGCATTCACTTTCTTATAGTTTCCTAGGTTATAAAACCTTAGATTGTAAATGAAAGAAGTATTAAACGTATCGTTTTAACACATGAAATTGTTTTTCAAAGATATCATAAGTGCTTCAATCAATTAATAGACCTTAGATTGTAAAAGAAGAATTAAACATATCATCAAAATACAATTTGAACACATGAAATGGTTTTTCAAAGGTATCATCATAAGTGTTTGAATCAATCAATAGACCTTAGATTGTAAAAAATATGTTAAACATATGAAAACACAATTTCAACGCATGAAATTGTTTTTCAAAGATATTCATTCATAAGTGTTTCAATCAATTAATAGACTAAGATTGTAAAAGAGATATTAAACGTATCAAAACACAATTTTAACACATGAAATTGGTTTTCAAAAATATTCATTCATAAGTGTTTTCAATCAATTAATAGCGAAAAGAACAAGTTGCAAACATTTAGTAAAGTAATTGTTTTCAGCAGTTAAGATGCTTTTAAACTATTATTATTATTTAGAACATAGCATTCACTTTCTTATAGTTTCCTAGGTTATAAAACCTTAGATTGTAAATGAAAAGAAGTATTAAACGTATCATTTTAACACGTGAAATTGTTTTTCAAAGATATCATAAGTGCTTCAATCAATTAATAGACCTTAGATTGTAAAAGAAGTATTAAACATATCATCAAAATACAATTTGAACACATGAAATGGTTTTTCAAAGGTATCATCATAAGTGTTTGAATCAATCAATAGACCTTAGATTGTAAAAAATATGTTAAACATATGAAAACACAATTTCAACGCATGAAATTGTTTTTCAAAGATATTCATTCATAAGTGTTTCAATCAATTAATAGACTAAGATTGTAAAAGAGATATTAAACGTATCAAAACACAATTTTAACACATGAAATTGGTTTTCAAAGATATTCATTCATAAGTTTTTCATTCAATTAATAGGGAAAAGAACAAGTTGCAAACATTTAGTAAAGTAATTGTTTTCAGCAGTTAAGATGCTTTTAAACTATTATTATTATACAGAACATAGCATTCACTTTCTTATAGTTTCCTAGGTTATAAAACCTTAGATTGTAAATGAAAGAAGTATTAAACGTATCATTTTAACACATGAAATTGGTTTTCAAAGATATTCATTCATAAGTGTTTTCAATCAATTAATAGCGAAAAGAACAAGTTGCAAACATTTAGTAAAGTAATTGTTTTCAGTAGTTAAGATGCTTTTAAACTATTATTATTATACAGAACATAGCATTCACTTTCTTATAGTTTCCTAGGTTATAAAACCTTAGATTGTAAATGAAAAGAAGTATTAAATGTATCATTTTAACACATGAAATTGTTTTTCAAAGATATCATAAGTGCTTCAATCAATTAATAGACCTTAGATTGTAAAAGAAGAATTAAACATATCATCAAAATACAATTTGAACACATGAAATGGTTTTTCAAAGGTATCATCATAAGTGTTTGAATCAATCAATAGACCTTAGATTGTAAAAAATATGTTAAACATATGAAAACACAATTTCAACGCATGAAATTGTTTTTCAAAGATATTCATTCATAAGTGTTTCAATCAATTAATAGACTAAGATTGTAAAAGAGATATTAAACGTATCAAAACACAATTTTAACACATGAAATTGGTTTTCAAAAATATTCATTCATAAGTTTTTCATTCAATTAATAGGGAAAAGAACAAGTTGCAAACATTTAGTAAAGTAATTGTTTTCAGCAGTTAAGATGCTTTTAAACTATTATTATTATACAGAACATAGCATTCACTTTCTTATAGTTTCCTAGGTTATAAAACCTTAGATTGTAAATGAAAGAAGTATTAAACGTATCATTTTAACACATGAAATTGGTTTTCAAAGATATCATAAGTGCTTCAATCAATTAATAGACCTTAGATTGTAAAAGAAGTATTAAACATATCAAAATACAATTTGAACACATGAAATGGTTTTTCAAAGGTATCATCATAAGTGTTTGAATCAATCAATAGACCTTAGATTGTAAAAAATATGTTAAACATATGAAAACACAATTTCAACGCATGAAATTGTTTTTCAAAGATATTCATTCATAAGTGTTTCAATCAATTAATAGACTAAGATTGTAAAAGAGATATTAAACGTATCAAAACACAATTTTAACACATGAAATTGGTTTTCAAAGATATTCATTCATAAATGTTTTCAGTCAATTAATAGCGAAAAGAACAAGTTGCAAATATTTAGTAAAGTAATTGTTTTCAGCAGTTAAGATGCTTTTAAACTATTATTATTATACAGAACATAGCATTCACTTTCTTATAGTTTCCTAGGTTATAAAACCTTAGATTGTAAATGAAAGAAGTATTAAACGTATCGTTTTAACACATGAAATTGTTTTTCAAAGATATCATAAGTGCTTCAATCAATTAATAGACCTTAGATTGTAAAAGAAGAATTAAACATATCATCAAAATACAATTTGAACACATGAAATGGTTTTTCAAAGGTATCATCATAAGTGTTTGAATCAATCAATAGACCTTAGATTGTAAAAAATATGTTAAACATATGAAAACACAATTTCAACGCATGAAATTGTTTTTCAAAGATATTCATTCATAAGTGTTTCAATCAATTAATAGACTAAGATTGTAAAAGAGATATTAAACGTATCAAAACACAATTTTAACACATGAAATTGGTTTTCAAAAATATTCATTCATAAGTGTTTTCAATCAATTAATAGCGAAAAGAACAAGTTGCAAACATTTAGTAAAGTAATTGTTTTCAGCAGTTAAGATGCTTTTAAACTATTATTATTATTTAGAACATAGCATTCACTTTCTTATAGTTTCCTAGGTTATAAAACCTTAGATTGTAAATGAAAAGAAGTATTAAACGTATCATTTTAACACGTGAAATTGTTTTTCAAAGATATCATAAGTGCTTCAATCAATTAATAGACCTTAGATTGTAAAAGAAGTATTAAACATATCATCAAAATACAATTTGAACACATGAAATGGTTTTTCAAAGGTATCATCATAAGTGTTTGAATCAATCAATAGACCTTAGATTGTAAAAAATATGTTAAACATATGAAAACACAATTTCAACGCATGAAATTGTTTTTCAAAGATATTCATTCATAAGTGTTTCAATCAATTAATAGACTAAGATTGTAAAAGAGATATTAAACGTATCAAAACACAATTTTAACACATGAAATTGGTTTTCAAAGATATTCATTCATAAGTTTTTCATTCAATTAATAGGGAAAAGAACAAGTTGCAAACATTTAGTAAAGTAATTGTTTTCAGCAGTTAAGATGCTTTTAAACTATTATTATTATACAGAACATAGCATTCACTTTCTTATAGTTTCCTAGGTTATAAAACCTTAGATTGTAAATGAAAGAAGTATTAAACGTATCATTTTAACACATGAAATTGGTTTTCAAAGATATTCATTCATAAGTGTTTTCAATCAATTAATAGCGAAAAGAACAAGTTGCAAACATTTAGTAAAGTAATTGTTTTCAGTAGTTAAGATGCTTTTAAACTATTATTATTATACAGAACATAGCATTCACTTTCTTATAGTTTCCTAGGTTATAAAACCTTAGATTGTAAATGAAAAGAAGTATTAAATGTATCATTTTAACACATGAAATTGTTTTTCAAAGATATCATAAGTGCTTCAATCAATTAATAGACCTTAGATTGTAAAAGAAGAATTAAACATATCATCAAAATACAATTTGAACACATGAAATGGTTTTTCAAAGGTATCATCATAAGTGTTTGAATCAATCAATAGACCTTAGATTGTAAAAAATATGTTAAACATATGAAAACACAATTTCAACGCATGAAATTGTTTTTCAAAGATATTCATTCATAAGTGTTTCAATCAATTAATAGACTAAGATTGTAAAAGAGATATTAAACGTATCAAAACACAATTTTAACACATGAAATTGGTTTTCAAAAATATTCATTCATAAGTGTTTTCAATCAATTAATAGCGAAAAGAACAAGTTGCAAACATTTAGTAAAGTAATTGTTTTCAGCAGTTAAGATGCTTTTAAACTATTATTATTATACAGAACATAGCATTCACTTTCTTATAGTTTCCTAGGTTATAAAACCTTAGATTCTAAATGAAAGAAGTATTAAACGTATCGTTTTAACACATGAAATTGTTTTTCAAAGATATCATAAGTGCTTCAATCAATTAATAGACCTTAGATTGTAAAAGAAGTATTAAACATATCATCAAAATACAATTTGAACACATGAAATGGTTTTTCAAAGGTATCATCATAAGTGTTTGAATCAATCAATAGACCTTAGATTGTAAAAAATATGTTAAACATATGAAAACACAATTTCAACGCATGAAATTGTTTTTCAAAGATATTCATTCATAAGTGTTTCAATCAATTAATAGACTAAGATTGTAAAAGAGATATTAAACGTATCAAAACACAATTTTAACACATGAAATTGGTTTTCAAAAATATTCATTCATAAGTGTTTTCAATCAATTAATAGCGAAAAGAACAAGTTGCAAACATTTAGTAAAGTAATTGTTTTCAGCAGTTAAGATGCTTTTAAACTATTATTATTATACAGAACATAGCATTCACTTTCTTATAGTTTCCTAGGTTATAAAACCTTAGATTGTAAATGAAAAGAAGTATTAAACGTATCATTTTAACACATGAAATTGTTTTTCAAAGATATCATAAGTGCTTCAATCAATTAATAGACCTTAGATTGTAAAACAAGTATTAAACATATCATCAAAATACAATTTGAACACATGAAATGGTTTTTCAAAGGTATCATCATAAGTGTTTGAATCAATCAATAGACCTTAGATTGTAAAAAATATGTTAAACATATGAAAACACAATTTCAGCGCATGAAATTGTTTTTCAAAGATTTCATTCATAAGTGTTTCAATCAATTAATAGACTAAGATTGTAAAAGATATATTAAACGTATCAAAACACAATTTTAACACATGAAATTGGTTTTCAAAGATATTCATTCATAAGTGTTTTCAATCAATTAATAGCGAAAAGAACAAGTTGCAAACATTTAGTAAAGTAATTGTTTTCAGCAGTTAAGATGCTTTTAAACTATTATTATTATACAGAACATAGCATTCACTTTCTTATAGTTTCCTAGGTTATAAAACCTTAGATTGTAAATGAAAAGAAGTATTAAATGTATCATTTTAACACATGAAATTGTTTTTCAAAGATATCATAAGTGCTTCAATCAATTAATAGACCTTAGATTGTAAAAGAAGAATTAAACATATCATCAAAATACAATTTGAACACATGAAATGGTTTTTCAAAGGTATCATCATAAGTGTTTGAATCAATCAATAGACCTTAGATTGTAAAAAATATGTTAAACATATGAAAACACAATTTCAACGCATGAAATTGTTTTTCAAAGATATTCATTCATAAGTGTTTCAATCAATTAATAGACTAAGATTGTAAAAGAGATATTAAACGTATCAAAACACAATTTTAACACATGAAATTGGTTTTCAAAAATGTTCATTCATAAGTGTTTTCAATCAATTAATAGCGAAAGGAACAAGTTGCAAACATTTAGTAAAGTAATTGTTTTCAGCAGTTAAGATGCTTTTAAACTATTATTATTATACAGAACATAGCATTCACTTTCTTATAGTTTCCTAGGTTATAAAACCTTAGATTGTAAATGAAAGAAGTATTAAACGTATCGTTTTAACACATGAAATTGTTTTTCAAAGATATCATAAGTGCTTCAATCAATTAATAGACCTTAGATTGTAAAAGAAGTATTAAACATATCATCAAAATACAATTTGAACACATGAAATGGTTTTTCAAAGGTATCATCATAAGTGTTTGAATCAATCAATAGACCTTAGATTGTAAAAAATATGTTAAACATATGAAAACACAATTTCAACGCATGAAATTGTTTTTCAAAGATATTCATTCATAAGTGTTTCAATCAATTAATAGACTAAGATTGTAAAAGAGATATTAAACGTATCAAAACACAATTTTAACACATGAAATTGGTTTTCAAATATATTCATTCATAAGTGTTTTCAATCAATTAATAGCGAAAAGAACAAGTTGCAAACATTTAGTAAAGTAATTGTTTTCAGCAGTTAAGATGCTTTTAAACTATTATTATTATACAGAACATAGCATTTACTTTCTTATAGTTTCCTAGGTTATAAAACCTTAGATTGTAAATGAAAGAAGTATTAAACGTATCATTTTAACACATGAAATTGTTTTTCAAAGATATCATAAGTGCTTCAATCAATTAATAGACCTTAGATTGTAAAAGAAGTATTAAACATATCAAAATACAATTTGAACACATGAAATGGTTTTTCAAAGGTATCATCATAAGTGTTTGAATCAATCAATAGACCTTAGATTGTAAAAAATATGTTAAACATATGAAAACACAATTTCAACGCATGAAATTGTTTTTCAAAGATATTCATTCATAAGTGTTTCAATCAATTAATAGACTAAGATTGTAAAAGAGATATTAAACGTATCAAAACACAATTTTAACACATGAAATTGGTTTTCAAAGATATTCATTCATAAGTGTTTTCAGTCAATTAATAGCGAAAAGAACAAGTTGCAAACATTTAGTAAAGTAATTGTTTTCAGCAGTTAAGATGCTTTTAAACTATTATTATTATACAGAACATAGCATTCACTTTCTTATAGTTTCCTAGGTTATAAAACCTTAGATTGCAAATGAAAAGAAGTATTAAACGTATCATTTTAACACGTGAAATTGTTTTTCAAAGATATCATAAGTGCTTCAATCAATTAATAGACCTTAGATTGTAAAAGAAGTATTAAACATATCATCAAAATACAATTTGAACACATGAAATGGTTTTTCAAAGGTATCATCATAAGTGTTTGAATCAATCAATAGACCTTAGATTGTAAAAAATATGTTAAACATATGAAAACACAATTTCAACGCATGAAATTGTTTTTCAAAGATATTCATTCATAAGTGTTTCAATCAATTAATAGACTAAGATTGTAAAAGAGATATTAAACGTATCAAAACACAATTTTAACACATGAAATTGGTTTTCAAAGATATTCATTCATAAGTGTTTTCAATCAATTAATAGCGAAAAGAACAAGTTGCAAACATTTAGTAAAGTAATTGTTTTCAGCAGTTAAGATGCTTTTAAACTATTATTATTATTTAGAACATAGCATTCACTTTCTTATAGTTTCCTAGGTTATAAAACCTTAGATTGTAAATGAAAAGAAGTATTAAACGTATCATTTTAACACGTGAAATTGTTTTTCAAAGATATCATAAGTGCTTCAATCAATTAATAGACCTTAGATTGTAAAAGAAGTATTAAACATATCATCAAAATACAATTTGAACACATGAAATGGTTTTTCAAAGGTATCATCATAAGTGTTTGAATCAATCAATAGACCTTAGATTGTAAAAAATATGTTAAACATATGAAAACACAATTTCAACGCATGAAATTGTTTTTCAAAGATATTCATTCATAAGTGTTTCAATCAATTAATAGACTAAGATTGTAAAAGAGATATTAAACGTATCAAAACACAATTTTAACACATGAAATTGGTTTTCAAAGATATTCATTCATAAGTGTTTTCAATCAATTAATAGCGAAAAGAACAAGTTGCAAACATTTAGTAAAGTAATTGTTTTCAGCAGTTAAGATGCTTTTAAACTATTATTATTATACAGAACATAGCATTCACTTTCTTATAGTTTCCTAGGTTATAAAACCTTAGATTGTAAATGAAAAGAAGTATTAAACGTATCATTTTAACACATGAAATTGTTTTTCAAAGATATCATAAGTGCTTCAATCAATTAATAGACCTTAGATTGTAAAAGAAGTATATTAAACATATCATCAAAATACAATTTGAACACATGAAATGGTTTTTCAAAGGTATCATCATAAGTGTTTGAATCAATCAATAGACCTTAGATTGTAAAAAATATGTTAAACATATGAAAACACAATTTCAACGCATGAAATTGTTTTTCGAAGATATTCATTCATAAGTGTTTCAATCAATTAATAGACTAAGATTGTAAAAGAGATATTAAACGTATCAAAACACAATTTTAACACATGAAATTGGTTTTCAAAAATGTTCATTCATAAGTGTTTTCAATCAATTAATAGCGAAAAGAACAAGTTGCAAACATTTAGTAAAGTAATTGTTTTCAGCAGTTAAGATGCTTTTAAACTATTATTATTATACAGAACATAGCATTCACTTTCTTATAGTTTCCTAGGTTATAAAACCTTAGATTGTAAATGAAAGAAGTATTAAACGTATCGTTTTAACACATGAAATTGTTTTTCAAAGATATCATAAGTGCTTCAATCAATTAATAGACCTTAGATTGTAAAAGAAGAATTAAACATATCATCAAAATAAAATTTGAACACATGAAATGGTTTTTCAAAGGTATCATCATAAGTGTTTGAATCAATCAATAGACCTTAGGTTGTAAAAAATATGTTAAACATATGAAAACACAATTTCAACGCATGAAATTGTTTTTCAAAGATATTCATTCATAAGTGTTTCAATCAATTAATAGACTAAGATTGTAAAAGAGATATTAAACGTATCAAAACACAATTTTAACACATGAAATTGGTTTTCAAAAATATTCATTCATAAGTGTTTTCAATCAATTAATAGCGAAAAGAACAAGTTGCAAACATTTAGTAAAGTAATTGTTTTCAGCAGTTAAGATGCTTTTAAACTATTATTATTATACAGAACATAGCATTCACTTTCTTATAGTTTCCTAGGTTATAAAACCTTAGATTGTAAATGAAAAGAAGTATTAAACGTATCATTTTAACACATGAAATTGTTTTTCAAAGATATCATAAGTGCTTCAATCAATTAATAGACCTTAGATTGTAAAAGAAGTATATTAAACATATCATCAAAATACAATTTGAACACATGAAATGGTTTTTCAAAGGTATCATCATAAGTGTTTGAATCAATCAATAGACCTTAGATTGTAAAAAATATGTTAAACATATGAAAACACAATTTCAACGCATGAAATTGTTTTTCGAAGATATTCATTCATAAGTGTTTCAATCAATTAATAGACTAAGATTGTAAAAGAGATATTAAACGTATCAAAACACAATTTTAACACATGAAATTGGTTTTCAAAAATGTTCATTCATAAGTGTTTTCAATCAATTAATAGCGAAAAGAACAAGTTGCAAACATTTAGTAAAGTAATTGTTTTCAGCAGTTAAGATGCTTTTAAACTATTATTATTATACAGAACATAGCATTCACTTTCTTATAGTTTCCTAGGTTATAAAACCTTAGATTGTAAATGAAAGAAGTATTAAACGTATCGTTTTAACACATGAAATTGTTTTTCAAAGATATCATAAGTGCTTCAATCAATTAATAGACCTTAGATTGTAAAAGAAGTATTAAACATATCATCAAAATACAATTTGAACACATGAAATGGTTTTTCAAAGGTATCATCATAAGTGTTTGAATCAATCAATAGACCTTAGATTGTAAAAAATATGTTAAACATATGAAAACACAATTTCAACGCATGAAATTGTTTTTCAAAGATATTCATTCATAAGTGTTTCAATCAATTAATAGACTAAGATTGTAAAAGAGATATTAAACGTATCAAAACACAATTTTAACACATGAAATTGGTTTTCAAATATATTCATTCATAAGTGTTTTCAATCAATTAATAGCGAAAAGAACAAGTTGCAAACATTTAGTAAAGTAATTGTTTTCAGCAGTTAAGATGCTTTTAAACTATTATTATTATACAGAACATAGCATTCACTTTCTAATAGTTTCCTAGGTTATAAAACCTTAGATTGTAAATGAAAGAAGTATTAAACGTATCATTTTAACACATGAAATTGTTTTTCAAAGATATCATAAGTGCTTCAATCAATTAATAGACCTTAGATTGTAAAAGAAGTATTAAACATATCAAAATACAATTTGAACACATGAAATGGTTTTTCAAAGGTATCATCATAAGTGTTTGAATCAATCAATAGACCTTAGATTGTAAAAAAGATGTTAAACATATGAAAACACAATTTCAACGCATGAAATTGTTTTTCAAAGATATTCATTCATAAGTGTTTCAATCAATTAATAGACTAAGATTGTAAAAGAGATATTAAACGTATCAAAACACAATTTTAACACATGAAATTGGTTTTCAAAGATATTCATTCATAAGTGTTTTCAGTCAATTAATAGCGAAAAGAACAAGTTGCAAACATTTAGTAAAGTAATTGTTTTCAGCAGTTAAGATGCTTTTAAACTATTATTATTATACAGAACATAGCATTCACTTTCTTATAGTTTCCTAGGTTATAAAACCTTAGATTGTAAATGAAAAGAAGTATTAAACGTATCATTTTAACACGTGAAATTGTTTTTCAAAGATATCATAAGTGCTTCAATCAATTAATAGACCTTAGATTGTAAAAGAAGTATTAAACATATCATCAAAATACAATTTGAACACATGAAATGGTTTTTCAAAGGTATCATCATAAGTGTTTGAATCAATCAATAGACCTTAGATTGTAAAAAATATGTTAAACATATGAAAACACAATTTCAACGCATGAAAATTGTTTTTCAAAGATATTCATTCATAAGTGTTTCAATCAATTAATAGACTAAGATTGTAAAAGAGATATTAAACGTATCAAAACACATTTTTAACACATGAAATTGGTTTTCAAAGATATTCATTCATAAGTGTTTTCAATCAATTAATAGCGAAAAGAACAAGTTGCAAACATTTAGTAAAGTAATTGTTTTCAGCAGTTAAGATGCTTTTAAACTATTATTATTATTTAGAACATAGCATTCACTTTCTTATAGTTTCCTAGGTTATAAAACCTTAGATTGTAAATGAAAAGAAGTATTAAACGTATCATTTTAACACGTGAAATTGTTTTTCAAAGATATCATAAGTGCTTCAATCAATTAATAGACCTTAGATTGTAAAAGAAGTATTAAACATATCATCAAAATACAATTTGAACACATGAAATGGTTTTTCAAAGGTATCATCATAAGTGTTTGAATCAATCAATAGACCTTAGATTGTAAAAAATATGTTAAACATATGAAAACACAATTTCAACGCATGAAAATTGTTTTTCAAAGATATTCATTCATAAGTGTTTCAATCAATTAATAGACTAAGATTGTAAAAGAGATATTAAACGTATCAAAACACATTTTTAACACATGAAATTGGTTTTCAAAGATATTCATTCATAAGTGTTTTCAATCAATTAATAGCGAAAAGAACAAGTTGCAAACATTTAGTAAAGTAATTGTTTTCAGCAGTTAAGATGCTTTTAAACTATTATTATTATTTAGAACATAGCATTCACTTTCTTATAGTTTCCTAGGTTATAAAACCTTAGATTGTAAATGAAAAGAAGTATTAAACGTATCATTTTAACACGTGAAATTGTTTTTCAAAGATATCATAAGTGCTTCAATCAATTAATAGACCTTAGATTGTAAAAGAAGTATTAAACATATCATCAAAATACAATTTGAACACATGAAATGGTTTTTCAAAGGTATCATCATAAGTGTTTGAATCAATCAATAGACCTTAGATTGTAAAAAATATGTTAAACATATGAAAACACAATTTCAACGCATGAAATTGTTTTTCAAAGATATTCATTCATAAGTGTTTCAATCAATTAATAGACTAAGATTGTAAAAGAGATATTAAACGTATCAAAACACAATTTTAACACATGAAATTGGTTTTCAAAGATATTCATTCAATTAATAGGGAAAAGAACAAGTTGCAAACATTTAGTAAAGTAATTGTTTTCAGCAGTTAAGATGCTTTTAAACTATTATTATTATACAGAACATAGCATTCACTTTCTTATAGTTTCCTAGGTTATAAAACCTTAGATTGTAAATGAAAAGAAGTATTAAACGTTTCATTTTAACACGTGAAATTGTTTTTCAAAGATATCATAAGTGCTTCAATCAATTAATAGACCTTAGATTGTAAAAGAAGTATTAAACATATCATCAAAATACAATTTGAACACATGAAATGGTTTTTCAAAGGTATCATCATAAGTGTTTGAATCAATCAATAGACCTTAGATTGTAAAAAATATGTTAAACATATGAAAACACAATTTCAACGCATGAAATTGTTTTTCAAAGATATTCATTCATAAGTGTTTCAATCAATTAATAGACTAAGATTGTAAAAGAGATATTAAACGTATCAAAACACAATTTTAACACATGAAATTGGTTTTCAAAGATATTCATTCATAAGTGTTTTCAGTCAATTAATAGCGAAAAGAACAAGTTGCAAACATTTAGTAAAGTAATTGTTTTCAGCAGTTAAGATGCTTTTAAACTATTATTATTATACAGAACATAGCATTCACTTTCTTATAGTTTCCTAGGTTATAAAACCTTAGATTGTAAATGAAAAGAAGTATTAAACGTATCATTTTAACACGTGAAATTGTTTTTCAAAGATATCATAAGTGCTTCAATCAATTAATAGACCTTAGATTGTAAAAGAAGTATTAAACATATCATCAAAATACAATTTGAACACATGAAATGGTTTTTCAAAGGTATCATCATAAGTGTTTGAATCAATCAATAGACCTTAGATTGTAAAAAATATGTTAAACATATGAAAACACAATTTCAACGCATGAAAATTGTTTTTCAAAGATATTCATTCATAAGTGTTTCAATCAATTAATAGACTAAGATTGTAAAAGAGATATTAAACGTATCAAAACACAATTTTAACACATGAAATTGGTTTTCAAAGATATTCATTCATAAGTGTTTTCAATCAATTAATAGCGAAAAGAACAAGTTGCAAACATTTAGTAAAGTAATTGTTTTCAGCAGTTAAGATGCTTTTAAACTATTATTATTATTTAGAACATAGCATTCACTTTCTTATAGTTTCCTAGGTTATAAAACCTTAGATTGTAAATGAAAAGAAGTATTAAACGTATCATTTTAACACGTGAAATTGTTTTTCAAAGATATCATAAGTGCTTCAATCAATTAATAGACCTTAGATTGTAAAAGAAGTATTAAACATATCATCAAAATACAATTTGAACACATGAAATGGTTTTTCAAAGGTATCATCATAAGTGTTTGAATCAATCAATAGACCTTAGATTGTAAAAAATATGTTAAACATATGAAAACACAATTTCAACGCATGAAATTGTTTTTCAAAGATATTCATTCATAAGTGTTTCAATCAATTAATAGACTAAGATTGTAAAAGAGATATTAAACGTATCAAAACACAATTTTAACACATGAAATTGGTTTTCAAAGATATTCATTCAATTAATAGGGAAAAGAACAAGTTGCAAACATTTAGTAAAGTAATTGTTTTCAGCAGTTAAGATGCTTTTAAACTATTATTATTATACAGAACATAGCATTCACTTTCTTATAGTTTCCTAGGTTATAAAACCTTAGATTGTAAATGAAAAGAAGTATTAAACGTTTCATTTTAACACGTGAAATTGTTTTTCAAAGATATCATAAGTGCTTCAATCAATTAATAGACCTTAGATTGTAAAAGAAGTATTAAACATATCATCAAAATACAATTTGAACACATGAAATGGTTTTTCAAAGGTATCATCATAAGTGTTTGAATCAATCAATAGACCTTAGATTGTAAAAAATATGTTAAACATATGAAAACACAATTTCAACGCATGAAATTGTTTTTCAAAGATATTCATTCATAAGTGTTTCAATCAATTAATAGACTAAGATTGTAAAAGAGATATTAAACGTATCAAAACACAATTTTAACACATGAAATTGGTTTTCAAAGATATTCATTCATAAGTTTTTCATTCAATTAATTGGGAAAAGAACAAGTTGCAAACATTTAGTAAAGTAATTGTTTTCAGCAGTTAAGATGCTTTTAAACTATTATTATTATACAGAACATAGCATTCACTTTCTTATAGTTTCCTAGGTTATAAAACCTTAGATTGTAAATGAAAGAAGTATTAAACGTATCATTTTAACACATGAAATTGTTTTTCAAAGATATCATAAGTGCTTCAATCAATTAATAGACCTTAGATTGTAAAAGAAGTATTAAACATATCAAAATACAATTTGAACACATGAAATGGTTTTTCAAAGGTATCATCATAAGTGTTTGAATCAATCAATAGACCTTAGATTGTAAAAAATATGTTAAACATATGAAAACACAATTTCAACGCATGAAATTGTTTTTCAAAGATTTCATTCATAAGTGTTTCAATCAATTAATAGACTAAGATTGTAAAAGAGATATTAAACGTATCAAAACACAATTTTAACACATGAAATTGGTTTTCAAAGATATTCATTCATAAGTGTTTTCAATCAATTAATAGCGAAAAGAACAAGTTGCAAACATTTAGTAAAGTAATTGTTTTCAGCAGTTAAGATGCTTTTAAACTATTATTATTATACAAAACATAGCATTCACTTTCTTATAGTTTCCTAGGTTATAAAACCTTAGATTGTAAATGAAAAGAAGTATTAAACGTATCATTTTAACACATGAAATTGGTTTTCAAAGATATTCATTCATAAGTGTTTTCAATCAATTAATAGCGAAAAGAACAAGTTGCAAACATTTAGTAAAGTAATTGTTTTCAGCAGTTAAGATGCTTTTAAACTATTATTATTATACAGAACATAGCATTCACTTTCTTATAGTTTCCTAGGTTATAAAACCTTAGATTGTAAATGAAAAGAAGTATTAAATGTATCATTTTAACACATGAAATTGTTTTTCAAAGATATCATAAGTGCTTCAATCAATTAATAGACCTTAGATTGTAAAAGAAGAATTAAACATATCATCAAAATACAATTTGAACACATGAAATGGTTTTTCAAAGGTATCATCATAAGTGTTTGAATCAATCAATAGACCTTAGATTGTAAAAAATATGTTAAACATATGAAAACACAATTTCAACGCATGAAATTGTTTTTCAAAGATATTCATTCATAAGTGTTTCAATCAATTAATAGACTAAGATTGTAAAAGATATATTAAACGTATCAAAACACAATTTTAACACATGAAATTGGTTTTCAAAGATATTCATTCAATTAATAGGGAAAAGAACAAGTTGCAAACATTTAGTAAAGTAATTGTTTTCAGCAGTTAAGATGCTTTTAAACTATTATTATTATACAGAACATAGCATTCACTTTCTTATAGTTTCCTAGGTTATAAAACCTTAGATTGTAAATGAAAGAAGTATTAAACGTATCGTTTTAACACATGAAATTGTTTTTCAAAGATATCATAAGTGCTTCAATCAATTAATAGACCTTAAATTGTAAAAGAAGTATTAAACATATCATCAAAATACAATTTGAACACATGAAATGGTTTTTCAAAGGTATCATCATAAGTGTTTGAATCAATCAATAGACCTTAGATTGTAAAAAATATGTTAAACATATGAAAACACAATTTCAACGCATGAAATTGTTTTTCAAAGATATTCATTCATAAGTGTTTCAATCAATTAATAAACTAAGATTGTAAAAGAGATATTAAACGTATCAAAACACAATTTTAACACATGAAATTGGTTTTCAAAAATATTCATTCATAAGTGTTTTCAATCAATTAATAGCGAAAAGAAAAAGTTGCAAACATTTAGTAAAGTAATTGTTTTCAACAGTTAAGATGCTTTTAAACTATTATTATTATACAGAACATAGCATTCACTTTCTTATAGTTTCCTAGGTTATAAAACCTTAGATTGTAAATGAAAAGAAGTATTAAACGTATCATTTTAACACATGAAATTGTTTTTCAAAGATATCATAAGTGCTTCAATCAATTAATAGACCTTAGATTGTAAAAGAAGTATATTAAACATATCATCAAAATACAATTTGAACACATGAAATGGTTTTTCAAAGGTATCATCATAAGTGTTTGAATCAATCAATAGACCTTAGATTGTAAAAAATATGTTAAACATATGAAAACACAATTTCAACGCATGAAATTGTTTTTCAAAGATATTCATTCATAAGTGTTTCAATCAATTAATAGACTAAGATTGTAAAAGAGATATTAAACGTATCAAAACACAATTTTAACACATGAAATTGGTTTTCAAAAATGTTCATTCATAAGTGTTTTCAATCAATTAATAGCGAAAAGAACAAGTTGCAAACATTTAGTAAAGTAATTGTTTTCAGCAGTTAAGATGCTTTTAAACTATTATTATTATACAGAACATAGCATTCACTTTCTTATAGTTTCCTAGGTTATAAAACCTTAGATTGTAAATGAAAGAAGTATTAAACGTATCGTTTTAACACATGAAATTGTTTTTCAAAGATATCATAAGTGCTTCAATCAATTAATAGACCTTAGATTGTAAAAGAAGAATTAAACATATCATCAAAATAAAATTTGAACACATGAAATGGTTTTTCAAAGGTATCATCATAAGTGTTTGAATCAATCAATAGACCTTAGGTTGTAAAAAATATGTTAAACATATGAAAACACAATTTCAACGCATGAAATTGTTTTTCAAAGATATTCATTCATAAGTGTTTCAATCAATTAATAGACTAAGATTGTAAAAGAGATATTAAACGTATCAAAACACAATTTTAACACATGAAATTGGTTTTCAAAAATATTCATTCATAAGTGTTTTCAATCAATTAATAGCGAAAAGAACAAGTTGCAAACATTTAGTAAAGTAATTGTTTTCAGCAGTTAAGATGCTTTTAAACTATTATTATTATACAGAACATAGCATTCACTTTCTTATAGTTTCCTAGGTTATAAAACCTTAGATTGTAAATGAAAAGAAGTATTAAACGTATCATTTTAACACATGAAATTGTTTTTCAAAGATATCATAAGTGCTTCAATCAATTAATAGACCTTAGATTGTAAAAGAAGTATTAAACATATCATCAAAATACAATTTGAATACATGAAATGGTTTTTCAAAGGTATCATCATAAGTGTTTGAATCAATCAATAGACCTTAGATTGTAAAAAATATGTTAAACATATGAAAACACAATTTCAACGCATGAAATTGTTTTTCAAAGATTTCATTCATAAGTGTTTCAATCAATTAATAGACTAAGATTGTAAAAGAGATATTAAACGTATCAAAACACAATTTTAACACATGAAATTGGTTTTCAAAGATATTCATTCATAAGTGTTTTCAATCAATTAATAGCGAAAAGAACAAGTTGCAAACATTTAGTAAAGTAATTGTTTTCAGCAGTTAAGATGCTTTTAAACTATTATTATTATACAGAACATAGCATTCACTTTCTTATAGTTTCCTAGGTTATAAAACCTTAGATTGTAAATGAAAAGAAGTATTAAACGTATCATTTTAACACATGAAATTGGTTTTCAAAGATATTCATTCATAAGTGTTTTCAATCAATTAATAGCGAAAAGAACAAGTTGCAAACATTTAGTAAAGTAATTGTTTTCAGCAGTTAAGATGCTTTTAAACTATTATTATTATACAGAACATAGCATTCACTTTCTTATAGTTTCCTAGGTTATAAAACCTTAGATTGTAAATGAAAAGAAGTATTAAACGTATCATTTTAACACATGAAATTGTTTTTCAAAGATATCATAAGTGCTTCAATCAATTAATAGACCTTAGATTGTAAAAGAAGTATTAAACATATCAAAATACAATTTGAACACATGAAATGGTTTTTCAAAGGTATCATCATAAGTGTTTGAATCAATCAATAGACCTTAGATTGTAAAAAATATGTTAAACATATGAAAACACAATTTCAACGCATGAAATTGTTTTTCAAAGATATTCATTCATAAGTGTTTCAATCAATTAATAGACTAAGATTGTAAAAGAGATATTAAACGTATCAAAACACAATTTTAACACATGAAATTGGTTTTCAAAAATATTCATTCATAAGTGTTTTCAATCAATTAATAGCGAAAAGAACAAGTTGCAAACATTTAGTAAAGTAATTGTTTTCAGCAGTTAAGATGCTTTTAAACTATTATTATTATACAGAACATAGCATTCACTTTCTTATAGTTTCCTAGGTTATAAAACCTTAGATTGTAAATGAAAGAAGTATTAAAAGTATCGTTTTAACACATGAAATTGTTTTTCAAAGATATCATAAGTGCTTCAATCAATTAATAGACCTTAGATTGTAAAAGAAGAATTAAACATATCATCAAAATACAATTTGAACACATGAAATGGTTTTTCAAAGGTATCATCATAAGTGTTTGAATCAATCAATAGACCTTAGGTTGTAAAAAATATGTTAAACATATGAAAACACAATTTCAACGCATGAAATTGTTTTTCAAAGATATTCATTCATAAGTGTTTCAATCAATTAATAGACTAAGATTGTAAAAGAGATATTAAACGTATCAAAACACAATTTTAACACATGAAATTGGTTTTCAAAAATATTCATTCATAAGTGTTTTCAATCAATTAATAGCGAAAAGAACAAGTTGCAAACATTTAGTAAAGTAATTGTTTTCAGCAGTTAAGATGCTTTTAAACTATTATTATTATACAGAACATAGCATTCACTTTCTTATAGTTTCCTAGGTTATAAAACCTTAGATTGTAAATGAAAAGAAGTATTAAACGTATCATTTTAACACATGAAATTGTTTTTCAAAGATATCATAAGTGCTTCAATCAATTAATAGACCTTAGATTGTAAAAGAAGTATTAAACATCAGGGTTCGCCTCTATCCCCCTCTCTGTGAGCATGAATCGTAGGAACTTACCGGCCTCCACCCTGAAGACGCACTTCTCGGGGTTCAGCTTGAGGCGGTATTCTGATATGGTGACGAACAACTCCTCTAGGTCCGCCATGTGCTGCATCCTTTCCTTCGACGCTACTACCATATCATCTACGTAGGCGTACACATTCCTCCCTAACACGGGTGCTAGGACCTTGTCCATCAGCCTTTGGTAGGTGGCGCCTGCGTTTTTTAGCCCAAAGGGCATCACGTTGTAACAGTAACTGCAAGTCTCTGTCATGAACGCAGTTTTACTCTCGTCTCTTGGGTGCATTTTGATCTGGTTGTAACCCGAGAATGCATCCAAAAAGCTAAGTACCTTGCAACCGGAGGCACTGTCCACAAGTGCGTCAATGTTGGGCAGTGGGTACGAGACCTTCGGGCATGCCTTGTTCAAGTCTGTGAAGTCCACGCACATCCTCCACTTCCCATTCGCCTTCTTCACCAGGACGACGTTGGCCAACCACTCAGGGTATTGGATCTCCCTGATGTTACCAGCACTCAGCAACTTTTGTGTCTCTTCCCTTATCACAAGTTGCCTCTCTTCATTAAACTTTCTCCTTCTTTGTCGCACGGGGCGGACCGTGGCATCCATGCTATGGTGATGGCATAGAAAGTCAGGGTCGATGCCCGGCATATCTGAGGCGGACCATGCGAAAGCATCTAAATGACGTGAAATCACCTCTGCCACCTCATCCTGCTCTTCTTGGCTCAATTAACGCCCCAGCTTAAACGTTTTGCCGCCAATCTGCCTCTCCACCATGTTAGCCGCCGGGTGATCCCTGCTATCTTCCTTAATGGGCGTCGCCCGGTAGTGCTTTCCAGGCGTCGACTCTTCTACGGGCGAAGTGTCGTCGAGCCCCTCCTCCATGTGCGCGTCTGCTTCGAGCATCGCCCTCACGGGCGTGGCCTCGCTAGGCGTTGGCTCCGTGGGGGTCGCCCCATTCGAGGGTTCTATCTCCATCGCCATGTCTGCACTTGGCGGACGTTCGAACACCATGAACACGCCTCTCTTCGTTTTCAGGCTATTCTCATAACATTTCCGCGCTTCCTCCTGATCCGACTTGATGACAATCACTTTGCCACTGAGATCCGGCAGCTTCATCTTCATATGGCGCGTGGAGGCTACTGCGTTCAGCCTGTACAACGCCGGTCTGCTCAACAAGATGTTGTAGGCGAAATTGGCGTTTACGACCAAGTACCGGATGCTTTCGGTACGCGAGGCTGTTCCATCTGTGAACGTTGTCCTTAATTCCAAGTAGCCTCGTACTTCCACCTGGTTGTCAGCAAACCCATATAAGCACCCTGTGTAGGGTCTCAAAAGGTCGGGAGACAACCGCAACTTGTTGAATGTCGACCAGAACATAACATCTGCAGAGCTTCCTTGGTCGACTAGAACCTTGTGCACCTTTCTGCCAGCCGTGATGACCGAAATGACCACGGGGTCGTTGTCGTGCGAAACAACATCCAGTAGATCTGCCCTCCTGAACACGAGGTTTGACTCCCACGGGTCACCTGAGATTCTTTCTTCAATGGAATTGACGCCCCACCTTGGCGACGCCATGTCTTGGCGATGCCTGGTGCGGTCAATCTGTTGACTTTGGCCTTGGCGTTGTCTTTGACTTTGACTCTGTAGACGCCTGAGGGCAGGACACTTGCTTAGCGAAAAGCCTAAGGTCTCGCCCGCGCCATCCACTTGGCATTTCCCATATTGCTGATGGGACGTTCCCCTGCTCGATTTGATCTTGACATTTTCTGAGCTTTTGACAAGATGTTCTCTTCCTCGCCGGCGCGTCGTACCCTCGGGGTCTCTGTTAACACGACGTTCTCTGAATGAGAACAAGTGACGCTAAAGGTCGTCCTCCCATCTCCTGACACGTGAGGGTGCGACGCTCGTGCGCTTCTCGCACACCTCCCCATTAGAGGCAATATGCTCCACCGCGCGATGCCTTCTTTCAGTGAAGGTCCTGGGGCGGTTGCGAATGATGGATTCGCAAAAGGGGCCGGGACATACACCTTTCCTGAACGCGTACACGATCATGGGCTCTTCAGTAGTACCAGCCTTTACTACTTGGGCCCCGAAACGGTTGATGTACTCCTTCAAAGTCTCACCCTGATACTCTTTCACGTCGAACAGGTCATACGAAACGGGCGGTGGGCCCCTGTTCGCTAGGTATTGCTCCCTGAACAATCGCGACAGCTGCAAGAAGGAGGTGATATAGCCGTTTGGAAGGCTGATGAACCAATCCATGGCCATTCTCGTCAGGGTGCTCATAATAAGCTTGCACCTCACGGCATCGGAACCGCCTACCAGCACCATCTGTGTGTGAAACGCGGTGAGATGTGCTTCGGGATCTTCCATCCCGGTGAAGATCACCTTGGGCCCAACGAACATGTTGGGGACCACTACTTCCAGAATCTCCTGCGAGAATGGTGTAAAAACCTCCTGTTTCGGCCGGTTGACCTGGGACGTCATTGCGCGCAACCTTGCCTATCAGCTAGGGACACCTTCCTTCTGGCAATCTGTGAATACCTGCAAAGAAGTGGACAAATGGGCGCCCTAGCGGCCGTTTGCACTCCGACGCTCAAGTCAGCTAGCAAGAAACACCAAAACTCTACACCTCCGTATCGGAGCACCGTGGATGGTACTCTGAAGGTGGTAAAATGAACTGTGTGTTGTGTATCTTTTCTCGTTCTGGCAAACAATCTTTCTCTAGTCCCTTGTCCGTAACCTCAAGGCTCAAGCAAGCAACTAGAGTGTGTTCTCTGGAAAATTTGCAAAGTTCGAACCCCGTTTCCAACCTCCAAGGCTCTCTTTAAACGTCTCTAGCATTTAAAGCGTCTTAAAAGCGCATTTAAAGTTATGAAACGTTCAGCGCCTTTAAGACGTTTAAACCGCTTAAAGCATTTAAAGTACCTTAAAACGCTCGAAACGTAAACTTTAATTACCTTTAAATAGCTTTAATTACCTTATACCTGACGAATTGATGTTTCTGTTCTTCCTGTCGCGTGTCCACCTGACTTGACCGTTATTACACGTGGAGGGCCTCACAACACTGTGACCCAACTTAGGGGTATTTCGTCGTGTGAGTCCTCCTTCATTGGAGTGCATCTTGCGCAAGGGGTGACTTTTTGGTTTCCAACTCATGCCCCCAAACCTCTAGTCACTCGCTCTGAGAGCGTATCTACCTTCCTCTCGTACCCTGTACCTGATTACCCCTGGGCGTGACCCTTTCATGAGTCGTACCTACCCCAAGGGTCTCCCTAGGGTGACATGGGCACTTCGCGAGTCAGATTGCTCTCCACCGGCGCTAGTACTATGGCCTCGAAGCCACCTTTCTCTTCACTTTATCATTGTTTCTGCGCTAGGGGGCGCGAAGCCTCCGTGGCGTCACTCCCTCCATGGTCTTTCCTACCCATTGGTATCGGGGAGTAACACCACTGGTGGCTTGTTTAGCGACGCCTTATCCTCTGGCGACACCTTGTTTAGGCGACGCCCTATCTTGGCGACGCCATGTTAAGGCGACGCCCTTCTTTGGCGACGCCTTGTCTTGGCGACGCCTTGTGTAGTCACTCCGTTGACTTCCTTTCTTTGACCCCTTTGCATGGTCCCACCATATGTTGACCTTGGCCCCGACGTTGACTTTGACTTTGGTCAACGCCCGGGGGCGGGACGGTACACAAGCCCCCCAGTCTTGAGTTGATGACTTGTCTTCAGCGAACTACGTGGCATCCTAGTGGCGTGTCATTCTTGCTGACACGACACTCCTCAAACCATTGATGTGACATTCCCTGAGCAGTTGAAATGTTCTTAATGGCTGATGGGACATCCTCTGAAACGGGAAAAGTGACGCTTTTTGGGCCACGCTTTTATCGCTCGCCACGTGGCTCATCATGCGGTCATCAACAAAAGTCCCTTGCGCTCCCAGTGTGCGCCTAATCCTACGATACGTGGCATCATCGAACGGTCACCATCTGTTGCCCCTCGCGCTCCTCGTAACGTTTAAGTTAACCAAAACTCCGCGCTCGAAACCACTGTTTCATCCACTCTCTTCGCATTCTCGCACTGTTCATCTTCTTCGAGTTCTCTCTCTACAATCTCTGTTCTCTCTTCTGCACTTCCACTCCTCACCTACTTCGATACCCAAAGGTACGGTTTTTTCTACCCTTGCTGACTCTGCTTCTTCACTGCATTACTATGATGTATGGATGAACTGCCTGGGACTGTTTACTTTCTTGTATTCTCGTGTTATTCTTGTGCTTCTCTGTTTTCCCCTTGTTCTTCTTTTTCATGCGTGGGTAGGGTTTGCTTAGGGTTTCTCCTTTTCCCCCTTTTTCTTCTTCAAACCCCCTTTCACTGAACCCTTTCTTTTTTCTTCACTCTTCAGCTCTTGATCCGATGGCGCGAAACAAAGCCACTGCCGATCCTCCGCCCCCAGGTTCCACTACAAGGAGGAGTATCGATGGGCCTCCGATGAACTCCTCGCGGAGTGCTCTACATTGACCTCCGTCAAAGACGTAGAGGCCCACAGGGGAGACCCCATGGTCTATAATTTCAACGCGTTCCACAAAACCCACGATTCCCACATCCTAGTATGTCGTGTGAAGCCGGGGGAACCCGTTTGTGTGGACGCAAAGGCTACCGGGGGAAGTCCCTTCTTCTTTGTCTACCAAATGGTATTCTAGCGAGTGGGCTTGCGTCTCCCCTTTACTCCCTTCGAACGGGAGTTGCTTACTGAAATCAACACCGCCCCTGCCCAGCTTCATCCCAACAGTTGGGCCTTCGTGAGGGGTTTTCAAATTCTTTGTGGGTATCTGGGCATCCCTTCCTCTGTGGATATCTTTCTTCACTTTTTTGAGGTGAAGAAACAGGGCAAAAGCCTCTGGATGAGCTTTTCTGGCGTCGCCGGGCGCATAATCCTCACCCTTTTCCAAAATTCATTCAAGGGGTGGAAGGGGAAGTTCTTCAAGGTGCGTGCAACCAAATTCGATCCCAGTGCACTGGAGGGCTTCCCTTTGTACTGGTCGGAAAAACCCATATCGACCAAGCCCCTGGCCTTGGATGACCTTGCCCCCGCCGACAGGGAGGTGTGCAAGGCCTTGGCTGGGATCGGGGTGGTCTTCGACACCGTCAAGCTCATCGCCAACGAGTTCAACGCTCACGGTCTCTCCACCTATTTTGGTACTTGCTTTTGATTTCTCCCACTAGAACTTGCTTGTACTCTGCTTGGCATCATTTGAATGTAATTGCATTGTATGAACCGTTATGGTTATATGACCCTACTTTGCATTGCTTGAACCACTGTGGTTACCTGCGTGTGCTTGACTGCTGCTCCCATTCTGTCTTATCTGAGTTAGTTTTTGCATGGTTATTCTGACTGTCGCAAGCTCGATAATGGCTTCTTCAAGGCGCCTCGCACTTGCCAAGTTCTTAAAGAAAGCAAAATCCACCAAAGAAGGTGGGGACTCCGCCGCCCTCGACGTGCCGCCCACTACTCTCTCAGCTCTCGTCACCTTCCTACTGACTCCACCATCTTCTCCCTAAACCTGCCAAACTCCTACCTCTCCTCCTCCCATTGCAGCGGTCCCACTTGCCGCGACATCAAGACATGCTCCAGCACGCCCTGACAAAGGAAAAAGGGTGCTGGAGATAAACTCTGATAGTGAAGATTCAGGTGGCGCCCTGGTCTTCAAAAAGAGGAGACCTGCAAGGGTCCCTACTCTGCCAACCGCCTCTCCCAGTGGCGGGGACTATCTAAGGGATGACCCTCCGAGCGCTACGTCGCCTTCGCCCCAAGCAGTCCAAGAGGAACAAGATGAAGGGGCCGAGTTGGTTCCTCCGCCGCTGCCTCTGCCTAAAACGGCTGCGGCTTCGGGTTCTGTCCCTCTCGCGCTGGCTCCCGCTCCTTCTCCTCGCGAAATACTGATTCCCCACCCCGTCTACAGGCAATTGGCGCAAGGATTCTCTGAAGGGATGTCGCGAGAAAACCCCAATAGGGGAGGAAGCATGCCTTACTACCTGGGGGCATTCCTGGCGGTAGCACTCGATTGGTGCTCCCAGGCCCAGAGTGTTGCCAAGGGGAGGGAGGTCCTCCGAAAACTGAAGCAAGAGATGGGGGCGCTTAAACAGGAGAAGCAAACTTGGGGGCTTAGGGAGGAAGCCCACCAAGCTTCGCTGAAGCTGGCCCAGGAGGGTAAGGAGGGGGCTGAAGCATACGCGCATGAGGTTGAGCATGCGTATGCAGACCTGCTAGCCCACCTTACCTCCCATCAAATCCAGAATATCGGTCTCCAGGAGGTGGCTCGTGCCTCCGAAATGCAGCAGAAATAGCTTGAAGAACTGAATGCTGTTTGGAGGAAAAGGCTGGCTGAGAGTGAGGGCGCCCTGGGGGCGAAGGTCGAGGCCTTTGACCTTCTCCAAGCTGAAGCCAATAAGCTCCGGGTGGAGAAGGAGTTCTTGGAAAAACAGCTGGTGTCCAAGGACTCCAGGATCATCGAGCTGGAGAGGGAAGTCCAAGAGCTTACCGGAGAGATGGCGGGCGTGTTCGACGAGGGCTTCCAGGAGGCTCTGGTTCAGGCGTCTTGCGAGAACCCGGGAATCAATGTTTCAAACTGCGACCCTACCCACCACGTCGTCGACGGGAAAGTTGTGCCTCTTGAACTGGGCGACTGAACCGCAAACCCTCAGCTTCCGTCTTTGCTCTTCACGTTTCTTCTTTGTTCTTGATAACTTTGTAAATATTTTGAACCATTTGTATTTTGTTGGAACAATGGGTATTAACTGACATTTATCCTTGACCTTGATCTTCACTTTAACGATTGCATGCTTCTGAGGAATTAACTGTTGTTTGGCTGCTATCTTTACCTTTGTTCTTCATTCTTGCATGCTTCAACTGCTTCGCCTATACTTCTATCTATTTCTTTCGCTGTATTGGGCGATCTTGCACCTATGGCGCTTAGGTAGCACGTAGCCTTTGTTGAACCAAGTGGTGTTCAATGTTTTGAAGAATCCAAATCCTTTGAAGGATGATGAAGCCTCTGCTTTGCTTGATGCTACTGTGCTGGTTTTAGCCTTGTTCTGGGGTAGTTCAATGTTGTAATCAACACTTAGATTAAATCTCAAAGCAATTAGCATCTCAATTTTAACAAAGCAAAATGTTTTTAAAACTAAGTTGAAACAACCGATTGTTTTGTCGAAACAACTGATTGTTTACACTTAGGTGTTTTGAGAAAGTTTGAAAACTGTTTTTGAATGGTGTATTTTGTTAAGTAACAAAACAACCGATTGATTCGATGAAACAATCGATTGTTTGTTTTAAAACCATAACAGAAAAACTGTTTTCTTTGACTGAGCTTTAAATGCTTTAACTGAATACGCTCCAGTCATTAAATGCTTTGATCAATCAATTTTAAATGCAATTAAGAGTTTGTTAAGATATGATAACAAACAATATTCTTAGATATATTCTGAAAAACAGTTTTGATATATTAAGAATCTTGAAACAAAGTTTTTCAAAGTATTCTGAGATTGCTAAAGAGTTGAGAGATTGATCAAGGTGCTGAATAGGGATTCTACTTGTATTGATTTCAAATTTCCATCTGTAACAAGTGTAATCTTTTGTAAACTGCTGAACAATTCGTGTGTGTGTTTTGCTGAGATTGGCTGCGTGTTCTTGAGGTGTTCAAGATCAGCAATCTTAGTGTTGGCCAAGGAGAGTGTGTTTCTTGAGGTGTTCAAGGTCATTCTCTTGGTTGTGGTGTAAGTGATCAAGTGGTGATTGCTTAGTGGATATCCTCAGGGTTTCTGAGAAGACTGGACGTAGCTCTTGTTTGGAGTGAACCAGTATAAACAATTGTGTACAATTTCTCTATCCCTATCTCTTTAATTCAGTTTGATATTTTGGAACTGGTATAAACAACCGATTGTTTCATTAAAATAACCGATTGTTTTTCCAGTTTTTGTGCTTTTGCTGATTGTTTTGGAAAAACTGAATCCTTAATCAAGGTTCTTCTGAAGTATTTTCATTCTAAGCCTAAAAGTTTTCAAAAATCCTTCTTAAACAATTCACCCCCCCTTTCGTTTAAGGCCATATATTCTAATAATTGGCATCAAGAGCTTGGTTCTTGAAAGTTATTCAAGTTGATCTAAAAATATTTTTTCTATGGCTGGAAAACTATCTTTTGAGGAGGGTGCTTCAATCTACAAACCACCTTTATTATGTGGATTGAATTACAAGTTTTGGGAAGTGATCTGGTCGGTCATCGGTAGTCGATGACGTCAGCAGCAGATAACCACGTGGACCACATGCAGGGTGACACGTGGATCAGGTGGCAGAGAAATCAGGGAGGAGATCACCCAGAACGGTGATCGGTGGTCAGTAACCGAGTGGCCACCGACAGATCAGTTCCAAGATAAACACCTAGGGGGAGAACGCGAGAAGCAATAGAGCACCGATCAGTCATCAGGTACATGGTCATCGGGGTTTCGTGTTACACGCAGTTAAACTGGGACTGAGATTCCCAGCGAGAGCATTACGCATGGACCTCGCATGATCATATCTCAGAGAAAGAGGAGTTGCTCGCCGGTAGAATCGTGCACGAGAGTGGCCTGAGGGAGCTAGTAAACCGGTCAGTGATTGGTGACTCTCTTAACCCATTACGTGCATGACATCGTGAAGGGGAAATCGCTTATGCAGAGAGCAATGCTTGGTGAGTGTGCCTAGTCCAGCCACACCTGGCGTTCTCTTGGGAGTGTGCGATTCACCCAGATGGAAGAAACGCGCTAAGTTACTCCGCAAGGGAATAACTTAGGCACACAAAGAGATGCGCTAGAGCCCTTCAGGTAGTGGTACGTGTACGGTTAAATGTGAGTTGCAGGCCTCCACGTGTCACCATCTGAGAGAGGTGCGGCCAAGATAAAAGTGCACTCCGCGTCGTGAAAGGTACACCCACACACACACACACCACGTTTTTACTCATTGTGGTACGTTTTCGCACAATAGCATAACAGAATTCTGACACACGCAGAGGATAGCGTAACAGAATTCTGTTAGGTACAGACACAAAGAGAGAGAAAAAAGGGAATCAGAGAGAGATTCAGTGACATTTTTTGTTGGTGGTTTTGTGACCTAAGTGGAGCGTCGGAGTGCAAACGGCCGCTAGAGGCGCCGTCTGTGTGTTTTGCAAGTTGCGTTTGAAGTTCCCGGAGAAGGTTCTAAGAGCACTCTTGCGGATAGCACAGTTGCATAGGCGGGGTAAGGAAGCGACAAAGCAATTCCTCCACGCTTGAGTTGGCGACAGGATCATTTGGCGCCCACCGTGGGGCCCTGTGAATCGTGGTCCCATCCACACCACAGTTTCTAAAGTTTGTCAAAGTTTTTGCTGAGAAAATGAGGAGAACAAGACAAACATCACCTGCGCCATCTGCTGAGGAAGGAGCTGTGACAATGGCGCAGGTCCTGGAGATGATGCGTGCGCTGCAGGACAATGTCGTAGCGTCGAGAGCTGAACAAGAGAAGATGCAGGCAGAGTTGGCTGCATCGCAGAGCAGGAATGATGAGCTGAATCGCGTTAATGAGGAGCTGAGAAGGACGTTACAGGCGTAGAAGGAACGCGCAGTTGAAGAAAGGATGTCGATGCCACCATCGCCTCCGAGAGCATTCCCTATGCCATTCTCCCCTGAAATCATGAAAACCGTGGTGCCTCCCAACCTGGTGGGAGTGAAGGCGTCGTTCACGGGGGTAGAAGATCCAGAAGCGCATCTGACGGCGTTCCACACTCAGATGATGCTGTCTGGGGGCTCAGATGCCGTGTACTGCAAGATGTTCATGAGTACACTGAGTGGAATCGCCATGGAATGGTTCATGAGTCTGCCAGAGGGTCATATCACGTCCTTCCATCAGTTTTCGAAGCTTTTCACTGAGCAATACATCGTTAACAAAGCACCTTCAGTGGTGTCGTACGATCTGTTCGATGTACGCCAATATCAAGGTGAGTCGCTGAAAGACTACCTCAACCGCTTCGGAGCACAAGTGGTTAGATTGCCCAACAAGGACGAGGATATGCTGGTGCATGCGTTTAAGAAGGGAGTGCTGCCTGGTCCCTTCAGTGAGTCGCTCATCAGGAGCCATCCCAGCACCTTTGCGGAGATCCGGCGACGCGGGGTGGCGGACATAGTGGCAGAGACAGAGGTTTCTGAGAAAAGAGGAAGTGCTGCACCACCGAAGCTGCGTGGAGGACAAGGGAAGCAACAGCAGCAAGCGAGGGTGCATGAGGCAAAGGAGGGAAAGAAGGTGCAGGGGAAACCTCGTCCTTATGCACCCAGGAAGGACCAGGGTAGGGGGCGTGCAAGGGAGAATAATGCACCCCCAAGATACGATTTCATGGTAGAGTTGGCGGATCTGATTGCCCTTCCTGCCATAGCTGCAAGACTCCGAGTACCAGAGAAGACAGATAAGGTACTTGGGAGGAAGAAGAACGAGTGGTGTGAGTTTCACCAAGCCTTTGGCCACACACTCCACTCCTGCTTGGCGTTGGGACACCAGCTGGCGGAGTTGGTAAAGTCTGGGTTCCTAGCAGATTACCTGCGGGAGGCGCAGGGTGATCGCGCATCGGGGGCCTAGGCAGGAGAACGGCAGCATGAAGTCCCTGTGCACGGGGAGGTGCAAACGATTGCGGGAGGCTTCTCCGGTGGGGGGTGCACCGCATCACAAAGAAAAAGGTATGCTCGATCGGTTATGGCGGTGGACTCGGTAGACGAGGGCCATTTCCCCGAGGTAGACATCACTTTCAAGAAAGCTGATCTACGGGACGTTGTACCGCACGACAACGATCCTGTGGTCATCTCCCTCATCACAGCAGGAAGGCGAGTGCACAGAGTGCTCGTAGACCAAGGGAGCTCGGCAGACGTCATTTTCTGGCCGACGTTCAACAAGTTGCAGCTGTCCCCCGATCAACTAAGGCCGTATACCGGGTGTCTTTATGGCTTTGCAGGGGATCAGGTAGAGGTGCGGGGGTACATTTAGCTGAGGACGACGTTCACCGATGGAACAACAGCCCGCACCGAAAAGATAAAGTACTTGGTGGTGAACGCCCCTTTTGCGTACAACATCTTGCTGGGAAGGCCAACACTCAATAGGTTGGGTGCAGTGCCATCGACGAGGCACATGAAGCTGCAGCTGCCGTCGATGGAGGGGACCGTAATAACCATCAAGTCAGATCAGGCTGAGGCTAGACGCTGTTATGAGAACAGCCTTAGGCAGAAGAGGAGCATATGCCATGTCACCTCAACACCACCACCAGGAGTGCTCGAAGAGCGGTCGGTGGTTAGGGGAACGCATGGCGATCATGAGATGGAGGATGCTACGCTGGGGGGCTCCCAGGTAGCTCAGGTGGAAGCGGAGGAGGAGGGCATGATCACTCCTCGCGAGTCAGGGATCGCGAGGGCGGTCATCGCTAGCGAGAGAAGACCCCACCCAGCTGAGGGGTGGGTAGAAGTAGATATAAGGGGAAAAAGGTTCAAGTTGGGAGGATCGCTCGGCGAAGAAGAACGAAGGCTGATCGCCGGGGTGATCGAGAAGCACATGGGCGCGTTCGCATGGTCAGCATCTGACATGCCAGGAATCGACCCTGACTTCCTTTGCCATCGCCTGTCGATGGATCCTAAAGTTCGACCTGTGCGTCAGAGGCGAAGGAAATTCAACGAAGAAAGGAGGAAAGTGATCCACGAAGAAGCGCAAAAGTTCCTTGCCGCAGGGCACTCAGGGAGATCCAATACCCTGAGTGGCTAGCGAACGTGGTACTGGTGCAGAAGCCAAACGACAAGTGGAGGATGTGCGTGGACTTCACTGACCTCAACAAGGCATGCCCCAAAGATTCTTACCCTCTACCCAGTATAGACGCTCTAGTGGATAGCGCATCAGGGGGGAAGCTACTCAGCTTCTTGGATGCATTCTCAGGATACAACCAGATCAGAATGCACCCCAGGGATGAAAGCAAGACCACATTCATGACTGAATGGTCTTGCTACTGCTACAAGGTAATGCCGTTCGGGCTGAAGAATGCGGGGGCTACCTACCAGCGAATTATGGATAGGGTGCTCTCGCCCATGCTTGGAAGGAATGTGCATGCATATGTAGATGACATGGTGGTCACATCCCGAGAGAAGGAGCATCATGTGGCCGATCTGGAGGAATTATTCACCACCATCGCCAAGTACAGGTTGAAGCTCAACCCTGAGAAATGTAGTTTTGGCGTGGAGGCTGGGAAGTTCTTGGGTTTCCTCCTGACAGAGCGTGGAATCGAAGCTAATCCAAAGAAATGCGCAGCAATCGTGGCGATAAGGAGTCCAACGACGGTGAAGGAGGTGCAGCAACTCACCGGTCGGTTGGCAGCATTATCCCGGTTTATGTCCGCTGGAGGGGAGAAAGGTCATCCGTACTTCCAGTGTCTTAAGCGCAACAGCAGATTCCTTTGGACACAGGAGTGCGAGGAGGCCTTCATCAAGTTGAAGGAGTACCTGGCAAGCCCACCGGTCTTGCGTAAACCACAAGTGGGCACCCCTCTTCGTCTATACTTTGCTGTGATGGAGAGAGAGCAGTCAGTTCAGTCCTGGTGCAAGAGCAAGATCAGTTTCAGAAGCCTGTGTACTTTGTGAGTAAGGTACATGCTAGGCCCTGAAACAAGGTAACAAGCCCTCGAGAAGGCTGCCCTGGCGGTGGTATTTTCAGCAAGAAGACTCAGAAATTATTTCCACAGCTTCACAGTAGTGGTAATGACAGATTTGCCCATCCAAAAGGTGCTAAAGAAACCAGACGTAGCGGGAAGGATGGTCAAGTGGGCGGTGGAATTGTCAGAGTTCGACATTCAGTATGAGCCCCGAGGACCGATAAAGGGGCAGGTGTTCGCCGACTTTGTGGTTGAGTTGTCGTCGGTCGCGACACCTTCAGAAGGTTTAGACTTCCGATGGGTATTATCAGTGGATGGCTCCTCCAATCAGCAGGGGAGGGCGCGGGGGTCATTTTGGAAAGCCCGAACAGAGTGCTGATCGAGCAGTCCCTCCGCTTTGCCTTCAAGGCTAGCAACAATCAGGCGGAGTATGAAGCCCTGATCGCAGGAATGTTGCTAGCAAGAGAAATGGGAGCAAGAAGTCTGGTTGCTAAGAGTGACTCTTTGCTAGTCACCGGGCAAGTTACAGGGGAGTTCCAGGCGAAAGATCCTTAGATGGCAGCTTACCTGGAATACGTACAGCTCCTGAAGACGTCCTTCACCGAGTTTGAACTAGTTCATGTGCCGAGAGAGCAAAATGCCAGAGCAGACCTGCTTGCCAAGCTGGCCAGCTCAGGCAAGGGGGGAAAACAGAGGACCGTCATTCAGGAGACCTTGAAGGTACCGCGAGCGTTCGTGTCAGACAACTAGGTACTTCAAGTGTACAAATCGATGGAGCGTCTGACGATCGGTCATCGTTCACTGACTCAAGAGACGTTGAAAGCGCCGAGGGTTAGAGCGCGACCGGCAAAGACCGATGAGGCGATGGAAGTCTGTGCTGTTAGGGAGCCCGACATGTGGATAACACCGTACCAGTTGTACATAGAAGATGGTGTACTCCCACTTGACCCGACAGAGGCAAAAAGAATAAAGAGGAGCTCGAGTAAGTTTACTTTGATTGATGGGAACCTGTTTAGATTTGGGTTTTCTCATCCTGTGCAGATCTGCGTGTATGGCGAGCAATGCACTAGACTTATGTCAGAGCTACACGAGGGGGTATGCGGAAGTCATGTAGGTGGTCGCGCTTTGGCAAGTAGGATCCTCCGTGCGGGGTACTACTGGCCAACGCTGAAGGAAGACTGCGTGAGGTATGCTCAGCGTTGCAAAGGGTGTCAACTTCACGCAGACTGGCATAAGGCACCTCTCGAGGAGTTGAAGTCCATCCATAGCCCGTGGCCATTTCACACATGGGGAATCGACATCCTAGGACCTTTTCCCCTGGCGATAAGGCAGATGAAGTTCCTCATCATGGCCATCGAGTATTTCACCAAGTGGGTGGAGGCAGAACCAGTCGCGCACATCACCGCACAGAAAGTCGAGCACTTTGTCTGGAAGAACATTGTCTGTCGTTTCGGAGTACCCAAGAGGCTGGTCTCCGACAATGGCACCCAGTTCACAAGTCATCAGCTAAGGAAGATGTGCGAGGAGTTAAAGGTACAACAGGTTTTCGCCTCTGTGGAACACCCACAAACCAATGGGCAGGTGGAGTCAGCCAATCGAGTACTGCTCAGGGGGCTGAAGCGAAGACTAGAGAAAGCTAAAGGAAACTGGGCAGAGGAGGTCCCCAGAATCATATGGTCCTACCATACCACTCCACAGTCCAGCACCCATGAGACACCCTTTATCCTTGTCTACGGGACAGATGCCATGATTCCCGTGGAGATACAGGAGAGCTCCCCCAGGTTTTTGAATTTCATTGCCGAAGAATCCAACGAAGAACGAAAGGTGAATCTCGACCTACTGGACAAAGTGCGAGAAAAAGCCAGAGTTAGTGTTGAAGTCGTCAAGAGAAGAGTAGAACGGAGGCACAACTCCAAGGTGAGGCTCAAGCGTTTCCAGGAAGGTGATCTGGTGATGAGAAAGGCGCATCAGAATGAGATGGAAAACAAGTTGTCTCCAAAGTGGACAGGTCCATACAGAGTGGTTGAGGCATTGGAGAATGGAGCTTATCGGCTGGAAACTCTGGAGGGAGGAGCAATCCCCAAAACGTGGAACGCCACCCACTTGAAATTTTATTTCAGTTAAGTTGTAAAGTAGTTGCGTTCTCGCGCTAAAGACACACTCAGTGTATATACTGAAAATAGTTGAACAGATAAGGGGGCACTCTTTTCCCTAAGGAGGGTTTTTAACGAGGCCACCCAATGAAAAGATTATCAGCATATCAAGTGTGCGAGAGTTTTCAAGTTAAAATCCTCCTCGCCCCAGGTGCGAGTGCAGGTGATCGGTTAGGCCTTATTCGCCCTAGGCGCGAGTATGAGCGCTAATCTAAGTCCTCCTCACCCCAGGCGTGAGTGCAGGCGACTAGGGTTTGAAAAGCCAGGGGTGCTAGTAAGACCAAGAGAGGGAAAGGAAGGATTTCGACAAACGTACTTACCCACTTGGTATATACCAATGTTGGCCCAGTAAAGCTCTTAGTTTAAACCCTTTTCACCCCAGGAGTGAGGCAGGGAAAGAACGACCCGATCCGCCCAAGGTTGATGACCTTGGGGAAGGTAAGAGGGGCTATCGAGAAACACTCTTCTTCCCCCAAAACAAGGCATCACCTCTGACGATTGATGTCAAAGTCCTCTATGCACTTAGCGCTAGAGCGACAGAGAAGCAAGGTGAAGACCGAAGAACGATGACTGATGAGTTGTTGGTGGATATGCTAGTGGGTAGTGCCTTGTCGGAGGAAGCTTTTCCAAACAAGTTCTTACACAACAAGCCGAAGCAGACAGACTATGCCTAGTCAGTCATCTAGTACGAAGCTGTGCATAAGAACTGTTAAAGACAAAGCTAAGGGAGTTGTTAGTCGTGATCAAGGTAGAGGCCAAGATCAAAGAGTACAGATCGCGCTAAACCTAAGCTAGTTAACAGTTAGTTGTGTTCAGAAAGAAAGATGCAGCTTAAGAAGATACGAGAGAAGAAACATATAGCTGAAGCAAGTATATATTCACACCAAGGTCTATACAAGTTTCAAGTACAAGAATTTGCAGAAATATGAAATTACGAGAAGAAAACTCAAGCAGGAGGAATGAGCTTGCCATCTACCACTTCGTGGTAGATGCTGAACTGCGTAAGGTCCAAATCTGGAAGAACGCAACGAATCTGCTCGAATGCCAGCTCGAACCCATCAGCAAGGGCGTCAGCACTCACGTTCATAAGTTCGGCGTTCTCATCTTCGAGCTGTTGCTTTGAAGTCTCCAAGGCGTTCTTTTCAGTGGTGAGGGAAGCAATGGAAGAGGCAGCTTCTTCCAATTTTCCCTTTGCTTCGGCAAGCTCGACCTTCACTGCAGAGCGCTCGCTCACTGCCTTCTCAAGTTTCTTCCCCCTATCAGTGGCCTCCTCCTTGGTAGACTTGAGATCCCCCGCTAGTTGTGAGTTTAGTTGGCGAAGGGAGGAAGTCTTAGCCTCCAGGTTGATTATCTTGCTCCTCAGCTCCACCACTTCGCTGTCCAGAGTATTGACAGCTTGCCCCATCAAGATCTCAGTCTTGATGGTCTCCTGGACCTGCGATAGGTACTCTTTCTTGGATTTTTCCACCATATCCCTCATCAGGGCTATGGACCCTTGGGCAGCCTCAAGGTCACTCTGTAGTGACTCCTTGTCGTGCTCAAGCTCCTCGAACCTCCTCTCCAGGACCAGTTGCTTGCAGTGCTGGGTGGAAAACTCTAGGGAAAGCACTATCTGCTTGCCCAAGTGCATGTCCACCTCTGGCCCACTCCATTCGAGAAGCTCCCGGCTGCGTATGAAATGTCGAACCAAGGCAATGACTCGACTGAAGTTTTCATTGCTAGCACCAGAGTTGCTTGGCTGCGAGCTGGCCTCACCACCTTCAGCAGTAGCAGCAGAGGTTGGCGGTGGTGGTGATGCAGGAAGTCTTGGGAAACCCCCCGAGTGGGCAGAATCACTCCCAGCAGGTGGAGTGGGTTGACCAATAGCTTGGCCCGCTGGGGGTGGGGGTGGAAGTGATGCTGGAGACGGAAGTTGGGGCGTTGGAGATGATGGTAGGCGCTGAGGGGAGGGGGAGGAAGTTGGTGCTGGGGCAGGTTGAGTAGGAGGAGGTGGGGGTGAACCCTCCTCGATCTGCACCACTTCGATTTCCCCAGGCCTAAGGGATGAAGCCCCCCCAACCTCCTGGTGTTTCCTCTTGCGATGTATAAGAGGAGAGCCAGAACTCTCCTCCTCGGTGGAGGGGGTAGGAGCAGCAGCGACCGTAACAGTTGCGGGAAAGGCCTTTACTAGCCTTCTTCTCTTCTTCTCTGGCTCGGGGCCTTCAGCTGGCGCGACCGAGAGAGGTGGAGCCGCGATGGGCTCGGTGGTAGAGGAGGAAGAACCAGTCCCCTTGGCACCCCTGGTCCGGGTAAGCTCCAGTAGTGCCTTCCTCCTATCTTTCCCTGAAGTCATGTCTACATCAAGGGTAAAAAGAATAGTTATATGGCATAATTATGCAAGTGGATAAAATGTTATGCAAGTATGCATGAGAGTGTGCAAGTATTCTAAGAGGTGTAAGAAGAAGAGCCTACCTATGTACTTTTTCAGAGACACCACATCAAACTCGTGTTTGATGAGAAGGGCCGAGTTGTATTTTGCCCCTAGGAGCAACCTACACAGCTCGCGCTCGTAGGGAGCCATGGCTTCAAGGCCCCGGGGCTTCTTAAACTCGACTCCAGGAACCCAATAAAGGGGAAACCCCTCGAGCAGCGTTGGGCTTTGCTGGGTAGCAGATATCATGTAGAACCTGCCCTTCCAATCTTTAAACGATTGCTGGTGTACCGCCCTGGTAGTCGGAAGTGATGACGTGGCACCAAGCTACAGTATAGGCGTGTTGACGAGACGCCAGGTTGGCAGAAGGGAAGGAGGTCGGGGGGCTCGTGAAGTCGCCAGTTATTAAGTTGGCGTGCTCTGATCTCCAGCATACCAGCACCGGCGATCGCCCAGTTGAAGATGAAGTCGCCAGATCTAAACTCAGGCGACCAAGTGATTGGAGATCGCCAGAGCAAGCACATCGCCGAAGATGAAGGTGGTGCAGATTATGAAGGCGGCCGGCGAGACCACAGGGAAGGTGTACGAAGGCACCCTAACTCGCCAATTCTAGTAGAGATCGCGCTCCCAAGTTGGCCATGCACTGGGCAGTACCATGCATAAGTAACTTAGCCAAAAAGAGAGTCAGAAGCAGCGCCCAAGTCAAGGAGGCTCCAGATGATGGCACGTGTACGACTGGATGCGAGCCACGTGTCCAGGTCTGTAACTGCCAGGAGAGAGAAGGTGACCACGTATTTAAGGGTTCCCCAACGAACTCTTAAGGTACGCACGTTCAGATTATACTCTTTACGCTTGCGAGTTCTTGAGCATACTGTGAGAGAGAACATTGCAAGGTTCCTTGAGAGTTCTTGAGTCTTATTGCTCTTAGTATTTGGTGGTTCGGTCACTGACTTGGGCGTTGGAGTGCGATCGGCCGCCGCTGCCGCTCTGTTCTTTTGCAGGTTCTTGAGGTGGATCGCGACGAAGGACGGAGGTAGAAGCGGTGCACACGTCGATCCAAGTTTGACGAGGCAAGTTCCAACGTTCTGGTCAACAGGCAGGATCATCAGGCGCCCACCGTGGGGCCGTGTAAAACTTGCTCCCATCCGCAGCGTGAGTTCTTGGAGGTTTCCGTGATTTTCTGTGTGGTTGTGTGCTGGTGCAACCGTAGTTTGCTGTTCATCTAGTTTTGTTCGGTGATTTCGCGTTTTCCACCGTTCGTTTCGAGTTTTGTCCGGTGAGGTGAGGTTTTCCGCTGTTTACGCGAGATTTGTTCGGTGAAGTTTGAGTTCTTTGGCTCGTTTGGTTTGTCGAGGGAGAAACGGTGGTTTCCGGTGGAGTTGCAGGTTTCTGTGGAGGTTTTCTGTGTTCTTGAGTTTCTTGCGGAGTTTCGCGCAGTTTTGACTGATTGATCGCTTAATCAATCGTAGCTGAAGGAAGTGTTGTTCATTATTCTCTGTGATTTGCTGAGTTTTCATGAGAAAAATGAGAAGCAACCGTTCAAGTCCAGTTGCGCCCGTTGCTGCTGAAGGCGCCGCCGCCATGACCATGGCACAGATGGTAGAGATTATGCGCTCGTTGCAGGCAACTGTGGAAGCCTCACGCATAGAACAGGCGAGAATGCATGAGGACCTGGCCGCCTCTCGGGCCAGGAATGATGAGCTTAGCAAGGTGACTGAGGAGCTGCGTCAAGCTCTTCAGGAGCAGCAAGGGCGTCCTATTGCTGAAGACTTGGCGTCGTCGACGTCGCCTCGTGTTTTCCCTATGCCTTTCGTTCAGGCGATTACTGACACGCCTATTCCTACGAGTGTGGTACCTGTTAAGGCTGTTTTTACCGGCGTGGAGGATCCAGAGGCTCATCTCACCACGTTCCATACGCAGATGATGCTGTCAGGGGGGTCAGACGCCGTATACTGCAAGATGTTCGTGAGCACACTCCAGGGAACGGCGCTGGAATGGTTTGTGAGCCTGCTTAACGGTCACATAACCAATTTTCAACAGTTCTCGAAGATTTTTGTCGAGCAGTACATCGTGAATAAGGCACCGCCCAGGGTGTCTTACGATTTGTTTGATATAAGGCAGTATCAAGGAGAGTCCCTCAGGGACTACCTAAATCGCTTTGGGGCGCAGATGGTCAGATAGCCGGCCAAAGATGAAAAAATGCTGGTCTATGCATTTAAGAAGGGCGTGCTGCCGGGACCATTCTGCGAGGCATTGATCAGGGCACACCCCGCCACGTTTGCTGAGGTTAGGCGACTTGCGGTGGCCCACATCGCCGACGAGAGTGAAGTCGCCGAGAAGAGAGGAAGCGTGGCTCCCACTAGGCCACGCGCCCAGACCAGGATCCAGCCACAGAGGGTGCTGGAGACAGCGGCGGCCAGAAGGGATCAGAGGACTCGCCATCCTTATGATCCAAGGAAGAACAAGGGTAGGGGCCAAGGACGCCAGCAACCAGCACGCCGGGAATACAATCGCCCGCCTAAGCACAAGTTTGTCATGGGATTGGCGGACCTGATCGCCATTCCCAATATATCCGCTAGGTTGAAGGCGCCAGAAAAGGTGGGCGACAAGGTGCTGGGACCAAAGCCAGACGCCTGGTGTGAGTTTCACCAGGGCTTTGGCCATACAGTGGACTCGTGCTTGGCATTAGGATACCAGCTCGACGATCTGGTTAAGAGCGGATTCCTAAATGACTATTTGCTGGATAGAAGGACGGGGGGCGCGTCGAGCTCCCAACCAGCAGGTGCTGAGGCTCAGCAGCACGAGATGCCTACGCACGGAGAAATCCACACCATTGCAGGGGGTTTCTCAGGAGGTGGATGCACTGCATCACAGAGGAAAAGGTACGCGAGGTCTGTGATGACGGTGGATATGTTTGAAGACCACTCGCCGGAAGTGGATATTACATTCACCAAGCAAGATCTTCGGGATGTTGTGCCTCATGACAACGATCCCATAGTGATTTCGTTGATCACAACAGGAAGAAAGGTCCACAGGGTGCTGGTGGACCAAGGAAGCTCGGCAGACGTGATGTTTTGGCCGACTTTCACGCAGTTGGAGCTGCCCCTTGACCAGCTGAGGCCCTATGGAGGGTGTTTGTATGGTTTCGCTGGTGACCAGGTGGAGGTCAGGGGGTACATAAAAATTGAGGACAACGTTTACAGATGTGGCGGGTTCAAGAACGGAGAAAATCAAATATCTTGTTGTAAACGCTCCTTCAGCATACAACATCCTGTTGGGAAGACCCACGCTCAACAGGATAGGTGCCATACCGTCGACCCGGCACATGAAGGTGAAGTTGCCGTCCATGCAGGGGGTGGTTATCACCATCAAATCCGATCAGAAGGAAGCGAAGAAGTGCTATGAGAATAGCCTGAAAAACAAGAGATCGGTGAGTTACGTAACAACCACCCCGCCTCCTGGTGTGAAGCCCAGATCGACGGTAACAGAAGAGACCGCCGGAAGGGACGTGGAGATGGTGGACGCTGAGCTGGGGGAGGGGAACGCCGGTCTGGAGGAGGAAGAGGCAAGGAATCGCCCTGAGGAAGCGAGAGAACTGGGAATCGCCAGGGCGGTGATCGCCAGAGAAACCAGACCAAAACCCGTCGAGCAGTGGCTCGAGAGAGAAATCGGGGGAAAGATCTTCAAGCTGGGAAGATCCCTGGAGGTTGAGCTCCAGGACCAGATCGCCAAGGTGATTGAGCGGCATCTGGACGCGTTTGCATGGTCCGCTTCGGACATGCCCGGGATCGATCCCGACTTCTTGTGCCATCATCTGGCGATGGACAACTTGGTGAGACCAGTGCGACAAAGAAGAAGAAAGTTCAACGAGGAGAGGAGGCAGGCGATCAGGGACGAAACACAGAAACTCCTCGCCGCAGGCCACATCAGGGAAGTCCAGTACCCTGAATGGCTGGCAAATGTCGTGCTGGTGAAGAAGAGTAATGGGAAATGGCGCATGTGCGTCGATTTCACTGACCTGAACAAGGCTTGCCCAAAGGATTCATATCCTTTACCAAGCATAGACACCCTGGTAGATAGTGCTGCAGGGTGTAAGTTGTTGAGCTTCCTGGATGCCTTCTCGGGGTATAATCAGATCAAGATGCATCCCATGGATGAAGAGAAGACAGCCTTCATGACGGAGAGATCGTGCTACTGCTACAAGGTGATGCCGTTTGGGTTGAAGAACGCGGGGGCCACGTACCAGAGGTTGATGGATCGAGTACTTGCACCGATGCTGGGAAGGAACGTGCAAAAGTACGTCGATGACATGGTCGTGACCTCGCCAGAAAAAAGCAAGCACGTTGCAGACTTGGAGGAATTGTTCACGACGATCGCCAAGTTCAAGTTGAAGCTGAATCCAGAGAAATGCATTTTCGGCGTGGAGGCTGGAAAGTTTTTGGGTTTCCTCTTGACTGAAAGAGGCATAGAGGCCAACCCTGATAAGTGTGCCGCCATCTTGGCGATGAGGAGCCCAGTTACGATGAAGGAAGTTCAACAGCTAACAGGTCGGATGGCAGCCCTGTCTCGCTTCGTGTCAGCTAGCGGAGAAAAGGGCCATCCCTATTTTCAGTGCTTAAGGCGCAATAACAAGTTTGCTTGGACGAAGGAGTGCGAGGAAGCCTTCGTCAAGCTGAAGGAGTATCTGGCGAGCCCGCCGATTTTGTGTAAACCGCTGGTGGGAACCCCTCTCAGGTTGTATTTTGCTGTAACTGAGAGGGCGGTGAGTGCGGTGCTCGCCCAGGATCAAGATCAGGCTCAGAAGCCTATTTGTTTTGTTAGTAAGGTGCTGCAGGGCCCCGAAACGAGATATCAGGCCCTGGAAAAGGCTGCGCTGGCTGTGGTATTTTCGGCGAGGAGGTTGCGCCACTATTTCCATAGCTTCACCATACTGGTTATGACTGACCTGCCCATCCAAAAGGTCTTGAAGAAGCCCGACGTTGCGGGAAGGATGGTGAAGTGGGCAGTAGAATTGTCAGAGTTTGATATTAAATATGAGCCCTGAGGCCCGATCAAGGGGCAAATCTTTGCAGATTTCGTGGTTGAGCTCTCATCCGAGGCGACACGAGTTGAAGGGGACGACTTTCGTTGGGTGCTTTCAGTGGATGGATCGTCGAACCAGCAGGGTAGCGGTGCTGGAGTCATTTTGGAAGGACCCAACGGCGTGCTGATCGAACAATCTTTGAGATTTGCTTTCAAACCCAGTAACAATCAAGCAGAATATGAGGCGCTGATCGCCGGGATTTTGCTGGCCAAAGAGATGGGAGCCAGGGTGTTAATGGCTAAGAGTGACTCGCTGCTAGTCACAGGGCAAGTAACAGGCGAGTTCTAGGCTAAAGAGCCACAAATGGCGGCTTACCTAGAGTATGTGCAGGAATTGAAGAGTTCCTTTGCCTCCTTTGAAGTAGTGCATGTGCCCAGAGAGCAGAATGCCCGAGCTGACTTGCTAGCTAAGCTCGCCAGTTCAGGCAAGGGGGGTAGGCAGAGGACGGTGATTCAAGAAACTCTGAAGACGCCGAGAGCATTTGTGGCAGATCACCTGGTCCTTCAGATCAGCAAGTCGACGGAGAACGCCGCGAGAAGCCATAAGTCCCTGACGCAAGAAACTTTGAGATCGCCGAGAATTAGGGCATGTCGAGGAGAGAAGGTGAACATGACGCAGGTTTGCGCTATCCATGAGCCAGACACCTGGATAACACAGTACAAGCGGTGCCTGGTAGATGGCCTTCTCCCACTGGATCCGACAGAGGTTAGGAAGGTAAAGAAAAATTCTAGCAAGTACACAATGATCGATGGCGAGTTGTACAGGTTTGGGTTCACTCACCCACTCCTGGAATGTGTACATGGTGAGAAATGCACGAGGATTATGGCAGAGCTCCATGAAGGTATATGCGGAAGCCACGTCGGGGGTCGAGCTTTGGCCGCAAGGACTCTCCGTGCAGAGTACTACTGGCCATCGATGAGAGAAGACTGCAAGAAGTATGCCCAATGTTGCAAACAATGCCAACAGAACGCCGATTAGCACAAGGCGCCTCCCGAGGAGTTGAAGTCGATCTACAGCCCTTGGCCGTTTCATACTTGGGGAATCGACATCCTGGGACCATTCCCGCTGGCGATCAGGCAGATGAAGTACTTGGTGGTGGCGATTGAGTATTTCACCAAGTGGATCGAAGCAGAACCAGTGGCCTAGATCACCGCACACAAGATCGAAGGTTTCGTGTGGAAGAACATTGTGTGCCGGTTTGGAGTGCCCAAGCGCCTGGTGTCGGACAATGGGACTCAGTTTGCAAGCCACCTGTTGAAGAAGCTGTGCGAAGGGGTGGGAATTCAACAAGTGTTTGCATCCGTCGAGCACCCTCAGACAAATGGCCAGGTAGAGTCAGCTAATCGGGTGTTGCTGAGAGGTTTGAAGAGAAGGCTAGAGAAAGCCAAAGGAAGCTGGGCTGAGGAGGTACCCCGTATAGTCTGGGCGTACCACACCACCGAGCAGTCAGGAACCCATGAGACCCCGTTCATCTTGGTCTATGGGTGTGATGCAATGATTCCAGTAGAGATCCAGGAGAGCTCGCCGAGATTCCAGAACTTCGTAGAGGAAGACTCAAATGAAGAGAGAAGGCTGAACCTGGATCTACTGGATGAGGTCAGGGAAGAGGCGAGATTGAAAGATGAGGCGGTGAAGAGAAGGATTGAACGAAGATATAACTCGAAGGTGATGCCGAGACAGTTTAGAGAAGGCGACCTGGTGATGAGGAAAGTCCACCAGTACGAGATGCAGAATAAACTGTCGCCCAAGTGGACTGGACCGTTCAGAATAACCGAGGCGCTCGGGAACGGCGCCTACCGCTTAGAGACATTGGAAGGAGGGGCGATTCCTCGCACTTGGAACGCCACGCACCTCAAGTTATATTACAGTTGAGAAGCTTTGTAAGTAAAGACAAACACAAAGTTATATTGCAATGTCTCTGTTAAAACAGTTTGAAGGGGGCACTCTTTTTTCCCTAAGGAGGGTTTTTAATGAGGCCACCCAATAAAGAGAAGTTTTCAAAGTACAAGTTGTTTTAGATTGCGTGCCCGTTGTTTTCAGAAAGTTTTGAAGAAAGACCTTGTCACTTATATGTGACTTAAGGCAAGTTAAAGATATATTGCATGCTTTCTAAAAAGTTTTAAGTCCTCATCGTTTTTCGGCGATCGGAGGCATCAGTTAAAGTTTTAAGTCCTCATCGTTTTTCAGCGATCGGAGGCATCAGTTAAAGTTTTAAGTCCTCATCGTTTTTCGACAATCGGAGGCATCAGTTAAAGTTTTAAGTCCTCATCGTCTTTCGGCGATCGGAGGCACGAGTTAAAGTTAAAGTCCTCATCGTCTTTCGGCGATCGGAGGCACCAGTTAAAAGACCTCAACGCCCTCGCGCGTCCTGAGGCGAGTTAAAGACCTCCTCGCCGTCGAGCAAGTGCAGGCGAGGAAGAGCAAAAAGTCCTCAGTGTTTCTGGGGGCGAGAAGATGTAACCCCTGGGGCAATGTAGAGGCACCAGTGAAAAGTCCTCAGTGTTTCTGGGGGCGAGAAGATGTAACCCCTGGGGCAATGTAGAGGCACCAGTGAAAAGTCCTCAGTGTTTCTGGGGGGGAGGAGATGTAGCCCCTGGGGCAATGTAGAGGCACGATCTAAAGACCATCTCGCCTATGAGCGAGTTCAGGCGAGCTAAAAGACCTTCTCGCCTATGAGCGAGTTCAGGCGAGTCAAAAGACCTTCTCGCCTATGAGCGAGTTCAGGCAAGAGAAAATCCTTCTCGTCTCGAACGAGTTCAGGTATGGTGTAGAGGGCGGAAGAAGTTTGGAAGGTGGCTAAGGTAGGTTCGAAGAGAGCGCCTAGCCACCCGGTCTCTTGTTCGGGAGCTCGAGGAGGTAGAGAAGGATCCGAAAGGCGCCTCTACCCCCAGGTGAAAGAACAATGGCCAAGGTATGAAGCCAGAAAGAAGCTGGTATCGCCAAGTGAGTCTTTGGCGACCAGAAAAATTTCAAACAGTGGCGAAAAAGTTAAAGACCCGTTTTGATGAAGCAGATCGGGTGAAGCGATGTTTTAAGCCAATAGTTGAGTTAAAGTTCGTTGCTTAAAGAGTAATTTTGCGCTAAGGTTAATTGCCTTAAGATTACAAGTTGTTAAAGTGATTATTATTTGAAGTCGAAGTGGTTCGAAGCAGTTAAGTATAAGATCGTGCCTACGAAATCGCTAAGTCATTTCTTTGAAGTAAATCACGCAAGGAAGGTTAAAGCAGACAAAGAGGTTACAAGAAGAAATACAAAGGCAATTTCATTAAGTAAATATCAGTTCGGGGCACATATACAGAAAAAAGAAAAAAGTTCATTACAATTACATACAAAGAAAAAGCATAAGGGTGGTGGATGAGGGGAAATTGATCAGTCTTCAGCGGGAACCACTTTCCCATCCACCACCTCATTGTTAAGGGACACCATGCTGAGATCCAGATCAGGGAATAAGCAGGCGAACTGTTCCCGTGCAGCCTCGAATCCAGCAGCCAGAATTTGGGCAGAACTCAGATTAAGTTCTTCAATCTGCTTCTTGAGTTCTTCAGTTTGTTCTTTCAGCCCCTTGTTCTGCTGCTCCAGCTCTTCAACTTGCTTCTTGAGTTTTTCGTTGGTTTCTTGAGCCTGGAGAAGGTCTTCAGCAACCTTCTTGGATTCTGCTTGCACTTGGCCCAGTTCAGCAGCAATCTCCCCTTTTTCCTTGTTGGCTTCAGCAAGTTTCGCCATGGTGTCGTCCCTTTCTTTTTCCACCTTTCCCAGGAAGATCTCCCGATCAGCTGACCTCTGCTCCAGTTTCTTCACCTTGGCGGCGTCAGTTTTTATTAGGGCCTCTAGGTCAGCCACCCTAACGCGATAAGGTACAATCTTGCTTTCCAGCTCAATCTTCTCTTGAGCCAGAAGCTGCACCTTGTGGCGTAGATCGGTGGCCTCCTTGCGCGCCAACCGGAGCTTGGTGCTCATTGCGTCTTCTACTCAGGAGTGTTCAATCTCCGCGAGTGTCAGATTGAAGGATAACTTCTCCACCTCAACCCTCATAGTGTTATTCTCAGTTCGAAGGTTGAAGAGGTCATCCTGGAGCTTCCTGGTGGAGCTCTCCACAGCTCTAGAGATAATGGTGGGGAAGTTTTCTGCCATCATCTTCAGTTTAGCAGAGAAAGGCTCCCACATCCTCTTAACCTCAATAGAGAGACCTGCCTGTGGAGGCGCCGGGTGGGCCTGTTGTTGGCTCTCGCCGCCACATTCTTTAGTTGGTTGTTCAGCAGGTGCTTCTTGGCGTGGTGGCGACGTCGGGGATTCAGTGATCAGAATTGGAGAGGTATGGGCAACCTCATCCCCGATTGGAGCAACGTCTGCGGCAGAGGCATTTGAAGGAGGACCCCCTCCAGCTGATACATACGGCGTGGAGGCGCTCGGGGGGTCCTGCATGAAGTTTGGCTCGAGGGCCTCAACCGCGGGTGGCGCAGACGCCAATGGAATTGCTTGGACTGGTGAGGCAGGAGCTGGCGGAGGAGGCAATGTTGGAGGTGGAGCAGGCGTGGATGGCGGTGTTGATGTCGGAAGAGGGGGTGGAGCAGGTGGTGAAGAAGGTGCCACCCTCTTCCTCTTCATAACAAGGCCATCTTCAGTGGCCTCGTCGTCTTCCTCCTCCTCCTCGTGGACTACTTGGGGAGCTTTCCTCTTGGGTTTTCTGAGGACAAGCTTCTTGCGTTGAGTGGCGGGTTGGACATCGGGAGGTGAGGGGCCCTTGGGTGGCGATCGGCCCTGTGCGGCGGCGATCTCCACCACCGAGTTTGGCACGGTTTGTGAACCCGATGCCAACTCGTGGGTTCGGGCGAGCGCCCTCAGTTCAGCGAGCTTGCCCTGGCCCAACATATTATCTGCATAGAGCAAAAATGCATGGGTTAGCTCAGAGAGAAAATAAATGCATAAGGCAGTATGCAGCAAAGCAGATAAATGGTGCAGAAAAATAAAACCAAAGTCTTGCGCATAACGCACAAGACGCACAGAAACAGTTAGCAGAGGTAACGTTAGAATAAAGGCTTAGACGTTCTAACCTATGCGAATTTCGAGTTGGTCCTCGAAGAAATCGAAGCTAATGAGTGTGGTGGTGAGGAAGGTGATGTTGGCATCTGCCACACTCTTCCAAAAGAAGCAAAGGTCTCTGTCCAAGGCACCCATTCTGTCAGGACTTCTTGGCCTCCTGAAGCTACTCTTGGACTCTTTGTTCCCCTTGTTTACCCAGTACAAGGGGAAACCGTCGAGCAACGACGCGTCTTTCTCGTTGGGGCGCAGTTGGACGAACTTGCCCTTCCAGTCTTTATAGGATTGCTGGAAGATGGAGAGGATCTGATGGAGGAGGGCCAAGCACACCTACCCAAAGAAGCCAAGGCACAAGCCAAGGAGAGCGTCTAGACCAAGACCAAGACCAAGGTGAGCGTCTAGGACGTGAAAGTAAGCGTCTAGGACGTGAAGGTGAGCGTCTAGACCGTGAAGGAGGGCGGCTATCCATGGAGCTAGACCGTCTAGGACCCCTTACAAGATCAATGGCCAAACATATTCAAACACAAGCAAATGAGGCCACGGATGGAAGAGAGAAGGCTTTGTATATGTTTGCATAAAGGCCCATTGGGGGTACTTAGTAGATAGGATAGTGTAGGAAGCACTTTTGATAGAAACCTTCTAGAATCTAGGGTAGAATGGCCGGTCATGGCACCTTAGAATTAGATTTAATTTTTGGTTTTATTTCTTTTAGAAAGGTGGCTTAACATTTACGTCCACCAAGCCTATAAATAGGGAGGCTATTTCATTGTATTTGACAAGTTTATTTGAGTATTGTTATGCTGCCCATTTTGTGCACTAGCTATACTTCTCCTAGAAATCTAGGCTATAAACTTCACTCCCTTCACCTTTCTTCATAGAGCTGGCCGAACCTCTCTAAATTCATACTCATCATGCACCTTCACCTTCAAAGCCATCACAACTCCTAGGAGGGCTTTGTTTCATTCACCCATTGCTTCCGCATCCATTTTACTACTTTGATTCAAGAAGAACACATGAAATGCCATCATTTGGTATCATGAGCTATTGGTTCTTCAAGATGAGTAGCTTGTCTTTTTAATTTCAGTTCTTCTTTATTTTCATATTTGTCATTTCAATTCCTTACTTGTCTTGCTGTTTTTTTTATATTTTAATTGTTCTTGGTGTGCTTTGTGGAAGATCCAACCCAAGCACTCTTGTTCATTTGATCTTGAACAAGTTATTGTGCAATTTGTGATAGGATTCCATACACCTTTGTGTTGCTATTTTTGTTTTAGGCTTTGAGTCTTTATTGCTTTCATTATTTTGCTTCATATTATGCTTTGAGTCTTTAAATTTCTGAATCTATACATGTTTTGTCAAGTCATGTTCATCCATATTGTCATCAATTCTTAGTAGTCCTATTTTTTGGCTTGATTGTTTCTTGTTTTGGGTCTCTTTATATTGCTATAATCTGCTGTTATTTTGATCCTTTGATGCTTTTTATTTTTAGTTTGAGTTCATAATTGTGTCTTAGTTCATACACAATTTCCATTCTCACATTTTCCATTGTGTTAATTTTGGTTATCTTGCTGTTTTCTTCCAGTTTTCCAGTTTTCCCCTGTAACACCTCTCTGTTCTGGGCTGTTTTGTTTAACAAAATTTTTCTACCCATAGGAAAATTCTGAATTTCTGGAAAATGCAAGTTTAAGATGTTATAGAAAAGAAAAAAAAAGAATGAGGTCAAAAGGAGCAACAGAAAAAAAATGATAAATCTCACAAAATCAGAGTGCGAATCTTGAGCGTTACAGCTGGCCTAACTGCACACCAAATTTGCAAAAATTATTAAAAAAAAATGGTGCATGCGTTTTATGTGATTCCAAAGCCAAAATTTAGCTAAGATCCTGAATTTTCTTGTATCCAAATTTCAGAAACAAATTTTACAATTACAGCTCAGCATAAATCGGGGAACAAAACTGTTTTCTGGCCCACAACATTTTCCAGTGGTGCTGTTTTCTTTATTTGGTCATCTAATCTAGTGCTTTTCTTTAGGAATTCCTTTTGTGTGCCAACTTTTATTGAGTACCTTTAATTGTTTGCTTTATTTTCTTGAATCTCTTTCTAAGTTGTCATATTATAAATCCTTTTGGTGGTACTGTTTTCTTTCAATTAAATTTGTTTCTTGCTTTTGTTTCTTGACCTCTCTTTTGTGGGTGCTGGAAATTAATTCTCTCTTGGTGCTTATGTGCATGGAAATTGACTTGGTTTAAGGTTAAGCCTTTGTGAATAGGTGCTGGAAATTGGAGAATTAAAGCCAACTTTCTAAGGAGGAGTCAAGCTAAGGCCGAAACAAGCTTCTTGAAACAAACACTACAAACACCTAGAAGATCAACAATCAAGACAACAAAGAAAGTGCACTAACCAAAAAGAGGAACAACAAAGGGGGTTTTCTTATCTCCTTCACAACTTGGTTTATTGTTAATTACCTCTTTTAAATTACGTTTTAGACGGTGAGTGTGTCTTCAAGGGCTCAAAGTGTCCAAGAAGCCTCACCTAGGGCCGAATAGCATAGTTATTTTGTTTAGTAATTTGTTGCTTGTTTGAACTTGTATTTCTTTTGTTTTGGTAGAAACGTTTTGCATGTTTAGTATTGTTTAATTTTGTGCTATACCGACTAGTTTGCTGCATATCTAGCTTACATAGTTTTCTTGCTTTTTGATTTCTCAACTTCTTGTGTTCTAAGTGTTCTACTAAGAGAAAATTTTGTGTGAAGTCATTGGAGGAAAAGTTTTTGGCAAGGAAAAGGCTTGGTACTTAAGTAGTCCATTGTGACTCACCTCCCTTACCTGGAAAACTCCCTTCTCTAACTTTCCTAAACTTTCTCCAAGTAAAACACCTATATACACAAAGTTTTAGCCATGTCTTCTTCTTCTCACTCTCCAAAGTCTATAGAAAGTGAAGTAAAATCTTTGAAAACTCTTTTAAAAGAAGTATCCCAAGCGGTACAATTAATCTCTTTTAGACAATTGGAGAATGAAAACAAAATCAATGAGTTGGCTAAAGCTCAAGAAGAGAAGTCACAAAAATCACAAAAATCAAAAAAAACTCATGCATCACAAAGTATTGAATCTCTAGGGGAGGGAAGCCGTAGAATCAATGATTATTACCAACCACCCCCTAGAAGAACTAGGCAAAGGGAACAAGAGGTGCCAAGGGAAACAAGAGTAGACCTACCTCATTTCCATGGTAAGGAAAATGTAGAAGCATATCTAGATTGGGAGATGAAGGTAGAGCAACTTTTTGCTTGCCATAGGGTAAGTGAGGAACGAAAAGTACCCTTAGCCACCCTTAGTTTCCAAGGGAATGCCATGTATTGGTGGACCTCTCTCGAAAGAGATAGACGTCTTCATAGGGAACCTTCCATTACATATTGGAATGACCTTAGGGGAGCCCTAAGACGTCGACATATACCCTCTTACTACCATAGGGAGTTAATGGACAAGCTCCAAAGACTCCAACAAAGAAATATGAGCGTAGAGGAGTATAGACAAAAGATGGAGCTCTATATGATGAGAGCCTCTATTAGAGAGGAAGAGGAAACCACCATTGCTAGGTTCCTTAGTGGCCTATCACTTGAGATAAGAGATAGAGTAGAGCTCTTACCTTATCAAGACTTGAATGATTTGGTTCAACTTTGCATTAAAGTTGAGCAACAAAACTTGCGTAAAACTTCAAGTCAAAAGGTGAGCCCCTATTCTAGCTTTTATCCCAAGAAAGAGTTTAGAAGGGAGGGTAGTACATCCAAGGAAAAACCAAAAGAGCCTACCAAACCCTTCACCAAAGAAACCTCAACCCCACCCATCCGAGCTAGAGATGTCAAGTGTTTTAAGTGCTATGGTAGGGGGCATGTGCAAGCACAATGTCCAAACCAAAGGACTTTGTTTTTAAAAGGTGTAGACGAGTACACTAGTGGCGAGGATGAGCCTAGTGAGAAAGAGGAAGGGGGAGAGGATGAGAGGGTAGCTCCACTAGAGGGAGAATTGCTTATGATTAGGAGAACCCTCAACAATCACCCTAGCACATCCATGGAAACACAAAGGGAGAACATCTTTCATACAAGATGCAATGTTTTAGAAAATATATGTTCTCTCATTGTGGATAGTGGGTCTAGTTGTAATTGTTGTAGTGCTAGGATGGTTGAAAAGCTTAAGCTACAAGTAGTTCCTCACCCAAAACCTTACAAACTTCAATGGCTTAATGAAAATGGGGAACTACATGTAGACAAGCAAGTGGAAATCAAGTTTTCCATAGGGAACTACAAAGACAAAGTTTTATGTGATGTAGTGCCTATGGAAGCTTGCCATATCTTATTAGGGAGGCCATGGCAATTTGACAAGAAAACCTTGCATGATGGTCTCACTAACGAGATTTCCTTCACCCATAAATATAAGAAGTTTGTACTTAGTCCTTTACCACATTCTCAAGTGGTGAAAGACCAAATACAAATGAAACAAAAGAGGGATGAGGAAAAAAAAAGAAAAAAGAAGAGAGCTAGAAAAAGAGAAAATCCTTAGGGATAGAAAGGCGTGGGAGAAGAGTGTTCCTTCCCACAAGGTTGGTCAACAAGAAAAACCTCTTGAAAATGTTTTTGAAAACTTGCTTCTTGTTGAACAACCAAGCCTTATCTTTTGTAAAGGAGCACTTACATGCACTGCCACAAGTAGTGAACTCATGGTTTTACCTCCTCAAGTAGAAAACCTTTTGAGTGAATTTGAAGATCTATTCTCCCAAGAAGGACCCATTGGGCTTCCTCCTCTTAGGGGGATAGAACATCAAATTGACTTTATACCGGGGGCAAGCCTACCAAATAGGCCTGCTTATAGAACCAACCCCGAGGAAACAAAGGAGATAGAATCACAAGTTCAAGACTTGTTGGAGAAGGGTTGGGTTCAAAAGAGCCTAAGCCCTTGTGCTGTACCTGTCTTGTTGGTGCCAAAAAAAGATGGAAAATGGCGTATGTGTTGTGATTGTAGAGCAATCAACAACATCACCATCAAGTATAGGCATCCAATCCCAAGGCTTGATGATATGCTTGATGAATTGCATGGGTCAACTCTATTCTCCAAAATTGACCTTAAAAGTGGATATCACCAAATTCGAATCAAGGAGGGTGATGAGTGGAAAACCGCTTTTAAGACCAAATTTGGACTATACGAGTGGTTGGTGATGCCCTTTGGGCTTACTAATGCTCCAAGCACATTCATGAGGCTTATGAATCACACCTTGAGGGATTGTATAGGTAAATATGTAGTAGTTTACTTTGATGATATCTTAGTCTATAGTAAAAGCCTAGAAGACCATCTAAGTCACCTTAGGGAAGTTCTTCTAGTTCTTAGGAAAAATAGTCTTTTTGCCAATAGGGATAAGTGTACCTTTTGTGTAGATAGTGTAGTTTTCTTAGGTTTCATAGTTAACAAAAAGGGGGTACATGTAGATCCCGAGAAAATCAAAGCCATCCGCGAGTGGCCAACTCCACAAAATGTAAGTGACGTAAGAAGTTTTCATGGGTTAGCTAGCTTCTATAGAAGGTTTGTCCCTAATTTTTCTAGTCTAGCTTCTCCATTGAATGAACTTGTAAAAAAAGATGTTGCATTTTGTTGGAATGAAAAGCATGAGCAAGCCTTTCAAAGGCTCAAAGCTCAACTCACCAATGCACCCATTCTATCTCTTCCAAATTTTTCCAAAACTTTTGAGATAGAGTGTGATGCATCGGGGGTAGGCATAGGTGCGGTTTTGTTGCAAGGTGGACACCCCATTGCTTACTTTAGTGAAAAACTCCATGGTGCCACCCTCAACTACCCCACCTATGACAAAGAGCTCTATGCTCTTGTGCGAGCCCTAAAGACTTGGGAACACTACCTTGTGTCCAAAGAATTTGTTATCCATAGTGATCACGAGTCTTTAAAATATTTAAAGGGCCAACACAAGCTCAACAAGAGACATGCTAAATGGATGGAATTTCTTGAACAATTTCCTTATGTAATCAAATACAAGAAAGGAAGCACCAATATAGTGGCCGATGCTCTTTCAAGACGGCACACTTTCTTTTCAAAACTAGGTGCCCAAATTCTTGGATTTGACCACATAAGAGAGCTTTACCAAGAAGATCAAGAACTCTCATCCATCTATGCCCAATGTCTACATAGAGCGCAAGGAGGTTACTATGTGTCCGAGGGATATCTTTTTAAAGAAGGAAAACTTTGCATTCCCCAAGGCACACATAGAAAACTCCTTGTCAAAGAATCACATGAAGGGGGACTCATGGGCCATTTTGGAGTTGATAAAACTCTTGATCTTTTAAAAGCAAAATTTTGTTGGCCACACATGAGGAAAGATGTCCAACGACATTGTTCTAGATGTATCTCATGTTTAAAAGCAAAGTCTAGAACAATGCCGCATGGACTCTACACCCCTTTGCCGATTGCAAATGCTCCTTGGGAAGACATTAGCATGGATTTCATTTTAGGACTTCCTAGGACTGCAAGAGGCCATGACTCTATCTTTGTGGTAGTGGACCGTTTTAGCAAAATGTCCCACTTTATTCCATGCCACAAAGTGGATGATGCTCAAAATATTTCTAAACTCTTCTTTAGAGAAGTGGTGAGACTCCATGGTCTCCCGAGAAGTATAGTGTCCGATCGAGATCCCAAGTTTATAAGCCACTTTTGGAAAACTCTTTGGGGTAAACTTGGAACAAGACTACAATTTTCAACTTCTTGTCATCCTCAAACGGATGGTCAAACCGAAGTAGTCAATAGATCTCTTGGAACTATGCTTAGGGCTATCATGAAGGGAAGCCACAAATCTTGGGATGAGTACCTTCCCCACATTGAATTTGCTTACAATAGAGTAGTTCACAAGACTACTAATGCTTCTCCTTTTGAGGTAGTATATGGTTTTAATCCTCTCACGCCCATGGATTTGATACCCCTTCCTAATCCACAAGATTTTGTGCATAAGGAAGGAGTAATCAAAGCTGATTTTATCAAGAAAATGCATGAGAAGATTAAAATTCAAATACAACAACAAAATGAGAAGTACACAAAATACAACAACAAAGGGAAGAGAGAAATAATTTTTGAGGAAGGAGACTTAGTTTGGCTTCACCTTCGCAAAGATAGATTTCCAACTCAAAGGAAGTCCAAACTAAGTCCCCGAGGTGATGGACCTTTCCAAGTTCTCAAGCGAGTCAACAACAATGCTTATAAATTGGACCTACCTCTTGAATATGGAGTACATGACACTTTTAATGTAATTGATCTTTCTCCATTTGTAGGAACCAATGACGATGACGAGCTGGATTTGAGGACAAATCCTTTTCAAGGGGGAGGGGATGATGGAGGAGGGCCAAGCACACCTACCCAAAGAAGCCAAGGCACAAGCCAAGGAGAGCGTCTAGACCAAGACCAAGACCAAGGTGAGCGTCTAGGACATGAAAGTAAGCGTCTAGGACGTGAAGGTGAGCGTCTAGACCGTGAAGGAGGGCGGCTATCCATGGAGCTAGACCGTCTAGGACCCCTTACAAGATCAATGGCCAAACATATTCAAACACAAGCAAATGAGGCCACGGATGGAAGAGAGAAGGCTTTGTATATGTTTGCATAAAGGCCCATTGGGGGTACTTAGTAGATAGGATAGTGTAGGAAGCACTTTTGATAGAAACCTTCTAGAATCTAGGGTAGAATGGCCGGTCATGGCACCTTAGAATTAGATTTAATTTTTGGTTTTATTTCTTTTAGAAAGGTGGCTTAACATTTACGTCCACCAAGCCTATAAATAGGGAGGCTATTTCATTGTATTTGACAAGTTTATTTGAGTATTGTTATGCTGCCCATTTTGTGCACTAGCTATACTTCTCCTAGAAATCTAGGCTATAAACTTCACTCCCTTCACCTTTCTTCATAGAGCTGGCCGAACCTCTCTAAATTCATACTCATCATGCACCTTCAAAGCCATCACAACTCCTAGGAGGGCTTTGTTTCATTCACCCATTGCTTCCGCATCCATTTTACTACTTTGATTCAAGAAGAACACATGAAATGCCATCAGGATCGACCTCCCAGCAATCCCGTTCAAGCTTACCCATTGGCGATCTCCTGGGTGCTTGGCTTCAAAAAGAAATAAGAAGACATCCACCGATGCTGGCAACCCCAGATGGTCGCACATGACTTGGAACGCCCGCACAAACGCCCAGCTGTTGGGATGGAGCTGGGCGGCGGCCATGTCGAGCTCGGTGAGAAGCTCCCTCTCAAAGCGAGTGAAGGGAAACCTGAGTTTCACCTTCTTGAACAAGGTTGTGTAGACGAAGCAGAAGGGTCCATCGTTGCTTGCCTTGTCGTCGGCGCAAACTGGCAGGTCGGGGGGCAAGGTAGCACTGTCATCTTCTCGTCGTGCTCCTTGTGGAATGATTGGTGAGGCTCATCCCCCTTCGTCAATCGCAGAACTGCCCCAACAGTGTTTACAGAAGACGTTTCCCTCAACAAGGTCGAGTTGGCCCAAGGATATAGTTTTTTGAAGTCTGGTGGGGGAACGGGGGCTCCTCCGATGACAGGCGAAGTAGCCTGAGCCGGGTTGGGGCGGGAAGGTGCAGGCCTCTCAGCCTGAGAAGACGAAGCGCCGCGTGCTTGCGGTGGGTCGTGTGCTTGTGAGGAAGGGTTTCGTGATGAAGGATTTGGGGTGATCTTTGAGCGAGTCATTGTTGAAGTTGCAAAGGAAGAAGAAAAGAAAAAATGATCAGGGTTCGCAGAGGGTGACTCGATCATGAAAGAAGGGTGAAAAGCGAGCTTCAATCAATTAATAGACCTTAGATTGTAAAAGAAGTATTAAACATATCAAAATACAATTTGAACACATGAAATGGTTTTTCAAAGGTATCATCATAAGTGTTTGAATCAATCAATAGACCTTAGATTGTAAAAAATATGTTAAACATATGAAAACACAATTTCAACGCATGAATTTGTTTTTCAAAGATATTCATTCATAAGTGTTTCAATCAATTAATAGACTAAGATTGTAAAAGAGATATTAAACGTATCAAAACACAATTTTAACACATGAAATTGGTTTTCAAAGATATTCATTCATAAGTGTTTTCAATCAATTAATAGCGAAAAGAACAAGTTGCAAACATTTAGTAAAGTAATTGTTTTCAGCAGTTAAGATGCTTTTAAACTATTATTATTATACAGAACATAGCATTCACTTTCTTATAGTTTCCTAGGTTATAAAACCTTAGATTGTAAATGAAAAAAATGTATTAAACGTATCATTTTAACACATGAAATTGTTTTTCAAAGATATCATAAGTGCTTCAATCAATTAATAGACCTTAGATTGTAAAAGAAGTATTAAACATATCGTCAAAATACAATTTGAACACATGAAATGGTTTTTCAAAGGTATCATCATAAGTGTTTGAATCAATCAATAGACCTTAGATTGTAAAAAATATGTTAAACATATGAAAACACAATTTCAACGCATGAAATTGTTTTTCAAAGACATTCATTCATAAGTGTTTCAATCAATTAATAGACTAAGATTGTAAAAGAGATATTAAACGTATCAAAACACAATTTTAACACATGAAATTGGTTTTCAAAGATATTCATTCATAAGTGTTTGCAATCAATTAATAGCGAAAAGAACAAGTTGCAAACATTTAGTAAAGTAATTGTTTTCAGCAGTTAAGATGCTTTTAAACTATTATTATTATACAGAACATAGCATTCACTTTCTTATAGTTTCCTAGGTTATAAAACCTTAGATTGTAAATGAAAAGAAGTATTAAACGTATCATTTTAACACATGAAATTGTTTTTCAAAGATATCATAAGTGCTTCAATCAATTAATAGACCTTAGATTGTAAAGGAAGTATTAAACATATCATCAAAATACAATTTGAACACATGAAATGGTTTTTCAAAGGTATCATCATAAGTGTTTGAATCAATCAATAGACCTTAGATTGTAAAAAATATGTTAAACATATGAAAACACAATTTCAACGCATGAAATTGTTTTTCAAAGATATTCATTCATAAGTGTTTCAATCAATTAATAGACTAAGATTGTAAAAGAGATATTAAACGTATCAAAACACAATTTTAACACATGAAATTGGTTTTCAAAGATATTCATTCATAAGTCTTTTCAATCAATTAATAGCGAAAAGAACAAGTTGCAAACATTTAGTAAAGTAATTGTTTTCAGCAGTTAAGATGCTTTTAAACTATTATTATTATACAGAACATAGCATTCACTTTCTTATAGTTTCTTAGGTTATAAAACCTTAGATTGTAAATGAAAAGAAGTATTAAACGTATCATTTTAACACATGAAATTGTTTTTCAAAGATATCATAAGTGCTTCAATCAATTAATAGACCTTAGATTGTAAAAGAAGTATTAAACATATCATCAAAATACAATTTGAACACATGAAATGGTTTTTCAAAGGTATCATCATAAGTGTTTGAATCAATCAATAGACCTTAGATTGTAAAAAATATGTTAAACATATGAAAACACAATTTCAACGCATGAAATTGTTTTTCAAAGATATTCATTCATAAGTGTTTCAATCAATTAATAGACTAAGATTGTAAAAGAGATATTAAACGTATCAAAACACAATTTTAACACATGAAATTGGTTTTCAAAGATATTCATTCATAAGTGTTTTCAATCAATTAATAGCGAAAAGAACAAGTTGCAAACATTTAGTAAAGTAATCGTTTTCAGCAGTTAAGATGCTTTTAAACTATTATTATTATACAGAACATAGCATTCACTTTCTTATAGTTTCTTAGGTTATAAAACCTTAGATTGTAAATGAAAAGAAGTATTAAACGTATCATTTTAACACATGAAATTGTTTTTCAAAGATATCATAAGTGCTTCAATCAATTAATAGACCTTAGATTGTAAAAGAAGTATTAAACATATCATCAAAATACAATTTGAACACATGAAATGGTTTTTCAAAGGTATCATCATAAGTGTTTGAATCAATCAATAGACCTTAGATTGTAAAAAATATGTTAAACATATGAAAACACAATTTCAACGCATGAAATTATTTTTCAAAGATATTCATTCATAAGTGTTTCAATCAATTAATAGACTAAGATTGTAAAAGAGATATTAAACGTATCAAAACACAATTTTAACACATGAAATTGGTTTTCAAAGATATTCATTCATAAGTGTTTTCAATCAATTAATAGCGAAAAGAACAAGTTGCAAACATTTAGTAAAGTAATTGTTTTCAGCAGTTAAGATGCTTTTAAACTATTATTATTATACAGAACATAGCATTCACTTTCTTATAGTTTCCTAGGTTATAAAACCTTAGATTGTAAATGAAAAAAATGTATTAAACGTATCATTTTAACACATGAAATTGTTTTTCAAAGATATCATAAGTGCTTCAATCAATTAATAGACCTTAGATTGTAAAAGAAGTATTAAACATATCGTCAAAATACAATTTGAACACATGAAATGGTTTTTCAAAGGTATCATCATAAGTGTTTGAATCAATCAATAGACCTTAGATTGTAAAAAATATGTTAAACATATGAAAACACAATTTCAACGCATGAAATTGTTTTTCAAAGACATTCATTCATAAGTGTTTCAATCAATTAATAGACTAAGATTGTAAAAGAGATATTAAACGTATCAAAACACAATTTTAACACATGAAATTGGTTTTCAAAGATATTCATTCATAAGTGTTTTCATTCAATTAATAGCGAAAAGAACAAGTTGCAAACATTTAGTAAAGTAATTGTTTTCAGCAGTTAAGATGCTTTTAAACTATTATTATTATACAGAACATAGCATTCACTTTCTTATAGTTTCCTAGGTTATAAAACCTTAGATTGTAAATGAAAAGAAGTATTAAACGTATCATTTTAACACATGAAATTGTTTTTCAAAGATATCATAAGTGCTTCAATCAATTAATAGACCTTAGATTGTAAAGGAAGTATTAAACATATCATCAAAATACAATTTGAACAGATGAAATGGTTTTTCAAAGGTATCATCATAAGTGTTTGAATCAATCAATAGACCTTAGATTGTAAAAAATATGTTAAACATATGAAAACACAATTTCAACGCATGAAATTGTTTTTCAAAGATATTCATTCATAAGTGTTTCAATCAATTAATAGACTAAGATTGTAAAAGAGATATTAAACGTATCAAAACACAATTTTAACACATGAAATTGGTTTTCAAAGATATTCATTCATAAGTCTTTTCAATCAATTAATAGCGAAAAGAACAAGTTGCAAACATTTAGTAAAGTAATTGTTTTCAGCAGTTAAGATGCTTTTAAACTATTATTATTATACAGAACATAGCATTCACTTTCTTATAGTTTCTTAGGTTATAAAACCTTAGATTGTAAATGAAAAGAAGTATTAAACGTATCATTTTAACACATGAAATTGTTTTTCAAAGATATCATAAGTGCTTCAATCAATTAATAGACCTTAGATTGTAAAAGAAGTATTAAACATATCATCAAAATACAATTTGAACACATGAAATGGTTTTTCAAAGGTATCATCATAAGTGTTTGAATCAATCAATAGACCTTAGATTGTAAAAAATATGTTAAACATATGAAAACACAATTTCAACGCATGAAATTATTTTTCAAAGATATTCATTCATAAGTGTTTCAATCAATTAATAGACTAAGATTGTAAAAGAGATATTAAACGTATCAAAACACAATTTTAACACATGAAATTGGTTTTCAAAGATATTCATTCATAAGTCTTTTCAATCAATTAATAGCGAAAAGAACAAGTTGCAAACATTTAGTAAAGTAATTGTTTTCAGCAGTTAAGATGCTTTTAAACTATTATTATTATACAGAACATAGCATTCACTTTCTTATAGTTTCCTAGGTTATAAAACCTTAGATTGTAAATGAAAAGAAGTATTAAACGTATCATTTTAACACATGAAATTGTTTTTCAAAGATATCATAAGTGCTTCAATCAATTAATAGACCTTAGATTGTAAAAGAAGTATTAAACATATCGTCAAAATACAATTTGAACACATGAAATGGTTTTTCAAAGGTATCATCATAAGTGTTTGAATCAATCAATAGACCTTAGATTGTAAAAAATATGTTAAACATATGAAAACACAATTTCAACGCATGAAATTGTTTTTCAAAGATATTCATTCATAAGTGTTTCAATCAATTAATAGACTAAGATTGTAAAAGAGATATTAAACGTATCAAAACACAATTTTAACACATGAAATTGGTTTTCAAAGATATTCATTCATAAGTGTTTTCAATCAATTAATAGCGAAAAGAACAAGTTGCAAACATTTAGTAAAGTAATTGTTTTCAGCAGTTAAGATGCTTTTAAACTATTATTATTATACAGAACATAGCATTCACTTTCTTATAGTTTCCTAGGTTATAAAACCTTAGATTGTAAATGAAAAGAAGTATTAAACACGTATCATTTTAACACATGAAATTGTTTTTCAAAGATATCATAAGTGCTTCAATCAATTAATAGACCTTAGATTGTAAAAGAAGTATTAAAGGCATCAAAATACAATTTGAACACATGAAATGGTTTTTCAAAGGTATCATCATAAGTGTTTGAATCAATCAATAGACCTTAGATTGTAAAAAATATGTTAAACATATGAAAACACAATTTCAACGCATGAAATTGTTTTTCAAAGATATTATTCATAAGTGTTTCAATCAATTAATAGACTAAGATTGTAAAAGAGATATTAAACGTATCAAAACACAATTTTAACACATGAAATTGGTTTTCAAAGATATTCATTCATAAGTGTTTTCAATCAATTAATAGCGAAAAGAACAAGTTGCAAACATTTAGTAAAGTAATTGTTTTCAGCAGTTAAGATGCTTTTAAACTATTATTATTATACAGAACATAGCATTCACTTTCTTATAGTTTCCTAGGTTATAAAACCTTAGATTGTAAATGAAAAGAAGTATTAAACGTATCATTTTAACACATTAAATTGTTTTTCAAAGATATCATAAGTGCTTCAATCAATTAATAGACCTTAGATTGTAAAAGAAGTATTAAACATATCATCAAAATACAATTTGAACACATGAAATGGTTTTTCAAAGGTATCATCATAAGTGTTTGAATCAATCAATAGACCTTAGATTGTAAAAAATATGTTAAACATATGAAAACACAATTTCAACGCATGAAATTGTTTTTCAAAGATATTCATTCATAAGTGTTTCAATCAATTAATAGACTAAGATTGTAAAAGAGATATTAAACGTATCAAAACACAATTTTAACACATGAAATTGGTTTTCAAAGATATTCATTCATAAGTGTTTTCAATCAATTAATAGCGAAAAGAACAAGTTGCAAACATTTAGTAAAGTAATTGTTTTCAGCAGTTAAGATGCTTTTAAACTATTATTATTATACAGAACATAGCATTCACTTTCTTATAGTTTCCTAGGTTATAAAACCTTAGATTGTAAATGAAAAGAAGTATTAAACGTATCATTTTAACACATGAAATTGTTTTTCAAAGATATCATAAGTGCTTCAATCAATTAATAGACCTTAGATTGTAAAAGAAGTATTAAACATATCATCAAAATACATTTTGAACACATGAAATGGTTTTTCAAAGGTATCATCATAAGTGTTTGAATCAATCAATAGACCTTAGATTGTAAAAAATATGCTAAACATATGAAAACACAATTTCAACGCATGAAATTGTTTTTCAAAGATATTATTCATAAGTGTTTCAATCAATTAATAGACTAAGATTGTAAAAGAGATATTAAACGTATCAAAACACAATTTTAACACATGAAATTGGTTTTCAAAGATATTCATTCATAAGTGTTTTCAATCAATTAATAGCGAAAAGAACAAGTTGCAAACATTTAGTAAAGTAATTGTTTTCAGCAGTTAAGATGCTTTTAAACTATTATTATTATACAGAACATAGCATTCACTTTCTTATAGTTTCTTAGGTTATAAAACCTTAGATTGTAAATGAAAAGAAGTATTAAACGTATCATTTTAACACATGAAATTGTTTTTCAAAGATATCATAAGTGCTTCAATCAATTAATAGACCTTAGATTGTAAAAGAAGTATTAAACATATCATCAAAATACAATTTGAACACATGAAATGGTTTTTCAAAGGTATCATCATAAGTGTTTGAATCAATCAATAGACCTTAGATTGTAAAAAATATGTTAAACATATGAAAACACAATTTCAACGCATGAAATTGTATTTCAAAGATATTCATTCATAAGTGTTTCAATCAATTAATAGACTAAGATTGTAAAAGAGATATTAAACGTATCAAAACACAATTTTAACACATGAAATTGGTTTTCAAATATATTCATTCATAAGTCTTTTCAATCAATTAATAGCGAAAAGAACAAGTTGCAAACATTTAGTAAAGTAATTGTTTTCAGCAGTTAAGATGCTTTTAAACTATTATTATTATACAGAACATAGCATTCACTTTCTTATAGTTTCTTAGGTTATAAAACCTTAGATTGTAAATGAAAAGAAGTATTAAACGTATCATTTTAACACATGAAATTGTTTTTCAAAGATATCATAAGTGCTTCAATCAATTAATAGACCTTAGATTGTAAAAGAAGTATTAAACCCTAAACCCTAAACCCTAAACCCTAAACCCTAAAACATATCATCAAAATACAATTTGAACACATGAAATGGTTTTTCAAAGGTATCATCATAAGTGTTTGAATCAATCAATAATAGACCTTAGATTGTAAAAAATATGTTAAACATATGAAAACACAATTTCAACGCATGAAATTGTTTTTCAAAGATATTCATTCATAAGTGTTTCAATCAATTAATAGACTAAGATTGTAAAAGAGATATTAAACGTATCAAAACACAATTTTAACACATGAAATTGGTTTTCAAAGATATTCATTCATAAGTCTTTTCAATCAATTAATAGCGAAAAGAACAAGTTGCAAACATTTAGTAAAGTAATTGTTTTCAGCAGTTAAGATGCTTTTAAACTATTATTATTATACAGAACATAGCATTCACTTTCTTATAGTTTCTTAGGTTATAAAACCTTAGATTGTAAATGAAAAGAAGTATTAAACGTATCATTTTAACACATGAAATTGTTTTTCAAAGATATCATAAGTGCTTCAATCAATTAATAGACCTTAGATTGTAAAAGAAGTATTAAACCCTAAACCCTAAACCCTAATACATATCATCAAAATACAATTTGAACACATGAAATGGTTTTTCAAAGGTATCATCATAAGTGTTTGAATCAATCAATAATAGACCTTAGATTGTAAAAAATATGTTAAACATATGAAAACACAATTTCAACGCATGAAATTGTTTTTCAAAGATATTCATTCATAAGTGTTTCAATCAATTAATAGACTAAGATTGTAAAAGAGATATTAAACGTATCAAAACACAATTTTAACACATGAAATTGGTTTTCAAAGATATTCATTCATAAGTGTTTTCAATCAATTAATAGCGAAAAGAACAAGTTGCAAACATTTAGTAAAGTAATTGTTTTCAGCAGTTAAGATGCTTTTAAACTATTATTATTATACAGAACATAGCATTAACTTTCTTATAGTTTCTTAGGTTATAAAACCTTAGATTGTAAATGAAAAGAAGTATTAAACGTATCATTTTAACACATGAAATTGTTTTTCAAAGATATCATAAGTGCTTCAATCAATTAATAGACCTTAGATTGTAAAAGAAGTATTAAACATATCATCAAAATACAATTTGAACACATGAAATGGTTTTTCAAAGGTATCATCATAAGTGTTTGAATCAATCAATAGACCTTAGATTGTAAAAAATATGTTAAACATATGAAAACACAATTTCAACGCATGAAATTGTTTTTCAAAGATATTCATTCATAAGTGTTTCAATCAATTAATAGACTAAGATTGTAAAAGAGATATTAAACGTATCAAAACACAATTTTAACACATGAAATTGGTTTTCAAAGATATTCATTCATAAGTGTTTTCAATCAATTAATAGCGAAAAGAACAAGTTGCAAACATTTAGTAAAGTAATTGTTTTCAGCAGTTAAGATGCTTTTAAACTATTATTATTATACAGAACATAGCATTCACTTTCTTATAGTTTCCTAGGTTATAAAACCTTAGATTGTAAATGAAAAGAAGTATTAAACGTATCATTTTAACACATTAAATTGTTTTTCAAAGATATCATAAGTGCTTCAATCAATTAATAGACCTTAGATTGTAAAAGAAGTATTAAACATATCATCAAAATACAATTTGAACACATGAAATGGTTTTTCAAAGGTATCATCATAAGTGTTTGAATCAATCAATAATAGACCTTAGATTGTAAAAAATATGCTAAACATATGAAAACACAATTTCAACGCATGAAATTGTTTTTCAAAGATATTCATTCATAAGTGTTTCAATCAATTAATAGACTAAGATTGTAAAAGAGATATTAAACGTATCAAAACACAATTTTAACACATGAAATTGGTTTTCAAAGATATTCATTCATAAGTGTTTTCAATCAATTAATAGCGAAAAGAACAAGTTGCAAACATTTAGTAAAGTAATTGTTTTCAGCAGTTAAGATGCTTTTAAACTATTATTATTATACAGAACATAGCATTCACTTTCTTATAGTTTCCTAGGTTATAAAACCTTAGATTGTAAATGAAAAGAAGTATTAAACGTATCATTTTAACACATGAAATTGTTTTTCAAAGATATCATAAGTGCTTCAATCAATTAATAGACCTTAGATTGTAAAAGAAGTATTAAACATATCATCAAAATACATTTTGAACACATGAAATGGTTTTTCAAAGGTATCATCATAAGTGTTTGAATCAATCAATAGACCTTAGATTGTAAAAAATATGCTAAACATATGAAAACACAATTTCAACGCATGAAATTGTTTTTCAAAGATATTATTCATAAGTGTTTCAATCAATTAATAGACTAAGATTGTAAAAGAGATATTAAACGTATCAAAACACAATTTTAACACATGAAATTGGTTTTCAAAGATATTCATTCATAAGTCTTTTCAATCAATTAATAGCGAAAAGAACAAGTTGCAAACATTTAGTAAAGTAATTGTTTTCAGCAGTTAAGATGCTTTTAAACTATTATTATTATACAGAACATAGCATTCACTTTCTTATAGTTTCCTAGGTTATAAAACCTTAGATTGTAAATGAAAAGAAGTATTAAACACGTATCATTTTAACACATGAAATTGTTTTTCAAAGATATCATAAGTGCTTCAATCAATTAATAGACCTTAGATTGTAAAAGAAGTATTAAAGGCATCAAAATACAATTTGAACACATGAAATGGTTTTTCAAAGGTATCATCATAAGTGTTTGAATCAATCAATAGACCTTAGATTGTAAAAAATATGTTAAACATATGAAAACACAATTTCAACGCATGAAATTGTTTTTCAAAGATATTATTCATAAGTGTTTCAATCAATTAATAGACTAAGATTGTAAAAGAGATATTAAACGTATCAAAACACAATTTTAACACATGAAATTGGTTTTCAAAGATATTCATTCATAAGTGTTTTCAATCAATTAATAGCGAAAAGAACAAGTTGCAAACATTTAGTAAAGTAATTGTTTTCAGCAGTTAAGATGCTTTTAAACTATTATTATTATACAGAACATAGCATTCACTTTCTTATAGTTTCTTAGGTTATAAAACCTTAGATTGTAAATGAAAAGAAGTATTAAACGTATCATTTTAACACATGAAATTGTTTTTCAAAGATATCATAAGTGCTTCAATCAATTAATAGACCTTAGATTGTAAAAGAAGTATTAAACATATCATCAAAATACAATTTGAACACATGAAATGGTTTTTCAAAGGTATCATCATAAGTGTTTGAATCAATCAATAGACCTTAGATTGTAAAAAATATGTTAAACATATGAAAACACAATTTCAACGCATGAAATTGTTTTTCAAAGATATTCATTCATAAGTGTTTCAATCAATTAATAGACTAAGATTGTAAAAGAGATATTAAACGTATCAAAACACAATTTTAACACATGAAATTGGTTTTCAAAGATATTCATTCATAAGTCTTTTCAATCAATTAATAGCGAAAAGAACAAGTTGCAAACATTTAGTAAAGTAATTGTTTTCAGCAGTTAAGATGCTTTTAAACTATTATTATTATACAGAACATAGCATTCACTTTCTTATAGTTTCCTAGGTTATAAAACCTTAGATTGTAAATGAAAAGAAGTATTAAACACGTATCATTTTAACACATGAAATTGTTTTTCAAAGATATCATAAGTGCTTCAATCAATTAATAGACCTTAGATTGTAAAAGAAGTATTAAAGGCATCAAAATACAATTTGAACACATGAAATGGTTTTTCAAAGGTATCATCATAAGTGTTTGAATCAATCAATAGACCTTAGATTGTAAAAAATATGTTAAACATATGAAAACACAATTTCAACGCATGAAATTGTTTTTCAAAGATATTATTCATAAGTGTTTCAATCAATTAATAGACTAAGATTGTAAAAGAGATATTAAACGTATCAAAACACAATTTTAACACATGAAATTGGTTTTCAAAGATATTCATTCATAAGTCTTTTCAATCAATTAATAGCGAAAAGAACAAGTTGCAAACATTTAGTAAAGTAATTGTTTTCAGCAGTTAAGATGCTTTTAAACTATTATTATTATACAGAACATAGCATTCACTTTCTTATAGTTTCCTAGGTTATAAAACCTTAGATTGTAAATGAAAAGAAGTATTAAACGTATCATTTTAACACATTAAATTGTTTTTCAAAGATATCATAAGTGCTTCAATCAATTAATAGACCTTAGATTGTAAAAGAAGTATTAAACATATCATCAAAATACAATTTGAACACATGAAATGGTTTTTCAAAGGTATCATCATAAGTGTTTGAATCAATCAATAGACCTTAGATTGTAAAAAATATGTTAAACATATGAAAACACAATTTCAACGCATGAAATTGTTTTTCAAAGATATTCATTCATAAGTGTTTCAATCAATTAATAGACTAAGATTGTAAAAGAGATATTAAACGTATCAAAACACAATTTTAACACATGAAATTGGTTTTCAAAGATATTCATTCATAAGTGTTTTCAATCAATTAATAGCGAAAAGAACAAGTTGCAAACATTTAGTAAAGTAATTGTTTTCAGCAGTTAAGATGCTTTTAAACTATTATTATTATACAGAACATAGCATTCACTTTCTTATAGTTTCCTAGGTTATAAAACCTTAGATTGTAAATGAAAAGAAGTATTAAACGTATCATTTTAACACATGAAATTGTTTTTCAAAGATATCATAAGTGCTTCAATCAATTAATAGACCTTAGATTGTAAAAGAAGTATTAAACATATCATCAAAATACATTTTGAACACATGAAATGGTTTTTCAAAGGTATCATCATAAGTGTTTGAATCAATCAATAGACCTTAGATTGTAAAAAATATGCTAAACATATGAAAACACAATTTCAACACATGAAATTGTTTTTCAAAGATATTATTCATAAGTGTTTCAATCAATTAATAGACTAAGATTGTAAAAGAGATATTAAACGTATCAAAACACAATTTTAACACATGAAATTGGTTTTCAAAGATATTCATTCATAAGTGTTTTCAATCAATTAATAGCGAAAAGAACAAGTTGCAAACATTTAGTAAAGTAATTGTTTTCAGCAGTTAAGATGCTTTTAAACTATTATTATTATACAGAACATAGCATTCACTTTCTTATAGTTTCTTAGGTTATAAAACCTTAGATTGTAAATGAAAAGAAGTATTAAACGTATCATTTTAACACATGAAATTGTTTTTCAAAGATATCATAAGTGCTTCAATCAATTAATAGACCTTAGATTGTAAAAGAAGTATTAAACCCTAAACCCTAAACCCTAAACCCTAAACCCTAAAACATATCATCAAAATACAATTTGAACACATGAAATGGTTTTTCAAAGGTATCATCATAAGTGTTTGAATCAATCAATAATAGACCTTAGATTGTAAAAAATATGTTAAACATATGAAAACACAATTTCAACGCATGAAATTGTTTTTCAAAGATATTCATTCATAAGTGTTTCAATCAATTAATAGACTAAGATTGTAAAAGAGATATTAAACGTATCAAAACACAATTTTAACACATGAAATTGGTTTTCAAAGATATTCATTCATAAGTCTTTTCAATCAATTAATAGCGAAAAGAACAAGTTGCAAACATTTAGTAAAGTAATTGTTTTCAGCAGTTAAGATGCTTTTAAACTATTATTATTATACAGAACATAGCATTCACTTTCTTATAGTTTCCTAGGTTATAAAACCTTAGATTGTAAATGAAAAGAAGTATTAAACGTATCATTTTAACACATTAAATTGTTTTTCAAAGATATCATAAGTGCTTCAATCAATTAATAGACCTTAGATTGTAAAAGAAGTATTAAACATATCGTCAAAATACAATTTGAACACATGAAATGGTTTTTCAAAGGTATCATCATAAGTGTTTGAATCAATCAATAGACCTTAGATTGTAAAAAATATGTTAAACATATGAAAACACAATTTCAACGCATGAAATTGTTTTTCAAAGATATTCATTCATAAGTGTTTCAATCAATTAATAGACTAAGATTGTAAAAGAGATATTAAACGTATCAAAACACAATTTTAACACATGAAATTGGTTTTCAAAGATATTCATTCATAAGTGTTTTCAATCAATTAATAGCGAAAAGAACAAGTTGCAAACATTTAGTAAAGTAATTGTTTTCAGCAGTTAAGATGCTTTTAAACTATTATTATTATACAGAACATAGCATTCACTTTCTTATAGTTTCCTAGGTTATAAAACCTTAGATTGTAAATGAAAAGAAGTATTAAACGTATCATTTTAACACATGAAATTGTTTTTCAAAGATATCATAAGTGCTTCAATCAATTAATAGACCTTAGATTGTAAAAGAAGTATTAAATATATCATCAAAATACAATTTGAACACATGAAATGGTTTTTCAAAGGTATCATCACAAGTGTTTGAATCAATCAATAGACCTTAGATTGTAAAAAATATGTTAAACATATGAAAACACAATTTCAACGCATGAAATTGTTTTTCAAAGATATTCATTCATAAGTGTTTCAATCAATTAATAGACTAAGATTGTAAAAGAGATATTAAACGTATCAAAACACAATTTTAACACATCAAATTGGTTTTCAAAGATATTCATTCATAAGTGTTTTCAATCAATTAATAGCGAAAAGAACAAGTTGCAAACATTTAGTAAAGTAATTGTTTTCAGCAGTTAAGATGCTTTTAAACTATTATTATTATACAGAACATAGCATTCACTTTCTTATAGTTTCCTAGGTTATAAAACCTTAGATTGTAAATGAAAAGAAGTATTAAACGTATCAATTTAACACATGAAATTGTTTTTCAAAGATATCATAAGGGCTTCAATCAATTAATAGACCTTAGATTGTAAAAGAAGTATTAAACATATCATCAAAATACAATTTGAACACATGAAATGGTTTTTCAAAGGTATCATCACAAGTGTTTGAATCAATCAATAGACCTTAGATTGTAAAAAATATGTTAAACATATGAAAACACAATTTCAACGCATGAAATTGTTTTTCAAAGATATTCATTCATAAGTGTTTCAATCAATTAATAGACTAAGATTGTAAAAGAGATATTAAACGTATCAAAACACAATTTTAACACATGAAATTGGTTTTCAAAGATATTCATTCATAAGTGTTTTCAATCAATTAATAGCGAAAAGAACAAGTTGCAAACATTTAGTAAAGTAATTGTTTTCAGCAGTTAAGATGCTTTTAAACTATTATTATTATACAGAACATAGCATTCACTTTCTTATAGTTTCCTAGGTTATAAAACCTTAGATTGTAAATGAAAAGAAGTATTAAACGTATCATTTTAACACATGAAATTGTTTTTCAAAGATATCATAAGTGCTTCAATCAATTAATAGACCTTAGATTGTAAAAGAAGTATTAAACATATCATCAAAATACAATTTGAACACATGAAATGGTTTTTCAAAGGTATCATCACAAGTGTTTGAATCAATCAATAGACCTTAGATTGTAAAAAATATGTTAAACATATGAAAACACAATTTCAACGCATGAAATTGTTTTTCAAAGATATTCATTCATAAGTGTTTCAATCAATTAATAGACTAAGATTGTAAAAGAGATATTAAACGTATCAAAACACAATTTTAACACATGAAATTGGTTTTCAAAGATATTCATTCATAAGTGTTTTCAATCAATTAATAGCGAAAAGAACAAGTTGCAAACATTTAGTAAAGTAATTGTTTTCAGCAGTTAAGATGCTTTTAAACTATTATTATTATACAGAACATAGCATTCACTTTCTTATAGTTTCCTAGGTTATAAAACCTTAGATTGTAAATGAAAAGAAGTATTAAACGTATCATTTTAACACATGAAATTGTTTTTCAAAGATATCATAAGTGCTTCAATCAATTAATAGACCTTAGATTGTAAAAGAAGTATTAAACATATCATCAAAATACAATTTGAACACATGAAATGGTTTTTCAAAGGTATCATCACAAGTGTTTGAATCAATCAATAGACCTTAGATTGTAAAAAATATGTTAAACATATGAAAACACAATTTCAACGCATGAAATTGTTTTTCAAAGATATTCATTCATAAGTGTTTCAATCAATTAATAGACTAAGATTGTAAAAGAGATATTAAACGTATCAAAACACAATTTTAACACATGAAATTGGTTTTCAAAGATATTCATTCATAAGTGTTTTCAATCAATTAATAGCGAAAAGAACAAGTTGCAAACATTTAGTAAAGTAATTGTTTTCAGCAGTTAAGATGCTTTTAAACTATTATTATTATACAGAACATAGCATTCACTTTCTTATAGTTTCCTAGGTTATAAAACCTTAGATTGTAAATGAAAAGAAGTATTAAACGTATCATTTTAACACATGAAATTGTTTTTCAAAGATATCATAAGGGCTTCAATCAATTAATAGACCTTAGATTGTAAAAGAAGTATTAAACATATCATCAAAATACAATTTGAACACATGAAATGGTTTTTCAAAGGTATCATCACAAGTGTTTGAATCAATCAATAGACCTTAGATTGTAAAAAATATGTTAAACATATGAAAACACAATTTCAACGCATGAAATTGTTTTTCAAAGATATTCATTCATAAGTGTTTCAATCAATTAATAGACTAAGATTGTAAAAGAGATATTAAACGTATCAAAACACAATTTTAACACATGAAATTGGTTTTCAAAGATATTCATTCATAAGTGTTTTCAATCAATTAATAGCGAAAAGAACAAGTTGCAAACATTTAGTAAAGTAATTGTTTTCAGCAGTTAAGATGCTTTTAAACTATTATTATTATACAGAACATAGCATTCACTTTCTTATAGTTTCCTAGGTTATAAAACCTTAGATTGTAAATGAAAAGAAGTATTAAACGTATCATTTTAACACATGAAATTGTTTTTCAAAGATATCATAAGGGCTTCAATCAATTAATAGACCTTAGATTGTAAAAGAAGTATTAAACATATCATCAAAATACAATTTGAACACATGAAATGGTTTTTCAAAGGTATCATCACAAGTGTTTGAATCAATCAATAGACCTTAGATTGTAAAAAATATGTTAAACATATGAAAACACAATTTCAACGCATGAAATTGTTTTTCAAAGATATTCATTCATAAGTGTTTCAATCAATTAATAGACTAAGATTGTAAAAGAGATATTAAACGTATCAAAACACAATTTTAACACATGAAATTGGTTTTCAAAGATATTCATTCATAAGTGTTTTCAATCAATTAATAGCGAAAAGAACAAGTTGCAAACATTTAGTAAAGTAATTGTTTTCAGCAGTTAAGATGCTTTTAAACTATTATTATTATACAGAACATAGCATTCACTTTCTTATAGTTTCCTAGGTTATAAAACCTTAGATTGTAAATGAAAAGAAGTATTAAACGTATCATTTTAACACATGAAATAGTTTTTCAAAGATATCATAAGGGCTTCAATCAATTAATAGACCTTAGATTGTAAAAGAAGTATTAAACATATCATCAAAATACAATTTGAACACATGAAATGGTTTTTCAAAGGTATCATCACAAGTGTTTGAATCAATCAATAGACCTTAGATTGTAAAAAATATGTTAAACATATGAAAACACAATTTCAACGCATGAAATTGTTTTTCAAAGATATTCATTCATAAGTGTTTCAATCAATTAATAGACTAAGATTGTAAAAGAGATATTAAACGTATCAAAACACAATTTTAACACATGAAATTGGTTTTCAAAGATATTCATTCATAAGTGTTTTCAATCAATTAATAGCGAAAAGAACAAGTTGCAAACATTTAGTAAAGTAATTGTTTTCAGCAGTTAAGATGCTTTTAAACTATTATTATTATACAGAACATAGCATTCACTTTCTTATAGTTTCCTAGGTTATAAAACCTTAGATTGTAAATGAAAAGAAGTATTAAACGTATCATTTTAACACATGAAATTGTTTTTCAAAGATATCATAAGGGCTTCAATCAATTAATAGACCTTAGATTGTAAAAGAAGTATTAAACATATCATCAAAATACAATTTGAACACATGAAATGGTTTTTCAAAGGTATCATCACAAGTGTTTGAATCAATCAATAGACCTTAGATTGTAAAAAATATGTTAAACATATGAAAACACAATTTCAACGCATGAAATTGTTTTTCAAAGATATTCATTCATAAGTGTTTCAATCAATTAATAGACTAAGATTGTAAAAGAGATATTAAACGTATCAAAACACAATTTTAACACATGAAATTGGTTTTCATAGATATTCATTCATAAGTGTTTTCAATCAATTAATAGCGAAAAGAACAAGTTGCAAACATTTAGTAAAGTAATTGTTTTCAGCAGTTAAGATGCTTTTAAACTATTATTATTATACAGAACATAGCATTCACTTTCTTATAGTTTCCTAGGTTATAAAACCTTAGATTGTAAATGAAAAGAAGTATTAAACGTATCATTTTAACACATGAAATTGTTTTTCAAAGATATCATAAGGGCTTCAATCAATTAATAGACCTTAGATTGTAAAAGAAGTATTAAACATATCATCAAAATACAATTTGAACACATGAAATGGTTTTTCAAAGGTATCATCACAAGTGTTTGAATCAATCAATAGACCTTAAGATTGTAAAAAATATGTTAAACATATGAAAACATAATTTCAACGCATGAAATTGTTTTTCAAAGATATTCATTCATAAGTGTTTCAATCAATTAATAGACTAAGATTGTAAAAGAGATATTAAACGTATCAAAACACAATTTTAACACATGAAATTGGTTTTCAAAGATATTCATTCATAAGTGTTTTCAATCAATTAATAGCGAAAAGAACAAGTTGCAAACATTTAGTAAAGTAACTGTTTTCAGCAGTTAAGATGCTTTTAAACTATTATTATTATACAGAACATAGCATTCACTATCTTATAGTTTCCTAGGTTATAAAACCTTAGATTGTAAATGAAAAGAAGTATTAAACGTATCATTTTAACACATGAAATTGTTTTTCAAAGATATCATAAGTGCTTCAATCAATTAATAGACCTTAGATTGTAAAAGAAGTATTAAACATATCATCAAAATACAATTTGAACACATGAAATGGTTTTTCAAAGGTATCATCACAAGTGTTTGAATCAATCAATAGACCTTAGATTGTAAAAAAATATGTTAAACATATGAAAACATAATTTCAACGCATGAAATTGTTTTTCAAAGATATTCATTCATAAGTGTTTCAATCAATTAATAGACTAAGATTGTAAAAGAGATATTAAACGTATCAAAACACAATTTTAACACATGAAATTGGTTTTCAAAGATATTCATTCATAAGTGTTTTCAATCAATTAATAGCGAAAAGAACAAGTTGCAAACATTTAGTAAAGTAACTGTTTTCAGCAGTTAAGATGCTTTTAAACTATTATTATTATACAGAACATAGCATTCACTTTCTTATAGTTTCCTAGGTTATAAAACCTTAGATTGTAAATGAAAAGAAGTATTAAACGTATCATTTTAACACATGAAATTGTTTTTCAAAGATATCATAAGTGCTTCAATCAATTAATAGACCTTAGATTGTAAAAGAAGTATTAAACATATCATCAAAATACAATTTGAACACATGAAATGGTTTTTCAAAGGTATCATCACAAGTGTTTGAATCAATCAATAGACCTTAAGATTGTAAAAAATATGTTAAACATATGAAAACACAATTTCAACGCATGAAATTGTTTTTCAAAGATATTCATTCATAAGTGTTTCAATCAATTAATAGACTAAGATTGTAAAAGAGATATTAAACGTATCAAAACACAATTTTAACACATGAAATTGGTTTTCAAAGATATTCATTCATAAGTGTTTTCAATCAATTAATAGCGAAAAGAACAAGTTGCAAACATTTAGTAAAGTAACTGTTTTCAGCAGTTAAGATGCTTTTAAACTATTATTATTATACAGAACATAGCATTCACTTTCTTATAGTTTCCTAGGTTATAAAACCTTAGATTGTAAATGAAAAGAAGTATTAAACGTATCATTTTAACACATGAAATTGTTTTTCAAAGATATCATAAGTGCTTCAATCAATTAATAGACCTTAGATTGTAAAAGAAGTATTAAACATATCATCAAAATACAATTTGAACACATGAAATGGTTTTTCAAAGGTATCATCACAAGTGTTTGAATCAATCAATAGACCTTAGATTGTAAAAAAATATGTTAAACATATGAAAACACAATTTCAACGCATGAAATTGTTTTTCAAAGATATTCATTCATAAGTGTTTCAATCAATTAATAGACTAAGATTGTAAAAGAGATATTAAACGTATCAAAACACAATTTTAACACATGAAATTGGTTTTCAAAGATATTCATTCATAAGTGTTTTCAATCAATTAATAGCGAAAAGAACAAGTTGCAAACATTTAGTAAAGTAACTGTTTTCAGCAGTTAAGATGCTTTTAAACTATTATTATTATACAGAACATAGCATTCACTTTCTTATAGTTTCCTAGGTTATAAAACCTTAGATTGTAAATGAAAAGAAGTATTAAACGTATCATTTTAACACATGAAATTGTTTTTCAAAGATATCATAAGTGCTTCAATCAATTAATAGACCTTAGATTGTAAAAGAAGTATTAAACATATCATCAAAATACAATTTGAACACATGAAATGGTTTTTCAAAGGTATCATCACAAGTGTTTGAATCAATCAATAGACCTTAGATTGTAAAAAATATATTAAACATATGAAAACACAATTTCAACGCATGAAATTGTTTTTCAAAGATATTCATTCATAAGTGTTTCAATCAATTAATAGACTAAGATTGTAAAAGAGATATTAAACGTATCAAAACACAATTTTAACACATGAAATTGGTTTTCAAAGATATTCATTCATAAGTGTTTTCAATCAATTAATAGCGAAAAGAACAAGTTGCAAACATTTAGTAAAGTAACTGTTTTCAGCAGTTAAGATGCTTTTAAACTATTATTATTATACAGAACATAGCATTCACTTTCTTATAGTTTCCTAGGTTATAAAACCTTAGATTGTAAATGAAAAGAAGTATTAAACGTATCATTTTAACACATGAAATTGTTTTTCAAAGATATCATAAGTGCTTCAATCAATTAATAGACCTTAGATTGTAAAAGAAGTATTAAACATATCATCAAAATACAATTTGAACACATGAAATGGTTTTTCAAAGGTATCATCACAAGTGTTTGAATCAATCAATAGACCTTAGATTGTAAAAAAATATGTTAAACATATGAAAACACAATTTCAACGCATGAAATTGTTTTTCAAAGATATTCATTCATAAGTGTTTCAATCAATTAATAGACTAAGATTGTAAAAGAGATATTAAACGTATCAAAACACAATTTTAACACATGAAATTGGTTTTCAAAGATATTCATTCATAAGTGTTTTCAATCAATTAATAGCGAAAAGAACAAGTTGCAAACATTTAGTAAAGTAACTGTTTTCAGCAGTTAAGATGCTTTTAAACTATTATTATTATACAGAACATAGCATTCACTTTCTTATAGTTTCCTAGGTTATAAAACCTTAGATTGTAAATGAAAAGAAGTATTAAACGTATCATTTTAACACATGAAATTGTTTTTCAAAGATATCATAAGTGCTTCAATCAATTAATAGACCTTAGATTGTAAAAGAAGTATTAAACATATCATCAAAATACAATTTGAACACATGAAATGGTTTTTCAAAGGTATCATCACAAGTGTTTGAATCAATCAATAGACCTTAGATTGTAAAAAATATATTAAACATATGAAAACACAATTTCAACGCATGAAATTGTTTTTCAAAGATATTCATTCATAAGTGTTTCAATCAATTAATAGACTAAGATTGTAAAAGAGATATTAAACGTATCAAAACACAATTTTAACACATGAAATTGGTTTTCAAAGATATTCATTCATAAGTGTTTTCAATCAATTAATAGCGAAAAGAACAAGTTACAAACATTTAGTAAAGTAACTGTTTTCAGCAGTTAAGATGCTTTTAAACTATTATTATTATACAGAACATAGCATTCACTTTCTTATAGTTTCCTAGGTTATAAAACCTTAGATTGTAAATGAAAAGAAGTATTAAACGTATCATTTTAACACATGCAATTGTTTTTCAAAGATATCATAAGTGCTTCAATCAATTAATAGACCTTAGATTGTAAAAGAAGTATTAAACATATCATCAAAATACAATTTGAACACATGAAATGGTTTTTCAAAGGTATCATCACAAGTGTTTGAATCAATCAATAGACCTTAGATTGTAAAAAAATATGTTAAACATATGAAAACACAATTTCAACGCATGAAATTGTTTTTCAAAGATATTCATTCATAAGTGTTTCAATCAATTAATAGACTAAGATTGTAAAAGAGATATTAAACGTATCAAAACACAATTTTAACACATGAAATTGGTTTTCAAAGATATTCATTCATAAGTGTTTTCAATCAATTAATAGCGAAAAGAACAAGTTGCAAACATTTAGTAAAGTAACTGTTTTCAGCAGTTAAGATGCTTTTAAACTATTATTATTATACAGAACATAGCATTCACTTTCTTATAGTTTCCTAGGTTATAAAACCTTAGATTGTAAATGAAAAGAAGTATTAAACGTATCATTTTAACACATGAAATTGTTTTTCAAAGATATCATAAGTGCTTCAATCAATTAATAGACCTTAGATTGTAAAAGAAGTATTAAACATATCATCAAAATACAATTTGAACACATGAAATGGTTTTTCAAAGGTATCATCACAAGTGTTTGAATCAATCAATAGACCTTAGATTGTAAAAAATATATTAAACATATGAAAACACAATTTCAACGCATGAAATTGTTTTTCAAAGATATTCATTCATAAGTGTTTCAATCAATTAATAGACTAAGATTGTAAAAGAGATATTAAACGTATCAAAACACAATTTTAACACATGAAATTGGTTTTCAAAGATATTCATTCATAAGTGTTTCCAATCAATTAATAGCGAAAAGAACAAGTTGCAAACATTTAGTAAAGTAATTGTTTTCAGCAGTTAAGATGCTTTTAAACTATTATTATTATACAGAACATAGCATTCACTTTCTTATAGTTTCCTAGGTTATAAAACCTTAGATTGTAAATGAAAAGAAGTATTAAACGTATCATTTTAACACATGAAATTGTTTTTCAAAGATATCATAAGTGCTTCAATCAATTAATAGACCTTAGATTGTAAAAGAAGTATTAAACATATCATCAAAATACAATTTGAACACATGAAATGGTTTTTCAAAGGTATCATCACAAGTGTTTGAATCAATCAATAGACCTTAGATTGTAAAAAATATGTTAAACATATGAAAACACAATTTCAACGCATGAAATTGTTTTTCAAAGATATTCATTCATAAGTGTTTCAATCAATTAATAGACTAAGATTGTAAAAGAGATATTAAACGTATCAAAACACAATTTTAACACATGAAATTGGTTTTCAAAGATATTCATTCATAAGTGTTTTCAATCAATTAATAGCGAAAAGAACAAGTTGCAAACATTTAGTAAAGTAATTGTTTTCAGCAGTTAAGATGCTTTTAAACTATTATTATTATACAGAACATAGCATTCACTTTGATGGAGATCAAGCCCAAGAGAACATGGAGGCCACTCATCAAGCTCAAGAAGAGGTGGAGGCACAAATGGAGGATGCCCATGGAGGTCAAAGTCCACCTCAAAGGATTACAAGAAGCATGTTCAAAGCCTTGGGAGCAAGAGGACATTTATTTTCTCTTTTTGTAGTGTCTTTAGTTGAAGGTGCTTAGAGGGAAACCTTAGAAACCTCTTTTGTTATAGCATCTTTTAGGTTTTAAATAGGACCTTTAGGGGGGTGTATTAGTAGATAGGTGTAGGTGTAGTTTTTGGGAGGTGTCATAGTAGAAAAAGGTCACACCTCCCATGTGACTTGTTTTTGGTGGGAATTTCAAATGAGTTTATTTGAAATTTCCCACCTATTTTTCAGCACCTTAGGCTATAAATAGAGGTGCTTCCTTTGTAAAATTCAGATTTGAATTTTATCTAAAGAAACTATACTCAAAATTGGAGTGAGCATTTGGAGAGCTTTGAGCTTCTTCTCTAGTCTTATCTTGAAGGACCATGGTTTCCTCAAGTGGCGGCTTCCACACTCATCTAGGAGCATCCATTCTTCTAGTGGCGTGATCATCCAACCATTCCTCCATCTTCATGAGCATTCTTTTCTCCTTCCTTTCTTCTTCTTCAATTTGTTCTTATTGCCTTGAGTTTTGAGTTGTTTTTGTTTCGGTTCCTTTAATTTTCCAGCACCTATTTTCTGTTTTGGTTTTCTAAATTCTGTTCGGTACATTTGTTTGTGTTTTAATTCTGTTCGGTCTTCTCTTTTATAATTCCTTTGTTGATTCAATTTGACAATATTTGGTTCATCCAAATGAGTTTGGGAATTGGTACTTGTTTTGGTGAGTTCTTGACTTAGAACCATGATCCAACTTCTAAGAAAGTGCCTCTTTATTTTCCAGCTCAAGGTGATTCCTCAAAGTGTCAAGAATCTTGTTCTATGTGGCTATTGGAATCACATCATGTGGTATCATGAGTCTTAGGTTCATTCTTGTTAATTGTTGAGTTGTGTGCACTTTAATTTCAAGAGCTCTTTAATTTCTTGCAATTTTAGTTGCTGTTTTAGAATTTTAATTGAGTATTCTTGCTGTTTTTCTTTTGCTCCAAGTGTTTGTGGAAAGGTTTATGGCACTCATAATTCTTATGAGTATGGTTGCTCTTTTGGAATGGCATTATCCTTCCTAGAGTTTACCTTAAGCTTCCTTCCACTTGTTACAATTTGTGTTGTGTCTTTTAATTTTTGAATCTTGTTAAGTTTTGTCTTAGTCATGTTATTCCATATATGTCATTACTTCTAGTAGTACTTTTATTGTTTTGATTGTTTCTTGCTTTGGTGTCATATATTTTTTCTGAATTGATGTTGATCCTTTGAGCATTTTCTTTTTAGCATTGAGTTCATACTTGTATTCTAGACCTATACAAGTTCCAATACATCATTTTCTATTATGTCTTTGCTAGTTCATCATCCTGTTTTTTTATTCCTATTAGGATTCCTCTGTTTCTGAAAAAAAGTGCTTACTGTTTTTCCTTATTGCAATTGATTTACGTACTGTAAAATTCTGAAATTCTGGATTTGAGATATTGAAAGTGTTAGAAAAGAATAGAAAAAAGAATCATTCAAAAATATGAAGTACACAAAAAATGATAAATAAAATAAAAAAAGTGTACATTCCTGCCGAAAAAAATACGGTAATCTGGCAGTGATTTTAAAAAATTTATTTCTCTCAATTGGCTTACTGTTTTTAATTGATTCCAGTGCCATTTTTGAGTTAACATCTTGAAGTTTCTGTGGTATAAATTTCATAATCCAGTTCGCTCTACAACGTTCCAGTTAAATCAGTGAATATCAAACACAGTTTGCATTAAAAAAAAAATTTCCAGTAGCTAAATTTTTTTTGTTTTCTTCATCTACTCTAGTGCTTTTCCTTAGGTATTCTTTTGTGTGCCTACTTTTCTCATTGAGTTCTTTATTTTCTTGATTGTCTTTCATTCTTACTCTTTGAGTTTGTCTTACACATAGTTTTCCTTTTGCAATTACCTTTCCTTGCTTATACCTTTTCTTGTTTGTCTTTATTGTTTCATTGGTTTTGTGGTGGTTTGCTCTTAAGATTGGTGTGCTTGCTTTGACATATTTCATTTGAGGATTCCAAGGCCTCAAGATCAGATTGGTGCAAGAACATTATTTCTTTGAGAGTGATATCTTTTCAGCCTTAAATTCACTTCGCCAGTTTCAATTGGAAAGCTCACTGTTTTTGCTAATTTTTAACTTGTTTGCTGTTTTGTGTGTTTGCTGTTTTTTAATTACAAATGGCTGGATCTTCAAGTGATGCATCCTCCAAGCAGAATTCTCCTTCCAAAGCTTCAATTCTTGGTGAATTACATGAAGCTCAAAGAACAATTAGAAGGTTGGAAGAGAAATTGCAAAAGATGGAGGTCAAACAAACTAGACCATCTCCTTCTATCCATGATGGACATCATTCTCATAGACCATCTTCAAGAGCTTCTTCAAATGATGTTGGCCGTGAAGATGAGCATAGGAGAAGGAGACCTCCACCCCAAGTCCATGGACAAAGACATCATCACCAAGGGGAAAGAATTCACTACGGCAATGGCTTCTACCATGATGCAAAGTCCAAGCTTCCTTCGGTCAAACTACCTTGTTTTAATGGTTCTAGTGATCCAAATGTGTATTTAGATTGGGAGGCTAAGTGTGAACAAATTTTTGAGATCCATGAGATCCAAGATGAGCATAAGCTCAAGCTAGCCACCCTAGAGTTTAGTGATTATGCCATGAAATGGTGGCATGGGATTGTAAAGGACATTATCTATCACAAGGGTCCTCCCGTGGACTCTTGGAACTCTTTAAAGGATCATATGCGCGCTAGGTTTGTGCCCCCACATTTTAGGAAAGACCTCATGTTGAGACTCCAACGGTTTCAACAAGGCACGCTAAATGTGGATGAATATTATAAGGAGCTTGAGACGCTTGTGCTTAAAATTGAATTAGAAGAAAGTGAAGAAGCCATGGTTGCTAGGTTTGTGAGTGGTCTTAGGAAGGATATCCAAGACATTGTTGAGTTACAAGAGTATTCATCATTGGGCTCTTTAGTTCATCTTGCAATGAAGGTGGAAGCCCAACTTGCTAAGAAAAACTCTTTTAAAAATGCTTCCAATAATGGATACTACTCCAAGTCTTGGAGAAACAAAACTTCTTTTTCAAAACATCCTTCCAAAGATTCTTCTTTCAAACCCAAGGAATCTAAGCCATCAACATCTAGACCTAAGTCTCCCACTAGAACATCTAACACTAAATGCTTTAAATGTATGGGTTATGGTCATATTGCTGCAAATTGTCCTTCAAAACGAAGTATGTACATGCATGAGGGCATTGTAGTTAGTGAGCATGATTCGGATTCTTCAAAGCATTCATTGCATTCTCATGCATCTAGTGAGGAAGAGAGTGAATGTCCACTTGAAGGGGACTTGTTAGTTGTGAGAAGACTTCTTGGACAAGTTTCACAACCTTTTGATGAAAGTCAAAGGGAAAATATTTTCCATACAAGATGTCTTATTCAAAACAACATTTGTTCCTTGATAGTGGATGGGGGTAGTTGTGCAAATGTGGCTAGTACAAGAGTAGTAGATAAGCTTGGATTGCCTACTATCTCTCATACAAAGCCCTACAAATTACAATGGCTTAGTGAAGTAGGAGAAATAATTGTTAATAAACAAGTCCTCATCCATTTCTCCATTGGAAAATACAAAGATGAGGTATTATGTGATGTTGTGCCCATGGAAGCCACTCATGTTCTTTTGGGAAGGCCTTGGCAATTTGATAGAAAAGTTTTACATGATGGCTTTACCAACAAATTATCTTTTGAATTCCATGGTCACAAGGTTACTTTAAAATCTCTCTCTCCAAGAGAAGTCCATGAGGACCAAGTTATCATGAAGAAAAAGAGGGAGAGTGAAAAAGATAAAAAAGATAAAAAAGATAAGAGTTCTAAGCCTACACTCCTTGTGTCTAGGCGTGACATTGAAAGGGAAATAGTGGCTCATCATCCTCTTTTTTTAGCCATCCCTAGAACTCTTAGCATAGAAACACTTGTTGATAGTCCTCATTGCTTGGAAAATTTGGTAGAAGAGTTCAAAGATGTGTTTCAAGATCCTCCAAATGGCCTTCCACCTTTGAGAGGGATTGAGCACCAAATTGATTTGATACCGGGCTCTTCTTTACCAAATCGTCCCGCATATAGGACCAATCCAAGTGAAACCAAGGAAATTCGCCAACAAGTTGAGGCTTTGATTGAAAAAGGGTGGGTGCAAGATAGCATGAGTCCTTGTGCTATGCCTATCATCTTAGTGCCAAAAAAGGATGGCACATGGCGAATGTGTTCGGATTGTAGGGCCATAAATAACATAACCATTAAGTATAGGCATCCCATACCTAGATTAGATGATTTGTTGGATGAATTACATGGTTCAAAAATCTTTTCAAAGATTGATCTTAAAAGCGGCTACAATCAAATCCGTATCAAACCGGGTGATGAATGGAAGACGGCTTTTAAGACCAACTTTGGTTTATATGAGTGGTTAGTTATGCCTTTTGGTTTAACTAATGCACCAAGTACCTTCATGCGCCTCATGCATCATGTTCTTAGACCTTTCATTGGTAAGTTTGTTGTGGTTTACTTTGATGACATTCTCATTTATAGCTTATCTTTGAATGACCATAGGTTGCATGTTAGGCAAGTTTTGGAAACCCTTAGGAAGGAACATTTGTATGCTAACCTTGCTAAATGTATGTTTGCTCTTGATCATATAGAATTCCTAGGGTTTGTTGTGAGTTGTAAAGGGGTCCATGTGGACAAAACCAAGGTGGTGGCCATTCAAAAGTGGCCTACACCGAAATCTTTGAATGAGGTCCGAAGTTTTCATGGGCTTGCTTCTTTCTATAGAAGATTTGTCCCAAACTTTGGTACCATTGCCGCACCACTCAATGACATAGTGAAAAAGGATGTGGTCTTTCATTGGGGAGAAGCACAACAAAATGCTTTTGATACTTTGAAAGAAAAATTGACTAATGCTCCCATCTTGGCCCTTCCTAATTTCACTAAGACATTTGAGATTGAGTGTGATGCTTCAAGCATAGGTATTGGGGCTGTTCTCCTTCAAGAGGGCCACCCCATAGCCTATTTTAGTGAGAAATTGAAGGGAAGTCATCTCAACTATTCCACCTATGATAAGGAATTATATGCACTTGTTAGGGCTTTGTTTACTTGGCAACACTATCTTTTTCCCAAAGAGTTTGTGATACATAGTGATCATGAATCTCTTAAATATTTGAAAAGCCAAAACAAACTTAACAAGAGGCATGCTAAGTGGGTGGAATTCATTGAGCAATTTCCTTATGTGATCAAACACAAGCAAGGCAAAATAAATATTGTGGCGGATGCTCTTTCTAGAAGATACACCTTGCTAAATCTTTTAACCTCTCAATATCTTGGTTTTGATCACATTAAGGAACTTTATCATGATGACCTTGATTTTTCTCTCCTCTATCAAGAGTGTCTTAAGGGAGGACACAAAGATTTTTTTATTCAAGATGGCTTTCTTTTTAAAGGAAAACGTCTTTGTGTTCCCCAATGCTCTATTAGATTATCTCTTGTTAGAGAAGCTCATGAGGGGGGCTTAATGGGACATTTTGGGGTTGCTAAAACTTTGGATGTGTTGCATGAACATTTCTTTTGGCCTCATATGCATAAACATGTTCATAGTTTGTGTGATAAATGCATAGCTTGCCGCAAAGCTAAATCTAAAATGCATCCCCATGGTCTTTATACTCCTCTTCCTATCCCTTCAATGCCTTGGGTAGATATATCTATGGATTTCATCTTAGGCTTACCCAAGACATCAAAGGGAAAGGACTCCATTTTTGTGGTAGTGGATCGTTTTTCAAAAATGGCTCACTTTATTCCTTGCCACAAAGTGGATGATGCATGCCACATTGCAAACCTCTTCTTCCAAGAAGTGGTTCGCTTGCATGGGATTCCTAGGTCTATAGTGTCCGATAGAGATCCTAAGTTCTTGAGTCACTTTTGGAAGACCTTGTGGGGCAAGCTTGGAACTAAGCTTTTATTTTCTACCACTTGCCACCCACAAACCGATGGTCAAACCGAGGTGGTAAATAGAACTTTGGGACAACTATTGAGATGCTTTATTTCGGGGAATCCTAGAGTGTGGGAGAATTTACTACCCCATGTTGAGTTTGCATATAACCGAGTAGTAAATTCTACCACCTCCCATTCTCCTTTTGAGGTGGTCTATGGGTTTAATCCCCTAACACCTCTTGATCTTCTTCCTATTCCCCTTCTTGACGATGTCTTGTGCAAAGATGGGGATGAAAAGGCTTCTTTTGTGAAAACTTTGCATAAAGACATCAAGAAGAGAATTGAGAAGAAGGTTGGCAAGTATGCTGAACTTGCCAATAAGAGGAGAAAAGCATTGTTGTTTGATGAGGGCGATTGGGTTTGGCTTCACTTGAGGAAGGATCGTTTTCCTACTCAAAGGAAGTCCAAACTAATGCCTCGAGGGGATGGACCTTTCCAAGTCCTCAAGAGGATTAATGACAATGCTTATGAGTTAGATATGCCTGATACATTCTTAGGTAGTCATACTTTTAATGTCAGCGATCTAACTCCTTTTTCTGTAGGTCTCCAGAATTCGTGGTCGAATTCTCTCCAACTCGGGGAGTATGATGGAGATCAAGCCCAAGAGAACATGGAGGCCACTCATCAAGCTCAAGAAGAGGTGGAGGCACAAATGGAGGATGCCCATGGAGGTCAAAGTCCACCTCAAAGGATTACAAGAAGCATGTTCAAAGCCTTGGGAGCAAGAGGACATTTATTTTCTCTTTTTGTAGTGTCTTTAGTTGAAGGTGCTTAGAGGGAAACCTTAGAAACCTCTTTTGTTATAGCATCTTTTAGGTTTTAAATAGGACCTTTAGGGGGGTGTATTAGTAGATAGGTGTAGGTGTAGTTTTTGGGAGGTGTCATAGTAGAAAAAGGTCACACCTCCCATGTGACTTGTTTTTGGTGGGAATTTCAAATGAGTTTATTTGAAATTTCCCACCTATTTTTCAGCACCTTAGGCTATAAATAGAGGTGCTTCCTTTGTAAAATTCAGATTTGAATTTTATCTAAAGAAACTATACTCAAAATTGGAGTGAGCATTTGGAGAGCTTTGAGCTTCTTCTCTAGTCTTATCTTGAAGGACCATGGTTTCCTCAAGTGGCGGCTTCCACACTCATCTAGGAGCATCCATTCTTCTAGTGGCGTGATCATCCAACCATTCCTCCATCTTCATGAGCATTCTTTTCTCCTTCCTTTCTTCTTCTTCAATTTGTTCTTATTGCCTTGAGTTTTGAGTTGTTTTTGTTTCGGTTCCTTTAATTTTCCAGCACCTATTTTCTGTTTTGGTTTTCTAAATTCTGTTCGGTACATTTGTTTGTGTTTTAATTCTGTTCGGTCTTCTCTTTTATAATTCCTTTGTTGATTCAATTTGACAATATTTGGTTCATCCAAATGAGTTTGGGAATTGGTACTTGTTTTGGTGAGTTCTTGACTTAGAACCATGATCCAACTTCTAAGAAAGTGCCTCTTTATTTTCCAGCTCAAGGTGATTCCTCAAAGTGTCAAGAATCTTGTTCTATGTGGCTATTGGAATCACATCACACTTTCTTATAGTTTCCTAGGTTATAAAACCTTAGATTGTAAATGAAAAGAAGTATTAAACGTATCATTTTAACACATGAAATTGTTTTTCAAAGATATCATAAGTGCTTCAATCAATTAATAGACCTTAGATTGTAAAAGAAGTATTAAACATATCAAAATACAATTTGAACACATGAAATGGTTTTTCAAAGGTATCATCACAAGTGTTTGAATCAATCAATAGACCTTAGATTGTAAAAAATATGTTAAACATATGAAAACACAATTTCAACGCATGAAATTGTTTTTCAAAGACATTCATTCATAAGTGTTTCAATCAATTAATAGACTAAGATTGTAAAAGAGATATTAAACGTATCAAAACACAATTTTAACACATGAAATTGGTTTTCAAAGATATTCATTCATAAGTGTTTTCAATCAATTAATAGCGAAAAGAACAAGTTGCAAACATTTAGTAAAGTAATTGTTTTCAGCAGTTAAGATGCTTTTAAACTATTATTATTATACAGAACATAGCATTCACTTTCTTATAGTTTCCTAGGTTATAAAACCTTAGATTGTAAATGAAAAGAAGTATTAAACACGTATCATTTTAACACATGAAATTGTTTTTCAAAGATATCATAAGTGCTTCAATCAATTAATAGACCTGAGATTGTAAAAGAAGTATTAAACATATCAAAATACAATTTGAACACATGAAATGGTTTTTCAAAGGTATCATCACAAGTGTTTGAATCAATCAATAGACCTTAGATTGTAAAAAATATGTTAAACATATGAAAACACAATTTCAACGCATGAAATTGTTTTTCAAAGACATTCATTCATAAGTGTTTCAATCAATTAATAGACTAAGATTGTAAAAGAGATATTAAACGTATCAAAACACAATTTTAACACATGAAATTGGTTTTCAAAGATATTCATTCATAAGTGTTTTCAATCAATTAATAGCGAAAAGAACAAGTTGCAAACATTTAGTAAAGTAATTGTTTTCAGCAGTTAAGATGCTTTTAAACTATTATTATTATACAGAACATAGCATTCACTTTCTTATAGTTTCCTAGGTTATAAAACCTTAGATTGTAAATGAAAAGAAGTATTAAACGTATCATATTTACACATGAAATTGTTTTTCAAAGATATCATAAGTGCTTCAATCAATTAATAGACCTTAGATTGTAAAAGAAGTATTGAACATATCAAAATACAATTTGAACACATGAAATGGTTTTTCAAAGGTATCACCACAAGTGTTTGAATCAATCAATAGAACTTAGATTGTAAAAAATATGTTAAACATATGAAAACACAATTTCAACGCATGAAATTGTTTTTCAAAGACATTCATTCATAAAAGTGTTTCAATCAATTAATAGACTAAGATTGTAAAAGAGATATTAAACGTATCAAAACACAATTTTAACACATGAAATTGGTTTTCAAAGATATTCATTCATAAGTGTTTTCAATCAATTAATAGCGAAAAGAACAAGTTGCAAACATTTAGTAAAGTAATTGTTTTCAGCAGTTAAGATGCTTTTAAACTATTATTATTATACAGAACATAGCATTCACTTTCTTATAGTTTCCTAGGTTATAAAACCTTAGATTGTAAATGAAAAGAAGTATTAAACGTATCATTTTAACACATGAAATTGTTTTTCAAAGATATCATAAGTGCTTCAATCAATTAATAGACCTTAGATTGTAAAAGAAGTATTGAACATATCAAAATACAATTTGAACACATGAAATGGTTTTTCAAAGGTATCATCACAAGTGTTTGAATCAATCAATAGACCTTAGATTGTAAAAAATATGTTAAACATATGAAAACACAATTTCAACGCATGAAATTGTTTTTCAAAGACATTCATTCATAAGTGTTTCAATCAATTAATAGACTAAGATTGTAAAAGAGATATTAAACGTATCAAAACACAATTTTAACACATGAAATTGGTTTTCAAAGATATTCATTCATAAGTGTTTTCAATCAATTAATAGCGAAAAGAACAAGTTGCAAACATTTAGTAAAGTAATTGTTTTCAGCAGTTAAGATGCTTTTAAACTATTATTATTATACAGAACATAGCATTCACTTTCTTATAGTTTCCTAGGTTATAAAACCTTAGATTGTAAATGAAAAGAAGTATTAAACACGTATCATTTTAACACATGAAATTGTTTTTCAAAGATATCATAAGTGCTTCAATCAATTAATAGACCTGAGATTGTAAAAGAAGTATTAAACATATCAAAATACAATTTGAACACATGAAATGGTTTTTCAAAGGTATCATCACAAGTGTTTGAATCAATCAATAGACCTTAGATTGTAAAAAATATGTTAAACATATGAAAACACAATTTCAACGCATGAAATTGTTTTTCAAAGACATTCATTCATAAGTGTTTCAATCAATTAATAGACTAAGATTGTAAAAGAGATATTAAACGTATCAAAACACAATTTTAACACATGAAATTGGTTTTCAAAGATATTCATTCATAAGTGTTTTCAATCAATTAATAGCGAAAAGAACAAGTTGCAAACATTTAGTAAAGTAATTGTTTTCAGCAGTTAAGATGCTTTTAAACTATTATTATTATACAGAACATAGCATTCACTTTCTTATAGTTTCCTAGGTTATAAAACCTTAGATTGTAAATGAAAAGAAGTATTAAACGTATCATATTTACACATGAAATTGTTTTTCAAAGATATCATAAGTGCTTCAATCAATTAATAGACCTTAGATTGTAAAAGAAGTATTGAACATATCAAAATACAATTTGAACACATGAAATGGTTTTTCAAAGGTATCACCACAAGTGTTTGAATCAATCAATAGAACTTAGATTGTAAAAAATATGTTAAACATATGAAAACACAATTTCAACGCATGAAATTGTTTTTCAAAGACATTCATTCATAAGTGTTTCAATCAATTAATAGACTAAGATTGTAAAAGAGATATTAAACGTATCAAAACACAATTTTAACACATGAAATTGGTTTTCAAAGATATTCATTCATAAGTGTTTTCAATCAATTAATAGCGAAAAGAACAAGTTGCAAACATTTAGTAAAGTAATTGTTTTCAGCAGTTAAGATGCTTTTAAACTATTATTATTATACAGAACATAGCATTCACTTTCTTATAGTTTCCTAGGTTATAAAACCTTAGATTGTAAATGAAAAGAAGTATTAAACGTATCATTTTAACACATGAAATTGTTTTTCAAAGATATCATAAGTGCTTCAATCAATTAATAGACCTTAGATTGTAAAAGAAGTATTGAACATATCAAAATACAATTTGAACACATGAAATGGTTTTTCAAAGGTATCATCACAAGTGTTTGAATCAATCAATAGACCTTAGATTGTAAAAAATATGTTAAACATATGAAAACACAATTTCAAGTTGAAATTGTTTTTCAAAGACATTCATTCATAAGTGTTTCAATCAATTAATAGACTAAGATTGTAAAAGAGATATTAAACGTATCAAAACACAATTTTAACACATGAAATTGGTTTTCAAAGATATTCATTCATAAGTGTTTTCAATCAATTAATAGCGAAAAGAACAAGTTGCAAACATTTAGTAAAGTAATTGTTTTCAGCAGTTAAGATGCTTTCAAACTATTATTATTATACAGAACATAGCATTCACTTTCTTATAGTTTCCTGGGTTATAAAACCTTAGATTGTAAAGGAAAAGAAGTATTAAACGTATCATTTTAACACATGAAATTGTTTTTCAAAGATATCATAAGTGCTTCAATCAATTAATAGACCTTAGATTGTAAAAGAAGTATTGAACATATCAAAATACAATTTGAACACATGAAATGGTTTTTCAAAGGTATCATCACAAGTGTTTGAATCAATCAATAGACCTTAGATTGTAAAAAATATGTTAAACATATGAAAACACAATTTCAACGCATGAAATTGTTTTTCAAAGACATTCATTCATAAGTGTTTCAATCAATTAATAGACTAAGATTGTAAAAGAGATATTAAACGTATCAAAACACAATTTTAACACATGAAATTGGTTTTCAAAGATATTCATTCATAAGTGTTTTCAATCAATTAATAGCGAAAAGAACAAGTTGCAAACATTTAGTAAAGTAAATGTTTTCAGTAGTTAAGATGCTTTTAAACTATTATTATTATACAGAACATAGCATTCACTTTCTTATAGTTTCCTAGGTTATAAAACCTTAGATTGTAAATGAAAAGAAGTATTAAACACGTATCATTTTAACACATGAAATTGTTTTTCAAAGATATCATAAGTGCTTCAATCAATTAATAGACCTTAGATTGTAAAAGAAGTATTAAACATATCAAAATACAATTTGAACACATGAAATGGTTTTTCAAAGGTATCATCATAAGTGTTTGAATCAATCAATAGACCTTAGATTGTAAAGAATATGTTAAACATATGAAAACACAATTTCAACGCATGAAATTGTTTTTCAAAGACATTCATTCATAAGTGTTTCAATCAATTAATAGACTAAGATTGTAAAAGAGATATTAAACGTATCAAAACACAATTTTAACACATGAAATTGGTTTTCAGAGATATTCATTCATAAGTGTTTTCAATCAATTAATAGCGAAAAGAACAAGTTGCAAACATTTAGTAAAGTAATTGTTTTCAGCAGTTAAGATGCTTTTAAACTATTATTATTATACAGAACATAGCATTCACTTTCTTATAGTTTCCTAGGTTATAAAACCTTAGATTGTAAATGAAAAGAAGTATTAAACACGTATCATTTTAACACATGAAATTGTTTTTCAAAGATATCATAAGTGCTTCAATCAATTAATAGACCTTAGATTGTAAAAGAAGTATTAAAGGTATCAAAATACAATTTGAACACATGAAATGGTTTTTCAAAGGTATCATCATAAGTGTTTGAATCAATCAATAGACCTTAGATTGTAAAGAATATGTTAAACATATGAAAACACAATTTCAACGCATGAAATTGTTTTTCAAAGACATTCATTCATAAGTGTTTCAATCAATTAATAGACTAAGATTGTAAAAGAGATATTAAACGTATCAAAACACAATTTTAACACATGAAATTGGTTTTCAAAGATATTCATTCATAAGTGTTTTCAATCAATTAATAGCGAAAAGAACAAGTTGCAAACATTTAGTAAAGTAATTGTTTTCAGCAGTTAAGATGCTTTTAAACTATTATTATTATACAGAACATAGCATTCACTTTCTTATAGTTTCGTAGGTTATAAAACCTTAGATTGTAAATGAAAAGAAGTATTAAACACGTATCATTTTAACACATGAAATTGTTTTTCAAAGATATCATAAGTGCTTCAATCAATTAATAGACCTTAGATTGTAAAAGAAGTATTAAACATATCAAAATACAATTTGAACACATGAAATGGTTTTTCAAAGGTATCATCACAAGTGTTTGAATCAATCAATAGACCTTAGATTGTAAAAAAATATGTTAAACATATGAAAACACAATTTCAACGCATGAAATTGTTTTTCAAAGATATTCATTCATAAGTGTTTCAATCAATTAATAGACTAAGATTGTAAAAGAGATATTAAACGTATCAAAACACAATTTTAACACATGAAATTGCTTTTCAAAGATATTCATTCATAAGTGTTTTCAATCAATTAATAGCGAAAAGAACAAGTTGCAAACATTTAGTAAAGTAATTGTTTTCAGCAGTTAAGATGCTTTCAAACTATTATTATTATACAGAACATAGCATTCACTTTCTTATAGTTTCCTAGGTTATAAAACCTTAGATTGTAAATGAAAAGAAGTATTAAACGTATCATTTTAACACATGAAATTGTTTTTCAAAGATATCATAAGTGCTTCAATCAATTAATAGACCTTAGATTGTAAAAGAAGTATTGAACATATCAAAATACAATTTGAACACATGAAATGGTTTTTCAAAGGTATCATCATAAGTGTTTGAATCAATCAATGGACCTTAGATTGTAAAAAATATGTTAAACATATGAAAACACAATTTCAACGCATGAAATTGTTTTTCAAAGACATTCATTCATAAGTGTTTCAATCAATTAATAGACTAAGATTGTAAAAGAGATATTAAACGTATCAAAACACAATTTTAACACATGAAATTGGTTTTCAAAGATATTCATTCATAAGTGTTTTCAATCAATTAATAGCGAAAAGGACAAGTTGCAAACATTTAGTAAAGTAATTGTTTTCAGCAGTTAAGATGCTTTCAAACTATTATTATTATACAGAACATAGCATTCACTTTCTTATAGTTTCCTAGGTTATAAAACCTTAGATTGTAAATGAAAAGAAGTATTAAACACGTATCATTTTAACATATGAAATTGTTTTTCAAAGATATCATAAGTGCTTCAATCAATTAATAGACCTTAGATTGTAAAAGAAGTATTGAACATATCAAAATACAATTTGAACACATGAAATGGTTTTTCAAAGGTATCATCATAAGTGTTTGAATCAATCAATAGACCTCAGATTGTAAAAAATATGTTAAACATATGAAAACACAATTTCAACGCATGAAATTGTTTTTCAAAGACATTCATTCATAAGTGTTTCAATCAATTAATAGACTAAGATTGTAAAAGAGATATTAAACGTATCAAAACACAATTTTAACACATGAAATTGGTTTTCAAAGATATTCATTCATAAGTGTTTTCAATCAATTAATAGCGAAAAGAACAAGTTGCAAACATTTAGTAAAGTAAATGTTTTCAGCAGTTAAGATGCTTTTAAACTATTATTATTATACAGAACATAGCATTCACTTTCTTATAGTTTCCTAGGTTATAAAACCTTAGATTGTAAATGAAAAGAAGTATTAAACACGTATCATTTTAACACATGAAATTGTTTTTCAAAGATATCATAAGTGCTTCAATCAATTAATAGACCTTAGATTGTAAAAGAAGTATTAAACATATCAAAATACAATTTGAACACATGAAATGGTTTTTCAAAGGTATCATCATAAGTGTTTGAATCAATCAATAGACCTTAGATTGTAAAGAATATGTTAAACATATGAAAACACAATTTCAACGCATGAAATTGTTTTTCAAAGACATTCATTCATAAGTGTTTCAATCAATTAATAGACTAAGATTGTAAAAGAGATATTAAACGTATCAAAACACAATTTTAACACATGAAATTGGTTTTCAAAGATATTCATTCATAAGTGTTTTCAATCAATTAATAGCGAAAAGAACAAGTTGCAAACATTTAGTAAAGTAATTGTTTTCAGCAGTTAAGATGCTTTTAAACTATTATTATTATACAGAACATAGCATTCACTTTCTTATAGTTTCCTAGGTTATAAAACCTTAGATTGTAAATGAAAAGAAGTATTAAACACGTATCATTTTAACACATGAAATTGTTTTTCAAAGATATCATAAGTGCTTCAATCAATTAATAGACCTTAGATTGTAAAAGAAGTATTAAAGGTATCAAAATACAATTTGAACACATGAAATGGTTTTTCAAAGGTATCATCATAAGTGTTTGAATCAATCAATAGACCTTAGATTGTAAAAAATATGTTAAACATATGAAAACACAATTTCAACGCATGAAATTGTTTTTCAAAGACATTCATTCATAAGTGTTTCAATCAATTAATAGACTAAGATTGTAAAAGAGATATTAAACGTATCAAAACACAATTTTAACACATGAAATTGGTTTTCAAAGATATTCATTCATAAGTGTTTTCAATCAATTAATAGCGAAAAGAACAAGTTGCAAACATTTAGTAAAGTAAATGTTTTCAGTAGTTAAGATGCTTTTAAACTATTATTATTATACAGAACATAGCATTCACTTTCTTATAGTTTCCTAGGTTATAAAACCTTAGATTGTAAATGAAAAGAAGTATTAAACACGTATCATTTTAACACATGAAATTGTTTTTCAAAGATATCATAAGTGCTTCAATCAATTAATAGACCTTAGATTGTAAAAGAAGTATTAAACATATCAAAATACAATTTGAACACATGAAATGGTTTTTCAAAGGTATCATCATAAGTGTTTGAATCAATCAATAGACCTTAGATTGTAAAGAATATGTTAAACATATGAAAACACAATTTCAACGCATGAAATTGTTTTTCAAAGACATTCATTCATAAGTGTTTCAATCAATTAATAGACTAAGATTGTAAAAGAGATATTAAACGTATCAAAACACAATTTTAACACATGAAATTGGTTTTCAGAGATATTCATTCATAAGTGTTTTCAATCAATTAATAGCGAAAAGAACAAGTTGCAAACATTTAGTAAAGTAATTGTTTTCAGCAGTTAAGATGCTTTTAAACTATTATTATTATACAGAACATAGCATTCACTTTCTTATAGTTTCCTAGGTTATAAAACCTTAGATTGTAAATGAAAAGAAGTATTAAACACGTATCATTTTAACACATGAAATTGTTTTTCAAAGATATCATAAGTGCTTCAATCAATTAATAGACCTCAGATTGTAAAAGAAGTATTAAAGGTATCAAAATACAATTTGAACACATGAAATGGTTTTTCAAAGGTATCATCATAAGTGTTTGAATCAATCAATAGACCTTAGATTGTAAAGAATATGTTAAACATATGAAAACACAATTTCAACGCATGAAATTGTTTTTCAAAGACATTCATTCATAAGTGTTTCAATCAATTAATAGACTAAGATTGTAAAAGAGATATTAAACGTATCAAAACACAATTTTAACACATGAAATTGGTTTTCAAAGATATTCATTCATAAGTGTTTTCAATCAATTAATAGCGAAAAGAACAAGTTGCAAACATTTAGTAAAGTAATTGTTTTCAGCAGTTAAGATGCTTTTAAACTATTATTATTATACAGAACACAGCATTCACTTTCTTATAGTTTCCTAGGTTATAAAACCTTAGATTGTAAATGAAAAGAAGTATTAAACACGTATCATTTTAACACATGAAATTGTTTTTCAAAGATATCATAAGTGCTTCAATCAATTAATAGACCTTAGATTGTAAAAGAAGTATTAAAGGTATCAAAATACAATTTGAACACATGAAATGGTTTTTCAAAGGTATCATCATAAGTGTTTGAATCAATCAATAGACCTTAGATTGTAAAAAATATGTTAAACATATGAAAACACAATTTCAACGCATGAAATTGTTTTTCAAAGACATTCATTCATAAGTGTTTCAATCAATTAATAGACTAAGATTGTAAAAGAGATATTAAACGTATCAAAACACAATTTTAACACATGAAATTGGTTTTCAAAGATATTCATTCATAAGTGTTTTCAATCAATTAATAGCGAAAAGAACAAGTTGCAAACATTTAGTAAAGTAATTGCTTTCAGCAGTTAAGATGCTTTTAAACTATTATTATTATACAGAACATAGCATTCACTTTCTTATAGTTTCCTAGGTTATAAAACCTTAGATTGTAAATGAAAAGAAGTATTAAACACGTATCATTTTAACACATGAAATTGTTTTTCAAAGATATCATAAGTGCTTCAATCAATTAATAGACCTTAGATTGTAAAAGAAGTATTAAACATATCAAAATACAATTTGAACACATGAAATGGTTTTTCAAAGGTATCATCATAAGTGTTTGAATCAATCAATAGACCTTAGATTGTAAAGAATATGTTAAACATATGAAAACACAATTTCAACGCATGAAATTGTTTTTCAAAGACATTCATTCATAAGTGTTTCAATCAATTAATAGACTAAGATTGTAAAAGAGATATTAAACGTATCAAAACACAATTTTAACACATGAAATTGGTTTTCAAAGATATTCATTCATAAGTGTTTTCAATCAATTAATAGCGAAAAGAACAAGTTGCAAACATTTAGTAAAGTAATTGTTTTCAGCAGTTGAGATGTTTTTAAACTATTATTATTATACAGAACATAGCATTCACTTTCTTATAGTTTCCTAGGTTATAAAACCTTAGATTGTAAATGAAAAGAAGTATTAAACACGTATCATTTTAACACATGAAATTGTTTTTCAAAGATATTCATTCATAAGTGTTTTCAATCAATTAATAGCGAAAAGAACAAGTTGCAAACATTTAGTAAAGTAATTGTTTTCAGCAGTTAAGATGCTTTTAAACTATTATTATTATACAGAACATAGCATTCACTTTCTTATAGTTTCCTAGGTTATAAAACCTTAGATTGTAAATGAAAAGAAGTATTAAATGGTTTTTCAAAGGTATTAAGTGTTTGAATCAATCAATAGACCTTAGATTGTAAAAAATATGTTAAACATATGAAAACACAATTTCAACGCATGAAATTGTTTTTCAAAGACATTCATTCATAAGTGTTTCAATCAATTAATAGACTAAGATTGTAAAAGAGATATTAAACGTATCAAAACACAATTTTAACACATGAAATTGGTTTTCAAAGATATTCATTCATAAGTGTTTTCAATCAATTAATAGCGAAAAGAACAAGTTGCAAACATTTAGTAAAGTAATTGTTTTCAGCAGTTAAGATGCTTTTAAACTATTATTATTATACAGAACATAGCATTCACTTTCTTATAGTTTCCTAGGTTATAAAACCTTAGATTGTAAATGAAAAGAAGTATTAAACACGTATCATTTTAACACATGAAATTGTTTTTCAAAGATATCATAAGTGCTTCAATCAATTAATAGACCTTAGATTGTAAAAGAAGTATTAAAGGTATCAAAATACAATTTGAACACATGAAATGGTTTTTCAAAGGTATCATCATAAGTGTTTGAATCAATCAATAGACCTTAGATTGTAAAAAATATGTTAAACATATGAAAACACAATTTCAACGCATGAAATTGTTTTTCAAAGACATTCATTCATAAGTGTTTCAATCAATTAATAGACTAAGATTGTAAAAGAGATATTAAACGTATCAAAACACAATTTTAACACATGAAATTGGTTTTCAAAGATATTCATTCATAAGTGTTTTCAATCAATTAATAGCGAAAAGAACTAAGTTGCAAACATTTAGTAAAGTAATTGCTTTCAGCAGTTAAGATGCTTTTAAACTATTATTATTATACAGAACATAGCATTCACTTTCTTATAGTTTCCTAGGTTATAAAACCTTAGATTGTAAATGAAAAGAAGTATTAAACACGTATCATTTTAACACATGAAATTGTTTTTCAAAGATATCATAAGTGCTTCAATCAATTAATAGACCTTAGATTGTAAAAGAAGTATTAAAGGTATCAAAATACAATTTGAACACATGAAATGGTTTTTCAAAGGTATCATCATAAGTGTTTGAATCAATCAATAGACCTTAGATTGTAAAAAATATGTTAAACATATGAAAACACAATTTCAACGCATGAAATTGTTTTTCAAAGACATTCATTCATAAGTGTTTCAATCAATTAATAGACTAAGATTGTAAAAGAGATATTAAACGTATCAAAACACAATTTTAACACATGAAATTGGTTTTCAAAGATATTCATTCATAAGTGTTTTCAATCAATTAATAGCGAAAAGAACAAGTTAAAAACATTTAGTAAAGTAATTGTTTTCAGCAGTTAAGATGCTTTTAAACTATTATTATTATACATAACATAGCATTCACTTTCTTATAGTTTCCTAGGTTATAAAACCTTAGATTGTAAATGAAAAGAAGTATTAAACACGTATCATTTTAACACATGAAATTGTTTTTCAAAGATATCATAAGTGCTTCAATCAATTAATAGACCTTAGATTGTAAAAGAAGTATTAAAGGTATCAAAATACAATTTGAACACATGAAATGGTTTTTCAAAGGTATCATCATAAGTGTTTGAATCAATCAATAGACCTTAGATTGTAAAAAATATGTTAAACATATGAAAACACAATTTCAACGCATGAAATTGTTTTTCAAAGACATTCATTCATAAGTGTTTCAATCAATTAATAGACTAAGATTGTAAAAGAGATATTAAACGTATCAAAACACAATTTTAACACATGAAATTGGTTTTCAAAGATATTCATTCATAAGTGTTTTCAATCAATTAATAGCGAAAAGAACAAGTTGCAAACATTTAGTAAAGTAATTGTTTTCAGCAGTTAAGATGCTTTTAAACTATTATTATACAGAACATTCACTTTCTTATAGTTTCCTAGGTTATAAAACCTTAGATTGTAAATGAAAGAAGTATTAAAACGTATCATTTTAACACATGAAATTGTTTTTCAAAGATATCATAAGTGCTTCAATCAATTAATAGACCTTAGATTGTAAAAGAAGTATTAAGCATACCAAAATACAATTTGAACACATGAACTGGTTTTTCAAAGGTATCATCATAAGTGTTTGAATCAATCAATAGACCATAGATTGTAAAAAATATGTTAAACATATGAAAACAGAATTTCAACACATGAAATTGTTTTTCAAAGATATTCATTCATAAGTGTTTCAATCAATTAATAGACTACGATTGTAAAGGAGATATTAAACATATCAAAACACAATTTTAACACATGAAATTGGTTTTCAAAGATATTCATTCATAAGTGTTTTCAATCAATTAATAGCGAAAAGAACAAGTTGCAAACATTTAGTAAAGTAATTGTTTTCAGCAGTTAAGATGCTTTTAAACTATTATTATACAGAACATTCACTTTCTTATAGTTTCCTAGGTTATAAAACCTTAGATTGTAAATGAAAGAAGTATTAAAACGTATCATTTTAACACATGAAATTGTTTTTCAAAGATATCATAAGTGCTTCAATCAATTAATAGACCTTAGATTGTAAAAGAAGTATTAAGCATACCAAAATACAATTTGAACACATGAACTGGTTTTTCAAAGGTATCATCATAAGTGTTTGAATCAATCAATAGACCATAGATTGTAAAAAATATGTTAAACATATGAAAACAGAATTTCAACACATGAAATTGTTTTTCAAAGATATTCATTCATAAGTGTTTCAATCAATTAATAGACTACGATTGTAAAGGAGATATTAAACATATCAAAACACAATTTTAACACATGAAATTGGTTTTCAAAGATATTCATTCATAAGTGTTTTCAATCAATTAATAGCGAAAAGAACAAGTTGCAAACATTTAGTAAAGTAATTGTTTTCAGCAGTTAAGATGCTTTTAAACTATTATTATACAGAACATTCACTTTCTTATAGTTTCCTAGGTTATAAAACCTTAGATTGTAAATGAAAGAAGTATTAAAACGTATCATTTTAACACATGAAATTGTTTTTCAAAGATATCATAAGTGCTTCAATCAATTAATAGACCTTAGATTGTAAAAGAAGTATTAAGCATACCAAAATACAATTTGAACACATGAACTGGTTTTTCAAAGGTATCATCATAAGTGTTTGAATCAATCAATAGACCATAGATTGTAAATAATATGTTAAACATATGAAAACAGAATTTCAACACATGAAATTGTTTTTCAAAGATATTCATTCATAAGTGTTTCAATCAATTAATAGACTACGATTGTAAAGGAGATATTAAACATATCAAAACACAATTTTAACATATGAAATTGGTTTTCAAAGATATTCATTCATAATTGTTTTCAATCAATTAATAGCGAAAAGAACAAGTTGCAAACTTTTAGTTAAGTAATGATACGCTTGTTTTCAACAGTTAAGATGCTTTTAAACTATTATTATACAGAACATTCAGTTTCTTATAGTTTCCTAGGTTATAAAACCTTAGATTGTAAATGAAAGAAGTATTAAAATGTATCATTTTAACACATGAAATTGTTTTCAAAGATATCATAAGTGCTTCAATCAATTAATAGACCTTAGATTGTAAAAGAAGTATTAAGCATACCAAAATACAATTTGAACACATGAAATGGTTTTTCAAAGGTATCATCATAAGTGTTTGAATCAATCAATAGACCTTAGATTGTAAAAAATATGTTAAACATATGAAAACAGAATTTCAACACATGAAATTGTTTTTCAAAGATATTCATTCATAAGTGTTTCAATCAATTAATAGACTAAGATTGTAAAAGAGATATTAAACATATCAAAACACAATTTTAACACACGAAATTGGTTTTCAAAGATATTCATTCATAAGTGTTTTCAATCAATTAATAGCGAAAAGAACAAGTTGCAAACATTTAGTTAAGTAATGATACACTTGGTTTCAGCAGTTAAGATGCTTTTAAACTATTATTATACAGAACATTCACTTTCTTATAGTTACCTAGGTTATAAAACCTTAGATTGTAAATGAAAGAAGTATTAAACGCATCATTTTAACACATGAAATTGTTTTTCAAATATATCATAAGTGCTTCAATCAATTAATAGACCATAGATTGTAAAAGAAGTATTAAGCATACCAAAATACTATTTCAACACATGAAATGGTTTTTTAAATGTATCATCATAAGTGTTTGAATCAATCAATAGACCTTAGATTGTAAAAAATATGTTAAACATATGAAAACACAATTTCAACACATGAAATTGGTTTTCAAAGATATTCCTTCATAAGTGTTTTCAATCAATTAATAGCGAAAAGAACAAGTTGCAAACATTTAGTTAAGTAATGATACGCTTGTTTTCAGCAGTTAAGATGCTTTTAAACTATTATTATACAGAACATTCACTTTCTTATAGTTTCCTAGGTTATAAAACCTTAGATTGTAAATGAAAGAAGTATTCAAACGTATCATTTTAACACATGAAATTTTTTTTCAAAGATATCATAAGTGCTTCAATCAATTAATAGAGCTTAGATTGTAAAAGAAGTATTAAGCATACCAAAATACAATTTGAACACATGAAATGGTTTTTCAAAGGTATCATCATAAGTGTTTGAATCAATCAATAGACCTTAGATTGTAAAAAATATGTTAAACATATGAAAACACCATTTCAACACATGAAATTGTTTTTCAAAGATATTCATTCATAAGTGTTTCAATCAATTAATAGACTAAGATTGTAAAAGAGATATTAAACATATCAAAACACAATTTTAACACACGAAATTGGTTTTCAAAGATATTCATTCATAAGTGTTTTCAATCAATTAATAGCGAAAAGAACAAGTTGCAAACATTTAGTTAAGTAATGATACACTTGGTTTCAGCAGTTAAGATGCTTTTAAACTATTATTATACAGAACATTCACTTTCTTATAGTTACCTAGGTTATAAAACCTTAGATTGTAAATGAAAGAAGTATTAAACGTATCATTTTAACACATGATATTGTTTTTCAAAGATATCATAAGTGCTTCAATAAATTAATAGACCTTAGATTGTAAAAGAAGTATTAACCATACCAAAATACAATTTGAACACATGAAATGGTTTTTCAAAGGTATCATCATAAGTGTTTGCATCAATCAATAGACCTTAGATTGTAAAAAATATGTTAAACATATGAAAACACAACTTCAACACATGAAATTGTTTTTCAAAGATATTCATTCATAAGTGTTTCAATCAATTAATAGACTAAGATTGTAAAAGAGATATTAAACATCTTAAAACACAATTTTAACACATGAAATTGCTTTTCAAAGATATTCATTCATAAGTGTTTTCAATCAATTAATAGCGAAAAGAACAAGTTGCAAACTTTTAGTTAAGTAATGATACGCTTGTTTTCAACAGTTAAGATGCTTTTAAACTATTATTATACAGAACATTCAGTTTCTTATAGTTTCCTAGGTTATAAAACCTTAGATTGTAAATGAAAGAAGTATTAAAATGTATCATTTTAACACATGAAATTGTTTTCAAAGATATCATAAGTGCTTCAATCAATTAATAGACCTTAGATTGTAAAAGAAGTATTAAGCATACCAAAATACAATTTGAACACATGAAATGGTTTTTCAAAGGTATCATCATAAGTGTTTGAATCAATCAATAGACCTTAGATTGTAAAAAATATGTTAAACATATGAAAACACAATTTCAACACATGAAATTGTTTTTCAAAGATATTCATTCATAAGTGTTTCAATCAATTAATAGACTAAGATTGTAAAAGAGATATTAAACATATCAAAACACAATTTTAACACACGAAATTGGTTTTCAAAGATATTCATTCATAAGTGTTTTCAATCAATTAATAGCGAAAAGAACAAGTTGCAAACATTTAGTTAAGTAATGATACACTTGGTTTCAGCAGTTAAGATGCTTTTAAACTATTATTATACAGAACATTCACTTTCTTATAGTTACCTAGGTTATAAAACCTTAGATTGTAAATGAAAGAAGTATTAAACGCATCATTTTAACACATGAAATTGTTTTTCAAATATATCATAAGTGCTTCAATCAATTAATAGACCATAGATTGTAAAAGAAGTATTAAGCATACCAAAATACTATTTCAACACATGAAATGGTTTTTTAAATGTATCATCATAAGTGTTTGAATCAATCAATAGACCTTAGATTGTAAAAAATATGTTAAACATATGAAAACACAATTTCAACACATGAAATTGGTTTTCAAAGATATTCCTTCATAAGTGTTTTCAATCAATTAATAGCGAAAAGAACAAGTTGCAAACATTTAGTTAAGTAATGATACGCTTGTTTTCAGCAGTTAAGATGCTTTTAAACTATTATTATACAGAACATTCACTTTCTTATAGTTTCCTAGGTTATAAAACCTTAGATTGTAAATGAAAGAAGTATTCAAACGTATCATTTTAACACATGAAATTTTTTTTCAAAGATATCATAAGTGCTTCAATCAATTAATAGAGCTTAGATTGTAAAAGAAGTATTAAGCATACCAAAATACAATTTGAACACATGAAATGGTTTTTCAAAGGTATCATCATAAGTGTTTGAATCAATCAATAGACCTTAGATTGTAAAAAATATGTTAAACATATGAAAACACCATTTCAACACATGAAATTGTTTTTCAAAGATATTCATTCATAAGTGTTTCAATCAATTAATAGACTAAGATTGTAAAAGAGATATTAAACATATCAAAACACAATTTTAACACACGAAATTGGTTTTCAAAGATATTCATTCATAAGTGTTTTCAATCAATTAATAGCGAAAAGAACAAGTTGCAAACATTTAGTTAAGTAATGATACACTTGGTTTCAGCAGTTAAGATGCTTTTAAACTATTATTATACAGAACATTCACTTTCTTATAGTTACCTAGGTTATAAAACCTTAGATTGTAAATGAAAGAAGTATTAAACGTATCATTTTAACACATGATATTGTTTTTCAAAGATATCATAAGTGCTTCAATAAATTAATAGACCTTAGATTGTAAAAGAAGTATTAACCATACCAAAATACAATTTGAACACATGAAATGGTTTTTCAAAGGTATCATCATAAGTGTTTGCATCAATCAATAGACCTTAGATTGTAAAAAATATGTTAAACATATGAAAACACAACTTCAACACATGAAATTGTTTTTCAAAGATATTCATTCATAAGTGTTTCAATCAATTAATAGACTAAGATTGTAAAAGAGATATTAAACATCTTAAAACACAATTTTAACACATGAAATTGCTTTTCAAAGATATTCATTCATAAGTGTTTTCAATCAATTAATAGCGAAAAGAACAAGTTGCAAACTTTTAGTTAAGTAATGATACGCTTGTTTTCAACAGTTAAGATGCTTTTAAACTATTATTATACAGAACATTCAGTTTCTTATAGTTTCCTAGGTTATAAAACCTTAGATTGTAAATGAAAGAAGTATTAAAATGTATCATTTTAACACATGAAATTGTTTTCAAAGATATCATAAGTGCTTCAATCAATTAATAGACCTTAGATTGTAAAAGAAGTATTAAGCATACCAAAATACAATTTGAACACATGAAATGGTTTTTCAAAGGTATCATCATAAGTGTTTGAATCAATCAATAGACCTTAGATTGTAAAAAATATGTTAAACATATGAAAACACAATTTCAACACATGAAATTGTTTTTCAAAGATATTCATTCATAAGTGTTTCAATCAATTAATAGACTAAGATTGTAAAAGAGATATTAAACATATCAAAACACAATTTTAACACACGAAATTGGTTTTCAAAGATATTCATTCATAAGTGTTTTCAATCAATTAATAGCGAAAAGAACAAGTTGCAAACATTTAGTTAAGTAATGATACACTTGGTTTCAGCAGTTAAGATGCTTTTAAACTATTATTATACAGAACATTCACTTTCTTATAGTTACCTAGGTTATAAAACCTTAGATTGTAAATGAAAGAAGTATTAAACGCATCATTTTAACACATGAAATTGTTTTTCAAATATATCATAAGTGCTTCAATCAATTAATAGACCATAGATTGTAAAAGAAGTATTAAGCATACCAAAATACAATTTCAACACATGAAATGGTTTTTTAAAGGTATCATCATAAGTGTTTGAATCAATCAATAGACCTTAGATTGTAAAAAATATGTTAAACATATGAAAACACAATTTCAACACATGAAATTGGTTTTCAAAGATATTCCTTCATAAGTGTTTTCAATCAATTAATAGCGAAAAGAACAAGTTGCAAACATTTAGTTAAGTAATGATACGCTTGTTTTCAGCAGTTAAGATGCTTTTAAACTATTATTATACAGAACATTCAGTTTCTTATAGTTTCCTAGGTTATAAAACCTTAGATTGTAAATGAAAGAAGTATTAAAATGTATCATTTTAACACATGAAATTGTTTTCAAAGATATCATAAGTGCTTCAATCAATTAATAGACCTTAGATTGTAAAAGAAGTATTAAGCATACCAAAATACAATTTGAACACATGAAATGGTTTTTCAAAGGTATCATCATAAGTGTTTGAATCAATCAATAGACCTTAGATTGTAAAAAATATGTTAAACATATGAAAACACAATTTCAACACATGAAATTGTTTTTCAAAGATATTCATTCATAAGTGTTTCAATCAATTAATAGACTAAGATTGTAAAAGAGATATTAAACATCTTAAAACACAATTTTAACACATGAAATTGCTTTTCAAAGATATTCATTCATAAGTGTTTTCAATCAATTAATAGCGAAAAGAACAAGTTGCAAACTTTTAGTTAAGTAATGATACGCTTGTTTTCAACAGTTAAGATGCTTTTAAACTATTATTATACAGAACATTCAGTTTCTTATAGTTTCCTAGGTTATAAAACCTTAGATTGTAAATGAAAGAAGTATTAAAATGTATCATTTTAACACATGAAATTGTTTTCAAAGATATCATAAGTGCTTCAATCAATTAATAGACCTTAGATTGTAAAAGAAGTATTAAGCATACCAAAATACAATTTGAACACATGAAATGGTTTTTCAAAGGTATCATAATAAGTGTTTGAATCAATCAATAGACCTTAGATTGTAAAAAATATGTTAAACATATGAAAACACAATTTCAACACATGAAATTGTTTTTCAAAGATATTCATTCATAAGTGTTTCAATCAATTAATAGACTAAGATTGTAAAAGAGATATTAAACATATCAAAACACAATTTTAACACACGAAATTGGTTTTCAAAGATATTCATTCATAAGTGTTTTCAATCAATTAATAGCGAAAAGAACAAGTTGCAAACATTTAGTTAAGTAATGATACACTTGGTTTCAGCAGTTAAGATGCTTTTAAACTATTATTATACAGAACATTCACTTTCTTATAGTTACCTAGGTTATAAAACCTTAGATTGTAAATGAAAGAAGTATTAAACGCATCATTTTAACACATGAAATTGTTTTTCAAATATATCATAAGTGCTTCAATCAATTAATAGACCATAGATTGTAAAAGAAGTATTAAGCATACCAAAATAAAATTTCAACACATGAAATAGTTTTTTAAAGGTATCATCATAAGTGTTTGAATCAATCAATAGACCTTAGATTGTAAAAAATATGTTAAACATATGAAAACACAATTTCAACACATGAAATTGGTTTTCAAAGATATTCCTTCATAAGTGTTTTCAATCAATTAATAGCGAAAAGAACAAGTTGCAAACATTTAGTTAAGTAATGATACGCTTGTTTTCAGCAGTTAAGATGCTTTTAAACTATTATTATACAGAACATTCAGTTTCTTATAGTTTCCTAGGTTATAAAACCTTAGATTGTAAATGAAAGAAGTATTAAAATGTATCATTTTAACACATGAAATTGTTTTCAAAGATATCATAAGTGCTTCAATCAATTAATAGACCTTAGATTGTAAAAGAAGTATTAAGCATACCAAAATACAATTTGAACACATGAAATGGTTTTTCAAAGGTATCATCATAAGTGTTTGAATCAATCAATAGACCTTAGATTGTAAAAAATATGTTAAACATATGAAAACACAATTTCAACACATGAAATTGTTTTTCAAAGATATTCATTCATAAGTGTTTCAATCAATTAATAGACTAAGATTGTAAAAGAGATATTAAACATCTTAAAACACAATTTTAACACATGAAATTGCTTTTCAAAGATATTCATTCATAAGTGTTTTCAATCAATTAATAGCGAAAAGAACAAGTTGCAAACTTTTAGTTAAGTAATGATACGCTTGTTTTCAGCAGTTAAGATGCTTTTAAACTATTATTATACAGAACATTCAGTTTCTTATAGTTTCCTAGGTTATAAAACCTTAGATTGTAAATGAAAGAAGTATTAAAATGTATCATTTTAACACATGAAATTGTTTTCAAAGATATCATAAGTGCTTCAATCAATTAATAGACCTTAGATTGTAAAAGAAGTATTAAGCATACCAAAATACAATTTGAACACATGAAATGGTTTTTCAAAGATATCATCATAAGTGTTTGAATCAATCAATAGACCTTAGATTGTAAAAAATATGTTAAACATATGAAAACACAATTTCAACACATGAAATTGTTTTTCAAAGATATTCATTCATAAGTGTTTCAATCAATTAATAGACTAAGATTGTAAAAGAGATATTAAACATATCAAAACACAATTTTAACACACGAAATTGGTTTTCAAAGATATTCATTCATAAGTGTTTTCAATCAATTAATAGCGAAAAGAACAAGTTGCAAACATTTAGTTAAGTAATGATACACTTGGTTTCAGCAGTTAAGATGCTTTTAAACTATTATTATACAGAACATTCACTTTCTTATAGTTACCTAGGTTATAAAACCTTAGATTGTAAATGAAAGAAGTATTAAACGCATCATTTTAACACATGAAATTGTTTTTCAAATATATCATAAGTGCTTCAATCAATTAATAGACCATAGATTGTAAAAGAAGTATTAAGCATACCAAAATAAAATTTCAACACATGAAATAGTTTTTTAAAGGTATCATCATAAGTGTTTGAATCAATCAATAGACCTTAGATTGTAAAAAATATGTTAAACATATGAAAACACAATTTCAACACATGAAATTGGTTTTCAAAGATATTCCTTCATAAGTGTTTTCAATCAATTAATAGCGAAAAGAACAAGTTGCAAACATTTAGTTAAGTAATGATACGCTTGTTTTCAGCAGTTAAGATGCTTTTAAACTATTATTATACAGAACATTCAGTTTCTTATAGTTTCCTAGGTTATAAAACCTTAGATTGTAAATGAAAGAAGTATTAAAATGTATCATTTTAACACATGAAATTGTTTTCAAAGATATCATAAGTGCTTCAATCAATTAATAGACCTTAGATTGTAAAAGAAGTATTAAGCATACCAAAATACAATTTGAACACATGAAATGGTTTTTCAAAGGTATCATCATAAGTGTTTGAATCAATCAATAGACCTTAGATTGTAAAAAATATGTTAAACATATGAAAACACAATTTCAACACATGAAATTGTTTTTCAAAGATATTCATTCATAAGTGTTTCAATCAATTAATAGACTAAGATTGTAAAAGAGATATTAAACATCTTAAAACACAATTTTAACACATGAAATTGCTTTTCAAAGATATTCATTCATAAGTGTTTTCAATCAATTAATAGCGAAAAGAACAAGTTGCAAACTTTTAGTTAAGTAATGATACGCTTGTTTTCAGCAGTTAAGATGCTTTTAAACTATTATTATACAGAACATTCAGTTTCTTATAGTTTCCTAGGTTATAAAACCTTAGATTGTAAATGAAAGAAGTATTAAAATGTATCATTTTAACACATGAAATTGTTTTCAAAGATATCATAAGTGCTTCAATCAATTAATAGACCTTAGATTGTAAAAGAAGTATTAAGCATACCAAAATACAATTTGAACACATGAAATGGTTTTTCAAAGATATCATCATAAGTGTTTGAATCAATCAATAGACCTTAGATTGTAAAAAATATGTTAAACATATGAAAACACAATTTCAACACATGAAATTGTTTTTCAAAGATATTCATTCATAAGTGTTTCAATCAATTAATAGACTAAGATTGTAAAAGAGATATTAAACATATCAAAACACAATTTTAACACACGAAATTGGTTTTCAAAGATATTCATTCATAAGTGTTTTCAATCAATTAATAGCGAAAAGAACAAGTTGCAAACATTTAGTTAAGTAATGATACACTTGGTTTCAGCAGTTAAGATGCTTTTAAACTATTATTATACAGAACATTCACTTTCTTATAGTTACCTAGGTTATAAAACCTTAGATTGTAAATGAAAGAAGTATTAAACGCATCATTTTAACACATGAAATTGTTTTTCAAATATATCATAAGTGCTTCAATCAATTAATAGACCATAGATTGTAAAAGAAGTATTAAGCATACCAAAATAAAATTTCAACACATGAAATAGTTTTTTAAAGGTATCATCATAAGTGTTTGAATCAATCAATAGACCTTAGATTGTAAAAAATATGTTAAACATATGAAAACACAATTTCAACACATGAAATTGGTTTTCAAAGATATTCCTTCATAAGTGTTTTCAATCAATTAATAGCGAAAAGAACAAGTTGCAAACATTTAGTTAAGTAATGATACCCTTGTTTTCAGCAGTTAAGATGCTTTTAAACTATTATTATACAGAACATTCAGTTTCTTATAGTTTCCTAGGTTATAAAACCTTAGATTGTAAATGAAAGAAGTATTAAAATGTATCATTTTAACACATGAAATTGTTTTCAAAGATATCATAAGTGCTTCAATCAATTAATAGACCTTAGATTGTAAAAGAAGTATTAAGCATACCAAAATACAATTTGAACACATGAAATGGTTTTTCAAAGGTATCATCATAAGTGTTTGAATCAATCAATAGACCTTAGATTGTAAAAAATATGTTAAACATATGAAAACACAATTTCAACACATGAAATTGTTTTTCAAAGATATTCATTCATAAGTGTTTCAATCAATTAATAGACTAAGATTGTAAAAGAGATATTAAACATATCAAAACACAATTTTAACACACGAAATTGGTTTTCAAAGATATTCATTCATAAGTGTTTTCAATCAATTAATAGCGAAAAGAACAAGTTGCAAACATTTAGTTAAGTAATGATACACTTGGTTTCAGCAGTTAAGATGCTTTTAAACTATTATTATACAGAACATTCACTTTCTTATAGTTACCTAGGTTATAAATCCTTAGATTGTAAATGAAAGAAGTATTAAAATGTATCATTTTAACACATGAAATTGTTTTCAAAGATATCATAAGTGCTTCAATCAATTAATAGACCTTAGATTGTAAAAGAAGTATTAAGCATACCAAAATACAATTTGAACACATGAAATGGTTTTTCAAAGGTATCATCATAAGTGTTTGAATCAATCAATAGACCTTAGATTGTAAAAAATATGTTAAACATATGAAAACACAATTTCAACACATGAAATTGTTTTTCAAAGATATTCATTCATAAGTGTTTCAATCAATTAATAGACTAAGATTGTAAAAGAGATATTAAACATATCAAAACACAATTTTAACACACGAAATTGGTTTTCAAAGATATTCATTCATAAGTGTTTTCAATCAATTAATAGCGAAAAGAACAAGTTGCAAACATTTAGTTAAGTAATGATACACTTGGTTTCAGCAGTTAAGATGCTTTTAAACTATTATTATACAGAACATTCACTTTCTTATAGTTACCTAGGTTATAAATCCTTAGATTGTAAATGAAAGAAGTATTAAAATGTATCATTTTAACACATGAAATTGTTTTCAAAGATATCATAAGTGCTTCAATCAATTAATAGACCTTAGATTGTAAAAGAAGTATTAAGCATACCAAAATACAATTTGAACACATGAAATGGTTTTTCAAAGGTATCATCATAAGTGTTTGAATCAATCAATAGACCTTAGATTGTAAAAAATATGTTAAACATATGAAAACACAATTTCAACACATGAAATTGTTTTTCAAAGATATTCATTCAAAAGTGTTTCAATCAATTAATAGACTAAGATTGTAAAAGAGATATTAAACATATCAAAACACAATTTTAACACACGAAATTGGTTTTCAAAGATATTCATTCATAAGTGTTTTCAATCAATTAATAGCGAAAAGAACAAGTTGCAAACATTTAGTTAAGTAATGATACACTTGGTTTCAGCAGTTAAGATGCTTTTAAACTATTATTATACAGAACATTCACTTTCTTATAGTTACCTAGGTTATAAATCCTTAGATTGTAAATGAAAGAAGTATTAAACGTATCATTTTAACACATGATATTGTTTTTCAAAGATATCATAAGTGCTTCAATAAATTAATAGACCTTAGATTGTAAAAGAAGTATTAAGCATACCAAAATACAATTTGAACACATGAAATGGTTTTTCAAAGGTATCATCATAAGTGTTTGCATCAATCAATAGACCTTAGATTGTAAAAAATATGTTAAACATATGAAAACACAACTTCAACACATGAAATTGATTTTCAAAGATATTCATTTATAAGTGTTTCAATCAATTAATAGACTAAGATTGTAAAAGAGATATTAAACATATCAAAACACAATTTTAACACATGAAATTGGTTTTCAAAGATATTCATTCATAAGTGTTTTCAGTCAATTAATAGCGAAAAGAACAAGTTGCAAACATTTAGTTAAGTAATGATACGCTTGTTTTCAGCAGTAAAGATGCTTTTAAACTATTATTATACAGAACATTCACTTTCTTATAGTTTCCTAGGTTATAAAACCTTAGATTGTAATTGAAAGAAGTATTAAACGTGTCATTTTAACACATGATATTGTTTTCAAAGATATCATAAGTGCTTCACTCAATTAATAGACCTTAGATTGTAAAAGAAGTATTAAGCATACCAAAATACAATTTGAACTCATGAAATGGTTTTTCAAAGGTATCATGATAAGTGTTTGAATCAATCAATAGACCTTAGATTGTAAAAAATATGTTAAACATATGAAAACACAATTTCAACACATGAAATTGTTTTTCAAAGATATTCATTCATAAGTGTTTCAATCAATTAATAGACTAAGATTGTAAAAGAGATATTAAACATATCAAAACACAATTTTAACACATGAAATTGGTTTTCAAAGATATTCATTCATAAGTGTTTTCAATCAATTAATAGCGAAAAGAACAAGTTGCAAACATTTAGTTAAGTAATGATACGCTTGTTTTCAGCAGTTAAGATGCTTTTAAACTATTACTATACAGAACATTCACTTTCTTATAGTTTCCTAGGTTATAAAACTTTAGATTGTAAATGAAAGAAGTATTAAACTTATCATTTTAAAATATGAAATTGTTTTTCAAATATATCATAAGTGCTTCAATCAATTAATAGACCTTAGATTGTAAAAGAAGTATTAAGCATACCAAAATACAATTTCAACACATGAAATGGGTTTTCAAAGGTATCATCATAAGTGTTTGAATCAATCAATAGACCTTAGATTGTAAAAAATATGTTAAACATATGAAAACACAATTTCAACACATGAAATTGTTTTTCAAAGATATTCATTCATAAGTGTTTTCAATCAATTAATAGCGAAAAGAACAAGTTGCAAACATTTAGTTCAGTAATGATACGCTTGTTTTCAGCAGTTAAGATGCTTTTAGACTATTATTATACAGAACATTCACTATCTTATAGTTTCCTAGGTTATAAAACCTTAGATTGTAAATGAAAGAAGTATTAAAACGTATCATTTTAACACATGAAATTGTTTTTCAAAGATATCATAAGTGCTTCAATCAATTAATAGACCTTAGATTGTAAAAGAAGTATTAAGCATACCAAAATACAATTTGAGCACATGAACTGGTTTTTCAAAGGTATCATCATAAGTGTTTGAATCAATCAATAGACCATAGATTGTAAAAAATATGTTAAACATATGAAAACAGAATTTCAACACATGAAATTGTTTTTCAAAGATATTCATTCATAAGTGTTTCAATCAATAAATAGACTAAGATTGTAAAGGAGATATTAAACATATCAAAACACAATTTCAACACATGAAATTGGTTTTCAAAGATATTCCTTCATAAGTGTTTTCAATCAATTAATAGCGAAAAGAACAAGTTGCAAACATTTAGTTAAGTAATGATACGCTTGTTTTCAGCAGTTAAGATGCTTTTAAACTATTATTATACAGAATATTCACTTTCTTATAGTTTCCTAAGTTATAAAACCTTAAATTGTAAATGAAAGAAGTATTAAAACGTATCATTTTAACACATGAAATTGTTTTTCAAAGATATCATAAGTGCTTCAATCAATTAATAGACCTTAGATTGTAAAAGAAGTATTAAGCATACCAAAATACAATTTGAACACATGAAATGGTTTTTCAAAGGTATCATCATAATTGTTTGAATCAATCAATAGACCTTAGATTGTAAAAAATATGTTAAACATATGAAAACACAATTTCAACACATGAAATTGATTTTCAAAGATATTCATTCATAAGTGTTTCAATCAATTAATAGACTAAGATTGTAAAAGAGATATTAAACATATCAAAACACAATTTTAACACATGAAATTGGTTTTCAAAGATATTCATTCATAAGTGTTTTCAATCAATTAATAGCGAAAAGAACAAGTTGCAAACTTTTAGTTAAGTAATGATACGCTTGTTTTCAACAGTTAAGATGCTTTTAAACTATTATTATACAGAACATTCAGTTTCTTATAGTTTCCTAGGTTATAAAACCTTAGATTGTAAATGAAAGAAGTATTAAAATGTATCATTTTAACACATGAAATTGTTTTCAAAGATATCATAAGTGCTTCAATCAATTAATAGACCTTAGATTGTAAAAGAAGTATTAAGCATACCAAAATACAATTTGAACACATGAAATGGTTTTTCAAAGGTATCATCATAAGTGTTTGAATCAATCAATAGACCTTAGATTGTAAAAAATATGTTAAACATATGAAAACACAATTTCAGCACCTGAAATTGTTTTTCAAAGATATTCATTCATAAGTGTTTCAATCAATTAATAGACTAAGATTGTAAAAGAGATATTAAACATATCAAAACACAATTTTAACACACGAAATTGGTTTTCAAAGATATTCATTCATAAGTGTTTTCAATCAATTAATAGCGAAAAGAACAAGTTGCAAACATTTAGTTAAGTAATGATACACTTGGTTTCAGCAGTTAAGATGCTTTTAAACTATTATTATACAGAACATTCACTTTCTTATAGTTACCTAGGTTATAAAACCTTAGATTGTAAATGAAAGAAGTATTAAACGCATCATTTTAACACATGAAATTGTTTTTCAAATATATCATAAGTGCTTCAATCAATTAATAGACCATAGATTGTAAAAGAAGTATTAAGCATACCAAAATACAATTTCAACACATGAAATGGTTTTTTAAAGGTATCATCATAAGTGTTTGAATCAATCAATAGACCTTAGATTGTAAAAAATATGTTAAACATATGAAAACACAATTTCAACACATGAAATTGGTTTTCAAAGATATTCCTTCATAAGTGTTTTCAATCAATTAATAGCGAAAAGAACAATTTGCAAACATTTAGTTAAGTAATGATACGCTTGTTTTCAGCAGTTAAGATGCTTTTAAACTATTATTATACAGAACATTCACTTTCTTATAGTTTCCTAGGTTATAAAACCTTAGATTGTAAATGAAAGAAGTATTCAAACGTATCATTTTAACACATGAAATTGTTTTTCAAAGATATCATAAGTGCTTCAATCAATTAATAGACCTTAGATTGTAAAAGAAGTATTAAGCATACCAAAATACAATTTGAACACATGAAATGGTTTTTCAAAGGTATCATCATAAGTGTTTGAATCAATCAATAGACCTTAGATTGTAAAAAATATGTTAAACATTTGAAAACACAATTTCAACACATGAAATTGATTTTCAAAGATATTCATTTATAAGTGTTTCAATCAATTAATAGACTAAGATTGTAAAAGAGATATTAAACATATCAAAACACAATTTTAACACATGAAATTGGTTTTCAAAGATATTCATTCATAAGTGTTTTCAATCAATTAATAGCGAAAAGAACAAGTTGCAAACATTTAGTTAAGTAATGATACGCTTGTTTTCAGCAGTTAAGATGCTTTTAAACTATTATTATACAGAACATTCACTTTCTTATAGTTTCCTAGGTTATAAAACCTTAGATTGTAAATGAAAGAAGTATTCAAACGTATCATTTTAACACATGAAATTGTTTTTCAAAGATATCATAAGTGCTTCAATCAATTAATAGACCTTAGATTGTAAAAGAAGTATTAAGCATACCAAAATACAATTTGAACACATGAAATGGTTTTTCAAAGGTATCATCATAAGTGTTTCAATCAATCAATAGACCTTAGATTGTAAAAAATATGTTAAACATATGAAAACACAATTTCAACACATGAAATTGATTTTCAAAGATATTCATTTATAAGTGTTTCAATCAATTAATAGACTAAGATTGTAAAAGAGATATTAAACATATCAAAACACAATTTTAACACATGAAATTGGTTTTCAAAGATATTCATTCATAAGTGTTTTCAATCAATTAATAGCGAAAAGAACAAGTTGCAAACATTTAGTTAAGTAATGATACGCTTGTTTTCAACAGTTAAGATGCTTTTAAACTATTATTATACAGAACATTCACTTTCTTATAGTTTCCTAGGTTATAAAACCTTAGATTGTAAATGAAAGAAGTATTAAAATGTATCATTTTAACACATGAAATTGTTTTTCAAAGATATCATAAGTGCTTCAATCAATTAATAGACCTTAGATTGTAAAACAAGTATTAAGCATACCAAAATACAATTTGAACACATGAAATGGTTTTTCAAAGGTATCATCATAAGTGTTTGAATCAATCAATAGACCTTAGATTGTAAAAAATATGTTAAACATATGAAAACACAATTTCAAGACATGAAATTGTTTTTCAAAGATATTCATTCATAAGTGTTTTCAATCAATTAATAGCGAAAAGAACAAGTTGCAAACATTTAGTTAAGTAATGATACGCTTGTTTTCAGCAGTTAAGATGCTTTTAGACTATTATTATAAGAACATTCACTTACTTATAGTTTCCTAGGCTATAAAACCTTAGATTGTAAATGAAAGAAGTATTAAAATGTATCATTTTAACACATGAAATTGTTTTTCAAAGATATCATAAGTGCTTCAATCAATTAATAGACCTTAGATTGTAAAAGAAGTATTAAGCATACCAAAATACAATTTGAACACATGAACTGGTTTTTCAAAGGTATCATCATAAGTGTTTGAATCAATCAATAGACCATAGATTGTAAAAAATATGTTAAACATATGAAAACAGAATTTCAACACATGAAATTGTTTTTCAAAGATATCCATTCATAAGTGTTTCAATCAATTAATAGACTAAGATTGTAAAAGAGATATTAAACATATCAAAACACAATTTTAACACATGAAATTGGTTTTAAAAGATATTCATTCATAAGTGTTTTCAATCAATTAATAGCGAAAAGAACAAGTTGCAAACATTTAGTTAAGTAATGATACGCTTGTTTTAAGCAGTTAAGATGCTTTTAAACTATTATCATACAGAAGATTCACTTTCTTATAGTTTCCTAGGTTATAAAACCTTAGATTGTAAATGAAAGAAGTATTCAAACGTATCATTTTAACACATGAAATTGTTTTTCAAAGATATCATAAGTGCTTCAATCAATTAATAGACCTTAGAATGTAAGAGAAGTATTAAGCATACCAAAATACAATTTGAACACATGAAATGGTTTTTCAAAGGTATCATCATAAGTGTTTTGAATCAATCAATAGACCTTAGATTGTAAAAAATATGTTAAACATATGAAAACACAATTTCAACACATGAAATTGTTTTTCAAAGATATTCATTCATAAGTGTTTCAATCAATTAATAGACTAAGATTGTAAAGGAGATATTCACCATATCAAAACACAATTTTAACACATGAAATTGGTTTTCAAAGATATTCATTCATAAGTGTTTTCAATCAATTAATAGGGAAAAGAACAAGTTGCAAACATTTAGTTAAGTAATGATACGCTTGTTTTCAGAAGTTAAGATGCTTTTAAACTATTATTATACAGAACATTCACTTTCTTATAGTTACCTAGGTTATAAAACCTTAGATTGTAAATGAAAGAAGTATTAAACGCATCATTTTAACACATGAAATTGTTTTTCAAATATATCATAAGTGCTTCAATCAATTAATAGACCATAGATTGTAAAAGAAGTATTAAGCATACCAAAATACAATTTCAACACATGAAATGGTTTTTTAAAGGTATCATCATAAGTGTTTGAATCAATCAATAGACCTTAGATTGTAAAAAATATGTTAAACATATGAAAACACAATTTCAACACATGAAATTGGTTTTCAAAGATATTCCTTCATAAGTGTTTTCAATCAATTAATAGCGAAAAGAACAATTTGCAAACATTTAGTTAAGTAATGATACGCTTGTTTTCAGCAGTTAAGATGCTTTTAAACTATTATTATACAGAACATTCACTTTCTTATAGTTTCCTAGGTTATAAAACCTTAGATTGTAAATGAAAGAAGTATTCAAACGTATCATTTTAACACATGAAATTGTTTTTCAAAGATATCATAAGTGCTTCAATCAATTAATAGACCTTAGATTGTAAAAGAAGTATTAAGCATACCAAAATACAATTTGAACACATGAAATGGTTTTTCAAAGGTATCATCATAAGTGTTTGAATCAATCAATAGACCTTAGATTGTAAAAAATATGTTAAACATTTGAAAACACAATTTCAACACATGAAATTGATTTTCAAAGATATTCATTTATAAGTGTTTCAATCAATTAATAGACTAAGATTGTAAAAGAGATATTAAACATATCAAAACACAATTTTAACACATGAAATTGGTTTTCAAAGATATTCATTCATAAGTGTTTTCAATCAATTAATAGCGAAAAGAACAAGTTGCAAACATTTAGTTAAGTAATGATACGCTTGTTTTCAGCAGTTAAGATGCTTTTAAACTATTATTATACAGAACATTCACTTTCTTATAGTTTCCTAGGTTATAAAACCTTAGATTGTAAATGAAAGAAGTATTCAAACGTATCATTTTAACACATGAAATTGTTTTTCAAAGATATCATAAGTGCTTCAATCAATTAATAGACCTTAGATTGTAAAAGAAGTATTAAGCATACCAAAATACAATTTGAACACATGAAATGGTTTTTCAAAGGTATCATCATAAGTGTTTCAATCAATCAATAGACCTTAGATTGTAAAAAATATGTTAAACATATGAAAACACAATTTCAACACATGAAATTGATTTTCAAAGATATTCATTTATAAGTGTTTCAATCAATTAATAGACTAAGATTGTAAAAGAGATATTAAACATATCAAAACACAATTTTAACACATGAAATTGGTTTTCAAAGATATTCATTCATAAGTGTTTTCAATCAATTAATAGCGAAAAGAACAAGTTGCAAACATTTAGTTAAGTAATGATACGCTTGTTTTCAACAGTTAAGATGCTTTTAAACTATTATTATACAGAACATTCACTTTCTTATAGTTTCCTAGGTTATAAAACCTTAGATTGTAAATGAAAGAAGTATTAAAATGTATCATTTTAACACATGAAATTGTTTTTCAAAGATATCATAAGTGCTTCAATCAATTAATAGACCTTAGATTGTAAAACAAGTATTAAGCATACCAAAATACAATTTGAACACATGAAATGGTTTTTCAAAGGTATCATCATAAGTGTTTGAATCAATCAATAGACCTTAGATTGTAAAAAATATGTTAAACATATGAAAACACAATTTCAAGACATGAAATTGTTTTTCAAAGATATTCATTCATAAGTGTTTTCAATCAATTAATAGCGAAAAGAACAAGTTGCAAACATTTAGTTAAGTAATGATACGCTTGTTTTCAGCAGTTAAGATGCTTTTAGACTATTATTATAAGAACATTCACTTACTTATAGTTTCCTAGGCTATAAAACCTTAGATTGTAAATGAAAGAAGTATTAAAATGTATCATTTTAACACATGAAATTGTTTTTCAAAGATATCATAAGTGCTTCAATCAATTAATAGACCTTAGATTGTAAAAGAAGTATTAAGCATACCAAAATACAATTTGAACACATGAACTGGTTTTTCAAAGGTATCATCATAAGTGTTTGAATCAATCAATAGACCATAGATTGTAAAAAATATGTTAAACATATGAAAACAGAATTTCAACACATGAAATTGTTTTTCAAAGATATCCATTCATAAGTGTTTCAATCAATTAATAGACTAAGATTGTAAAAGAGATATTAAACATATCAAAACACAATTTTAACACATGAAATTGGTTTTAAAAGATATTCATTCATAAGTGTTTTCAATCAATTAATAGCGAAAAGAACAAGTTGCAAACATTTAGTTAAGTAATGATACGCTTGTTTTAAGCAGTTAAGATGCTTTTAAACTATTATCATACAGAAGATTCACTTTCTTATAGTTTCCTAGGTTATAAAACCTTAGATTGTAAATGAAAGAAGTATTCAAACGTATCATTTTAACACATGAAATTGTTTTTCAAAGATATCATAAGTGCTTCAATCAATTAATAGACCTTAGAATGTAAGAGAAGTATTAAGCATACCAAAATACAATTTGAACACATGAAATGGTTTTTCAAAGGTATCATCATAAGTGTTTTGAATCAATCAATAGACCTTAGATTGTAAAAAATATGTTAAACATATGAAAACACAATTTCAACACATGAAATTGTTTTTCAAAGATATTCATTCATAAGTGTTTCAATCAATTAATAGACTAAGATTGTAAAGGAGATATTCACCATATCAAAACACAATTTTAACACATGAAATTGGTTTTCAAAGATATTCATTCATAAGTGTTTTCAATCAATTAATAGGGAAAAGAACAAGTTGCAAACATTTAGTTAAGTAATGATACGCTTGTTTTCAGAAGTTAAGATGCTTTTAAACTATTATTATACAGAACATTCACTTTCTTATAGTTACCTAGGTTATAAAACCTTAGATTGTAAATGAAAGAAGTATTAAACGCATCATTTTAACACATGAAATTGTTTTTCAAATATATCATAAGTGCTTCAATCAATTAATAGACCATAGATTGTAAAAGAAGTATTAAGCATACCAAAATACAATTTCAACACATGAAATGGTTTTTTAAAGGTATCATCATAAGTGTTTGAATCAATCAATAGACCTTAGATTGTAAAAAATATGTTAAACATATGAAAACACAATTTCAACACATGAAATTGGTTTTCAAAGATATTCCTTCATAAGTGTTTTCAATCAATTAATAGCGAAAAGAACAATTTGCAAACATTTAGTTAAGTAATGATACGCTTGTTTTCAGCAGTTAAGATGCTTTTAAACTATTATTATACAGAACATTCACTTTCTTATAGTTTCCTAGGTTATAAAACCTTAGATTGTAAATGAAAGAAGTATTCAAACGTATCATTTTAACACATGAAATTGTTTTTCAAAGATATCATAAGTGCTTCAATCAATTAATAGACCTTAGATTGTAAAAGAAGTATTAAGCATACCAAAATACAATTTGAACACATGAAATGGTTTTTCAAAGGTATCATCATAAGTGTTTGAATCAATCAATAGACCTTAGATTGTAAAAAATATGTTAAACATTTGAAAACACAATTTCAACACATGAAATTGATTTTCAAAGATATTCATTTATAAGTGTTTCAATCAATTAATAGACTAAGATTGTAAAAGAGATATTAAACATATCAAAACACAATTTTAACACATGAAATTGGTTTTCAAAGATATTCATTCATAAGTGTTTTCAATCAATTAATAGCGAAAAGAACAAGTTGCAAACATTTAGTTAAGTAATGATACGCTTGTTTTCAGCAGTTAAGATGCTTTTAAACTATTATTATACAGAACATTCACTTTCTTATAGTTTCCTAGGTTATAAAACCTTAGATTGTAAATGAAAGAAGTATTCAAACGTATCATTTTAACACATGAAATTGTTTTTCAAAGATATCATAAGTGCTTCAATCAATTAATAGACCTTAGATTGTAAAAGAAGTATTAAGCATACCAAAATACAATTTGAACACATGAAATGGTTTTTCAAAGGTATCATCATAAGTGTTTCAATCAATCAATAGACCTTAGATTGTAAAAAATATGTTAAACATATGAAAACACAATTTCAACACATGAAATTGATTTTCAAAGATATTCATTTATAAGTGTTTCAATCAATTAATAGACTAAGATTGTAAAAGAGATATTAAACATATCAAAACACAATTTTAACACATGAAATTGGTTTTCAAAGATATTCATTCATAAGTGTTTTCAATCAATTAATAGCGAAAAGAACAAGTTGCAAACATTTAGTTAAGTAATGATACGCTTGTTTTCAACAGTTAAGATGCTTTTAAACTATTATTATACAGAACATTCACTTTCTTATAGTTTCCTAGGTTATAAAACCTTAGATTGTAAATGAAAGAAGTATTAAAATGTATCATTTTAACACATGAAATTGTTTTTCAAAGATATCATAAGTGCTTCAATCAATTAATAGACCTTAGATTGTAAAACAAGTATTAAGCATACCAAAATACAATTTGAACACATGAAATGGTTTTTCAAAGGTATCATCATAAGTGTTTGAATCAATCAATAGACCTTAGATTGTAAAAAATATGTTAAACATATGAAAACACAATTTCAAGACATGAAATTGTTTTTCAAAGATATTCATTCATAAGTGTTTTCAATCAATTAATAGCGAAAAGAACAAGTTGCAAACATTTAGTTAAGTAATGATACGCTTGTTTTCAGCAGTTAAGATGCTTTTAGACTATTATTATAAGAACATTCACTTACTTATAGTTTCCTAGGCTATAAAACCTTAGATTGTAAATGAAAGAAGTATTAAAATGTATCATTTTAACACATGAAATTGTTTTTCAAAGATATCATAAGTGCTTCAATCAATTAATAGACCTTAGATTGTAAAAGAAGTATTAAGCATACCAAAATACAATTTGAACACATGAACTGGTTTTTCAAAGGTATCATCATAAGTGTTTGAATCAATCAATAGACCATAGATTGTAAAAAATATGTTAAACATATGAAAACAGAATTTCAACACATGAAATTGTTTTTCAAAGATATCCATTCATAAGTGTTTCAATCAATTAATAGACTAAGATTGTAAAAGAGATATTAAACATATCAAAACACAATTTTAACACATGAAATTGGTTTTAAAAGATATTCATTCATAAGTGTTTTCAATCAATTAATAGCGAAAAGAACAAGTTGCAAACATTTAGTTAAGTAATGATACGCTTGTTTTAAGCAGTTAAGATGCTTTTAAACTATTATCATACAGAACATTCACTTTCTTATAGTTTCCTAGGTTATAAAACCTTAGATTGTAAATGAAAGAAGTATTCAAACGTATCATTTTAACACATGAAATTGTTTTTCAAAGATATCATAAGTGCTTCAATCAATTAATAGACCTTAGAATGTAAGAGAAGTATTAAGCATACCAAAATACAATTTGAACACATGAAATGGTTTTTCAAAGGTATCATCATAAGTGTTTTGAATCAATCAATAGACCTTAGATTGTAAAAAATATGTTAAACATATGAAAACACAATTTCAACACATGAAATTATTTTTCAAAGATATTCATTCATAAGTGTTTCAATCAATTAATAGACTAAGATTGTAAAGGAGATATTCACCATATCAAAACACAATTTTAACACATGAAATTGGTTTTCAAAGATATTCATTCATAAGTGTTTTCAATCAATTAATAGGGAAAAGAACAAGTTGCAAACATTTAGTTAAGTAATGATACGCTTGTTTTCAGAAGTTAAGATGCTTTTAAACTATTATTATACAGAACATTCACTTTCTTATAGTTTCCTAGGTTATAAAACCTTAGATTGTAAATGAAAGAAGTATTCAAACGTATCATTTTAACACATGAAATTGTTTTTCAAAGATATCATAAGTGCTTCAATCAATTAATAGACCTTAGATTGTAAAAGAAGTATTAAGCATACCAAAATACTATTTGAACACATGAAATGGTTTTCAAAGGTATCATGATAAGTGTTTGAATCAATCAATAGACCTTAGATTGTAAAAAATATGTTAAACATATGAAAACACAATTTCAACACATGAAATTGTTTTTCAAAGATATTCATACATAAGTGTTTCAATCAATTAATACACCAAGATTGTAAAAGAGATATTAAACCTATCAAAACACAATTTTAACACATGAAATTGGTTTTCAAAGATATTCATTCATAAGTGTTTTCAATCAATTAATAGCGAAAAGAACAAGTTGCAAACATTTAGTTAAGTAATGATACACTTGGTTTCAGCAGTTAAGATGCTTTTAAACTATTATTATACAGAACATTCACTTTCTTATAGTTACCTAGGTTATAAAACCTTAGATTGTAAATGAAAGAAGTATTAAACGTATCATTTTAACACATGAAATTATTTTTCAAATATATCATAAGTGCTTCAATCAATTAATAGACCATAGATTGTAAAAGAAGTATTAAGCATACCAAAATACAATTTCAACACATGAAATGGTTTTTTAAAGGTATCATCATAAGTGTTTGAATCAATCAATAGACCTTAGATTGTAAAAAATATGTTAAACATATGAAAACACAATTTCAACACATGAAATTGTTTTTCAAAGATATTCATTCATAAGTGTTTTCAATCAATTAATAGCGAAAAGAACAAGTTGCAAACATTTAGTTAAGTAATGATACGCTTGTTTTCAGCAGTTAAGATGCTTTTAGACTATTATTATACTGAACATTCATTTTCTTACATGAAATTGTTTTTCAAAGATATCATAAGTGCTTCAATCAATTAATAGACCTTAGATTGTAAAAGAAGTATTAAGCATACCAAAATACAATTTGAACACATGAACTGGTTTTTCAAAGGTATCATCATAAGTGTTTGAATCAATCAATAGACCATAGATTGTAAAAAATATGTTAAACATATGAAAACAGAATTTCAACACATGAAATTGTTTTTCAAAGATATCCATTCATAAGTGTTTCAATCAATTAATAGACTAAGATAGTAAAAGAGATATTAAACATATCAAAACACAATTTTAACACATGAAATTGGTTTTAAAAGATATTCATTCATAAGTGTTTTCAATCAATTAATAGCGAAAAGAACAAGTTGCAAACATTTAGTTAAGTAATGATACGCTTGTTTTCAGCAGTTAAGATGCTTTTAAACTATTATTATACAGAACATTCACTTTCTTATAGTTTCCTAGGTTATAAAACCTTAGATTGTAAATGAAAGAAGTATTCAAACGTATCATTTTAACACATGAAATTGTTTTCCAAAGATATCATAAGTGCTTCAATCAATTAATAGACCTTAGAATGTAAAAGAAGTATTAAGCATACCAAAATACAATTTGAACACATGAAATGGTTTTTCAAAGGTATCATCATAAGTGTTTTTAATCAATCAATAGACCTTAGATTGTAGAAAATATGTTAAACATATGAAAACACAATTTCAACACATGAAATTGTTTTTCAAAGATATTCATTCATAAGTGTTTCAATCAATTAATAGACTAAGATTGTAAAGGAGATATTAAACATATCAAAACACAATTTTAACACATGAAATTGGTTTTCAAAGATATTCATTCATAAGTGTTTTCAATCAATTAATAGCGAAAAGAACAAGTTGCAAACATTTAGTTAAGTAATGATACGCTTGTTTTCAGCAGTTAAGATGCTTTTAAACTATTATTATACAGAACATTCACTTTCTTATAGTTTCCTAGGTTATAAAACCTTTGATTGTAAATGAAAGAAGTATTAAAACGTATCATTTTAACACATGAAATTGTTTTTCAAAGATATCATAAGTGCTTCAATCAATTAATAGACCTTAGATTGTAAAAGAAGTATTAAGCATACCAAAATACTATTTGAACACATGAAATGGTTTTCAAAGGTATCATGATAAGTGTTTGAATCAATCAATAGACCTTAGATTGTAAAAAATATGTTAAACATATGAAAACACAATTTCAACACATGAAATTGGTTTTCAAAGATATTCCTTCATAAGTGTTTTCAATCAATTAATAGCGAAAAGAACAAGTTGCAAACATTTAGTTAAGTAATGATACGCTTGTTTTCAGCAGTTAAGATGCTTTTAAACTATTATTATACAGAACATTCACTTTCTTATAGTTTCCTAGGTTATAAAACCTTAGATTGTAAATGAAAGAAGTATTAAAACGTATCATTTTAACACATGAAATTGTTTTTCAAAGATATCATAAGTGCTTCAATCAATTAATAGACCTTAGATTGTAAAAGAAGTATTAAGCATACCAAAATACAATTTGAACACATGAAATGGTTTTTCAAAGGTATCATCATAAGTGTTTGAATCAATCAATAGACCATAGATTGTAAAAAATATGTTAAACATATGAAAACAGAATTTCAACACATGAAATTATTTTTTAAAGATATCCATTCATAAGTGTTTCAATCAATTAATAGACTACGATTGTAAAAGAGATATTAAACATATCAAAACTCAATTTTAACACATGAAATTGGTTTTAAAAGATATTCATTCATAAGTGTTTTCAATCAATTAATAGCGAAAAGAACAAGTTGCAAACATTTAGTTAAGTAATGATACGCTTGTTTTCAGCAGTTAAGATGCTTTTAAACTATTATTATACAGAACATTCACTTTCTTATAGTTTCCTAGGTTATAAAACCTTAGATTGTAAATGAAAGAAGTATTCAAACGTAACATTTTAACACATGAAATTGTTTTTCAAAGATATCATAAGTGCTTCAATCAATTAATAGACCTTAGAATGTAAAAGAAGTATTAAGCATACCAAAATACAATTTGAACACATGAAATGGTTTTTCAAAGGTATCATCATAAGTGTTTTGAATTAATCAATAGACCTTAGATTGTAAAAAATATGTTAAACATATGAAAACACAATTTCAACACATGAAATTGTTTTTCAAAGATATTCATTCATAAGTGTTTCAATCAATTAATAGACTAAGATTGTAAAGGAGATATTAAACATATCAAAACGCAATTTTAACACATGAAATTGGTTTTCAAAGATATTCATTCATAAGTGTTTTCAATCAATTAATAGGGAAAAGAACAAGTTGCAAACATTTAGTTAAGTAATGATACGCTTGTTTTCAGCAGTTAAGATGCTTTTAAACTATTATTATACAGAACATTCACTTTCTTATAGTTTCCTAGGTTATAAAACCTTTGATTGTAAATGAAAGAAGTATTAAAACGTATCATTTTAACACATGAAATTGTTTTTCAAAGATATCATAAGTGCTTCAATCAATTAATAGACCTTAGATTGTAAAAGAAGTATTAAGCATACCAAAATACTATTTGAACACATGAAATGGTTTTCAAAGGTATCATGATAAGTGTTTGAATCAATCAATAGACCTTAGATTGTAAAAAATATGTTAAACATATGAAAACACAATTTCAACACATGAAATTGGTTTTCAAAGATATTCCTTCATAAGTTTTTTCAATCAATTAATAGCGAAAAGAACAAGTTGCAAACATTTAGTTAAGTAATGATACGCTTGTTTTCAGCAGTTAAGATGCTTTTAAACTATTATTATACAGAACATTCACTTTCTTATAGTTTCCTAGGTTATAAAACCTTAGATTGTAAATGAAAGAAGTATTAAAACGTATCATTTTAACACATGAAATTGTTTTTCAAAGATATCATAAGTGCTTCAATCAATTAATAGACCTTAGATTGTAAAAGAAGTATTAAGCATACCAAAATACAATTTGAACACATGAAATGGTTTTTCAAAGGTATCATCATAAGTGTTTGAATCAATCAATAGACCTTAGATTGTAAAAAATATGTTAAACATATGAAAACACAATTTCAACACATGAAATTGTTTTTCAAAGATATTCATTCATAAGTGTTTCAATCAATTAATACACTAAGATTGTAAAAGAGATATTAAACATATCAAAACACAATTTTAACACATGAAATTGGTTTTCAAAGATATTCATTCATAAGTGTTTTCAATCAATTAATAGCGAAAAGAACAAGTTGCAAACATTTAGTTAAGTAATGATACACTTGGTTTCAGCAGTTAAGATGCTTTTAAACTATTATTATACAGAACATTCACTTTCTTATAGTTACCTAGGTTATAAAACCTTAGATTGTAAATGAAAGAAGTATTAAACGTATCATTTAAACACATGAAATTATTTTTCAAATATATCATAAGTGCTTCAATCAATTAATAGACCATAGATTGTAAAAGAAGTATTAAGCATACCAAAATACAATTTCAACACATGAAATGGTTTTTTAAAGGTATCATCATAAGTGTTTGAATCAATCAATAGACCTTAGATTGTAAAAAATATGTTAAACATATGAAAACACAATTTCAACACATGAAATTGTTTTTCAAAGATATTCATTCATAAGTGTTTTCAATGAATTAATAGCGAAAAGAACAAGTTGCAAACATTTAGTTAAGTAATGATACGCTTGTTTTCAGCAGTTAAGATGCTTTTAGACTATTATTATACTGAACATTCACTTTCTTACATGAAATTGTTTTTCAAAGATATCATAAGTGCTTCAATCAATTAATAGACCTTAGATTGTAAAAGAAGTATTAAGCATACCAAAATACAATTTGAACACATGAACTGGTTTTTCAAAGGTATCATCATAAGTGTTTGAATCAATCAATAGACCATAGATTGTAAAAAATATGTTAAACATATGAAAACAGAATTTCAACACATGAAATTGTTTTTCAAAGATATCCATTCATAAGTGTTTCAATCAATTAATAGACTAAGATAGTAAAAGAGATATTAAACATATCAAAACACAATTTTAACACATGAAATTGGTTTTAAAAGATATTCATTCATAAGTGTTTTCAATCAATTAATAGCGAAAAGAACAAGTTGCAAACATTTAGTTAAGTAATGATACGCTTGTTTTCAGCAGTTAAGATGCTTTTAAACTATTATTATACAGAACATTCACTTTCTTATAGTTTCCTAGGTTATAAAACCTTAGATTGTAAATGAAAGAAGTATTCAAACGTATCATTTTAACACATGAAATTGTTTTCCAAAGATATCATAAGTGCTTCAATCAATTAATAGACCTTAGAATGTAAAAGAAGTATTAAGCATACCAAAATACAATTTGAACACATGAAATGGTTTTTCAAAGGTATCATCATAAGTGTTTGAATCAATCAATAGACCTTAGATTGTAAAAAATATGTTAAACATATGAAAGCACAATTTCAACACGTGAAATTGGTTTTCAAAGATATTCAATCATAAGTGTTTTCAATCAATTAATAGCGAAAAGAACAAGTTGGAAACATTTTGTTAAGTAATGATATGCTTGTTTTCAGCAGTTAAGATGCTTTTAAACTATTATTATACAGAACATTCACTTTCTTATAGTTTCCTAAGTTATAAAACCTTAAATTGTAAATGAAAGAAGTATTAAACGTATCATTTGAACACATGAAATTGTTTTTCAAAGATATCATAAGTGTTTTCAATCAATTAATAGACCTTAGATTGTAAAAGAAGTATTAAGCATACCAAAATACAATTTGAACACATGAAATGGTTTTTCAAAGGTATCATCATAAGTGTTTGAATCAATCAATAGACCTTAGATTGTAAAAAATATGTTAAACATATGAAAACACAATTTCAACATTTAATAGACTAAGATTGTAAAAGAGATATTAAACATATCAAAACACAATTTTAACACATGAAATTGGTTTTCAAAGATATTCATTCATAAGTGTTTTCAATCAATTAATAGCGAAAGGAACAAGTTGCAAACATTTAGTAAAGTAATTGTTTTCAGCAGTTAAGATGCTTTTAAACTATTATTATACAGAACATTCACTTTCTTATAGTTTCCTAAGTTATAAAACCTTAAATTGTAAATGAAAGAAGTATTAAAACGTATCATTTTAACACATGAAATTGTTTTTCAAAGATATCATAAGTGCTTCAATCAATTAATAGACCTTAGATTGTAAAAGAAGTATTAAGCATACCAAAATACAATTTGAACACATGAAATGGTTTTTCAAAGGTATCATCATAAGTGTTTTAATCAATCAATAGACCTTAGATTGTAAAAAATATGTTAAACATATGAAAACACAATTTCAACACATGAAATTGTTTTTCAAAGATTTTCATTCATAAGTGTTTCAATCAATTAATACACTAAGTTTGTAAAAGAGTTATTAAACATATCAAAACACAATTTTAACACATGAAATTGGTTTTCAAAGATATTCATTCATAAGTGTTTTCAATCAATTAATAGCGAAAGGAACAAGTTGCAAACATTTAGTTAAGTAATGATACGCTTGTTTTCAGCAGTTAAGATGCTTTTAAACTATTATTATACAGAACATTCACTTTCTTATACTTTCCTAGGTTATAAAACCTTAGATTGTAAATGAAAGAAGTATTAAAACGTATCATTTTAACACATGAAATAGTTTTTCAAAGATATCATAAGTGCTTCAATCAATTAATAGACCTTAGATTGTAAAAGAAGTATTAAGCATACCAAAATACAATTTGAACACATGAAATGGTTTTTCAAAGGTATCATCATAAGTGTTTTGAATCAATCAATAGACCTTAGATTGTAGAAAATATGTTAAACATATGAAAACACAATTTCAACACATGAGATTGTTTTTCAAAGATATTCATTCATAAGTGTTTCAATCAATTAATAGACTAAGATTGTAAAAGAGATATTAAACATATCAAAACACAATTTTAACACATGAAATTGGTTTTCAAAGATATTCATTCATAAGTGTTTTCAATCAATTAATAGCGAAAAGAACAAGTGGCAAACATTTAGTTAAGTAATGATATGCTTGTTTTCAGCAGTTAAGATGCTTTTAAACTATTATTATACAGAACATTCACTTTCTTATAGTTTCCTAGGTTATAAAACCTTAGATTGTAAATGAAAGAAGTATTAAACGTATCATTTTAACACATGAAATTGTATTTCAAAGATATCATAAGTGCTTCAATCAATTAATAGACCTTAGATTGTAAAAGAAGTATTAAGCATACCAAAATACAATTTGAACACATGAAATGGTTTTTCAAAGGTATCATCATAAGTGTTTGCATCAATCAATAGACCTTAGATTGTAAAAAATATGTTAAACATATGAAAACACAACTTTAACACATGAAATTGTTTTTCAAAGATATTCATTCACAAGTGTTTCTATCAATTAATAGACTAAGATTGTAAAAGAGACATTAAACATATCAAAATACAATTTTAACACATGAAACAGGTTTTCAAAGATCTTCATTCATAAGTGTTTTCAATCAATTAATAGCGAAAAGAACAAGTTGCAAACATTTAGTTAAGTAATGATACGCTTGTTTTCAGCAGTTAAGATGCTTTTAAACTATTATTATACAGAATATTCACTTTCTTATAGTTTCCTAAGTTATAAAACCTTAAATTGTAAATGAAAGAAGTATTAAAACGTATCATTTTAACACATGAAATTGTTTTTCAAAGATATCATAAGTGCTTCAATCAATTAATAGACCTTAGATTGTAAAAGAAGTATTAAGCATACCAAAATACAATTTGAACACATGAAATGGTTTTTCAAAGGTATCATCATAAGTGTTTGAATCAATCAATAGACCTTAGATTGTAAAAAATATGTTAAACATATGAAAACACAATTTCAACACATGAAATTGTTTTTCAAAGATATTCATTCATAAAAGTGTTTCAATCAATTACTAGACTAAGATTGTAAAAGAGATATTAAACATATCAAAACACAATTTTAACACATGAAATTGGTTTTCAAAGATATTCATTCATTAGTGTTTTCAATCAATTAATAGCGAAAAGAAGAAGTTGCAAACATTTAGTTAAGTAATGATACGCTTGTTTTCAGCAGTTAAGATGCTTTTAAACTATTATTATACAGAACATTCACTTTCTTATACTTTCCTAGGTTATAAAACCTTAGATTGTAAATGAAAGAAGTATTAAAACGTATCATTTTAACACATGAAATAGTTTTTCAAAGATATCATAAGTGCTTCAATCAATTAATAGACCTTAGATTGTAAAAGAAGTATTAAGCATACCAAAATACAATTTGAACACATGAAATGGTTTTTCAAAGGTATCATCATAAGTGTTTTGAATCAATCAATAGACCTTAGATTGTAGAAAATATGTTAAACATATGAAAACACAATTTCAACACATGAGATTGTTTTTCAAAGATATTCATTCATAAGTGTTTCAATCAATTAATAGACTAAGATTGTAAAAGAGATATTAAACATATCAAAACACAATTTTAACACATGAAATTGGTTTTCAAAGATATTCATTCATAAGTGTTTTCAATCAATTAATAGCGAAAAGAACAAGTGGCAAACATTTAGTTAAGTAATGATATGCTTGTTTTCAGCAGTTAAGATGCTTTTAAACTATTATTATACAGAACATTCACTTTCTTATAGTTTCCTAGGTTATAAAACCTTAGATTGTAAATGAAAGAAGTATTAAACGTATCATTTTAACACATGAAATTGTATTTCAAAGATATCATAAGTGCTTCAATCAATTAATAGACCTTAGATTGTAAAAGAAGTATTAAGCATACCAAAATACAATTTGAACACATGAAATGGTTTTTCAAAGGTATCATCATAAGTGTTTGCATCAATCAATAGACCTTAGATTGTAAAAAATATGTTAAACATATGAAAACACAACTTTAACACATGAAATTGTTTTTCAAAGATATTCATTCACAAGTGTTTCTATCAATTAATAGACTAAGATTGTAAAAGAGACATTAAACATATCAAAATACAATTTTAACACATGAAACAGGTTTTCAAAGATCTTCATTCATAAGTGTTTTCAATCAATTAATAGCGAAAAGAACAAGTTGCAAACATTTAGTTAAGTAATGATACGCTTGTTTTCAGCAGTTAAGATGCTTTTAAACTATTATTATACAGAATATTCACTTTCTTATAGTTTCCTAAGTTATAAAACCTTAAATTGTAAATGAAAGAAGTATTAAAACGTATCATTTTAACACATGAAATTGTTTTTCAAAGATATCATAAGTGCTTCAATCAATTAATAGACCTTAGATTGTAAAAGAAGTATTAAGCATACCAAAATACAATTTGAACACATGAAATGGTTTTTCAAAGGTATCATCATAAGTGTTTGAATCAATCAATAGACCTTAGATTGTAAAAAATATGTTAAACATATGAAAACACAATTTCAACACATGAAATTGTTTTTCAAAGATATTCATTCATAAAAGTGTTTCAATCAATTACTAGACTAAGATTGTAAAAGAGATATTAAACATATCAAAACACAATTTTAACACATGAAATTGGTTTTCAAAGATATTCATTCATTAGTGTTTTCAATCAATTAATAGCGAAAAGAAGAAGTTGCAAACATTTAGTTAAGTAATGATACGCTTGTTTTAAGCAGTTAAGATGCTTTTAAACTATTATCATACAGAACATTCACTTTCTTATAGTTTCCTAGGTTATAAAACCTTAGATTGTAAATGAAAGAAGTATTAAACTGTACCGTCCCGTATCAGGGCGTTGACTAAGTCAAAGTCAACGACTGGAAAGTCAAAGTCAACTCAAGGTGTCGCCCAGGTGTAGAGACGCCAAGAGGAAGCGTCGCCAAGGCAGGACAAGGCATCGCCAAGGCAAGGCGTCGCCTGGGTAGAGGCGTCGCCCAACCAGGGCGTCGCCAGATCAAACAGTGTAAAAGCAAGGCAACCACGGTGTGGTTTCCCGATACCCATGGGTGGGAAAGACCATGGAGGGAGCGACGCCGTGGGAAAGCCTCAGGACCCGATATCTCGGGAAAGTGATAAAGAGAAGGAAAAGGTGACTTCAAGGCCATAGTGATAGTACCAGTGAAGGGCAGCCTGACTCGTGATAGTACCAGTGAAGGGCAGCCTGACTCGTGAAGTACCCCTGCCGCCCCAGAGACGCCTTCGGGACAGATACGACCCAAGAGGAAGGTCACGCCCAGGATAACCGGGTGCAGGGTGCGAGAGGAAGGCAGATACGCTCTCAGAGTAAGTGGCTAGATACTTGGGGGCATGAGTTGGCACCCAAAAAGCCACCCCTAGCGCAGTAGCACTCCCAGGCAGGAGGACCCACACGTAGAAACGTCCCCAGATGGGCAGAAACGCCCCCAGATGGGGTCATGGCGTCGTGAGGCCCTCCACGTGTATGACAGCAATGCCGGAATAGAAACACCCTCTAGTCAGGTGCCAGGTAATTAAAGATATTCAATACAGTTTCCCTTTCTAGCATTCAGGTACTATTAGGGCTCCCGAGCGTTTCAACGTCTTAAATGCGCTACGTTTCGTAATTAAGCGCTTTAATGAGTGCGTTACGTTTGAGATTAAAAGCGCTTTAAGGCGCTTTAAATGCTGGGGCAGTTTAAATAGCGCTGAGAATGTCGGAAAAAGGGTTGGAACCTTTGGCAAACTTACGAGAAACTCTTTGGTGGCTTGCCCGTGCTTTAAGGTTACGTACAAGTGACCGGAGAATATTTTTGCCTAAAGGAGACAACACACACACAGATACACAGTTCTTTTACCACCTTCAGAGTGCCACACGCGGTGCTCAGATACGTGGGTGAACAGTTTTTTGGTGTTTCTTGCTGGCTGACTTGAGCGTCGGAGTGCAAACGGCCGCTAGGGCGCCTCTTTGTCCTCTTTTTTGCAGGAATTCACAGGCAATCAGTGGGAAGGAGTCCTTAGCTGACGGTTGAGGTCGCGCACGAAGACGTCCCGGTCAACCGGACGGAACATTTGGCGCCCACCGTGGGGCTCGATATAAAACATCAGTCCCATCACAAGTTCGAGGAAAATTTACCAAGCTACAGTAACGTTGAAGGAGGTTGGAGTGACAATGGCCCCACCCAGACGAAGAGCAGCGCGCGCAGCCCCAGCAGACCTATCCATGCAGCAGGTCCTGGAAATAATGAGGGGGCTGCAGCAGGACATGGCGGATTCGAAGATGGAGCAGGAGCGCATGCAGGCAGATCTTGACGCCTCGCATGAGCGCAACGAAGAGCTTCACCGTGTGAATGAGGAGTTGCGCCAAGGCCTGAGAAACGATCGGAGGCGGCCTGGGCAGGACGAGACGGAGAACCAGTCCCCACCAAGGGAGTTTTCCACTCCTTTCTCGCAGGAGATCCTAGATGCAGCGATCCCGAACACGTTCGCGAGACCCAAGGTAATCTTCACTGGGATGGAGGACCCAGAGACGCACCTCGCTGCATTTCACACACAGATGGTCCTGATAGGCGGTTCTGATGCTGCCAAGTGCAAGCTCTTCATGAGCACCCTGACCGGGATGGCTATGGACTAGTTCATTAGCCTCCCCGAGGGCCACATCACGTCTTTCCGCCAATTGTCGCGGTTATTCAGAGAACAGTATTTGGCCAACAAGGCCCCGCTGCCGGTCTCTTACGACCTGTTTGACGTGAAGCAGTATCAGGGGGAGACCCTGAAGGAGTATATCAATCGCTTCGGGGCCCAGGTCGTGAAGGTTGGTACAACAGAGGAGCCTATGATCGTGTACGCATTTGTGAAAGGCGTATGCCCCGGCCCCTTTGGAGAATCTATTATCCGCAATCGCCCTAGGACTTTCGCTGAATTACGGCGTAGGGCGGTAGAGCATATTGCTTCGGAAGGGGAGGTATGTGTGAAGCGCACCAGCGCCGTGCCCTCACGCCCGAGGGGACCGGCGCGAGTTCAACCTGTCAGAGTCAATGAGACCACGACGGGGAGAAAGAAGCCAGAGGCGAGACGCCCCTACGAAGCCAGAAAGCCCCAGCCTCGGGGCCCAGCAGGAGGCGAACGCCCCGCCAGAGAAAGAGCAAGACCGGCGAGGTACAACTTCGTGGTTGAGTTGAAGAATTTGATTGCCGTGCCCAACATAACTGAGAGGCTGAGGCGACCGGCGAAGACCGACAAGGTGTTAGGGCCCCGCAAAGACTCTTGGTGCGAGTTTCACGAGGCTTTCGGGCACCAAATTGATAATTGCCTGTCGTTGGGCTACCAGCTAGATGAGCTGGTGAGGACTGGGTTTTTGAAAGATTATGTCGCAGAGTCCAACACGACCGCCACCCTGCTGCCGCCGGTAGATGAGCCAGCACACGAGATGCCTGTGCTTGGCGAGGTCCACACCATTGCTGGAGGTTTTTCCGGCGGAGGACCCACCGCCTCCCAACGGAAGAAATACGCGAGGGGGGTGAATTCAATCGAAGAGAGGCTCTCGGGGGAGCCCTGGGAGTCAGATATTGTGTTCACAAGAAGAGACCTCCGAGATGTGGTGCCTCATGACAACGATCCCGTTGTCATCTCAGTCGTCACGGCTGGAAGGAAGGTCCACAGAGTGCTTGTTGATCAAGGAAGCTCGGCAGACGTCATGTTTCTGTCGACCTTTAATAAGTTACGGTTGTCCCCCGATCTGCTGAGTCCCTATACGGGATGCTTGTATGGGTTTGGGGATAACCAGATAGAGGTCCGGGGGTACCTGGAGTTGAGGACTACGTTCACAGACGGAGAGGCCTCCCGTACAGAGAGCATTCGGTACCTCGTCGTGAACGCCAATTCTGCCTACAATATTTTGCTGGGCAGACCGGCGTTAAACCGTCTGAGTGCAGTATCCTCCACCCGTCACATGAAGATGAAGCTACCGGACCTCAGTGGCCGGGTGATAGTCATCAGGTCAGACCAGGAGGAGGCGAGGAAATGCTACGAAAACAGCCTGAAGACGAAGAGAGGCGTTTTCATGGTGTACGAACGTCCGCCGAGCGCGGACGCAACGATGATTGAGGCGACGCCCGCTGGGCTGACGCTTGAAGAGGCCATAGCAGAAAGGGCGATGCCCGAAGCAGATGTGCCAATGGAGGAGGCGCCCGTGGAAGAGGCGGTGCCCCCCGAAGAAGCGGCGCCCGCCGAAGATGATAATAGGGAGCAACCTGCAGCTAACACCCTAGAAAGGGAGATTGGCGGCAAAGCTTTCAAGTTAGGAAGCTCGTTGAGTCCAGAAGAACAGGAAGGGGTGGCAGAAGTGATTTCGCGCCACCTGGATGCCTTCGCATGGTCCGCCTCAGATATGTCGGGCATCGACCCCGATTTCCTGTGTCACCACCTCAGCATGGACGCCACGGTCCGCCCCGTGCGTCAGAGAAGGAGGAAGTTCAATGAGGAGCGACAACAGGTGGTGAAAGACGAAACGCAGAAGCTGCTGAGTGCTGGCCACATTAGGGAGATTCAGTACCCTGAGTGGCTCGCCAACGTCGTCTTGGTGAAAAAGGCGAACGGAAAGTGGAGAATGTGCGTTGACTTCACGGACCTGAACAAGGCGTGCCCAAAGGATTCCTATCCGTTGCCCAGCATCGACGCCCTAGTGGACAGCGCGTCTGGCAGCAAGGTGTTAAGCTTCCTGGACGCCTTCTCAGGGTATAACCAAATCAAGATGCACCCCAGAGACGAGAGCAAGACTGCGTTCATGACTGAAACATGCAGTTATTGCTATAAGGTGATGCCCTTCGGGCTCAAAAATGCGGGCGCCACGTACCAGAGGTGATGGAAACCGTCCAGCCTCAAAACTTTCGGCCAAGAAGATAGACGAAGATCGAGCTTTAATGAAGAGTTTGTAAAGTCTTTTTCTTCTTCTTAACCTTGTAAAAATTGTATAGAATAGTTAGGAAGTTTTGGTCCTTGTATTTTGGGCCAAAGTAGAGAAATATGTAAATAGAAAACAAAGTAATGTGTAAAATAGTAAAAGAGGGGTGCAAATAGAAATGTAGGCAAGGAAGGCATGAGTCTCCACATGTCTTCTCCTTAATGGAGAGGATTTGCACCAATAAGGTGGTGACACTTGTCACACTCTCATTTGAGAGTTTTTGAGAGACTTTATCCTATAAATAGGAGTCTCTTGTACATGTATTTCTTTAACTTTGAATTAGTAATGAAATGCTGCCTAATTTTGGCCATTCTACTTGTTCTTAAGTTCTCCCTAGGTTAGTCTCCTTCAAGACTTAGCCTAGACTCTTTCCTAGTGAGTTGGCCTCACCTCTCACTCTCACAAATTCCTACTCCACTTCAATCCATGGAAACTCCTCTTGAGTTTCTTTAATGCTTCCGCTCATCATATCTCATTCATCATTCATCCAAAGAAGAAATTACAAAGATCACTAATAGAAGAAGAACGTTTTTCCATCATTTGGTATTCAGAGCTATGTTGTAAGATCTTCTTCTATTTTTTTCTAAATTTTGTGTTGTTCATAATGTTCTTGATTGTCTTGAATGTTTACCGATTGATTTTGTGTTTTTTTGTCTTTTTGTTCGGTTCAAATTAATTGTTCTTACTTGAACCTTCATGTATGTGCTTTTAGGTGTTCTTGTGTTCATGTTCATGTGTGCTTTTGAATTTTTTGAGTTTTCTTCAAATTTGTTCGGTGAAATTTTCATATAATTGAGTCATTTTGATTTTATAATCATATATGTTTTGTCTAGAGTCATGTTTAGTCCAAATTTGTCATAAACTCCATTAGTTGAACTTTTTGATATTTTTTTCAAATTTCTTCTTAGATTAGAGCTCTTGAGTGCTTTTGATTTTCATATTTGAGTTCATAAATTGCTACTAGATCATTAGCAATTTTCTTTGAGTTAGGTTTCCATTATCATTCTCTCAAAATTCATTTTCGAAAATTCTCGAAAATTTTTCCGAAAATTCTCGAAAATTTTTCCGAAAATTGTTCGTGGTTCGAAAAGAAATTTCAAGGTGTGAAGAGTAATCTGGATCTGTTTGGAGATCTCATTAGTTCTTTGGTGCGGCAGAGTAGCCAGAGGTACGAATAGCAGATTTGGTTCAGATTTTCAGATTTTCCTCAAATTTTCTCTGCGATTTGTGTTGTTGTTCTTCATCTTCTAAGCATTCATGAAGTTGGAATCGGAAGAACTCTGGTATGAATGAAATCTGTGGTGCGCAAAGGATTTTTGAAGGTACGCACAACAAAATTTTCGTGCATTTTGGTTCGTTTCTTCTTGTGTTCATCTCTTGGAGAAGCTTAATCGAAGAAGACAAACTTAATCGGAGACGACGACCTTAATCGGAGACGACGACCTTAAGCGGTTCAGAATCGCGAACGGAGGTTGTGCGTTTTTCCGCCAAAATCCAATAGAAACGGTGCGTTGTTAATTTGCAAACGGCAGTTTTACAGTGTTGATCGGCGAACGGCAGTGGCGTTTTCCAGCGAAACCGGTGAACGGAGAAGACGATCGGAGAAATCTGTTTGAATCACGATCGAGTTGGTTTGGTGAATCGAAAATCGAAGAATTAAAACAGTGAAGAATGAATTTATTCATGTAAGTTCTTCTTCCGCTTCACTTCCGATTCCGAAGATTTGTGATTCTGCTTTTGCGTTCATCTGGTTCTTCATTTCTTTTTGGAGCGATTTTGGAAATCTATTATTGGAATCGGTTTCTGTACTGGATTGTTAAAGCATTGAAGCAATTTCTAGAGAGTTATTCCAATTCATAATTTAGCGTTTCTGGAAAATACTTTGTAATTGTTGAGTCAGTTTGATACATTGAAGTGTGCGCGCCAACTGTTTGTTTAAAATATAAAACACTGAAATTGGCATTGGAGTGTGATTGAATTGCAAGAACTGTATTGGTAAATACTTGTTATTGATTTGTGCTAGCTGGAATTGAATTCGCAACTTCCGTATTTGATTCAGAGGTGATTTTTGTGATTAAGTTGCAATTCAAACAAAACAGTTCAGTTCTTTATTGTTGGTGCAGTTTTGCCTACTTCAGTGCAGAATTTATGCATAAGATTGGTTGCATTCACTGGTTAATTGGAAATTGAATTCCTCGTGGTTAGTAGAAATTATAATTTCTGACTTTGGTGCCATGTAGTTGCTGTCTTGGTGCTGAATTTTCTGGTTTAGCTTGTGAAATTGGAAAAGTGAAGCTGTTGGTGAATTTTAAAATTGCAATTGACAATCGTAGGTCTTCATACTAGCTGTTCTGATTCAGATTTGATGACTTGAATTCTCTGCATCATTGATTCAATTTTGAAACTGTGCCTCTGAATTTTACGTCATTTTTTTTTCTTTGGTGCTGCTGTTTGAATCAAATTACTGCTAGGTGCAATTTTCTAACTAGCACAGCGTGAATTTTGAGCAGTAGCAATTGGAGTTGTTTTAGAATTGGTGCAGATTTTTATTTTTCAGCACACCATCTGTTTGATAATTTGACTTCACTTCTAGAATTGGTGCGGGATCTACAGTGCAGAAAATTTATTTGCTTCCAACAATTACTTTTGTAATACATGTGAGCAAAATTTGGGTGCAGCAACAATGTTCACTCAAAGATACATTTGAGAAATTGTGGGACCCACGAAAATAGAATTGAGACAAATAGTGGGTGGTCGTACGTGAACTTGCATCATATGTTCAGATTGAATGACCAATTGAATTAGCCAATTGAATTGAGAAGAACAGTGTAGAAGTTGGGATTCGCATGAAATTGGAGTGAAACAACACGATAACTTGGGCTGCACAATTCTAATTGAAGAATTTTAGTGCAGTAATTTTGGAGGTACGAAAAGCAGGATTACAATTTTTAATTTGGACCAAGCTACATTGGGCAGAACATTTTGGATTTCATGGTCTACTCAGAATTTTCATCATTCTTTGTTTTTTTTTTTTAATCCAATTCTAGTGCCAATCTTTAGGTGCTTCTTTTGAGTGCTTACTTTCTTGAAAACCTTTAATTTCTTGCTTGTCTTGATTTTATGGATAATCTTTGTGTTTGTCATCTCTAATCTCCTTTGAGTTTCACTCTTCAAATTGAGCTTTTATTGCTTTTATTATTGACCTCTTGAAGTGGAATATACCTTGAATTTGTTCTTTGTGAGAATTGAGCTAACTTCTAGGTAGCATCCTAAGAGAAGGCAAAGGACTTTGCAAGGGGTACTCACCTTTGGAGGACAAACAAGTAAAGGCTTGGAGAGAAACACTTGTGAGAAAAGAGAAGAGAACTTTGAAGATTATTTTTTAAAATTTTGTGTGATTTCAATTGTTTTGTAATTTGGCCATTATCTTTACTTTAGGTGTCTTGGAAGAGCCTTTGGTGTTCTTCCATCTCCTACAAGTTTTCTTTAATTTTCTTATTAGATACACGCTTTAGACAGTGAGTGTGTCTTGAAGGTTCACAAGTGCCAACAAGCCTCACCATTAGGAGTCGTCTAGTTTAAATTTTTGCAATTTAAATTCTTAGTTTTTAAAAACTTTCTTTAAGTTTCTTTCTTTATAAAACTCTTTGTTTGTGTTAAAGAAGTTTTCATTGGAAGGAGATTTGTGAAGTGCATTGGGATAAGTTCTGGCTAGGAAAGACTTGGTACTTAAGAGTGTCCATTGTGACCCACCTCTCTTTCCTGGGAATTTACCTTGTGTGCTAAACTCACTTTCCTTCTTGTGAAAAATCTTTTAAATACAAAGCTTAATATGTCTATGTATACTTATCATCATAGTAGAAGAAAGATTTATAACCCTCATTATCAAAAAAAGGAAGGGATGCGTTTTGAGCCTAGAAGTTTATATTATTCTACCGAGCCTGAAGTATACATTCCTTACTTTGATGGAAATAAAAATGTTGAAGCATATTTAGAATGGGAAACAAAAGTTGATCAAATCTTTGAAAAACATCAATTGGATGAATTTAGAAAATTTTCCATGGCTACCCTAAGTTTTCAAGAATATGCTAGGTCTTGGTGGATACAAAGGGAAGCTGAAGTTAGAATTGGTAGAAAATCAGAAATATTGAATTGGGATGAATTGAAGATGTGTATGAGAAGAAAGTTTGTTCCACCTTCATATGTGAAAAAGAAAAAGCTTAGAGAAGAAATGAAAAAGCTTGTAGAAAAAGGAAGAAATTTTATATACAGAGAAAAATAATATGTTAGAAGAGAAAAGGAGTTTAGAGAAAAATTCCAAGCTCTTGTCAGAAAGAAAGAAGAGAATGAGAAAAAGGAAAGTACAAAAAACTCTTTTTTTCGAGTTGAATCAGATATCGATAACATTTTATCTTCTCTAGAAAACCCTTGTGAGGATGTGCTTGAAGAAAAATCTATGTTTGGAGCTGAACCAAATATAGATATAAATATTTCCTCCACAGAAAATACAGAAGAATGTTTGATTGAAAAGGAAGAAGAGGAAACCCACAAAGAAGAAGAGTCTTTTATGACACCCCCTGAAAGCATGGTTGAGAAAGAATCCTTAAAGGGGGATTGCAATACTTTGAACTCTTCTTTTCAATTATATAATGCTCATTCTTCTTCACAAAAATATCAAAAACAACACTTTGTGATGTTGTTGCCTAGCTTGGGCAATAAACAAAACAAAGTGAACAAAAATATTTTTGAAATGGGCCTTATGTTTTTCTTTAAAAAGAATTTTAAAGAAAAGGGGACTTATTTTTGTTTAGTTTTCTTTTCTTTTAATTTTCTTCTAAAAAGGAAATTTATCTCATGTTTGTTTGATGTTTATTGCAGATTGACATTTGACCCAGGAGGAAACCATCAAATAAACAGAGGTTGCTGTCATTGAGCATCATTCAGATCTGAGGACAGATCCTTTTCAAGAGGGAGGGGATGATGGAAACCGTCCAGCCTCAAAACTTTCGGCCAAGAAGATAGACGAAGATCGAGCTTTAATGAAGAGTTTGTAAAGTCTTTTTCTTCTTTTTAGCCTTGTAAAAATTGTATAGAATAGTTAGGAAGTTTTGGTCCTTGTATTTTGGGCCAAAGTAGAGAAATATGTAAATAGAAAACAAAGTAATGTGTAAAATAGTAAAAGAGGGGTGCAAATAGAAATGTAGGCAAGGAAGGCATGAGTCTCCACATGTCTTCTCCTTAATGGAGAGGATTTGCACCAATAAGGTGGTGACACTTGTCACTCTCATTTGAGAGTTTTTGAGAGACTTTATCCTATAAATAGGAGTCTCTTGTACATGTATTTCTTTAACTTTGAATTAGTAATGAAATGCTGCCTAATTTTGGCCATTCTACTTGTTCTTAAGTTCTCCCTAGGTTAGTCTCCTTCAAGACTTAGCCTAGACTCTTTCCTAGTGAGTTGGCCTCACCTCTCACTCTCACAAATTCCTACTCCACTTCAATCCATGGAAACTCCTCTTGAGTTTCTTTAATGCTTCCGCTCATCATATCTCCTTCATCATTCATCCAAAGAAGAAATTACAAAGATCACTAATAGAAGAAGAACGTTTTTCCATCAAGAGGTTAATGGACAAGGTCCTGGCGCCAATGCTTGGGAGGAACGTATACGCCTATGTAGACGACATGGTGGTGGCGTCGCAAAACAGGGTGCAGCACATGGCAGACTTGGAGGAGTTGTTCAACACAATATCCAAATACCGCCTCAAGTTGAACCCCGAGAAGTGTGTTTTCGGGGTAGAGGCCGGTAAATTCTTGGGTTTTCTGCTCACCGAGAGGGGGATAGAGGCGAACCCCGACAAATGTGCGGCTATTATCGCCATGCGGAGTCCGACATCGGTAAAGGAGGTTCAACAGTTGACAGGGCGGATGGCGGCGCTCTCGAGGTTTGTTTCCGCCGGAGGAGAAAAGGGGCACCCGTACTTCCAGTGCCTCAAGAGAAACAGTCGCTTTGCATGGACTGAGGAATGCGAAGCGGCTTTCATTAAGCTGAAGGATTACCTGGCGACGCCTCCAGTTCTCTGCAAACCGGTAACGGGCGTGCCCCTCCGGTTGTATTTTACTGTAACAGATAGGGCCATCAGTTCTGTGTTGGTCCAAGAGCAGGACCAGAGTCAGAAGCCCATCTACTTTGTAAGCAAGGCCTTACAGGGAGCTGAGACAAGGTACCAAGCACTGGAGAAGGCGACGCTGGCGGTAGTGTTCTCGGCTAGGAGGCTCCGTCATTACTTTCACAGTTTTACGGTGGTGGTAATGACCAACCTCCCCATACAGAAGGTGCTGCAGAAGCCCGATGTGGCAGGAAGAATGGTACGCTGGGCAGTGGAACTGTCAGAATTCGATATACAGTACGAGCCTAGAGGATCCATCAAAGGGCAGGTGTACGCGGATTTTGTAGCAGAACTTTCGCCCGGAGGTGAGCAAGAGGTGGAAGCGAGTTCACAGTGGCTGCTCTCGGTTGATGGCTCCTCAAACCAGCAAGGGAGTGGTGCGGGAATAGTGCTGGAAGGACCCGACGGCATACTGATCGAGCAGGCCTTGCGTTTTGCCTTCAAGGCAAGTAACAACCAAGCAGAATATGAAGCCCTGATTGCAGGAATGCTCTTGGCCAAGGAGATGGGCGCACAGAACCTCCTAGTGAAGAGCGACTCCCAGTTGATTACGGGGCAGGTGTCGGGTGAGTTCCAGGCGAAGGACCCCCAGATGGCGGCGTATCTAAAATACGTCCAGTTGCTGAAAGGGGCGTTCAACGCTCTTGAGTTAATACACGTCCCGAGGGAGCAGAATGCCAGAGCCGACCTGCTCGCAAAGCTGGCCAGCTCAGGCAAGGGGGGTAGACAGAGGATAGTGATCCAGGAGACCCTCAAAGCTCCGCGTCGATTCGTGGAAGACAACAGGGTGGATGTCCTCCAGATTTATGCATCAAGGGGAAGGCCGAGGAGTCATTCCTCATTAACCCAAGATACGCAGAGGGCGCCCCGCATCAGTATGTACGCGGGTGCGTCTGAGGAAGAGCAGATGCAGGTTTGTGTCCTGTTCACGGGAGACACCTGGATGACGCCCTATAAACGATACCTGGCGGATGGGGCCCTTCCAGTGGACCCTGAAGAGGGTAAGAAAATCAAAAGGAACGCCGCAAGATATACCTTGGTGGATGGGGTGCTGTTCAGACACGGTTTCACTCACCCTATCCTAACATGCGTCAGTGGCGATGAGTGCACCAGGATAATGGCGGAGCTACATGAAGGCATCTGCGGAAGCCATGTAGGAGGAAGGTCCCTAGCCTCCAAGGTAATACGCGCAGGTTTCTTCTGGCCAACAATGAAAGAGGATTGCGCACGGCACGCCCAGCGGTGTAAGCAATGCCAAAAGCACGCCGACTGGCACAAGGCGCCGCCAGAAGAGTTGCGGTCCATATACAGCCCGTGGCCTTTCCACACATGGGGAATTGACATCTTGGGCCCTTTCCCACTGGCAATCAGGCAGATGAAATATCTGATCGTCGCCATAGAATACTTCACTAAGTGGATAGAGGCAGAGCCCGTGGCACAAATCACTGCGCATAAGGTACAACATTTTGTGTGGAGAAACATCGTGTGTCGCTTTGGCGTACCCAGGCGCCTGATATCTGACAACGGGACCCAGTTCGCCAGTCAGCAGTTGAGAAATCTGTGCGCTGAAGTGGGAATCAAGCAAGTGTTCGCGTCGGTCGAACACCCCCAGACCAATGGACAAGTAGAGTCAGCAAACAGAGTTTTGCTGAGGGGGTTAAAAAGAAGGTTAGAGAAGGCCAAAGGGGCGTGGGCGGAAGAGGTGCCAAGGATTGTATGGGCATACCACACCACGCCCCAATCCTCTACTATGGAGACGCCGTTCAGTTTGGTGTACGGGTCGGACGCGATGATTCCAGTAGAAATACACGAAAGCTCACCGCGTTTTCAAAACTTTGTGGCGGAGGAATCTAATGAGGAGAGACGGGTAAACCTGGATCTGCTAGAAGAGGCTAGGGAAGAAGCTAGAATAAAAGCTGAAGCGATGAAGAGAAGAGTGGAGCGGCAATATAGCTCTAAAGTAAAGCCACGACAGTTTCAGGTGGGCGACCTGGTGATGAGGAAAGCTCACCCTTACGAGTTGGAGAATAAGCTGTCTCCCAAGTGGACCGGGCCCTTCAGAGTTACTGAGGCTAAGGGCAACGGTTCGTACAACCTGGAGACTTTAGATGGAGGCCCTATCCCGCGCAGTTGGAATGCAGCCAACTTAAAATTTTATTTCAGTTGACCTATGTAAGCAGCATGTAACAATTTAGTTGAAGGGGACGCTCTTTTTCCCTTTCGGGGGTTTTTTAATGAGGTCACCCTAATAAATGGAAAAACCAGTTGAGAAAAAGAAGTGCCTTGGTTTTCAGCCTTTATTTTTCCTTGTTAGAAGTAATGTGATGCGCCGCCTAGGCCATGGCGTCGCCAAGGAAGAAGGCGTCGCCTAGGTCTTGGCGTCGCCCAGAAAGAAGGCGTCGCCCAAGTAAAAGCATGCATCGTTGGCAGAACGAGACGAAAGGAAGTCGCGCGGTATATGAAGCATATGCAAAGTAAAGTGGCGTTGTAAAGAATTATGATATTGAAAAGTTGTTGTTACAAGCAATGTTCAGTACAAAATGCAAAAACACAAACAAGCCACTTCTCAGCGCTCATCAGAGTCATCACTGGAGGAAGGCGAAGCCCCTTTCCCAGCCCGCAGCGCTCGAGTAAGTCGTGTCCTCTTTTCTTGGCTTATTTTCGAACCTGCACAAAGGGAACAGATGTATTAGAGACACAGTGAAGAAAGACAGGCACAATTAGAAAGTAACAAAGGCCGAAGTTGCCTAAGGCAGTGGTTCTTACTTATGTACTTCTCAAGAGTCCTAGCGTTGAACTCCAAGCTGATCACCGTAGCAGAGTCAAAGCCTCCCGCCTCAGCAAGAATCCGGCAAGCTATTTGATCACTTGGAGCTAGATTCTTGAGGGGTTTGGCTTTGAGGGCCTTTTCCTCTCTCACCCAGTATAGTGGAAACCCATCCAGAGCGTCGGGAACAAGATCAGTACAGCAGATCTTGAAGAACCGGCCTTTCCACCCGGTGAACGAGCTTTGGAAGGGTGTAAAGAGAACCCTCCCGGGCACATTACTGAGAGTTACCCAGAGGTTGTGTCTCTGTCTCTTCACCTCAAAAAAGTGAAGAAAGAGGTCAACCGAGGGTGCACAACCCAGAAACGCAAAGAGGACATCGAAGGCCTTGACAAAGGCCCAGCTGTTGGGGTATAACTGGGCTGGAGCCACGTTGATCTCCGTCAGCAGTTCCTTCTCGAACCAGGAGAAGGGTAAGCGCACCCCGATGGTCTTGAACACCACCTGGTAAAAGTAAAAGAAAGGGACCCCGTTGTTGGCCCGTTCGTCTCCACACACTGGCTCCCCCAGAGTGCAAGGGAGCACAGCGATGTCGTCATCGTGCCTCCTCGCGAAGGCCCGGTGGTCGTAAGAACACAACTCCCCTTTGTGTTCCCGTACGGCCCTGGTGGAGAGCAAGCATGAACACTCATCAAGAAGTTCGCTCGAGGCCCAAGGGTACAAGTCTTTGGGACGGACCCTGGGGGAAGCATCGTGAGAAGACATTCTTTAGCAAGATCAGGACGGCCAGAAATGCAAGGGTTGAGCGAGGGGAGCGAAGGTTAGAACAGCCCTTCGACAGAGAAGAAAGGGTGCAAGAAGAAAGAACGCAAGTAGGTTATGAGAAGTGAGAAAGCGATGAAGATAGTTCCAGAGCTTGAAGAGTTAAATAAAGCGGTTAGAGCGCCAAACGACGTGAATGGATGCACCGCTCGATTGATACACGTGGCAGAAGATGAAAGGATGACGCTGGCACCACTGGTTTAAATCAGAAAATGTCCCGTCAACAGAATATCCAATGGTACGATCCGCTGTCGAAAATGAGCTAGGGGTACAGCAGGAGTCAGAAAATGAAATGACCGAATGTCCCACAAACCATACAAGTAGCGCCACGTGGATCAAGACGAATGACAGAAGGTCCCATCAGCTATACAGGGAGCGCCACGTGGATGGCACAGACAAAGCCTTGGGCTCTTCGCTGTTATCAGGCGTTGACCAAGGCAAGAGTTAAGGTCAATGTCGAGGTAAAGGTAACGCCCGAGGCGTTGCCAGGAAGGACGTAAAGGGCGACGACAGACGAGAAGTCGCGGGCGTCGCCAACCCAAATACCGACTGGCGTTACCTCCCCGATACCCCCAGGTAGGAAAGACTGAGGAGGGAGAAGAAATCAGAGAAAGGCAAAGTTAGTTGCAGGCGTCACCTCCCCGATACCCACAGGTAGGAAAGACTGTGGAGGGAGACGAGACCGTCAAACGCCAGCGAGTCACTGGCAGGGTGTTCCCCGATACCTATGGGCAGGAAAGACCATGGAGGGAACAAAAACCCCACAGCACTCAGCGTTTTAGACACCCGGGGACGATACGGTGCTGCTTTAGCAGGCCTCTCCTTAGGCGTGGGCGCCGAGCGTTAAAAGATCAAAGAAAGAGCCTTTCGGTATCAGAGACGTCCCGTGGACGATACGGCGCCACTTAGTGAGCCTCTCCATGGGCGTAAGGGTTGGCGGGCGACCTTACCCAATCATACCAAACCGCCCAACGAAGTGTGAGAAATGGGCAGAACACAGATAAAGTAATTGAAGCGTATGAAGGGAAAAGATGAGAACGAGATCGCATAGGCAGAATCGTATGTGACAAAGAAATAAAGACAACCATGCGAACGTCCCAAATCAGTAACAAGAGTGCGGATAGTTCAAAGAATTACAAGTTTTGGCAAATAAAATCAAAAGGCGAAGGTAAAGAATGAAGAGTTAAGCTTGAAGAGGAAGGTGGCGGATGAGGGGCAGCAGTTCAGTCGTTCAAATCCATGGGCACGACCTTCCCGTCGACTACGTGGTGTGTGGGGTCGCAGTTCGAAAGGTTGACGCCAGGGTTCTCGCAGGACGCCTGGGACAGGGCCTCTTGGAACCCCTCCTCGAAGGTGCCCGCCATCTCCTGGATAAGGGACTTTTTCTCCTTCTCCAGTTCCTCAATGGCGGCGTCTCCAGAGGCCACCTGCTTCTCCAGAGCCTCTTTCTCCACGCGAAGCCGGCTAACCTCGACCTGCAGTTTGTCGTAGTCAACTCGGAGAAGGTCCATAGCTTTGGCCTGCGTGGCCATTTCCTCCTCCATCCGCTCCACCTTGGCAGCCTGTTCACAGCAACGGTCCTTCAGGTCTTTGTGAGTTTCTGCGTCCGCTTTGACCACTTCCTGAAGACCCGCCACCTGTACTTGGAGAGCAACTTCACGAGCGTAGAAGTCAGCCTGGAGCTCCAAGGCCTCTGCCAGTTTCCTCTCAGTTTCTGCCCTGGACTCTTGTGCTTGCTTCAGGGAGGAACAATAAGCCTCGTTCTGGCGTCCCAGGATCCTCATCTCCTCCTCCAGGGTAGTTGCCTTCGTTTCCAAGGCCTGGAGAGTTTGAGCTTGCAAGACAGCGTTTCTGGCCTGGGAGCGCCATTCAAGAGCCACCGCCAAGAAGGCCCCCAAATAGAAAGGCATACCTTCCCTCCTGTCGGTACCTTCTGGCATAGTCCCGCCACTGAAACCCCTCATCAGATGCATGATTGGAGGGGGAATGGCAATGAAGTCGGGGGCGGCAGCGTTGGGGGCCGGGGAAGCAGTGGTTTCTGGCGGCGGCAGAGGCGGCGCAGATTCAGCACCTTCGCCCCTTTCCTCTTGGAGAATCATAGGAGGGAGTGAGGTTGCGCTTGGAGGGTTGTCCATAAAGGGGTTCCCTCCCTGTGGCGACGTCTCTACCAAAAGAGGAACCCGCGCGGATTTTCTCCTTCTGAAGGGCCCCACACCCTTCGATTCCTCATCGTCTGACAGAATCTCCAAAACCCTTTTTCCTTTGTCAAGGGGGGGTGGAGCCGGTGACGAGGTCGCAGCTAGGGGAACAGCGGCGATAGGCGAAGGAGAGTTGGGGGTTGGAAGCAAGTCGGAGCCAGGTGGAGACGTCGGAGATGGGCTAGAAGCAGCTTCAGCAGTGACTGGAGGCGGCGGTGTCGGAGCCGGTGGGAGAATCAGATTGGCAACAGGGCTGGAGGAGACGCCTGCCTTGGCGGCACGAGCCTCCTTCAGTGCTTTCGCCAACATTATTCTTTTGGAAGCGCCCATCACCGATCCTACATCAAGACAGGCCAAACAACAAGGATTAGTACTAGAGCAGTTATGTGGATTCACAATACAGGAAGAGATGCGAAATGCAAGTAACATTGTACAGTGAAAAATGGTAATGCAGATAACCATAACAACTAATGCATCATAAATCGCCAAGAGCAGATACCGAAGTATGTAGAAAGCCCATGGGCATTGAATTCGTTCGCGATGAGCTTGGCGGTATCGAAGACTATCCCCAGTCCCGCCAAGGCTTTGCATATATCCCGGTCAGGCGGGGCAAGTTCGTCCAGAGCCAAGGGCTTCATAGTTATGGGTTTGTCTGTCCAGTACAGGGGAAAGCCCTCTAGAATGGTAGGATCGCGCTTGGTCGCGCGTACCTTGAAAAATTTCCCCTTCCAGCCTTTGAACGAATTCTGGAAGAGCGTAAGGATGATGCGCCCGGCGATCCCAGAAAAGCTCATCCAGAGGCTTTTCCCTTGCTTCTTTACCTCGAAGAAGTGAAGAAAAACGTCCACAGAGGAGGGAACACCTAGATAGCCGCAGAGAATTTGGAACCCCCTCACGAAAGCCCAACTGTTGGGATGGAGTTGGGCGGGAGCAGTGTTTATCTCTGTCAGTAGCTCTTTTTCGAAGGGAGTTAGGGGCAGACGCAGGCCCACCCTCTTGAGCACCATCTGATAGAGGAAGAAGAAAGCGCACCCCCCAGTATCCCGTGAGTCCGCACAAACGGGCATCCCAGGTCGCACTCGGCTTACCAGGACTTGGGAGTCATGACTTTTGTGGAAAGCATTGAAGTTATAGAGAGCAGGGTCCCCCCTGTGGGCCTCCACGTCCTCAACGGAGTTCAGGAGGGAACATTCGTCCAGAAGTTCGTCGGGGGCCCAGTCATATTCGCCCTTATAATGAGACTTGGGGAGCGGGGGAGGCGCGGTGGTCTTGGTTTTTGCCATCAACGCCAATGTTGAAGATCAAGAGAGAAAGAAAGGGTTCAGAGAAAAGGGGTTTGGAGAGAAGAAAAGGGGAAAATGGAAGAACCCTAGGAGCGCCCTACCCGCAAGAGAACGAAGGGAAGCGAAAGGAACAACGAAGCATACAAACAATATCCAGAGAAATACGAGAATAACAATAGTCCCAGGCAATTTCCTAAAAGGCGACAACAGTGAAGAGTTGAGAGTGCTTGAAACCATACCTTTGCTGATTGAAGTGGAGGAGGTAGGAGAGCGCAGGAAAGGGAGAATCGCAATTGCAGAGAGAAGAGGTTTTGGAGGCGATGAACAGGGCAAAGTAGCAGAGTGAATGAATGTAACAGTAGGGTGAGCGCGGGGTTTGGAGTAACTTCAACGTTACATTTCGCGACTCAAGAAGCGCTAACTAAGGGCCGCAGGATCGGGCCACGCGTCAGAGGGTCGATTGCCCAGGGGAAGCGCAAAGGTCTCTAAAGGAGGGTGATGGCATTTTCATGTGTTCTTCTTGAATCAAAGTAGAAAATAAGGTGCGGAAGCAATGGGTGAGATGATCAAGACCCTCCTAAGAGTTGTGTTGGCCTTGTAGGTGCATGATGAGTATGGTGTTTGAGTGGTTCGGCCAGCTCAAGGGAAAAAGGTGAAAGGATTGAAGTTTAGAGCCTAGATTTCTAGGAGAAGTAAAGCTTGTGCACAAAATTGGCAGCATAACCTTACTCAATTAAACTTGAAAAATACAATGAGATAGCTTTCCTATTTATAAGCTATCTTGGACGTAAATGTTAAGCTATCTTCTAAGGAAAAGAAAACCAAAATTAAATCTAAATGCTAAGCCATGTGCCATGTGCAATGACCGGCCACACAACCCTAGTTTCTAGAATGTTTCCATCAAAAGTGCTTTCTACACTATCCTATCTACTAAGTACCCCTAATGGGCCTTTATGCAAACATATACAAAGCCTTCTCTCTTCCATCCGTGGCTTCATTTACTTGTGTGTGAGCATGTTTGGCCATGGATCTTGTAAGGGGGCCTAGACGGTCTAGCTCCATGGATAGCCTCCCTCCTTCACGTCCTAGACGCTCACCTTCACGTCCTAGACGCTCACCTTGGTCTTGGTCTAGACGCTCTCCTTGGCTTGGGCCTTGGCTTCCTTGGGTAGGTGTGCTTGGCCCTCCTCCATCATCCCCTCCCCCTTGGAAAGGATTTGTCCTCAAATCCAGCTCGTCATCGTCATTGGTACCTACAAATGGAGAAAGATCAATTACATTAAAAGTGTCATGTACTCCATATTCAAGAGGTAGGTCCAACTTATATGCATTGTTGTTGACTCGCTTGAGAACTTGGAAAGGTCCATCACCTCGGGGACTTAGTTTGGACTTCCTTTGATTTGGAAATCTATCTTTGCGAAGGTGAAGCCAAACTAAGTCTCCTTCCTCAAAAATTATTTCTCTCTTCCCTTTGTTGTTGTATTTTGTGTACTTCTCATTTTGTTGTTGTATTTGAATTTTAATCTTCTCATGCATTTTCTTGACAAAATCAGCTTTGAGTACTCCTTCCTTATGCACAAAATCTTGGGGGTTAGGAAGGGGTATCAAATCCATGGGCGTGAGAGGATTAAAACCATATACTACCTCAAAAGGAGAAGCATTAGTAGTCTTGTGAACCACTCTATTGTAAGCAAATTCAATGTGGGGAAGGTACTCATCCCAAGATTTGTGGCTGCCCTTCATGATAGCCCTAAGCATAGTTCCAATAGATCTATTGACTACTTCGGTTTGCCCATCCGTTTGAGGATGACAAGAAGTTGAAAATTGTAGTCTTGTTCCAAGTTTACCCCAAAGAGTTTTCCAAAAGTGGCTTATAAACTTGGGATCTCTATCGGACACTATACTTCTAGGGAGACCATGGAGTCTCACCACTTCTCTAAAGAAGAGTTTAGAAATATTTTGAGCATCATCTACTTTGTGGCATGGAATAAAGTGGGACATTTTGCTAAAACGGTCCACTACCACAAAAATAGAGTCATGGCCTCTTGCAGTCCTAGGAAGTCCTAAAATGAAATCCATGCTAATGTCTTCCCAAGGAGCATTTGCAATCGGCAAAGGGGTGTAGAGTCCATGCGGCATTGTTCTAGACTTTGCTTTTAAACATGAGATACATCTAGAACAATGTCGTTGGACATCTTTCCTCATGTGTGGCCAACAAAATTTTGCTTTTAAAAGATCTAGAGTCTTATCAACTCCAAAATGGCCCATGAGTCCCTTTTCATGTGATTCTTTGACAAGGAGTTTTCTATGTGTTCCTTGGGGAATGCAAAGTTTTCCTTCTTTAAAAAGATATCCCTCGGACACATAGTAACCTCCTTGTGCTCTATGTAGACATTGAGCATAGATGGATGAGAGTTCTTGATCTTCTTGGTAAAGCTCTCTTATGTGGTCAAATCCAAGAATTTGGGCACCTAGTTTTGAAAAGAGTGTGTGCCGTCTTGAAAGAGCATCGGCCACTATATTGGTGCTCCCTTTCTTGTATTTGATTACATAAGGAAATTGTTCAAGAAATTCCATCCATTTAGCATGTCTCTTGTTGAGCTTGTGTTGGCCCTTTAAATATTTTAAAGACTCGTGATCACTATGGATAACAAATTCTTTGGACACAAGGTAGTGTTCCCAAGTCTTTAGGGCTCGCACAAGAGCATAGAGCTCTTTGTCATAGGTGGGGTAGTTGAGGGTGGCACCATGGAGTTTTTCACTAAAATAAGCAATGGGGTGTCCACCTTGCAACAAAACCGCACCTATGCCTACCCCCGATGCATCACACTCTATCTCAAAAGTTTTGGAAAAATTTGGGAGAGATAGGATGGGTGCATTGGTGAGTTGAGCTTTTAGCCTTTGAAAGGCTTGCTCATGCTTTTCATTCCAACAAAATGCAACATCTTTTTTTACAAGTTCATTCAAAGGAGAAGCTAGGCTAGAAAAAGTAGGCACAAACCTTCTATAGAAGCTGGCTAACCCATGAAAACTTCTTACTTCACTTACATTTTGTGGAGTTGGCCACTCGCGGATGGCTTTGATTTTCTCGGGATCTACATGCACCCCCTTTTTGTTTACTATAAAGCCTAAGAAGACTACACTATCTACACAAAAGGTACACTTATCCCTATTGGCAAAAAGACTATTTTTCCTAAGGACTAGAAGAACTTCCCTAAGGTGGCTTAGATGGTCTTCTAGGGTTTTACTATATACTAAGATATCATCAAAGTAAACTACTACATATTTACCTATACAATCCCTTAAGGTATGATTCATAAGCCTCATGAATGTGCTTGGAGCGTTAGTAAGCCCAAAGGGCATCACCAACCACTCATATAATCCAAATTTGGTCTTAAAAGCGGTTTTCCACTCATCACCCTCCTTGATTCGAATTTGGTGATATCCACTTTTAAGGTCAATCTTGGAGAATAGAGTTGACCCATGCAATTCATCAAGCATATCATCAAGCCTCGGGATTGGATGCCTATACTTGATGGTGATGTTGTTGATTGCTCTACAATCACAACACATACGCCATTTTCCATCCTTTTTGGGCACCAACAAGACAGGTACAACACAAGGGCTTAGGCTCTTTTGAACCCAACCCTTCTCCGACAAGTCTTGAACTTGTGATTCTATCTCCTTTGTTTCCTCGGGGTTGGTTCTATAAGCAGGCCTATTTGGTAGGCTTGCCCCCGGTATAAAGTCAATTTGATGTTCTATACCCCTAAGAGGAGGAAGCCCAATGGGTCCTTCTTGGGAGAATAGATCTTCAAATTCACTCAAAAGGTTTTCTACTTGAGGAGGTAAAACCATGAGTTCACTACTTGTGGCAGTGCATGTAAGTGCTCCTTTACAAAAGATAAGGCTTGGTTGTTCAACAAGAAGCAAGTTTTCAAAAACATTTTCAAGAGGTTTTTCTTGTTGACCAACCTTGTGGGAAGGAACACTCTTCTCCCACGCCTTTCTATCCCTAAGGATTTTCTCTTTTTCTAGCTCTTTTTTTTTTTGTTATCCTCATCCCTCTTTTGTTTCATTTGTATTTGGTCTTTCACCACTTGAGAATGTGGTAAAGGACTAAGTACAAACTTCTTATATTTATGGGTGAAGGAAATCTCGTTAGTGAGACCATCATGCAAGGTTTTCTTATCAAATTGCCATGGTCTCCCTAATAAGATATGGCAAGCTTCCATAGGCACTACATCACATAAAACTTTGTCTTTGTAGTTCCCTATGGAAAACTTGATTTCCACTTGCTTGTCTACATGTAGTTCCCCATTTTCATTAAGCCATTGAAGTTTGTAAGGTTTTGGGTGAGGAACTACTTGTAGCTTAAGCTTTTCAACCATCATAGCACTACAACAATTACAACTAGATCCACTATCCACAATGAGGGAACATATATTTTCTAAAACTAGTTCCCTTTGTGTTTCCATGGATGTGCTAGGGTGATTGTTGAGGGTTCTCCTAATCATAAGCAATTCTCCCTCTAGTGGAGCTACCCTCTCATCCTCTCCCCCTTCCTCTCTCTCACTAGGCTCATCCTCGCCACTAGTGTACTCATCTACACCTTTAAGAAACAAAGTCCTTTGGTTTGGACATTGTGCTTGCACATGCCCTCTACCATAGCACTTAAAACATTTAACATCTCTAGCTCGGATGGGTGGGGTTGAGGTTTCTTTGGTGAAGGGCTTGGTAGGCTCTTTTGGTTTTTCCTTGGATGTACTACCCTCCCTTCTAAACTCTTTCTTGGGATAAAAGCTAGAATAGGGGCTCACCTTTTGACTTGAGGTTTTGCGCAAGTTTTGTTGCTCAACTTTAATGCAAAGTTGAACCAAATCATTCAAGTCTTGATAAGGTAAGAGCTCTACTCTATCTCTTATCTCAAGTGATAGGCCACTAAGGAACCTAGCTATGGTGGTTTCCTCCTCTTCTCTAATGGAGGCTCTCATCATGTAGAGCTCCATTTTTTGCCTATACTCTTCCACACTCATGTTCTTTTGTTGGAGTCTTTGGAGCTTGTCCATCAACTCCCTATGGTAGTAGGAAGGTATATGTCGACGTCTTAGGGCTCCCCTAAGGTCATTCCAATATGTAATGGAAGGTTCCCTATGAAGACGTCTATCTCTTTCGAGAGAGGTCCACCAATACATGGCGTTCCCTTGGAAACTAAGGGTGGCTAAGGGTACTTTTCGTTCCTCACTTACCCTATGGCAAGCAAAGAGTTGCTCTACCTTCATCTCCCAATCTAGATATACTTCTACATTTTCTTTTCCATGAAAATGAGGTAGGTCTACTCTTGTTTCCCTTGGCACCTCTTGATGGCATTTTCATGTGTTCTTCTTGAATCAAAGTAGTAAAAAGTGATGCGGAAGCAATGGGTGAGTGAAACAAAGCCCTCCTAGGAGTTGTGTTGGTCTTGTAGGTGCATGATGAGTATGGTGTTTGAGTGGTTCGGCCAGCTCAAGGGAGAAGGTGAAAGGATTGAAGTTTAGAGCCTAGATTTCTAGGAGAAGTAAAGCTTGTGCACAAAAATGGCAACATAACCTTACTCAATTAAACTTGAAAATACAAGGTGTAGGCTCCTCCTTTTATAGGCTAAGGAGGACCATAATGCAACCCTAATGCTAACCAAATGAAATGTAAATGTGAAGCACATGGGTGCACATGGCACATGGGTGCACAAATGAGCACATGGGGAGGGGTGTGTCTAGTTTTTATGCTCACCCCCCCTCCATGGTCTTTCTAGAATGTTCACACAAATATGCTTTCTACACTACTCTAATTACTAAGCACCCCTAATGGGCCTTTATGTAACAATTACAAAGGTCTTCTCTTCCCAAAACCGTAGCTTTGACCCATGTGTATGTGAAGCTAGACGGTCTAGAAGGGATCCTCATCATGGCCTAGACGCTCCTTATGTAGCCGCTCCTCATCATGGCCTAGACCGTCTAGTCTTGGAGGCTTGGCTTTCATCGTGTGGTGAGCTTGGGCCCTCCTCCATCACCTCTTGTTCCCTTTGCCTAGTTCTTCTAGGGGGTGGTTGGTAATAATCATTGATTCTACGGCTTCCCTCCCCTAGAGACTCAATACTTTGAGAATGGGATGCATGAGTTTTTTTTTATTTTTGTGATTTTTGTGACTTCTCTTCTTGAGCTTTAGCCAACTCATTGATTTTGTTCTCATTCTCCAATTGTCTAAAAGATATCAATTGTACCGCTTGGGATACTTCTTTTAACAGAGTTTTCAAAGATTTTACTTCACTTTCTATATACTTTGGAGAGTGAGAAGAAGAAGACATGGCTAAAACTTTGTGTATATAGGTGTTTTACTTTGAGAAAGTTTAGGAAAGTTAGAGAAGGTAGTTTTCCAGGTAAGGGAGGTGAGTCACAAAGGACTACTTAAGTACCAAGCCTTTTCCTTGCCAAAAACTATCCCCCAATATCTTCACACAAGACTTTCTCTTAGTGAAACACTTAGAACACAAATAAGTTGAGAAATAAATGCAAGAAAACAATGCAAGCTAACTATGCAATCAAAGCTAGTCGGTTTAGCACACAAATTAAACAATACTAAGCATGCAAAACGTTTCTACCAAAACAATAGAAAAAAACAAGTTCAAACAAGCAACAATTACTAAGCAAAATTTACTACACTATTCGGCCCTAGGTGAGGCTTCTTGGACACTTTGAGCCCTTGAAGACACACTCACCGTCTAAAACGTAATTAAAAGAGGTAATTAACAATAAACCAAGTTGCAAAGGAAAATAAGAAAACTCCCTTTGTTGTTCCTCCTTTTGGTTAGTGCACTTCTTTGTTGTCTTGATTGTTGATCTCCTAAGTGTTTGTAGTGTTTGTTTCAAGGAAGCTTGTTTCGGTTTTGGCTTTGTCTCCTCCTTAGAATGTTGGCTTTAATTCTCCAATTTCCAGCACCTATTCACAAGGGCTAAACCTTAAACCAAGTCAAATTCCATGCACATAAGCACCAAGGGAGAAATTAAATTCCAGCACCCAAAAAGAGAGGTCAAGGAACAAAAGCAAGAAACAAATTTAATTGAAAGAAAACAGTACCACCAAAAGGATTTATAATATGACAACTTAGAAAGAGATTCAAGAAATTAAAGCAAACAATTAAAGGTACTCAATAAAAGGTTGGCACACAAAAGAATTCCTAAAGAAAAGCACTAGATTAGATGACCAAATAAAAAAACAGCACCACTGGAAAATGTTGTGGGCCAGAAAACGTGTTTGTTCCCCGATTTATGCTGATCTGTATTTTTGGAATTTGGTTCTGAAATTTGTTATGCAAGATATTCAGGATCTTATCTAGAATCTGGCTTTGGATTCACTCAAAACGGATGCACCATTTTTTTTTAATAAATTTTGCAAAATTGGTGTTCGGTTAGGCCAGCTGGAGCGCTCAAGATTTGCACTCTGATTTTGTAAGATTTATCATTTTTTTTCTGTTGCTTCTTTTGACCTCATTCTTTTTTTGTCTTTTCTATAACACTTTAAACTTGCATTTTCCAGAAAATCAGAATTTTTCTATGGGTGGAAATATTTTTCTGGGTAAAAACAGCCAAAACAGAGAAGGTGTAAACAGGGGAATCCTGGAAAACTGGAAAAAACAGCAAGATAACCAAAATTTAACACAATGGAATTGTAAGAACGGAAATTGTGTAAGAACTAAGACACAATTATGAACTCAAACTAAAAATAAAAAGGCACCAAAGGATCAAAGAACAGCAGATTCAAACAATTTAAAGAGACCCAAAAGCAAGAAACAATCAAACCAATAATAAAACTACTAAGAATTGTTGACAAATATGGATTCACATGACTTGACACAACATTTATAGATTCAGAAAATAAAGACTCAAAGCATAAAATGAAGCAAAATTAAGAAAGCAATAAGGACTCAAATTCCTAAAAGAAAACAGCCACTCAATGGTGTAAGGAATCCTATCACAAGCTGCACATAATTTGTTCAAGATCAATTGAACAATTGTGCTTTGGTTGGATCTTCCATAAGCACACCAAGAACAATTTAAAAGTAAAAAACAGCAAGACAAGTATGGAATTTAAATGACAATATGAAATAAAGAAGAAACTGAAAATTTAAAAGACCAAGCTACTCATCTTGAAGAACCAAAAGCTCTGATACCAAATGATGGCATTTTCATGTGTTCTTCTTGAATCAAAGTAGAAAATAAGGTGCGGAAGCAATGGGTGAGATGATCAAGACCCTCCTAAGAGTTGTGTTGGCCTTGTAGGTGCATGATGAGTATGGTGTTTGAGTGGTTCGGCCAGCTCAAGGGAAAAAGGTGAAAGGATTGAAGTTTAGAGCCTAGATTTCTAGGAGAAGTAAAGCTTGTGCACAAAATTGGCAGCATAACCTTACTCAATTAAACTTGAAAAATACAATGAGATAGCTTTCCTATTTATAAGCTATCTTGGACGTAAATGTTAAGCTATCTTCTAAGGAAAAGAAAACCAAAATTAAATCTAAATGTTAAGCCATGTGCCATGTGCAATGACCGGCCACACAACCCTAGTTTCTAGAATGTTTCCATCAAAAGTGCTTTCTACACTATCCTATCTACTAAGTACCCCTAATGGGCCTTTATGCAAACATATACAAAGCCTTCTCTCTTCCATCCGTGGCTTCATTTACTTGTGTGTGAGCATGTTTGGCCATGGATCTTGTAAGGGGGCCTAGACGGTCTAGCTCCATGGATAGCCTCCCTCCTTCACGTCCTAGACGCTCACCTTGGCTTGGGCCTTGGCTTCCTTGGGTAGGTGTGCTTGGCCCTCCTCCATCAGAGGGCCACGCGATGGGCCACGTGGCGCGCGATCAAGGGTAGCCCCAAAAGGTGTAATCATCCCCATTTCAGGGAATGTCCAATCAGTCATTAAGAATACCCCTGTGGTTCAGAAAATGTCGCGTCATTAATTCGAAAAATTGCTGAGTCAGCAGAGAATGACACGTCATCAGGAAGGCACGCGGATGGTGGAGGCAAGGCTTTAGTCTTTGCGCTGAAGACAAGTCTTCGGCTTAAGACTGGGGGGCTTGTGTACCGTCCCGTATCAGGGCGTTGACTAAGTCAAAGTCAACGACTGGAAAGTCAAAGTCAACTTAAGGTGTCGCCCAGGTGTAGAGACGCCAAGAGGAAGCGTCGCCAAGGCAGGACAAGGCGTCGCCTGGGTAGAGGCGTCGCCAGATCAAACAGTGTAAAAGCAAGGCAACCACGGTGTGGTTCCCCGATACCCATGGGTAGGAAAGACCATGGAGGGAGCGACGCCGTGGGAAAGCCTCAGGACCCGATATCTCGGGAAAGTGATAAAGAGAAGGAAAAGGTGGCTTCAAGGCCATAGTGATAGTACCAGTGAAGGGCAGCCTGACTCGTGAAGTACCCCTGCCGCCCCAGAGACGCCTTCGGGACAGATACGACCCAAGAGGAAGGTCACGCCCAGGATAACCGGGTGCAGGGTGCGAGAGGAAGGCAGATACGCTCTCAGAGTAAGTGGCTAGATACTTGGGGGCATGAGTTGGCACCCAAAAAGCCACCCCTAGCGCAGTAGCACTCCCAGGCAGGAGGACCCACACGTAGAAACGTCCCCAGATGGGCAGAAACGCCCCCAGATGGGGTCATGGCGTCGTGAGGCCCTCCACGTGTATGACAGCAATGCCGGAATAGAAACACCCTCTAGTCAGGTGCCAGGTAATTAAAGATATTCAATACAGTTTCCCTTTCTAGCATTCAGGTACTATTAGGGCTCCCGAGCGTTTCAACGTCTTAAATGCGCTACGTTTCATAATTAAGCGCTTTAATGAGTGCGTTACGTTTGAGATTAAAAGCGCTTTAAGGCGCTTTAAATGCTGGGGCAGTTTAAATAGCGCTGAGAATGTCGGAAAAAGGGTTGGAACCTTTGGCAAACTTACGAGAAACTCTTTGGTGGCTTGCCCGTGCTTTAAGGTTACATACAAGTGACCGGAGAATATTTTTGCCTAAATGAGACAACACACACACAGATACACAGTTCTTTTACCACCTTCAGAGTGCCACACGCGGTGCTCAGATACGTGGGTGGACAGTTTTTTGGTGTTTCTTGCTGGCTGACTTGAGCGTCGGAGTGCAAACGGCCGCTAGGGCGCCTCTTTGTCTTTTTTTTTGCAGGAATTCACAAACAATCAGTGGGAAGGAGTCCTTAGCTGACGGTTGAGGTCGCGCACGAAGACGTCCCGGTCATCCGGACGGAACATAAACGTATCATTTTAACACATGAAATTGTATTTCAAAGATATCATAAGTGCTTCAATCAATTAATAGACCTTAGATTGTAAAAGAAGTATTAAGCATACCAAAATACAATTTGAACACATGAAATGGTTTTTCAAAGGTATCATCATAAGTGTTTGCATCAATCAATAGACCTTAGATTGTAAAAAATATGTTAAACATATGAAAACACAACTTCAACACATGAAATTGTTTTTCAAAGATATTCATTCATAAGTGTTTCAATCAATTAATAGACTAAGATTGTAAAAGAGACATTAAACATATCAAAATAAAATTTTAACACATGAAACGGGTTTTCAAAGATCTTCATTCATAAGTGTTTTCAATCAATTAATAGCGAAAAGAACAAGTTGCAAGCATTTAGTTAAGTAAAGATACGCTTGTTTTCAGCAGTTAAGATGCTTTTAAACTATTATTATACAGAACATTCACTTTCTTATAGTTTCGTAGGTTATAAAACCATAGATTGTAAATGAAAGAAGTATTAAAACGTATCATTTTAACACATGAAATTGTTTTTCAAAGATATCATAAGTGCTTCAATCAATTAATAGACCTTAGATTGTAAAAGAAGTATTAAGCATACCAAAATACAATTTGAACACATGAAATGGTTTTTCAAAGGTATCATCATAAGTGTTTGAATCAATCAATAGACCTTAGATTGTAAAAAATATGTTAAACATATGAAAACACAATTTCAACACATGAAATTGTTTTTCAAAGATATTCATTCATAAAAGTGTTTCAATCAATTACTAGACTAAGATTGTAAAAGAGATATTAAACATATCAAAACACAATTTTAACACATGAAATTGGTTTTCAAAGATATTCATTCATAAGTGTTTTCAATCAATTAATAGCGAAAAGAACAAGTTGCAAACATTTAGTTAAGTAATTCTTTTCAGCAGTTAAGATGCTTTTAAACTATTATTATACTGAACATTCACTTTCTTATAGTTTCCTAGGTTATAAAACCATAGATTGTAAATGAAAGAAGTATTAAAACGTATCATTTTAACACATGAAATTGTTTTTCAAAGATATCATAAGTGCTTCAATCAATTAATAGACCTTAGATTGTAAAAGAAGTATTAAGCATACCAAAATACAATTTGAACACATGAAATGGTTTTTCAAAGGTATCATCATAAGTGTTTGAATCAATCAATAGACCTTAGATTGTAAAAAATATGTTAAACATATGAAAACACAATTTCAACACATGAAATTGTTTTTCAAAGATATTCATTCATAAAAGTGTTTCAATCAATTACTAGACTAAGATTGTAAAAGAGATATTAAACATATCAAAACACAATTTTAACACATGAAATTGGTTTTCAAAGATATTCATTCATAAGTGTTTTCAATCAATTAATAGCGAAAAGAACAAGTTGCAAACATTTAGTTAAGTAATTGTTTTCAGCAGTTAAGATGCTTTTAAACTATTATTATACTGAACATTCACTTTCTTATAGTTTCCTAGGTTATAAAACCTTAGATTGTAAATGAAAGAAGTATTAAACGTATCATTTTAACACATGAAATTGTTTTTCAAAGATATCATAAGTGCTTCAATCAATTAATAGACCTTAGATTGTAAAAGAAGTATTAAACATATCAAAATACAATTTGAACACATGAAATGGTTTTTCAAAGGTATCATCATAAGTGTTTGAATCAATCAATAGACCTTAGATTGTAAAAAATATGTTAAACATATGAAAACACAATTTCAACACATGAAATTGTTTTTCAAAGATATTCATTCATAAGTGTTTCAATCAATTAATAGACTAAGATTGTAAAAGAGATATTAAACGTATCAAAACACAATTTTAACACATGAAATTGGTTTTCAAAGATATTCATTCATAAGTGTTTTCAATCAATTGATAGCGAAAAGAACAAGTTGCAAACATTTAGTAAAGTAATTGTTTTCAGCAGTTAAGATGCTTTTAAACTATTATTATTATACAGAACATAGCATTCACTTTCTTATAGTTTCCTAGGTTATAAAACCTTAGATTGTAAATGAAAGAAGTATTAAACGTATCATTTTAACACTTGAAATTGTTTTTCAAAGATATCATAAGTGCTTCAATCTATTAATAGACCTTAGATTGTAAAAGAAGTATTAAACATATCAAAATACAATTTGAACACATGAAATGGTTTTTCAAAGGTATCATCATAAGTGTTTGAATCAATCAATAGACCTTAGATTGTAAAAAATATGTTAAACATATGAAAACACAATTTCAACACATGAAATTGTTTTTCAAAGATATTCATTCATAACAGTGTTTCAATCAATTAATAGACTAAGATTGTAAAAGAGATATTAAACATATCAAAACACAATTTTAACACATGAAATTGGTTTTCAAAGGTATTCATTCATAAGTGTTTTCAATCAATTAATAGCGAAAAGAACAAGTTGCAAACATTTAGTTAAGTAATTGTTTTCAGCAGTTAAGATGCTTTTAAACTATTATTATACAGAACATAACATTCTCTTTCTTATAGTTTCATAGGTTATAAAACCTTAGATTGTAAATGAAAGAAGTATTAAACGTATCATTTTAACACATGAAATTGTTTATCAATGATATCATAAGTGTTTCAATAAATTAATAGACCTTAGATTGTAAAAGAAGTATTAAAACATACCAAAATACAATTTGAACACATGAAATGGTTTTTCAAAGGTATCATCATAAGTGTTTGAATCAATCAATAGACCTTAGATTGTAAAATATATGTAAAACATATGAAAACACAATTTCAACACATGAAATTGTTTTTCAAAGATATTCATTCATAAGTGTATCGATAATTAATAGACTAAGATTGTAAAAGAGATATTAAACATATCAAAACACAATTTTAACACATGAAATTGGTTTTCAAAGGTATTCATTCATAAGTGTTTTCAATCAATTAATAGCGAAAAGAACAAGTTGCAAACATTTAGTTAAGTAATTGTTTTCAGCCGTTAAGATGCTTTTAAATTATGATTATACAGAACATAACATTCACTTTCTAATAGTTTCCTAGGTTATAAAACCTTAGATTGTAAATGAAAGAAGTATTAAACGTATCATTTTAACACATGAAATTGTTTTTCAAAGATATCATAAGTGCTTCAATCAGTTAATAGACCTTAGATTGTAAAAGAAGTATTAAACATATCAAAATACAATTTGAACACATGAAATGGTTTTTCAAAGGTATCATCATAAGTGTTTGAATCAATCAATAGACCTGAGATTGTAAAAAATATGTTAAACATATGAAAACACAATTTCAACACATGAAATTGTTTTTCAAAGATATTCATTCATAACAGTGTTTCAATCAATTAATAGACTAAGATTGTAAAACAGATATTAAACATATCAAAACACAATTTTAACACATGAAATTGGTTTTCAAAGGTATTCATTCATAAGTGTTTTCAATCAATTAATAGCGAAAAGAACAAGTTGCAAACATTGAGTTAAGTAATTGTTTTCAGCAGTTAAGATGCTTTTAAACTATTATTATACAGAACATAACATTCTCTTTCTTATAGTTTCCTAGTTTATAAAACCTTAGATTGTAAATCAAAGAAGTATTAAACGTATCATTTTAACACATGAAATTGTTTTTCAATGATATCATAAGTGCTTCAATCAATTAATAGACCTTAGATTGTAAAAGAAGTATGAAACATACCAAAATACAACTTGAACACATGAAATGGTTTTTCAAAGGTATCATCATAAGTGTTTGAATCAATCAATAGACCTTAGATTGTAAAAAATATGTAAAACATATGAAAACACAATTTCAACACATGAAATTGTTTTTCAAAGATATTCATTCATAAGTGTATCAATCAATTAATAGACAAAGATTGTAAAAGAGATATTAAACATATCAAAACACAATTTTAACACATGAAATTTGTTTTCAAAGATATTCATTCATAAGTGTTTTCAATCAATTAATAGCGAAAAGAACAAGTATCAAACATTTAGTTAAGTAATTGTTTTCAGCAGTTAAGATGCTTTTAAACTATTATTTTACAGAACATATCATTCACTTTCTTATAGTTTCCTAGGTTATAAAACCTTAGATTGTAAATGAAAGAAGTATTAAACGTATCATTTTAACACATGAAATTGTTTTTCAAAGATATCATAAGTGCTTCAATCAATTAATAGACCTTAGATTGTAAAAGAAGTATTAAACATATCAAAATACAATTTGAACACATGAAATGGTTTTTCAAAGGTATCATCATAAGTGTTTGAATCAATCAATAGACCTTAGATTGTAAAAAATATGTTAAACATATGAAAATAAAATTTCAACACATGAAATTGTTTTTCAAAGATATTCATTCATAAGTGTTTCAATCAATTAATAGACTAAGATTGTAAAAGAGATATTAAACATATCAAAACACAATTTTAACACATGAAATTGGTTTTCAAAGATATTCATAAATAAGTGTTTTCAATCAATTAATAGCGAAAAGAACAAGTTGCAAACATTTAGTTAAGTAATTGTTTTCAGCAGTTAAGATGCTTTTAAACTATTATTATACAGAACATTCACTTTCTTATAGTTTCCTAGGTTATAAAACCTTAGATTGTAAATGAAAGAAGTATTAAACGTATCATTTTAACACATGAAATTGTTTTTCAAAGATATCATAAGTGCTTCAATCAATTAATAGACCTTAGATTGTAAAAGAAGTATTAAACGTATCAAAATACAATAATTTGAACACATGAAATGGTTTTCCAAAGGTATCAGAAGTGTTTGAATCAATCAATAGACCTTACATTGCAAAAAATATGAAAACACAATTTCGACACATGAAATTGTTTTTCAAGGATATTCATTCATAAGTGTTTCAATCAATTAATAGACTAAGATTGTAAAAGAGATATTAAACATATCAAAACACAATTTTAACACATGAAATTGGTTTTCAAAGGTATTCATTCATAAGTGTTTTCAATCAATTAATAGCGAAAAGAACAAGTTGCAAACATTTAGTTAAATAATGATACGCTTGTTTTCAGCAGTTAAGATGCTTTTAAACTATTATTATACAGAACATTCACTTTCTTATAGTTTCCTAGGTTATAAAACCTTAGATTGTAAATGAAAGAAGTATTAAACGTATCATTTTAACACATGAAATTGTTTTTCAAAGATATCATAAGTGCTTCAATCAATTAATAGACCTTAGATTGTAAAAGAAGTATTAAACATATCAAAATACAATTTGAACACATGAAATGGTTTTTCAAAGGTATCATCATAAGTGTTTGAATCAATCAATAGACCTGTTCCGTCCGGTTGACCGGGACGTCTTCGTGCGCGACCTCAACCGTCAGCTAGGGACTCCTTCCCACTGGTTGCCCGTGGATTCCTGCAAAAAAAGAGGACAAAAAGGCGCCCTAGCGGCCGTGTGCACTCCGACGCTCAAGTCAGCCAGCAAGAAACACCAAAAACTGTCCACCTACGTGTCTGAGCACCGCGTATGGCACTCTGAAGGTGGTAAAAGAACTGTTTATATGTGTGTGTTGTCTCCTTCAGGCAAAAATATTCCCCAGTCACTTGTACGTAACCTTGAAGCACGAGCAAGCAGCTAGAGAGTTCTCTGGTAAATTTGCCGAAAGTTCCAACCCTTTTTCCAACATTCTCCGCGCTATTTAAACTACCCAAGCATTTAAAGCGTCTTAAAGCGCTTTTAATCACAAACGTAACGCGCTCATTAAAGCGCTTAATTAGAAAACGTGGCGCATTTAAGACGTTGAAACGCTCGGGAGCCATTATAGTACCTGAATGCTAAAAAGGGAAACTGTATCGAATGACTTTTAATTACCTGGCACCTGACTGAAAGGTGTTTCTATTCTGGCATGGCTGTCGTACACGTGGAGGGCCTTACGACGCCATGACCCCATCCGGGGGCGCTCCTGCCCACCTGGGGACGTTTCTACGTGTGAGTCCTCCTGCTGGGAGTGCTACTGCGCTAGGGGTGACTTTTTGGGTGCCAACTCATGCCCCCAAGTATCTAGTCACTTACTTTGAGAGCGTATCTGCCTTCCTTTTGTACTCTGCACCCGGTTGCCCTGGGCGTGACTTTCTTCTTGAGTCGTATCTGCCCCACAGGCGTCTCTGGGACGGCAGGAGCACTTCACGAGTCAGGCTGCCCTTCACTGGTATTTTCATGTGTTCTTCTTGAATCAAAGTAGAAAATAAGGTGCGGAAGCAATGGGTGAGATGATCAAGACCCTCCTAAGAGTTGTGTTGGCCTTGTAGGTGCATGATGAGTATGGTGTTTGAGTGGTTCGGCCAGCTCAAGGGAAAAAGGTGAAAGAATTGAAGTTTAGAGCCTAGATTTCTAGGAGAAGTAAAGCTTGTGCACAAAATTGGCAGCATAACCTTACTCAATTAAACTTGAAAATACAAGGTGTAGGCTCCTCCTTTTATAGGCTAAGGAGGACCATAATGCAACCCTAATGCTAGCCAAATGAAATGTAAATGTGAAGCACATGGGTGCACATGGCACATGGGTGCACAAATGAGCACATGGGGAGGGGTGTGTCTAGTTTTTATGCTCACCCCCCCTCCATGGTCTTTCTAGAATGTTCACACAAATATGCTTTCTACACTACTCTAATTACTAAGCACCCCTAATGGGCCTTTATGTAACAATTACAAAGGTCTTCTCTTCCCAAAACCGTAGCTTTGACCCATGTGTATGTGAAGCTAGACGGTCTAGAAGGAATCCTCATCATGGCCTAGACGCTCCTCTTCATGGGCTAGACGCTCCTTTTTGAGTCTAGATGCTCCTCATCATAGGCTAGACCGTCTAGTCTTGGAGGCTTGGCTTTCATCGTGTGGTGAGCTTGGGCCCTCCTCCATCATTCCCTCCCTCTTGAAAAGGATTTGTCCTCAAATCCAAAGCTTTTTCTTTAACTAGGGGGATGGTTGTGGCTGGATGGTGTCCATCATCTCCTCCTTCGGGAAAAGATCTATCCTCAGATCTACAGACTTGATCTCGGATAGCAACCTTTTGCTTCGCCAAAGCTTGTCCTCCTGGATCAAACGTCCACCTATAGAAATAATCAAATAAGGCATAGGTGTTAGTTTGCAAATTAATTTTACTAGGTTGCCATTTTTGCTTTTCTTTTGGTTTTGGCAACCTTGGACAAAGTTTCTCTTTTAAGGGTTGTGTGTGGTCTCTAATCATCTTATGTATTTTAAAAGGTTCATTTGTGGTTACTTTCTCTTTAGGCATAAATCCTATAGAAGATGGTAACAACTTAAAAGGAGAAAGATGATTGAACCCACACATAACTTTAAAAGTAGAAATATAAGTAGTTTTGTGAACTACTTTATGGTATGTTTGCTCACCTCTAGAGTTGTGTGTGCACTTCATGATTATTCTAGGCATAGTAGAAAGAGCTAGATTTTCAAATATATTTTGACCATGCGTTTGAGGATGATAAGAATTTAAAGTGTGCAATTTAGTTGCAAGTTTTCCAAAGGAAATCCTCAAATCATGGTTTGCGAAATTTGGAACTCTATTCAACACTATGCTTGAAGATAAACCATGAAGATGTATCACTTCTCTAGAGAAGAGTTTATCCATAACCATGAAGATTGAATCACAACCTTGTGTTGTCCTAGGGAGTTTTAATAGGAAATTTATATCTTCCCAAGGATCATTTGCAAAAGGTGAAGGAGTATAGAGTTTATGAGACATTGCCTTGGGCGTATTTTGAAAACAAGAATTGTACCTAAGGTAATGTCTTTGAACTTCTTTTCTCATGGGGGACAAAAGTTTTTCTTTTAAAAGCTCTAGAGTTTTATCAACTCTAATTTGTCCCATGAGTTCTCCTTCATGAAGACTTTTTCTCTTATGTGTAAGGATAGTCTCGTTGTGACAACCGTTGTTTATAAGGATTTGTACACTTTGCAATGGTTGTCTCAATAAGACATGACAAGTTTCTTTAGGCACTACTTCACATAAAAAATCGTTTTTGTAGATGCTTATAAAAAACTTGACATTCACTTGGTGATATCCTAATACATATGAGAAATAATCTATTTCATTTTTATCTATGCAAGCTTCTTTTAAAGACTCTTCTTTTTCACTTAGGCTTGCAAGTGTTCCTTTACAAAAGGTAAGGCTAGGTTGTTCAACAAGAGGTATATTTTCAAATGTATTTTCAACTTTTCCTTCTTGTTGAATGACCTTGTGGGAAGGAACACTCTTCTCCCACGCCTTTTGTTCTTCAAGGGTCTTCTCATGCTTTTCTTTTTCTTCTTTTTCTTTAGCTTCCCTTTCGACTTCCCCTCTCTTCTTTTGTATTTTTCTTTCCTTTCTTTCTTTATGGGAAGCAAACAATTTTTCTACCCTCATTTCCCAATCTAGGCAAGCTTCTATATTTTCTTTTCCATGGAAATGGGGTTGGTCTACCCTAACCTCTCTTGGGTTTTCTTGTTCTTTTCTATCTCCTCTATGTCTTCTAGGGGGTGCTTGATAATAATCATTTACTCTAATGCTTGCCTCCCCAAAAGAATCATGATCTTTAGAGATATATGCATGAGAAGGTAATTTTTTTAGAATGTGAGACTTCTCATCCTTTGCTTTAGTCAAAACATTAAGTTTAGTCTCACTCTCCAATTGTCTATATGCAATTGATTGCACAGTTTGTGAAACTTCTTTCAAAAGAGTTTTTAAAGATTTTAATTCACTTCCAATAGACTTTGTAGAATGAGAAGAAGAAGACATGGCTAAAGCTTTGTGTATATAGGTGTTTTACTTTGAGAAAGTTTAGGAAAGTTAAAGAAGGTAGTTTTCCAGGTAAGGGAGGTGAGTCACAAAGGACTACTTAAATACCAAGCCTTTTCCTTGCCAAAAACTATCCTCCAATATCTTCACACAAGACTTTCTCTTAGTGAAACACTTAGAACACAAATAAGTTGAGAAATCAAATTTTTTTTTTTTTTCAATGCAAGAAAACAATGTATGCTAACTAATTTAACAAAGCTAGTCGGTTTAACACAAAATAAGCATGCAAAGCGTTACTACTAAGCAAAAAGAAAGACAATCACCAACAATTAACAAAATTAAACATGCAAAACGTAGCTATGAAAGCAAAAGAAAAGCAATTACAAACAAGTAACAATTACTAATCAAGAATGCTATACTATTCGGCCCTAGGTGAGGCTTCTTGGACACTTTGAGCCCTTGAAGACACACTCACCGTCTAAAACGTAATTAAAAGAGGTAATTAACAATAAACCAAGTTGCAAAGGAAATAAGAAAACTCCCTTTGTTGTTCCTCCTTTTGGTTAGTGCACTTCTTTGTTGTCTTGATTGTTGATCTCCTAAGTGTTTGTAGTGTTTGTTTCAAGGAAGCTTGTTTCGGTTTTGGCTTTGTCTCCTCCTTAGAATGTTGGCTTTAATTCTCCAATTTCCAGCACCTATTCACAAGGGCTAAACCTTAAACCAAGTCAAATTCCATGCACATAAGCACCAAGGGAGAAATTAAATTCCAGCACCCAAAAAGAGAGGTCAAGGAACAAAAGCAAGAAACAAATTTTAATTGAAAGAAAACAGTACCACCAAAAGGATTTATAATATGACAACTTAGAAAGAGATTCAAGAAATTAAAGCAAACAATTAAAGGTACTCAATAAAAGTTGGCACACAAAAAGAATTCCTAAAGAAAAGCACTAGATTAGATGACCAAATAAAAAAACAGCACCACTGGAAAATGTTGTGGGCCAGAAAACGTGTTTGTTCCCCGATTTATGCTGAGCTGTAATTGTAAAATTTGTTTCTGAAATTTGGATGCAAGAAAATTCAGGATCTTATCTAAATTTTGGCTTTGGAATCACCTAAAACGCATGCACCATTTGTTTTTAATAATTTTTGCAAATTTGGTGTGCAGTTAGCCCAGCTGGAGCGCTCAAGATTTGCATTCTGATTTTGTAAGATTTATCATTTTTTTTCTGTTGCTTCTTTTGACCTCATTCTTTTTTTGTCTTTTCTATAACACCTTAAACTTGCATTTTCCAGAAATTCAGAATTTTCCTATGGGTGGAAAAATTTTGTTAAACAAAACAGCCCAGAACAGAGAGATGATACAGGGGAAATCTGGAAAACTGGAAGAAAACAGTAAGATAACCAAAATTAACACAATGGAAATGTAAGAATGGAAATTGTGTAAGAACTAAGACACAATTATGAACTCAAACTAAAAATTAAAAAGCACCAAAGGATCAAAATAACAGCAGATTAAAGCAATATAAAAAGACCCAAAAGCAAGAAACAATCAAGCCAATAATAGGACTACTAAGAATTGTTGACAAATATGGATTCACATGACTTGACACAACATTTATAGATTCAGAAAATAAAGACTCAAAGCATAAAATGAAGCAATTATAAGAAAGCAATAAGGACTCAATTTCCTAAAAGAAAACCAGCCACTCAATGGTGTAAGGAATCCTATCACAAGCTGCACAGAATTTGTTCAAGATCAATTGAACAATTGTGCTTTGGTTGGATCTTCCATAAGCACACCAAGAACAATTTAAAAAGTAAAAAACAGCAAGACAAGTATGGAATTTAAATGACAATATGAAATAAAGAAGAACTGAAAATTTAAAAGACCAAGCTACTCATCTTGAAGAACCAAAAGCTCTGATACCAAATGATGGTATTTTCATGTGTTCTTCTTGAATCAAAGTAGAAAATAAGGTGCGGAAGCAATGGGTGAGATGATCAAGACCCTCCTAAGAGTTGTGTTGGCCTTGTAGGTGCATGATGAGTATGGTGTTTGAGTGGTTCGGCCAGCTCAAGGGAAAAAGGTGAAAGAATTGAAGTTTAGAGCCTAGATTTCTAGGAGAAGTAAAGCTTGTGCACAAAATTGGCAGCATAACCTTACTCAATTAAACTTGAAAATACAAGGTGTAGGCTCCTCCTTTTATAGGCTAAGGAGGACCATAATGCAACCCTAATGCTAGCCAAATGAAATGTAAATGTGAAGCACATGGGTGCACATGGCACATGGGTGCACAAATGAGCACATGGGGAGGGGTGTGTCTAGTTTTTATGCTCACCCCCCCTCCATGGTCTTTCTAGAATGTTCACACAAATATGCTTTCTACACTACTCTAATTACTAAGCACCCCTAATGGGCCTTTATGTAACAATTACAAAGGTCTTCTCTTCCCAAAACCGTAGCTTTGACCCATGTGTATGTGAAGCTAGACGGTCTAGAAGGAATCCTCATCATGGCCTAGACGCTCCTTGTGTAGCCGCTCCTCATCATGGCCTAGACGCTCCTCTTCATGGGCTAGACGCTCCTTTTTGAGTCTAGACGCTCCTCATCATAGGCTAGACCGTCTAGTCTTGGAGGCTTGGCTTTCATCGTGTGGTGAGCTTGGGCCCTCCTCCATCATTTTCCTTCTCTTTACTACTGCCCCGTGCTATTGGGACCTGAGGCCTTCCCACGGCGTCGCTCCCTCCATGGTCTTTCCTACCCATGGGTATCGGGGAACCACACCGCGATTGCCTTACTTTAGCGCTGTTTGATCTGGCGACACCTTGGTTGGGCGACGCCCTTACTTAGGCGACGCCCTGCCTTGGCGTCTCTCCAGCGAGGCGACGCCTTCACCTAGGCGACGCCTTGCCTTGGCGACGTTTCCTCTTGGCGTCTCTCCAGCTAGGCGACGCCTCGCGTTGACTTTGACTTTGACTTAGTCAACGCCCGGGTACGGGACGGTACACAAGCCCCCAAGTCTTAAGCTGAAGACTTGTCTTCAGCGTAAAGACTAAAGCCTCGCCTACGCTGTCCACGTGCCCTCCTGGTGACGTGTCATTCTCTGCTGACTCAGCAATTTTTCGAATTACTGACGTGACATTTTCTGAACCACAGGGGCATTCTTAATGACTGATTGGACATCCCCCGAAATGAGGATGATAATACCTTTTGGGCTACCCTTGATCGCGCGCCACGTGGCCCATCGTGCGGCCATCCTCCAGGGACCTTTGCGTTTCCCTTGGGTAATTGATCCTCTGATGTGTGGCGCGATCCCACGGCCTTAGGTTAGCGCCTCTCGAGTTGCGAGATGTAACGTTTAAGTTACTCCAAACCCCGCGCTTACCCTACTGTTACATTCATCCGCTCTGCAACTCCACACTGTTCATCGCCTTCACAATCTCTTCTGCAATCGCGATTCTCTCCTTGCTGCGCTCGTCTACTGCCTCCACTCCAACAACAAAGGTACGATCTCGAGCATTCGCGACTCTTCCCTTTCATCGCATTATAGGATTCATTGAACTGCCTGGGACTGTTGTTATTCTCGTTATTACTGCATTCCTCCGCTTCTGCTTCCTCCTCTGATTTTTCTCGCGTGGGTGACGCTTCCTGGGGTTCTTTCCCCTTCTTGCCATGGCGAAACTTGCTAAACCCTTTTTCTTCTCTTCTTTCTCCAGCTATCTATTTTCACCATGACGCGCACGAACGCGGAGCCTGATCCTTCTCCCACGACCCTCGAGTCCAACTACAAAGCCTTCTACCCCTGGGCCCCCGACGAGCTCCTGAGTGAGTGCACCAGCCTGACTTCCTTCCAAGACCTGGAAGCTCACCGGGGGGATCCTCATTTGTACAATTTTAACGCCTTCTGCCGCACCCACGACGCCCACATTTCCGTCCGTCCCGGCAGGCCTGGGGAACCTGTTTGTTTGGACGACAGACCTAGAAAGGGGAAACCCTTTTTCTTCATGTACCAGACCGTGTTCAAGCGCGTAGGAGTGCGTCTCCCGTTCACTCCCTTTGATGGAAGAGGCCCAAGCACAAGCCCACATGCAAGCCCACCAAAGGGTAGATTTGGGCCAACCATAGAGTTATGGCCAAGAGGATCCAAGAAGACGTTCTTTTACATGTTCAAATGCCATAAACTCTAGTGTAGAGTAGACTTTAATTTCTTGTCAAAATTAGCATAGGAACTTTATTTGTAATTTTCTTAGAATTAATTTTGGCACCTAAAACACCAACCTAGGTAAACTTAGAGTTTCTAAAAAAACCTCTAAATTTACCAAGGCTGGTCTAGAAAGCCCATGGAGGGGGTGAGCATAAAAGCTAGACACACCCCTCCCCATGTGCTCATTTGTGCACCCATGTGTCATGTGCACCCATGTGCTTCACATTTACATTTCATTTGGCTAGCATTAGGGTTGCATTATGGTCCTCCTTAGCCTATAAAAGGAGGAGCCTACACCTTGTATTTTGAAGTTTAATTGAGTAAGGTTATGCTGCCATTTTTGTGCACAAGCTTTACTTCTCCTAGAAATCTAGGCTCTAAACTTCAATCCTTTCACCTTCTCCCTTGAGCTGGCCGAACCACTCAAACACCATACTCATCATGCACCTACAAGACCAACACAACTCCTAGGAGGGTCTTGATCATCTCACCCATTGCTTCCGCACCTTATTTTCTACTTTGATTCAAGAAGAACACATGAAAATGCCATCATTTGGTATCATGAGCTTTGGTTCTTCAAGATGAGTAGCTCCTTGTCTTTTCAATTTTAGTTCTTCTTTATTTCATATTGTCATTTACTTTCCTTACTTGTCTTGCTGTTTTTTACATTTTAATTTGTTCTTGGTGTGCTTTGTGGAAGATCCAACCGAAGCACTCTTGTTCATTTGATCTTGAACAAGTTCTTGTGCACTTTGTGATAGGATTCCATACACCTTTGTTTTGCTATTTTCTTTTAGGCTTTGAGTCTTTATTGCTTTCATTATTTTGGTTCATATTATGCTTTGAGTCTTTAATTTTCTGAATCTATACATGTTTTGTCAAGTCATGTTCATCCATATTGTCAACAATTCATAGTAGTCCTTTTATTTGGCTTAATTGTTTCTTGATTTTGGGTCTCTTTATTTGCTTGAATCTGCTGCTCTTTGCTCCTTTGGTGCCTTTTAATTTTTAGTTTGAGTTCATATTGTGTTTAGATCATACACAATTCTATTTCACAAATTTCCATTGTGTCTAAACTTTGGTATCTTGCTGTTTTTGTTTCCAGTTTTCAGATTCCCCTGTTTTCACCTTCTCTGTTTTGGCTGTTTTAACCCAGAAAAATATTTCCACTCATAGGAAAATTTTGATTCTCTGGAAAATGCAAGTTTAAAGTGTTATAGAAAGGACAAAAAAAGAATTAGGTCAAAAGAAGCAACAGAAAAAAAATGATAAATCTTTTAAAATCAGAGTGCAAATCTGAAGCGCTCCAGCTGGCCTAACCGAACACCAAATTTGCAAAATTTATTAAAAAAAAATGGTGCATCCGTTTTGAGTGATTCCAAAGCCAGATTTTAGATAAGATCCTGAATATCTTGCATAACAAATTTCAGAGCCAAATTCTAAAAATACAGCTCAGCATAAATCGGGGAACAAACACGTTTTCTGGCCCACAACATTTTCCAGTGGTGCTGTTTTTTTATTTTGTCATCTAATCTAGTGCTTTTCTTTAGGAATTCTTTTGTGTGCCAACCTTTAATTGAGTACCTTTATTTGTTTGCTTTACTTAATTGACTCTCTTTCTAGTTGTCACAATCTAAATCCTTTTGGTGGTACTGTTTTATTCAATTAAATTTGTTTCTTGCTTTTGTTCTTTGACCTCTAATTTGGGTGCTGGAATTTAATTCTTCTTTGGTGCTTATGTGAATGGGAACTTGATTTGGTTAAGGTTTAGCCCTTTGCTAGGTGCTGGAAATTGGAGGATTAAAGGCCATCATTCTAAGGAGAAGACAAGGCCAAAGCCGAAACAAGCATTCTTGAGAAAACACTACAAACACTTGGAAGATCAACAAGCAAAGACAACAAGGAAGTGCACTAACCAAAAGAGGATCAACAAAGGGAGTTCTCTTATTTCCTTTGCAACTTGGTTTATTGTTAATTACCTTGTTAATTACGTTTAGACGGTGAGTGTGTCTTCAAGGGCTCAAAGTGTCCAAGAAGCCTCACCTAGGGCCGAATAGTATAGCATTCTTGATTAGTAATTGTTACTTGTTTGTAATTGCCTTTTCTTTTGCTTAGTTAGTGACGCTTTGCATGGTTATTTTGTTAAGTTTGTGTTAAACCGACTAGCTTTGTTGATTAGTAGCTTGCATTGTTTTCTTTCATTGAAAATTTGATTTCTCAACTTAATTGTGTTCTAAGTGGTTTACTAAGAGAAAGTTTTGTGTGAAGACATTGAGGGATAGTTTTTGGCTAAGGCAAAGGCTTGGTATTTAAGTAGTCCTTTGTGACTCACCTCCCTTACCTGGAAAACTACCTTCTTTGACTTTCCTAAGTTTTCTCAAGGTAAAATACTTGTATACACAAAGCTTTAGCCATGTCTTCTTCTTCTCATTCTACAAAGTCTATTGGAAGTGAATTAAAATCTTTAAAAACTCTTTTGAAAGAAGTTTCACAAACTGTGCAATCAATTGCTTATAGACAATTGGAGAGTGAGACTAAACTTAATGTTTTGACTAAAGCAAAGGATGAGAAGTCTCACATTCTAAAAAAATTACCTTCTCATGCATATATCTCTAAAGATCATGATTCTTTTGGGGAGGGAAGCATTAGAGTAAATGATTATTATCAAGCACCCCCTAGAAGACATAGAAGAGATAGAAAAGAACAAGAAAACCCAAGAGGGGTTAGGGTAGACCAACCCCATTTCCATGGAAAAGAAAATATAGAAGCATGCGTAGATTGGGAAATGAGGGTAGAAAAATTGTTTGCATCCCATAAAGAAAGAAAGGAAAGAAAAACACAAAAGAAGAGAGGGGAAGTCGAAAGGGAAGCTAAAGAAAAAGAAGAAAAAGAAAAGCATGAGAAGGCCCTTGAAGAACAAAAGGCGTGGGAGAAGAGTGTTCCTTCCCACAAGGTCATTCAACAAGACCAAAGATTTAAAAATACCTTTGAAAATATGTGTCTTGTTGAACAACCTCAAAGCCTTACCTTTTGTAAAGGAACACTTGCAAGCCTAAGTGAAAAAGAAGAGTCTTTAAAAGAAGCTTGCATAGATAAAAATGAAATAGATTATTTCTCATATGTGCTAGGATATCACCAAGTGAATGTCAAGTTTTTTATAAGCATCTACAAAAACAATTTTTTATGTGAAGTAGTGCCTAAAGAAACTTGTCATGTCTTATTGAGACAACCATTGCAAAGTGTACAAATCCTTATAAACAATGGTTGTCACAACGAGACTATCCTTACACATAAGAGAAAAAGTCTTCATGAAGGAGAACTCATGGGACAAATTAGAGTTGATAAAACTCTAGAGCTTTTAAAAGGAAAACTTTTGTCCCCCATGAGAAAAGAAGTTCAAAGACATTACCTTAGGTAGAATTCTTGTTTTCAAACTACGCCCAAGGCAATGTCTCATAAACTCTATACTCCTTCACCTTTTGCAAATGATCCTTGGGAAGATATAAATTTTATATTAAAACTCCCTAGGACAACAAAAGGTTGTGATTCAATCTTCATGGTTATGGATAAACTCTTCTCTAGAGAAGTGATACATCTTCATGGTTTATCTTCAAGCATAGTGTTGAATAGAGTTCCAAATTACGCAAACCATGATTTGAGGATTTCCTTTGGAAAACTTGCAACTAAATTGCACACTTTAAATTCTTATCATCCTCAAACGCATGGTCAAAATATATTTGAAAATCTAGCTCTTTCTACTATGCCTAGAATAATCATGAAGTGCACACACAACTCTAGAGGTGAGCAAACATACCATAAAGTAGTTCACAAAACTACTTATATTTCTACTTTTAAAGTTATGTGTGGGTTCAATCATCTTTCTCCTTTTAAGTTGTTACCATCTTCTATAGGATTTATGCCTAAAGAGAAAGTAACCACAAATGAACATTTTAAAATACATAAGATGATTAGAGACCACACACAACCATTAAAAGAGAAACTTTGTCCAAGGTTGCCAAAACCAAAAGAAAAACAAAAATGGCAACCTAGTAAAATTAATTTGCAAACTAACACTTATGCCTTATTTGATTATTTCTATAGGTGGACGTTTGATCCAGGAGAACAAGCTTTGGCAAAGCAAAAGGTTGCTATCCGAGATCAAGTCTGTAGATCTGAGGATAGATCTTCTCAAGAAGGAGGAGATGATGGACACCATCCAGCCACATCCATTCCCCTAGCCATGAAGAAGAAGAAGCAATGGATTTGAGGACAAATCCTTTTCAAGAGGGAGGGGATGATGGAAGAGGCCCAAGCACAAGCCCACATGCAAGCCCACCAAAGGGTAGATTTGGGCCAACCATAGAGTTATGGCCAAGAGGATCCAAGAAGACGTTCTTTTACATGTTCAAATGCCATAAACTCTAGTGTAGAGTAGACTTTAATTTCTTGTCAAAATTAGCATAGGAACTTTATTTGTAATTTTCTTAGAATTAATTTTGGGCACCTAAAACACCAACCTAGGTAAACTTAGAGTTTCTAAAAAAAACCTCTAAATTTACCAAGGCTGGTCTAGAAAGCCCATGGAGGGGGTGAGCATAAAAACTAGACACACCCCTCCCCATGTGCTCATTTGTGCACCCATGTGCCATGTGCACCCATGTGCTTCACATTTACATTTCATTTGGCTAGCATTAGGGTTGCATTATGGTCCTCCTTAGCCTATAAAAGGAGGAGCCTACACCTTGTATTTTGAAGTTTAATTGAGTAAGGTTATGCTGCCATTTTTGTGCACAAGCTTTACTTCTCCTAGAAATCTAGGCTCTAAACTTCAATCCTTTCACCTTCTCCCTTGAGCTGGCCGAACCACTCAAACACCATACTCATCATGCACCTACAAGACCAACACAACTCCTAGGAGGGTCTTGATCATCTCACCCATTGCTTCCGCACCTTATTTTCTACTTTGATTCAAGAAGAACACATGAAAATGCCATCACCCTTCGAACGAGAGCTTCTTACTGAAATCAACACTGCCCCCGCCCAGCTTCATCCCAACAACTGGGCATTCGTGAGGGGCTTTCAAATTCTTTGTGGATACCTGGGCATTCCCCCTTCTGTAGACATCTTCCTGCATTTCTTTGAGGTGAAGAAACAGGGGAAAAGCTTCTGGGTAAGCTTTTCTGGGATCGCAGGCAGGATCCTCCTATCCCTTTTCCAGAATTCTTATAAAAACTGGAAAGGGAAATTCTTCAAGGTGTACAGTGCCAAGCACGATCCTACAGCTTTGGATGGCTTCCCCCTGTACTGGACGGAGCGCCCTAAATTGCTCAGGGCCAAAACCCTGGAGGAGCTATCTCCCGCCGATAGGGAGGTAAGCAAAGCCTTGGCGGGGTTGGGGATCGTCTTTGATACCTTGAAGCTGGTCGCTAGCGAGTACAATGCTCACGCCCTGACAACCTATTTTGGTAAGGGACTCTTCCCTCATCTTTCTTGCTGTGAACAGCCTGCCATCGAGTGTTTGTTTCCCCATACTATTATGCTCGTTTTACGCCGTACAATGTTACTTGCATTTCACGTCTTTTTATGTATCGTGAATCCGCCTAGCTGCTTTAGTACTAACCCTTGCTGTTTGGCCTGTCTTGATGTAGGATCGGTGATGGGTGTTTCCAAGAGAATGATGCTGGCGAAGGCAATGAAGGAGGCACGCTCCGCCAGGGCGGGCGCCTCCTCCACCCCTGCTGCCGATCCTGTTTCCCCACCGACCATGTCACCGCCACCTCCCCTCACTGCTGAAGCTCCCTCTAACCCGCCTCTGTCATCTCCACCTGGTCCTGAAACGCTTCCAATTCCCAACTCTCCTCCGCCTATCGCCGCCGTTCCCCTAGCTGCAGCCTCGTCACCGGCTCCAACCCCTCTTGACAAGGGAAAAAGGGTTTTGGAGATTCTATCAGATGATGAGGACTCAGAAGGCGTGGCACCCTTCAGAAGAAGAAAATCCGCACGGGTTCCTCTTCTGGTAGAGACGTCGCCGCAGGGGGGGAACCCCTTCATGGACAACCCTCCGAGTGCAACCTCACTCCCTCCCCTGACACTCCAAGAGGAAAAGGGCGAAGGCGCCGAGTCTGCCCCGCCTCCGCCGCCGCCAGAAACCACTGCTTCCCCGGCTCCCGACGCTGCCGCCCCCGATTTCATCGCCATCCCTCCTCCAATCATGCATCTGATGAGGGGTTTCAGTGGTGGGACTATGCCAGAGGGTACCGACAGGAGGGAAGGCATGCCTTTCTACTTGGGGGCCTTCTTGGCGGTGGCTCTTGAATGGCGCTCCCAGGCCAGAAACGCGGTCTTGCAAGCTCAAACCCTCCAGGCCTTGGAAACAAAGGCAACTACCCTGGAAGAGGAAATGAGGACCCTGGGACGCCAGAACGAAGCCTATCAAACTTCCCTGAAACAAATACAAGAGTCCAAAGCAGAAACAGAGAGGCAACTGGCAGAGGAATTGGAGCTCCAGGCTGGCTTCTACACCCGGGAGGTTGCTCTCCAAGTACAGGTAACGGGTCTTCAGGAATTGGTCAAAGCGGATGCGGAAACTCAAAAGGACCTGAAGGACCGTTTCTGCGAACAGGCTGCCAAGATGGAGCGGATGGAGGGGGAAATGGCCACCCAGACCAAAGCTATGGACCTTCTCCGAGCTGACTACGACAAACTACAGGTCGAGGTTAGCCGGCTTCGCGTGGAGAAAGAGGCTCTGGAGAAGCAGGTGACCTCTGGAGATGCCACCATTGAGGAGCTGGAGAAGGAGAAAAAGTTTCTTATCCAGGAGATGGCGCTTCGACTATTTTATCTGTGTTTCGCCCATTTCTTTCACTTTGTTGGGCGATTTTGTATGATTGGGAAAGGTTGCACGTCAACCCTCACGCCCATGAAGAGTCTCACTTAGTGACGCCGCATCGTCCACGGGACGTCTCTGATACCGAAAGGTCCTTTCTCTGATCCTCAACGCTCGGCGCCCACGCCTAAGGAGAGGCCTGCTACAGCAGCACCGTATCGTCCCCGGGTGTCTAAAACGCTGAGTGCTGTGGGGGGGGGGGGGGGTCTGTTCCCTCCATGGTCTTTCCTTCCCAAAGGTATCGGGGAACGCCCTGCCAGTGATTTGCTGCCGTTTGGCGGTCTCGTCTCCCTCCACAGTCTTTCCTACCTGTGGGCTTCGGGGAGGTGACGCCTGTGTCTAGCTTTGCCTTCTTTGATTTCGTCTCCCTCCACAGTCTTTCCTACCTGTGGGTATCTGGGAACGCCCTGCCAGTGATTTGCTGGCGTTTGGCGGTCTCGTCTCCCTCCACAGTCTTTCCTACCTGTGGGTATCGCGGAAACAACGCCAGTAACTAACTCTGCTTCCTTCACTTTCGTCTCCCTCCACAGTCTTTCCTACCTGTGGGTATCGGGGAAGCGACACCAGTTGATATTTGGGTTGGCGACGCCCGTGACGTCTCACGCTGGTGTCGCCCTTCACATCCTTCCGGGCGACGCCTCGGGCGTTACCTTTACTTCGACATTGACTCTGATTCTTGCCTTGGTCGATGCCTGATGGCAGCGAAAAGCCCAAAGCTTTGTCTGTGCCATCCACGTGGCGCTCCTTGTATAGCTGATGGGACGTTCCGTCATTCGACTTGATCCACGTGGCGCTGCTTGTATGGTTGATGGGGCATCTAGTCATTCCATTTTCTGACTCCTGCTGTACCCCTGACCCACTTTCGACGGCGCATCGTACCACTGGATATTCTGCTGATACGACGTTTTCTGATTTAAACCAGTGGTGCCAGCGTCATCCTTTCATCTTCTGCCACGTGTATCAATCGTGCGGTGCATCCATTCTCGTCGTTTGGCGCTCTAACCGCTTTATTTAACTCTTCAGGCTCTGGAACTATCTTCATCATTTTCTCACTCTTCATAACCTACTTGCGTTCTTTCTTCTTGCACCCTTCCTTCTTGCACCCTTTCTTCTTGCACCCTTTCTTCTCTGTCGAAGGGTTGTTCTAGTCTTCGCTCCCCTCACCCAACTCTTGCATTTCTGGCAGTCCTAATCTTGTTAAAGAATGTCATCTCATGCTGCTTCCTCCAGAGTTCGTCCCAAGGACTTGTACCCTTGGGCTTCGAATGAACTTCTTGACGAGTGTTCATGCTTACTCTCTACCAGGGCCATACGGGAGCACAAAGGAGAGTCATGTTCCTATGACCACCGGGCCTTTGCGAGGAGGCATGACGACGACATCGCTGTGCTCCCTTGCACTCTAGGGGAGCCGGTATGTGGGGACGAACGGGCCAACGACGGGGTCCCTTTCTTTTACTTTTACCAGGTGGTGTTCAAGACCATCGGGGTGCGCTTACCCTTCTCCTGGTTCGAGAAGGAACTGCTGATGGAGATCAACGTCGCTCCGGCTCAGTTATACCCCAACAGCTGGGCCTTTGTCAAAGCCTTGGACATTCTCTTCGGGTTTCTGGGTTGTGCACCCTCGGTTGACCTCTTTCTTCACTTCTTTGAGGTGAAGAGGCAGAGACACAACCTCTGGGTAACTCTCAGTAATGTACCCGGGAGAGTTCTCTTCACACCCTTCCAGAGCTCGTTCACCGGGTGGAAAGGCCGGTTCTTCAAGATCTGTCGTACTGACCTTGTCCCCGACGCTCTGGATGGGTTTCCGCTGTACTGGGTGAGAGAGGAAAAGGTCCTCAAAGCCAAACCCCTCAAGAATCTAGCTCCAAGTGATCAAATAGCTTGCCGGATTCTTGCTGAGGCGGGAGGTTTTGACTCTGCTACGGTGATCAGCCTGGAGTTCAACGCTGGGACTCTTGAGAAGTACATACGTAAGAACCACTGCCTCAGGAAACTCGACCCTCGTTGCTTTCTAACTGCGCCTGTCTTCCTTCATGTGTCTCTAATACGTCTTTTTCCCTGGTGCAGGTTCGAAGCTAAACCAAGAAAAGAGGACACGACTTACTCGAGCGCTGCGAGCTGGAAAAGAGGCTTCGCCTTCCTCCAGTGATGACTCTGATGAGCGCTGAGAAATGGCATGTTCGTGTTTTTGCATGACTTGTAGCGTTTGTGTCGTTTGTGCTGTTCCCATTGTACTGAACATTGCTTGTAACAACAAATTTTCAATGTCATACTTGATTTTTGTAACGCTACTTTACTTTGCATATGCTTCATGTACTGCGCGCTTTCTTTTCGTCTCGTTCTTCCAACGATGCATGCCTTCACTTCACTTGGGCGACGCCTGCTCAGGGCGACGCCCTTATCTTAGGTGACGCCTTCTTTCTGGGCGACGCCATGACCTGGGCGACGCCTTCTTTCTTGTGGACGCCAAGGTCTGGGCGACGCATCACATTACTTCTGACAAGGAAAGATAAAGGCTGAAAACCAAGGCACTTCTTTTTCTCAACTGGTTTTTCCTTTTATTAGGGTGACCTCGTTAAAAAACCCCCGAAAGGGAAAAAGAGCGTCCCCTTCAACTAAATTGTTACATACTGCTTACATAAGTCAACTGAAATAAAATTTTAAGTTGGCTGCATTCCAACTGCGCGGGATAGGGCCTCCATCTAAGGTCTCCAGGCTGTACGAACCATTGCCCTTAGCCTCAGTCACCCTGAAGGGTCCAGTCCACTTGGGAGACAGCTTATTCTCCAACTCGTATGGGTGGGCTTTCCTCATCACTAGGTCGCCCACCTGAAACTGTCGCGGCTTTACCTTAGAGCTATATTGCCGCTCTACTCTTCTCTTCATCGCTTCAGCTTTTCTTCTAGCTTCTTCCCTGGCCTCCTCTAGCAGATCGAGGTTTACCCGCCTCTCTTCATTGGACTCCTCCACCACAAAGTTTTGAAAACGTGGTGAGCTTTCATGTATTTCTACTGGAATCATTGCATCCGACCCGTATACCAAACTGAAAGGTGTCTCCATAGTAGAGGATTGGGGCGTGGTGTGATATGCCCATACAATCCTTGGCACCTCTTCCGCCCAGGCCCCTTTGGCTTTCTCCAACCTTCTTTTTAACCCCCTCAGCAGAACTCTGTTTTGCCGATTCTACCTGCCCATTAGTCTGGGGGTGCTCAACTGATGCAAACACCTGTTTGATCCCTACTTCAGCACACAGATTTCTCAACTGCTGGCTGGCAAACTGGGTCCCGTTGTCAGATATCAGGCGCCTAGGTACGCCGAAGCGACGCACAATGTTTCTCCACACGAAATGTTGTACCTTATGCGCAGTGATCTGTGCCACGGGCTCTGCCTCTATCCACTTAGTGAAGTATTCGATGGCGACGATCAGATACTTCATTTGCCTGATTGCCAGTGGGAAAGGGCCCAGGATGTCAATTCCCCATGTATGAAAAGGCCACGGGCTGTATATGGACCGCAACTCCTCTGGCGGCGCCTTGTGCCAGTCGGCGTGCTTTTGGCATTGCTTACACCGCTGGGCGTGCCGTGCGCAATCCTCTTTCACTGTTGGCCAGAAGAATCCTGCGCGTATTACCTTGGAGGCTAAGGACCTTCCTCCCACATGGCTTCCACAGATGCCTTCGTGTAGCTCCGCCATTATCCTGGTGCACTCATCGCCACTGACGCATGTTAGGATAGGGTGAGTGAAACCGTGCCTGAACAGCACCCCATCCACCAAAGTATACCTTGCGGCATTTCTTTTGACTTTTTTACCCTCTTCAGGGTCCACTGGAAGAACCCCATCCGCCAGGTATCGTTTATAGGGCTTCATCCAGGTGTCTCCCCTGGACAAAACGCAGACCTGCATCTGCTCTTCTTCAGGCACACCCGCGTATATGCTGATGCGGGGCGCCCTCTGCGTATCTTGGGTCAAAGAGGAATGACTCCTCGGCCTTCCCCTTGATGTATAAATCTGGAGGACATCCACCCTGTTGTCTTCCACGAAACGACGCGGAGCTTTGAGGGTTTCCTGGATCACTGTCCTCTGTCTACCCCCTTTGCCTGAGCTGGCCAGCTTTGCGAGCAGGTCAGCTCTGGCATTCTGCTCCCTCGGGACGTGTATCAACTCAAGAGCGTTGAACGCCCCCCTCAACAAATGGACGTATTTTAGATACGCTGCCATCTGTGGGTCCTTCGCCTGGAACTCACCCGACACCTGTCCCGTAATCAACTGAGAGTCGCTATTCACCAGGAGGTTCTGTGCACCCATCTCCTTGGCCAAGAGCATTCCTGCTATCAGGGCTTCATATTCTGCCTGATTGTTACTTGCCTTGAAGGCAAAACGCAAGGCCTGCTCGATCAGTATGCCATCGGGTCCCTCCAAAACTATTCCGGCACCGCTCCCCTGTTGGTTTGAAGAGCCATCAACCGAGAGCAGCCACTGCGAACCCGCTTCCACCTCTTGCTCACCTCCGGGCGAAAGTTCTGCTACAAAATCTGCGTACACCTGCCCCTTGATGGATCCCCTAGGCTCGTACTGGATGTCGAATTCTGACAGTTCCACTGCCCAGCGTACCATTCTTCCTGCCACATCGGGTTTCTGCAGCACTTTTTGTATAGGGAGATTGGTCATCACCACCACCGTAAAACTGTGGAAGTAATGACGGAGCCTCCTAGCAGAGAACACTACCGCCAGCGCCGCCTTCTCTAGTGCTTGGTACCTCGTCTCAGCCCCCTGTAAGGCCTTACTTACGAAGTAGATGGGCTTCTGACTCTGGTCCTGCTCTTGGACCAACACAGAACTGATGGCCCGCTCTGTTACAGTAAAATACAACCGGAGGGGCACGCCCGTTACCGGCTTGCAGAGGACCGGTGGCGTCGCCAGGTACTCCTTCAGTTTAATGAAAGCCGCTTCGCATTCATCAGTCCATGCAAAGCGACTGTTTCTCTTGAGGCACTGGAAGTATGGGTGCCCCTTTTCTCCTCCGGCGGAAACAAACCTCGAGAGCGCCGCCATCCGCCTCGTCAACTGTTGCACCTCCTTAACCGATGTCGGGCTCCGCATGGCGATAATAGCCGCGCATTTGTCGGGGTTCGCCTCTATCCCCCTCTCGGTGAGCAGAAAACCCAAGAACTTACCGGCCTCTACCCCGAAAACACACTTCTCGGGGTTCAACTTGAGGCGGTACTTGGATATTGTGTGGAACAGCTCTTCCAGGTCTGCCATGTGCTGCACCCTACTTTGCGACGCCACCACCATGTCGTCTACATAAGCATACACGTTCCTCCCAAGCATTGGCGCCAGGACTTTGTCCATTAGTCTCTGGTATGTGGCTCCCGCATTTTTCAGCCCGAAGGGCATCACCTTATAGCAGTAACTGCATGTCTCGGTCATGAATGCAGTCTTGCTCTCGTCTCTTGGGTGCATCTTAATTTGGTTGTACCCTGAAAAGGCGTCCAAGAAACTTAGCACCTTGCTGCCGGACGCACTGTCTACTAAGGCGTCGATGCTGGGCAACGGATACGAGTCCTTTGGGCATGCCTTATTCAGGTCCGTGAAGTCGATGCACATCCTCCACTTTCCGTTCGCCTTTTTCACCAAGACGACGTTGGCGAGCCACTCAGGGTACTGAATCTCCCTGATGTGGCCAGCGCTCAGCAGCTTCTGCGTTTCGTCTTTCACCACCTGTTGTCGTTCCTCATTGAACTTCCTCCTTCTCTGACGCACGGGGCGGACCGTGGCGTCCATGCTGAGGTGGTGACACAGGAAATCGGGGTCGATGCCTGGCATATCCGATGCAGACCATGCGAAGGCATCCAGGTGGCGTGAAATCACTCCTGCCACCCCCTCCTGTTCTTCTGGGCTTAGCGAACTTCCTAATTTGAAAGTTTTGCCGCCAATCTCCCTTTCTATGGCGTTAGCCGCAGGCTGTTCCCTGCTATCATCTTCGACGGGCGCCGCCTCTTCGACGGGCGCCACCTCTTCCGCGAGCGCCGCGGCGTCTGGGCCTTCCTCCATTGGCACATCTGCTTCGGGCGTCGCCCTCTCCGCTATGGCCTCTTCAGGCGTCAGCCCAGCGGGCGTCGCCTCAATCATCGCCGCGTCCACGCTTGGCGGACGCTCATACACCATGAATACGCCTCTCTTCGTTTTCAGGCTGTTTTCATAGCATTTCCTCGCCTCCTCCTGGTCTGACCTGATGACTATCACCCGACCACTGAGGTCCGGCAGCTTCATCTTCATGTGACGGGTGGAGGACACCGCGCTCAGACGATTTAACGCCGGTCGGCCCAGCAATATATTGTAGGCGGAATTAGCGTTCACGACGAGATACCGGATGCTCTCGGTGCGGGAGGCCTCTCCGTCTGTGAACGTAATTCTCAACTCCAGGTACCCCCGGACTTCTACCTGGTTATCCCCGAACCCATACAAGCACCCAGTATAGGGACTCAACAAATCAGGGGACAGCCGTAACTTATTAAAGGTCGACAGAAACATGACGTCTGCCGAGCTCCCTTGGTCAACGAGCACTCTGTGGACCTTCCTTCCAGCTGTGACGACTGAGATGACAACGGGGTCGTTGTCGTGGGGTACCACATCCCGGAGGTCTCTTCTCGTGAACACAATATCTGACTCCCAAGGCTCCCCCGAGAGCCTCTCTTCGACTGAATTCACCCCCCTCGCGTATTTCTTCCGCTGGGAGGCGGTGGGTCCTCCGCCGGAAAAACCTCCAGCAATAGTGTGGACCTCGCCAAGCACTGGCATCTCGTGTGCTGGCTCCTCTGCCGGCGGCGGCAAGGTGGCGGTCGTTGTGGTATCTGCGACATAATCTTTCAAAAACCCAGTCCTCACCAGCTCATCTAGCTGGTAACCCAACGACAGGCAATTATCGATTTGGTGCCCGAAAGCCTCGTGGAATTCGCACCAAGAGTCTTTACGGGGCCCTAACACCTTGTCGGTCTTCGCCGGTCGCCTCAGCCTCTCAGCTATGTTGGGCACGACGATTAAATCCTTCAACTCGACCACGAAGTTGTACCTCGCCGGTCTTGCTCTTTCTCTGGCGGGGCGTTCGCCTCCTGCTGGACCCCGGGGCTGGGGCTTTCTGGCCTCGTAGGGGCGTCTCGCCTCTGGCTTCTTTCTCCCCGTCGTGGTCTCATTGACTCTGACGGGTTGAACACGCGCCGGTCCCCTCGGGCGTGAGGGCACGACGCTGGTGCGCTTCACACAGACCTCCCCTTCCGATGCAATATGCTCTACCGCCCTGCGCCGTAACTCAGCGAAAGTCCTAGGGCGATTACGGATGATGGATTCTCCGAAGGGGCCGGGGCACACGCCTTTTACAAATGCGTACACAATCATAGGCTCCTTTGTCGTGCCAACCTTCACGACCTGGGCCCCAAAGCGATTGATATATTCCTTCAGGGTCTCTCCCTGGTACTGCTTTACGTCGAACGGCGGCGGGGCCTTGTTGGCTAAGTACTGTTCTCGGAACAATCGCGACAATTGGCGGAAAGATGTGATATGACCTTCTGGGAGGTTAATAAACCAGTCCATAGCCATCCCGGTCAGGGTGCTCATGAAGAGCTTGCACTTGGCAGCATCAGAACCGCCTATCAGGACCATCTGCGTGTGAAATGCAGCCAGGTGCGTCTCTGGGTCCTCCATCCCGGTGAAGATCACCTTGGGTCCCGCGAACGTGTTTGGGATCGCTGCGTCTAGGATCTCCTGCGAGAAAGGAGTGGAAAACTCCCTTGGTGGGGAATGGTTCTCCATCTCGTCTTGCCCAGGTCGTCTCCTATCGTTTCTCAGGCCCTAGCGCAACTCCTCATTCACACGGTGGAGCTCTTCGTTCCGCTCATGCGAGGCGTCAAGGTCTGCTTGCATGCGTTCCTGCTCCATTTTCGAATCCGCCATGTCCTGCTGCAGCCCCCTCATTATTTCCAGGACTTGCTGCATGGATAGGTCTGCTGGGGCTGCGCGTGCTGCTCTTCGTCTGGTGGGAGCCATTGTCACTCCAACCTCCTTCAACGTTACTGTAACTTGGTAGATTTTCTCGAACTTGTGATGGGACTGATGTTTTATATCGGCCCCACGGTGGGCGCCAAATGTTCCGTCCGGTTGACCGGGACGTCTTCGTGCGCGACCTCAACCGTCAGCTAGGGACTCCTTCCCACTGGTTGCCCGTGGATTCCTGCAAAAAAGAGGACAAAAAGGCGCCCTAGCGGCCGTGTGCACTCCGACGCTCAAGTCAGCCAGCAAGAAACACCAAAAACTGTCCACCTACGTGTCTGAGCACCGCGTATGGCACTCTGAAGGTGGTAAAAGAACTGTGTATATGTGTGTGTTGTCTCCTTCAGGCAAAAATATTCCCCAGTCACTTGTACGTAACCTTGAAGCACGAGCAAGCAACTAGAGAGTTCTCTGGTAAATTTGCCGAAAGTTCCAACCCTTTTTCCAACATTCTCCGCGCTATTTAAACTACCCAAGCATTTAAAGCGTCTTAAAGCGCTTTTAATCACAAACGTAACGTGCTCGTTAAAGCGCTTAATTAGAAAACGTAGCGCATTTAAGACGTTGAAACGCTCGAGAGCCATTATAGTACCTGAATGCTAAAAAGGGAAACTGTATCGAATGACTTTTAATTACCTGGCACCTGACTGAAAGGTGTTTCTATTCTGGCATGGCTGTCGTACACGTGGAGGGCCTCACGACGCCATGACCCCATCCGGGGGCGCTCCTGCCCACATGGGGACGTTTCTACGTGTGAGTCCTCCTGCTGGGAGTGCTACTGCGCTAGGGGTGACTTTTTGGGTGCCAACTCATGCCCCCAAGTATCTAGTCACTTACTTTGAGAGCGTATCTGCCTTCCTTTTGTACTCTGCACCCGGTTGCCCTGGGCGTGACTTTCTTCTTGAGTCGTATCTGCCCCACAGGCGTCTCTGGGCGGCAGGAGCACTTCACGAGTCAGGCTGCCCTTCACTGGTACTATTACTATGGCCTTGAAGCCACCTTTTCCTTCTCTTTACTACTGCCCCGTGCTATTGGGACCTGAGGCCTTCCCACGGCGTCGCTCCCTCCATGGTCTTTCCTACCCATGGGTATCGGGGAACCACACCGCGATTCCCTTACTTTAGCGCTGTTTGATCTGGCGACACCTTAGTTGGGCGACACCCTGCCTTGGCGACGCTTCCTCTTGGCGTCTCTCCAGCGAGGCGACGCCTTCACCTAGGCGACGCCTTGCCTTGGCGACGTTTCCTCTTGGCGTCTCTCCAGCTAGGCGACGCCTCGCGTTGACTTTGACTTTGACTTAGTCAACGCCCGGGTACGGGACGGTACAAGACCTTAGATAGTAAAAAATATGTTAAACATATGAAAACACAATTTCAACACATGAAATTGTTTTTCAAAGATATTCATTCATAAGTGTTTCAATCAAATAATAGACTAAGATTGTAAAAGAGATATTAAACATATCAAAACACAATTTTAACACATGAAATTGGTTTTCAAAGGTATTCATTCATAAGTGTTTTCAATCAATTAATAGCGAAAAGAACAAGTTGCAAACATTTAGTTAAGTAATAATACGCTTGTTTTCAGTAGTTAAGATGCTTTTAAACTATTATTATACAGAACATTCACTTTCTTATAGTTTCCTAGGTTATAAAACCTTAGATTGTAAATGAAAGAAGTATTAAACGTATCATTTTAACACATGAAATTGTTTTTCAAAGATATCATAAGTGCTTCAATCAATTAATAGACCTTAGATTGTAAAAGAAGTATTAAACATATCAAAATACAATTTGAACACATGAAATGGTTTTTCAATGGTATCATCATAAGTGTTTGAATCAATCAATAGACCTTAGATTGTAAAAAATATGTTAAACATATGAAAACACAATTTCAACACATGAAATTGTTTTTCAAAGATATTCATTCATAAGTGTTTCAATCAATTAATAGACTAAGATTGTAAAAGAGATATTAAACATATCAAAACACAAATTTAACACATGAAATTGGTTTTCAAAGATATTCATTCATAAGTGTTTTCAATCAATTAATAGCGAAAAGAACAAGTTGCAAACATTTAGTTAAGTAATTGTTTTCAGGAGTTAAGATGCTTTTAAACTATTATTATACAGAACATTCACTTTCTTATAGTTTCCTAGGTTATAAAACCTTAGATGGTAAATGAAAGAAGTATTAAACGTATCATTTTAACACATGAAATTGTTTTTCAAAGATATCATAAGTGCTTCAATCAATTAACAGACCTTAGATTGTAAAAGAAGTATTAAACATATCAAAATACAATTTGAACACATGAAATGGTTTTTCAAAGGTATCATCATAAGTGTTTGAATCAATCAATAGACCTTAGATTGTAAAAAATATGTTAAACATATGAAAACACAATTTCAACACATGAAATTGTTTTTCAAAGATATTCATTCATAAGTGTTTCAATCAATTAATAGACTAAGATTGTAAAAGAGATATTAAACATATCAAAACACAAATTTAACACATGAAATTGGTTTTCAAAGATATTCATTCATAAGTGTTTTCAATCAATTAATAGCGAAAAGAACAAGTTACAAACATTTAGTTAAGTAATTGTTTTCAGCAGTTAAGATGCTTTTAAACTATTATTATACAGAACATAACATTCACTTTCTTATAGTTTCCTAGGTTATAAAACCTTAGATTGTAAATGAAAGAAGTATTAAAACGTATCATTTTAACACAGGAAATTGTTTTTCAAAGATATCATAAGTGCTTCAATCAATTAACAGACCTTAGATTGTAAAAGAAGTATTAAACATATCAAAATACAATTTGAACACATGAAATGGTTTTTCAAAGGTATCATCATAAGTGTTTGAATCAATCAATAGACCTTAGATTGTAAAAAATATGTTAAACATATGAAAACACAATTTCAACACATGAAATTGTTTTTCAAAGATATTCATTCATAAGTGTTTCAATCAATTAATAGACTAAGATTGTAAAAGAGATATTAAACATATCAAAACACAAATTTAACACATGAAATTGGTTTTCAAAGATATTCATTCATAAGTGTTTTCAATCAATTAATAGCGAAAAGAACAAGTTACAAACATTTAGTTAAGTAATTGTTTTCAGCAGTTAAGATGCTTTTAAACTATTATTATACAGAACATAACATTCACTTTCTTATAGTTTCCTAGGTTATAAAACCTTAGATTGTAAATGAAAGAAGTATTAAAACGTATCATTTTAACACAGGAAATTGTTTTTCAAAGATATCATAAGTGCTTCAATCAATTAATAGACCTTAGATTGTAAAAGAAGTATTAAATATATCAAAATACAATTTGAACACATGAAATGGTTTTTCAAAGGTATCATCATAAGTGTTTGAATCAATCAATAGATCATAGATTGTAAAGAATATGTTAAACATATGAAAACACAATTTCAACACATGAAATTGTTTTTAAAAGATATTCATTCATAAGTGTTTCAATCAATTAATAGACTATGATTGTAAAAGAGATATTAAACATATCAAAACACAAATTTAACACATGAAATTGGTTTTCAAAGATATTCATTCATAAGTGTTTTCAATCAATTAATAGCGAAAAGAACAAGTTGCAAACATTTAGTTAAGTAATTGTTTTCAGGAGTTAAGATGCTTTTAAACTATTATTATACAGAACATAACATTCACTTTCTTATAGTTTCCTAGGTTATAAAACCTTAGATTGTAAATGAAAGAAGTATTAAACGTATCATTTTAACACATGAAATTGTTTTTCAAAGATATCATAAGTGCTTCAATCAATTAATAGACCTTAGATTGTAAAAGAAGTATTAAACATATCAAAATACAATTTGAACACATGAAATGGTTTTTCAATGGTATCATCATAAGTGTTTGAATCAATCAATAGACCTTAGATTGTAAAAAATATGTTAAACATATGAAAACACAATTTCAACACATGAAATTGTTTTTCAAAGATATTCATTCATAAGTGTTTCAATCAATTAATAGACTAAGATTGTAAAAGAGATATTAAACATATCAAAACACAAATTTAACACATGAAATTGGTTTTCAAAGATATTCATTCATAAGTGTTTTCAATCAATTAATAGCGAAAAGAACAAGTTGCAAACATTTAGTTAAGTAATTGTTTTCAGGAGTTAAGATGCTTTTAAACTATTATTATACAGAACATTCACTTTCTTATAGTTTCCTAGGTTATAAAACCTTAGATGGTAAATGAAAGAAGTATTAAACGTATCATTTTAACACATGAAATTGTTTTTCAAAGATATCATAAGTGCTTCAATCAATTAACAGACCTTAGATTGTAAAAGAAGTATTAAACATATCAAAATACAATTTGAACACATGAAATGGTTTTTCAAAGGTATCATCATAAGTGTTTGAATCAATCAATAGACCTTAGATTGTAAAAAATATGTTAAACATATGAAAACACAATTTCAACACATGAAATTGTTTTTCAAAGATATTCATTCATAAGTGTTTCAATCAATTAATAGACTAAGATTGTAAAAGAGATATTAAACATATCAAAACACAAATTTAACACATGAAATTGGTTTTCAAAGATATTCATTCATAAGTGTTTTCAATCAATTAATAGCGAAAAGAACAAGTTACAAACATTTAGTTAAGTAATTGTTTTCAGCAGTTAAGATGCTTTTAAACTATTATTATACAGAACATAACATTCACTTTCTTATAGTTTCCTAGGTTATAAAACCTTAGATTGTAAATGAAAGAAGTATTAAAACGTATCATTTTAACACAGGAAATTGTTTTTCAAAGATATCATAAGTGCTTCAATCAATTAACAGACCTTAGATTGTAAAAGAAGTATTAAACATATCAAAATACAATTTGAACACATGAAATGGTTTTTCAAAGGTATCATCATAAGTGTTTGAATCAATCAATAGACCTTAGATTGTAAAAAATATGTTAAACATATGAAAACACAATTTCAACACATGAAATTGTTTTTCAAAGATATTCATTCATAAGTGTTTCAATCAATTAATAGACTAAGATTGTAAAAGAGATATTAAACATATCAAAACACAAATTTAACACATGAAATTGGTTTTCAAAGATATTCATTCATAAGTGTTTTCAATCAATTAATAGCGAAAAGAACAAGTTACAAACATTTAGTTAAGTAATTGTTTTCAGCAGTTAAGATGCTTTTAAACTATTATTATACAGAACATAACATTCACTTTCTTATAGTTTCCTAGGTTATAAAACCTTAGATTGTAAATGAAAGAAGTATTAAAACGTATCATTTTAACACATGAAATTGTTTTTCAAAGATATCATAAGTGCTTCAATCAATTAATAGACCTTAGATTGTAAAAGAAGTATTAAATATATCAAAATACAATTTGAACACATGAAATGGTTTTTCAAAGGTATCATCATAAGTGTTTGAATCAATCAATAGATCATAGATTGTAAAGAATATGTTAAACATATGAAAACACAATTTCAACACATGAAATTGTTTTTCAAAGATATTCATTCATAAGTGTTTCAATCAATTAATAGACTATGATTGTAAAAGAGATATTAAACATATCAAAACACAAATTTAACACATGAAATTGGTTTTCAAAGATATTCATTCATAAGTGTTTTCAATCAATTAATAGCGAAAAGAACAAGTTGCAAACATTTAGTTAAGTAATAATACGCTTGTTTTCAGTAGTTAAGATGCTTTTAAACTATTATTATACAGAACATTCACTTTCTTATAGTTTCCTAGGTTATAAAACCTTAGATTGTAAATGAAAGAAGTATTAAACGTATCATTTTAACACATGAAATTGTTTTTCAAAGATATCATAAGTGCTTCAATCAATTAATAGACCTTAGATTGTAAAAGAAGTATTAAACATATCAAAATACAATTTGAACACATGAAATGGTTTTTCAATGGTATCATCATAAGTGTTTGAATCAATCAATAGACCTTAGATTGTAAAAAATATGTTAAACATATGAAAACACAATTTCAACACATGAAATTGTTTTTCAAAGATATTCATTCATAAGTGTTTCAATCAATTAATAGACTAAGATTGTAAAAGAGATATTAAACATATCAAAACACAAATTTAACACATGAAATTGGTTTTCAAAGATATTCATTCATAAGTGTTTTCAATCAATTAATAGCGAAAAGAACAAGTTGCAAACATTTAGTTAAGTAATTGTTTTCAGGAGTTAAGATGCTTTTAAACTATTATTATACAGAACATTCACTTTCTTATAGTTTCCTAGGTTATAAAACCTTAGATGGTAAATGAAAGAAGTATTAAACGTATCATTTTAACACATGAAATTGTTTTTCAAAGATATCATAAGTGCTTCAATCAATTAACAGACCTTAGATTGTAAAAGAAGTATTAAACATATCAAAATACAATTTGAACACATGAAATGGTTTTTCAAAGGTATCATCATAAGTGTTTGAATCAATCAATAGACCTTAGATTGTAAAAAATATGTTAAACATATGAAAACACAATTTCAACACATGAAATTGTTTTTCAAAGATATTCATTCATAAGTGTTTCAATCAATTAATAGACTAAGATTGTAAAAGAGATATTAAACATATCAAAACACAAATTTAACACATGAAATTGGTTTTCAAAGATATTCATTCATAAGTGTTTTCAATCAATTAATAGCGAAAAGAACAAGTTACAAACATTTAGTTAAGTAATTGTTTTCAGCAGTTAAGATGCTTTTAAACTATTATTATACAGAACATAACATTCACTTTCTTATAGTTTCCTAGGTTATAAAACCTTAGATTGTAAATGAAAGAAGTATTAAAACGTATCATTTTAACACAGGAAATTGTTTTTCAAAGATATCATAAGTGCTTCAATCAATTAACAGACCTTAGATTGTAAAAGAAGTATTAAACATATCAAAATACAATTTGAACACATGAAATGGTTTTTCAAAGGTATCATCATAAGTGTTTGAATCAATCAATAGACCTTAGATTGTAAAAAATATGTTAAACATATGAAAACACAATTTCAACACATGAAATTGTTTTTCAAAGATATTCATTCATAAGTGTTTCAATCAATTAATAGACTAAGATTGTAAAAGAGATATTAAACATATCAAAACACAAATTTAACACATGAAATTGGTTTTCAAAGATATTCATTCATAAGTGTTTTCAATCAATTAATAGCGAAAAGAACAAGTTACAAACATTTAGTTAAGTAATTGTTTTCAGCAGTTAAGATGCTTTTAAACTATTATTATACAGAACATAACATTCACTTTCTTATAGTTTCCTAGGTTATAAAACCTTAGATTGTAAATGAAAGAAGTATTAAAACGTATCATTTTAACACAGGAAATTGTTTTTCAAAGATATCATAAGTGCTTCAATCAATTAATAGACCTTAGATTGTAAAAGAAGTATTAAATATATCAAAATACAATTTGAACACATGAAATGGTTTTTCAAAGGTATCATCATAAGTGTTTGAATCAATCAATAGATCATAGATTGTAAAGAATATGTTAAACATATGAAAACACAATTTCAACACATGAAATTGTTTTTAAAAGATATTCATTCATAAGTGTTTCAATCAATTAATAGACTATGATTGTAAAAGAGATATTAAACATATCAAAACACAAATTTAACACATGAAATTGGTTTTCAAAGATATTCATTCATAAGTGTTTTCAATCAATTAATAGCGAAAAGAACAAGTTGCAAACATTTAGTTAAGTAATTGTTTTCAGGAGTTAAGATGCTTTTAAACTATTATTATACAGAACATAACATTCACTTTCTTATAGTTTCCTAGGTTATAAAACCTTAGATTGTAAATGAAAGAAGTATTAAACGTATCATTTTAACACATGAAATTGTTTTTCAAAGATATCATAAGTGCTTCAATCAATTAATAGACCTTAGATTGTAAAAGAAGTATTAAACATATCAAAATACAATTTGAACACATGAAATGGTTTTTCAATGGTATCATCATAAGTGTTTGAATCAATCAATAGACCTTAGATTGTAAAAAATATGTTAAACATATGAAAACACAATTTCAACACATGAAATTGTTTTTCAAAGATATTCATTCATAAGTGTTTCAATCAATTAATAGACTAAGATTGTAAAAGAGATATTAAACATATCAAAACACAAATTTAACACATGAAATTGGTTTTCAAAGATATTCATTCATAAGTGTTTTCAATCAATTAATAGCGAAAAGAACAAGTTGCAAACATTTAGTTAAGTAATTGTTTTCAGGAGTTAAGATGCTTTTAAACTATTATTATACAGAACATTCACTTTCTTATAGTTTCCTAGGTTATAAAACCTTAGATGGTAAATGAAAGAAGTATTAAACGTATCATTTTAACACATGAAATTGTTTTTCAAAGATATCATAAGTGCTTCAATCAATTAACAGACCTTAGATTGTAAAAGAAGTATTAAACATATCAAAATACAATTTGAACACATGAAATGGTTTTTCAAAGGTATCATCATAAGTGTTTGAATCAATCAATAGACCTTAGATTGTAAAAAATATGTTAAACATATGAAAACACAATTTCAACACATGAAATTGTTTTTCAAAGATATTCATTCATAAGTGTTTCAATCAATTAATAGACTAAGATTGTAAAAGAGATATTAAACATATCAAAACACAAATTTAACACATGAAATTGGTTTTCAAAGATATTCATTCATAAGTGTTTTCAATCAATTAATAGCGAAAAGAACAAGTTACAAACATTTAGTTAAGTAATTGTTTTCAGCAGTTAAGATGCTTTTAAACTATTATTATACAGAACATAACATTCACTTTCTTATAGTTTCCTAGGTTATAAAACCTTAGATTGTAAATGAAAGAAGTATTAAAACGTATCATTTTAACACAGGAAATTGTTTTTCAAAGATATCATAAGTGCTTCAATCAATTAACAGACCTTAGATTGTAAAAGAAGTATTAAACATATCAAAATACAATTTGAACACATGAAATGGTTTTTCAAAGGTATCATCATAAGTGTTTGAATCAATCAATAGACCTTAGATTGTAAAAAATATGTTAAACATATGAAAACACAATTTCAACACATGAAATTGTTTTTCAAAGATATTCATTCATAAGTGTTTCAATCAATTAATAGACTAAGATTGTAAAAGAGATATTAAACATATCAAAACACAAATTTAACACATGAAATTGGTTTTCAAAGATATTCATTCATAAGTGTTTTCAATCAATTAATAGCGAAAAGAACAAGTTACAAACATTTAGTTAAGTAATTGTTTTCAGCAGTTAAGATGCTTTTAAACTATTATTATACAGAACATAACATTCACTTTCTTATAGTTTCCTAGGTTATAAAACCTTAGATTGTAAATGAAAGAAGTATTAAAACGTATCATTTTAACACATGAAATTGTTTTTCAAAGATATCATAAGTGCTTCAATCAATTAATAGACCTTAGATTGTAAAAGAAGTATTAAATATATCAAAATACAATTTGAACACATGAAATGGTTTTTCAAAGGTATCATCATAAGTGTTTGAATCAATCAATAGATCATAGATTGTAAAGAATATGTTAAACATATGAAAACACAATTTCAACACATGAAATTGTTTTTCAAAGATATTCATTCATAAGTGTTTCAATCAATTAATAGACTATGATTGTAAAAGAGATATTAAACATATCAAAACACAAATTTAACACATGAAATTGGTTTTCAAAGATATTCATTCATAAGTGTTTTCAATCAATTAATAGCGAAAAGAACAAGTTGCAAACATTTAGTTAAGTAATTGTTTTCAGGAGTTAAGATGCTTTTAAACTATTATTATACAGAACATAACATTCACTTTCTTATAGTTTCCTAGGTTATAAAACCTTAGATTGTAAATGAAAGAAGTATTAAACGTATCATTTTAACACATGAAATTGTTTTTCAAAGATATCATAAGTGCTTCAATCAATTAATAGACCTTAGATTGTAAAAGAAGTATTAAACATATCAAAATACAATTTGAACACATGAAATGGTTTTTCAAAGGTATCATCATAAGTGTTTGAATCAATCAATAGACCTTAGATTGTAAAAAATATGTTAAACATATGAAAACACAATTTCAACACATGAAATTGTTTTTCAAAGATATTCATTCATAAGTGTTTCAATCAATTAATAGACTAAGATTGTAAAAGAGATATTAAACATATCAAAACACAAATTTAACACATGAAATTGGTTTTCAAAGATATTCATTCATAAGTGTTTTCAATCAATTAATAGCGAAAAGAACAAGTTGCAAACATTTAGTTAAGTAATTGTTTTCAGCAGTTAAGATGCTTTTAAACTATTATTATACAGAACATTCACTTTCTTATAGTTTCCTAGGTTATAAAACCTTAGATTGTAAATGAAAGAAGTATGAAACGTATCATTTTAACACATGAAATTGTTTTTCAAAGATATCATAAGTGCTTCAATCAATTAATAGACCTTAGATTGTAAAAGAAGTATTAAACATATCAAAATACGATTTGAACACATGAAATGGTTTTTCAAAGGTATCATCATAAGTGTTTGAATCAATCAATAGACCTTAGATTGTAAAAAATATCTTAAACATATGAAAACACAATTTCAACACATGAAATTGTTTTTCAAAGATATTCATTCATAAGTGTTTCAATCAATTAATAGAATAAGATTGTAAAAGAGATATTAAACATATCAAAACACAAATTTAACACATGAAATTGGTTTTCAAAGATATTCATTCATAAGTGTTTTCAATCAATTAATAGCGAAAAGAACAAGTTGCAAACATTTAGTTAAGTAATTGTTTTCAGCAGTTAAGATGCTTTTAAACTATTATTATACAGAACATAACATTCACTTTCTTATAGTTTCCTAGGTTATAAAACCTTAGATTGTAAATGAAAGAAGTATTAAACGTATCATTTTAACACATGAAATTGTTTTTCAAAGATATCATAAGTGCTTCAATCAATTAATAGACCTTAGATTGTAAAAGAAGTATTAAACATATCAAAATACAATTTGAACACATGAAATGGTTTTTCAATGGTATCATCATAAGTGTTTGAATCAATCAATAGACCTTAGATTGTAAAAAATATGTTAAACATATGAAAACACAATTTCATGTTGAAATTGTTTTCCAAAGATATTCATTCATAAAAGTGTTTCAATCAATTAATAGACTAAGATTGTAAAAGAGATATTAAACATATCAAAACACAATTTTAACACATGAAATTGGTTTTCAAAGATATTCATTCATAAGTGTTCTCAATCAATTAATAGCGAAAAGAACAAGTTGCAAACATTTAGTTAAGTAATAATACGCTTGTGTTCAATAGTTAAGATGCTTTTAAACTATTATTATACAGAACATTCACTTTCTTATAGTTTCCTAGGCTATAAAACCTTAGATTGTAAATGAAAGAAGTATTAAACGTATCATTTTAACACATGAAATTGTTTTTCAAACATATCATAAGTGCTTCAATCAATTAATAGACCTTAGATTGTAAAAGAAGTATTAAACGTATCAAAATACAATTTGAACACATGAAATGGTTTTTCAAAGGTATCATCATAAGTGTTTTGAATCAATCAATAGACCTTAGATTGTAAAAAATATGTTAAGCATATGAAAACACAATTTCAACACATGAAATTGTTTTTCAAAGATATTCATTCATAAGTGTTTCAATGAATTAATAGACTAAGAATGTAAAAGAGATATTAAACATATCAAAACACAATTTTAACACATGAAATTGGTTTTCAAAGATATTCATTCATAAGTGTTCTCAATCAATTAATAGCGAAAAGAACAAGTTGCAAACATTTAGTTAAGTAATTGTTTTCAGCAGTTAAGATGCTTTTAAACTATTATTATACAGAACATAACATTCACTTTCTTATAGTTTCCTAGGTTATAAAACCTTAGATTGTAAATGAAAGAAGTATTAAACGTATCATTTTAACACATGAAATTGTTTTTCAAAGATATCATAAGTGCTTCAATCAATTAATAGACCTTAGATTGTAAAAGAAGTATTAAACATATCAAAATACAATTTGAACACATGAAATGGTTTTTCAAAGGTATCATCATAAGTGTTTGAATCAATCAATAGACCTTAGATTGTAAAAAATATGTTAAAGATATGAAAACACAATTTCAACACATGAAATTGTTTTTCAAAGATATTCATTCATAAAAGAGTTTCAATCAATTAATAGACTAAGATTATAAAAGAGATATTAAACATATCAAAACACAATTTTAACACATGAAATTGGTTTTCAAAGATATTCATTCATAAGTGTTTTCAATCAATTAATAGCGAAAAGAACAAGTTGCAAACATTTAGTTAAGTAATTGTTTTCAGCAGTTAAGATGCTTTTAAACTATTATTATACAGAACATAACATTCACTTTCTTATAGTTTTCTAGGTTATAAAACCTTAGATTGTAAATGAAAGAAGTATTAAACGTATTATTTTAGCACATGAAATTGTTTTTCAAAGATATCATAAGTGCTTCAATCAATTAATAAACCTTAGATTGTTAAAGAAGTATTAAACATATCAAAATACAATTTGAACACATGAAATGGTTTTTCAAAGGTATCATCATAAGTGTTTGAATCAATTAATAGACCTTAGATTGTAAAAAATATGTTAAACATATGAAAACACAATTTCATGTTGAAATTGTTTTCCAAAGATATTCATTCATAAAAGTGTTTCAATCAATTAATAGACTAAGATTGTAAAAGAGATATTAAACATATCAAAACACAATTTTAACACATGAAATTGGTTTTCAAAGATATTCATTCATAAGTGTTCTCAATCAATTAATAGCGAAAAGAACAAGTTGCAAACATTTAGTTAAGTAATAATACGCTTGTTTTCAATAGTTAAGATGCTTTTAAACTATTATTATACAGAACATTCACTTTCTTATAGTTTCCTAGGCTATAAAACCTTAGATTGTGATCCTGCCTGTTGACCAGAACGTTGGAACTTGCCTCGTCAAACTTGGATCGACGTGTGCACCGCGTCAACCTCCGTCCTTCGTCACGATCCACCTCAAGAACCTGCAAAAGAACAGAGCGGCGCCGCTGCGGCCGATCGCACTCCAACGCCCAAGTCAGTGACTGAACCACCAAATACTTCAAGAGTAACACTCAAGAACTCTCAAGGAACCGTGAACCAGTTCTCTCTCTCACAGTATGCTCAAGAACTCGCAAGTGTAAAGAATACAATCTGAACGTGCGTACCTCAGAAGTTCGTTGGGAAACCCTTATATACCTGGTCACTTTCTCTCTCCTGGCAGTTACACATCTGGACACGTGGCTCGCATCCAGTCGTACACGTGCCATCATCTGGAGCCTCCTTGACTTGGGCGCTGCTTCTGACTCTCCTTTGGCTAAGTTACTTATGCATGATACTGCTCAGTGCATAGCTAACTTGGAGCGCGATCTCTACTGGAATTGGCGAGCTAGGGTGCCTTCGTACACCTTCCCTGTGGTCTCGCCGGCCGCCTTCATAATCTGCACCACCTTCATCTTCGGCGATGTGCTTGCTCCGGCGATCTCTAATCACTTAGTCACCTGAGTTTACACCTGGCGACTTCATCTTTAACCCGGTGACCGCCGGTTCTGGTATACTGGAGATCGGAGCACGCCAACTTAATAACTGGCGATTTCACGAGCCCCCCGACTTCCGTCCCTTCTGCCAACCTGGCATCTCGTCAACACGCCTATACTGTAGCTTGACGCCACGTCATCACTTCCGACTACCAGGGCGGTACACAAGCCCCCAGTCTTAAGCGAAGACTTGTCCAGCGAAAAGACTAAAAGAGTCACGTCAATACCGGTCTACGTGGCACTGGCGCAGAATTCCAAGCGGTTGTACTTTCTGCTTCTCTGACGCTCCACCAAACACTCCTCCCATCGTTCGACACGTGGCTTCATCAACGGTTACCTTCAGTTAATGTTTGCGCTTCCCAAACCCATATCGAAAAACCCTTAAACTCATTTTGCTCCACTGTTCCATCACTTTCTTCGTATTCTCAGACGCTCCAACTCTCTTCTGCAAAAGCTCTCAACGTTCTTCAACCTCCTGAATCACCAACATCCTTCATCACTTTTCCGATCATAAAAAGGTACTTCCTTTCCTTCTTCTGCTGGTTTTTCCTGCATTTTAACCGATTCGCATCATCCTTTAACTGTCTGGTGCATACGTTGTGGGTTGTTTTTTCTATTTCTCCTTCTTCGTAACTTAGGGCTTCGTCTTCGTTACAACGAACCTTCGTTCGTTCGTTTTTTTTTTCACCCTTCGTTCATGATCGAGTCAGCCTCTGTGAGTCCTTATCACCTTTTCTTTTCTTCTTCCTTTGCAGCTTCCGCAATGACTCGCTCAAAGATCACCCCAAATCCTCCTCCTTCGTCACGAAACCCCTCCTCACAAGCACACAACCCACCGCGAGCACGTGGTGCTTCTTCTTCTCAGGCTGAGAGGCCTACACCCTCCCGCCCCAACTTGGCTCAGGCCACTCCACCCGTTGCCGGAGGAGCCTCCGTGCCTTCTCCAGATTTCAAAAAGCTGTACCCATGGGCCACCTCGACTTTATTGAAGGAAACATCTTCTGTAAACTCTGCTGGGGCAGTTCTGCGATTGAAGAAAGGGGACGAGCCTCACCTATCGTTCCACAAGGAGCACGACAAGAAGATGATGGTGCTGCCTTGCTCTCCCGACATGCCGGTGTGCGTTGATGATAAGGGGAACACCGGCGGGTTGTTCTGCCTCATCTACACCACCCTGTTCAAGAAGGTGAAACTTAGGTTTCCCTTCACTCGCTTTGAAAGGGAGCTTCTCACCGAGCTCGACATCGCCGCCGCCCAGCTCCACCCCAACAGCTGGGCGTTTGTACGGGCCTTCCAGATTATGTGCGACCACTTGGGGCTGCCAGCGTCAGTGGACGTCTTCCTCTTTCTTTTTGAAGCCAAGCACCCAGGAGATCGCCTGTGGGTAAGCTTGAACGGGATTGCTGGGAGGTCGATCCTCTCTATCTTCCAGCAATCCTACAAAGACTGGAAGGGCAAGTTCGTCCAGGTGCGCCCCAATGACAAGGACGCTTCTTTGCTCGACGGTTTCCCCTTGTATTGGGTAAACAAGGGGAACAAAGAGTCCAAAAGCAGCTTCAGGAGGCCAAGGAGTCCTGATAGCATGGGTGCCTTGGACAGGGACCTATGCTTCTTCTGGAAGAGTGTGGCAGACGCCAACATTACCTTCCTCACCACCACGCTCATCTGCTTCGAGTTCTTCGAAGATCAACTTGAAATTCGCATAGGTTAGAACTCACCTCAACGTCTAAGTCTTTATTTTGACATTACCTCTGTTAACTGTTTCTGGGCGTCTTGTGCGTTGTGCGCAAGACTTTGGTTTTATTTTCTGCACCATTTATCTGCTTCGCTGCATACTGCCTTATGCATCTATTTTTTCTTTCTGAGCTAACCCATGCATTTTTGCTTTATGCAGATCGTATGTTGGGCCAGGGCAAGCTCGCTGAACTGAGGGCGCTCGCCCGATCCCACGGGTTGGCATCGGGTTCCCAAACCGTGCCAAACTCTATGGTGGAGATCGCCGCCGCTCAGGGCAGATCGCCACCCAAAGGCCCAACTTCCTCTGAGGCCCAACCTGCCAACCAACGCAAAAAAAAGCTTATCATCAGGAAACCAAAGAGGAAAGCCCCCCAAGTAGTCCATGAGGAGGAAGAAGAAGACGACGAGGTGACTGAGGATGGCCTCGTCACGAAGAGGAAGAGGGTGGCACCTTCTTCACCATCTGCTCCACCCCCTCTTCCAACATCAACACCACCATCTACACCTGCCCCGCCTCCAACATTGCCTCCTCCACCAGCTCCCGCCTCGCCAGTCCAAGCGATCCCTTTGGCATCTGCGCCTTCTGTGGTTGAGGCCGCCGAGCCTAACTTCATGGAGGACCCCCCGAGCGCCTCCACGCCTTATGTATCAGCTGGAGGGGGTCCTCCTTCAAATGCCTCAACCGCAAATGTTGCACCAATCGGGGATGAGGGTGCCCACAACTCTCCGATTCTGATTACTGAATCCCCGACGCCGCCACCACGCCAAGAAGCACCTGCTGAGCAACCAACTCAAGAAGGTGGCGATGAAAACCAACAACAAGCCCACCCGGTGCCTCCACAAGCAAACCTCTCTCTTGAGGTCACGAGGATGTGGGAGCCCTTCTCAGCCAAACTAAAGATGATGGCGGAGGATTTCCCCGCCATTATATCAAAAGCTGTGGAGAGCTCCACCAGGAAGCTCCAGGACGACCTCTTCACACTCCGAACCGAGAATAACTCCATAAGGATTGAGGCGGAGAGGTTATCCTGCAATCTGACACTCGCCGAGATTGAGCACTCCCGAGTAGAAGATGCAATGAGCACCGAGCTCCGGGTGGCGCGTAAGGACGCCACCGATCTACGCCATAAGGTGCAGCTTTTGGCTCAAGAGAAAATTGAGCTAGAGAGCAAGCTGGTGCCTTATCGCGTCAAAGTGGCTGACCTGGAGGCCTTGATTAAAACTGACGTCGCCAAGGTGAAGAAACTCGAACAAAGGTCAGCCGATCGGGAGGTCTTCCTGGGAAAGGTGGAGAAGGAGAGGGACGACACCATGGCTAAGCTTGCCGAAGCCAACGAAGAAAAAGGGAAGATCGCTGTTGAACTGGGCCAGGTGCAGGCAGAATCCAAGAAGGTTGCTGAAGACCTTCTTCAAGCTCAGGAAACCATTGCAGAACTCAAGAAGCAAGCTGAAGAGCTGGAGCAGCAGAACGAGGGGCTGAAGAAACAAACTGAAGAACTTAAGAAACAGATCGAAGAACTTAATCTGAGTTCTGCCCAGATTCTTGCTGCTGGATTCGAGGCTGCCCGGGAACAGTTCGTCTGCTTGTTCCCCGATCTAGATCTCAGCATGGTGTCCCTCAACAACGAGGTGGTGGATGGGAAGGTTGTTCCCGCTGAAGACTGATTGATTCCCCCCCATCCACTACCTTTATGCTTTCTCCTTTCATATGATTGTAATGAACTTTTTCTTTTTCTGTACATGTGCCTTGAATCTGATACTTACTTAATGATAAAGTCCTTGTATTTCTTCTTATAACTTCTTTGGCTGCTTTAACTTTCCTTGCACAATTTGCTTCAAGAAATTAACTTAGCGATTTCGTAAGCGCAATCATATACTTAACTGCTTCGAACCACTTCGATTTCGAATAATCAATCATTCTAACAACTTGTAATCTCAAGGCAATGAACCTTAGCGTAAAATCACTCTTCAAACAACGAACTTTAACTCAACTAACGGCTTAAGACACCGCTAAACCGACCTGCTTCATCAAAACGGGTCTTTAACTTTCTTGCCACTGCATGAACTTTTCCTGGTCGCCAAAGACCCTTGGCGATATCAGCTTCTTTCTGCCTTCTCAACTTGGCCATTGTTCCTTCATCTGGGGGTAGAGGCGCCTTTCGGGTCCTTCTCTACCTTCCTGAACTTCAGAACAAAAGACCGGGTGACCAGGCGTTCTCTTCGAACCTACCTTAGCCACCCTCCAAACTTCTTCCACCCTTTACACCATACCTGAACTCGTTCGAGACGAGAAGGATTTTATCTTGCCTGAACTCGCTCATAGGCGATAAGGTCTTTAACTCGCCTGAACTCGCTCATAGGCGAGAAGGTCTTTAACTTGCCTCTACATTGCCCCAGGGGTTACATCTCCTCGCCCCCAGAAACACTGAGGACTTTGCACTGGTGCCTCTACATTGCCCCAGGGGTTACATCTTCTCCCCCCCAGAAACACTGAGGACTTTTCACTCTTCCTCGCCTGCACTCGCTCGACGGCGAGGAGGTCTTTATCTCGTCTCAGGACGCGCGAGGGCGTTGAGGTCTTTTAACTGGTGCCTCCGATCGCCGAAAGACGATGAGGACTTTAACTTTAACTGGTGCCTCCGATCGCCGAAAGACGATGAAGACTTAAGAACTTTTTAGAAAGCATGCAATATATCTTTAACTTGCCTTAAATCACATATAAGTGACAAGGTCTTTCTTCAAAACTTTGGAAAACAGCAAGCATGCAATCTAAAACAACCTTAAGCTTCGAAAACTCTTCTTTATTGGGTGGCCTCATTAAAAACCCTCCTTAGGGAAAAAAGAGTGCCCCCTTCAAACTGTTTTAACAGAGGCATTGTAATATAACTTCGTGTTTGTCTTTACTTACAAAGCTTCTTAACTGTAATACAACTTGAGGTGCGTGGCGTTCCAAGTGCGAGGAATCGCCCCTCCTTCCAATGTCTCTAAGCGGTAGGCGCCGTTCCTGAGCGCCTCGGTTATTCTGAACGGTCCCGTCCACTTGGGCGACAGTTTATTCTCCATCTCGTACTGGTGGGCTTTCCTCATCACCAGGTCGCCTTCTCTAAACTGTCTCGACATCACCTTCGAGTTATATCTTCGTTCAATCCTTCTCTTCACCGCCTCAGCTTTTAATCTCGCCTCTTCCCTGACCTCATCCAGTAGATCCAGGTTCAACCTTCTCTCCTCATTCGAGTCTTCCTCTACGAAGTTCTGGAATCTCGGCGAGCTCTCCTGGATCTCCACTGGAATCATTGCATCACACCCATAGACCAAGCTGAACGGGGTCTCATGGGTTCCTGACTGTTCGGTGGTGTGGTACGCCCAGACTATGTGGGGTACCTCCTCAGCCCAGCTTCCTTTGGCTTTCTCTAGCCTTCTCTTCAATCCTCTTAGCAACACCCGATTAGCTAACTCTACTTGGCCATTTGTCTGAGGGTGCTCGACGGATGCAAACACTTGTTGAATTCCCACCCCTTCGCACAGCTTCTTCAACAGGTGACTTGCAAACTGAGTCCTGTTGTCTGACACCAGGCGCTTGGGCACACCAAACCGGCACACAATGTTCTTCCACACGAAACCTTCGATCTTGTGTGCGGTGATCTGGGCCACTGGTTCTGCTTCGATCCACTTGGTGAAATACTCAATCGCCACCACCAAGTACCTCATCTGCCTGATCGCCAGCGGGAATGGTCCCAGGATGTCGATTCCCCAAGTATGAAACGGCCAAGGGCTGTAAATCGACTTCAACTCCTCGGGAGGCGCTTTGTGCCAATCGGTGTGCTGTTGGCATTGTTTGCAACACTGTGCATACCTCTTGCAATCTTCTCTCATCGTTGGCCAGTAGTAACCTGCACGGAGAGTCCTTGCGACCAGAGCTCGACCCCCAACGTGGCTTCCGCATATCCCTTCATGGAGCTCTGCCATAATCCTCGTGCATTTCTCGCCATGCACACATTCCAGGAGTGGGTGAGTGAACCCAAACCTGTACAACTCGCCATCAATCATTGTGTACTTGCTAGAATTTTTCTTTATCTTCCTAGCCTCTGTCGGATCCAGCGGGAGAAGGCCATCTGCCAGGCACCGCTTGTACTGTGTTATCCAGGTTTCTGGCTCATGGGTAGCGCAGACCTGCGTCATGTTCACCTTCTCTCCTCGACATGCTCTAATTCTCAGCGATCTCAATGTTTCTTGCGTCAAAGACCTGTGACTTCTTGCCGCTTTTTCCGTCGACCTGCTTATCTGAAGAACCAGGTGATCTGCTACAAATGCTCTCGGCGTCTTCAGAGTTTCTTGAATCACCGTCCTCTGCCTACACCCCTTGCCTGAACTGGCGAGCTTAGCCAGCAAGTCAGCTCGGGCATTCTGCTCTCTGGGCACATGCACCACTTCAAAGGAGGCAAAGGAACTCTTCAACTCCTGTACATACTCCAGGTAAGCCGCCATTTGTGGATCTTTAGCCTGGAACTCGCCTGTTACTTGCCCCGTGACTAGCAGCGAGTCACTCTTAGCCATCAGCACCCTGGCTCCCATCTCTTTGGCCAGCAAAATTTCGGCGATCAGCGCCTCATACTCTACTTGATTGTTGCTGGCCTTGAAGGCAAACCTCAAAGATTGTTCGATCAGCACGCCGTTGGGCCCCTCCAAGATGACTCCAGCACCGCTACCCTGCTGGTTCGACGATCCATCCACCGAGAGCACCCAACGGAAATCGTCCCCTTCAACTCGTGTTGCCTCAGATGAGAGCTCGACCACGAAATCTGCGAAGATTTGCCCCTTAATCGGGCCTCGGGGCTCATACTTAATGTCAAACTCCGACAGCTCTACCGCCCACTTCACCATCCTCCCAGCAACGTCAGGCTTCTTCAAAACCTTCTGGATGGGCAAGTCGGTCATCACCAGTATCGTAAAGTTATGGAAATAGTGGCGCAACCTCCTCGCCGAAAATACCACAGCCAGCGCAGCCTTCTCCAGGGCCTGATATCTCGTTTCGGGGCCCTGCAGCACCTTACTAACAAAATAAATAGGCTTCTGGGCCTGATCTTGGTCCTGGGCGAGCACCGCACTCACCGCCTTCTCAGTTACAGCAAAATACAACCTGAGAGGGGTTCCCACCAACGGTTTGCACAAAACCGGCGGGCTCGCCAGATACTCCTTGAGTTTGACGAAGGCTTCCTCACACTCCTTCGTCCAGGCAAACTTATTATTGCGCCTTAAACACTGGAAATAGGGATGGCCCTTCTCTCCGCTAGCTGACACGAAGCGAGACAGGGCGGCCATCTGACCTGTTAGTTGTTGTACTTCCTTCACAGTGGCTGAGCTTCTCATCGCCAAGATGGCGGCGCACTTATCCGGGTTGGCCTCTATTCCTCTCTCAATTAAGAAGAATCCCAGGAATTTTCCAGCCTCCACGCCAAAGATGCACTTCTCTGGATTCAGCTTCAACTTGAACTTGGCGATCGTCGTGAACAATTCCTCCAAGTCTGCAACGTGCTTGCTTTTTTCTGGCGAGGTCACGGCCATGTCATCGACGTACGCTTGCACATTCCTTCCCAGCATCGGTGCAAGTACTCGATCCATCAACCTCTGGTACGTGGCCCCCGCGTTCTTCAGCCCCAACGGCATCACCTTGTAGCAGTAGCACGATCTCTCGGTCATGAAGGCAGTCTTCTCTTCATCCATGGGATGCATCTTGATCTGGTTATACCCCGAGAAGGCATCCAGGAAACTCAACAACTTACACCCTGCAGCACTATCCACCAGGGCGTCTATGCTTGGTAAAGGATATGAGTCCTTTGGACAAGCCTTGTTTAGATCAGTGAAATCAACGCACATGCGCCATTTCCCATTACTCTTCTTTACCAGCACGACATTGGCCAGCCACTCAAGGTACTGGACTTCCCTGATGTGGCCTGCAGCGAGGAGCTTCTGGGTTTCGTCCCTAATCGTCTGCCTCCTCTCCTCGTTGAACTTTCTTCTCCTTTGTCGCACTGGTCTCACCAAGTTGTCCATCGCCAGATGATGGCACAAGAAGTCGGGATCGATCCCGGGCATGTCCGAAGCGGACCATGCAAACGCATCCAGATGCCGTTCTATCACCTTGGCGATCTGGTCCTGGAGCTCAACCTCCAGGGATCTTCCCAGCTTGAAGATCTTTCCCCCGATCTCTCTCTCGAGCCACTGCTCGACGGGTTTTGGCTTGGTCTCTCTAGCGATCATCGCCCTGGCGATTCCCAGCTCTCTCGCTTCCTCAGGGCGATTCCTCGCCTCTTCTTCCTCCAGACCGACGTTCCCCTCCCCTAGCTCAGCATCCACCATTTCCACGTCTCTTCCGGCGGTCTCTTCTATTACTGTCGATCTGGGCCTCACACCCGGAGGCGGGGTGGTCGTCACGTAACTCACTGATCTCTTGTTTTTCAGGCTATTCTCATAGCACTTCTTTGCTTCTTTCTAATCGGATTTGATGGTGATCACCACCCCCTCCATAGACGGCAACTTCACCTTCATGTGCCGAGTCGACGGTATAGTGCCTATTCTATTGAGCGTGGGCCTTCCCAACAGAATGTTGTATGCTGAAGGAGCGTTCACGACAAGGTATTTGATTTTCTTCGTTCTCGAACCCGCCTCATCTGTAAACGTAGTCCTCAACTCAATGTACCCCCTGACCTCCACCTGGTCACCAGCGAAACCATACAAACACCCTCCATAGGGCCTCAGCTGGTCAAGGGGTAGCTCCAACTGCGTGAAAGTCGGCCAGAACATCACGTCTGCCGAGCTTCCTTGGTCCACCAGACCCTGTGGACCTTTCTTCCTGCTGTGATCAACGAGATGACTATGGGATCGTTGTCATGAGGCACAACATCCCGAAGATCTTGCTTGGTGAACGTAATGTCCACATCCGACGAGTGGTCTTCAAACATATCCACTGTCATCACAGACCTCGCGTACCTCTTTCTCTGTGATGCGGTGCATCCACCACCCGAGAAACCCCCCGCAATGGTATGGATTTCCCCGTGCGTAGGCATCTCGTGCTGCTGAGCCTCTCCACCTGCTGGTTGGGAGCTCGACGCGCCCCCCGTCCTTCTATCCAGCAAATAGTCATTTAGGAACCCGCTCTTAACCAAATCGTCGAGCTGGTATCCTAAAGCCAAGCACGAATCCACGGTGTGGCCAAAGCCCTGGTGAAACTCACACCAGGCGTCTGGCTTTGGTCCCAGCACCTTGTCGCCTACCTTCTCGGGCGCTTTCAACCTAGCTGATATGTTGGGAATGGTGATCAGGTCCGCCAATCCCATGACAAACTTGTGCTTAGGCGGGCGATTGTATTCCCGGCGTGCTGGTTGCGGGCGTCCTTGGCCCCTGCCCTTGTTCTTCCTTGGATCATAAGGATGGCGAGTCCTCTGATCCCTTCTGGCCGCCGCTGTCTCCAGCACCCTCTGTGGCTGGATCCTGGTCTGGGCGCGTGGCCTAGCGGGAGCCACGCTTCCTCTCTTCTCGGCGACTTCACTCTCGTCGGCGATGTGGGCCACCGCAAGTCGCCTAACCTCAGCAAACGTGGCGGGGTGAGCCCTAATCAATGCCTCGCAGAAAGGTCTCGGCAGCACGCCCTTCTTAAATGCGTAAACCAGCATTTCTTCATCTTTGGCCGGCGATCTGACCATCTGCGCCCCAAAACGATTCAGGTAGTCCCTGAGGGACTCTCCCTGATACTGCCTTATATCAAACAAATCATAAGACACCCTGGGCGGTGCCTTATAAACGATGTACTGCTCGACGAAAATCTTCGAGAACTGTTGGAAGTTGGTTATGTGACCTGTAGGCAGGCTCACAAACCATTCCAGCGCCGTTCCCTGGAGTGTGCTCACGAACATCTTGCAGTACACGGCGTCTGATCCTCTTGACAGCATCATATGCGTATGGAACGTGGTGAGATGAGCCTCAGGATCCTCCACGCCGGTAAAAACAGCCTTAACAGGTACCACACTCGCAGGAATAGGCGTGTCAGTAATCGCCTGAGCGAAGGGCATGGGAAAAACACGAGGCGGCGTTGACGGCGCGACCTCTTCAGCAATAGGACGCCCTTGCTGCTCCTGAAGAGCTTGACGCAGCTCTTCAGTCACTTTACCAAGCTCATCATTCCTGGCCCGAGAGGCGACCAGGTCCTCATGCATTCTCGCCTGTTCTATGCGCGAGGCTTCCACAGTTGCCTGCAACGAACGCATAATCTCCACCATCTGCGCCATCGTCATGGCGCCGACGCCTTCAGCAGCAGCAGGCGCAACTGGACTTGAACGGTTGCTTCTCATTTTTCTCATGAAATCTTGGCAATTCACAGAGTGTAATGAACAACACTTCCTTCAGCGACGATCGATTCAGCGATCAATCGGTCAAAACTTCGCGAAACTCCGCAAGAAAACTCAAGAACACAGCGAACCTCCACAGAAACCTGCAACTCCACCAGAAACCACCGCTTCTCCCGCGAAAAACCAAACGAGCCAAAGAACTCAAATCTCACCGAACAAATCTCGCGTAAACAGCAAAAAACTTCACTTCACCGAACAAAAACCCAAACGAACGGTGGAAAACGCGAAATCACCGAACAAAACCTAGATGAACAGCGAACAGCGGTTGCACCGGCACACAACCACACAGAAAACTACGAAAACCTACAAGAACTCACGTTGTGGATGGGAACAGGTTTTACACGGCCCCACGGTGGGCGCCTGATGATCCTGCCTGTTGACCAGAACGTTGGAACTTGCCTCGTCAAACTTGGATCGACGTGTGCACCGCGTCAACCTCCGTCCTTCGTCACAATCCACCTCAAGAACCTGCAAAAGAATAGAACGGCGCCGCTGCGGCCGATCGCACTCCAACGCCCAAGTCAGTGACTGAACCACCAAATACTTCAAGAGTAACACTCAAGAACTCTCAAGGAACCGTGAACCAGTTCTCTCTCTCACAGTATGCTCAAGAACTCGCAAGCGTAAAGAATACAATCTGAACGTGCGTACCTCAGAAGTTCGTTAGGAAACCCTTATATACCTGGTCACTTTCTCTCTCCTGGCAGTTACACATCTGGACACGTGGCTCGCATCCAGTCGTACACGTGCCATCATCTAGAGCCTCCTTGACTTGGGCGCTGCTTCTGACTCTCCTTTGGCTAAGTTACTTATGCATGATACTGCTCAGTGCATAGCTAACTTGGAGCGCGATCTCTACTGGAATTGGCGAGCTAGGGTGCCTTCGTACACCTTCCCTGTGGTCTCGCCGGCCACCTTCATAATCTGCACCACCTTCATCTTCGGCGATGTGCTTGCTCCGGCGATCTCTAATCACTTAGTCGCCTGAGTTTACACCTGGCGACTTCATCTTTAACCCGGTGACCGCCGGTTCTGGTATACTGGAGATCGGAGCACGCCAACTTAATAACTGGCGATTTCACGAGCCCCCCGACTTCCGTCCCTTCTGCCAACCTGGCATCTCGTCAACACGCCTATACTGTAGCTTGACGCCACGTCATCACTTCCGACTACCAGGGCGGTACAGATTGTATATGAAAGAAGTATTAAACGTATCATTTTAACACATGAAATTGTTTTTCAAAGATATCATAAGTGCTTCAATCAATTAATAGACCTTAGATTGTAAAAGAAGTATTAAACATATCAAAATACAATTTGAACACATGAAATGGTTTTTCAAAGGTATCATCATAAGTGTTTGAATCAATCAATAGACCTTAGATTGTAAAAAATATGTTAAACATATGAAAACACAATTTCAACACATGAAATTGTTTTCCTAAGATATTCATTCATAAAAGTGTTTCAATCAATTAATAGACTAAGATTGTAAAAGAGATATTAAACATCACAAAACACAATTTTAACACATGAAATTGGTTTTCAAAGATATTCATTCATAAGTGTTCTCAATCAATTAATAGCGAAAAGAACAAGTTGCAAACATTTAGTTAAGTAATTGTTTTCAGTAGTTAAGATGCTTTTAAACTATTATTATACAGAACATAACATTCACTTTCTTATAGTTTCCTAGGTTATAAAACCTTAGATTGTAAATGAAAGAAGTATTAAACGTATCATTTTAGCACATGAAATTGTTTTTCAAAGATATCATAAGTGCTTCAATCAATTAATAGACCTTAGATTGTAAAAGAAGTATTAAACATATCAAAATACAATTTGAACACATGAAATGGTTTTTCAAAGGTATCATCATAAGTGTTTGAATCAATCAATAGACCTTAGATTGTAAAAAATATGTTAAACATATGAAAACACAATTTCAACACATGAAATTGTTTTCCTAAGATATTCATTCATAAAAGTGTTTCAATCAATTAATAGACTAAGATTGTAAAAGAGATATTAAACATCACAAAACACAATTTTAACACATGAAATTGGTTTTCAAAGATATTCATTCATAAGTGTTCTCAATCAATTAATAGCGAAAAGAACAAGTTGCAAACATTTAGTTAAGTAATTGTTTTCAGTAGTTAAGATGCTTTTAAACTATTATTATACAGAACATAACATTCACTTTCTTATAGTTTCCTAGGTTATAAAACCTTAGATTGTAAATGAAAGAAGTATTAAACGTATCATTTTAGCACATGAAATTGTTTTTCAAAGATATCATAAGTGCTTCAATCAATTAATAGACCTTAGATTGTAAAAGAAGTATTAAACATATCAAAATACAATTTGAACACATGAAATGGTTTTTCAAAGGTATCATCATAAGTGTTTGAATCAATCAATAGACCTTAGATTGTAAAAAATATGTTAAACATATGAAAACACAATTTCAACACATGAAATTGTTTTCCAAAGATATTCATTCATAAAAGTGTTTCAATCAATTAATAGACTAAGATTGTAAAAGAGATATTAAACATATCAAAACACAATTTTAACACATGAAATTGGTTTTCAAAGATATTCATTCATAAGTGTTCTCAATCAATTAATAGCGAAAAGAACAAGTTGCAAACATTTAGTTAAGTAATTGTTTTCAGCAGTTAAGATGCTTTTAAACTATTATTATACAGAACATAACATTCACTTTCTTATAGTGTCCTAGGTTATAAAACCTTAGATTGTAAATGAAAGAAGTATTAAACGTATCATTTTAGCACATGAAATTGTTTTTCAAAGATATCATAAGTGCTTCAATCAATTAATAGACCTTAGATTGTAAAAGAAGTATTAAACATATCAAAATACAATTTGAACACATGAAATGGTTTTTCAAAGGTATCATCATAAGTGTTTGAATCAATCAATAGACCTTAGATTGTAAAAAATATGTTAAACATATGAAAACACAATTTCAACACATGAAATTGTTTTCCAAAGATATTCATTGATAAAAGCGTTTCAATCAATTAATAGACTAAGATTGTAAAAGAGATATTAAACATATCAAAACACAATTTTAACACATGAAATTGGTTTTCAAAGATATTCATTCATAAGTGTACCGCCCTGGTAGTCGGGAGTGATGACGTGGCATCCTGCTACAGTATAGGCGTGTTGGCAAGGCGTCAGGCTGGCAGAAGGGAAGGAAGTCGGGGGGCTCATGAAGCCGCCAGTTATTAAGTTGGCGTGTTCCGATCTCCAGCATATCAGAATAGGCGATCACCGGGTTAAAAGATGAAGTCGCCAGATGTGAACTCAGGCGACCAAGCAGTTGGAGATCGCCGGAGAAAGCACATCGCCGAAGATGAAGGAGAAGCAAATTATGAAGGCGGCCGGCGAGACCACAGGGAAGGTGTATGAGGACACCCTAACTCGCCAACTCCAGTAGAGATCGCACTCCCAAGTTAGTTATGCACTGGGCAGTACCATGCATAAGTAACTTAGCTAAAATGAGAGTAGAAGCAGCGCCAAGTCAAGGAGGCTCCAGATGATGGCACGTGTACGACTGGATGCGAGCCACGTGTCCAGGTCTGTAACTGCCAGGAGAGAGAAAACAACCAGGTATATAAGAGTTCTCAACAAACTTTCTGAGGTACGCACGTTCAGTTTATACTCTTTACGCTTGCGAGTTATAGAGCTGACTGTGAGAGAGGATTTGCGTAGTTCTTGTTCTCTTAGTATTTGGTGATTCGGTCACTGACTTGGGTGTTGGAGTGCGATCGGCCGCAGCGGCGCCGCTCTGTTTCTTTGCAGGTTCTTGAAGTGGATCTCGAAGAGGAACGGAGGTGTGAAGCGGTGCGCACGTCGATCCTTTGACGAGGCAGTTTCCAGCGTTTCGATCAACAGGCAGGATCATCAGGCGCCCACCGTGGGGCCGTGTAAAACTTGCTCCCATCCACAGCGTGAGTTCTTGGAGGTTTTCGAAGTTTTCTGCGTGGTTGTGTGCTGGTGCAACCATCGTTTGCTGTTTGCTTGAGTTTCGTTCGGTGAATTCGCGTTATATACCGTTCGTTTGGGTTTTCGATCGGTGGAGTGAGGTTTCCTGTTGTTTACACGTAATTTGTTTGGTGGAAGTTCGAGTTCTTTCGCTCGTTTGGTTGTCCGTGGGGAAGCGGTGGTTTCTGGTGAAGTTGTGGTTTTCTTTGAAGGTTTACGGTGTTCTTGAGTTTTCTTGCGCAGTTTCGCACAGTTTTCTCCGATTGATCGCTGAATCGATCGTGGTTGAAGTGTCGTTCGCTGCATTCTGGGATTCGCTGAGTTCATGAGAAAAATGAGAAGCAATCGTTCAAGTCCAGTTGCGCCCGTTGCTGCCGAAGGCTCCGCTGCCATGACCATGGCGCAGATGGCAGAGATGATGCGTTCGTTGCAGGCGACTGTGGAAGCCTCACGCGTAGAGGAGGCGAGAATGCATGAGGACCTGGTCGCCTCTCGCGCCAGGAACGAGGAGCTCAGCAAGGTGACTGAGGAGCTGCGTCAAGCTCTTCAGGAGCAGCAAGGGCGTTCTTCTGCTGAAGAGGTGGCGCCGTCGACGCCACCTCGTGTTTTCCCTATGCCTTTTATTCAGGCGATTACTGACACGCCTATTCCCACGAGCGTGGTTCCGGTTAAGGCTGTCTTTACCGGCATGGAGGATCCAGAGGCTCATCTAACCACGTTCCATACGCAGATGATGCTGTCGGGAGTGTCAGACGCCGTCTACTGCAAGATGTTCGTGAGTACGCTCCAGGGAACGGCGATGGAGTGGTTTGTGAGCCTGCCTAACGGCCACATAACCAATTTTCAACAGTTCTCGAAGATTTTTGTCGAGCAGTACATCGTGAATAAGGCACCGCCCAGGGTGTCTTATGATCTGTTTGATATAAGGCAGTACCAGGGAGAGTCCCTCAGAGATTACCTGAATCGCTTTGGAGCGCAGATGGTCAGATCGCCGGCCAAAGATGAAGAAATGCTGGTCTATGCCTTCTAAAGGGCGTGCAGCCAGGACCATTCTGCGAGGCCTTGATCAGGGCTCACCCCGCGACGTTTGCTGAAGTCAGGCGACTTGCGGTGGCTCACATTGCCGACGAAAGTGAAGTCGCCGAGAAGAGAGGAAGCGTGGCTCCCGCCAGGCCACGCGCCCAGACCAGGATCCAGCCGCAGAGGGTGCTGGAAACAGCGGCGGCGGCCAGGAAGGACCAGAGGACTCGCCATCCTTACGATAGGAGGAACAAGGGAAGGAGCCAGGGGCGCCAGCAACCAGCACGCCGGGAATACAATCGCCCGCCTAAGCATAAGTTTGTCATGGGACTAGCGGATCTAATCGCCATTCCTAATATATCTGCTAGGTTGAAAGCGCCTGAGAAGGTGGGCGACAAGGTGCTGGGGTCAAAGCCGGATGCCTGGTGTGAGTTTCACCAAGGTTTTGGCCACACTTTGGACTCGTGTTTGTCCTTGGGATATCAGCTCGACGATCTGGTTAAGAGCGGGTTCCTAAATGACTATCTGCTGGACAGGAGGACGGGGGGAGCGTCGAGTTCCCAGCCAGCAGGTGGAGAAGCCCAGCAACACGAGATGCCTATCCACGGGGAGATCCACACCATTGCAGGGGGCTTCTCAGGTGGTGGGTGCACCGCGTTGCAGAGGAAGAAGTACGCGCGATCGGTGATGACAGTGGATATGTTTGAAGATCACTCGCCGGAAGTGGACATTACGTTCACCAAACAGGATCTTCGGGACGTTGTGCCTCATGACAACGATCCCATAGTCATTTCGTTGGTTACAGCGGGAAGGAAGGTCCACAGAGTTCTGGTGGACCAAGGAAGCTCGGCAGACGTGATGTTCTGGCCGACTTTCACGCAGCTGGAGTTGCCCCTTGACCAGCTAAGGCCCTATGGAGGGTGCCTATATGGGTTCGCTGGTGACCAGGTGGAGGTCAGGGGGTACATTGAGCTGAGAACCACGTTTACAGATGAGGCTGGGTCGAGGACGGAGAAAATCAAGTACCTCATCGTAAACGCTCCTTCAGCATACAACATCCTGTTGGGAAGGCCCACGCTTAACAGGATAGGCGCCATCCCGTCGACTCGGCACATGAAGGTAAAGTTGCCGTCCATGGAAGGGGTGGTGATCACGATCAAGTCTGATCAGAAAGAAGCGAAAAAGTGCTATGAGAATAGCCTGAAAAACAAGAGATCAGTGAGTTATGTAACAACCACCCCACCTCCCGGTGTGAAGCCCAGATCGACGGTAACAGAGGAGGCCGCCGGAAGAGATGTGGAGATGGTGGACGCTGAGCTGGGGGAGAAGAATGCTGGTCTGGAGGAGGAAGAGGAGCGGAATCGCCCTGAGGAAGCGAGGGAACAGGGAATCGCTAGGGCGGTGATCGCCAGGGAATCCAGGCCAAAACCTGTCGAGCAGTGGCTCGAAAAGGAGATCGGAGGAAAGATCTTCAAGCTGGGAAGATCTCTGGAGGTCAAGCTCCAGGACCAGATCGCTGAGGTGATTGAGCGGCATCTGGACGCGTTTGCATGGTCCGCTTCGGACATGCCCGGGATTGATCCCGACTTCTTGTGCCATCATCTGGCGATGGACAATTTGGTGAGACCAGTACGACAAAGGAGAAGAAAGTTCAACGAGGAGAGGAGGCAGGCGATCAGGGACGAAACACAGAAACTCCTCGCTGCAGGCCACATCAGGGAAGTCCGGTACCCTGAATGGCTGGCAAATGTCGTGCTGGTGAAGAAGAGTAACGGGAAATGGCGCATGTGCGTCGACTTCACCGACCTGAACAAAGCTTGCCCAAAGGATTCGTATCCTTTACCAAGCATAGATGCCCTGGTCGATAGTGCTGCAGGGTGTAAGTTGCTGAGTTTCCTGGATGCCTTCTCAGGATATAATCAGGGCAAGATGCATCCCATGGATGAAGAGAAGACAGCCTTCATGACGGAGAGATCGTGCTATTGCTATAAGGTGATGCCGTTTGGGCTGAAGAACGCGGGGGCCACATACCAGAGGCTGATGGATCGAGTACTTGCACCAATGTTGGGAAGGAACGTGCAAGCGTACGTCGATGACATGGTCGTGACCTCGCAGGAAAAAAGCAAGCACGTTGCAGACTTGGAAGAATTGTTCACGACGATCGCCAAGTTCAGGTTAAAGCTCAATCCGGAGAAATGCATTTTCGACGTGGAGGCTGGAAAGTTTTTGGGCTTCCTCTTGACTGAAAGAGGAATAGAAGCCAACCCAGACAAGTGTGCCGCCATCTTGGCGATGAGGAGCCCAGCTACGGTGAAAGAAGTCCAGCAGCTAACAGGTCGGATGGCAGCCCTATCTCGCTTCGTGTCAGCTAGCGGAGAAAAGGGGCATCCCTATTTTCAGTGTCTGCGGCACAATAATAAGTTTGTTTGGACGAAAGAGTGCGAGGAAGCTTTCGTCAAACTGAAGGAGTATTTGGCGAGCCCGCCGGTTCTGTGCAAACCGCCGGTTCTGTGCGGTGCTCGCCTAGGATCAAGATCAGGCTCAGAAGCCTATTTATTTTGTGAGCAAGGTGTTGCATGGCCCAGAAACGAGATATCAGGCCCTGGAGAAGGCTGCGCTGGCTGTGGTATTTTCGGCGAGGAGGTTGCGCCACTACTTTCATAGTTTCACAATACTGGTGATGACTGACCTGCCCATCCAGAAGGTCTTGAAGAAACCTGACGTTGCGGGAAGGATGGTGAAGTGGGCAGTAGAGTTGTCAGAGTTTGACATTAAATATGAGCCCCGAGGCCCGATCAAGGGGCAAATCTTTGCAGATTTCGTGGTCGAGCTCTCATCTGAGGCAACGCGAGTTGAAGGGGACGATTTCCGTTGGGTACTTTCGGTGGATGGATCGTCGAACCAGCAGGGCAGCGGTGCTGGAGTCATATTGGAAGGACCCAACGGCGTGCTGATCGAACAATCTCTGAGGTTTGCCTTCAAAGCCAGTAACAATCAAGCAGAGTATGAGGCGCTGATCGCCGGGATTCTGCTGGCCAAGGAGATGGGAGCTAGGGTGCTGATGGCTAAGAGTGACTCGCTGCTAGTCACGGGGCAAGTAACAGGCGAGTTCCAGGCTAAAGATCCACAAATGGCGGCTTACTTGGCGTATGTGCAGGAATTGAAGAGTTCCTTTGCCTCCTTTGAAGTAGTACATGTGCCCAGAGAGCAGAATGCCCGAGCTGACTTGCTTGCTAAGCTCGCCAGCTCAGGCAAGGGGGGTAGGCAGAGGACGGTGATTCAAGAAACTCTGAAGACGCCGAGAGCATTTGTGGCAGATCACCTGGTCCTTCAGATCAGCAAGTCGACGGAGAAAGCCGCGAGAAGCCATAAGTCCTTGACGCAAGAAACTCTGAGATCGCCGAGAATTAGAGCTTGCCGGGGAGAGAAGGTGAACGTGATGCAGGTCTGCGCGACCCATGAGCCAGACACTTGGATAACACAGTACAAGCGGTGCCTGGCAGATGGCCTTCTCCCGCTGGATCCGACTGAGGCTAGGAAGGTAAAGAAGAATTCTAGCAAGTACACCCTGATTGATGGCGATCTGTACAGGTTTGGGTTCACTCACCCGCTCCTGGAATGTATACACGGCGAGAAGTGCACGAGAATCATGGCGGAGCTCCACGAAGGTATATGCGGAAGCCACGTCGGGGGTCGAGCTCTGGCCGCGAGGACTCTCCGTGCAGGATACTACTAGCCATCCATGAGAGAAGATTGCAAGAAGTATGCCCAATGTTGTAAACAATGCCAGCAGCACGCCGATTGGCATAAGGCGCCTCCCGAGGAGTTGAAGTCGATTTATAGCCCTTGGCCATTTCATACCTGGGGAATCGACATCCTGGGACCTTTCCCGCTGGCGATCAGGCAGATGAAGTACTTGGTGGTGGCGATTGAATATTTCACCAAGTGGATCGAAGCAGAACCAGTGGCCCAGATCACCGCACACAAGATCGAAGGTTTCGTGTGGAAGAACATCGTGTGCCAGTTTGGAGTGCCTAAACGCCTGGTGTCGGATAATGGGACTCAGTTTGCAAGCCACCTGTTGAAGAAGCTATGCGAAGGGGTGGGAATTCAACAAGTGTTTGCATCCATCGAGCACCCTCAGACAAACGGCCAGGTGGAGTCAGCTAATCGGGTGTTGTTGAGAGGTTTGAAGAGAAGGCTTGAGAAAGCCAAGGGAAGTTGGGCTGAGGAGGTACCCCGTATAGTCTGGGCGTACCACACCACCGAGCAGTCAGGAACCCATGAGACCCCGTTCAGCTTGGTCTATGGGTGTGATGCCATGATTCCAGTAGAGATCCAGGAGAGCTCGCCGAGATTCCAGAACTTCGTAGAGGAAGACTCGAATGAAGAGAGAAGGCTGAACCTGGATCTACTGGACGAGGTCAGGGAAGAGGCGAGACTGAAAGCTGAGGCGGTGAAGAGGAGGATCGAACGAAGATACAACTCGAAGGTGACGCCAAGGCAGTTTAGAGAGGGCGATCTGGTGATGAGGAAGGCCCACCAGTACGAGATGGAGAATAAACTGTCGCCCAAGTGGACTGGACCGTTCAGAATAACCGAGGCGCTCGGGAACGGCGCCTACCGCTTAGAGACGCTGGAAGGAGGGGCGATTCCTCGCACCTGGAACGCCACGCACCTGAAGTTGTACTATAGTTAAGAGCTTTGTAAGTAAAGACAAACACAAAGGTCATATTACAATGTCTCTGATGAAACAGTTTGAAGGGGGCACTCTTTTTTTCCCTAAGGAGGGTTTTTAATGAGGCCACCCAATAAAAGAAGAGTTTTCGAAGTATAAGGCGTTTTCAGATTGCATGTTTGCTTTTTTCCAAAAGTTTTGAAGAAAGACCTTGTCGTTTGTACGTGATTTAAGGCAAGTAAAGATATATCGCATGTTTTCTAAAAAGTTTTTAAGTCCTCATCGTTTTTCGGCGATTGGAGGCGCCAGTAAAAGTTTTTAAGTCCTCATCGTTTTTCGGCGATTGGAGGCACCAGTTAAAGCTTTTAAGTCCTCATCGTTTTTCGGCGATTGGAGGCACCAGTTAAAGTTTTAAAGTCCTCATCGTCTTTCGGCGATCGGAGGCACCAGATGAAAGACCTCAACGCCCTCGCGCGTTCTGAGGCGAGATAAAGACCTCCTCGCCGTCGAGCGAGTGCAGGCGAGGAAGAGTAAAAAGTCCTCAGTGTTTCTGGGGGCGAGAAGATGTAACCCCTGGGGCAATGTAGAGGCGCCAGTAAAAAGTCCTCCGTGTTTCTGGGGGCGAGAAGATGTAACCCCTGGGGCAATGTAGAGGCGAGTTAAAAACCTCCTCGCCGATGAGCGAGTTCAGGCGAGTTAAAGACCTTCTCGCCGATGAGCGAGTTCAGGCGAGTTAAAGACCTTCTCGCCGATGAGCGAGTTTAGGCGAGTTAAAGACCTTCTCGCCTACATGCGAGCTTAGGCAAGATAAAATCCTTCTCGTCTCGAACGAGTTCAGGTATGGCGCAGAGGGTGGAAGAAGTTTGGAAGGTGGCTAAGGTAGGTTCGAAGAGAACGCCTAGTCACCCGGTCTTTTGTTTTGAAGTTCAGGGAGGTAAAGAAGGATCCTAAAAGGCGTTTCTACCCCCAGACAAAGAAGCAATGGCCAAAGCATGAGGCCAGAAAGAAGCTGATATCGCCAAGAGTCTTTGGCGATCAAGAAGAGTTCAAACAGCGGCGAAAAGGTTAAAACACCTGTTTGATGAAGCAGGTCGAGTGGAGCGGTGTTTAAGCCAGTAACTGAGTTACAGTTCATCGCTTGAGGGATATTTTTACGATAAGGTTAATTGCCTTAAGGTTACGAATTGTTAAGTGTTTGTTGCTTAAGGCTGAAGTGATCCGAAGCAGTTAAGTCAAAGGTTATACCTACAGTTTTCCTAAGTCATTTCTTTGAAATTAAACAAGCAAGGAAAGTTGAAGCGAGTGAAGAAGTTATAAAAGGAAAAACGTAGCCTTTGTCATTAACAGTTAACAGTTCAGAGCATATACACGAAGGGACATAAAGTTTATTACAAGTTATAATACAAGGGAAAGCACAAAGGTAGCAGATGAAGAAGAGTTGATTAGTCTTCAGCAGGAACGACTTTTCCATCCACCACTTCATTGTTCAGCGACACCATGCTGAGATCCAGGTCGGGGAACAGGCAAGCAAATTGTTCCCGCGCAGCTTCGAATCCAGCAGCCAGAATTTGAGCAGAGTTCAACTTGAGTTCTTCAATTTGCTTCTGAAGTTCCTCAATCCGCTTCTTGAGGTCTTCAGTTTGCTCTTTCAGCTCTTTATTCTGTTGCTCCAGCTCTTCAACCTGTTTCTTGAGTTGTTCATTGGTCTCTTGAGCCTGGAGAAGGTCTTCAGTAACCCTCTTGGACTCCGCTTGCGCTTGGGCCAGTTCAGCAACTGCCTTTCCTTTCTCTTCGTTGGCTTTGGCAAGATCTGCTATGGCGTCGTCCCTCGCCTTTTCCACCTGCCCAAGGAGGGTCTCTCGGTCGGTTGACCTTTTCTCTAGTTTTTGCACCTTGACGGCGTCGGCCTTCATGAGAGCTTCCAGGTCAACCACCCTGACGCGAAGGGGCACAATCTTGCTCTCCAGTTCGACCTTCTCTTGAGCAAGTTGATGCACCTTGTGGCGAAGGTCAGCGGCCTCCTTGCGCGCCAGCCTGAGCTCGGTGTTCATTGCATCCTCCACTCGGGAGTGTTCGATTTCTGCGAGCGTCACGCTGAAAGACAACTTCTCCACCTCGACCCTCATGGTGCTGTTTTCGGTTTTGAGGTTGAAGAGGTCGTCTTGGAGCCTCCTGGTTGAGCTTTCCACAGCTCTGGTTATGATCGCCGGGATATCTTCTGCTATGGTCTTCAGCTTAGCAGATAGAGGCTCCCACATCCTAGTGACCTCCAAAGGGAGGTTTGCTGCTTGGAGAGGCACCAGGTGAGCCTGTTGTCGGTTCTCGTCGCCACTTTCCTTAGCGGGTTCTTCAGTAGGCGTTTCTTGGCGTGGCGACGGAATCGGGGATTCGGTGATCAGAATCGGAGAGGTATGAGCAACCTCATCCCCGATTGGAGCATCTTCTGCAGCTGAGGCGTTTGAAGGGGGACCCCCTCCAGCTGACACATATGGTGTAGAGGCGCTTGGGGGGTCCTCCATGAAATTTGGCTCTTGGGCCTCAACTGCAGGTGGCGCAGTGGCCAGTGGGACCGCTTGGACTGGTGAGGCAGGAGCCTGTGGGGGTGGCGATGATGGAGGAGGAGCAGGCGTCGATGGAGGTGTTGAGGTTGGAAGAGGGGGTGGAGCAGGCGGTGAAGAAGGTGCCACCCTCTTCCTCTTTGAGACCAAACCGTCTTCGGTGGCCTCGTCATCTTCTTCCTCTTCCTCGTGGATCACCTGAGGGGCTTTCCTTTTAGGTCTCTTGAGGACCAATTTCTTGCGTTGGGCAGGTTCCTTGGGTGGTGATCGCCCGTGGACGATGGCTGTCTCCACCACCGAGTTGGGCACCGTTTGAGAACCCGTCGCCAACCCGTGGTTTCGGGCGAGCGCCTTCAGTTCAGCGAGCATGCCTTTGCCCAACATGTTATCTGCATGGAACGAGAATGCATGGGTTAACTCAAGGAAAAAATAAGTGCATAAGGTAGTACACAGCAAAGCAGATGATATGTGCAGGAAAGATAAAACCAAAGTCTTGCGCATAACGCACAAGACGCCCAGAAACAGCTAAACAGAAGCAGTATTAAAACAACAGTTTTTAATGTTCTAACCTATTCGAATTTCTAGCTGGTCTTCGTAGAATTCGAAGCAGATCAAGGTGGTGGTAAGGAAAGTAATGTTGGCGTCCGCCACCCTTTTCCAGAAGAGACAGAGATCTCTGTCCAATGCTCCCATGCTGTCAGGACTTCTGGGTCTCCTGAAGCAGCTCTTGGACTCTTTCTTCCCCTTGTCCACCCAGTACAAGGGAAAGCCGTCGAGAAGGGAGGCGTCCTTGTCATTAGCGCGCACTTGGACGAACTTTCCCTTCCAGTCCTTGTAGGATTGCTGGAAGATAGCAAAGATGGACCTCCCAGCAATCGCGTTCAAGCTAACCCACAGGCGGTCTCCTGGGTGCTTGGCTTCGAAGAGAAATAGGAATACATCCACGGATGCGGGCAACCCCAGGTGGTCGCACATCACTTGAAAAGCTCGAACAAACGCCCAGCTGTTGGGGTGAAGCTAGGCGGCGGCAATGTTGAGCTCGGTAAGGAGTTCCCTCTCGAATCGGGTGAAAGGGAACTTAAGCTTCACCTTCTTGAATAAGGTCGTGTAGACGAAGCAGAAGGGCCCGTCGGCGCTCACCTTGTCATCAGCACAAACAGGCAGATCGGGGGGGCAAGGCAACACCATCATCTTTTCGTCGTGCTCCTTATGAAATGATTGATGAGGCTCATCCCCCTTAGTCAGCCGCAAAACTGCTCCCGCGGTGTTCACAGAGGATGTCTTCCTCAGAAGGGTCGAATTGGCCCAGGGATACAAGGTTTTGAAGTCTGGCAAGGGAACGGGGGCTCCTCCGGCGATAGGTGGAGTCGCCTGGGCCAGGACAGGACGGGAAGACGCAGGCCTCTCAGCCTGGGAAGATGAAGCGCCACGAACTCGTGGTGGATCGTGTGCTTGAGAAGGGGGGTTTCTTGATGAAGGAGGAGGATTCGGGGTGATCTTTGTGCGAGTCATGGTTGCAGCTGCAAAGGAAGAAGAAAAGGAAAAATGATCAGGGGTTACAGAGGCTGACTCGATCATAGAAGGAAGGTGAAAAACGAACGAATGTAGGTTCGTTGCGACGATTGACGAAGCCCTAAGTTACGCAGAAGGAGAAATGGAAAAGCAACCCACAGCGTATGCACCAGGCAGTTACAGGATGATGCGAATCGGTTAAAATGCAAGGAAAACCAGCAAAAGAAGGAAAGTAGGTACCTTTTGATGATCAGGAAGACAATGAAGGTGGATGGTGATTCAGAATGCTAGAGAGTGCTGAGAGTTTTCCGCAGAAGAAAGTTAGAGCGTTCGTGAATGCGAGGGAAAGTGATGGAACAGTGTTGAGTGAAAATGGGTTTAAGGGTTTTTTCGAAATGGGTTTAGGAAGCGCAAACGGCAACTGAAGAGAGCCGTTGATGAAGCCACGTGTCGAGCGATGAGTGAGGGGTTTGGTGGAGCGTCAGAAAAGCAGAAGGTACAACCGTTTGGAATTCTGCGTCAGTGCCACGTAGACCGGTGTTGACGTGACTCTTTCAGTCTTTTCGCTAGACAAGTCTTCGCTTAAGACTGAGGGGCTTGTGTACCGCCCTGGTAGTCGGGAGTGATGACGTGGCATCCTGCTACAGTATAGGCGTGTTGGCAAGGCGCCAGGCTGGCAGAAGGGAAGGAAGTCGGGGGGCTCGTGAAGCCGCCAGTTATTAAGTTGGCGTGTTCCGATCTCCAGCATATCAGAATAGGCGATCACCGGGTTAAAAGATGAAGTCGCCAGATGTGAACTCAGGCGACCAAGCAGTTGGAGATCGCCGGAGAAAGCACATCGCCGAAGATGAAGGAGAAGCAAATTATGAAGGCGGCCGGCGAGACCACAGGGAAGGTGTATGAGGACACCCTAACTCGCCAACTCCAGTAGAGATCGCACTCCCAAGTTAGCTATGCACTGGGCAGTACCATGCATAAGTAACTTAGCCAAAATGAGAGTAGAAGAAGCGCCAAGTCAAGGAGGCTCCAGATGATGGCACGTGTACGACTGGATGCGAGCCACGTGTCCAGGTCTGTAACTGCCAGGAGAGAGAAAACAACCAGGTATATAAGAGTTCTCAACAAACTTTCTGAGGTACGCACGTTCAGTTTATACTCTTTACGCTTGCGAGTTATAGAGCTGACTGTGAGAGAGGATTTGCGCGGTTCTTGTTCTCTTAGTATTTGGTGATTCGGTCACTGACTTGGGCGTTGGAGTGCGATCGATCGCAGCGGCGCCGCTCTGTTTCTTTGCAGGTTCTTGAAGTGGATCTCGAAGAGGAACGGAGGTGTGAAGCGGTGCGCACGTCGATCCTTTGACGAGGCAGTTTCCAGCGTTCCGGTCAACAGGCAGGATCAATAAGTGTTCTCAATCAATTAATAGCGAAAAGAACAAGTTGCAAACATTTAGTTAAGTAATTGTTTTCAGCAGTTAAGATGCTTTTAAACTATTATTATACAGAACATAACATTCACTTTCTTATAGTTTCCTAGGTTATAAAACCTTAGATTGTAAATGAAAGAAGTATTAAACGTATCATTTTAGCACATGAAATTGTTTTTCAAAGATATCATAAGTGCTTCAATCAATTAATAGACCTTAGATTGTAAAAGAAGTATTAAACATATCAAAATACAATTTGAACACATGAAATGGTTTTTCAAAGGTATCATCATAAGTGTTTGAATCAATCAATAGACCTTAGATTGTAAAAAATATGTTGAACATATGAAAACACAATTTCAACACATGAAATTGTTTTCCAAAGATATTCATTCATAAAAGTGTTTCAATCAATTAATAGACTAAGATTGTAAAAGAGATATTAAACATATCAAAACACAATTTTAACACATGAAATTGGTTTTCAAAGATATTTATTCATAAGTGTTCTCAATCAATTAATAGCGAAAAGAACAAGTTGCAAACATTTAGTTAAGTAATTGTTTTCAGCAGTTAAGGTGCTTTTAAACTATTATTATACAGAACATAAAATTCACTTTCTTATAGTTTCCTAGGTTATAAAACCTTAGATTGTAAATGAAAGAAGTATTAAACGTATCATTTTAGCACATGAAATTGTTTTTCAAAGATATCATAAGTGCTTCAATCAATTAATAGACCTTAGATTGTAAAAGAAGTATTAAACATATCAAAATACAATTTGAACACATGAAATGGTTTTTCAAAGGTATCATCATAAGTGTTTGAATCAATCAATAGACCTTAGATTGTAAAAAATATGTTGAACATATGAAAACACAATTTCAACACATGAAATTGTTTTCCAAAGATATTCATTCATAAAAGTGTTTCAATCAATTAATAGACTAAGATTGTAAAAGAGATATTAAACATATCAAAACACAATTTTAACACATGAAATTGGTTTTCAAAGATATTCATTCATAAGAGTTCTCAATCAATTAATAGCAAAAAGAACAAGTTGCAAACATTTAGTTAAGTAATTGTTTTTCAGAAGTTAAAATGCTTTTAAACTATTATTATACAGAACATAACATTCACTTTCTTATAGTTTCCTAGGTTATAAAACCTTATATTGTAAATGAAAGAACTATTAAACGTATCATTTTAGCACATGAAATTGTTTTTCAAAGATATCATAAGTGCTTCAATCAATTAATAGACCTTAGATTGTAAAAGAAGTATTAAACATATCAAAATACAATTTGAGCACATGAAATGGTTTTTCAATGGTATCATCATAAGTGTTTGAATCAATCAATAGACCTTAGATTGTAAAAAATATGTTAAACATATGAAAACACAATTTCAACACATGAAATTGTTTTTCAAAGATATTCATTCATAAAAGTGTTTCAATCAATTAATAGACTAGGATTGTAAAAGAGATATTAAACATATCAAAACACAATTTTAACACATGAAATTGGATTTCAAAGATATTCATTCATAAGTGTTCTCAATCAATTAATAGCGAAAAGAACAAGTTGCAAACATTTAGTTAAGTAATAATACGCTTGTTTTCAATAGTTAAGATGTTTTTAAACTATTATTATACAGAGCATTCACTTTCTTATAGTTTCCTAGGCTATAAAACCTTAGATTGTAAATGAAAGAAGTATTAAACGTATCATTTTAACACATGAAATTGTTTTTCAAAGATATCATAAGTGCTTCAATCAATTAACAGACCTTAGATTGTAAAAGAAGTATTAAACATATCAAAATACAATTTGAGCACATGAAATGGTTTTTCAAAGGTATCATCATAAGTGTTTGAATCAATCAATAGACCTTAGAATGTAAAAAATATGTTAAACATATGAAAACACAATTTCAACACATGAAATTGTTTTTCAAAGATATTCATTCATAAAAGTGTTTCAATCAATTAATAGACTAAGATTGTAAAAGAGATATTAAACATGTCAAAACACAATTTTAACACATGAAATTGGATTTCAAAGATATTCATTCATAAGTTTTCTCAATCAATTAATAGCGAAAAGAACAAGTTGCAAACATTTAGTTAAGTAATAATTTGCTTGTTTTCATTCATAAGAACAAGTTGCATTCACTTTCTTATAGTTTCCTAGGCTATAAAACATTAGATTGTAAATGAAAGAAGTATTAAACGTATCATTTTAACACATGAAATTGTTTTTCAAAGATATCATAAGTGCTTCAATCAATTAACAGACCTTAGATTGTAAAAGAAGTATTAAACATATCAAAATACAATTTGAACACATGAAATGGTTTTTCAAAGGTATCATCATAAGTGTTTGAATCAATCAATAGACCTTAGATTGTAAAAAATATGTTAAACACATGAAAACACAATTTCAACACATGAAATTGTTTTTCAAAGATATTCATTCATAAAAGTGTTTTAATCAATTAATAGACTAAGATTGTAAAAGAGATATTAAACATATCAAAACACAATTTTAACACATGAAATTGGTTTTCAAAGATATTCATTCATAAGTGTTCTCAATCAATTAATAGTGAAAAGAACAAGTTGCAAACATTTAGTTAAGTAATAATACGCTTGTTTCCAATAGTTAAGATGCTTTTAAACTATTATTATACAGAACATTCACTTTCTTATAGTTTCCTAGGCTATAAAACCTTAGATTGTAAATGAAAGAAGTATTAAACGTATCATTTTAACACATGAAATTGTTTTTCAAAGATATCATAAGTGCTTCAATCAAATAACAGACCTTAGATTGTAAAAGAAGTATTAAACATATCAAAATACAATTTGAACACATGAAATGCTTTTTCAAAGGTATCATCATAAGTGTTTGAATCAATCAATAGACCTTAGATTGTAAAAAATATGTTGAACATATGAAAACACAATTTCAACACATGAAATTGTTTTTCAAAGATATTCATTCATAAAAGTGTTTCAATCAATTAATAGACTAAGATTGTAAAAGAGATATTAAACATATCAAAACACAATTTTAACACATGAAATTGGTTTTCAAAGATATTCATTCATAAAAGTGTTTCAATCAATTAATAGACTATGATTGTAAAAGAGATATTAAACATATCAAAACACAATTTTAACACATGAAATTGGTTTTCAAAGATATTCATTCATAAGTGTTCTCAATCATTTAATAGCGAAAAGAACAAGTTGCAAACATTTAGTAAAGTAATTGTTTTCAGCAGTTAATATGCTTTTAAACTATTATTATTATACAGAACATAGCATTCACTTTCTTATATTTTCCTAGGTTATAAAACCTTAGATTGTAAATGAAAAGAAGTATTAAACGTATCATTTTTACACATGAAATTGTTTTTCAAAGATATCATAAGTGCTTCAATCAATTAATAGACCTTAGATTGTAAAAGAAGTATTAAACATATCAAAATACAATTTGAACACATGAAATGGTTTTTCAAAGGTATCATCATAAGTGTTTGAATCAATCAATAGACCTTAGATTGTAAAAAATATGTTAAACATATGAAAACACAATTTCATGTTGAAATTGTTTTCGAAAGATATTCATTCATAAAAGTGTTTCAATCAATTAATAGACTAAGATTGTAAAAGAGATATTAAACATATCAAAACACAATTTTAACACATGAAATTGGTTTTCAAAGATATTCATTCATAAGTGTTCTCAATCAATTAATAGCGAAAAGAACAAGTTGCAAACATTTATTTAAGTAATTGTTTTCAGCAGTTAAGATGCTTTTAAACTATTATTATACAGAACATAACATTTACTTTCTTATAGTTTCCTAGGTTATAAAACCTTAGATTGTAAATGAAAGAAGTATTAAACGTATCATTTTAGCACATGAAATTGTTTTTCAAAGATATCATAAGTCCTTCAATCAATTAATAGACCTTAGAATGTAAAAGAAGTATTAAACATATCAAAATACAATTTGAACACATGAAATGGTTTTTCAAAGGTATCATCAAAAGTGTTTGAATCAATCAATAGACCTTAGATTGTAAAAAATATGTTGAACATATGAAAACACAATTTCAACACATGAAATTATTTTTCAAAGATATTCATTCATAAAAGTGTTTCAATCAATTAATAGACTAAGATTGTAAAAGAGATATTAAACATATCAAAACACAATTTTAACACATGAAATTGGTTTTCAAAGATATTCATTCATAAGTGTTCTCAATCAATTAATAGCGAAAAGAACAAGTTGCAAACATTTAGTTAAGTAATTGTTTTCAGCAGTTAAGATGCTTTTAAACTATTATTATACAGAACATAACATTCACTTTCTTATAGTTTCCTAGGTTATAAAACCTTAGATTGTAAATGAAAGAAGTATTAAACGTATCATTTTAGCACATGAAATTGTTTTTCAAAGATATCATAAGTGCTTCAATCAATTAATAGACCTTAGAATGTAAAAGAAGTATTAAACATATCAAAATACATTTTGAACACATGAAATGGTTTTTCAAAGGTATCATCATAAGTGTTTGAATCAATCAATAGACCTTAGATTGTAAAAAATATGTTGAACATATGAAAACACAATTTCAACACATGAAATTATTTTTCAAAGATATTCATTCATAAAAGTGTTTCAATCAATTAATAGACTAAGATTGTAAAAGAGATATTAAACATATCAAAACACAATTTTAACACATGAAATTGGTTTTCAAAGATATTCATTCATAAGTGTTCTCAATCAATTAATAGCGAAAAGAACAAGTTGCAAACATTTAGTTAAGTAATTGTTTTCAGCAGTTAAGATGCTTTTAAACTATTATTATACAGAACATAACATTCACTTTCTTATAGTTTCCTAGGTTATAAAACCTTAGATTGTAAATGAAAGAAGTATTAAACGTATCATTTTAGCACATGAAATTGTTTTTCAAAGATATCATAAGTGCTTCAATCAATTAATAGACCTTAGAATGTAAAAGAAGTATTAAACATATCAAAATACAATTTGAACACATGAAATGGTTTTTCAAAGGTATCATCATAAGTGTTTGAATCAATCAATAGACCTTAGATTGTAAAAAATATGTTGAACATATGAAAACACAATTTCAACACATGAAATTATTTTTCAAAGATATTCATTCATAAAAGTGTTTCAATCAATTAATAGACTAAGATTGTAAAAGAGATATTAAACATATCAAAACACAATTTTAACACATGAAATTGGTTTTCAAAGATATTCATTCATAAGTGTTCTCAATCAATTAATAGCGAAAAGAACAAGTTGCAAACATTTATTTAAGTAATTGTTTTCAGCAGTTCAGATGCTTTTAAACTATTATTATACAGAACATAACATTCACTTTCTTATAGTTTCCTAGGTTATAAAACCTTAGATTGTAAATGAAAAAAGTATTAAACGTATCATTTTAGCACATGAAATTGTTTTTCAAAGATATCATAAGTGCTTCAATCAATTAATAGACCTTAGAATGTAAAAGAAGTATTAAACATATCAAAATACAATTTGAACACATGAAATGGTTTTTCAAAGGTATCATCAAAAGTGTTTGAATCAATCAATAGACCTTAGATTGTAAAAAATATGTTGAACATATGAAAACACAATTTCAACACATGAAATTATTTTTCAAAGATATTCATTCATAAAAGTGTTTCAATCAATTAATAGACTAAGATTGTAAAAGAGATATTAAACATATCAAAACACAATTTTAACACATGAAATTGGTTTTCAAAGATATTCATTCATAAGTGTTCTCAATCAATTAATAGCGAAAAGAACAAGTTGCAAACATTTAGTTAAGTAATTGTTTTCAGCAGTTAAAATGCTTTTAAACTATTATTATACAGAACATAACATTCACTTTCTTATAGTTTCCTAGGTTATAAAACCTTAGATTGTAAATGAAAGAAGTATTAAACGTATCATTTTAGCACATGAAATTGTTTTTCAAAGATATCATAAGTGCTTCAATCAATTAATAGACCTTAGATTGTAAAAGAAGTATTCAACATATCAAAATACTAATTGAACACATGAAATGGTTTTTCAAAGGTATCATCATAAGTGTTTGAATCAATCAATAGACCTTAGATTGTAAAAAATATGTTGAACATATGAAAACACAATTTCAACACATGAAATTGTTTTCCAAAGATATTCATTCATAAAAGTGTTTCAATCAATTAATAGACTAAGATTGTAAAAGAGATATTAAACATATCAAAACACAATTTTAACACATGAAGTTGGTTTTCAAAGATATTCATTCATAAGTGTTCTCAATCAATTAATAGCGAAAAGAACAAGTTGCAAACATTTAGTTAAGTAATTGTTTTCAGCAGTTAAGATGCTTTTAAACTATTATTATACAGAACATAACATTCACTTTCTTATGGTTTCCTAGGTTATAAAACCTTAGATTGTAAATGAAAGAAGTATTAAACGTATCATTTTAGCACATGAAATTGTTTTTCAAAGATATCATAAGTGCTTCAATCAATTAAGAGACCTTAGATTGTAAAAGAAGTATTCAACATATCAAAATACAATTTGAACACATGAAATGGTTTTTCAAAGGTATCATCATAAGTGTTTGAATCAATCAATAGACCTTAGATTGTAAAAAATATGTTAAACATATGAAAACACAATTTCAACACATGAAATTGTTTTTCAAAGATATTCATTCATAAAAGTGTTTCAATCAATTAATAGACTAAGATTGTAAAAGAGATATTAAACATATCAAAACACAATTTTAACACATGAAATTGGTTTTCAAAGATATTCATTCATAAGTGTTCTCAATCAATTAATAGCGAAAAGAACAAGTTGCAAACATTTAGTTAAGTAATTGTTTTCAGCAGTTAAGATGCTTTTAAACTATTATTATACAGAACATAACATTCGCTTTCTTATAGTTTCCTAGGTTATAAAACCTTAGATTGTAAATGAAAGAAGTATTAAACGTATCATTTTAGCACATGAAATTGCTTTTCCAAGATATCATAAGTGCTTCAATCAATTAATAGACCTTAGATTGTAAAAGAAGTATTCAACATATCAAAATACTAATTGAACACATGAAATGGTTTTTCAAAGGTATCATCATAAGTGTTTGAATCAATCAATAGACCTTAGATTGTAAAAAATATGTTGAACATATGAAAACACAATTTCAACACATGAAATTATTTTTCAAAGATATTCATTCATAAAAGTGTTTCAATCAATTAATAGACTAAGATTGTAAAAGAGATATTAAACATATCAAAACACAATTTTAACACATGAAATTGGTTTTCAAAGATATTCATTCATAAGTGTTCTCAATCAATTAATAGCGAAAAGAACAAGTTGCAAACATTTAGTTAAGTAATTGTTTTCAGCAGTTAAGATGCTTTTAAACTATTATTATACAAAACATAACATTTACTTTCTTATAGTTTCCTAGGTTATAAAACCTTAGATTCTAAATGAAAGAAGTATTAAACGTATCATTTTAGCACATGAAATTGTTTTTCAAAGATATCATAAGTGCTTCAATCAATTAATAGACCTTAGAATGTAAAAGAAGTATTAAACATATCAAAATACAATTTGAACACATGAAATGGTTTTTCAAAGGTATCATCATAAGTGTTTGAATCAATCAATAGACCTTAGATTGTAAAAAATATGTTGAACATATGAAAACACAATTTCAACACATGAAATTATTTTTTAAAGATATTCATTCATAAAAGTGTTTCAATCAATTAATAGACTAAGATTGTAAAAGAGATATTAAACATATCAAAACACAATTTTAACACATGAAATTGGTTTTCAAAGATATTCATTCATAAGTGTTCTCAATCAATTAATAGCGAAAAGAACAAGTTGCAAACATTTAGTTAAGTAATTGTTTTCAGCAGTTAAGATGCTTTTAAATTATTATTATACAGAACATAACATTCACTTTCTTATAGTTTCCTAGGTTATAAAACCTTAGATTGTAAATGAAAGAAGTATTAAACGTATCATTTTAGCACATGAAATTGTTTTTCAAAGATATCATAAGTGCTTCAATCAATTAATAGACCTTAGATTGTAAAAGAAGTATTCAACATATCAAAATACTAATTGAACACATGAAATGGTTTTTCAAAGGTATCATCATAAGTGTTTGAATCAATCAATAGACCTTAGATTGTAAAAAATATGTTGAACATATGAAAACACAATTTCAACACATGAAATTGTTTTCCAAAGATATTCATTCATAAAAGTGTTTCAATCAATTAATAGACTAAGATTGTAAAAGAGATATTAAACATATCAAAACACAATTTTAACACATGAAGTTGGTTTTCAAAGATATTCATTCATAAGTGTTCTCAATCAATTAATAGCGAAAAGAACAAGTTGCAAACATTTAGTTAAGTAATTGTTTTCAGCAGTTAAGATGCTTTTAAACTATTATTATACAGAACATAACATTCACTTTCTTATGGTTTCCTAGGTTATAAAACCTTAGATTGTAAATGAAAGAAGTATTAAACGTATCATTTTAGCACATGAAATTGTTTTTCAAAGATATCATAAGTGCTTCAATCAATTAAGAGACCTTAGATTGTAAAAGAAGTATTCAACATATCAAAATACAATTTGAACACATGAAATGGTTTTTCAAAGGTATCATCATAAGTGTTTGAATCAATCAATAGACCTTAGATTGTAAAAAATATGTTGAACATATGAAAACACAATTTCAACACATGAAATTGTTTTCCAAAGATATTCATTCATAAAAGTGTTTCAATCAATTAATAGACTAAGATTGTAAAAGAGATATTAAACATATCAAAACACAATTTTAACACATGAAATTGGTTTTCAAAGATATTCATTCATAAGTGTTCTCAATCAATTAATAGCGAAAAGAACAAGTTGCAAACATTTAGTTAAGTAATTGTTTTCAGCAGTTAAGATGCTTTTAAACTATTATTATACAGAACATAACATTCACTTTCTTATAGTTTCCTAGGTTATAAAACCTTAGATTGTAAATGAAAGAAGTATTAAACGTATCATTTTAGCACATGAAATTGCTTTTCAAAGATATCATAAGTGCTTCAATCAATTAATAGACCTTAGATTGTAAAAGAAGTATTCAACATATCAAAATACTAATTGAACACATGAAATGGTTTATCAAAGGTATCATCATAAGTGTTTGAATCAATCAATAGACCTTAGATTGTAAAAAATATGTTGAACATATGAAAACACAATTTCAACACATGAAATTGTTATCCAAAGATATTCATTCATAAAAGTGTTTCAATCAATTAATAGACTAAGATTGTAAAAGAGATATTAAACATATCAAAACACAATTTTAACACATGAAGTTGGTTTTCAAAGATATTCATTCATAAGTGTTCTCAATCAATTAATAGCGAAAAGAACAAGTTGCAAACATTTAGTTAAGTAATTGTTTTCAGCAGTTAAGATGCTTTTAAACTATTATTATACAGAACATAACATTCACTTTCTTATGGTTTCCTAGGTTATAAAACCTTAGATTGTAAATGAAAGAAGTATTAAACGTATCATTTTAGCACATGAAATTGTTTTTCAAAGATATCATAAGTGCTTCAATCAATTAATAGACCTTAGATTGTAAAAGAAGTATTCAACATATCAAAATACTAATTGAACACATGAAATGGTTTTTCAAAGGTATCATCATAAGTGTTTGAATCAATCAATAGACCTTAGATTGTAAAAAATATGTTGAACATATGAAAACACAATTTCAACACATGAAATTGTTTTCCAAAGATATTCATTCATAAAAGTGTTTCAATCAATTAATAGACTAAGATTGTAAAAGAGATATTAAACATATCAAAACACAATTTTAACACATGAAGTTGGTTTTCAAAGATATTCATTCATAAGTGTTCTCAATCAATTAATAGCGAAAAGAACAAGTTGCAAACATTTAGTTAAGTAATTGTTTTCAGCAGTTAAGATGCTTTTAAACTATTATTATACAGAACATAACATTCACTTTCTTATGGTTTCCTAGGTTATAAAACCTTAGATTGTAAATGAAAGAAGTATTAAACGTATCATTTTAGCACATGAAATTGTTTTTCAAAGATATCATAAGTGCTTCAATCAATTAAGAGACCTTAGATTGTAAAAGAAGTATTCAACATATCAAAATACAATTTGAACACATGAAATGGTTTTTCAAAGGTATCATCATAAGTGTTTGAATCAATCAATAGACCTTAGATTGTAAAAAATATGTTGAACATATGAAAACACAATTTCAACACATGAAATTATTTTCCAAAGATATTCATTCATAAAAGTGTTTCAATCAATTAATAGACTAAGATTGTAAAAGAGATATTAAACATATCAAAACACAATTTTAACACATGAAATTGGTTTTCAAAGATATTCATTCATAAGTGTTCTCAATCAATTAATAGCGAAAAGAACAAGTTGCAAACATTTAGTTAAGTAATAATACGCTTGTTTTCAATAGTTAAAATGCTATTAAACTATTATTATACAGAGCATTCACTTTCTTATACCTAGGCTATAAAACCTTAGATTGTAAATGAAAGAAGTATTAAACGTATCATTTTAACACATGAAATTGTTTTTCAAAGATATCATAAGTGCTTCAATCAATTAACAGACCTTAGATTGTAAAAGAAGTATTAAACATATCAAAATACAATTTGAACACATGAAATGGTTTTTCAAAGGTATCATCATAAGTGTTTGAATCAATCAATAGACCTTAGATTGTAAAATATATGTTAAACATATGAAAACACAATTTCAACACATGAAATTGTTTTTCAAAGATATTCATTCATAAAAGTGTTTCAATCAATTAATAGACTAAGATTGTAAAAGGGATATTAACCATATCAAAACACAATTTTAAGACATAAAATTGGTTTTGAAAGATATTCATTCATAAGTGTTCTCAATCAATTAATAGCGAAAAAACAAGTTGCAAACATTTAGTTAAGTAATAATACGCTTGTTTTCAATAGTTAAAATGCTTTTAAACTATTATTATACAGAACATTCACTTTCTTATAGTTTCCTAGGCTATAAAACCTTAGATTTTAAATGAAAGAAGTATTAAACGTATCATTTTAACACATGAAATTGTTTTTCAAAGATATCATAAGTGCTTCAATCAATTAACAGACCTTAGATTGTAAAAGAAGTATTAAACATGTCAAAATACAATTTGAGCACATGAAATGGTTTTTCAAAGGTATCATCATAAGTGTTTGAATCAATCAATAGACCTTAGATTGTAAAAAATATGTTAAACATATGAAAACACAATTTCAACACATGAAATTGTTTTTCTCAAAGATATTCATTCATATAAGTGTTTCAATCAATTAATAGACTAAGATTGTAAAAGAGATATTAAACATATCAAAACACAATTTTAACACATGAAATTGGTTTTCAAAGATATTCATTCATAATAAGTGTTCTCAATCAATCAATCAATAGCGAAAAGAACAAGTGGCAAACATTTAGTTAAGTAATTGTTTTCAGCAGTTAAGATGCTTTTAAACTATTATTATACAGAACATAACATTCACTTTCTTATAGTTTCCTAGGCTATAAAACCTTAGATTGTAAATGAAAGAAGTATTAAACGTATCATTTTAACACATGAAATTGTTTTTCAAAGATATCATAAGTGCTTCAATCAATTAACAGACCTTAGATTGTAAAAGAAGTATTAAACATATCAAAATACAATTTGAGCACATGAAATGGTTTTTCAATGGTATCATCATAAGTGTTTGAATCAATCAATAGACCTTAGATTGTAAAAAATATGTTAAACATATGAAAACACAATTTCAACACATGAAATTGTTTTTCAAAGATATTCATTCATAAAAGTGTTTCAATCAATTAATAGACTAAGATTGTAAAAGAGATATTAAACATATCAAAACACAATTTTAACACATGAAATTGGTTTTCAAAGATATTCATTCATAATAAGTGTTCTCAATCAATTAATAGCGAAAAGAACAAGTTGCAAACATTTAGTTAAGTAATAATACGCTTGTTTTCAATAGTTAAGATGCTTTTAAACTATTATTATACAGAACATTCACTTTCTTATTGTTTCCTAGGCTATAAAACCTTAGATTGTAAATGAAAGAAGTATGAAACGTATCATTTTAACACATGAAAATATTTTTCAAAGATATCATAAGTGCTTCAATCAATTAACAGACCTTAGATTGTAAAAGAAGTATTAAACATATCAAAATACAATTTGAGCACATGAAATGGTTTTTCAAAGGTATCATCATAAGTGTTTGAATCAATCAATAGACCTTAGATTGTAAAAAATATGTTAAACATATGAAAACACAATTTCAACACATGAAATTGTGTTTCAAAGATATTTATTCATAAAAGTGTTTCAATCAATTAATAGACTAAGATTGTAAAAGAGATATTAAACATATCAAAACACAATTTTAACACATGAAATTGGTTTTCAAAGATATTCATTCATAAGTGTTCTCAATCAATTAATAGCGAAAAGAACAAGTTGCAAACATTTAGTTAAGTAATTGTTTTCTGCAGTTAAGATGCTTTTAAACTATTATTATACAGAACATTCACTTTCTTATAGTTTCCTAGGCTATAAAACCTTAGATTGTAAATGAAAGAAGTATTAAACGTATCATTTTAACACATGAAATTGTTTTTCAAAGATATCATAAGTGCTTCAATCAATTAACAGGCCTTAGATTGTAAAAGAAGTATTAAACATATCAAAATACAATTTGAGCACATGAAATGGTTTTTCAAAGGTATCATCATAAGTGTTTGAATCAATCAATAGACCTTAGATTGTAAAAAATATGTTAAACATATGAAAACACAATTTCAACACATGAAATTGTTTTTCAAAGATATTCATTCATAAAAGTGTTTCAATCAATTAATATACTAAGATTGTAAAAGAGATATTAAACATATCAAAACACAATTTTAACACATGAAATTGGTTTTCAAAGATATTCATTCATAATAAGTGTTCTCAATCAATTAATAGCGAAAAGAACAAGTTGCAAACATTTAGTTAAGTAATAATACGCTTGTTTTCAATAGTTAAGATGCTTTTAAACTATTATTATACAGAACATTCACTTTCTTATTGTTTCCTAGGCTATAAAACCTTAGATTGTAAATGAAAGAAGTATGAAACGTATCATTTTAACACATGAAAATATTTTTCAAAGATATCATAAGTGCTTCAATCAATTAACAGACCTTAGATTGTAAAAGAAGTATTAAACATATCAAAATACAATTTGAGCACATGAAATGGTTTTTCAAAGGTATCATCATAAGTGTTTGAATCAATCAATAGACCTTAGATTGTAAAAAATATGTTAAACATATGAAAACACAATTTCAACACATGAAATTGTTTTTCAAAGATATTCATTCATAAAAGTGTTTCAATCAATTAATAGACTAAGATTGTAAAAGAGATATTAAACATATCAAAACACAATTTTAACACATGAAATTGGTTTTCAAAGATATTCATTCATAAGTGTTGTCAATCAATTAATAGCGAAAAGAACAAGTTGCAAACATTTAGTTAAGTAATTGTTTTCTGCAGTTAAGATGCTTTTAAACTATTATTATACAGAACATTCACTTTCTTATAGTTTCCTAGGCTATAAAACCTTAGATTGTAAATGAAAGAAGTATTAAACGTATCATTTTAACACATGAAATTGTTTTTCAAAGATATCATAAGTGCTTCAATCAATTAACAGGCCTTAGATTGTAAAAGAAGTATTAAACATATCAAAATACAATTTGAGCACATGAAATGGTTTTTCAAAGGTATCATCATAAGTGTTTGAATCAATCAATAGACCTTAGATTGTAAAAAATATGTTAAACATATGAAAACACAATTTCAACACATGAAATTGTTTTTCAAAGATATTCATTCATAAAAGTGTTTCAATCAATTAATATACTAAGATTGTAAAAGAGATATTAAACATATCAAAACACAATTTTAACACATGAAATTGGTTTTCAAAGATATTCATTCATAATAAGTGTTCTCAATCAATTAATAGCGAAAAGAACAAGTTGCAAACATTTAGTTAAGTAATAATACGCTTGTTTTCAATAGTTAAGATGCTTTTAAACTATTATTATACAGAACATTCACTTTCTTATAGTTTCCTAGGCTATATAACCTTAGATTGTAAATGAAAGAAGTATTAAACGTATCATTTTAACACATGAAATTGTTTTTCAAAGATATCATAAGTGCTTCAATCAATTAACAGGCCTTAGATTGTAAAAGAAGTATTAAACATATCAAAATACAATTTGAGCACATGAAATGGTTTTTCAAAGGTATCATCATAAGTGTTTGAATCAATCAATAGACCTTAGATTGTAAAAAATATGTTAAACATATGAAAACACAATTTCAACACATGAAATTGTTTTTCAGAGATATTCATTCATAAAAGTGTTTCAATCAATTAATAGACTAAGATTGTAAAAGAGATATTAAACATATCAAAACACAATTTTAACACATGAAATTGGTTTTCAAAGATATTCATTCATAATAAGTGTTCTCAATCAATTAATAGCGAAAAGAACAAGTTGCAAACATTTAGTTAAGTAATAATACGCTTGTTTTCAATAGTTAAGATGCTTTTAAACTATTATTATACAGAACATTCACTTTCTTATAGTTTCCTAGGCTATAAAACCTTAGATTGTAAATGAAAGAAGTATTAAACGTATCATTTTAACACATGAAATTGTTTTTCAAAGATATCATAAGTGCTTCAATCAATTAACAGGCCTTAGATTGTAAAAGAAGTATTAAAAATATCAAAATACAATTTGAGCACATGAAATGGTTTTTCAAAGGTATCATCATAAGTGTTTGAATCAATCAATAGACCTTAGATTGTAAAAAATATGTTAAACATATGAAAACACAATTTCAACACATGAAATTGTTTTTCAAAGATATTCATTCATAAAAGTGTTTCAATCAATTAATAGACTAAGATTGTAAAAGAGATATTAAACATATCAAAACACAATTTTAACACATGAAATTGGTTTTCAAAGATATTCATTCATAATAAGTGTTCTCAATCAATTAATAGCGAAAAGAACAAGTTGCAAACATTTAGTTAAGTAATTGTTTTCTGCAGTTAAGATGCTTTTAAACTATTATTATACAGAACATTCACTTTCTTATAGTTTCCTAGGCTATAAAACCTTAGATTGTAAATGAAAGAAGTATTAAACGTATCATTTTAACACATGAAATTGTTTTTCAAAGATATCATAAGTGCTTCAATCAATTAACAGGCCTTAGATTGTAAAAGAAGTATTAAACATATCAAAATACAATTTGAGCACATGAAATGGTTTTTCAAAGGTATCATCATAAGTGTTTGAATCAATCAATAGACCTTAGATTGTAAAAAATATGTTAAACATATGAAAACACAATTTCAACACATGAAATTGTTTTTCAAAGATATTCATTCATAAAAGTGTTTCAATCAATTAATAGACTAAGATTGTAAAAGAGATATTAAACATATCAAAACACAATTTTAACACATGAAATTGGTTTTCAAAGATATTCATTCATAATAAGTGTTCTCAATCAATTAATAGCGAAAAGAACAAGTTGCAAACATTTAGTTAAGTAATTGTTTTCTGCAGTTAAGATGCTTTTAAACTATTATTATACAGAACATTCACTTTCTTATAGTTTCCTAGGCTATAAAACCTTAGATTGTAAATGAAAGAAGTATTAAACGTATCATTTTAACACATGAAATTGTTTTTCAAAGATATCATAAGTGCTTCAATCAATTAACAGACCTTAGATTGTAAAAGAAGTATTAAACATATCAAAATACAATTTGAGCACATGAAATGGTTTTTCAAAGGTATCATCATAAGTGTTTGAATCAATCAATAGACCTTAGATTGTAAAAAATATGTTAAACATATGAAAACACAATTTCAACACATGAAATTGTTTTTCAAAGATATTCATTCATAAAAGTGTTTCAATCAATTAATAGACTAAGATTGTAAAAGAGATATTAAACATATCAAAACACAATTTTAACACATGAAATTGGTTTTCAAAGATATTCATTCATAATAAGTGTTCTCAATCAATTAATAGCGAAAAGAACAAGTTGCAAACATTTAGTTAAGTAATTGTTTTCTGCAGTTAAGATGCTTTTAAACTATTATTATACAGAACATTCACTTTCTTATAGTTTCCTAGGCTATAAAACCTTAGATTGTAAATGAAAGAAGTATTAAACGTATCATTTTAACACATGAAATTGTTTTTCAAAGATATCATAAGTGCTTCAATCAATTAACAGACCTTAGATTGTAAAAGAAGTATTAAACATATCAAAATACAATTTGAGCACATGAAGTGGTTTTTCAAAGGTATTGTTTGAATCAATCAATAGACTTTAGATTGTAAAAAATATGTTAAACATATGAAAACACAATTTCAACACATGAAATTGTTTTTCAAAGATATTCATTCATAAAAGTGTTTCAATCAATTAATAGACTAAGATTGTAAAAGAGATATTAAACATATCAAAACACAATTTTAACACATGAAATTGGTTTTCAAAGATATTCATTCATAATAAGTGTTCTCAATCAATTAATAGCGAAAAGAACAAGTTGCAAACATTTAGTTAAGTAATTGTTTTCTGCAGTTAAGATGCTTTTAAACTATTATTATACAGAACATTCACTTTCTTATAGTTTCCTAGGCTATAAAACCTTAGATTGTAAATGAAAGAAGTATTAAACGTATCATTTTAACACATGAAATTGTTTTTCAAAGATATCATAAGTGCTTCAATCAATTAACAGACCTTAGATTGTAAAAGAAGTATTAAACATATCAAAATACAATTTGAGCACATGAAATGGTTTTTCAAAGGTATCATCATAAGTGTTTGAATCAATCAATAGACCTTAGATTTTAAAAAATATGTTAAACATATGAAAACACAATTTCAACACATGAAATTGTTTTTCAAAGATATTCATTCATAAAAGTGTTTCAATCAATTAATAGACTAAGATTGTAAAAGAGATATTAAACATATCAAAACACAATTTTAACACATGAAATTGGTTTTCAAAGATATTCATTCATAATAAGTGTTCTCAATCAATTAATAGCGAAAAGAACAAGTTGCAAACATTTAGTTAAGTAATTGTTTTCTGCAGTTAAGATGCTTTTAAACTATTATTATACAGAACATTCACTTTCTTATAGTTTCCTAGGCTATAAAACCTTAGATTGTAAATGAAAGAAGTATTAAACGTATCATTTTAACACATGAAATTGTTCTTCAAAGATATCATAAGTGCTTCAATCAATTAACAGACCTTAGATTGTAAAAGAAGTATTAAACATATCAAAATACAATTTGAGCACATGAAGTGGTTTTTCAAAGGTATTGTTTGAATCAATCAATAGACCTTAGATTGTAAAAAATATGTTAAACATATGAAAACACAATTTCAACACATGAAATTGTTTTTCAAAGATATTCATTCATAAAAGTGTTTCAATCAATTAATAGACTAAGATTGTAAAAGAGATATTAAACATATCAAAACACAATTTTAACACATGAAATTGGTTTTCAAAGATATTCATTCATAATAAGTGTTCTCAATCAATTAATAGCGAAAAGAACAAGTTGCAAACATTTAGTTAAGTAATAATACGCTTGTTTTCAATAGTTAAGATGCTTTTAAACTATTATTATACAGAACATTCACTTTCTTATAGTTTCCTAGGCTATAAAACCTTAGATTGTAAATGAAAGAAGTATTAAACGTATCATTTTAACACATGAAATTGTTTTTCAAAGATATCATAAGTGCTTCAATCAATTAACAGACCTTAGATTGTAAAAGAAGTATTAAACATATCAAAATACAATTTGAGCACATGAAGTGGTTTTTCAAAGGTATTGTTTGAATCAATCAATAGACCTTAGATTGTAAAAAATATGTTAAACATATGAAAACACAATTTCAACACATGAAATTGTTTTTCAAAGATATTCATTCATAAAAGTGTTTCAATCAATTAATAGACTAAGATTGTAAAAGAGATATTAAACATATCAAAACACAATTTTAACACATGAAATTGGTTTTCAAAGATATTCATTCATAATAAGTGTTCTCAATCAATTAATAGCGAAAAGAACAAGTTGCAAACATTTAGTTAAGTAATAATACGCTTCTTTTCAATAGTTAAGATGCTTTTAAACTATTATTATACAGTACATTCACTTTCTTATAGTTTCCTAGGCTATAAAACCTTAGATTGTAAATGAAAGAAGTATTAAACGTATCATTTTAACACATGAAATTGTTCTTCAAAGATATCATAAGTGCTTCAATCAATTAACAGACCTTAGATTGTAAAAGAAGTATTAAACATATCAAAATACAATTTGAGCACATGAAATGGTTTTTCAAAGGTATCATCATAAGTGTTTGAATCAATCAATAGACCTTAGATTGTAAAAAATATGTTAAACATATGAAAACACAATTTCAACACACGAAATTGTTTTTCAAAGATATTCATTCATAAAAGTGTTTCAATCAATTAATAGACTAAGATTGTAAAAGAGATATTAAACATATCAAAACACAATTTTAACACATGAAATTGGTTTTCAAAGATATTCATTCATAATAAGTGTTCTCAATCAATTAATAGCGAAAAGAACAAGTTGCAAACATTTAGTTAAGTAATTGTTTTCTGCAGTTAAGATGCTTTTAAACTATTATTATACAGAACATTCACTTTCTTATAGTTTCCTAGGCTATAAAACCTTAGATTGTAAATGAAAGAAGTATTAAACGTATCATTTTAACACATGAAATTGTTCTTCAAAGATATCATAAGTGCTTCAATCAATTAACAGACCTTAGATTGTAAAAGAAGTATTAAACATATCAAAATACAATTTGAGCACATGAAGTGGTTTTTCAAAGGTATTGTTTGAATCAATCAATAGACCTTAGATTGTAAAAAATATGTTAAACATATGAAAACACAATTTCAACACATGAAATTGTTTTTCAAAGATATTCATTCATAAAAGTGTTTCAATCAATTAATAGACTAAGATTGTAAAAGAGATATTAAACATATCAAAACACAATTTTAACACATGAAATTGGTTTTCAAAGATATTCATTCATAATAAGTGTTCTCAATCAATTAATAGCGAAAAGAACAAGTTGCAAACATTTAGTTAAGTAATAATACGCTTGTTTTCAATAGTTAAGATGCTTTTAAACTATTATTATACAGAACATTCACTTTCTTATAGTTTCCTAGGCTATAAAACCTTAGATTGTAAATGAAAGAAGTATTAAACGTATCATTTTAACACATGAAATTGTTCTTCAAAGATATCATAAGTGCTTCAATCAATTAACAGACCTTAGATTGTAAAAGAAGTATTAAACATATCAAAATACAATTTGAGCACATGAAATGGTTTTTCAAAGGTATCATCATAAGTGTTTGAATCAATCAATAGACCTTAGATTGTAAAAAATATGTTAAACATATGAAAACACAATTTCAACACATGAAATTGTTTTTCAAAGATATTCATTCATAAAAGTGTTTCAATCAATTAATAGACTAAGATTGTAAAAGAGATATTAAACATATCAAAACACAATTTTAACACATGAAATTGGTTTTCAAAGATATTCATTCATAATAAGTGTTCTCAATCAATTAATAGCGAAAAGAACAAGTTGCAAACATTTAGTTAAGTAATAATACGCTTGTTTTCAATAGTTAAGATGCTTTTAAACTATTATTATACAGAACATTCACTTTCTTATAGTTTCCTAGGCTATAAACCCTTAGATTGTAAATGAAAGAAGTATTAAACGTATCATTTTAACACATGAAATTGTTCTTCAAAGATATCATAAGTGCTTCAATCAATTAACAGACCTTAGATTGTAAAAGAAGTATTAAACATATCAAAATACAATTTGAGCACATGAAATGGTTTTTCAAAGGTATCATCATAAGTGTTTGAATCAATCAATAGACCTTAGATTGTAAAAAATATGTTAAACATATGAAAACACAATTTCAACACATGAAATTGTTTTTCAAAGATATTCATTCATAAAAGTGTTTCAATCAATTAATAGACTAAGATTGTAAAAGAGATATTAAACATATCAAAACACAATTTTAACACATGAAATTGGTTTTCAAAGATATTCATTCATAATAAGTGTTCTCAATCAATTAATAGCGAAAAGAACAAGTTGCAAACATTTAGTTAAGTAATTGTTTTCTGCAGTTAAGATGCTTTTAAACTATTATTATACAGAACATTCACTTTCTTATAGTTTCCTAGGCTATAAAACCTTAGATTGTAAATGAAAGAAGTATTAAACGTATCATTTTAACACATGAAATTGTTTTTCAAAGATATCATAAGTGCTTCAATCAATTAACAGACCTTAGATTGTAAAAGAAGTATTAAACATATCAAAATACAATTTGAGCACATGAAATGGTTTTTCAAAGGTATCATCATAAGTGTTTGAATCAATCAATAGACCTTAGATTGTAAAAAATATGTTAAACATATGAAAACACAATTTCAACACATGAAATTGTTTTTCAAAGATATTCATTCATAAAAGTGTTTCAATCAATTAATAGACTAAGATTGTAAAAGAGATATTAAACATATCAAAACACAATTTTAACACATGAAATTGGTTTTCAAAGATATTCATTCATAATAAGTGTTCTCAATCAATTAATAGCGAAAAGAACAAGTTGCAAACATTTAGTTAAGTAATTGTTTTCTGCAGTTAAGATGCTTTTAAACTATTATTATACAGAACATTCACTTTCTTATAGTTTCCTAGGCTATAAAACCTTAGATTGTAAATGAAAGAAGTATTAAACGTATCATTTTAACACATGAAATTGTTCTTCAAAGATATCATAAGTGCTTCAATCAATTAACAGACCTTAGATTGTAAAAGAAGTATTAAACATATCAAAATACAATTTGAGCACATGAAGTGGTTTTTCAAAGGTATTGTTTGAATCAATCAATAGACCTTAGATTGTAAAAAATATGTTAAACATATGAAAACACAATTTCAACACATGAAATTGTTTTTCAAAGATATTCATTCATAAAAGTGTTTCAATCAATTAATAGACTAAGATTGTAAAAGAGATATTAAACATATCAAAACACAATTTTAACACATGAAATTGGTTTTCAAAGATATTCATTCATAATAAGTGTTCTCAATCAATTAATAGCGAAAAGAACAAGTTGCAAACATTTAGTTAAGTAATAATACGCTTGTTTTCAATAGTTAAGATGCTTTTAAACTATTATTATACAGAACATTCACTTTCTTATAGTTTCCTAGGCTATAAACCCTTAGATTGTAAATGAAAGAAGTATTAAACGTATCATTTTAACACATGAAATTGTTCTTCAAAGATATCATAAGTGCTTCAATCAATTAACAGACCTTAGATTGTAAAAGAAGTATTAAACATATCAAAATACAATTTGAGCACATGAAATGGTTTTTCAAAGGTATCATCATAAGTGTTTGAATCAATCAATAGACCTTAGATTGTAAAAAATATGTTAAACATATGAAAACACAATTTCAACACATGAAATTGTTTTTCAAAGATATTATTCATTCATAAAAGTGTTTCAATCAATTAATAGACTAAGATTGTAAAAGAGATATTAAACATATCAAAACACAATTTTAACACATGAAATTGGTTTTCAAAGATATTCATTCATAATAAGTGTTCTCAATCAATTAATAGCGAAAAGAACAAGTTGCAAACATTTAGTTAAGTAATTGTTTTCTGCAGTTAAGATGCTTTTAAACTATTATTATACAGAACATTCACTTTCTTATAGTTTCCTAGGCTATAAAACCTTAGATTGTAAATGAAAGAAGTATTAAACGTATCATTTTAACACATGAAATTGTTTTTCAAAGATATCATAAGTGCTTCAATCAATTAACAGACCTTAGATTGTAAAAGAAGTATTAAACATATCAAAATACAATTTGAGCACATGAAATGGTTTTTCAAAGGTATCATCATAAGTGTTTGAATCAATCAATAGACCTTAGATTGTAAAAAATATGTTAAACATATGAAAACACAATTTCAACACATGAAATTGTTTTTCAAAGATATTCATTCATAAAAGTGTTTCAATCAATTAATAGACTAAGATTGTAAAAGAGATATTAAACATATCAAAACACAATTTTAACACATGAAATTGGTTTTCAAAGATATTCATTCATAATAAGTGTTCTCAATCAATTAATAGCGAAAAGAACAAGTTGCAAACATTTAGTTAAGTAATAATACGCTTGTTTTCAATAGTTAAGATGCTTTTAAACTATTATTATACAGAACATTCACTTTCTTATAGTTTCCTAGGCTATAAACCCTTAGATTGTAAATGAAAGAAGTATTAAACGTATCATTTTAACACATGAAATTGTTCTTCAAAGATATCATAAGTGCTTCAATCAATTAACAGACCTTAGATTGTAAAAGAAGTATTAAACATATCAAAATACAATTTGAGCACATGAAATGGTTTTTCAAAGGTATCATCATAAGTGTTTGAATCAATCAATAGACCTTAGATTGTAAAAAATATGTTAAACATATGAAAACACAATTTCAACACATGAAATTGTTTTTCAAAGATATTATTCATTCATAAAAGTGTTTCAATCAATTAATAGACTAAGATTGTAAAAGAGATATTAAACATATCAAAACACAATTTTAACACATGAAATTGGTTTTCAAAGATATTCATTCATAATAAGTGTTCTCAATCAATTAATAGCGAAAAGAACAAGTTGCAAACATTTAGTTAAGTAATAATACGCTTGTTTTCAATAGTTAAGATGCTTTTAAACTATTATTATACAGAACATTCACTTTCTTATAGTTTCCTAGGCTATAAAACCTTAGATTGTAAATGAAAGAAGTATTAAACGTATCATTTTAACACATGAAATTGTTCTTCAAAGATATCATAAGTGCTTCAATCAATTAACAGACCTTAGATTGTAAAAGAAGTATTAAACATATCAAAATACAATTTGAGCACATGAAATGGTTTTTCAAAGGTATCATCATAAGTGTTTGAATCAATCGATAGACCTTAGATTGTAAAAAATATGTTAAACATATGAAAACACAATTTCAACACACGAAATTGTTTTTCAAAGATATTCATTCATAAAAGTGTTTCAATCAATTAATAGACTAAGATTGTAAAAGAGATATTAAACATATCAAAACACAATTTTAACACATGAAATTGGTTTTCAAAGATATTCATTCATAATAAGTGTTCTCAATCAATTAATAGCGAAAAGAACAAGTTGCAAACATTTAGTTAAGTAATAATACGCTTGTTTTCAATAGTTAAGATGCTTTTAAACTATTATTATACAGAACATTCACTTTCTTATAGTTTCCTATGACCTGTTTGATATAAGGCAGTACCATGGGGAGTCCCTCAGAGACTACCTCAATCGCTTCGGAGCGCAGATGGTCAGGTTGCCGGCCAAGGATGAGGAAATGCTGGTTTATGCCTTCAAGAAGGGCGTGCAGCCAGGGCCATTCTGCGATGCCTTGATCAGGGCTCATCCAGCGACGTTTGCTGAAGTCAGGCGACTTGCGGTGGCTCACATCGCCGACGAGAGTGAGGTCGCCGAGAAGAGGGGCAGTGTGGCTCCCGTCAGGCCACGCGCCCAGACCAGGATCCAGCCACAGAGGGTGCTGGAAACGGCAGCGGCGGCCAGGAAGGATCGAAGGACTCGCTATCCTTACGATAGGAGAAACAAGGGAAGAAGCCAAGCGCGCCAACCGCCAGCACGCCAACAACCAGCGCGCCGGGAATACAATCGCCCACCTAAGCACAAATTCGTCATGGGGCTAGCGGACCTGATCGCTATCCCTAACATATCAGCTAGGTTGAAGGCGCCCGAGAAGGTGGGCGACAAGGTGCTGGGGTCGAAGCCGGACGTCTGGTGCGAGTTTCACCAGTGCTTTGGCCACAACCTGGACTCGTGTTTGTCTTTAGGATACCAGCTCGACGATCTGGTCAAGAGTGGGTTCCTAAACGACTATCTGCTGGACAGAAGGACCGGAGGGGCGTCGAGTTCCCAGCCGGCAGGTGGAGAAGCCCAGCAACACGAGATGCCTATCCATGGGGAGATCCACACCATTGCAGGGGGTTTCTCAGGTGGTGGATGCACCGCATCGCAGAGAAAAAAGTACGCGCGATCGGTGATGTCGGTAGACATGTTTGAAGATCACTCGCCCGAAGTGGACATTACGTTCACCAAGCAGGATCTTCGGGATGTTGTGCCTCATGACAACGATCCCATTGTTATTTCGTTGATCACGGCGGGGAGGAAGGTCCACCGAGTTCTGGTGGACCAAGGAAGTTCGGCGGACGTGATGTTCTGGCCGACTTTCACGCAGTTGGAATTGCCCCTTGACCAGCTAAGGCCCTATGGATGGTGCTTGTATGGGTTCGCTGGCGACCAGGTGGAGGTCAGGGGGTACATCGAGCTGAGAACCACGTTTACCGATGAGGCTGGGTCGAGGACGGAGAAAATCAAGTACCTCATCGTAAACGCGCCTTCAGCATATAACATCTTGCTGGGAAGGCCCACTCTCAACAGGATAGGCGCAATTCCATCGACTCGGCACATGAAGGTGAAGTTGCCGTCCATGGAAGGGGTGGTAATCACGATAAAGTCTGATCAGAAGGAAGCGAAAAAGTGCTATGAAAATAGCCTGAAAAATAAAAGATCAGTGAGCTATGTCACAACCACCCCACCGCCCGGTGTGAAGCCCAGACCGCCGATAATGGAGGAGGCCGCTGGAAGGGATGTAGAGATGGTAGATGCTGAGCTGGGGGAGAGGAATGCTGCCCTGGAGGAGGAAGAGGCGCGGAATCGCCCGGAGGAAGCAAGGGAACTCGGAATCGCCAAGGCGGTGATCGCCAGAGAGTCCAGGCCCAAACCCGTCGAGCAGTGGCTCGAGAAGGAGATCGGGGGGAAGGTCTTCAAGCTCGGAAGATCTCTGGAGGTCGATCTCCAGGACCAGATCGCCAAGGTGATTGAACGACATCTGGACGCGTTTGCCTGGTCTGCTTCGGACATGCCCGGGATCGATCCCGATTTCTTGTGCCATCATCTGGCGATGGACAACATGGTGAGACCGGTGCGGCAAAGAAGGAGGAAATTTAATGAAGAAAGGAGGCAGGCAATCAAGGATGAGACCCAGAAACTCCTCGCTGCAGGTCACATCAGGGAAGTCCAGTACCCTGAGTGGCTGGCAAATGTCGTGCTGGTAAAGAAGAGCAACGGGAAATGGCGCATGTGCGTCGATTTCACCGACCTGAATAAGGCTTGCCCGAAGGATTCGTATCCTTTGCCAAGCATTGATGCCTTGGTTGATAGTGCTGCAGGGTGCAAGCTGCTGAGTTTCCTGGACGCCTTCTCGGGCTATAATCAGATCAAGATGCATCCCATGGATGAAGAAAAAACAGCTTTCATGACGGAGAGGTCGTGCTACTGCTATAAGGTGATGCCATTCGGGCTGAAGAACGCGGGGGCCACGTACCAGAGGCTGATGGATCGAGTACTTGCACCGATGCTGGGAAGGAACGTGCAAGCTTACGTCGATGACATGGTCGTGACCTCGCAGGAGAAAAGCAAGCACGTTGCAGACTTAGAAGAATTGTTCACGACGATCGCCAAGTTCAAGTTGAAGCTCAACCCGGAGAAATGCATTTTCGGCGTGGAGGCTGGGAAATTTTTGGGTTTTCTCTTGACTGAAAGAGGGATAGAGGCCAACCCGGACAAGTGCGCCGCCATCTTGGCGATGAGAAGCCCGACTACAGTGAAAGAAGTCCAGCAGCTGACGGGTCGGATGGCGGCCCTATCCCGCTTCGTGTCAGCAAGCGGAGAAAAGGGACATCCCTATTTCCAGTGTCTGCGGCGCAATAACAAGTTCGCTTGGACGAAAGAGTGCGAGGAAGCTTTCGTCAAGCTGAAAGAATATTTGGCGAGCTCGCCAGTTTTGTGCAAACCACTGGCGGGGATCCCTCTCAGGTTGTATTTCGCTGTGACTGAGAGGGCGGTGAGTGTTGTGCTCGCCCAGGACCAGGATCAGGCTCAGAGACCTATTTATTTCGTAAGTAAAGTGTTGCAGGGCCCAGAAACGAGATATCAGGCCCTGGAGAAGGCTGCATTGGCTGTGGTGTTTTCGGCGAGAAGGTTGCGCCACTATTTCCACAGTTTCACAATATTGGTGATGACTGACCTGCCCATCCAGAAGGTCTTGAAGAAACCTGACGTTGCAGGAAGAATGGTGAAGTGGGCAGTCGAGTTGTCAGAGTTTGACATTAAATATGAGCCTCGAGGCCCGATCAAAGGGCAAATCTTTGCAGATTTTGTAGTCGAGCTCTCTTCAGAGGCGACGCGTGTTGAAGGAGATGATTTCCGTTGGGTACTCTCGGTGGATGGATCGTCAAACCAGCAGGGTAGCGGTGCTGGAGTCATATTGGAAGGACCCAACGGCGTGCTGATCGAACAATCGTTGAGATTCGCCTTCAAAGCCAGCAACAATCAAGCAGAGTATGAGGCGCTGATCGCCGGGATTCTGCTGGCTAAAGAGATGGGAGCCAGAGTGCTGATGGCTAAGAGTGACTCGCTGCTAGTCACAGGGCAAGTAACAGGCGAGTTCCAGGCTAAAGATCCACAAATGGCGGCTTACTTGGCGTATGTGCAGGAATTGAAGAGTTCCTTTGCCTCTTTTGAAGTGGTGCATGTGCCCCGAGAGCAGAATGCCCGAGCTGACTTGCTTGCTAAGCTCGCCAGTTCGGGCAAGGGGGGTAGGCAGAGGACAGTGATTCAAGAAACTTTAAAGACGCCGAGGGCATTCGTAGCAGATCACATGGTCCTTCAGATAAGCAGGTCGACGGAGAGAGCAGCGAGAGGCCATAAGTCTTTGACGCAAGAAACCCTGAGATCGCCAAGAATTAGAGCTTGTCGAGGAGAGAAGGTGGACGTGATGCAGGTCTGCGCCACCCATGAGCCAGACACGTGGATAACACAGTACAAGCGATGCCTGGCGGATGGCCTCCTCCCGCTGGATCCAGCAGAAGCTAGCAAGGTAAAGAAAAATTCCAGCAAGTATACATTGATTGATGGCGATCTGTACAGGTTTGGATTCACTCACCCACTCCTGGAATGTATACACGGCGAGAAGTGCACGAGGATTATGGCAGAGCTCCACGAAGGAATATGTGGAAGTCACGTCGGGGGTCGAGCTCTGGCCGCGAGGACTCTCCGTGCAGGCTATTATTGGCCATCCATGAGAGAAGATTGCAAGAAGTACGCCCAGTGCTGCAAATAATGCCAGCAGCACGCCGATTGGCACAAGGCGCCTCCCGAGGAGTTGAAGTCGATCTATAGCCCTTGGCCGTTTCATACTTGGGGAATTGACATCCTGGGACCTTTTCCACTGGCGATCAGGCAGATGAAGTACTTGGTGGTGGCGATTGAGTATTTCACCAAGTGGATTGAAGCAGAACCAGTAGCCCAGATCACCGCGCACAAGATCGAAGGCTTCGTATGGAAGAATATTGTGTGCCGGTTTGGAGTGCCTAAGCGCCTGGTATCAGATAATGGGACTCAGTTTGCGAGCCACCTGTTGAAGAAGCTTTGCGAAGGGGTCGGAATTCAGCAAGTGTTTGCATCCGTCGAGCACCCTCAGACTAATGGCCAGGTGGAATCAGCTAACCGGGTGTTGCTGAGAGGTTTGAAGAGGAGGCTCGAGAAAGCCAAGGGGAGTTGGGCTGAGGAGGTACCCCGAATAGTTTGGGCGTACCACACAACCGAGCAGTCAGGAACCCATGAGACCCCGTTTAGCTTGGTCTATGGGTGTGATGCCATGATTCCAGTCGAGATTCAGGAGAGCTCGCCGAGATTCCAGAACTTTGTAGAGGAAGACTCGAATGAAGAGAGAAGACTGAACCTGGATCTGCTGGACGAAGTCAGGGAGGAGGCAAGGCTGAAGGCTGAGGCGGTGAAGAGAAGGGTCGAGCGAAGGTACAACTCAAAGGTGATGCCAAGGCAGTTTAGAGAAGGCAATCTGGTGATGAGAAAGGCCCACCAGTACGAGATGGAGAATAAGCTATCACCCAAGTGGACTGGACCGTTCAGAATAACCGAGGCACTCGAGAACGGAGCCTATCGCTTGGAGACGTTGGAAGGGGGGGCGATCCCTCGTACCTAGAACGCCACACACCTGAAGTTGTACTATAGCTAAGAGCTTTGTAAGTAAAGACAAACACAAATATTACATTGCAATGTCTCTGTTAAAACAGTTTTAAGGGGGCACTCTTTTTTCCCTAAGGAGGGTTTTTAATGAGGCCACCCAATAAAAGAAGAGTTTTCGAAGTATAAGGTGTTTTCAGATCGCATATGTGTTATTTCCAAAAGTTTCGAAGAAAGACCTTGTCATTCGTACATGATTTAAGGCACGAAAAGATATGTCGCGTGTTTTTCTAAAGTTTTAAAGTCCTCATCGTTTCTCGGCGATTAGAGGCACCAGTTAAGTTTTTTTTAAAGTCCTCATCGTTTTTCGGCGATTAGAGGCACCAGTTAAGTTTTTAAAGTCCTCATCGTTTTTCGGCGATTAGAGGCACCAGTTAAGTTTTTAAAGTCCTCATCGTTTTTCGGCGATCGGAGGCACCAGATGGAAGACCTCAACGCCCTCGCGCGTTTTGAGGCAAGTTAAAGACCTCCTCGCCGTTGAGTGAGTGCAGGCGAGAAAGAGAAAAAGTCCTCCGTGCTTCTGGGAGCGAGAAGATGTAACTCCCGGGGCAACGCAGAGGCAAGTTAAAGACCTCCTCGCCGTCGAGCGAGTGCAGGCGTGAGAAAGAAAAGGTCCTCAGTGCATCCAGGGGGGAGGAGATGTACACCCTGGGCAGGTTGAGGCACCTGACAAAGTCCTTCTCGCCGTCGAGCTAGTTAAGGCCGTTTAAAGTCCTTCTCGCCAATGAGCGAGTTCAGGCGAGTAAAAGTCCTTCTCGCCGGTGAGCGAGTTCAGGCGAGTTAAAAGACCTTCTCGCCTGTGCGCGAGTATAGGCAAGATAAAATCCTTCTCGTCTTGAACGAGTTCAGGTATGGCGAAGAGGGTGGAAGAAGCTTGAAAGGCGGCTAAGGTAGGTTTGAAGAGAACGCCTAGCCAGCCAGTCTTTAGCTCTGAGGTTCAGGGGAGGTAAAGGAAGGTCCCAAAGGGCATTTCTGCCTCAGATAAAGAGATGACTGCCAAAGCCTGAGGCTAAGGAAAGCTGGTGTTGCCAAGAGGTCTAGGTGATCGCGAAAGTTCAAACACGGCGAGAAGGTTGAAAGACTTGTCTGATAAAGCGGGTCAAGTGGGACGTTGTTTGAACCAATGATTGAATCACAGTTCATTGCTTGGAACGTTTCTTACGATCAGGTTAGTGCCTCAGGGGTACAAGTTGTTTAAAGCGATTATTGCTTAAATTTGAATCAGCTCGGAGAAGTTATGCCAAAGGTCATGTTTGCAAAATCGCTAAGTTAAGCGTAGCAGAGTTAGGCATACAAAGAAAGTAAAGCGCTCAAGAGAAGTCAGAAGACATATCCAAATTTCGCTATTAAAATGAGTAGCTGTTCAAAATACATGTGCAAGAGTTTTTACAAGATAAATACAAGTGAATTCATAAAGAGGCAGATGGGGTAGAGTTGGTTGAGCCTTCGGCGGGAACGACCTTCCCATCTACTACTTCGTTGTCTAACGACACCATGCTAAGGTCAAGATCAGGGAAGAGGCATGCAAACTGTTCTCGAGCGGCATCAAACCCAGCAACCAGAATCTGAGCAGAGCTTAGCTTAAGTTCTTCAATTTGCTTTTGAAGTTCTTCAATTTGCTTTTGAAACCCTTCAACCTGCTGCTTAAGCTCCTTGTTCTGCTGCTCCAACTCTTCGACCTGCTTTTGGAGTTGTTTATTGGTCTCTTGAGCTTGAAGAAGGTCGTCAGCCACCTTCTTAGATTTTGTTTGAGCCTGGGCCAACTCGGCAACCATCTTCACCTTCTCTTTGTTTGCCTCGGAGAGATCAGCCATGGCGTCGTCTCTTGCTTTCTCTACTTGCCCAAGTAGCTTCTCGCGGTCGATCGACCTTTGCTCCAGCTTCTGTACCTTGTCGGCATTGGCCTGAATTTGAGCCTCCAGGTTGCTCGCCTTGGTACGCAGAGGCACGATTCTGCTTTCAAGTTCGACCTTTTCTTGGGCAAGTTCGTGGACTTTGCGGCGAAGGTCGACAGCTTCCTTGCGCGCAAGCCTAAGCTCGGTGTTTAGGGCATCCTCCACTCGAGAATGTTCCATTTCCGCGAGCGTTAGGCTGAATGACACCTTCTCCACCTCGACCTTCATTGTGCTGTTCTCGGTCTTGAGGTTGTAGATGTCATCCTGTAGCCGCCTGGTGGAGCTCTCCACAGCTCTCGTTATAATTGATGGGATATCCTCTGCAATGGTTTTGAGTTTAGCAGTTAGAGGTTCCCACATCCTCGTCACCTCGAGGGAAAGATTTGCAGCTTGGAGAGGCGCCAGGGGGGCTTGTTGAGGGTTCTTGTCGCCGCCTTCCTTAACAATATTTTCAGTGGTTACTTCTTGGCGCGGCGACGCAACCGGGGACTCGGTGATTAGGATTGGAGAGGTGTGAGCGACCTCATCCCCGATTGGAATGACTCCTGCAGCTGAGGTGTTGGAAGGAGGGCCCCCTCCTGCTGATATATGTGGAGTAGAGGCGCTCGGAGGGTCCTCTAAGAAGTTTGGCTCTTGGACCTCAGTTGCAGGTGGCGCAGTGGCCAATGGGACTGCTTGGACTGGTGGTGAAGGGGCTTGTGGTGCTGGTGGTGAAGGAGGAGGAGCGGGTGTTGATGGTGGTGTTGAAGCTGGAAGAGGGGGCGGGGCAGGTGGGGAAGATGGTGCCACCCTCTTCCTTTTCGTGACAAGGCCATCCTCTGTGACCTCGTCGTCCTCTTCCTCATCCTCTTGGACAACTTGGGGGGCTTTCCGCTTTGGCCTCTTAAGGACCAGTTTCTTTCGTTGAGTGGGCGCCTTAGGCGGTGATCGCCCCTGGATGATGGCCTTCTCGACCGCCGAGTTGGGAACCGTCTGGGAGCCGGTCGCCAACCCGTGGTTGCGGGCGAGCGCCTTTAGGTCGGCGAGCATATTCTTACCCAACATGGTATCTGCGTGAAATGAAAGTGCATAAGTTAGCTTAAAGGAGAATGGAGTAGGTGTACAAGGCAAAGAAACAGCAAAAACAGGCATATGCAGAAAAGATAAAACCAAAGTCTTGTGTGTGTCGCACAAGACGCCCAGAAACAATATCAGAAGCAATGTGAAGACAAAGATGTAGTGTCCTGACCTATATGAAATTCCAACTGGTCCTCAAAGAACTCGAAGGAAATCAGGGTGGGGGTCAAGAATGTTATGTGGGCATCTGCCACCCTCTTCCAGAAGAGACAAAGGTCTCTGTCCAAAGCTCCCATGCTGTCAGGACTTCTGGGCCTCCTGAAGCAGCTCTTAGACTCTTTTTTCCCCTTGTCCACCCAGTACAAGGGGAAACCGTCGAGAAGGGAAGGGTCTTTATCGTTCGCGCGGACCTGGATGAACTTCCCCTTCCAATCCTTATACGACTGCTGGAAGATGGTGAAGATGGATCTCCCAGCAATGGCGTTCAGACTGACCCAAAGGCGATCGCCTGGGTGTTTGGCCTCAAACAGAAATAAAAATACGTCCACTGACGCAGGCAACCCCAGGTGGGCGCATGTTACCTCAAAAGCTCGGACGAACGCCCAGCTGTTGGGGTGAAGCTGGGCGGCAGCTATGTTGAGCTCGGTTAAGAGTTCCCTCTCAAATCGAGTAAGAGGGAACCTGAGCTTAACTTTCTTGAAAAGAGTGGTGTAGACGAAGCAGAAGGGCCCGTCGGCGCTCACTTTATCATCAGCACACACTGGCAGAGTGGCTGGGCAAGGCAGCACCATCATTCTCTCATCGTGCTCCTTGTGGAATGATTGGTAGGCCTCGTCCCCATTGGTCAATCGCAGAACCGCTCCCGCGGTGTTCACCGACGACGTTTCCTTTAAGAGGGTTGAGTTAGCCCATGAATATAACGTCTTGAAGTCTGGGAGTGGGGTGGGGGCTCCTCCAGCGTTTGGTGGAGTCGCCTGGGTCAGAGTGGTTTGAGAAGACGCGGGCCTCACAGCCTGCGAAGAGGGGGCACCACGAACTTGCGTAGAGTCGTGTGCTTGAGAAGGAGGGTTTCGCGCTGACGGAGGGGGGTTCGGGGTGATCTTCGTGCGAGTCATGGTAGCAAACTGCAAACGAAGAAGAAAGGAAAAATAATCAGGAGGGTTACAAAGGCTGACTCGATCAGGGAGGGAAGGTGAAAGACGAACGAATGTGAGTTCGTTGCGACGATCGGCAGAGCCCTAAGTTACGAGAAGGAGAAATGGAAAACAGCCCACAGCGTATGCACCAGACAGTTATAGGATGATGCAAATCGGTGAAAATGCGAGAAAACACAGCAGAAGAGGGAAAGTAGTTACCTTTCGATGATCGGGAGAATGTTGAAGGGAGGTGGTGATCTAGAACGTCGAGGAGCGTCGAGAGCTTTCGCAGAGGGAAATAAGAGCGTACGCAAGTGTGAAGAAAGTGATGGAACAGTAGGAGCGTAAGGGGTTTAGGGGTTTTTGAACGGTTTTAGGAAGCGCTAACGGCAGATGAAGATGACCGTTGATGAAAGCCACGTGTCGAATGATGCGTGAAGAGTTTGGTGGAGCGTCAGAGCGCAGAAAGTACTACCGCTTGGAATTCTGCGCCCATGCCACGTAGATCGGTGTTAACGAAGGCTTTTTCAGTCTTTTCGCTAGACAAGTCTTCACTTAAGACTGGGGGGCTTGTGTACCGCCCTGATGGTCGGATGCGATGACGTGGCATCCTGTTACAGTGTAGGCGTGTTGACAAGGCGCCAGGTTGACAGTTAGGAAGGAAGTCGGGAGGCACGTGTAGTCGCCGATAGTTAAGTTGGCGTGTTCCGGTCTCTAGCGTACCAGAATAGGCGATCGCCAGTTTGGGGATGAAGTCGCCAGATGCAGACTCAGGCGACCAGGCAGTCGGAGATCGCCAGAACAAGCACATCGCCGAAGATAAAGAAGAAGCAGATTATGAAGGCGGCCGGCGAGACCACAGGGAAGGTGTATGAAGGCCCTACCTCGCCAGTTTCAGTAGAGATCGCACTCCTGAGTTAGCTATGCACTGGGCAGCGCCATGCATAGGTAACTTAGCCAAATGAGAGTAGAAGTAGCGCCAAGTCAGGGAGCCTCCAGATGACGGCACGTGTACAGTCGGATGCAAGCCACGTGTCCAAGTCTGTAACTGCCAGGAGAGAGAAAATCATCAGGTATATAAGAGTTCTTAACAGATTTCCTAAGGTACGCACGTTCAGTTCATACACTTTACGCTTGCGAGTGACAGAGTTGTTGGTGAGAGAGATTTGCACGGTTCCAGTTCTTAGTATTTGGTGATACCGTCACTGACTTGAGCGTCGGAGTGTGATCGGCCGCAGCGGCGCCGTATCGTTTCTTTGCAGGTTCTTGAGATAGATCCAGAGGAGGAACGGAAGTGAGAAGCGGCGCGCACGTCGATCCTTTGACGAGGCATTCTCCAGCGCTCCGGTCAACAGGCAGGATCAGTTTCCTAGGCTATAAAACCTTAGATTGTAAATGAAAGAAGTATTAAACGTATCATTTTAACACATGAAATTGTTCTTCAAAGATATCATAAGTGCTTCAATCAATCAACAGACCTTAGATTGTAAAAGAAGTATTAAACATGTCAATCAAAATACAATTTGAGCAAATGAAATGGTTTTTCAAAGGTATCATCATAAGTGTTTGAATCAATCAATAGACCTTAGATTGTAAAAAATATGTTAAACATATGAAAACACAATTTCAACACACGAAATTGTTTTTCAAAGATATTCATTCATAAAAGTGTTTCAATCAATTAATAGACTAAGATTGTAAAAGAGATATTAAACATATCAAAACACAATTTTAACACATGAAATTGGTTTTCAAAGATATTCATTCATAATAAGTGTTCTCAATCAATTAATAGCGAAAAGAACAAGTTGCAAACATTTAGTTAAGTAATAATACGCTTGTTTTCAATAGTTAAGATGCTTTTAAACTATTATTATACAGAACATTCACTTTCTTATAGTTTCCTAGGCTATAAACCCTTAGATTGTAAATGAAAGAAGTATTAAACGTATCATTTTAACACATGAAATTGTTCTTCAAAGATATCATAAGTGTTTCAATTAATTAACAGACCTTAGATTGTAAAAGAAGTATTAAACATATCAAAATACAATTTGAGCACATGAAATGGTTTTTCAAAGGTATCATCATAAGTGTTTGAATCAATCAATAGACCTTAGATTGTAAAAAATATGTTAAACATATGAAAACACAATTTCAACACATGAAATTGTTTTTCAAAGATATTCATTCATAAAAGTGTTTCAATCAATTAATAGACTAAGATTGTAAAAGAGATATTAAACATATCAAAACACAATTTTAACACATGAAATTGGTTTTCAAAGATATTCATTCATAATAAGTGTTCTCAATCAATTAATAGCGAAAAGAACAAGTTGCAAACATTTAGTTAAGTAATAATACGCTTGTTTTCAATAGTTAAGATGCTTTTAAACTATTATTATACAGAACATTCACTTTCTTATAGTTTCCTAGGCTATAAAACCTTAGATTGTAAATGAAAGAAGTATTAAACGTATCATTTTAACACATGAAATTGTTCTTCAAAGATATCATAAGTGCTTCAATCAATTAGCAGACCTTGGATTGTAAAAGAAGTATTAAACATATCAAAATACAATTTGAGCAAATGAAATGGTTTTTCAAAGGTATCATCATAAGTGTTTGAATCAATCAATAGACCTTAGATTGTAAAAAATATCTTAAACATATGAAAACACAATTTCAACACATGAAATTGTTTTTCAAAGATATTCATTCATAAAAGTGTTTCAATCAATTAATAGACTAAGATTGTAAAAGAGATATTAAACATATCAAAACACAATTTTAACACATGAAATTGGTTTTCAAAGATATTCATTCATAATAAGTGTTCTCAATCAATTAATAGCGAAAAGAACAAGTTGCAAACATTTAGTTAAGTAATAATACGCTTGTTTTCAATAGTTAAGATGCTTTTAAACTATTATTATACAGAACATTCACTTTCTTATAGTTTCCTAGGCTATAAAACCTTAGATTGTAAATGAAAGAAGTATTAAACGTATCATTTTAACACATGAAATTGTTCTTCAAAGATATCATAAGTGCTTCAATCAATTAGCAGACCTTAGATTGTAAAAGAAGTATTAAACATATCAAAATACAAATTGAGCACATGAAATGGTTTTTCAAAGGTATCATCATAAGGGTTTGAATCAATCAATAGACCTTAGATTGTAAAAAATATGTTAAACATATGAAAACACAATTTCAACACATGAAATTGTTTTTCAAAGATATTCATTCATAAAAGTGTTTCAATCAATTAATAGACTAAGATTGTAAAAGAGATATTAAACATATCAAAACACAATTTTAACACATGAAATTGGTTTTCAAAGATATTCATTCATAATAAGTGTTCTCAATCAATTAATAGCGAAAAGAACAAGTTGCAAACATTTAGTTAAGTAATAATACGCTTGTTTTCAATAGTTAAGATGCTTTTAAACTATTATTATACAGAACATTCACTTTCTTATAGTTTCCTATGCTATAAAACCTTAGATTGTAAATGAAAGAAGTATTAAACGTATCATTTTAACACATGAAATTGTTCTTCAAAGATATCATAAGTGCTTCAATCAATTAGCAGACCTTAGATTGTAAAAGAAGTATTAAACATATCAAAATACAATTTGAGCACATGAAATGGTTTTTCAAAGGTATCATCATAAGTGTTTGAATCAATCAATAGACCTTAGATTGTAAAAAATATGTTAAACATATGAAAACACAATTTCAACACATAAAATTGTTTTTCAAAGATATTCATTCATAAAAGTGTTTCAATCAATTAATAGACTAAGATTGTAAAAGAGATATTAAACATATCAAAACACAATTTTAACACATGAAATTGGTTTTCAAAGATATTCATTCATAATAAGTGTTCTCAATCAATTAATAGCGAAAAGAACAAGTTGCAAACATTTAGTTAAGTAATAATACGCTTGTTTTCAATAGTTAAGATGCTTTTAAACTATTATTATACAGAACATTCACTTTCTTATAGTTTCCTAGGCTATAAAACCTTAGATTGTAAATGAAAGAAGTATTAAACGTATCATTTTAACACTTGAAATTGTTCTTCAAAGATATCATAAGTGCTTCAATCAATTAACAGACCTTAGATTGTAAAAGAAGTATTAAACATATCAAAATACAATTTGAGCACATGAAATGGTTTTTCAAAGGTATCATCATAAGTGTTTGAATCAATCAATAGACCTTAGATTGTAAAAAATATGTTAAACATATGAAAACACAATTTCAACACACGAAATTGTTTTTCAAAGATATTCATTCATAAAAGTGTTTCAATCAATTAATAGACTAAGATTGTAAAAGAGATATTAAACATATCAAAACACAATTTTAACACATGAAATTGGTTTTCAAAGATATTCATTCGTAATAAGTGTTCTCAATCAATTAATAGCGAAAAGAACAAGTTGCAAACATTTAGTTAAGTAATAATACGCTTGTTTTCAATAGTTAAGATGCTTTTAAACTATTATTATACAGAACATTCACTTTCTTATAGTTTCCTAGGCTATAAAACCTTAGATTGTAAATGAAAGAAGTATTAAACGTATCATTTTAACACATGAAATTGTTCTTCAAAGATATCATAAGTGCTTCAATCAATTAACAGACCTTAGATTGTAAAAGAAGTATTAAACATATCAAAATACAATTTGAGCACATGAAATGGTTTTTCAAAGGTATCATCATAAGTGTTTGAATCAATCAATAGACCTTAGATTGTAAAAAATATGTTAAACATATGAAAACACAATTTCAACACATGAAATTGTTTTTCAAAGATATTCATTCATAAAAGTGTTTCAATCAATTAATAGACTAAGATTGTAAAAGAGATATTAAACATATCAAAACACAATTTTAACACATGAAATTGGTTTTCAAAGATATTCATTCGTAATAAGTGTTCTCAATCAATCAATAGCGAAAAGAACAAGTTGCAAACATTTAGTTAAGTAATAATACGCTTGTTTTCAATAGTTAAGATGCTTTTAAACTATTATTATACAGAACATTCACTTTCTTATAGTTTCCTAGGCTATAAAACCTTAGATTGTAAATGAAAGAAGTATTAAACGTATCATTTTAACACATGAAATTTCAAAGGTATCATCATAAGTGTTTGAATCAATCAATAGACCTTAGATTGTAAAAAATATGTTAAACATATGAAAACACAATTTCAACACACGAAATTGTTTTTCAAAGATATTCATTCATAAAAGTGTTTCAATCAATTATTAGACTAAGATTGTAAAAGAGATATTAAACATATCAAAACACAATTTTAACACATGAAATTGGTTTTCAAAGATATTCATTCGTAATAAGTGTTCTCAATCAATTAATAGCGAAAAGAACAAGTTGCAAACATTTAGTTAAGTAATAATACGCTTGTTTTCAATAGTTAAGATGCTTTTAAACTATTATTATACAGAACATTCACTTTCTTATAGTTTCCTAGGCTATAAAACCTTAGATTGTAAATGAAAGAAGTATTAAACGTATCATTTTAACACATGAAATTGTTTTTCAAAGATATCATAAGTGCTTCAATCAATTAACAGACCTTAGATTGTAAAAGAAGTATTAAACATATCAAAATACAATTTGAGCACATGAAATGGTTTTTCAAAGGTATCATCATAAGTGTTTGAATCAATCAATAGACCTTAGATTGTAAAAAATATGTTAAACATATGAAAACACAATTTCAACACATGAAATTGTTTTTTAAAGATATTCATTCATAAAAGTGTTTCAATCAATTAATAGACTAAGATTGTAAAAGAGATATTAAACATATCAAAACACAATTTTAACACATGAAATTGGTTTTCAAAGATATTCATTCATAATAAGTGTTCTCAATCAATCAATAGCGAAAAGAACAAGTTGCAAACATTTAGTTAAGTAATAATACGCTTGTTTTCAATAGTTATGATGCTTTTAAACTATTATTATACAGAACATTCACTTTCTTATAGTTTCCTAGGCTATAAAACCTTAGATTGTAAATGAAAGAAGTATTAAACGTATCATTTTAACACATGAAATTGTTTTTCAAAGATATCATAAGTGCCTCAATCAATTAACAGACCTTAGATTGTAAAAGAAGTATTAAACATATCGAAATACAATTTGAGCACATGAAATGGTTTTTCAAAGGTATCATCATAAGTGTTTGAATCAATCAATAGACCTTAGATTGTAAAAAATATGTTAAACATATGAAAACACAATTTCAACACATGAAATTGTTTTTCAAAGATATTCATTCATAAAAGTGTTTTGATCAATTAATAGACTAAGATTGTAAAAGAGATATTAAACATATCAAAACACAATTTTAACACATGAAATTGGTTTTCAAAGATATTCATTCATAATAAGTGTTCTCAATCAATCAATAGCGAAAAGAACAAGTTGCAAACATTTAGTTAAGTAATAATACGCTTGTTTTCAATAGTTAAGATCCTTTTAAACTATTATTATACAGAACATTCACTTTCTTATAGTTTCCTAGGCTATAAAACCTTAGATTGTAAATGAAAGAAGTATTAAACGTATCATTTTAACACATGAAATTGTTTTTCAAAGATATCATAAGTGCCTCAATCAATTAACAGATCTTAGATTGTAAAAGAAGTATTAAACATATCAAAATACAATTTGAGCACATGAAATGGTTTTTCAAAGGTATCATCATAGGTGTTTGAATCAATCAATAGACCTTAGATTGTAAAAAATATGTTAAACATATGAAAACACAATTTCAACACATGAAATTGTTTTTCAAAGATATTCATTCATAAAAGTGTTTTGATCAATTAATAGACTAAGATTGTAAAAGAGATATTAAACATATCAAAACACAATTTTAACACATGAAATTGGTTTTCAAAGATATTCATTCATTATAAGTGTTCTCAATCAATCAATAGCGAAAAGAACAAGTTGCAAACATTTAGTTAAGTAATTGTTTTCTGCAGTTAAGATGCTTTTAAACTATTATTATACAGAACATTCACTTTCTTATAGTTTCCTAGGCTATAAAACCTTAGATTGTAAATGAAAGAAGTATTAAACGTATCATTTTAACACATGAAATTGTTTTTCAAAGATATCATAAGTGCTTCAATCAATTAACAGACCTTAGATTGTAAAAGAAGTATTAAACATGTCAAAATACAATTTGAGCACATGAAATGGTTTTTCAAAGGTATCATCATAAGTGTTTGAATCAATCAATAGACCTTAGATTGTAAAAAATATGTTAAACATATGAAAACACAATTTCAACACATGGAATTGTTTTTCTCAAAGAAATTCATTCATAAAAGTGTTTCAATCAATTAATAGACTAAGATTGTAAAAGAGATATTAAACATATCAAAACACAATTTTAACACATGAAATTGGTTTTCAAAGATATTCATTCATAATAAGTTTTCTCAATCAATCAATCAATAGCGAAAAGAACAAGTTGCAAACATTTAGTTAAGTAATAATACGCTTGTTTTCAATAGTTAAGATGCTTTTAAACTATTATTATACAGAACATTCACTTTCTTATAGTTTCCTAGGCTATAAAACCTTAGATTGTAAATGAAAGAAGTATTAAACGTATAATTTTAACACATGAAATTGTTTTTCAAAGATATCATAAGTGCTTCAATCAATTAACAGACCTTAGATTGTAAAAGAAGTATTAAACATGTCAAAATACAATTTGAGCACATGAAATGGTTTTTCAAAGGTATCATCATAAGTGTTTGAATCAATCAATAGACCTTAGATTGTAAAAAATATGTTAAACATATGAAAACACAATTTCAACACATGAAATTGTTTTTCTCAAAGATATTCATTCATAAAAGTGTTTCAATCAATTAATAGACTAAGATTGTAAAAGAGATATTAAACATATCAAAACACAATTTTAACACATGAAATTGGTTTTCAAAGATATTCATTCATAATAACTGTTCTCAATCAATCAATCAATAGCGAAAAGAACAAGTTGCAAACATTTAGTTAAGTAATAATACGCTTGTTTTCAATAGTTAAGATGCTTTTAAACTATTATTATACAGAACATTCACTTTCTTATAGTTTCCTAGGCTATAAAACCTTAGATTGTAAATGAAAGAAGTATTAAACGTATCATTTTAACACATGAAATTGTTTTTCAAAGATATCATAAGTGCTTCAATCAATTAACAGACCTTAGATTGTAAAAGAAGTATTAAACATGTCAAAATACAATTTGAGCACATGAAATGGTTTTTCAAAGGTATCATCATAAGTGTTTCAATCAATCAATAGACCGATTGTAAAAAATATGTTAAACATATGAAAACACAATTTCAACACATGAAATTGTTTTTCTCAAAGAAATTCATTCATAAAAGTGTTTCAATCATTTAATAGACTAAGATTGTAAAAGAGATATTAAACATATCAAAACACAATTTTAACACACGAAATTGGTTTTCAAAGATATTCATTCATAATAAGTGTTCTCAATCAATCAATCAATAGCGAAAAGAACAAGTTGCAAACATTTAGTTAAGTAATAATACGCTTGTTTTCAATAGTTAAGATGCTTTTAAACTATTATTATACAGAACATTCACTTTCTTATAGTTTCCTAGGCTATAAAACCTTAGATTGTAAATGAAAGAAGTATTAAACGTATCATTTTAACACATGAAATTGTTTTTCAAAGATATCATAAGTGCTTCAATCAATTAACAGACCTTAGATTGTAAAAGAAGTATTAAACATGTCAAAATACAATTTGAGCACATGAAATGGTTTTTCAAAGGTATCATCATAAGTGTTTGAATCAATCAATAGACCTTAGATTGTAAAAAATATGTTAAACATATGAAAACACAATTTCAACACATGAAATTGTTTTTCAAAGATATTCATTCATAAAAGTGTTTCAATCAATTAATAGACTAAGATTGTAAAAGAGATATTAAACATATCAAAACACAATTTTAACACATGAAATTGGTTTTCAAAGATATTCATTCATAATAAGTGTTCTCAATCAATCAATCAATAGCGAAAAGAACAAGTTGCAAACATTTAGTTAAGTAATAATACGCTTGTTTTCAATAGTTAAGATGCTTTTAAACTATTATTATACAGAACATTCACTTTCTTATAGTTTCCTAGGCTATAAAACCTTAGATTGTAAATGAAAGAAGTATTAAACGTATCATTTTAACACATGAAATTGTTTTTCAAAGATATCATAAGTGCTTCAATCAATTAACAGACCTTAGATTGTAAAAGAAGTATTAAACATGTCAAAATACAATTTGAGCACATGAAATGGTTTTTCAAAGGTATCATCATAAGTGTTTGAATCAATCAATAGACCTTAGATTGTAAAAAATATGTTAAACATATGAAAACACAATTTCAACACATGAAATTGTTTTTCTCAAAGATATTCATTCATAAAAGTGTTTCAATCAATTAATAGACTAAGATTGTAAAAGAGATAGTAAACATATCAAAACACAATTTTAACACATGAAATTGGTTTTCAAAGATATTCATTCATAATAGGTGTTCTCAATCAATCAATCAATAGCGAAAAGAACAAGTTGCAAACATTTAGTTAAGTAATAATACGCTTGTTTTCAATAGTTAAGATGCTTTTAAACTATTATTATACAGAACATTTACTTTCTTATAGTTTCCTAGGCTATAAAACCTTAGATTGTAAATGAAAGAAGTATTAAACGTATCATTTTAACACATGAAATTGTTTTTCAAAGATATCATAAGTGCTTCAATCAATTAACAGACCTTAGATTGTAAAAGAAGTATTAAACATGTCAAAATACAATTTGAGCACATGAAATGGTTTTTCAAAGGTATCATCATAAGTGTTTGAATCAATCAATAGACCTTAGATTGTAAAAAATATGTTAAACATATGAAAACACAATTTCAACACATGAAATTGTTTTTCAAAGATATTCATTCATAAAAGTGTTTCAATCAATTAATAGACTAAGATTGTAAAAGAGATATTAAACATATCAAAACACAATTTTAACACATGAAATTGGTTTTCAAAGATATTCATTCATAATAAGTGTTCTCAATCAACCAATCAATAGCGAAAAGAACAAGTTGCAAACATTTAGTTAAGTAATAATACGCTTGTTTTCAATAGTTAAGATGCTTTTAAACTATTATTATACAGAACATTCACTTTCTTATAGTTTCCTAGGCTATAAAACCTTAGATTGTAAATGAAAGAAGTATTAAACGTATCATTTTAACACATGAAATTGTTTTTCAAAGATATCATAAGTGCTTCAATCAATTAACAGACCTTAGATTGTAAAAGAAGTATTAAACATGTCAAAATACAATTTGAGCACATGAAATGGTTTTTCAAAGGTATCATCATAAGTGTTTGAATCAATCAATAGACCTTAGATTGTAAAAAATATGTTAAGCATATGAAAACACAATTTCAACACATGAAATTGTTTTTCAAAGATATTCATTCATAAAAGTGTTTCAATCAATTAATAGACTAAGATTGTAAAAGAGATATTAAACATATCAAAACACAATTTTAACACATGAAATTGGTTTTCAAAGATATTCATTCATAATAAGTGTTCTCAATCAATCAATCAATTGCGAAAAGAACAAGTTGCAAACATTTAGTTAAGTAATAATACGCTTGTTTTCAATAGTTAAGATGCTTTTAAACTATTATTATACAGAACATTCACTTTCTTATAGTTTCCTAGGCTATAAAACCTTAGATTGTAAATGAAAGAAGTATTAAACGTATCATTTTAACACATGAAATTGTTTTTCAAAGATATCATAAGTGCTTCAATCAATTAACAGACCTTAGATTGTAAAAGAAGTATTAAACATATCAAAATACAATTTGAGCACATGAAATGGTTTTTCAATGGTATCATCATAAGTGTTTGAATCAATCAATAGACCTTAGATTGTAAAAAATATGTTAAACATATGAAAACACAATTTTAACACATGAAATTGGTTTTCAAAGATATTCATTCATAATAAGTGTTCTCAATCAATCAATCAATAGCGAAAAGAACAAGTTGCAAACATTTAGTTAAGTAATAATACGCTTGTTTTCAATAGTTAAGATGCTTTTAAACTATTATTATACAGAACATTCACTTTCTTATAGTTTCCTAGGCTATAAAACCTTAGATTGTAAATGAAAGAAGTATTAAACGTATCATTTTAACACATGAAATTGTTTTTCAAAGATATCATAAGTGCTTCAATCAATTAACAGACCTTAGATTGTAAAAGAAGTATTAAACATGTCAAAATACAATTTGAGCACATGAAATGGTTTTTCAAAGGTATCATCATAAGTGATTGAATCAATCAATAGACCTTAGATTGTAAAAAATATGTTAAACATATGAAAACACAATTTCAACACATGAAATTGTTTTTCTCAAAGATATTCATTCATAAAAGTGTTTCAATCAATTAATAGACTAAGATTGTAAAAGAGATATTAAACATATCAAAACACAATTTTAACACATGAAATTGGTTTTCAAAGATATTCATTCATAATAAGTGTTCTCAATCAATTAATAGCGAAAAGAACAAGTTGCAAACATTTAGTTAAGTAATTGTTTTCTGCAGTTAAGATGCTTTTAAACTATTATTATACAGAACATTCACTTTCTTATAGTTTCCTAGGCTATAAAACCTTAGATTGTAAATGAAAGAAGTATTAAACGTATCATTTTAACACATGAAATTGTTTTTCAAAGATATCATAAGTGCTTCAATCAATTAACAGACCTTAGATTGTAAAAGAAGTATTAAACATATCAAAATACAATTTGAGCACATGAAATGGTTTTTCAATGGTATCATCATAAGTGTTTGAATCAATCAATAGACCTTAGATTGTAAAAAATATGTTAAACATATCAAAACACAATTTTAACACATGAAATTGGTTTTCAAAGATATTCATTCATAATAAGTGTTCTCAATCAATCAATCAATAGCGAAAAGAACAAGTTGCAAACATTTAGTTAAGTAATAATACGCTTGTTTTCAATAGTTAAGATGCTTTTAAACTATTATTATACAGAACATTCACTTTCTTATAGTTTCCTAGGCTATAAAACCTTAGATTGTAAATGAAAGAAGTATTAAACGTATCATTTTAACACATGAAATTGTTTTTCAAAGATATCATAAGTGCTTCAATCAATTAACAGACCTTAGATTGTAAAAGAAGTAGTAAACATGTCAAAATACAATTTGAGCACATGAAATGGTTTTTCAAAGGTATCATCATAAGTGTTTGAATCAATCAATAGACCTTAGATTGTAAAAAATATGTTAAACATATGAAAACACAATTTCAACACATGAAATTGTTTTTCTCAAAGATATTCATTCATAAAAGTGTTTCAATCAATTAATAGACTAAGATTGTAAAAGAGATATTAAACATATCAAAACACAATTTTAACACATGAAATTGGTTTTCAAAGATATTCATTCATAATAGGTGTTCTCAATCAATCAATCAATAGCGAAAAGAACAAGTTGCAAACATTTAGTTAAGTAATAATACGCTTGTTTTCAATAGTTAAGATGCTTTTAAACTATTATTATACAGAACATTCACTTTCTTATAGTTTCCTAGGCTATAAAACCTTAGATTGTAAATGAAAGAAGTATTAAACGTATCATTTTAACACATGAAATTGTTTTTCAAAGATATCATAAGTGCTTCAATCAATTAACAGACCTTAGATTGTAAAAGAAGTATTAAACATGTCAAAATACAATTTGAGCACATGAAATGGTTTTTCAAAGGTATCATCATAAGTGTTTGAATCAATCAATAGACCTTAGATTGTAAAAAATATGTTAAACATATGAAAACACAATTTCAACACATGAAATTGTTTTTCAAAGATATTCATTCATAAAAGTGTTTCAATCAATTAATAGACTAAGATTGTAAAAGAGATATTAAACATATCAAAACACAATTTTAACACATGAAATTGGTTTTCAAAGATATTCATTCATAATAAGTGTTCTCAATCAATCAATCAATAGCGAAAAGAACAAGTTGCAAACATTTAGTTAAGTAATAATACGCTTGTTTTCAATAGTTAAGATGCTTTTAAACTATTATTATACAGAACATTCACTTTCTTATAGTTTCCTAGGCTATAAAACCTTAGATTGTAAATGAAAGAAGTATTAAACGTATCATTTTAACACATGAAATTGTTTTTCAAAGATATCATAAGTGCTTCAATCAATTAACAGACCTTAGATTGTAAAAGAAGTATTAAACATATCAAAATACAATTTGAGCACATGAAATGGTTTTTCAATGGTATCATCATAAGTGTTTGAATCAATCAATAGACCTTAGATTGTAAAAAATATGTTAAACATATGAAAACACAATTTTAACACATGAAATTGGTTTTCAAAGATATTCATTCATAATAAGTGTTCTCAATCAATCAATCAATAGCGAAAAGAACAAGTTGCAAACATTTAGTTAAGTAATAATACGCTTGTTTTCAATAGTTAAGATGCTTTTAAACTATTATTATACAGAACATTCACTTTCTTATAGTTTCCTAGGCTATAAAACCTTAGATTGTAAATGAAAGAAGTATTAAACGTATCATTTTAACACATGAAATTGTTTTTCAAAGATATCATAAGTGCTTCAATCAATTAACAGACCTTAGATTGTAAAAGAAGTATTAAACATGTCAAAATACAATTTGAGCACATGAAATGGTTTTTCAAAGGTATCATCATAAGTGTTTGAATCAATCAATAGACCTTAGATTGTAAAAAATATGTTAAACATATGAAAACACAATTTCAACACATGAAATTGTTTTTCTCAAAGATATTCATTCATAAAAGTGTTTCAATCAATTAATAGACTAAGATTGTAAAAGAGATATTAAACATATCAAAACACAATTTTAACACATGAAATTGGTTTTCAAAGATATTCATTCATAATAGGTGTTCTCAATCAATCAATCAATAGCGAAAAGAACAAGTTGCAAACATTTAGTTAAGTAATAATACGCTTGTTTTCAATAGTTAAGATGCTTTTAAACTATTATTATACAGAACATTCACTTTCTTATAGTTTCCTAGGCTATAAAACCTTAGATTGTAAATGAAAGAAGTATTAAACGTATCATTTTAACACATGAAATTGTTTTTCAAAGATATCATAAGTGCTTCAATCAATTAACAGACCTTAGATTGTAAAAGAAGTATTAAACATGTCAAAATACAATTTGAGCACATGAAATGGTTTTTCAAAGGTATCATCATAAGTGTTTGAATCAATCAATAGACCTTAGATTGTAAAAAATATGTTAAACATATGAAAACACAATTTCAACACATGAAATTGTTTTTCAAAGATATTCATTCATAAAAGTGTTTCAATCAATTAATAGACTAAGATTGTAAAAGAGATATTAAACATATCAAAACACAATTTTAACACATGAAATTGGTTTTCAAAGATATTCATTCATAATAAGTGTTCTCAATCAACCAATCAATAGCGAAAAGAACAAGTTGCAAACATTTAGTTAAGTAATAATACGCTTGTTTTCAATAGTTAAGATGCTTTTAAACTATTATTATACAGAACATTCACTTTCTTATAGTTTCCTAGGCTATAAAACCTTAGATTGTAAATGAAAGAAGTATTAAACGTATCATTTTAACACATGAAATTGTTTTTCAAAGATATCATAAGTGCTTCAATCAATTAACAGACCTTAGATTGTAAAAGAAGTATTAAACATGTCAAAATACAATTTGAGCACATGAAATGGTTTTTCAAAGGTATCATCATAAGTGTTTGAATCAATCAATAGACCTTAGATTGTAAAAAATATGTTAAACATATGAAAACACAATTTCAACACATGAAATTGTTTTTCTCAAAGATATTCATTCATAAAAGTGTTTCAATCAATTAATAGACTAAGATTGTAAAAGAGATATTAAACATATCAAAACACAATTTTAACACATGAAATTGGTTTTCAAAGATATTCATTCATAATAGGTGTTCTCAATCAATCAATCAATAGCGAAAAGAACAAGTTGCAAACATTTAGTTAAGTAATAATACGCTTGTTTTCAATAGTTAAGATGCTTTTAAACTATTATTATACAGAACATTCACTTTCTTATAGTTTCCTAGGCTATAAAACCTTAGATTGTAAATGAAAGAAGTATTAAACGTATCATTTTAACACATGAAATTGTTTTTCAAAGATATCATAAGTGCTTCAATCAATTAACAGACCTTAGATTGTAAAAGAAGTATTAAACATGTCAAAATACAATTTGAGCACATGAAATGGTTTTTCAAAGGTATCATCATAAGTGTTTGAATCAATCAATAGACCTTAGATTGTAAAAAATATGTTAAACATATGAAAACACAATTTCAACACATGAAATTGTTTTTCAAAGATATTCATTCATAAAAGTGTTTCAATCAATTAATAGACTAAGATTGTAAAAGAGATATTAAACATATCAAAACACAATTTTAACACATGAAATTGGTTTTCAAAGATATTCATTCATAATAAGTGTTCTCAATCAACCAATCAATAGCGAAAAGAACAAGTTGCAAACATTTAGTTAAGTAATAATACGCTTGTTTTCAATAGTTAAGATGCTTTTAAACTATTATTATACAGAACATTCACTTTCTTATAGTTTCCTAGGCTATAAAACCTTAGATTGTAAATGAAAGAAGTATTAAACGTATCATTTTAACACATGAAATTGTTTTTCAAAGATATCATAAGTGCTTCAATCAATTAACAGACCTTAGATTGTAAAAGAAGTATTAAACATGTCAAAATACAATTTGAGCACATGAAATGGTTTTTCAAAGGTATCATCATAAGTGTTTGAATCAATCAATAGACCTTAGATTGTAAAAAATATGTTAAACATATGAAAACACAATTTCAACACATGAAATTGTTTTTCAAAGATATTCATTCATAAAAGTGTTTCAATCAATTAATAGACTAAGATTGTAAAAGAGATATTAAACATATCAAAACACAATTTTAACACATGAAATTGGTTTTCAAAGATATTCATTCATAATAAGTGTTCTCAATCAATCAATCAATAGCGAAAAGAACAAGTTGCAAATATTTAGTTAAGTAATAATACGCTTGTTTTCAATAGTTAAGATGCTTTTAAACTATTATTATACAGAACATTCACTTTCTTATAGTTTCCTAGGCTATAAAACCTTAGATTGTAAATGAAAGAAGTATTAAACGTATCATTTTAACACATGAAATTGTTTTTCAAAGATATCATAAGTGCTTCAATCAATTAACAGACCTTAGATTGTAAAAGAAGTATTAAACATGTCAAAATACAATTTGAGCACATGAAATGGTTTTTCAAAGGTATCATCATAAGTGTTTGAATCAATCAATAGACCTTAGATTGTAAAAAATATGTTAAACATATGAAAACACAATTTCAACACATGAAATTGTTTTTCTCAAAGATATTCATTCATAAAAGTGTTTCAATCAATTAATAGACTAAGATTGTAAAAGAGATATTAAACATATCAAAACACAATTTTAACACATGAAATTGGTTTTCAAAGATATTCATTCATAATAAGTGTTCTCAATCAATCAATCAATAGCGAAAAGAACAAGTTGCAAACATTTAGTTAAGTAATAATACGCTTGTTTTCAATAGTTAAGATGCTTTTAAACTATTATTATACAGAACATTCACTTTCTTATAGTTTCCTAGGCTATAAAACCTTAGATTGTAAATGAAAGAAGTAATAAACGTATCATTTTAACACATGAAATTGTTTTTCAAAGATATCATAAGTGCTTCAATCAATTAACAGACCTTAGATTGTAAAAGAAGTATTAAACATGTCAAAATACAATTTGAGCACATGAAATGGTTTTTCAAAGGTATCATCATAAGTGTTTGAATCAATCAATAGACCTTAGATTGTAAAAAATATGTTAAACATATGAAAACACAATTTCAACACATGAAATTGTTTTTCAAAGATATTCATTCATAAAAGTGTTTCAATCAATTAATAGACTAAGATTGTAAAAGAGATATTAAACATATCAAAACACAATTTTAACACATGAAATTGGTTTTCAAAGATATTCATTCATAATAGGTGTTCTCAATCAATCAATCAATAGCGAAAAGAACAAGTTGCAAACATTTAGTTAAGTAATAATACGCTTGTTTTCAATAGTTAAGATGCTTTTAAACTATTATTATACAGAACATTCACTTTCTTATAGTTTCCTAGGCTATAAAACCTTAGATTGTAAATGAAAGAAGTATTAAACGTATCATTTTAACACATGAAATTGTTTTTCAAAGATATCATAAGTGCTTCAATCAATTAACAGACCTTAGATTGTAAAAGAAGTATTAAACATGTCAAAATACAATTTGAGCACATGAAATGGTTTTTCAAAGGTATCATCATAAGTGTTTGAATCAATCAATAGACCTTAGATTGTAAAAAATATGTTAAACATATGAAAACACAATTTCAACACATGAAATTGTTTTTCTCAAAGATATTCATTCATAAAAGTGTTTCAATCAATTAATAGACTAAGATTGTAAAAGAGATATTAAACATATCAAAACACAATTTTAACACATGAAATTGGTTTTCAAAGATATTCATTCATAATAAGTGTTCTCAATCAATCAATCAATAGCGAAAAGAACAAGTTGCAAACATTTAGTTAAGTAATAATACGCTTGTTTTCAATAGTTAAGATGCTTTTAAACTATTATTATACAGAACATTCACTTTCTTATAGTTTCCTAGGCTATAAAACCTTAGATTGTAAATGAAAGAAGTATTAAAGGTATCATTTTAACACATGAAATTGTTTTTCAAAGATATCATAAGTGCTTCAATCAATTAACAGACCTTAGATTGTAAAAGAAGTATTAAACATGTCAAAATACAATTTGAGCACATGAAATGGTTTTTCAAAGGTATCATCATAAGTGTTTGAATCAATCAATAGACCTTAGATTGTAAAAAATATGTTAAACATATGAAAACACAATTTCAACACATGAAATTGTTTTTCTCAAAGATATTCATTCATAAAAGTGTTTCAATCAATTAATAGACTAAGATTGTAAAAGAGATATTAAACATATCAAAACACAATTTTAACACATGAAATTGGTTTTCAAAGATATTCATTCATAATAGGTGTTCTCAATCAATCAATCAATAGCGAAAAGAACAAGTTGCAAACATTTAGTTAAGTAATAATACGCTTGTTTTCAATAGTTAAGATGCTTTTAAACTATTATTATACAGAACATTCACTTTCTTATAGTTTCCTAGGCTATAAAACCTTAGATTGTAAATGAAAGAAGTATTAAACGTATCATTTTAACACATGAAATTGTTTTTCAAAGATATCATAAGTGCTTCAATCAATTAACAGACCTTAGATTGTAAAAGAAGTATTAAACATGTCAAAATACAATTTGAGCACATGAAATGGTTTTTCAAAGGTATCATCATAAGTGTTTGAATCAATCAATAGACCTTAGATTGTAAAAAATATGTTAAACATATGAAAACACAATTTCAACACATGAAATTGTTTTTCAAAGATATTCATTCATAAAAGTGTTTCAATCAATTAATAGACTAAGATTGTAAAAGAGATATTAAACATATCAAAACACAATTTTAACACATGAAATTGGTTTTCAAAGATATTCATTCATAATAAGTGTTCTCAATCAATCAATCAATAGCGAAAAGAACAAGTTGCAAACATTTAGTTAAGTAATAATACGCTTGTTTTCAATAGTTAAGATGCTTTTAAACTATTATTATACAGAACATTCACTTTCTTATAGTTTCCTAGGCTATAAAACCTTAGATTGTAAATGAAAGAAGTATTAAACGTATCATTTTAACACATGAAATTGTTTTTCAAAGATATCATAAGTGCTTCAATCAATTAACAGACCTTAGATTGTAAAAGAAGTATTAAACATGTCAAAATACAATTTGAGCACATGAAATGGTTTTTCAAAGGTATCATCATAAGTGTTTGAATCAATCAATAGACCTTAGATTGTAAAAAATATGTTAAACATATGAAAACACAATTTCAACACATGAAATTGTTTTTCAAAGATATTCATTCATAAAAGTTTCAATCAATTAATAGACTAAGATTGTAAAAGAGATATTAAACATATCAAAACACAATTTTAACACATGAAATTGGTTTTCAAAGATATTCATTCATAATAAGTGTTCTCAATCAATCAATAGCGAAAAGAACCAGTTGCAAACATTTAGTTAAGTAATAATACGCTTGTTTTCAATAGTTAAGATGCTTTTAAACTATTATTATACAGAACATTCACTTTCTTATAGTTTCCTAGGCTATAAAACCTTAGATTGTAAATGAAAGAAGTATTAAACGTATCATTTTAACACATGAAATTGTTTTTCAAAGATATCATAAGTGCTTCAATCAATTAACAGACCTTAGATTGTAAAAGAAGTATTAAACATGTCAAAATACAATTTGAGCACATGAAATGGTTTTTCAAAGGTATCATCATAAGTGTTTGAATCAATCAATAGACCTTAGATTGTAAAAAATATGTTAAACATATGAAAACACAATTTCAACACATGAAATTGTTTTTCAAAGATATTCATTCATAAAAGTGTTTCAATCAATTAATAGACTAAGATTGTAAAAGAGATATTAAACATATCAAAACACAATTTTAACACATGAAATTGGTTTTCAAAGATATTCATTCATAATAAGTGTTCTCAATCAATCAATAGCGAAAAGAACAAGTTGCAAACATTTAGTTAAGTAATAATACGCTTGTTTTCAATAGTTAAGATGCTTTTAAACTATTATTATACAGAACATTCACTTTCTTATAGTTTCCTAGGCTATAAAACCTTAGATTGTAAATGAAAGAAGTATTAAACGTATCATTTTAACACATGAAATTGTTTTTCAAAGATATCATAAGTGCTTCAATCAATTAACAGACCTTAGATTGTAAAAGAAGTATTAAACATGTCAAAATACAATTTGAGCACATGAAATGGTTTTTCAAAGGTATCATCATAAGTGTTTGAATCAATTAATAGACCTTAGATTGTAAAAAATATGTTAAACATATGAAAACACAATTTCAACACATGAAATTGTTTTTCAAAGATATTCATTCATAAAAGTGTTTCAATCAATTAATAGACTAAGATTGTAAAAGAGATATTAAACATATCAAAACACAATTTTAACACATGAAATTGGTTTTCAAAGATATTCATTCATAATAAGTGTTCTCAATCAATCAATCAATAGCGAAAAGAACAAGTTGCAAACATTTAGTTAAGTAATAATACGCTTGTTTTCAATAGTTAAGATGCTTTTAAACTATTATTATACAGAACATTCACTTTCTTATAGTTTCCTAGGCTATAAAACCTTAGATTGTAAATGAAAGAAGTATTAAACGTATCATTTTAACACATGAAATTGTTTTTCAAAGATATCATAAGTGCTTCAATCAATTAACAGACCTTAGATTGTAAAAGAAGTATTAAACATGTCAAAATACAATTTGAGCACATGAAATGGTTTTTCAAAGGTATCATCATAAGTGTTTGAATCAATCAATAGACCTTAGATTGTAAAAAATATGTTAAACATATGAAAACACAATTTCAACACATGAAATTGTTTTTCAAAGATATTCATTCATAAAAGTGTTTCAATCAATTAATAGACTAAGATTGTAAAAGAGATATTAAACATATCAAAACACAATTTTAACACATGAAATTGGTTTTCAAAGATATTCATTCATAATAAGTGTTCTCAATCAATCAATCAATAGCGAAAAGAACAAGTTGCAAACATTTAGTTAAGTAATAATACGCTTGTTTTCAATAGTTAAGATGCTTTTAAACTATTATTATACAGAACATTCACTTTCTTATAGTTTCCTAGGCTATAAAACCTTAGATTGTAAATGAAAGAAGTATTAAACGTATCATTTTAACACATGAAATTGTTTTTCAAAGATATCATAAGTGCTTCAATCAATTAACAGACCTTAGATTGTAAAAGAAGTATTAAACATGTCAAAATACAATTTGAGCACATGAAATGGTTTTTCAAAGGTATCATCATAAGTGTTTGAATCAATCAATAGACCTTAGATTGTAAAAAATATGTTAAACATATGAAAACACAATTTCAACACATGAAATTGTTTTTCTCAAAGATATTCATTCATAAAAGTGTTTCAATCAATTAATAGACTAAGATTGTAAAAGAGATATTAAACATATCAAAACACAATTTTAACACATGAAATTGGTTTTCAAAGATATTCATTCATAATAAGTGTTCTCAATCAATCAATCAATAGCGAAATGAACAAGTTGCAAACATTTAGTTAAGTAATAATACGCTTGTTTTCAATAGTTAAGATGCTTTTAAACTATTATTATACAGAACATTCACTTTCTTATAGTTTCCTAGGCTATAAAACCTTAGATTGTAAATGAAAGAAGTATTAAAGGTATCATTTTAACACATGAAATTGTTTTTCAAAGATATCATAAGTGCTTCAATCAATTAACAGACCTTAGATTGTAAAAGAAGTATTAAACATGTCAAAATACAATTTGAGCACATGGAATGGTTTTTCAAAGGTATCATCATAAGTGTTTGAATCAATCAATAGACCTTAGATTGTAAAAAATATGTTAAACATATGAAAACACAATTTCAACACATGAAATTGTTTTTCAAAGATATTCATTCATAAAAGTTTCAATCAATTAATAGACTAAGATTGTAAAAGAGATATTAAACATATCAAAACACAATTTTAACACATGAAATTGGTTTTCAAAGATATTCATTCATAATAAGTGTTCTCAATCAATCAATAGCGAAAAGAACCAGTTGCAAACATTTAGTTAAGTAATAATACGCTTGTTTTCAATAGTTAAGATGCTTTTAAACTATTATTATACAGAACATTCACTTTCTTATAGTTTCCTAGGCTATAAAACCTTAGATTGTAAATGAAAGAAGTATTAAACGTATCATTTTAACACATGAAATTGTTTTTCAAAGATATCATAAGTGCTTCAATCAATTAACAAACCTTAGATTGTAAAAGAAGTATTAAACATGTCAAAATACAATTTGAGCACATGAAATGGTTTTTCAAAGGTATCATCATAAGTGTTTGAATCAATCAATAGACCTTAGATTGTAAAAAATATGTTAAACATATGAAAACACAATTTCAACACATGAAATTGTTTTTCAAAGATATTCATTCATAAAAGTGTTTCAATCAATTAATAGACTGAGATTGTAAAAGAGATATTAAACATATCAAAACACAATTTTAACACATGAAATTGGTTTTCAAAGATATTCATTCATAATAAGTGTTCTCAATCAATCAATAGCGAAAAGAACAAGTTGCAAACATTTAGTTAAGTAATAATACGCTTGTTTTCAATAGTTAAGATGCTTTTAAACTATTATTATACAGAACATTCACTTTCTTATAGTTTCCTAGGCTATAAAACCTTAGATTGTAAATGAAAGAAGTATTAAACGTATCATTTTAACACATGAAATTGTTTTTCAAAGATATCATAAGTGCTTCAATCAATTAACAGACCTTAGATTGTAAAAGAAGTATTAAACATGTCAAAATACAATTTGAGCACATGAAATGGTTTTTCAAAGGTATCATCATAAGTGTTTGAATCAATCAATAGACCTTAGATTGTAAAAAATATGTTAAACATATGAAAACACAATTTCAACACATGAAATTGTTTTTCTCATAGATATTCATTCATAAAAGTGTTTCAATCAATTAATAGACTAAGATTGTAAAAGAGATATTAAACATATCAAAACACAATTTTAACACATGAAATTGGTTTTCAAAGATATTCATTCATAATAAGTGTTCTCAATCAATCAATCAATAGCGAAAAGAACAAGTTGCAAACATTTAGTTAAGTAATAATACGCTTGTTTTCAATAGTTAAGATGCTTTTAAACTATTATTATACAGAACATTCACTTTCTTATAGTTTCCTAGGCTATAAAACCTTAGATTGTAAATGAAAAAAGTATTAAACGTATCATTTTAACACATGAAATTGTTTTTCAAAGATATCATAAGTGCTTCAATCAATTAACAGACCTTAGATTGTAAAAGAAGTATTAAACATGTCAAAATACAATTTGAGCACATGAAATGGTTTTTCAAAGGTATCATCATAAGTGTTTGAATCAATCAATAGACCTTAGATTGTAAAAAATATGTTAAACATATGAAAACACAATTTCAACACATGAAATTGTTTTTCTCAAAGATATTCATTCATAAAAGTGTTTCAATCAATTAATAGACTAAGATTGTAAAAGAGATATTAAACATATCAAAACACAATTTTAACACATGAAATTGGTTTTCAAAGATATTCATTCATAATAAGTGTTCTCAATCAATCAATCAATAGCGAAAAGAACAAGTTGCAAACATTTAGTTAAGTAATAATACGCTTGTTTTCAATAGTTAAGATGCTTTTAAACTATTATTATACAGAACATTCACTTTCTTATAGTTTCCTAGGCTATAAAACCTTAGATTGTAAATGAAAGAAGTATTAAACGTATCATTTTAACACATGAAATTGTTTTTCAAAGATATCATAAGTGCTTCAATCAATTAACAGACCTTAGATTGTAAAAGAAGTATTAAACATGTCAAAATACAATTTGAGCACATGAAATGGTTTTTCAAAGGTATCATCATAAGTGTTTGAATCAATCAATAGACCTTAGATTGTAAAAAATATGTTAAACATATGAAAACACAATTTCAACACATGAAATTGTTTTTCAAAGATATTCATTCATAAAAGTGTTTCAATCAATTAATAGACTAAGATTGTAAAAGAGATATTAAACATATCAAAACACAATTTTAACACATGAAATTGGTTTTCAAAGATATTCATTCATAATAAGTGTTCTCAATCAATCAATCAATAGCGAAAAGAACAAGTTGCAAACATTTAGTTAAGTAATAATACGCTTGTTTTCAATAGTTAAGATGCTTTTAAACTATTATTATACAGAACATTCACTTTCTTATAGTTTCCTAGGCTATAAAACCTTAGATTGTAAATGAAAGAAGTATTAAAGGTATCATTTTAACACATGAAATTGTTTTTCAAAGATATCATAAGTGCTTCAATCAATTAACAGACCTTAGATTGTAAAAGAAGTATTAAACATGTCAAAATACAATTTGAGCACATGAAATGGTTTTTCAAAGGTATCATCATAAGTGTTTGAATCAATCAATAGACCTTAGATTGTAAAAAATATGTTAAACATATGAAAACACAATTTCAACACATGAAATTGTTTTTCTCAAAGATATTCATTCATAAAAGTGTTTCAATCAATTAATAGACTAAGATTGTAAAAGAGATATTAAACATATCAAAACACAATTTTAACACATGAAATTGGTTTTCAAAGATATTCATTCATAATAAGTGTTCTCAATCAATCAATCAATAGCGAAAAGAACAAGTTGCAAACATTTAGTTAAGTAATAATACGCTTGTTTTCAATAGTTAAGATGCTTTTAAACTATTATTATACAGAACATTCACTTTCTTATAGTTTCCTAGGCTATAAAACCTTAGATTGTAAATGAAAGAAGTATTAAACGTATCATTTTAACACATGAAATTGTTTTTCAAAGATATCATAAGTGCTTCAATCAATTAACAGACCTTAGATTGTAAAAGAAGTATTAAACATGTCAAAATACAATTTGAGCACATGAAATGGTTTTTCAAAGGTATCATCATAAGTGTTTGAATCAATCAATAGACCTTAGATTGTAAAAAATATGTTAAACATATGAAAACACAATTTCAACACATGAAATTGTTTTTCAAAGATATTCATTCATAAAAGTGTTTCAATCAATTAATAGACTAAGATTGTAAAAGAGATATTAAACATATCAAAACACAATTTTAACACATGAAATTGGTTTTCAAAGATATTCATTCATAATAAGTGTTCTCAATCAATCAATCAATAGCGAAAAGAACAAGTTGCAAACATTTAGTTAAGTAATAATACGCTTGTTTTCAATAGTTAAGATGCTTTTAAACTATTATTATACAGAACATTCACTTTCTTATAGTTTCCTAGGCTATAAAACCTTAGATTGTAAATGAAAGAAGTATTAAACGTATCATTTTAACACATGAAATTGTTTTTCAAAGATATCATAAGTGCTTCAATCAATTAACAGACCTTAGATTGTAAAAGAAGTATTAAACATGTCAAAATACAATTTGAGCACATGAAATGGTTTTTCAAAGGTATCATCATAAGTGTTTGAATCAATCAATAGACCTTAGATTGTAAAAATTATGTTAAACATATGAAAACACAATTTCAACACATGAAATTGTTTTTCTCAAAGATATTCATTCATAAAAGTGTTTCAATCAATTAATAGACTAAGATTGTAAAAGAGATATTAAACATATCAAAACACAATTTTAACACATGAAATTGGTTTTCAAAGATATTCATTCATAATAAGTGTTCTCAATCAATCAATCAATAGCGAAAAGAACAAGTTGCAAACATTTAGTTAAGTAATAATACGCTTGTTTTCAATAGTTAAGATGCTTTTAAACTATTATTATACAGAACATTCACTTTCTTATAGTTTCCTAGGCTATAAAACCTTAGATTGTAAATGAAAGAAGTATTAAAGGTATCATTTTAACACATGAAATTGTTTTTCAAAGATATCATAAGTGCCTCAATCAATTAACAGACCTTAGATTGTAAAAGAAGTATTAAACATGTCAAAATACAATTTGAGCACATGAAATGGTTTTTCAAAGGTATCATCATAAGTGTTTGAATCAATCAATAGACCTTAGATTGTAAAAAATATGTTAAACATACGAAAACACAATTTCAACACATGAAATTGTTTTTCAAAGATATTCATTCATAAAAGTGTTTCAATCAATTAATAGACTAAGATTGTAAAAGAGATATTAAACATATCAAAACACAATTTTAACACATGAAATTGGTTTTCAAAGATATTCATTCATAATAAGTGTTCTCAATCAATCAATCAATAGCGAAAAGAACAAGTTGCAAACATTTAGTTAAGTAATAATACGCTTGTTTTCAATAGTTAAGATGCTTTTAAACTATTATTATACAGAACATTCACTTTCTTATAGTTTCCTAGGCTATAAAACCTTAGATTGTAAATGAAAGAAGTATTAAAGGTATCATTTTAACACATGAAATTGTTTTTCAAAGATATCATAAGTGCCTCAATCAATTAACAGACCTTAGATTGTAAAAGAAGTATTAAACATGTCAAAATACAATTTGAGCACATGAAATGGTTTTTCAAAGGTATCATCATAAGTGTTTGAATCAATCAATAGACCTTAGATTGTAAAAAATATGTTAAACATATGAAAACACAATTTCAACACATGAAATTGTTTTTCAAAGATATTCATTCATAAAAGTGTTTCAATCAATTAATAGACTAAGATTGTAAAAGAGATATTAAACATATCAAAACACAATTTTAACACATGAAATTGGTTTTCAAAGATATTCATTCATAATAAGTGTTCTCAATCAATCAATCAATAGCGAAAAGAACAAGTTGCAAACATTTAGTTAAGTAATAATACGCTTGTTTTCAATAGTTAAGATGCTTTTAAACTATTATTATACAGAACATTCACTTTCTTATAGTTTCCTAGGCTATAAAACCTTAGATTGTAAATGAAAGAAGTATTAAACGTATCATTTTAACACATGAAATTGTTTTTCAAAGATATCATAAGTGCTTCAATCAATTAACAGACCTTAGATTGTAAAAGAAGTATTAAACATGTCAAAATACAATTTGAGCACATGAAATGGTTTTTCAAAGGTATCATCATAAGTGTTTGAATCAATCAATAGACCTTAGATTGTAAAAAATATGTTAAACATATGAAAACACAATTTCAACACATGAAATTGTTTTTCAAAGATATTCATTCATAAAAGTGTTTCAATCAATTAATAGACTAAGATTGTAAAAGAGATATTAAACATATCAAAACACAATTTTAACACATGAAATTGGTTTTCAAAGATATTCATTCATAATAAGTGTTCTCAATCAATCAATCAATAGCGAAAAGAACAAGTTGCAAACATTTAGTTAAGTAATAATACGCTTGTTTTCAATAGTTAAGATGCTTTTAAACTATTATTATACAGAACATTCACTTTCTTATAGTTTCCTAGGCTATAAAACCTTAGATTGTAAATGAAAGAAGTATTAAACGTATCATTTTAACACATGAAATTGTTTTTCAAAGATATCATAAGTGCTTCAATCAATTAACAGACCTTAGATTGTAAAAGAAGTATTAAACATGTCAAAATACAATTTGAGCACATGAAATGGTTTTTCAAAGGTATCATCATAAGTGTTTGAATCAATCAATAGACCTTAGATTGTAAAAAATATGTTAAACATATGAAAACACAATTTCAACACATGAAATTGTTTTTCTCAAAGATATTCATTCATAAAAGTGTTTCAATCAATTAATAGACTAAGATTGTAAAAGAGATATTAAACATATCAAAACACAATTTTAACACATGAAATTGGTTTTCAAAGATATTCATTCATAATAAGTGTTCTCAATCAATCAATCAATAGCGAAAAGAACAAGTTGCAAACATTTAGTTAAGTAATAATACGCTTGTTTTCAATAGTTAAGATGCTTTTAAACTATTATTATACAGAACATTCACTTTCTTATAGTTTCCTAGGCTATAAAACCTTAGATTGTAAATGAAAGAAGTATTAAAGGTATCATTTTAACACATGAAATTGTTTTTCAAAGATATCATAAGTGCCTCAATCAATTAACAGACCTTAGATTGTAAAAGAAGTATTAAACATGTCAAAATACAATTTGAGCACATGAAATGGTTTTTCAAAGGTATCATCATAAGTGTTTGAATCAATCAATAGACCTTAGATTGTAAAAAATATGTTAAACATATGAAAACACAATTTCAACACATAAATTGTTTTTCAAAGATATTCATTCATAAAAGTGTTTCAATCAATTAATAGACTAAGATTGTAAAAGAGATATTAAACATATCAAAACACAATTTTAACACATGAAATTGGTTTTCAAAGATATTCATTCATAATAAGTGTTCTCAATCAATCAATCAATAGCGAAAAGAACAAGTTGCAAACATTTAGTTAAGTAATAATACGCTTGTTTTCAATAGTTAAGATGCTTTTAAACTATTATTATACAGAACATTCACTTTCTTATAGTTTCCTAGGCTATAAAACCTTAGATTGTAAATGAAAGAAGTATTAAACGTATCATTTTAACACATGAAATTGTTTTTCAAAGATATCATAAGTGCTTCAATCAATTAACAGACCTTAGATTGTAAAAGAAGTATTAAACATGTCAAAATACAATTTGAGCACATGAAATGGTTTTTCAAAGGTATCATCATAAGTGTTTGAATCAATCAATAGACCTTAGATTGTAAAAAATATGTTAAACATATGAAAACACAATTTCAACACATGAAATTGTTTTTCAAAGATATTCATTCATAAAAGTGTTTCAATCAATTAATAGACTAAGATTGTAAAAGAGATATTAAACATATCAAAACACAATTTTAACACATGAAATTGGTTTTCAAAGATATTCATTCATAATAAGTGTTCTCAATCAATCAATCAATAGCGAAAAGAACAAGTTGCAAACATTTAGTTAAGTAATAATACGCTTGTTTTCAATAGTTAAGATGCTTTTAAACTATTATTATACAGAACATTCACTTTCTTATAGTTTCCTAGGCTATAAAACCTTAGATTGTAAATGAAAGAAGTATTAAACGTATCATTTTAACACATGAAATTGTTTTTCAAAGATATCATAAGTGCTTCAATCAATTAACAGACCTTAGATTGTAAAAGAAGTATTAAACATGTCAAAATACAATTTGAGCACATGAAATGGTTTTTCAAAGGTATCATCATAAGTGTTTGAATCAATCAATAGACCTTAGATTGTAAAAAATATGTTAAACATATGAAAACACAATTTCAACACATGAAATTGTTTTTCTCAAAGATATTCATTCATAAAAGTGTTTCAATCAATTAATAGACTAAGATTGTAAAAGAGATATTAAACATATCAAAACACAATTTTAACACATGAAATTGGTTTTCAAAGATATTCATTCATAATAAGTGTTCTCAATCAATCAATCAATAGCGAAAAGAACAAGTTGCAAACATTTAGTTAAGTAATAATACGCTTGTTTTCAATAGTTAAGATGCTTTTAAACTATTATTATACAGAACATTCACTTTCTTATAGTTTCCTAGGCTATAAAACCTTAGATTGTAAATGAAAGAAGTATTAAAGGTATCATTTTAACACATGAAATTGTTTTTCAAAGATATCATAAGTGCCTCAATCAATTAACAGACCTTAGATTGTAAAAGAAGTATTAAACATGTCAAAATACAATTTGAGCACATGAAATGGTTTTTCAAAGGTATCATCATAAGTGTTTGAATCAATCAATAGACCTTAGATTGTAAAAAATATGTTAAACATATGAAAACACAATTTCAACACATAAATTGTTTTTCAAAGATATTCATTCATAAAAGTGTTTCAATCAATTAATAGACTAAGATTGTAAAAGAGATATTAAACATATCAAAACACAATTTTAACACATGAAATTGGTTTTCAAAGATATTCATTCATAATAAGTGTTCTCAATCAATCAATCAATAGCGAAAAGAACAAGTTGCAAACATTTAGTTAAGTAATAATACGCTTGTTTTCAATAGTTAAGATGCTTTTAAACTATTATTATACAGAACATTCACTTTCTTATAGTTTCCTAGGCTATAAAACCTTAGATTGTAAATGAAAGAAGTATTAAACGTATCATTTTAACACATGAAATTGTTTTTCAAAGATATCATAAGTGCTTCAATCAATTAACAGACCTTAGATTGTAAAAGAAGTATTAAACATGTCAAAATACAATTTGAGCACATGAAATGGTTTTTCAAAGGTATCATCATAAGTGTTTGAATCAATCAATAGACCTTAGATTGTAAAAAATATGTTAAACATATGAAAACACAATTTCAACACATGAAATTGTTTTTCAAAGATATTCATTCATAAAAGTGTTTCAATCAATTAATAGACTAAGATTGTAAAAGAGATATTAAACATATCAAAACACAATTTTAACACATGAAATTGGTTTTCAAAGATATTCATTCATAATAAGTGTTCTCAATCAATCAATCAATAGCGAAAAGAACAAGTTGCAAACATTTAGTTAAGTAATAATACGCTTGTTTTCAATAGTTAAGATGCTTTTAAACTATTATTATACAGAACATTCACTTTCTTATAGTTTCCTAGGCTATAAAACCTTAGATTGTAAATGAAAGAAGTATTAAACGTATCATTTTAACACATGAAATTGTTTTTCAAAGATATCATAAGTGCTTCAATCAATTAACAGACCTTAGATTGTAAAAGAAGTATTAAACATGTCAAAATACAATTTGAGCACATGAAATGGTTTTTCAAAGGTATCATCATAAGTGTTTGAATCAATCAATAGACCTTAGATTGTAAAAAATATGTTAAACATATGAAAACACAATTTCAACACATGAAATTGTTTTTCTCAAAGATATTCATTCATAAAAGTGTTTCAATCAATTAATAGACTAAGATTGTAAAAGAGATATTAAACATATCAAAACACAATTTTAACACATGAAATTGGTTTTCAAAGATATTCATTCATAATAAGTGTTCTCAATCAATCAATCAATAGCGAAAAGAACAAGTTGCAAACATTTAGTTAAGTAATAATACGCTTGTTTTCAATAGTTAAGATGCTTTTAAACTATTATTATACAGAACATTCACTTTCTTATAGTTTCCTAGGCTATAAAACCTTAGATTGTAAATGAAAGAAGTATTAAAGGTATCATTTTAACACATGAAATTGTTTTTCAAAGATATCATAAGTGCCTCAATCAATTAACAGACCTTAGATTGTAAAAGAAGTATTAAACATGTCAAAATACAATTTGAGCACATGAAATGGTTTTTCAAAGGTATCATCATAAGTGTTTGAATCAATCAATAGACCTTAGATTGTAAAAAATATGTTAAACATACGAAAACACAATTTCAACACATGAAATTGTTTTTCAAAGATATTCATTCATAAAAGTGTTTCAATCAATTAATAGACTAAGATTGTAAAAGAGATATTAAACATATCAAAACACAATTTTAACACATGAAATTGGTTTTCAAAGATATTCATTCATAATAAGTGTTCTCAATCAATCAATCAATAGCGAAAAGAACAAGTTGCAAACATTTAGTTAAGTAATAATACGCTTGTTTTCAATAGTTAAGATGCTTTTAAACTATTATTATACAGAACATTCACTTTCTTATAGTTTCCTAGGCTATAAAACCTTAGATTGTAAATGAAAGAAGTATTAAAGGTATCATTTTAACACATGAAATTGTTTTTCAAAGATATCATAAGTGCTTCAATCAATTAACAGACCTTAGATTGTAAAAGAAGTATTAAACATGTCAAAATACAATTTGAGCACATGAAATGGTTTTTCAAAGGTATCATCATAAGTGTTTGAATCAATCAATAGACCTTAGATTGTAAAAAATATGTTAAACATATGAAAACACAATTTCAACACATGAAATTGTTTTTCAAAGATATTCATTCATAAAAGTGTTTCAATCAATTAATAGACTAAGATTGTAAAAGAGATATTAAACATATCAAAACACAATTTTAACACATGAAATTGGTTTTCAAAGATATTCATTCATAATAAGTGTTCTCAATCAATCAATCAATAGCGAAAAGAACAAGTTGCAAACATTTAGTTAAGTAATAATACGCTTGTTTTCAATAGTTAAGATGCTTTTAAACTATTATTATACAGAACATTCACTTTCTTATAGTTTCCTAGGCTATAAAACCTTAGATTGTAAATGAAAGAAGTATTAAACGTATCATTTTAACACATGAAATTGTTTTTCAAAGATATCATAAGTGCTTCAATCAATTAACAGACCTTAGATTGTAAAAGAAGTATTAAACATGTCAAAATACAATTTGAGCACATGAAATGGTTTTTCAAAGGTATCATCATAAGTGTTTGAATCAATCAATAGACCTTAGATTGTAAAAAATATGTTAAACATATGAAAACACAATTTCAACACATGAAATTGTTTTTCAAAGATATTCATTCATAAAAGTGTTTCAATCAATTAATAGACTAAGATTCTAAAAGAGATATTAAACATATCAAAACACAATTTTAACACATGAAATTGGTTTTCAAAGATATTCATTCATAATAAGTGTTCTCAATCAATCAATCAATAGCGAAAAGAACAAGTTGCAAACATTTAGTTAAGTAATAATACGCTTGTTTTCAATAGTTAAGATGCTTTTAAACTATTATTATACAGAACATTCACTTTCTTATAGTTTCCTAGGCTATAAAACCTTAGATTGTAAATGAAAGAAGTATTAAACGTATCATTTTAACACATGAAATTGTTTTTCAAAGATATCATAAGTGCTTCAATCAATTAACAGACCTTAGATTGTAAAAGAAGTATTAAACATGTCAAAATACAATTTGAGCACATGAAATGGTTTTTCAAAGGTATCATCATAAGTGTTTGAATCAATCAATAGACCTTAGATTGTAAAAAATATGTTAAACATATGAAAACACAATTTCAACACATGAAATTGTTTTTCAAAGATATTCATTCATAAAAGTGTTTCAATCAATTAATAGACTAAGATTGTAAAAGAGATATTAAACATATCAAAACACAATTTTAACACATGAAATTGGTTTTCAAAGATATTCATTCATAATAAGTGTTCTCAATCAATCAATCAATAGCGAAAAGAACAAGTTGCAAACATTTAGTTAAGTAATAATACGCTTGTTTTCAATAGTTAAGATGCTTTTAAACTATTATTATACAGAACATTCACTTTCTTATAGTTTCCTAGGCTATAAAACCTTAGATTGTAAATGAAAGAAGTATTAAACGTATCATTTTAACACATGAAATTGTTTTTCAAAGATATCATAAGTGCTTCAATCAATTAACAGACCTTAGATTGTAAAAGAAGTATTAAACATGTCAAAATACAATTTGAGCACATGAAATGGTTTTTCAAAGGTATCATCATAAGTGTTTGAATCAATCAATAGACCTTAGATTGTAAAAAATATGTTAAACATATGAAAACACAATTTCAACACATGAAATTGTTTTTCAAAGATATTCATTCATAAAAGTGTTTCAATCAATTAATAGACTAAGATTGTAAAAGAGATATTAAACATATCAAAACACAATTTTAACACATGAAATTGGTTTTCAAAGATATTCATTCATAATAAGTGTTCTCAATCAATCAATCAATAGCGAAAAGAACAAGTTGCAAACATTTAGTTAAGTAATAATACGCTTGTTTTCAATAGTTAAGATGCTTTTAAACTATTATTATACAGAACATTCACTTTCTTATAGTTTCCTAGGCTATAAAACCTTAGATTGTAAATGAAAGAAGTATTAAAGGTATCATTTTAACACATGAAATTGTTTTTCAAAGATATCATAAGTGCCTCAATCAATTAACAGACCTTAGATTGTAAAAGAAGTATTAAACATGTCAAAATACAATTTGAGCACATGAAATGGTTTTTCAAAGGTATCATCATAAGTGTTTGAATCAATCAATAGACCTTAGATTGTAAAAAATATGTTAAACATATGAAAACACAATTTCAACACATAAATTGTTTTTCAAAGATATTCATTCATAAAAGTGTTTCAATCAATTAATAGACTAAGATTGTAAAAGAGATATTAAACATATCAAAACACAATTTTAACACATGAAATTGGTTTTCAAAGATATTCATTCATAATAAGTGTTCTCAATCAATCAATCAATAGCGAAAAGAACAAGTTGCAAACATTTAGTTAAGTAATAATACGCTTGTTTTCAATAGTTAAGATGCTTTTAAACTATTATTATACAGAACATTCACTTTCTTATAGTTTCCTAGGCTATAAAACCTTAGATTGTAAATGAAAGAAGTATTAAACGTATCATTTTAACACATGAAATTGTTTTTCAAAGATATCATAAGTGCTTCAATCAATTAACAGACCTTAGATTGTAAAAGAAGTATTAAACATGTCAAAATACAATTTGAGCACATGAAATGGTTTTTCAAAGGTATCATCATAAGTGTTTGAATCAATCAATAGACCTTAGATTGTAAAAAATATGTTAAACATATGAAAACACAATTTCAACACATGAAATTGTTTTTCAAAGATATTCATTCATAAAAGTGTTTCAATCAATTAATAGACTAAGATTGTAAAAGAGATATTAAACATATCAAAACACAATTTTAACACATGAAATTGGTTTTCAAAGATATTCATTCATAATAAGTGTTCTCAATCAATCAATCAATAGCGAAAAGAACAAGTTGCAAACATTTAGTTAAGTAATAATACGCTTGTTTTCAATAGTTAAGATGCTTTTAAACTATTATTATACAGAACATTCACTTTCTTATAGTTTCCTAGGCTATAAAACCTTAGATTGTAAATGAAAGAAGTATTAAACGTATCATTTTAACACATGAAATTGTTTTTCAAAGATATCATAAGTGCTTCAATCAATTAACAGACCTTAGATTGTAAAAGAAGTATTAAACATGTCAAAATACAATTTGAGCACATGAAATGGTTTTTCAAAGGTATCATCATAAGTGTTTGAATCAATCAATAGACCTTAGATTGTAAAAAATATGTTAAACATATGAAAACACAATTTCAACACATGAAATTGTTTTTCAAAGATATTCATTCATAAAAGTGTTTCAATCAATTAATAGACTAAGATTGTAAAAGAGATATTAAACATATCAAAACACAATTTTAACACATGAAATTGGTTTTCAAAGATATTCATTCATAATAAGTGTTCTCAATCAATCAATCAATAGCGAAAAGAACAAGTTGCAAACATTTAGTTAAGTAATAATACGCTTGTTTTCAATAGTTAAGATGCTTTTAAACTATTATTATACAGAACATTCACTTTCTTATAGTTTCCTAGGCTATAAAACCTTAGATTGTAAATGAAAGAAGTATTAAAGGTATCATTTTAACACATGAAATTGTTTTTCAAAGATATCATAAGTGCCTCAATCAATTAACAGACCTTAGATTGTAAAAGAAGTATTAAACATGTCAAAATACAATTTGAGCACATGAAATGGTTTTTCAAAGGTATCATCATAAGTGTTTGAATCAATCAATAGACCTTAGATTGTAAAAAATATGTTAAACATACGAAAACACAATTTCAACACATGAAATTGTTTTTCAAAGATATTCATTCATAAAAGTGTTTCAATCAATTAATAGACTAAGATTGTAAAAGAGATATTAAACATATCAAAACACAATTTTAACACATGAAATTGGTTTTCAAAGATATTCATTCATAATAAGTGTTCTCAATCAATCAATCAATAGCGAAAAGAACAAGTTGCAAACATTTAGTTAAGTAATAATACGCTTGTTTTCAATAGTTAAGATGCTTTTAAACTATTATTATACAGAACATTCACTTTCTTATAGTTTCCTAGGCTATAAAACCTTAGATTGTAAATGAAAGAAGTATTAAAGGTATCATTTTAACACATGAAATTGTTTTTCAAAGATATCATAAGTGCTTCAATCAATTAACAGACCTTAGATTGTAAAAGAAGTATTAAACATGTCAAAATACAATTTGAGCACATGAAATGGTTTTTCAAAGGTATCATCATAAGTGTTTGAATCAATCAATAGACCTTAGATTGTAAAAAATATGTTAAACATATGAAAACACAATTTCAACACATGAAATTGTTTTTCAAAGATATTCATTCATAAAAGTGTTTCAATCAATTAATAGACTAAGATTGTAAAAGAGATATTAAACATATCAAAACACAATTTTAACACATGAAATTGGTTTTCAAAGATATTCATTCATAATAAGTGTTCTCAATCAATCAATCAATAGCGAAAAGAACAAGTTGCAAACATTTAGTTAAGTAATAATACGCTTGTTTTCAATAGTTAAGATGCTTTTAAACTATTATTATACAGAACATTCACTTTCTTATAGTTTCCTAGGCTATAAAACCTTAGATTGTAAATGAAAGAAGTATTAAACGTATCATTTTAACACATGAAATTGTTTTTCAAAGATATCATAAGTGCTTCAATCAATTAACAGACCTTAGATTGTAAAAGAAGTATTAAACATGTCAAAATACAATTTGAGCACATGAAATGGTTTTTCAAAGGTATCATCATAAGTGTTTGAATCAATCAATAGACCTTAGATTGTAAAAAATATGTTAAACATATGAAAACACAATTTCAACACATGAAATTGTTTTTCAAAGATATTCATTCATAAAAGTGTTTCAATCAATTAATAGACTAAGATTCTAAAAGAGATATTAAACATATCAAAACACAATTTTAACACATGAAATTGGTTTTCAAAGATATTCATTCATAATAAGTGTTCTCAATCAATCAATCAATAGCGAAAAGAACAAGTTGCAAACATTTAGTTAAGTAATAATACGCTTGTTTTCAATAGTTAAGATGCTTTTAAACTATTATTATACAGAACATTCACTTTCTTATAGTTTCCTAGGCTATAAAACCTTAGATTGTAAATGAAAGAAGTATTAAACGTATCATTTTAACACATGAAATTGTTTTTCAAAGATATCATAAGTGCTTCAATCAATTAACAGACCTTAGATTGTAAAAGAAGTATTAAACATGTCAAAATACAATTTGAGCACATGAAATGGTTTTTCAAAGGTATCATCATAAGTGTTTGAATCAATCAATAGACCTTAGATTGTAAAAAATATGTTAAACATATGAAAACACAATTTCAACACATGAAATTGTTTTTCAAAGATATTCATTCATAAAAGTGTTTCAATCAATTAATAGACTAAGATTGTAAAAGAGATATTAAACATATCAAAACACAATTTTAACACATGAAATTGGTTTTCAAAGATATTCATTCATAATAAGTGTTCTCAATCAATCAATCAATAGCGAAAAGAACAAGTTGCAAACATTTAGTTAAGTAATAATACGCTTGTTTTCAATAGTTAAGATGCTTTTAAACTATTATTATACAGAACATTCACTTTCTTATAGTTTCCTAGGCTATAAAACCTTAGATTGTAAATGAAAGAAGTATTAAACGTATCATTTTAACACATGAAATTGTTTTTCAAAGATATCATAAGTGCTTCAATCAATTAACAGACCTTAGATTGTAAAAGAAGTATTAAACATGTCAAAATACAATTTGAGCACATGAAATGGTTTTTCAAAGGTATCATCATAAGTGTTTGAATCAATCAATAGACCTTAGATTGTAAAAAATATGTTAAACATATGAAAACACAATTTCAACACATGAAATTGTTTTTCAAAGATATTCATTCATAAAAGTGTTTCAATCAATTAATAGACTAAGATTGTAAAAGAGATATTAAACATATCAAAACACAATTTTAACACATGAAATTGGTTTTCAAAGATATTCATTCATAATAAGTGTTCTCAATCAATCAATCAATAGCGAAAAGAACAAGTTGCAAACATTTAGTTAAGTAATAATACGCTTGTTTTCAATAGTTAAGATGCTTTTAAACTATTATTATACAGAACATTCACTTTCTTATAGTTTCCTAGGCTATAAAACCTTAGATTGTAAATGAAAGAAGTATTAAACGTATCATTTTAACACATGAAATTGTTTTTCAAAGATATCATAAGTGCTTCAATCAATTAACAGACCTTAGATTGTAAAAGAAGTATTAAACATGTCAAAATACAATTTGAGCACATGAAATGGTTTTTCAAAGGTATCATCATAAGTGTTTGAATCAATCAATAGACCTTAGATTGTAAAAAATATGTTAAACATATGAAAACACAATTTCAACACATGAAATTGTTTTTCTCAAAGATATTCATTCATAAAAGTGTTTCAATCAATTAATAGACTAAGATTGTAAAAGAGATATTAAACATATCAAAACACAATTTTAACACATGAAATTGGTTTTCAAAGATATTCATTCATAATAAGTGTTCTCAATCAATCAATCAATAGCGAAAAGAACAAGTTGCAAACATTTAGTTAAGTAATAATACGCTTGTTTTCAATAGTTAAGATGCTTTTAAACTATTATTATACAGAACATTCACTTTCTTATAGTTTCCTAGGCTATAAAACCTTAGATTGTAAATGAAAGAAGTATTAAACGTATCATTTTAACACATGAAATTGTTTTTCAAAGATATCATAAGTGCTTCAATCAATTAACAGACCTTAGATTGTAAAAGAAGTATTAAACATGTCAAAATACAATTTGAGCACATGAAATGGTTTTTCAAAGGTATCATCATAAGTGTTTGAATCAATCAATAGACATTAGATTGTAAAAAATATGTTAAACATATGAAAACACAATTTCAACACATGAAATTGTTTTTCAAAGATATTCATTCATAAAAGTGTTTCAATCAATTAATAGACTAAGATTGTAAAAGAGATATTAAACATATCAAAACACAATTTTAACACATGAAATTGGTTTTCAAAGATATTCATTCATAATAAGTGTTCTCAATCAATCAATCAATAGCGAAAAGAACAAGTTGCAAACATTTAGTTAAGTAATAATACGCTTGTTTTCAATAGTTAAGATGCTTTTAAACTATTATTATACAGAACATTCACTTTCTTATAGTTTCCTAGGCTATAAAACCTTAGATTGTAAATGAAAGAAGTATTAAACGTATCATTTTAACACATGAAATTGTTTTTCAAAGATATCATAAGTGCTTCAATCAATTAACAGACCTTAGATTGTAAAAGAAGTATTAAACATGTCAAAATACAATTTGAGCACATGAAATGGTTTTTCAAAGGTATCATCATAAGTGTTTGAATCAATCAATAGACCTTAGATTGTAAAAAATATGTTAAACATATGAAAACATAATTTCAACACATGAAATTGTTTTTCAAAGATATTCATTCATAAAAGTGTTTCAATCAATTAATAGACTAAGATTCTAAAAGAGATATTAAACATATCAAAACACAATTTTAACACATGAAATTGGTTTTCAAAGGTATTCATTCATAATAAGTGTTCTCAATCAATCAATCAATAGCGAAAAGAACAAGTTGCAAACATTTAGTTAAGTAATAATACGCTTGTTTTCAATAGTTAAGATGCTTTTAAACTATTATTATACAGAACATTCACTTTCTTATAGTTTCCTAGGCTATAAAACCTTAGATTGTAAATGAAAGAAGTATTAAACGTATCATTTTAACACATGAAATTGTTTTTCAAAGATATTCATTCATAAAAGTGTTTCAATCAATTAATAGACTAAGATTGTAAAAGAGATATTAAACATATCAAAACACAATTTTAACACATGAAATTGGTTTTCAAAGATATTCATTCATAATAAGTGTTCTCAATCAATCAATAGCGTAAAGAACAAGTTGCAAACATTTAGTTAAGTAATAATACGCTTGTTTTCAATATTTAAGATGCTTTTAAACTATTATTATACAGAACATTCACTTTCTTATAGTTTCCTAGGCTATAAAACCTTAGATTGTAAATGAAAGAAGTATTAAACGTATCATTTTAACACATGAAATTGGTTTTCAAAGATATTCATTCATAATAAGTGTTCTCAATCAATCAATAGCGAAAAGAACAAGTTGCAAACATTTAGTTAAGTAATAATACGCTTGTTTTCAATAGTTAAGATGCTTTTAAACTATTATTATACAGAACATTCACTTTCTTATAGTTTCCTAGGCTATAAAACCTTAGATTGTAAATGAAAGAAGTATTAAACGTATCATTTTAACACATGAAATTGTTTTTCAAAGATATCATAAGTGCTTCAATCAATTAACAGACCTTAGATTGTAAAAGAAGTATTAAACATGTCAAAATACAATTTGAGCACATGAAATGGTTTTTCAAAAGGTATCATCATAAGTGTTTGAATCAATCAATAGACCTTAGATTGTAAAAAATATGTTAAACATATGAAAACACAATTTCAACACATGAAATTGTTTGTCAAAGATATTCATTCATAAAAGTGTTTCAATCAATTAATAGACTAAGATTGTAAAAGAGATATTAAACATATCAAAACACAATTTTAACACATGAAATTGGTTTTCAAAGATATTCATTCATAATAAGTGTTCTCAATCAATCAATCAATAGCGAAAAGAACAAGTTGCAAACATTTAGTTAAGTAATAATACGCTTGTTTTCAATAGTTAAGATGCTTTTAAACTATTATTATACAGAACATTCACTTTCTTATAGTTTCCTAGGCTATAAAACCTTAGATTGTAAATGAAAGAAGTATTAAACGTATCATTTTAACACATGAAATTGTTTTTCAAAGATATCATAAGTGCTTCAATCAATTAACAGACCTTAGATTGTAAAAGAAGTATTAAACATGTCAAAATACAATTTGAGCACATGAAATGGTTTTTCAAAGGTATCATCATAAGTGTTTGAATCAATCAATAGACCTTAGATTGTAAAAAATATGTTAAACATATGAAAACACAATTTCAACACATGAAATTGTTTTTCTCAAAGATATTCATTCATAAAAGTGTTTCAATCAATTAATAGACTAAGATTCTAAAAGAGATATTAAACATATCAAAACACAATTTTAACACATGAAATTGGTTTTCAAAGATATTCATTCATAATAAGTGTTCTCAATCAATCAATCAATAGCGAAAAGAACAAGTTGCAAACATTTAGTTAAGTAATAATACGCTTGTTTTCAATAGTTAAGATGCTTTTAAACTATTATTATACAGAACATTCACTTTCTTATAGTTTCCTAGGCTATAAAACCTTAGATTGTAAATGAAAGAAGTATTAAACGTATCATTTTAACACATGAAATTGTTTTTCAAAGATATCATAAGTGCTTCAATCAATTAACAGACCTTAGATTGTAAAAGAAGTATTAAACATGTCAAAATACAATTTGAGCACATGAAATGGTTTTTCAAAGGTATCATCATAAGTGTTTGAATCAATCAATAGACATTAGATTGTAAAAAATATGTTAAACATATGAAAACACAATTTCAACACATGAAATTGTTTTTCAAAGATATTCATTCATAAAAGTGTTTCAATCAATTAATAGACTAAGATTGTAAAAGAGATATTAAACATATCAAAACACAATTTTAACACATGAAATTGGTTTTCAAAGATATTCATTCATAATAAGTGTTCTCAATCAATCAATCAATAGCGAAAAGAACAAGTTGCAAACATTTAGTTAAGTAATAATACGCTTGTTTTCAATAGTTAAGATGCTTTTAAACTATTATTATACAGAACATTCACTTTCTTATAGTTTCCTAGGCTATAAAACCTTAGATTGTAAATGAAAGAAGTATTAAACGTATCATTTTAACACATGAAATTGTTTTTCAAAGATATCATAAGTGCTTCAATCAATTAACAGACCTTAGATTGTAAAAGAAGTATTAAACATGTCAAAATACAATTTGAGCACATGAAATGGTTTTTCAAAGGTATCATCATAAGTGTTTGAATCAATCAATAGACCTTAGATTGTAAAAAATATGTTAAACATATGAAAACACAATTTCAACACATGAAATTGTTTTTCAAAGATATTCATTCATAAAAGTGTTTCAATCAATTAATAGACTAAGATTCTAAAAGAGATATTAAACATATCAAAACACAATTTTAACACATGAAATTGGTTTTCAAAGGTATTCATTCATAATAAGTGTTCTCAATCAATCAATCAATAGCGAAAAGAACAAGTTGCAAACATTTAGTTAAGTAATAATACGCTTGTTTTCAATAGTTAAGATGCTTTTAAACTATTATTATACAGAACATTCACTTTCTTATAGTTTCCTAGGCTATAAAACCTTAGATTGTAAATGAAAGAAGTATTAAACGTATCATTTTAACACATGAAATTGTTTTTCAAAGATATTCATTCATAAAAGTGTTTCAATCAATTAATAGACTAAGATTGTAAAAGAGATATTAAACATATCAAAACACAATTTTAACACATGAAATTGGTTTTCAAAGATATTCATTCATAATAAGTGTTCTCAATCAATCAATAGCGTAAAGAACAAGTTGCAAACTTTTAGTTAAGTAATAATACGCTTGTTTTTAATATTTAAGATGCTTTTAAACTATTATTATACAGAACATTCACTTTCTTATAGTTTCCTAGGCTATAAAACCTTAGATTGTAAATGAAAGAAGTATTAAACGTATCATTTTAACACATGAAATTGGTTTTCAAAGATATTCATTCATAATAAGTGTTCTCAATCAATCAATAGCGAAAAGAACAAGTTGCAAACATTTAGTTAAGTAATAATACGCTTGTTTTCAATAGTTAAGATGCTTTTAAACTATTATTATACAGAACATTCACTTTCTTATAGTTTCCTAGGCTATAAAACCTTAGATTGTAAATGAAAGAAGTATTAAACGTATCATTTTAACACATGAAATTGTTTTTCAAAGATATCATAAGTGCTTCAATCAATTAACAGACCTTAGATTGTAAAAGAAGTATTAAACATGTCAAAATACAATTTGAGCACATGAAATGGTTTTTCAAAAGGTATCATCATAAGTGTTTGAATCAATCAATAGACCTTAGATTGTAAAAAATATGTTAAACATATGAAAACACAATTTCAACACATGAAATTGTTTTTCAAAGATATTCATTCATAAAAGTGTTTCAATCAATTAATAGACTAAGATTGTAAAAGAGATATTAAACATATCAAAACACAATTTTAACACATGAAATTGGTTTTCAAAGATATTCATTCATAATAAGTGTTCTCAATCAATCAATAGCGTAAAGAACAAGTTGCAAACATTTAGTTAAGTAATAATACGCTTGTTTTCAATAGTTAAGATGCTTTTAAACTATTATTATACAGAACATTCACTTTCTTATAGTTTCCTAGGCTATAAAACCTTAGATTGTAAATGAAAGAAGTATTAAACGTATCATTTTAACACATGAAATTGGTTTTCAAAGATATTCATTCATAATAAGTGTTCTCAATCAATCAATCAATAGCGAAAAGAACAAGTTGCAAACATTTAGTTAAGTAATAATACGCTTGTTTTCAATAGTTAAGATGCTTTTAAACTATTATTATACAGAACATTCACTTTCTTATAGTTTCCTAGGCTATAAAACCTTAGATTGTAAATGAAAGAAGTATTAAACGTATCATTTTAACACATGAAATTGTTTTTCAAAGATATCATAAGTGCTTCAATCAATTAACAGACCTTAGATTGTAAAAGAAGTATTAAACATGTCAAAATACAATTTGAGCACATGAAATGGTTTTTCAAAGGTATCATCATAAGTGTTTGAATCAATCAATAGACCTTAGATTGTAAAAAATATGTTAAACATATGAAAACACAATTTCAACACATGAAATTGTTTTTCAAAGATATTCATTCATAAAAGTGTTTCAATCAATTAATAGACTAAGATTGTAAAAGAGATATTAAACATATCAAAACACAATTTTAACACATGAAATTGGTTTTCAAAGATATTCATTCATAATAAGTGTTCTCAATCAATCAATCAATAGCGAAAAGAACAAGTTGCAAACATTTAGTTAAGTAATAATACGCTTGTTTTCAATAGTTAAGATGCTTTTAAACTATTATTATACAGAACATTCACTTTCTTATAGTTTGTAAATGAAAGAAGTATTAAACGTATCATTTTAACACATGAAATTATTTTTCAAAGATATCATAAGTGCTTCAATCAATTAACAGACCTTAGATTGTAAAAGAAGTATTAAACATGTCAAAATACAATTTGAGCACATGAAATGGTTTTTCAAAGGTATCATCATAAGTGTTTGAATCAATCAATAGACCTTAGATTGTAAAAAATATGTTAAACATATGAAAACACAATTTCAACACATGAAATTGTTTTTCAAAGATATTCATTCATAAAAGTGTTTCAATCAATTAATAGACTAAGATTGTAAAAGAGATATTAAACATATCAAAACACAATTTTAACACATGAAATTGGTTTTCAAAGATATTCATTCATAATAAGTGTTCTCAATCAATCAATCAATAGCGAAAAGAACAAGTTGCAAACATTTAGTTAAGTAATAATACGCTTGTTTTCAATAGTTAAGATGCTTTTAAACTATTATTATACAGAACATTCACTTTCTTATAGTTTCCTAGGCTATAAAACCTTAGATTGTAAATGAAAGAAGTATTAAACGTATCATTTTAACACATGAAATTGTTTTTCAAAGATATCATAAGTGCTTCAATCAATTAACAGACCTTAGATTGTAAAAGAAGTATTAAACATGTCAAAATACAATTTGAGCACATGAAATGGTTTTTCAAAGGTATCATCATAAGTGTTTGAATCAATCAATAGACCTTAGATTGTAAAAAATATGTTAAACATATGAAAACACAATTTCAACACATGAAATTGTTTTTCAAAGATATTCATTCATAAAAGTGTTTCAATCAATTAATAGACTAAGATTGTAAAAGAGATATTAAACATATCAAAACACAATTTTAACACATGAAATTGGTTTTCAAAGATATTCATTCATAATAAGTGTTCTCAATCAATCAATCAATAGCGAAAAGAACAAGTTGCAAACATTTAGTTAAGTAATAATACGCTTGTTTTCAATAGTTAAGATGCTTTTAAACTATTATTATACAGAACATTCACTTTCTTATAGTTTCCTAGGCTATAAAACCTTAGATTGTAAATGAAAGAAGTATTAAACGTATCATTTTAACACATGAAATTGTTTTTCAAAGATATCATAAGTGCTTCAATCAATTAACAGACCTTAGATTGTAAAAGAAGTATTAAACATGTCAAAATACAATTTGAGCACATGAAATGGTTTTTCAAAGGTATCATCATAAGTGTTTGAATCAATCAATAGACCTTAGATTGTAAAAAATATGTTAAACATATGAAAACACAATTTCAACACATGAAATTGTTTTTCAAAGATATTCATTCATAAAAGTGTTTCAATCAATTAATAGACTAAGATTGTAAAAGAGATATTAAACATATCAAAACACAATTTTAACACATGAAATTGGTTTTCAAAGATATTCATTCATAATAAGTGTTCTCAATCAATCAATCAATAGCGAAAAGAACAAGTTGCAAACATTTAGTTAAGTAATAATACGCTTGTTTTCAATAGTTAAGATGCTTTTAAACTATTATTATACAGAACATTCACTTTCTTATAGTTTCCTAGGCTATAAAACCTTAGATTGTAAATGAAAGAAGTATTAAACGTATCATTTTAACACATGAAATTGTTTTTCAAAGATATCATAAGTGCTTCAATCAATTAACAGACCTTAGATTGTAAAAGAAGTATTAAACATGTCAAAATACAATTTGAGCACATGAAATGGTTTTTCAAAGGTATCATCATAAGTGTTTGAATCAATCAATAGACCTTAGATTGTAAAAAATATGTTAAACATATGAATACACAATTTCAAAACATGAAATTGTTTTTCAAAGATATTCATTCATAAAAGTGTTTCAATCAATTAATAGACTAAGATTGTAAAAGAGATATTAAACATATCAAAACACAATTTTAACACATGAAATTGGTTTTCAAAGGTATTCATTCATAATAAGTGTTCTCAATCAATCAATCAATAGCGAAAAGAATAAGTTGCAAACATTTAGTTAAGTAATAATACGCTTGTTTTCAATAGTTAAGATGCTTTTAAACTATTATTATACAGAACATTCACTTTCTTATAGTTTCCTAGGCTATAAAACCTTAGATTGTAAATGAAAGAAGTATTAAACGTATCATTTTAACACATGAAATTGTTTTTCAAAGATATCATAAGTGCTTCAATCAATTAACAGACCTTAGATTGTAAAAGAAGTATTAAACATGTCAAAATACAATTTGAGCACATGAAATGGTTTTTCAAAGGTATCATCATAAGTGTTTGAATCAATCAATAGACCTTAGATTGTAAAAAATATGTTAAACATATGAAAACACAATTTCAACACATGAAATTGTTTTTCAAAGATATTCATTCATAAAAGTGTTTCAATCAATTAATAGACTAAGATTGTAAAAGAGATATTAAACATATCAAAACACAATTTTAACACATGAAATTGGTTTTCAAAGATATTCATTCATAATAAGTGTTCTCAATCAATCAATCAATAGCGAAAAGAACAAGTTGCAAACATTTAGTTAAGTAATAATACGCTTGTTTTCAATAGTTAAGATGCTTTTAAACTATTATTATACAGAACATTCACTTTCTTATAGTTTCCTAGGCTATAAAACCTTAGATTGTAAATGAAAGAAGTATTAAACGTATCATTTTAACACATGAAATTGTTTTTCAAAGATATCATAAGTGCTTCAATCAATTAACAGACCTTAGATTGTAAAAGAAGTATTAAACATGTCAAAATACAATTTGAGCACATGAAATGGTTTTTCAAAGGTATCATCATAAGTGTTTGAATCAATCAATAGACCTTAGATTGTAAAAAATATGTTAAACATATGAAAACACAATTTCAAAACATGAAATTGTTTTTCAAAGATATTCATTCATAAAAGTGTTTCAATCAATTAATAGACTAAGATTGTAAAAGAGATATTAAACATATCAAAACACAATTTTAACACATGAAATTGGTTTTCAAAGGTATTCATTCATAATAAGTGTTCTCAATCAATCAATCAATAGCGAAAAGAACAAGTTGCAAACATTTAGTTAAGTAATAATACGCTTGTTTTCAATAGTTAAGATGCTTTTAAACTATTATTATACAGAACATTCACTTTCTTATAGTTTCCTAGGCTATAAAACCTTAGATTGTAAATGAAAGAAGTATTAAACGTATCATTTTAACACATGAAATTGTTTTTCAAAGATATCATAAGTGCTTCAATCAATTAACAGACCTTAGATTGTAAAAGAAGTATTAAACATGTCAAAATACAATTTGAGCACATGAAATGGTTTTTCAAAGGTATCATCATAAGTGTTTGAATCAATCAATAGACCTTAGATTGTAAAAAATATGTTAAACATATGAAAACACAATTTCAACACATGAAATTGTTTTTCAAAGATATTCATTCATAAAAGTGTTTCAATCAATTAATAGACTAAGATTGTAAAAGAGATATTAAACATATCAAAACACAATTTTAACACATGAAATTGGTTTTCAAAGATATTCATTCATAATAAGTGTTCTCAATCAATCAATCAATAGCGAAAAGAACAAGTTGCAAACATTTAGTTAAGTAATAATACGCTTGTTTTCAATAGTTAAGATGCTTTTAAACTATTATTATACAGAACATTCACTTTCTTATAGTTTCCTAGGCTATAAAACCTTAGATTGTAAATGAAAGAAGTATTAAACGTATCATTTTAACACATGAAATTGTTTTTCAAAGATATCATAAGTGCTTCAATCAATTAACAGACCTTAGATTGTAAAAGAAGTATTAAACATGTCAAAATACAATTTGAGCACATGAAATGGTTTTTCAAAGGTATCATCATAAGTGTTTGAATCAATCAATAGACCTTAGATTGTAAAAAATATGTTAAACATATGAAAACACAATTTCAAAACATGAAATTGTTTTTCAAAGATATTCATTCATAAAAGTGTTTCAATCAATTAATAGACTAAGATTGTAAAAGAGATATTAAACATATCAAAACACAATTTTAACACATGAAATTGGTTTTCAAAGGTATTCATTCATAATAAGTGTTCTCAATCAATCAATCAATAGCGAAAAGAACAAGTTGCAAACATTTAGTTAAGTAATAATACGCTTGTTTTCAATAGTTAAGATGCTTTTAAACTATTATTATACAGAACATTCACTTTCTTATAGTTTCCTAGGCTATAAAACCTTAGATTGTAAATGAAAGAAGTATTAAACGTATCATTTTAACACATGAAATTGTTTTTCAAAGATATCATAAGTGCTTCAATCAATTAACAGACCTTAGATTGTAAAAGAAGTATTAAACATGTCAAAATACAATTTGAGCACATGAAATGGTTTTTCAAAGGTATCATCATAAGTGTTTGAATCAATCAATAGACCTTAGATTGTAAAAAATATGTTAAACATATGAAAACACAATTTCAACACATGAAATTGTTTTTCAAAGATATTCATTCATAAAAGTGTTTCAATCAATTAATAGACTAAGATTGTAAAAGAGATATTAAACATATCAAAACACAATTTTAACACATGAAATTGGTTTTCAAAGGTATTCATTCATAATAAGTGTTCTCAATCAATCAATCAATAGCGAAAAGAACAAGTTGCAAACATTTAGTTAAGTAATAATACGCTTGTTTTCAGTAGTTAAGATGCTTTTAAACTATTATTATACAGAACATTCACTTTCTTATAGTTTCCTAGGCTATAAAACCTTAGATTGTAAATGAAAGAAGTATTAAACGTATCATTTTAACACATGAAATTGTTTTTCAAAGATATTCATTCATAAAAGTGTTTCAATCAATTAATAGACTAAGATTGTAAAAGAGATATTAAACATATCAAAACACAATTTTAACACATGAAATTGGTTTTCAAAGATATTCATTCATAATAAGTGTTCTCAATCAATCAATAGCGTAAAGAACAAGTTGCAAACATTTAGTTAAGTAATAATACGCTTGTTTTCAATAGTTAAGATGCTTTTAAACTATTATTATACAGAACATTCACTTTCTTATAGTTTCCTAGGCTATAAAACCTTAGATTGTAAATGAAAGAAGTATTAAACGTATCATTTTAACACATGAAATTGTTTTTCAAAGATATCATAAGTGCTTCAATCAATTAACAGACCTTAGATTGTAAAAGAAGTATTAAACATGTCAAAATACAATTTGAGCACATGAAATGGTTTTTCAAAGGTATCATCATAAGTGTTTGAATCAATCAATAGACCTTAGATTGTAAAAAATATGTTAAACATATGAAAACACAATTTCAACACATGAAATTGTTTTTCAAAGATATTCATTCATAAAAGTGTTTCAATCAATTAATAGACTAAGATTGTAAAAGAGATATTAAACATATCAAAACACAATTTTAACACATGAAATTGGTTTTCAAAGATATTCATTCATAATAAGTGTTCTCAATCAATCAATCAATAGCGAAAAGAACAAGTTGCAAACATTTAGTTAAGTAATAATACGCTTGTTTTCAATAGTTAAGATGCTTTTAAACTATTATTATACAGAACATTCACTTTCTTATAGTTTCCTAGGCTATAAAACCTTAGATTGTAAATGAAAGAAGTATTAAACGTATCATTTTAACACATGAAATTGTTTTTCAAAGATATCATAAGTGCTTCAATCAATTAACAGACCTTAGATTGTAAAAGAAGTATTAAACATGTCAAAATACAATTTGAGCACATGAAATGGTTTTTCAAAGGTATCATCATAAGTGTTTGAATCAATCAATAGACCTTAGATTGTAAAAAATATGTTAAACATATGAAAACACAATTTCAACACATGAAATTGTTTTTCAAAGATATTCATTCATAAAAGTGTTTCAATCAATTAATAGACTAAGATTGTAAAAGAGATATTAAACATATCAAAACACAATTTTAACACATGAAATTGGTTTTCAAAGATATTCATTCATAATAAGTGTTCTCAATCAATCAATAGCGAAAAGAACAAGTTGCAAACATTTAGTTAAGTAATAATACGCTTGTTTTCAATAGTTAAGATGCTTTTAAACTATTATTATACAGAACATTCACTTTCTTATAGTTTCCTAGGCTATAAAACCTTAGATTGTAAATGAAAGAAGTATTAAACGTATCATTTTAACACATGAAATTGTTTTTCAAAGATATCATAAGTGCTTCAATCAATTAACAGACCTTAGATTGTAAAAGAAGTATTAAACATGTCAAAATACAATTTGAGCACATGAAATGGTTTTTCAAAGGTATCATCATAAGTGTTTGAATCAATCAATAGACCTTAGATTGTAAAAAATATGTTAAACATATGAAAACACAATTTCAACACATGAAATTGTTTTTCAAAGATATTCATTCATAAAAGTGTTTCAATCAATTAATAGACTAAGATTGTAAAAGAGATATTAAACATATCAAAACACAATTTTAACACATGAAATTGGTTTTCAAAGATATTCATTCATAATAAGTGTTCTCAATCAATCAATAGCGAAAAGAACAAGTTGCAAACATTTAGTTAAGTAATAATACGCTTGTTTTCAATAGTTAAGATGCTTTTAAACTATTATTATACAGAACATTCACTTTCTTATAGTTTCCTAGGCTATAAAACCTTAGATTGTAAATGAAAGAAGTATTAAACGTATCATTTTAACACATGAAATTGTTTTTCAAAGATATCATAAGTGCTTCAATCAATTAACAGACCTTAGATTGTAAAAGAAGTATTAAACATGTCAAAATACAATTTGAGCACATGAAATGGTTTTTCAAAGGTATCATCATAAGTGTTTGAATCAATCAATAGACCTTAGATTGTAAAAAATATGTTAAACATATGAAAACACAATTTCAACACATGAAATTGTTTTTCAAAGATATTCATTCATAAAAGTGTTTCAATCAATTAATAGACTAAGATTGTAAAAGAGATATTAAACATATCAAAACACAATTTTAACACATGAAATTGGTTTTCAAAGATATTCATTCATAATAAGTGTTCTCAATCAATCAATCAATAGCGAAAAGAACAAGTTGCAAACATTTAGTTAAGTAATAATACGCTTGTTTTCAATAGTTAAGATGCTTTTAAACTATTATTATACAGAACATTCACTTTCTTATAGTTTCCTAGGCTATAAAACCTTAGATTGTAAATGAAAGAAGTATTAAACGTATCATTTTAACACATGAAATTGTTTTTCAAAGATATCATAAGTGCTTCAATCAATTAACAGACCTTAGATTGTAAAAGAAGTATTAAACATGTCAAAATACAATTTGAGCACATGAAATGGTTTTTCAAAGGTATCATCATAAGTGTTTGAATCAATCAATAGACCTTAGATTGTAAAAAATATGTTAAACATATGAAAACACAATTTCAACACATGAAATTGTTTTTCAAAGATATTCATTCATAAAAGTGTTTCAATCAATTAATAGACTAAGATTGTAAAAGAGATATTAAACATATCAAAACACAATTTTAACATATGAAATTGGTTTTCAAAGATATTCATTCATAATAAGTGTTCTCAATCAATCAATAGCGAAAAGAACAAGTTGCAAACATTTAGTTAAGTAATAATACGCTTGTTTTCAATAGTTAAGATGCTTTTAAACTATTATTATACAGAACATTCACTTTCTTATAGTTTCCTAGGCTATAAAACCTTAGATTGTAAATGAAAGAAGTATTAAACGTATCATTTTAACACATGAAATTGTTTTTCAAAGATATCATAAGTGCTTCAATCAATTAACAGACCTTAGATTGTAAAAGAAGTATTAAACATGTCAAAATACAATTTGAGCACATGAAATGGTTTTTCAAAGGTATCATCATAAGTGTTTGAATCAATCAATAGACCTTAGATTGTAAAAAATATGTTAAACATATGAAAACACAATTTCAACACATGAAATTGTTTTTCAAAGATATTCATTCATAAAAGTGTTTCAATCAATTAATAGACTAAGATTGTAAAAGAGATATTAAACATATCAAAACACAATTTTAACACATGAAATTGGTTTTCAAAGATATTCATTCATAATAAGTGTTCTCAATCAATCAATCAATAGCGAAAAGAACAAGTTGCAAACATTTAGTTAAGTAATAATACGCTTGTTTTCAATAGTTAAGATGCTTTTAAACTATTATTATACAGAACATTCACTTTCTTATAGTTTCCTAGGCTATAAAACCTTAGATTGTAAATGAAAGAAGTATTAAACGTATCATTTTAACACATGAAATTGTTTTTCAAAGATATCATAAGTGCTTCAATCAATGAACAGACCTTAGATTGTAAAAGAAGTATTAAACATGTCAAAATACAATTTGAGCACATGAAATGGTTTTTCAAAGGTATCATCATAAGTGTTTGAATCAATCAATAGACCTTAGATTGTAAAAAATATGTTAAACATATGAAAACACAATTTCAACACATGAAATTGTTTTTCAAAGATATTCATTCATAAAAGTGTTTCAATCAATTAATAGACTAAGATTGTAAAAGAGATATTAAACATATCAAAACACAATTTTAACACATGAAATTGGTTTTCAAAGATATTCATTCATAATAAGTGTTCTCAATCAATCAATCAATAGCGAAAAGAACAAGTTGCAAACATTTAGTTAAGTAATAATACGCTTGTTTTCAATAGTTAAGATGCTTTTAAACTATTATTATACAGAACATTCACTTTCTTATAGTTTCCTAGGCTATAAAACCTTAGATTGTAAATGAAAGAAGTATTAAACGTATCATTTTAACACATGAAATTGTTTTTCAAAGATATCATAAGTGCTTCAATCAATTAACAGACCTTAGATTGTAAAAGAAGTATTAAACATGTCAAAATACAATTTGAGCACATGAAATGCTTTTTCAAAGGTATCATCATAAGTGTTTGAATCAATCAATAGACCTTAGATTGTAAAAAATATGTTAAACATATGAAAACACAATTTCAACACATGAAATTGTTTTTCAAAGATATTCATTCATAAAAGTGTTTCAATCAATTAATAGACTAAGATTGTAAAAGAGATATTAAACATATCAAAACACAATTTTAACACATGAAATTGGTTTTCAAAGATATTCATTCATAATAAGTGTTCTCAATCAATCAATAGCGAAAAGAACAAGTTGCAAACATTTAGTTAAGTAATAATACGCTTGTTTTCAATAGTTAAGATGCTTTTAAACTATTATTATACAGAACATTCACTTTCTTATAGTTTCCTAGGCTATAAAACCTTAGATTGTAAATGAAAGAAGTATTAAACGTATCATTTTAACACATGAAATTGTTTTTCAAAGATATCATAAGTGCTTCAATCAATTAACAGACCTTAGATTGTAAAAGAAGTACTAAACATGTCAAAATACAATTTGAGCACATGAAATGCTTTTTCAAAGGTATCATCATAAGTGTTTGAATCAATCAATAGACCTTAGATTGTAAAAAATATGTTAAACATATGAAAACACAATTTCAACACATGAAATTGTTTTTCAAAGATATTCATTCATAAAAGTGTTTCAATCAATTAATAGACTAAGATTGTAAAAGAGATATTAAACATATCAAAACACAATTTTAACACATGAAATTGGTTTTCAAAGATATTCATTCATAATAAGTGTTCTCAATCAATCAATAGCGAAAAGAACAAGTTGCAAACATTTAGTTAAGTAATAATACGCTTGTTTTCAATAGTTAAGATGCTTTTAAACTATTATTATACAGAACATTCACTTTCTTATAGTTTCCTAGGCTATAAAACCTTAGATTGTAAATGAAAGAAGTATTAAACGTATCATTTTAACACATGAAATTGTTTTTCAAAGATATCATAAGTGCTTCAATCAATTAACAGACCTTAGATTGTAAAAGAAGTATTAAACATGTCAAAATACAATTTGAGCACATGAAATGGTTTTTCAAAGGTATCATCATAAGTGTTTGAATCAATCAATAGACCTTAGATTGTAAAAAATATGTTAAACATATGAAAACACAATTTCAACACATGAAATTGTTTTTCAAAGATATTCATTCATAAAAGTGTTTCAATCAATTAATAGACTAAGATTGTAAAAGAGATATTAAACATATCAAAACACAATTTTAACACATGAAATTGGTTTTCAAAGATATTCATTCATAATAAGTGTTCTCAATCAATCAATCAATAGCGAAAAGAACAAGTTGCAAACATTTAGTTAAGTAATAATACGCTTGTTTTCAATAGTTAAGATGCTTTTAAACTATTATTATACAGAACATTCACTTTCTTATAGTTTCCTAGGCTATAAAACCTTAGATTGTAAATGAAAGAAGTATTAAACGTATCATTTTAACACATGAAATTGTTTTTCAAAGATATCATAAGTGCTTCAATCAATGAACAGACCTTAGATTGTAAAAGAAGTATTAAACATGTCAAAATACAATTTGAGCACATGAAATGGTTTTTCAAAGGTATCATCATAAGTGTTTGAATCAATCAATAGACCTTAGATTGTAAAAAATATGTTAAACATATGAAAACACAATTTCAACACATGAAATTGTTTTTCAAAGATATTCATTCATAAAAGTGTTTCAATCAATTAATAGACTAAGATTGTAAAAGAGATATTAAACATATCAAAACACAATTTTAACACATGAAATTGGTTTTCAAAGATATTCATTCATAATAAGTGTTCTCAATCAATCAATCAATAGCGAAAAGAACAAGTTGCAAACATTTAGTTAAGTAATAATACGCTTGTTTTCAATAGTTAAGATGCTTTTAAACTATTATTATACAGAACATTCACTTTCTTATAGTTTCCTAGGCTATAAAACCTTAGATTGTAAATGAAAGAAGTATTAAACGTATCATTTTAACACATGAAATTGTTTTTCAAAGATATCATAAGTGCTTCAATCAATTAACAGACCTTAGATTGTAAAAGAAGTATTAAACATGTCAAAATACAATTTGAGCACATGAAATGCTTTTTCAAAGGTATCATCATAAGTGTTTGAATCAATCAATAGACCTTAGATTGTAAAAAATATGTTAAACATATGAAAACACAATTTCAACACATGAAATTGTTTTTCAAAGATATTCATTCATAAAAGTGTTTCAATCAATTAATAGACTAAGATTGTAAAAGAGATATTAAACATATCAAAACACAATTTTAACACATGAAATTGGTTTTCAAAGATATTCATTCATAATAAGTGTTCTCAATCAATCAATAGCGAAAAGAACAAGTTGCAAACATTTAGTTAAGTAATAATACGCTTGTTTTCAATAGTTAAGATGCTTTTAAACTATTATTATACAGAACATTCACTTTCTTATAGTTTCCTAGGCTATAAAACCTTAGATTGTAAATGAAAGAAGTATTAAACGTATCATTTTAACACATGAAATTGTTTTTCAAAGATATCATAAGTGCTTCAATCAATTAACAGACCTTAGATTGTAAAAGAAGTACTAAACATGTCAAAATACAATTTGAGCACATGAAATGCTTTTTCAAAGGTATCATCATAAGTGTTTGAATCAATCAATAGACCTTAGATTGTAAAAAATATGTTAAACATATGAAAACACAATTTCAACACATGAAATTGTTTTTCAAAGATATTCATTCATAAAAGTGTTTCAATCAATTAATAGACTAAGATTGTAAAAGAGATATTAAACATATCAAAACACAATTTTAACACATGAAATTGGTTTTCAAAGATATTCATTCATAATAAGTGTTCTCAATCAATCAATAGCGAAAAGAACAAGTTGCAAACATTTAGTTAAGTAATAATACGCTTGTTTTCAATAGTTAAGATGCTTTTAAACTATTATTATACAAAACATTCACTTTCTTATAGTTTCCTAGGCTATAAAACCTTAGATTGTAAATGAAAGAAGTATTAAACGTATCATTTTAACACATGAAATTGTTTTTCAAAGATATCATAAGTGCTTCAATCAATTAACAGACCTTAGATTGTAAAAGAAGTATTAAACATATCAAAATACAATTTGAGCACATCAAATGGTTTTTCAAAGGTATCATCATAAGTGTTTGAATCAATCAATAGACCTTAGATTGTAAAAAATATGTTAAACATATGAAAACACAATTTCAACACATGAAATTGTTTTTCAAAGATATTCATTCATAAAAGCGTTTCAATCAATTAATAGACTAAGATTGTAAAAGAGATATTAAACATATCAAAACACAATTTTCACACATGAAATTGGTTTTCAAAGATATTCATTCATAATAAGTGTTCTCAATCAATCAATAGCGAAAAGAACAAGTTGCAAACATTTAGTTAAGTAATAATACGCTTGTTTTCAATAGTTAAGATGCTTTTAAACTATTATTATACAGAACATTCACTTTCTTATAGTTTCCTAGGCTATAAAACCTTAGATTGTAAATGAAAGAAGTATTAAACGTATCATTTTAACACATGAAATTGTTTTTCAAAGATATCATAAGTGCTTCAATCAATTAACAGACCTTAGATTGTAAAAGAAGTATTAAACATATCAAAATACAATTTGAGCACATGAAATGGTTTTTCAAAGGTATCATCATAAGTGTTTGAATCAATCAATAGACCTTAGATTGTAAAAAATATGTTAAACATATGAAAACACAATTTCAACACATGAAATTGTTTTTCAAAGATATTCATTCATAAAAGCGTTTCAATCAATTAATAGACTAAGATTGTAAAAGAGATATTAAACATATCAAAACACAATTTTAACACATGAAATTGGTTTTCAAAGATATTCATTCATAACAAGTGTTCTCAATCAATCAATAGCGAAAAGAACAAGTTGCAAACATTTAGTTAAGTAATAATACGCTTGTTTTCAATAGTTAAGATGCTTTTAAACTATTATTATACAGAACATTCACTTTCTTATAGTTTCCTAGGCTATAAAACCTTAGATTGTAAATGAAAGAAGTATTAAACGTATCATTTTAACACATGAAATTGTTTTTCAAAGATATCATAAGTGCTTCAATCAATTAACAGACCTTATATTGTAAAAGAAGTATTAAACATATCAAAACACAATTTGAGCACATGAAATGGTTTTTCAAAGGTATCATCATAAGTGTTTGAATCAATCAATAGACCTTAGATCGTAAAAAATATGTTAAGCATATGAAAACACAATTTCAACACATGAAATTGTTTTTCAAAGATATTCATTCATAAAAGCGTTTCAATCAATTAATAGACTAAGATTGTAAAAGAGATATTAAACATATCAAAACACAATTTTAACACATGAAATTGGTTTTCAAAGATATTCATTCATAATAAGTGTTCTCAATCAATCAATAGCGAAAAGAACAAGTTGCAAACATTTAGTTAAGTAATAATACGCTTGTTTTCAATAGTTAAGATGCTTTTAAACTATTATTATACAGAACATTCACTTTCTTATAGTTTCCTAGGCTATAAAACCTTAGATTGTAAATGAAAGAAGTATTAAACGTATCATTTTAACACATGAAATTGGTTTTCAACGATATCATAAGTGCTTCAATCAATTAACAGACCTTAGATTGTAAAAGAAGTATTAAACATATCAAAACACAATTTGAGCACATGAAATGGTTTTTCAAAGGTATCATCATAAGTGTTTGAATCAATCAATAGACCTTAGATCGTAAAAAATATGTTAAGCATATGAAAACACAATTTCAACACATGAAATTGTTTTTCAAAGATATTCATTCATAAAAGCGTTTCAATCAATTAATAGACTAAGATTGTAAAAGAGATATTAAACATATCAAAACACAATTTTAACACATGAAATTGGTTTTCAAAGATATTCATTCATAATAAGTGTTCTCAATCAATCAATAGCGAAAAGAACAAGTTGCAAACATTTAGTTAAGTAATAATACGCTTGTTTTCAATAGTTAAGATGCTTTTAAACTATTATTATACAGAACATTCACTTTCTTATAGTTTCCTAGGCTATAAAACCTTAGATTGTAAATGAAAGAAGTATTAAACGTATCATTTTAACACATGAAATTGGTTTTCAAAGATATTCATTCATAATAAGTGTTCTCAATCAATCAATAGCGAAAAGAACAAGTTGCAAACATTTAGTTAAGTAATAATACGCTTGTTTTCAATAGTTAAGATGCTTTTAAACTATTATTATACAGAACATTCACTTTCTTATAGTTTCCTAGGCTATAAAACCTTAGATTGTAAATGAAAGAAGTATTAAACGTATCATTTTAACACATGAAATTGGTTTTCAAAGATATCATAAGTGCTTCAATCAATTAACAGACCTTAGATTGTAAAAGAAGTATTAAACATGTCAAAATACAATTTGAGCACATGAAATGGTTTTTCAAAGGTATCATCATAAGTGTTTGAATCAATCAATAGACCTTATATTGTAAAAAATATGTTAAACATATGAAAACACAATTTCAACACATGAAATTGTTTTACAAAGATATTCATTCATAAAAGTGTTTCAATCAATTAATAGACTAAGATTGTAAAAGAGATATTAAACATATCAAAACACAATTTTAACACATGAAATTGGTTTTCAAAGATATTCATTCATAATAAGTGTTCTCAATCAATCAATAGCGAAAAGAACAAGTTGCAAACATTTAGTTAAGTAATAATACGCTTGTTTTCAATAGTTAAGATGCTTTTAAACTATTATTATACAGAACATTCACTTTCTTATAGTTTCCTAGGCTATAAAACCTTAGATTGTAAATGAAAGAAGTATTAAACGTATCATTTTAACACATGAAATTGTTTTTCAAAGATATCATAAGTGCTTCAATCAATTAACAGACCTTAGATTGTAAAAGAAGTATTAAACATGTCAAAATACAATTTGAGCACATGAAATGGTTTTTCAAAGGTATCATCATAAGTGTTTGAATCAATCAATAGACCTTAGATTGTAAAAAATATGTTAAACATATGAAAACACAATTTCAACACATGAAATTGTTTTTCAAAGATATTCATTCATAAAAGTTTCAATCAATTAATAGACTAAGATTGTAAAAGAGATATTAAACATATCAAAACACAATTTTAACACATGAAATTGGTTTTCAAAGATATTCATTCATAATAAGTGTTCTCAATCAATCAATAGCGAAAAGAACCAGTTGCAAACATTTAGTTAAGTAATAATACGCTTGTTTTCAATAGTTAAGATGCTTTTAAACTATTATTATACAGAACATTCACTTTCTTATAGTTTCCTAGGCTATAAAACCTTAGATTGTAAATGAAAGAAGTATTAAACGTATCATTTTAACACATGAAATTGTTTTTCAAAGATATCATAAGTGCTTCAATCAATTAACAAACCTTAGATTGTAAAAGAAGTATTAAACATGTCAAAATACAATTTGAGCACATGAAATGGTTTTTCAAAGGTATCATCATAAGTGTTTGAATCAATCAATAGACCTTAGATTGTAAAAAATATGTTAAACATATGAAAACACAATTTCAACACATAAAATTGTTTTTCAAAGATATTCATTCATAAAAGTGTTTCAATCAATTAATAGACTAAGATTGTAAAAGAGATATTAAACATATCAAAACACAATTTTAACACATGAAATTGGTTTTCAAAGATATTCATTCATAATAAGTGTTCTCAATCAATCAATCAATAGCGAAAAGAACAAGTTGCAAACATTTAGTTAAGTAATAATACGCTTGTTTTCAATAGTTAAGATGCTTTTAAACTATTATTATACAGAACATTCACTTTCTTATAGTTTCCTAGGCTATAAAACCTTAGATTGTAAATGAAAGAAGTATTAAACGTATCATTTTAACACATGAAATTGTTTTTCAAAGATATCATAAGTGCTTCAATCAATTAACAGACCTTAGATTGTAAAAGAAGTATTAAACATGTCAAAATACAATTTGAGCACATGAAATGGTTTTTCAAAGGTATCATCATAAGTGTTTGAATCAATCAATAGACCTTAGATTGTAAAAAATATGTTAAACATATGAAAACACAATTTCAACACATGAAATTGTTTTTCAAAGATATTCATTCATAAAAGTGTTTCAATCAATTAATAGACTAAGATTGTAAAAGAGATATTAAACATATCAAAACACAATTTTAACACATGAAATTGGTTTTCAAAGATATTTATTCATAATAAGTGTTCTCAATCAATCAATCAATAGCGAAAAGAACAAGTTGCAAACATTTAGTTAAGTAATAATACGCTTGTTTTCAATAGTTAAGATGCTTTTAAACTATTATTATACAGAACATTCACTTTCTTATAGTTTCCTAGGCTATAAAACCTTAGATTGTAAATGAAAGAAGTATTAAACGTATCATTTTAACACATGAAATTGTTTTTCAAAGATATCATAAGTGCTTCAATCAATTAACAGACCTTAGATTGTAAAAGAAGTATTAAACATGTCAAAATACAATTTGAGCACATGAAATGGTTTTTCAAAGGTATCATCATAAGTGTTTGAATCAATCAATAGACCTTAGATTGTAAAAAATATGTTAAACATATGAAAACACAATTTCAACACATGAAATTGTTTTTCAAAGATATTCATTCATAAAAGTGTTTCAATCAATTAATAGACTAAGATTGTAAAAGAGATATTAAACATATCAAAACACAATTTTAACACATGAAATTGGTTTTCAAAGATATTCATTCATAATAAGTGTTCTCAATCAATCAATAGCGAAAAGAACAAGTTGCAAACATTTAGTTAAGTAATAATACGCTTGTTTTCAATAGTTAAGATGCTTTTAAACTATTATTATACAGAACATTCACTTTCTTATAGTTTCCTAGGCTATAAAACCTTAGATTGTAAATGAAAGAAGTATTAAACGTATCATTTTAACACATGAAATTGTTTTTCAAAGATATCATAAGTGCTTCAATCAATTAACAGACCTTAGATTGTAAAAGAAGTATTAAACATGTCAAAATACAATTTGAGCACATGAAATGGTTTTTCAAAGGTATCATCATAAGTGTTTGAATCAATCAATAGACCTTAGATTGTAAAAAATATGTTAAACATATGAAAACACAATTTCAACACATGAAATTGTTTTTCAAAGATATTCATTCATAAAAGTGTTTCAATCAATTAATAGACTAAGATTGTAAAAGAGATATTAAACATATCAAAACACAATTTTAACACATGAAATTGGTTTTCAAAGATATTCATTCATAATAAGTGTTCTCAATCAATCAATCAATAGCGAAAAGAACAAGTTGCAAACATTTAGTTAAGTAATAATACGCTTGTTTTCAATAGTTAAGATGCTTTTAAACTATTATTATACAGAACATTCACTTTCTTATAGTTTCCTAGGCTATAAAACCTTAGATTGTAAATGAAAGAAGTATTAAACGTATCATTTTAACACATGAAATTGTTTTTCAAAGATATCATAAGTGCTTCAATCAATTAACAGACCTTAGATTGTAAAAGAAGTATTAAACATGTCAAAATACAATTTGAGCACATGAAATGGTTTTTCAAAGGTATCATCATAAGTGTTTGAATCAATCAATAGACCTTAGATTGTAAAAAATATGTTAAACATATGAAAACACAATTTCAACACATGAAATTGTTTTTCAAAGATATTCATTCATAAAAGTGTTTCAATCAATTAATAGACTAAGATTGTAAAAGAGATATTAAACATATCAAAACACAATTTTAACACATGAAATTGGTTTTCAAAGATATTTATTCATAATAAGTGTTCTCAATCAATCAATCAATAGCGAAAAGAACAAGTTGCAAACATTTAGTTAAGTAATAATACGCTTGTTTTCAATAGTTAAGATGCTTTTAAACTATTATTATACAGAACATTCACTTTCTTATAGTTTCCTAGGCTATAAAACCTTAGATTGTAAATGAAAGAAGTATTAAACGTATCAATTTAACACATGAAATTGTTTTTCAAAGATATCATAAGTGCTTCAATCAATTAACAGACCTTAGATTGTAAAAGAAGTATTAAACATGTCAAAATACAATTTGAGCACATGAAATGGTTTTTCAAAGGTATCATCATAAGTGTTTGAATCAATCAATAGACCTTAGATTGTAAAAAATATGTTAAACATATGAAAACACAATTTCAACACATGAAATTGTTTTTCAAAGATATTCATTCATAAAAGTGTTTCAATCAATTAATAGACTAAGATTGTAAAAGAGATATTAAACATATCAAAACACAATTTTAACACATGAAATTGGTTTTCAAAGATATTTATTCATAATAAGTGTTCTCAATCAATCAATCAATAGCGAAAAGAACAAGTTGCAAACATTTAGTTAAGTAATAATACGCTTGTTTTCAATAGTTAAGATGCTTTTAAACTATTATTATACAGAACATTCACTTTCTTATAGTTTCCTAGGCTATAAAACCTTAGATTGTAAATGAAAGAAGTATTAAACGTATCATTTTAACACATGAAATTGTTTTTCAAAGATATCATAAGTGCTTCAATCAATTAACAGACCTTAGATTGTAAAAGAAGTATTAAACATGTCAAAATACAATTTGAGCACATGAAATGGTTTTTCAAAGGTATCATCATAAGTGTTTGAATCAATCAATAGACCTTAGATTGTAAAAAATATGTTAAACATATGAAAACACAATTTCAACACATGAAATTGTTTTTCAAAGATATTCATTCATAAAAGTGTTTCAATCAATTAATAGACTAAGATTGTAAAAGAGATATTAAACATATCAAAACACAATTTTAACACATGAAATTGGTTTTCAAAGATATTCATTCATAATAAGTGTTCTCAATCAATCAATAGCGAAAAGAACAAGTTGCAAACATTTAGTTAAGTAATAATACGCTTGTTTTCAATAGTTAAGATGCTTTTAAACTATTATTATACAGAACATTCACTTTCTTATAGTTTCCTAGGCTATAAAACCTTAGATTGTAAATGAAAGAAGTATTAAACGTATCATTTTAACACATGAAATTGTTTTTCAAAGATATCATAAGTGCTTCAATCAATTAACAGACCTTAGATTGTAAAAGAAGTATTAAACATGTCAAAATACAATTTGAGCACATGAAATGGTTTTTCAAAGGTATCATCATAAGTGTTTGAATCAATCAATAGACCTTAGATTGTAAAAAATATGTTAAACATATGAAAACACAATTTCAACACATGAAATTGTTTTTCAAAGATATTCATTCATAAAAGTGTTTCAATCAATTAATAGACTAAGATTGTAAAAGAGATATTAAACATATCAAAACACAATTTTAACACATGAAATTGGTTTTCAAAGATATTCATTCATAATAAGTGTTCTCAATCAATCAATCAATAGCGAAAAGAACAAGTTGCAAACATTTAGTTAAGTAATAATACGCTTGTTTTCAATAGTTAAGATGCTTTTAAACTATTATTATACAGAACATTCACTTTCTTATAGTTTCCTAGGCTATAAAACCTTAGATTGTAAATGAAAGAAGTATTAAACGTATCATTTTAACACATGAAATTGTTTTTCAAAGATATCATAAGTGCTTCAATCAATTAACAGACCTTAGATTGTAAAAGAAGTATTAAACATGTCAAAATACAATTTGAGCACAATAGTTAAGATGCTTTTAAACTATTATTATACAGAACATTCACTTTCTTATAGTTTCCTAGGCTATAAAACCTTAGATTGTAAATGAAAGAAGTATTAAACGTATCATTTTAACACATGAAATTGTTTTTCAAAGATATCATAAGTGCTTCAATCAATTAACAGACCTTAGATTGTAAAAGAAGTATTAAACATGTCAAAATACAATTTGAGCACATGAAATGGTTTTTCAAAGGTATCATCATAAGTGTTTGAATCAATCAATAGACCTTAGATTGTAAAAAATATGTTAAACATATGAAAACACAATTTCAACACATGAAATTGTTTTTCAAAGATATTCATTCATAAAAGTGTTTCAATCAATTAATAGACTAAGATTGTAAAAGAGATATTAAACATATCAAAACACAATTTTAACACATGAAATTGGTTTTCAAAGATATTCATTCATAATAAGTGTTCTCAATCAATCAATCAATAGCGAAAAGAACAAGTTGCAAACATTTAGTTAAGTAATAATACGCTTGTTTTCAATAGTTAAGATGCTTTTAAACTATTATTATACAGAACATTCACTTTCTTATAGTTTCCTAGGCTATAAAACCTTAGATTGTAAATGAAAGAAGTATTAAACGTATCATTTTAACACATGAAATTGTTTTTCAAAGATATCATAAGTGCTTCAATCAATTAACAGACCTTAGATTGTAAAAGAAGTATTAAACATGTCAAAATACAATTTGAGCACATGAAATGGTTTTTCAAAGGTATCATCATAAGTGTTTGAATCAATCAATAGACCTTAGATTGTAAAAAATATGTTAAACATATGAAAACACAATTTCAACACATGAAATTGTTTTTCAAAGATATTCATTCATAAAAGTGTTTCAATCAATTAATAGACTAAGATTGTAAAAGAGATATTAAACATATCAAAACACAATTTTAACACATGAAATTGGTTTTCAAAGATATTTATTCATAATAAGTGTTCTCAATCAATCAATCAATAGCGAAAAGAACAAGTTGCAAACATTTAGTTAAGTAATAATACGCTTGTTTTCAATAGTTAAGATGCTTTTAAACTATTATTATACAGAACATTCACTTTCTTATAGTTTCCTAGGCTATAAAACCTTAGATTGTAAATGAAAGAAGTATTAAACGTATCAATTTAACACATGAAATTGTTTTTCAAAGATATCATAAGTGCTTCAATCAATTAACAGACCTTAGATTGTAAAAGAAGTATTAAACATGTCAAAATACAATTTGAGCACATGAAATGGTTTTTCAAAGGTATCATCATAAGTGTTTGAATCAATCAATAGACCTTAGATTGTAAAAAATATGTTAAACATATGAAAACACAATTTCAACACATGAAATTGTTTTTCAAAGATATTCATTCATAAAAGTGTTTCAATCAATTAATAGACTAAGATTGTAAAAGAGATATTAAACATATCAAAACACAATTTTAACACATGAAATTGGTTTTCAAAGATATTCATTCATAATAAGTGTTCTCAATCAATCAATCAATAGCGAAAAGAACAAGTTGCAAACATTTAGTTAAGTAATAATACGCTTGTTTTCAATAGTTAAGATGCTTTTAAACTATTATTATACAGAACATTCACTTTCTTATAGTTTCCTAGGCTATAAAACCTTAGATTGTAAATGAAAGAAGTATTAAACGTATCATTTTAACATATGAAATTGTTTTTCAAAGATATCATAAGTGCTTCAATCAATTAACAGACCTTAGATTGTAAAAGAAGTATTAAACATGTCAAAATACAATTTGAGCACATGAAATGGTTTTTCAAAGGTATCATCATAAGTGTTTGAATCAATCAATAGACCTTAGATTGTAAAAAATATGTTAAACATATGAAAACACAATTTCAACACATGAAATTGTTTTTCAAAGATATTCATTCATGAAAGTGTTTCAATCAATTAATAGACTAAGATTGTAAAAGAGATATTAAACATATCAAAACACAATTTTAACACATGAAATTGGTTTTCAAAGATATTCATTCATAATAAGTGTTCTCAATCAATCAATAGCGAAAAGAACAAGTTGCAAACATTTAGTTAAGTAATAATACGCTTGTTTTCAATAGTTAAGATGCTTTTAAACTATTATTATACAGAACATTCACTTTCTTATAGTTTCCTAGGCTATAAAACCTTAGATTGTAAATGAAAGAAGTATTAAACGTATCATTTTAACACATGAAATTGTTTTTCAAAGATATCATAAGTGCTTCAATCAATTAACAGACCTTAGATTGTAAAAGAAGTATTAAACATATCAAAATACAATTTGAGCACATGAAATGGTTTTTCAAAGGTATCATCATAAGTGTTTGAATCAATCAATAGACCTTAGATTGTAAAAAATATGTTAAACATATGAAAACACAATTTCAACACATGAAATTGTTTTTCAAAGATATTCATTCATAAAAGCGTTTCAATCAATTCATAAACTAAGATTGTAAAAGAGATATTAAACATATCAAAACACAATTTTAACACATGAAATTGGTTTTCAAAGATATTCATTCATAATAAGTGTTCTCAATCAATCAATAGCGAAAAGAACAAGTTGCAAACATTTAGTTAAGTAATAATACGCTTGTTTTCAATAGTTAAGATGCTTTTAAACTATTATTATACAGAACATTCACTTTCTTATAGTTTCCTAGGCTATAAAACCTTAGATTGTAAATGAAAGAAGTATTAAACGTATCATTTTAACACATGAAATTGTTTTTCAAAGATATCATAAGTGCTTCAATCAATTAACAGACCTTAGATTGTAAAAGAAGTATTAAACATCTCAAAATACAATTTGAGCACATGAAATGGTTTTTCAAAGGCATCATCATAAGTGTTTGAATCAATCAATAGACCTTAGATTGTAAAAAATATGTTAAACATATGAAAACACAATTTCAACACATGAAATTGTTTTTCAAAGATATTCATTCATAAAAGTGTTTCAATCAATTAATAGACTAAGATTGTAAAAGAGATATTAAACATATCAAAACACAATTTTAACACATGAAATTGGTTTTCAAAGATATTCATTCATAATAAGTGTTCTCAATCAATCAATCAATAGCGAAAAGAACAAGTTGCAAACATTTAGTTAAGTAATAATACGCTTGTTTTCAATAGTTAAGATGCTTTTAAACTATTATTATACAGAACATTCACTTTCTTATAGTTTCCTAGGCTATAAAACCTTAGATTGTAAATGAAAGAAGTATTAAACGTATCATTTTAACACATGAAATTGTTTTTCAAAGATATCATAAGTGCTTCAATCAATTAACAGACCTTAGATTGTAAAAGAAGTATTAAACATGTCAAAATACAATTTGAGCACATGAAATGGTTTTTGAAAGGTATCATCATAAGTGTTTGAATCAATCAATAGACCTTAGATTGTAAAAAATATGTTAAACATATGAAAACACAATTTCAACACATGAAATTGTTTTTCAAAGATATTCATTCATAAAAGTGTTTCAATCAATTAATAGACTAAGATTGTAAAAGAAATATTAAACATATCAAAACACAATTTTAACACATGAAATTGGTTTTCAAAGATATTCATTCATAATAAGTGTTCTCAATCAATCAATCAATAGCGAAAAGAACAAGTTGCAAACATTTAGTTAAGTAATAATACGCTTGTTTTCAATAGTTAAGATGCTTTTAAACTATTATTATACAGAACATTCACTTTCTTATAGTTTCCTAGGCTATAAAACCTTTGATTGTAAATGAAAGAAGTATTAAACGTATCATTTTAACATATGAAATTGTTTTTCAAAGATATCATAAGTGCTTCAATCAATTAACAGACCTTAGATTGTAAAAGAAGTATTAAACATGTCAAAATACAATTTGAGCACATGAAATGGTTTTTCAAAGGTATCATCATAAGTGTTTGAATCAATCAATAGACCTTAGATTGTAAAAAATATGTTAAACATATGAAAACACAATTTCAACACATGAAATTGTTTTTCAAAGATATTCATTCATGAAAGTGTTTCAATCAATTAATAGACTAAGATTGTAAAAGAGATATTAAACATATCAAAACACAATTTTAACACATGAAATTGGTTTTCAAAGATATTCATTCATAATAAGTGTTCTCAATCAATCAATAGCGAAAAGAACAAGTTGCAAACATTTAGTTAAGTAATAATACGCTTGTTTTCAATAGTTAAGATGCTTTTAAACTATTATTATACAGAACATTCACTTTCTTATAGTTTCCTAGGCTATAAAACCTTAGATTGTAAATGAAAGAAGTATTAAACGTATCATTTTAACACATGAAATTGTTTTTCAAAGATATCATAAGTGCTTCAATCAATTAACAGACCTTAGATTGTAAAAGAAGTATTAAACATATCAAAATACAATTTGAGCACATGAAATGGTTTTTCAAAGGTATCATCATAAGTGTTTGAATCAATCAATAGACCTTAGATTGTAAAAAATATGTTAAACATATGAAAACACAATTTCAACACATGAAATTGTTTTTCAAAGATATTCATTCATAAAAGCGTTTCAATCAATTAATAAACTAAGATTGTAAAAGAGATATTAAACATATCAAAACACAATTTTAACACATGAAATTGGTTTTCAAAGATATTCATTCATAATAAGTGTTCTCAATCAATCAATAGCGAAAAGAACAAGTTGCAAACATTTAGTTAAGTAATAATACGCTTGTTTTCAATAGTTAAGATGCTTTTAAACTATTATTATACAGAACATTCACTTTCTTATAGTTTCCTAGGCTATAAAACCTTAGATTGTAAATGAAAGAAGTATTAAACGTATCATTTTAACACATGAAATTGTTTTTCAAAGATATCATAAGTGCTTCAATCAATTAACAGACCTTAGATTGTAAAAGAAGTATTAAACATCTCAAAATACAATTTGAGCACATGAAATGGTTTTTCAAAGGCATCATCATAAGTGTTTGAATCAATCAATAGACCTTAGATTGTAAAAAATATGTTAAACATATGAAAACACAATTTCAACACATGAAATTGTTTTTCAAAGATATTCATTCATAAAAGTGTTTCAATCAATTAATAGACTAAGATTGTAAAAGAGATATTAAACATATCAAAACACAATTTTAACACATGAAATTGGTTTTCAAAGATATTCATTCATAATAAGTGTTCTCAATCAATCAATCAATAGCGAAAAGAACAAGTTGCAAACATTTAGTTAAGTAATAATACGCTTGTTTTCAATAGTTAAGATGCTTTTAAACTATTATTATACAGAACATTCACTTTCTTATAGTTTCCTAGGCTATAAAACCTTAGATTGTAAATGAAAGAAGTATTAAACGTATCATTTTAACACATGAAATTGTATTTCAAAGATATCATAAGTGCTTCAATCAATTAACAGACCTTAGATTGTAAAAGAAGTATTAAACATGTCAAAATACAATTTGAGCACATGAAATGGTTTTTGAAAGGTATCATCATAAGTGTTTGAATCAATCAATAGACCTTAGATTGTAAAAAATATGTTAAACATATGAAAACACAATTTCAACACATGAAATTGTTTTTCAAAGATATTCATTCATAAAAGTGTTTCAATCAATTAATAGACTAAGATTGTAAAAGAGATATTAAACATATCAAAACACAATTTTAACACATGAAATTGGTTTTCAAAGATATTCATTCATAATAAGTGTTCTCAATCAATCAATCAATAGCGAAAAGAACAAGTTGCAAACATTTAGTTAAGTAATAATACGCTTGTTTTCAATAGTTAAGATGCTTTTAAACTATTATTATACAGAACATTCACTTTCTTATAGTTTCCTAGGCTATAAAACCTTAGATTGTAAATGAAAGAAGTATTAAACGTATCATTTTAACACATGAAATTGTATTTCAAAGATATCATAAGTGCTTCAATCAATTAACAGACCTTAGATTGTAAAAGAAGTATTAAACATGTCAAAATACAATTTGAGCACATGAAATGGTTTTTGAAAGGTATCATCATAAGTGTTTGAATCAATCAATAGACCTTAGATTGTAAAAAATATGTTAAACATATGAAAACACAATTTCAACACATGAAATTGTTTTTCAAAGATATTCATTCATAAAAGTGTTTCAATCAATTAATAGACTAAGATTGTAAAAGAAATATTAAACATATCAAAACACAATTTTAACACATGAAATTGGTTTTCAAAGATATTCATTCATAATAAGTGTTCTCAATCAATCAATCAATAGCGAAAAGAACAAGTTGCAAACATTTAGTTAAGTAATAATACGCTTGTTTTCAATAGTTAAGATGCTTTTAAACTATTATTATACAGAACATTCACTTTCTTATAGTTTCCTAGGCTATAAAACCTTAGATTGTAAATGAAAGAAGTATTAAACGTATCATTTTAACACATGAAATTGTTTTTCAAAGATATCATAAGTGCTTCAATCAATTAACAGACCTTAGATTGTAAAAGAAGTATTAAACATCTCAAAATACAATTTGAGCACATGAAATGGTTTTTCAAAGGCATCATCATAAGTGTTTGAATCAATCAATAGACCTTAGATTGTAAAAAATATGTTAAACATATGAAAACACAATTTCAACACATGAAATTGTTTTTCAAAGATATTCATTCATAAAAGTGTTTCAATCAATTAATAGACTAAGATTGTAAAAGAGATATTAAACATATCAAAACACAATTTTAACACATGAAATTGGTTTTCAAAGATATTCATTCATAATAAGTGTTCTCAATCAATCAATCAATAGCGAAAAGAACAAGTTGCAAACATTTAGTTAAGTAATAATACGCTTGTTTTCAATAGTTAAGATGCTTTTAAACTATTATTATACAGAACATTCACTTTCTTATAGTTTCCTAGGCTATAAAACCTTTGATTGTAAATGAAAGAAGTATTAAACGTATCATTTTAACATATGAAATTGTTTTTCAAAGATATCATAAGTGCTTCAATCAATTAACAGACCTTAGATTGTAAAAGAAGTATTAAACATGTCAAAATACAATTTGAGCACATGAAATGGTTTTTCAAAGGTATCATCATAAGTGTTTGAATCAATCAATAGACCTTAGATTGTAAAAAATATGTTAAACATATGAAAACACAATTTCAACACATGAAATTGTTTTTCAAAGATATTCATTCATAAAAGCGTTTCAATCAATTAATAAACTAAGATTGTAAAAGAGATATTAAACATATCAAAACACAATTTTAACACATGAAATTGGTTTTCAAAGATATTCATTCATAATAAGTGTTCTCAATCAATCAATAGCGAAAAGAACAAGTTGCAAACATTTAGTTAAGTAATAATACGCTTGTTTTCAATAGTTAAGATGCTTTTAAACTATTATTATACAGAACATTCACTTTCTTATAGTTTCCTAGGCTATAAAACCTTAGATTGTAAATGAAAGAAGTATTAAACGTATCATTTTAACACATGAAATTGTTTTTCAAAGATATCATAAGTGCTTCAATCAATTAACAGACCTTAGATTGTAAAAGAAGTATTAAACATCTCAAAATACAATTTGAGCACATGAAATGGTTTTTCAAATGCATCATCATAAGTGTTTGAATCAATCAATAGACCTTAGATTGTAAAAAATATGTTAAACATATGAAAACACAATTTCAACACATGAAATTGTTTTTCAAAGATATTCATTCATAAAAGTGTTTCAATCAATTAATAGACTAAGATTGTAAAAGAGATATTAAACATATCAAAACACAATTTTAACACATGAAATGGTTTTTCAAAGGTATCATCATAAGTGTTTGAATCAATCAATAGACCTTAGATTGTAAAAAATATGTTAAACATATGAAATCACAATTTCAACACATGAAATTGTTTTTCAAAGATATTCATTCATAAAAGTGTTTCAATCAATTAATAGACTAAGATTGTAAAAGAGATATTAAACATATCAAAACACAATTTTAACACATGAAATTGGTTTTCAAAGATATTCATTCATAATAAGTGTTCTCAATCAATCAATAGCGAAAAGAACAAGTTGCAAACATTTAGTTAAGTAATAATACGCTTGTTTTCAATAGTTAAGATGCTTTTAAACTATTATTATACAGAACATTCACTTTCTTATAGTTTCCTAGGCTATAAAACCTTAGATTGTAAATGAAAGAAGTATTAAACGTATCATTTTAACACATGAAATTGTTTTTCAAAGATATCATAAGTGCTTCAATCAATTAACAGACCTTAGATTGTAAAAGAAGTATTAAACATCTCAAAATACAATTTGAGCACATGAAATGGTTTTTCAAAGGCATCATCATAAGTGTTTGAATCAATCAATAGACCTTAGATTGTAAAAAATATGTTAAACATATGAAAACACAATTTCAACACATGAAATTGTTTTTCAAAGATATTCATTCATAAAAGTGTTTCAATCAATTAATAGACTAAGATTGTAAAAGAGATATTAAACATATCAAAACACAATTTTAACACATGAAATGGTTTTTCAAAGGTATCATCATAAGTGTTTGAATCAATCAATAGACCTTAGATTGTAAAAAATATGGTAAACATATGAAATCACAATTTCAACACATGAAATTGTTTTTCAAAGATATTCATTCATAAAAGTGTTTCAATCAATTAATAGACTAAGATTGTAAAAGAGATATTAAACATATCAAAACACAATTTTAACACATGAAATTGGTTTTCAAAGATATTCATTCATAATAAGTGTTCTCAATCAATCAATAGCGAAAAGAACAAGTTGCAAACATTTAGTTAAGTAATAATACGCTTGTTTTCAATAGTTAAGATGCTTTTAAACTATTATTATACAGAACATTCACTTTCTTATAGTTTCCTAGGCTATAAAACCTTAGATTGTAAATGAAAGAAGTATTAAACGTATTATTTTAACACATGAAATTGTTTTTCAAAGATATCATAAGTGCTTCAATCAATGAACAGACCTTAGATTGTAAAAGAAGTATTAAACATGTCAAAATACAATTTGAGCACATGAAATGGTTTTTCAAAGGTATCATCATAAGTGTTTGAATCAATCAATAGACCTTAGATTGTAAAAAATATGTTAAACATATGAAAACACAATTTCAACACATGAAATTGTTTTTCAAAGATATTCATTCATAAAAGTGTTTCAATCAATTAATAGACTAAGATTGTAAAAGAGATATTAAACATATCAAAACACAATTTTAACACATGAAATTGGTTTTCAAAGATATTCATTCATAATAAGTGTTCTCAATCAATCAATAGCGAAAAGAACAAGTTGCAAACATTTAGTTAAGTAATAATACGCTTGTTTTCAATAGTTAAGATGCTTTTAAACTATTATTATACAGAACATTCACTTTCTTATAGTTTCCTAGGCTATAAAACCTTAGATTGTAAATGAAAGAAGTATTAAACGTATCATTTTAACACATGAAATTGTTTTTCAAAGATATCATAAGTGCTTCAATCAATTAACAGACCTTAGATTGTAAAAGAAGTATTAAACATATCAAAATACAATTTGAGCACATGAAATGGTTTTTCAAAGGTATCATCATAAGTGTTTGAATCAATCAATAGACCTTAGATTGTAAAAAATATGTTAAACATATGAAAACACAATTTCAACACATGAAATTGTTTTTCAAAGATATTCATTCATAAAAGTGTTTCAATCAATTAATAGACTAAGATTGTAAAAGAGATATTAAACATATCAAAACACAATTTTAACACATGAAATTGGTTTTCAAAGATATTCATTCATAATAAGTGTTCTCAATCAATTAATAGCGAAAAGAACAAGTTGCAAACATTTAGTTAAGTAATAATACGCTTGTTTTCAATAGTTAAGATGCTTTTAAACTATTATTATACAGAACATTCACTTTCTTATAGTTTCCTAGGCTATAAAACCTTAGATTGTAAATGAAAGAAGTATTAAACGTATCATTTTAACATATGAAATTGTTTTTCAAAGATATCATAAGTGCTTCAATCAATTAACAGACCTTAGATTGTAAAAGAAGTATTAAACATTTCAAAATACAATTTGAGCACATGAAATGGTTTTTCAAAGGTATCATCATAAGTGTTTGAATCAATCAATAGACCTTAGATTGTAAAAAATATGTTAAACATATGAAAACACAATTTCAACACATGAAATTGTTTTTCAAAGATATTCATTCATAAAAGTGTTTCAATCAATTAATAGACTAAGATTGTAAAAGAGATATTAAACATATCAAAACACAATTTTAACACATGAAATTGGTTTTCAAAGATATTCATTCATAATAAGTGTTCTCAATCAATCAATAGCGAAAAGAACAAGTTGCAAACATTTAGTTAAGTAATAATACGCTTGTTTTCAATAGTTAAGATGCTTTTAAACTATTATTATACAGAACATTCACTTTCTTATAGTTTCCTAGGCTATAAAACCTTAGATTGTAAATGAAAGAAGTATTAAACGTATCATTTTAACACATGAAATTGTTTTTCAAAGATATCATAAGTGCTTCAATCAATTAACAGACCTTAGATTGTAAAAGAAGTATTAAACATATCAAAATACAATTTGAGCACATGAAATGGTTTTTCAAAGGTATCATCATAAGTGTTTGAATCAATCAATAGACCTTAGATTGTAAAAAATATGTTAAACATATGAAAACACAATTTCAACACATGAAATTGTTTTTCAAAGATATTCATTCATAAAAGTGTTTCAATCAATTAATAGACTAAGATTGTAAAAGAGATATTAAACATATCAAAACACAATTTTAACACATGAAATTGGTTTTCAAAGATATTCATTCATAATAAGTGTTCTCAATCAATCAATAGCGAAAAGAACAAGTTGCAAACATTTAGTTAAGTAATAATACGCTTGTTTTCAATAGTTAAGATGCTTTTAAACTATTATTATACAGAACATTCACTTTCTTATACTTTCCTAGGCTATAAAACCTTAGATTGTAAATGAAAGAAGTATTAAACGTAGCATTTTAACACATGAAATTGTTTTTCAAAGATATCATAAGTGCTTCAATCAATTAACAGACCTTAGATTGTAAAAGAAGTATTAAACATATCAAAATACAATTTGAGCACATGAAATGGTTTTTCAAAGGTATCATCATAAGTGTTTGAATCAATCAATAGACCTTAGATTGTAAAAAATATGTTAAACATATGAAAACACAATTTCAACACATGAAATTGTTTTTCAAAGATATTCATTCATAAAAGTGTTTCAATCAATTAATAGACTAAGATTGTAAAAGAGATATTAAACATATCAAAACACAATTTTAACACATGAAATTGGTTTTCAAAGATATTCATTCATAATAAGTGTTCTCAATCAATCAATAGCGAAAAGAACAAGTTGCAAACATTTAGTTAAGTAATAATACGCTTGTTTTCAATAGTTAAGATGCTTTTAAACTATTATTATACAGAACATTCACTTTCTTATAGTTTCCTAGGCTATAAAACCTTAGATTGTAAATGAAAGAAGTATTAAACGTATCATTTTAACACATGAAATTGTTTTTCAAAGATATCATAAGTGCTTCAATCAATTAACAGACCTTAGATTGTAAAAGAAGTATTAAACATATCAAAATACAATTTGAGCACATGAAATGGTTTTTCAAAGGTATCATCATAAGTGTTTGAATCAATCAATAGACCTTAGATTGTAAAAAATATGTTAAACATATGAAAACACAATTTCAACACATGAAATTGTTTTTCAAAGATATTCATTCATAAAAGTGTTTCAATCAATTAATAGACTAAGATTGTAAAAGAGATATTAAACATATCAAAACACAATTTTAACACATGAAATTGGTTTTCAAAGATATTCATTCATAATAAGTGTTCTCAATCAATCAATAGCGAAAAGAACAAGTTGCAAACATTTAGTTAAGTAATAATACGCTTGTTTTCAATAGTTAAGATGCTTTTAAACTATTATTATACAGAACATTCACTTTCTTATAGTTTCCTAGGCTATAAAACCTTAGATCGTAAATGAAAGAAGTATTAAACGTATCATTTTAACACATGAAATTGTTTTTCAAAGATATCATAAGTGCTTCAATCAATTAACAGACCTTAGATTGTAAAAGAAGTATTAAACATATCAAAATACAATTTGAGCACATGAAATGGTTTTTCAAAGGTATCATCATAAGTGTTTGAATCAATCAATAGACCTTAGATTGTAAAAAATATGTTAAACATATGAAAACACAATTTCAACACATGAAATTGTTTTTCAAAGATATTCATTCATAAAAGTGTTTCAATCAATTAATAGACTAAGATTGTAAAAGAGATATTAAACATATCAAAACACAATTTTAACACATGAAATTGGTTTTCAAAGATATTCATTCATAATAAGTGTTCTCAATCAATCAATAGCGAAAAGAACAAGTTGCAAACATTTAGTTAAGTAATAATACGCTTGTTTTCAATAGTTAAGATGCTTTTAAACTACTATTATACAGAACATTCACTTTCTTATAGTTTCCTAGGCTATAAAACCTTAGATTGTAAATGAAAGAAGTATTAAACGTATCATTTTAACACATGAAATTGTTTTTCAAAGATATCATAAGTGCTTCAATCAATTAACAGACCTTAGATTGTAAAAGAAGTATTAAACATCTCAAAATACAATTTGAGCACATGAAATGGTTTTTCAAAGGCATCATCATAAGTGTTTGAATCAATCAATAGACCTTAGATTGTAAAAAATATGTTAAACATATGAAAACACAATTTCAACACATGAAATTGTTTTTCAAAGATATTCATTCATAAAAGTGTTTCAATCAATTAATAGACTAAGATTGTAAAAGAGATATTAAACATATCAAAACACAATTTTAACACATGAAATTGGTTTTCAAAGATATTCATTCATAATAAGTGTTCTCAATCAATCAATCAATAGCGAAAAGAACAAGTTGCAAACATTTAGTTAAGTAATAATACGCTTGTTTTCAATAGTTAAGATGCTTTTAAACTATTATTATACAGAACATTCACTTTCTTATAGTTTCCTAGGCTATAAAACCTTAGATTGTAAATGAAAGAAGTATTAAACGTATCATTTTAACACATGAAATTGTTTTTCAAAGATATCATAAGTGCTTCAATCAATTAACAGACCTTAGATTGTAAAAGAAGTATTAAACATGTCAAAATACAATTTGAGCACATGAAATGGTTTTTGAAAGGTATCATCATAAGTGTTTGAATCAATCAATAGACCTTAGATTGTAAAAAATATGTTAAACATATGAAAACACAATTTCAACACATGAAATTGTTTTTCAAAGATATTCATTCATAAAAGTGTTTCAATCAATTAATAGACTAAGATTGTAAAAGAAATATTAAACATATCAAAACACAATTTTAACACATGAAATTGGTTTTCAAAGATATTCATTCATAATAAGTGTTCTCAATCAATCAATCAATAGCGAAAAGAACAAGTTGCAAACATTTAGTTAAGTAATAATACGCTTGTTTTCAATAGTTAAGATGCTTTTAAACTATTATTATACAGAACATTCACTTTCTTATAGTTTCCTAGGCTATAAAACCTTTGATTGTAAATGAAAGAAGTATTAAACGTATCATTTTAACATATGAAATTGTTTTTCAAAGATATCATAAGTGCTTCAATCAATTAACAGACCTTAGATTGTAAAAGAAGTATTAAACATGTCAAAATACAATTTGAGCACATGAAATGGTTTTTCAAAGGTATCATCATAAGTGTTTGAATCAATCAATAGACCTTAGATTGTAAAAAATATGTTAAACATATGAAAACACAATTTCAACACATGAAATTGTTTTTCAAAGATATTCATTCATGAAAGTGTTTCAATCAATTAATAGACTAAGATTGTAAAAGAGATATTAAACATATCAAAACACAATTTTAACACATGAAATTGGTTTTCAAAGATATTCATTCATAATAAGTGTTCTCAATCAATCAATAGCGAAAAGAACAAGTTGCAAACATTTAGTTAAGTAATAATACGCTTGTTTTCAATAGTTAAGATGCTTTTAAACTATTATTATACAGAACATTCACTTTCTTATAGTTTCCTAGGCTATAAAACCTTAGATTGTAAATGAAAGAAGTATTAAACGTATCATTTTAACACATGAAATTGTTTTTCAAAGATATCATAAGTGCTTCAATCAATTAACAGACCTTAGATTGTAAAAGAAGTATTAAACATATCAAAATACAATTTGAGCACATGAAATGGTTTTTCAAAGGTATCATCATAAGTGTTTGAATCAATCAATAGACCTTAGATTGTAAAAAATATGTTAAACATATGAAAACACAATTTCAACACATGAAATTGTTTTTCAAAGATATTCATTCATAAAAGCGTTTCAATCAATTAATAAACTAAGATTGTAAAAGAGATATTAAACATATCAAAACACAATTTTAAGACATGAAATTGGTTTTCAAAGATATTCATTCATAATAAGTGTTCTCAATCAATTAATAGCGAAAAGAACAAGTTGCAAACATTTAGTTAAGTAATAATACGCTTGTTTTCAATAGTTAAGATGCTTTTAAACTATTATTATACAGAACATTCACTTTCTTATAGTTTCCTAGGCTATAAAACCTTAGATTGTAAATGAAAGAAGTATTAAACGTATCATTTTAACACATGAAATTGTTTTTCAAAGATATCATAAGTGCTTCAATCAATTAACAGACCTTAGATTGTAAAAGAAGTATTAAACATATCAAAATACAATTTGAGCACATTAAATGGTTTTTCAAAGGTATCATCATAAGTGTTTGAATCAATCAATAGACCTTAGATTGTAAAAAATATGTTAAACATATGAAAACACAATTTCAACACATGAAATTGTTTTTCAAAGATATTCATTCATAAAAGTGTTTCAATCAATTAATAGACTAAGATTGTAAAAGAGATATTAAACATATCAAAACACAATTTTAACACATGAAATTGGTTTTCAAAGATATTCATTCATAATAAGTGTTCTCAATCAATTAATAGCGAAAAGAGCAAGTTGCAAACATTTAATTAAGTAATAATACGCTTGTTTTCAATAGTTAAGATGCTTTTAAACTATTATTATACAGAACATTCACTTTCTTATAGTTTCCTAGGCTATAAAACCTTAGATTGTAAATGAAAGAAGTATTAAACGTATCATTTTAACACATGAAATTGTTTTTCAAAGATATCATAAATGCTTCAATCAATTAACAGACCTTAGATTGTAAAAGAAGTATTAAACATATCAAAATACAATTTGAGCACATGAAATGGTTTTTCAAAGGTATCATCAGAAGTGTTTGAATCAATCAATAGACCTTTGATTGTAAAAAATATGTTAAACATATGAAAACACAATTTCAACACATGAAATTGTTTTTCAAAGATATTCATTCATAAAAGTGTTTCAATCAATTAATAGACTAAGATTGTAAAAGAGATATATTAAACATATCAAAACACAATTTTAACACATGAAATTGCTTTTCAAAGATATTCATTCATAAGTGTTCTCAATCAATTAATAGCGAAAAGAACAAGTTGCAAACATTTAGTTAAGTAATAATACGCTTGTTTTCAATAGTTAAGATGCTTTTAAACTATTATTATACAGAACATTCACTTTCTTATAGTTTCCTGGGCTATAAAACCTTAGATTGTAAAGGAAAGAAGTATCAAACGTATCATTTTAACACATGAAATTGTTTTTCAAAGATATCATAAGTGCTTCAATCAATTAACAGACCTTAGATTGTAAAAGAAGTATTAAACATATCAAAATACAATTTGAGCACATGAAATGGTTTTTCAAAGGTATCATCATAAGTGTTTGAATCAATCAATAGACCTTAGATTGTAAAAAATATGTTAAACATATGAAAACACAATTTCAAAACATGAAATTGTTTTTCAAAGATATTCATTCATAAAAGTGTTTCAATCAATTAATAGACTAAGATTGTAAAAGAGATATTAAACATATCAAAACACAATTTTAACACATGAAATTGGTTTTCAAAGATATTCATTCATAAGTGTTCTCAATCAATTAATAGCGAAAAGAACAAGTTGCAAACATTTAGTTAAGTAATAATACGCTTGTTTTCAATAGTTAAGATGCTTTTAAACTATTATTATAGAGAACATTCACTTTCTTATAGTTTCCTAGGCTATAAAACCTTAGATTGTAAATGAAAGAAGTATTAAACGTATCATTTTAACACATGAAATTGTTTTTCAAAGATATCATAAGTGCTTCAATCAATTAACAGACCTTAGATTGTAAAAGAAGTATTAAACATATCAAAATAAAATTTGAGCACATGAAATTGTTTTTCAAAGGTATCATCATAAGTGTTTGAATCAATCAATAGACCTTAGATTGTAAAAAATATGTTAAACAAATGAAAACACAATTTCAACACATGAAATTGTTTTTCAAAGATATTCATTCATAAAAGTGTTTCAATCAATTAATAGACTAAGATTGTAAAAGAGATATTAAACATATCAAAACACAATTTTAACACATGAAATTGGTTTTCAAAGATATTCATTCATAAGTGTTCTCAATCAATTAATAGCGAAAAGAACAAGTTGCAAACATTTAGTTAAGTAGTAATACGCTTGTTTTCAATAGTTAAGATGCTTTTAAACTATTATTATACAGAACATTCACTTTCTTAGAGTTTCCTAGGCTATAAAACCTTAGATTGTAAATGAAAGAAGTATTAAACGTATCATTTTAACACATGAAATTGTTTTTCAAAGATATCATAAGTGCTTCAATCAATTAACAGACCTTAGATTGTAAAAGAAGTATTAAACATATCAAAATACAATTTGAACACATGAAATGGTTTTTGAAAGGTATCATCATAAGTGTTTGAATCAATCAATAGACCTTAGATTGTAAAAAATATGTTAAACATATGAAAACACAATTTCAACACATGAAATTGTTTTTCAAAGATATTCATTCATAAAAGTGTTTCAATCAATTAATAAACTAAGATTGTAAAAGAGATATTAAACATATCAAAACACAATTTTAACACATGAAATTGGTTTTCAAAGATATTCATTCATAAGTGTTCTCAATCAATTAATAGCGAAAAGAACAAGTTGCAAACATATAGTTAAGTAATAATACGCTTGTTTTCAATAGTTAAGATGCTTTTAAACTATTATTATACAGAACATTCACTTTCTTATAGTTTCCTAGGCTATAAAACCTTAGATTGTAAATGAAAGAAGTATTAAACGTATCATTTTAACACATGAAATTGTTTTTCAAAGATATCATAAGTGCTTCAATCAATTAACAGACCTTAGATTGTAAAAGAAGTATTAAACATATCAAAATACAATTTGAGCACATGAAATGGTTTTTCAAAGGTATCATCAGAAGTGTTTGAATCAATCAATAGACCTTTGATTGTAAAAAATATGTTAAACATATGAAAACACAATTTCAACACATGAAATTGTTTTTCAAAGATATTCATTCATAAAAGTGTTTCAATCAATTAATAGACTAAGATTGTCAAAGAGATATTAAACATATCAAAACACAATTTTAACACATGAAATTGGTTTTCAAAGATATTCATTCATAAGTGTTCTCAATCAATTAATAGCGAAAAGAACAAGTTGCAAACATTTAGTTAAGTAATAATACGCTTGTTTTCAATAGTTAAGATGCTTTTAAACAATTATTATACAGAACATTCACTTTCTTATAGTTTCCTTGGCTATGAAAGAAGTATTAAACGTATCATTTTAACACATGAAATTGGTTTCAAAGATATTCATTCAAAAGTGTTCTCAATCAATTAATAGCGAAAAGAACAAGTTGCAAACATTTAGTTAAGTAGTAATACGCTTGTTTTCAATAGTTAAGATGCTTTTAAACTATTATTATACAGAACATTCACTTTCTTATAGTTTCCTAGGCTATAAAACCTTAGATTGTAAATGAAAGAAGTATTAAACGTATTATTTTAACACATGAAATTGTTTTTCAAAGATATTATAAGTGCTTCAATCAATTAACAGACCTTAGATTGTAAAAGAAGTATTAAACATATCAAAATACAATTTGAGCACATTAAATGGTTTTTCAAAGGTATCATCATAAGTGTTTGAATCAATCAATAGACCTTAGATTGTAAAAAATATTTTAAACATATGAAAACACAATTTCAACACATGAAATTGTTTTTCAAAGATATTCATTCATAAAAGTGTTTCAATCAATTAATAGACTAAGATTGTAAAAGAGATATTAAACAAATCAAAACACAATTTTAACACATGAAATTGGTTTTCAAAGATATTCATTCATAAGTGTTCTCAATCAATTAATAGCGAAAAGAACAAGTTGCAAACATTTAGTTAAGTAATAATACGCTTGTTTTCAATAGTTAAGATGCTTTTAAACTATTATTATACAGAACATTCACTTTCTTATAGTTTCCTAGGCTATAAAACCTTAGATTGTAAATGAAAGAAGTATTAAACGTATCATTTTAACACATGAAATTGTTTTTCAAAGATATCATAAGTGCTTCAATCAATTAACAGACCTTAGATTGTAAAAGAAGTATTAAACATATCAAAATACAATTTGAACACACGAAATGGTTTTTGAAAGGTATCATCATAAGTGTTTGAATCAATCAATAGACCTTAGATTGTAAAAAATATGTTAAACATATGAAAACACAATTTCAACACATGAAATTGTTTTTCAAAGATATTCATTCATAAAAGTGTTTCAATCAATTAATAAACTAAGATTGTAAAAGAGATATTAAACATATCAAAACACAATTTTAACACATGAAATTGGTTTTCAAAGATATTGATTCATAAGTGTTCTCAATCAATTAATAGCGAAAAGAACAAGTTGCAAACATTTAGTTAAGTAGTAATACGCTTGTTTTCAATAGTTAAGATGCTTTTAAACTATTATTATACAGAACATTCACTTTCTTATAGTTTCCTAGGCTATAAAACCTTAGATTGTAAATGAAAGAAGTATTAAACGTATCATTTTAACACATGAAATTGTTTTTCAAAGATATCATAAGTGCTTCAATCAATTAACAGACCTTAGATTGTAAAAGAAGTATTAAACATATCAAAATACAATTTGAGCACATGAAATGGTTTTTCAAAGGTATCATCAGAAGTGTTTGAATCAATCAATAGACCTTTGATTGTAAAAAATATGTTAAACATATGAAAACACAATTTCAACACATGAAATTGTTTTTCAAAGATATTCATTCATAAAAGTGTTTCAATCAATTAATAGACTAAGATTGTCAAAGAGATATTAAACATATCAAAACACAATTTTAACACATGAAATTGGTTTTCAAAGCTATTCATTCATAAGTGTTCTCAATCAATTAATAGCGAAAAGAACAAGTTGCAAACATTTAGTTAAGTAATAATACGCTTGTTTTCAATAGTTAAGATGCTTTTAAACAATTATTATACAGAACATTCACTTTCTTATAGTTTCCTTGGCTATGAAAGAAGTATTAAACGTATCATTTTAACACATGAAATTGGTTTCAAAGATATTCATTCAAAAGTGTTCTCAATCAATTAATAGCGAAAAGAACAAGTTGCAAACATTTAGTTAAGTAGTAATACGCTTGTTTTCAATAGTTAAGATGCTTTTAAACTATTATTATACAGAACATTCACTTTCTTATAGTTTCCTAGGCTATAAAACCTTAGATTGTAAATGAAAGAAGTATTAAACATATCATTTTAACACATGAAATTGTTTTTCAAAGATATCATAAGTGCTTCAATCAATTAACAGACCTTAGATTGTAAAAGAAGTATTAAACATATCAAAATACAATTTGAACACATGAAATGGTTTTTGAAAGGTATCATCATAAGTGTTTGAATCAATCAATAGACCTTAGATTGTAAAAAATATGTTAAACATATGAAAACACAATTTCAACACATGAAATTGTTTTTCAAAGATATTCATTCATAAAAGTGTTTCAATCAATTAATAAACTAAGATTGTAAAAGAGATATTAAACATATCAAAACACAATTTTAACACATGAAATTGGTTTTCAAAGATATTCATTCATAAGTGTTCTCAATCAATTAATAGCGAAAAGAACAAGTTGCAAACATTTAGTTAAGTAATAATACGCTTGTTTTCAATAGTTAAGATGCTTTTAAACTATTATTATACAGAACATTCACTTTCTTATAGTTTCCTAGGCTATAAAACCTTAGATTGTAAATGAAAGAAGTATTAAACGTATCATTTTAACACATGAAATTGTTTTTCAAAGATATCATAAGTGCTTCAATCAATTAACAGACCTTAGATTGTAAAAGAAGTATTAAACATATCAAAATACAATTTGAACAAATGAAATGGTTTTTCAAAGGTATCATCATAAGTGTTTGAATCAATCAATAGACCTTAGATTGTAAAAAATATGTTAAACATATGAAAACACAATTTCAACACATGAAATTGTTTTTCAAAGATATTCATTCATAAAAGTGTTTCAATCAATTAATAGACTAAGATTGTCAAAGAGATATTAAACATATCAAAACACAATTTTAACACATGAAATTGGTTTTCAAAGATATTCATTCATAAGTGTTCTCAATCAATTAATAGCGAAAAGAACAAGTTGCAAACATTTAGTTAAGTAATAATACGCTTGTTTTCAAAAGTTAAGATGCTTTTAAACAATTATTATACAGAACATTCACTTTCTTATAGTTTCCTTTGCTATGAAAGAAGTATTAAACGTATTATTTTAACACATGAAATTGGTTTCAAAGATATTCATTCATAAGTGTTCTCAATCAATTAATAGCGAAAAGAACAAGTTGCAAACATTTAGTTAAGTAGTAATACGCTTGTTTTCAATAGTTAAGATGCTTTTAAACTATTATTATACAGAACATTCACTTTCTTATAGTTTCCTAGGCTATAAAACCTTAGATTGTAAATGAAAGAAGTATTAAACGTATCATTTTAACACATGAAATTGTTTTTCAAAGATATCATAAGTGCTTCAATCAATTAACTGACCTTAGATTGTAAAAGAAGTATTAAACATATCAAAATACAATTTGAACACATGAAATGGTTTTTCAAAGGTATCATCATAAGTGTTTGAATCAATCAATAGACCTTAGATTGTAAAAAATATGTTAAACATATGAAAACACAATTTCAACACATGAAATTGTTTTTCAAAGGTATTCATTCATAAAAGTGTTTCAACCAATTAATAGACTAAGATTGTAAAAGAGATATTAAACATATCAAAACACAATTTTAACACATGAAATTGGTTTTCAAAGATATTCATTCATAAGTGTTCTCAATCAATTAATAGCGAAAAGAACAAGTTGTAAACATTTAGTTAAGTAATAATACGCTTGTTTTCAATAGTTAAGATGCTTTTAAACTATTATTATACAGAACATTCACTTTCTTATAGTTTCCTAGGCTATAAAAGCTTAGATTGTAAATGAAAGAAGTATTAAACGTATCATTTTAACACATGAAATTGGTTTTCAAAGATATTCATTCATAAGTGTTCTCAATCAATTAATAGCAAAAAGAACAAGTTGTAAACATTTAGTTAAGTAATAATACGCTTGTTTTCAATAGTTAAGATGCTTTTAAACTATTATTATACAGAACATTCACTTTCTTATAGTTTCCTAGGCTATAAAACCTTAGATTGTAAATGAAAGAAGTATTAAACATATCATTTTAACACATGAAATTGTTTTTCAAAGATATCATAAGTGCTTCAATCAATTAACAGACCTTAGATTGTAAAAGAAGTATTAAACATATCAAAATACAATTTGAACACATGAAATGGTTTTTGAAAGGTATCATCATAAGTGTTTGAATCAATCAATAGACCTTAGATTGTAAAAAATATGTTAAACATATGAAAACACAATTTCAACACATGAAATTGTTTTTCAAAGATATTCATTCATAAAAGTGTTTCAATCAATTAATAAACTAAGATTGTAAAAGAGATATTAAACATATCAAAACACAATTTTAACACATGAAATTGGTTTTCAAAGATATTCATTCATAAGTGTTCTCAATCAATTAATAGCGAAAAGAACAAGTTGCAAACATTTAGTTAAGTAATAATACGCTTGTTTTCAATAGTTAAGATGCTTTTAAACTATTATTATACAGAACATTCACTTTCTTATAGTTTCCTAGGCTATAAAACCTTAGATTGTAAATGAAAGAAGTATTAAACGTATCATTTTAACACATGAAATTGTTTTTCAAAGATATCATAAGTGCTTCAATCAATTAACAGACCTTAGATTGTAAAAGAAGTATTAAACATATCAAAATACAATTTGAACAAATGAAATGGTTTTTCAAAGGTATCATCATAAGTGTTTGAATCAATCAATAGACCTTAGATTGTAAAAAATATGTTAAACATATGAAAACACAATTTCAACACATGAAATTGTTTTTCAAAGATATTCATTCATAAAAGTGTTTCAATCAATTAATAGACTAAGATTGTCAAAGAGATATTAAACATATCAAAACACAATTTTAACACATGAAATTGGTTTTCAAAGATATTCATTCATAAGTGTTCTCAATCAATTAATAGCGAAAAGAACAAGTTGCAAACATTTAGTTAAGTAATAATACGCTTGTTTTCAATATTTAAGATGCTTTTAAACAATTATTATACAGAACATTCACTTTCTTATAGTTTCCTTGGCTATGAAAGAAGTATTAAACGTATCATTTTAACACATGAAATTGGTTTTCAAAGATATTCATTCATAAGTGTTCTCAATCAATTAATAGCGAAAAGAACAAGTTGCAAACATTTAGTTAAGTAGTAATACGCTTGTTTTCAATAGTTAAGATGCTTTTAAACTATTATTATACAGAACATTCACTTTCTTATAGTTTCCTAGGCTATAAAACCTTAGATTGTAAATGAAAGAAGTATTAAACGTATCATTTTAACACATGAAATTATTTTTCAAAGATATCATAAGTGCTTCAATCAATTAACTGACCTTAGATTGTAAAAGAAGTATTAAACATATCAAAATACAAATTGAACACATGAAATGGTTTTTCAAAGGTATCATCATAAGTGTTTGAATCAATCAATAGACCTTAGATTGTAAAAAATATGTTAAACATATGAAAATACAATTTCAACACATGAAATTGTTTTTCAAAGGTATTCATTCATAAAAGTGTTTCAACCAATTAATAGACTAAGATTGTAAAAGAGATATTAAACATATCAAAACACAATTTTAACACATGAAATTGGTTTTCAAAGATATTCATTCATAAGTGTTCTCAATCAATTAATAGCGAAAAGAACAAGTTGTAAACATTTAGTTAAGTAATAATACGCTTGTTTTCAATAGTTAAGATGCTTTTAAACTATTATTATACAGAACATTCACTTTCTTATAGTTTCCTACGCTATAAAACCTTAGATTGTAAATGAAAGAAGTATTAAACGTATCATTTTAACACATGAAATTGGTTTTCAAAGATATTCATTCATAAGTGTTCTCAATCAATTAATAGCAAAAAGAACAAGTTGTAAACATTTAGTTAAGTAATAATACGCTTGTTTTCAATAGTTAAGATGCTTTTAAACAATTATTATACAGAACATTCACTTTCATATAGTTTCCTTGGCTATGAAAGAAGTATTTAACGTATCATTTTAACACATGAAATTGGTTTTCAAAGATATTCATTCATAAGTGTTCTCAATCAATTAATAGGGAAAAGAACAAGTTGCAAACATTTAGTTAAGTAATAATACGCTTGTTTTCAATAGTTAAGATGCTTTTAAACTATTATTGTACAGAACATTCACTTTCTTATAGTTTCCTAGGCTATAAAAGCTTAGATTGTAAATGAAAGAAGTATTAAACGTATCATTTTAACACATGAAATTGGTTTTCAAAGATATTCATTCATAAGTGTTCTCAATCAATTAATAGCAAAAAGAACAAGTTGTAAACATTTAGTTAAGTAATAATACGCTTGTTTTCAATAGTTAAGATGCTTTAAAACTATTATTATACAGAACATTCACTTTCTTATAGTTTCCTAGGCTATAAAACCTTAGATTGTAAATGAAAGAAGTATTAAACGTATCATTTTAACACATGAAATTGGTTTTCAAAGATATTCATTCATAAGTGTTCTCAATCAATTAATAGCAAAAAGAACAAGTTGTAAACATTTAGTTAAGTAATAATACGCTTGTTTTCAATAGTTAAGATGCTTTTAAACAATTATTATACAGAACATTCACTTTCATATAGTTTCCTTGGCTATGAAAGAAGTATTTAACGTATCATTTTAACACATGAAATTGGTTTTCAAAGATATTCATTCATAAGTGTTCTCAATCAATTAATAGGGAAAAGAACAAGTTGCAAACATTTAGTTAAGTAATAATACGCTTGTTTTCAATAGTTAAGATGCTTTTAAACTATTATTGTACAGAACATTCACTTTCTTATAGTTTCCTAGGCTATAAAAGCTTAGATTGTAAATGAAAGAAGTATTAAACGTATCATTTTAACACATGAAATTGGTTTTCAAAGATATTCATTCATAAGTGTTCTCAATCAATTAATAGCAAAAAGAACAAGTTGTAAACATTTAGTTAAGTAATAATACGCTTGTTTTCAATAGTTAAGATGCTTTAAAACTATTATTATACAGAACATTCACTTTCTTATAGTTTCCTAGGCTATAAAACCTTAGATTGTAAATGAAAGAAGTATTAAACATATCATTTTAACACATGAAATTGTTTTTCAAAGATATCATAAGTGCTTCAATCAATTAACAGACCTTAGATTGTAAAAGAAGTATTAAACATATCAAAATACAATTTGAACACATGAAATGGTTTTTTAAAGGTATCATCATAAGTGTTTGAATCAATCAATAGACCTTAGATTGTAAAAAATATGTTAAACATATGAAAACACAATTTCAACACATGAAATTGTTTTTCAAAGGTATTCATTCATAAAAGTGTTTCAACCAATTAATAGACTAAGATTGTAAAAGAGATATTAAACATATCAAAACACAATTTTAACACATGAAATTGGTTTTCAAAGATATTCATTCATAAGTGTTCTCAATCAATTAATAGCGAAAAGAACAAGTTGCAAACATTTAGTTAAGTAATAATACGCTTGTTTTCAATAGTTAAGATGCTTTTAAACTATTATTATACAGAACATTCACTTTCTTATAGTTTCCTAGGCTATAAAAGCTTAGATTGTAAATGAAAGAAGTATTAAACGTATCATTTTAACACATGAAATTGGTTTTCAAAGATATTCATTCATAAGTGTTCTCAATCAATTAATAGCAAAAAGAACAAGTTGTAAACATTTAGTTAAGTAATAATACGCTTGTTTTCAATAGTTAAGATGCTTTTAAACTATTATTATACAGAACATTCACTTTCTTATAGTTTCCTAGGCTATAAAACCTTAGATTGTAAATGAAAGAAGTATTAAACATATCATTTTAACACATGAAATTGTTTTTCAAAGATATCATAAGTGCTTCAATCAATTAACAGACCTTAGATTGTAAAAGAAGTATTAAACATATCAAAATACAATTTGAACACATGAAATGGTTTTTGAAAGGTATCATCATAAGTGTTTGAATCAATCAATAGACCTTAGATTGTAAAAAATATGTTAAACATATGAAAACACAATTTCAACACATGAAATTGTTTTTCAAAGATATTCATTCATAAAAGTGTTTCAATCAATTAATAAACTAAGATTGTAAAAGAGATATTAAACATATCAAAACACAATTTTAACACATGAAATTGGTTTTCAAAGATATTCATTCATAAGTGTTCTCAATCAATTAATAGCGAAAAGAACAAGTTGCAAACATTTAGTTAAGTAATAATACGCTTGTTTTCAATAGTTAAGATGCTTTTAAACTATTATTATACAGAACATTCACTTTCTTATAGTTTCCTAGGCTATAAAACCTTAGATTGTAAATGAAAGAAGTATTAAACGTATCATTTTAACACATGAAATTGTTTTTCAAAGATATCATAAGTGCTTCAATCAATTAACAGACCTTAGATTGTAAAAGAAGTATTAAACATATCAAAATACAATTTGAACAAATGAAATGGTTTTTCAAAGGTATCATCATAAGTGTTTGAATCAATCAATAGACCTTAGATTGTAAAAAATATGTTAAACATATGAAAACACAATTTCAACACATGAAATTGTTTTTCAAAGATATTCATTCATAAGTGTTCTCAATCAATTAATAGCGAAAAGAGCAAGTTGCAAACATTTAGTTAAGTAATAATACGCTTGTTTTCAATAGTTAAGATGCTTTTAAACTATTATTATACAGAACATTCACTTTCTTATAGTTTCCTAGGTTATAAAACCTTAGATTGTAAATGAAAGAAGTATTAAACGTATCATTTTAACACATGAAATTGGTTTTCAAAGATATTCATTCATAAGTGTTCTCAATCAATTAATTGCAAAAAGAACAAGTTGTAAACATTTAGTTAAGTAATAATACGCTTGTTTTCAATAGTTAAGATGCTTTTAAACAATTATTATACAGAACATTCACTTTCATATAGTTTCCTTGGCTATGAAAGAAGTATTTAACGTATCATTTTAACACATGAAATTGGTTTTCAAAGATATTCATTCATAAGTGTTCTCAATCAATTAATAGGGAAAAGAACAAGTTGCAAACATTTAGTTAAGTAATAATACGCTTGTTTTCAATAGTTAAGATGCTTTTAAACTATTATTATACAGAACATTCACTTTCTTATAGTTTCCTAGGCTATAAAACCTTAGATTGTAAAGGAAAGAAGTATCAAACGTATCATTTTAACACATGAAATTGTTTTTCAAAGATATCATAAGTGCTTCAATCAATTAACAGACCTTAGATTGTAAAAGAAGTATTAAACATATCAAAATACAATTTGAGCACATGAAATGGTTGTTCAAAGGTATCATCATAAGTGTTTGAATCAATCAATAGACCTTAGATTGTAAAAAATATGTTAAACATATGAAAACACAATTTCAACACATGAAATTGTTTTTCAAAGATATTCTTTCATAAAAGTGTTTCAATCAATTAATAGACTAAGATTGTAAAAGAGATATTAAACAAATCAAAACACAATTTTAACACATGAAATTGGTTTTCAAAGATATTCATTCATAAGTGTTCTCAATCAATTAATAGCGAAAAAAACAAGTTGCAAACATTTAGTTAAGTAATAATACGCTTGTTTTCAATAGTTAAGATGCTTTTAAACTATTATTATACAGAACATTCACTTTCTTATAGTTTCCTAGGCTATAAAAGCTTAGATTGTAAATGAAAGAAGTATTAAACGTATCATTTTAACACATGAAATTGGTTTTCAAAGATATTCATTCATAAGTGTTCTCAATCAATTAATAGCAAAAAGAACAAGTTGTAAACATTTAGTTAAGTAATAATACGCTTGTTTTCAATAGTTAAGATGCTTTTAAACTATTATTATACAGAACATTCACTTTCTTATAGTTTCCTAGGCTATAAAACCTTAGATTGTAAATGAAAGAAGTATTAAACGTATCATTTTAACACATGAAATTGTTTTTCAAAGATATCATAAGTGCTTCAATCAATTAACAGACCTTAGATTGTAAAAGAAGTATTAAACATATCAAAATACAATTTGAACACATGAAATGGTTTTTGAAAGGTATCATCATAAGTGTTTGAATCAATCAATAGACCTTAGATTGTAAAAAATATGTTAAACATATGAAAACACAATTTCAACACATGAAATTGTTTTTCAAAGATATTCATTCATAAAAGTGTTTCAATCAATTAATAGACTAAGATTGTAAAAGAGATATTAAACAAATCAAAACACAATTTTAACACATGAAATTGGTTTTCAAAGATATTCATTCATAAGTGTTCTCAATCAATTAATAGCGAAAAGAACAAGTTGCAAACATTTAGTTAAGTAATAATACGCTTGTTTTCAATAGTTAAGATGCTTTTAAACTATTATTATACAGAACATTCACTTTCTTATAGTTTCCTAGGCTATAAAACCTTAGATTGTAAATGAAAGAAGTATTAAACGTATCATTTTAACACATGAAATTGTTTTTCAAAGATATCATAAGTGCTTCAATCAATTAACAGACCTTAGATTGTAAAAGAAGTATTAAACATATCAAAATACAATTTGAACACATGAAATGGTTTTTCAAAGGTATCATCATAAGTGTTTGAATCAATCAATAGACCTTAGATTGTAAAAAATATGTTAAACATATGAAAACACAATTTCAACACATGAAATTTTTTTCAAAGATATTCATTCATAAAAGTGTTTCAATCAATTAATAGACTAAGATTGTAAAAGAGATATTAAACAAATCAAAACACAATTTTAACACATGAAATTGGTTTTCAAAGATATTCATTCATAATAAGTGTTCTCAATCAATCAATAGCGAAAAGAACAAGTTGCAAACATTTAGTTAAGTAATAATACGCTTGTTTTCAATAGTTAAGATGCTTTTAAACTATTATTATACAGAACATTCACTTTCTTATAGTTTCCTAGGCTATAAAACCTTAGATTGTAAATGAAAGAAGTATTAAACGTATCATTTTAACACATGAAATTGTTTTTCAAAGATATCATAAGTGCTTCAATCAATTAACAGACCTTAGATTGTAAAAGAAGTATTAAACATATCAAAATACAATTTGAACACATGAAATGGTTTTTCAAAGGTATCATCAAAAGTGTTTGAATCAATCAATAGACCTTAGATTGTAAAAAATATGTTAAACATATGAAAACACAATTTCAACACATGAAATTGTTTTTCAAAGATATTCATTCATAAAAGTGTTTCAATCAATTAATAGACTAAGATTGTCAAAGAGATATTAAACATATCAAAACACAATTTTAACACATGAAATTGGTTTTCAAAGATATTCATTCATAAGTGTTCTCAATCAATTAATAGCGAAAAGAACAAGTTGCAAACATTTAGTTAAGTAATAATACGCTTGTTTTCAATAGTTAAGATGCTTTTAAACAATTATTATACAGAACATTCACTTTCTTATAGTTTCCTTGGCTATGAAAGAAGTATTAAACGTATCATTTTAACACATGAAATTGGTTTTCAAAGATATTCATTCATAAGTGTTCTCAATCAATTAATAGCGAAAAGAACAAGTTGCAAACATTTAGTTAAGTAGTAATACGCTTGTTTTCAATAGTTAAGATGCTTTTAAACTATTATTATACAGAACATTCACTTTCTTATAGTTTCCTAGGCTATAAAACCTTAGATTGTAAATGAAAGAAGTATTAAACGTATCATTTTAACACATGAAATTGTTTTTCAAAGATATCATAAGTGCTTCAATCAATTAACAGACCTTAGATTGTAAAAGAAGTATTAAACATATCAAAATACAATTTGAACACATGAAATGGTTTTTCAAAGGTATCATCATAAGTGTTTGAATCAATCAATAGACCTTAGATTGTAAAAAATATGTTAAACATATGAAAACACAATTTCAACACATGAAATTTTTTTCAAAGATATTCATTCATAAAAGTGTTTCAATCAATTAATAGACTAAGATTGTAAAAGAGATATTAAACAAATCAAAACACAATTTTAACACATGAAATTGGTTTTCAAAGATATTCATTCATAATAAGTGTTCTCAATCAATCAATAGCGAAAAGAACAAGTTGCAAACATTTAGTTAAGTAATAATACGCTTGTTTTCAATAGTTAAGATGCTTTTAAACTATTATTATACAGAACATTCACTTTCTTATAGTTTCCTAGGCTATAAAACCTTAGATTGTAAATGAAAGAAGTATTAAACGTATCATTTTAACACATGAAATTGTTTTTCAAAGATATCATAAGTGCTTCAATCAATTAACAGACCTTAGATTGTAAAAGAAGTATTAAACATATCAAAATACAATTTGAACACATGAAATGGTTTTTCAAAGGTATCATCAAAAGTGTTTGAATCAATCAATAGACCTTAGATTGTAAAAAATATGTTAAACATATGAAAACACAATTTCAACACATGAAATTGTTTTTCAAAGATATTCATTCATAAAAGTGTTTCAATCAATTAATAGACTAAGATTGTCAAAGAGATATTAAACATATCAAAACACAATTTTAACACATGAAATTGGTTTTCAAAGATATTCATTCATAAGTGTTCTCAATCAATTAATAGCGAAAAGAACAAGTTGCAAACATTTAGTTAAGTAATAATACGCTTGTTTTCAATAGTTAAGATGCTTTTAAACAATTATTATACAGAACATTCACTTTCTTATAGTTTCCTTGGCTATGAAAGAAGTATTAAACGTATCATTTTAACACATGAAATTGGTTTTCAAAGATATTCATTCATAAGTGTTCTCAATCAATTAATAGCGAAAAGAACAAGTTGCAAACATTTAGTTAAGTAGTAATACGCTTGTTTTCAATAGTTAAGATGCTTTTAAACTATTATTATACAGAACATTCACTTTCTTATAGTTTCCTAGGCTATAAAAGCTTAGATTGTAAATGAAAGAAGTATTAAACGTATCATTTTAACACATGAAATTGGTTTTCAAAGATATTCATTCATAAGTGTTCTCAATCAATTAATTGCAAAAAGAACAAGTTGTAAACATTTAGTTAAGTAATAATACGCTTGTTTTCAATAGTTAAGATACTTTTAAACTATTATTATACAGAACATTCACTTTCTTATAGTTTCCTAGGCTATAAAACCTTAGATTGTAAATGAAAGAAGTATTAAACGTATCATTTTAACACATGAAATTGTTTTTCAAAGATATCATAAGTGCTTCAATCAATTAACAGACCTTAGATTGTAAAAGAAGTATTAAACATATCAAAATACAATTTGAACACATGAATTGGTTTTTGAAAGGTATCATCATAAGTGTTTGAATCAATCAATAGACCTTAGATTGTAAAAAATATGTTAAACATATGAAAACACAATTTCAACACATGAAATTGTTTTTCAAAGATATTCATTCATAAAAGTGTTTCAATCAATTAATAAACTAAGATTGTAAAAGAGATATTAAACATATCAAAACACAATTTTAACACATGAAATTGGTTTTCAAAGATATTCATTCATAAGTGTTCTCAATCAATTAATAGCGAAAAGAACAAGTTGCAAACATTTAGTTAAGTAATAATACGCTTGTTTTCAATAGTTAAGATGCTTTTAAACTATTATTATACAGAACATTCACTTTCTTATAGTTTCCTAGGCTATAAAACCTTAGATTGTAAATGAAAGAAGTATTAAACGTATCATTTTAACACATGAAATTGTTTTTCAAAGATATCATAAGTGCTTCAATCAATTAACAGACCTTAGATTGTAAAAGAAGTATTAAACATATCAAAATACAATTTGAACACATGAAATGGTTTTTCAAAGGTATCATCATAAGTGTTTGAATCAATCAATAGACCTTAGATTGTAAAAAATATGTTAAACATATGAAAACACAATTTCAACACATGAAATTGTTTTTCAAAGATATTCATTCATAAAAGTGTTTCAATCAATTAATAGACTAAGATTGTCAAAGAGATATTAAACATATCAAAACACAATTTTAACACATGAAATTGGTTTTCAAAGATATTCATTCATAAGTGTTCTCAATCAATTAATAGCGAAAAGAACAAGTTGCAAACATTTAGTTAAGTAATAATACGCTTGTTTTCAATAGTTAAGATGCTTTTAAACAATTATTATACAGAACATTCACTTTCTTATAGTTTTCTTGGCTATGAAAGAAGTATTAAACGTATCATTTTAACACATGAAATTGGTTTTCAAAGATATTCATTCATAAGTGTTCTCAATCAATTAATAGCGAAAAGAACAAGTTGCAAACATTTAGTTAAGTAGTAATACGCTTGTTTTCAATAGTTAATATGCTTTTAAACTATTATTATACAGAACATTCACTTTCTTATAGTTTCCTAGGCTATAAAACCTTAGATTGTAAATGAAAGAAGTATTAAATGTATCATTTTAACACATGAAATTGTTTTTCAAAGATATCATAAGTGCTTCAATCAATTAACAGACCTTAGATTGTAAAAGAAGTATTAAACATGTCAAAATACAATTTGAGCACATGAAATGGTTTTTCAAAGGTATCATCATAAGTGTTTGAATCAATCAATAGACCTTAGATTGTAAAAAATATGTTAAACATATGAAAACACAATTTCAACACATGAAATTGTTTTTCAAAGATATTCATTCATAAAAGTGTTTCAATCAATTAATAGACTAAGATTGTAAAAGAGATATTAAACATATCAAAACACAATTTTAACACGTGAAATTGGTTTTCAAAGATATTCATTCATAATAAGTGTTCTCAATCAATCAATCAATAGCGAAAAGAAAAAGTTGCAAACATTTAGTTAAGTAATAATACGCTTGTTTTCAATAGTTAAGATGCTTTTAAACTATTATTATACAGAACATTCAGTTTCTTATAGTTGCCTAGGCTATAAAACCTTAGATTGTAAATGAAAGAAGTATTAAACGTATCATTTTAACACATGAAATTGTTTTTCAAAGATATCATAAGTGCTTCAATCAATTAACAGACCTTAGATTGTAAAAGAAGTATTAAACATATCAAAATACAATTTGAACACATGCAATGGTTTTTCAAAAGGTATCATCATAAGTGTTTGAATCAATCAATAGACCTTAGATTGTAAAAAATATGTTAAACATATGAAAACACAATTTCAACACATGAAATTGTTTTTCAAAGATATTCATTCATAAAAGTGTTTCAATCAATTAATAGACTAAGATTGTAAAAGAGATATTAAACATATCAAAACACAATTTTAACACATGAAATTGGTTTTCAAAGATATTCATTCATAAGTGTTCTCAATCAATTAATAGCGAAAAGAACAAGTTGCAAACATTTAGTTAAGTAATAATACGCTTGTTTTCAATAGTTAAGATGCTTTTAAACTATTATTATACAGAACATTCACTTTCTTATAGTTTCCTAGGCTATAAAACCTTAGATTGTAAATGAAAGAAGTATTAAACGTATCAATTTAACAAATGAAATTGTTTTTCAAAGATATCATAAGTGCTTCAATCAATTAACAGACCTTAGATTGTAAAAGAAGTATTAAACATATCAAAATACAATTTGAACACATGAAATGGTTTTTCAAAGGTATCATCATAAGTGTTTGAATCAATCAGTAGACCTTAGATTGTAAAAAATATATTAAACATATGAAAACACAATTTCAACACATGAAATTGTTTTTCAAAGATATTCATTCATTAAAGTGTTTCAATCAATTAATAGACTAAGATTGTAAAAGAGATATTAAACATATCAAAACACAATTTTAACACATGAAATTGGTTTTCAAAGATATTCATTCATAAGTGTTCTCAATCAATTAATAGCGAAAAGAACAAGTTGCAAACATTTAGTTAAGTAATAATACGCTTGTTTTCAATAGTTAAGATGCTTTTAAACTATTATTATACAGAACATTCACTTTCTTATAGTTTCCTAGGCTATAAAAGCTTAGATTGTAAATGAAAGAAGTATTAAACGTATCATTTTAACACATGAAATTGTTTTTCAAAGATATCATAAGTGCTTCAATCAATTAACAGACCTTAGATTGTAAAAGAAGTATTAAACATATCAAAATACAATTTGAACACATGAAATGGTTTTTCAAAGGTATCATCATAAGTGTTTGAATCAATCAATAGACCTTAGATTGTAAAAAATATGTTAAACATATGAAAACACAATTTCAACACATGAAATTGTTTTTCAAAGATATTCATTCATAAAAGTGTTTCAATCAATTAATAGACTAAGATTGTCAAAGAGATATTAAACATATCAAAACACAATTTTAACACATGAAATTGGTTTTCAAAGATATTCATTCATAAGTGTTCTCAATCAATTAATAGCGAAAAGAACAAGTTGCAAACATTTAGTTAAGTAATAATACGCTTGTTTTCAATAGTTAAGATGCTTTTAAACAATTATTATACAGAACATTCACTTTCTTATAGTTTTCTTGGCTATGAAAGAAGTATTAAACGTATCATTTTAACACATGAAATTGGTTTTCAAAGATATTCATTCATAAGTGTTCTCAATCAATTAATAGCGAAAAGAACAAGTTGCAAACATTTAGTTAAGTAGTAATACGCTTGTTTTCAATAGTTAATATGCTTTTAAACTATTATTATACAGAACATTCACTTTCTTATAGTTTCCTAGGCTATAAAACCTTAGATTGTAAATGAAAGAAGTATTAAACGTATCATTTTAACACATGAAATTGTTTTTCAAAGATATCATAAGTGCTTCAATCAATTAACAGACCTTAGATTGTAAAAGAAGTATTAAACATATCAAAATACAATTTGAGCACATGAAATGGTTTTTCAAAGGTATCATCATAAGTGTTTGAATCAATCAATAGACCTTAGATTGTAAAAAATATTTTAAACATATGAAAACACAATTTCAACACATGAAATTGTTTTTCAAAGATATTCATTCATAAAAGTGTTTCAATCAATTAATAGACTAAGATTGTCAAAGAGATATTAAACATATCAAAACACAATTTTAACACATGAAATTGGTTTTCAAAGATATTCATTCATAAGTGTTCTCAATCAATTAATAGCGAAAAGAACAAGTTGCAAACATTTAGTTAAGTAATAATACGCTTGTTTTCAATAGTTAAGATGCTTTTAAACTATTATTATACAGAACATTCACTTTCTTATAGTTTTCTTGGCTATGAAAGAAGTATTAAACGTATCATTTTAACACATGAAATTGGTTTTCAAAGATATTCATTCATAAGTGTTCTCAATCAATTAATAGCGAAAAGAACAAGTTGCAAACATTTAGTTAAGTAGTAATACGCTTGTTTTCAATAGTTAATATGCTTTTAAACTATTATTATACAGAACATTCACTTTCTTATAGTTTCCTAGGCTATAAAACCTTAGATTGTAAATGAAAGAAGTATTAAACGTATCATTTTAACACATGAAATTGTTTTTCAAAGATATCATAAGTGCTTCAATCAATTAACAGACCTTAGATTGTAAAAGAAGTATTAAACATATCAAAATACAATTTGAGCACATGAAATGGTTTTTCAAAGGTATCATCATAAGTGTTTGAATCAATCAATAGACCTTAGATTGTAAAAAATATTTTAAACATATGAAAACACAATTTCAACACATGAAATTGTTTTTCAAAGATATTCATTCATAAAAGTGTTTCAATCAATTAATAAACTAAGATTGTAAAAGAGATATTAAACAAATCAAAACACAATTTTAACACATGAAATTGGTTTTCAAAGATATTCATTCATAAGTGTTCTCAATCAATTAATAGCGACAAGAACAAGTTGCAAACATTTAGTTAAGTAATAATACGCTTGTTTTCAATAGTTAAGATGCTTTTAAACTATTATTATACAGAACATTCACTTTCTTATAGTTTCCTAGGCTATAAAACCTTAGATTGTAAATGAAAGAAGTATTAAACGTATCATTTTAACACATGAAATTGTTTTTCAAAGATATCATAAGTGCTTCAATCAATTAACAGACCTTAGATTGTAAAAGAAGTATTAAACATATCAAAATACAATTTGAACACATGAAATGGTTTTTCAAAGGTATCATCATAAGTGTTTGAATCAATCAATAGACCTTAGATTGTAAAAAATATGTTAAACATATGAAAACACAATTTCAACACATGAAATTGTTTTTCAAAGATATTCATTCATAAAAGTGTTTCAATCAATTAATAGACTAAGATTGTCAAAGAGATATTAAACATATCAAAACACAATTTTAACACATGAAATTGGTTTTCAAAGATATTCATTCATAAGTGTTCTCAATCAATTAATAGCGAAAAGAACAAGTTGCAAACATTTAGTTAAGTAATAATACACTTGTTTTCAATAGTTAAGATGCTTTTAAACAATTATTATACAGAACATTCACTTTCTTATAGTTTTCTTGGCTATGAAAGAAGTATTAAACGTATCATTTTAACACATGAAATTGGTTTTCAAAGATATTCATTCATAAGTGTTCTCAATCAATTAATAGCGAAAAGAACAAGTTGCAAACATTTAGTTAAGTAGTAATACGCTTGTTTTCAATAGTTAATATGCTTTTAAACTATTATTATACAGAACATTCACTTTCTTATAGTTTCCTAGGCTATAAAACCTTAGATTGTAAATGAAAGAAGTATTAAACGTATCATTTTAACACATGAAATTGTTTTTCAAAGATATCATAAGTGCTTCAATCAATTAACAGACCTTAGATTGTAAAAGAAGTATTAAACATATCAAAATACAATTTGAGCACATGAAATGGTTTTTCAAAGGTATCATCATAAGTGTTTGAATCAATCAATAGACCTTAGATTGTAAAAAATATTTTAAACATATGAAAACACAATTTCAACACATGAAATTGTTTTTCAAAGATATTCATTCATAAAAGTGTTTCAATCAATTAATAAACTAAGATTGTAAAAGAGATATTAAACAAATCAAAACACAATTTTAACACATGAAATTGGTTTTCAAAGATATTCATTCATAAGTGTTCTCAATCAATTAATAGCGAAAAGAACAAGTTGCAAACATTTAGTTAAGTAATAATACGCTTGTTTTCAATAGTTAAGATGCTTTTAAACTATTATTATACAGAACATTCACTTTCTTATAGTTTCCTAGGCTATAAAACCTTAGATTGTAAATGAAAGAAGTATTAAACGTATCATTTTAGCACATGAAATTGTTTTTCAAAGATATCATAAGTGCTTCAATCAATTAACAGACCTTAGATTGTAAAAGAAGTATTAAACATATCAAAATACAATTTGAACACATGAAATGGTTTTTCAAAGGTATCATCATAAGTGTTTGAATCAATCAATAGACCTTAGATTGTAAAAAATATGTTAAACATATGAAAACACAATTTCAACACATGAAATTTTTTTCAAAGATATTCATTCATAAAAGTGTTTCAATCAATTAATAGACTAAGATTGTAAAAGAGATATTAAACAAATCAAAACACAATTTTAACACATGAAATTGGTTTTCAAAGATATTCATTCATAATAAGTGTTCTCAATCAATCAATAGCGAAAAGAACAAGTTGCAAACATTTAGTTAAGTAATAATACGCTTGTTTTCAATAGTTAAGATGCTTTTAAACTATTATTATACAGAACATTCACTTTCTTATAGTTTCCTAGGCTATAAAACCTTAGATTGTAAATGAAAGAAGTATTAAACGTATCATTTTAGCACATGAAATTGTTTTTCAAAGATATCATAAGTGCTTCAATCAATTAACAGACCTTAGATTGTAAAAGAAGTATTAAACATATCAAAATACAATTTGAACACATGAAATGGTTTTTCAAAGGTATCATCATAAGTGTTTGAATCAATCAATAGACCTTAGATTGTAAAAAATATGTTAAACATATGAAAACACAATTTCAACACATGAAATTGTTTTTCAAAGATATTCATTCATAAAAGTGTTTCAACCAATTAATAGACTAAGATTGTAAAAGAGATATTAAACATATCAAAACACAATTTTAACACATGAAATTGGTTTTCAAAGATATTCATTCATAAGTGTTCTCAATCAATTAATAGGGAAAAGAACAAGTTGCAAACATTTAGTTAAGTAATAATACGCTTGTTTTCAATAGTTAAGATGCTTTTAAACTATTATTATACAGAACATTCACTTTCTTATAGTTTCCTAGGCTATAAAAGCTTAGATTGTAAATGAAAGAAGTATTAAACGTATCATTTTAACACATGAAATTGGTTTTCAAAGATATTCATTCATAAGTGTTCTCAATCAATTAATTGCAAAAAGAACAAGTTGTAAACATTTAGTTAAGTAATAATACGCTTGTTTTCAATAGTTAAGATGCTTTTAAACTATTATTATACAGAACATTCACTTTCTTATAGTTTCCTAGGCTATAAAACCTTAGATTGTAAATGAAAGAAGTATTAAACGTATCATTTTAACACATGAAATTGTTTTTCAAAGATATCATAAGTGCTTCAATCAATTAACAGACCTTAGATTGTAAAAGAAGTATTAAACATATCAAAATACAATTTGAACACATGAATTGGTTTTTGAAAGGTATCATCATAAGTGTTTGAATCAATCAATAGACCTTAGATTGTAAAAAATATGTTAAACATATGAAAACACAATTTCAACACATGAAATTGTTTTTCAAAGATATTCATTCATAAAAGTGTTTCAATCAATTAATAAACTAAGATTGTAAAAGAGATATTAAACATATCAAAACACAATTTTAACACATGAAATTGGTTTTCAAAGATATTCATTCATAAGTGTTCTCAATCAATTAATAGCGAAAAGAACAAGTTGCAAACATTTAGTTAAGTAATAATACGCTTGTTTTCAATAGTTAAGATGCTTTTAAACTATTATTATACAGAACATTCACTTTCTTATAGTTTCCTAGGCTATAAAACCTTAGATTGTAAATGAAAGAAGTATTAAACGTATCATTTTAACACATGAAATTGTTTTTCAAAGATATCATAAGTGCTTCAATCAATTAACAGACCTTAGATTGTAAAAGAAGTATTAAACATATCAAAATACAATTTGAACACATGAAATGGTTTTTCAAAGGTATCATCATAAGTGTTTGAATCAATCAATAGACCTTAGATTGTAAAAAATATGTTAAACATATGAAAACACAATTTCAACACATGAAATTGTTTTTCAAAGATATTCATTCATAAAAGTGTTTCAATCAATTAATAGACTAAGATTGTCAAAGAGATATTAAACATATCAAAACACAATTTTAACACATGAAATTGGTTTTCAAAGATATTCATTCATAAGTGTTCTCAATCAATTAATAGCGAAAAGAACAAGTTGCAAACATTTAGTTAAGTAATAATACGCTTGTTTTCAATAGTTAAGATGCTTTTAAACAATTATTATACAGAACATTCACTTTCTTATAGTTTCCTTGGCTATGAAAGAAGTATTAAACGTATCATTTTAACACATGAAATTGGTTTTCAAAGATATTCATTCATAAGTGTTCTCAATCAATTAATAGCGAAAAGAACAAGTTGCAAACATTTAGTTAAGTAATAATACGCTTGTTTTCAATAGTTAAGATGCTTTTAAACTATTATTATACAGAACATTCACTTTCTTATAGTTTCCTAGGCTATAAAACCTTAGATTGTAAATGAAAGAAGTATTAAACGTATCATTTTAACACATGAAATTGTTTTTCAAAGATATCATAAGTGCTTCAATCAATTAACAGACCTTAGATTGTAAAAGAAGTATTAAACATATCAAAATACAATTTGAACACATGAAATGGTTTTTCAAAGGTATCATCATAAGTGTTTGAATCAATCAATAGACCTTAGATTGTAAAAAATATGATAAACATATGAAAACACAATTTCAACACATGAAATTGTTTTTCAAAGATATTCATTCATAAAAGTGTTTCAATCAATTAATAGACTAAGATTGTCAAAGAGATATTAAACATATCAAAACACAATTTTAACACATGAAATTGGTTTTCAAAGATATTCATTCATAAGTGTTCTCAATCAATTAATAGCGAAAAGAACAAGTTGCAAACATTTAGTTAAGTAATAATACGCTTGTTTTCAATAGTTAAGATGCTTTTAAACAATTATTATACAGAACATTCACTTTCTTATAGTTTTCTTGGCTAAGAAAGAAGTATTAAACGTATCATTTTAACACATGAAATTGGTTTTCAAAGATATTCATTCATAAGTGTTCTCAATCAATTAATAGCGAAAAGAACAAGTTGCAAACATTTAGTTAAGTAGTAATACGCTTGTTTTCAATAGTTAATATGCTTTTAAACTATTATTATACAGAACATTCACTTTCTTATAGTTTCCTAGGCTATAAAACATTAGATTGTAAATGAAAGAAGTATTAAACGTATCATTTTAACACATGAAATTGTTTTTCAAAGATATCATAAGTGCTTCAATCAATTAACTGACCTTAGATTGTAAAAGAAGTATTAAACATATCAAAATACAATTTGAACACATGAAATGGTTTTTCAAAGGTATCATCATAAGTGTTTGAATCAATCAATAGACCTTAGATTGTAAAAAATATGTTAAACATATGAAAACACAATTTCAACACATGAAATTGTTTTTCAAAGGTATTCATTCATAAAAGTGTTTCAACCAATTAATAGACTAAGATTGTAAAAGAGATATTAAACATATCAAAACACAATTTTAACACATGAAATTGGTTTTCAAAGATATTCATTCATAAGTGTTCTCAATCAATTAATAGGGAAAATAACAAGTTGCAAACATTTAGTTAAGTAATAATACGCTTGTTTTCAATAGTTAAGATGCTTTTAAACTATTATTATACAGAACATTCACTTTCTTATAGTTTCCTAGGCTATAAAAGCTTAGATTGTAAATGAAAGAAGTATTAAACGTATCATTTTAACACATGAAATTGGTTTTCAAAGATATTCATTCATAAGTGTTCTCAATCAATTAATTGCAAAAAGAACAAGTTGTAAACATTTAGTTAAGTAATAATACGCTTGTTTTCAATAGTTAAGATGCTTTTAAACTATTATTATACAGAACATTCACTTTCTTATAGTTTCCTAGGCTATAAAACCTTAGATTGTAAATGAAAGAAGTATTAAACGTATCATTTTAACACATGAAATTGTTTTTCAAAGATATCATAAGTGCTTCAATCAATTAACAGACCTTAGATTGTAAAAGAAGTATTAAACATATCAAAATACAATTTGAACACATGAAATGGTTTTTGAAAGGTATCATCATAAGTGTTTGAATCAATCAATAGACCTTAGATTGTAAAAAATATGTTAAACATATGAAAACACAATTTCAACACATGAAATTGTTTTTCAAAGATATTCATTCATAAAAGTGTTTCAATCAATTAATAAACTAAGATTGTAAAAGAGATATTAAACATATCAAAACACAATTTTAACACATGAAATTGGTTTTCAAAGATATTCATTCATAAGTGTTCTCAATCAATTAATAGCGAAAAGAACAAGTTGCAAACATTTAGTTAAGTAATAATACGCTTGTTTTCAATAGTTAAGATGCTTTTAAACTATTATTATACAGAACATTCACTTTCTTATAGTTTCCTAGGCTATAAAACCTTAGATTGTAAATGAAAGAAGTATTAAACGTATCATTTTAACACATGAAATTGTTTTTCAAAGATATCATAAGTGCTTCAATCAATTAACAGACCTTAGATTGTAAAAGAAGTATTAAACATATCAAAATACAATTTGAACACATGAAATGGTTTTTCAAAGGTATCATCATAAGTGTTTGAATCAATCAATAGACCTTAGATTGTAAAAAATATGTTAAACATATGAAAACACAATTTCAACACATGAAATTGTTTTTCAAAGATATTCATTCATAAAAGTGTTTCAATCAATTAATAGACTAAGATTGTCAAAGAGATATTAAACATATCAAAACACAATTTTAACACATGAAATTGGTTTTCAAAGATATTCATTCATAAGTGTTCTCAATCAATTAATAGCGAAAAGAACAAGTTGCAAACATTTAGTTAAGTAATAATACGCTTGTTTTCAATAGTTAAGATGCTTTTAAACAATTATTATACAGAACATTCACTTTCTTATAGTTTCCTTGGCTATGAAAGAAGTATTAAACGTATCATTTTAACACATGAAATTGGTTTTCAAAGATATTCATTCATAAGTGTTCTCAATCAATTAATAGCGAAAAGAACAAGTTGCAAACATTTAGTTAAGTAATAATACGCTTGTTTTCAATAGTTAAGATGCTTTTAAACTATTATTATACAGAACATTCACTTTCTTATAGTTTCCTAAGCTATAAAAGCTTAGATTGTAAATGAAAGAAGTATTAAACGTATCATTTTAACACATGAAATTGTTTTTCAAAGATATCATAAGTGCTTCAATCAATTAACAGACCTTAGATTGTAAAAGAAGTATTAAACATATCAAAATACAATTTGAACACATGAAATGGTTTTTCAAAGGTATCATCATAAGTGTTTGAATCAATCAATAGACCTTAGATTGTAAAAAATATGTTAAACATTTGAAAACACAATTTCAACACATGAAATTGTTTTTCAAAGATATTCATTCATAAAAGTGTTTCAATCAATTAATAGACTAAGATTGTCAAAGAGATATTAAACATATCAAAACACAATTTTAACACATGAAATTGGTTTTCAAAGATATTCATTCATAAGTGTTCTCAATCAATTAATAGCGAAAAGAACAAGTTGCAAACATTTAGTTAAGTAATAATACGCTTGTTTTCAATAGTTAAGATGCTTTTAAACAATTATTATACAGAACATTCACTTTCTTATAGTTTTCTTGGCTATGAAAGAAGTATTAAACGTATCATTTTAACACATGAAATTGGTTTTCAAAGATATTCATTCATAAGTGTTCTCAATCAATTAATAGCGAAAAGAACAAGTTGCAAACATTTAGTTAAGTAGTAATACGCTTGTTTTCAATAGTTAATATGCTTTTAAACTATTATTATACAGAACATTCACTTTCTTATAGTTTCCTAGGCTATAAAACCTTAGATTGTAAATGAAAGAAGTATTAAACGTATCATTTTAACACATGAAATTGTTTTTCAAAGATATCATAAGTGCTTCAATCAATTAACTGACCTTAGATTGTAAAAGAAGTATTAAACATATCAAAATACAATTTGAACACATGAAATGGTTTTTCAAAGGTATCATCATAAGTGTTTGAATCAATCAATAGACCTTAGATTGTAAAAAATATGTTAAACATATGAAAACACAATTTCAACACATGAAATTGTTTTTCAAAGGTATTCATTCATAAAAGTGTTTCAACCAATTAATAGACTAAGATTGTAAAAGAGATATTAAACATATCAAAACACAATTTTAACACATGAAATTGGTTTTCAAAGATATTCATTCATAACTGTTCTCAATCAATTAATAGGGAAAAGAACAAGTTGCAAACATTTAGTTAAGTAATAATACGCTTGTTTTCAATAGTTAAGATGCTTTTAAACTATTATTATACAGAACATTCACTTTCTTATAGTTTCCTAGGCTATAAAAGCATAGATTGTAAATGAAAGAAGTATTAAACGTATCATTTTAACACATGAAATTGGTTTTCAAAGATATTCATTCATAAGTGTTCTCAATCAATTAATAGCAAAAAGAACAAGTTGTAAACATTTAGTTAAGTAATAATACGCTTGTTTTCAATAGTTAAGATGCTTTTAAACTATTATTATACAGAACATTCACTTTCTTATAGTTTCCTAGGCTATAAAACCTTAGATTGTAAATGAAAGAAGTATTAAACGTATCATTTTAACACATGAAATTGTTTTTCAAAGATATCATAAGTGCTTCAATCAATTAACAGACCTTAGATTGTAAAAGAAGTATTAAACATATCAAAATACAATTTGAACACATGAAATGGTTTTTGAAAGGTATCATCATAAGTGTTTGAATCAATCAATAGACCTTAGATTGTAAAAAATATGTTAAACATATGAAAACACAATTTCAACACATGAAATTGTTTTTCAAAGATATTCATTCATAAAAGTGTTTCAATCAATTAATAAACTAAGATTGTAAAAGAGATATTAAACATATCAAAACACAATTTTAACACATGAAATTGGTTTTCAAAGATATTCATTCATAAGTGTTCTCAATCAATTAATAGCGAAAAGAACAAGTTGCAAACATTTAGTTAAGTAATAATACGCTTGTTTTCAATAGTTAAGATGCTTTTAAACTATTATTATACAGAACATTCACTTTCTTATAGTTTCCTAGGCTATAAAACCTTAGATTGTAAATGAAAGAAGTATTAAACGTATCATTTTAACACATGAAATTGTTTTTCAAAGATATCATAAGTGCTTCAATCAATTAACAGACCTTAGATTGTAAAAGAAGTATTAAACATATCAAAATACAATTTGAACACATGAAATGGTTTTTCAAAGGTATCATCATAAGTGTTTGAATCAATCAATAGACCTTAGATTGTAAAAAATATGTTAAACATATGAAAACACAATTTCAACACATGAAATTGTTTTTCAAAGATATTCATTCATAAAAGTGTTTCAATCAATTAATAGACTAAGATTGTCAAAGAGATATTAAACATATCAAAACACAATTTTAACACATGAAATTGGTTTTCAAAGATATTCATTCATAAGTGTTCTCAATCAATTAATAGCAACAAGAACAAGTTGCAAACATTTAGTTAAGTAATAATACGCTTGTTTTCAATAGTTAAGATGCTTTTAAACAATTATTATACAGAACATTCACTTTCTTATAGTTTCCTTGGCTATGAAAGAAGTATTAAACGTATCATTTTAACACATGAAATTGGTTTTCAAAGATATTCATTCATAAGTGTTCTCAATAAATTAATAGCGAAAAGAACAAGTTGCAAACATTTAGTTAAGTAGTAATACGCTTGTTTTCAATAGTTAAGATGCTTTTAAACTATTATTATACAGAACATTCCCTTTCTTATAGTTTCCTAGGCTATAAAAGCTTAGATTGTAAATGAAAGAAGTATTAAACGTATCATTTTAACACATGAAATTGTTTTTCAAAGATATCATAAGTGCTTCAATCAATTAACTGACCTTAGATTGTAAAAGAAGTATTAAACATATCAAAATACAATTTGAACACATGAAATGGTTTTTCAAAGGTATCATCATAAGTGTTTGAATCAATCAATAGACCTTAGATTGTAAAAAATATGTTAAACATATGAAAACACAATTTCAACACATGAAATTGTTTTTCAAAGGTATTCATTCATAAAAGTGTTTCAACCAATTAATAGACTAAGATTGTAAAAGAGATATTAAACATATCAAAACACAATTTTAACACATGAAATTGGTTTTCAAAGATATTCATTCATAAGTGTTCTCAATCAATTAATAGCGAAAAGAACAAGTTGCAAACATTTAGTTAAGTAATAATACGCTTGTTTTCAATAGTTAAGATGCTTTTAAACTATTATTATACAGAACATTCACTTTCTTATAGTTTCCTAGGCTATAAAAGCTTAGATTGTAAATGAAAGAAGTATTAAACGTATCATTTTAACACATGAAATTGGTTTTCAAAGATATTCATTCATAAGTGTTCTCAATCAATTAATAGCAAAAAGAACAAGTTGTAAACATTTAGTTAAGTAATAATTCGCTTGTTTTCAATAGTTAAGATGCTTTTAAACTATTATTATACAAAACATTCACTTTCTTATAGTTTCCTAGGCTATAAAACCTTAGATTGTAAACGAAAGAAGTATTAAATGTATCATTTTAACACATGAAATTGTTTTTTAAAGATATCATAAGTGCTTCAATCAATTAACTGACCTTAGATTGTAAAAGAAGTATTAAACATATCAAAATACAATTTGAACACATGAAATGGTTTTTCAAAGGTATCATCATAAGTGTTTGAATCAATCAATAGACCTTAGATTGTGTTCCGTCCGGTTGACCGGGACGTCGTCGTGCACGACCTCAACCGTCAGCTGGGGTCTCCTTCCCGCTGGTTGCCCGCGGATTCCTGCAAAAAAGGGGACAAAGAGGCGCCCTAGTGGCTGTGTGCACTCCGACGCTCAAGTCAGCCTGCAAGAAACACGAAAAAACTGTCCACCCACGTATTTGAGCACCGCGTGTGGCACTCTGAAGGTGGTAAAAGAACTGTGTATATGTATGTCTGTGTTGTCTCCTTCAGGCAAAAATATTCTCCAGTCACTTGTACGTAATCTTAAAGCACGGGCAAGCAACCAGAGAGTTTCTCGTAAATTTGCCAAAGGTTCCAACCCTTTTTCCGACATTCCCAGCGCTATTTAAACTGCCCCAGCATTTAAAGCGCCTTAAAGCGCTTTTAATCTCAAACGTAACGCACTCATTAAAGCGCTTAATTACCAAACGTAGCGCATTTAAGACGTTGAAACGCTCGGGAGCCCTAATAGTACCTGAATGCTCGAAAGGGAAACTGTATTGAATATCTTTAATTACCTGGCACCTGACTAGAGGGTGTTTCTATTCTGGCATGGCTGTCGTACACGTGGAGGGCCTCACGACGCCATGACCCCATCTGGGGGCGTTTCTGCCCACCTGGGGACGTCTCTACGTGTGAGCCCTCCTGCTTGGGAGTGCTACTGCGCTAGGGGTGGCTTTTTGGGTGCCAACTCATGCCCCCAAGTATCTAGCCACTTACTCTGAGAGCGTATCTGCCTTCCTCTCGCACCCTGCACCCGGTTATCCTGGGCGTGACCTTCCTCTTGGGTCGTATCTGTCCCGAAGGCGTCTCTGGGGCGGCAGGGGTACTTCACGAGTCAGGCTGCCCTTCACTGGTACTATCACTATGGCCTTGAAGCCACCTTTTCCTTCTCTTTATCACTTTCCCGAGATATCGGGTCCTGAGGCTTTCCCACGGCGTCGCTCCCTCCATGGGTATCGGGGAACCATACCGTGATTGCCTTACTTTTACACTTGTTTGATCTGGCTATGCCCTGGTTGGGCGACGCCTCCACCCAGGCGACGCCTTGCCTTGGCGACGCCTCCACCCAAGCGATGCCTTGCCTTGGCGACGCCTTGTTCTATCTAGGCGACGCTTCCTCTTGGCGTCTCTACACCTGGGCGACACCTTGAGTTGACTTTGACTTTCCAGTTGTTGACTTTGACTTAGTCAACGCCCTGATACGGGACGGTACACAAGCCCCCCAGTCTTAAGCCGAAGACTTGTCTTCAGCGCAAAGACTAGAGCCTTGCCCCCACCATCCGCGTGCCTTCCTGATGACGTGTCATTCTCTCCTGACTCAGCAATTTTTCGAATTACTGACGCGACACTTTCTGAACCGCAGGGTATTCTTAATGACCGATTGGACATTCCCTGAAATGGGGATGATAACACCTTTTGGGCTACCCTTGATCGCGCGCCACGTGGCCCATCGCGTGGTCCTCCTTTAGAGACCTTTGCGTTTCCCCTGGACGATCGACCCTCTGACGCGTGGCCCGATCCTACGGCCCTTAGTTAGCGCCTCTTGAGTCGCGAAATGTAACGTTTAAGTTACTCCAAACCCCGCGCTCACCCTACTGTTACATTCATTCACTCTGCTACTTCGCACTGTCCATCGCCTCCAAAACCTTTTTTCTCTGCAATTGCGATTCTCCCCTTCCTGCGCTCTCCTACCGCCTTCATTTCAACAGCAAAGGTATGGTTTCGAGCACTCTCAACTCTTCACTTCCGTCGCATTATAGGAAACTGCCTGGGACTGTTGTTACTCTCGTATTTCTCTGGATATTGTTTGTATGCTTCGTTGTTCCTCTCGCTTCCCTTCGTTCTCTTATGGGTAGGGCGCTCCTAGGGTTCTTCCATTTTCCCCTTTTCTTCTCCCCAAACCCCTTTTCTCTGAACCCTTTCTTTCTCTTTGATCTTCAGCATTGGCGTTGATGGCGAAAACCAAGACCACCGCGCCTCCCCCGCTCCCCAAGTCTCATTATAAGGGCGAATATGACTGGGCCCCCGACGAACTTCTGGACGAATGTTCCCTCCTGAACTCTGTTGAGGACGTGGAGGCTCATAGGGGGGACCCTGCCCTCTATAACTTCAATGCGTTCCACAAAAATCACGACTCCCAAGTCCTGGTAAGCCGGGTGCGACCTGGGATGCCCGTTTGTGCGGACTCACGGGATACTGGGGGATGCCCTTTCTTCTTCCTCTATCAGATGGTGCTCAAGAGGGTAGGCCTGCGTCTACCCCTCACTCCCTTCGAAAAAGAGCTACTGACAGAGATAAACACTGCTCCCGCCCAACTCCATCCCAACAGTTGGGCTTTCGTGAGGGGGTTCCAAATTCTCTGCGGCTATCTAGGCGTTCCTTCCTCCGTGGACGTTTTTCTTCACTTCTTCGAGGTAAAGAAGCAAGGGAAGAGTCTCTGGATGAGCTTTTCTGGCATCGCAGGGCGCATCATCCTCACGCTCTTCCAGAATTCGTTCAAAGGATGGAAGGGGAAATTCTTCAAGGTACGCGCGACCAAGCGCGATCCTTCCATCCTAGAGGGCTTTCCCCTGGACTAGACAGACAAACCTATAACCATGAAGCCCTTGGCTCTGGACGAGCTCGCCCCGCCTGACCGGGATGTATGCAAAGCCTTGGCGGGACTGGGAATAGTCTTCGATACCGCCAAACTCATCGCGAATGAATTCAATGCCCATGGGCTTTCTACATACTTCGGTATCTGCTCTTGGCGATTTATGATGCATTAGTTGTTGTGGTTATCTGCATGTATTTGGCCACAGAATCTTCCTTCTGATTCATCTGAATTAAGCTTATGCTACCATTTTTCGCTGTACAATGTTACTTGCATTTTCACGCCTCTTCATGTATTGTGAATTCGCATAACTGTTCTAGTGCTAATCCTTGTTGTTTGGCCTGTCTTGATATAGGATCAGTGATGGGCGTTTCCAAAAGAATAATGTTGGCGAAAGCACTGAAGGAGGCTCGTGCCGCTAAGGCAGGCGTCTCCTCCAGCCCTGTTGCCAATCTGGTTCTCCCACCGGCTCCGTCACCGCCGCCTCCAGTCACTGCTGAAGCTGCTTCTAGCCCATCTCCGACGTCTCCACCTGGCTCCGACTTGCTTCCAACTCCCAATTCTCCTTCGCCTATCGCCGCTGTCCCCCTAGCTGCGGCCTCGTCACCGGCTCCACCCCCCCTTGACAAAGGGAAAAGGGTTTTGGAGATTCTGTCAGATGACGAGGATTCGGAAGGGGTGGCACCCTTCAGAAGGAGAAAATCCGCGCGGGTTCCTCTTCTGGTAGAGACGTCGCCGCAGGGAGGGAACCCCTTTAGGGACAACCCACCAAGCGCAACCTCACTCCCTCCTATGATACTCCAAGAGGAAAAGGGCGAAGGCGCCAAATCTGCCCCCGCCTCCGCCGCCGCCAGAAACCACTGCTTCCCCGGCTCCTGATGCTGCTGCCCCCGACTTCATCGCCATCCCTCCTCCTATCATGCATCTGATGAGGGGTTTCAGTGGCGGGACTATGCCAGAAGGTACCGACAGGAGGGAAGGCATGCCTTTCTACTTGGGGGCCTTCTTGGCGGTGGCTCTTGAATGGCGCTCCCAGGCCAGAAACGCGGTCCTGAAAGCTCATACCCTCCAAGCCTTGGAAACGAAAGCATCTACTCTGGAAGAGGAAATGAGGACCCTGGGACGCCAGAACGAAGCCTATCAAACTTCCCTGAGACAAATGCAAGAGTCCAAAGCGGATACAGAGAGGCGACTGGCGGAGGCATTGGAGCTCCAGGCAGGCTTCTACACTCGGGAAGTTGCTCTTCAAGTGCAGGTAGCGGGTCTTCAGGAAGTGGTCAAAGCGGATGCAGAAACTCACAAGGACCTGAAGGACCGTTGCTGTGAACAGGCTGCCAAGGTGGAGCGGATGGAGGAGGAAATGGCCATTCAGGCCAAAGCTATGGACCTTCTCCGAGTTAACTACGACAAACTGCAAGTCGAGGTTAGCCGGCTTCGCGTGGAGAAAGAGGCTCTGGAGAAGCAGGTGGCCTCTGGAGACGCCGCCATTGAGGAACTGGAGAAGGAGAAAAAGTCCCTTATCCAGGAGATGGCGGGTACCTTCGAGGAGGGGTTCCAAGAGGCCCTGACCCAGGCGTCCTTCGAGAATCCTGACGTCAACCTTTCGAGCTGCGACCCCACACACCACGTAGTCGACGGGAAGGTCGTGCCCATGGACTTGAACGACTGAACCGCTGCCCCTCATCCGCCACCTTCCTCTCCAAGCTTAACTGATGGCATTTCATGTGTTCTTCTTGAATCAAAGTAGTAAAAGTGAAGCGGAAGCAATGGGTGAGTGAAACAAAGCCCTCCTAGGAGTTGTGTTGGCTTTGAAGGTGCATGATGAGTGTGATGTTTGAGTGGTTCGGCCAGCTCAAGGGAGAAAGGTGAAAGGATTGAAGTTTATAGCCTAGATTTCTAGGAGAAGTAAAGCTAGTGCACAAAAATGGCAGCATAAAAATACTCTATTAAACTTGAAAATACAAGGTGTAGGCTCCTCCTTTTATAGGCTAAGGAGGACCATAATGCAACCCTAATGCTAGCCAAATGAAATGTAAATGTGAAGCACATGGGTGCACATGGCACATGGGTGCACATGGGGAGGGGTGTGTCTAGTTTTTATGCTCACCCCCTCCATGGTCTTTCTAGAATGTTTCACACAAATATGCTTTCTACACTACTCTAATTACTAAGCACCCCTAATGGGCCTTTATGTAACAATTACAAAGGTCTTCTCTTCCCAAAACCGTAGCTTTGACCCATGTGTATGTGAAGCTAGACGGTCTAGAAGGAATCCTCATCATGGCCTAGACGCTCCTCATCATGGCCTAGACGCTCCTCTTCATGGGCTAGACGCTCCTTTTTGAGTCTAGACGCTCCTCATTATAGGCTAGACCGTCTAGTCTTGGAGGCTTGGCTTTCATCGTGTGGTGGGCTTGGGCCCTCCTCCATCATCCCCTCCCTCTTGAAAAGGATTTGTCCTCAAATCCAAAGCTTTTGCTTTTGAGGGGGCTTGTTGTGGCTGGATGGTGTCCATCATCTCCTCCTTCGGGAAAAGATCTATCCTCAGATTTGCTAACTTGATCTCGGATAGCAGCCTCTTGCTTCGTCAAGGTGTGTCCTCCCGGATCAAATATCAACCTATGAGAATCTTGAAACAAAGCAAAGGAGTTAGAGTGAGTATTTGGAGAACAATTAATTGTGTGAAGTTGCCATCTTTGTTTTTCTCTTGTTTTGGTCAACTTCTCACAATGCTTCCCTTTTGATGGTTGTAGGTGCCTTCTAATCCTCTTATGTTTTCTAAAATTTCCAAAAGTAGTTACTTTTTCCTTAGGCATAATCCCTTTAGGAAATGGTGACAACTTTAAAAAGACAAGAGGACTATGTTCACATACAACTTCAAATGGAGAGATATGAGTAATCTTGTGGACTACTCCATTGTATGCATGCATAAAAGGAAAAGGATTCTTATCCCAAGAATTGTGGGTGTCCTTCATGATTTCGTGAAGCATAGAAGGGAGAGCTATGTTTTCAAATTTTGGAGCTCTATCCCTTATTTTTGAAAATAAATCATGGAGGCTTGTCACTTTTCTTAAGAAGAGTTTATCCACTTCCATGAAGAAAGAATCAAGACCTTTTGTTGTCCTAGGAAGCTCTAATATGAAATTTAGGTTTATGTCTTCCCAAGGATCATTTGCAAAAGGTGAAGGAGTATAGAGTTCATGAGACATCGCCTTAGATGTATTTTTAAAACACGGAATGTATCTAGGGTAATGTCTTTGAACATCTTTTCTCATGGGTGACAATAATTTTCCTTTTAAAAGCTCTAGAGTTTTATCAACTCTAATTTGACCCATGAGTTCTCCTTCATGAAGAATTTCTCTTTTATGTGTGAAGGTAGTCTCGTTGATACAACCTTTGTTCATGGAAATTTCAATTCGTTGCAAAGGTTGTCTCCATAAGACATGACAAGTTTCTTTAGGCACTACTTCACATAAAAAATTGTCTTTGTAGATGCCTATAGATGACTTGACCTTCACTTGGTGATATCTTGGCATGTATGTAAAATAATCTACTATATTTTTATCTATGCAAGCCTTTTTTAAGGATTCTTCTTTTTTTTCTAGACTTGCAAGTGTTCCTTTACAAAAGGTAAGGCTAGGTTGTTCAACAAGAGGTATATTTTCAAATGTATTTTCAACTTTTCCTTCTTGTTGAATGACCTTGTGGGAAGGAACACTCTTCTCCCACGCCTTTTGTTTCCCAAGGGTTTTCTCTTGCTTTTCTATTTTTACATTTTCTTCACTCTCACTAGCTTCTTTTTCTTGGCTACTATTCTCATCTTTGTCCCTTAAGATCATAGATCTTTCATTGAAACATTGAGATGCTAATTGATCATTGCCAAGGTATTCTAAACATGGAATTTTTCTAGCTTGAGTGTGAGAGATATGCTTGGTTAGGTTTTCTTGTCTCTCTTTCCTAGCTCTCCTAGGGAATTGTTGATGATATTCATTTTTCCTAAGACTTTCTTCCCCAAGATAATCATGATGTTTAGAGCTAGATGCATGAGAATGTAATTTTTTTGAAAATTGAGACTTCTCATTCTTTGCTTTAGTCAATTCATTAGTTTTGATCTCATTCTCCAATTGTTTAGATGAAATTGATTGAATATCCTTAGTAAGTTGTTTCAAAAGAGATTTCAAGGATTTCACCTCACTTTTAAGAGATTTAGAGGAGTGATAAGACATGACTAAAGCTTTGTGTGTAGAAGTATTTTACCTTGAGAAAAATTTAGGGAAGTCAAAGAAGGTAGTCTTCCAGGTAAGGGAGGTGAGTCACAGTGGACTACTTAAATACCAAGCCTTTGCCTTAGCCAAAAACTATCCCTCAATGTCTTCACACAAAGCTTTCTCTTAGTAAACCACTTGGAACACAATTAAGTTGAGAAATCAGATTTTAATGCAAGAAAACAATGCATGCTAACTAATCAACAAAGCTAGACGGTTCAAATTTAATCAAAACTAACCATGCAAACGTCACTACTAAAGCAATAGAAAAGCAATTACAAACAAGTAACAATTACTAAACAAGAATGCTATACTATTCGGCCCTAGGTGAGGCTTCTTGGACACTTTGAGCCCTTGAAGACACACTCACCGTCTAAAGCGTAATTAAGAGGTAATTAACAATAAACCAAGTTGCAAAGGAAATAAGAGAACTCCCTTGGTTGATCTCTTTTTGGTTAGTGCACTTCCTTGTTGTCTTTGCTTGTTGATCTTCCAAGTGTTTGTAGTGTTTTCTCAAAAATGTTTGTTTCGGCTTTGACCTTGTCTTCTCCTTAGAATGATGGCCTTTAATTCTCCAATTTCCAGCACCTAGCAAAGGGCTAAACCTTAACCAAATCAAGTTCCCATTCACATAAGCACCAAAGAAGAATTAAATTCCAGCACCCAAATTAGAGGTCAAAAAATAAAAGCAAGAAACAATTGTAATTGAATAAAACAGTACCACCAAAAGGATTTAGATTGTGACAACTAGAAAGAGAGTCAAGTAATTAAAGCAAACAAATAAAGGTACTCAAATAAAGGTTGGCACACAAAAGAATTCCTAAAGAAAAGCACTAGATTAGATGACCAAATAAAAAAAAACAGCACCACTGGAAAATGTTGTGGGCCAGAAAACGTGTTTGTTCCCCGATTTATGCTGATCTTTATTTTTGGAATTTGGCTCTGAAATTTGTTATTCAAGATATTCAGGATCTTATCTAAAATCTGGTTTTGGATTCACTCAAAACGGATGCACCATTTTTTTTTAATAAATTTTGCAAAATTGGTGTTCGGTTAGGCCAGCTGGAGCGCTTCAGATCTGCACTCTGATCTTAAAAGATTTATCATTTTTTTTCTGTTGCTTCTTTTGACCTAATTCTTTTTTTGTCTTTTCTATAACACTTTAAACTTGCATTTTCCAGAAAATCAGAATTTTCCTATGGGTGGAAATATTTTTCTGGGTTAAAACAAAACAGCCCAGAACAGAGAGATGATACAGGGGAAATCTGGAAAACTGGAAGAAAACAGCAAGGTAACCAAAATTAACACAATGGAAATGTAAGAATGGAAATTGTGTAAGAACTAAGACACAATTATGAACTCAAACTAAAAATAAAAAGCACCAAAGGATCAAAATAACAGCAGATTAAAGCAATATAAAGAGACCCAAAACAAGAAACAATCAAGCCAAAAAATAGGACTACTAAGAATTGATGACAATTATGGATTCACATGACTTGACACAACATTTATAGATTCAGAAAATAAAGACTCAAAGCATAAAATGGAGCAATTATAAGAAAGCAATAAGGACTCAATTTCCTAAAAGAAAAACAGCCACACAATGGTGTAAGGAATCCTATCACAAGCTGCACAGAATTTGTTCAAGATCAATTGAACAATTGTGCTTTGGTTGGATCTTCCATAAGCACACCAAGAACAATTTAAAATATAAAAACAGCAAGACAAGTAAGGAATTGAAATGACAAAGATGAAATAAAGAAGAACTGAAATTAAAAGACCAAGCTACTCATCTTGAAGAACCAAAAGCTCATGATACCAAATGATGGCATTTCATGTGTTCTTCTTGAATCAAAGTAGTAAAAGTGATGCGGAAGCAATGGGTGAGTGAAACAAAGCCCTCCTAGGAGTTGTGTTGGCTTTGAAGGTGCATGATGAGTGTGATGTTTGAGTGGTTCGGCCAGCTCAAGGGAGAAAGGTGAAAGGATTGAAGTTTATAGCCTAGATTTCTAGGAGAAGTAAAGCTAGTGCACAAAAATGGCAGCATAACAATACTCTATTAAACTTGAAAATACAAGGTGTAGGCTCCTCCTTTTATAGGCTAAGGAGGACCATAATGCAACCCTAATGCTAGCCAAATGAAATGTAAATGTGAAGCACATGGGTGCACATGGCACATGGGTGCACATGGGGAGGGGTGTGTCTAGTTTTTATGCTCACCCCCTCCATGGTCTTTCTAGAATGTTTCACACAAATATGCTTTCTACACTACTCTAATTACTAAGCACCCCTAATGGGCCTTTATGTAACAATTACAAAGGTCTTCTCTTCCCAAAACCGTAGCTTTGACCCATGTGTATGTGAAGCTAGACGGTCTAGAAGGAATCCTCATCATGGCCTAGACGCTCCTTATGTAGTCGCTCCTCATCATGGCCTAGACGCTCCTCTTCATGGGCTAGACGCTCCTTTTTGAGTCTAGACGCTCCTCATTATAGGCTAGACCGTCTAGTCTTGGAGGCTTGGCTTTCATCGTGTGGTGAGCTTGGGCACTCCTCCATCATTAACTCTTCATTCTTTACCTTAGTTTTTTGATTTTATCTGTCAAAACTTGTAATTCTTTGAACTATCCGCACTCTTGTTACTGATTTGGGACGTTCACATGGTTGTCTTTATTTCTTTGTCACATACGATTCTGCCTATGCGATCTCATTCTCATCTTTTCCCTTCACACGCTTCAACTATTTTATCTGTGTTCTGCCCATTTCTTACACTTCGTTGGGCGGTTTGGTATGATCGGGTAAGGTCGCCCGCCAACCCTCACGCCCATGGAGAGGCTCACTAAATGGCGCCGTATCGTCCACGGGACGTCTCTGATACCGAAAGGCCCTTTTCTTGATCTTTAACGCTCGGCGCCCACGCCTAAGGAGAGGCCTGCTAAAGCAGCACCGTATCGTCCCCGGGTGTCTTAAAACGCTGAGTGCTGTGGGGGTCTGTTCCCTCCATGGTCTTTCCTTCCCATAGGTATCGGGGAACACCCTGCCAGCGAATCGCTGGCGTTTGGCGATCTCATCTCCCTCCACAGTCTTTCCTACCTGTGGGTATCGGGGAGGTAACGCCTGTGACTAACTTTGCCTTTCTTTGATTTCTTCTCCCTCCTCAGTCTTTCCTACCTGTGGGTATCGGGGAGGTGACGCCAATCGGTATTTGGGTTGGCGACGCCCGCGACATCTCGCGCTGTCGTCGCCCTTCACGTCCTTCCTGGCAACGCCTCGGGCGTTACCTTTACTTCGACATTGACCTTAATTCTTGCCTTGGTCAACGCCTGATAACAGCGAAGAGCCCAAGGCTTTGCCTGTGCCATCCACGTGGCGCTCCTTGTATAGCTGATGGGACCTTCTGTCATTCGACTAGATCCACGTGGCGCTGCTTGCATGGTTGATGGGGTATCTAGTCATTCCATTTTCTGACTCCTGCTGTACCCCTGGCTCACTCTCGACGGCGCATCGTACCACTGGATATTCTGCTGATACGACGTTTTCTGATTTAAACCAGTGGTGCCAGCGTCATCCTTTCATCTTCTGCCACGGGTATCAATCGCACGGTGCATCCGTTCGCGTCGTTTGGCGCTCTAACCGCTTTATTTAACTCTTCAAACTCTGGAACTATCTTCACCATTTTCTCACTCTTCATAACCTACTTGCGTTCTTTCTCCTTGCACCCTTCCTTCTTGCACCCTTTCTTCTCTGTCGAAGGGTTGTTCTGACCTTCGCTTCCCTCACTCAACTCTTGCATTTCTGGCCATCCTGATCTTGTTAAAGAATGTCTTCGCACGATGCTTCCTCCAGGATCCGTCCCAAAGACTTGTACCCTTGGGCCTCGAGTGAACTTCTTGATGAGTGTTCATGCTTGCTTTCCACCAGGGCCGTACGGGAACACAAAGGGGAGTTGTGTTCTTATGACCACCGGGCCTTCGCAAGGAGGCACGATGACGACATCGCTGTGCTCCCTTGCACTCTGAGGGAGCCAGTGTGTGGAGACGAACGGGCCAACGACGGGGTCCCTTTCTTTTACTTTTACCAGGTGGTGTTCAAGACCGTCGAGGTGCGCTTACCCTTCTCCTGGTTTGAGAAGGAACTGCTGACGGAGATCAACGTTGCTCCGGCCCAGTTATATCCCAACAGCTGGGCCTTTGTCAAGGCCTTCGACGTTCTCTTCGGGTTTCTGGGTTGTGCACCCTCGGTTGACCTCTTTCTTCACTTCTTTGAGGTGAAGAGACAGAGACACAACCTCTGGGTAACTCTCAGTAATGTGCCCGGGAGGGTTCTCTTCACACCCTTCCAGAGCTCGTTCACCGGGTGGAAAGGCCGGTTCTTCAAGATCTGTCGTACTGACCTTGTTCCCGACGCTCTGGATGGGTTTCCACTGTACTGGGTGAGAGAGGAAAAGGCCCTCAAAGCCAAACCCCTCAAGAATCTGGCTCCAAGTGATCAAATAGCTTGCCGGATTCTTGCTGAGGCGGGAGGCTTTGACTCTGCTACGGTGATCAGCTTGGAGTTCAACGCTAGGACTCTTGAGAAGTACATATGTGAGAACCACTGCCTTAGGCAACTTCGGCCTTCGTTACTTTCTAACTGTGCCTGTCTTTCTTCACAGTGTCTCTAATACATCTGTTCCCTTTGTGCAAGTTCGAAAATAAGCCAAGAAAAGAGGACACGACTTACTTGAGCGCTGCGGGCTGGGAAAGGGGCTTCGCCTTCCTCCAGTGATGACTCTGATGAGCGCTAAGAAGTGGCTTGTTTGTGTTTTTGCATTTTGTACTGAACATTGCTTGTAATAACAACTTTTCAATGTCATAATTCTTTACAACGCCACTTTACTTTGCTTATGGTTCATATACCGCGCGACTTCCTTTCGTCTCGTTCTGCCAACGATGCATGCTTTTACTTGGGCGACGCCTTCTTTCTGGGCGACGCCAAGACCTAGGCGACGCCTTCTTCCTTGGCGACACCATGGCCTAAGCGGCGCATCACATTACTTCTAACAAGGAAAGATAAAGGCTGAAAACCAAGGCACTTCTTTTTCTCAACTAGTTTTTCCATTTATTAGGGTGACCTCATTAAAAAACCCCCGAAAGGGAAAAAGAGCGTCCCCTTCAACTAAATTGTTACATGCTGCTTACACAAGTCAACTGAAATAAAATTTTAAGTTGGCTGCATTCCAACTGTGCGGGATAGGGCCTCCATCTAAAGTCTCCAGGTTGTACGAACCGTTGCCCTTAGCCTCAGTAACTCTGAAAGGCCCGGTCCACTTGGGAGACAACTTATTCTCCAACTCATATGGGTGAGCTTTCCTCATCACTAGGTCGCCCACCTGAAACTGTCGCGGCTTTACTTTAGAGCTATATTGCCGCTCCACTCTTCTCTTCATCGCTTCAGCTTTTATTCTAGCTCTTCCCTGGCCTCTTCTAGCAGATCCAGGTTTACCCGTCTCTCCTCATTAGATTCCTCCACCACAAAGTTTTGAAAACGCGGTGAGCTTTCGTGTATTTCTACTGGAATCATCGCGTCCGACCCGTACACCAAACTGAAAGGCGTCTCCATAGTAGAGGATTGGGGCGTGGTGTGGTATGCCCATACAATCCTTGGAACCTCTTCCGCCCACGCCCCTTTGGCCTTCTCTAACCTTCTTTTTAACCCCCTCAGCAGAACTCTGTTTGTTGACTCTACTTGTCCATTGGTCTGGGGGTGTTCGACCGGCGCGAACACTTGCTTGATTCCCACTTCAGCGCACAGATTTCTCAACTGCTGACTGGCGAGCTGGGTCCCGTTGTCAGATATCAGGCGCCTGGGTACGCCAAAGCGACACACGATGTTTCTCCACACAAAATGTTGTACCTTATGCGCAGTGATTTGTGCCACGGGCTCTGCCTCTATCCACTTAGTGAAGTATTCTATGGCGACGATCAGATATTTCATCTGCCTGATTGCCAGTGGGAAAGGGCCCAAGATGTCAATTCCCCATGTGTGGAAAGGCCACGGGCTGTATATGGACCGCAACTCTTCTGGCGGCGCCTTGTGCCAGTCGGCGTGCTTTTGGCATTGCTTACACCGCTGGGCGTGCCGTGCGCAATCCTCTTTCACTGTTGGCCAGAAGAAACCTGCGCGTATTACCTTGGAGGCTAAGGACCTTCCTCCTACATGGCTTCCGCAGATGCCTTCGTGTAGCTCCGCCATTATCCTGGTGCACTCATCGCCACTGACGCATGTTAGGATAGGGTGAGTGAAACCGTGCCTGAACAGCACCCCATCCACCAAAGTATATCTTGCGGCATTTCTTTTGATTTTCTTACCCTCTTCAGGGTCCACTGGAAGGGCCCCATCCGCCAGGTATCGTTTATAGGGCGTCATCCAGGTGTCTCCCTTGGACAGGACACAGACCTGCATCTGCTCTTCCTCAGACACACCCGCGTATATACTGATGCGGGGCGCCCTCTGCGTATCTTGGGTCAATGAGGAATGACTCCTCGGCCTTCCCCTTGATGCATAAATCTGGAGGACATCCACCCTGTTGTCTTCCACGAATCGACGCGGAGCTTTGAGAGTCTCCTGGATCACTGTCCTTTGTCTACCCCCCTTGCCTGAGCTGGCCAGCTTTGCGAGCAGGTCAGCTCTGGCATTCTGCTCCCTCGGGACGTGTATTAACTCAAGAGCGTTGAACGCCCCTCTCAACAACTGGACGTATTTTAGATACGCCGCCATCTGTGGGTCCTTCGCCTGGAACTCACCCGACACCTGCCCCGTAATCAACTGGGAGTCGCTCTTCACTAGGAGGTTCTGTGCGCCCATCTCCTTGGCCAAGAGCATTCCTGCAATCAGGGCTTCATATTCTGCTTGATTGTTACTTGCCTTGAAGGCAAAACGCAAGGCCTGCTCGATCAGTATGCCGTCGGGTCCTTCCAGCACTATTCCCGCGCCACTCCCTTGTTGGTTTGAGGAGCCATCAACCGAGAGCAGCCACTGTGAACTCGCTTCCACCTCTTGCTCACCTCCGGGCGAAAGTTCCGCTACAAAATCCGTGTACACCTGCCCTTTGATGGGTCCTCTAGGCTTGTACTGTATGTCGAATTCTGACAGCTCCACTGCCCAGCGTACCATCCTTCCTGCCACATCGGGTTTCTGCAGCACTTTCTGTATGGGGAGATTGGTCATCACTACCACCGTAAAACTGTGGAAGTAATGACGGAGCCTCCTAGCAGAAAACACTACCGCCAGCGCCGCCTTCTCCAGCGCTTGGTACCTTGTCTCAGCCCCCTGTAAGGCCTTGCTTACAAAATAGATGGGCTTCTGACTCTGGTCCTGCTCTTGGACCAACACAGAACTGATGGCCCGCTCCGTTACAGTAAAATACAACCGGAGGGGCACGCCCGTTACCGGCTTGCAGAGAACCGGTGGCGTCGCCAGGTACTCCTTCAGCTTAATGAAAGCCGCTTCGCACTCATCAGTCTAGGCAAAGCGACTGTTTCTCTTGAGGCACTGGAAGTACGGGTGCCCCTTTTCTCCTCCGGCGGAAACAAACCTCGAGAGCGCTGCCATCCGCCCTGTCAACTGTTGCACCTCCTTTACCGATGTCGGACTCCGCATGGCGATAATAGCCGCACATTTGTCGGGGTTCGCCTCTATTCCCCTCTCGGTGAGCAAAAAACCCAAGAACTTACCGGCCTCTACCCCGAAAACACACTTTTTGGGGTTCAACTTGAGGCGGTATTTGGATATTGTGTTGAACAACTCCTCGAGGTCTGCCGTGTGCTGCACCCTACTCTGCGACGCCACCACCATGTCGTCGACATAAGCGTACACATTCCTCCCAAGCATTGGCGCTAGGACCTTATCCATTAGCCTCTGGTACGTAGCGCCCGCATTTTTCAGCCCGAAGGGCATCACCTTATAACAGTAACTGCATGTCTCCGTCATGAATGCAGTTTTGCTCTCGTCTCTTGGGTGCATCTTGATTTGGTTGTACCCTGAGAAGGCGTCCAGGAAGCTTAACACCTTGCTGCCGGACGCGCTGTCCACTAAGGCGTCGATGCTGGGCAACGGATAGGAATCCTTTGGGCACGCCTTGTTCAGGTCCGTGAAGTCAACGCACATTCTCCACTTTCCGTTCGCCTTTTTCACCAAGACGACATTGGCGAGCCACTCAGGGTACTGAATCTCCCTAATGTGGCCAGCACTCAGCAGCTTCTGCGTTTCGTCTCTCACCACCTGTTGTCGTTCCTCATTGAACTTCCTCCTTCTCTGACGCACGGGGCGGACCGTGGCGTCCATACTGAGGTGGTGACACAGGAAATCAGGGTCGATGCCTGGCATATCCGAGGCGGACCATGCGAAGGCATCCAGGTGGCGCGAAATCACTTCTACCACCCCTTCCTGTTCTTCTGGGCTTAGCGAGCTTCCTAACCTGAAAGCTTTGCCGCCAATCTCCCTTTCTATGGCGTTAGCTGCAGGCTGCTCCCTGCTATCATCTTCGACGGACGCCGCCTCTTCGACAGGCGCCGCCTCTTCTACGGGCACCGCGTCGTCAGAGCCTTCCTCCATTGGCACACCTGCCTCGGGCCTCGCCCTCTCTGCTATGGCCGCTTCAGGCGTCAGCCCAACGGGCGTCGCCTCAACCATCGTCGTGTCCGCTCTTGGCGGACGTTCGTACACCATAAACACGCCTCTCTTCGTCTTCAGGCTGTTTTCATAGCATTTCCTCGCCTCCTCCTGGTCTGACCTGATGACTATCACCCGGCCACTGAGGTCCGGTAGCTTCATCTTCATGTGACGGGTGGAGGACACTGCACTCAGACGGTTTAACGCCGGTCTGCCCAGCAAAATATTGTAGGCAGAATTGGCGTTCACGACGAGGTACCGAATGCTCTCTGTACGGGAGGCCTCTCCGTCTGTGAACGTAGTCCTCAACTCCAGGTACCCCCGGACCTCTACCTGGTTATCCCCAAACCCATACAAACATCCCGTATAGGGACTCAGCAGATCGGGGGACAACCGTAACTTATTAAAGGTCGATAGAAACATGACGTCTGCCGAGCTTCCTTGATCAACAAGCACTCTGTGGACCTTCCTTTCAGCTGTGACGACTGAGATGACAACGGGATCGTTGTCGTGTGGCACCACATCTCGGAGGTCTCTTCTTGTGAACACAATATCTGACTCCCAGGGCTCCCCCGAGAGCCTCTCTTCGATTGAATTCACCCCCCTCGCGTATTTCTTCCGCTGGGAGGCGGTGGGTCCTCCGCCGGAAAAACCTCCAGCAATGGTGTGGACCTCGCCAAGCACAGGCATCTCGTGTGCTGGCTCGTCTGCCGGCGGCGGCAAGGTGGCGGTCGTGGTGGAATCTGCGACATAATCTTTCAAAAACCCAGTCCTCACCAGCTCATCTAGCTGGTAGCCCAACGACAGGCAATTATCGATTTGGTGCCCGAAAGCCTCGTGAAATTCGCACCAAGAGTCTTTGCGGGGCCCTAACACCTTGTCAGTCTTCGCCGGTCGCCTCAGCCTCTCGGCTATGTTGGGTACGGCAATCAAATCCTTCAACTCAACTACGAAGTTGTACCTCGCCGTTCTTGCTCTTTCTCTGGCGGGGCGTTCGCCTCCTGCTGGGCCCCGGGGCTGGGGCTTTCTGGCTTCGTAGGGGCGTCTCGCCTCTGGCTTCTTTCTCCCCGTCGTGGTCTCATTGACTCTGACGGGTTGAACTCGCGCCGGTCCCCTCGGGCGTGAGGGCACGGCGCTGGTGCGCTTCACACATACCTCCCCTTCCGAAGCAATATGCTCTACCGCCCTACGGGATCGTTGTCGTGTGGCACCACATCTCGGAGCTCTCTTCTTGTGAACACAATATCTGACTCCCAGGGCTCCCCCGAGAGCCTCTCTTCGATTGAATTCACCCCCCTCGCGTATTTCTTCCGCTGGGAGGCGGTGGGTCCTCCGCCGGAAAAACCTCCAGCAATGGTGTGGACCTCGCCAAGCACAGGCATCTCGTGTGCTGGCTCGTCTGCCGGCGGCGGCAAGGTGGCGGTCGTGGTGGAATCTGCGACATAATCTTTCAAAAACCCAGTCTTCACCAGCTCATCTAGCTAGTAGCCCAACGACAGACAACTATCAATTTGGTGCCCGAAAGCCTCGTGAAATTCGCACCAAGAGTCTTTGCGGGGCCCTAACACCTTGTCAGTCTTCGCTAGTCGCCTCAGCCTCTCGGCTATGTTGGGTACGGCAATCAAATCCTTCAACTCAACTACGAAGTTGTACCTCGCCGTTCTTGCTCTTTCTCTGGCGGGGCGTTCGCCTCCTGCTGGGCCCCGGGGCTGGGGCTTTCTGGCTTCGTAGGGGCGTCTCGCCTCTGGCTTCTTTCTCCCCGTCGTGGTCTCATTGACTCTGACGGGTTGAACTCGCGCCAGTCCCCTCGGGCGTGAGGGCACGGCGCTGGTGCGCTTCACACATACCTCCCCTTCCGAAGCAATATGCTCTACCGCCCTACGCCGTAATTCAGCGAAGGTCCTAGGGCGATTGCGGATAATAGATTCTCCGAAGGGGCCGGGGCATACGCCTTTCACAAACGCGTACACGATCATAGGCTCTTCTGTTGTGCCAACCTTCACGACCTGGGCCCCGAAGCGATTGATATACTCCTTCAGGGTCTCCCCCTGATATTGCTTCACGTCGAAGAGGTCGTAGGAGACCGGCGGCGTGGCCTTGTTGGCTAAGTACTGTTCTCGGAATAACCGCGACAATTGGCGGAAGGATGTGATATGACCTTCTGGGAGGCTAATGAACCAGTCCATAGCCATCCCGGTCAGGGTGCTCATGAAGAGCTTGCACTTGGCAGCATCAGAACCGCCTATCAGGACCATCTGCGTGTGAAATGCAGCCAGGTGCGTCTCTGGGTCCTCCATCCCGGTGAAGATCACCTTGGGTCCCGCGAACGTGTTCGGGATCGCTGCGTCTAGGATCTCTTGTGAGAAAGGAGTGGAAAACTCCCTTGGTGGGGAATGGTTCTCCGTGTCGTCATGCCCAGGCCGCCTCCTATCGTTTCTCAGGCCCTGGCGCAACTCCTCATTCACACGGTGGAGCTCTTCGTTCCGCTCATGCGAGGCGTCAAGGTCTGCCTGCATGCGCTCCTGCTCCATTTTCGAATCCGCCATGTCCTGCTGCAGCCCCCTCATTATTTCCAGGACCTGCTGCATGGATAGGTCTGCTGGGGCTGCGCGCGCTGCTCTTCGTCTGGTGGGGGCCATTGTCGCTCCAAACTCCTTCACCGTTACTGTAACTTGATAAACCTTCTCGAACTTGTGATGGGACTGATGTTTTATATCGGCCCCACGGTGGGCGCCAAATGTTCCGTCCGGTTGACCGGGACGTCTTCGTGCACGACCTCAACCGTCAGCTGGGGTCTCCTTCCCGCTGGTTGCCCGCGGATTCCTGCAAAAAAGGGGACAAAGAGGCGCCCTAGCGGCCGTGTGCACTCCGACGCTTAAGTCAGCCAGCAAGAAACACGAAAAAAATGTCCACCCACGTATCTGAGCACCGCGTGTGGCACTCTGAAGGTGGTAAAAAAACTGTGTATATGTATGTGTGTGTTGTCTCCTTCAGGCAAAAATATTCTCCAGTCACTTGTACGTAATCTTAAAGCACGGGTAAGCAACCAGAGAGTTTCTCGTAAATTTGCCAAAGGTTCCAACCCTTTTTCCGACATTCCCAGCGCTATTTAAACTGCCCCAGCATTTAAAGCGCCTTAAAGCGCTTTTAATCTCAAACGTAACGCACTCATTAAAGTGCTTAATTACGAAACGTAGCACATTTAAGACGTTGAAGCGCTCGGGAGCCCTAATAGTACCTGAATGCTCGAAAGGGAAACTGTATTGAATATCTTTAATTACCTGGCACCTGACTAGAGGGTGTTTCTATTCTGGCATGGCTGTCGTACACGTGGAGGGCCTCACGACGCCATGACCGGAAGGCCTCACGACGCCATGACCCCATCTGGGGGCGTTTCTGCCCACCTGGGGACGTCTCTACGTGTGAGCCCTCCTGCTTGGGAGTGCTACTGCGCTAGGGGTGGCTTTTTGGGTGCCAACTCATGCCCTCAAGTATCTAGCCACTTACTCTGAGAGCGTATCTGCCTTCCTCTCGCACCCTGCACCCGGTTATCCTGGGCGTGACCTTCCTCTTGGGTCGTATCTGTCCCGAAGGCGTCTCTGGGGCGGCAGGGGTACTTCACGAGTCAGGCTGCCCTTCACTGGTACTATCACTATGGCCTTGAAGCCACCTTTTCCTTCTCTTTATCACTTTCCCGACATATCGGGTCCTGAGGCTTTCCCACGGCGTCGCTCCCTCCATGGTCTTTCCTACCCATGGGTATCGGGGAACCATACCGTGATTGCCTTACTTTTACACTTGTTTGATCTGGCTATGCCCGGGTTGGGCGACGCCTCCACCCAGGCGATGCCTTGCCTTGGCGACGCCTTGTTCTATCTAGGCGACGCTTCCTCTTGGCGTCTCTACACCTGGGCGACACCTTGAGTTGACTTTGACTTTCCAGTTGTTGACTTTGACTTAGTCAACGCCCTGATACGGGACGGTACAGATTGTAAAAAATATGTTAAACATATGAAAACACAATTTCAACACATGAAATTGTTTTTCAAAGGTATTCATTCATAAAAGTGTTTCAACCAATTAATAGACTAAGATTGTAAAAGAGATATTAAACATATCAAAACACAATTTTAACACATGAAATTGGTTTTCAAAGATATTCATTCATAAGTGTTCTCAATCAATTAATAGCGAAAAGAACAAGTTGCAACCATTTAGTTAAGTAATAATACGCTTGTTTTCAATAGTTAAGATGCTTTTAAACTATTATTATACAGAACATTCACTTTCTTATAGTTTCCTAGGCTATAAAACCTTAGATTGTAAATGAAAGAAGTATTAAACGTATCATTTTAACACATGAAATTGGTTTTCAAAGATACTCATTCATAAGTGTTCTCAATCAATTAATAGCGAAAAGAACAAGTTGCAAACATTTAGTTAATTAATAATACGCTTGTTTTCAATAGTTAAGATGCTTTTAAACTATTATTATACAGAACATTCACTTTCTTATAGTTTCCTAGGCTATAAAACCTTAGATTGTAAACGAAAGAAGTATTAAACGTATCATTTTAACACATGAAATTGTTTTTCAAAGATATCATAAGTGCTTCAATCAATTAACAGACCTTAGATTGTAAAAGAAGTATTAAACATATCAAAATACAATTTGAACACATGAAATGGTTTTTCAAAGGTATCATCATAAGTGTTTGAATCAATCAATAGACCTTAGATTGTAAAAAATATGTTAAACATATGAAATCACTATTTCAACACATGAAATTGTTTTTCAAAGATATTCATTCATAAAAGTGTTTCAATCAATTAATAGACTAAGATTGTAAAAGAGATATTAAACATATCAAAACACAATTTTAACACATGAAATTGGTTTTCAAAGATATTCATTCATAAGTGTTCTCAATCAATTAATAGCGAAAAGAACAAGTTGCAAACATTTAGTTAAGTAATAATACGCTTGTTTTCAATAGTTAAGATGCTTTTAAACTATTATTATATAGAACATTCACTTTCTTATAGTTTCCTAGGCTATAAAACCTTAGATTGTAAATGAAAGAAGTATTAAACGTATCATTTTAACACATGAAATTGTTTTTCAAAGATATCATAAGTGCTTCAATCAATTAACAGACCTTAGATTGTAAAAGAAGTATTAAACATATCAAAATACAATTTGAACACATGAAATGGTTTTTCAAAGGTATCATCATAAGTGTTTGAATCAATCAATAGACCTTAGATTGTAAAAAATATGTTAAACATATGAAAACAAAATTTCAACACATGAAGTTGTTTTTCAAAGATATTCATTCATAAAAGTGTTTCAATCAATTAATAGACTAAGATTGTAAAAGAGATATTAAACATATCAAAACACAATTTTAACACATGAAATTGGTTTTCAAAGATATTCTTTCATAAGTGTTCTCAATCAATTAATAGCGAAAAGAACAAGTTGCAAACATTTAGTTAAGTAATAATACGCTTGTTTTCAATAGTTAAGATGCTTTTAAACTATTATTATACAGAACATTCACTTTCTTATAGTTTCCTAGGCTATAAAACCTTAGATTGTAAATGAAAGAAGTATTAAACGTATCATTTTAACACATGAAATTGGTTTTCAAAGATATTCATTCATAAGTGTTCTCAATCAATTAATAGCGAAAAGAACAAGTTGTAAACATTTAGTTAAGTAATAATACGCTTGTTTTCAATAGTTAAGATGCTTTTAAACTATTATTATACAGAACATTCACTTTCTTATAGTTTCCTAGGCTATAAAACGTTAGATTGTAAACGAAAGAAGTATTAAACGTATCATTTTAACACATGAAATTGTTTTTCAAAGATATCATAAGTGCTTCAATCAATTAACAGACCTTAGATTGTAAAAGAAGTATTAAACATATCAAAATACAATTTGAACACATGAAATGGTTTTTCAAAGGTATCATCATAAGTGTTTGAATCAATCAATAGACCTTAGATTGTAAAAAATATGTTAAACATATGAAAACACAATTTCAACACATTAAATTGTTTTTCAAAGATATTCATTCATAAAAGTGTTTCAATCAATTAATAGACTAAGATTGTAAAAGAGATATTAAACATATCAAAACACAATTTTAACACATGAAATTGATCGGTCCTCGGGGCTCGTACTGAATATCAAATTCTGACAATTCTACTGCCCATTTGACCATCCTGCCTGCTACATCAGGTTTCTTCAATTCGTTCTGGATTGGCAGATCAGTCATTACCACCACTGTGAAGCTGTGGAAGTAATGCCTGAGTCTTCTGGCTGAAAACTCTACTGCCAGAGCAGCCTTCTCGAGGGCTTGGTATCTTGTTTCAGGGCCTTGTAGCACTTTACTCACGAAATAAACAGGCCTCTGGGCCTGGTTCTGCTCTTGCACCAGGACTGAGCTGACTGCTCTCTCCGTCACAGCAAAATATAGACGAAGAGGGGTGCCTACCTGGGGTTTTCGCAAGACTGGTGGGCTCGCCAGGTACCCCTTTAACTTGATGAAGGCCTCCTCGCACTCCTGTGTCCAGAGAAATCTGCTATTGCGTTTGAGACACTGGAAGTATGGGTGACCTTTCTCCCCTCCAGCGGACATAAACCGGGACAGAGCTGCCAAGCGACCGGTGAGCTGCTGCACCTCCTTCACCGTCGTTGGGCTCCTCATTGCCACGATCGCCGCACACTTCTCCGGATTAGCTTCGATTCCCCGCTCTGTCAAGAGGAAGCCCAAGAACTTCCCAGCCTCTACACCAAAAATGCATTTCTCAGGGTTGAGCTTCAGCCTGTACTTGGCAATGGTGGTGAATAGCTCTTCCAGATCAGCTGCATGATGCTTCTTCTCTTGGGACGTAACCACCATGTCATCTACATAGGCGTGTACGTTCCTTCCCAGCATGGGCGAGAGCACCCTATCCATGAGCCGCTGGTAGGTAGCCCCCGCATTCTTTAACCCAAATGGCATGACCTTGTAGCAATAGCAAGACCGTTCCGTCATAAACGCAGTCTTGCATTCATCCATTGGGTGCATCCTGATCTGGTTATACCCCGAGAAAGCGTCCAAGAAGCTGAGTAGCTTTCCCCCCGAGGCGCTATCAACTAGAGCATCTATACTGGGTAAGGGGTAAGAATCCTTGGGGCACGCCTTGTTGAGGTCAGTGAAGTCCACGCACATTCTCCACTTGCCGCTTGCCTTTTGAACCAGCACCACATTCGCTAGCCACTCGGGGTACTGGATTTCTCTGATGTGCCCTGCGGCAAGGAGCTTCTGCGCTTCGTCGTGGATCACCTTTCTCATTTCCTCGTTGAATTTCCTTCGCCTCTGTCGCACAGGTCGAACCATGGGGTCCATCGACAGACGATGGCAGAGGAAATCGGGGTCGATTCCTGGCATGTCGGATGCTGACCATGCGAAGGTATTCATGTGCTTCTCAATCACACCCATGATCAGCCTTCGCTCTTCTTCAGCGAGGGATCCCCCTAACTTGAACTTTCTTCCCCCGACGTCCACTTCGACCCAACCTTCAGCTGGGTGGGGCCTTCTCTCACTGGCGATGACCGCCCTCGCGATCCCTGACTCGCGAGGAGTGATCGCGCCTTCCTCTTCTTCTTCGACTTGGGCTACCTGGGAGTCCCCAACCGCAGCATCCTCCATCCTCTGAGCGTTCTGTGTCTCCCTGACAATCGATCGCTCTTCGCGCACGCCTGGTGGTGGTTTTGTGGTGACGTGGCACACACTTCTCTTTTGCTTCAAGCTGTTCTCATAACAGCGTCTTGCCTCAGCCTGATCCGACTTGATGGTTATCACGGTCCCCTCCATCGACGGCAGCTTCAACTTCATATGCCTCGTCGATGGTATTGCGCCCAGTCTATTGAGTGTTGGCCTCCCCAACAAGACATTGTACGCAGAAGGGGCGTTCACCACCAGGTACTTTATCTTTTCAGTGCGGGCTGTCGTTCCGTCAGTGAACGTTGTCCTCAGCTCAATGTATCCCCGCACCTCTACCTGATCTCCTGCAAAACCGTAGAGACAACCGGTGTACGGTCTTAACTGATCAGGGGACAACTGTAGCTTGTTGAATGTTGGCCAGAACATGACATCCGCCGAGCTTCCTTGATCTACGAGTACACTATGCACTCGTCTTCCTGCTGTGATGAGAGAAATGACCACAGGGTCGTTGTCGTGTGGGACAACGTCCCGTAGGTCAGCTTTCCTGAAGATAATGTCCACTTCAGGGTAATGACTCTCATTCACTGCATCTACCGCCATCACTGATCGAGTGTATCTCCTTCTTTGTGAAGCTGTGCATCCCCCACCAGAGAAGCCTCCCGCGATCGTCTGCACTTCCCCATGCACAGGGACTTCATGCTGTTGTTCTCCAGTTTGGGATCCTGACGCGCGATCACCCTGCGGCTCACGCAGGTAATCTGCTTGAAAACCAGACTTCACCAACTCTGCCAGTTGGTGTCCCAGCGCCAAACAGGAATGAAGTGTATGGCCAAAGGCCTGATGAAACTCACACCATTCATTCTTCTTCCTTCGAAGTACCTTATCTGTCTTCTCTGGTACTCGTAGTCTTGCTGCTATAGCAGGAAGGGCGATGAGATCCGCCAATCCTACCATGAAGTTGTATCTCGGGGGTGCGTTATTCTCCCTTGCACGCCCCCTGCTCTGGTCTTTGCCTGGTGCATAGGGACGAGGTTTTTCCCGCACCTTCTTCCCCTCCTTGGCCTCATGCACCCTTGCTTGTTGTGGCTTTCCTTGCCCTCCACGCGGTCTGGGTGGTGCAGCACTTCCCCTCTTCTCAGAAACCTCTGTTTCTGCCACTATGTGCGCCACCGCACGTCGTCGAATCTCTGCAAAGGTGCTGGGATGGCTCCTGATGAGAGACTCGCTGAAAGGGCCAGGCAGCACACCCTTCTTAAACGCGTGCACCAGCATATCTTCATCTTTGCTGGGCAGTCTAACCACTTGTGCTCCGAAGCGGTTGAGGTAGTCTTTCAGCGACTCACCTTAGTACTGGCGCACGTCGAACAGGTCGTAGGACACTACTGCAGGTGCCTTGTTGACGATGTATTGCTCAGTGAAGAGCTTCGAGAACTGAGAGAAAGACGTGATGTGTCCTTCTGGTAGGCTTACGAACCACTCCATGGCGATTCCGCTGAGCGTACTCATAAACATTTTGCAGTAGACAGCGTCTGAACCCCCAGACAACATCATCTGGGTGTGGAACGCCGTCAGATGCGCTTCCGGGTCTTCTACCCCCTTGAACGATGCCTTGACCCCCACCAGGTTGGGAGGCACCGTAGTTCCCATGATCTCAGGGGAGAATGGCATGGGGAACGCTCTTGGAGGTGAGGGCATCCTAGACACCCTTTCGTCAACCACGTGTTCCCTCTGCGCTTGCAGCGTCCTTCTCAACTCCTCATTGACACGATTCAGCTCGTCGTTCCTGCTTTGCGACGCAGCTAACTCCGTCTGCATCCTCTCTTGTTCAACCTTTGACGCTGCGGCGTTATCCTGCAGCGTGCGCACCATTTCCAGGACCTGCGCCATTGTCACAGCTCCTTCGTCAGTGGATGGCGCAGGTGATGGCTGTCTGTTTCTAGGCATCTTTGTCTATCAAGGAAACTGACAAAACTCTGGTAAGCTTTAAAACTGTGGTATATATGGGACAACGATTCACTCGGGCCCCACGGTGGGCGCCAAATGATCCTGCCGGCAACTCGAACGGGGAGGAATCGCTTCGTAGCACTCTCTGCACTGTCTACGCGACTGCGTCTCCTGCAGAATCACCCTCAGGACCTTCTCTTGCTTCTCCAAACGTGACCTGCAAAACACACAGACGGCGCCTCTAGCGGCCGTTTGCACTCCGACGATCAAGTTAGTCCACAGAACCACCAAAGACTAGAAAACTAGTAATGTGTGTGTGAAAAACTCTTGCACTCTGTTTTTTGTCTCTCCCTTCACTCTCACCCTGATTCTCTCTTTTATCTCTCTTTCCCTGCTTCTGGGCATAACAGGATTCTGTTATGCTTTTCTGGCATGTGTCAGAACCCTGTTATGCTTTTCAGAGAAAGCGTACCTTCAGAATCAGCAGTGGGGAGCGTGAGAGTCTGTGCATGTCTGCGCGTCTCTGCGCTTGGCTGCGCCTGTCTGTACCTTCAGTGGTACAGAGTGCTCTTTTGTCTGGACCGCACCCCTCTCAGATGATGACACGTGGAGGCCTGCAACTCACATCTAACCACACACGTGTCACTTACTGGAAGGGCTCTAGCGCCTCTCTTTGTGTGCCTAAGTTACGCCCTTGCGGAGTAACTCAGGATGTTTCTCTTATCTGGGTAAATCGCATACTCTTAGGAGAACGTCGGGTGTGGCTGGTCTAGGCACACTCACCAAACGTTGCTCTCTGCGTAGGCGACTTACCCTTCACGATGCCACGCACGTAATGGGTTGAGGGAATCACCAATCACCGACTGGCTTACTAGTTCCCTCAGGCCACTCTCGTGCATGATTCCCTGAGGTGTGCTCATGCGAGATCCATGCGTAACGCTCTCGCTGGGAACCTCAGTCCCAGTTTAACTGCGCGTAACACGAGACCCCGATGACAATACACCCGATGACTGATCAGTGTTTATTCGCTTCTAGCGCTCGGCCTCCAGGCGCGAGTCTGGGAACTGGTCTGCTGGTGGCCACTTGGCTACTGACCACCGATCACCATTCTGGGTGATCTATCCCCCGACCTCTCTGCCGCCAGATCTGTCGGTGGTAACTTGATTACTGACCACCGATCACCTCTCTTGGCGATCGTCCCCCCGACCTCTCTGCCACCTGGTCCACGTGTCACCCTTCGAGTGGTCCACGTGGTTCTCTGATGCTGACGTCATCGACTACCGATGACCGATCGGATCAAAATTGGTTTTCAAAGATATTCATTCATAAGTGTTCTCAATCAATTAATAGTGAAAAGAACAAGTTGCAAACATTTAGTTAAGTAATAATACGCTTGTTTTCAATAGTTCAGATGCTTTTAAACTATTATTATACAGAACATTCACTTTCTTATAGTTTCCTAGGCTATAAAACCTTAGATTGTAAATGAAAGAAGTATTAAACGTATCATTTTAACACATAAAATTGTTTTTCAAAGATATCAGAAGTGCTTCAATCAATTAACAGACCTTAGATTGTAAAAGAAATATTAAACATATCAAAATACAATTTGAACACATGAAATGGTTTTTCAAAGGTATCATCATAAGTGTTTGAATCAATCAATAGACCTTAGATTGTAAAAAATATGTTAAACATATGAAAACACAATTTCAACACATGAAATTGTTTTTCAAAGATATTCATTCATAAAAGTGTTTCAATCAATTAATAGACTAAGATTGTAAAAGAGATATTAAACATATCAAAACACAATTTTAACACATGAAATTGGTTTTCAAAGATATTCATTCATAAGTGTTCTCAATCAATTAATAGCGAAAAGAACAAGTTGCAAACATTTAGTTAAGTAATAATACGCTTGTTTTCAATAGTTAAGATGCTTTTAAACTATTATTATACAGAACATTCACTTTCTTATAGTTTCCTAGGCTATAAAACCTTAGATTGTAAATGAAAGAAGTATTAAACGTATCAATTTAACACATGAAATTGTTTTTCAAAGATATCATAAGTGCTTCAATCAATTAACAGACCTTAGATTGTAAAAGAAGTATTGAACATATCAAAATACAATTTGAACACATGAAATGGTTTTTCAAAGGTATCATCATAGGTGTTTGAATCAATCAATAGACCGTACATTGTAAAAAATATGTTAAACATATGAAAACACAATTTTAACACATGAAATTGTTTTTCAAAGATATTCATTCATAAAAGTGTTTCAATCAATTAATAGACTAAGATTGTCAAAGAGATATTAAACATATCAAAACACAATTTTAACACATGAAATTGGTTTTCAAAGATATTCATTCATAAGTGTTCTCAATCAATTAATAGCGAAAAGAACAAGTTGCAAACATTTAGTTAAGTAATAATACGCTTGTTTTCAATAGTTAAGATGCTTTTAAACTATTATTATACAGAACATTCACTTTCTTATAGTTTCCTAGGCTATAAAACCTTAGATTGTAAATGAAAGAAGTATTAAACGTATCAATTTAACAAATGAAATTGTTTTTCAAAGATATCATAAGTGCTTCAATCAATTAACAGACCTTAAATTGTAAAAGAAGTATTAAACATATCAAAATACAATTTGAACACATGAGATGGTTTTTAAAGGTATCATCATAAGTGTTTGAATCAATCAATAGACCTTAGATTGTAAAAAATATGTTAAACATATGAAAACACAATTTTAACACATGAAATTGTTTTTCAAAGATATTCATTCATAAAAGTGTTTCAATCAATTAATAGACTAAGATTGTAAAAGAGATATTAAACATATCAAAACACAATTTTAACACATGAAATTGGTTTTCAAAGATATTCATTCATAAGTGTTCTCAATCAATTAATAGCGAAAAGAACAAGTTGCAAACATTTAGTTAAGTAATAATACGCTTGTTTTCAATAGTTAAGATGCTTTTAAACTATTATTATACAGAACATTCACTTTCTTATAGTTTCCTAGGCTATAAAACCTTAGATTGTAAATGAAAGAAGTATTAAATGTATCATTTTAACACATGAAATTGTTTTTCAAAGATATCATAAGTGCTTCAATCAATTAACAGACCTTAGATTGTAAAAGAAGTATTAAACATGTCAAAATACAATTTGAGCACATGAAATGGTTTTTCAAAGGTATCATCATAAGTGTTTGAATCAATCAATAGACCTTAGATTGTAAAAAATATGTTAAACATATGAAAACACAATTTCAACACATGAAATTGTTTTTCAAAGATATTCATTCATAAAAGTGTTTCAATCAATTAATAGACTAAGATTGTAAAAGAGATATTAAACATATCAAAACACAATTTTAACACGTGAAATTGGTTTTCAAAGATATTCATTCATAATAAGTGTTCTCAATCAATCAATCAATAGCGAAAAGAAAAAGTTGCAAACATTTAGTTAAGTAATAATACGCTTGTTTTCAATAGTTAAGATGCTTTTAAACTATTATTATACAGAACATTCAGTTTCTTATAGTTGCCTAGGCTATAAAACCTTAGATTGTAAATGAAAGAAGTATTAAACGTATCATTTTAACACATGAAATTGTTTTTCAAAGATATCATAAGTGCTTCAATCAATTAACAGACCTTAGATTGTAAAAGAAGTATTAAACATATCAAAATACAATTTGAACACATGCAATGGTTTTTCAAAAGGTATCATCATAAGTGTTTGAATCAATCAATAGACCTTAGATTGTAAAAAATATGTTAAACATATGAAAACACAATTTCAACACATGAAATTGTTTTTCAAAGATATTCATTCATAAAAGTGTTTCAATCAATTAATAGACTAAGATTGTAAAAGAGATATTAAACATATCAAAACACAATTTTAACACGTGAAATTGGTTTTCAAAGATATTCATTCATAATAAGTGTTCTCAATCAATCAATCAATAGCGAAAAGAAAAAGTTGCAAACATTTAGTTAAGTAATGATACGCTTGTTTTCAATAGTTAAGATGCTTTTAAACTATTATTATACAGAACATTCAGTTTCTTATAGTTTCCTAGGCTATAAAACCTTAGATTGTAAATGAAAGAAGTATTAAACGTATCATTTTAACACATGAAATTGTTTTTCAAAGATATCATAAGTGCTTCAATCAATTAACAGACCTTAGATTGTAAAAGAAGTATTAAACATATCAAAATACAATTTGAACACATGCAATGGTTTTTCAAAAGGTATCATCATAAGTGTTTGAATCAATCAATAGACCTTAGATTGTAAAAAATATGTTAAACATATGAAAACACAATTTCAACACATGAAATTGTTTTTCAAAGATATTCATTCATAAAAGTGTTTCAATCAATTAATAGACTAAGATTGTAAAAGAGATATTAAACATATCAAAACACAATTTTAACACATGAAATTGGTTTTCAAAGATATTCTTTCATAAGTGTTCTCAATCAATTAATAGCGAAAAGAACAAGTTGCAAACATTTAGTTAAGTAATAATACGCTTGTTTTCAATAGTTAAGATGCTTTTAAACTATTATTATACAGAACATTCACTTTCTTATAGTTTCCTAGGCTATAAAACCTTAGATTGTAAATGAAAGAAGTATTAAACGTATCAATTTAACAAATGAAATTGTTTTTCAAAGATATCATAAGTGCTTCAATCAATTAACAGACCTTAGATTGTAAAAGAAGTATTAAACATATCAAAATACAATTTGAACACATGAAATGGTTTTTCAAAGGTATCATCATAAGTGTTTGAATCAATCAGTAGACCTTAGATTGTAAAAAATATATTAAACATATGAAAACACAATTTCAACACATGAAATTGTTTTTCAAAGATATTCATTCATAAAAGTGTTTCAATCAATTAATAGACTAAGATTGTAAAAGAGATATTAAACATATCAAAACACAATTTTAACACATGAAATTGGTTTTCAAAGATATTCATTCATAAGTGTTCTCAATCAATTAATAGCGAAAAGAACAAGTTGCAAACATTTAGTTAAGTAATAATACGCTTGTTTTCAATAGTTAAGATGCTTTTAAACTATTATTATACAGAACATTCACTTTCTTATAGTTTCCTAGGCTATAAAACCTTAGATTGTAAATGAAAGAAGTATTAAACGTATCAATTTAACAAATGAAATTGTTTTTCAAAGATATCATAAGTGCTTCAATCAATTAACAGACCTTAGATTGTAAAAGAAGTATTAAACATATCAAAATACAATTTGAACACATGAAATGGTTTTTCAAAGGTATCATCATAAGTGTTTGAATCAATCAATAGACCTTAGATTGTAAAAAATATGTTAAACATATGAAAACACAATTTCAACACATGAAATTGTTTTTCAAAGATATTCATTCATAAAAGTGTTTCAATCAATTAATAGACTAAGATTGTAAAAGAGATAATAAACATATCAAAACACAATTTTAACACATGAAATTGGTTTTCAAAGATATTCATTCATAAGTGTTCTCAATCAATTAATAGCGAAAAGAACAAGTTGCAAACATTTAGTTAAGTAATAATACGCTTGTTTTCAATAGTTAAGATGCTTTTAAACTATTATTATACAGAACATTCACTTTCTTATAGTTTCCTAGGCTATAAAACCTTAGATTGTAAATGAAAGAAGTATTAAACGTATCAATTTAACACATGAAATTGTTTTTCAAAGATATCATAAGTGCTTCAATCAATTAACAGACCTTAGATTGTAAAAGAAGTATTAAACATATCAAAATACAATTTGAACACATGAAATGGTTTTTCAAAGGTATCATCATAAGTGTTTGAATCAATCAATAGACCTTAGATTGTAAAAAATATGTTAAACATATGAAAACACAATTTCAACACATGAAATTGTTTTTCAAAGATATTCATTCATAAAAGTGTTTCAATCAATTAATAGACTAAGATTGTAAAAGAGATATTAAACATATCAAAACACAATTTTAACACATGAAATTGGTTTTCAAAGATATTCATTCATAAGTGTTCTCAATCAATTAATAGCGAAAAGAACAAGTTGCAAACATTTAGTTAAGTAATAATACGCTTGTTTTCAATAGTTAAGATGCTTTTAAACTATTATTATACAGAACATTCACTTTCTTATAGTTTCCTAGGCTATAAAACCTTAGATTGTAAATGAAAGAAGTATTAAACGTATCAATTTAACACATGAAATTGTTTTTCAAAGATATCATAAGTGCTTCAATCAATTAACAGACCTTAGATTGTAAAAGAAGTATTAAACATATCAAAATACAATTTGAACACATGAAATGGTTTTTCAAAGGTATCATCATAAGTGTTTGAATCAATCAATAGACCTTAGATTGTAAAAAATATGTTAAACATATGAAAACACAATTTCAACACATGAAATTGTTTTTCAAAGATATTCATTCATAAAAGTGTTTCAATCAATTAATAGACTAAGATTGTAAAAGAGATATTAAACATATCAAAACACAATTTTAACACATGAAATTGGTTTTCAAAGATATTCATTCATAAGTGTTCTCAATCAATTAATAGCGAAAAGAACAAGTTGCAAACATTTAGTTAAGTAATAATACGCTTGTTTTCAATAGTTAAGATGCTTTTAAACTATTATTATACAGAACATTCACTTTCTTATAGTTTCCTAGGCTATAAAACCTTAGATTGTAAATGAAAGAAGTATTAAACGTATCAATTTAACACATGAAATTGTTTTTCAAAGATATCATAAGTGCTTCAATCAATTAACAGACCTTAGATTGTAAAAGAAGTATTAAACATATCAAAATACAATTTGAACACATGAAATGGTTTTTCAAAGGTATCATCATAAGTGTTTGAATCAATCAATAGACCTTAGATTGTAAAAAATATGTTAAACATATGAAAACACAATTTCAACACATGAAATTGTTTTTCAAAGATATTCATTCATAAAAGTGTTTCAATCAATTAATAGACTAAGATTGTAAAAGAGATATTAAACATATCAAAACACAATTTTAACACATGAAATTGGTTTTCAAAGATATTCATTCATAAGTGTTCTCAATCAATTAATAGCGAAAAGAACAAGTTGGAAACATTTAGTTAAGTAATAATACGCTTGTTTTCAATAGTTAAGATGCTTTTAAACTATTATTATACAGAACATTCACTTTCTTATAGTTTCCTAGGCTATAAAACCTTAGATTGTAAATGAAAGAAGTATTAAACGTATCAATTTAACACATGAAATTGTTTTTCAAAGATATCATAAGTGCTTCAATCAATTAACAGACCTTAGATTGTAAAAGAAGTATTAAACATATCAAAATACAATTTGAACACATGAGATGGTTTTTCAAAGGTATCATCATAAGTGTTTGAATCAATCAATAGACCTTAGATTGTAAAAAATATGTTAAACATATGAAAACACAATTTTAACACATGAAATTGTTTTTCAAAGATATTCATTCATAAAAGTGTTTCAATCAATTAATAGACTAAGATTGTAAAAGAGATATTAAACATATCAAAACACAATTTTAACACATGAAATTGGTTTTCAAAGATATTCATTCATAAGTGTTCTCAATCAATTAATAGCGAAAAGAACAAGTTGCAAACATTTAGTTAAGTAATAATACGCTTGTTTTCAATAGTTAAAATGCTTTTAAACTATTATTATACAGAACATTCACTTTCTTATAGTTTCCTAGGCTATAAAACCTTAGATTGTAAATGAAAGAAGTATTAAACGTATCAATTTAACAAATGAAATTGTTTTTCAAAGATATCATAAGTGCTTCAATCAATTAACAGACCTTAGATTGTAAAAGAAGTATTAAACATATCAAAATACAATTTGAACACATGAAATGGTTTTTCAAAGGTATCATCATAAGTGTTTGAATCAATCAATAGACCTTAGATTGTAAAAAATATGTTAAACATATGAAAACACAATTTCAACACATGAAATTGTTTTTCAAAGATATTCATTCATAAAAGTGTTTCAATCAATTAATAGACTAAGATTGTAAAAGAGATAATAAACATATCAAAACACAATTTTAACACATGAAATTGGTTTTCAAAGATATTCATTCATAAGTGTTCTCAATCAATTAATAGCGAAAAGAACAAGTTGCAAACATTTAGTTAAGTAATAATACGCTTGTTTTCAATAGTTAAGATGCTTTTAAACTATTATTATACAGAACATTCACTTTCTTATAGTTTCCTAGGCTATAAAACCTTAGATTGTAAATGAAAGAAGTATTAAACGTATCAATTTAACACATGAAATTGTTTTTCAAAGATATCATAAGTGCTTCAATCAATTAACAGACCTTAGATTGTAAAAGAAGTATTAAACATATCAAAATACAATTTGAACACATGAAATGGTTTTTCAAAGGTATCATCATAAGTGTTTGAATCAATCAATAGACCTTAGATTGTAAAAAATATGTTAAACATATGAAAACACAATTTCAACACATGAAATTGTTTTTCAAAGATATTCATTCATAAAAGTGTTTCAATCAATTAATAGACTAAGATTGTAAAAGAGATATTAAACATATCAAAACACAATTTTAACACATGAAATTGGTTTTCAAAGATATTCATTCATAAGTGTTCTCAATCAATTAATAGCGAAAAGAACAAGTTGCAAACATTTAGTTAAGTAATAATACGCTTGTTTTCAATAGTTAAGATGCTTTTAAACTATTATTATACAGAACATTCACTTTCTTATAGTTTCCTAGGCTATAAAACCTTAGATTGTAAATGAAAGAAGTATTAAACGTATCAATTTAACACATGAAATTGTTTTTCAAAGATATCATAAGTGCTTCAATCAATTAACAGACCTTAGATTGTAAAAGAAGTATTGAACATATCAAAATACAATTTGAACACATGAAATGGTTTTTCAAAGGTATCATCATAGGTGTTTGAATCAATCAATAGACCTTACATTGTAAAAAATATGTTAAACATATGAAAACACAATTTTAACACATGAAATTGTTTTTCAAAGATATTCATTCATAAAAGTGTTTCAATCAATTAATAGACTAAGATTGTCAAAGAGATATTAAACATATCAAAACACAATTTTAACACATGAAATTGGTTTTCAAAGATATTCATTCATAAGTGTTCTCAATCAATTAATAGCGAAAAGAACAAGTTGCAAACATTTAGTTAAGTAATAATACGCTTGTTTTCAATAGTTAAGATGCTTTTAAACTATTATTATACAGAACATTCACTTTCTTATAGTTTCCTAGGCTATAAAACCTTAGATTGTAAATGAAAGAAGTATTAAATGTATCATTTTAACACATGAAATTGTTTTTGAAAGATATCATAAGTGCTTCAATCAATTAACAGACCTTAGATTGTAAAAGAAGTATTAAACATGTCAAAATACAATTTGAGCACATGAAATGGTTTTTCAAAGGTATCATCATAAGTGTTTGAATCAATCAATAGACCTTAGATTGTAAAAAATATGTTAAACATATGAAAACACAATTTCAACACATGAAATTGTTTTTCAAAGATATTCATTCATAAAAGTGTTTCAATCAATTAATAGACTAAGATTGTAAAAGAGATATTAAACATATCAAAACACAATTTTAACACGTGAAATTGGTTTTCAAAGATATTCATTCATAATAAGTGTTCTCAATCAATCAATCAATAGCGAAAAGAAAAAGTTGCAAACATTTAGTTAAGTAATAATACGCTTGTTTTCAATAGTTAAGATGCTTTTAAACTATTATTATACAGAACATTCAGTTTCTTATAGTTGCCTAGGCTATAAAACCTTAGATTGTAAATGAAAGAAGTATTAAACGTATCATTTTAACACATGAAATTGTTTTTCAAAGATATCATAAGTGCTTCAATCAATTAACAGACCTTAGATTGTAAAAGAAGTATTAAACATATCAAAATACAATTTGAACACATGCAATGGTTTTTCAAAAGGTATCATCATAAGTGTTTGAATCAATCAATAGACCTTAGATTGTAAAAAATATGTTAAACATATGAAAACACAATTTCAACACATGAAATTGTTTTTCAAAGATATTCATTCATAAAAGTGTTTCAATCAATTAATAGACTAAGATTGTAAAAGAGATATTAAACATATCAAAACACAATTTTAACACATGAAATTGGTTTTCAAAGATATTCATTCATAAGTGTTCTCAATCAATTAATAGCGAAAAGAACAAGTTGCAAACATTTAGTTAAGTAATAATACGCTTGTTTTAAATAGTTAAGATGCTTTTAAACTATTATTATACAGAACATTCACTTTCTTATAGTTTCCTAGGCTATAAAACCTTAGATTGTAAATGAAAGAAGTATTAAACGTATCAATTTAACAAATGAAATTGTTTTTCAAAGATATCATAAGTGCTTCAATCAATTAACAGACCTTAGATTGTAAAAGAAGTATTAAACATATCAAAATACAATTTGAACACATGAAATGGTTTTTCAAAGGTATCATCATAAGTGTTTGAATCAATCAATAGACCTTAGATTGTAAAAAATATGTTAAACATATGAAAACACAATTTCAACACATGAAATTGTTTTTCAAAGATATTCATTCATAAAAGTGTTTCAATCAATTAATAGACTAAGATTGTAAAAGAGATAATAAACATATCAAAACACAATTTTAACACATGAAATTGGTTTTCAAAGATATTCATTCATAAGTGTTCTCAATCAATTAATAGCGAAAAGAACAAGTTGCAAACATTTTGTTAAGTAATAATACGCTTGTTTTCAATAGTTAAGATGCTTTTAAACTATTATTATACAGAACATTCACTTTCTTATAGTTTCCTAGGCTATAAAACCTTAGATTGTAAATGAAAGAAGTATTAAATGTATCATTTTAACACATGAAATTGTTTTTCAAAGATATCATAAGTGCTTCAATCAATTAACAGACCTTAGATTGTAAAAGAAGTATTAAACATGTCAAAATACAATTTGAGCACATGAAATGGTTTTTCAAAGGTATCATCATAAGTGTTTGAATCAATCAATAGACCTTAGATTGTAAAAAATATGTTAAACATATGAAAACACAATTTCAACACATGAAATTGTTTTTCAAAGATATTCATTCATAAAAGTGTTTCAATCAATTAATAGACTAAGATTGTAAAAGAGATATTAAACATATCAAAACACAATTTTAACACGTGAAATTGGTTTTCAAAGATATTCATTCATAATAAGTGTTCTCAATCAATCAATCAATAGCGAAAAGAAAAAGTTGCAAACATTTAGTTAAGTAATGATACGCTTGTTTTCAATAGTTAAGATGCTTTTCAACTATTATTATACAGAACATTCAGTTTCTTATAGTTTCCTAGGCTATAAAACCTTAGATTGTAAATGAAAGAAGTATTAAACGTATCATTTTAACACATGAAATTGTTTTTCAAAGATATCATAAGTGCTTCAATCAATTAACAGACCTTAGATTGTAAAAGAAGTATTAAACATATCAAAATACAATTTGAACACATGCAATGGTTTTTCAAAAGGTATCATCATAAGTGTTTGAATCAATCAATAGACCTTAGATTGTAAAAAATATGTTAAACATATGAAAACACAATTTCAACACATGAAATTGTTTTTCAAAGATATTCATTCATAAAAGTGTTTCAATCAATTAATAGACTAAGATTGTAAAAGAGATATTAAACATATCAAAACACAATTTTAACACATGAAATTGGTTTTCAAAGATATTCATTCATAAGTGTTCTCAATCAATTAATAGCGAAAAGAACAAGTTGCAAACATTTAGTTAAGTAATAATACGCTTGTTTTCAATAGTTAAGATGCTTTTAAACTATTATTATACAGAACATTCACTTTCTTATAGTTTCCTAGGCTATAAAACCTTAGATTGTAAATGAAAGAAGTATTAAACGTATCAATTTAACAAATGAAATTGTTTTTCAAAGATATCATAAGTGCTTCAATCAATTAACAGACCTTAGATTGTAAAAGAAGTATTAAACATATCAAAATACAATTTGAACACATGAAATGGTTTTTCAAAGGTATCATCATAAGTGTTTGAATCAATCAGTAGACCTTAGATTGTAAAAAATATATTAAACATATGAAAACACAATTTCAACACATGAAATTGTTTTTCAAAGATATTCATTCATTAAAGTGTTTCAATCAATTAATAGACTAAGATTGTAAAAGAGATATTAAACATATCAAAACACAATTTTAACACATGAAATTGGTTTTCAAAGATATTCATTCATAAGTGTTCTCAATCAATTAATAGCGAAAAGAACAAGTTGCAAACATTTAGTTAAGTAATAATACGCTTGTTTTCAATAGTTAAGATGCTTTTAAACTATTATTATACAGAACATTCACTTTCTTATAGTTTCCTAGGCTATAAAACCTTAGATTGTAAATGAAAGAAGTATTAAACGTATCAATTTAACAAATGAAATTGTTTTTCAAAGATATCATAAGTGCTTCAATCAATTAACAGACCTTAGATTGTAAAAGAAGTATTAAACATATCAAAATACAATTTGAACACATGAAATGGTTTTTCAAAGGTATCATCATAAGTGTTTGAATCAATCAATAGACCTTAGATTGTAAAAAATATGTTAAACATATGAAAACACAATTTCAACACATGAAATTGTTTTTCAAAGATATTCATTCATAAAAGTGTTTCAATCAATTAATAGACTAAGATTGTAAAAGAGATAATAAACATATCAAAACACAATTTTAACACATGAAATTGGTTTTCAAAGATATTCATTCATAAGTGTTCTCAATCAATTAATAGCGAAAAGAACAAGTTGCAAACATTTAGTTAAGTAATAATACGCTTGTTTTCAATAGTTAAGATGCTTTTAAACTATTATTATACAGAACATTCACTTTCTTATAGTTTCCTAGGCTATAAAACCTTAGATTGTAAATGAAAGAAGTATTAAATGTATCATTTTAACACATGAAATTGTTTTTCAAAGATATCATAAGTGCTTCAATCAATTAACAGACCTTAGATTGTAAAAGAAGTATTAAACATGTCAAAATACAATTTGAGCACATGAAATGGTTTTTCAAAGGTATCATCATAAGTGTTTGAATCAATCAATAGACCTTAGATTGTAAAAAATATGTTAAACATATGAAAACACAATTTCAACACATGAAATTGTTTTTCAAAGATATTCATTCATAAAAGTGTTTCAATCAATTAATAGACTAAGATTGTAAAAGAGATATTAAACATATCAAAACACAATTTTAACACGTGAAATTGGTTTTCAAAGATATTCATTCATAATAAGTGTTCTCAATCAATCAATCAATAGCGAAAAGAAAAAGTTGCAAACATTTAGTTAAGTAATGATACGCTTGTTTTCAATAGTTAAGATGCTTTTCAACTATTATTATACAGAACATTCAGTTTCTTATAGTTTCCTAGGCTATAAAACCTTAGATTGTAAATGAAAGAAGTATTAAACGTATCATTTTAACACATAAAATTGTTTTTCAAAGATATCATAAGTGCTTCAATCAATTAACAGACCTTAGATTGTAAAAGAAGTATTAAACATATCAAAATACAATTTGAACACATGCAATGGTTTTTCAAAAGGTATCATCATAAGTGTTTGAATCAATCAATAGACCTTAGATTGTAAAAAATATGTTAAGCATATGAAAACACAATTTCAACACATGAAATTGTTTTTCAAAGATATTCATTCATAAAAGTGTTTCAATCAATTAATAGACTAAGATTGTAAAAGAGATATTAAACATATCAAAACACAATTTTAACACATGAAATTGGTTTTCAAAGATATTCTTTCATAAGTGTTCTCAATCAATTAATAGCGAAAAGAACAAGTTGCAAACATTTAGTTAAGTAATAATACGCTTGTTTTCAATAGTTAAGATGCTTTTAAACTATTATTATACAGAACATTCACTTTCTTATAGTTTCCTAGGCTATAAAACCTTAGATTGTAAATGAAAGAAGTATTAAACGTATCAATTTAACAAATGAAATTGTTTTTCAAAGATATCATAAGTGCTTCAATCAATTAATAGACCTTAGATTGTAAAAGAAGTATTAAACATATCAAAATACAATTTGAACACATGAAATGGTTTTTCAAAGGTATCATCATAAGTGTTTGAATCAATCAGTAGACCTTAGATTGTAAAAAATATATTAAACATATGAAAACACAATTTCAACACATGAAATTGTTTTTCAAAGATATTCATTCATAAAAGTGTTTCAATGAATTAATAGACTAAGATTGTAAAAGAGATATTAAACATATCAAAACACAATTTTAACACATGAAATTGGTTTTCAAAGATATTCATTCATAAGTGTTCTCAATCAATTAATAGCGAAAAGAACAAGTTGCAAACATTTAGTTAAGTAATAATACGCTTGTTTTCAATAGTTAAGATGCTTTTAAACTATTATTATACAGAACATTCACTTTCTTATAGTTTCCTAGGCTATAAAACCTTAGATTGTAAATGAAAGAAGTATTAAACGTATCAATTTAACAAATGAAATTGTTTTTCAAAGATATCATAAGTGCTTCAATCAATTAACAGACCTTAGATTGTAAAAGAAGTATTAAACATATCAAAATACAATTTGAACACATGAAATGGTTTTTCAAAGGTATCATCATAAGTGTTTGAATCAATCAATAGACCTTAGATTGTAAAAAATATGTTAAACATATGAAAACACAATTTCAACACATGAAATTGTTTTTCAAAGATATTCATTCATAAAAGTGTTTCAATCAATTAATAGACTAAGATTGTAAAAGAGATAATAAACATATCAAAACACAATTTTAACACATGAAATTGGTTTTCAAAGATATTCATTCATAAGTGTTCTCAATCAATTAATAGCGAAAAGAACAAGTTGCAAACATTTAGTTAAGTAATAATACGCTTGTTTTCAATAGTTAAGATGCTTTTAAACTATTATTATACAGAACATTCACTTTCTTATAGTTTCCTAGGCTATAAAACCTTAGATTGTAAATGAAAGAAGTATTAAACGTATCAATTTAACACATGAAATTGTTTTTCAAAGATATCATAAGTGCTTCAATCAATTAACAGACCTTAGATTGTAAAAGAAGTATTAAACATGTCAAAATACAATTTGAGCACATGAAATGGTTTTTCAAAGGTATCATCATAAGTGTTTGAATCAATCAGTAGACCTTAGATTGTAAAAAATATATTAAACATATGAAAACACAATGTCAACACATGAAATTGTTTTTCAAAGATATTCATTCATAAAAGTGTTTCAATGAATTAATAGACCAAGATTGTAAAAGAGATATTAAACATATCAAAACACAATTTTAACACATGAAATTGGTTTTCAAAGATATTCATTCATAAGTGTTCTCAATCAATTAATAGCGAAAAGAACAAGTTGCAAACATTTAGTTAAGTAATAATACGCTTGTTTTCAATAGTTAAGATGCTTTTAAACTATTATTATACAGAACATTCACTTTCTTATAGTTTCCTAGGCTATAAAACCTTAGATTGTAAATGAAAGAAGTATTAAACGTATCAATTTAACAAATGAAATTGTTTTTCAAAGATATCATAAGTGCTTCAATCAATTAACAGACCTTAGATTGTAAAAGAAGTATTAAACATATCAAAATACAATTTGAACACATGAAATGGTTTTTCAAAGGTATCATCATAAGTGTTTGAATCAATCAATAGACCTTAGATTGTAAAAAATATGTTAAACATATGAAAACACAATTTCAACACATGAAATTGTTTTTCAAAGATATTCATTCATAAAAGTGTTTCAATCAATTAATAGACTAAGATTGTAAAAGAGATAATAAACATATCAAAACACAATTTTAACACATGAAATTGGTTTTCAAAGATATTCATTCATAAGTGTTCTCAATCAATTAATAGCGAAAAGAACAAGTTGCAAACATTTAGTTAAGTAATAATACGCTTGTTTTCAATAGTTAAGATGCTTTTAAACTATTATTATACAGAACATTCACTTTCTTATAGTTTCCTAGGCTATAAAACCTTAGATTGTAAATGAAAGAAGTATTAAACGTATCAATTTAACACATGAAATTGTTTTTCAAAGATATCATAAGTGCTTGAATCAATTAACTGACCTTAGATTGTAAAAGAAGTATTAAACATATCAAAATACAATTTGAACACATGAAATGGTTTTTCAAAGGTATCATCATAAGTGTTTGAATCAATCAATAGACCTTACATTGTAAAAAATATGTTAAACATATGAAAACACAATTTCAACACATGAAATTGTTTTTCAAAGATATTCATTCATAAAAGTGTTTCAATCAATTAATAGACTAAGATTGTAAAAGAGATATTAAACATATCAAAACACAATTTTAACACATGAAATTGGTTTTCAAAGATATTCATTCATAAGTGTTCTCAATCAATTAATAGCGAAAAGAACAAGTTGCAAACATTTAGTTAAGTAATAATACGCTTGTTTTCAATAGTTAAGATGCTTTTAAACTATTATTATACAGAACATTCACTTTCTTATAGTTTCCTAGGCTATAAAACCTTAGATTGTAAATGAAAGAAGTATTAAATGTATCATTTTAACACATGAAATTGTTTTTCAAAGATATCATAAGTGCTTCAATCAATTAACAGACCTTAGATTGTAAAAGAAGTATTAAACATGTCAAAATACAATTTGAGCACATGAAATGGTTTTTCAAAGGTATCATCATAAGTGTTTGAATCAATCAATAGACCTTAGATTGTAAAAAATATGTTAAACATATGAAAACACAATTTCAACACATGAAATTGTTTTTCAAAGATATTCATTCATAAAAGTGTTTCAATGAATTAATAGACTAAGATTGTAAAAGAGATATTAAACATATCAAAACACAATTTTAACACGTGAAATTGGTTTTCAAATATATTCATTCATAATAAGTGTTCTCAATCAATCAATCAATAGCGAAAAGAAAAAGTTGCAAACATTTAGTTAAGTAATGATACGCTTGTTTTCAATAGTTAAGATGCTTTTAAACTATTATTATACAGAACATTCAGTTTCTTATAGTTTCCTAGGCTATAAAACCTTAGATTGTAAATGAAAGAAGTATTAAACGTATCATTTTAACACATGAAATTGTTTTTCAAAGATATCATAAGTGCTTCAATCAATTAACAGACCTTAGATTGTAAAAGAAGTATTAAACATATCAAAATACAATTTGAACACATGCAATGGTTTTTCAAAAGGTATCATCATAAGTGTTTGAATCAATCAATAGACCTTAGATTGTAAAAAATATGTTAAACATATGAAAACACAATTTCAACACATGAAATTGTTTTTCAAAGATATTCATTCATAAAAGTGTTTCAATCAATTAATAGACTAAGATTGTAAAAGAGATATTAAACATATCAAAACACAATTTTAACACATGAAATTGGTTTTCAAAGATATTCATTCATAAGTGTTCTCAATCAATTAATAGCGAAAAGAACAAGTTGCAAACATTTAGTTAAGTAATAATACGCTTGTTTTCAATAGTTAAGATGCTTTTAAACTATTATTATACAGAACATTCACTTTCTTATAGTTTCCTAGGCTATAAAACCTTAGATTGTAAATGAAAGAAGTATTAAACGTATCAATTTAACAAATGAAATTGTTTTTCAAAGATATCATAAGTGCTTCAATCAATTAACAGACCTTAGATTGTAAAAGAAGTATTAAACATATCAAAATACAATTTGAACACATGCAATGGTTTTCCAAAGGTATCATAAGTGTTTGAATCAATCAATAGACCTTAGATTGTAAAAAATATGAAAACACAATTTCGACACATGAAATTGTTTTTCAAGGATATTCATTCATAAGTGTTTCAATCAATTAATAGACTAAGATTGTAAAAGTGATATTAAACATATCAAAACACAATTTTAACACATGAAATTGGTTTTCAAAGATATTCATTCATAAGTGTTCTCAATCAATTAATAGCGAAAAGAACAAGTTGCAAACATTTAGTTAAGTAATAATACGCTTGTTTTCAATAGTTAAGATGCTTTTAAACTATTATTATACAGAACATTCACTTTCTTATAGTTTCCTAGGCTATAAAACCTTAGATTGTAAATGAAAGAAGTATTAAACGTATCAATTTAACAAATGAAATTGTTTTTCAAAGATATCATAAGTGCTTCAATCAATTATCAGACCTTAGATTGTAAAAGAAGTATTAAACATATCAAAATACAATTTGAACACATGAAATGGTTTTTCAAAGGTATCATCATAAGTGTTTGAATCAATCAATAGACCTTAGATTGTAAAAAATATGTTAAACATATGAAAACACAATTTCAACACATGAAATTGTTTTTCAAAGATATTCATTCATAAAAGTGTTTCAATCAATTAATAGACTAAGATTGTAAAAGAGATAATAAACATATCAAAACACAATTTTAACACATGAAATTGGTTTTCAAAGATATTCATTCATAAGTGTTCTCAATCAATTAATAGGGAAAAGAACAAGTTGCAAACATTTAGTTAAGTAATAATACGCTTGTTTTCAATAGTTAAGATGCTTTTAAACTATTATTATACAGAACATTCACTTTCTTATAGTTTCCTAGGCTATAAAACCTTAGATTGTAAATGAAAGAAGTATTAAACGTATCAATTTAACACATGAAATTGTTTTTCAAAGATATCATAAGTGCTTCAATCAATTAACAGACCTTAGATTGTAAAAGAAGTATTAAACATATCAAAATACAATTTGAACACATGAAATGGTTTTTCAAAGGTATCATCATAAGTGTTTGAATCAATCAATAGACCTTAGATTGTAAAAAATATGTTAAACATATGAAAACACAATTTCAACACATGAAATTGTTTTTCAAAGATATTCATTCATAAAAGTGTTTCAATCAATTAATAGACTAAGATTGTAAAAGAGATATTAAACATATCAAAACACAATTTTAACACATGAAATTGGTTTTCAAAGATATTCATTCATAAGTGTTCTCAATCAATTAATAGCGAAAAGAACAAGTTGCAAACATTTAGTTAAGTAATAATACGCTTGTTTTCAATAGTTAAGATGCTTTTAAACTATTATTATACAGAACATTCACTTTCTTATAGTTTCCTAGGCTATAAAATCTTAGATTGTAAATGAAAGAAGTATTAAAAGTATCAATTTAACACATGAAATTGTTTTTCAAAGATATCATAAGTGCTTCAATCAATTAACAGACCTTAGATTGTAAAAGAAGTATTAAACATATCAAAATACAATTTGAACACATGAAATGGTTTTTCAAAGGTATCATCATAAGTGTTTGAATCAATCAATAGACCTTAGATTGTAAAAAATATGTTAAACATATGAAAACACAATTTCAACACATGAAATTGTTTTTCAAAGATATTCATTCATAAAAGTGTTTCAATCAATTAATAGACTAAGATTGTAAAAGAGATATTAAACATATCAAAACACAATTTTAACACATGAAATTGGTTTTCAAAGATATTCATTCATAAGTGTTCTCAATCAATTAATAGCGAAAAGAACAAGTTGCAAACATTTAGTTAAGTAATAATACGCTTGTTTTCAATAGTTAAGATGCTTTTAAACTATTATTATACATAACATTCACTTTCTTATAGTTTCCTAGGCTATAAAACCTTAGATTGTAAATGAAAGAAGTATTAAACGTATCAATTTAACACATGAAATTGTTTTTCAAAGATATCATAAGTGCTTCAATCAATTAACAGACCTTAGATTGTAAAAGAAGTATTAAACATATCAAAATACAATTTGAACACATGAGATGGTTTTTCAAAGGTATCATCATAAGTGTTTGAATCAATCAATAGACCTTAGATTGTAAAAAATATGTTAAACATATGAAAACACAATTTTAACACATGAAATTGTTTTTCAAAGATATTCATTCATAAAAGTGTTTCAATCAATTAATAGACTAAGATTGTAATAGATATATTAAACATATCAAAACACAATTTTAACACATGAAATTGGTTTTCAAAGATATTCATTCATAAGTGTTCTCAATCAATTAATAGCGAAAAGAACAAGTTGCAAACATTTAGTTAAGTAATAATACGCTTGTTTTCAATAGTTAAAATGCTTTTAAACTATTATTATACAGAACATTCACTTTCTTATAGTTTCCTAGGCTATAAAACCTTAGATTGTAAATGAAAGAAGTATTAAACGTATCAATTTAACAAATGAAATTGTTTTTCAAAGATATCATAAGTGCTTTAATCAATTAACAGACCTTAGATTGTAAAAGAAGTATTAAACATATCAAAATACAATTTGAACACATGAAATGGTTTTTCAAAGGTATCATCATAAGTGTTTGAATCAATCAATAGACCTTAGATTGTAAAAAATATGTTAAACATATGAAAACACAATTTCAACACATGAAATTGTTTTTCAAAGATATTCATTCATAAAAGTGTTTCAATCAATTAATAGACTAAGATTCTAAAAGAGATAATAAACATATCAAAACACAATTTTAACACATGAAATTGGTTTTCAAAGATATTCATTCATAAGTGTTCTCAATCAATTAATAGCGAAAAGAACAAGTTGCAAACATTTAGTTAAGTAATAATACGCTTGTTTTCAATAGTTAAGATGCTTTTAAACTATTATTATACAGAACATTCACTTTCTTATAGTTTCCTAGGCTATAAAACCTTAGATTGTAAATGAAAGAAGTATTAAACGTATCAATTTAACACATGAAATTGTTTTTCAAAGATATCATAAGTGCTTCAATCAATTAACAGACCTTAGATTGTAAAAGAAGTATTAAACATATCAAAATACAATTTGAACACATGAAATGGTTTTTCAAAGGTATCATCATAAGTGTTTGAATCAATCAATAGACCTTAGATTGTAAAAAATATGTTAAACATATGAAAACACAATTTTAACACATGAAATTGTTTTTCAAAGATATTCATTCATAAAAGTGTTAAAAATCAATTAATAGACTAAGATTGTAAAAGAGATATTAAACATATCAAAACACAATTTTAACACATGAAATTGGTTTTCAAAGATATTCATTCATAAGTGTTCTCAATCAATTAATAGCGAAAAGAACAAGTTGCAAACATTTAGTTAAGTAATAATACGCTTGTTTTCAATAGTTAAGATGCTTTTAAACTATTATTATACAGAACATTCACTTTCTTATAGTTTCCTAGGCTATAAAACCTTAGATTGTAAATGAAAGAAGTATTAAACGTATCAATTTAACAAATGAAATTGTTTTTCAAAGATATCATAAGTGCTTCCATCAATTAACAGACCTTAGATTGTAAAAGAAGTATTAAACATATCAAAATACAATTTGAACACATGAAATGGTTTTTCAAAGGTATCATCATAAGTGTTTGAATCAATCAATAGACCTTAGATTGTAAAAAATATGTTAAACATATGAAAACACAATTTCAACACATGAAATTGTTTTTCAAAGATATTCATTCATAAAAGTGTTTCAATCAATTAATAGACTAAGATTGTAAAAGAGATAATAAACATATCAAAACACAATTTTAACACATGAAATTGGTTTTCAAAGATATTCATTCATAAGTGTTCTCAATCAATTAATAGCGAAAAGAACAAGTTGCAAACATTTAGTTAAGTAATAATACGCTTGTTTTCAATAGTTAAGATGCTTTTAAACTATTATTATACAGAACATTCACTTTCTTATAGTTTCCTAGGCTATAAAACCTTAGATTGTAAATGAAAGAAGTATTAAACGTATCAATTTAACACATGAAATTGTTTTTCAAAGATATCATAAGTGCTTCAATCAATTAACAGACCTTAGATTGTAAAAGAAGTATTAAACATATCAAAATACAATTTGAACACATGAAATGGTTTTTCAAAGGTATCATCATAAGTGTTTGAATCAATCAATAGACCTTAGATTGTAAAAAATATGTTAAACATATGAAAACACAATTTCAACACATGAAATTGTTTTTCAAAGATATTCATTCATAAAAGTGTTTCAATCAATTAATAGACTAAGATTGTAAAAGAGATATTAAACATATCAAAACACAATTTTAACACATGAAATTGGTTTTCAAAGATATTCATTCATAAGTGTTCTCAATCAATTAATAGCGAAAAGAACAAGTTGCAAACATTTAGTTAAGTAATAATACGCTTGTTTTCAATAGTTAAGATGCTTTTAAACTATTATTATACAGAACATTCACTTTCTTATAGTTTCCTAGGCTATAAAACCTTAGATTGTAAATGAAAGAAGTATTAAACGTATCAATTTAACACATGAAATTGTTTTTCAAAAATATCATAAGTGCTTCAATCAATTAACAGACCTTAGATTGTAAAAGAAGTATTAAACATATCAAAATACAATTTGAACACATGAGATGGTTTTTCAAAGGTATCATCATAAGTGTTTGAATCAATCAGTAGACCTTAGATTGTAAAAAATATGTTAAACATATGAAAACACAATTTTAACACATGAAATTGTTTTTCAAAGATATTCATTCATAAAAGTGTTTCAATCAATTAATAGACTAAGATTGTAAAAGAGATATTAAACATATCAAAACACAATTTTAACACATGAAATTGGTTTTCAAAGATATTCATTCATAAGTGTTCTCAATCAATTAATAGCGAAAAGAACAAGTTGCAAACATTTAGTTAAGTAATAATACGCTTGTTTTCAATAGTTAAGATGCTTTTAAACTATTATTATACAGAACATTCACTTTCTTATAGTTTCCTAGGCTATAAAACCTTAGATTGTAAATGAAAGAAGTATTAAACGTATCAATTTAACACATGAAATTGTTTTTCAAAGATATCATAAGTGCTTCAATCAATTAACAGACCTTAGATTGTAGAAGAAGTATTAAACATATCAAAATACAATTTGAACACATGAAATGGTTTTTCAAAGGTATCATCATAAGTGTTTGAATCAATCAATAGACCTTAGATTGTAAAAAATATGTTAAACATATGAAAACACAATTTCAACACATGAAATTGTTTTTCAAAGATATTCATTCATAAAAGTGTTTCAATCAATTAATAGACTAAGATTGTAAAAGAGATATTAAACATATCAAAACACAATTTTAACACATGAAATTGGTTTTCAAAGATATTCATTCATAAGTGTTCTCAATCAATTAATAGCGAAAAGAACAAGTTGCAAACATTTAGTTAAGTAATAATACGCTTGTTTTCAATAGTTAAGATGCTTTTAAACTATTATTATACAGAACATTCACTTTCTTATAGTTTCCTAGGCTATAAAACCTTAGATTGTAAATGAAAGAAGTATTAAACGTATCAATTTAACACATGAAATTGTTTTTCAAAGATATCATAAGTGCTTCAATCAATTAACAGACCTTAGATTGTAAAAGAAGTATTAAACATATCAAAATACAATTTGAACACATGAAATGGTTTTTCAAAGGTATCATCATAGGTGTTTGAATCAATCAATAGACCTTACATTGTAAAAAATATGTTAAACATATGAAAACACAATTTTAACACATGAAATTGTTTTTCAAAGATATTCATTCATAAAAGTGTTTCAATCAATTAATAGACTAAGATTGTAAAAGAGAAATTAAACATATCAAAACACAATTTTAACACATGAAATTGGTTTTCAAAGATATTCATTCAAAAGTGTTCTCAATCAATTAATAGCGAAAAGAACAAGTTGCAAACATTTAGTTAAGTAATAATACGCTTGTTTTCAATAGTTAAGATGCTTTTAAACTATTATTATACAGAACATTCACTTTCTTATAGTTTCCTAGGCTATAAAACCTTAGATTGTAAATGAAAGAAGTATTAAATGTATCATTTTAACACATGAAATTGTTTTTCAAAGATATCATAAGTGCTTCAATCAATTAACAGACCTTAGATTGTAAAAGAAGTATTAAACATATCAAAATACAATTTGAACACATGCAATGGTTTTTCAAAAGGTATCATCATAAGTGTTTGAATCAATCAATAGACCTTAGATTGTAAAAAATATGTTAAACATATGAAAACACAATTTCAACACATGAAATTGTTTTTCAAAGATATTCATTCATAAAAGTGTTTCAATCAATTAATAGACTAAGATTGTAAAAGAGATATTAAACATATCAAAACACAATTTTAACACGTGAAATTGGTTTTCAAAGATATTCATTCATAATAAGTGTTCTCAATCAATCAATCAATAGCGAAAAGAAAAAGTTGCAAACATTTAGTTAAGTAATAATACGCTTGTTTTCAATAGTTAAGATGCTTTTAAACTATTATTTTACAGAACATTCAGTTTCTTATAGTTTCCTAGGCTATAAAACCTTAGATTGTAAATGAAAGAAGTATTAAACGTATCATTTTAACACATGAAATTGTTTTTCAAAGATATCATAAGTGCTTCAATCAATTAACAGACCTTAGATTGTAAAAGAAGTATTAAACATATCAAAATACAATTTGAACACATGCAATGGTTTTTCAAAAGGTATCATCATAAGTGTTTGAATCAATCAATAGACCTTAGATTGTAAAAAATATGTTAAACATATGAAAACACAATTTCAACACATGAAATTGTTTTTCAAAGATATTCATTCATAAAAGTGTTTCAATCAATTAATAGACTAAGATTGTAAAAGAGATATTAAACATATCAAAACACAATTTTAACACATGAAATTGGTTTTCAAAGATATTCATTCATAAGTGTTCTCAATCAATTAATAGCGAAAAGAACAAGTTGCAAACATTTAGTTAAGTAATAATACGCTTGTTTTCAATAGTTAAGATGGTTTTAAACTATTATTATACAGAACATTCACTTTCTTATAGTTTCCTAGGCTATAAAACCTTAGATTGTAAATGAAAGAAGTTTTAAACGTATCATTTTAACACATGAAAGATGTATTTGACTCATATGCTTGAATCTTTTCCTACAAATAATGAAAAAAGTTATAAATGAAGCTCACATCCAATTTGGTTGAGTTTTCATCTTTACAAAAATGATACTTACCCCAATCTCTCTTGCCCCATCATTCACAAATTCTCCGTTAGCATGTTTATGTGTTGCTACCCATACTTCTCCCCTACTAACTTTGCTGAAAAAAAAAGAAAAAGAAAAAAAGAGGTTACATATATGGTGGGACTACCCAAGTTAGCTAGCTGGCTCAGCACAATAGATCTTAGCCTTTTATGCACATCCAAAGTAAATAAATCTCAACTTTGTATCAATTTAATGACTTATAACCATGACATATCATGTACATAACCAACACATCTGACAGTACCTATGGAAAATGTGGTCATAAATCTATAACCATTTGAAATTGATGAAATTTCTTGACCGGTTAGGATTTGGACTCAAAGTTAATCAAAATCAAGGTGCACGGTATGAAGAATCTTAACCATATAGAACTCATCCAACTTCATCTTAATCTCTTTTGAAGAATCAACATCTAAAACCATTTTCAATTCCTTACTAGTTGATTGGACTTCAATAATAAAACAAGTCATGTCATGATTTGTTTGTTTAAGAGATGTCAATTTATGAGCAGAGTCATAAAGCTCTTAGCCTTCTTCTGAAACGAGTGACACAAGCTCTAAGAGTGCCTAATATATTGTGTTCCACATAATGGCACAACAAGGCACAAAGCTAAGAATCAATCTTTTTCCATCGTTCAACTCTTTCTAATGGTATTTTACTACCTTCTTACAAGTGCTCATGAAAACCATGACCAAGAAACCACAATTCAATTGATGGAGACCGAGGCAAATCACTTTTTACATTAAATAAAGTTATTGTAGGTGACAAAGAAAATGAGTGGACAAATCCAAATGCCATTACATATCAGAAACAAATAGCACATGTGTAAAAAATGCTATTTCAAGATGTTCAAATGAAGGCTTGAACTACACATGACTAGGTTAGCCATGCAAATATGCTATGAGTGATGGAGCATGTGGAGGAATTTGTCTTAATCATTTTCATACACTACTCAAAAGAAAGATCCAACAACCTTGTCAAAACTAGCCAACACAAAAACAAGGAAAACACCTAAACATAACACTACCAAGCTTTCAAATCCAACAAAAAAAACTAAAAAAGGCTATAAATCAACATCAAACACATCAACGGATCAAGACACCAATTAAAAAAAACAAGTTAAAGCAAAATAAGAAGTAATCCAACAAAATTTTCATTTTTTCCACAAAATTTAAACTCATTAATACCAGTTTAAACTCATTAATGAACAAGATAAAACCAGTATATGACTGCAGGATCGATTTTGATCACGTTCTAATCCCACATGAATTCTTTATTTGTTGAATGAGTGTGTTTGGTGCATTATTATTATGGTTTTGGTTTTGCCTTCCTAATTTTTTGGCACACTTCCTTGATCAGACACCTACAATATAAACATATATCACAATTAGAAATGTAAATCTGAAAAATAAAACAAGTTATTTAAATTTTTTAAACATTACCGATGAACGATTGAACATAGTCAACTCAGGAGGCAATTGACCTTGATAACTTTGAAAGAAAAAATTCATCATTATCTCAAATCTTTTTTCATGTTCTTCATATCTTTTTTCACGTTCTTCATATCTTTTATTTTTTTCATCCAATTGTGACTTTAATGCAATAACCTATATTAAAACACAATTTATCATGAAAAAGAGTGAGAAAACCATACACATTAAAAAATTGCTACATAAGAAAATACATGTTCAAAAACCTGATTCTCCAATTCTCTATAAGTAGTTGAAGATATCCCAGTGCGAGAATTTCCAGTATATCCAAACACATGAGAAGGGCAAGGTCCCAATCCCATCCCTCGAACACGACCACAATGTTCTTCACTTCCAAAGGCATGAGCTAGTGAATCATCAATTGATATATCATGTGAGAGGGAAGATGTATTTGACTCATATGCTTGAATCTTTTCCTACAAATAATGAAAAAAGTTATAAATGAAGCTCACATCCAATTTGGTTGAGTTTTCATCTTTACAAAAATGATACTTACCCCAATCTCTCTTGCCCCATCATTCATAAATTCTCCGTTAGCATGTTTATGTGTTGCTACCCATACTTCTCCCCTACTAACTTTGCGACCAAGCTCTTTCTCCTATAAAATGTAATAAAAGTATATGAATCATGATATATGATATAATAAAAATTATAGGAGAATCAAGTTACCATCTCATCTTTCTTCCGTGCAATGCTCTTGGATCCACCAGTATGAGGAACTGTTTGCTTCTTTCTATTATCCTTGTTCTTTTTGGCAATTTCCTAAGCATACATGTAGTAAAAGAACTAAATATAAATAAATCAACACTTTAAATAATAAAGTAGTTTTTATTACCTTTGTCCTTGAATTTAAACGGTAGTCAACAAAAGAAGCCCAATGGTCTTTATTCATTACTTCTGGACACATTGCAATAATTTCATCTCTATTGTGTGTTCCATCATTTCTTTGTTGCCATAGTTGTTGCCTATACTCAGTCCACTTTGTGTTAAGTGATTTGAAGATATATCTTACATGAGCATCAGATTCAACTTCAAACTTAGCCTTCAAAATTATTACACAAGTAAATTTAAGATAATTTCAATATAATATCAATTAAAACACAGAAAAATCCAAAAATAATTACTTCGTTGAAAAAAGTAATTTGGTTGAGTTTTCATCTTTACAAAAATGATACTTACCCCAATCTCTCTTGCCCCATCATTCACAAATTCTCCGTTAGCATGTTTATGTGTTGCTACCCATACTTCTCCCCTACTAACTTTGCGACCAAGCTCTTTCTCCTATAAAATGTAATAAAAGTATATGAATCATGATATATGATATAATAAAAATTATAGGAGAATCAAGTTACCATCTCATCTTTCTTCCGTGCAATGCTCTTGGATCCACCAGTATGAGGAACTGTTTGCTTCTTTCTATTATCCTTGTTCTTTTTGGCAATTTCCTAAGCATACATGTAGTAAAAGAACTAAATATAAATAAATCAACACTTTAAATAATAAAGTAGTTTTTATTACCTTTGTCCTTGAATTTAAACGGTATTCAACAAAAGAAGCCCAATGGTCTTTATTCATTACTTCTGGACACATTGCAATAATTTCATCTCTATTGTGTGTTCCATCATTTCTTTGTTGCCATAGTTGTTGCCTATACTTAGTCCACTTTGTGTTAAGTGATTTGAAGATATATCTTACATGAGCATCAGATTCAACTTCAAACTTAGCCTTCAAAATTATTACACAAGTAAATTTAAGATAATTTCAATATAATATCAATTAAAACACAGAAAAATCCAAAAATAATTACTTGAATGGTTTTCTTAAGTATATCTTCTTTGTAATCTTTGGGAATCTTCCTCCAACTTTGATAGCTAATAGGAAATGCATTAACATTTCTTGCAACATGACCTAAAAACCTATTCAACAATGTTCCACTGTCATCAACTGGTTGGTTCTCGTTATTCCAGTTAACAAGAATCCTCTCACCAACAGATAAAAACCAAACATCATTTGCTGTTAATTGTTTCCTAACCTTTTTTCCTTCACTATCTGTCAAAATTATTGTTAGTTTAAGAGGACGAACATAAAAAACAAATACAATGTGAGTTTGCAATGTATTGATTCAAGCTTACCAATGACATCAACAAGCCATGATCTTTTACGTGATACATGCTTTGATTGTTCAGTTAGCATCTAAATACCCACATTTTCTTCCCTTTCTTCATCAGATTGTAACCTTGGTGTAAGTTCAGATGTAGATTCATGGACAGATTCATTTGTATTATCAAATTGAAATTCAGGTGCAGAATTGTTCTTAGTAATAGAAATCAACCTATGAGGTGCATGTGGGGGTGGAGGCTTCTTATTATTATTCTCTATAGGATGAGAATTCACATGAGGTGCTGCATAATAATTAAATGAATACATGTGAAAAATAATATATTTTTAAAGAGAATGCCAAATTAAAATATAAGTACAAACATCTCACTAAATGGAAGTTGTGTATGAACTTACTTGAGTTATTAAGGGCTGCAAGTTGGTCAAAAGTGTTATTGAGAGTATCATGTTCTGTTGCTCTAGTCTTCTTGATGGACATTTTCTTCATCTTCAGGTATTATTGAAATAATAACATTAATACAAGTCAAAATAGAAATTCAACAAATCATAATATAATGCATGCATAAACAATAATGTATAAGTAATAAGGATGATAATTTAAACAAAAATAATATACAAGTGTTCAATTAAAAATAGGACCTTGTTAACGATGTACTCCCTTCTCCATTCACAAATAAAGTTTCAAAATTGTTTTGTACAAATGCTTCACACTCATGAAAAGTGACATCATTATCTTCTCCCATGTCATATAAGTCTCGTGGCTTTAGATGCACAGGAATGCTCCAATCTTTAGCTAATTCATCCACTACATAATAAACCATTTGTGCTTCTTTAGCTTGGATGTATGGTTCATCATCATCATTATCACCAATGTGTATCAAACGTGTAAAGTTTACTAGTGTAAATCCAAGATCATCTGTCATAATCCCTCTAGAAGTAGTTGTATTAGCCCACATACATTTGAACAAAGTAACAGAAAATCGACCATTATAGTTTATCTCAATTATGTCTACCAATTTTCCATAATAAGGCACACCCCCAAATTGCATTTGATTGTCGATGCTACTTGCATAACTCCTTGTCCCAAAAGTACCAAATATCCCACTGTTTTGTGTTTTAAGTCCTTCATCTCTCTCCAATGTACGAAACTTGAAGCCATTTACATTGTAAGCATTGTAACGTTTTGCACAATCAATTGGCCCCATAGCTAAGAACTTTAAATCATCTGAGTGAGGTCCATTCAACTCATTTCTTATCTAAAAAAGAGGAAAATATGATCAAAACAATTCTATATATTCAATATAATCAAAAGTCAACAATATAAATTATACATACACGACGAGAAAACCATTCTGCAAATTCTCTATGAACTCTCTTATCTATCACAGAGGATGACCGTGTACGACTTCTTAATTGTCTTCGTATAATGTCTCTAAATTCTCTAAATTAAATAAATAATAATTACATGGTTAGTGTTCAATTGCAGATGAATCATAATAAGTTATAAAGTCAAAGTACTTACTGAAGGAAAGGGTAAACTTGGGCACAATTAGTCAATATATGACCATGTGCTTGTAACTTTTCCTTTGCTGATAAAGAGAAGTAAGTAAAAGACCCAATTGGTTTTCCAACAGGTGGAAACAAAGTGCTTGCACTAGATGATATAGTGTCTGGTTCATCATCAACACGCCTTATTCGATTAAATACAGTCTCAATTTCATTTAAATATCTTGAACAAAAGGTTAAAGACTCTTCAGCCATGTAGCCTTCAGCTATTGAGCCTTCTGGTTGTGCCTTGTTACGCACATAAGATTTCAACTTTCCTAAATATCTCTCAATGGGATACATCCATCTATACTGGACAGGTCCTCCAAGCTTGGCATCTTCCACCAAATGCACAATCAAATGAACCATGACTGTAAAAAATGCAGGAGGAAATAATATCTCCATGTGACATAATGTGAGAACAACTCTATTTTGCAATTGGTTAAGTTCATCCACTTTTAAAATTTTACTGCATAAGTTTCTAAAAAATGAACACAAATCAATCAAAACATAGCACACTTCCTTAGGGAGTGTCTTTCTCATTGCTAAAGGTAGAAGTTGCTCCATCAAAACATGTGAATCATGACTTTTCAATCCTCCAAGCTTACATTGTTTGACATCAACACATCTACTAATGTTACTTGAGTAGCCATCTGGAACAGTGATGTTCTTTAGTGTTGTCAGAAATGTATGCTTATTTTCTTTTGTCAATGTATATATAGCAGGAAGATATTTATTATTTTCATCAGGCCAAAGATCAGGTCTAACACCCCAATCTTTTAAGTCCTTTCGTGCCTTTAGGTTATCTTTTGATTTTTTTCTTTGGTTCAATAATGTATACACCACATTATCACATACATTTTTTTCAATGTGCATAACATCTAGATTATGGTGCAATAAATTGTTTACCCAATAAGGAAGTTCAAAAAATATACTTTTTTTTTCGCCATTGTAGAGGGCCATCAATAGCTTGGTGATCTCTGCGTTGTCGTTTCCCCAGTTCCTCAACTTCTGGTTCTTTCCCAAATATGATATTGACATTCCCAACTTGTCTTAAGACATCTGTTCCTGATATTGTCAAAGGAGGATTTCTATTTTCCACACTTCCATCAAAATGAATGCGGGCTAATCTGAATTTGTGTCTTGCATTTAACCAACGTCGATGATTCATGAAACAAAATTTACCCTGAATCTTCTTAGGTGTAGTGTCAAAATTACACCTAGGGCAAGCCAACCCAGTATGTGTATTCCACCCAGATAAGGTTCCAAGACCAGGAAAATCACGAATGGTCCACAATATAGCTGCATGCATATTAAACACTTCATTGCTATATGAATCAAAAGTTTTAAGTCCATTGTTCCATAGCTCTTTTAATTCTTCAATTAATGGCCTTAAATATACATCAATATCATTTCCTGGTGCTCTTTTACCGGGAATGATCATGGAAAGAATGAATGAACTTTGCTTCATACACATCCAAGGAGGAAGATTGTAGGGTATGAGTACAATAGGCCAAGTACTATGACTTGTAATCAAATCACCGAATGGATTGAATCCATCAGCTGCCAAACCAAGTCTAACATTTCGAGCATCTGAAGCAAATTGAGGATTCATTAGATCAAAGTTCTTCCATGCTTCAGAATCCCTCGGATGCCTTAGTATGCCTTCATTTGTACTTCTTGATGCATGCCATTGCATATGCTCGACTATTTTAGAAGACATAAACATTCGTTGTAAGCGTGGCTTCAATGGAAAATATCTTAAAACTTTAGCAGGAACTTTCTTTTGCTTTTTCAGAGTACCATCAATAGTCTTGTTCATCTTTCTTCTTTTCCATCTAGATTCATTACATTTCTTACAAACTTCTTTGTCTTTGTCTTCTCCATAGTACAACATGCAATCATTTGGGCAAGCATCAATTTTGGTGTAATGAAGGCCAAGCTTATTAATGATTTTCTTAGCTTCATAGAAGGAACATGGAATTTTAGCATAATCAAAGGCATCTGCTAACAACTCCAATATCATTGACATTGCCTTGTCATTCATTCTACATAGACATTTGATGTGGTACAATTTGAGCAAGAAAGAAAGTTTAGAATACTTGCCACATCCTTCATACAAACTTTGTTGCCCATCATGCATAAACTTCAGATACTCAGCAATTTCATCAGGCATCATTTCGCTTGATCTAGGACACATATCCTCATCATCCTCCAGGTTATCATTACAGAAAAAATTTCCGAATGCGTCATTAACCATGACACGCATGGGATCATTACCAGAAACTTTATGCTCATTTGATTGGAAAACTGGAGGTGTTTCAGTCGTATTTTGTACAAAACTTGTCTCGCCATGTAGAAGCCAGAATGTATAACCTTTTGGAAAAGGATGAAGAATCAAGTGCTCATGTGTTGCTTCTCGAGTTTGCCATTTTTTAAGATTGCATTTCGGACATGGGCAAATTATCTTACCCTCAACGCTCTTATTAGCAAATGCAAAGTCCAAAAATTTATTCAATCCATCCATGTACTGACATGTATTTCGAGGCATGTTAATCCAAGACTTATCCATATCTAAATGGAATTGTTTGATAAAAATAAAGAAAACCTAACATGAAAGTTAAAAAAAAACATGTGTCAACAAGAGTATTAGAATGCGTAAAAGAATAGAAGTGAAATAAGTGTATAAAGTGAAATGCAGCAAGAGTGAATAAGATAGAGTAATTAATCACTATACTTTTCAGATACATTAAGAAAATAACAAAATAAGTGGAAAATGTGGTCATAAATCTATAATAGAGTCCGACCACAACTATTGAATTCATTATTCCGATGTCTTCCGCATTATTCCGATTTCTTGTAGGAGTTGGGAGGGAATTGAAAGCAGCTTTCACACTTGGGTCTTTTATACTAACCATCCTTTTTGCTATGAGTGGTTTTATCCTATCAAAAGGTACCATGGGTACAAAATAGACCAATCACATACTTTCCACTATGTTCTGTTCTACACTAACAATTCACTTTTGTCTTCTTTATGATTCCAGACAACATAAAAAAATGGTGGTTATGGGGCTTCTGGATATCACCTATGATGTATGGACAGAATGCTATGGTAAATAACGAGTTCCTTGCGGAGAGATGGAGACATGTAAGTTTAAATAATATATACCTGTATGCCTTCTTTACTATGTAAGTTTAAATAATATATACCTGTATGCCCTCTTTACTATATAAATATTATGATATTTAAAACATATTTTTTTATGGTAGGTTCTACCTAACTCTTCGGAGCCTCTTGGAGTCGAAGTTTTGAAATCACGGGGATTCTTCATCCAATCATATTGGTTTTGGATAGGCGTTCTGGTTTTGATTGGATATACATTACTTTTCAACTTTGGCTACATCCTTGCTCTTACGTATTTGAGCAGTGAGGGTCTTCAGGTTAAATATTCAATACACGTGTATTGAATATTTTATGTGCCTTTAGAGCATGCTTGACTTGATGGTTTTGAAATTTAAAAATGTCTGAAGATGTTTAAGGTTGCTTAGACTGGGTGCATTTGGGGTCACGTATCTTCTAATTGTAGTATTATTCTATACTATTGCATTTTCTTTTTGTTTTTATCCCTGTTATTTTGGTTTGTTGTAATAGCTTTCCCTTACCAGAATTAAAACTAAGTAACATTTTAAAAATTAAATAATGGTAAAAGGGTTTAATAGAAAGAGATAAGGTTTAGAGAGAGAACAGTAAGAAATTTCAGGAAAAGGATACTCTCTTAAGAATGTAGGGCCACAAATATTCATAGACTACTTAGAAATGGCAATGGTAGAGCATGATTGAGCGACCTCAATGCTTAAGAAATATTTCAGAGGGATTTGAGCTAGTGGTGGATACCGCAGAGTCATCTCCAGCAATGACAATGTCATTAGCATAAACAAGATAAATGCATAGGCCAAATGGAGAATGGAGGGAGAGGATAAAATGATTAATCTCAAAGCACAGGGAAACTGTTTCTGCTCATACAAAGAGAAATGAAAGATGTAGACAAGGCATGTGTCACCAGACCTAGTAAAACCTCTTATTGCAACTAACTGTGCTAGAAGGCCTTTTTTATGTCTAGATAGTGAAGAGGCCAATCACGAATGATAGTTATATCACATTAAAATTAGGCCAGTGGAAGTGGTGCAAATATCCAAATCTAGTAAAAAAAACTCATAAGAAATGCATTTTAATGTCTCTAAAGAAGCTCAAATATTTAACAGCCAAGTAACCGCTTAAGCCAGCAACATGTTGATAGACATTCAGGGGAAGACTGATATGCAAACCAAATAACAGTTATCTCACTGCCATTCTATTTAATGCATATAAGGAGTGAAATAGTAAGCAATCTAAAAATCGTGATAAGGTTTCTGATCAAATTAGTAAAGATGAATTTACTGTAAGAATGAGAGGACAAGTAAGAATAGAGTATTAAACAAAGCAGGAACCTTGAGCTTCTGTTTACTGTCCTTGTCCCAGAAATTAAAAGCACCGTCAGATCCGGCAGTAGCAAAAGTGTGATGCACCTGAAAGCCAAGACATAAAATCAGATCTTACACAAAAGAATATTAAATCTACAGCTTGAAAATAAATTAAACTAATTTTGACAAGAATACTCCATAATGCCAGCAGTTCAATTTTTTTAAACATATCTTTCAGCAGATATACAACAAGGATTTTAAAACGCAAAGGAAGATAGGTCCCAATAATAAAAGCCATATCAGCGTCAGGATCACCAAACAACAAAAAACAAGATTCAAGGACCAGTTTGATTTGAACTAGTCCTTTCTCTAATAAGCCTTTGTCTTTATCTTGGAATCTATGCATCCATGGACCGCAAGCATAGATATGCCCAAGCAACCTACCGAAAGCAGAATTGAAAACAAATGTGAAAACATAATAACTGGAAAAAACTGGATCAGAAACAGTGAATGAAAACAAATGGTTGGGATCCTTTTTTCTTTTCTTTTTTGAGCTGGAGCAGATTTAACTATGAACCATAACCCTAGAAGCAGAAACACCCTGAACCATAACCCTGCACTCCCCTAGAAGAAGAAACAAATTACCGTGGTGAAGCAGCAGAAGCAGGTCCGTGGTGAAGCAGCAGAAGCAGATCCGTGGTGGAAGAGGAGAAACAGATCCGGTGGATGAGAAGCTATGGTAGAGGATGAGAAGTATTGTGGAAGTGGAAGAGGAGAATGAACATTTTAGTCAAAGTTGTAAAAAGTCTGAGTATTTTCATGAGGTTTGAAAATACATCTTTGGAAAAGTTAAAAAAAATATAATTTTTCTTTTTTTATTAAAAATATTTATATAAAATAAATAAAAATTAATTAATTTTAATTAAATAAATATTTAAAATCAAGAATATTTTTAAAAAAATTTATATGTTTAAAGTTACATTTTCAAAAACTTTAAGAATTTAGTTATCAAATATATTAAAATTATTTTTTAAAATTTTTAATTATATTTATTTATTGAAATTTGAGAAAATTTCAAATATTTTATTAATGTTTTACAATAAACATTTCAAACTTAACGAAAATTAAAAAAAAATCATTATTTTGATGAGATTTTAGAATAATTTAATGAAACTTAACAAAGGTTAAAAAAGCCTCAACTATTTTGCAGAGGTTTTAAAGTAAACCTTTGAAAATTAACTAAGGTTAAAAAACCTCCGTTATTTTACGGAGGTTTTGAAATAAACCTATGGAAACTAATGAAGGTTAAAAAAACCTCAGTTATTTTGCGGAGATTTTAAAATAAACCTTCGGAAATTAATGAAGGTTAAAAAAACCTCCGTCATTTTGCCAAGGTTTTATAATAAACCTTTGGAATTTAAATAAGGTTAAAAAACCTCCGTTATTTTGTTGAAGTTTTAGAAAAAAACTTCCATTAATTAAATCAATTCCTAAGGTTATGTTAACCTCCGCTGAATAACCTCCACTAAAACCTTTTTTTCTTGAAGTGTCAATCGACCTTAGATTGTTAAACATATGAAAACACAATTTCAACACATGAAATTGTTTTTCAAAGATATTCATTCATAAAAGTGTTTCAATCAATTAATAGACAAAGATTGTAAAAGAGATATTAAACATATCAAAACACAATTTTAACACATGAAATTGGTTTTCAAAGATATTCATTCATAAGTGTTCTCAATCAATTAATAGCGAAAAGAACAAGTTGCAAACATTTAGTTAAGTAATAATACGCTTGTTTTCAATAGTTAAGATGCTTTTAAACTATTATTATACAGAACATTCACTTTCTTATAGTTTCCTAGGCTATAAAACCTTAGATTGTAAATGAAAGAAGTATTAAACGTATCATTTTAACACATGAAATTGGTTTTCAAAGATATTCATTCATAAGTGTTCTCAATCAATTAATAGCGAAAAGAACAAGTTGCAAACATTTAGTTAAGTAATAATACGCTTGTTTTCAATAGTTAAGATGCTTTTAAACTATTATTATACAGAACATTCACTTTCTTATAGTTTCCTAGGCTATAAAACCTTAGATTGTAAACGAAAGAAGTATTAAACCTATCATTTTAACACATGAAATTGTTTTTCAAAGATATCATAAGTGCTTCAATCAATTAACAGACCTTAGATTGTAAAAGAAGTATTAAACATATCAAAATACAATTTGAACACATGAAATGGTTTTTCAAAGGTATCATCATAAGTGTTTGAATCAATCAATAGACCTTAGATTGCAAAAAATATGTTAAACATATGAAAACACAATTTCAACACATGAAATTGTTTTTCAAAGATATTCATTCATAAAAGTGTTTCAATCAATTAATAGACTAAGATTGTAAAAGAGATATTAAACATATCAAAACACAATTTTAACACATGAAATTGGTTTTCAAAGATATTCATTCATAAGTGTTCTCAATCAATTAATAGCGAAAAGAACAAGTTGCAAACATTTAGTTAAGTAATAATACGCTTGTTTTCAATAGTTAAGATGCTTTTAAACTATTATTATACAGAACATTCACTTTCTTATAGTTTCCTAGGCTATAAAACCTTAGATTGTAAATGAAAGAAGTATTAAACGTATCATTTTAACACATGAAATTGGTTTTCAAAGATATTCATTCATAAGTGTTCTCAATCAATTAATAGCGAAAAGAACAAGTTGCAAACATTTAGTTAAGTAATAATACGCTTGTTTTCAATAGTTAAGATGCTTTTAAACTATTAATATGCAGAACATTCACTTTCTTATAGTTTCCTAGGCTATAAAACCTTAGATTGTAAACGAAAGAAGTATTAAACCTATCATTTTAACACATGAAATTGTTTTTCAAAGATATCATAAGTGCTTCAATCAATTAACAGACCTTAGATTGTAAAAGAAGTATTAAACATATCAAAATACAATTTGAACACATGAAATGGTTTTTCAAAGGTATCATCATAAGTGTTTGAATCAATCAATAGACCTTAGATTGTAAAAAATATGTTAAACATATGAAAACACTATTTCAACACATGAAATTGTTTTTTAAAGATATTCATTCATAAAAGTGTTTCAATCAATTAATAGACTAAGATTGTAAAAGAGATATTAAACATATCAAAACACAATTTTAACACATGAAATTGGTTTTCAAAGATATTCATTCATAAGTGTTCTCAATCAATTAATAGCGAAAAGAACAAGTTGCAAACATTTAGTTAAGTAATAATACGCTTGTTTTCAATAGTTAAGATGCTTTTAAACTATTATTATACAGAACATTCACTTTCTTATAGTTTCCTAGGCTATAAAACCTTAGATTGTAAACGAAAGAAGTATTAAACCTATCATTTTAACACATGAAATTGTTTTTCAAAGATATCATAAGTGCTTCAATCAATTAACAGACCTTAGATTGTAAAAGAAGTATTAAACATATCAAAATACAATTTGAACACATGAAATGGTTTTTCAAAGGTATCATCATAAGTGTTTGAATCAATCAATAGACCTTAGATTGTAAAAAATATGTTAAACATATGAAAACACAATTTCAACACATGAAATTGTTTTTCAAAGATATTCATTCATAAAAGTGTTTCAATCAATTAATAGACTAAGATTGTAAAAGAGATATTAAACATATCAAAACACAATTTTAACACATGAAATTGGTTTTCAAAGATATTCATTCATAAGTGTTCTCAATCAATTAATAGCGAAAAGAACAAGTTGCAAACATTTAGTTAAGTAATAATACGCTTGTTTTCAATAGTTCAGATGCTTTTAAACTATTATTATACAGAACATTCACTTTCTTATAGTTTCCTAGGCTATAAAACCTTAGATTGTAAATGAAAGAAGTATTAAACGTATCATTTTAACACATGAAATTGGTTTTCAAAGATATTCATTCATAAGTGTTCTCAATCAATTAATAGCGAAAAGAACAAGTTGCAAACATTTAGTTAAGTAATAATACGCTTGTTTTCAATAGTTAAGATGCTTTTAAACTATTAATATGCAGAACATTCACTTTCTTATAGTTTCCTAGGCTATAAAACCTTAGATTGTAAACGAAAGAAGTATTAAACCTATCATTTTAACACATGAAATTGTTTTTCAAAGATATCATAAGTGCTTCAATCAATTAACAGACCTTAGATTGTAAAAGAAGTATTAAACATATCAAAATACAATTTGAACACATGAAATGGTTTTTCAAAGGTATCATCATAAGTGTTTGAATCAATCAATAGACCTTAGATTGTAAAAAATATGTTAAACATATGAAAACACAATTTCAACACATGAAATTGTTTTTCAAAGATATTCATTCATAAAAGTGTTTCAATCAATTAATAGACTAAGATTGTAAAAGAGATATTAAACATATCAAAACACAATTTTAACACATGAAATTGGTTTTCAAAGATATTCATTCATAAGTGTTCTCAATCAATTAATAGCGAAAAGAACAAGTTGCAAACATTTAGTTAAGTAATAATACGCTTGTTTTCAATAGTTAAGATGCTTTTAAACTATTATTATACAGAACATTCACTTTCTTATAGTTTCCTAGGCTATAAAACCTTAGATTGTAAATGAAAGAAGTATTAAACGTATCATTTTAACACATGAAATTGGTTTTCAAAGATATTCATTCATAAGTGTTCTCAATCAATTAATAGCGAAAAGAACAAGTTGCAAACATTTAGTTAAGTAATAATACGCTTGTTTTCAATAGTTAAGATGCTTTTAAACTATTAATATGCAGAACATTCACTTTCTTATAGTTTCCTAGGCTATAAAACCTTAGATTGTAAACGAAAGAAGTATTAAACCTATCATTTTAACACATGAAATTGTTTTTCAAAGATATCATAAGTGCTTCAATCAATTAACAGACCTTAGATTGTAAAAGAAGTATTAAACATATCAAAATACAATTTGAACACATGAAATGGTTTTTCAAAGGTATCATCATAAGTGTTTGAATCAATCAATAGACCTTAGATTGTAAAAAATATGTTAAACATATGAAAACACAATTTCAACACATGAAATTGTTTTTCAAAGATATTCATTCATAAAAGTGTTTCAATCAATTCATAGACTAAGATTGTAAAAGAGATATTAAACATATCAAAACACAATTTTAACACATGAAATTGGTTTTCAAAGATATTCATTCATAAGTGTTCTCAATCAATTAATAGCGAAAAGAACAAGTTGCAAACATTTAGTTAAGTAATTATACGCTTGTTTTCAATAGTTAAGATGCTTTTAAACTATTATTATACAGAACATTCACTTTCTTATAGTTTCCTAGGCTATAAAACCTTAGATTGTAAATGAAAGAAGTATTAAACGTATCATTTTAACACATGAAATTGTTTTTCAAAGATATCATAAGTGCTTCAATCAATTAACAGACCTTAGATTGTAAAAGAAGTATTAAACATATCAAAATAAAATTTGAACACATGAAATGGTTTTTCAAAGGTATCTTCATAAGTCTTTGAATCAATCAATAGACCTTAGATTGTAAAAAATATGTTAAACATATGAAAACACAATTTCAACACATGAAATTGTTTTTCAAAAGGTATTCATTCATAAAAGTGTTTCAATCAATTCATAGACTAAGATTGTAAAAGAGATATTAAACATATCAAAACAAAATTTAAACACATGAAATTGGTTTTCAAAGATATTCATTCATAAGTGTTCTCAATCAATTAATAGCGAAAAGAACAAGTTGCAAACATTTAGTTAAGTAATAATACGCTTGTTTTCAATAGTTAAGATGCTTTTAAACTATTATTATACAGAACATTCACTTTCTTATAGTTTCCTAGGCTATAAAACCTTAGATTGTAAATGAAAGAAGTATTAAACGTATCATTTTAACACATGAAATTGGTTTTCAAAGATATTCATTCATAAGTGTTCTCAATCAATTAATAGCGAAAAGAACAAGTTGCAAACATTTAGTTAAGTAATAATACGCTTGTTTTCAATAGTTAAGATGCTTTTAAACTATTATTATACAGAACATTCACTTTCTTATAGTTTCCTAGGCTATAAAACCTTAGATTGTAAATGAAAGAAGTATTAAACGTATCATTTTAACACATGAAATTGTTTTTCAAAGATATCATAAGTGCTTCAATCACTTAATAGACCTTAGATTGTAAAAGAAGTATTAAACATATCAAAATACAATTTGAACACATGAAATGGTTTTTCATAGGTATCATCATAAGTGTTTGAATCAATCAATAGACCTTAGATTGTAAAAAATATGTTAAACATATGAAAACACTATTTCAACACATGAAATTGTTTTTTAAAGATATTCATTCATAAAAGTGTTTCAATCAATTAATAGACTAAGATTGTAAAAGAGATATTAAACATATCAAAACACAATTTTAACACATGAAATTGGTTTTCAAAGATATTCATTCATAAGTGTTCTCAATCAATTAATAGCGAAAAGAACAAGTTGCAAACATTTAGTTAAGTAATAATACGCTTGTTTTCAATAGTTAAGATGCTTTTAAACTATTATTATACAGAACATTCACTTTCTTATAGTTTCCTAGGCTATAAAACCTTAGATTGTAAATGAAAGAAGTATTAAACGTATCATTTTAACACATGAAATTGGTTTTCAAAGATATTCATTCATAAGTGTTCTCAATCAATTAATAGCGAAAAGAACAAGTTGCAAACATTTAGTTAAGTAATAATACGCTTGTTTTCAATAGTTAAGATGCTTTTAAACTATTATTATACAGAACATTCACTTTCTTATAGTTTCCTAGGCTATAAAACCTTAGATTGTAAATGAAAGAAGTATTAAACGTATCATTTTAACACATGAAATTGTTTTTCAAAGATATCATAAGTGCTTCAATCACTTAATAGACCTTAGATTGTAAAAGAAGTATTAAACATATCAAAATACAATTTGAACACATGAAATGGTTTTTCATAGGTATCATCATAAGTGTTTGAATCAATCAATAGACCTTAGATTGTAAAAAATATGTTAAACATATGAAAACACTATTTCAACACATGAAATTGTTTTTTAAAGATATTCATTCATAAAAGTGTTTCAATCAATTAATAGACTAAGATTGTAAAAGAGATATTAAACATATCCAAACACAATTTTAACACATGAAATTGGTTTTCAAAGATATTCATTCATAAGTGTTCTCAATCAATTAATAGCGAAAAGAACAAGTTGCAAACATTTAGTTAAGTAATAATACGCTTGTTTTCAATAGTTAAGATGCTTTTAAACTATTATTATACAGAACATTCACTTTCTTATAGTTTCCTAGGCTATAAAACCTTAGATTGTAAATGAAAGAAGTATTAAACGTATCATTTTAACACATGAAATTGGTTTTCAAAGATATTCATTCATAAGTGTTCTCAATCAATTAATAGCGAAAAGAACAAGTTGCAAACATTTAGTTAAGTAATAATACGCTTGTTTTCAATAGTTAAGATGCTTTTAAACTATTATTATACAGAACATTCACTTTCTTATAGTTTCCTAGGCTATAAAACCTTAGATTGTAAATGAAAGAAGTATTAAACGTATCATTTTAACAAATGAAATTGTTTTTCAAAGATATCATAAGTGCTTCAATCACTTAATAGACCTTAGATTGTAAAAGAAGTATTAAACATATCAAAATACAATTTGAACACATGAAATGGTTTTTCATAGGTATCATCATAAGTGTTTGAATCAATCAATAGACCTTAGATTGTAAAAAATATGTTAAACATATGAAAACACTATTTCAACACATGAAATTGTTTTTTAAAGATATTCATTCATAAAAGTGTTTCAATCAATTAATAGACTAAGATTGTAAAAGAGATATTAAACATATCCAAACACAATTTTAACACATGAAATTGGTTTTCAAAGATATTCATTCATAAGTGTTCTCAATCAATTAATAGCGAAAAGAACAAGTTGCAAACATTTAGTTAAGTAATAATACGCTTGTTTTCAATAGTTAAGATGCTTTTAAACTATTATTATACAGAACATTCACTTTCTTATAGTTTCCTAGGCTATAAAACCTTAGATTGTAAATGAAAGAAGTATTAAACGTATCATTTTAACACATGAAATTGGTTTTCAAAGATATTCATTCATAAGTGTTCTCAATCAATTAATAGCGAAAAGAACAAGTTGCAAACATTTAGTTAAGTAATAATACGCTTGTTTTCAATAGTTAAGATGCTTTTAAACTATTATTATACAGAACATTCACTTTCTTATAGTTTCCTAGGCTATAAAACCTTAGATTGTAAATGAAAGAAGTATTAAACGTATCATTTTAACACATGAAATTGTTTTTCAAAGATATCATAAGTGCTTCAATCACTTAATAGACCTTAGATTGTAAAAGAAGTATTAAACATATCAAAATACAATTTGAACACATGAAATGGTTTTTCATAGGTATCATCATAAGTGTTTGAATCAATCAATAGACCTTAGATTGTAAAAAATATGTTAAACATATGAAAACACTATTTCAACACATGAAATTGTTTTTTAAAGATATTCATTCATAAAAGTGTTTCAATCAATTAATAGACTAAGATTGTAAAAGAGATATTAAACATATCCAAACACAATTTTAACACATGAAATTGGTTTTCAAAGATATTCATTCATAAGTGTTCTCAATCAATTAATAGCGAAAAGAACAAGTTGCAAACATTTAGTTAAGTAATAATACGCTTGTTTTCAATAGTTAAGATGCTTTTAAACTATTATTATACAGAACATTCACTTTCTTATAGTTTCCTAGGCTATAAAACCTTAGATTGTAAATGAAAGAAGTATTAAACGTATCATTTTAACACATGAAATTGGTTTTCAAAGATATTCATTCATAAGTGTTCTCAATCAATTAATAGCGAAAAGAACAAGTTGCAAACATTTAGTTAAGTAATAATACGCTTGTTTTCAATAGTTAAGATGCTTTTAAACTATTATTATACAGAACATTCACTTTCTTATAGTTTCCTAGGCTATAAAACCTTAGATTGTAAATGAAAGAAGTATTAAACGTATCATTTTAACACATGAAATTGTTTTTCAAAGATATCATAAGTGCTTCAATCACTTAATAGACCTTAGATTGTAAAAGAAGTATTAAACATATCAAAATACAATTTGAACACATGAAATGGTTTTTCATAGGTATCATCATAAGTGTTTGAATCAATCAATAGACCTTAGATTGTAAAAAATATGTTAAACATATGAAAACACTATTTCAACACATGAAATTGTTTTTTAAAGATATTCATTCATAAAAGTGTTTCAATCAATTAATAGACTAAGATTGTAAAAGAGATATTAAACATATCAAAACACAATTTTAACACATGAAATTGGTTTTCAAAGATATTCATTCATAAGTGTTCTCAATCAATTAATAGCGAAAAGAACAAGTTGCAAACATTTAGTTAAGTAATAATACGCTTGTTTTCAATAGTTAAGATGCTTTTAAACTATTATTATACAGAACATTCACTTTCTTATAGTTTCCTAGGCTATAAAACCTTAGATTGTAAATGAAAGAAGTATTAAACATATCAAAATACAATTTGAACACATGAAATGGTTTTTCAAAGGTATCATCATAAGTGTTTGAATCAATCAATAGACCTTAGATTGTAAAAAATATGTTAAACATATGAAAACACTATTTCAACACATGAAATTGTTTTTTAAAGATATTCATTCATAAAAGTGTTTCAATCAATTAATAGACTAAGATTGTAAAAGAGATATTAAACATATCAAAACACAATTTTAACACATGAAATTGGTTTTCAAAGATATTCATTCATAAGTGTTCTCAATCAATTAATAGCGAAAAGAACAAGTTGCAAACATTTAGTTAAGTAATAATACGCTTGTTGTCAATAGTTCAGATGCTTTTAAATTATTATTATACAGAACATTCACTTTCTTATAGTTTCCTAGGCTATAAAACCTTAGATTGTAAATGAAAGAAGTATTAAACGTATCATTTTAACACATGAAATTGTTTTTCAAAGATATCATAAGTGCTTCAATCAATTAACAGACCTTAGATTGTAAAAGAAGTATTAAACATATCAAAATAAAATTTGAACACCTGAAATGGTTTTTCAAAGGTATCATCATAAGTGTTTGAATCAATCAATAGACCTTAGATTGTAAAAAATATGTTAAACATATGAAAACACAATTTCAACACATGAAATTGTTTTTCAAAGATATTCATTCATAAAAGTGTTTCAATCAATTAATAGACTAAGATTGTAAAAGAGATATTAAACATATCAAAACACAATTTTAACACATGAAATTGGTTTTCAAAGATATTCATTCATAAGTGTTCTTGATCCTGCCTGTTGACCGGAGCGCTGGAGAATGCCTCTTCAAAGGATCGACGTGCGCGCCGCTTCTCACTTCCGTTCCTCCTCTGGATCTATCTCAAGAACCTGCAAAGAAACGACACGGCGCCGCTGCGGCCGATCGCACTCCGACGCTCAAGTCAGCGACGGTATCACCAAATACTAAGAACTGGAACCGTGCAAACTCTCTCTCACAAACAGCTCTGTCACTCGCAAGCGTAAAGTGTATGAACTGAACGCACACCTTAGAAAATCTGTTAAGAACTCTTATATACCTGGTGGTTTTCTCTCTCCTGGCAGTTACAGAATTGGACACGTGGCTCGCATCCAACTGTACACGTGCCATCATCCGGAGGCTCCCTGACTTGGCGCTGTTTCTACTCTCATTTTGGCTAAGTTACCTATGCATGGTACTGCCCAGTGCATAGCTAACTCAGGAGTGCGATCTCTACTGAAACTGGCGAGTTAGGGCCTTCATACACCTTCCCTGCGGTCTCGCCGGCCGCCCTCATAATCTGCTTCTCTTTCATCTTTGGCGATGTGCTTGTTCTGGCGATCTCCGACTGCCTGGTCGCCTGAGTCTACATCTGGCGACTTCACCTTTCAACCTGGCGATCGCCTATTCTGGTAAACTGGAAATCGGAACACGCCAACTTAACAATCGGCGACCACACGTGCCTCCCGACTTCCTTCCCATCTGCCAACCTGGCGCCTTGTCAACACGCCTATACTGTAGCAGGATGCCACGTCATCACACCCGTCCACCAGGGCGGTACACAAGCCCCCCAGTCTTAAGCGAAGACTTGTCTAGCGAAAAGACTGAAAGAGCCCTCGTTAACACCGATCTGCGTGGCACTGACGCAGAATTCAAGCGATCGTACTTTCTGCTGCTCTGACGCTCCACCAAACCCTTCAGCAATCGCTCGACACGTGGCTTCATCAACGGCTCTCTTCATCTGCCGTTAGCGCTTCCAAACTTATTTCGAAAACCCTTAAACCCCTTACGCTCCTACTGTTCCATCACTTTCTTCACACTTGCATACGTTCTCATTTCCTTCTGCGAAAACTCTCGACGTTCCTCGACGCTCTAGATCACCACCTCCCTTCAACGTTCTCCCGATCATCGAAAGGTAACTACTTTCCTTCATCTGCTGGGTTTCCTTGCATTTTCACCGATTTGCATCATCCTGTAACTGTCTGGTGCATACGCTGTGGGCTGTTTTTCCATTTCTCCTTCTGCGTAACTTAGGGCTTTGTCGATCGTCGCAACGAACTCGCATTCGTTCGTCTTTCACCTTCCTTCTATGATCGAGTCAGCCTTTGTAACCCTCCTGATTATTTTTTTCCTTTCTTCTTCGTTTGCAATTACTATCATGACTCGCACGAAGATCACCCCGAACCCCCCTCCATCAGCGCGAAACCCTTCTTCGCAAGCGCACGACCCACCCCAAGTTCGTGGCGCTTCCTCTTCGCAGGCTGAGAGGCCTGCATCTTCCCAAGCTGCTCTGGCCCAGGCGACTCCACCAAACGCTGGAGGAGCCCCCATCCCTCTGCCAGACTTCAAGGCTTTATACCCATGGGCTAACCCAACCCTGTTAAAGGAAACCTCGTCGGTGAACACTGTGGGAGCAGTTCTGCGTTTGACAAAGGGGGACGAGGCCTATCAATCGTTTCATAAGGAGCACGATGAGAGGATGATGGTGCTGCCTTGCCCCGCCGCCCTGCCAGTGTGCGCTGATGACAAAGTGAGCGCCGACGGCCCCTTTTGCTTCGTTTACACAACTTTCTTCAAGAAAGTCAAACTCAGATTTCCCCTCACCCGATTCGAGAGGGAACTCTTGACCGAGCTCAACATTGCTGCCGCCCAGCCTCACCCCAACAGCTGGGCGTTTGTTCGAGCCTTCGAAATAACGTGCGCCCACCTGGGGTTGCCCGCGTCGGTGGATGTGTTTCTGTTCCTGTTTGAGGCCAAACACCCAGGAGACCGCTTGTGGGTCAGCCTGAATGCCATTGCTGGGAGATCCATTTTTACCATCTTCCAGCAATCATACAAAGATTGGAAGGGGAAGTTCATCCAGGTTCGCGCAAACGATAACGACACTTCCCTTCTCGACGGCTTCCCCTTGTACTGGGTGGACAAGGGGAAAAAGGAGTCCAAGAGCTGCTTCAGGAGGCCCAGAAGTCCTGATAGCATGGGAGCTTTGGACCGAGACCTTTGCCTATTCTGGAAGAGGGTGGCAGATGCCAACATAACATTCTTGACCCCCACCCTGATCTCCTTCGAGTTCTTTGAGGACCAGTTGGAATTCCAAATAGGTTAGGACGCTACACTTTTGTCTTGACATTGCTTCTGATATTGTTTCTGGGCGTCTTGTTCGCACAAGACTTTGGTTTTATCTTTTCTGCATATGCCTGTTTTTGCTGTCTCATTGTCTTGTACACTTACCCCTTTCTCCTTTGAGCTAACTTATGCACTTTCATTCCATGCAGACACCATGTTGGGTAAGAACATGCTCGCCGACTTAAAGGCGCTCGCCCGCAACCACGGGTTGGCGACCGGTTCCCAGACGCTGCCCAACTCGGCGGTCGAGAAGGCCATCATTCATGGGCGATCACCGCCCAAGGAGCCCACCCAACGCAAGAAGCTGGTCCTTAAGAGGCCCAAGCGGAAAGCCCCCCAAGTCGTCCAAGAGGAAGAAGAGGACGACGAGGTCACGGAGGATGGCCTTGTCACGAAAAGGAAGAGGGTGGCACCATCTTCTCCACCTCCTCAACCCCCTCTTCCAACCTCACCACCCCCATCAACGCCTGCTCCTCCTCCCTCATCGCCAACACCACAAGCCCCTTCACCACCAGTCCAAGCAGTTCCATTGGCCACTGCGCCACCTGCAACTGAGGCCCCAGAGCCAAATTTCTTGGAGGACCCCCCGAGCGCCTCTACACCACATATATCAGCAGGAGGGGGCCCTCCTTCCAACACTTCAGCTGCAGGAATCGTTCCAATCGGGGATGAGGTCGCTCACACCTCTCCAATCCTAATCACCGAGTCCCCGATTGCGTCGCCACGCCAGGAAACAACCACTGAAAATATTGCTAAGGAAGGTGGCGACGAGAACCCTCAACAAGCCCCCCTGGCGCCTCTCCAAGCCGCAAACCTTTCCCTCGAGGTCACGAGGATGTGGGAACCTCTGACTGCTAAACTGAAGAACATAGCGGAGGACATCCCATCGATTATAACGAGGGCTGTGGAGAGCTACACCAGGAGGCTTCAAGACGATCTCTACAACCTCAAGACCGAAAACAGCACAATGAAGGTTGAGGTGGAGAAGGTGGCCTTCAGCCTAACGCTCGCGGAAATGGAACATTCCCGAGTAGAGGATGCCCTAAGTACCGAGCTTAGGCTTGCGCGCAAGGAAGCTGCTGACCTTCGCCGCAAAGTCCATGAACTTGCCCAAGAAAAAGTTGAACTTGAAAGCAAAATCGTGCCTCTGCGCACCAAGGCGAGCGACCTGGAAGCTCACATTCAAGCTAATGCCGATAAGGTACAAAAACTGGAGCAAAGGTGATGGCATTTCATGTGTTCTTCTTGAATCAAAGTAGTAAAATGTGATGCGGAAGCAATGGGTGAGTGAAACAAAGCCCTCCTAGGAGTTGTGATGGCTTTGAAGGTGCATGATGAGTATGAACTAGAGAGGTTCGGCCAGCTCTATGAAGAAAGGTGAAGGAAGTGAAGTTTATAGCCTAGATTTCTAGGAGAAGTATAGCTAGTGCACAAAATGGGCAGCATAACAATACTCAAATAAACTTGTCCAATACAAAGAGATAGCCTTCCTATTTATAGGCTATTTGGGCTTAAATGTTAAGCTACATTTCTAAGGAAAAGAAAACAAAAATTAAATCTAAATTCTAAGCCATGTGCCATGCAATGACCGGCCACACAACCCTAGGTTCTAGAAGGTTTCCTTCACAAAGTTCTTTCTACACTACCTATCTTACTAAGTACCCCTAATGGGCCTTTTATGCAACAAAGCCTTTTCTCTCCCAAACCGTAGCTTTGGCCCTTGTGTGTGTGAAGCTAGACGATCTAGGACTCTTCATAGATGCTCCTCATGTAGCCTTGGCCTAGACGCTCCTCATCATGGCTAGACGCTCCCTTTGTGAGGCTAGACGCTCCTTGTGAGGCTAGACGCTCCTTTTGGAAGGCTAGACGCTTCTTTGTGAAGGCTAGACGGTCTTGGTCTTGGAAGCTTGGCTTTCATAGTGTGGTGAGCTTGGGCCTTCCTCCATCATTCCCTCCCTCTTGAAAAGGATTTGTCCTCAAATCCAAGGCTTTGCTTAGGGGGTGGTTGTGGCTGGATGGTGTCCATCATCTCCTCCGGCTTGAGAAGATCTATCCTCAGATTTGCATTCTTGATCTCGGATAGCAGCCTCTTGCTTCGTCAAGGTGTGTCCTCCCGGATCAAATGTCAATCTATGTGACCCTTGAAACAAAACAAAGGAGTTAGGGTGATCTTTTAAAAAACAAATAAATGTGGGAAGTTGCCATTTTTGTTTTTCTTTTGTTGTGGCCAACTTCTCACAATACCTCCCTTTTGAGGGTTGTAGGTGCCCTCTAATCCTCTTATGTTTTCTAAAATTTTCAAAAGGAGTTACTTTTCCCTTAGGCATAATCTTTTTAAGACAGAGTAACAACTTTATAAAGGCAAGAGGACATAGAACACATACAACTTCGAATGGAGAAATATGAGTAATTTTGTGGATTACTCCTTTGTATGCATGCTTATAAGGGAAAGGATTCTTATCCCAAGATTTGTGAGTATCTCTCATGATTTCGTGAAACATAGAAGAAAGAGCTATGTTTTCAAATTTTGGAGCTCTATCTATTATGTTGGAAAATAAATCATGGAGGCTTGTCACATTTCTTAGGAAGAGGTTATCCACATCCTTAAAGAAAGAAAAACCCTTTGTTGTCCTAGGAAGCGCCAAAATGGAATGTGTGTCTTCCCAAAGATCTTTTACAAAAGGTGAAGGAGGATAGAGTTCGTGGGACGTTGCTTTAGGTGTAGTTTGAAAACAAGGGTTGTACCTAAAGTAATGTCTTTGAACTTTGTTGCTCATGGGTGACAAAAGTTTTCCTCTTAAAAGCTCTAGATTTTGGTCAACTTTCTTTTGCCCCATGAGTTCTCCTTCTTGATCTATGCAAGCTTCTTTTAAAGACTTTTCTTTTGTGCTCATGCTTGCAGGTGTTCCTTTACAAAAAGGAAGGCTAGGTTGTTCAACAAGAAGCATGTTTGTAATGGTATTTTCAAGGTGCTTGTCTTGTTGGATGACCTTGTGGGAAGGAACACTATTCTCCCACGCCTTTTGTTTCCCAAAATTTTTTTCTTTTTCTATTTCTTCTTCATCCCTTTTGTGTTTCATTTGCATTTGGTCTTTTACCACTTGGGAATGTGGTAAAGGGCTAAGTACAAACCTTTTATGCTTGTGGATGAAAGAAATCTCGTTAGTTAGACCATTATGCGTGGTTTTCTTATCAAATTGCCATGGTCTACCTAACAAGATGTGGCAAGCTTCCATAGGTACTACATCACATAAAACATTGTCTTTGTAGTTGCCTATAGAAAACTCGATCTCCACTTGTTTGTCTACACGTAGTTCTCCATCCTCATTGATCCATTGTAAATTGTAAGGTTTTGGATGAGGAACTACTTGTAGTTTTAATTTTTCAATCAATCTAGTGCTACAACAATTGCAACATGATCCACCATCCACAATAAGAGAGCATATATTTTCTAAAACATTGCATCTAGTATGAAAAATGTTCTCTCGTTGTGTTTCAATGGATGCACTAGGTTGATTGTGGAGGATTCTTTGAATCATCAATAAGTCCCCCTCCAAAGGATTTATCCTTTCTCCTTCCCCTTTTTCTTGGGTACTAGGTTCATCTTCACCACTTGTGTATTCATTTTCTCCTTTTAAAAACAAAACTCTTTGGTTTGGACATTGTGCTTGCACATGCCCTCTTCCAAAACATTTAAAACATTTGGTGTCCCTAGTACGGATGTATGGGGTGGAGGCATCTTTCACTAAGGGTTTGGTAGTCTCTTTGGATTCGTCTCTAGGTGTACTACCCTTCCTTTTAAAGTCTTTCTTTGGATAAGAGTTGGAGTAAGAACCCACCCTTTGACTTGAAGTTTTGCGCAAATTTTGTTGTTCAACTTTAATGCAAAGTTGAACCAAATCATTCAAGTCTTGATAGGGTAATAGTTCTACTCTATCTCTTATCTCAAGGTTGAGCCCACTTAGAAACCTAGATATGGTGGTGGTTTCTTCCTCTCTAATGGATGCTCTCATCATGTAAAGCTCTATTTTCTGCCTATACTCTTCCACACTTAGGCTCTTTTGTTGGAGTCTTTGGAGCTTGTCCATCAACTCCCTATGGTAGTAGGAAGGTATGTGGCGACGTCTTAGGGCTCCCCTAAGGTCATTCCAATATTCTATGGAAGGCTCCCTATGAAGACGTCGGTCTCTCTCTAACGAGGTCCACCAATACATTGCATTGCCTTGGAAACTAAGGGTTGCTAAGGGTACCTTTCTCTCTTCACTCACCCTATGGCAAGCAAAGAGTTGCTCTACTTTCATTTCCCAATCTAGGTAGGTTTCTACATCTTCCTTACCATAAAAATGGGGTAGGTCTACCCTTACTTCCTTTGGACTCTCTTGCTCCCTTTGCCTAGGTCTTCTAGGGGGTGGTTGGTAGTAGTCATTAATTCTAAGGCTTCCCTCCCCTAGAGTCTCATTACTTTTTGAATGGGATGCATGAGTTTTTTTTGATTTTTGAGATTTTTGGGATTTCTCTTCTTGAGCTCTAGCCAACTCATTAATTTTATTTTCATTCTCCAATTGTCTAAAGGAAATTAGTTGTACCGCTTGGGATACTTCTTTTAAAAGAGTTTTCAAAGATTTTACTTCACTTTCTATAGACTTTGGAGAGTGAGAAGAAGAAGACATGGCTAAAACTTTGTGTATATAGGTGTTTTACTTGGAGAAAGTTTAGGAAAGTTAGAGAAGGGAGTTTTCCAGGTAAGGGAGGTGAGTCACAATGGACTACTTAAGTACCAAGCCTTTTCCTTGCCAAAAACTTTCCTCCAATGACTTCACACAAAATTTTCTCTTAGTAGAACACTTAGAACACAAGAAGTTGAGAAATCAAAAAGCAAGAAAACTATGTAAGCTAGATATGCAGCAAACTAGTCGGTATAGCACAAAATTAAACAATACTAAACATGCAAAACGTTTCTACCAAAACAAAAGAAATACAAGTTCAAACAAGCAACAAATTACTAAACAAAATAACTATGCTATTCGGCCCTAGGTGAGGCTTCTTGGACACTTTGAGCCCTTGAAGACACACTCACCGTCTAAAACGTAATTTAAAAGAGGTAATTAACAATAAACCAAGTTGTAAAGGAGATAAGAAAACCCCCTTTGTTGTTCCTCTTTTTGGTTAGTGCACTTTCTTTGTTGTCTTGATTGTTGATCTTCTAGGTGTTTGTAGTGTTTGTTTCAAGAAGCTTGTTTCGGCCTTAGCTTGACTCCTCCTTAGAAAGTTGGCTTTAATTCTCCAATTTCCAGCACCTATTCACAAGAGCTTAACCTTAAGTCAAGTCAAATTCCATGCACATAAGCACCAAGAGAGAATTAATTTCCAGCACCCACAAAAGAGAGGTCAAGAAACAAAAGCAAGAAACAAATTTAATTGAAAGAAAACAGTACCACCAAAAGGATTTATAATATGACAACTTAGAAAGAGATTCAAGAAATTAAAGCAAACAATTAAAGGTACTTAATAAAAGTTGGCACACAAAAGGAATTCCTAAAGAAAAGCACTAGATTAGATGACCAAATAAAAAAAAACGGCACCACTGGAAAAATGTTGTGGGCCAGAAAACAGTTTTGTTCCCCGATTTATGCTGAGCTGTAATTGTAAGATTTGTTTCTGAAATTTGGATACAAGAAAATTCAGGATCTTAGCTAAATTTTGGCTTTGGAATCACCTAAAACGCATGCACCATTTGTTTTTAATAATTTTTGCAAATTTGGTGTGCAGTTAGGCCAGCTGTAACGCTCAAGATTTGCACTCTGATTTTGTGAGATTTATCATTTTTTTTCTGTTGCTCCTTTTGACCTCATTCTTTTTTTGTCCTTTCTATAACACCTTAAAATTGCATTTTCCAGAAATTCAGAATTTTCCTATGGGTGGAAAAATTTTGTGATAAACAAAACAGCCCAGAACAGAGATGTGATACAGGGGAAATCTGGAAAACTGGAAGAAAACAGCAAGATAACCAAATTAACACAATGGAAAATGTGAGAATGGAAATTGTGTATGAACTAAGACACAATTATGAACTCAAACTAAAAATAAAAAGCACCAAAGGATCAAAATAACAGCAGATTATAGCAATATAAAGAGACCCAAAATCAAGAAACAATTAAGCCAAAAAAAAAGGACTACTAAGAATTGATGACAATATGGATGAACATGACTTGACAAAACATGTATAGATTCAAAAAATTAAAGACTCAAAGCATAATATGAAGCAAAATAATGAAAGCAATAAAGACTCAAAGCCTAAAACAAAATAGCAACACAAAGGTGTATGGAATCCTATCACAAATTGCACAAGAACTTGTTCAAGATCAAATGAACAAGAGTGCTTGGGTTGGATCTTCCACAAAGCACACCAAGAACAAATTTAAAATATAAAAAACAGCAAGACAAGTAAGGAATTGAAATGACAAAGATGAAAATAAAGAAGAACTGAAATTAAAAAGACAAGCTACTCATCTTGAAGAACCAATAGCTCATGATACCAAATGATGGCATTTCATGTGTTCTTCTTGAATCAAAGTAGTAAAATGTGATGCGGAAGCAATGGGTGAGTGAAACAAAGCCCTCCTAGGAGTTGTGATGGCTTTGAAGGTGCATGATGAGTATGAACTAGAGAGGTTCGGCCAGCTCTATGAAGAAAGGTGAAGGAAGTGAAGTTTATAGCCTAGATTTCTAGGAGAAGTATAGCTAGTGCACAAAATGGGCAGCATAACAATACTCAAATAAACTTGTCCAATACAAAGAGATAGCCTTCCTATTTATAGGCTATTTGGGCTTAAATGTTAAGCTACATTTCTAAGGAAAAGAAAACAAAAATTAAATCTAAATTCTAAGCCATGTGCCATGCAATGACCGGCCACACAACCCTAGGTTCTAGAAGGTTTCCTTCACAAAGTTCTTTCTACACTACCTATCTTACTAAGTACCCCTAATGGGCCTTTTATGCAACAAAGCCTTTTCTCTCCCAAACCGTAGCTTTGGCCCTTGTGTGTGTGAAGCTAGACGATCTAGGACTCTTCATAGATGCTCCTCATGTAGCCTTGGCCTAGACGCTCCTCATCATGGCTAGACGCTCCCTTTGTGAGGCTAGACGCTCCTTGTGAGGCTAGACGCTCCTTTTGGAAGGCTAGACGCTTCTTTGTGAAGGCTAGACGGTCTTGGTCTTGGAAGCTTGGCTTTCATAGTGTGGTGAGCTTGGGCCTTCCTCCATCAAAAGGTCAATCGACCGTGAAAAACTACTTGGGCAAGTAGAAAAAGCAAGGGATGACGCCATGGCTGATCTCACCGAGGCGAACAAGGAAAAAGAAAAGATGACTGCCGAGTTGACCCGAGCTCAAGCGGAATCCGAGAAGGTTGCCGACGACCTTCTTCATGCTCAAGAGACCAACAAACAACTCCGAAAACAGGTCGAAGAGCTGGAGCAACAGAACAAGGAGCTTAAGCAACAGGTTGAAGAATTTCAAAGGCAAATTGAAGAACTTAAGCTAAGCTCCGCTCAGATTCTGGTTGCTGGATTTGATACCGCTCGGGAACAATTCGCATGCCTATTCCCTGATCTCGACCTCAGCATGGTGTCGTTAAACAACGAAGTAGTAGATGGAAAGGTCGTTCCCGCCGAAGGCTCAACCAATTCCACCCCATCTGCTTCTTTATAAATTCACTTGTGTTTACCTTGTAAAAACTCTTGCATATGTGTTTTGAACAGTTACTTATTTCAATAGCGAAACTTGGATATTCTTTCTTCTGACTTCTTTTGAGCGCTTTCACCTTCTTTGTATGTTTAACTTTGCCGAGTCTAACTTAGCGATTTTGCAAACACGACCTTTGGCGTAACTGCTTCGAGCCGATTCAAACTTAAGCAACGATCGCTTTAAACAACTTGTACCCTTGAGGCACTAACCTGATCATAAGAAAAGTGTCCAAGCAACGAACTGTAACTCAATCGCGGTTCAAACAACGTCCCCTTCGACCTGCTTTATCAAACAAGTCTTTCAACCCTCTCGCCGTCGCTTGAACTTTTCCCGATCGCCAAAACCTCTTGGTAACACCAGCTTTTCCCAGCCTCGTGCTTTGGAAGTCATTTCTTTATCTGGGCAGAAATGCCCTTTGGGATCTTCCTTTACCCCCCTGAACTTCAGAACTGAAGACCGGCTGGATAGGCGTTCTCTTCGAACCTACCTTAGCCACCTTTCAAGCTTCTTCCGCCCTCTTCGCCATACCTGAACTCGTTCAAGACGAGAAGGATTTTATCTTGCCTATACCCGCATATAAGCGAGAAGTTCTTTAACTCGCCTGAGCTCGCACAACGGCGAGAAGGACTTTATTTGATGCCTCAACTTGCCCAGGGTGTACATCTCCTCCCCCTGGATGCACTGAGGATCTTTTCTTTCTCTCGCCTGCGCTCGCTCAACGGCGAGGAGGTCTTTAATTGGCCTTGGCTCGCACAACGGCGATAAGGACTTTATCCGGTGCCTCAACTTGCCCAGGGTGTACATCTCCTCCCCCCTGGATGCACTGAGGACCTTTCTCGCCTGCACCCGCTCAACGGCGAGGAGGTCTTTAACTTGCCTCTACGTTGCCCCGGGAGTTACATCTTCTCGCTCCCAGAAACACGGAGGACTTTTCCTCTTTCTCGCCTGCACTCGCTCGACGGCGAGGAGGTCTTTCGTCTGGTGCCTCCGATCGCCAAAAAACGATGAGGACTTTAAAAACTTAACTGGTGCCTCTAATCGCCGAAAAACGATGAGGACTTTAAAAACTTAACTGGTGCCTCTAATCGCCGAAAAACGATGAGGACTTTAAAAACTTAACTGGTGCCTCTAATCGCCGAAAAACGATGAGGACTTGAAAACTTAACTGGTGCCTCTAATCGCCGAAAAACGATGAGGACTTTAAAACTTTTTTAGAAAGCACGCGATATACATATTTTCTTGCCTTAAATCATGTACAAATGACAAGGTCTTTCTTCAAACTTTCGAAAATAGCACACATGCAATCTGGAAACACCTTATACTTCGAAAACTCTTCTTTTATTGGGCGGCCTCATTAAAAACCCTCCTTAGGGAAAAAAGAGTGCCCCCTTGAAACTGTTTTAACAGAGACATTGCAATATAACATTTGTGTTTGTCTTTACTTACAAAGCTCTTAACTATAGTACAACTTCAGGTGTGTGGCGTTCCAGGTACGAGGGACCGCCCCTCCTTCCAGCGTCTCTTAGCGGTAGGCTCCGTTCCCGAGTGCCTCGGTTATTCTGAACGGTCCAGTCCACTTGGGTGATAGTTTATTCTCCATCTCGTACTGGTGGGCCTTCCTCATCACCAGATCGCCTTCTCTAAACTGCCTTGGCATCACCTTAGAATTGTACCTTCGCTCGACCCTTCTTTTCACCGCCTCAGCCTTCAGCCTTGCCTCCTCCCTGACTTCATCCAGCAGATCCAGGTTCAGCCTTCTCTCTTCATTCGAGTCTTCCTCTACGAAGTTCTGGAATCTCGGCGAGCTTTCCTGGATCTCCACCGGAATCATGGCGTCACACCCATAGACCAAGCTAAACGGGGTCTCATGGGTTCTGGACTGCTCAGTGGTGTGGTACGCCCAGACTATACGGGGCACCTCCTCAGCCCAACTTCCCTTGGCTTTCTCAAGCCTTCTCTTCAAATCTCTCAACAACACCCGATTAGCTGATTCCACCTGGCCATTCGTCTGAGGGTGCTAGACGGATGCAAACACTTGCTGAATTCCAACCCCTTCACAAAGCTTCTTCAACAGGTGGCTTGCAAACTGAGTCCCATTATCTGACACCAGGCGCTTAGGCACTCCAAACCGGCACACGATGTTCTTCCATACAAAGCCTTCGATCTTGTGTGCGGTGATCTGGGCCACTGGTTCTGCTTCAATCCACTTGGTGAAGTACTCAATCGCCACTACCAAGTACTTCATCTGCCTGATCGCCAGTGGAAAAGGACCCAGGATGTCGATTCCCCAAGTATGAAACGGCCAAGGGCTATAGATCGACTTCAACTCCTCGGGAGGTGCCTTATGCCAATCGGCGTGCTGCTGGCACTATTTACAGCATTGGGCATACTTCTTGCAATCTTCTCTCATGGATGGCCAATAGTAGCCTGCACGGAGAGTCCTCGCGGCCAGAGCTCGACCCCCGACGTGACTTCCACATATTCCTTCGTGGAGCTCTGCCATAATTCTCGTGCACTTCTCGCCGTGTATACATTCCAGGAGTGGGTGAGTGAATCCAAACCTGTACAGATCGCCATCAATCAATGTATACTTGCTGGAATTTTTCTTTACCTTCCTAGCTTCTGCTGGATCTAGCGGGAGGAGGCCATCTGCCAGGCACCGCTTCTACTGCGTTATCCAAGTGTCTGGCTCATTGGTGGCGCAGACCTGCATCACGTCCACCTTCTCTCCTCGACAAGCTCTAACTTTCGGCGATCTCAGAGTTTCTTGCGTCAAAGACTTGTGGCTTCTCGCTGCTCTCTCCGTCGACCTGCTTATCTGAAGGACCAGGTGATCTGCTACAAATGCCCTCGGCGTCTTCAGAGTTTCTTGAATCACTGTCCTCTGCCTACCCCCCTTGCCTGAACTGGCGAGCTTAGCAAGCAAGTCAGCTCGGGCATTCTATTCTCGGGGCACATGTACCACTTCAAAAGAGGCAAAGGAACTCTTCAATTCCTGCACATACGCCAAGTAAGCCACCATTTGTGGATCTTTAGCCTGGAACTCGCCTGTTACTTGCCCTGTGACTAGCAGCGAGTCACTCTTAGCCATCAGCACTCTGGCTCCCATTTCCTTAGCCAGCAGAATCCCGGCGATCAGCGCCTCATACTCTGCTTGATTGTTGCTGGCTTTGAAGGCGAATCTCAACGATTGTTCGATCAGCACGCCGTTGGGTCCTTCCAATATTACTCCAGCACCGCTACCCTGTTGGTTCGATGATCCATCCACCGAGAGTACCCAACGGAAGTCGTCACCTTCAACCCGCGTTGCCTCTGATGAGAGCTCGACTACAAAATCTGCAAAGATTTGCCCCTTGATCGGGCCTCGGGGCTCATATTTAATGTCAAATTCTGACAACTCTACTGCCCACTTCACCATTCTTCCCGCAACGTCAGGTTTCTTCAAGACCTTCTGGATGGGCAGGTCAGTCATCACCAGTATTGTGAAGCTGTGGAAGTAGTGGCGCAACCTCCTCGCCGAAAACACCACAGCTAGCGCAGCCTTTTCCAGGGCCTGATATCTCGTTTCTGGGCCCTGCAGCACCTTGCTCACAAAATAAATAGGCTTCTGAGCCTGATCCTGGTCCTGGGCGAGCACCGCACTCACCGCCCTCTCAGTCACCGCGAAATACAACCTGAGAGGGATTCCCGCCAGTGGTTTGCACAGAACCGGCGGGCTCGCCAGATATTCCTTCAGCTTGACGAAAGCCTCCTCGCATTCTTTCGTCCAAGCGAACTTGTTATTGCGCCGCAGACATTGGAAATAGGGATGTCCCTTTTCTCCACTTGCTGACACGAAGCGAGATAGGGCTGCCATCCGACCCGTCAGCTGCTGGACTTCTTTCACTGTAGCAGGGCTTCTCATCGCCAAGATGGCGGCACACTTGTCCGGGTTGGCTTCTATTCCTCTTTCAGTCAAGAGAAAACCCAAAAATTTTCCAGCCTCCACGCCGAAAATGCATTTCTCCGGGTTGAGCTTCAACTTGAACTTGGCGATCGTCGTGAACAATTCTTCCAAGTCTGCAACGTGCTTGCTTTTCTCCTGCGAGGTCACGACCATGTCATCGACGTAAGCTTGCACGTTCCTTCCCAGCATCGGTGCAAGTACTCGATCCATCAGCCTCTGGTACGTGGCCCCCGCGTTCTTCAGCCCAAACGGCATCACCTTATAGCAGTAGCACGACCTCTCCGTCATGAAGGCTGTTTTCTCTTCATCCATGGGATGCATCTTGATCTGATTATAGCCCGAGAAGGCATCCAGGAAACTCAGCAGTTTGCACCCTGCAGCACTATCAACCAGGGCATCAATGCTTGGTAAAGGATACGAATCCTTTGGGCAAGCCTTATTCAGATCGGTGAAATCGACGCACATGCGCCATTTCCCGTTGCTCTTCTTCACCAGTACGACGTTCGCCAACCATTCAGGGTACTGGACTTCCCTGATGTGGCCTGCAGCGAGGAGTTTCTGGGTCTCGTCCTTGATCGCCTGCCTCCTCTCTTCATAAAATTTCCTCCTTCTTTGTCTCACCGGTCTCACCATGTTGTCCATCGCCAGATGATGGCACAAGAAGTCGGGATCAATCCCGGGCATGTCCGCAGCGGACCAGGCAAACGCATCCAGATGCCGTTCAATCACCTTGGCGATCTGGTCCTGGAGATCGACCTCCAGAGATCTTCCGAGCTTGAAAACTTTCCCCCCGATCTCCTTCTCGAGCCACTGCTCGACGGGTTTGGGCCTGGATTCTCTGGCGATCACCGCCTTGGTGATCCCCAGTTCCCTTGCTCCCTCAGGGCGATTCCGCGCCTCTTCTTCCTCCAGGCCAGCATTCCTCTCCCCCAGCTCAGCATCTACCATCTCTACGTCCCTTCCAGCGGCCTCCTCTATTACCGGCGGTCTGGGCTTCACACCGGGAGGCGGGGTGGTCGTTACATAGCTCACTGATCTTTTATTTTTCAGGCTATTTTCATAGCACTTTTTCGCTTCTTTCTGATCAGACTTTATCGTGATCACCACCCCTTCCATGGACGGCAGCTTCACCTTCATGTGCCGAGTCGATGGAATTGCGCCTATCCTGTTAAGAGTGGGCCTTCCCAACAGGATGTTATATGCTGAAGGGGCGTTTACGATGAGGTACTTGATTTTCTCCGTCCTCGACCCAGCCTCATCGGTAAACGTGGTTCTCAGCTCAATGTACCCCCTGACCTCCACCTGGTCGCCAGCGAACCCATACAAGCACCCTCCATAGGGCCTTAGCTGGTCAAGGGGCAATTCCAGCTGCGTGAAAGTCGGCCAGAACATCACGTCTGCCGAGCTTCCTTGGTCTACCAGAACTCTGTGGACCTTCCTCCCTGCTGTAACCAACGAAATAACTATGGGATCGTTGTCATGAGGCACAACGTCCCGAAGATCCTGCTTGGTGAACGTAATGTCCACTTCCGGCGAGTGATCTTCAAACATGTCCACTGTCATCACCGATCGCGCATACTTTTTCCTCTGCGATGCGGTGCATCCACCACCTGAGAAACCCCCTGCAATGGTGTGGATCTCCCCGTGGATAGGCATCTCGTGTTGCTGGGCTTCTCCACCTGCTGGCTGGGAACTCGACGCTCCCCCCGTCCTTCTATCCAGCAGATAGTCATTTAGGAACCCGCTCTGAACCAGATCGTCGAGCTGGTATCCTAAAGACAAACACGAGTCCAGGTTGTGGCCAAAGCAGTGGTGAAACTCGCACCAAACGTCCGGCTTTGACCCCAGCACCTTGTCGCCCACCTTCTCGGGCGCCTTCAACCTAGCAGATATGTTAGGGATAGCGATCAGGTCCGCTAGTCCCATGACGAATTTGTGCTTAGGCGAGCGATTGTATTCCCGGCGTGCTGGTTGTTGGCGTGCTGGCGGTTGGCGCGCTTGGCTTCTTCCCTTATTTCTCCTATCGTAAGGATAGCGAGTCCTTTGGTCTTTTCTGGCCGCCGCTGCCGTCTCCAGCACCCTCTGTGGCTGGATCCTGGTCTGGGCGCGTGGCCTGGCGGGAGCCACGCTGCCTCTCTTCTCGGCGACTTCGCTCTCGTCGGCGATGTGGGCCACCGCAAGTCGCCTGACCTCAGCAAACGTCGCTGGATGAGCCCTGATCAAGGCCTCGCAGAATGGCCCTGGCTGCACGCCCTTCTTGAAGGCATAGACCAACATTTCTTCATCCTTGGCCGGCGATCTGACCATCTGCGCTCCGAAGCGATTGAGGTAGTCTCTGAGGGACTCCCCATGGTACTGCCTTATATCAAACAGATCATAGGACACCCTGGGCGGTGCCTTGTTCACAATATACTGCTCGACAAAGATCTTCGAGAATTGTTGAAAATTAGTTATGTGGCCATTAGGCAGGCTCACAAACCACTCCATCGCCATTCCCTGGAGCGTGCTCACGAACATCTTACAGTAGACGGCGTCCGACCCTCCTGACAGCATCATCTGTGTGTGGAACGTGGTCAGATGAGCCTCTGGATCCTCCACGCCAGTAAAAACAGCTTTAACCGGAACCACGCTCGTGGGAATTGGCGTGTCGGTAATCGCCTGAATGAAAGGCATTGGGAAAACACGAGGTGGCGTCGACGGTGCCACCTCTTCAGCTGAAGAACGACCCTGCTGCTCCTGAAGAGCTCGACGCAGCTCCTCAGCTACCTTGCTGAGCTCCTCGTTCCTGGCGCGAGAGGCGACCAGGTCTTCATGTATCCTTGCCTGCTCCACGCGCGAGGCTTCCACAGTCGCCTGCAACGAGCGCATCATTTCTGCCATCTGCGCCATGGTCATGGCGGCGTCGCCTTCAGCTGCGACGGGAGCCACGGGACTGGAACGATTGCTTCTCATCTTTCTCATTAACTTCAGCGAGCCACAAAAATACGGCAAATAACACTTCAACCACGAACGAATCAGCGATCGATCGGAGAAGACTCAAGAAACTGTGCAAGAACCCAAGAACACCGCAAACCTTCGCAGAAAACCACCAAAGAACTCGAACTTCCACCAGACAGATTGCGCGCAAGCAACAAAAGACCTCACTCCACCGATTGAAAGACAAACGAACGGCACAAAACACAAACTCACCGAACGAAACTCAAAGAAACTGCAAACGACGGTTGCACCAGCACACAACCGCGCAGAAAACCTCGAAAACTTCCACGAACTCACACTGTGGATGGGAGCACGTTTTACACGGCCCCACGGTGGGCGCCTGATGATCCTGCCTGTTGACCGGAGCGCTGGAGAATGCCTCGTCAAAGGATCGACGTGCGCGCCGCTTCTCACTTCCGTTCCTCCTCTGGATCTATCTCAAGAACCTGCAAAGAAACGACACGGCGCCGCTGCGGCCGATCGCACTCCGACGCTCAAGTCAACGACGGTATCACCAAATACTAAGAACTGGAACCGTGCAAACTCTCTCTCACAAACAGCTCTGTCACTCGCAAGCGTAAAGTGTATGAACTGAACGCGCGTACCTTAGAAAATCTGTTAAGAACTCTTATATACCTGGTGGTTTTCTCTCTCCTGGCAGTTACAGAATTGGACACGTGGCTCGCATCCAACTGTACACGTGCCATCATCCGGAGGCTCCCTGACTTGGCGCTGTTTCTACTCTCATTTTGGCTAAGTTACCTATGCATGGTACTGCCCAGTGCATAGCTAACTCAGGAGTGCGATCTCTACTGAAACTGGCGAGTTAGGGCCTTCATACACCTTCCCTGTGGTCTCGCCGGCCGCCCTCATAATCTGCTTCTCTTTCATCTTTGGCGATGTGCTTGTTCTGGCGATGTGCTTGTTCGCCTGAGTCTACATCTGGCGACTTCACCTTTCAACCTGGCGATCGCCTATTCTGGTAAACTGGAAATCGGAACACGCCAACTTAACAATCGGCGACCACACGTGCCTCCCGACTTCCTTCCCGTCTGCCAACCTGGCGCCTTGTCAACACGCCTATACTGTAGCAGGATGCCACGTCATCACACCCGTCCACCAGGGGGTACAGTTCTCAATCAATTAATAGCGAAAAGAACAAGTTGCAAACATTTAGTTAAGTAATAATACGCTTTTTTTCAATAGTTAAAATTATTTTAAACTATTATTATACAGAACATTCACTTTCTTATAGTTTCCTAGGCTATAAAACCTTAGATTGTAAATGAGAGAAGTATTAAACGTATCATTTTAACACATGAAATTGTTTTTCAAAGATATCATAAGTGCTTCAATCAATTAACAGACCTTAGATTGTAAAAGAAGTATTAAACATATCAAAATACAATTTGAACACATGAAATGGTTTTTCAAAGGTATCATCATAAGTGTTTGAATCAATCAATAGACCTTAGATTGTAAAAAATATGTTAAACATATGAAAACACAATTTCAACACATCAAATTGTTTTTCAAAGATATTCATTCATAAAAGTGTTTCAATCAATTAATAGACTAAGATTGTAAAAGAGATATTAAACATATCAAAACACAATTTTAACACATGAAATTGGTTTTCAAAGATATTCATTCATAAGTGTTCTCAATCAATTAATAGGGAAAAGAACAAGTTGCAAACATTTAGTTAAGTAATAATACGCTTGTTTTCAATAGTTAAGATGCTTTTAAACTATTATTATACAAAACATTCACTTTCTTATAGTTTCCTAGGCTATAAAACCTTAGATTGTAAATGAAAGAAGTATTAAACGTATCATTTTAACACATGAATTCAAAGATATCATAAGTGCTTCAATCAATTAACAGACCTTAGATTGTAAAAGAAGTATTAAACATATCAAAATACAATTTGAACACATGAAATGGTTTTTCAAAGGTATCATCATAAGTGTTTGAATCAATCAATAGACCTTAGATTGTAAAAAATATGTTAAACATATGAAAACACAATTTCAACACATGAAATTGTTTTTCAAAGATATTCATTCATAAAAGTGTTTCAATCAATTAATAGACTAAGATTGTAAAAGAGATATTAAACATATCAAAACACAATTTTAACACATGAAATTGGTTTTCAAAGATATTCATTCATAAGTGTTCTCAATCAATTAATAGCGAAAAGAACAAGTTGCAAACATTTAGTTAAGTAATAATACGCTTGTTTTCAATAGTTAAGATGCTTTTAAACTATTATTATACAGAACATTCACTTTCTTATAGTTTCCTAGGCTATAAAACCTTAGATTGTAAATGAAAGAAGTATTAAACGTATCATTTTAACACATGAAATTGTTTTTCAAAGATATCATAAGTGCTTCAATCAATTAACAGACCTTAGATTGTAAAAGAAGTATTAAACATATCAAAATACAATTTGAACACATGAAATGGTTTTTCAAAGGTATCATCATAAGTGTTTGAATCAATCACACTACAAGAAAAAATGGTTTTAACAAGGGTTTATTTTTACATTATCTAGGGTTAAAACCTCCATTTAGTCATTTACCCAGGGTTGTAATGTCCCCCGCTAAACCATCTCTGGGGAATGTGTTCCACAGGGTTTTTTTAAACCTCAGGAAAAGCTTTTCAAAATACCATGGGTTTCAAAACCTCCGTAAAATACCGTGGGTTTCAAAACCTCCGTAGAATACCATGGGTTTCAAAACCTCCATAGAATACCTTGGGTTTCAAAACCTCCGTAAAATACCATGGGTTTCAAAACCTCCGTAAAATACCATGGGTTTCAAAACCTCCGTAAAATACCATGGGTTTCAAAACCTCCGTAAAATACCATAGGTTTCAATACCCCCGTAAAATACCATGGGTTTCAAAACGTGCATAAAATGTTTTAGAACCTCCTTAAAAAATACCATAGGTTTCAAAATTATGAAATTTGTTTTTTTTTATTCATTTACCTGGACAAAGAATCTTTAACAATTTAAACTAGCTTTGCTGAAAAAAAAAAGAAAAAGAAAAAAAGAGGTTACACATATGGTGGGACTACCCAAGTTAGCTAGCTGGCTTAGCACAATAGATCTTAGCCTTTTATGCACATCCAAAGTAAATAAATCTCAACTTTGTATCAATTTAATGACTTATAACCATGACATATCATGTACATAACCAACACATCTGACAGTACCTATCGAAAATGTGGTCATAAATCTATAACCATTTGAAATTGATGAAATTTCTTGACCGGTTAGGATTTGGACTCAAACTTAATCAAAATCAAGGTGCACGGCATGAAGAATCTTAACCATATAGAACTCATCCAACTTCATCTTAATCTCTTTTGAAGAATCAACATCTAAAACCATTTTCAATTCCTTACTAGTTGATTGGACTTCAATAATAAAACAAGTCATGTCATGATTTGTTTGTTTAAGAGATGTCAATTTATGAGCAGAGTCATAAAGCTCTTAGCCTTCTTCTGAAACGAGTGACACAAGCTCTAAGAGTGCCTAATATATTGTGTTCCACATAATGGCACAACAAGGCACAAAGCTAAGAATCAATCTTTTTCCATCGTTCAACTCTTTCTAATGGTATTTTACTACCTTCTTACAAGTGCTCATGAAAACCATGACCAAGAAACCACAATTCAATTGATGGAGACCGAGGCAAATCACTTTTTACATTAAATAAAATAATTGTAGGTGACAAAGAAAATGAGTGGACAAATCCAAATGCCATTACAGATCAGAAACAAATAGCACATGTGTAAAAAATGCTATTTCAAGATGTTCAAATGAAGGCTTGAACTACACATGACTAGGTTAGCCATGCAAATATGCTATGAGTGATGGAGCATGTGGAGGAATTTGTCTTAATCATTTTCATACACTACTCAAAAGAAAGATCCAACAACCTTGTCAAAACTAGCCAACACAAAAACAAGGAAAACACCTAAACATAACACTACCAAGCTTTCAAATCCAACAAAAAAAACTAAAAAAGGCTATAAATCAACATCAAACACATCAACGGATCAAGACACCAATTAAAAAAAACAAGTTAAAGCAAAATAAGAAGTAATCCAACAAAATTTTCATTTTTTCCACAAAATTTAAACTCATTAATACCAGTTTAAACTCATTAATGAACAAGATAAAACCAGTATATGACTGCAGGATCGGTTTTGATCACGTTCTAATCCCACATGAATTCTTTATTTGTTGAATGAGTGTGTTTGGTGCATTATTATTATGGTTTTGGTTTTGCCTTCCTAATTTTTTGGCACACTTCCTTGATCAGACACCTACAATATAAACATATATCACAATTAGAAATGTAAATCTGAAAAATAAAACAAGTTATTTAAATTTTTTAAGCATTACCGATGAACGATTGAACATAGTCAACTCGGGAGGCAATTGACCTTGATAACTTTGAAAGAAAAAATTCATCATTATCTCAAATCTTTTTTCATGTTCTTCATATCTTTTTTCACGTTCTTCATATCTTTAATTTTGTTCATCCAATTGTGACTTTAATGCAATAACCTATATTAAAACACAATTTATCATGAAAAAGAGTGAGAAAACCATACACATTAAAAAATTGCTACATAAGAAAATACATGTTCAAAAACCTGATTCTCCAATTCTCTATAAGTAGTTGAAGATATCCCAGTGCGAGAATTTCCAGTATATCCAAACACATGAGAAGGGCAAGGTCCCAATCCCATCCCTCGAACACGACCACAATGTTCTTCACTTCCAAAGGCATGAGCTAGTGAATCATCAATTGATATATCATGTGAGAGGGAAGATGTATTTGACTCATATGCTTGAATCTTTTCCTACAAATAATGAAAAAAGTTATAAATGAAGCTCACATCCAATTTGGTTGAGTTTTCATCTTTACAAAAATGATACTTACCCCAATCTCTCTTGCCCCATCATTCACAAATTCTCCGTTAGCATGTTTATGTGTTGCTACCCATACTTCTCCCCTACTAACTTTGCGACCAAGCTCTTTCTCCTATAAAATGTAATAAAAGTATATGAATCATGATATATGATATAATAAAATTATAGGAGAATCAAGTTACCATCTCATCTTTCTTCCGTGCAATGCTCTTGGATCCACCAGTATGAGGAACTGTTTGCTTCTTTCTATTATCCTTGTTCTTTTTGGCAATTTCCTAAGCATACATGTAGTAAAAGAACTAAATATAAATAAATCAACACTTTAAATAATAAAGTAGTTTTTATTACCTTTGTCCTTGAATTTAAACGGTAGTCAACAAAAGAAGCCCAATGGTCTTTATTCATTACTTCTGGACACATTGCAATAATTTCATCTCTATTGTGTGTTCCATCATTTCTTTGTTGCCATAGTTGTTGCCTATACTCAGTCCACTTTGTGTTAAGTGATTTGAAGATATATCTTACATGAGCATCAGATTCAACTTCAAACTTAGCCTTCAAAATTATTACACAAGTAAATTTAAGATAATTTCAATATAATATCAATTAAAACACAGAAAAATCCAAAAATAATTACTTGAATGGTTTTCTTAAGTATATCTTCTTTGTAATCTTTGGGAATCTTCCTCCAACTTTGATAGCTAATAGGAAATGCATTAACATTTCTTGCAACATGACCTAAAAACCTATTCAACAATGCTCCACTGTCATCAACTGGTTGGTTCTCGTTATTCCAGTTAACAAGAATCCTCTCACCAACAGATAAAAACCAAACATCATTTGCTGTTAATTGTTTCCTAACCTTTTTTCCTTCACTATCTGTCAAAATTATTGTTAGTTTAAGAGGACGAACATAAAAAACAAATACAATGTGAGTTTGCAATGTATTGATTCAAGCTTACCAATGACATCAACAAGCCATGATCTTTTACGTGATACATGCTTTGATTGTTCAGTTAGCATCTCAATACCCACATTTTCTTCCCTTTCTTCATCAGATTGTAACCTTGGTGTAGGTTCAGATGTAGATTCATGGACAGATTCATTTGTATTATCAAATTGAAATTCAGGTGCAGAATTGTTCTTAGTAATAGAAATCAACCTATGAGGTGCATGTGGGGGTGGAGGCTTCTTTTTATTATTCTCTATAGGATGAGAATTCACACGAGGTGCTGCATAATAATTAAATGAATACATGTGAAAAATAATATATTTTTAAAGAGAATGCCAAATTAAAATATAAGTACAAACATCTCACTAAATGGAAGTTGTGTATGAACTTACTTGAGTTATTAAGGGCTGCAAGTTGGTCAAAAGTGTTATTGAGAGTATCATGTTCTGTTGCTCTAGTCTTCTTGATGGACATTTTCTTCATCTTCAGGTATTCTTGAAATAATAACATTAATACAAGTCAAAATAGAAATTCAACAAATCATAATATAATGCATGCATAAACAATAATGTATAAGTAATAAGGATGATAATTTAAACAAAAATAATATACAAGTGTTCAATTAAAAATAGGACCTTGTTAACGATATACTCCCTTCTCCATTCACAAATAAAGTTTCAAAATTGTTTTGTACAAATGCTTCACATTCATGAAAAGTGACATCATTATCTTCTCCCATGTCATATAAGTCTCGTGGCTTTAGATGCACAGGAATGCTCCAATCTTTAGATAATTCATCCACTACATAATAAACCATTTGTGCTTCTTTAGCTTGGATGTATGGTTCATCATCATCATTATCACCAATGTGTATCAAACGTGTAAAGTTTACTAGTGTAAATCCAAGATCATCTGTCATAATCCCTCTAGAAGTAGTTGTATTAGCCCACATACATTTGAACAAAGTAACAGAAAATCGACCATTATAGTTTATCTCAATTATGTCTACCAATTTTCCATAATAAGGCACACCCCCAATGATGGCATTTTCATGAAGTTCTTCTTGAATCAATGTAGAGTATGGGGCGGAAGCAATGTATGAGAGTGAGCAAGATCCTCCTAAGAGTGGTGTTGATCTTGTAGGTGCATGATAGGTATGGGTATTGAGTGGTTCGGCCAGCTCAAGGGAAAAGATGAAGGAATTGAAGTTTAGAGCCTAGGATTCTAGGGAGAAGCAAAGTTGAGCACAAATGGGCAGCATAACTTTACTCACAATAAACTTGAAAATACAAGGTGTAGGCTCCTCCTTTTATAGGCTAAGGAGGACCATAATGCAACCCTAATGCTAGCCAAATGAAATGTAAATGTGAAGCACATGGGTGCACATGGCACATGGGTGCACAAATGAGCACATGGGGAGGGGTGTGTCTAGTTTTTATGCTCACCCCCTCCATGGTCTTTCTAGAATGTTCACACAAATATGCTTTCTACACTACTCTAATTACTAAGCACCCCTAATGGGCCTTTATGTAACAATTACAAAGGTCTTCTCTTCCCAAAACCGTAGCTTTGACCCATGTGTATGTGAAGCTAGACGGTCTAGAAGGAATCCTCATCATGGCCTAGACGCTCCTTATGTAGCCGCTCCTCATCATGGCCTAGACGCTCCTCTTCATGGGCTAGACGCTCCTTTTTGAGTCTAAACGCTCCTCATCATAGGCTAGACCGTTTAGTCTTGGAGGCTTGGCTTTCATCGTGTGGTGAGCTTGGGCCCTCCTCCATCATCCCCTCCCTCTTGAAAAGGATTTGTCCTCAAATCCAAAGCTTTTGCTTTTGAGGGGGCTTGTTGTGGCTGGATGGTGTCCATCATCTCCTCCTTCGGGAAAAGATCTATCCTCAGATTTGCGAACTTGATCTCGGATAGCAGCCTCTTGCTTCGTCAAGGTGTGTCCTCCCGGATCAAATATCAACCTATGAGAATCTTGAAACAAAGCAAAGGAGTTAGAGTGAGTATTTGGAGAACAATTAATTGTGTGAAGTTGCCATCTTTGTTTTTCTCTTGTTTTGGTCAACTTCTCACAATGCTTCCCTTTTGATGGTTGTAGGTGCCTTCTAATCCTCTTATGTTTTCTAAAATTTCCAAAAGTAGTTACTTTTTCCTTAGGCATAATCCCTTTAGGAAATGGTGACAACTTTAAAAAGGCAAGAGGACTATGTTCACATACAACTTCAAATGGAGAGATATGAGTAATCTTGTGGACTACTCCATTGTATGCATGCATAAAAGGAAAAGGATTCTTATCCCAAGAATTGTGGGTGTCCCTCATGATTTCGTGAAGCATAGAAGGGAGAGCTATGTTTGCAAATTTTGGAGCTCTATCCCTTATTTTTGAAAATAAATCATGGAGGCTTGTCACTTTTCTTAAGAAGAGTTTATCCACTTCCATGAAGAAAGAATCAAGACCTTTTGTCGTCCTAGGAAGCTCTAATTTGAAATGTGTGTCTTCCCATGGATCTTTTACAAAAGGTGAAGGAGTATAGAGTTCTTGGGACGTTGCCTTAGGTGTAGTTTGAAAACAAGAGTTATACCTAAAGTAATGTCTTTGAACTTCTTTTCTCATGGGTGACAAAAGTTTTCCTCTTAAAAGCTCTAGAGTTTTATCAACTCTAATTTGACCCATGAGTTCTCCTTCATGAAGAATTTCTCTTTTATGTGTGAAGGTAGTCTCGTTGATACAACCTTTGTTCATGGAAATTCAATTCTTTGCAAAGGTTGTCTCAATAAGACATGACAAGTTTCTTTAGGCACTACTTCACATAAAAAATTGTCTTTGTAGATGCCTATAGATGACTTGACCTTCACTTGGTGATATCTTGGCATGTATGTAAAATAATCTACTATATTTTTATCTATGCAAACCTTTTTTAAGGATTCTTCTTTTTTTTCTATGCTTGCAAGTGTTCCAAGGCTAGGTTGTTCAACAAGAGGTATATTTTCAAATGTATTTTCAACTTTTCCTTCTTGTTGAATGACCTTGTGGGAAGGAACACTCTTCTCCCACGCCTTTTGTTTCCCAAGGTTTTTCTCTTGCTTTTCTATTTTTACATTTTCTTCACTCTCACTAGCTTCTTTTTCTTGGCTACTATTCTCATCTTTGTCCCTTAAGATCATAGATCTTTCATTGAAACATTGAGATGCTAATTGATCATTGCCAAGGTATTCTAAACATGGAATTTCTCTAGCTGGAGTGTGAGAAATATGCTTGGTTAGGTTTTCTTGTCTCTCTTTCCTAGCTCTCCTAGGGAATTGTTGATGATATTCATTTTTCCGAAGACTTTCTTCCCCAAGATAATCATGATGTTTAGAGCTAGATGCATGAGAATGTAATTTTTTTGAAAATTGAGACTTCTCATTCTTTGCTTTAGTCAAAACATTAAGTTTAGTCTCACTTTCCAATTGTCTATAAGCAATTGATTGCACAGTTTGTGAAACTTCTTTCAAAAGAGTTTTTAAAGATTTTAATTCACTTCCAATAGACTTTGTAGAATGAGAAGAAGAAGGCATGGCTAAAACTTTGTGTATACAAGTATTTTACCTTGAGAAAACTTAGGAAAGTCAAAGAAGGTAGTTTTCCAGGTAAGGGAGGTGAGTCACAAAGGACTACTTAAATACCAAGCCTTTGCCTTAGCCAAAAACTATCCCTCAATGTCTTCACACAAAACTTTCTCTTAGTAAACCACTTAGAACACAATTAAGTTGAGAAATCAAATTTTCAATGAAAGAAAACAATGCAAGCTACTAATCAACAAAGCTAGTCGGTTTAACACAAACTTAACCAAAATCAAACATGCAAAGCGTAGCTATGAAAGCAAAAGAAAAGCAATTACAAACAAGTAACAATTACTAATCAAGAATGCTATACTATTCGGCCCTAGGTGAGGCTTCTTGGACACTTTGAGCCCTTGAAGACACACTCACCGTCTAAAGCGTAGTTAACAAGGTAATTAACAATAAATCAAGTTGCAAAGGAAAATAAGAGAACTCCCTTTGTTGTTCCTCCTTTTGGTTAGTGCACTTCTTTGTTGTCTTGATTGTTGATCTCCTAAGTGTTTGTAGTGTTTGTTTCAAGAAAGCTTGTTTCGGCTTTGGCTTTGTCTCCTCCTTAGAATGTTGGCTTTAATTCTCCAATTTCCAGCACCTATTCACAAGGGCTAAACCTTAAACCAAGTCAAATTCCATGCACATAAGCACCAAGGGAGAAATTAAATTCCAGCACCCAAAAAGAGAGGTCAAGGAACAAAAGCAAGAAACAAATTTAATTGAAAGAAAACAGTACCACCAAAAGGATTTATAATATGACAACTTAGAAAGAGATTCAAGAAATTAAAGCAACAATTAAAGGTACTCAATAAAAGGTTGGCACACAAAAAGAATTCCTAAAGAAAAGCACTAGATTAGATGACCAAATAAAAAAAAAACAGCACCACTGGAAAATGTTGTGGGCCAGAAAACGTGTTTGTTCCCCGATTTATGCTGATCTGTATTTTTGGAATTTGGCTCTGAAATTTGTTATGCAAGATATTCAGGATCTTATCTAAAATCTGGCTTTGGATTCACTCAAAACGGATGCACCATTGTTTTTTAATAAATTTTTCAAAATTGGTGTTCGGTTATGCCAGCTGGAGCGCTTCAGATTTGCACTCTGATCTTAAAAGATTTATCATTTTTTTTCTGTTGCTTCTTTTGACCTAATTCTTTTTTTGTCTTTTCTATAACACTTTAAACTTGCATTTTCCAGAAAATCAGAATTTTCCTATGGGTGGAAATAATTTTCTGGGTTAAAACAGCCAAAACAGAGAAGGTGTAAACAGGAAACAAAAACAGCAAGATACCAAAGTTTAGACACAATGGAAATTTGTGAAATAGAATTGTGTATGATCTAAACACAATATGAACTCAAACTAAAAATTAAAAAGGCACCAAAGGAGCAAAGAACAGCAGATTCAAACAATTTAAAGAGACCCAAAAGCAAGAAACAATCAAGCCAATAATAGGACTACTAAGAATTGTTGACAAATATGGATTCACATGACTTGACACAACATTTATAGATTCAGAAAATAAAGACTCAAAGCATAAAATGAAGCAAAATTAAGAAAGCAATAAGGACTCAAATTCCTAAAAGAAAACAGCCACTCAATGGTGTAAGGAATCCTATCACAAGCTGCACAGAATTTGTTCAAGATCAATTGAACAATTGTGCTTCGGTTGGATCTTCCATAAGCACACCAAGAACAATTTAAAAAGTAAAAAACAGCAAGACCAAGCTACTCATCTTGAAGAACCAAAAGCTCATGATACCAAATGATGGCATTTTCATATGTTCTTCTTGAATCAAAGTAGAAAATAAGGTGCGGAAGCAATGGGTGAGATGATCAAGACCCTCCTAGGAGTTGTGTTGGCCTTGTAGGTGCATGATGAGTATGGTGTTTGAGTGGTTCGGCCAGCTCAAGGGAGAAGGTGAAAGGATTGAAGTTTAGAGCCTAGATTTCTAGGAGAAGTAAAGCTTGTGCACAAAAATGGCAGCATAACCTTACTCAATTAAACTTGAAAATACAAGGTGTAGGCTCCTCCTTTTATAGGCTAAGGAGGACCATAATGCAACCCTAATGCTAGCCAAATGAAATGTAAATGTGAAGCACATGGGTGCACATGGCACATGGGTGCACAAATGAGCACATGGGGAGGGGTGTGTCTAGTTTTTATGCTCACCCCCTCCATGGGCTTTCTAGACCGGCCTTGGTAAATTTAGAGGTTTTTTTAGAAACTCTAAGTTTACCTAGGTTGGTGTTTTAGGTGCCAAAATTAATTCTAAGAAAATTACAAATAAAGTTCCTATGCTAATTTTGATAAGAAATTAAAGTGTACTCTACACTAGAGTTTATGGCATTTGAACATGTAAAAGAACGTCTTCTTGGATTCTTTTGGCCATAACTCTATGGTTGGCCCAAATCTACCCTTTGGTGGGCTTGCATGTGGGCTTGTGCTTGGGCCTCTTCCATAAAAAATGATACGTTTAATACTTCTTTCATTTACAATCTAAGGTTTTATAACCTAGGAAACTAGAAGAAAGTGAATGTTATGTTCTGTATAATAATAGTTTAAAAGCATCTTAACTGCTGAAAACAATTACTTAACTAAATGTTTGCAACTTGTTCTTTTCGCTATTAATTGATTGAAAACACTTATGAATGAATATCTTTGAAAACCAATTTCATGTGTTCAAATTGTGTTTTGATATGTTTAATATCTCTTTTACAATCCTAGTCTATTAATTGATTGAACCACTTATGAATGAATATCTTTGAAAAACAATTTCATGTGTTGAAATTGTGTTTTCATATGTTTAACATATTTTTTACAATCGAAGGTCTATTGATTGATTCAAACACTTATGATGATACCTTCGAAAAACCATTTCATGTGTTCAAATTGTATTTTGATATGTTTAATACTTCTTTTACAATCTAAGGTCTATTAATTGATTGAAGCACTTATGATATCTTTGAAAAACAATTTCACGTGTTAAAATGATACGTTTAATACTTCTTTCATTTACAATCTAAGGTTTTATAACCTAGGAAACTATAAGAAAGTGAATGTTATGTTCTGTATAATAATAGGTTAAAAGCATCTTAACTGCTGAAAACAATTACTTAACTAAATGTTTGCAACTTGTTCTTTTCGCTATTAATTGATTGAAAACACTTATGAATGAATATCTTTGAAAACCAATTTCATGTGTTCAAATTGTGTTTTGATATGTTTAATATCTCTTTTACAATCCTAGTCTATTAATTGATTGAACCACTTATGAATGAATATCTTTGAAAAACAATTTCATGTGTTGAAATTGTGTTTTCATATGTTTAACGTATTTTTTACAATCGAAGGTCTATTGATTGATTCAAACACTTATGATGATACCTTCGAAAAACCATTTCATGTGTTCAAATTGTATTTTGATATGTTTAATACTTCTTTTACAATCTAAGGTCTATTAATTGATTGAAGCACTTATGATATCTTTGAAAAACAATTTCACGTGTTAAAATGATACGTTTAATACTTCTTTCATTTACAATCTAAGGTTTTATAACCTAGGAAACTATAAGAAAGTGAATGTTATGTTCTGTATAATAATAGGTTAAAAGCATCTTAACTGCTGAAAACAATTACTTAACTAAATGTTTGCAACTTGTTCTTTTCGCTATTAATTGATTGAAAACACTTATGAATGAATATCTTTGAAAACCAATTTCATGTGTTCAAATTGTGTTTTGATATGTTTAATATCTCTTTTACAATCTTAGTCTATTAATTGATTGAACCACTTATGAATGAATATCTTTGAAAAACAATTTCATGTGTTGAAATTGTGTTTTCATATGTTTAACGTATTTTTTACAATCGAAGGTCTATTGATTGATTCAAACACTTATGATGATACCTTCGAAAAACCATTTCATGTGTTCAAATTGTATTTTGATATGTTTAATACTTCTTTTACAATCTAAGGTCTATTAATTGATTGAAGCACTTATGATATCTTTGAAAAACAATTTCACGTGTTAAAATGATACGTTTAATACTTCTTTCATTTACAATCTAAGGTTTTATAACCTAGGAAACTATAAGAAAGTGAATGTTATGTTCTGTATAATAATAGGTTAAAAGCATCTTAACTGCTGAAAACAATTACTTAACTAAATGTTTGCAACTTGTTCTTTTCGCTATTAATTGATTGAAAACACTTATGAATGAATATCTTTGAAAACCAATTTCATGTGTTCAAATTGTGTTTTGATATGTTTAATATCTCTTTTACAATCCTAGTCTATTAATTGATTGAACCACTTATGAATGAATATCTTTGAAAAACAATTTCATGTGTTGAAATTGTGTTTTCATATGTTTAACGTATTTTTTACAATCGAAGGTCTATTGATTGATTCAAACACTTATGATGATACCTTCGAAAAACCATTTCATGTGTTCAAATTGTATTTTGATATGTTTAATACTTCTTTTACAATCTAAGGTCTATTAATTGATTGAAGCACTTATGATATCTTTGAAAAACAATTTCATGTGTTAAAATGATACGTTTAATACTTCTTTCATTTACAATCTAAGGTTTTATAACCTAGGAAACTATAAGAAAGTGAATGTTATGTTCTGTATAATAATAGTTTAAAAGCATCTTAACTGCTGAAAACAATTACTTAACTAAATGTTTGCAACTTGTTCTTTTCGCTATTAATTGATTGAAAACACTTATGAATGAATATCTTTGAAAACCAATTTCATGTGTTCAAATTGTGTTTTGATATGTTTAATATCTCTTTTACAATCCTAGTCTATTAATTGATTGAACCACTTATGAATGAATATCTTTGAAAAACAATTTCATGTGTTGAAATTGTGTTTTCATATGTTTAACATATTTTTTACAATCGAAGGTCTATTGATTGATTCAAACACTTATGATGATACCTTCGAAAAACCATTTCATGTGTTCAAATTGTATTTTGATATGTTTAATACTTCTTTTACAATCTAAGGTCTATTAATTGATTGAAGCACTTATGATATCTTTGAAAAACAATTTCACGTGTTAAAATGATACGTTTAATACTTCTTTCATTTACAATCTAAGGTTTTATAACCTAGGAAACTATAAGAAAGTGAATGTTATGTTCTGTATAATAATAGGTTAAAAGCATCTTAACTGCTGAAAACAATTACTTAACTAAATGTTTGCAACTTGTTCTTTTCGCTATTAATTGATTGAAAACACTTATGAATGAATATCTTTGAAAACCAATTTCATGTGTTCAAATTGTGTTTTGATATGTTTAATATCTCTTTTACAATCTTAGTCTATTAATTGATTGAACCACTTATGAATGAATATCTTTGAAAAACAATTTCATGTGTTGAAATTGTGTTTTCATATGTTTAACGTATTTTTTACAATCGAAGGTCTATTGATTGATTCAAACACTTATGATGATACCTTCGAAAAACCAATTCATGTGTTCAAATTGTATTTTGATATGTTTAATACTTCTTTTACAATCTAAGGTCTATTAATTGATTGAAGCACTTATGATATCTTTGAAAAACAATTTCATGTGTTAAAATGATACGTTTAATACTTCTTTCATTTACAATCTAAGGTTTTATAACCTAGGAAACTATAAGAAAGTGAATGTTATGTTCTGTATAATAATAGGTTAAAAGCATCTTAACTGCTGAAAACAATTACTTAACTAAATGTTTGCAACTTGTTCTTTTCGCTATTAATTGATTGAAAACACTTATGAATGAATATCTTTGAAAACCAATTTCATGTGTTCAAATTGTGTTTTGATATGTTTAATATCTCTTTTACAATCTTAGTCTATTAATTGATTGAACCACTTATGAATGAATATCTTTGAAAAACAATTTCATGTGTTGAAATTGTGTTTTCATATGTTTAACGTATTTTTTACAATCGAAGGTCTATTGATTGATTCAAACACTTATGATGATACCTTCGAAAAACCATTTCATGTGTTCAAATTGTATTTTGATATGTTTAATACTTCTTTTACAATCTAAGGTCTATTAATTGATTGAAGCACTTATGATATCTTTGAAAAACAATTTCATGTGTTAAAATGATACGTTTAATACTTCTTTCATTTACAATCTAAGGTTTTATAACCTAGGAAACTATAAGAAAGTGAATGTTATGTTCTGTATAATAATAGTTTAAAAGCATCTTAACTGCTGAAAACAATTACTTAACTAAATGTTTGCAACTTGTTCTTTTCGCTATTAATTGATTGAAAACACTTATGAATGAATATCTTTGAAAACCAATTTCATGTGTTCAAATTGTGTTTTGATATGTTTAATATCTCTTTTACAATCCTAGTCTATTAATTGATTGAACCACTTAAGAATGAATATCTTTGAAAAACAATTTCATGTGTTGAAATTGTGTTTTCATATGTTTAACATATTTTTTACAATCGAAGGTCTATTGATTGATTGAAACACTTATGATGATACCTTCGAAAAACCATTTCATGTGTTCAAATTGTATTTTGATATGTTTAATACTTCTTTTACAATCTAAGGTCTATTAATTGATTGAAGCACTTATGATATCTTTGAAAAACAATTTCATGTCTTAAAATGATACGTTTAATACTTCTTCCATTTACAATCAAAGGTTTTATAACCTAGGAAACTATAAGAAAGTGAATGTTATGTTCTGTATAATAATAGTTTAAAAGCATCTTAACTGTTGAAAACAATTACTTAACTAAATGTTTGCAACTTGTTATTTTCGCTATTAATTGATTGAAAACACTTATGAATGAATATCTTTGAAAACCAATTTCATGTGTTCAAATTGTGTTTTGATATGTTTAATATCTCTTTTACAATCTTAGTCTATTAATTGATTGAACCACTTATGAATGAATATCTTTGAAAAACAATTTCATGTGTTGAAATTGTGTTTTCATATGTTTAACATATTTTTTACAATCGAAGGTCTATTGATTGATTCAAACACTTATGATGATACCTTCAAAAAACCATTTCATGTGTTCAAATTGTATTTTGATATGTTTAATACTTCTTTTACAATCTAAGGTCTATTAATTGATTGAAGCACTTATGATATCTTTGAAAAACAATTTCATGTGTTAAAATGATACGTTTAATACTTCTTTCATTTACAATCTAAGGTTTTATAACCTAGGAAACTATAAGAAAGTGAATGTTATGTTCTGTATAATAATAGTTTAAAAGCATCTTAACTGCTGAAAACAATTACTTAACTAAATGTTTGCAACTTGTTCTTTTCGCTATTAATTGATTGAAAACACTTATGAATGAATATCTTTGAAAACCAATTTCATGTGTTCAAATTGTGTTTTGATATGTTTAATATCTCTTTTACAATCCTAGTCTATTAATTGATTGAACCACTTAAGAATGAATATCTTTGAAAAACAATTTCATGTGTTGAAATTGTGTTTTCATATGTTTAACATATTTTTTACAATCGAAGGTCTATTGATTGATTCAAACACTTATGATGATACCTTCGAAAAACCATTTCATGTGTTCAAATTGTATTTTGATATGTTTAATACTTCTTTTACAATCTAAGGTCTATTAATTGATTGAAGCACTTATGATATCTTTGAAAAACAATTTCATGTGTTAAAATGATACGTTTAATACTTCTTTCATTTACAATCTAAGGTTTTATAACCTAGGAAACTATAAGAAAGTGAATGTTATGTTCTGTATAATAATAGTTTAAAAGCATCTTAATTGCTAAAAACAATTACTTAACTAAATGTTTGCAACTTGTTCTTTTCGCTATTAATTGATTGAAAACACTTATGAATGAATATCTTTGAAAACCAATTTCATGTGTTCAAATTGTGTTTTGATATGTTTAATATCTCTTTTACAATCCTAGTCTATTAATTGATTGAACCACTTATGAATGAATATCTTTGAAAAACAATTTCATGTGTTGAAATTGTGTTTTCATATGTTTAACATATTTTTTACAATCGAAGGTCTATTGATTGATTCAAACACTTATGATGATACCTTCGAAAAACCATTTCATGTGTTCAAATTGTATTTTGATATGTTTAATACTTCTTTTACAATCTAAGGTCTATTAATTGATTGAAACACTTATGATATCTTTGAAAAACAATTTCATGTGTTAAAATGATACGTTTAATACTTCTTTCATTTACAATCTAAGGTTTTATAACCTAGGAAACTATAAGAAAGTGAATGTTATGTTCTGTATAATAATAGTTTAAAAGCATCTTAACTGCTGAAAACAATTACTTAACTAAATGTTTGCAACTTGTTCTTTTCGCTATTAATTGATTGAAAACACTTATGAATGAATATCTTTGAAACCCAATTTCATGTGTTCAAATTGTGTTTTGATATGTTTAATATCTCTTTTACAATCTTAGTCTATTAATTGATTGAACCACTTATGAATGAATATCTTTGAAAAACAATTTCATGTGTTGAAATTGTGTTTTCATATGTTTAACATATTTTTTACAATCGAAGGTCTATTGATTGATTCAAACACTTATGATGATACCTTCGAAAAACCATTTCATGTGTTCAAATTGTATTTTGATATGTTTAATACTTCTTTTACAATCTAAGGTCTATTAATTGATTGAAGCACTTATGATATCTTTGAAAAACAATTTCATGTGTTAAAATGATACGTTTAATACTTCTTTCATTTACAATCTAAGGTTTTATAACCTAGGAAACTATAAGAAAGTGAATGTTATGTTCTGTATAATAATAGTTTAAAAGCATCTTAACTGCTGAAAACAATTACTTAACTAAATGTTTGCAACTTGTTCTTTTCGCTATTAATTGATTGAAAACACTTATGAATGAATATCTTTGAAAACCAATTTCATGTGTTCAAATTGTGTTTTGATATGTTTAATATCTCTTTTACAATCTTAGTCTATTAATTGATTGAACCACTTATGAATGAATATCTTTGAAAAACAATTTCATGTGTTGAAATTGTGTTTTCATATTTTTAACATATTTTTTACAATCGAAGTTCTATTGATTGATTCAAACACTTATGATGATACCTTCGAAAAACCATTTCATGTGTTCAAATTGTATTTTGATATGTTTAATACTTCTTTTACAATCTAAGGTCTATTAATTGATTGAAGCACTTATGATATCTTTGAAAAACAATTTCATGTGTTAAAATGATACGTTTAATACTTCTTTCATTTACAATCTAAGGTTTTATAACCTAGGAAACTATAAGAAAGTGAATGTTATGTTCTGTATAATAATAGTTTAAAAGCATCTTAACTGCTGAAAACAATTACTTAACTAAATGTTTGCAACTTGTTCTTTTCGCTATTAATTGATTGACAACACTTATGAATGAATATCTTTGAAAACCAATTTCATGTGTTCAAATTGTGTTTTGATATGTTTAATATCTCTTTTACAATCTTAGTCTATTAATTGATTGAACCACTTATGAATGAATATCTTTGAAAAACAATTTCATGTGTTGAAATTGTGTTTTCATATGTTTAACATATTTTTTACAATCGAAGGTCTATTGATTGATTCAAACACTTATGATGATACCTTCGAAAAACCATTTCATGTGTTCAAATTGTATTTTGATATGTTTAATACTTCTTTTACAATCTAAGGTCTATTAATTGATTGAAGCACTTATGATATCTTTGAAAAACAATTTCATGTGTTGAAATGATACGTTTAATACTTCTTTCATTTACAATCTAAGGTTTTATAACCTAGGAAACTATAAGAAAGTGAATGTTATGTTCTGTATAATAATATGTTAAAAGCATCTTAACTGCTGAAAACAATTACTTAACTAAATGTTTGCAACTTGTTCTTTTCGCTATTAATTGATTGAAAACACTTATGAATGAATATCTTTGAAAACCAATTTCATGTGTTCAAATTGTGTTTTGATATGTTTAATATCTCTTTTACAATCCTAGTCTATTAATTGATTGAACCACTTATGAATGAATATCTTTGAAAAACAATTTCATGTGTTGAAATTGTGTTTTCATATGTTTAACATATTTTTTACAATCGAAGGTCTATTGATTGATTCAAACACTTATGATGATACCTTCGAAAAACCATTTCATGTGTTCAAATTGTATTTTGATATGTTTAATACTTCTTTTACAATCTAAGGTCTATTAATTGATTGAAGCACTTATGATATCTTTGAAAAACAATTTCATGTGTTAAAATGATACGTTTAATACTTCTTTCATTTACAATCTAAGGTTTTATAACCTAGGAAACTATAAGAAAGTGAATGTTATGTTCTGTATAATAATATGTTAAAAGCATCTTAACTGCTGAAAACAATTACTTAACTAAATGTTTGCAACTTGTTCTTTTCGCTATTAATTGATTGAAAACACTTATGAATGAATATCTTTGAAAACCAATTTCATGTGTTCAAATTGTGTTTTGATATGTTTAATATCTCTTTTACAATCCTAGTCTATTAATTGATTGAACCACTTATGAATGAATATCTTTGAAAAACAATTTCATGTGTTGAAATTGTGTTTTCATATGTTTAACATATTTTTTACAATCGAAGGTCTATTGATTGATTCAAACACTTATGATGATACCTTCGAAAAACCATTTCATGTGTTCAAATTGTATTTTGATATGTTTAATACTTCTTTTACAATCTAAGGTCTATTAATTGATTGAAGCACTTATGATATCTTTGAAAAACAATTTCATGTGTTAAAATGATACGTTTAATACTTCTTTCATTTACAATCTAAGGTTTTATAACCTAGGAAACTATAAGAAAGTGAATGTTATGTTCTGTATAATAATAGTTTAAAAGCATCTTAACTGCTGAAAACAATTACTTAACTAAATGTTTGCAACTTGTTCTTTTCGCTATTAATTGATTGACAACACTTATGAATGAATATCTTTGAAAACCAATTTCATGTGTTCAAATTGTGTTTTGATATGTTTAATATCTCTTTTACAATCTTAGTCTATTAATTGATTGAACCACTTATGAATGAATATCTTTGAAAAACAATTTCATGTGTTGAAATTGTGTTTTCATATGTTTAACATATTTTTTACAATCGAAGGTCTATTGATTGATTCAAACACTTATGATGATACCTTCGAAAAACCATTTCATGTGTTCAAATTGTATTTTGATATGTTTAATACTTCTTTTACAATCTAAGGTCTATTAATTGATTGAAGCACTTATGATATCTTTGAAAAACAATTTCATGTGTTAAAATGATACGTTTAATACTTCTTTCATTTACAATCTAAGGTTTTATAACCTAGGAAACTATAAGAAAGTGAATGTTATGTTCTGTATAATAGTTTAAAAGCATCTTAACTGCTGAAAACAATTACTTAACTAAATGTTTGCAACTTGTTCTTTTCGCTATTAATTGATTGAAAACACTTATGAATGATGTGTACCGTCCCGTATAAGGGCGTTGACTAAGTCAAGGTCATAGTGATAGTACCAGTGAAGGGCAGCCTGACTCGCGAAGTACCCCTGCCGCCCCAGAGACGCCTTCGGGACAGATACGACCCAAGAGGAAGGTCACGCCCAGGATAACCGGGTGCAGGGTGCGAGAGGAAGGCAGATACGCTCTCAGAGTAAGTGGCTAGATACTTGGGGGCATGAGTTGGCACCCAAAAAGCCACCCCTAGCGCAGTAGCACTCCCAAGCAGGAGGGCTCACACGTAGAGACGTCCCCAGGTGGGCAGAAACGCACCCAGATGGGGTCATGGCGTCGTGAGGCCCTCCACGTGTACGACAGCCATGCCAGAATAGAAACACCCTCTAGTCAGGTGCCAGGTAATTAAAGATATTCAATACAGTTTCCCTTTCGAGCATTCAGGTACTATTAGGGCTCCCGAGCGTTTCAACGTCTTAAATGCGCTACGTTTCGTAATTAAGCGCTTTAATGAGTGCGTTACGTTTGAGATTAAAAGCGCTTTAAGGCGCTTTAAATGCTAGGGCAGTTTAAATAGCGCTGGGAATGTCGGAAAAAGGGTTGGAACCTTTGACAAATTTAGGAGAAACTCTCTAGTTGCTTGCCCGTGCTTGAGGATTACGTACAAGTGACTGGAGAATATTTTTGACTGAAGGGGACAACACACACACACATATACACAGTTTCTTTTACCACCTTCAGAGTGCCATACGCGGTGCTCAGATACGTGGGTGGACAGTTTTGGTGTTTCTTGCTGGCTGACTTGAGCGTCGGAGTGCAAACGGCCGCTAGGGCGCCTCTTTGTCCTCTTTTTTGCAGGAATTCACAGGCAATCAGTGGGAAGGAGTCCTTAGCTGACGGTTGAGGTCGCGCACGAAGACGTCCCGTTCAACCGGACGGAACATTTGGCGCCCACCGTGGGGCCGATATAAAACATCAGTCCCATCACACAAGTTCGTGAAGATCTATCAGGTTATGGTAGTGCTGAAGGAGGTTGGAGTGACAATGGCCCCCACCAGACGAAGATCAGGGCGCGCAGCCCCCGCAGACCTATCCATGCAGCAGGTCCTGGAAATAATGAGGGGGTTGCAGCAGGACATGGCGGATTCGAAGATGGAGCAGGAGCGCATGCAGGCAGATCTTGACGCCTCGCATGAGCGCAACGAAGAGCTCCACCGCGTGAATGAGGAGTTGCGCCAGGGCCTGAGAAACGATAGGAGGCGGCCTGGGCATGACGAGGTGGAGAATCACTCCCCACCGAGGGAGTTTTCCACTCCGTTCTCGCAGGAGATCCTAGACGCAGTAATCCCGAACACGTTCGCGGGACCTAAGGCAATTTTCACTGGGATGGAGGACCCGGAGACGCACCTCGCGGCGTTCCACACGCAGATGGTCCTGATAGGCGGCTCTGATGCCGCCAAGTGCAAGCTCTTCATGAGCACCCTGACCGGGATGGCTATGGACTGGTTCATCAGCCTTCCCGAGGGCCATATCACATCTTTCCGCCAGTTGTCGCGGTTATTCAGAGAACAGTATTTGGCCAACAAGGCCCTGCCGCCGGTCTCCTACGACCTGTTTGACGTGAAGCAGTATCAGGGGGAGACCCTGAAGGAGTATATCAATCGCTTCGAGGCCCAGGTCGTGAAAGTTGGTACAACAGAGGAGCCTATGATCGTGTACGCATTTGTGAAAGGCGTATGCCCAGGGCCCTTTGGAGAATCTATTATCCGCAATCGCCCCAGGACTTTTGCTGAATTACGGCGTAGGGCGGTGGAGCATATTGCTTCGGAAGGGGAGGTATGTGTGAAGCGCACCAGTGCCGTGCCCTCACGCCCGAGGGGACCGGCGCGAGCTCAACCCGTCAGAGTCAATGAGACCACGACGGGGAGAAAGAAGCCAGAGGCGAGACGCCCCTACGAGGCCAGAAAGCCCCAGCCTCGGGGCACCGCAGGAGGCGAACGCCCCGCCAGAGAAAGAGCAAGACCGGCGAGGTACAACTTCGTGGTCGAGTTGAAGGATTTGATCGCCGTCCCCAACATAGCCGAGAGGCTGAGGCGACCGGCGAAGACCGACAAGGTGCTAGGGCCCCGTAAAGACTCTTGGTGCGAATTTCACGAGGCTTTCGGGCACCAAATTGATAATTGCTTGTCGTTGGGCTACCAGCTAGATGAGCTGGTGAGGACTGGGTTTTTGAAAGATTATGTCGCAGAGTCCACCACGACCGCCACCCTGCCGTCGCTGGCGGATGAGCCAGCACACGAGATGCCTGTGCTTGGCGAGATCCACACCATTGCTGGAGGTTTTTCCGGCGGAGGACCCACCGCCTCCCAGCGGAAGAAATACGCGAGGGGGGTAAATTCAATCGAAGAGAGGCTCTCGGGGGAGCCCTGGGAGTCGGATATTGTGTTCACAAGAAGGGATCTCCGAGATGTGGTGCCCCATGACAACGATCCCGTTGTCATCTCGGTCGTCACGGCTGGGAGAAAGGTCCATCGAGTGCTTGTTGATCAAGGAAGCTCGGCAGACGTCATGTTTCTGTCGACTTTTAATAAGTTACGGTTGTCCCCCGATCTACTGAGTCCCTATACGGGATGTTTGTATGGGTTCGGGGATAACCAGATAGAGGTCCGGGGGTACCTGGAGTTGAGGACTACGTTCACGGACGGAGAGGCCTCCCGAACAGAGAGCATTCGGTACCTCGTCGTTAACGCCAACTCTGCCTATAACATTTTGCTGGGCAGACCAGCGCTAAACCGTTTGAGTGCAATATCCTCCACCCGGCACATGAAGATGAAGCTACCGGACCTCAGTGGCCGGGTGATAGTCATCAGATCAGACCAAGAGGAGTTAAGAAAATACTACGAAAACAGCCTGAAGACGAAGAGAGGCGTTTTCATGGTGTACGAGCGTCCACCGATCGCGGACGCAACGATGATCGAGGCGACGCCCGCCAGGCAGACCCCCGAAGAGCCCATAGCGGAAAGGGCGACGCCCGAAGCAGATGCGCCAATGGAGGAAGCGCCCGTAGAAGAAGCGGCGCTCGCCAATGATGATGATAGGGAGCAACCCGCTACCAACATCCTAGAAAGGGAGATTGGCGGCAAAGCTTTCAAGTTAGGAAGCTCGCTAAACCCAGAAGAGCGGGAAGGGGTGGCGGAAGTGATTTCGCGCCACATGGATGCCTTCGCGTGGTCCGCCTCGGACATGCCGGGCATTGACCCCGATTTTCTGTGCCACCACCTCAGCATGGACGCCACGGTTCGCCCCGTGCGCCAGAGAAGGAGGAAATTCAATGAGGAGCGACAACAGGTGGTGAAAGACGAAACGCAGAAGCTGCTGAGTGCTGGCCACATTAGGGAGATTCAGTACCCTGAGTGGCTCGCCAATGTCGTTCTGGTGAAGAAGGCAAACGGGAAATGGAGAATGTGCGTTGACTTCACGGACCTGAATAAGGCGTGCCCGAAGGATTCCTATCCGCTGCCCAGCATTGACGCCTTAGTGGACAGCGCGTCTGGCAGCAAAGTGTTAAGCTTCCTGGACGCCTTCTCAGGTTACAACCAAATCAAGATGCACCCCAGGGACGAGAGCAAAACTGCGTTCATGACTGAAACATGCAGTTATTGCTATAAGGTGATGCCTTTCGGACTCAAAAATGCGGGCGCCACGTACCAGAGGTTAATGGATAAGGTCTTGGCGCCAATGCTCGGGAGAAATGTATACGCCTATGTAGACGACATGGTGGTGGCGTCGCAGAACAGGATACAGCACATGGCAGACTTGGAGGAATTGTTCAACACGATATCCAAGTACCGCCTCAAGTTGAACCCCGAGAAGTGTGTTTTTGGGGTAGAGGCCGGTAAATTCTTGGGTTTTCTGCTCACCGAGAGGGGTATAGAAGCGAACCCCGACAAATGTGCGGCCATTATTGCCATGCGGAGCCCGACATCGGTAAAGGAGGTTCAACAGTTGACAGGGCGGATGGCGGCGCTCTCGAGGTTTGTTTCCGCTGGAGGAGAAAAGGGGCACCCATACTTCCAGTGCCTCAAGAGAAACAGTCGCTTTGCATGGACTGAGGAATGCGAAGCGGCTTTCGTTAAACTGAAGGAGTACCTGGCGACGCCTCCGGTTCTCTGCAAACCGGTAACGGGCGTGCCCCTCCGTTTGTATTTTACTGTAACAGATAGGGCCATCAGTTCTGTGTTGGTACAAGAGCAGAGCCAGAGTCAGAAGCCCATTTACTTTGTAAGCAAAGCCTTACAGGGAGCCGAGACAAGGTACCAGGCGCTGGAGAAGGCGGCACTGGCGGTAGTGTTCTCGGCTAGGAGGCTCCGTCATTACTTTCACAGTTTCACGGTGGCGGTAATGACCAACCTCCCCATACAGAAGGTGCTGCAGAAGCCCGATGTGGCAGGAAGAATGGTACGCTGGGCTGTGGAACTGTCGGAATTCGACATACAGTACGAGCCTAGAGGATCCATTAAGGGGCAGGTGTATGCGGATTTTGTAGCAGAACTTTCGCCCGGAGGTGAGCAAGAAGTGGAAGCGGGTTCACAGTGGCTGCTCTCGGTTGATGGTTCCTCAAACCAGCAAGGGAGTGGTGCGGGAATAGTGCTGGAAGGACCCGACGGCATATTAATCGAGCAGGCCTTGCGTTTTGCCTTCAAGGCAAGTAACAACCAAGCAGAATACGAAGCTTTGATTGCAGGAATGCTCTTGGCCAAGGAGATGGGCGCACAGAACCTCCTGGTGAAGAGCGACTCCTAGTTGGTCACGGGGCAGGTGTCGGGTGGGTTCCAGGCGAAGGACCCACAGATGGCGGCGTATCTCAAATACGTCCAGTTGTTGAGAGGGGCGTTCAACGCTCTTGAGTTGATACACGTCCCGAGGGAGCAGAATGCCAGAGCTGACCTGCTTGCAAAGCTGGCCAGCTCAGGCAAGGGGGGTAGACAGAGGACAGTGATCCAGGAGACCCTCAAAGCTCCGCGTCGATTCGTGGAAGACAACAGGGTGGATGTCCTCCAGATTTATGCATCAAGGGGAAGGCCGAGGAGTCATCCCTCATTAACCCAAGATACGCAGAGGGCGCCCCGCATCAGTACGTACGCGGGTGTGTCTGAGGAAGAGCAGATGCAGGTTTGTGTCCTGTCCACGGGAGACACCTGGATGACGCCCTATAAACGGTACCTGACGGATGGGGCCCTTCCAGTAGACCCTGAAGAGGGTAAGAAAATCAAAAGGAACGCCGTAAGATATACCTTGGTGGATGGGGTGTTGTTCAGGCACGGTTTCACTCACCCTATCCTAACATGTGTCAGTGGCGATGAGTGCACCAGGATAATGGCAGAGCTACACGAAGGCATCTGCGGAAGCCATGTGGGAGGAAGATCCTTAGCGTCCAAGGTAATACGCGCAGGGTTCTTCTGGCCAACAGTGAAAGAAGATTGCGCACGGCACGCCCAACGGTGTAGGCAATGCCAAAAGCATGCCGACTGGCAAGAGTTGCGGTCCATATACAGCCCGTGGCCTTTCCACACATGGGGTATTGACATCCTGGGCCCTTTCCCACTGGCAATCAGGCAGATGAAGTATCTGATTGTCGCCATCGAATACTTCACCAAGTGGATAGAGGCAGAACCCGTGGCACAAATCACTGCGCATAAGGTACAGCATTTTGTGTGGAGAAACATCGTGTGTCGCTTTGGCGTACCCAGGCGCCTGATATCTGACAACGGGACCCAGTTCGCCAGTCAGCAGTTGAGAAATCTGTGCGCTGAAGTGGGAATCAAACAAGTGTTCGCGTCGGTCGAACACCCCCAGACCAATGGACAAGTAGAGTCAGCAAACAGAGTTCTGCTGAGGGGGTTAAAAAGAAGGTTAGAGAAGGCCAAAGGGGCGTGGGCGGAAGAGGTGCCCAGGATTGTGTGGGCATACCACACCACGCCCCAATCCTCTACTATGGAGACGCCGTTCAGTTTGGTGTACGGGTCAGACGCGATGATTCCAGTAGAAATACACGAAAGCTCACCGCGTTTTCAAAACTTTGTAGTGGAGGAATCTAATGAGGAGAGACGGGTAAACCTGGATCTGCTAGAAGAGGCCAGGGAAGAAGCTAGAATAAAAGCTGAAGCGATGAAGAGAAGAGTGGAGCGGCAATATAGCTCTAAAGTAAAGCCACGACAGTTTCAGGTGGGCGACCTAGTGATGAGGAAAGCTCACCCTTATGAGTTGGAGAATAAGCTGTCTCCCAAGTGGACCGGGCCCTTCAGAGTTACTGAGGCTAAGGGCAACGGTTCGTACAACCTGGAGACTTTAGATGGGGGCCCTATCCCGCGCAGTTGGAATGCAACCAACTTAAAATTTTATTTCAGTTGATTTATGTAAGCAGCATGTAACAGTTTAGTTGAAGGGGACGCTCTTTTTCCCCTTTTGGGGGTTTTTTAATGAGGTCACCCTAATGAATGGAATAACCAGTTGAGAAAAAGAAGTGCTTTGGTTTTCAGCCATTATTTTCCCTTGTTAGAAGTAATGTGATGCGCCGCCTAGGCCATGGCGTCGCCAAGGAGGAAGGCATCGCCTAGGCCTTGGCGTCGCCCAGAAAGAAGGCGTCGCCCAAGTAAAAGCATGCATCGTTGGCAGAATGAGACGAAAGGAAGTCGCGCGGTATATGAGGCATATGAAAAGTAAAGTCGCATTGTAAAGAGTTATGATATTGAAAAATTGTTGTTACAAGCAATGCACAGTACAAAATGCAAAAACACAAACAAGCCACTTCTCAGCGCTCATCAGAGTCATCACTGGAGGAAGGCGAAGCCCCTTTCCCAGCCCGCAGCGCTCGAGTAAGTCGTGTCCTCTTTTCTTGGCTTATTTTCGAACCTGCACAAAGGGAACAGATGTATTAGAGACACAGTGAAGAAAGACAGGCACTTTTAGAAAGTAACGAAGGCCGAAGTTGCCTAAGGCAGTGGTTCTTACTTATGTACTTCTCAAGAGTCCTAGCGTTGAACTCCAAGCTGATCACCGTAGCAGAGTCAAAACCTCCCGCCTCAGCAAGAATCCGGCAAGCTATTTGATCACTTGGAGCCAGATTCTTGAGGGGTTTGGCTTTGAGGACCTTTTCCTCTCTCACCCAGTACAACGGAAACCCATCGAGGGCGTCGGGAACAAGATCAGTACAGCAGATCTTGAAGAACCGGCCTTTCCACCCCGTGAACGAGCTTTGGAAAGGCGTGAAGAGAACTCTTCCGGGCACATTGCTGAGAGTTACCCAGAGGTTGTGTCTCTGTCTCTTCACCTCAAAAAAGTGGAGAAAGAGGTCAACCGAGGGTGCACAACCCAGAAACCCAAAGAGGACATCGAAGGCCTTGACAAAGGCCCAGCTGTTGGGGTACAGCTGGGCTGGAGCCACGTTGATCTCCGTCAGCAGTTCCTTCTCGAACCAGGAGAAGGGTAAGCGCACCCCGATGGTCTTGAACACCACCTGGTAAAAGTAAAAGAAAGGGACCCCGTCGTTGGCCCGTTCGTCGCCACACACTGGCTCCCCCAGAGTGCATGGGAGCACAGCGATGTCGTCATCGTGCCTCCTCGCGAAGGCCCGGTGGTCGTAAGAACACAACTCCCCTTTGTGTTCTCGTACGGCCCTGGTGGAAAGCAAGCATGAACACTCATCAAGAAGTTCGCTCGAGGCCCAAGGGTACAAGTCTTTGGGACGGACCCTGGAGGAAGCATCGTGAGAGGACATTCTTTAACAAGATCAAGATGGCTGGAAATGCAAGAGTTGAGCGAGGGGAGCAGTTAGAACAGCTCTTTGACAGAGAGGAAAGGGTGCAAGAAGAAAGGGTACAAGAAGAAAGAACGCAAGTAAGTTATGAAGAGTGAGAAAATGGTGAAGATAGTTCCAGAGTTTGAAGAGTTAAATAAAGCACCTAGCGCGCCAAACGACACGAACGGATGCACCGTGCGATTGATACACGTGGCAGAAGGTGAAAGGATGACGCTGGCACCACTGGTTTAAATCAGAAAACGTCGTATCAGCAGAATATCCAGTGGTACGATGCGCCGTCGAAAATGAGCCAGGGGTACAGCAGGAGTCAGAAAATGAAATGACTAGATACCCCACCGACCATGCAAGCAGCGCCACGTAGATCAAGTCGAATGACAGAAGGTCCCATCAGCTGTACAAGAAGCGCCACGTGCAGGGCACAGACAAAGCCTTGGGCTCTTCGCTGTTATCAGGCGTTGACCAAGGCAAGAATTAAAGTCAATGTCGAAGCAAAGGTAACGCCCGAGGCGTTGCCAGGAAAGACGTAAAGGGCGACGACAGACGAGAAGGCGCGGGCGTCGCCAACCCAAATACCGACTGGCGTTACCTCCCCGATACCCACAGGTAGGAAAGACTGAGGAGGGAGAAGAAATCAGAGAAAGGCAAAGTTAGTTGCAGACGTCGCCTCCCCGATACCCACAGGTAGGAAAGACTGTGGAGGGAGACGAGACCGTCGAATGCCAGCGAGTCACTGGCAGGGTGTTCCCCGATACCTATGGGCAGGAAAGACCATGGAGAGAACAAAAACCCCACAGTACTCAGCGTTTTAGACACCCGGGGACGATACGGTGCTGCTTTGGCAGGCCTCTCCTTAGGCGTGGGCGCCGAGTGTTAAAAGATCAAAGAAAGAGCCTTTCGGTATTAGAGTCGCCTCGTGGACGATACGGCGCCACTTAGTGGGCCTCTCCACGGGCGTAAGGGTTGGCGAGCGAGCCTACCCAATCATACCAAACCGCCCAACGAAGTGTGAGAAACGAGCAGGACACAGATAAAATAATTGAAGCGTATGAAGGGAAAAGATGAGAGCGAGATCGCATAGGCAGAATCGTATGTGAAAAAGAAATAAAGACAACCGTGCGAATGTCCTAAGTCAGTAACAAGAGTGCGGATAGTTCAAAGAATTACAAGTTTAAACGGAGAAAGTCAAAAGCGAGCGTAAAGAATAAAGGAATTAAGCATGAAAGTGGAGGTGGCGGTTGAGAGACAGCGGTTCAGTCGTCCACGTCCATGGGCACGACCTTCCCGTCGACGACATGGTGCAGGGGGTCGCAGTTTGAAATATTGATGCCAGGGTTCTCACAGGACGCCTGGGTCAGAGCCTCCTGGAACCCCTCCTCGAAAGTACCCGCCATCTCCTGGATAAGGTACTTTTTCTCCTTCTCCAGCTCCTCAACGGCAGCATCCCCAGAGGTCACCTGCTTCTCCAGAGCCTCTTTCTCAACGCGAAGTCGACTGACCTCGACCTGTAGTTTGTCGTAGTCAGCCCGGAGAAGGTCCATAGCTTTGGCCTGGGTGGCCATTTCCCCCTCCATCCGCTCTGTCTTGTCAGCCTGTTCACGGCAACGGTCCTTCAGGTCCTTTTGGATTTCTGCATCAGCTTTGAGTAATTCCTGAAGGCCCGTTACCTGGACTTGGAGGGCGACTTCACGAGTAAAGAAGCCAGCCTGGAGCTCCAATGCCTCCGCCAGTTGCCTCTCAGTTTCTGCTTTGGACTCTTGCGCTTGCTTCAGAGAGGTTTGGTAAGTTTCGTTCTGACGCCCCAGGGTCCTCATTTCCTCCTCCATAGTAGTCGCCTTTGTTTCCAAGGCCTGGAGAGTTTGAGCTTGCATGACCGCGTTCCTGGCCTGGGCGCGCCATTCAAGGGCCACCGCCAAGAAGGCCCCCAAGTAGAAGGGCATGCCTTCCTTCCTGTCGGTGCCCTCTGGCAGAGTCCCGCCACTGAAGCCCCTCGTGAGATGCATAATCGGAGGAGGGATGGCAATGAAGTCAGGGGCGGCTGCGACGGAAGCAGGGGAAGCAATGGTTTCTGCCGGCGGCGGAGGCGGGGCAGATTCGGCGCCTTCACCCCTTTCCTCTTGAAGTGTCATGGGAGGGAGTGAGGTCGCGCTCGGGGGGTTATCCATGAAGGGGTTCCCTCCCTGGGCGACGCCTCTACCGAAAGAGGAACCCGCGCAGATTTTCTTCTTTTGAAGGGAGCCACGCCTCCTGAGTCCTCATCATCTGATAGAATCTCCAGAACCCGTTTCCCTTTGTCAAGGAGGGTTGGAGCCGGTGACGAGGCCGTGGCTAGGGGAACAGCGGCGATGGGTAGAGGAGAGCGAGGAGTCTGAAGTGCTGCGGGGTTGTGTGGAGACGACGGAGGTGAACTCAGGGGAGCTACGGCGGTGATCGGAGGAGGCGGAGACAGAGTCGGTGGGGGAACCGGATCGGCAGCAAGGGTGGAGGAGGCGCCCGCCTTGGCGGCACGTGCCTCCTTCATTGCCTTCGCCAGCATCATTCTCTTAGAAGCGCCCATCACCGATCCTACATCAAGACAGGCCAAACAGCAAGAATTAAGACCAAAGCAGCTATGCAAAGTTACAACACACATGGGGGCGTGAAATGCAAGTAACATGGCACAATGTAAAATGAGTATAAGAGTCCGGGGAAACAAACGATCGATAGCAGGCTGCTTATAGCACAAAAGATGAGGGGAGAGCCCCTTACCAAAATAGGTGGTCAGGGCGTGAGCATTGTACTCGCTAGCGACCAGCTTCAAGGTATCAAAGACGATCCCCAACCCCGCCAAGGCTTTGCTTACCTCCCTATCGGCGGGGGATAGCTCTTCCAGGGTTTTGGCCCTGAGCAATTTGGGGCGTTCCGTCCAGTAAAGAGGGAAGCCATCCAAAGCTGTGGGATCATGCTTGGCGCAGCACACCTTGAAGAACTTCCCTTTCCAGTTCTTGTAAGAATTCTGGAAGAGGGAGAGGAGGATCCTGCCAGCGATCCCGGAAAAGCTTACCCAAAAGCTTTTCCCCTGTTTTTTCACCTCGAAAAAATGCAGGAAGACATCCACGGAAGGAGGGATGCCCAGGTATCCACAAAGAATTTGAAAGCCCCTCACAAATGCCCAGCTATTGGGATGAAGCTGGGCGGGGGCGGTGTTGATTTCAGTAAGAAGCTCCCGTTCGAAGGGAGTGAACGGGAGACGCACTCCTACGCGCTTGAACACGGTCTGGTACATGAAGAAGAAGGGTTTCCCCTTTCTAGGTCTGTCGTCCAAACAAACAGGTTCCCCAGGCCTGCCGGGACGAACGGATATGTGGGCGTCGTGTGTGCGGCAGAAGGCGTTAAAGTTGTACAAATGGGGATCCCCCCGGTGAGCTTCCAGGTCCTGGAAGGAAGTCAGGCTGGTGCATTCACTCAGGAGCTCATCGGAGGCCCAGGGGTAGAAGGCTTTGTAGTTGGACTTGGGGGACGTAGGGGAAGAATCAGCCTCCGCGTTCGCGCGCGTCATGGTGAAAATAGATAGCTGGAGAAAGAAGAGAGGAAAAAGGGTTTAGCAAGTTTAGCCATGGCAAGAAGGGGAAAGAACCCCAGGAAGCGTCACCCACGCGGAAAAAATCAGAGGAGGAAGAAGAAGCGGAGAAATGCAGTAATACGTGAAAAATAACAGTCCCAGGCAGTTCAATAAATCAATCTAATGCGACGAAGGGGAAAGGTCGTGAGTATCCGAGATCATACCTTTGCTATTGGAATGGAGGCAGCAGAAGGCACAGGAAGGAGAGAATCACAGTCGCAGAGAAAAAAAAAAAGTTTTCGAAGGCGATGAACAGTGCGGAGTTGCAGAGCGAATGAATGTAACAGTAGGGTGAGCGCGGGGTTTGGGGTAACTTAAACGTTACATTTCGTAACCCAAGAGGCGCAAATTGAGGGCCGCAGGATCGAGCCACGCGTCAAAAGGTCGATTGCCCAGGGAAAGCGCAAGGGTCTCTAAAGAAGGGCCACGCGATGGGCCACATGGCGCGCGATCAAGGGTAGCTCAAAAGGTGTAATCATCCCCATTTCAGGGAATGTCCAATCGCCCATTAAGAATACCCCTGCGGTTCAGAAAATGTCGCGTCAGTAATTCAAAAATTTGCTGAGTCAGCAGAGAATGACACGTCATCAGGAAGGCACGTGGATGGCGGGGGCAAGGCTTTAGTCTTTGCGCAGAAGACAAGTCTTCGGCTTAAGACTGAGGGGCTTGTGTACCGTCCCGTATAAGGGCGTTGACTAAGTCAAGGTCAAAGTCAACGACTGGAAGGTCAAAGTCAACGACTGGAAGGTAAAAGTCAACTCAAGGCGTCGCTAAGGCACGGCGTCGCCTAGGTGAAGGCGTCGCCCAGGTGAAGGCGTCGCCCAGGTGAAGGCGTCGCCCAGGTGAAGGCGTCGCCCAGGTGTAGGCGTCGCCCAGGTGAAGGCGTCGCCCAGGTGAGGGCGTCGCCAGATCCAACAGTGTAAAAGCAAGGCAATCACGGTGTGGTTCCCTGATACCCATGGGTAGGAAAGACCATGGAGGGAGCGACGTCGTGGGAAAGCCTCAAGTCCCGATATCTCGGGAAAGTGATAAAGAGAAGGAAAAGGTGGCTTCAAGGCCATAGTGATAGTACCAGTGAAGGGCAGCCTGACTCGCGAAGTACCCCTGCCGCCCCAGAGACGCCTTCGGGACAGATACGACCCAAGAGGAAGGTCACGCCCAGGATAACCGGGTGCAGGGTGCGAGAGGAAGGCAGATACGCTCTCAGAGTAAGTGGCTAGATACTTGGGGGCATGAGTTGGCACCCAAAAAGCCACCCCTAGCGCAGTAGCACTCCCAAGCAGTTTAGTATCTCTTTTAAAATTTTAGTCTATTAATTGATCGAAACACTTATGATGATACCTTCGAAAAACCATTTCATGTGTTCAAATTGTATTTTTGATATGCTTAATACTTCTTTTAGAATCTAAAGTCTATTAATTGATTGAAGCACTTATGATATCTTTGAAAAACAATTTGATGTGTTAAAATGATACGTTTAATACTGTACCGCCCTGGTAGTCGGAAGTGATGACGTGGCATCAAGCTACAGTATCGGCGTATTGACGAGACGCCAGGTTGGCAGAAGGGAAGGAAGTCGGGGGGCTCGTGAAGTCGCCAGCTATTAAGTTGGCGTTCTCCGATCTCCAGCATACCAGAACCGGCGATCACCGGGTTAAAGATGAAGTCGCCAGATGTAAACTCAGGCGACCAAATGATTGGAGATCGCCAGAGAAAGCACATCGCCGAAGATGAAGGTGCTGCAGATTATGAAGGCGGCCGGCGAGACCACAGGGAAGGTGTACGATGGCATCCTAACTCGCCATTTCCAGTAGAGATCGCGCTCCAAGTTAGCTATGCACTGGGCAGCACCACGCATAAGTAACTTAGCCAAAAGAGAGTCAGAAGCAGCGCCCAAGTCAAGGAGGCTCCAGATGATGGCACGTGTACGACTGGATGCGAGCCACGTGTCCAGGTGCGTAACTGCCAGGAGAGAGAAAGTGACCAGGTATTTAAGGGTTTCCCAACGAACTTTTGAGGTACGCACGTTCAGATTGTCTTCTTTACGCTTGCGAGTTCTTGAGCATACTGTGAGAGAGAACATTGCACGGTTCCTTGAGAATTCTTGAGTGTTTGCTCTTGAAGTATTTGGTGGTTCAGTCACTGACTTGGGCGTTGGAGTGCGATCGGCCGCAGCGGCGCCGCTCTGTTCTTTTGCAGGTTCTTGAGGTGGATCGTGACGAAGGACGGAGGTTGAAGCGGTGCGCACGTCGATCGAAGTTTGACGAGGCAAGTTCCAACGTTCTGGTCAACAGGCAGGATCATCAGGTGCCCACCGTGGGGCCGTGTAAAACCCGTTCCCATCCACAGCGTGAGTTCTTGGAGGTTTTCGTAGTTTTCTGTGTGGTTGTGTGCTGGTGCAACTGCTGTTCGCTGTTCATCTAGGTTTTGTTCGGTGATTTCGCGTTTTCCACCGTTCGGTGAAGTGAGGTTTTCTGCTGTTTACGCGAGATTTGATCGGTGAAGTTTGAGTTCTTTGGCTCGTTTGGTTTGTCGTGGAAGAAGCGGTGGTTTCTGGTGGAGTTGCAGGGTTCTGTGGAGGTTTTCTGTGCTCTTGAGTTTTCTTGCGGAGTTTCGCGCAGTTTTGACCGATTGATCGCTGAGTCGATCGTCGCTGAGGGAAGTGTTGTTCATTACTCTCTGTGATTTGCTGAGTTTTCATGAGAAAAATGAGAAGCAACAGTTCAAGTCCAGTTGCGCCCGTTGCTGCTGAAGGCGCCGCCGCCATGACCATGGCGCAGATGGTAGAGATTATGCGCTCGTTGCAGGCAACTGTAGAAGCCTCGCGCATAGAACAGGCGAGAATGCATGAGGACCTGGCCGCCTCTCGGGCCAGAAATGATGAGCTTAGCAAGGTGACTGAGGAGCTGCGTCAAGCTCTTCAGGAGCAGCAAGGGCGTCCTATTGCTGAAGAGGTCGCGCCGTCGTCGCCACCTCGTGTTTTTCCTATGCCTTTCGCTCAGGCGATTACTGACACGCCTATTCCTGCGAGTGTGGTACCTGTCAAGGCTGTTTTTACCGGCGTAGAGGATCCTGAGGCTCATCTCACCACGTTCCATACGCAGATGATGCTGTCAGGAGGATCAGACGCCGTATACTGCAAGATGTTCGTGAGCACACTCCAGGGAACGGCGTTGGAGTGGTTTGTGAGCCTGCCTAACGGTCACATAACCAATTTCCAACAGTTCTCGAAGATTTTCGTCGAGCAGTACATCGTGAATAAGGCACCGCCCAGGGTGTCTTACGATTTGTTTAATATAAGGCAATATCAGGGAGAGTCCCTCAGGGACTACTTGAATCGCTTTGGGGCGCAGATGGTCAGATCGCCGGCTAAAGATGAAGAAATGCTGGTCTATGCAATTAAGAAGGGCGTGCTACCGGGACCATTCTGCGAGGCATTGATCAGGGCTCACCCCGCCACGTTTGCTGAGGTTAGGCGACTTGCGGTGGCCCACATCGCCGACGAGAGTGAAGTCGCCGAGAAGAGGGGAAGCGTGGCTCCCGCTAGGCCACGCGCCCAGACGAGGATCCAGCCACAGAGGGTGCTGGAGACAGCGGCGGCCAGAAGGGATCAGAGGACTCGCCATCCTTATGATCCAAGGAAGAACAAGGGCAGGAGCCAAGGGCGCCAGCAACCAGCACGTCGGGAATATAATCGCCTGCCTAAGCACAAGTTTTTCATGGGATTGGCGGACCTGATCGCCATCCCCAATATATCTGCTAGGTTGAAAGCGCCAAAGAAGGTGGGCGACAAGGTGCTGGGACCAAAGCCAGATGCCTGGTGTGAGTTTCACCAAGGCTTTGGCCACACCGTGGATTCGTGTTTAGCTTTAGGATACCAGCTCGACGATCTGGTAAAGAGCGGGTTCCTAAATGACTATTTGCTGGACAGAAGGACGGGGGGCGCGTCGAGCTCCCAACCAGCAGGTGGAGAAGCCCAGCAGCACGAGATGCCTACGCACGGGGAAATCCACACCATTGCAGGGGGTTTCTCAGGGGGTGGATGCACCGCATCACAGAGGAAGAGGTACGCGAGGTCTGTGATGACGGTGGATATGTTTGAAGACCACTCGCCAGAAGTGGACATTACATTCACCAAGCAGGATCTTCGGGACGTTGTGCCTCATGACAACGATTCCATAGTAATCTCATTGATCACAGCAGGAAGAAAGGTCCACAGGGTTCTGGTTGACCAAGGAAGCTCGGCAGACGTGATGTTCTGGCCGACTTTCACGCAGTTGGAGCTGCCCCTTGACCAGCTGAGGCCCTATTGATGGCATTTTCATGTGTTCTTCTTGAATCAAAGTAGAAAATAAGGTGCGGAAGCAATGGGTGAGATGATCAAGACCCTCCTAGGAGTTGTGTTGGCCTTGTAGGTGCATGATGAGTATGGTGTTTGAGTGGTTCGGCCAGCTCAAGGGAGAAGGTGAAAGGATTGAAGTTTAGAGCCTAGATTTCTAGGAGAAGTAAAGCTTGTGCACAAAAATGGCAGCATAACCTTACTCAATTAAACTTGTCAAATACAATGGAATAGCCTTCCTATTTATAGGCTATTTGTGGACGTAACTTGTAAGCTAAATTACAAGAAAAGAAAACCAAAAATTAAATCTAAATGCTAAGCCATGTGCCAATCCATGACCGGCCACACTAACCTAGTTTCTAGAATGTTTCCTTCACAAAGTGCTTTCTACACTATCCTATCTACTAAGTACCCCTAATGGGCCTTTATGCAACAAAGCCTTCTTTTCCTAAAACCGTAGCTTGGCTCATGTGTGTGTGAAGCTAGACGGTCTAGGACTCTTTATAGATGCTCCTTATGTAGCCATGGCTAGACGCTCCCTTGTGAAGCTAGACGCTCCATTTGGAAGACTAGACGCTCCTTTGAGAGGCTAGACGCTCCTTTGTGAAGCTAGTCTTAGTCTTTTGGCTTTCATAGTGTGGTGAGCTTGGGCCCTCTTCCATCACCTATGGATGATGTTTGTATGGTTTTGCTGGCGATCAGGTGGAGGTCAGGGGGTACATAGAGTTGAGGACTACGTTTACAGATGAGACAGGTTCGAGAATGGAGAAAATCAAATACCTTGTTGTAAACGCTCCTTCAGCATACAACATCCTGTTGGGAAGACCCACGCTCAACAGGATAGGCGCTATACCATCGACCTGGCACATGAAGGTGAAGTTGCCGTCTATGGAGGGGGTGGTGATCACCATCAAATCCGATCAGAAAGAAGCGAAGAAGTGCTATGAGAATAGCCTGAAAAACAAGAGATCGGTGAGTTACGTAACGACCACCCCGCCTCCCGGTGTGAAGCCCAGATCGACGGTAATAGAAGAGACCGCCGGAAGAGACGTGGAGATGGTGGATGCTGAGCTAGGGGAGGGGAATGCCGGTCTGGAGGAAGAAGAGGCAAGGAATCTCCCTGAGGAAGCGAGAGAACTGGGAATCGCCAGGGCGGTGATCGCCAGAGAAACCAGACCAAAACCCGTCGAGCAGTGGCTCGAAAGAGAGATCGGGGGAAAGATCTTCAAGCTGGGAAGATCTCTGGAGGTCGAGCTCCAGGACCAGATTGCTAAGGTGATTGAACGGCATCTGGATGCCTTTGCATGGTCCGCTTCGGACATGCCCGGGATCGATCCCGACTTCTTATGCCATCATCTGGCGATGGACAACTTGGTGAGGCCAGTGCGACAAAGAAGGAGAAAGTTCAACGAGGAGAGGAGGCAGGCGATTAGGGACGAAACACAGAAACTCCTCGCTGCAGGCCACATCAGGGAAGTTCAGTACCCTGAATGGCTGGCAAATGTCGTGCTGGTGAAGAAGAGTAATGGGAAATGGCGCATGTGCGTTGATTTCACTGATCTGAACAAGGCTTGCCCAAAGGATTCATATCCTTTACCAAGCATAAACGCCCTGGTGGATAGTGCTGCAGGGTGTAAGTTGTTGAGCTTCCTGGATGCCTTCTCGGGGTATAATCAGATCAAGATGCATCCCATGGATGAAGAGAAGACTGCCTTCATGACCGAGAGGTCGTGCTACTGCTATAAGGTGATGCCATTTGGGCTGAAGAACGCGGGGGCCACGTACCAGAGGTTGATGGATCGAGTACTTGCACCGATGCTGGGAAGGAATGTGCAAGCGTACATCGATGACATGGTCGTGACCTCGCCAGAAAAAAGCAAGCACGTTGCAGACTTGGAGGAATTGTTCACGACAATCGCCAAGTTCAAATTGAAGCTGAATCCAGAGAAATGCATTTTCGGCGTGGAGGCTGGAAAGTTTTTGGGTTTCCTCTTAACTGAAAGGGGAATAGAAGCCAACCCAGATAAGTGTGCCGCCATCCTGGCGATGAGGAGCCCAGCTACCGTGAAGGAAGTACAACAACTAACAGGTCGGATGGCCGCCCTGTCTCGCTTCGTGTCAGCTAGCGGAGAGAAGGGACATCCCTACTTCCAGTGCTTAAGGCGCAATAACAAGTTTGCTTGGACGAAGGAGTGCGAGGAAGCCTTCGTCAAGCTAAAGGAGTATCTGGCGAGCCCGCCGGTTTTGTGCAAACCGCTGGTGGGAACCCCTCTCAGGTTGTATTTTGCTGTAACTGAGAGGGCGGTGAGTGCGGTGCTCGCCCAGGACCAAGATCAAGTTCAAAAGCCTATTTATTTTGTTAGTAAGGTGCTGCAGGGCCCGGAAACGAGATATCAGGCCCTGGAGAAGGCTGCGCTGGCTGTGGTGTTTTCGGCGAGGAGGTTGCGCCACTACTTCCATAGCTTCACGATTTTGGTGATGACTGACCTGCCCATCCAGAAGGTCTTGAAGAAGCCCGACGTTGCGGGAAGGATGGTGAAGTGGGCAGTGGAGCTGTCAGAGTTTTACATTAAGTATGAGCCCCGAGGCCCAATTAAGGGGCAAATCTTCGCAGATTTCGTGGTCGAGCTCTCATCTGAGGCGACACGAGTTGAAGGGGACGATTTCCGTTGGGTGCTCTCGGTGGATGGATCGTCGAACCAGCAGGGTAGCGGTGCTAGAGTCATTTTGGAAGGACCCAACGGCGTGCTGATCGAACAATCTTTGAGGTTTGCCTTCAAAGCCAACAACAATCAAGCAGAATATGAGGCGCTGATCGCCGGGATTTTGCTGGCAAAGGAGATGGGAGCGAGGGTGTTGATGGCTAAGAGTGACTCGCTGCTAGTCACAGGGCAAGTAACAGGCGAGTTCCAGGCTAAATATCCACAAATGGCAGCTTACCTGGAGTATGTGCCGGAATTGAAGAGTTCCTTTGCCTCCTTTGAAGTGGTGCATGTGCCCAGAGAGCAGAATGCCCGAGCTGACTTGCTCGCTAAGCTCGCCAGTTCAGGCAAGGGGGGTAGGCAGAGGACGGTGATTCAAGAAACTCTGAAGACGCCGAGAGCATTTGTGGCAGATCACCTGGTTCTTCAGATAAGCAGGTCGACGGAAAAAGCGGCAAGAAGTCACAAGTCTTTGACGCAAGAAACATTGAGATCGCCGAGAATTAGAGCATGTCGAGGAGAGAAGGTGAACATGACGCAGGTCTGTGCAACCCATGAGCCAGACACCTGGATAACACAGTACAAGCGGTGCCTGGCAGATGGCCTTCTCCCGCTGGATCCGACAGAGGCTAGGAAGATAAAGAAGAATTCTAGCAAGTTCATACTGATTGATGGCGAGTTGTACAGGTTTGGGTTCACTCACCCATTCCTGGAATGTGTGCATGGCGAGAAATGCACGAGAATCATGGCAGAGCTCCACGAAGGGATATGCGGAAGCCACGTCGGGGGTCGAGCTCTGGCCGCAAGGACTCTCTGTGCAGGGTACTACTGGCCAACGATGAGAGAAGATTGCAAGAAGTATGCACAGTGTTGCAAACAATGCCAATAGCACGCCGATTGGCACAAGGCGCCCCCCGAGGAGTTGAAGTCGATTGACAGCCCTTGGCCGTTTCATACTTGGGGAATCGACATCCTGGGACCATTCCCGCTGGCGATCAGGCAGATGAAGTACTTGGTGGTGGCGATTGAGTATTTCACCAAGTGGATCGAAGCAGAACCCGTGGCCCAGATCACCGCACACAAGATCGAAGGTTTCGTGTGGAAGAACATTGTGTGCCGGTTTGGTGTGCCCAAGCGCCTGGTGTCGGACAATGGGACTCAGTTTGCAAGCCACCTGTTGAAGAAGCTGTGCGAAGGGGTGGGAATTCAACAAGTGTTTGCATCCGTCGAGCACCCTCAGACAAATGGCCAAGTAGAGTCAGCTAATCGGGTGTTGCTGAGAGGTTTGAAGAGAAGGCTAGAGAAAGCCAAAGGAAGCTGGGCTGAGGAGGTACCCCGTATAGTCTGGGCGTACCACACCACCGAGCAGTCAGGAACCCACGAGACCCCGTTCAGCTTGGTCTATGGGTGTGTAGGCAGAGGACGGTGATTCAAGAAACTTTGAAGACGCCGAGAGCATTTGTGGCAGATCACCTGGTTCTTCAGATAAGCAGGTCGACGAAAAAAGCGGCAAGAAGTCACAAGTCTTTGACGCAAGAAACATTGATATCGCCGAGAATTAGAGCATGTCGAGGAGAGAAGGTGAACATGACGCAGGTCTGTGCTACCCATGAGCCAGACTCCTGGATAACACAGTACAAGCGGTGCCTGGCAGATGGCCTTCTCCCGCTGGATTCGACAGAGGCTAGGAAGATAAAGAAGAATTCTAGCAAGTTCACACTAATTGATGGCGAGTTGTACAGGTTTGGGTTCACTCACCCATTCCTGGAATGTGTGCATGGCGAGAAATGCACGAGAATCATGGCAGAGCTCCACGAAGAGATATGCGGAAGCCACGTCGGGGGTCGAGCTCTGGCCGCAAGGACTCTCTGTGCAGGGTACTACTGGCCAACGATGAGAGAAGATTGCAAGAAGTATGCACAGTGTTGCAAACAATGCCAACAGCACGCCGATTGGCACAAGGCGCCCCCCGAGGAGTTGAAGTCGATTTACAGCCCTTGGCCGTTTCATACTTGGGGAATCGACATCCTGGGACCATTCCCGCTGGCGATCAGGCAGATGAAGTACTTGGTGGTGGCGATTGAGTATTTCACCAAGTGGATCGAAGCAGAACACCCGTGTCCCAGATCACCGCACACAAGATCGAAGGTTTCGTGTGGAAGAACATTGTGTGCCGGTTTGGTGTGCCCAAGCGCCTGGTGTCGGGCAATGGGACTCAGTTTGCAAGCCACCTGTTGAAGAAGCTGTGCGAAGGGGTGGGAATTCAACAAGTGTTTGCATCCGTCGAGCACCCTCAGACAAATGGCCAAGTAGAGTCAGCTAATCGGGTGTTGCTGAGAGGTTTGAAGAGAAGGCTAGAGAAAGCCAAAGGAAGCTGGGTTGAGGAGGTACCCCGTATATTCTGGGCGTACCACACCACCAAGCAGTCAGGAACCCACGAGACCCCGTTCAGCTTGGTCTATGGGTGTGATGCAATGATTCCCGTAGAAATCCAGGAGAGCTCGCCGAGATTCCAGAACTTCGTAGAGGAAGACTCGAATGAGGAGAGAAGGTTGAACCTGGATCTACTGGATGAGGTCAGGGAAGAGGCAAGATTGAATGCTGAGGCGGTGAAGAGAAGGATTGAACGAAGATATAACTCAAAGGTGATGCCGAGGAAGTTTAGAGAAGGCGACCTGGTGATGAGGAAAGCCCACCAGTACGAGATGGAGAATAAACTGTCGCCCAAGTGGACGGGACCGTTCAGAATAACCGAGGCGCTCGGGAACGGCGCCTACCGCTTAGAGACATGGGAAGGAGGGGCGATTCCTCGCACTTGGAACGCCACGCACCTCAAGTTGTATTACAGTTAAGAACTTTGTAAGTGAAGACAAACACAAAGTTATATTACAATGTCTCTGTCAAACAGTTTGAAGGGGGCACTCTTTTTTCCCTAAGGAGGGTTTTTAATGAGGCCACCCAATAAAGAAGAGTTTTCGAAGCTCAAAGTTGTTTTAGATTGCATGCTTATTGTTTTCAGAAAGTTTTGAAGAAAGACCTTGTCGCTTATATGTGATTTAAGGCAAGTAAAGATATATTGCATGCTTTCTAAAAAGTTTAAGTCCTCATCGTCTTTCGGCGATCGGAGGCATCAGTTAAAGTCTAAAGTCCTCATCGTCTTTCGGCGATCGGAGGCATCAGTTAAAGTTTAAAGTCCTCATCGTCTTTCGGCGATCGGAGGCACCAGTTAAAAGACCTCAACGCCCTCGCGCGTTCTGAGGCGAGATAAAGACCTCCTCGCCGTCAAGCGAGTGCAGGCGAGGAAGAGCGAAAAGTCCTCAGTGTTTCTGGGGGCGAGAAGATGTAACCCCTGGGGCAATGTAGAGGCACCAGTGAAAAGTCCTCAATGCTTCTGGGGGTGAGAAGATGTAACCCCTGGGGCAATGTAGAGGCACCAGTGAAAAGTCCTCAGTGCTTCTGGGGGCGAGAAGATGTAACCCCTGGGGCAATGTAGAGGCACCAGCGAAAGTCCTCAGTGTTTCTGGGCGGGAGGAGATGTAACCCCTGGGGCAATGTAGAGGCACGATTTAAAGACCTTCTCGCCTATGAGCGAGTTCAGACGAGTTAAAAGACCTTCTCGCCTATGAGCGAGTTCAGGCAAGATAAAATCCTTCTCATCTCGAACGAGTTCAGGTATGGTGTAAAGGGTGGAAGAAGTTTGGAGGGTGGCTAAGGTAGGTTCGAAGAGAGCGCCTAGCCACCCAGTCTCTTGTTCTGAAGCTCAAGGAGGTAGAGAAGGATCCGGAAGGCGCCTCTACCCCCAGATAAAAGAACAATGGCCAAGGTATGAAGCCAGAAAGAAGCTGATATCGCCAAGAGTCTTTGGCGACCAGGAAAAGTTCAAACAGTGGCGAGAAAGTTAAAGACCCGTTTTCGATGAAGCAGATCGGGTGAAGCGATGTTTTAAGCCAGTAGTTGAGTTAAAGTTCGTTGTTTGAAGAGTGATTTTGCGCTAAGGTTCATTGCCTTGAGATTACAAGTTGTTAAAGTGATGGCTATTTGAAGTTGAAGTGGTTCGAAGCAGTTAAGTATATGATCGCGCTTACGAAATCGCTAAGTTAATTTCTTGAAGCAAATTGTGCAAGGAAAGTTAAAGCAGCTAAAGAAGTTATAAGAAGAAATACAAGGACTTTGTCATTAAAGTGAGTATCAGATTCAAGAACACATGTACAGGAAAATGTAAAGTTTATTACAATAATGTGAAAGGAAAAAGCATAAAGGTAGTGGATGAGGGGAAATCAATTAGTCTTCAGCGGGAACAACTTTCCCATCCACCACCTCGTTGTTGAGGGACACCATGCTAAGATCCAGATCGGGGAACAAGCAGGCGAACTGTTCCCGTGCGGCCTCGAATCCAGCGGCAACAATTTGGGCAGAACTCAGATTAAGCTCTTCAATCTGTTTCTTGAGTTCTTCAGTTTGTTCCTTCAGCCCCTTGTTCTGCTGCTCCAGCTCTTCAGCTTGCTTCTTGAGTTTTTCGATGGTTTCCTGAGCTTGAAGAAGGTCTTCAGCAACCTTCTTGGATTCTGCCTGCACCTGGCCCAGTTCAGCAGCAATCTCCCCTTTCTCTTTGTTGGCTTCAGCAAGCTTAGCCATGGTGTCGTCCCTCTCCTTCTCCACCTTTCCCAGGAAGACCTCCCGATCGGCTGACCTTTGTTCCAGTTTCTTCACCTTGGCGGCGTCAGTTTTGATCAAGGCCTCCAGGTCAGCCATTTTCACGCGATAAGGCACCAGTTTGCTCTCTAGCTCAATCTTCTCTTGAGCCAAGAGCTGTACCTTATGGCGGAGATCGGTGGCCTCCTTGCACGCCACCCGGAGCTCGGTGCTCATTGCATCTTCTACTCGGGAATGTTCAATCTCCGCGAGTGTCAGATTGCAGGATAACCTCTCCGCCTCAATCCTTATAGTGCTGTTCTCAGTTCGAAGGGCGTAGAGGTCATCCTGGAGCTTCCTGGTGGAGCTCTCCACAGCTCTAGAGATAATGGTGGGGAAGTCCTCTGCCATCATCTTCAGTTTGGCCGAGAAAGGCTCCCACATCCTCGTGACCTCGAGAGAGAGGCTTGCTGGTGGAGGCACCGGGTGGGTTTGTTGTTGGTTTTCGCCGCCACCTTCTTTAGTTGGTTGCTCAGCAGGTGCTTCTTGGCGTGGTGGTGACGTCGGGGATTCAGTAATCAGAATCGGAGAGTTGTGGGCAACCTCATCCCCGATTGGAGCAACGTTTGCGGTTGAGGCATTTGAAGGAGGACCCCCTCCAGCTGATACATAAGGCGTGGAGGCGCTCGGGGGGTCCTCCATGAAGTTTGGCTCGGGGGCCTCAACCACAGGTGGCGCAGACGCCAATGGAATTGCTTGGACTGGTGAGGCAGGAGCTGGTGGGGGTGGCAATGTTGGAGGCGGAGCAGGTGTAGATGGTGGTGTTGATGTTGGAAGAGGGGGTGGAGCAGATGGTGAAGAAGGTGCCACCCTCTTCCTCTTCGTGACGAGGCCATCTTCAGTTGCCTCGTCGTCTTCCTCTTCCTCCTCGTGGACTACTTGGGGGGCTTTCCTCTTGGGTTTCCTGAGGACGAGCTTTTTGCGTTGGTTGGCGGGTTGGACATCGGGAGGAGTTGGGCCTTTGGGTGGCGATCGGCCCTGTGCGGCGGCGATCTCCACCACCGAGTTTGGCACGGTTTGTGAACCCGATGCCAACCCGTGGGTTCGGGCGAGTGCCCTCAGTTCAGCGAGCTTGCCCTGGCCCAACATATTATCTGCATAGAGCAAAAATGCATGGGTTAGCTCAGAGAGAAAATAAATGCATAAGGCAGTAGGCAGCAAAGCAGATAAATGGTGCAGAAAAATAAAACCAAAGTCTTGCGCACAACGCGCAAGACGCCCAGAAGTAGTTAACAGAGGTAATGTTAGAATAAAGACTTAGACGTTCTAACCTATGCGAATTTCGAGTTGGTCCTCGAAGAACTCGAAGCAGATGAGCGTGGTGGTGAGGAAGGTGATGTTGGCATCTGCCACGCTCTTCCAGAAGAAGCAGAGGTCTCTGTCCAAGGCACCCATGCTATCAGGACTTCTTGGCCTCCTGAAGCTACTCTTGGACTCTTTGTTCCCCTTGTTTACCCAATACAAGGGGAAACCGTCGAGCAACGAAGCGTCCTTGTCGTTGGGGCGCACCTGGACGAACCTGCCCTTCCAGTCTTTGTAGGATTGCTGGAAGATAGAGAGGATCGACCTCCCAGCAATCCCGTTCAAGCTTACCCATAGGCGATCTCCTGGGTGCTTGGCTTCAAAAAGAAATAAGAAAACGTCCACTGACGCTGGCAACCCCAAGTGGTCGCACATTATTTGAAAAGCCCGTACAAACGCCCAGCTGTTGGGATGGAGCTGGGCGGCGGCGATATTGAGCTCGGTGAGAAGCTCCCTTTCAAAACGGGTGAAGGGAAACCTAAGTTTCACCTTCTTGAACAGGGTGGTGTAGATGAGACAGAACAACCCGCCGGTGTTCCCCTTATCGTCAACGCACACCGGCATGTCGGGAGGGCAAGGTAGCACCGTCATCTTTTCGTCGTGCTCCTTATGGAATGATTGGTGAGGCTCGTCCCCTTTCTTCAATCGCAGAACTGCCCCAACAGAATTTACAGAAGATGTTTCCCTCAACAAAGTCGAGGTGGCCCATGGGTACAGTTTTTTGAAGTCTGGGGAGGGAACAGAGGCTCCTCCGGTGACAGGGGGAGTGGCCTGAGCCAAGTTGGGGCGGGAGGGTGCAGGCCTCTCAGCCTGAGAAGACGAAGCACCACATGCTCGCGGTGGGTCGTGTGCTTGTGAGGAGGGGTTTCGTGATGAAGGAGGAGGATTTGGGGTGATCTTTGAGCGAGTCATTGCGGAAGCTGCAGAGGAAAAAGAAAAGGAAAAATGATCAGGGTTCGCAGAGGCTGACTCGATCATGGAAGAAGGGTGAAAACCGAACGAACGTAGGTTCGTTGTGACGTTGACGGAGCCCTAAGTTACGAGAAAGGAGAAATGGAAAAAACAACCCACAACGTATGCACCAGACAGTTAAAGGATGATGCGAATCGGTTAAAATGCAGGAAAAACCAGCAGGAGAAGGAAAGGAAGTACCTTTTTATGATCGGAAGAGTGATGGAAGAAGTTGGTGATTCAGGAGGTTGAAGAACGTTGAGAGCTTTTTTGCAGAAGAGAGTTGGAGCGTCTGAGAATACGAAGAAAGTGATGGAACAGTGGAGCAAAATGGGTTTAAGGGTTTTTCGAAATGGGTTTGGGAAGCGCAAATGTTAACTGAAGGTAACCGTTGATGAAGCCACGTGTCGAGCGATGGGTGAGGTGTTTGGTGGAGCGTCAGAGAAGCAGAAAGTACAACCGCTTGAAATTCTGCGCCAGTGCCACGTAGATCAGTATTGACGTGACTCTTTTAGTCTTTTCGCTGGACAAGTCTTCGCTTAAGACTGGGGGGCTTGTGTACCGCCCTGGTAGTCGGAAGTGATGACGTGGCATCAAGCTACAGTATCGACGTATTGACGAGACGCCAGGTTGGCAGAAGGGAAGGAAGTCGGGGGGCTCATGAAGTCGCCAGCTATTAAGTTGGCGTTCTCCGATCTCCAGCATACCAGAACCGGCGATCACCGGGTTAAAGATGAAGTCGCCAGATGTAAACTCAGGCGACCAAATGATTGGAGATCGCCAGAGCAAGCACATCGCCGAAGATGAAGGTGGTGCAGATTATGAAGGCGGCCGGCGAGACCACAGGGAAGGTGTACGAAGGCATCCTAACTTGCCATTTCCAGTAGAGATTGCGCTCCAAGTTAGCTCTGCACTGGGCAGCACCATGCATAAGTAACTTAGCCAAAAGAGAGTCAGAAGCAGCGCCCAAGTCAAGGAGGCTCCAGATGATGGCACGTGTACGACTGGATGCGAGCCACGTGTCCAGGTGCGTAACTGCCAGGAGAGAGAAAGTGACCAGGTATTTAAGGGTTTCCCAACGAACTTTTCAGGTACGCACGTTCAGATTGTCTTCTTTACGCTTGCGAGTTCTTGAGCCTACTGTGAGAGAGAACATTGCACGGTTCCTTGAGAATTCTTGAGTGTTTGCTCTTGAAGTATTTGGTGGTTCAGTCACTGACTTGGGCGTTGGAGTGCGATCGGCCGCAGCGGCGCCGCTCTGTTCTTTTGCAGGTTCTTGAGGTGGATCGTAACGAAGGACGGAGGTTGAAGCGGTGCGCACGTCGATCCAAGTTTGACGAGGCAAGTTCCAACGTTCTGGTCAACAGGCAGGATCAAATACTTCTTTCATTTACAATCTAAGGTTTTATAACCTAGGAAACTGATCCTGCCTGTTGACCAGAACGTTGGAACCTGCCTCGTCAAAGGATCGACGTGTGCACCGCTTCAAACCTCTGTCCTTCTTCAAGATCCAACTCAAGAACCTGCAAAAGAACAAAGCGGCGCCGCTGCGGCCGATCGCACTCCAACGCCCAAGTCAGTGACCGAACCACCAAGTACTAAGAGCAAGAACACTCAAGAAATCTCAAGGAACCATGCAATGTTCTCTCTCACAGTAAGCTCTAGAACTCGCAAGCGTAAAGAGTATAATCTGAACGCGCGTACCTCAAAAAGTTCGTTGAGAACTCTTATATACCTGGTCACTTTCTCTCTCCTGGCAGTTACAGACTTGGACACGTGGCTCGCATCCAGTCGTACACTTGCCATCATCTGGAGCCTCCTTGACTTGGGCGCTGCTTCTGACTCTCTTTTTGGCTAAGTTATTTATGCATGGTACTGCCCAGTGCATAGCTAACTTGGGAGCGCGATCTCTACTGGAATTGGCGAGTTAGGGTGCTCTCGTACACCTTCCCTGTGGTCTCGCCGGCCGCCTTCATAATCTGCACCACCTTCATCTTCGGCGATGTGCTTGCTCTGGCGATCTCCAATCGCTTGGTCGCCTGAGTTTACATCTGGCGACTTCACCTTAAACTGGGCGATCGCCGGTCCTGGTATGCTGGAGATCAGAACACGCCAACTTAATAACTGGCGACTACACGAACCCCCCCCGACTTCCTTCACTTCTGCGAATCTGGCGCCTTGTCAACACGCCTACACTGTAGCTTGGTGCCACGTCATCACTTCCGACTGTCAGGGCGGTACACAAGCCCCCCAGTCTTAAGCGAAGACTTGTCCAGCGAAAAGACTGAAAGAGTCACGTCAACACCGACCTACGTGGCACTGACGCAGAATTCCAAGCGGTACTTTCTGCCTCTCTGACGCTCCACCAAACCCCTCACCCATCGCTCGACACGTGGCTTCATCAACGGTTACCTTCAGTTACCGTTTGCGCTTCCCAAACCCATTTCGAAAAACCCTTAAACCCATTTTCACTCCACTGTTCCATCACTTTTCTTCGTATTCGCAAACGCTCTAACTTCCTTCTGCAAAAAAGCTCTCAGCGTTCTCCAATATTCTGAATCACCAGCATCTTTCATCGTCTTCCTGATCATCAAAAGGTACCTCCTTTCCTTCTTCTGTTGGTTTTTCCTGCATTTTAACCGATTCGCATCATCCTGTAACTGTCTGGTGCATACGTTGTGGGTTGTTTTTGCAATTTCTCCTTCTTCGTAACTTAGGGCTCTGTCAACGTCACAACGAACCTGCGTTCGTTCGTTTTTCACCTTTCTTCCATGATCGAGTCAGCCTCTGTGACCCCTGATCATTTTTCCTTTTCTTCTTCCTTTGCAGCTTCAACAATGACTCGCTCAAAGATCACCCCAAATCCTCCTCCTTCATCACGAAACCCCTCTTCACAAGCACACGACCCACCGCGAGTACGTGGCGCTTCGTCTTCTCAGGCTGAGAGGCCTGCACCTTCCCGCCCCAACCTGGCCCAGGCTACTCCGCCTGTCACCGGAGGAGCCTCCGTCCCCCCACCAGACTTCAAAAAACTATACCCCTGGGCCAACTCGACCCTGTTGGGGGAAACATGTTCTGTGAACACTACGGGGGCAGTTCTGCGACTGACGAAGGGGGATGAGCCTCACCAATCATTCCACAAGGAGCACGATGAGAAGATGATAGTGCTACCTTGCCCCCTGGCCTGCCAGTTTGTGCTGACGACAAGGCAAACACCGGTGGAGCCTTCTGTTTCGTCTACACAACCCTATTCAAAAAGGTGAAACTCAGGTTTCCCTTCACCCGCTTTGAGAGGGAGCTTCTCACTGAGCTCAACATCGCCGCCGCCCAGCTTCATCCCAACAGCTGGGCGTTCGTGCGAGCGTTCCAAGTGATGTGCGACCATCTGGGGTTGCCAGCATCTGTAGATGTATTCTTATTTCTCTTCGAAGCGAAGCACCCAGGAGACCGCCTGTGGGTAAGCTTGAATGGGATTGCTGGGAGATCAATCCTCTCCATCTTCCAGCAATCCTATAAAGACTGGAAGGGCAAATTTGTCCAGATACGCCCCAACGAGAAAGACGCGTCGCTGCTCGACGGTTTCCCCTTGTATTGGGTAAACAAGGGGAACAAAGAGTCCAAAAGCTGCTTCAGGAGACCCAGAAGTCCTGATAGCATGGGCGCTTTGGACAGAGATCTCTGTTTTTTCTGGAAGAGTGTGGCAGACGCCAACATCACCTTCCTCACCACCACACTTATCTGCTTCGAGTTCTTCGAGGACCAACTCGAAATTCGAATAGGTTAGAACGCTTAGGCTCTTGTTTTAATACTTACTTCTGTTAACTGTTTCTGGGCATCTTGTGCGTTGTGCGCAAGACTTTGGTTTTATTTTTCTACACCCTTTATCTGTTTTGCTGCGTATTGCCTTATGCATTCATCTTCTCTCTGAACTAACCCGTGCATTTTTGCTCTATGCAGATAACATGTTGGGCCAGGGCAAGCTTGCTGAATTAAGGGCGCTCGCCCGAATCCACGGGTTGGCAACGGGTTCCCAAACAGTGCCAAATTCTGTGGTGGAGATCGCCGCCGCACAGGGCCGATCGCCACCCAAGGGCCCAGCTCCTTCCGATGTCCAACCCGCCGCTCAACGCAAGAAACTTGTCCTCAAAAGACCCAAGAGAAAACTCCCCAGGTAGTCCACGAGGAGGAGGAAGACGACGAGGCCACTGAAGATGGCCTTGTTACGAAGAGGAAGAGGGTGGCACCTTCTTCACCATCTGCACCACCCCCTCTTCCAGCATCAACACCGTCATCCACGCCTGCCCCTCCTCCATCATTGCCACCTCCATCAGCTCCTGCTTCACCAGTCCAAGCCATTCCATTGGCATCCGCGCCACCTGCGGTTGAGGCCCCTGAGCCAAACTTCATGGAGGACCCCCCGAGCGCCTCCACACCTTGTGCAATAGTTGGAGGGGGTCCTCCTTCAAATGCCTCAGCCGCAGACGTTGCTCCAATCGGGGATGAGGTTGCCCCTGCCTCTCCAATTCTGATTACCGAATCCCCGACGTCGCCACCACGCCCAGAAGCGCCTACTGAAGAACCAACTAAAAAAGGTGGCGACGAAAACCAACAGGCCCACTCGGCGCCTCTACAAGCAGCAAACCTCCCTCTTGAGGTCACGAGGATGTGGGAGCCTTTATCTGCCAAGCTGAAGACGATAGCAGAAGACATCCCCACCATCATAACTAGAGCTGTGGAAAGCTCCACCAGGAAGCTCCAGGATGACCTCTTCAACCTTAGAACTGAGAATAACACTATGAGGGTTGAGGTGGAGAAGTTGTCCTTCAATCTGACACTCGCGGAGATTGAACACTCCCGAGTAGAAGATGCGATGAGCACCGAGCTCCGGTTGGCGCGCAAGGAGGCCACCGATCTTCGCCACAAGGTGCAGCTTCTGGCTCAAGAGAAGATTGAGCTGGAAAGCAAGATTGTGCCTTACCGCGTTAAGGTGGCTGACCTAGAAGCCTTGATAAAAACTGACGCCGCCAAGGTGAAGAAACTGGAGCAGAGGTCCGTTGATCGGGAGATCTTCCTGGGAAAGGTGGAAAAAGAAAGGGATGACACCATGGCGAAACTTGCTGAAGCCAACAGAGAGAAATGGAAGATCGCTGCTGAATTGGGCCAAGTGCAAGCGGAATCCAAGAAGGTTGCTGAAGACCTTCTCCAGGCTCAAGAAACCAACGAAAAACTCAAGAAGCAAGTCGAAGAGCTGGAGCAGCAGAATAAGGGTCTGAAGGAACAAACTGAAGAACTCCAGAAACAGATTGAAGAACTTAATCTGAGTTCTGCCCAAATTCTGGCTGCTGGATTTGCGGCTACACGGGAACAGTTTGCATGCTTGTTCCCCGATCTGGATCTCAGCATGGTGTCCCTAAACAACGAGGTGGTGGATGGGAAGGTGGTTCCCGTCGAAGACTGATCAATTTCCCCTCATCCACCACCTTTATGCTTTTTCTTTGCATTTTGTAATGAACTTTCTTCTTTTTCTGTTTACGTACCCTGAACTGATATTTACTTAATGAAATTGCCTTTGCATTTCCTCTTGTAACTTCCTTGGCTGCTTTAACTTCCCTTGCGCAATTTACTTCAGAGAAATAACTTAGTAATTTCGTAGGCACGATCTTGTACTTAACTGTTTCGAACCATTTCAACTTCGAATAATAATCACATTAACAACTTGTAATCACATTAATCACATTAACAACTTGTAATCACATTTCCAACTTAGTAACTTCGAATAATAATCACATTAACCTTTGAAAAACCATTTCATGTGTTAAAATGATACGTTTAATACTTCTTTCATTTACAATCTAAGGTTTTATAACCTAGGAAACTATAAGAAAGTGAATGTTTTGTATAATAATAGTTTAAAAACATCTTAACTACTGAAAACAAGCGTATTATTACTTAACTATATGTTTGCAACATGTTCTTTTCGCTATTAATTGATTGAAAACACTTATGAATGAATATCTTTGAAAAACAATTTCATGTGTTGAAATTGTGTTTTCATATGTTTAACATATTTTTTACAATCTAAGGTCTATTGATTGATTCAAACACTTATGATGATACCTTTGAAAAACCATTTCATGTGTTTAAATTGTATTTTTGATATGCTTAATACTTCTTTTACAATCTAAAGTCTATTAATTGGTTGAAACACTTATGAATGAATATCTTTGAAAAACAATTTCATGTGTTGAAATTGTGTTTTCATATGTTTAACATATTTTTTACAATCTAAGGTCTATTGATTGATTCAAACACTTATGATGATACCTTCGAAAAACCATTTCATGTGTTCAAATTGTATTTTTGATATGCTTAATACTTCTTTTACAATCTAAGGTCTATTAATTGATTGAAGTACTTATGATATCTTTGAAAAACAATTTCATGTGTTAAAATGATACGTTTAATACTTCTTTCATTTACAATCTAAGGTTTTATAACCTAGGAAACTATAAGAAAGTGAATGTTCTGTATAATAATAGTTTAAAAGCATCTTAACTACTGAAAACAAGCGTACTATTACTTAACTAAATGTTTGCAACTTGTTCTTTTCGCTATTAATTGATTGAAAACACTTATGAATGAATATCTTTGAAAACCAATTTCATGTGTTAAAATTGTGTTTTGATATGTTTAATATCTCTTTTACAATCTTAGTCTATTAATTGATTGAAACACTTATGAATGAATATCTTTGAAAAACAATTTCATGTGTTGAAATTGTGTTTTCATATGTTTAACATATTTTTTACAATATAAGGTCTATTCATTGATTCAAACACTTATGATGATACCTTTGAAAAACCATTTCATGTGTTCAAATTGTATTTTTTATATGCTTAATACTTCTTTTACAATCTAAGGTCTATTAATTGATTGAAGCACTTATGATATCTTTGAAAAACAATTTCATGTGTTAAAATGATACGTTTAATACTTCTTTCATTTACAATCTAAGGTTTTATAACCTAGGAAACTATAAGAAAGTGAATGTTCTGTATAATAATAGTTTAAAAGCATCTTAACTACTGAAAACAAGCGTATTATTACTTAACTAAATGTTTGCAACTTGTTCTTTTCGCTATTAATTGATTGAAAACACTAATGAATGAATATCTCTGAAAACCAATTTCATGTGTTAAAATTGTGTTTTGATATGTTTAATATCTCTTTTACAATCTTAGTCTATTAATTGATTGAAACACTTATGAATGAATATCTTTGAAAAACAATGTCATGTGTTGAAATTGTGTTTTCATATGTTTAACGTATTTTTTACAATCTAAGGTCTATTGATTGATTCAAACACTTATGATGATACCTTCGAAAAACCATTTCATGTGTTCAAATTGTATTTTTGATATGCTTAATACTTCTTTTACAATCTAAGGTCTATTAATTGATTGAAGGACTTATGATATCTTTGAAAAACAATTTCATGAGTTAAAATGATACGTTTAATACTTCTTTCATTTACAATCTAAGGTTTTATAACCTAGGAAACTATAAGAAACTGAATGTTCTGTATAATAATAGTTTAAAAGCATCTTAACTACTGAAAACAAGCGTATTATTACTTAACTAAATGTTTGCAACTTGTTCTTTTCGCTATTAATTGATTGAAAACACTTATGAATGAATATCTCTGAAAACCAATTTCATGTGTTAAAATTGTGTTTTGATATGTTTAATATCTCTTTTCCAATCTTAGTCTATTAATTGATTGAAACACTTATGAATGAATATCCTTGAAAAACAATTTCATGTGTCGAAATTGTGTTTTCATATGTTTAGCATATTTTTTACAATCTAAGGTCTATTGATTGATTGAAACACTTATGATGATACCTTTGAAAAACCATTTCATGTGTTCAAATTGTATTTTTAATATGCTTAATACTTCTTTTACAATCTAAGGTCTATTAATTCATTGAAGCACTTATGTTATCTTTGAAAAACAATTTCATGTGTTAAAATGATACGTTTAATACTTCTTTCATTTACAATCTAAGGTTTTATAACCTAGGAAACTATAAGAAAGTGAATGTTTTGTAGAATAATAGTTTAAAAGCATCTTAACTACTGAAAACAAGCGTATTATTAGTTAACTAAATATTTGCAACTTGTTCTTTTCGCTATTAATTGATTGAAAACACTTATGAATGAATATCTCTGAAAACCAATTTCATGTGTTAAAATTGTGTTTTGATATGTTTAATATCTCTTTTACAATCTTAGTCTATTAATTGATTGAAACACTTATGAATGAATATCTTTGAAAAACAACTTCATGTGTTGAAATTGTGTTTTCATATGTTTAACATATTTTTTACAATCTAAGGTCTATTGATTGATTCAAACACTTATGATGATACTTTCGAAAAACCATTTCATGTGTTCAAATTGTATTTTTGATATGCTTAATACTTCTTTTACAATCTAAGGTCTATTAATTGATTGAAGTACTTATGATATCTTTGAAAAACAATTTCATGTGTTAAAATGATACGTTTAATACTTCTTTCATTTACAATCTAAGGTTTTATAACCTAGGAAACTATAAGAAACTGAATGTTCTGTATAATAATAGTTTAAAAGCATCTTAACTACTGAAAACAAGCGTATTATTACTTAACTAAATGTTTGCAACTTGTTCTTTTCGCTATTAATTGATTGAAAACACTTATGAATGAATATCTCTGAAAACCAATTTCATGTGTTAAAATTGTGTTTTGATATGTTTAATATCTCTTTTCCAATCTTAGTCTATTAATTGATTGAAACACTTATGAATGAATATCCTTGAAAAACAATTTCATGTGTCGAAATTGTGTTTTCATATGTTTAGCATATTTTTTACAATCTAAGGTCTATTGATTGATTCAAACACTTATGATACCTTTGGAAAACAATTTCATGTGTTCAAATTATTGTATTTTGATACGTTTAATACTTATTTTACAATCTAAGGTCTATTAATTGATTGAAGCACTTATGATATCTTTGAAAAACAATTTCATGTGTGAAAATGATACGATTAATACTTCTTTCATTTACAATCTAAGGTTTTATAACCTAGGAAACTATAAGAAAGTGAATGTTCTGTATAATAATAGTTTAAAAGCATCTTAACTATTGAAAACAAGCGTATTATTACTTAACTAAATGTTTGCAACTTGTTCTTTTCGCTATTAATTGATTGAAAACACTTATGAATGAATATCTCTGAAAACCAATTTCATGTGTTAAAATTGTGTTTTGATATGTTTAATATCTCTTTTACAATCTTAGTCTATTAATTGATTGAAACACTTATGAATGAATATCTTTGAAAAACAATTTCATGTGTTGAAATTGTGTTTTCATATGTTTAACATATTTTTTAAAATCTAAGGTCTATTGATTGATTGAAATACTTATGATGATACCTTTGAAAAACCATTTCATGTGTTCAAATTGTATTTTTAATATGCTTAATACTTCTTTTACAATCTAAGGTCTATTAATTCATTGAAGCACTTATGTTATCTTTGAAAAACAATTTCATGTGTTAAAATGATACGTTTAATACTTCTTTCATTTACAATCTAAGGTTTTATAACCTAGGAAACTATAAGAAAGTGAATGTTTTGTAGAATAATAGTTTAAAAGCATCTTAACTACTGAAAACAAGCGTATTATTAGTTAACTAAATATTTGCAACTTGTTCTTTTCGCTATTAATTGATTGAAAACACTTATGAATGAATATCTCTGAAAACCAATTTCATGTGTTAAAATTGTGTTTTGATATGTTTAATATCTCTTTTACAATCTTAGTCTATTAATTGATTGAAACACTTATGAATGAATATCGTTGAAAAACAACTTCATGTGTTGAAATTGTGTTTTCATATGTTTAACATATTTTTTACAATCTAAGGTCTATTGATTGATTCAAACACTTATGATGATACCTTTGAAAAACCATTTCATGTGTTCAAATTGTATTTTTGATATGCTTAATACTTCTTTTACAATCTAAGATCTATTAATTGATTGAAGCACTTATGATATCTTTGAAAAACAATTTCATGTGTTAAAATGATACGTTTAATACTTCTTTCTTTTACAATCTAAGGTTTTATAACCTAGGAAACTATAAGAAAATGAATGTTCTGTATAATAATAGCTTAAAAGCATCTTAACGCTGAAAACAAGCGTATTATTACTTAACTAAATGTTTGCAACTTGTTATTTTCGCTATTAATTGATTGAAAACACTTATGAATGAATATGTTTGAAAACCAATTTCATGTGTTAAAATTGTGTTTTGATATGTTTATTATCTCTTTTACAATCTTAGTCTATTAATTAATTGAAACACTTATGATGATACCTTTGAGAAACCATTTCATGTGTTCAAATTGTATTTTTGATATGCTTAATACTTCTTTTACAAGCTAAGGTCTATTAATTGATTGAAGCACTTACGATATCTTTGAAAAACAATTTCATGTGTTAAAATGATACGTTTAATACTTCTTTCATTTACAATCTAAGGTTTTATAACCTAGGAAACTATAAGAAAGGGAATGTTCTGTATAATAATAGCTTAAAAGCATCTTAACGCTGAAAAAAAGCGTATTATTACTTAACTAAATGTTTGCAACTTGTTCTTTTCGCTATTAATTGATTGAAAACACCTATGAATGAATATCTTTGAAAACCAATTTCATGTGTTAAAATTGTGTTTTGATATGTTTATTATATCTTTTACAATCTTAGTCTATTAATTGATTGAAACATTTATGAATGAATATCTTTGAAAAACAATTTCATGTGTTGAAATTGTGTTTTCATATGTTTAACATAGTTTTTACAATCTAAGGTCTATTGATTGATTCAAACACTTATGATGATACCTTTGAAAAACCATTTCATGTGTTCAAATTGTATTTTTGATATGCTTAATACATCTTTTACAATGTAAAGTCTATTAATTGATTGAAACACTTATGAATGAATATCTTTGAAAAACAATTTCATGTGTTGAAATTGTGTTTTCATATGTTTAATATATTTTTTACAATCTAAGGTCTATTGATAGATTCAAAGACTTATGATGATACCTTTGAAAAACCATTTAATGTGTTCAAATTGTATTTTTGATATGCTGAATACTTCTTTTACAGTCTAAGGTCTATTAATTGATTGAAGCACTTATGATATCTTTGAAAAACAATTTCATGTGTTAAAATTGTGTTTTGATATGTTTATTATATCTTTTACAATCTTAGTCTATTAATTGATTGAAACACTTATGAATGAATATCTTTGAAAAACAATTTCATGTGTTGAAATTGTGTTTTCATATGTTTAACATATTTTTTACAATCTAAGGTCAATTGATTGATTCAAACACTTATGATGATACCTTTGAAAAACGATTTCATGTGTTCAAATTGTATTTTTGATATGCTTAATACTTCTTTTACAATCTAAGGTCTATTAATTGAGTGAAGCACTTATGATATCTTTGAAAAACAATTTCATGTGTTAAAATGATACGTTTAATACATCTTTCATTTACAATCTAAGGTTTTATAACCTAGGAAACTATAAGAAAGTGAATGTTCTGTATAATAATAGTTTAAAAGCATCTTAACTACTGAAAACAAGTGTATTATTACTTAACTAAATGTTTGCAACTTGTTCTTTTCGCTATTAATTGATTGAAAACACTTATGAATGAATATCTTTGAAAACAAATTTCATGTGTTAAAATTGTGTTTTGATATGTTTAATATCTCTTTTACAATCTTAGTCTATTAATTGATTGAAACACTTATGAATGAATATCTTTGAAAAACAATTTCTTGTGTTGAAATTGTGTTTTCATATGTTTAACATATTTTTTACAATCTAAGGTCTATTGATTGATTAAAACACTTATGATGATACTTTTGAGAAACCATTTCTTGTGTTCAAATTGTATTTTTGATATGCTTAATACTTCTTTTACAATCTAAGGTCTATTAATTGATTGAAGCACTTACGATATCTTTGAAAAACAATTTCATGTGTTAAAATGATACGTTTAATACTTCTTTCATTTACAATCTAAGGTTTTATAACCTAGGAAACTATAAGAAAGTGAATGTTCTGTATAATAATAATTTAAAAGCATCTTAGCTACTGAAAACAAGCGTATTATTACTTAACTAAATGTTTGCAACTTGTTCTTTTCGCTATTAATTGATTGAAAACACTTATGAATGAATATCTTTGAAAACCAATTTCATGTGTTAAAATTGTGTTTTGATATGTTTTTATATCTTTTACAATCTTAGTCTATTAATTGATTGAAACACTTATGAATGAATATCTTTGAAAAACAATTTCATGTGTTGAAATTGTGTTTTCATATGTTTAACATATTTTTTACAATCTAAGGTCAATTGATTGATTCAAACACTTATGATGATACCTTTGAAAAACGATTTCATGTGTTCAAATTGTATTTTTGATATGCTTAATACTTCTTTTACAATCTAAGGTCTATTAATTGAGTGAAGCACTTATGATATCTTTGAAAAACAATTTCATGTGTTAAAATGATACGTTTAATACATCTTTCATTTACAATCTAAGGTTTTATAACCTAGGAAACTATAAGAAAGTGAATGTTCTGTATAATAATAGTTTAAAAGCATCTTAACTACTGAAAACAAGTGTATTATTACTTAACTAAATGTTTGCAACTTGTTCTTTTCGCTATTAATTGATTGAAAACACTTATGAATGAATATCTTTGAAAACAAATTTCATGTGTTAAAATTGTGTTTTGATATGTTTAATATCTCTTTTACAATCTTAGTCTATTAATTGATTGAAACACTTATGAATGAATATCTTTGAAAAACAATTTCATGTGTTGAAATTGTGTTTTCATATGTTTAACATATTTTTTACAATCTAAGGTCTATTGATTGATTAAAACACTTATGATGATACTTTTGAGAAACCATTTCTTGTGTTCAAATTGTATTTTTGATATGCTTAATACTTCTTTTACAATCTAAGGTCTATTAATTGATTGAAGCACTTACGATATCTTTGAAAAACAATTTCATGTGTTAAAATGATACGTTTAATACTTCTTTCATTTACAATCTAAGGTTTTATAACCTAGGAAACTATAAGAAAGTGAATGTTCTGTATAATAATAATTTAAAAGCATCTTAGCTACTGAAAACAAGCGTATTATTACTTAACTAAATGTTTGCAACTTGTTCTTTTCGCTATTAATTGATTGAAAACACTTATGAATGAATATCTTTGAAAACCAATTTCATGTGTTAAAATTGTGTTTTGATATGTTTAATATCTCTTTCACAATCTTAGTCTATTAATTGATTGAAACACTTATGAATGAATATCTTTGAAAAACAATTTCATGTGTTGAAAGAAATTGTGTTTTCATATGTTTAACATATTTTTTACAATCTAAGGTCTATTGATTGATTCAAACACTGATGATGATACCCTTGAAAAACCATTTCATGTGTATCAAAAATACTTCTTTTACAATCTAAGGTCTATTAATTGATTGAAGCACTTATGATATCTTTGAAAAACAATTTCATGTGTTAAAATGATACGTTTAATACTTCTTTCATTTACAATATAATGTTTTATAACCTAGGAAACTATAAGAAAGTGAATGTTCTGTATAATAATAGTTTAAAAGCATCTTAACTACTGAAAACAAGCGTATTATTACTTAACTAAATGTTTGCAACTTGTTCTTTTCGCTATTAATTGATTGAAAACACTTATGAATGAATATCTTTGAAAACAAATTTCATGTGTTAAAATTGTGTTTTGATATGTTTAATATCTCTTTTACAATCTTAGTCTATTAATTGATTGAAACACTTATGAATGAATATCTTTGAAAAACAATTTCATGTGTTGAAATTGTGTTTTCATATGTTTAACATATTTTTTACAATCTAAGGTCTATTGATTGATTAAAACACTTATGATGATACCTTTGAGAAACCATTTCTTGTGTTCAAATTGTATTTTTGATATGCTTAATACTTCTTTTACAATCTAAGGTCTATTAATTGATTGAAGCACTTACGATATCTTTGAAAAACAATTTCATGTGTTAAAATGATACGTTTAATACTTCTTTCATTTACAATCTAAGGTTTTATAACCTAGGAAACTATAAGAAAGTGAATGTTCTGTATAATAATAATTTAAAAGCATCTTAGCTACTGAAAACAAGCGTATTATTACTTAACTAAATGTTTGCAACTTGTTCTTTTCGCTATTAATTGATTGAAAACACTTATGAATGAATATCTCTGAAAACCAATTTCATGTGTTAAAATTGTGTTTTGATATGTTTAATATCTCTTTTACAATCTTAGTCTATTAATTGATTGAAAGACTTATGAATGAATATCTTTGAAAAACAATTTCATGTGTTGAAAGAAATTGTGTTTTCATATGTTTAACATATTTTTTACAATCTAAGGTCTATTGATTGATTCAAACACTGATGATGATACCCTTGAAAAACCATTTCATGTGTATCAAAAATACTTCTTTTACAATCTAAGGTCTATTAATTGATTGAAGCACTTATGATATCTTTGAAAAACAATTTCATGTGTTAAAATGATACGTTTAATACTTCTTTCATTTACAATATAATGTTTTATAACCTAGGAAACTATAAGAAAGTGAATGTTCTGTATAATAATAGTTTAAAAGCATCTTAACTACTGAAAACAAGCGTATTATTACTTAACTAAATGTTTGCAACTTGTTCTTTTCGCTATTAATTGATTGAAAACACTTATGAATGAATATCTCTGAAAACCAATTTCATGTGTTAAAATTGTGTTTTGATATGTTTAATATCTCTTTTACAATCTTAGTCTATTAATTGATTGAAACACTTATGAATGAATATCTTTGAAAAACAATTTATGTGTTGAAAGAAATTGTGTTTTCATATGTTTAATATATTTTTTACAATCTAAGGTCTATTGATTGATTCAAACACTTATGATGATACCTTTGAAAAACCATTTCATGTGTTCAAATTGTATTTTTGATATGCTTAATACTTCTTTTACAATCTAAGGTCTATTAATTGATTGAAGCACTAACGATATCTTTGAAAAACAATTTCATGTGTTAAAATGATACGTTTAATACTTCTTTCATTTACAATCTAAGGTTTTATAAGAAAGTGAATGTTCTGTATAACAATAGTTTAAAAGCATCTGAACTACTGAAAACAAGCGTATTATTACTTAACTAAATGTTTGCAACTTGTTCTTTTCGCTATTAATTGATTGAAAACACTTATGAATGAATATCTTTGAAAACCAATTTCATGTGTTAAAATTGTGTTTTGATATGTTTAATATCTCTTTCACAATCTTAGTCTATTAATTGATTGAAACACTTATGAATGAATATCTTTGAAAAACAATTTCATGTGTTGAAATTGTGTTTTCATATGTTTAACATATTTTTTACAATCTAAGGTCTATTGATTGATTCAAACACTTATGATGATACCTTTGAGAAACCATTTCATGTGTTCAAATTGTATTTTTGATATGCTTAATACTTCTTTTACAAGCTAAGGTCTATTAATTGATTGAAGCACTTACGATATCTTTGAAAAACAATTTCATGTGTTAAAATGATACGTTTAATACTTCTTTCATTTACAATCTAAGGTTTTATAACCTAGGAAACTATAAGAAAGTGAATGTTCTGTATAGTAATAGTTTAAAAGCATCTTACCTTTTGAAAACAAGCGTATTATTACTTAACTAAATGTTTGCAACCTGTTCTTTTCGCTATTAATTGATTGAAAACACTTATGAATGAATATCTTTGAAAACCAATTTCATGTGTTAAAATTGTGTTTTTGATATGTTTAATATCTCTTTTACAATCTTAGTCTATGAATTGATTGAAACACTTATGAATGAATATCTTTGAAAAACAATTTCATGTGTTGAAAGAAATTGTTTTTTCATATGTTTAACATATTTTTTACAATCTAAGGTCTATTGATTGATTCAAACACTGATGATGATACCTTTGAAAAACCATTTCATGTGTTCAAATTGTATTTTTGATACGCTTAATACTTCTTTTACAATCTAAGGTCTATTAATTGATTGAAGCACTTATGATATCTTTGAAAAACAATTTCATGTGTTAAAATGATACGTTTAATACTTCTTTCATTTACAATCTAATGTTTTATAACCTAGGAAACTATAAGAAAGTGAATGTTCTTTATAATAATAGTTTAAAAGCATCTTAACTACTGAAAACAAACGTATTATTACTTAACTAAATGTTTGCAACTTGTTCTTTTCGCTATTAATTGATTGAAATCACTTATGAATGAATATCTCTGAAAAGCAATTGTTGGGTTTAATAGTGCCAAAGTTCAAGAGGGGGGGTGATGGAATTTCATTTGTTCTTCTTGAATCAAAGTAGTAAAAATGATGCGGAAGCAATGGATGAGTGAAACAAAGCCCTCCTAGGAGTTGTGTTGGCTTTGAAGGTGCATGATGAGTATGGGTTTGAGAGGTTAGGCCAGCTCAAAGGGGAAAGGTGAAGGAATGAAGTTTATAGCCTAGATTTCTAGGAGAAGTATAGCTAGTGCACAAAAATGGGCAGCATAACAATACTCAATTAAACTTGAAAATACAAGGTGTAGGCTCCTCCTTTTATAGGCTAAGGAGGACCATAATGCAACCCTAATGCTAGCCAAATGAAATGTAAATGTGAAGCACATGGGTGCACATGGGGAGGGGTGTGTCTAGTTTTTATGCTCACCCCCTCCATAGTCTTTCTAGAATGTTTCACACAAATATGCTTTCTACACTACTCTAATTACTAAGCACCCCTAATGGGCCTTTATGTAACAATTACAAAGGTCTTCTCTTCCCAAAACCGTAGCTTTGACCCATGTGTATGTGAAGCTAGACGGTCTAGAAGGAATCCTCATCATGGCCTAGACGCTCCTTATGTAGCCGCTCCTCATCATGGCCTAGACGCTCCTCTTCATGGGCTAGACGCTCCTTTTTGAGTCTAGACGCTCCTCATCATAGGCTAGACCGTCTAGTCTTGGAGGCTTGGCTTTCATCGTGTGGTGAGCTTGGGCCCTCCTCCATCAGGGGGTGAATTGACCTTTTAAAACTTCTTCGCAGAAACAGTGTTTAACCCAGTTTTACAGAAAATAAATCGATTTATGTAAAAATGAACAGATTTATTTCAGCACTGTTTTTGTTTGAAAAGCTTTTAATTCAGCAAGATTAATCACAAGATTTTGCAGTGAGAATTTCCAGCAGCACACACACAAATATCAGATTTGAAAAACAGTGAAACACAAAAACTGCAAGCTTCAATTTCAAGCAAGTGATTAAGGTTCAATTGATAGCATGCTAATTAATTGAGTGATCTTTGCAAACAAGCTGTTCCAGTGTCTTTTAATAGACTATGAATGTTCTTCTTGATGTTAAGCAATTTTTCTAGAAATTAAGAACACTTAATCACAGAACAGCAAGCTTCAACTTTAAGCAATTGTTTAAGGTTCAATTAATGGCATTGACAGTTTCTTGAGCAACCTATCACAGTCAATCTGTTCCAGTGGCTTTTAGCAGATTTTATATGTTCTTATCAGATTAAAACAGCTTTTTCAGAAATCAAGAACAGTATGCACTGTGCCCAGAAAGAACAGATTTATTTTCAATTGAACAGATTTATTTCTTTGCTGTTTTATCAATTATGCAGAAACGAAATTGCAGAGTGAGGGAGAGAATGAACACAAACAATTATACTGGTTCACTCAACCTGAGCTACATCCAGTCTTCACCAACAACAGGTGGAATTCACTAACACACAGTACAATCAAGTACACTTCCCACTGTTCTTGAAACCTACAAGAACTTAGGTACTCTTGCTGAAAAAACCCATTTCAGCACTCATACACACACATCCACTCTCCAAGAACACCTATCAAGAAGAGGATTCAACCAAACTTTTACAAGTAATAAGAAGTGAAACGACTACACCTGATTGAGGTAACAAAGATCAGCCTTAAACCAGTAGGCAAGATTGCTAGAACAGTAGCTGCACCTCACACCAAGCTTTTGGAACCAAACCAAGAACAAGCACTTTTTGATTTTTGAAATCTTTGAAGAACAAATGCTAATCCTTGAAAACACTTAACTCTCTGCTGTCAAAACTTGTTTTTGCAAATGTATAAACTGTTTGAATCGTTTTTAAACTCAGAAAACAAGTTTGCATTTTATAGAAAGCCAGCTTATAACAGAATTTTGAAAAACAGTTAAAGCTGTTATAAAATGAACAGATTGAAAATAAAATGAACAGATTTATTTTCAAAAGCAGTTAGAGAATCGGTTAAGTGAGGAGACTTAGTCAACCATTCTGGTGCTGAGATAAAACTAAAAACGTTTAAGCTTGACATGGCACCAGAGGCAAAAAAGAATCTATTCATTTACAGATGAACAGATTTATTTTTCAAAACGAAAACAGAGGAAGTTTAACTATTTGAAACTCAGTCGTTTTGAAAAGAAGAAGACTTAGTCAAAATACCTCATGCACAAAATCCAATTTTTACAAGACTTTAGCCAAGGCATCAGTGAAGAAAATGAATCTGTTTATTTAGAAAAGAACAGATTTATTTTTATGCAGTAAAACGTGTTTTTGTGTAAAACATGTGAAAAACAGTTTTAGAAAACTTATGCTTGTTCTTAACACATGGCCAGTGGTTATGAGGTGAGATACTCAGCAAAAAGCTACTCTTAGACAACCTCTAAGCACACTAACTAAGACACACTTAAAGCAAAGCACAAAATACATGGAAAGTACATAAATGTCTTCATCAAACACAACATACAAGTCTTCATCAAACACAATCTTGAAAGGGCAGCAATCATCTTCAACACCAATTTCATGTGTTAAAATTGTGTTTTGATATGTTTAATATCTCTTTTACAATCTTAGTCTATTAATTGATTGAAACACTTATGAATGAATATCTTTGAAAAACAATTTCATGTGTTGAAAGAAATTGTGTTTTCATATGTTTAACATATTTTTTACAATCTAAGGTCTATTGATTGATTCAAACACTTATGATGATACCTTTGAAAAACCATTTCATGTGTTCAAATTGTATTTTTGATATGCTTAATACTTCTTTTACAATCTAAGGTATATTAATTGATTGAAGCACTTACGATATCTATGAAAAACAATTTCATGTGTTAAAAAGATACGTTTAATACTTCTTTCATTTACAATCTAAGGTTTTATAAGAAAGTGAATGTTCTGTATAACAATAGTTTAAAAGCATCTTAACTACTGAAAACAAGCGTATTATTACTTAACTAAATGTTTGCAACTTGTTCTTTTCGCTATTAATTGATTGAAAACACTTATGAATGAATATCTTTGAAAACCAATTTCATGTGTTAAAATTGTGTTTTGATATGTTTAATATCTCTTTTACAATCTTAGTCTATTAATTGATTGAAACACTTATGAATGAATATCTTTGAAAAACAATTTCATGTGTTGAAATTGTGTTTTCATATGTTTAACGTATTTTGTTACAATCTAAGGTCTATTGATTGATTCAAACACTTATGATGATACCTTTGAAAAACCATTTCATGTGTTCAAATTGTATTTTTGATATGCTTAATACTTCTTTTACAATCTAAGGTCTATTAATTGATTGAAGCACTTATGATATCTTTGAAAAACAATTTCATGCGTTAAAATGATACGTTTAATACTTCTTTCATTTACAATCTAAGGTTTTATAAGAAAGTGAATGTTCTGTATAATAATAGTTTTAAAGCATCTTAACTACTGAAAACAAGCGTATGATTACTTAACTAAATGTTTGCAACTTGTTCTTTTCGCTATTAATTGATTGAAAGCAGTTATGAATGAATATCTTTGAAAACCAATTTCATGTGTTAAAATTGTGTTTTGATATGTTTAATATCTCTTTTACAATCTTAGTCTATTAATTGATTGAAACACTTATGAATGAATATCTTTGAAAAACAATTTCATGTGTTGAAATTGTGTTTTCATATGTTTAACATATCTTTTACAATCTAAGGTCTATTGATTGATTCAAACACTTATGATGATACCTTTGAAAAACCATTTCATGTGTTCAAATTGTATTTTTTATATGCTTAATACTTCTTTTACAATCTAAGGTCTATTAATTGATTGAAGCACTTATGATATCTTTGAAAAACAATTTCATGTGTTAAAATGATACGTTTAATACTTCTTTCATTTACAATCTAAGGTTTTATAAGAAAGTGAATGTTCTGTATAATAATAGTTTAAAAGCATCTTAACTACTGAAAACAAGCGTATTATTACTTAACTAAATGTTTGCAACTTGTTCTTTTCGCTATTAATTGATTGAAAACACTTATGAATGAATATCTTTGAAAACCAATTTCATGTGTTAAAATTGTGTTTTGATATGTTTAATATCTCTTTTACAATCTTAGTCTATTAATTGATTGAAACACTTATGAATGAATATCTTTGAAAAATAATTTCATGTGTTGAAATTGTGTTTTCATATGTTTAACGTATTTTTTACAATCTAAGGTCTATTGATTGATTCAAACACTTATGATGATACCTTTGAAAAACCATTTCATGTGTTCAAATTGTATTTTTGATATGCTTAATACTTCTTTTACAATCTAAGGTCTATTAATTGATTGAAGCACTTATGATATCTTTGAAAAACAATTTCATGTGTTAAAATGATACGTTTAATACTTCTTTCATTTACAATCTAAGGTTTTATTAGAAAGTGAATGTTCTGTATAATAATAGTTTTAAAGCATCTTAGCTACTGAAAACAAGCGTATGATTACTTAACTAAATGTTTGCAACTTGTTCTTTTCGCTATTAATTGATTGAAAGCAGTTATGAATGAATATCTTTGAAAACCAATTTCATGTGTTAAAATTGTGTTTTGATATGTTTAATATCTCTTTTACAATCTTAGTCTATTAATTGATTGAAACACTTATGAATGAATATCTTTGAAAAACAATTTCATGTGTTGAAATTGTGTTTTCATATGTTTAACATATCTTTTACAATCTAAGGTCTATTGATTGATTCAAACACTTATGATGATACCTTCTAAAAACCATTTCATGTGTTCAAAATGTATTTTTTATATGCTTAATACTTCTTTTACAATCTAAGGTCTATTAATTGATTGAAGCACTTACGATATCTTTGAAAAACAATTTCATGTGTTAAAATGATACGTTTAATACTTCTTTCATTTACATTCTAAGGTTTTATAAGAAAGTGAATGTTCTGTATAATAATAGTTTAAAAACATCTTAACTACTGAAAACAAGCGTATTATTACTTAACTAAATGTTTGCAACTTCTTCTTTTCGCTATTAATTGATTGAAAACACTTATGAATGAATATCTTTGAAAACCAATTTCATGTGTTAAAATTGTGTTTTGATAATTTTAATATCTCTTTTACAATTTTAGTCTATTAATTGATTGAAACACTTATGAATGAATATCTTTGAAACACAATTTCATGTGTTCAAATTGTGTTTTCATATGTTTAACATATTTTTTACAATATAAGGTCTATTGATTGATTCAAACACTTATGATGATACCTTTGAAAAACCATTTCATGTGTTCAAATTGTATTTTTGATATGCTTACTTCTTTTACAATCTAAGGTCTAGTAAGTGATTGAAGCACTTACGATATCTTTGAAAAACAATTTCATGTGTTAAAATGATACGTTTAATACTTCTTTCATTTACAATCTAAGGTTTTATAAGAAAGTGAATGTTCTGTATAATAATAGTTTAAAAGCATCTTAACTACTGAAAACAAGCGTATTATTACTTAACTAAATGTTTGCAACTTGTTCTTTTTGCTATTAATTGATTGAAAACCAATTAATTAATTTTGCTATTAATTGCTATTACTTAACTTATGAATGAATATCTTTGAAAACCAATTTCATGTGTTAAAATTGTGTTTTGATATGTTTAATATCTCTTTTACAATCTTAGTCTATTAATTGATTGAAACACTTATGAATGAATATCTTTGAAAAACAATTTCATGTGTTGAAATTGTGTTTTCATATGTTTAACATATTTTTTACAATATAAGGTCTATTGATTGATTCAAACACTTATGATGATACCTTTGGAAAACCATTTCATGTGTTCAAATTGTATTTTTGATATGCTTAATACTTCTTTTACAATCTAAGGTCTATTAATTGATTGAAGCACTTACGATATCTTTGAAAAACAATTTCATGTGTTAAAATGATACGTTTAATACTTCTTTCATTTACAATCTAAGGTTTTATAAGAAAGTGAATGTTCTGTATAATAATAGTTTAAAAGCATCTTAACTACTGAAAACAAGCGTATTATTACTTAACTAAATGTTTGCAACTTGTTCTTTTTGCTATTAATTGATTGAAAACCAATTAATTAATTTTGCTATTAATTGCTATTACTTAACTTATGAATGAATATCTTTGAAAACCAATTTCATGTGTTAAAATTGTGTTTTGATATGTTTAATATCTCTTTTACAATCTTAGTCTATTAATTGATTGAAACACTTATGAATGAATATCTTTGAAAAACAATTTCATGTGTTGAAATTGTGTTTTCATATGTTTAACATATTTTTTACAATATAAGGTCTATTGATTGATTCAAACACTTATGATGATACCTTTGGAAAACCATTTCATGTGTTCAAATTGTATTTTTGATATGCTTAATACTTCTTTTACAATCTAAGGTCTATTAATTGATTGAAGCACTTACGATATCTTTGAAAAACAATTTCATGTGTTAAAATGATACGTTTAATACTTCTTTCATTTACAATCTAAGGTTTTATAAGAAAGTGAATGTTCTGTATAATAATAGTTTAAAAGCATCTTAACTACTGAAAACAAGCGTATTATTACTTAACTAAATGTTTGCAACTTGTTCTTTTTGCTATTAATTGATTGAAAACCAATTAATTAATTTTGCTATTAATTGCTATTACTTACCTTATGAATGAATATCTTTGAAAACCAATTTCATGTGTTAAAATTGTGTTTTGATATGTTTAATATCTCTTTTACAATCTTAGTCTATTAATTGATTGAAACACTTATGCATGAATATCTTTGAAAAACAATTTCATGTGTTGAAATTGTGTTTTCATATGTTTAACATATTTTTTACAATCTAAGGTCTATTTATTGATTCAAACACTGATGATGATACCTTTGAAAAACCATTTCATGTGTTCAAATTGTATTTTTGATATGCTTAATACTTCTTTTACAAGCTAAAGTCTATTAATTGATTGAAGCACTTACGATATCTTTGAAAAACAATTTCATGTGTTAAAATGATACGTTTAATACTTCTTTCATTTACAATCTAAGGTTTTATAAGAAAATGAATGTTCTGTATAATAATAGTTTAAAAACATCTTAACTACTGAAAACAAGCGTATTATTACTTAACTAAATGTTTGCAACTTGTTCTTTTCGCTATTAATTGATTGAAAACACTTATGAATGAATATCTTTGAAAACCAATTTCATGTGTTAAAATTGTGTTTTGATAATTTTAATATCTCTTTTACAATCTTAGTCTATTAATTGATTGAAACACTTATGAATGAATATCTTTGAAACACAATTTCATGTGTTCAAATTGTGTTTTCATATGTTTAACATATTTTTTACAATATAAGGTCTATTGATTGATTCAAACACTTATGATGATACCTTTGAAAAACCATTTCATGTGTTCAAATTGTATTTTTGATATGCTTACTTCTTTTACAATCTAAGGTCTAGTAAGTGATTGAAGCACTTACGATATCTTTGAAAAACAATTTCATGTGTTAAAATGATACGTTTAATACTTCTTTCATTTACAATCTAAGGTTTTATAAGAAAGTGAATGTTCTGTATAATAATAGTTTAAAAGCATCTTAACTACTGAAAACAAGCGTATTATTACTTAACTAAATGTTTGCAACTTGTTCTTTTTGCTATTAATTGATTGAAAACCAATTAATTAATTTTGCTATTAATTGCTATTACTTAACTTATGAATGAATATCTTTGAAAACCAATTTCATGTGTTAAAATTGTGTTTTGATATGTTTAATATCTCTTTTACAATCTTAGTCTATTAATTGATTGAAACACTTATGAATGAATATCTTTGAAAAACAATTTCATGTGTTGAAATTGTGTTTTCATATGTTTAACATATTTTTTACAATATAAGGTCTATTGATTGATTCAAACACTTATGATGATACCTTTGGAAAACCATTTCATGTGTTCAAATTGTATTTTTGATATGCTTAATACTTCTTTTACAATCTAAGGTCTATTAATTGATTGAAGCACTTACGATATCTTTGAAAAACAATTTTATGTGTTAAAATGATACGTTTAATACTTCTTTCATTTACAATCTAAGGTTTGATAAGAAAGTGAATGTTCTGTATAATAATAGTTTAAAAACATCTTAACTACTGAAAACAAGCGTATTATTACTTAACTAAATGTTTGCAACTTGTTCTTTTCGCTATTAATTGATTGAAAACACTTATGAATGAATATCTTTGAAAACCAATTTCATGTGTTAAAATTGTGTTTTGATAATTTTAATATCTCTTTTACAATCTTAGTCTATTAATTGATTGAAACACTTATGAATGAATATCTTTGAAACACAATTTCATGTGTTCAAATTGTGTTTTCATATGTTTAACATATTTTTTACAATATAAGGTCTATTGATTGATTCAAACACTTATGATGATACCTTTGAAAAACCATTTCATGTGTTCAAATTGTATTTTTGATATGCTTACTTCTTTTACAATCTAAGGTCTAGTAAGTGATTGAAGCACTTACGATATCTTTGAAAAACAATTTCATGTGTTAAAATGATACGTTTAATACTTCTTTCATTTACAATCTAAGGTTTTATAAGAAAGTGAATGTTCTGTATAATAATAGTTTAAAAGCATCTTAACTACTGAAAACAAGCGTATTATTACTTAACTAAATGTTTGCAACTTGTTCTTTTTGCTATTAATTGATTGAAAACCAATTAATTAATTTTGCTATTAATTGCTATTACTTAACTTATGAATGAATATCTTTGAAAACCAATTTCATGTGTTAAAATTGTGTTTTGATATGTTTAATATCTCTTTTACAATCTTAGTCTATTAATTGATTGAAACACTTATGAATGAATATCTTTGAAAAACAATTTCATGTGTTGAAATTGTGTTTTCATATGTTTAACATATTTTTTACAATATAAGGTCTATTGATTGATTCAAACACTTATGATGATACCTTTGGAAAACCATTTCATGTGTTCAAATTGTATTTTTGATATGCTTAATACTTCTTTTACAATCTAAGGTCTATTAATTGATTGAAGCACTTACGATATCTTTGAAAAACAATTTTATGTGTTAAAATGATACGTTTAATACTTCTTTCATTTACAATCTAAGGTTTGATAAGAAAGTGAATGTTCTGTATAATAATAGTTTAAAAACATCTTAACTACTGAAAACAAGCGTATTATTACTTAACTAAATGTTTGCAACTTGTTCTTTTCGCTATTAATTGATTGAAAACACTTATGAATGAATATCTTTGAAAACCAATTTCATGTGTTAAAATTGTGTTTTGATAATTTTAATATCTCTTTTACAATCTTAGTCTATTAATTGATTGAAACACTTATGAATGAATATCTTTGAAACACAATTTCATGTGTTCAAATTGTGTTTTCATATGTTTAACATATTTTTTACAATATAAGGTCTATTGATTGATTCAAACACTTATGATGATACCTTTGAAAAACCATTTCATGTGTTCAAATTGTATTTTTGATATGCTTACTTCTTTTACAATCTAAGGTCTAGTAAGTGATTGAAGCACTTACGATATCTTTGAAAAACAATTTCATGTGTTAAAATGATACGTTTAATACTTCTTTCATTTACAATCTAAGGTTTTATAAGAAAGTGAATGTTCTGTATAATAATAGTTTAAAAGCATCTTAACTACTGAAAACAAGCGTATTATTACTTAACTAAATGTTTGCAACTTGTTCTTTTTGCTATTAATTGATTGAAAACCAATTAATTAATTTTGCTATTAATTGCTATTACTTAACTTATGAATGAATATCTTTGAAAACCAATTTCATGTGTTAAAATTGTGTTTTGATATGTTTAATATCTCTTTTACAATCTTAGTCTATTAATTGATTGAAACACTTATGAATGAATATCTTTGAAAAACAATTTCATGTGTTGAAATTGTGTTTTCATATGTTTAACATATTTTTTACAATATAAGGTCTATTGATTGATTCAAACACTTATGATGATACCTTTGGAAAACCATTTCATGTGTTCAAATTGTATTTTTGATATGCTTAATACTTCTTTTACAATCTAAGGTCTATTAATTGATTGAAGCACTTACGATATCTTTGAAAAACAATTTTATGTGTTAAAATGATACGTTTAATACTTCTTTCATTTACAATCTAAGGTTTGATAAGAAAGTGAATGTTCTGTATAATAATAGTTTAAAAACATCTTAACTACTGAAAACAAGCGTATTATTACTTAACTAAATGTTTGCAACTTGTTCTTTTCGCTATTAATTGATTGAAAACACTTATGAATGAATATCTTTGAAAACCAATTTCATGTGTTAAAATTGTGTTTTGATATGTTTAATATCTCTTTTACAATCTTAGTCTATTAAGTGATTGAAACACTTATGAATGAATATCTTTGAAAAACAATTTCATGTGTTGAAATTGTGTTTTCATATGTTTAACATATTTTTTACAATCTAAGGTCTATTGATTGATTCAAACACTTATGATGATACCTTTGAAAAACTATTTCATGTGTTCAAATTGTATTTTTGATATGCTTAATACTTCTTTTAGAATCTAAGGTCTATTAATTGATTGAAGCTCTTATGATATCTTTGAAAAACAATTTCATGTGTGAAAATGATACGTTTAATACTTCTTTCATTTACAATCTAAGGTTTTATAACCTAGAAACTATAAGAAAGTGAATGTTCTGTATAATAATAGTTTAAAAGCATCTTAACTATTGAAAACAAGCGTATTATTACTTAACTAAATGTTTGCAACTTGTTCTTTTCGGTATGAATTGATTGAAAACACTGATGAATGAATATCTTTGAAAACCAATTTCATGTGTTAAAATTGTGTTTTGATATGTTTAATATCTCTTTTACAATCTTAGTCTATTAATTGATTGAAACACTTATGAATGAATATCTTTGAAAAACAATTTCATGTGTTGAAATTGTGTTTTCATATGTTTAACATATTTTTTACAATCTAAGGTCTATTGATTGATTCAAACACTTATGAAGATACCTTTGAAAAACCATTTCATGTGTTCAAATTCTAATTTGATACGTTTAATACTTCTTTTACAATCTAAGGTCTATTAATTGATTGAAGCACTTATGATATCTTTGAAAAACAATTTCATGTGTTAAAATGATACGTTTAATACTTCTTTCATTTACAATCTAAGGTTTTATAAGAAAGTGAATGTTCTGTATAAAAATAGTTTAAAAGCATCTTAACTACTGAAAACAAGCGTATTATTACTTAACTAAATGTTTGCAACTTGTTCTTTTCGCTATTAATTGATTGAAAATACTTATGAATGAATATCTTTGAAAACCAATTTCATGTGTTAAAATTGTGTTTTGATATGTTTAATATCTCTTTTACAATCTTAGTCTATTAATTGATTGAAACACTTATGAATGAATATCTTTGAAAAACAATTTCATGTGTTGAAATTGTGTTTTCATATGTTTAACATATTTTTTACAATCTAAGGTCTATTTATTGATTCAAACACTTATGATGATACCTTTGAAAAACCATTTCATGTGTTCAAATTGTATTTTTGATATGCTTAATACTTCTTTTACAATCTAAGGTCTATTAATTGATTGAAGCACTTATGATATCTTTGAAAAACAATTTCATGTGTTAAAATGATACGTTTAATACTTCTTTCATTTACAATCTAAGGTTTTATAAGAAAGTGAATGTTCTGTATAATAATAGTTTAAAAACATCTTAACTACTGAAAACAAGCGTATTATTACTTAACTAAATGTTTGCAACTTGTTCTTTTCGCTATTAATTGATTGAAAACACTTATGAATGAATATCTTTGAAAACCAATTTCATGTGTTCAAATTGTGTTTTGATATGTTTAATATCTCTTTTGCAATCTTAGTCTATTAATTGATTGAAATACTTATGAATGAATATCTTGGAAAAACAATTTCATGTGTTGAAATTGTGTTTTCATATGTTTAACATATTTTTTACAATCTAAGGTCTATTGATTGATTCAAACACTTATAATGATACCTTTGAAAAACTATTTCATGTGTTCAAAGTGTATTTTTGATATGCTTAATACTTCTTTTACAATCTGATCCTGCTTGTTGACCAGAACGTTGGAACCTGCCTCGTCAAAGGATCGACTCGTGCACCGCTTCGAACCTCTATCCTTCTTCGAGATCCACCTCAAGAACCTGCAAAAGAACAGAGCGGCGCCGCTGCGGCTGATCGCACTCCAACGCCCAAGTCAGTGACCGAACCACCAAATACTAAGAGCAAGAACACTCAGGAAATCTCAAGGAACCGTGCAATGTTCTCTCTCACAGTAAGCTCTAGAACTCGCAAGCGTAAAGAGTGTAATCTGAACGTGCGTACCTCAGAAAGTTCGTTGAGAACTCTTATATACCTGGTCACTTTCTCTCTCCTGGCAGTTACAGACCTAGACACGTGGCTCGCATCCAGTCGTACACGTGCCATCATCTGGAGCCTCCTTGACATTGGCTAAGTTATTTATGCATGGTACTGCCCAGTGCACAGCTAACTTGGGAGCGCGATCTCTACTGGAACTGGCGAGTTAGGGTGCCCTCGTACACCTTCCCAGTGGTCTCGCCGGCCGCCTTCATAATCTGCACCACTTTCATCTCTGGCGATGTGCTTGCTCTGGCGATCTCCAATCGCTTGGTCGCCTGAGTTTACATCTGGCGACTTCTCCTTTTACTGGGCGATCGCCTGGTATGCAGGAGATCGGAACACGCCAACTTAATCACTGGCGACTTCACGAGCCCCCCGACTTCCTCCCCTTCTGTCAACCTGGCGCCTTGTCAACACGCCTACACTGTAGCTTGGTGCCACGTCATCACTTCCGACTACCAGGGCGGTACACAATCTAAGGTCTATTAATTGATTGAACACTTATGATATCTTTGAAAAACAATTTCATGTGTTAAAATGATACGTTTAATACTTCTTTCATTTACAATCTAAGGTTTTATAAGAAAGTGAATGTTCTGTATAATAATAGTTTAAAAGCATCTTAACTACTGAAAACAAGCGTATTATTACTTAACTAAATGTTTGCAACTTGTTCTTTTCGCTATTAATTTATTGAAAACACTTATGAATGAATATCTTTGAAAACCAATTTCATGTGTTCAAATTGTGTTTTGATATGTTTAATATCTCTTTTACAATCTTAGTCTATTAATTGATTGAAACACTTATGAATGAATATCTTTGAAAAACAATTTCATGTGTTGAAATTGTGTTTTCATATGTTTAACATATTTTTTACAATCTAAGGTCTATTGATTGATTCAAACACTTATGATGATACCTTTTAAAAACCATTTCATGTGTTCAAATTGTATTTTTGATATGCTTAATACTTCTTTTACAATCTAAGGTCTATTAATTGATTGAAGCACTTATGATATCTTTGAAAAACAATTTCATGTGTTAAAATGATACGTTTAATACTTCTTTCATTTACAATCTAAGGTTTTATAAGAAAGTGAATGTTTTGTATAATAATAGTTTAAAAGCATCTTAACTATTGAAAACAAGCGTATTATTACTTAACTAAATGTTTGCAACTTGTTCTTTTCGCTATTAATTGATTGAAAACACTTATGAATGAATATCTTTGAAAACCAATTTCATGTGTTAAAATTGTGTTTTGATATGTTTAATATCTCTTATTCAGTCTTAGTCTATTAATTGATTGAAACACTTATGAATGAATATCCTTGAAAAACAATTTCATGTGTCGAAATTGTGTTTTCATATGTTTAGCATATTTTTTACAATCTAAGGTCTATTGATTGATTCAAACACTTATGATACCTTTGAAAAACCATTTCATGTGTTCAAATTGTATTTTGATACGTTTAATACTTCTTTTATAATCTAAGGTCTATTAATTGATTGAAGCACTTATGATATCTTTGAAAAACAATTTCATGTGTTAAAATGATACGTTTAATACTTCTTTCATTTACAATCTAAGGTTTTAAACCTAGGAAACTATGAGAAAGTGAATGTTCTGTATAATAATAGTTTAAAAGCATCTTAACTATTGAAAACAAGCGTATTATTACTTAACTAAATGTTTGCAATTTGTTTTTTTCGCTATTAATTGATTGAAAACACTTATGAATGAATATCATTGAAAACCAATTTCATGTGTTAAAAATGTGTTTTGATATGTTTAATATCTCTTATTCAGTCTTAGTCTATTAATTGATTGAAACACTTATGAATGAATATCTTTGAAAAACAATTTCATGTGTCGAAATTGTGTTTTCATATGTTTAACATATTTTTTACAATCTAAGGTCTATTGATTGATTCAAACACTTATGATACCTTTGAAAAACCATTTCATGTGTCCAAATTCTATTTTGATACGTTTAATACTTCTTTTACAATCTAAGGTCTATTAATTGATTTAAGCACTTATGATATCTTTGAAAAACAATTTCATGTGTTAAAATGATACGTTTAATACTTCTTTCATTTACAATCTAAGGTTTTATAAGAAAGTGAATGTTCTGTATAATAATAGTTTAAAAGCATCTTAACTATTGAAAACAAGCGTATTATTACTTAACTAAATGTTTGCAACTTGTTTTTTTCGCTATTAATTGATTGAAAACACTTATGAATGAATATCTTTGAAAACCAATTTCATGTGTTAAAATTGTGTTTTGATATGTTTAATATCTCTTATTCAGTCTTAGTCTATTAATTGATTGAAACACTTATGAATGAATATCCTTGAAAAACAATTTCATGTGTCGAAATTGTGTTTTCATATGTTTAGCATATTTTTTACAATCTAAGGTCTATTGATTGATTCAAACACTTATGATACCTTTGAAAAACTACTTCATGTGTTCAAATTGTATTTTGATACGTTTAATACTTCTTTTACAATCTAAGGTCTATTAATTGATTGAAGCACTTATGATATCTTTGAAAAACAATTTCATGTGTTAAAATGATACGTTTAATATTTCTTTCATTTACAATCTAAGGTTTTAAACCTAGGAAACTATGAGAAAGTGAATGTTCTGTATAATAATAGTTTAAAAGCATCTTAACTATTGAAAACAAGCGTATTATTACTTAACTAAATGTTTGCAACTTGTTCTTTTCGTTATAAATTGATTGAAAACACTTATGAATGAATAACTTTGAAAACCAATTTCATGTGTTAAAATTGTGTTTTGATATGTTTAATATCTCTTATTCAGTCTTAGTCTATTAATTGAATGAAACACTTATGAATGAATATCCTTGAAAAACAATTTAATGTGTCGAAATTGTGTTTTCATATGTTTAGCATATTTTTTACAATCTAAGGTCTATTGATTCATTCAAACACTTATGATACCTTTGAAAAACCATTTCATGTGTTCAAATTCTATTTTGATACGTTTAATACTTCTTTTACAATCTAAGGTCTATTAATTGATTGAAGCACTTATGATATCTTTGAAAAACAATTTCATGTGTTAAAATGATATGTTTAAAACTTCTTTCATTTACAATCTAAGGTTTTAAACCTAGGAAACTATGAGAAAGTGAATGTTCTGTATAATAATAGTTTAAAAGCATCTTAACTATTGAAAACAAGCGTATTATTACTTAACTAAATGTTTGCAACTTGTTCTTTTCGTTATAAATTTATTGAAAACACTTATGAATGAATATCTTTGAACACCAATTTCATGTGTTAAAATGGTGTTTTGATATGTTTAATATCTCTTTTACAATCTTAGTCTATTAATTGATTGAAACACTTATGAATGAATATCCTTGAATGAAATTGTGCTTTCATATGTTTAACATATTTTTTACAATCTAAGGTCTATTGATTGATTCAAACACTTATGATACCTTTGGAAAACCATTTCATGTGTTCAAATTATTGTATTTTGATACGTTTAATACTTATTTTACAATCTAAGGTCTATTAATTGATTGAAGCACTTATGATATCTTTGAAAAACAATTTCATGTGTGAAAATGATACGTTTAATACTTCTTTCATTTACAATCTAAGGTTTTATAACCTAGGAAACTATAAGAAAGTGAATGTTCTGTATAATAATAGTTTAAAAGCATCTTAACTATTGAAAACAAGCGTATTATTACTTAACTAAATGTTTGCAACTTGTTCTTTTCGCTATTAATTGATTGAAAACACTTATGAATGGATATCTTTGAAAACCAATTTCATTTGTTAAAATTGTGTTTTGATATGTTTAATATCTCTTTTACAATCTTAGTCTATTAATTGATTGAAACACTTATGAATGAATATCCTTGAAAAACAATTTCATGTGTCGAAATTGTGTTTTCATATGTTTAGCATATTTTTTACAATCTAAGGTCTATTGATTGATTCAAACACTTATGATACCTTTGAAAAACCATTTCATGTGTTCAAATTGTATTTTGATACGTTTAATACTTCTTTTACAATCTAAGGTCTATTAATTGATTGAAGCACTTATGATATCTTTGAAAAACAATTTCATGTGTTAAAATGATACGTTTAATACTTCTTTCATTTACAATCTAAGGTTTTAAACCTAGGAAACTATGAGAAAGTGAATGTTCTGTATAATAATAGTTTAAAAGCATCTTAACTATTGAAAACAAGCGTATTATTACTTAACTAAATGTTTGCAACTTGTTTTTTTCGCTATTAATTGATTGAAAACACTTATGAATGAATATCATTGAAAACCAATTTCATGTGTTAAAATTGTGTTTTGATATGTTTAATATCTCTTATTCAGTCTTAGTCTATTAATTGATTGAAACACTTATGAATGAATATCTTTGAAAAACAATTTCATGTGTCGAAATTGTGTTTTCATATGTTTAACATATTTTTTACAATCTAAGGTCTATTGATTGATTCAAACACTTATGATACCTTTGAAAAACCATTTCATGTGTCCAAATTCTATTTTGATACCTTTAATACTTCTTTTACAATATAAGGTCTATTAATTGATTGAAGCACTTATGATATCTTTGAAAAATAATTTCATGTGTTAAAATGATACGTTTAATACTTCTTTCATTTACAATCTAAGGTTTTATAAGAAAGTGAATGTTCTGTATAATAATAGTTTAAAAGCATCTTAACTATTGAAAACAAGCGTATTATTAGTTAACTAAATGTTTGCAACTTGTTTTTTTCGCTATTGATTGATTGAAAACACTTATGAATGAATATCTTTGAAAACCAATTTCATGTGTTAAAATTGTGTTTTGATATGTTTAATATCTCTTATTCAGTCTTAGTCTATTAATTGATTGAAACACTTATGAATGAATATCCTTGAAAAACAATTTCATGTGTCGAAATTGTGTTTTCATATGTTTAGCATATTTTTTACAATCTAAGGTCTATTGATTGATTCAAACACTTATGATACCTTTGAAAAACCATTTCATGTGTTCAAATTGTATTTTGATACGTTTAATACTTCTTTTACAATCTAAGGTCTATTAATTGATTGAAGCACTTATGATATCTTTGAAAAACAATTTCATGTGTTAAAATGATACGTTTAATACTTCTTTCATTTACAATCTAAGGTTTTAAACCTAGGAAACTATGAGAAAGTGAATGTTCTGTATAATAATAGTTTAAAAGCATCTTAACTATTGAAAACAAGCGTATTATTACTTAACTAAATGTTTGCAACTTGTTCTTTTCGTTATAAATTGATTGAAAACACTTATGAATGAATATCTTTGAAAACCAATTTCATGTGTTAAAATGGTGTTTTGATATGTTTAATATCTCTTTTACAATCTTAGTCTATTAATTGATTGAAACACTTAGGAATGAATATCCTTGAATGAAATTGTGTTTTCATATGTTTAACATATTTTTTACAATCTAAGGTCTATTGATTGATTCAAACACTTATGATACCTTTGGAAAACCATTTCATGTGTTCAAATTATTGTATTTTGATACGTTTAATACTTATTTTACAATCTAAGGTCTATTAATTGATTGAAGCACTTATGATATCTTTGAAAAACAATTTCATGTGTGAAAATGATACGTTTAATACTTCTTTCATTTACAATCTAAGGTTTTATAACCTAGGAAACTATAAGAAAGTGAATGTTCTGTATAATAATAGTTTAAAAGCATCTTAACTATTGAAAACAAGCGTATTATTACTTAACTAAATGTTTGCAACTTGTTCTTTTCGCTATTAATTGATTGAAAACACTTATGAATGGATATCTTTGAAAACCAATTTCATGTGTTAAAATTGTGTTTTGATATGTTTAATATCTCTTTTACAATCTTAGTCTATTAATTGATTGAAACACTTATGAATGAATATCCTTGAAAAACAATTTCATGTGTCGAAATTGTGTTTTCATATGTTTAACATATTTTTTACAATCTAAGGTCTATTGATTGATTCAAACACTTATGATACCTTTGAAAAACCATTTCATGTGTCCAAATTCTATTTTGATACCTTTAATACTTCTTTTACAATCTAAGGTCTATTAATTGATTGAAGCACTTATGATATCTTTGAAAAATAATTTCATGTGTTAAAATGATACGTTTAATACTTCTTTCATTTACAATCTAAGGTTTTATAAGAAAGTGAATGTTCTGTATAATAATAGTTTAAAAGCATCTTAACTATTGAAAACAAGCGTATTATTACTTAACTAAATGTTTGCAACTTGTTGTTTTCGCTATTAATTCATTGAAAACACTTATGAATGAATATCTTTGAAAAACAATTACATGTGTGAAAATGATACGTTTAATACTTCTTTCATTTACAATCTAAGGTTTTATAACCTAGGAAACTATAAGAAAGTGAATGTTCTGTATAATAATAGTTTAAAAGCATCTTAACTATTGAAAACAAGCGTATTATTACTTAACTAAATGTTTGCAACTAGTTCTTTTCGCTATTAATTGATTGAAAACACTTATGAATGAATATCTTTGAAAACCAATTTCATGTGTTAAAATTGTGTTTTGATATGTTTAATATCTCTTATTCAGTCTTAGTCTATTAATTGAATGAAACACTTATGAATGAATATCCTTGAAAAACAATTTAATGTGTCGAAATTGTGTTTTCATATGTTTAGCATATTTTTTACAATCTAAGGTCTATTGATTCATTCAAACACTTATGATACCTTTGAAAAACCATTTCATGTGTTCAAATTCTATTTTGATACGTTTAATACTTCTTTTACAATCTAAGGTCTATTAATTGATTGAAGCACTTATGATATCTTTGAAAAACAATTTCATGTGTTAAAATGATATGTTTAAAACTTCTTTCATTTACAATCTAAGGTTTTAAACCTAGGAAACTATGAGAAAGTGAATGTTCTGTATAATAATAGTTTAAAAGCATCTTAACTATTGAAAACAAGCGTATTATTACTTAACTAAATGTTTGCAACTTGTTCTTTTCGTTATAAATTGATTGAAAACACTTATGAATGAAGATCTTTGAAAACCAATTTCATGTGTTAAAATGGTGTTTTGATATGTTTAATATCTCTTTTACAATCTTAGTCTATTAATTGATTGAAACACTTAGAAATGAATATCCTTGAATGAAATTGTGTTTTCATATGTTTAACATATTTTTTACAATCTAAGGTCTATTGATTGATTCAAACACTTATGATACCTTTGGAAAACCATTTCATGTGTTCAAATTATTGTATTTTGATACGTTTAATACTTATTTTACAATCTAAGGTCTATTAATTGATTGAAGCACTTATGATATCTTTGAAAAACAATTTCATGTGTGAAAATGATACGTTTAATATTTCTTTCATTTACAATCTAAGGTTTTATAACCTAGGAAACTATAAGAAAGTGAATGTTCTGTATAATAATAGTTTAAAAGCATCTTAACTATTGAAAACAAGCGTATTATTACTTAACTAAATGTTTGCAACTAGTTCTTTTCGCTATTAATTGATTGAAAACACTTATGAATGAATATCTTTGAAAACCAATTTCATGTGTTAAAATTGTGTTTTGATATGTTTAATATCTCTTATTCAGTCTTAGTCTATTAATTGAATGAAACACTTATGAATGAATATCCTTGAAAAACAATTTAATGTGTCGAAATTGTGTTTTCATATGTTTAGCATATTTTTTACAATCTAAGGTCTATTGATTCATTCAAACACTTATGATACCTTTGAAAAACCATTTCATGTGTTCAAATTCTATTTTGATACGTTTAATACTTCTTTTACAATCTAAGGTCTATTAATTGATTGAAGCACTTATGATATCTTTGAAAAACAATTTCATGTGTTAAAATGATATGTTTAAAACTTCTTTCATTTACAATCTAAGGTTTTAAACCTAGGAAACTATGAGAAAGTGAATGTTCTGTATAATAATAGTTTAAAAGCATCTTAACTATTGAAAACAAGCGTATTATTACTTAACTAAATGTTTGCAACTTGTTCTTTTCGTTATAAATTGATTGAAAACACTTATGAATGAATATCTTTGAAAACCAATTTCATGTGTTAAAATGGTGTTTTGATATGTTTAATATCTCTTTTACAATCTTAGTCTATTAATTGATTGAAACACTTAGGAATGAATATCCTTGAATGAAATTGTGTTTTCATATGTTTAACATATTTTTTACAATCTAAGGTCTATTGATTGATTCAAACACTTATGATACCTTTGGAAAACCATTTCATGTGTTCAAATTATTGTATTTTGATACGTTTAATACTTATTTTACAATCTAAGGTCTATTAATTGATTGAAGCACTTATGATATCTTTGAAAAACAATTTCATGTGTGAAAATGATACGTTTAATACTTCTTTCATTTACAATCTAAGGTTTTATAACCTAGGAAACTATAAGAAAGTGAATGTTCTGTATAATAATAGTTTAAAAGCATCTTAACTATTGAAAACAAGCGTATTATTACTTAACTAAATGTTTGCAACTAGTTCTTTTCGCTATTAATTGATTGAAAACACTTATGAATGAATATCTTTGAAAACCAATTTCATGTGTTAAAATTGTGTTTTGATATGTTTAATATCTCTTATTCAGTCTTAGTCTATTAATTGAATGAAACACTTATGAATGAATATCCTTGAAAAACAATTTAATGTGTCGAAATTGTGTTTTCATATGTTTAGCATATTTTTTACAATCTAAGGTCTATTGATTCATTCAAACACTTATGATACCTTTGAAAAACCATTTCATGTGTTCAAATTCTATTTTGATACGTTTAATACTTCTTTTACAATCTAAGGTCTATTAATTGATTGAAGCACTTATGATATCTTTGAAAAACAATTTCATGTGTTAAAATGATATGTTTAAAACTTCTTTCATTTACAATCTAAGGTTTTAAACCTAGGAAACTATGAGAAAGTGAATGTTCTGTATAATAATAGTTTAAAAGCATCTTAACTATTGAAAACAAGCGTATTATTACTTAACTAAATGTTTGCAACTTGTTCTTTTCGTTATAAATTGATTGAAAACACTTATGAATGAAGATCTTTGAAAACCAATTTCATGTGTTAAAATGGTGTTTTGATATGTTTAATATCTCTTTTACAATCTTAGTCTATTAATTGATTGAAACACTTAGAAATGAATATCCTTGAATGAAATTGTGTTTTCATATGTTTAACATATTTTTTACAATCTAAGGTCTATTGATTGATTCAAACACTTATGATACCTTTGGAAAACCATTTCATGTGTTCAAATTATTGTATTTTGATACGTTTAATACTTATTTTACAATCTAAGGTCTATTAATTGATTGAAGCACTTATGATATCTTTGAAAAACAATTTCATGTGTGAAAATGATACGTTTAATATTTCTTTCATTTACAATCTAAGGTTTTATAACCTAGGAAACTATAAGAAAGTGAATGTTCTGTATAATAATAGTTTAAAAGCATCTTAACTATTGAAAACAAGCGTATTATTACTTAACTAAATGTTTGCAACTAGTTCTTTTCGCTATTAATTGATTGAAAACACTTATGAATGAATATCTTTGAAAACCAATTTCATGTGTTAAAATTGTGTTTTGATATGTTTAATATCTCTTATTCAGTCTTAGTCTATTAATTGAATGAAACACTTATGAATGAATATCCTTGAAAAACAATTTAATGTGTCGAAATTGTGTTTTCATATGTTTAGCATATTTTTTACAATCTAAGGTCTATTGATTCATTCAAACACTTATGATACCTTTGAAAAACCATTTCATGTGTTCAAATTCTATTTTGATACGTTTAATACTTCTTTTACAATCTAAGGTCTATTAATTGATTGAAGCACTTATGATATCTTTGAAAAACAATTTCATGTGTTAAAATGATATGTTTAAAACTTCTTTCATTTACAATCTAAGGTTTTAAACCTAGGAAACTATGAGAAAGTGAATGTTCTGTATAATAATAGTTTAAAAGCATCTTAACTATTGAAAACAAGCGTATTATTACTTAACTAAATGTTTGCAACTTGTTCTTTTCGTTATAAATTGATTGAAAACACTTATGAATGAATATCTTTGAAAACCAATTTCATGTGTTAAAATGGTGTTTTGATATGTTTAATATCTCTTTTACAATCTTAGTCTATTAATTGATTGAAACACTTAGGAATGAATATCCTTGAATGAAATTGTGTTTTCATATGTTTAACATATTTTTTACAATCTAAGGTCTATTGATTGATTCAAACACTTATGATACCTTTGGAAAACCATTTCATGTGTTCAAATTATTGTATTTTGATACGTTTAATACTTATTTTACAATCTAAGGTCTATTAATTGATTGAAGCACTTATGATATCTTTGAAAAACAATTTCATGTGTGAAAATGATACGTTTAATACTTCTTTCATTTACAATCTAAGGTTTTATAACCTAGGAAACTATAAGAAAGTGAATGTTCTGTATAATAATAGTTTAAAAGCATCTTAACTATTGAAAACAAGCGTATTATTACTTAACTAAATGTTTGCAACTAGTTCTTTTCGCTATTAATTGATTGAAAACACTTATGAATGAATATCTTTGAAAACCAATTTCATGTGTTAAAATTGTGTTTTGATATGTTTAATATCTCTTATTCAGTCTTAGTCTATTAATTGAATGAAACACTTATGAATGAATATCCTTGAAAAACAATTTAATGTGTCGAAATTGTGTTTTCATATGTTTAGCATATTTTTTACAATCTAAGGTCTATTGATTCATTCAAACACTTATGATACCTTTGAAAAACCATTTCATGTGTTCAAATTCTATTTTGATACGTTTAATACTTCTTTTACAATCTAAGGTCTATTAATTGATTGAAGCACTTATGATATCTTTGAAAAACAATTTCATGTGTTAAAATGATATGTTTAAAACTTCTTTCATTTACAATCTAAGGTTTTAAACCTAGGAAACTATGAGAAAGTGAATGTTCTGTATAATAATAGTTTAAAAGCATCTTAACTATTGAAAACAAGCGTATTATTACTTAACTAAATGTTTGCAACTTGTTCTTTTCGTTATAAATTGATTGAAAACACTTATGAATGAATATCTTTGAAAACCAATTTCATGTGTTAAAATGGTGTTTTGATATGTTTAATATCTCTTTTACAATCTTAGTCTATTAATTGATTGAAACACTTACGAATGAATATCCTTGAATGAAATTGTGTTTTCATATGTTTAACATATTTTTTACAATCTAAGGTCTATTGATTGATTCAAACACTTATGATACCTTTGGAAAACCATTTCATGTGTTCAAATTATTGTATTTTGATACGTTTAATACTTATTTTACAATCTAAGGTCTATTAATTGATTGAAGCACTTATGATATCTTTGAAAAACAATTTCATATGTGAAAATGATACGTTTAATACTTCTTTCATTTACAATCTAAGGTTTTATAACCTAGGAAACTATAAGAAAGTGAATGTTCTGTATAATAATAGTTTAAAAGCATCTTAACTATTGAAAACAAGCGTATTATTACTTAACTAAATGTTTGCAACTTGTTCTTTTCGCTATTAATTGATTGAAAACACTTATGAATGGATATCTTTGAAAACCAATTTCATGTGTTAAAATTGTGTTTTGATATGTTTAATATCTCTTTTACAATCTTAGTCTCTTAATTGATTGAAACACTTATGAATGAATATCCTTGAAAAACAATTTCATGTGTCTAAATTGTGTTTTCATATGTTTAACATATTTTTTACAATCTAAGGTCTATTGATTGATTCAAACACTTATGATACCTTTGAAAAACCATTTCATGTGTCCAAATTCTATTTTGATACCTTTAATACTTCTTTTACAATCTAAGGTCTATTAATTTATTGAAGCACTTATGATATCTTTGAAAAACAATTTCATGTGTTAAAATGATACGTTTAATACTTCTTTCATTTACAATCTAAGGTTTTATAAGAAAGTGAATGTTCTGTATAATAATAGTTTAAAAGCATCTTAACTATTGAAAACAAGCGTATTATTACTTAACTAAATGTTTGCAACTTGTTTTTTTCGCTATTAATTGATTGAAAACACTTATGAATGAATATCTTTGAAAACCAATTTCATGTGTTAAAATTGTGTTTTGATATGTTTAATATCTCTTATTCAGTCTTAGTCTATTAATTGATTGAAACACTTATGAATGAATATCCTTGAAAAACAATTTCATGTGTCGAAATTGTGTTTTCATATGTTTAGCATATTTTTTACAATCTAAGGTCTACTGATTCATTCAAACACTTATGATACCTTTGAAAAACCATTTCATGTGTTCAAATTCTATTTTGATACGTTTAATACTTGTTTTACAATCTAAGGTCTATTAATTGATTGAAGCACTTATGATATCTTTGAAAAACAATTTCATGTGTTAAAATGATACGTTTAATACTTCTTTCATTTACAATCTAAGATTTTAAACCTAGGAAACTATGAGAAAGTGAATGTTCTGTATAATAATAGTTTAAAAGCATCGTAACTATTGAAAACAAGCGTATTATTACTTAACTAAATGTTTGCAACTTGTTCTTTTCGTTATAAATTGATTGAAAACACTTATGAATGAATATCTTTGAAAACCAATTTCATGTGTTAAAATGGTGTTTTGATATGTTTAATATCTCTTTTACAATCTTAGTCTATTAATTGATTGAAACACTTATGAATGAATATCCTTGAATGAAATTGTGTTTTTATATGTTTAACATATTTTTTACAATCTAAGGTCTATTGATTGATTCAAACACTTATGATACCTTTGGAAAACCATTTCATGTGTTCAAATTATTGTATTTTGATACGTTTAATACTTATTTTACAATCTAAGGTCTATTAATTGATTGAAGCACTTATGATATCTTTGAAAAACAATTTCATGTGTTAAAATGATACGTTTAATACTTCTTTCATTTACAATCTAAGGTTTTATAACCTAGGAAACTATAAGAAAGTGAATGTTCTGTATAATAATAGTTTAAAAGCATCTTAACTATTGAAAACAAGCGTATTATTATTTAACTAAATGTTTGCAACTTGTTCTTTTCGCTATTAATTGATTGAAAACACTTATGAATGAATATCTTTGAAAACTAATCTCATGTGTTAAAATTGTGTTTTGATATGTTTAATATCTCTTTTACAATCTTAGTCTATTAATTGATTGAAACACTTATGAATGAAGATCCTTGGAAAACAATTTCATGTGTCGAAATTATGTTTTCATATGTGTAACATATTTTTTACAATCTAAGGTCTATTGATTCATTCAAACACTTATGATACCTTTGAAAAACCATTTCATGTGTTCAAATTGTATTTTGATACGTTTAATACTTCTTTTACAATCAAAGGTCTATTAATTGATTGAAGCACTTATGATATCTTTGAAAAACAATTTCATGTGTTAAAATGATACGTTTAATACTTCTTTCATTTACAATCTAAGGTTTAATAACCTAGGAAACTATAAGAAAGTGAATGTTCTGTATAATAATAGTTTAAAAGCATCTTAACTACTGAAAACAAGCGTATTATTACTTAACTAAATGTTTGCAACTTTCTTTTCGTTATAAATTGATTGAAAACACTTATGAATGAATATCTTTGAAAACCAATTTCATGTGTTAAAATGGTGTTTTGATATGTTTAATATCTCTTTTACAATCTTAGCCTATTAATTGATTGAAACAGTTATGAATGAATAACTTTGAAAAACAATTTCATGTGATGAAATTGTGTTTTCATATATTTAACATACTTTTTACAATCTAAGGTCTATTGATTGATTCAAACACTTATGATGACACCTTTGAAAAACCATTTCTTGTGTTCAAATTGTATTTTGAAATGCTTAATACTTCTTTTACAATCTAAGGTCTATTAATGGATTGAAGCACTTATGATATCTTGGAAAAACAATTTCATGTGTTAAAATGATACGTTTAATACTTCTTTCATTTACAATCTAAGCTTTTATAACCTAGGAAACTATAAGAAAGTGAATGTTCTGTATAATAATAGTTTAAAAGCATCTTAACTATTTTAAAGAAGCGTATTCTTACTTAATTAAATGTTTGCAACTTGTTTTTTTCGCTATTAATTGATTGAAAACACTTATGAATGAATATCTTTGAAAACCAATCTCATGTGTTAAAATTGTGTTTTGATATGTTTAATATCTCTTTTACAATCTTAGTCTATTAATTGATTGAAACACTTATGAATGAATATCCTTGAAAAATAATTTCATGTGTCGAAATTGTGTTTTCATATGTTTAACATATTTTTTACAATCTAAGGTCTATTGATTGATTCAAACACTTATGATACCTTTGGAAAACCATTTCATGTGTTCAAATTGTATTTTGATACGTTTTTAATACTTCTTTTACAATCTAAGGTCTATTAATTGATTGAAGCACTTATGATATCTTTGAAAAACAATTTCATGTGTTAAAATGATACGGTTAATACTTCTTTCATTTACAATCTAAGGTTTTATAACCTAGGAAACTATGAAAAAGTGAATGTTCTGTATAATAATATTTTAAAAGCATCTTAACTATTGAAAACAAGCGTATTATTACTTAACTAAATGTTTGCAACTTGTTCTTTTCGCTATTAATTGATTGAAAACACTTATGAATTAATATCTTTGAAAACCAATTTCATGTGTTAAAATTGTGTTTTGGTATGTTTAATATCTCTTTTACAATCTTAGTCTATTAATTGATTGAAACACTTATGAATGAATATCCTTGAAAAACAATTTCATGTGTCGAAATTGTGTTTTCATATGTTTAACATATTTTTTACAATCTAAGGTCTATTGATTGATTCAAACACTTATGATACCTTTGAAAAACCATTTCATGTTTTCAAATTGTATTTTGATACCTTTAATACTTCTTTTACAAATTAAGGTCTATTAATTGATTGAAGCACTTATGATATCTTTGAAAAACATTTTCATGTGTTAAAATGATACTTCTTTCATTTACAATCTAAGGTTTTATAACCTAGGAAACTATGAGAAAGTGAATGTTCTATATAATAATAGTTTAAAAGCATCTTAACTATTGAAAACAAGCGTATTATTACTTAACTAAATGTTTGCAACTTGTTCTTTTCGCTATTCATTGATTGAAAACACTTATGAATGAATATCTTTGAAAACCAATCTCATGTGTTAAAATTGTGTTTTGATATGTTTAATATCTCTTTTACAATCTTAGTCTATTAATTGATTGAAACACTTATGAATGAATATCCTTGAAAAACAATTTCATGTGTCGAAATTGTGTTTTCATATTTTGTACAATCTAAGGTCTATTGATTGATTCAAACACTTATGATACCTTTGGAAAACCATTTCATGTGTTCAAATTATTGTATTTTGATACGTTTAATACTTCTTTTACAATCTAAGGTCTATTAATTGATTGAAGCACTTATGATATCTTTGAAAAACAATTTCATGTGTTAAAATGATACGTTTAATACTTCTTTCATTTACAATCTAAGGTTTTAAACCTAGGAAACTATGAGAAAGTGAATGTTCTGTATAATAATAGTTTAAAAGCATCTTAACTATTGAAAACAAGCGTATTATTACTTAACTAAATGTTTGCAACTTGTTCTTTTCGTTATAAATTGATTGAAAACACTTATGAATGAATATCTTTGAAAACCAATCTCAAGTGTTAAAATTGTAATTTGATATGTTTAATATCTTTTTTACAATCTTAGTCTATTAATTGATTGAAACACTTATGAATGAATATCCTTGAAAAACAATTTCATGTGTCGAAATTGTGTTTTCATATGTTTAACATATTTCTTACAATCTAAGGTCTATTGATTGATTCAAACACTTATGATACCTTTGGAAAACCATTTCATGTGTTCAAATTGTATTTTGATACGTTTTTAATACTTCTTTTACAATCTAAGGTGTATTAATTGATTGAAGCACTTATGATATCTTTGAAAAACAATTTCATGTGTTAAAATGATACGGTTAATACTTCTTTCATTTACAATCTAAGGTTTTATAACCTAGGAAACTATGAAAAAGTGAATGTTCTGTATAATAATATTTTAAAAGCATCTTAACTATTGAAAACAAGCGAATTATTACTTAACTAAATGATTGCAACTTGTTCTTTTGGCTATTAATTGATTGAAAACACTTATGAATTAATATCTTTGAAAACCAATTTCATGTGTTAAAATTGTGTTTTGATATGTTTAATATCTCTTTTACAATCTTAGTCTATTAATTGATTGAAACACTTATGAATGAATATCCTTGAAAAACAATTTCATGTGTCGAAATTGTGTTTTCATATGTTTAACATATTTTTTACAATCTAAGGTCTATTGATTGATTCAAACACTTATGATACCTTTGAAAAACCATTTCATGTTTTCAAATTGTATTTTGATACCTTTAATACTTCTTTTACGAATTAAGGTCTATTAATTGATTGAAGCACTTCTGATATCTTTGAAAATCATTTTCATGTGTTAAAATGATACTTCTTTCATTTACAATCTAAGGTTTTATAACCTAGGAAACTATGAGAAAGTGAATGTTCTGTATAATAATAGTTTAAAAGCATCTTAACTATTGAAAACAAGCGTATTATTACTTAACTAAATGTTTGCAACTTGTTCTTTTCGCTATTAATTGATTGAAAACACTTATGAATGAATATCTTTGAAAACCAATTTCATGTGTTAAAATTGTGTTTTGATATGTTTAATATCCCTTTTACAATCTTAGTCTATTAATTGATTGAAACACTTATGAATGAATATCCTTGAAAAACAATTTCATGTATCGAAATTGTGTTTTCATATTTTTTACAATCTAAGGTCTATTGATTGATTCAAACATATATGATACCTTTGGAAAACCATTTCATGTGTTCAAATTATTGTCTTTTGATACGTTTAATACTTCTTTTACAATCTAAGGTCTATTAATTGATTGAAGCACTTATGATATCTTTGAAAAACAATTTCATGTGTTAAAATGATACGTTTAATACTTCTTTTGATTTACAATCTAAGGTTTTATAACCTAGGAAACTATGAGAAAATGAATGTTCTGTATAATAATAGTTTAAAAGCATCTTAACTATTGAAAACAAGCGTATTATTACTGAACTAAATGTTTGCAACTTGTTCTTTTCGCTATTAATTGATTGAAAACACTTATGAATGAATATCTTTGAAAACCAATTTCATGTGTTAAAATTGTGTTTTGATATGTTTAATATCTCTTTTACAATCTTAGTCTATTAATTGATTGAAACACTTATGAATGAATATCCTTGAAAAACAATTTCATGTGTCGAAATTGTGTTTTCATATTTTTTACAATCTAAGGTCTATTGATTGATTCAAACATATATGATACCTTTGGAAAACCATTTCATGTGTTCAAATTATTGTATTTTGATAAGTTTAATACTTCTTTTACAATCTAAGGTCTATTAATTTATTGAAGCACTTATGATATCTTTGAAAAAAATTTCATGTGTTAAAATGATACGTTTAATATTTCTTTCATTTAGAATCTAAGGTTTTATAACCTAGGAAACTATGAGAAAGTGAATGTTCTGTATAATAATAGTTTACAAGCATCTTAACTATTGAAAACAAGCGTATTATTACTTAACTAAATGTTTGCAACTTGTTCTTTTCGCTATTAATTGATTGAAAACACTTATGAATGAATATCTTTGAAAACCAATTTCATGTGTTAAAATTGTGTTTTGATATGTTTAATATCTCTTTTACAATCTTTGATGGAAGAGGCCCAAGCACAAGCCCACATGCAAGCCCACCAAAGGGTAGATTTGGGCCAACCATAGAGTTATGGCCAAGAGGATCCAAGAAGACGTTCTTTTACATGTTCAAATGCCATAAACTCTAGTGTAGAGTAGACTTTAATTTCTTGTCAAAATTAGCATAGGAACTTTATTTGTAATTTTCTTAGAATTAATTTTGGCACCTAAAACACCAACCTCGGTAAACTTAGAGTTTCTAAAAAAACCTCTAAATTTACCAAGGCCGGTCTAGAAAGCCCATGGAGGGGGTGAACATAAAAACTAGACACACCCCTCCCCATGTGCTCATTTGTGCACCCATGTGCCATGTGCACCCATGTGCTTCACATTTACATTTCATTTGGCTAGCATTAGGGTTGCATTATGGTCCTCCTTAGCCTATAAAAGGAGGAGCCTACACCTTGTATTTTCAAGTTTAATTGAGTAAGGTTATGCTGCCATTTTTGTGCACAAGCTTTACTTCTCCTAGAAATCTAGGCTCTAAACTTCAATCCTTTCACCTTCTCCCTTGAGCTGGCCGAACCACTCAAACACCATACTCATCATGCACCTACAAGGCCAACACAACTCCTAGGAGGGTCTTGATCATCTCACCCATTGCTTCCGCACCTTATTTTCTACTTTGATTCAAGAAGAACACATGAAAATGCCATCATTTGGTATCATGAGCTTTTGGTTCTTCAAGATGAGTAGCTTGTCTTTTTAATTTCAGTTCTTCTTTATTTCATCTTTGTCATTTCAATTCCTTACTTGTCTTGCTGTTTTTTTATATTTTAATTTCGTTCTTGGTGTGCTTTGTGGAAGATCCAACCCAAGCACTCTTGTTCATTTGATCTTGAACAAGTTCTTGTGCAATTTGTGATAGGATTCCATACACCTTTGTGTTGCTATTTTGTTTTAGGCTTTGAGTCTTTATTGCTTTCATTATTTTGCTTCATATTATGCTTTGAGTCTTTAATTTTCTGAATCCATACATGTTGTGTCAAGTCATGTTCATCCATATTGTCATCAATTCTTAGTAGTCCTATTTTTTTGGCTTGATTGTTTCTTGTTTTGGGTCTCTTTATATTGCTTTAATCTGCTGTTATTTTGATCCTTTGGTGCTTTTTATTTTTAGTTTGAGTTCATAATTGTGTCTTAGTTCATACACAATTTCCATTCTCACATTTTCCATTGTGTTAATTTTGGTTATCTTGCTGTTTTCTTCCAGTTTTCCAGATTTCCCCTGTATCACCTCTCTGTTCTGGGCTGTTTTGTTTAACAAAATTTTTCTACCCATAGGAAAATTCTGAATTTCTGGAAAATGCAAGTTTAAGGTGTTATAGAAAAGACAAAAAAAGAATGAGGTCAAAAGGAGCAACAGAAAAAAAATGATAAATCTCACAAAATCAGAGTGCAAATCTTGAGCGTTACAGCTGGCCTAACTGCACACCAAATTTGCAAAAATTATTAAAAAAAAATGGTGCATGCGTTTTAGGTGATTCCAAAGCCAAAATTTAGAAAAGATCCTGAACTTTCTTGCATCCAAATTTCAGAAACAAATTTTACAATTACAGCTCAGCATAAATCGGGGAACAAACACGTTTTTCTGGCCCACAACATTTTCCAGTGGTGCTGTTTTTTTTTTATTTGGTCATCTAATCTAGTGCTTTTCTTTAGGAATTCCTTTTGTGTGCCAACTTTTATTGAGTACCTTTAATTGTTTGCTTTGATTTCTTGAATCTCTTTCTAAGTTGTCATATTATAAATCCTTTTGGTGGTACTGTTTTCTTTCAATTAAATTTGTTTCTTGCTTTTGTTTCTTGACCTCTCTTTTTTGGGTGCTGGAATTTAATTCTCTCTTGGTGCTTATGTGCATGGAAATTGACTTGGTTTAAGGTTAAGCCCTTGTGAATAGGTGCTGGAAATTGGAGAATTAAAGCCAACTTTCTAAGGAGGAGTCAAAGCTAAGGCGAAACAAGCTTCTTGAAACAAACACTACAAACACCTAGAAGATCAACAATCAAGACAACAAAGAAAGTGCACTAACCAAAAAGAGGAACAACAAAAGGGGTTTTCTTATCTCCTTTACAACTTGGATTATTGTTAATTACCTCTTTTAAATTACGTTTTAGACGGTGAGTGTGTCTTCAAGGGCTCAAAGTGTCCAAGAAGCCTCACCTAGGGCCGAATAGCATAGTCATTTTGCTTAGTAATTGTTACTTGTTTGTAATTGCCTTTTCTTTTGCTTAGTTAGTGACGCTTTGCATGGTTATTTTGTTAAGTTTGTGTTAAACCGACTAGCTTTGTTGATTAGTAGCTTGCATTGTTTTCTTTCATTGAAAATTTGATTTCTCAACTTAATTGTGTTCTAAGTGGTTTACTAAGAGAAAGTTTTGTGTGAAGACATTGAGGGATAGTTTTTGGCTAAGGCAAAGGCTTGGTATTTAAGTAGTCCTTTGTGACTCACCTCCCTTACCTGGAAAACTACCTTCTTTGACTTTCCTAAGTTTTCTCAAGGTAAAATACTTGTATACACAAAGCATTAGCCATGTCTTCTTCTTCTCATTCTACAAAGTCTATTGGAAGTGAATTAAAATCTTTAAAAACTCTTTTGAAAGAAGTTTCACAAACTGTGCAATCAATTGCTTATAGACAATTGGAGAGTGAGACTAAACTTAATGTTTTGACTAAAGCAAAGGATGAGAAGTCTCACATTTTAAAAAAATTACCTTCTCATGCATATATCTCTAAAGATCATGATTCTTTTGGGGAGGGAAGCATTAGAGTAAATGATTATTATCAAGCACCCCCTAGAAGACATAGAAGAGATAGAAAAGAACAAGAAAACCCAAGAGGGGTTAGGGTAGACCAACCCCATTTCCATGGAAAAGAAAATATAGAAGCATGTGTAGATTGGGAAATGAGGGTAGAAAAATTGTTTGCTTCCCATAAAGAAAGAAAGGAAAGAAAAACACAAAAGAAGAGAGGGGAAGTCGAAAGGGAAGCTAAAGAAAAAGAAGAAAAAGAAAAGCATGAGAAGACCCTTGAAGAACAAAAGGCGTGGGAGAAGAGTGTTCCTTCCCACAAGGTCATTCAACAAGACCAAAGATTTAAAAATACCTTTGAAAATATGTGTCTTGTTGAACAACCTCAAAGCCTTACCTTTTGTAAAGGAACACTTGCAAGCCTAAGTGAAAAAGAAGAGTCTTTAAAAGAAGCTTGCATAGATAAAAATGAAATAGATTATTTCTCATATGTGCTAGGATATCACCAAGTGAATGTCAAGTTTTTTATAAGCATCTACAAAAACAATTTTTTATGTGAAGTAGTGCCTAAAGAAACTTGTCATGTCTTATTGAGACAACCATTGCAAAGTGTACAAATCCTTATAAACAATGGTTGTCACAACGAGACTATCCTTACACATAAGAGAAAAAGTCTTCATGAAGGAGAACTCATGGGACAAATTAGAGTTGATAAAACTCTAGAGCTTTTAAAAGGAAAACTTTTGTCCCCCATGAGAAAAGAAGTTCAAAGACATTACCTTAGGTACAATTCTTGTTTTCAAACTACGCCCAAGGCAATGTCTCATAAACTCTATACTCCTTCACCTTTTGCAAATGATCCTTGGGAAGATATAAATTTCATATTAAAACTCCCTAGGACAACAAAAGGTTGTGATTCAATCTTCATGGTTATGGATAAACTCTTCTCTAGAGAAGTGATACATCTTCATGGTTTATCTTCAAGCATAGTGTTGAATAGAGTTCCAAATTACGCAAACCATGATTTGAGGATTTCCTTTGGAAAACTTGCAACTAAATTGCACACATTAAATTCTTATCATCCTCAAACGCATGGTCAAAATATATTTGAAAATCTAGCTCTTTCTACTATGCCTAGAATAATCATGAAGTGCACACACAACTCTAGAGGTGAGCAAACATACCATAAAGTAGTTCACAAAACTACTTATATTTCTACTTTTAAAGTTATGTGTGGGTTCAATCATTTTTCTCCTTTTAAGTTGTTACCATATTCTATAGGATTTATGCCTAAAGAGAAAGTAACCACAAATGAACATTTTAAAATACATAAGATGATTAGAGACCACACACAACCATTAAAAGAGAAACTTTGTCCAAGGTTGCCAAAACCAAAAGAAAAACAAAAATGGCAACCTAGTAAAATTAATTTGCAAACTAACACCTATGCCTTATTTGATTATTTCTATAGGTGGACGTTTGATCCAGGAGGACAAGCTTTGGCGAAGCAAAAGGTTGCTATCCGAGATCAAGTCTGTAGATCTGAGGATAGATCTTCTCAAGAAGGAGGAGATGATGGACACCATCCAGCCACATCCATTCCCCTAGCCATGAAGAAGAAGAAGCAATGGATTTGAGGACAAATCCTTTTTCAAGAGGGAGGGGATGATGGAAGAGGCCCAAGCACAAGCCCACATGCAAGCCCACCAAAGGGTAGATTTGGGCCAACCATAGAGTTATGGCCAAGAGGATCCAAGAAGACGTTCTTTTACATGTTCAAATGCCATAAACTCTAGTGTAGAGTAGACTTTAATTTCTTGTCAAAATTAGCATAGGAACTTTATTTGTAATTTTCTTAGAATTAATTTTGGCACCTAAAACACCAACCTAGGTAAACTTAGAGTTTCTAAAAAAACCTCTAAATTTACCAAGGCCGGTCTAGAAAGCCCATGGAGGGGGTGAGCATAAAAACTAGACACACCCCTCTCCATGTGCCATGTGCACCCATGTGCTTCACATTTACATTTCATTTGGCTAGCATTAGGGTTGCATTATGGTCCTCCTTAGCCTATAAAAGGAGGAGCCTACACCTTGTATTTTCAAGTTTATTTGAGTATTGTTATGCTGCCCATTTTGTGCACTAGCTTTACTTCTCCTAGAAATCTAGGCTATAAACTTCACTCCCTTCACCTTTCTTCATAGAGCTGGCCGAACCTCTCTAATCCATACTCATCATGCACCTTCAAAGCCATCACAACTCCTAGGAGGGCTTTGTTTCACTCACCCATTGCTTCCGCCCCATTTTTCACTACTTTGATTCAAGAAGAACACATGAAATGCCATCAATCTTAGTCTATTAATTGATTGAAACACTTATGAATGAATATCCTTGAAAAACAATTTCATGCGTCGAAATTGTGTTTTCATATTTTTTACAATCTAAAGTCTATTGATTGATTCAAACACATATGATACCTTTGGAAAACCATTTCATGTTTTCAAATTATTGGATTTTGATACGTTTAATACTTCTTTTACAATCTAAGGTCTATTAATTGATTGAAGCACTTATGATATCTTTGAAAAACAATTTCATGTTTTAAAATGATACGTTTAATACTTCTTTCATTTACAATCTAAGGTTTTATAACCTAGGAAACTATGAGAAAGTGAATGTTCTGTATAATAATAGTTTAAAAGCATCATAACTATTGAAAACAAGCGTATTATTACTTAACTAAATGTTTGCAACTTGTTCTTTTCGCTATTAATTGATTGAAAACACTTATGAATGAATATCTTTGATAACCAATTTCATGTGTTAAAATTGTGTTTTGATATGTTTAATATCTCTTTTACATTCTTAGTCTATTAATTGATTGAAACACTTATGAATGAATATCCTTGAAAAACAATTTCATGTGTCGAAATTGTGTTTTCATATGTTTAACATATTTTTTACAATCTATGGTCTATTGATTGATTCAAACACTTATGATACCTTTGAAAAACCATTTCATGTGTTCAAATTGTATTTTGATACCTTTAATACTTCTTTTACAATCTAAGGTCTATTAATTGATTGAAAACACTTATGAACGAATATCTTTAAAAACCAATTTCATGTGTTAAATCGTGTTTTGATATGTTTAATATCTCTTTTACAATCTTAGTCTATTAATTGATTGAAACACTTATGAATGAATATCCTTGAAGAACAATTTCATGTGTCAAAATTGTGTTTTCATATGTTTAACATATTTTTTACAATCTAAGGTCTATTGTTTGATTCAAACACTTATGATACCTTTGAAAAACCATTTCATGTGTTCAAATTGTATTTTGATACTTTTAATACTTCTTTTACAATCTAAGGTCTATTAATTGATTGAAGCACTTATGATATCTTTGAAAAACAATTTCAGGTGTTAAAATGATACGTTTAATACTTCTTTTGATTTACAATCTAAAGTTTTATAACCTAGGAAACTATGAGAAAATGAATGTTCTGTATAATAATAGTTTAAAAGCATCTTAACTATTGAAAACAAGCGTATTATTACTTCACTAAATGTTTGCAACTTGTTCTTTTCGCTATTAATTGATTGAAAACACTTATGAATGAATATCTTTGAAAACCAATTTCATGTGTTAAAATTGTGTTTTGATATGTTTAATATCTCTTTTACAATCTTAGTCTATTAATTGATTGAAACACTTATGAATGAATATCCTTGAAAAACAATTTCATGTGTCGAAATTGTGTTTTCATATTTTTTACAATCTAAGGTCTATTGATTGATTCAAACACATATGATACCTTTGGAAAACCATTTCATGTGTTCAAATTATTGTATTTTGATACGTTTAATACTTCTTTTACAATCTAAGGTCTATTAATTGATTGAAGCACTTATGATATCTTTGAAAAACAATTTCATGTGTTCAAATGATACGTTTAATACTTCTTTCATTTACAATCTAAGGTTTTATAACCTAGGAAACTATGAGAAAGTGAATGTTCTGTATAATAATAGTTTAAAAGGATCTTAACTATTGAAAACAAGCGTATTATTACTTAACTAAATATTTGCAACTTGTTCTTTTCGCTATTAATTGATTGAAAACACTTATGAATGAATATCTTTGAAAACCAATTTCATGTGTTAAAATTGTGTTTTGATATGTTTAATATCTCTTTTACAATCTTAGTCTATTAATTGATTGAAACACTTATGAATGAATATCCTTGAAAAACAATTTCATGTGTCGAAATTGTGTTTTCATAATTTTTACAATCTAAGGTCTATTGATTGATTCAAACACATAACCTTTGGAAAACCATTTCATGTGTTCAAATTATTGTATTTTGATACGTTTAATACTTCTTTTACAATCTAAGGTCTATTAATTGATTGAAGCACTTATGATATCTTTGAAAAACAATTTCATGTGTTAAAATGATACGTTTAATACTTCTTTCATTTACAATCTAAGGTTTTATAACCTAGGAAACTATGAGAAAGTGAATGTTCTGTATAATAATAGTTTAAAAGCATCTTAACTATTGAAAACAAGCGTATTATTACTGAACTAAATGTTTGCAACTTGTTCTTTTCGCTATTAATTGATTGAAAACACTTATGAATGAATATCTTTGAAAACCAATTTCATGTGTTAAAATTGTGTTTTGATATGTTTAATATCTCTTTTACAATCTTAGTCTATTAATTGATTGAAACACATATGAATGAATATCCTTGAAAAACAATTTCATGTGTCGAAATTGTGTTTTCATATGTTTAACATATTTTTTAGAATCTATGGTTTATTGACTGATTCAAACACTTATGATACCTTTGAAAAACCATTTCATGTGTTCAAATTGTATTTTCATACCTTTAATACTTCTTTTACAATCTAGGGTCTATTAATTGATTGAAGCACTTATGACATCTTTGAAAAACAATTTCATGTGTTAAAATGATACGTTTAATACTTCTTTCATTTACAATCTAAGGTTTTATAACCTAGGAAACTATGAGAAAGTGAATGTTCTGTATTATAATAGTTTAAAAGCATCTTAACTATTGAAAACAAGCGTATTATTACTGAACTAAATGTTTGCAACTTGTTCTTTTCGCTATTAATTGATTGAAAACACTTATGAATGAATATCTTTGAAAACCAATTTCATGTGTTAAAATTGTGTTTTGATATGTTTAATATCTCTTTTACAATCTTAGTCTATTAATTGATTGAAACACATATGAATGAATATCCTTGAAAAACAATTTCATGTGTCGAAATTGTGTTTTCATATGTTTAACATATTTTTTAGAATCTATGGTCTATTGACTGATTCAAACACTTATGATACCTTTGAAAAACCATTTCATGTGTTCAAATTGTATTTTGATACCTTTAATACTTCTTTTACAATCTAGGGTCTATTAATTGATTGAAGCACTTATGACATCTTTGAAAAACAATTTCATGTGTTAAAATGATACGTTTAATACTTCTTTCATTTACAATCTAAGGTTTTATAACCTAGGAAACTATGAGAAAGTGAATGTTCTGTATAATAATAGTTCAAAAGCATCTTAACTATTGAAAACAAGCGTATTATTACTTAACTAAATGTTTGCAACTTGTTCTTTTCGCTATTAATTGATTGAAAACACTTATGAATGAATATCTTTGAAAACCAATTTCATGTGTTAAAATGGTGTTTTGATATGTTTAATATCTCTTTTACAATCTTAGTCTATTAATTCATTGAAACACATATGAATGAATATCCTTGAAAAACAATTTCATGTGTCGAAATTGTGTTTTCATATGTTTAACATATTTTTTACAATCTATGGTCTATTGATTGATTCAAACACTTATGATACCTTTGAAAAACCATTTCATGTGTTCAAATTGTATTTTGATACCTTTAATACTTCTTTTACAATCTAAGGTCTATTAATTGATTGAAGCACTTATGTCATCTTTTTTAAAACAATTTCATGTGTTAAAATGATACGTTTAATACTTCTTTCATTTACAATCTAAGGTTTTATAACCTAGGAAACTATGAGAAAGTGAATGTTCTGTATAATAATAGTTTAAAAGCATCTTAACTATTGAAAACCAGCGAATTATTACTTAACTAAATGTTTGCAACTTGTTCTTTTCGCTATTAATTGATTGAAAACAATTATGAATGAATATCTTTGAAAACCAATTTCATGTGTTAAAATTTTGTTTTGATATGTCTAATATCTCTTTTACAATCTTAGTCTATTAATTGATTGAAACACTTATGAATGAATATCCTTGAAAAACAATTTCATGTGTCGAAATTGTGTTTTCATATGCTTAACATATTTTTTACAATCTATGGTCTGTTGATTGATTCAAACACTTATGACACCTTTGAAAAACCATTTCATGTGTTCAAATTGTATTTTTATACGTTTAATACTTCTTTTACAATCTAAGGTCTATTAATTGATTGAAGCACTAATGATACCTTTGAAAAACAATTTCATGTGTTAAAATGATACGTTTAATACTTCTTTCATTTACAATCTAAGGTTTTATAACCTAGGAAACTATGAGAAAGTGAATGTTCTGTATAATAATAGTTTAAAAGCATCTTAACTATTGAAAACAAGCATATTATTACTCAACTAAATGTTTGCAACTTGTTCTTTTCGCTATTAATTGATTGAAAACACTTATGAATGAATATCTTTGAAAACCAATTTCATGTGTTAAAATTGTGTTTTGATATGTTTAATATCTCTTTTACAATCTTAGTCTATTAATTGATTGAAACACTTATGAATGAATATCCTTGAAGAACAATTTCATGTTTCGAAATTGTGTTTTCATATGTTTATCATATTTTTTACAATCTAAGGTCTATTGATTGATTTAAACACTTATGATACCTTTGAAAAACCATTTCATGTGTTCAAATTGTATTTTGATTCCTTTAATACTTCTTTTACAATCTAAGGTCTATTAATTGATTGAAGCACTTATGATGTCTTTGAAAAACAATTTCATGTGTTAAAATGATACGTTTAATACTTCTTTCATTTACAATTTAAGGTTTTATAACCTAGGAAACTATGAGAAAGTGAATGTTCTGTATAATAATAGTTTAAAAGCATCTTAACTATTGAAAACAAGCGTATTATTACTCAACTAAATGTTTGCAACTTGTTCTTTTCACTATTAATTGATTGAAAACACTTATGAATGAATATCTTTGAAAACCAATTTCATGTGTTAAAATTGTGTTTTGATATGTTTAATATCTCTTTTACAGTCTTAGTCTATTAATTGATTGAAACACTTATGAATGAATATCCTTGAAAAACAATTTCATGTGTCGAAATTGTGTTTTCATATGTTTAACATATTTTTTACAATCTAAGGTCTATTGATTGATTCAAACACTTATGACACCTTTGAAAAACCATTTCATGTGTTCAAATTGTATTTTGATACCTTTAATACTTCTTTTACAATCTAAGGTCTATTAATTGATTGAAGCACTTATGACATCTTTGAAAAACAATTTCATGTGTTAAAATGATACGTTTAATACTTCTTTCATTTACAATCTAAGGTTTTATAACCTAAGAAACTATGAGAAAGTGAATGTTCTGTACAATAATAGTTTAAAAGCATCTTAACTGTACCGTCCCGTATCAGTGCGTTGACTAAGTCAAAGTCAACGACTGGAAAGTCAAAGTCAACTCAAGGTGTCGCCCAGGTGTAGAGACGCCAAGAGGAAGCGTCGCCAAGGCAGGACAAGGCGTCGCCAAGGCAAGGCGTCGCCTGGGTAGAGGCGTCGCCCAACCAGGGCGTCGCCAGATCAAACAATGTAAAAGCAAGGCAACCATGGTGTGGTTCCCCGATACCTATGGGTAGGAAAGACCATGGAGGGAGCGACGCCGTGGGAAAGCCTCAGGACCCGATATCTCGGGAAAGTGATAAAGAGAAGGAAAAGGTGGCTTCAAGGCCATAGTGATAGTACCAGTGAAGGGCAGCCTGACTCGTGAAGTACCCCTGCCGCCCCAGAGACGCCTTCGGGACAGATACGACCCAAGAGGAAGGTCACGCCCAGGATAACCGGGTGCAGGGTGCGAGAGGAAGGCAGATACGCTCTCAGAGTAAGTGGCTAGATACTTGGGGGCATGAGTTGGCACCCAAAAAGCCACCCCTAGCGCAGTAGCACTCCCAGGCAGGAGGACCCACACGTAGAAACGTCCCCAGATGGGCAGAAACGCCCCCAGATGGGGTCATGGCGTCGTGAGGCCCTCCACGTGTATGACAGCAATGCCGGAATAGAAACACCCTCTAGTCAGGTGCCAGGTAATTAAAGATATTCAATACAGTTTCCCTTTCTAGCATTCAGGTACTATTAGGGCTCCCGAGCGTTTCAACGTCTTAAATGCGCTACGTTTCGTAATTAAGCGCTTTAATGAGTGCGTTACGTTTGAGATTAAAAGCGCTTTAAGGCGCTTTAAATGCTGGGGCAGTTTAAATAGCGCTGAGAATGTCGGAAAAAGGGTTGGAACCTTTGGCAAACTTACGAGAAACTCTTTGGTGGCTTGCCCGTGCTTTAAGGTTACGTACAAGTGACCGGAGAATATTTTTGCCTAAAGGAGACAACACACACACAGATACACAGTTCTTTTACCACCTTCAGAGTGCCACACGCGGTGCTCAGATACGTGGGTGGACAGTTTTTTGGTGTTTCTTGCTGGCTGACTTGAGCGTCGGAGTGCAAACGGCCGCTAGGGCGCCTCTTTGTCCTCTTTTTTGCAGGAATTCACAGGCAATCAGTGGGAAGGAGTCCTTAGCTGACGGTTGAGGTCGCGCACGAAGACGTCCCGGTCAACCGGACGGAACATTTGGCGCCCACCGTGGGGCTCGATATAAAACATCAGTCCCATCACAAGTTCGAGGAAAATTTACCAAGCTACAGTAACGTTGAAGGAGGTTGGAGTGACAATGGCCCCACCCAGACGAAGAGCAGCGCGCAGCCCCAGCAGACCTATCCATGCAGCAGGTCCTGGAAATAATGAGGGGGCTGCAGCAGGACATGGCGGATTCGAAGATGGAGCAGGAGCGCATGCAGGCAGATCTTGACGCCTCGCATGAGCGCAACGAAGAGCTTCACCGTGTGAATGAGGAGTTGCGCCAGGGCCTGAGAAACGATCGGAGGCGGCCTGGGCAGGACGAGACGGAGAACCAGTCCCCACCAAGGGAGTTTTCCACTCCTTTCTCGCAGAAGATCCTAGATGCAGCGATCCCGAACACGTTCGCGGGACCCAAGGTAATCTTCACTGGGATGGAGGACCCAGAGACGCACCTCACTGCATTTCACACACAGATGGTCCTGATAGGCGGTTCTGATGCTGCCAAGTGCAAGCTCTTCATGAGCACCCTGACCGGGATGGCTATGGACTGGTTCATTAGCCTCCCCGAGGGCCACATCACGTCTTTCCGCCAATTGTCGCGGTTATTTAGAGAACAGTATTTGGCCAATAAGGCCCCGCCGCTGGTCTCTTACGACCTGTTTGATGTGAAGCAGTATCAGGGGGAGACCCTGAAGGAGTATATCAATCGCTTCGGGACCCAGGTCGTTAAGGTTGGTACAACAGAGGAGCCTATGATCGTGTACGCATTTGTGAAAGGCGTATGCCCCGGCCCCTTTGGAGAATCTATTATCCGCAATCGCCCTAGGACTTTCGCTGAATTACGGCGTAGGGCGGTAGAGCATATTGCTTCGGAAGGGGAGGTATGTGTGAAGCGCACCAGCGCCGTGCCCTCACACCCGAGGGGACCGGCGCGAGTTCAACCCGTCAGAGTCAATGAGACCACGACGGGGAGAAAGAAGCCAGAGGCGAGACGCCCCTACGAAGCCAAAAAGCCCCAGCCTCGGGGCCCAGCAGGAGGCGAACGCCCCGCCAGAGAAAGAGCAAGACCGGCGAGGTACAACTTCGTGGTTGAGTTGAAGGATTTGATTGCCATGCCCAACATAGCTGAGAGGCTAAGGCGACCGGCGAAGACCGACAAGGTGTTAGGGCCCCGCAAAGACTCTTGGTGCGAGTTTCACGAGGCTTTCGGGCACCAAATTGATAATTGCCTGTCGTTGGGTTACCAGCTAGATGAGCTGGTGAGGACTGGGTTTTTGAAAGATTATGTCGCAGAGTCCAACACGACCGCCACCCTGCCGCCGTCGGCAGATGAGCCAGCACACGAGATGCCTGTGCTTGGCGAGGTCCACACCATTGCTGGAGGTTTTTCCGGCGGAGGACCCACCGCCTCCCAACGGAAGAAATACGCGAGGGGGGTGAATTCAATCGAAGAGAGGCTCTCGGGGGAGCCCTGGGAGTCAGATATTGTGTTCACAAGAAGAGACCTCCGAGATGTGGTGCCTCATGACAACGATCCCGTTGTCATCTCAGTCGTCACGGCTGGAAGGAAGGTCCACAGAGTGCTTGTTGATCAAGGAAGCTCGGCAGACGTCATGTTTCTGTCGACCTTTAATAAGTTACGGTTGTCCCCCGATCTGCTGAGTCCCTATACGGGATGCTTGTATGGGTTTGGGGATAACCAGATAGAGGTCCGGGGGTACCTGGAGTTGAGGACTACGTTCACAGACGGAGAGGCCTCCCGTACAGAGAGCATTCGGTACCTCGTCGTGAACGCCAATTCTGCCTACAATATTTTGCTGGGCAGACCGGCGTTAAACCGTCTGAGTGCAGTATCCTCCACCCGTCACATGAAGATGAAGCTACCGGACCTCAGTGGCCGGGTGATAGTCATCGGGTCAGACCAGGAGGAGGCGAGGAAATGCTACGAAAACAGCCTGAAGACGAAGAGAGGCGTTTTCATGGTGTACGAACGTCCGCCGAGCGCGGACGCAACGATGATTGAGGTGACGCCCGCTGGGCTGACGCTTGAAGAGGCCATAGCAGAAAAGGCGATGCCCGAAGCAGATGTGCCAATGGAGGAGGCGCCCGTGGAAGAGGCGGTGCCCCCCGAAGAAGCGGCGCCCGTAGAAGAAGCGGCGCCCGCCGAAGATGATAATAGGGAGCAACCTGCAGCTAACACCCTAGAAAGGGAGATTGGCGGCAAAGCTTTCAAGTTAGGAAGCTCGTTGAGTCCAGAAGAACAGGAAGGGGTGCCAGAAGTGATTTCGCGCCACCTGGATGCCTTCGCATGGTCCGCCTCGGATATGCCGGGCATCGACCCCGATTTCCTGTGTCACCACCTCAGCATGGACGCCACGGTCCGCCCCGTGCGTCAGAGAAGGAGGAAGTTCAATGAGGAGCGACAACAGGTGGTGAAAGACGAAACGCAGAAGCTGCTGAGTGCTGGCCACATTAGGGAGATTCAGTACCCTGAGTGGCTCGCCAACGTCGTCTTGGTGAAAAAGGCGAACGGAAAGTGGAGAATGTGCGTTGACTTCACGGACCTGAACAAGGCGTGCCCAAAGGATTCCTATCCGTTGCCCAGCATCGACGCCCTAGTGGACAGCGCGTCTGGCAGCAAGGTGTTAAGCTTCCTGGACGCCTTCTCAGGGTATAACCAAATCAAGATGCACCCCAGAGACGAGAGCAAGACTGCGTTCATGACTGAAACATGCAGTTATTGCTATAAGGTGATGCCCTTCGGGCTCAAAAATGCGGGCGCCACGTACCAGAGGTTAATGGACAAGGTCCTGGCGCCAATGCTTGGGAGGAACGTATACGCCTATGTAGACGACATGGTGGTGGCGTCGCAGAACAGGGTGCAGCACATGGCAGACTTGGAGGAGTTGTTCAACACAATATCCAAATAGCGCCTCAAGTTGAACCCCGAGAAGTGTGTTTTCGGGGTAGAGGCCGGTAATTTCTTGGGTTTTCTGCTCACCGAGAGGGGAATAGAGGCGAACCCCGACAAATGTGCGGCTATTATCGCCATGCGGAGTCCAACATCGGTAAAGGAGGTTCAACAGTTGACAGGGCGGATGGCGGCGCTCTCGAGGTTTGTTTCTGCCGGAGGAGAAAAGGGGCACCCGTACTTCCAGTGCCTCAAGAGAAACAGTCGCTTTGCATGGACTGAGGAATGCGAAGCGGCTTTCGTTAAGCTGAAGGATTACCTGGCGACGCCTCCAGTTCTCTGCAAACCGGTAACGGGCGTGCCCCTCCGGTTGTATTTTACTGTAACAGATAGGGCCATCAGTTCTGTGTTGGTCCAAGAGCAGGACCAGAGTCAGAAGCCCATCTACTTTGTAAGCAAGGCCTTACAGGGAGCTGAGACAAGGTACCAAGCACTGGAGAAGGCGGCGCTGGCGGTAGTGTTCTCGGCTAGGAGGCTCCGTCATTACTTTCACAGTTTTACGGTGGTGGTAATGACCAACCTCCCCATACAGAAGGTGCTGCAGAAGCCCGATGTGGCAGGAAGAATGGTACGCTGGGCAGTGGAACTGTCAGAATTCGATATACAGTACGAGCCTAGAGGATCCATCAAAGGGCAGGTGTACGCGGATTTTGTAGCAGAACTTTCGCCCGGAGGTGAGCAAGAGGTGGAAGCGAGTTCACAGTGGCTGCTCTCGGTTGATGGCTCCTCGAACCAGCAAGGGAGTGGTGCGGGAATAGTGCTGGAAGGACCCGACGGCATACTGATCGAGCAGGCCTTGCGTTTTGCCTTCAAGGCAAGTAACAACCAAGCAGAATATGAAGCCCTGATTGCAGGAATGCTCTTGGCCAAGGAGATGGGCGCACAGAACCTCCTAGTGAAGAGCGACTCCCAGTTGATTACGGGGCAGGTGTTGGGTGAGTTCCAGGCGAAGGACCCCCAGATGGCGGCGTATCTAAAATACGTCCAGTTGCTGAAAGGGGCGTTCAACGCTCTTGAGTTAATACACGTCCCGAGGGAGCAGAATGCCAGAGCCGACCTGCTCGCAAAGCTGGCCAGCTCAGGCAAGGGGGGTAGACAGAGGACAGTGATCCAGGAGACCCTCAAAGCTCCGCGTCGATTCGTGGAAGACAACAGGGTGGATGTCCTCCAGATTTATGCATCAAGGGGAAGGCCGAGGAGTCATTCCTCATTAACCCAAGATACGCAGAGGGCGCCCCGCATCAGTATGTACGCGGGTGCGTCTGAGGAAGAGCAGATGCAGGTTTGTGTCCTGTTCACGGGAGACACCTGGATGACGCCCTATAAACGATACCTGGCGGATGGGGCCCTTCCAGTGGACCCTGAAGAGGGTAAGAAAATCAAAAGGAACGCCGCAAGATATACCTTGGTGGATGGGGTGCTGTTCAGACACGGTTTCACTCACCCTATCCTAACATGCGTCAGTGGCGATGAGTGCACCAGGATAATGGCGGAGCTACATGAAGGCATCTGCGGAAGCCATGTAGGAGGAAGGTCCCTAGCCTCCAAGGTAATACGCGCAGGTTTCTTCTGGCCAACAGTGAAAGAGGATTGCGCACGGCACGCCCAGCGATGTAAGCAATGCCAAAAGCACGCCAACTGGCACAAGGCGCCGCCAGAAGAGTTGCGGTCCATATACAGCCCGTGGCCTTTCCACACATGGGGAATTGACATCTTGGGCCCTTTCCCACTGGCAATCAGGCAGATGAAATATTTGATCGTCGCCATAGAATACTTCACTAAGTGGATAGAGGCAGAGCCCGTGGCACAAATCACTGCGCATAAGGTACAACATTTTGTGTGGAGAAACATCGTGTGTCGCTTTGGCGTACCCAGGCGCCTGATATCTGACAACGGGACCCAGTTCGCCAGTCAGCAGTTGAGAAATCTGTGCGCTGAAGTGGGAATCAAGCAAGTGTTCGCGTCGGTCGAACACCCCCAGACCAATGGACAAGTAGAGTCAGCAAACAGAGTTCTGCTGAGGGGGTTAAAAAGAAGGTTAGAGAAGGCCAAAGGGGCGTGGGCGGAAGAGGTGCCAAGGATTGTATGGGCATACCACACCACGCCCCAATCCTCTACTATGGAGACGCCGTTCAGTTTGGTGTACGGGTCGGACGCGATGATTCCAGTAGAAATACACGAAAGCTCACCGCGTTTTCAAAACTTTGTGGCGGAGGAATCTAATGAGGAGAGACGGGTAAACCTGGATCTGCTAGAAGAGGCCAGGGAAGAAGCTAGAATAAAAGCTGAAGCGATGAAGAGAAGAGTGGAGCGACAATATAGCTCTAAAGTAAAGCCACGACAGTTTCAGGTGGGCGACCTGGTGATGAGGAAAGCTCACCCTTACGAGTTGGAGAATAAGCTGTCTCCCAAGTGGACCGAGCCCTTCAGAGTTACTGAGGCTAAGGGCAACGGTTCGTACAACCTGGAGACTTTAGATGGAGGCCCTATCCCGCACAGTTGGAATGCAGCCAACTTAAAATTTTATTTCAGTTGACCTATGTAAGCAGCATGTAACAATTTAGTTGAAGGGGACGCTCTTTTTCCCTTTCGGGGGTTTTTTAATGAGGTCACCCTAATAAATGGAAAAATCAGTTGAGAAAAAGAAGTGCCTTGGTTTTCAGCCTTTATTTTTCCTTGTTAGAAGTAATGTGATGCGCCGCCTAGGCCATGGCGTCGCCAAGGAAGAAGGTGTCGCCTAGGTCTTGGCGTCGCCCAGAAAGAAGGCGTCGCCCAAGTAAAAGCATGCATCGTTGGCAGAACGAGACGAAAGGAAGTCGCGCGGTATATGAAGCATATGCAAAGTAAAGTGGCGTTGTAAAGAATTATGATATTGAAAAGTTGTTGTTACAAGCAATGTTCAGTACAAAATGCAAAAACACAAACAAGCCACTTCTCAGCGCTCATCAGAGTCATCACTGGAGGAAGGCGAAGCCCCTTTCCCAGCCCGCAGTGCTCGAGTAAGTCGTGTCCTCTTTTCTTGGCTTATTTTCGAACCTGCACAAAGGGAACAGATGTATTAGAGACACAGTGAAGAAAGACAGGCACAGTTAGAAAGTAACGAAGGCCGAAGTTGCCTAAGGCAGTGGTTCTTACTTATGTACTTCTCAAGAGTCCTAGCGTTGAACTCCAAGCTGATCACCGTAGCAGAGTCAAAGCCTCCCGCCTCAGCAAGAATCCGGCAAGCTATTTGATCACTTGGAGCTAGATTCTTGAGGGGTTTGGCTTTGAGGGCCTTTTCCTCTCTCACCCAGTATAGTGGAAACCCATCCAGAGCGTCGGGAACAAGATCAGTACAGCAGATCTTGAAGAACCGGCCTTTCCACCCGGTGAACGAGCTTTGGAAGGGTGTAAAGAGAACCCTCCCGGGCACATTACTGAGAGTTACCCAGAGGTTGTGTCTCTGTCTCTTCACCTCAAAAAAGTGAAGAAAGAGGTCAACTGAGGGTGCACAACCCAGAAACCCAAAGAGGACATCGAAGGCCTTGACAAAGGCCCAGCTGTTGGGGTATAACTGGGCTGGAGCCACGTTGATCTCCGTCAGCAGTTCCTTCTCGAACCAGGAGAAGGGTAAGCGCACCCCGATGGTCTTGAACACCACCTGGTAAAAGTAAAAGAAAGGGACCCCGTTGTTGGCCCGTTCGTCTCCACACACTGGCTCCCCCAGAGTGCAAGGGAGCACAGCGATGTCGTCATCGTGCCTCCTCGCAAAGGCCCGGTGGTCGTAAGAACACAACTCCCCTTTGTGTTCCCGTACGGCCCTGGTGGAGAGCAAGCATGAACACTCATCAAGAAGTTCGCTCGAGGCCCAAGGGTACAACTCTTTGGGACGGACCCTGGGGGAAGCATCGTGAGAAGACATTCTTTAGCAAGATCAGGACGGCCAGAAATGCAAGGGTTGAGCGAGGGGAGCGAAGGTTAGAACAGCCCTTCGACAGAGAAGAAAGGGTGCAAGAAGAAAGGGTGCAAGAAGAAAGAACGCAAGTAGGTTATGAGAAGTGAGAAAGCGATGAAGATAGTTCCAGAGCTTGAAGAGTTAAATAAAGCGGTTAGAGCGCCAAACGACGTGAATGGATGCACTGCACGATTGATACACGTGGCAGAAGATGAAAGGATGACGCTGGCACCACTAGTTTAAATCAGAAAATGTCCCGTCAACAGAATATCCAATGGTACGATCCGCCGTCGAAAATGAGCCAGGGGTACAGCAGGAGTCAGAAAATGAAATGACCGAATGTCCCACAAACCATACAAGTAGCGCCACGTGGATCAAGACGAATGACAGAAGGTCCCATCAGCTATACAGGGAGCGCCACGTGGATGGCACAGACAAAGCCTTGGGCTCTTCGCTGTTATCAGGCGTTGACCAAGGCAAGAGTTAAGGTCAATGTCGAGGTAAAGGTAACGCCCGAGGCGTTGCCAGGAAGGACGTAAAGGGCGACGACAGACGAGAAGTCGCGGGCGTCGCCAACCCAAAAACCGACTGGCGTTACCTCCCCGATACCCCCAGGTAGGAAAGACTGAGGAGGGAGAAGAAATCAGAGAAAGGCAAAGTTAGTTGCAGGCGTCGCCTCCCCGATACCCACAGGTAGGAAAGACTGTGGCGGCAGAGGCGGCGCAGATTCAACACCTTCGCCCCTTTCCTCTTGGAGAATCATAGGAGGGAGTGAGGTTGCGCTTGGAGGGTTGTCCATAAAGGGGTTCCCTCCCTGTGGCGACGTCTATACCAGAAGAGGAACCCGCGCGGATTTTCTCCTTCTGAAGGGCCCCACACCCTCCGATTCCTCATCGTCTGACAGAATCTCCAAAACCCTTTTTCCTTTGTCAAGGGGGGGTGGAGCCGGTGACGAGGCCGCAGCTAGGGGAACAGCGGCGATAGGCGAAGGAGAGTTGGGGGTTGGAAGCAAGTCGGAGCCAGGTGGAGACGTCGGAGATGGGCTAGAAGCAGCTTCAGCAGTGACTGGAGGCGGCGGTGTCGGAGCCGGTGGGAGAATCGGATTGGCAACAGGGCTGGAGGAGACGCCTGCCTTGGCGGCACGAGCCTCCTTCAGTGCTTTCGCCAACATTATTCTTTTGGAAGCGCCCATCACCGATCCTACATCAAGACAGGCCAAACAACAAGGATTAGTACTAGAGCAGTTATGTGGATTCACAATACAGGAAGAGATGCAAAATGCAAGTAACATTGTACAGTGAAAAATGGTAATGCAGATAACCATAACAACTAATGCATCATAAATCGCCAAGAGCAGATACCGAAGTATGTAGAAAGCCCATGGGCATTGAATTCGTTCGCGATGAGCTTGGCGGTATCGAAGACTATCCCCAGTCCCGTCAAGGCTTTGCATATATCCCGGTCAGGCAGGGCAAGTTCGTCCAGAGCTAAGGGCTTCATAGTTATGGGTTTGTCTGTCCAGTACAGGGGAAAGCCCTCTAGAATGGTAGGATCGCGCTTGGTCGCGCGTACCTTGAAAAATTTCCCCTTCCAGCCTTTGAACGAATTCTGGAAGAGCGTAAGGATGATGCGCCCGGCGATCCCAGAAAAGCTCATCCAGAGGCTTTTCCCTTGCTTCTTTACCTCGAAGAAGTGAAGAAAAACGTCCACAGAGGAGGGAACACCTAGATAGCCGCAGAGAATTTGGAACCCCCTCACGAAAGCCCAACTGTTGGGATGGAGTTGGGCGGGAGCAGTGTTTATCTCTGTCAGTAGCTCTTTTTCGAAGGGAGTTAGGGGCAGACGCAGGCCCACCCTCTTGAGCACCATCTGATAGAGGAAGAAGAAAGCGCACCCCCAGTATCCCGTGAGTCCGCACAAACGGGCATCCCAGGTCGCACTCGGCTTACCAGGACTTGGGAGTCATGACTTTTGTGGAAAGCATTTAAGTTATAGAGAGCAGGGTCCCCCCTGTGGGCCTCCACGTCCTCAACGGAGTTCAGGAGGGAACATTCGTCCAGAAGTTCGTCGGGGGCCCAGTCATATTCGCCCTTATAATGAGACTTGGGGAGCGGGGGAGGCGCGGTGGTCTTGGTTTTTGCCTTCAACGCCAATGCTGAAGATCAAGAGAGAAAGAAAGGGTTCAGAGAAAAGGGGTTTGGAGAGAAGAAAAGGGGAAAATGGAAGAACCCTAGGAGCGCCCTACCCGCAAGAGAACGAAGGGAAGCGAAAGGAACAACGAAGCATACAAACAATATCCAGAGAAATACGAGAATAACAACAGTCCCAGGCAGTTTCCTAAAAGGCGACAACAGTGAAGAGTTGAGAGTGCTCGAAACCATACCTTTGCTGATTGAAGTGGAGGCGGTAAGAGAGCGCAGGAAGGGGAGAATCGCAATTGCAGAGAGAAGAGGTTTTGGAGGCGATGAACAGGGCAAAGTAGCAGAGTGAATGAATGTAACAGTAGGGTGAGCGCGGGGTTTGGAGTAACTTAAACGTTACATTTCGCGACTCAAGAAGCGCTAACTAAGGGCCGCAGGATCGGGCCACGCGTCAGAGGGTCGATTGCCCAGGGGAAGCGCAAAGGTCTCTAAAGGAGGGCCACGCGATGGGCCACGTGGCGCGCGATCAAGGGTAGCCCCAAAAGGTGTAATCATCCCCATTTCAGGGAATGTCCAATCAGTCATTAAGAATACCCCTGTGGTTCAGAAAATGTCGCGTCATTAATTCGAAAAATTGCTGAGTCAGCAGAGAATGACACGTCATCAGGAAGGCACGCGGATGGTGGAGGCAAGGCTTTAGTCTTTACGCTGAAGACAAGTCTTCGGCTTAAGACTGGGGGGCTTGTGTACCGTCCCGTATCAGGGCGTTGACTAAGTCAAAGTCAACGACTGGAAAGTCAAAGTCAACTCAAGGTGTCACCCAGGTGTAGAGACGCCAAGAGGAAGCGTCACCAAGGCAGGACAAGGCGTCGCCTGGGTAGAGGCGTCGCCCAACCAGGGCGTCGCCAGATCAAACAGTGTAAAAGCAAGGCAACCACGGTGTGGTTCCCCGATACCCATGGGTAGGAAAGACCATGGAGGGAGCGACGCCGTGGGAAAGCCTCAGGACCCGATATCTCGGGAAAGTGATAAAGAGAAGGAAAAGGTGGCTTCAAGGCCATAGTGATAGTACCAGTGAAGGGCAGCCTGACTCGTGAAGTACCCCTGCCGCCCCAGAGACGCCTTCGGGACAGATACGACCCAAGAGGAAGGTCACGCCCAGGATAACCGGGTGCAGGGTGCGAGAGGAAGGCAGATACGCTCTCAGAGTAAGTGGCTAGATACTTGGGGGCATGAGTTGGCACCCAAAAAGCCACCCCTAGCGTAGTAGCACTCCCAGGCAGGAGGACCCACACGTAGAAACGTCCCCAGATGGGCAGAAACGCCCCCAGATGGGGTCATGGCGTCGTGAGGCCCTCCACGTGTATGACAGCAATGCCGGAATAGAAACACCCTCTAGTCAGGTGCCAGGTAATTAAAGATATTCAATACAGTTTCCCTTTCTAGCATTCAGGTACTATTAGGGCTCCCGAGCGTTTCAACGTCTTAAATGCGCTACGTTTCGTAATTAAGCGCTTTAATGAGTGTATTACGTTTGAGATTAAAAGCGCTTTAAGGCGCTTTAAATGCTGGGGCAGTTTAAATAGCGCTGAGAATGTCGGAAAAAGGGTTGGAACCTTTGGCAAACTTACGAGAAACTCTTTGGTGGCTTGCCCGTGCTTTAAGGTTACGTACAAGTGACCGGAGAATATTTTTGCCTAAAGGAGACAACACACACACAGATACACAGTTCTTTTACCACCTTCAGAGTGCCACACGCGGTGCTCAGATACGTGGGTGGACAGTTTTTTGGTGTTTCTTGTTGGCTGACTTGAGCGTCGGAGTGCAAACGGCCGCTAGGGCGCCTCTTTGTCCTCTTTTTTGCAGGAATTCACAGGCAATCAGTGGGAAGGAGTCCTTAGCTGACGGTTGAGGTCGCGCACGAAGACGTCCCGGTCAACCGGGCGGAACATTAACTATTGAAAACAAGCGTATTATTACTCAACTAAATGTTTGCAACTTGTTCTTTTCGCTATTAATTGATTGAAAACACTTATGAATGAATATCTTTCAAAACCAATTTCATGTGTTAAAATTGTGTTTTGATATGTTTAATATCTCTTTTACAATCTTAGTCTATTAATTGATTGAAACACTTATGAATGAATATCCTTGAAAAACAATTTCATGTGTCGAAATTGTGTTTTCATATGTTTAACATATTTTTTACAATCTATGGTCTATTCACTGATTCAAACACTTATGATACCTTTGAAAAACCATTTCATGTGTTCAAATTGTATTTTGATACCTTTAATACTTCTTTTACAATCTAAGGTCTATTAATTGATTGAAGCACTTATGACATCTTTGAAAAACAATTTCATGTGTTAAAATGATACGTTTAATACTTCTTTCATTTACAATCTAAGGTTTTATAACCTAGGAAACTATGAGAAAGTGAATGTTCTGTATAATAATAGTTTAAAAGCATCTTAACTATTGAAAACAAGCGTATTATTACTCAACTAAATGTTTGCAACTTGTTCTTTTCGCTATTAATTGATTGAAAACACTTATGAATGAATATCTTTGAAAACCAATTTCATGTGTTAAAATTGTGTTTTGATATGTTTAATATCTCTTTTACAATCTTAGTCTATTAATTGATTGAAACACTTATAAATGAATATCCTTGAAAAACAATTTCATGTGTCGAAATTGTGTTTTCATATGTTTAATATATTTTTTACAATCTATGGTCTATTCACTGATTCAAACACTTATGATACCTTTGAAAAACCATTTCATGTGTTCAAATTGTATTTTGATACCTTTAATACTTCTTTTACAATCTAAGGTCTATTAATTGATTGAAGCACTTATGACATCTTTGAAAAACAATTTCATGTGTTAAAATGATACGTTTAATACTTCTATCATTTACAATCTAAGGTTTTATAACCTAGGAAACTATCAGAAAGTGAATGTTCTGTATAATAATAGTTTAAAAGCATCTTAACTATTGAAAACCAGCGTATTATTACTTAACTAAAGGTTTGCAACTTGTTCTTTTCGCTATTAATTGATTGAAAACACTTATGAATGAATATCTTTGAAAACCAATTTCATGTGTTCAAATTGTGTTTTGATATGTTTAATATCTCTTTTACAATCTTAGTCTATTAATTCATTGAAACACTTATGAATCAATATCCTTGAAAAACAATTTCATGGGTCGAAATTGTGTTTTCATATGTTTAACATATTTTTTACAATCTAAGGTCTATTGATTGATTCAAACACTTATGATACCTTTGAAAAACCATTTCATGTGTTCAAATTGTATTTTGATACCTTTAATACTTCTTTTACAATCTAAGGTCTATTAATTGATTGAAGCACTTATGACATCTTTGAAAAACAATTTCATGTGTTAAAATGATACGTTTAATACTTCTTTCATTTACAATCTAAGGTTTTATAACCTAGGAAACTATGAGAAAGTGAATGTTCTGTATAGTAATAGTTTAAAAGCATCTTAACTATTGAAAACAAGCGTATTATTACTCAACTAAATCTTTGCAACTTGTTCTTTTCGCTATTAATTGATTGAAAACACTTATGAATGAATATCTTTGAAAACCAATTTCATGTGTTAAAATTGTGTTTTGATATGTTTAATATCTCTTTTACAATCTTAGTCTATTAATTGATTGAAACACTTATGAATGAATATCCTTGAAAAACAATTTCATGTGTCAAATTGTGTTTTCATATGTTTAACATATTTTTTACAATCTATGGTCTATTCACTGATTCAAACACTTATGATACCTTTGAAAAACCATTTCATGTGTTCAAATTGTATTTTGATACCTTTAATACTTCTTTTACAATCTAAGGTCTATTAATTGATTGAAGCACTTATGACATCTTTGAAAAACAATTTCATGTGTTAAAATGATACGTTTAATACCTCTTTCATTTACAATCTAAGGTTTTATAACCTAGGAAACTATGAGAAAGTGAATGTTCTGTATAATAATAGTTTAAAGGCATCTTAACTACTGAAAACAAGCGTATTATTACTCAACTAAATGTTTGCAACTTGTTCTTTTCGCTATTAATTGATTGAAAACACTTATGAATGAATATCTTTCAAAACCAATTTCATGTGTTAAAATTGTGTTTTGATATGTTTAATATCTCTTTTACAATCTTAGTCTATTAATTGATTGAAACACTTATGAATGAATATCCTTGAAAAACAATTTCATGTGTCGAAATTGTGTTTTCATATGTTTAACATATTTTTTACAATCTATGCTGTATTCACTGATTCAAACACTTATGATACCTTTGAAAAACCATTTCATGTGTTCAAATTGTATTTTGATACCTTTAATACTTCTTTTACAATCTAAGGTCTATTAATTGATTGAAGCACTTATGACATCTTTGAAAAACAATTTCATGTGTTAAAATGATACTTTTAATACTTCTTTCATTTACAATCTAAGGTTTTATAACCTAGGAAACTATGAGAAAGTGAATGTTCTGTATAATAATAGTTTAAAAGCATCTTAACTATTGAAAACAAGCGTATTATTACTTAACTAAATGTTTGCAACTTGTTCTTTTCGCTATTAATTGATTGAAAACACTTATGAATGGATATCTTTGAAAACCAATTTCATGTGTTAAAATTGTGTTTTGATATGTTTAATATCTCTTTTACAATCTTAGTCTATTAATTGATTGAAACACTTATGAATGAATATCCTTGAAAAACAATTTCATGTGTCGAAATTGTGTTTTCATATGTTTAACATATTTTTTACAATCTAAGGTCTATTGATTGATTCAAACACTTATGATACCTTTGAAAAACCATTTCATGTGTTCAAATTGTATTTTGATACCTTTAATACTTCTTTTACAATCTAAGGTCTATTTATTGATTGAAGCACTTATGACATCTTTGAAAAACAATTTCATGTGTTAAAATGATACGTTTAATACTTCTTTCATTTACAATCTAAGGTTTTATAACCTAGGAAACTATGAGAAAGAGAATGTTCTGTATAATAATAGTTTAAAAGCATCTTAACTATTGAAAACAAGCGTATTATTACTTAACTAAATGTTTGCAACTTGTTCTTTTCGCTATTAATTGATTGAAAACAATTAGGAATGAGTATCTTTGAAAACCAATTTCATGTGTTAAAATTGTGTTTTGATATGTTCAATGTCTCTTTTACAATCTTAGTCTATTAATTGATTGAAACACTTATCAATGAATATCCTTGAAAAACAATTTCATGTGTCGAAATTGTATTTTCATATGTTTAACATATTTTTTACAATCAAAGGTCTATTCATTGATTCAAACACTTATGATACCTTTGAAAAACCATTTCATGTGTTCAAATTGTATTTTGATACGTTTAATACTTCTTTTACAATCTAAGGTTTATTAATTTATTGAAATACTTATGACATCTTTGAAAAACAATTTCATGTGTTAAAATGATACGTTTAATACTTCTTTCATTTACAATCTAAGGTTTTATAACCTAGGAAACTATGAGAAAGTGAATGTTCTGTATAATAATAGTTTAAAAGCATCTTAACTACTAAAAACAAGCGTATTATTACTTAACTAAATGTTTGCAACTTGTTCTTTTCGCTATTAATTGATTCAAACACTTATGATACCTTTGAAAAACCATTTCATGTGTTCAAATTGTATTTTGATACCTTTAATACTTCTTTTACAATCTAAGGTCTATTAATTGATTGAAGCAGTTATGACATCTTTGAAAAACAATTTCATGTGTTAAAATGATACGTTTAATACTTCTTTCATTTACAATCTAAGGTTTTATAACCTAGGAAACTATGAGAAAGTGAATGTTCTGTATAATAATAGTTTAAAAGCATCTTAACTATTGAAAACAAGCGTATTATTACTTAACTAAATGTTTGCAACTTGTTCTTTTCGCTATTAATTGATTGAAAACACTTATGAATGAATATCTTTGAAAACCAATTTCATGTGTTAAAATTGTGTTTTGATATGTTTAATATCTCTTTTACAATCTTAGTCTATTAATTGATTGAAACGCTTATGAATAAATATCCTTGAAGAACAATTTCATATGTCGAAATTGTGTTTTCATATTTTTTACAATCTAAGGTCTATTGATTGATTTAAACACTTATGATACCTTTGAAAAACCATTTCATGTGTTCAAATTGTATTTTGATACCTTTAATACTTCTTTTACAATCTAAGGTCTATTAATTGATTGAAGCACTTATGATATCTTTGAAAAACAATTTCATGTGTTAAAATGATACGTTTAATACTTCTTTCATTTACAATCTAAGGTTTTATAACCTAGGAAACTATGAGAAAGTGAATGTTCTGTATAATAATAGTTTAAAAGCATCTTAACTATTGAAAACAAGCATATTATTACTTAACTAAATGTTTGCAACTTGTTCTTTTCGCTATTAATTGATTGAAAACGCTTATGAATGAATATCTTTGAAAACCAATTTCATGTGTTAAAATTGTGTTTTGATATGTTTAATATCTCTTTTACAATCTTAGTCTATTAATTGATTGAAACGCTTATGAATAAATATCCTTGAAGAACAATTTCATATGTCGAAATTGTGTTTTCATATTTTTTACAATCTAAGGTCTATTGATTGATTTAAACACTTATGATACCTTTGAAAAACCATTTCATGTGTTCAAATTGTATTTTGATACCTTTAATACTTCTTTTACAATCTAAGGTCTATTAATTGATTGAAGCACTTATGATATCTTTGAAAAACAATTTCATGTGTTAAAATGATACGTTTAATACTTCTTTCATTTACAATCTAAGGTTTTATAACCTAGGAAACTATGAGAAAGTGAATGTTCTGTATAATAATAGTTTAAAGGCATCTTAACTACTGAAAACAAGCGTATTATTACTCAACTAAATGTTTGCAACTTGTTCTTTTCGCTATTAATTGATTGAAAACACTTATGAATGAATATCTTTGAAAACCAATTTCATGTGTTAAAATTGTGTTTTGATATGTTTAATATCTCTTTTACAATCTTAGTCTATTAATTGATTGAAACACTTATGAATGAATATCCTTGAAAAACAATTTCATGTGTCGAAATTGTGTTTTCATATGTTTAACATATTTTTTACAATCTATGCTGTATTCACTGATTCAAACACTTATGATACCTTTGAAAAACCATTTCATGTGTTCAAATTGTATTTTGATACCTTTAATACTTCTTTTACAATCTAAGGTCTATTAATTGATTGAAGCACTTATGACATCTTTGAAAAACAATTTCATGTGTTAAAATGATACTTTTAATACTTCTTTCATTTACAATCTAAGGTTTTATAACCTAGGAAACTATGAGAAAGTGAATGTTCTGTATAATAATAGTTTAAAAGCATCTTAACTATTGAAAACAAGCGTATTATTACTTAACTAAATGTTTGCAACTTGTTCTTTTCGCTATTAATTGATTGAAAACACTTATGAATGGATATCTTTGAAAACCAATTTCATGTGTTAAAATTGTGTTTTGATATGTTTAATATCTCTTTTACAATCTTAGTCTATTAATTGATTGAAACACTTATGAATGAATATCCTTGAAAAACAATTTCATGTGTCGAAATTGTGTTTTCATATGTTTAACATATTTTTTACAATCTAAGGTCTATTGATTGATTCAAACACTTATGATACCTTTGAAAAACCATTTCATGTGTTCAAATTGTATTTTGATACCTTTAATACTTCTTTTACAATCTAAGGTCTATTTATTGATTGAAGCACTTATGACATCTTTGAAAAACAATTTCATGTGTTAAAATGATACGTTTAATACTTCTTTCATTTACAATCTAAGGTTTTATAACCTAGGAAACTATGAGAAAGAGAATGTTCTGTATAATAATAGTTTAAAAGCATCTTAACTATTGAAAACAAGCGTATTATTACTTAACTAAATGTTTGCAACTTGTTCTTTTCGCTATTAATTGATTGAAAACAATTAGGAATGAGTATCTTTGAAAACCAATTTCATGTGTTAAAATTGTGTTTTGATATGTTCAATGTCTCTTTTACAATCTTAGTCTATTAATTGATTGAAACACTTATCAATGAATATCCTTGAAAAACAATTTCATGTGTCGAAATTGTATTTTCATATGTTTAACATATTTTTTACAATCAAAGGTCTATTCATTGATTCAAACACTTATGATACCTTTGAAAAACCATTTCATGTGTTCAAATTGTATTTTGATACGTTTAATACTTCTTTTACAATCTAAGGTTTATTAATTTATTGAAATACTTATGACATCTTTGAAAAACAATTTCATGTGTTAAAATGATACGTTTAATACTTCTTTCATTTACAATCTAAGGTTTTATAACCTAGGAAACTATGAGAAAGTGAATGTTCTGTATAATAATAGTTTAAAAGCATCTTAACTACTAAAAACAAGCGTATTATTACTTAACTAAATGTTTGCAACTTGTTCTTTTCGCTATTAATTGATTCAAACACTTATGATACCTTTGAAAAACCATTTCATGTGTTCAAATTGTATTTTGATACCTTTAATACTTCTTTTACAATCTAAGGTCTATTAATTGATTGAAGCAGTTATGACATCTTTGAAAAACAATTTCATGTGTTAAAATGATACGTTTAATACTTCTTTCATTTACAATCTAAGGTTTTATAACCTAGGAAACTATGAGAAAGTGAATGTTCTGTATAATAATAGTTTAAAAGCATCTTAACTATTGAAAACAAGCGTATTATTACTTAACTAAATGTTTGCAACTTGTTCTTTTCGCTATTAATTGATTGAAAACACTTATGAATGAATATCTTTGAAAACCAATTTCATGTGTTAAAATTGTGTTTTGATATGTTTAATATCTCTTTTACAATCTTAGTCTATTAATTGATTGAAACGCTTATGAATAAATATCCTTGAAGAACAATTTCATATGTCGAAATTGTGTTTTCATATTTTTTACAATCTAAGGTCTATTGATTGATTTAAACACTTATGATACCTTTGAAAAACCATTTCATGTGTTCAAATTGTATTTTGATACCTTTAATACTTCTTTTACAATCTAAGGTCTATTAATTGATTGAAGCACTTATGATATCTTTGAAAAACAATTTCATGTGTTAAAATGATACGTTTAATACTTCTTTCATTTACAATCTAAGGTTTTATAACCTAGGAAACTATGAGAAAGTGAATGTTCTGTATAATAATAGTTTAAAAGCATCTTAACTATTGAAAACAAGCATATTATTACTTAACTAAATGTTTGCAACTTGTTCTTTTCGCTATTAATTGATTGAAAACGCTTATGAATGAATATCTTTGAAAACCAATTTCATGTGTTAAAATTGTGTTTTGATATGTTTAATATCTCTTTTACAATCTTAGTCTATTAATTGATTGAAACGCTTATGAATAAATATCCTTGAAGAACAATTTCATATGTCGAAATTGTGTTTTCATATTTTTTACAATCTAAGGTCTATTGATTGATTTAAACACTTATGATACCTTTGAAAAACCATTTCATGTGTTCAAATTGTATTTTGATACCTTTAATACTTCTTTTACAATCTAAGGTCTATTAATTGATTGAAGCACTTATGATATCTTTGAAAAACAATTTCATGTGTTAAAATGATACGTTTAATACTTCTTTCATTTACAATCTAAGGTTTTATAACCTAGGAAACTATGAGAAAGTGAATGTTCTGTATAGTAATAGTTTAAAAGCATCTTAACTATTGAAAACAAGCGTATTATTACTTAACTAAATGTTTGCAACTTGTTCTTTTCGCTATTAATTGATTGAAAACACTTATGAATGAATATCTTTGAAAACCAATTTCATGTGTTAAAATTGTGTTTTGATATGTTTAATATCTCTTTTACAATCTTAGTCTATTAATTGATTGAAACGCTTATGAATAAATATCCTTGAAGAACAATTTCATATGTCGAAATTGTGTTTTCATATGTTTAACATATTTTTTACAATCTATGGTCTATTCATTGATTCAAACACTTATGATACCTTTGAAAAACAATTTCATGTGTTCAAATTGTATTTTGATACCTTTAATACTTCTTTTACAATCTAAGGTCTATTAATTGATTGAAGCACTTATGACATCTTTGAAAAACAATTTCATGTGTTAAAATGATACGTTTAATACTTCTTTCATTTACAATCTAAGGTTTTATAACCTAGGAAACTATGAGAAAGTGAATGTTCTGTATAATAATAGTTTAAAAGCATCTTAACTATTGAAAACAAGCGTATTATTACTTAACTAAATGTTTGCAACTTGTTCTTTTCGCTATTAATTGATTGAAAACACTTATGAATGAATATCTTTGAAAACCAATTTCATGTGTTAAAATTGTGTTTTGATATGTTTAATATCTCTTTTACAATCTTAGTCTATTAATTGATTGAAACACTTATGAATGAATATCCTTGAAAAACAATTTCATGTGTCGAAATTGTGTTTTCATATGTTTAACATATTTTTTACAATCTATGGTCTATTCATTGATTCAAACACTTATGATACCTTTGAAAAACCATTTCATGTGTTCAAATTGTATTTTGATACCTTTAATACTTCTTTTACAATCTAAGGTCTATTAATTGATTGAAGCACTTATGACATCTTTGAAAAACAATTTCATGTTTTAAAATGATACGTTTAATACTTCTTTCATTTACAATCTAAGGTTTTATAACATAGGAAACTATGAGAAAGTGAATGTTCTGTATATTAATAGTTTAAAAGCATCTTAACTATTGAAAACAAGCGTATTATTACTCAACTAAAAGTTTACAACTTGTTCTTTTCGCTATTAATTGATTGAAAACAATTATGAATGAATATCTTTGAAAACCAATTTCATGTGTTAAAATTGTGTTTTGATATGTTTAATATCTCTTTTACAATCTTAGTCTATTAATTGATTGAATCACTTATGAATGAATATCCTTGAAAAACAATTTCATGTGTCGAAATTGTGTTTTCATATGTTTAACATATTTTTTACAATCTATGGTCTATTCATTGATTCAAACACTTATGATACCTTTGAAAAACCATTTCATGTGTTCAAATTGTATTTTGATACCTTTAATACTTCTTTTACAATCTAAGGTCTATTAATTGATTGAAGCACTTATGACATCTTTGAAAAACAATTTCATGTGTTAAAATGATACGTTTAATACTTCTTTCATTTACAATCTAAGGTTTTATAACCTAGGAAACTATGAGAAAGTGAATGTTCTGTATAATAATAGTTTAAAAGCATCTTAACTATTGAAAACAAGCGTATTATTACTTAACTAAATGTTTGCAACTTGTTCTTTTCGCTATTAATTGATTGAAAACACTGATGAATGAATATCTTTGAAAACCAATTTCATGTGTTAAAATTGTGTTTTGATATGTTTAATATCTCTTTTACAATCTTAGTCTATTAATTGATTGAAACACTTATGAATGAATATCCTTGAAAAACAATTTCATGTGTCGAAATTGTGTTTTCATATGTTTAACATATTTTTTACAATCTATGGTCTATTCATTGATTCAAACACTTATGATACCTTTGAAAAACCATTTCATGTGTTCAAATTGTATTTTGATACCTTTAATACTTCTTTTACAATCTAAGGTCTATTAATTGATTGAAGCACTAATGACATCTTTGAAAAACAATTTCATGTGTTAAAATGATACGTTTAATACTTCTTTCATTTACAATCTAATGTTTTATAACCTAGGAAACTATGAGAAAGTGAATGTTCTGTATAGTAATAGTTTAAAAGCATCTTAACTATTGAAAACAAGCGTATTATTACTTAACTAAATGTTTGCAACTTGTTCTTTTCGCTATTAATTGATTGAAAACACTTATGAATGAATATCTTTGAAAACCAATTTCATGTGTTAAAATTGTGTTTTGATATGTTTAATATCTCTTTTACAATCTTAGTCTATTAATTGATTGAAACACTTATGAATGAATATCCTTGAAAAACAATTTCATGTGTCGAAATTGTGTTTTCATATGTTTAACATATTTTTTACAATCTATGGTCTATTCATTGATTGAAACACTTATGATACCTTTGAAAAACAATTTCATCTGTTCAAATTGTATTTTGATACCTTTAATACTTCTTTTACAATCTAAGGTCTATTAATTGATTGAAGCACTTATGACATCTTTGAAAAACAATTTCATGTGTTAAAATGATACGTTTAATACTTCTTTCATTTACAATCTAAGGTTTTATAACCTAGGAAACTATGAGAAAGTGAATGTTCTGTATAATAATAGTTTAAAAGCATCTTAACTATTGAAAACAAGCGTATTATTACTTAACTAAATGTTTGCAACTTGTTATTTTCGCTATTAATTGATTGAAAACACTTATGAATGAATATCTTTGAAAACCAATTTCATGTGTTAAAATTGTGTTTTGATATGTTTAATATCTCTTTTACAATCTTAGTCTATTAATAGATTGAAACACTTATGAATGAATATCCTTGAAAAACAATTTCATGTGTCGAAATTGTGTTTTCATATTTTATACAATCTAAGGTCTATTGATTGATTCAAACACTTATGATACCTTTGGAAAACCATTTCATGTGTTCAAATTATTGTATTTTGATACGTTTAATACTTATTTTACAATCTAAGGTCTATTAATTGATTGAAGCACTTATGACATCTTTGAAAAACAATTTCATGTGTTAAAATGATACGTTTAATACTTCTTTCATTTACAATCTAAGGTTTTATAACCTAGGAAACTATGAGAAAGTGAATGTTCTGTATAATAATAGTTTAAAAGCATCTTAACTATTGAAAACAAGCGTATTATTACTTAACTAAATGTTTGCAACTTGTTCTTTTCGCTATTAATTGATTGAAAACACTTATGAATGAATATCTTTGAAAACCAATTTCATGTGTTAAAATTGTGTTTTGATATGTTTAATATCTCTTTTACAATCTTAGTCTATTAATTGATTGAAACACTTATGAATGAATATCCTTGAAAAACAATTTCATGTGTCGAAATTGTGTTTTCATATGTTTAACATATTTTTTACAATCTATGGTCTATTCATTGATTCAAACACTTATGATACCTTTGAAAAACCATTTCATGTGTTCAAATTGTATTTTGATACCTTTAATACTTCTTTTACAATCTAAGGTCTATTAATTGATTGAAGCACTTATGACATATTTGAAAAACAATTTCATGTTTTAAAATGATACGTTTAATACTTCTTTCATTTACAATCTAAGGTTTTATAACATAGGAAACTATGAGAAAGTGAATGTTCTGTATATTAATAGTTTAAAAGCATCTTAACTATTGAAAACAAGCGTATTATTACTCAACTAAAAGTTTACAACTTGTTCTTTTCGCTATTAATTGATTGAAAACAATTATGAATGAATATCTTTGAAAACCAATTTCATGTGTTAAAATTGTGTTTTGATATGTTTAATATCTCTTTTACAATCTTAGTCTATTAATTGATTGAAACACTTATGAATGAATATCCTTGAAAAACAATTTCATGTGTCGAAATTGTGTTTTCATATGTTTAACATATTTTTTACAATCTATGGTCTATTCATTGATTCAAACACTTATGATACCTTTGAAAAACCATTTCATGTGTTCAAATTGTATTTTGATACCTTTAATACTTCTTTTACAATCTAAGGTCTATTAATTGATTGAAGCACTTATGACATCTTTGAAAAACAATTTCATGTGTTAAAATGATACGTTTAATACTTCTTTCATTTACAATCTAAGGTTTTATAACCTAGGAAACTATGAGAAAGTGAATGTTCTGTATAATAATAGTTTAAAAGCATCTTAACTATTGAAAACAAAGGTATTATTACTTAACTAAATGTTTGCAACTTGTTCTTTTCGCTATTAATTGATTGAAAACACTTATGAATGAATATCTTTGAAAACCAATTTCATGTGTTAAAATTGTGTTTTGATATGTTTAATATCTCTTTTACAATCTTAGTCTATTAATTGATTGAAGCACTTATGACATCTTTGAAAAACAATTTCATGTTTTAAAATGATACGTTTAATACTTCTTTCATTTACAATCTAAGGTTTTATAACATAGGAAACTATGAGAAAGTGAATGTTCTGTATATTAATAGTTTAAAAGCATCTTAACTATTGAAAACAAGCGTATTATTACTCAACTAAAAGTTTACAACTTGTTCTTTTCGCTATTAATTGATTGAAAACAATTATGAATGAATATCTTTGAAAACCAATTTCATGTGTTAAAATTGTGTTTTGATATGTTTAATATCTCTTTTACAATCTTAGTCTATTAATTGATTGAAACACTTATGAATGAATATCCTTGAAAAACAATTTCATGTGTCGAAATTGTGTTTTCATATGTTTAACATATTTTTTACAATCTATGGTCTATTCATTGATTCAAACACTTATGATACCTTTGAAAAACCATTTCATGTGTTCAAATTGTATTTTGATACCTTTAATACTTCTTTTACAATCTAAGGTCTATTAATTGATTGAAGCACTTATGACATCTTTGAAAAACAATTTCATGTGTTAAAATGATACGTTTAATACTTCTTTCATTTACAATCTAAGGTTTTATAACCTAGGAAACTATGAGAAAGTGAATGTTCTGTATAATAATAGTTTAAAAGCATCTTAACTATTGAAAACAAGCGTATTATTACTTAACTAAATGTTTGCAACTTGTTCTTTTCGCTATTAATTGATTGAAAACACTGATGAATGAATATCTTTGAAAACCAATTTCATGTGTTAAAATTGTGTTTTGATATGTTTAATATCTCTTTTACAATCTTAGTCTATTAATTGATTGAAACACTTATGAATGAATATCCTTGAAAAACAATTTCATGTGTCGAAATTGTGTTTTCATATGTTTAACATATTTTTTACAATCTATGGTCTATTCATTGATTCAAACACTTATGATACCTTTGAAAAACCATTTCATGTGTTCAAATTGTATTTTGATACCTTTAATACTTCTTTTACAATCTAAGGTCTATTAATTGATCGAAGCACTTATGACATCTTTGAAAAACAATTTCATGTGTTAAAATGATACGTTTAATACTTCTTTCATTTACAATCTAAGGTTTTATAACCTAGGAAACTATGAGAAAGTGAATGTTCTGTATAATAATAGTTTAAAAGCATCTTAACTATTGAAAACAAGCGTATTATTACTTAACTAAATGTTTGCAACTTGTTATTTTCGCTATTAATTGATTGAAAACACTTATGAATGAATATCTTTGAAAACCAATTTCATGTGTTAAAATTGTGTTTTGATATGTTTAATATCTCTTTTACAATCTTAGTCTATTAATTGATTGAAACACTTATGAATGAATATCCTTGAAAAACAATTTCATGTGTCGAAATTGTGTTTTCATATTTTATACAATCTAAGGTCTATTGATTGATTCAAACACTTATGATACCTTTGGAAAACCATTTCATGTGTTCAAATTATTGTATTTTGATACGTTTAATACTTATTTTACAATCTAAGGTCTATTAATTGATTGAAGCACTTATGACATCTTTGAAAAACAATTTCATGTGTTAAAATGATACGTTTAATACTTCTTTCATTTACAATCTAAGGTTTTATAACCTAGGAAACTATGAGAAAGTGAATGTTCTGTATAATAATAGTTTAAAAGCATCTTAACTATTGAAAACAAGCGTATTATTACTTAACTAAATGTTTGCAACTTGTTCTTTTCGCTATTAATTGATTGAAAACACTTATGAATGAATATCTTTGAAAACCAATTTCATGTGTTAAAATTGTGTTTTGATATGTTTAATATCTCTTTTACAATCTTAGTCTATTAATTGATTGAAACACTTATGAATGAATATCCTTGAAAAACAATTTCATGTGTCGAAATTGTGTTTTCATATGTTTAACATATTTTTTACAATCTATGGTCTATTCATTGATTCAAACACTTATGATACCTTTGAAAAACCATTTCATGTGTTCAAATTGTATTTTGATACCTTTAATACTTCTTTTACAATCTAAGGTCTATTAATTGATTGAAGCACTTATGACATCTTTGAAAAACAATTTCATGTTTTAAAATGATACGTTTAATACTTCTTTCATTTACAATCTAAGGTTTTATAACATAGGAAACTATGAGAAAGTGAATGTTCTGTATATTAATAGTTTAAAAGCATCTTAACTATTGAAAACAAGCGTATTATTACTCAACTAAAAGTTTACAACTTGTTCTTTTCGCTATTAATTGATTGAAAACAATTATGAATGAATATCTTTGAAAACCAATTTCATGTGTTAAAATTGTGTTTTGATATGTTTAATATCTCTTTTACAATCTTAGTCTATTAATTGATTGAAACACTTATGAATGAATATCCTTGAAAAACAATTTCATGTGTCGAAATTGTGTTTTCATATGTTTAACATATTTTTTACAATCTATGGTCTATTCATTGATTCAAACACTTATGATACCTTTGAAAAACCATTTCATGTGTTCAAATTGTATTTTGATACCTTTAATACTTCTTTTACAATCTAAGGTCTATTAATTGATTGAAGCACTTATGACATCTTTGAAAAACAATTTCATGTGTTAAAATGATACGTTTAATACTTCTTTCATTTACAATCTAAGGTTTTATAACCTAGGAAACTATGAGAAAGTGAATGTTCTGTATAATAATAGTTTAAAAGCATCTTAACTATTGAAAACAAGCGTATTATTACTTAACTAAATGTTTGCAACTTGTTCTTTTCGCTATTAATTGATTGAAAACACTGATGAATGAATATCTTTGAAAACCAATTTCATGTGTTAAAATTGTGTTTTGATATGTTTAATATCTCTTTTACAATCTTAGTCTATTAATTGATTGAAACACTTATGAATGAATATCCTTGAAAAACAATTTCATGTGTCGAAATTGTGTTTTCATATGTTTAACATATTTTTTACAATCTATGGTCTATTCATTGATTCAAACACTTATGATACCTTTGAAAAACCATTTCATGTGTTCAAATTGTATTTTGATACCTTTAATACTTCTTTTACAATCTAAGGTCTATTAATTGATCGAAGCACTTATGACATCTTTGAAAAACAATTTCATGTGTTAAAATGATACGTTTAATACTTCTTTCATTTACAATCTAAGGTTTTATAACTTAGGAAACTATGAGAAAGTGAATGTTCTGTATAATAATAGTTTAAAAGCATCTTAACTATTGAAAACAAGCGTATTATTACTTAACTAAATGTTTGCAACTTGTTATTTTCGCTATTAATTGATTGAAAACACTTATGAATGAATATCTTTGAAAACCAATTTCATGTGTTAAAATTGTGTTTTGATATGTTTAATATCTCTTTTACAATCTTAGTCTATTAATAGATTGAAACACTTATGAATGAATATCCTTGAAAAACAATTTCATGTGTCGAAATTGTGTTTTCATATTTTATACAATCTAAGGTCTATTGATTGATTCAAACACTTATGATACCTTTGGAAAACCATTTCATGTGTTCAAATTATTGTATTTTGATACGTTTAATACTTATTTTACAATCTAAGGTCTATTAATTGATTGAAGCACTTATGACATCTTTGAAAAACAATTTCATGTGTTAAAATGATACGTTTAATACTTCTTTCATTTACAATCTAAGGTTTTATAACCTAGGAAACTATGAGAAAGTGAATGTTCTGTATAATAATAGTTTAAAAGCATCTTAACTATTGAAAACAAGCGTATTATTACTTAACTAAATGTTTGCAACTTGTTCTTTTCGCTATTAATTGATTGAAAACACTTATGAATGAATATCTTTGAAAACCAATTTCATGTGTTAAAATTGTGTTTTGATATGTTTAATATCTCTTTTACAATCTTAGTCTATTAATTGATTGAAACACTTATGAATGAATATCCTTGAAAAACAATTTCATGTGTCGAAATTGTGTTTTCATATGTTTAACATATTTTTTACAATCTATGGTCTATTCATTGATTCAAACACTTATGATACCTTTGAAAAACCATTTCATGTGTTCAAATTGTATTTTGATACCTTTAATACTTCTTTTACAATCTAAGGTCTATTAATTGATTGAAGCACTTATGACATCTTTGAAAAACAATTTCATGTTTTAAAATGATACGTTTAATACTTCTTTCATTTACAATCTAAGGTTTTATAACATAGGAAACTATGAGAAAGTGAATGTTCTGTATATTAATAGTTTAAAAGCATCTTAACTATTGAAAACAAGCGTATTATTACTCAACTAAAAGTTTACAACTTGTTCTTTTCGCTATTAATTGATTGAAAACAATTATGAATGAATATCTTTGAAAACCAATTTCATGTGTTAAAATTGTGTTTTGATATGTTTAATATCTCTTTTACAATCTTAGTCTATTAATTGATTGAAACACTTATGAATGAATATCCTTGAAAAACAATTTCATGTGTCGAAATTGTGTTTTCATATGTTTAACATATTTTTTACAATCTATGGTCTATTCATTGATTCAAACACTTATGATACCTTTGAAAAACCATTTCATGTGTTCAAATTGTATTTTGATACCTTTAATACTTCTTTTACAATCTAAGGTCTATTAATTGATTGAAGCACTTATGACATCTTTGAAAAACAATTTCATGTGTTAAAATGATACGTTTAATACTTCTTTCATTTACAATCTAAGGTTTTATAACCTAGGAAACTATGAGAAAGTGAATGTTCTGTATAATAATAGTTTAAAAGCATCTTAACTATTGAAAACAAGCGTATTATTACTTAACTAAATGTTTGCAACTTGTTCTTTTCGCTATTAATTGATTGAAAACACTGATGAATGAATATCTTTGAAAACCAATTTCATGTGTTAAAATTGTGTTTTGATATGTTTAATATCTCTTTTACAATCTTAGTCTATTAATTGATTGAAACACTTATGAATGAATATCCTTGAAAAACAATTTCATGTGTCGAAATTGTGTTTTCATATGTTTAACATATTTTTTACAATCTATGGTCTATTCATTGATTCAAACACTTATGATACCTTTGAAAAACCATTTCATGTGTTCAAATTGTATTTTGATACCTTTAATACTTCTTTTACAATCTAAGGTCTATTAATTGATCGAAGCACTTATGACATCTTTGAAAAACAATTTCATGTGTTAAAATGATACGTTTAATACTTCTTTCATTTACAATCTAAGGTTTTATAACCTAGGAAACTATGAGAAAGTGAATGTTCTGTATAATAATAGTTTAAAAGCATCTTAACTATTGAAAACAAGCGTATTATTACTTAACTAAATGTTTGCAACTTGTTATTTTCGCTATTAATTGATTGAAAACACTTATGAATGAATATCTTTGAAAACCAATTTCATGTGTTAAAATTGTGTTTTGATATGTTTAATATCTCTTTTACAATCTTAGTCTATTAATTGATTGAAACACTTATGAATGAATATCCTTGAAAAACAATTTCATGTGTCGAAATTGTGTTTTCATATTTTATACAATCTAAGGTCTATTGATTGATTCAAACACTTATGATACCTTTGGAAAACCATTTCATGTGTTCAAATTATTGTATTTTGATACGTTTAATACTTATTTTACAATCTAAGGTCTATTAATTGATTGAAGCACTTATGACATCTTTGAAAAACAATTTCATGTGTTAAAATGATACGTTTAATACTTCTTTCATTTACAATCTAAGGTTTTATAACCTAGGAAACTATGAGAAAGTGAATGTTCTGTATAATAATAGTTTAAAAGCATCTTAACTATTGAAAACAAGCGTATTATTACTTAACTAAATGTTTGCAACTTGTTCTTTTCGCTATTAATTGATTGAAAACACTTATGAATGAATATCTTTGAAAACCAATTTCATGTGTTAAAATTGTGTTTTGATATGTTTAATATCTCTTTTACAATCTTAGTCTATTAATTGATTGAAACACTTATGAATGAATATCCTTGAAAAACAATTTCATGTGTCGAAATTGTGTTTTCATATGTTTAACATATTTTTTACAATCTAAGGTCTATTGATTGATTCAAACACTTACGATACCTTTGAAAAACCATTTCATGTGTTCAAATTGTATTTTGATACTTTGAATACTTCTTTTACAATCTAAGGTCTATTAATTGATCGAAGCACTTATGACATCTTTGAAAAACAATTTCATATGTTAAAATGATACGTTTAATACTTCTTTCATTTACAATCTAAGGTTTTATAACCTAGGAAACTATGAGAAAGTGAGTGTTCTGTATAATAATAGTTTAAAAGCATCTTAACTATTGAAAACAAGCGTATTATTACTTAACTAAATGTTTGCAACTTGTTCTTTTCGCTATTAATTGATTGAAAACACTTATGAATGAATATCTTTGAAAACCAATTTCATGTGTTAAAATTGTGTTTTGATATGTTTAATATCTCTTTTACAATCTTAGTCTATTAATTGATTGAAACACTTATGAATGAATATCCTTGAAAAACAATTTCATGTGTCGAAATTGTGTTTTCATATGTTTAACATATTTTTTACAATCTAAGGTCTATTGATTGATTCAAACACTTACGATACCTTTGAAAAACCATTTCATGTGTTCAAATTGTATTTTGATACTTTGAATACTTCTTTTACAATCTAAGGTCTATTAATTGATCGAAGCACTTATGACATCTTTGAAAAACAATTTCATATGTTAAAATGATACGTTTAATACTTCTTTCATTTACAATCTAAGGTTTTATAACCTAGGAAACTATGAGAAAGTGAGTGTTCTGTATAATAATAGTTTAAAAGCATCTTAACTATTGAAAACAAGCGTATTATTACTTAACTAAATATTTGCAACTTGTTCTTTTCGCTATTAATTGATTGAAAACACTTATGAATGAATATCTTTGAAAACCAATTTCATGTGTTAAAATTGTGTTTTGATATGTTTAATATCTCTTTTACAATCTTAGTCTATTAATTGATTGAAACACTTATGAATGAATATCCTTGAAAAACAATTTCATGTGTCGAAATTGTGTTTTTATATTTTTTACAATCTCAGGTCTATTGATTGATTCAAAAACTTATGATACCTTTGAAAAACCATTTCATGTGTTGAAATTGTATTTTGATACCTTTAATACTTCTTTTACAATCTAAGGTCTATTAATTGATTGAAGCACTTATGACATCTTTGAAAAACAATTTCATGTGTTAAAATGATACGTTTAATACTTCTTTGATTTACAATCTAAGATTTTATAACCTAGGAAACTATGAGAAAGTGAATGTTCTGTATAATAATAGTTTAAAAGCATCTTAACTATTGAAAACAAGCGTATTATTACTCAACTAAATGTTTGCAACTTGTTCTTTTCGCCATTAATTGATTGAAAACACTTATGAATGAATATCTTTGAAAACCAATTTCATGTGTTAAAATTGTGTTTTGATATGTTTAATATCTCTTTTACAATCTTAGTCTATTAATTGATTGAAACACTTATGAATGAATATCCTTGAAAAACAATTTCATGTGTCGAAATTGTGTTTTCATATTTTTTACAATCTAAGATCTATTGATTGATTCAAACACTTATGATACCTTTGATAAACCATCTCATGTGTTCAAATTATTGTATTTTGATACGTTTAATACTTCTTTTACAATCTAAGGTCTATTAATTGATTGAAGCACTTATGATATCTTTGAAAAACAATTTCATGTGTTAAAATGATACGTTTAATACTTCTTTCATTTACAATATAAGGTTTTATAACCTAGGAAACTATGAGAAAGTGAATGTTCTGTATAATAATAGTTTAAAAGCATCTTAACTATTGAAAACAAGCGTATTATTACTTAACTAAATGTTTGCAACTTGTTCTTTTCGCTATTAATTGAGTGGAAACACTTATGAATGAATATCCTTGAAAAACAATTTCATGTGTCGAAATTGTGTTTTCATATGTTTAACATATTTTTTACAATCTAAGGTCTATTGATTGATTCAAACACTTACGATACCTTTGAAAAACCATTTCATGTGTTCAAATTGTATTTTGATACTTTGAATACTTCTTTTACAATCTAAGGTCTATTAATTGATCGAAGCACTTATGACATCTTTGAAAAACAATTTCATATGTTAAAATGATACGTTTAATACTTCTTTCATTTACAATCTAAGGTTTTATAACCTAGGAAACTATGAGAAAGTGAGTGTTCTGTATAATAATAGTTTAAAAGCATCTTAACTATTGAAAACAAGCGTATTATTACTTAACTAAATGTTTGCAACTTGTGTCGAAATCCTTGAAAAACAATTTCATGTGTCGAAATTGTGTTTTTATATTTTTTACAATCTTAGGTCTATTGATTGATTCAAAAACTTATGATACCTTTGAAAAACCATTTCATGTGTTGAAATTGTATTTTGATACCTTTAATACTTCTTTTACAATCTAAGGTCTATTAATTGATTGAAGCACTTATGACATCTTTGAAAAACAATTTCATGTGTTAAAATGATACGTTTAATACTTCTTTGATTTACAATCTAAGATTTTATAACCTAGGAAACTATGAGAACGTGAATGTTCTGTATAATAATAGTTTAAAAGCATCTTAACTATTGAAAACAAGCGTATTATTACCTAACTAAATGTTTGCAACTTGTTCTTTTCGCTATTAATTGATTGAAAACACTTAAGAATGAATATCTTTGAAAACCAATTTCATGTGTTAAAATTGTGTTTTGATATGTTTAATATCTCTTTTACAATCTTAGTCTATTAATTGATTGAAACACTTATGAATGAATATCCTTGAAAAACAATTTCATGTGTCGAAATTGTGTTTTCATATGTTTAACATATTTTTTACAATCTAAGGTCTATTCATTGATTCAAACACTTACGATACTTTTGAAAAACCATTTCATGTGTTCAAATTATTGTATTTTGATACGTTTAATACTTCTTTTACAATCTAAGGTCTATTAATTGATTGAAACACTTATGATATCTTTGAAAAACAATTTCATGTGTTAAAATGATACGTTTAATACTTCTTTCATTTACAATCTAAGGTTTTATAACCTAGGAAACTATGAGAAAGTGAATGTTCTGTATAATAATAGTTTAAAAGCATCTTAACTATTGAAAACAAGCGTATTATTACTTAACTAAATGTTTGCAACTTGTTCTTTTCGCTATTAATTGATTGAAAACACTTATGAATGAATATCTTTGAAAACCAATTTCATGTGTTAAAATTGTGTTTTGATATGTTTAATATCTCTTTTACAATCTTAGTCTATTAATGGATTGAAACACTTATGAATGAATATCCTTGAAGAACAATTTCATGTGTCGAAATTGTGTTTTCATATTTTTTACAATCTCAGGTCTATTGATTGATTCAAACACTTATGATACCTTTGAAAAACCATTTCATGTGTTGAAATTGTATTTTGATACATTTAATACTTCTTTTACAATCTAAGGTCTATTAATTGATTGAAGCACTTATGACATCTTTGAAAAACAATTTCATGTGTTAAAATGATACGTTTAATACTTCTTTGATTTACAATCTAAGATTTTATAACCTAGGAAACTATGAGAAAGTGAATGTTCTGTATAATAATAGTATAAAAGCATCTTAACTATTGAAAACAAGCGTATTATTACTTAACTAAATGTTTGCAACTTGTTCTTTTCGCTATTAATTGATTGAAAACACTTATGAATGAATATCTTTGAAAACCAATTTCATGTGTTAAAATTGTGTTTTAATGTGTTTAAAATATCTTTTACAATCTTAGTCTATTAATTGATTGAAACACTTATGAATGAATATCCTTGAAAAACAATTTCATGTGTCGAAATTGTGTTCTCATATTTTTTACAATCTAAGGTCTATTGATTGATTCAAACACTTATGATACCTTTGGAAAACCATTTCATGTGTTCAAATTATTGTATTTTGATACGTTTAATATTTCTTTTACAATCTAAGGTCTATTAATTGATTGAAGCACTTATGACATCTTTAAAAACAATTTCATGTGTTAAAATGATACGTTTAATACTTCTGTCATTTACAATCTAAGGTTTTATAACCTAGGAAACTATGAGAAAGTGAATGTTCTGTATAATAATAGTTTAAAAGCATCTTAACAATTGAAAACAAGCGTATTATTACTTAATTAAATGTTTGCAACTTGTTCTTTTCGCTATTAATTGATTGAAAACACTTATGAATGAATATCTTTGAAAACCAATTTCATGTGTTAAAATTGTGTTTTGATATGTTTAATATCTCTTTTACAATCTTAGTCTATTAATTGATTGAAACACTTATGAATGAATATCCTTGAAAAACAATTTCATGTGTCGAAATTGTGTTTTCATATGTTTAACATATTTTTTACAATCTAAGGTCTATTGATTGATTCAAACACTTACGATACCTTTGAAAAACCATTTCATGTGTTCAAATTGTATTTTGATACTTTGAATACTTCTTTTACAATCTAAGGTCTATTAATTGATCGAAACACTTATGACATCTTTGAAAAACAATTTCATATGTTAAAATGATACGTTTAATACTTCTTTCATTTACAATCTAAGGTTTTATAACCTAGGAAACTATGAGAAAGTGAGTGTTCTGTATAATAATAGTTTAAAAGCATCTTAACTATTGAAAACAAGCGTATTATTACTTAACTAAATGTTTGCAACTTGTTCTTTTCGCTATTAATTGATTGAAAACACTTATGAATGAATATCTTTGAAAACCAATTTCATGTGTTAAAATTGTGTTTTGATATGTTTAATATCTCTTTTACAATCTTAGTCTATTAATTGATTGAAACACTTATGAATGAATATCCTTGAAAAACAATTTCATGTGTCGAAATTGTGTTTTTATATTTTTTACAATCTCAGGTCTATTGATTGATTCAAAAACTTATGATACCTTTGAAAAACCATTTCATGTGTTGAAATTGTATTTTGATACCTTTAATACTTCTTTTACAATCTAAGGTCTATTAATTGATTGAAGCACTTATGACATCTTTGAAAAACAATTTCATGTGTTAAAATGATACGTTTAATACTTCTTTGATTTACAATCTAAGATTTTATAACCTAGGAAACTATGAGAAAGTGAATGTTCTGTATAATAATAGTTTAAAAGCATCTTAACTATTGAAAACAAGCGTATTATTACTCAACTAAATGTTTGCAACTTGTTCTTTTCGCCATTAATTGATTGAAAACACTTATGAATGAATATCTTTGAAAACCAATTTCATGTGTTAAAATTGTGTTTTGATATGTTTAATATCTCTTTTACAATCTTAGTCTATTAATTGATTGAAACACTTATGAATGAATATCCTTGAAAAACAATTTCATGTGTCGAAATTGTGTTTTCATATTTTTTACAATCTAAGATCTATTGATTGATTCAAACACTTATGATACCTTTGATAAACCATCTCATGTGTTCAAATTATTGTATTTTGATACGTTTAATACTTCTTTTACAATCTAAGGTCTATTAATTGATTGAAGCACTTATGATATCTTTGAAAAACAATTTCATGTGTTAAAATGATACGTTTAATACTTCTTTCATTTACAATATAAGGTTTTATAACCTAGGAAACTATGAGAAAGTGAATGTTCTGTATAATAATAGTTTAAAAGCATCTTAACTATTGAAAACAAGCGTATTATTACTTAACTAAATGTTTGCAACTTGTTCTTTTCGCTATTAATTGAGTGAAAACACTTATGAATGAATATCTTTGAAAACCAATTTCATGTGTTAAAATTGTGTTTTGATATGTTTAATATCTCTTTTACAATCTTAGTCTATTAATTGATTGAAACACTTATGAATGAATATCCTTGAAAAACAATTTCATGTGTCGAAATTGTGTTTTTATATGTTTAACATATTTTTTACAATCTAAGGTCTATTCATTGATTCAAACACTTACGATACCTTTGAAAAACCATTTCATGTGTTCAAATTATTGTATTTTGATACGTTTAATACTTCTTTTACAATCTAAGGTCTATTAATTGATTGAAACACTTATGATATCTTTGAAAAACAATTTCATGTGTTAAAATGATACGTTTAATACTTCTTTCATTTACAATCTAAGGTTTTATAACCTAGGAAACTATGAGAAAGTGAATGTTCTGTATAATAATAGTTTAAAAGCATCTTAACTATTGAAAACAAGCGTATTATTACTTAACTAAATGTTTGCAACTTGTTCTTTTCGCTATTAATTGATTGAAAACACTTACGAATGAATATCTTTGAAAACCAATTTCATGTGTTAAAATTGTGTTTTGATATGTTTAATATCTCTTTTACAATCTTAGTCTATTAATTGATTAAAACACTTATGAATGAATATCCTTGAAGAACAATTTCATGTGTCGAAATTGTGTTTTCATATTTTTTACAATCTCAGGTCTATTGATTGATTCAAACACTTATGATACCTTTGAAAAACCATTTCATGTGTTGAAATTGTATTTTGATACCTTTAATACTTCTTTTACAATCTAAGGTCTATTAATTGATTGAAGCACTTATGACATCTTTGAAAAACAATTTCATGTGTTAAAATGATACGTTTAATACTTCTTTCATTTACAATCTAAGATTTTATAACCTAGGAAACTATGAGAAAGTGAATGTTCTGTATAATAATAGTATAAAAGCATCTTATCTATTGAAAACAAGCGTATTATTACTTAACTAAATGTTTGCAACTTGTTCTTTTCGCTATTAATTGATTGAAAACACTTATGAATGAATATCTTTGAAAACCAATTTCATGTGTTAAAATTGTGTTTTAATGTGTTTAAAAAATCTTTTACAATCTTAGTCTATTAATTGATTGAAACACTTATGAATGAATATCCTTGAAAAACAATTTCATGTGTCGAAATTCTGTTTTCATATGTTTAACATATTTTTTACAATCTAAGGTCTATTGATTGATTCAAACACTTACGATACCTTTGAAAAACCATTTCATGTGTTCAAATTGTATTTTGATACTTTGAATACTTCTTTTACAATCTAAGGTCTATTAATTGATCGAAGCACTTATGACATCTTTGAAAAACAATTTCATATGTTAAAATGATACGTTTAATACTTCTTTCATTTACAATCTAAGGTTTTATAACCTAGGAAACTATGAGAAAGTGAGTGTTCTGTATAATAATAGTTTAAAAGCATCTTAACTATTGAAAACAAGCGTATTATTACTTAACTAAATGTTTGCAACTTGTTCTTTTCGCTATTAATTGATTGAAAACACTTATGAATGAATATCTTTGAAAACCAATTTCATGTGTTAAAATTGTGTTTTGATATGTTTAATATCTCTTTTACAATCTTAGTCTATTAATTGATTGAAACACTTATGAATGAATATCCTTGAAAAACAATTTCATGTGTCGAAATTGTGTTTTTATATTTTTTACAATCTCAGGTCTATTGGTTGATTCAAAAACTTATGATACCTTTGAAAAACCATTTCATGTGTTGAAATTGTATTTTGATACCTTTAATACTTCTTTTACAATCTAAGGTCTATTAATTGATTGAAGCACTTATGACATCTTTGAAAAACAATTTCATGTGTTAAAATGATACGTTTAATACTTCTTTGATTTACAATCTAAGATTTTATAACCTAGGAAACTATGAGAAAGTGAATGTTCTGTATAATAATAGTTTAAAAGCATCTTAACTATTGAAAACAAGCGTATTATTACTCAACTAAATGTTTGCAACTTGTTCTTTTCGCTATTAATTGATTGAAAACACTTATGAATGAATATCTTTGAAAACCAATTTCATGTGTTAAAATTGTGTTTTGATATGTTTAATATCTCTTTTACAATCTTAGTCTATTAATTGATTGAAACACTTATGAATGAATATCCTTGAAAAACAATTTCATGTGTCGAAATTGTGTTTTCATATTTTTTACAATCTAAGATCTATTGATTGATTCAAACACTTATGATACCTTTGATAAACCATCTCATGTGTTCAAATTATTGTATTTTGATACGTTTAATACTTCTTTTACAATCTAAGGTCTATTAATTGATTGAAGCACTTATGATATCTTTGAAAAACAATTTCATGTGTTAAAATGATACCTTTAATACTTCTTTCATTTACAATATAAGGTTTTATAACCTAGGAAACTATGAGAAAGTGAATGTTCTGTATAATAATAGTTTAAAAGCATCTTAACTATTGAAAACAAGCGTATTATTACCTAACTAAATGTTTGCAACTTGTTCTTTTCGCTATTAATTGAGTGAAAACACTTAAGAATGAATATCTTTGAAAACCAATTTCATGTGTTAAAATTGTGTTTTGATATGTTTAATATCTCTTTTACAATCTTAGTCTATTAATTGATTGAAACACTTATGAATGAATATCCTTGAAAAACAATTTCATGTGTCGAAATTGTGTTTTCATATGTTTAACATATTTTTTACAATCTAAGGTCTATTCATTGATTCAAACACTTACGATACTTTTGAAAAACCATTTCATGTGTTCAAATTATTGTATTTTGATACGTTTAATACTTCTTTTACAATCTAAGGTCTATTAATTGATTGAAACACTTATGATATCTTTGAAAAACAATTTCATGTGTTAAAATGATACGTTTAATACTTCTTTCATTTACAATCTAAGGTTTTATAACCTAGGAAACTATGAGAAAGTGAATGTTCTGTATAATAATAGTTTAAAAGCATCTTAACTATTGAAAACAAGCGTATTATTACTTAACTAAATGTTTGCAACTTGTTCTTTTCGCTATTAATTGATTGAAAACACTTATGAATGAATATCTTTGAAAACCAATTTCATGTGTTAAAATTGTGTTTTGATATGTTTAATATCTCTTTTACAATCTTAGTCTATTAATTGATTGAAACACTTATGAATGAATATCCTTGAAGAACAATTTCATGTGTCGAAATTGTGTTTTCATATTTTTTACAATCTCAGGTCTATTGATTGATTCAAACACTTATGATACCTTTGAAAAACCATTTCATGTGTTGAAATTGTATTTTGATACATTTAATACTTCTTTTACAATCTAAGGTCTATTAATTGATTGAAGCACTTATGACATCTTTGAAAAACAATTTCATGTGTTAAAATGATACGTTTAATACTTCTTTCATTTACAATCTAAGATTTTATAACCTAGGAAACTATGAGAAAGTGAATGTTCTGTATAATAATAGTATAAAAGCATCTTAACTATTGAAAACAAGCGTATTATTACTTAACTAAATGTTTGCAACTTGTTCTTTTCGCTATTAATTGATTGAAAACACTTATGAATGAATATCTTTGAAAACCAATTTCATGTGTTAAAATTGTGTTTTAATGTGTTTAAAATATCTTTTACAATCTTAGTCTATTAATTGATTGAAACACTTATGAATGAATATCCTTGAAAAACAATTTCATGTGTCAAAATTGTGTTTTCATATTTTTTACAATCTAAGGTCTATTGATTGATTCAAACACTTATGATACCTTTGAAAAACCATTTCATGTGTTCAAATTGTATTTTGATACCTTTAATACATCTTTAACAATCTAAGGTCTATTAATTGCTTGAAGCACTTATGATATCTTTGAAAAACAATTTCATGTGTTAAAATGATACGTTTAATAATTCTTTCATTTACAATCTAAGGTTTTATAACCTAGGAAACTATGAGAAAGTGAATGTTTTGTATAATAATAGTTTAAAAGCATCTTAACTATTGAAAACAAGCGTATTATTACTCAACTAAATGTTTGCAACTTGTTCTTTTCGCTATTAATTGATTGAAAACACTTATGAATGAATATGTTTGAAAACCAATTTCATGTGTTAAAATTGTGTTTTGATATGTTTAATATCTCTTTTAAATTCTTAGTCTATTAATTAATTGAAACACTTATGAATGAATATCCTTGAAGAACAATTTCATGTGTCGAAATTGTGTTTTCATATGTTTAACATATTTTTTACAATCTAAGGTCTATTGATTGATTCAAACACTTATGATACCTTTGAAAAACCATTTCATGTGTTCAAATTGTATTTTGATACCTTTAATACTTCTTTTACAATCTAAGGTCTATTAATTGATTGAAGCACTTATGATATCTTTGAAAAACAATTTCATGTGTTAAAATGATATGTTTAATACTTTTTTCATTTACAATCTAAGGTTTTATAACCTAGGAAACTATGAGAAAGTGAATGTTCTGTATAATAATAGTTTAAAAGCATCTTAAATATTGAAAACAAGCGTATTATTACTTAACTAAATGTTTGCAACTTGTTCTTTTCGCTATTAATTGTTTGAAAACACTTATGAATGAATATCTTTGAAAACCAATTTCATGTGTTAAAATTGTGTTTTCATATGTTTAATATCTCTTTTACAATCTTAGTCTATTAATTGATTGAAACACTTATGAATGAATATCTTTGAAAAACAATTTCATGTGTCGAAATTGTGTTTTCATATTTTTTACAATCTAAGGTCTATTGATTGATTCAAACACTTATGATACCTTTGAAAAACCATTTCATGTGTTCAAATTATTGTATTGTGATACGTTTAATACTTCTTTTACAATCTAAGGTCTATTAATTGATTGAAGCACTTATGACATCTTTGAAAATAATTTCATGTATTAAAATGATACGTTTAATATTTCTTTCATTTACAATCTAAGGTTTTTTAACCTAGGAAACTATGAGAAAGTGAATGTTCTGTATAATAATAGTTTAAAAGCAACTTAACTATTGAAAACAAGCGTATTATTACTCAACTAAATGTTTGCAACTTGTTCTTTTCGCTATTAATTGATTGAAAACACTTATGAATGAATATCTTTGAAAACCAATTTCATGTGTTAAAATTGTGTTTTGATATGTTTAATATCTCTTTTACAATCTTAGTCTATTAATTGATTGATACACTTATGAATGAATATCCTTGAAAAACAATTTCATGTGTCGAAAATGTGTTTTCATATTTTTTACAATCTAAGGTCTATTGATTGATTCAAACACTTATGATACCTTTGGAAAACCATTTCATGTGTTCAAATTATTGTATTTTGATACGTTTAATACTTCTTTTACAATCTAAGGTCTATTAATTGATTGAAGCACTTATGATATCTTTGAAAAACAATTTCATGTGTTAAAATGATACGTTTAATACTTCTTTCATTTACAATCTAAGGTTTTATAACCTAGGAAACTATGAGAAAGTGAATGTTTTGTATAATAATAGTTTAAAAGCATCTTAACTATTGAAAACAAGCGTATTATTACTCAACTAAATGTTTGCAACTTGTTCTTTTCGCTATTAATTGATTGAAAACACTTATGAATGAATATCTTTGAAAACCAATTTCATGTGTTAAAATTGTGTTTTGATATGTTTAATATCTCTTTTACAATCTTAGTCTATTAATTGATTGAAACACTTATGAATGAATATCCTTGAAAAACAATTTCATGTGTCGAAATTGTGTTTTCATATTTTTTACAATCTAAGATCTATTGATTGATTCAAACACTTATGATACCTTTGATAAACCATCTCATGTGTTCAAATTATTGTATTTTGATACGTTTAATACTTCTTTTACAATCTAAGGTCTATTAATTGATTGAAGCACTTATGATATCTTTGAAAAACAATTTCATGTGTTAAAATGATACCTTTAATACTTCTTTCATTTACAATATAAGGTTTTATAACCTAGGAAACTATGAGAAAGTGAATGTTCTGTATAATAATAGTTTAAAAGCATCTTAACTATTGAAAACAAGCGTATTATTACCTAACTAAATGTTTGCAACTTGTTCTTTTCGCTATTAATTGAGTGAAAACACTTAAGAATGAATATCTTTGAAAACCAATTTCATGTGTTAAAATTGTGTTTTGATATGTTTAATATCTCTTTTACAATCTTAGTCTATTAATTGATTGAAACACTTATGAATGAATATCCTTGAAAAACAATTTCATGTGTCGAAATTGTGTTTTCATATGTTTAACATATTTTTTACAATCTAAGGTCTATTCATTGATTCAAACACTTACGATACTTTTGAAAAACCATTTCATGTGTTCAAATTATTGTATTTTGATACGTTTAATACTTCTTTTACAATCTAAGGTCTATTAATTGATTGAAACACTTATGATATCTTTGAAAAACAATTTCATGTGTTAAAATGATACGTTTAATACTTCTTTCATTTACAATCTAAGGTTTTATAACCTAGGAAACTATGAGAAAGTGAATGTTCTGTATAATAATAGTTTAAAAGCATCTTAACTATTGAAAACAAGCGTATTATTACTTAACTAAATGTTTGCAACTTGTTCTTTTCGCTATTAATTGATTGAAAACACTTATGAATGAATATCTTTGAAAACCAATTTCATGTGTTAAAATTGTGTTTTGATATGTTTAATATCTCTTTTACAATCTTAGTCTATTAATTGATTGAAACACTTATGAATGAATATCCTTGAAGAACAATTTCATGTGTCGAAATTGTGTTTTCATATTTTTTACAATCTCAGGTCTATTGATTGATTCAAACACTTATGATACCTTTGAAAAACCATTTCATGTGTTGAAATTGTATTTTGATACATTTAATACTTCTTTTACAATCTAAGGTCTATTAATTGATTGAAGCACTTATGACATCTTTGAAAAACAATTTCATGTGTTAAAATGATACGTTTAATACTTCTTTCATTTACAATCTAAGATTTTATAACCTAGGAAACTATGAGAAAGTGAATGTTCTGTATAATAATAGTATAAAAGCATCTTAACTATTGAAAACAAGCGTATTATTACTTAACTAAATGTTTGCAACTTGTTCTTTTCGCTATTAATTGATTGAAAACACTTATGAATGAATATCTTTGAAAACCAATTTCATGTGTTAAAATTGTGTTTTAATGTGTTTAAAATATCTTTTACAATCTTAGTCTATTAATTGATTGAAACACTTATGAATGAATATCCTTGAAAAACAATTTCATGTGTCAAAATTGTGTTTTCATATTTTTTACAATCTAAGGTCTATTGATTGATTCAAACACTTATGATACCTTTGAAAAACCATTTCATGTGTTCAAATTGTATTTTGATACCTTTAACACATCTTTAACAATCTAAGGTCTATTAATTGCTTGAAGCACTTATGATATCTTTGAAAAACAATTTCATGTGTTAAAATGATACGTTTAATAATTCTTTCATTTACAATCTAAGGTTTTATAACCTAGGAAACTATGAGAAAGTGAATGTTTTGTATAATAATAGTTTAAAAGCATCTTAACTATTGAAAACAAGCGTATTATTACTCAACTAAATGTTTGCAACTTGTTCTTTTCGCTATTAATTGATTGAAAACACTTATGAATGAATATGTTTGAAAACCAATTTCATGTGTTAAAATTGTGTTTTGATATGTTTAATATCTCTTTTAAATTCTTAGTCTATTAATTAATTGAAACACTTATGAATGAATATCCTTGAAGAACAATTTCATGTGTCGAAATTGTGTTTTCATATGTTTAACATATTTTTTACAATCTAAGGTCTATTGATTGATTCAAACACTTATGATACCTTTGAAAAACCATTTCATGTGTTCAAATTGTATTTTGATACCTTTAATACTTCTTTTACAATCTAAGGTCTATTAATTGATTGAAGCACTTATGATATCTTTGAAAAACAATTTCATGTGTTAAAATGATATGTTTAATACTTTTTTCATTTACAATCTAAGGTTTTATAACCTAGGAAACTATGAGAAAGTGAATGTTCTGTATAATAATAGTTTAAAAGCATCTTAAATATTGAAAACAAGCGTATTATTACTTAACTAAATGTTTGCAACTTGTTCTTTTCGCTATTAATTGTTTGAAAACACTTATGAATGAATATCTTTGAAAACCAATTTCATGTGTTAAAATTGTGTTTTGATATGTTTAATATCTCTTTTACAATCTTAGTCTATTAATTGATTGAAACACTTATGAATGAATATCTTTGAAAAACAATTTCATGTGTCGAAATTGTGTTTTCATATTTTTTACAATCTAAGGTCTATTGATTGATTCAAACACTTATGATACCTTTGAAAAACCATTTCATGTGTTCAAATTATTGTATTGTGATACGTTTAATACTTCTTTTACAATCTAAGGTCTATTAATTGATTGAAGCACTTATGACATCTTTGAAAATAATTTCATGTATTAAAATGATACGTTTAATATTTCTTTCATTTACAATCTAAGGTTTTTTAACCTAGGAAACTATGAGAAAGTGAATGTTCTGTATAATAATAGTTTAAAAGCAACTTAACTATTGAAAACAAGCGTATTATTACTCAACTATATGTTTGCAACTTGTTCTTTTCGCTATTAATTGATTGAAAACACTTATGAATGAATATCTTTGAAAACCAATTTCATGTGTTAAAATTGTGTTTTGATATGTTTAATATCTCTTTTACAATCTTAGTCTATTAATTGATTGATACACTTATGAATGAATATCCTTGAAAAACAATTTCATGTGTCGAAAATGTGTTTTCATATTTTTTACAATCTAAGGTCTATTGATTGATTCAAACACTTATGATACCTTTGGAAAACCATTTCATGTGTTCAAATTATTGTATTTTGATACGTTTAATACTTCTTTTACAATCTAAGGTCTATTAATTGATTGAAGCACTTATGATATCTTTGAAAAACAATTTCATGTGTTAAAATGATACGTTTAATACTTCTTTCATTTACAATCTAAGGTTTTATAACCTAGGAAACTATGAGAAAGTGAATGTTTTGTATAATAATAGTTTAAAAGCATCTTAACTATTGAAAACAAGCGTATTATTACTCAACTAAATGTTTGCAACTTGTTCTTTTCGCTATTAATTGATTGAAAACACTTATGAATGAATATCTTTGAAAACCAATTTCATGTGTTAAAATTGTGTTTTGATATGTTTAATATCTCTTTTACAATCTTAGTCTATTAATTGATTGAAACACTTATGAATGAATATCCTTGAAAAACAATTTCATGTGTCGAAATTGTGTTTTCATATTTTTTACAATCTAAGATCTATTGATTGATTCAAACACTTATGATACCTTTGATAAACCATCTCATGTGTTCAAATTATTGTATTTTGATACGTTTAATACTTCTTTTACAATCTAAGGTCTATTAATTGATTGAAGCACTTATGATATCTTTGAAAAACAATTTCATGTGTTAAAATGATACCTTTAATACTTCTTTCATTTACAATATAAGGTTTTATAACCTAGGAAACTATGAGAAAGTGAATGTTCTGTATAATAATAGTTTAAAAGCATCTTAACTATTGAAAACAAGCGTATTATTACCTAACTAAATGTTTGCAACTTGTTCTTTTCGCTATTAATTGAGTGAAAACACTTAAGAATGAATATCTTTGAAAACCAATTTCATGTGTTAAAATTGTGTTTTGATATGTTTAATATCTCTTTTACAATCTTAGTCTATTAATTGATTGAAACACTTATGAATGAATATCCTTGAAAAACAATTTCATGTGTCGAAATTGTGTTTTCATATGTTTAACATATTTTTTACAATCTAAGGTCTATTCATTGATTCAAACACTTACGATACTTTTGAAAAACCATTTCATGTGTTCAAATTATTGTATTTTGATACGTTTAATACTTCTTTTACAATCTAAGGTCTATTAATTGATTGAAACACTTATGATATCTTTGAAAAACAATTTCATGTGTTAAAATGATACGTTTAATACTTCTTTCATTTACAATCTAAGGTTTTATAACCTAGGAAACTATGAGAAAGTGAATGTTCTGTATAATAATAGTTTAAAAGCATCTTAACTATTGAAAACAAGCGTATTATTACTTAACTAAATGTTTGCAACTTGTTCTTTTCGCTATTAATTGATTGAAAACACTTATGAATGAATATCTTTGAAAACCAATTTCATGTGTTAAAATTGTGTTTTGATATGTTTAATATCTCTTTTACAATCTTAGTCTATTAATTGATTGAAACACTTATGAATGAATATCCTTGAAGAACAATTTCATGTGTCGAAATTGTGTTTTCATATTTTTTACAATCTCAGGTCTATTGATTGATTCAAACACTTATGATACCTTTGAAAAACCATTTCATGTGTTGAAATTGTATTTTGATACATTTAATACTTCTTTTACAATCTAAGGTCTATTAATTGATTGAAGCACTTATGACATCTTTGAAAAACAATTTCATGTGTTAAAATGATACGTTTAATACTTCTTTCATTTACAATCTAAGATTTTATAACCTAGGAAACTATGAGAAAGTGAATGTTCTGTATAATAATAGTATAAAAGCATCTTAACTATTGAAAACAAGCGTATTATTACTTAACTAAATGTTTGCAACTTGTTCTTTTCGCTATTAATTGATTGAAAACACTTATGAATGAATATCTTTGAAAACCAATTTCATGTGTTAAAGTTGTGTTTTAATGTGTTTAAAATATCTTTTACAATCTTAGTCTATTAATTGATTGAAACACTTATGAATGAATATCCTTGAAAAACAATTTCATGTGTCAAAATTGTGTTTTCATATTTTTTACAATCTAAGGTCTATTGATTGATTCAAACACTTATGATACCTTTGAAAAACCATTTCATGTGTTCAAATTGTATTTTGATACCTTTAATACATCTTTAACAATCTAAGGTCTATTAATTGCTTGAAGCACTTATGATATCTTTGAAAAACAATTTCATGTGTTAAAATGATACGTTTAATAATTCTTTCATTTACAATCTAAGGTTTTATAACCTAGGAAACTATGAGAAAGTGAATGTTTTGTATAATAATAGTTTAAAAGCATCTTAACTATTGAAAACAAGCGTATTATTACTCAACTAAATATTTGCAACTTGTTCTTTTCGCTATTAATTGATTGAAAACACTTATGAATGAATATGTTTGAAAACCAATTTCATGTGTTAAAATTGTGTTTTGATATGTTTAATATCTCTTTTAAATTCTTATTCTATTAATTAATTGAAACACTTATGAATGAATATCCTTGAAGAACAATTTCATGTGTCGAAATTGTGTTTTCATATGTTTAACATATTTTTTACAATCTAAGGTCTATTGATTGATTCAAACACTTATGATACCTTTGAAAAACCATTTCATGTGTTCAAATTGTATTTTGATACCTTTAATACTTCTTTTACAATCTAAGGTCTATTAATTGATTGAAGCACTTATGATATCTTTGAAAAACAATTTCATGTGTTAAAATGATATGTTTAATACTTTTTTCATTTACAATCTAAGGTTTTATAACCTAGGAAACTATGAGAAAGTGAATGTTCTGTATAATAATAGTTTAAAAGCATCTTAAATATTGAAAACAAGCGTATTATTACTTAACTAAATGTTTGCAACTTGTTCTTTTCTCTATTAATTGTTTGAAAACACTTATGAATGAATATCTTTGAAAACCAATTTCATGTGTTAAAATTGTGTTTTGATATGTTTAATATCTCTTTTACAATCTTAGTCTATTAATTGATTGAAACACTTTTATGAATGAATATCTTTGAAAAACAATTTCATGTGTCGAAATTGTGTTTTCATATTTTTTACAATCTAAGGTCTATTGATTGATTCAAACACTTTTGATACCTTTGAAAAACTATTTCATGTGTTCAAATTATTGTATTTTGATACGTTTAATACTTCTTTTACAATCTAAGGTCTATTAATTGATTGAAGCACTTATGATATCTTTGAAAAACAATTTCATGTGTTAAAATGATACGTTTAATACTTCTTTCATTTACAATCTATGGTTTTATAACGTAGGAAACTATGAGAAAGTGAATGTTCTGTATAATAATAGTTTAAAAGCATCTTAACTATTGAAAACAAGCGTATTATTACTCAACTAAATGTTTGCAACTTGTTCTTTTCGCTATTAATTGATTGAAAACACTTATGAATGAATATCTTTGAAAACCAATTTCATGTGTTAAAATTGTGTTTTGATATGTTTAATATCTCTTTTACAATCTTAGTCTATTAATTGATTGAAACACTTATGAATGAATATCCTTGAAGAACAATTTTATGTGTCCAAATTGTGTTTTCATATGTTTAACATATTTTTTACAATCTAAGGTCTATTGATTGATTCAAACACTTATGATACCTTTGAAAAACCATTTCATGTGTTCAAATTGTATTTTGATACCTTTAATACTTCTTTTACAATCTAAGGTCTATTAATTGATTGAAGCACTTATGACATCTTTGAAAAACAATTTCATTTGTTAAAATGATACGTTTAATACTTCTTTCATTTACAATCTAAGGTTTTATAACCTAGGAAACTATGAGAAAGTGAATGTTCTGTATAATAATAGTTTAAAAGCATCTTAACTATTGAAAACAAGCGTATTATTACTCAACCAAATGTTTGCAACTTGTTCTTTTCGCTATTAATTGATTGAACACATTTATGAATGAATATCTTTGAAAACCAATTTCATGTGTTAAAATTGTGTTTTGATATGTTTAATATCTCTTTTACAATCTTAGTCTATTAATTGATTGAAACACTTATGAATGAATATCCTTGAAGAACAATTTCATGTGTCGAAATTGTGTTTTCATATTTTTTACAATCTCAGGTCTATTGATTGATTCAAACACTTATGATACCTTTGAAAAACCATTTCATGTGTTCAAATTGTATTTTGATACCTTTAATACTTCTTTTACAATCTAAGGTCTATTAATTGATTGAAGCACTTATGATATCTTTAAAAAACAATTTCATGTGTTAAAATGATACGTTTAATACTTTTTTCATTTACAATCTAAGGTTTTATAACCTAGGAAACTATGAGAAAGTGAATGTTCTGTATAATAATAGTTTAAAAGCATCTTAACTATTGAAAACAAGCGTATTATTACTTAACTAAATGTTTGCAACTTGTTCTTTTCGCTATTAATTGATTGAAAACACTTATGAATGAATATCTTTGAAAACCAATTTCATGTGTTAAAATTGTGTTTTGATATGTTTAATATCTCTTTTACAATCTTAGTCTATTAATTGATTGAAATACTTATGAATGAATATCCTTGAAAAACAATTTCATGTGTTGAAATTGTGTTTTCATATTTTTTACAATCTCAGGTCTATTGATTGATTCAAACACATATGATACCTTTGAAAAACAATTTCATGTGTTAAAATGATACGTTTAATACTTCTTTCATTTACAATCTATGGTTTTATAACGTAGGAAACTATGAGAAAGTGAATGTTCTGTATAATAATAGTTTAAAAGCATCTTAACTATTGAAAACAAGCGTATTATTACTCAACTAAATGTTTGCAACTTGTTCTTTTCGCTATTAATTGATTGAAAACACTTATGAATGAATATCTTTGAAAACCAATTTCATGTGTTAAAATTGTGTTTTGATATGTTTAATATCTCTTTTACAATCTTAGTCTATTAATTGATTGAAACACTTATGAATGAATATCCTTGAAGAACAATTTTATGTGTCCAAATTGTCTTTTCATATGTTTAACATATTTTTTACAATCTAAGGTCTATTGATTGATTCAAACACTTATGATACCTTTGAAAAACCATTTCATGTGTTCAAATTGTATTTTGATACCTTTAATACTTCTTTTACAATCTAAGGTCTATTAATTGATTGAAGCACTTATGACATCTTTGAAAAACAATTTCATGTGTTAAAATGATACGTTTAATACTTCTTTCATTTACAATCTAAGGTTTTATAACCTAGGAAACTATGAGAAAGTGAATGTTCTGTATAATAATAGTTTAAAAGCATCTTAACTATTGAAAACAAGCGTATTATTACTCAACTAAATGTTTGCAACTTGTTCTTTTCGCTATTAATTGATTGAAAATACTTATGAATGAATATATTTGAAAACCAATTTCATGTGTTAAAATTGTGTTTTGATATGTTTAATATCTCTTTTACAATCTTAGTCTATTAATTGATTGAAACTGTTATGAATGAATATCCTTGAAAAACAATTTCATGTGTCGAAATTGTGTTTTCATATTTTTTACACTCTCAGGTCTATTGATTGATTCAAACACATATGATACCTTTGAAAAACCATTTCATGTGTTCAAATTGTATTTTGATACCTTTAATACTTCTTTTACAATCTTAGTCTATTAATTGATTGAAGCACTTGTGACATCTTTGAAAAACAATTTCATCTGTTAAAATTATACGTTTAATACTTCTTTCATTTACAATCTAAGGTTTTATAACCTAGGAAACTATGAGAAAGTGAATGTTCTGTATAATAATAGTTTAAAAGCAACTTAACTATTAAAAACAAGCGTATTGTTACTTAACTAAATGTTTGCAACTTGTTCTTTTCGCTATTAATTGATTGAAAACACTTATGAATGAATATCTTTGAAAACCAATTTCATGTGTTAAAATTGTGTTTTGATATGTTTAATATCTCTTTTACAATCTTAGTCTATTAATTGATTGAAACACTTATGAATGAATATCCTTGAAGAACAATTTCATGTGTCGAAATTGTGTTTTCATATTTTTTACAAGCTAAGGTCTATTGATTGATTCAAACACTTTTGATACCTTTGAAAAACTATTTCATGTGTTCAAATTATTGTATTTTGATACGTTTAATACTTCTTTTACAATCTAAGGTCTATTAATTGATTGAAGCACTTGTGACATCTTTGAAAAACAATTTCATCTGTTAAAATTATACGTTTAATACTTCTTTCATTTACAATCTAAGGTTTTATAACCTAGGAAACTATGAGAAAGTGAATGTTCTGTTCAATAATAGTTTAAAAGCATCTTAACTATTGAAAACAAGCGTATTATTACTCAACTAAATGTTTGCAACTTGTTCTTTTCGCTATTAATTGATTGAAAACACTTATGAATGAATATCTTTGAAAACCAATTTCATGTGTTAAAATTGTGTTTTGATATGTTTAATATCTCTTTTACAATCTTAGTCTATTAATTGATTGAAACACTTATGAATGAATATCCTTGAAGAACAATTTCATGTGTCGAAATTGTGTTTTCATATTTTTTACAATCTAAGGTCTATTGATTGATTCAAACACTTATGATACCTTTGAAAAACCATTTCATGTGTTCAAATTGTATTTTGATACCTTTAATACTTCTTTTACAATCTAAGGTCTATTAATTGATTGAAGCACTTATGACATCTTTGAAAAACAATTTCATGTGTTAAAATGATACGTTTAATACTTCTTTTATTTACAATCTAAGGTTTTATAACCTAGGAAACTATGAGAAAGTGAATGTTCTGTGTAATAATAGTTTAAAAGCATCTTAACTATTGAAAACAAGCGTATTATTACTCAACTAAATGTTTGCAACTTGTTCTTTTCGCTATTAATTGATTGAAAACACTTATGAATGAATATCTTTGAAAACCAATTTCATGTGTTAAAATTGTGTTTTGATATGTTTAATATCTCTTTTACAATCTTAGTCTATTAATTAATTGAAACACTTATGAATGAATATCCTTGAAGAACAATTTCATGTGTCGAAATTGTGTTTTCATATGTTTAACATATTTTTTACAATCTAAGGTCTATTGATTGATTCAAACACTTATGATACCTTTGAAAAACCATTTCATGTGTTCAAATTGTATTTTGATACGTTTAATACTTCTTTTACAATCTAAGGTCTATTAATTGATTGAAGCACTTATGACATCTTTGAAAAACAATTTCATGTATTAAAATGATACGTTTAATATTTCTTTCATTTACAATCTAAGGTTTTTTAACCTAGGAAACTATGAGAAAGTGAATGTTCTGTATAATAATAGTTTAAAAGCAACTTAACTATTGAAAACAAGCGTATTATTACTCAACTAAATGTTTGCAAATTGTTCTTTTCGCTATTAATTGATTGAAAACACTTATGAATGAATATCTTTGAAAACCAATTTCATGTGTTAAAATTGTGTTTTGATATGTTTAATATCTCTTTTACAATCTTAGTCTATTAATTAATTGAAACACTTATGAATGAATATCCTTGAAGAACAATTTCATGTGTCGAAATTGTGTTTTCATATGTTTAACATATTTTTTACAATCTAAGGTCTATTGATTGATTCAAACACTTATGATACCTTTGAAAAACCATTTCATGTGTTCAAATTGTATTTTGATACGTTTAATACTTCTTTTACAATCTAAGGTCTATTAATTGATTGAAGCACTTATGACATCTTTGAAAAACAATTTCATGTATTAAAATGATACGTTTAATATTTCTTTCATTTACAAGCTAAGGTTTTTTAACCTAGGAAACTATGAGAAAGTGAATGTTCTGTATAATAATAGTTTAAAAGCAACTTAACTATTGAAAACAAGCGTATTATTACTCAACTAAATGTTTGCAAATTGTTCTTTTCGCTATTAATTGATTGAAAACACTTATGAATGAATATCTTTGAAAACCAATTTCATGTGTTAAAATTGTGTTTTGATATGTTTAATATCTCTTTTACAATCTTAGTCTATTAATTGATTGAAACACTTATGAATGAATATCTTTGGAAAACAATTTCATGTGTCGAAATTGTGTTTTCATATTTTTTACAATCTAAGGTCTATTGATTAATTCAAACACTTTTGACACCTTTGAAAAACTATTTCATGTGTTCAAATTATTGTATTTTGATACGTTTAATACTTCTTTTACAATCTAAGGTCTATTAATTGATTGAAGCACTTATGATATCTTTGAAAAACAATTTCATGTGTTAAAATGATACGTTTAATACTTCTTTCATTTACAATCTATGGTTTTATAACGTAGGAAACTATGAGAAAGTGAATGTTCTGTATAATAATAGTTTAAAAGCATCTTAACTATTGAAAACAAGCGTATTATTACTCAACTAAATGTTTGCAACTTGTTCTTTTCGCTATTAATTGATTGAAAACACTTATGAATGAATATCTTTGAAAACCAATTTCATGTGTTAAAATTGTGTTTTGATATGTTTAATATCTCTTTTACAATCTTAGTCTATTAATTGATTGAAACACTTATGAATGAATATCCTTGAAGAACAATTTTATGTGTCCAAATTGTGTTTTCATATGTTTAACATATTTTTTACAATCTAAGGTCTATTGATTGATTCAAACACTTATGATACCTTTGAAAAACTATTTCATGTGTTCAAATTGTATTTTGATACCTTTAATACTTCTTTTACAATCTAAGGTCTATTAATTGATTGAAGCACTTATGACATCTTTGAAAAACAATTTCATGTGTTAAAATGATACGTTTAATACTTCTTTCATTTACAATCTAAGGTTTTATAACCTAGGAAACTATGAGAAAGTGAATGTTTTGTATAATAATAGTTTAAAAGCATCTTAACTATTGAAAACAAGCGTATTATTACTCAACTAAATGTTTGCAACTTGTTCTTTTCGCTATTAATTGATTGAAAACACTTATGAATGAATATCTTTGAAAACCAATTTCATGTGTTAAAATTGTGTTTTGATATGTTTAATATCTCTTTTACAATTTTAGTCTATTAATTGATTGAAACACTTATGAATGAATATCCTTGAAAAACAATTTCATGTGTCGAAATTGTGTTTTCATATTTTTTACAATCTAAGGTCTATTGATTGATTCAAACACTTATGATACCTTTGAAAAACCATTTCATGTGTTCAAATTATTGTATTTTGATACGTTTAATACTTCTTTTACAATCTAAGGTCTATTAATTGATTGAAGCACTTATGATATCTTTGAAAAACAATTTCATGTGTTAAAATGATACGTTTAATACTTCTTTCATTTACAATCTACGGTTTTATAACCTAGGAAACTATGAGAAAGTGAATGTTCTGTATAATAATAGTTTAAAAGCATCTTAACTATTGAAAACAAGCGTATTATTACTAAACTAAATGTTTGCAACTTGTTCTTTTCTCTATTAATTGATTGAAAACACTTATGAATGAATATCTTTGAAAACCAATTTCATGTGTTAAAATTGTGTGTTGATATGTTTAATATCTCTTTTACAATCTTAGTCTATTAATTGATTGAAACACTTATGAATGAATATCTTTAAAGAACAATTTCATGTGTCGAAATTGTGTTTTCATATGTTTAACATATTTTTTACAATCTAAGGTCTATTGATTGATTCAAACACTTATGATACCTTTGAAAAACCATTTCATGTGTTCAAATTGTATTTTGATACCTTTAATACTTCTTTTACAATCTAAGGTCTATTAATAGATTTAAGCACTTATGACATCTTTGAAAAACAATTTCATGTGTTAAAATGATACGTTTAATATTTCTTTCATTTACAATCTAAGGTTTTATAACCTAGGAAACTATGAGAAAGTGAATGTTCTGTATAATAATAGTTTAAAAGCATCTTAACTATTGAAAACAAGCGTATTATTACTTAACTAAATGTTTGCAACTTGTTCTTTTCGCTATTAATTGATTGAAAACACATATGAATGAATATCTTTGAAAACCAATTTCATGTGTTAAAATTGTGTTTTGATATGTTTAATATCTCTTTTACAATCTTAGTCTATTAATTGATTCAAACACTTATGAATGAATAACCTTGAAAAACAATTTCATGTGTCGAAATTGTGTTTTCATATGTTTAACATATTTTTTACAATCTAAGGTCTATTGATTGATTCAAACACTTACGATACCTTTGAAAAACCATTTCATGTGTTCAAAATGTATTTTGATACCTTTAATACTTCTTTTACAATCTAAGGTCTATTAATTGATTGAAGCACTTATGACATCTTTGAAAAACAATTTCATGTGTTAAAATGATACGTTTAATACTTCTTTCATTTACAATCTAAGGTTTTATAACCTAGGAAACTATGAGAAAGTGAATGTTCTGTATAATAATAGTTTAAAAGCATCTTAACTATTGAAAACAAGCGTATTATTACTTAAATAAATGTTTGCAACTTGTTCTTTTCGCTATTAATTGATTGAAAACACATATGAATGAATATCTTTGAAAACCAATTTCATATGTTAAAATTGTGTTTTGATATGTTTAATATCTCTTTTACAATCTTAGTCTATTAATTGATTCAAACACTTATGAATGAATAACCTTGAAAAACAATTTCATGTGTCGAAATTGTGTTTTCATATGTTTAACATATTTTTTACAATCTAAGGTCTATTGATTGATTCAAACACTTACGATACCTTTGAAAACCAATTTCATGTGTTAAAATTGTGTTTTGATATGTTTAATATCTCTTTTACAATCTTAGTCTATTAATTGATTGAAACACTTATGAATGAATATCCTTGAAGAACAATTTTATGTGTCCAAATTGTGTTTTCATATGTTTAACATATTTTTTACAATCTAAGGTCTATTGATTGATTCAAACACTTATGATACCTTTGAAAAACCATTTCATGTGTTCAAATTGTATTTTGATACCTTTAATACTTCTTTTACAATCTAAGGTCTATTAATTGATTTAAGCACTTATGACATCTTTGAAAAACAATTTCATGTGTTAAAATGATACGTTTAATATTTCTTTCATTTACAATCTAAGGTTTTTTAACCTAGGAAACTATGAGAAAGTGAATGTTCTGTATAATAATAGTTTAAAAGCAACTTAACTATTGAAAACAAGCGTATTATTACTCAACTAAATGTTTGCAAATTGTTCTTTTCGCTATTAATTGATTGAAAACACTTATGAATGAATATCTTTGAAAACCAATTTCATGTGTTAAAATTGTGTTTTGATATGTTTAATATCTCTTTTACAATCTTAGTCTATTAATTGATTGAAACACTTATGAATGAATATCTTTGGAAAACAATTTCATGTGTCGAAATTGTGTTTTCATATTTTTTACAATCTAAGGTCTATTGATTAATTCAAACACTTTTGACACCTTTGAAAAACTATTTCATGTGTTCAAATTATTGTATTTTGATACGTTTAATACTTCTTTTACAATCTAAGGTCTATTAATTGATTGAAGCACTTATGATATCTTTGAAAAACAATTTCATGTGTTAAAATGATACGTTTAATACTTCTTTCATTTACAATCTATGGTTTTATAACGTAGGAAACTATGAGAAAGTGAATGTTCTGTATAATAATAGTTTAAAAGCATCTTAACTATTGAAAACAAGCGTATTATTACTCAACTAAATGTTTGCAACTTGTTCTTTTCGCTATTAATTGATTGAAAACACTTATGAATGAATATCTTTGAAAACCAATTTCATGTGTTAAAATTGTGTTTTGATATGTTTAATATCTCTTTTACAATCTTAGTCTATTAATTGATTGAAACACTTATGAATGAATATCCTTGAAGAACAATTTTATGTGTCCAAATTGTGTTTTCATATGTTTAACATATTTTTTACAATCTAAGGTCTATTGATTGATTCAAACACTTATGATACCTTTGAAAAACCATTTCATGTGTTCAAATTGTATTTTGATACCTTTAATACTTCTTTTACAATCTAAGGTCTATTAATTGATTGAAGCACTTATGACATCTTTGAAAAACAATTTCATGTGTTAAAATGATACGTTTAATACTTCTTTCATTTACAATCTAAGGTTTTATAACCTAGGAAACTATGAGAAAGTGAATGTTCTGTATAATAATAGTTTAAAAGCATCTTAACTATTGAAAACAAGCGTATTATTACTCAACTAAATGTTTGCAACTTGTTCTTTTCGCTATTAATTGATTGAAAATACTTATGAATGAATATCTTTGAAAACCAATTTCATGTGTTAAAATTGTGTTTTGATATGTTTAATATCTCTTTTACAATCTTAGTCTACTAATTGATTGAAACTGTTATGAATGAATATCCTTGAAAAACAATTTCATGTGTCGAAATTGTGTTTTCATATTTTTTACAATCTCAGGTCTATTGATTGATTCAAACACATATGATACCTTTGAAAAACCATTTCATGTGTTCAAATTGTATTTTGATACCTTTAATACTTCTTTTACAATCTAAGGTCTATTAATTGATTGAAGCACTTATGACATCTTTGAAAAACAATTTCATGTGTTAAAATGATTTGTTTAATATTTCTTTCATTTACAATCTAAGGTTTTATAACCTAGGAAACTATGAGAAAGTGAATGTTCTGTATAATAATAGTTTAAAAGCAACTTAACTATTGAAAACAAGCGTATTATTACTCAACTAAATGTTTGCAACTTGTTCTTTTCGCTATTAATTGATTGAAAACACTTATGAATGAATATCTTTGAAAACCAATTTCATGTGTTAAAATTGTGTTTTGATATGTTTAATATCTCTTTTACAATCTTAGTCTATTAATTGATTGAAACACTTATGAATGAATATCCTTGAAAAACAATTTCATGTGTCGAAATTGTGTTTTCATATTTTTTACAATCTAAGGTCTATTGATTGATTCAAACACTTATGATACCTTTGAAAAACCATTTCATGTGTTCAAATTATTGTATTTTGATACGTTTAATACTTCTTTTACAATATAAGGTCTATTAATTGATTGAAGCACTTATGATATCTTTGAAAAACAATTTCATGTGTTAAAATGATACGTTTAATACTTCTTTCATTTACAATCTACGGTTTTATAACCTAGGAAACTATGAGAAAGTGAATGTTCTGTATAATAATAGTTTAAAAGCATCTTAACTATTGAAAACAAGCGTATTATTACTAAACTATATGTTTGCAACTTGTTCTTTTCTCTATTAATTGATTGAAAACACTTATGAATGAATATCTTTGAAAACCAATTTCATGTGTTAAAATTGTGTTTTGATATGTTTAATATCTCTTTTACAATCTTAGTCTATTAATTGATTGAAACACTTATGAATGAATATCCTTGAAAAACAATTTCATGTGTCGAAATTGTGTTTTCATATGTTTAACATATTTTTTACAATCTAAGGTCTATTGATTGATTCAAACACTTACGATACCTTTGAAAAACCATTTCATGTGTTCAAATTGTATTTTGATACCTTTAATACTTCTTTTACAATCTAAGGTCTATTAATTGATTTAAGCACTTATGACATCTTTGAAAAACAATTTCATGTGTGAAAATGATACGTTTATTATTTCTTTCATTTACAATCTAAGGTTTTATAACCTAGGAAACTATGAGAAAGTGAATGTTCTGTATAATAATAGTTTAAAAGCATCTTAACTATTGAAAACAAGCGTATTATTACTTAACTAAATGTTTGCAACTTGTTCTTTTCGCTATTAATTGATTGAAAACACATATGAATGAATATCTTTGAAAACCAATTTCATGTGTTAAAATTGTGTTTTGATATGTTTAATATCTCTTTTACAATCTTAGTCTATTAATTGATTGAAACACTTATGAATGAATATCCTTGAAAAACAATTTCATGTGTCGAAATTGTGTTTTCATATTTTTTACAATTTCAGGTCTATTGATTGATTCAAACACATATGATACCTTTGAAAAACAATTTCATGTGTTAAAATGATACGTTTAATAATTCTTTCATTTACAATCTAAGGTTTTATAACCTAGGAAACTATGAGAAAGTGAATGTTCTGTATAATAATAGTTTAAAAGCATCTTAACTATTGAAAACAAGCGTATTATTACTTAACTAAATGTTTGCAACTTGTTCTTTTCGCTATTAATTGATTGAAAACACATATGAATGAATATCTTTGAAAACCAATTTCATGTGTTAAAATTGTGTTTTGATATGTTTAATATCTCTTTTACAATCTTAGTCTATTAATTGATTCAAACACTTATGAATGAATAACCTTGAAAAACAATTTCATGTGTCGAAATTGTGTTTTCATATGTTTAACATATTTTTTACAATCTAAGGTCTATTGATTGATTCAAACACTTACGATACCTTTGAAAAACCATTTCATGTGTTCAAAATGTATTTTGATACCTTTAATACTTCTTTTACAATCTAAGGTCTATTAATTGATTGAAGCACTTATGACATCTTTGAAAAACAATTTCATGTGTTAAAATGATACGTTTAATACTTCTTTCATTTACAATCTAAGGTTTTATAACCTAGGAAACTATGAGAAAGTGAATGTTCTGTATAATAATAGTTTAAAAGCATCTTAACTATTGAAAACAAGCGTATTATTACTTAAATAAATGTTTGCAACTTGTTCTTTTCGCTATTAATTGATTCAAAACATTTATGAAGGAATATCTTTGAAAACCAATTTCATGTGCTAAAATTGTGTTTTGATATGTTTAATATCTCTTTTACAATTTTAGTCTATTAATTGATTGAAACACTTATGAATGAATATCCTTGAAAAACAATTTCATGTGTCAAAATTGTGTTTTCATATGTTTAACATATTTTTTACAATCTAAGGTCTATTGATTGATTCAAACACTTACGATACCTTTGAAAAACCATTTCATGTGTTCAAATTGTATTTTGATACCTTTAATACTTCTTTTACAATCTAAGGTCTATTAATTGATTTAAGCACTTATGACATCTTTGAAAAACAATTTCATGTGTTAAAATGATACGTTTATTATTTCTTTCATTTACAATCTAAGGTTTTATAACCTAGGAAACTATGAGAAAGTGAATGTTCTGTATAATAATAGTTTAAAAGCATCTTAACTATTGAAAACAAGCGTATTATTACTTAACTAAATGTTTGCAACTTGTTCTTTTCGCTATTAATTGATTGAAAACACATATGAATGAATATCTTTGAAAACCAATTTCATGTGTTAAAATTGTGTTTTGATATGTTTAATATCTCTTTTACAATCTTAGTCTATTAATTGATTGAAACACTTATGAATGAATATCCTTGAAAAACAATTTCATGTGTCGAAATTGTGTTTTCATATTTTTTACAATCTCAGGTCTATTGATTGATTTAAACACATATGATACCTTTGAAAAACAATTTCATGTGTTAAAATGATACGTTTAATACTTCTTTCATTTACAATCTAAGGTTTTATAACCTAGGAAACTATGAGAAAGTGAATGTTCTGTATAATAATAGTTTAAAAGCATCTTAACTATTGAAAACAAGCGTATTATTACTTAACTAAATGTTTGCAACTTGTTCTTTTCGCTATTAATTGATTGAAAACACATATGAATGAATATCTTTGAAAACCAATTTCATGTGTTAAAATTGTGTTTTGATATGTTTAATATCTCTTTTACAATCTTAGTCTATTAATTGATTCAAACACTTATGAATGAATAACCTTGAAAAACAATTTCATGTGTCGAAATTGTGTTTTCATATGTTTAACATATTTTTTACAATCTAAGGTCTATTGATTGATTCAAACACTTACGATACCTTTGAAAAACCATTTCATGTGTTCAAAATGTATTTTGATACCTTTAATACTTCTTTTACAATCTAAGGTCTATTAATTGATTGAAGCACTTATGACATCTTTGAAAAACAATTTCATGTGTTAAAATGATACGTTTAATACTTCTTTCATTTACAATCTAAGGTTTTATAACCTAGGAAACTATGAGAAAGTGAATGTTCTGTATAATAATAGTTTAAAAGCATCTTAACTATTGAAAACAAGCGTATTATTACTTAAATAAATGTTTGCAACTTGTTCTTTTCGCTATTAATTGATTGAAAACATTTATGAAGGAATATCTTTGAAAACCAATTTCATGTGTTAAAATTGTGTTTTGATATGTTTAATATCTCTTTTACAATCTTAGTCTATTAATTGATTGAAACACTTATGAATGAATATCCTTGAAAAACAATTTCATGTGTCGAAATTGTGTTTTCATATGTTTAACATATTTTTTACAATCTAAGGTCTATTGATTGATTCAAACACTTACGATACCTTTGAAAAACCATTTCATGTGTTCAAATTGTATTTTGATACCTTTAATACTTCTTTTACAATCTAAGGTCTATTAATTGATTTAAGCACTTATGACATCTTTGAAAAACAATTTCATGTGTTAAAATGATACGTTTATTATTTCTTTCATTTACAATCTAAGGTTTTATAACCTAGGAAACTATGAGAAAGTGAATGTTCTGTATAATAATAGTTTAAAAGCATCTTAACTATTGAAAACAAGCGTATTATTACTTAACTAAATGTTTGCAACTTGTTCTTTTCGCTATTAATTGATTGAAAACACATATGAATGAATATCTTTGAAAACCAATTTCATGTGTTTTGATATGTTTAATATCTCTTTTACAATCTTAGTCTATTAATTGATTCAAACACTTATGAATGAATAACCTTGAAAAACAATTTCATGTGTCGAAATTGTGTTTTCATATGTTTAACATATTTTTTACAATCTAAGGTCTATTGATTGATTCAAACACTTACGATACCTTTGAAAAACCATTTCATGTGTTCAAAATGTATTTTGATACCTTTAATACTTCTTTTACAATCTAAGGTCTATTAATTGATTTAAGCACTTATGACATCTTTGAAAAACAATTTCATGTGTTAAAATGATACGTTTAATACTTCTTTCATTTACAATCTAAGGTTTTATAACCTAGGAAACTATGAGAAAGTGAATGTTCTGTATAATAATAGTTTAAAAGCATCTTAACTATTGAAAACAAGCGTATTATTACTTAAATAAATGTTTGCAACTTGTTCTTTTCGCTATTAATTGATTGAAAACATTTATGAAGGAATATCTTTGAAAACCAATTTCATGTGTTAAAATTGTGTTTTGATATGTTTAATATCTCTTTTACAATCTTAGTCTATTAATTGATTGAAACACTTATGAATGAATATCCTTGAAAAACAATTTCATGTGTCGAAATTGTGTTTTCATATGTTTAACATATTTTTTACAATCTAAGCTCTATTCATTGATTCAAACACTTACGATACCTTTGAAAAACCATTTCATGTGTTCAAATTGTATTTTGATACCTTTAATACTTCTTTTACAATCTAAGGTCTATTAATTGATTTAAGCACTTATGACATCTTTGAAAAACAATTTCATGTGTTAAAATGATACGTTTAATACTTCTTTCATTTACAATCTAAGGTTTTATAACCTAGGAAACTATGAGAAAGTGAATGTTCTGTATAATAATAGTTTAAAAGCATCTTAACTATTGAAAACAAGCGTATTATTACTTAAATAAATGTTTGCAACTTGTTCTTTTCGCTATTAATTGATTGAAAACATTTATGAAGGAATATCTTTGAAAACCAATTTCATGTGTTAAAATTGTGTTTTGATATGTTTAATATCTCTTTTACAATCTTAGTCTATTAATTGATTGAAACACTTATGAATGAATATCCTTGAAAAACAATTTCATGTGTCGAAATTGTGTTTTCATATGTTTAACATATTTTTTACAATCTAAGGTCTATTGATTGATTCAAACACTTATGATACCTTTGAAAAACCATTTCATGTGTTCAAATTGTATTTTGATACCTTTAATACTTCTTTTACAATCTAAGGTCTATTAATTGATTGAAGCACTTATGACATCTTTGAAAAACAATTTCATGTGTTAAAATGATACGTTTAATACTTCTTTCATTTACAATCTAAGGTTTTATAACCTAGGAAACTATGAGAAAGTGAATGTTCTGTATAATAATAGTTTAAAAGCATCTTAACTATTGAAAACAAGCGTATTATTACTCAACTAAATGTTTGCAACTTGTTCTTTTCGCTATTAATTGATTGAAAATACTTATGAATGAATATCTTTGAAAACCAATTTCATGTGTTAAAATTGTGTTTTGATATGTTTAATATCTCTTTTACAATCTTAGTCTACTAATTGATTGAAACTGTTATGAATGAATATCCTTGAAAAACAATTTCATGTGTCGAAATTGTGTTTTCATATTTTTTACAATCTCAGGTCTATTGATTGATTCAAACACATATGATACCTTTGAAAAACCATTTCATGTGTTCAAATTGTATTTTGATACCTTTAATACTTCTTTTACAATCTAAGGTCTATTAATTGATTGAAGCACTTATGACATCTTTGAAAAACAATTTCATGTGTTAAAATGATACGTTTAATACTTCTTTCATTTACAATCTAAGGTTTTATAACCTAGGAAACTATGAGAAAGTGAATGTTCTGTATAATAATTGTTTAAAAGCATCTTAACTATTGAAAACAAGCGTATTATTACTTAAATAAATGTTTGCAACTTGTTCTTTTCGCTATTAATTGATTGAAAACATTTATGAAGGAATATCTTTGAAAACCAATTTCATGTGTTAAAATTGTGTTTTGATATGTTTAATATCTCTTTTACAATCTTAGTCTATTAATTGATTGAAACACTTATGAATGAATATCCTTGAAAAACAATTTCATGTGTCGAAATTGTGTTTTCATATTTTTTACAATCTAAGGTCTATTGATTGATTCAAACACTTTTGATACCTTTGAAAAACTATTTAATGTGTTCAAATTATTGTATTTTGATACGTTTAATACTTCTTTTACAATCTAAGGTCTATTAATTGATCGAAGCACTTATGATATCTTTGAAAAACAATTTCATGTGTTAAAATGATACGTTTAAAACTTCTTTCATTTACAATCTATGGTTTTATAACGTAGGAAACTATGAGAAAGTGAATGTTCTGTATAATAATAGTTTAAAAGCATCTTAACTATTGAAAACAAGCGTATTATTACTCAACTAAATGTTTGCAACTTGTTCTTTTCGCTATTAATTGATTGAAAACACTTATGAATGAATATCTTTGAAAACCAATTTCATGTGTTAAAATTGTGTTTTGATATGTTTAATATCTCTTTTACAATCTTAGTCTATTAATTGATTGAAACACTTATGAATGAATATCCTTGAAGAACAATTTTATGTGTCCAAATTGTGTTTTCATATGTTTAACATATTTTTTACAATCTAAGGTCTATTGATTGATTCAAACACTTATGATACCTTTGAAAAACCATTTCATGTGTTCAAATTGTATTTTGATACCTTTAATACTTCTTTTACAATCTAAGGTCTATTAATTGATTGAAGCACTTATGACATCTTTGAAAAACAATTTCATGTGTTAAAATGATACGTTTAATACTTCTTTCATTTACAATCTAAGGTTTTATAACCTAGGAAACTATGAGAAAGTGAATGTTCTGTATAATAATAGTTTAAAAGCATCTTAACTATTGAAAACAAGCGTATTATTACTCAACTAAATGTTTGCAACTTGTTCTTTTCGCTATTAATTGATTGAAAATACTTATGAATGAATATCTTTGAAAACCAATTTCATGTGTTAAAATTGTGTTTTGATATGTTTAATATCTCTTTTACAATCTTAGTCTACTAATTGATTGAAACTGTTATGAATGAATATCCTTGAAAAACAATTTCATGTGTCGAAATTGTGTTTTCATATTTTTTACAATCTCAGGTCTATTGATTGATTCAAACACATATGATACCTTTGAAAAACCATTTCATGTGTTCAAATTGTATTTTGATACCTTTAATACTTCTTTTACAATCTAAGGTCTATTAATTGATTGAAGCACTTATGACATCTTTGAAAAACAATTTCATGTGTTAAAATGATACGTTTAATATTTCTTTCATTTACAATCTAAGGTTTTATAACCTAGGAAACTATGAGAAAGTGAATGTTCTGTATAATAATAGTTTAAAAGCAACTTAACTATTGAAAACAAGCGTATTATTACTCAACTAAATGTTTGCAACTTGTTCTTTTCGCTATTAATTGATTGAAAACACTTATGAATGAATATCTTTGAAAACCAATTTCATGTGTTAAAATTGTGTTTTCATATGTTTAATATCTCTTTTACAATCTTAGTCTATTAATTGATTGAAACAGTTATGAATGAATATCCTTGAAAAACAATTTCATGTGTCGAAATTGTGTTTTCATATTTTTTACAATCTAAGGTCTATTGATTGATTCAAACACTTATGATACCTTTGAAAAACCATTTCATGTGTTCAAATTATTGTATTTTGATACGTTTAATACTTCTTTTACAATCTAAGGTCTATTAATTGATTGAAGCACTTATGATATCTTTGAAAAACAATTTCATGTGTTAAAATGATACGTTTAATACTTCTTTCATTTACAATCTACGGTTTTATAACCTAGGAAACTATGAGAAAGTGAATGTTCTGTATAGTAATAGTTTAAAAGCATCTTAACTATTGAAAACAAGCGTATTATTACTAAACTAAATGTTTGCAACTTGTTCTTTTCTCTATTAATTGATTGAAAACACTTATGAATGAATATCTTTGAAAACCAATTTCATGTGTTAAAATTGTGTTTTGATATGTTTAATATCTCTTTTGCAATCTTAGTCTATTAATTGATTGAAACACTTATGAATGAATAACCTTGAAAAACAATGTCATGTGTCGAAATTGTGTTTTCATATGTTTAACATATTTTTTACAATCTAAGGTCTATTGATTGATTCAAACACTTACGATACCTTTGAAAAACCATTTCATGTGTTCAAAATGTATTTTGATACCTTTAATACTTCTTTTACAATCTAAGGTCTATTAATTGATTGAAGCACTTATGACATCTTTGAAAAACAATTTCATGTGTTAAAATGATACGTTTAATACTTCTTTCATTTACAATCTAAGGTTTTATAACCTAGGAAACTATGAGAAAGTGAATGTTCTGTATAATAATAGTTTAAAAGCATCTTAACTATTGAAAACAAGCGTATTATTACTTAAATAAATGTTTGCAACTTGTTCTTTTCACTATTAATTGATTGAAAACATTTATGAAGGAATATCTTTGAAAACCAATTTCATGTGTTAGAATTGTGTTTTCATATGTTTAATATCTCTTTTACAATCTTAGTCTATTAATTGATTGAAACACTTATGAATGAATATCCTTGAAAAACAATTTCATGTGTCGAAATTGTCTTTTCATATGTTTAACATATTTTTTACAATCTAAGGTCTATTGATTGATTCAAACACTTACGATACCTTTGAAAAACCATTTCATGTGTTCAAATTGTATTTTGATACCTTTAATACTTCTTTTACAATCTAAGGTCTATTAATTGATTTAAGCACTTATGACATCTTTGAAAAACAATTTCATGTGTTAAAATGATACGTTTATTATTTCTTTCATTTACAATCTAAGGTTTTATAACCTAGGAAACTATGAGAAAGTGAATGTTCTGTATAATAATAGTTTAAAAGCATCTTAACTATTGAAAACAAGCGTATTATTACTTAACTAAATGTTTGCAACTTGTTCTTTTCGCTATTAATTGATTGAAAACACTTATGAATGAATATCTTTGAAAACCAATTTCATGTGTTAAAATTGTGTTTTGATATGTTTAATATCTCTTTTACAATCTTAGTCTATTAATTGATTCAAACACTTATGAATGAATAACCTTGAAAAACAATTTCATGTGTCGAAATTGTGTTTTCATATGTTTAACATATTTTTTACAATCTAAGGTCTATTGATTGATTCAAACACTTACGATACCTTTGAAAAACCATTTCATGTGTTCAAAATGTATTTTGATACCTTTAATACTTCTTTTACAATCTAAGGTCTATTAATTGATTGAAGCACTTATGACATCTTTGAAAAACAATTTCATGTGTTAAAATGATACGTTTAATACTTCTTTCATTTACAATCTAAGGTTTTATAACCTAGGAAACTATGAGAAAGTGAATGTTCTGTATAATAATAGTTTAAAAGCATCTTAACTATTGAAAACAAGCGTATTATTACTTAAATAAATGTTTGCAACTTGTTCTTTTCGCTATTAATTGATTGAAAACATTTATGAAGGAATATCTTTGAAAACCAATTTCATGTGTTAAAATTGTGTTTTGATATGTTTAATATCTCTTTTACAATCTTAGTCTATTAATTGATTGAAACACTTATGAATGAATATCCTTGAAAAACAATTTCATGTGTCGAAATTGTGTTTTCATATGTTTAACATATTTTTTACAATCTAAGCTCTATTCATTGATTCAAACACTTACGATACCTTTGAAAAACCATTTCATGTGTTCAAATTGTATTTTGATACCTTTAATACTTCTTTTACAATCTAAGGTCTATTAATTGATTTAAGCACTTATGACATCTTTGAAAAACAATTTCATGTGTTAAAATGATACGTTTAATACTTCTTTCATTTACAATCTAAGGTTTTATAACCTAGGAAACTATGAGAAAGTGAATGTTTTGTATAATAATAGTTTAAAAGCATCTTAACTATTGAAAACAAGCGTATTATTACTTAAATAAATGTTTGCAACTTGTTCTTTTCGCTATTAATTGATTGAAAACATTTATGAAGGAATATCTTTGAAAACCAATTTCATGTGTTAAAATTGTGTTTTGATATGTTTAATATCTCTTTTACAATCTTAGTCTATTAGTTGATTGAAACACTTATGAATGAATATCCTTGAAAAACAATTTCATGTGTCGAAATTGTGTTTTCATATGTTTAACATATTTTTTACAATCTAAGCTCTATTCATTGATTCAAACACTTACGATACCTTTGAAAAACCATTTCATGTGTTCAAATTGTATTTTGATACCTTTAATACTTCTTTTACAATCTAAGGTCTATTAATTGATTTAAGCACTTATGACATCTTTGAAAAACAATTTCATGTGTTAAAATGATACGTTTAATACTTCTTTCATTTACAATCTAAGGTTTTATAACCTAGGAAACTATGAGAAAGTGAATGTTCTGTATAATAATAGTTTAAAAGCATCTTAACTATTGAAAACAAGCGTATTATTACTTAAATAAATGTTTGCAACTTGTTCTTTTCACTATTAATTGATTGAAAACATTTATGAAGGAATATCTTTGAAAACCAATTTCATGTGTTAAAATTGTGTTTTGATATGTTTAATATCTCTTTTACAATCTTAGTCTATTAATTGATTGAAACACTTATGAATGAATATCCTTGAAAAACAATTTCATGTGTCGAAATTGTGTTTTCATATGTTTAACATATTTTTTACAATCTAAGCTCTATTCATTGATTCAAACACTTACGATACCTTTGAAAAACCATTTCATGTGTTCAAATTGTATTTTGATACCTTTAATACTTCTTTTACAATCTAAGGTATATTAATTGATTTAAGCACTTATGACATCTTTGAAAAACAATTTCATGTGTTAAAATGATACGTTTATTATTTCTTTCATTTACAATCTAAGGTTTTATAACCTAGGAAACTATGAGAAAGTGAATGTTCTGTATAATAATAGTTTAAAAGCATCTTAACTATTGAAAACAAGCGTATTATTACTTAACCAAATATTTGCAACTTGTTCTTTTCGCTATTAATTGATTGAAAACACTTATGAATGAATATCTTTGCAAACCAATTTCATGTGTTAAAATTGTGTTTTGATATGTTTAATATCTCTTTTACAATCTTAGTCTATTAATTGATTGAAACACTTATGAATGAATATCCTTGAAAAACAATTTCATGTGTCGAAATTGTGTTTTCATATGTTTAACATATTTTTTACAATCTAAGCTCTATTCATTGATTCAAACACTTACGATACCTTTGAAAAACCATTTCATGTGTTCAAATTGTATTTTGATACCTTTAATACTTCTTTTACAATCTAAGGTCTATTAATTGATTTAAGCACTTATGACATCTTTGAAAAACAATTTCATGTGTTAAAATGATACGTTTAATACTTCTTTCATTTACAATCTAAGGTTTTATAACCTAGGAAACTATGAGAAAGTGAATGTTCTGTATAATAATAGTTTAAAAGCATCTTAACTATTGAAAACAAGCGTATTATTACTTAAATAAATGTTTGCAACTTGTTCTTTTCCCTATTAATTGATTGAAAACATTTATGAAGGAATATCTTTGAAAACCAATTTCATGTGTTAAAATTGTGTTTTGATATGTTTAATATCTCTTTTACAATCTTAGTCTATTAATTGATTGAAACACTTATGAATGAATATCCTTGAAAAACAATTTCATGTGTCGAAATTGTGTTTTCATATGTTTAACATATTTTTTACAATCTAAGGTCTATTCATTGATTCAAACACTTACGATACCTTTGAAAAACCATTTCATGTGTTCAAATTGTATTTTGATACCTTTAATACTTCTTTTACAATCTAAGGTATATTAATTGATTTAAGCACTTATGACATCTTTGAAAAACAATTTCATGTGTTAAAATGATACGTTTATTACTTCTTTCATTTACAATCTAAGGTTTTATAACCTAGGAAACTATGAGAAAGTGAATGTTCTGTATAATAATAGTTTAAAAGCATCTTAACTATTGAAAACAAGCGTATTATTACTTAACCAAATATTTGCAACTTGTTCTTTTCGCTATTAATTGATTGAAAACACTTATGAATGAATATCTTTGCAAACCAATTTCATGTGTTAAAATTGTGTTTTGATATGTTTAATATCTCTTTTACAATCTTAGTCTATTAATTGATTGAAACACTTATGATTGAATATCCTTGAAAAAGAATTTCATGTGTCGAAATTGTGTTTTCATATGTTTAACATATTTTTTACAATCTAAGGTCTATTGATTGATTCAAACACTTATGATACCTTTGGAAAACCATTTCATGTGTTCAAATTATTGTATTTTGATACGTTTAATACTTCTTTTACAATCTAAGGTCTATTAATTGATTGAAGCACTTATGATATCTTTGAAAAACAATTTCATCTGTTAAAATGATACGTTTAATACTTCTTTCATTTACAATCTATGGTTTTATAACCTAGGAAACTATGAGAAAGTGAATGTTCTGTATAATAATAGTTTAAAAGCATCTTAACTATTGAAAACAAGCGTATTATTACTCAACTAAATGTTTGCAACTTGTTCTTTTCGCTATTAATTGATTGAAAACACTTATGAATGAATATCTTTGAAAACCAATTTCATGTGTTAAAATTGTGTTTTGATATGTTTAATATCTCTTTTACTATCTTAGTCTATTAATTGATTGAAACACTTATGAATGAATATCCTTGAAAAACAATTTCATGTGTCGAAATTGTGTTTTCATATTTTTTACAATCTAAGGTCTATTGATTGATTCAAACACTTATGATACCTTTGGAAAACCATTTCATGTGTTCAAATTATTGTATTTTGATACGTTTAATACTTCTTTTACAGTCTAAGGTCTATTAATTGATTGAAGCACTTATAATATCTTTGAAAAACAATTTCATGTGTTAAAATGATACGTTTAATACTTCCTTCATTTACAATCTAAGGTTTTATAACCTAGGAAACTATGAGAAAGTGAATGTTCTGTATAATAATAGTTTAAAAGCATCTTAATTATTGAAAACAAGCATATTATTACTCAACTAAATGTTTGCAACTTGTTCTTGTCGCTTTTAATTGATTGAAAACACTTATGAATGAAATATCTTTGAAAACCAATTTCATGTGTTAAAATTGTGTTTTGATATGTTTAATATCTCTTTTACAATCTTAGTTGTACCGTCCCGTATCAGTGCGTTGACTAAGTCAAGGTCAAAGTCAACGACTGGATAGTCAAAGTCAACTCCAGGTGTCGCCCAGGTGTAGAGACGCCAAGAGGAAGCGGCGCCAAGGCAGGACAAGGCGTCGCCTGGGTAGAGGCGTCGCCCAACAAGGGCGTCGCCAGATCAAACAGTGTAAAAGCAAGGCAATCACGGTGTGGTTCCCCGATACCCATGGGTAGGAAAGACCATGGAGGGAGCGACGTCGTGGGAAAGCCTCAGGTCCCGATATCTCGGGAAAGTGGTAAAGAGAAGGAAAAGGTGGCTTCAAGGCCATAGTGATAGTACCAGTGACGGGCAGCCTGACTCGTGAAGTACCCCTGCCGCCCCAGAGACGCCTTCGGGACAGATACGACCCAAGAGGAAGGTCACGCCCAGGATAATCGGGTGCAGGGTGCGAGAGGAAGGCAGATACGCTCTCAGAGTAAGTGGCTAGATACTTGGGGGCATGAGTTGGCACCCAAAAAGCCACCCCTAGCGCAGTAGCACTCCCAGGAAGGAGGACCCACACGTAGAAACGTCCCCAGATGGGCAGAAACGCCCCCAGATGGGGTCATGGCGTCGTGAGGCCCTCCACGTGATGGAGGAGGGCCCAAGCTCACCACACGATGAAAGCCATGCCTCCAAGACTAGACGGTCTAGCCTATAATGAGGAGCGTCTAGACTCAAAAAGGAGCGTCTAGCCCATGAAGAGGAGCGTCTAGGCCATGATGAGGAGCGGCTACATAAGGAGCGTCTAGGCCATGATGAGGATTCCTTCTAGACCGTCTAGCTTCACATACACATGGGTCAAAGCTACGGTTTTGGGAAGAGAAGACTTTTGTAATTGTTACATAAAGGCCCATTAGGGGTGCTTAGTAATTAGAGTAGTGTAGAAAGCATATTTGTGTGAAACATTCTAGAAAGACTATGGAGGGGGTGAGCATAAAAACTAGACACACCCCTCCCCATGTGCACCCATGTGCTTCACATTTACATGTCATTTGGCTAGCATTAGGGTTGCATTATGGTCCTCCTTAGCCTATAAAAGGAGGAGCCTACACCTTGTATTTTCAAGTTTATTTGAGTATTGTTATGCTGCCCATTTTGTGCACTAGCTATACTTCTCCTAGAAATCTAGGCTATAAACTTCATTCCTTCACCTTTCTCCTTTGAGCTGGCCTAACCTCTCAAACCCATACTCATCATGCACCTTCAAAGCCAACACAACTCCTAGGAGGGCTTTGTTTCACTCATCCATTGCTTCTGCATCATTTTTACTACTTTGATTCAAGAAGAACACATGAAATGCCATCATTTGGTATCAGAGCTATTGGTTCTTCAAGATGAGTAGCTTGTCTTTTTAATTTCAGTTCTTCTTTATTTTCATCTTTGTCATTTCAATTCCTTACTTGTCTTGCTGTTTTTATATTTTAATTTGTTCTTGGTGTGCTTTGTGGAAGATCCAACCTAAGCACTCTTGTTCATTTGATCTTGAACAAGTTCTTGTGCAATTTATGATAGGATTCCATACACCTTTGTGTTGCTATTTTGTTTTAGGCTTTGAGTCTTTATTGCTTTCATTATTTTGCTTCATATTATGCTTTGAGTCTTTAATTTTCTGAATCTATACATGTTTTGTCAAGTCATGTTCATCCATATTGTCATCAATTCTTAGTAGTCCTATTTTTTGGCTTGATTGTTTCTTGTTTTGGGTCTCTTTATTTTGCTTTAATCTGCTGTTATTTTGATCCTTTGGTGCTTTTTATTTTTAGTTTGAGTTCATAATTGTGTCTTAGTTCATACACAATTTCCATTCTCACATTTTTCCATTGTGTTAATTTTGGTTATCTTGCTGTTTTCTTCCAGTTTTCCAGATTTCCCCTGTAACACCTCTCTGTTCTGGGCTGTTTTGTTTACCAAAATTTTTCCACCCATAGGAAAATTCTGAATTTCTGGAAAATGCAAGTTTAAGGTGTTATAGAAAGGACAAAAAAAGAATGAGGTCAAAAGAAGCAACAGAAAAAAAATGATAAATCTCACAAAATCAGAGTGCGAATCTTGAGCGTTACAGCTGGCCTAACTGCACACCAAATTTGCAAAAATTATTAAAACAAAATGGTGCATGCGTTTTAGGTGATTCCAAAGCCAAAATTTAGATAAGATCCTGAATTTTCTTTCATCCAAATTTCAGAAACAAATCTTACAATTACAGCTCAGCATAAATCGGGGACCAAACACGTTTTCTGGCCCACAACATTTTCCAGTGGTGCTGTTTTTTTATTTGGTCATCTAATCTAGTGCTTTTCTTTAGGAATTCTTTTTGTGTGCCAACTTTTATTGAGTACCTTTAATTGTTTGCTTTAATTTCTTGAATCTCTTTCTAAGTTGTCATATTATAAATCCTTTTGGTGGTACTGTTTTCTTTCAATTAAATTTGTTTCTTGCTTTTGTTCCTTGACCTCTCTTTTTGGGTGCTGGAATTTAATTCTCTCTTGGTGCTTATGTGCATGGAAATTGACTTGGTTTAAGGTTAAGCCCTTGTGAATAGGTGCTGGAAATTGGAGAATTAAAGCCAACTTTCTAAGGAGGAGTCAAAGCTAAGGCCGAAACAAGCTTTCTTGAAACAAACACTACAAACACCTAGAAGATCAACAATCAAGACAACAAAGAAAGTGCACTAACCAAAAAGAGGAACAACAAAGGGGGTTTTCTTATCTCCTTTACAACTTGGTTTATTGTTAATTACCTCTTTTAAATTACGTTTTAGACGGTGAGTGTGTCTTCAAGGGCTCAAAGTGTCCAAGAAGCCTCACCTAGGGCCGAATAGCATAGTAATTTTGCTTAGTAATTTGATGCTTGTTTGAAATTGTTTTTCTATTGCTTTAGTAGTGACGTTTGCATGGTTAGTTTTGATTAAATTTGAACCGTCTAGCCTTGTTGATTAGTTAGCATGCATTGTTTTCTTGCATTAAAATCTGATTTCTCAACTTAATTGTGTTTCAAGTGGTTTACTAAGAGAAAGCTTTGTGTGAAGACATTGAGGGATAGTTTTTGGCTAAGGCAAAGGCTTGGTATTTAAGTAGTCCACTGTGACTCACCTCCCTTACCTGGAAGACTACCTTCTTTGACTTCCCTAAATTTTTCTCAAGGTAAAATACTTCTACACACAAAGCTTTAGTCATGTCTTCTCACTCCTCTAAATCTCTTAAAAGTGAGGTGAAATCCTTGAAATCTCTTTTGAAACAACTTACTAAGGATATTCAATCAATTTCATCTAAACAATTGGAGAATGAGATCAAAACTAATGAATTGACTAAAGCAAAGAATGAGAAGTCTCAATTTTCAAAAAAATTACATTCTCATGCATCTAGCTCTAAACATCATGATTATCTTGGGGAAGAAAGTCTTAGGAAAAATGAATATCATCAACAATTCCCTAGGAGAGCTAGGAAAGAGAGACAAGAAAACCTAACCAAGCATATCTCTCACACTCAAGCTAGAGAAATTCCATGTTTAGAATACCTTGGCAATGATCAATTAGCATCTCAATGTTTCAATGAAAGATCTATGATCTTAAGGGACAAAGATGAGAATAGTAGCCAAGAAAAAGAAGCTAGTGAGAGTGAAGAAAATGTAAAAATAGAAAAGCAAGAGAAAACCCTTGGGAAACAAAAGGCGTGGGAGAAGAGTGTTCCTTCCCACAAGGTCATTCAACAAGAAGGAAAAGTTGAAAATACATTTGAAAATATACCTTTTGTTGAACAACCTAGCCTTACCTTTTGTAAAGGAACACTTGCAAGTCTAGAAAAAAAAGAAGAATCCTTAAAAAAGGCTTGCATAGATAAAAATATAGTAGATTATTTTACATACATGCCAAGATATCACCAAGTGAAGGTCAAGTCATCTATAGGCATCTACAAAGACAATTTTTTATGTGAAGTAGTGCCTAAAGAAACTTGTCATGTCTTATGGAGACAACCTTTGCAACGAATTGAAATTTCCATGAACAAAGGTAGTTGTATCAACGAGACTACCTTCACACATAAAAGAGAAATTCTTCATGAAGGAGAACTCATGGGTCAAATTAGAGTTGATAAAACTCTAGAGCTTTTAAAAGGAAAATTATTGTCACCCATGAGAAAAGATGTTCAAAGACATTACCCTAGATACATTCCGTGTTTTAAAAATACATCTAAGGCGATGTCTCATGAACTCTATACTCCTTCACCTTTTGCAAATGATCCTTGGGAAGACATAAACCTAAATTTCATATTAGAGCTTCCTAGGACAACAAAAGGTCTTGATTCTTTCTTCATGGAAGTGGATAAACTCTTCTTAAGAAAAGTGACAAGCCTCCATGATTTATTTTCAAAAATAAGGGATAGAGCTCCAAAATTTGAAAACATAGCTCTCCCTTCTATGCTTCACGAAATCATGAGGGACACCCACAATTCTTGGGATAAGAATCCTTTTCTTTTTATGCATGCATACAATGGAGTAGTCCACAAGATTACTCATATCTCTCCATTTGAAGTTGTATGTGAACACAGTCCTCTTGCCTTTTTAAAGTTGTCACCATTTCCTAAAGGGATTATGCCTAAGGAAAAAGTAACTACTTTTGGAAATTTTAGAAAACATAAGAGGATTAGAAGGCACCTACAACCATCAAAAGGGAAGCATTGTGAGAAGTTGACCAAAACAAGAGAAAAACAAAGATGGCAACTTCACACAATTAATTGTTCTCCAAATACTCACTCTAACTCCTTTGCTTTGTTTCAAGATTCTCATAGGTTGATATTTGATCCGGGAGGACACACCTTGACGAAGCAAGAGGCTGCTATCCGAGATCAAGTTAGCAAATCTGAGGATAGATCTTTTCCCGAAGGAGGAGATGATGGACACCATCCAGCCACAACAAGCCCCCTCAAAAGCAAAAGCTTTGGATTTGAGGACAAATCCTTTTCAAGAGGGAGGGGATGATGGAGGAGTGCCCAAGCTCACCACACGATGAAAGCCATGCCTCCAAGACTAGACGGTCTAGCCTATAATGAGGAGCGTCTAGACTCAAAAAGGAGCGTCTAGCCCATGAAGAGGAGCGTCTAGGCCATGATGAGGAGCGGCTACATAAGGAGCGTCTAGGCCATGATGAGGATTCCTTCTAGACCGTCTAGCTTCACATACACATGGGTCAAAGCTACGGTTTTGGGAAGAGAAGACTTTTGTAATTGTTACATAAAGGCCCATTAGGGGTGCTTAGTAATTAGAGTAGTGTAGAAAGCATATTTGTGTGAAACATTCTAGAAAGACTATGGAGGGGGTGAGCATAAAAACTAGACACACCCCTCCCCATGTGCACCCATGTGCTTCACATTTACATGTCATTTGGCTAGCATTAGGGTTGCATTATGGTCCTCCTTAGCCTATAAAAGGAGGAGCCTACACCTTGTATTTTCAAGTTTATTTGAGTATTGTTATGCTGCCCATTTTGTGCACTAGCTATACTTCTCCTAGAAATCTAGGCTATAAACTTCATTCCTTCACCTTTCTCCTTTGAGCTGGCCTAACCTCTCAAACCCATACTCATCATGCACCTTCAAAGCCAACACAACTCCTAGGAGGGCTTTGTTTCACTCATCCATTGCTTCCGCATCATTTTTACTACTTTGATTCAAGAAGAACATCCTCTAGTGAGGTGCCAGGTAATTAAAGATATTCAATACAGTTTCCCTTTCGAGCATTCAGGTACTATTAGGGCTCCCGAGCATTTCAACGTCTTAAATGCGCTACGTTTCGTAATTAAGCGCTTTAATGAGTGCGTTACGTTTGAGATTAAAAGCGCTTTAAGGCGCTTTAAATGCTGGGCAGTTTAAATAGCGCTGAGAATGTCGGGAAAAGGGTTGGAACCTTTGGCAAACTTACGAGAAACTCTTTGGTGGCTTGCCCGTACTTTAAGGTTACGAACAAGTGACTGAAGAATATTTTTACCTAAAGGAGACAGCACACACACATATACACAGTTTCTTTTACCACCTTCAGAGTGCCACACGCGGTGCTCAGATACGTGGGTGGACAGTTTTGGTGTTTCTTGCTGGCTGACTTGAGCGTCGGAGTGCAAACGGCCGCTAGGGCGCCTCTTTGTCCTCTTTTTTGCAGGAATTCACAGGCAATCAGTGGGAAGGAGTCCTTAGCTGACGGTTGAGGTCGCGCACGAAGACGTCCCGGTCAATCGGACGGAACATTTGGCGCCCACCGTGGGGCACGATATAAAACATTAGTCCCATCACAAGTTCGAGGAAAATTTACCAAGCTACAGTAACGTTGAAGGAGGTTGGAGTGACAATGGCCCCCACCAGACGAAGAGCAGCGCGCGCAGCCCCAGCAGACCTATCCATGCAGCAGGTCCTGGAAATAATGAGGGGGCTGCAGCAGGACATGGCGGATTCGAAGATGGAGCAGGAGCGCATGCAGGCAGATCTTGACGCCTCGCATGAGCGCAATGAAGAGCTCGACCGTGTGAATGAGGAGTTGCGCCAGGGCCTGAGAAACGATCGGAGGCGGCCTGGACAGGACGAGACGGAGAACCAGTCCCCACCAAGGGAGTTTTCCACTCCTTTCTCGCAGGAGATCCTAGATGCAGCGATCCCGAACACGCTCGCGGGACCCAAGGTAATCTTCACTAGGATGGAGGACCCAGAGACGCATCTCGCTGCATTTCACACACAGATGGTCCTGATAGGCGGTTCTGATGCTGCCAAGTGCAAGCTCTTCATGAGCACCCTGACCGGGATGGCCATGGACTGGTTCATTAGCCTCCCCGAGGGCCATATCACATCTTTCCGCCAGCTGTCGCGGTTATTCAGAGAACAGTATTTGGCCAACAAGGCCCCGCCGCCGGTCTCCTACGACCTGTTTGACGTGAAGCAGTATCAGGGGGAGACCCTGAAGGAGTATATCAATCGCTTCGGGGCCCAGGTCGTGAAGGTTGGTACAACAGAGGAGCCTATGATCGTGTACGCATTTGTGAAAGGCGTATGCCCCGGCCCCTTTGGAGAATCTATTATCCGCAATCGCCCTAGGACTTTCGCTGAATTACGGCGTAGGGCGGTGGAGCATATTGCTTCGGAAGGGGAGGTATGTGTGAAGCGCACCAGTGCCGTGCCCTCACGCCCGAGGGGACCGGCGCGAGTTCAACCCGTCAGAGTCAATGAGACCACGACGGGGAGAAAGAAGCCAGAGGCGAGACGCCCCTACGAGGCCAGAAAGCCCCAGCCCCGGGGCCCAACAGGAGGCGAACGCCCCGCCAGAGAAAGAGCAAGACCGGCGAGGTACAACTTCATGGTTGAATTGAAGGATTTGATCGTCGTGCCCAACATAGCCGAGAGGCTGAGGCGACCGGCGAAGACCGACAAGGTGTTAGGGCCCCGTAAAGACTCTTGGTGTGAATTCCACGAGGCTTTCGGGCACCAAATTGATAATTGCCTGTCGTTGGGCTACCAGCTAGATGAGCTGGTGAGGACTGGGTTTTTGAAAGATTATGTCGCAGAGTCCACTACGACCGCCACCCTGCCGCCGCCGACGGATGAACCAGTACACGAGATGCCGGTGCTTGGCGAGGTTCACACCATTGCTGGAGGTTTTTCCGGCGGAGGACCCACCGCCTCCCAGCGGAAGAAATACGCGAAGGGGGTGAATTCAATTGAAGAGAAGCTCTCGGGGGAGTCCTGGGAGTCAGATATTGTGTTCACAAGAAGGGACCTCCGAGATGTGGTGCCCCATGACAACGATCCCGTTGTCATCTCGGTCGTCACGGCTGGAAGGAAGGTCCACAGAGTGCTTGTTGATCAAGGAAGCTCGGCAGACGTCATGTTTCTGTCAACCTTTAATAAATTACGGTTGTCCCCCGATCTGCTGAGTCCCTATACGGGATGTTTGTATGGGTTCGGGGATAACCAGATAGAGGTCCGGGGTACCTGGAGCTGAGGACTACGTTCACGGACGGAGAGGCCTCCCGAACAGAGAGCATTCGGTACCTCGTCGTGAACGCTAATTCTGCCTACAATATTTTGCTGGGCAGACCGGCGTTAAACCGTCTGAGTGCAATATCCTCCACCCGTCACATGAAGATGAAACTACCGGACCTCAGTGGCCGGGTGATAGTCATCAGATCAGACCAAGAGGAGGCGAGGAAATGCTACGAAAACAGCCTGAAGACGAAGAGAAGCGTTTTCATGGTGTACGAACGTCCGCCGAGCGCGGACGCAACAATGATCGAGGCGACGCCCGCTAGGCAGACGCTCGAAGAGGCCATAGCAGAAAGGGCGATGCCCGAAGCAGACGTGCCAATGAAGGACCCACAGATGGCGGCGTATCTAAAATACGTCCAGTTGTTGAGAGGGGCGTTCAACGCTCTTGAGTTGATACACGTCCCGAGGGAGCAGAATGCCAGAGCTGACCTGCTCGCAAAGCTGGCCAGCTCAGGCAAGGGGGGTAGACAGAGGACAGTGATCCAGGAGACCCTCAAAGCTCCGCGTCGATTCGTGGAAGACAACAGGGTGGATGTCCTCCAGATTTATACATCAAGGGGAAGGCCGAGGAGTCACTCCTCTTTGACCCAAGATACGCAGAGGGCGCCCCGCATCAGTATATACGCGGGTGCGGCTGAGGAAGAGCGGATGCAGGTTTGTGTCCTGTCCACGGGAGACACCTGGATGACGCCCTATAAACGATACCTGGCGGATGGGGCCCTTCCAGTGGACCCTGAAGAGGGTAAGAAAATCAAAAGGAACGCCGCAAGATATACCTTGGTGGATGGGGTGCTGTTCAGACACGGTTTCACTCACCCTATCCTAACATGCGTCAGTGGCGATGAGTGCACCAGGATAATGGCGGAGCTGCATGAAGGCATCTGTGGAGGCCATGTAGGAGGAAGGTCCTTGGCCTCCAAGGTAATACGCGCAGGTTTCTTCTGGCCCACAGTGAAAGAAGACTGCGCACGGCACGCCCAGCGGTGTAAGCAATGTCAAAGGCACGCCGACTGGCACAAGGCGCCACCAGAAGAGTTGCGGTCCATATACAGCCCGTGGCCTTTCCACACATGGGGTATTGACATCCTGGGCCCTTTCCCGCTGGCAATCAGGCAGATGAAGTATCTGATCGTCGCCATCGAATACTTCACTAAGTGGATAGAGGCGGAGCCCGTGGCACAGATCACGGCGCATAAGGTATAGCATTTTGTGTGGAGAAACATCGTGTGTCGCTTTGGCGTACCTAGGCGCCTGATATCTGACAATGGGACCCAGTTCGCCAGTCAGCAGTTAAGAAATCTGTGCTCTGAAGTGGGAATCAAGCAAGTATTCGCGTCGGTTGAACACCCCCAGACCAATGGACAAGTAGAGTCAGCAAACAGAGTTCTGCTGAGGGGGTTAAAAAGAAGGTTAGAGAAGGCCAAAGGGGCGTGGGCGGAAGAGGTGCCAAGGATTGTATGGGCATACCACACCACGCCCCAATCCTCTACTATGGAGACGCCTTTCAATTTGGTGTACGGGTCGAACGCGATGATTCCAGTAGAAATACACGAAAGCTCACCGCGTTTTCAAAACTTTGTGGTGGAGAAATTTAACGAGGAGAGACGGGTAAACCTGGATCTGCTAGAAGAGGCCAGGGAAGAAGCTAGAATAAAAGCTGAAGCGATGAAGAGAAGAGTGGAGCGGCAATATAGCTCTAAAGTAAAGCCACGACAGTTTCAGGTGGGCGACCTGGTGATGAGGAAAGCTCACCCATACGAGTTGGAGAATAAGCTGTCTCCCAAGTGGACCGGGCCCTTCAGAGTTACTGAGGCTAAGGGCAACGGTTCATACAACCTGGAGACTTTAGATGGAGGCCCTATCCCGCGCAGTTGGAATGCGGCCAACTTAAAATTTTATTTCAGTTGACTTATGTAAGCATAATGTAACAATTTAGTTGAAGGGGACGCTCTTTTTCCCTTTCGGGGGTTTTTTAATGAGGTCACCCTAATAAATGGAAAAACCAGTTGAGAAAAAGAGGCGCCTTGGTTTTCAACCTTTATCTTTCCTTGTTAGAAGTAATGTGATGCGCCGCCTAGGCCATGGCGTCGCCAAGGAAGAAGGCGTCGCCTAGGTCTTGGCGTCGCCCAGAAAAAAGGCGCCGCCCAAGTAAAAGCATGCATCGTTGGCAGAACGAGACGAAAGGAAGTCGCGCGGTAAATGAAGCATAAGCAAAGTAAAGTGGCGTTGTAAAAAATTATGACATTGAAAAGTCGTTGTTACAAGCAATGTTCAGTACAGAAGGCAAAAACACAAACAAGCCACCTCTCAGCGCTCATCAGAGTCATCACTGGAAGAAGGCGAAGCCCCTTTCCCAGCCCGCAGCGCTCGAGTAAGTCGTGTCCTCTTTTCTTGGCTTATTTTCGAACCTGCACAAAGGGAACAGATGTATTAGAGACACAGTGAAGAAGACAGGCACAGTTAGAAAGTAACGAAGGCCGAAGTTGCCTAAGGCAGTGGTTCTTACTTATGTACTTCTCAAGAGTCCTAGCGTTGAACTCCAAGCTGATCACCGTAGCAGAGTCAAAGCCTCCCGCCTCAGCAAGAATCCGGCAAGCTATTTGATCACTTGGAGCTAGATTCTTGAGGGGTTTGGCTTTGAGGGCCTTTTCCTCTCTCACCTAGTATAGTGGAAACCCATCCAGAGCGTCGGGAACAAGATCAGTACAGCAGATCTTGAAGAACCAGCCTTTCCACCCCGCGAACGAGCTTTGGAAGGGCGTGAAGAGAACTCTTCCGGGTACATTGCTGAGAGTTACCCAGAGGTTGTGTCTCTGCCTCTTCACCTCAAAAAAGTGAAGAAAGAGGTCAACCGAGGGTGCACAACCCAGAAACCCAAAGAGGACATCGAAGGCCTTGACAAAGCCCCAGCTGTTGGGGTATAACTGGGCTGGAGCCACGTTGATCTCCGTCAGCAGTTCCTTCTCGAACCAGGAGAAGGGTAAGCGCACCCCGATGGTCTTGAACACCACCTGGTAAAAGTAAAAGAAAGGGACCTCGTTGTTGGCACGTTCGTCTCCACACACTGGCTCCCCCAAAGTGCAAGGGAGCACGGCGATGTCGTCATCGTGCCTCCTCGCGAAGGCCCGGTGGTCATAAGAACACGACTCCCCTTTGTGTTCCCGTACGGCCCTGGTGGAAAGCAAGCACGAACATTCATCAAGAAGTTCGCTCGAGGCCCAAGGGTACAAGTCTTTGGGACGAACCCTAGGGGAAGCATCGTGAGAATACATTCTTTAGCAAGATCAGGATGGCTAGAAGTGCAAGGGTTGAGCGAGGGGAGAAAAGGTTAGAACAGCCCTTCGACAGAGAAGAAAGGGTGCAAGAAGAAAGAGCGTAAGTAGGTTACGAAGAGTGAGAAAATGGTGAAGATAGTTTCATAGCTTGAAGAGTTAAATAAAGCGGTTAGAGCGCCAAACGACGTGAATGGATGCACCGCACGATCGATACACGTGGCAGAAGATGAAAGGATGACTCTGGCACCACTGGTTTAAATCAGAAAATGTCCCGTCAACAGAATGTCCAAGGGTACGATCCGCCGTCGAAAATGAGTCAGGGGCATAGCAGGAGTCAGGTCTTGATGAACTGACCAAATGTCCCACAAACCATACAAGTAGCGCCACGTGGATCAGGTCGAATGACAGAAGGTCCCATCAGCTATACGAAGAGCGCCACGTGGATGGCACAAACAAAGCCTTGGGCTCTTCGCTGTTATCAAGTGTTGACCAAGGCAAGAGTTAAGGTCGATAACGAAGTAAAGGTGACGCCCGAGGCGTTGCCAGGAAGGACGTAAAGGGCGACGACAGATGAGATGTCGCGGGCGTCGCCAACCTAAATACCGACAGGCGTCGCCTCCCCGATACCCACAAGTAGGAAAGACTGTGGAGGGAGACGAAAGCAAAGAAAAGCAAAGTTAGTCACAGGCGTCGCCTCCCCGATGCCCACAGGTAGGAAAGACTGTGGAGGGAGGCGAAACCGCCGAACGCCAGCGAGTCACTGGCAGGGTGTTCCCCGATACCTATGGGCAGGAAAGACCATGGAGGGAACAAAAACCCCACAGCACTCAGCGTTTTAGACACCCGGGGACGATACGGTGCTGCTTTAGCAGGCCTCTCCTTAGGTGTGGGCGCCGAGCGTTAAAAGATCAAAGAAAGAGCCTTTCGGTATCGGAGACGTCCCGTGGACGATACGGCGCCACTTAGTGAGCCTCTCCATGGGCGTAAGGGTTGGCGGGCGACCTTACCCAATCATACCAAACCGCCCAACGAAGTGTGAGAAACGGGCAGGACGCGGATGAAATAATTGAAGCGTGTGAAGGGAAAGGATGAGAACGAGATCGCATAGGCAGAATCGTATGTGAAAAAGAAATAAAGAAAACCGTGCGAATGTACTAAGTCAGTAACAAGAGTGCGGATAGTTCTAAGAATTACAAGTTTTGGTAGATAAAATCAAAAAGCGAAGGTAAAGAATGAAGAGTTAAGCTTGAAGAGGAAGGTGGCGGATGAGGGGCAGCAGATCAGTCGTTCAGATCCATGGGCACGACCTTCCCGTCGACTACGTGGTGTGTGGGGTCGCAGTTTGAAAGGTTGACGCCAGGATTCTCGCAGGACGCCTGGGACAGGGCCTCTTGGAACCCCTCCTCGAAGGTGCCCGCCATCTCCTGGATAAGGGACTTTTTCTCCTTCTCCAGTTCCTCAATGGCAGCGTCTCCAGAGGCCACCTGCTTCTCCAGAGCCTCTTTCTCCACGCGGAGCCGGCTAACCTCAACCTGCAGTTTCTCGTAGTCAACTCGGAGAAGGTCCATAGCTTTGGCCTGCGTGGCCATTTCCTCCTCCATCCGCTCCACCTTTGCAGCCTGTTCACAGCAACGGTCCTTCAGGTCTTTGTGAGTTTCTGCATCCGCTTTGACCACTTCCTGAAGACCCGCCACCTGTACTTGGAGAGCGACTTCACGAGTGAAAAAGCCAGCCTGGAGCTCCAATGCCTCTGCCAGTTGCCTCTCAGTTTCTGCTTTGGACTCTTGCGCTTGCTTCAGAGAAGTTTGGTAAGTTTCGTTCTGCCGCCCCAGGGTCCTCATCTCCTCCTCCAGAGTAGTCGCCTTTGTTTCCAAGGCTTGGAGAGTTTGAGCTTGCATAACCGCGTTTCTGGCCTGGGCGCGCCATTCCAGGGCCACCGCCAGGAAGGCCCCCAAGTAGAAGGGCATGCCTTCCTTCCTGTCGGTGCCCTCTGGCAGAGTCCCGCCGCTGAAGCCCCTCATTAGATGCATAATCGGAGGAGGGATGGCGATGAAGTCAGGGGCGACAGCGACGGAAGCAGGGGAAGCAATGGTTTCTGCCGGCGGCGGAGGCGGGGCAGATTCGGCGCCTTCGCCCCTTTCCTCGTGGAGTGTCATGGGAGGGAGTGAGGTTGCGCTCGGGGGGTTATCCATGAAGGGGTTCCCTCCCTGGGGCGACGCCTCTACCGAAAGAGGAACCCGCGCAGATTTTCTTCTTCTGAAGGGAGCCACGCCTTCTGAGTCCTCATCATCTGATAGAACCTCCAAAACCCGTTTCCCTTTGTTAAGGGGGGTTGGAGCCGGTGACGAGGCCGCGGCTAGGGGAACAGCGGCGATGGGTAGAGGAGAGCGAGGAGTCTGAAGTGCTGCAAGGCTGCGAGGAGATGACGGAGGTGAACTCGAGATAGCCTCGGCAGTGATCGGAGGAGGCGGCGACAGAATCGGTGGGGGAACCGGATCAGCAGCAAGGGTGGAGGAGGCGCCCGCCTTGGCGGCACGTGCCTCCTTCATTGCCTTCGCCAGCATCATTCTCTTGGAAGCGCCCATTACCGATCCTACATCAAGATAGACCAAACAGCAAGACTTAAGACCAAATCAACTATACAAAATTACAACACACATGGAGGCGTGAAATGCAAGTAACATAGCGCAATATAAAATGAGTATAAGAGTCCAGGGAACCAACATTCGATAGCAGGCTGTTCACAAAAAAAAGATGAGGGGAGAGCCCCTTACCAAAGTAGGTGGTCAGGGCGTGAGCATTGTACTCGCTAGCGACCAGCTTCAAGGTATCAAAAACGATCCCCAACCCGGCCAAGGCTTTGCTTACCTCCCTATCGGCGGGAGATAGCTCTTCCAGGGTCTTGGCCCTGAGCAATTTAGGGCGCTCCGTCCAGTAAAGGGGGAAGCCATCCAAAGCTGTGGGATCGTGCTTGGCGCTGCACACCCTGAAGAATTTCCCTTTCCAGTTCTTATAAGAATTCTGGAAGAGGGATAGGAGGATCCTGCCTGCGATCCCGGAAAAGCTTACCCAGAAGCTTTTCCCCTGTTTCTTCACCTCAAAGAAATGCAGGAAGATATCTACAGAAGGGGGGATGCCCAGGTGTCCACAAAGAATTTGAAAGCCCCTCACGAATGCCCAGCTGTTGGGATGAAGCTGGGCGGGGGCAGTGTTGATTTCAGTGAGGAGCTCCCGTTCGAAGGGAGTGAATGGGAGACGCACTCCTACGCGCTTGAACACAGTCTGGTACAAGAAGAAGAAGGGTTTCCCCTTTCTAGGTCTGTCGTCCAAACAAACAGGTTCCCCAGGCCTGCCGGGACGGACGGATATGTGGGTGTCGTGTGTGCGGCAGAAGGCGTTAAAGTTGTACAAATGGGGATCCCCCCGGTGAGCTTCCAGGTCCTGGAAGGAAGTCAGGCTGGTGCATTCACTCAGGAGCTCGTCGGGGGCCCAGGGATAGAAGGCTTTGTAGTTGGACTTGGGGGTCGTGGGGGAAGAATCAGGCTCCGCGTTCGCGCGCGTCATGGTGAAAATAGATAGCTGGAGAAAGAAGAGAGGAAAAGGGGTTTAGCAAGTTTAGCCATGGCAAGAAGGGGAGAGAGCCCCAGGAAGCGTCACCCACGCGAGAAAAATCAGAGGAGGAAGAAGAAGCGGAGAAATGCAGTAATACGAGAATAACAACAGTCCCAGGCAGTTCGATGAATCCTATAATGCGACGAAAGGGAAGAGTCGTGAATGCTCGAGATCGTACCTTTGTTATTGGAATGGAGGCAGTAGACGAGCGCAGCAAGGAGAAAATCGTGATTGCAGAGAAAAAGGGGTTTTGAAGGCGATGAACAGTGCGGAGTTACAGAGTGGATGAATGTAACAGTAGGGTGAGCGCGGGGTTTGGGGTAACTTAAACGTTACATTTCGTAACCCAAGAGGCGCTAACTAAGGGCCGCAGGATCGGGCCACGTGTCAGAAGGTCGATTGCCCAGGGGAAGCGCAAAGGTTCCTAAAGGAGGGCCGCGCGATGGGCCACGTGGCGCGAGATAAAGGGTAGCCCAAAAGAGGTAATCATCCCCATTGCAGGGAATGTCCAATCGGTCATTAAAGAATACCCCTGTGGTTCAGATAATGTCGCGTCAGTAATTCGAAAATTTGCTGAGTCAGCAGAGAATGGCACGTCATCAGGAAGGCACGTGGATGGCGGGGGCAAGGCTTTAGTCTTTGCGCTGAAGACAAGTCTTCGGCTTAAGACTGGGGGGCTTGTGTACCGTCCCGTATCAGGGCGTTGACTAAGTCAAGGTCAAAGTCAACGACTGGAGAGTCAAAGTCAACTCCAGGTGTCGCCCAGTTGTAGAGACGCCAAGAGGAAGCGTCGCCAAGGCAGGACAAGGCATCGCCAAGGCAAGGCGTCGCCTGGGTGGAGGCGTCGCCAAGGCTAGGCGTCGCCTAGGTAGAGGCGTCGCCCAACCAGGGCGTCGCCAGATCAAACAGTGTAAAAGCAAGGCAATCACGGTGTGGTTCCCCGATACCCATGGGTAGGAAAGACCATGGAGGGAGCGACGTCGTGGGAAAGCCTCCGGTCCCGATATCTCGGGAAAGTGGTAAAGAGAAGGAAAAGGTGGCTTCAAGGCCATAGTGATAGTACCAGTGACGGGCAGCCTGACTCGTGAAGTACCCCTGCCGCCCCAGAGACACCTTCGGGACAGATACGACCCAAGAGGAAGGTCACGCCCAGGATAATCGGGTGCAGGGTGCGAGAGGAAGGCAGATACGCTCTCAGAGTAAGTGGCTAGATACTTGGGGGCATGAGTTGGCACCCAAAAAGCCACCCCTAGCGCAGTAGCACTCCCAGGCAGGAGGACCCACACGTAGAAACGTCCCCAGATGGGGTCATGGCGTCGTGAGGCCCTCCACGTGTATGACAGCAATGCCGGAATAGAAACATCCTCTAGTCAGGTGCCAGGTAATTAAAGATATTCAATACAGTTTCCCTTTCGAGCATTCAGGTACTATTAGGGCTCCCGAGCGTTTCAACGTCTTAAATGCGCTACGTTTCGTAATTAAGCGCTTTAATGAGTGCGTTACGTTTGAGATTAAAAGCGCTTTAAGGCGCTTTAAATGCTGGGCAGTTTAAATAGCGCTGAGAATGTCGGGAAAAGGGTTGGAACCTTTGGCAAACTTACGAGAAACTCTTTGGTGGCTTGCCCGTACTTTAAGGTTACGAACAAGTGACTGAAGAATATTTTTGCCTAAAGGAGACAGCACACACACATATACACAGTTTCTTTTACCACCTTCAGAGTGCCACACGCGGTGCTCAGATACGTGGGTGGACAGTTTTGGTGTTTCTTGCTGGCTGACTTGAGCGTCGGAGTGCAAACGGCCGCTAGGGCGCCTCTTTGTCCTCTTTTTTGCAGGAATTCACAGGCAATCAGTGGGAAGGAGTCCTTAGCTGACGGTTGAGGTCGCGCACGAAGACGTCCCGGTCAACCGGACGGAACATTAGTCTATTAATTGATTGAAACACTTATGAATGAATATCCTTGAAAAACAATTTCATGTGTCGAAATTGTGTTTTCATATTTTTTACAATCTAAGGTCTATTGATTGATTCAAACACTTATGATACCTTTGGAAAACCATTTCATGTGTTCAAATTATTGTATTTTGATACGTTTAATACTTCTTTTACAATCTAAGGTCTATTAATTGATTGAAGCACTTATGATATCTTTGAAAAACAATTTCATGTGTTAAAATGATACGTTTAATACTTCTTTCATTTACAATCTAAGGTTTTATAACCTAGGAAACTATGAGAAAGTGAATGTTCTGTATAATAATTGATGGAAACCGTCCAGCCTCAAAACTTTCGGCCAAGAAGATAGACGAAGATCGAGCTTTAATGAAGAGTTTGTAAAGTCTTTTTCTTCTTCTTAGCCTTGTAAAAATTGTATAGAATAGTTAGGAAGTTTTGGTCCTTGTATTTTGGGCCAAAGTAGAGAAATATGTAAATAGAAAACAAAGTAATGTGTAAAATAGTAAAAGAGGGGTGCAAATAGAAATGTAGGCAAGGAAGGCATGAGTCTCCACATGTCTTCTCCTTAATGGAGAGGATTTGCACCAATAAGGTGGTGACACTTGTCACACTCTCATTTGAGAGTTTTTGAGAGACTTTATCCTATAAATAGGAGTCTCTTGTACATGTATTTCTTTAACTTTGAATTAGTAATGAAATGCTGCCTAATTTTGGCCATTCTACTTGTTCTTAAGTTCTCCCTAGGTTAGTCTCCTTCAAGACTTAGCCTAGACTCTTTCCTAGTGAGTTGGCCTCACCTCTCACTCTCACAAATTCCTACTCCACTTCAATCCATGAAAACTCCTCTTGAGTTTCTTTAATGCTTCCGCTCATCATATCTCCTTCATCATTCATCCAAAGAAGAAATTACAAAGATCACTAATAGAAGAAGAACGTTTTTCCATCATTTGGTATTCAGAGCTATGGTTGTAAGATCTTCTTCTATTTTTTTCTAAATTCCGTGTTGTTCATAATGTTCTTGATTGTCTTGAATGTTTACCGATTGATTTTGTGTTTTTTTGTCTTTTTGTTCGGTTCAAATTAATTGTTCTTACTTGAACCTTCATGTATGTGCTTTTAGGTGTTCTTGTGTTCATGTTCATGTGTGCTTTTGAATTTTTTGAGTTTTCTTCAAATTTGTTCGGTGAAATTTTCATATAATTGAGTCATTTTGATTTTATAATCATATATGTTTTGTCTAGAGTCATGTTTAGTCCAAATTTGTCATAAACTCCATTAGTTGAACTTTTTGATATTTTTTTCAAATTTCTTCTTAGATTAGAGCTCTTGAGTGCTTTTGATTTTCATATTTGAGTTCATAAATTGCTACTAGATCATTAGCAATTTTCTTTGAGTTAGGTTTCCATTATCATTCTCTCAAAATTCATTTTCGAAAATTCTCGAAAATTTTTCCGAAAATTGTTCGTGGTTCGAAAAGAAATTTCAAGGTGTGAAGAGTAATCTGGATCTGTTTGGAGATCTCATTAGTTCTTTGGTGCGGCAGTGTAGCCAGAGGTACGAATAGCAGATTTGGTTCAGATTTTCCTCAAATTTTCTCTGCGATTTGTGTTGTTGTTCTTCATCTTCTAAGCATTCATGAAGTTGGAATCGGAAGAACTCTGGTATGAATGAAATCTGTGGTGCGCAAAGGATTTTTGAAGGTACGCACAACAAAATTTTCGTGCATTTTGGTTCGTTTCTTCTTGTGTTCATCTCTTGGAGAAGCTTAATCGAAGAAGACAAACTTAATCGGAGACGACGACCTTAATCGGAGACGACGACCTTAAGCGGTTCAGAATCGCGAACGGAGGTTGTGCGTTTTTCCGCCAAAATCCAATAGAAACGGTGCGTTGTTAATTTGCAAACGGCAGTTTTACAGTGTTGATCGGCGAACGGCAGTGGCGTTTTCCAGCGAAACCGGTGAACGGAGAAGACGATCGGAGAAATCTGTTTGAATCACGATCGAGTTGGTTTGGTGAATCGAAAATCGAAGAATTAAAACAGTGAAGAATGAATTTATTCATGTAAGTTCTTCTTCCGCTTCACTTCCGATTCCGAAGATTTGTGATTCTGCTTTTGCGTTCATCTGGTTCTTCATTTCTTTTTGGAGCGATTTTGGAAATCTATTATTGGAATCGGTTTCTGTACTGGATTGTTAAAGCATTGAAGCAATTTCTAGAGAGTTATTCCAATTCATAATTTAGCGTTTCTGGAAAATACTTTGTAATTGTTGAGTCAGTTTGATACATTGAAGTGTGCGCGCCAACTGTTTGTTTAAAATATAAAACACTGAAATTGGCATTGGAGTGTGATTGAATTGCAAGAACTGTATTGGTAAATACTTGTTATTGATTTGTGCTAGCTGGAATTGAATTCGCAACTTCCGTATTTGATTCAGAGGTGATTTTTGTGATTAAGTTGCAATTCAAACAAAACAGTTCAGTTCTTTATTGTTGGTGCAGTTTTGCCTACTTCAGTGCAGAATTTATGCATAAGATTGGTTGCATTCACTGGTTAATTGGAAATTGAATTCCTCGTGGTTAGTAGAAATTATAATTTCTGACTTTGGTGCCATGTAGTTGCTGTCTTGGTGCTGAATTTTCTGGTTTAGCTTGTGAAATTGGAAAAGTGAAGCTGTTGGTGAATTTTAAAATTGCAATTGACAATCGTAGGTCTTCATACTAGCTGTTCTGATTCAGATTTGATGACTTGAATTCTCTGCATCATTGATTCAATTTTGAAACTGTGCCTCTGAATTTTACGTCATTTTTTTTTCTTTGGTGCTGCTGTTTGAATCAAATTACTGCTAGGTGCAATTTTCTAACTAGCACAGCGTGAATTTTGAGCAGTAGCAATTGGAGTTGTTTTAGAATTGGTGCAGATTTTTATTTTTCAGCACACCATCTGTTTGATAATTTGACTTCACTTCTAGAATTGGTGCGGGATCTACAGTGCAGAAAATTTATTTGCTTCCAACAATTACTTTTGTAATACATGTGAGCAAAATTTGGGTGCAGCAACAATGTTCACTCAAAGATACATTTGAGAAATTGTGGGACCCACGAAAATAGAATTGAGACAAATAGTGGGTGGTCGTACGTGAACTTGCATCATATGTTCAGATTGAATGACCAATTGAATTAGCCAATTGAATTGAGAAGAACAGTGTAGAAGTTGGGATTCGCATGAAATTGGAGTGAAACAACACGATAACTTGGGCTGCACAATTCTAATTGAAGAATTTTAGTGCAGTAATTTTGGAGGTACGAAAAGCAGGATTACAATTTTTAATTTGGACCAAGCTACATTGGGCAGAACATTTTGGATTTCATGGTCTACTCAGAATTTTCATCATTCTTTGTTTTTCTTTTTGTAATCCAATTCTAGTGCCAATCTTTAGGTGCTTCTTTTGAGTGCTTACTTTCTTGAAAACCTTTAATTTCTTGCTTGTCTTGATTTTATGGATAATCTTTGTGTTTGTCATCTCTAATCTCCTTTGAGTTTCACTCTTCAAATTGAGCTTTTATTGCTTTTATTATTGACCTCTTGAAGTGGAATATACCTTGAATTTGTTCTTTGTGAGAATTGAGCTAACTTCTAGGTAGCATCCTAAGAGAAGGCAAAGGACTTTGCAAGGGGTACTCACCTTTGGAGGACAAACAAGTAAAGGCTTGGAGAGAAACACTTGTGAGAAAAGAGAAGAGAACTTTGAAGATTATTTTTTAAAATTTTGTGTGATTTCAATTGTTTTGTAATTTGGCCATTATCTTTACTTTAGGTGTCTTGGAAGAGCCTTTGGTGTTCTTCCATCTCCTACAAGTTTTCTTTAATTTTCTTATTAGATACACGCTTTAGACAGTGAGTGTGTCTTGAAGGTTCACAAGTGCCAACAAGCCTCACCATTAGGAGTCGTCTAGTTTAAATTTTTGCAATTTAAATTCTTAGTTTTTAAAAACTTTCTTTTAGTTTCTTTCTTTATAAAACTCTTTGTTTGTGTTGAAGAAGTTTTCATTGGAAGGAGATTTGTGAAGTGCATTGGGATAAGTTCTGGCTAGGAAAGACTTGGTACTTAAGAGTGTCCATTGTGACCCACCTCTCTTTCCTGGGAATTTACCTTGTGTGCTAAACTCACTTTCCTTCTTGTGAAAAATCTTTTAAATACAAAGCTTAATATGTCTATGTATACTTATCATCATAGTAGAAGAAAGATTTATAACCCTCATTATCAAAAAAAGGAAGGGATGCGTTTTGAGCCTAGAAGTTTATATTATTCTACCGAGCCTGAAGTATACATTCCTTACTTTGATGGAAATAAAAATGTTGAAGCATATTTAGAATGGGAAACAAAAGTTGATCAAATCTTTGAAAAACATCAATTGGATGAATTTAGAAAATTTTCCATGGCTACCCTAAGTTTTCAAGAATATGCTAGGTCTTGGTGGATACAAAGGGAAGCTGAAGTTAGAATTGGTAGAAAATCAGAAATATTGAATTGGGATGAATTGAAGATGTGTATGAGAAGAAAGTTTGTTCCACCTTCATATGTGAAAAAGAAAAAGCTTAGAGAAGAAATGAAAGAGCTTGTAGAAAAAGGAAGAAATTTTATATACAGAGAAAAAGAATATGTTAGAAGAGAAAAGGAGTTTAGAGAAAAATTCCAAGCTCTTGTCAGAAAGAAAGAAGAGAATGAGAAAAAGGAAAGTACAAAAAACTCTTTTTTTCGAGTTGAATCAGATATCGATAACATTTTATCTTCTCTAGAAAACCCTTGTGAGGATGTGCTTGAAGAAAAATCTATGTTTGGAGCTGAACCAAATATAGATATAAATATTTCCTCCACAGAAAATACAGAAGAATGTTTGATTGAAAAGGAAGAAGAGGAAACCCACAAAGAATAAGAGTCTTTTATGACACCCCCTGAAAGCATGGTTGAGAAAGAATCCTTAAAGGGGGATTGCAATACTTTGAACTCTTCTTTTCAATTATATAATGCTCATTCTTCTTCACAAAAATATCAAAAACAACACTTTGTGATGTTGTTGCCTAGCTTGGGCAATAAACAAAACAAAGTGAACAAAAATATTTTTGAAATGGGCCTTATGTTTTTCTTTAAAAAGAATTTTAAAGAAAAGGGGACTTATTTTTGTTTAGTTTTCTTTTCTTTTAATTTTCTTCTAAAAAGGAAATTTATCTCATGTTTGTTTGATGTTTATTGCAGATTGACATTTGACCCAGGAGGAAACCATCAAATAAACAGAGGTTGCTGTCATTGAGCATCATTCAGATCTGAGGACAGATCCTTTTCAAGAGGGAGGGGATGATGGAAACCGTCCAGCCTCAAAACTTTCGGCCAAGAAGATAGACGAAGATCGAGCTTTAATGAAGAGTTTGTAAAGTCTTTTTCTTCTTCTTAGCCTTGTAAAAATTGTATAGAATAGTTAGGAAGTTTTGGTCCTTGTATTTTGGGCCAAAGTCGAGAAATATGTAAATAGAAAACAAAGTAATGTGTAAAATAGTAAAAGAGGGGTGCAAATAGAAATGTAGGCAAGGAAGGCATGAGTCTCCACATGTCTTCTCCTTAATGGAGAGGATTTGCACCAATAAGGTGGTGACACTTGTCACACTCTCATTTGAGAGTTTTTGAGAGACTTTATCCTATAAATAGGAGTCTCTTGTACATGTATTTCTTTAACTTTGAATTAGTAATGAAATGCTGCCTAATTTTGGCCATTCTACTTGTTCTTAAGTTCTCCCTAGGTTAGTCTCCTTCAAGACTTAGCCTAGACTCTTTCCTAGTGAGTTGGCCTCACCTCTCACTCTCACAAATTCCTACTCCACTTCAATCCATGGAAACTCCTCTTGAGTTTCTTTAATGCTTCCGCTCATCATATCTCCTTCATCATTCATCCAAAGAAGAAATTACAAAGATCACTAATAGAAGAAGAACGTTTTTCCATCAATAATAGTTTAAAAGCATCTTAACTATTGAAAACAAGCGTATTATTACTCAACTAAATGTTTGCAACTTGTTCTTTTCGCTATTAATTGATTGAAAACACTTATGAATGAATATCTTTGAAAACCAATTTCATGTGTGAAAATTGTGTTTTGATATGTTTAATATCTCTTTTACAATCTTAGTCTATTAATTTATTGAAACATTTATGAATGAATATCCTTGAACAACAATTTCATGTGTCGAAATTGTGTTTTCATATTTTTTACAATCTAAGGTCTATTGATTGATTCAAACACTTATGATACCTTTGGAAAACCATTTCATGTGTTCAAATTATTGTATTTTGATACGTTAAATACTTCTTTTACAATCTAAGGTCTATTAATTGATTGAAGCACTTATGATATCTTTGAAAAACAATTTCATGTGTTAAAATGATACGTTTAATACTTCTTTCATTTACAATCTAAGGTTTTATAACCTAGGAAACTATGAGAAAGTGAATGTTCTGTATAATAATAGTTTAAAAGCATCTTAACTATTGAAAACAAGCGTATTATTACTCAACTAAATGTTTGCAACTTGTTCTTTTCGCTATTAATTGATTGAAAACACTTATGAATGAATATCTTTGAAAACCAATTTCATGTGTGAAAATTGTGTTTTGATATGTTTAATATCTCTTTTACAATCTTAGTCTATTAATTGATTGAAACACTTATGAATGAATATCCTTGAAAAACAATTTCATGTGTCGAAATTGTGTTTTCATATTTTTTACAATCTAAGGTCTATCGATTGATTCAAACACTTATGATACCTTTGAAAAACCATTTCATGTGTTCAAATTATTGTATTTTGATACGTTTAATACTTCTTTTACAGTCTAAGGTCTATTAATTGATTGAAGCACTTATGATATCTTTGAAAAACAATTTCATGTGTTAAAATGATACGTTTAATACTTCTTTCATTTATAATCTAAGGTTTTATAACCTAGGAAACTATGAGAAAGTGAATGTTCTGTATAATAATAGTTTAAAAGCATCTTAACTATTGAAAACAAGCATATTATTACTCAACTAAATGTTTGCAACTTGTTCTTGTCGCTATTAATTGATTGAAAACACTTATGAATGAAAATCTTTGAAAACCAATTTCATGTGTTAAAATTGTGTTTTGATATGTTTAATATCTCTTTTACAATCTTAGACTATTAATTGATTGAAACACTTATGAATGAATATCCTTGAAAAACAATTTCATGTGTCGAAATTGTGTTTTCATATTTTTTACAATCTAAGGTCTATTGATTGATTCAAACACTTATGATACCTTTGGAAAACCATTTCATGTGTTCAAATTATTGTATTTTGATACGTTTAATACTTCTTTTACAATCGAAGGTCTATTAATTGATTGAAGCACTTATGATATCTTTGAAAAACAATTTCATGTGTTAAAATGATACGTTTAATACTTCTTTCATTTACAATCTATGGTTTTATAACCTAGGAAACTATGAGAAAGTGAATGTTCTGTATAATAATAGTTTAAAAGCATCTTAACTATTGAAAACAAGCGTATTATTACTCAACTAAATGTTTGCAACTTGTTCTTTTCGCTATTAATTGATTGAAAACACTTATGAATGAATATATTTGAAAACCAATTTCATGTGTTAAAATTGTGTTTTGATATGTTTAAGATCTCTTTTACAATCTTAGTCTATTAATTGATTGAAACACTTATGAATGAATTTCCTTGAAAAACAATTTCATGTGTCGAAATTGTGTTTTCATATTTTTTACAATCTAAGGTCTATCGATTGATTCAAACACTTATGATACCTTTGGAAAACCATTTCATGTGTTCAAATTATTGTATTTTGATACGTTTAATACTTCTTTTACAACCTAAGGTCTATTAATTGATTGAAGCACTTATGATATCTTTGAAAAACAATTTCATGTGTTAAAATGATACGTTTAATACTTCTTTCATTTACAATCTAAGGTTTTATAACCTAGGAAACTATGAGAAAGTGAATGTTCTGTATGATAGTAGTTTAAAAGCATCTTAACTATTGAAAACAAGCATATTATTACTCAACTAAATGTTTGCAACTTGTTCTTGTCGCTATTAATTGATTGAAAACACTTATGAATGAAAATCTTTGAAAACCAATTTCATGTGTTAAAATTGTGTTTTGATATGTTTAATATCTCTTTTAAAATCTTAGACTATTAATTGATTGAAACACTTATGAATGAATATCCTTGAAAAACAATTTCATGTGTCGAAATTGTGTTTTCATATTTTTTACAATCTAAGGTCTATTGATTGATTCAAACACTTATGATACCTTTGGAAAACCATTTCATGTGTTCAAATTATTGTATTTTGATACGTTTAATACTTCTTTTACAATCTAAGGTCTATTAATTGATTGAAGCACTTATGATATCTTTGAAAAACAATTTCATGTGTTAAAATGATACGTTTAATACTTCTTTCATTTACAATCTATGGTTTTATAACCTAGGAAACTATGAGAAAGTGAATGTTCTGTATAATAATAGTTTAAAAGCATCTTAACTATTGAAAACAAGCGTATTATTATGAAACTAAATGTTTGCAACTTGTTCTTTTCGCTATTAATTGATTGAAAACACTTATGAATGAATATCTTTGAAAACCAATTTCATGTGTTAAAATTGTGTTTTGATATGTTTAATATCTCTTTTACAATCTTAGTCTATTAATTGATTGAAACACTTATGAATGAATATCCTTGAAAAACAATTTCATGTGTCGAAATTGTGTTTTCATATTTTTTACAATCTAAGGTCTATTGATTGATTCAAACACTTATGATACCTTTGGAAAACCATTTCATGTGTTCAAATTATTGTATTTTGATACGTTTAATACTTCTTTTACAATCTAAGGTCTATTAATTGATTGAAGCACTTATGATATCTTTGAAAAACAATTTCATGTGTTAAAATGATACGTTTAATACTTCTTTCATTTACAATCTATGGTTTTATAACCTAGGAAACTATGAGAAAGTGAATGTTCTGTATAATAATAGTTTAAAAGCATCTTAACTATTGAAAACAAGCGTATTATTACTCAACTAAATGTTTGCAACTTGTTCTTTTCGCTATTAATTGATTGAAAACACTTATGAATGAATATCTTTGAAAACCAATTTCATGTGTTAAAATTGTGTTTTGATATGTTTAAGATCTCTTTTACAATCTTAGTCTATTAATTGATTGAAACACTTATGAATGAATTTCCTTGAAAAACAATTTCATGTGTCGAAATTGTGTTTTCATATTTTTTACAATCTAAGGTCTATCAATTGATTCAAACACTTATGATACCTTTGGAAAACCATTTCATGTGTTCAAATTATTGTATTTTGATACGTTTAATACTTCTTTTACAACCTAAGGTCTATTAATTGATTGAAGCACTTATGATATCTTTGAAAAACAATTTCATGTGTTAAAATGATACGTTTAATACTTCTTTCATTTATAATCTAAGGTTTTATAACCTAGGAAACTATGAGAAAGTGAATGTTCTGTATAATAATAGTTTAAAAGCATCTTAACTATTGAAAACAAGCATATTATTACTCAACTAAATGTTTGCAACTTGTTCTTGTCGCTATTAATTGATTGAAAACACTTATGAATGAAAATCTTTGAAAACCAATTTCATGTGTTAAAATTGTGTTTTGATATGTTTAATATCTCTTTTACAATCTTAGACTATTAATTGATTGAAACACTTATGAATGAATATCCTTGAAAAACAATTTCATGTGTCGAAATTGTGTTTTCATATTTTTTACAATCTAAGGTCTATTGATTGATTCAAACACTTATGATACCTTTGGAAAACCATTTCATGTGTTCAAATTATTGTATTTTGATACGTTTAATACTTCTTTTACAATCTAAGGTCTATTAATTGATTGAAGCACTTATGATATCTTTGAAAAACAATTTCATGTGTTAAAATGATACGTTTAATACTTCTTTCATTTACAATCTATGGTTTTATAACCTAGGAAACTATGAGAAAGTGAATGTTCTGTATAATAATAGTTTAAAAGCATCTTAACTATTGAAAACAAGCGTATTATTACTCAACTAAATGTTTGCAACTTGTTCTTTTCGCTATTAATTGATTGAAAACACTTATGAATGAAAATCTTTGAAAACCAATTTCATGTGTTAAAATTGTGTTTTGATATGTTTAAGATCTCTTTTACCATCTTAGTCTATTAATTGATTGAAACACTTATGAATGAATTTCCTTGAAAAACAATTTCATGTGTCGAAATTGTGTTTTCATATTTTTTACAATCTAAGGTCTATCGATTGATTCAAACACTTATGATACCTTTGGAAAACCATTTCATGTGTTCAAATTATTGTATTTTGATACGTTTAATACTTCTTTTACAACCTAAGGTCTATTAATTGATTGAAGCACTTATGATATATTTGAAAAACAATTTCATGTGTTAAAATGATACGTTTAATACTTCTTTCATTTACAATCTAAGGTTTTATAACCTAGGAAACTATGAGAAAGTGAATGTTCTGTATGATAGTAGTTTAAAAGCATCTTAACTATTGAAAACAAGCATATTATTACTCAACTAAATGTTTGCAACTTGTTCTTGTCGCTATTAATTGATTGAAAACACTTATGAATGAAAATCTTTGAAAACCAATTTCATGTGTTAAAATTGTGTTTTGATATGTTTAATATCACTTTTAAAATCTTAGACTATTAATTGATTGAAACACTTATGAATGAATATCCTTGAAAAACAATTTCATGTGTCGAAATTGTGTTTTCATATTTTTTACAATCTAAGGTCTATTGATTGATTCAAACACTTATGATACCTTTGGAAAACCATTTCATGTGTTCAAATTATTGTATTTTGATACGTTTAATACTTCTTTTACAATCTAAGGTCTATTAATTGATTGAAGCACTTATGATATCTTTGAAAAACAATTTCATGTGTTAAAATGATACGTTTAATACTTCTTTCATTTACAATCTATGGTTTTATAACCTAGGAAACTATGAGAAGGTGAATGTTCTGTATAATAATAGTTTAAAAGCATCTTAACTATTGAAAACAAGCGTATTATTACTCAACTAAATGTTTGCAACTTGTTCTTTTCGCTATTAATTGATTGAAAACACTTATGAATGAATATCTTTGAAAACCAATTTCATGTGTTAAAATTGTGTTTTGATATGTTTAACATCTCTTTTACAATCTTAGTCTATTAATTGATTGAAACACTTATGAATGAATATCCTTGAAAAACAATTTCATGTGTCGAAATTGTGTTTTCATATTTTTTACAATCTAAGGTCTATCAATTGATTCAAACACTTATGATACCTTTTTGAAAAACCATTTCATGTGTTCAAATTATTGTATTTTGATACGTTTAATACTTCTTTTACAATCTAAGGTCTATTAATTGATTGAAGCACTTATGATATCTTTGAAAAACAATTTCATGTGTTAAAATGATACGTTTAATACTTCTTTCATTTACAATCTAAGGTTTTATAACCTAGGAAACTATGAGAAAGTGAATGATCTGTATGATAATAGTTTAAAAGCATCTTAACTATTGAAAACAAGCGTATTACTACTCAACTAAATGTTTGCAACTTGTTCTTTTCGCTATTAATTGATTGAAAACACTTATGAATGAATATCTTTGAAAACCAATTTCATGTGTTAAAATTGTGTTTTGATATGTTTAACATCTCTTTTACAATCTTAGTCTATTAATTGATTGAAACACTTAGGAATGAATATCCTTGAAAAACAATTTCATGTGTCGAAATTGTGTTTTCATATTTTTTACAATCTAAGGTCTATTGATTGATTCAAACACTTATGATACCTTTGGAAAACCATTTCATGTGTTCAAATTATTGTATTTTGATACGTTTAATACTTCTTTTACAATCTAAGGTCTATTAATTGATTGAAGCACTTATGATATATTTAAAAAACAATTTCATGTGTTAAAATGATACGTTTAATACTTCTTTCATTTACAATCTAAGGTTTTATAACCTAGGAAACTATGAGAAAGTGAATGTTCTGTATGATAGTAGTTTAAAAGTATCTTAACTATTGAAAACAAGCGTATTATTACTCAACTAAATGTTTGCAACTTGTTCTTTTCGCTATTAATTGATTGAAAACACTTATGAATGAACATCTTTGAAAACCAATTTCATGTGTTAAAATTGTGTTTTGATATGTTTAACATCTCTTTTACAATCTTAGTCTATTAATTGATTGAAACACTTATGAATGAATATCTTTGAAAAACAATTTCATGTGTCGAAATTGTGTTTTCATATTTTTTACAATCTAAGGTCTATTGATTGATTCAAACACTTATGATACCTTTGAAAAACCATTTCATGTGTTCAAATTATTGTATTTTGATAAGTTTAATACTTCTTTTACAATCTAAGGTCTATTAATTGATTGAAGCACTGATGATATCTTTGAAAAACAATTTTATGTGTTAAAATGATACGTTTAATACTTCTTTCATTTACAATCTAAGGTTTTATAACCTAGGAAACTATGAGAAAGTGAATGTTCTGTATGATAGTAGTTTAAAAGTATCTTAACTATTGAAAACAAGCGTATTATTACTCAACTAAATGTTTGCAACTTGTTCTTTTCGCTATTAATTGATTGAAAACACTTATGAATGAATATCTTTGAAAACCAATTTCATGTGTTAAAATTGTGTTTTGATATGTTTAACATCTCTTTTACAATCTTAGTCTATTAATTGATTGAAGCACTTATGAATGAATATCTTTGAAAAACAATTTCATGTGTCGAAATTGTGTTTTCATATTTTTTACAATCTAAGGTCTATTGATTGATTCAAACATTTATGATACCTTTGAAAAACCATTTCATGTGTTCAAATTATTGTATTTTGATAAGTTTAATACTTCTTTTACAATCTAAGGTCTATTAATTGATTGAAGCACTTATGATATCTTTGAAAAACAATTTTATGTGTTAAAATGATATGTTTAATACTTCTTTCATTTACAATCTAAGGTTTTATAACCTAGGAAACTATGAGAAAGTGAATGTTCTGTATGATAGTAGTTTAAAAGCATCTTAACTACTGAAAACAAGCGTATTATTACTCAACTAAATGTTTGCAACTTGTTCTTTTCGCTATTAATTGATTGAAAACACTTATGAATGAATATCTTTGAAAACCAATTTCATGTGTTAAACTTTTGTTTTGATATGTTTAACATCTCTTTTACAATCTTAGTGTATTAATTGATTGAAACACTTATGAATGAATATCCTTCAAAAACAATTTCATGTGTCGAAATTGTGTTTTCATATTTTTTACAATCTAAGGTCTATTGATTGATTCAAACACTTATGATAGCTTTGAAAAACCATTTCATGTGTTCAAATTATTGTATTTTGATACGTTTAATATTTCTTTTACAATCTAAGGTCTATTAATCGATTGAAGCACTTATGATATCTTTGAAAAACAATTTCATGTGTTAAAATGATACGTTTAATACTTCTTTCATTTACAATCTAAGGTTTTATAACCTACGAAACTATGAGAAAGTGAATGTTCTGTATGATAATAGTTTAAAAGCATCTTAACTATTGAAAACAAGCGTATTACTACTCAACTAAATGTTTGCAACTTGTTCTTTTCGCTATTAATTGATTGAAAACACTTATGAATGAATATCTTTGAAAACCAATTTCATGTGTTAAAATTGTGTTTTGATATGTTTAACATCTCTTTTACAATCTTAGTCTATTAATTGATTGAAACACTTATGAATGAATATCCTTGAAAAACAATTTCATGTGTCGAAATTGTGTTTTCATATTTTTTACAATCTAAGGTCTATTGATTGATTCAAACACTTATGATACCTTTGAAAAACCATTTCATGTGTTCAAATTATTGTATTTTGATACGTTTAATACTTCTTTTACAATCTAAGGTCTATTAATTGATTGAAGCACTTATGATATCTTTGAAAAACAATTTCATGTGTTAAAATGATACGTTTAATACTTCTTTCATTACAATCTAAGGTTTTATAACATAGGAAACTATGAGAAAGTGAATGTTCTGTATGATAATAGTTTAAAAGCATCTTAACTATTGAAAACAAGCGTATTACTACTCAACTAAATGTTTGCAACTTGTTCTTTTCGCTATTAATTGATTGAAAACACTTATGAATGAATATCTTTGAAAACCAATTTCATGTGTTAAAATTGTATTTTGATATGTTTAACATCTCTTTTACAATCTTAGTCTATTAATTGATTGAAACACTTATGAATGAATATCCTTGAAAAACAATTTCATGTGTCGAAATTGTGTTTTCATATTTTTTACAATCTAAGGTCTATTGATTGATTCAAACACTTATGATACCTTTTTGAAAAACCATTTCATGTGTTCAAATTATTGTATTTTGATACGTTTAATACTTCTTTTACAATCAAAGGTCTATTAATTGATTGAAGCACTTATGATATCTTTGAAAAACAATTTCATGTGTTAAAATGATACGTTTAATACTTCTTTCATTTACAATATAAGGTTTTATAACCTAGGAAACTATGAGAAAGTGAATGTTCTGTATGATTGTACCGTCCCGTATCAGGGCGTTGACTAAGTCAAAGTCAAGGACTGGAAAGTCAAAGTCAACTCAAGGTGTCGCCCAGGTGTAGAGACGCCAAGAGGAAGCGTCGCCAAGGCAGGACAAGGCGTCGCCAAGGCAAGTCGTCGCCTGGGTAGAGGCGTCGCCCAACCAGGGCGTCGCCAGATCAAACAGTGTAAAAGCAAGGCAACCACGGTGTGGTTCCCCGATACCCATGGGTAGGAAAGACCATGGAGGGAGTGACGCCGTGGGAAAGCCTCAGGACCCGATATCTCGGGAAAGTGATAAAGAGAAGGAAAAGGTGGGTTCAAGGCCATAGTGATAGTACCAGTGAAGGGCAGCCTGACTCGTGAAGTACCCCTGTCGCCCCAGAGACGCCTTCGAGACAGATACGACCCAAGAGGAAGGTCACGCCCAGGATAACCGGGTGCAGGGTGCGAGAGGAAGGCAGATACGCTCTCAGAGTAAGTGGCTAGATACTTGGGGGCATGAGTTGGCACCCAAAAAGCAACCCCTAGCGCAGTAGCACTCCCAGGCAGGAGGACCCACAAGTAGAAACGTCCCCAGATGGGCAGAAACGCCCCCAGATGGGGTCATGGCGTCGTGAGGCCCTCCACGTGTATGACAGCAATGCCGGAATAGAAACACCCTCTAGTCAGGTGCCAGGTAATTAAAGATATTCAATACAGTTTCCCTTTCTAGCATTCAGGTACTATTAGGGCTCCCGAGCGTTTCAACGTCTTAAATGCGCTACGTTTCGTAATTAAGCGCTTTAATGAGTGCGTTACGTTTGAGATTAAAAGCGCTTTAAGGCGCTTTAAATGCTGGGGCAGTTTAAATAGCGCTGAGAATGTCGGAAAAAGGGTTGGAACCTTTGGCAAACTTACGAGAAACTCTTTGGTGGCTTGCCCGTGCTTTAAGGTTACGTACAAGTGACCGGAGAATATTTTTGCCTAAAGGAGACAACACACACACACATACACAGTTTCTTTTACCACCTTCAGAGTGCCATACGCGGTGCTCAGATACGTGGGGTGTAGAGTCCATGCGGCATTGTTCTAGACTTTGCTTTTAAACATGAGATACATCTAGAACAATGTCGTTGGACATCTTTCCTCATGTGTGGCCAACAAAATTTTGCTTTTAAAAGATCAAGAGTTTTATCAACTCCAAAATGGCCCATGAGTCCCCCTTCATGTGATTCTTTGACAAGGAGTTTTCTATGTGTGCCTTGGGGAATGCAAAGTTTTCCTTCTTTAAAAAGATATCCCTCGGACACATAGTAACCTCCTTGCGCTCTATGTAGACATTGGGCATAGATGGATGAGAGTTCTTGATCTTCTTGGTAAAGCTCTCTTATGTGGTCAAATCCAAGAATTTGGGCACCTAGTTTTGAAAAGAGAGTGTGCCGTCTTGAAAGAGCATCGGCCACTATATTGGTGCTTCCTTTCTTGTATTTGATTACATAAGGAAATTGTTCAAGAAATTCCATCCATTTAGCATGTCTCTTGTTGAGCTTGTGTTGGCCCTTTAAATATTTTAAAGACTCGTGATCACTATGGATAACAAATTCTTTGGACACAAGGTAGTGTTCCCAAGTCTTTAGGGCTCGCACAAGAGCATAGAGCTCTTTGTCATAGGTGGGGTAGTTGAGGGTGGCACCATGGAGTTTTTCACTAAAATAAGCAATGGGGTGTCCACCTTGCAACAAAACCGCATCTATGCCTACCCCCGATGCATCACACTCTATCTCAAAAGTTTTGGAAAAATTTGGAAGAGATAGAATGGGTGCATTGGTGAGTTGAGCTTGAGCCTTTGAAAGGCTTGCTCATGCTTTTCATTCCAACAAAATGCAACATCTTTTTTTACAAGTTCATTCAATGGAGAAGCTAGACTAGAAAAATTAGGGACAAACCTTCTATAGAAGCTAGCTAACCCATGAAAACTTCTTACGTCACTTACATTTTGTGGAGTTGGCCACTCGCGGATGGCTTTGATTTTCTCGGGATCTACATCCACCCCCTTTTTGTTAACTATGAAACCTAAGAAAACTACACTATCTACACAAAAGGTACACTTATCCCTATTGGCAAAAAGACTATTTTTCCTAAGAACTAGAAGAACTTCCCTAAGGTGACTTAGATGGTCTTCTAGGCTTTTACTATAGACTAAGATATCATCAAAGTAAACTACTACATATTTACCTATACAATCCCTCAAGGTGTGATTCATAAGCCTCATGAATGTGCTTGGAGCATTAGTAAGCCCAAAGGGCATCACCAACCACTCGTATAGTCCAAATTTGGTCTTAAAAGCGGTTTTCCACTCATCACCCTCCTTGATTCGAATTTGGTGATATCCACTTTTAAGGTCAATTTTGGAGAATAGAGTTGACCCATGCAATTCATCAAGCATATCATCAAGCCTTGGGATTGGATGCCTATACTTGATGGTGATGTTGTTGATTGCTCTACAATCACAACACATACGCCATTTTCCATCTTTTTTTGGCACCAACAAGACAGGTACAGCACAAGGGCTTAGGCTTTTTTGAACCCAACCCTTCTCCAACAAGTCTTGAACTTGTGATTCTATCTCCTTTGTTTCCTCGGGGTTGGTTCTATAAGCAGGCCTATTTGGTAGGCTTGCCCCCGGTATAAAGTCAATTTGATGTTCTATCCCCCTAAGAGGAGGAAGCCCAATGGGTCCTTCTTGGGAGAATAGATCTTCAAATTCACTCAAAAGGTTTTCTACTTGAGGAGGTAAAACCATGAGTTCACTACTTGTGGCAGTGCATGTAAGTGCTCCTTTACAAAAGATAAGGCTTGGTTGTTCAACAAGAAGCAAGTTTTCAAAAACATTTTCAAGAGGTTTTTCTTGTTGACCAACCTTGTGGGAAGGAACACTCTTCTCCCACGCCTTTCTATCCCTAAGGATTTTCTCTTTTTCTAGCTCTCTTTTTTTTTGTTTTCCTCATCCCTCTTTTGTTTCATTTGTATTTGGTCTTTCACCACTTGAGAATGTGGTAAAGGACTAAGTACAAACTTCTTATATTTATGGGTGAAGGAAATCTCGTTAGTGAGACCATCATGCAAGGTTTTCTTGTCAAATTGCCATGGTCTCCCTAATAAGATATGGCAAGCTTCCATAGGCACTACATCACATAAAAATTTGTCTTTGTAGTTCCCTATGGAAAACTTGATTTCCACTTGCTTGTCTACATGTAGTTCCCCATTTTCATTAAGCCATTGAAGTTTGTAAGGTTTTGGGTGAGGAACTACTTGTAGCTCAAGCTTTTCAACCATCCTAGCACTACAACAATTACAACTAGATCCACTATCCACAATGAGAGAACATATATTTTCTAAAACATTGCATCTTGTATGAAAGATGTTCTCCCTTTGTGTTTCCATGGATGTGCTAGGGTGATTGTTGAGGGTTCTCCTAATCATAAGCAATTCTCCCTCTAGTGGAGCTACCCTCTCATCCTCTCCCCCTTCCTCTTTCTCACTAGGCTCATCCTCGCCACTAGTGTACTCGTCTACACCTTTTAAAAACAAAGTCCTTTGGTTTGGACATTGTGCTTGCACATGCCCCCTACCATAGCACTTAAAACACTTGACATCTCTAGCTCGGATGGGTGGGGTTGAGGTTTCTTTGGTGAAGGGTTTGGTAGGCTCTTTTGGTTTTTCCTTGGATGTACTACCCTCCCTTCTAAACTCTTTCTTGGGATAAAAGCTAGAATAGGGGCTCACCTTTTGACTTGAAGTTTTGCGCAAGTTTTGTTGCTCAACTTTAATGCAAAGTTGAACCAAATCATTCAAGTCTTGATAAGGTAAGAGCTCTACTCTATCTCTTATCTCAAGTGATAGGCCACTAAGGAACCTAGCAATGGTGGTTTCCTCTTCCTCTCTAATAGAGGCTCTCATCATATAGAGCTCCATCTTTTGTCTATACTCCTCTACGCTCATATTTCTTTGTTGGAGTCTTTGGAGCTTGTCCATTAACTCCCTATGGTAGTAAGAGGGTATATGTCGACGTCTTAGGGCTCCCCTAAGGTCATTCCAATATGTAATGGAAGGTTCCCTATGAAGACGTCTATCTCTTTCGAGAGAGGTCCACCAATACATGGCATTTCCTTGGAAACTAAGGGTGGCTAGGGGTACTTTTCGTTCCTCACTTACCCTATGGCAAGCAAAAAGTTGCTCTACCTTCATCTCCCAATCTAGATATACTTCTACATTTTCCTTTCCATGAAAATGAGGTAGGTCTACTTTTGTTTCCCTTGGCACCTCTTGTTCCCTTTGCCTAGTTCTTCTAGGGGGTGGTTGGTAATAATCATTGATTCTACGGCTTCCCTCCCCTAGAGATTCAATACTTTGTGATGCATGAGTTTTTTTTGATTTTTGTGATTTTTGTGACTTCTCTTCTTGAGCTTTAGCCAACTCATTGATTTTGTTTTCATTCTCCAATTGTCTAAAAGAGATTAATTGTACCGCTTGGGATACTTCTTTTAAAAGAGTTTTCAAAGATTTTACTTCACTTTCTATAGACTTTGGAGAGTGAGAAGAAGAAGACATGGCTAAAACTTTGTGTATATAGGTGTTTTACTTGGAGAAAGTTTAGGAAAGTTAGAGAAGGGAGTTTTCCAGGTAAGGGAGGTGAGTCACAATGGACTACTTAAGTACCAAGCCTTTTCCTTGCCAAAAACTTTTCCTCCAATGACTTCACACAAAATTTTCTCTTAGTAGAACACTTAGAACACAAGAAGTTGAGAAATCAAAAAGCAAGAAAACTATGTAAGCTAGATATGCAGCAAACTAGTCGGTATAGCACAAAATTAAACAATACTAAACATGCAAAACGTTTCTACCAAAACAAAAGAAATACAAGTTCAAACAAGCAACAAATTACTAAAAAAAATAACTATGCTATTCGGCCCTAGGTGAGGCTTCTTGGACACTTTGAGCCCTTGAAGACACACTCACCGTCTAAAACGTAAATTAAAAGAGGTAATTAACAATAAACCAAGTTGTAAAGGAGATAAGAAAACCCCCTTTGTTGTTCCTCTTTTTGGTTAGTGCACTTTCTTTGTTGTCTTGATTGTTGATCTTCTAGGTGTTTGTAGTGTTTGTTTCAAGAAGCTTGTTTCGGCCTTAGCTTGACTCCTCCTTAGAAAGTTGGCTTTAATTCTCCAATTTCCAGCACCTATTCACAAAGGCTTGACCTTAAACCAAGTCAATTTCCATGCACATAAGCACCAAGAGAGAATTAATTTCCAGCACCCACAAAAGAGAGGTCAAGAAACAAAAGCAAGAAACAAATTTAATTGAAAGAAAACAGTACCACCAAAAGGATTTATAATATGACAACTTAGAAAGAGATTCAAGAAATTAAAGCAAACAATTAAAGGTACTCAATAAAAGTTGGCACACAAAAGGAATTCCTAAAGAAAAGCACTAGATTAGATGACCAAATAAAAAAACAGCACCACTGGAAAATGTTGTGGGCCAGAAAACAGTTTTGTTCCCCGATTTATGCTGAGCTGTAATTGTAAAATTTGTTTCTGAAATTTGGATACAAGAAAATTCAGGATCTTAGCTAAATTTTGGCTTTGGAATCACCTAAAACGCATGCACCATTTTTTTTTAATAATTTTTGCAAATTTGGTGTGCAGTTAGGCCAGCTGTAACGCTCAAGATTCGCACTCTGATTTTGTGAGATTTATCATTTTTTTTCTGTTGCTCCTTTTGACCTCATTCTTTTTTTTGTCTTTTCTATAACATCTTAAACTTGCATTTTCCAGAAATTCAGAATTTTCCTATGGGTGGAAAAATTTTGGTAAACAAAACAGCCCAGAACAGAGAGGTGTTACAGGGGAAATCTGGAAAACTGGAAGAAAACAGCAAGATAACCAAAATTAACACAATGGAAATGTGAGAAAGGAAATTGTGTATGAACTAAGACACAATTATGAACTCAAACTAAAAATAAAAAGCACCAAAGGATCAAAATAACAGCAGATTAAAGCAATATAAAGAGACCCAAAACAAGAAACAATCAAGCCAAAAAAATAGGACTACTAAGAATTGATGACAATATGGATGAACATGACTTGACAAAACATGTATAGATTCAGAAAATTAAAGACTCAAAGCATAATATGAAGCAAAATAATGAAAGCAATAAAGACTCAAAGCCTAAAACAAAATAGCAACACAAAAGGTGTATGGAATCCTATCACAAATTGCACAAGAACTTGTTCAAGATCAAATGAACAAGAGTGCTTGGGTTGGATCTTCCACAAAGCACACCAAGAACAAATTAAAATATAAAAAACAGCAAGACAAGTAAGGAATTGAAATGACAAAGATGAAAATAAAGAAGAACTGAAATTAAAAAGACAAGCTACTCATCTTGAAGAACCAATAGCTCATGATACCAAATGAGCGCAACGAAGAGCTTCACCGTGTGAATGAGGAGTTGCGCCAGGGCCTGAGAAACGATCGGAGGCGGCCTGGGCAGGACGAGACGGAGAACCAGTCCCCACCAAGGGAGTTTTCCACTCCTTTCTCGCAGGAGATCCTAGATGCAGCGATCCCGAACACGTTCGCGGGACCCAAGGTAATCTTCACTGGGATGGAGGACCCAGAGACGCACCTCGCTGCATTTCACACACAGATGGTCCTGATAGGCGGTTCTGATGCTGCCAAGTGCAAGCTCTTCATGAGCACCCTGACCGGGATGGCTATGGACTGGTTCATTAGCCTCCCCGAGGGCCACATCACGTCTTTCCGCCAATTGTCGCAGTTATTCAGAGAACAGTATTTGGCCAACAAGGCCCCGCCGCCGGTCTCTTACGACCTGTTTGACGTGAAGCAGTATCAGGGGGAGACCCTGAAGGAGTATATCAATCGCTTCGGGGCCCAGGTCGTGAAGGTTGGTACAACAGAGGAGCCTATGATCGTGTACGCATTTGTGAAAGGCGTATGCCCCGGCCCCTTTGGAGAATCTATTATCCGCAATCGCCCTAGGACTTTCGCTGAATTACGGCGTAGGGCGGTAGCGCATATTGCTTCGGAAGGGGAGGTATGTGTGAAGCGCACCAGCGCCGTGCCCTCACGCCCGAGGGGACCGGCGCGAGTTCAACCCGTCAGAGTCAATGAGACCACGACGGGGAGAAAGAAGCCAAAGGCGAGACGCCCCTACGAAGCCAGAAAGCCCCAGCCTCGGGGCCCAGCAGGAGGCGAACGCCCCGCCAGAGAAAGAGCAAGACCGGCAAGGTACAACTTCGGGGTTGAGTTGAAGGATTTGATTGCCGTGCCCAACATAGCTGAGAGGCTGAGGCGACCGGCGAAGACCGACAAGGTGTTAGGGCCCCGCAAAGACTCTTGGTGATGGCATTTCATGTGTTCTTCTTGAATCAAAGTAGTAAAATGGATGCGGAAGCAATGGGTGAGTGAAACAAAGCCCTCCTAGGAGTTGTGATGGCTTTGAAGGTGCATGATGAGTATGAATTTAGAGAGGTTCGGCCAGCTCTATGAAGAAAGGTGAAGGGAGTGAAGTTTATAGCCTAGATTTCTAGGAGAAGTATAGCTAGTGCACAAAATGGGCAGCATAACAATACTCAAATAAACTTCTCCAATACAATGAAATAGCCTCCCTATTTATAGGCTTGGTGGACGTAAATGTTAAGCCACCTTTCTAAAAGAAATAAAACCAAAAATTAAATCTAAATCTAAGGTGCCATGACCGGCCATTCTACCCTAGATTCTAGAAGGTTTCTATCAAAAGTGCTTCCTACACTATCCTATCTACTAAGTACCCCCAATGGGCCTTTATGCAAACATATACAAAGCCTTCTCTCTTCCATCCGTGGCCTCATTTGCTTGTGTTTGAATATGTTTGGCCATTGATCTTGTAAGGGGTCCTAGACGGTCTAGCTCCATGGATAGCCGCCCTCCTTCACGGTCTAGACGCTCACCTTCACGTCCTAGACGCTTACTTTCACGTCCTAGACGCTCACCTTGGTCTTGGTCTTGGTCTAGACGCTCTCCTTGGCTTGTGCCTTGGCTTCTTTGGGTAGGTGTGCTTGGCCCTCCTCCATCATCCCCTCCCCCTTGGAAAGGATTTGTCCTCAAATCCAGCTCGTCATCGTCATTGGTTCCTACAAATGGAGAAAGATCAATTACATTAAAAGTGTCATGTACTCCATATTCAAGAGGTAGGTCCAATTTATAAGCATTGTTGTTGACTCGCTTGAGAACTTGGAAAGGTCCATCACCTCGGGGACTTAGTTTGGACTTCCTTTGAGTTGGAAATCTATCTTTGCGAAGGTGAAGCCAAACTAGGTCTCCTTCCTCAAAAATTATTTCTCTCTTCCCTTTGTTGTTGTATTTTGTGTACTTCTCATTTTGTTGTTGTATTTGAATTTTAATCTTCTCATGCATTTTCTTGATAAAATCAGCTTTGATTACTCCTTCCTTATGCACAAAATCTTGTGGATTAGGAAGGGGTATCAAATCCATGGGCGTGAGAGGATTAAAACCATATACTACCTCAAAAGGAGAAGCATTAGTAGTCTTGTGAACTACTCTATTGTAAGCAAATTCAATGTGGGGAAGGTACTCATCCCAAGATTTGTGGCTTCCCTTCATGATAGCCCTAAGCATAGTTCCAAGAGATCTATTGACTACTTCGGTTTGACCATCCGTTTGAGGATGACAAGAAGTTGAAAATTGTAGTCTTGTTCCAAGTTTACCCCAAAGAGTTTTCCAAAAGTGGCTTATAAACTTGGGATCTCGATCGGACACTATACTTCTCGGGAGACCATGGAGTCTCACCACTTCTCTAAAGAAGAGTTTAGAAATATTTTGAGCATCATCCACTTTGTGGCATGGAATAAAGTGGGACATTTTGCTAAAACGGTCCACTACCACAAAGATAGAGTCATGGCCTCTTGCAGTCCTAGGAAGTCCTAAAATGAAATCCATGCTAATGTCTTCCCAAGGAGCATTTGCAATCGGCAAAGGGGTGTAGAGTCCATGCGGCATTGTTCTAGACTTTGCTTTTAAACATGAGATACATCTAGAACAATGTCGTTGGACATCTTTCCTCATGTGTGGCCAACAAAATTTTGCTTTTAAAAGATCAAGAGTTTTATCAACTCCAAAATGGCCCATGAGTCCCCCTTCATGTGATTCTTTGACAAGGAGTTTTCTATGTGTGCCTTGGGGAATGCAAAGTTTTCCTTCTTTAAAAAGATATCCCTCGGACACATAGTAACCTCCTTGCGCTCTATGTAGACATTGGGCATAGATGGATGAGAGTTCTTGATCTTCTTGGTAAAGCTCTCTTATGTGGTCAAATCCAAGAATTTGGGCACCTAGTTTTGAAAAGAGAGTGTGCCGTCTTGAAAGAGCATCGGCCACTATATTGGTGCTTCCTTTCTTGTATTTGATTACATAAGGAAATTGTTCAAGAAATTCCATCCATTTAGCATGTCTCTTGTTGAGCTTGTGTTGGCCCTTTAAATATTTTAAAGACTCGTGATCACTATGGATAACAAATTCTTTGGACACAAGGTAGTGTTCCCAAGTCTTTAGGGCTCGCACAAGAGCATAGAGCTCTTTGTCATAGGTGGGGTAGTTGAGGGTGGCACCATGGAGTTTTTCACTAAAATAAGCAATGGGGTGTCCACCTTGCAACAAAACCGCATCTATGCCTACCCCCGATGCATCACACTCTATCTCAAAAGTTTTGGAAAAATTTGGAAGAGATAGAATGGGTGCATTGGTGAGTTGAGCTTGAGCCTTTGAAAGGCTTGCTCATGCTTTTCATTCCAACAAAATGCAACATCTTTTTTTACAAGTTCATTCAATGGAGAAGCTAGACTAGAAAAATTAGGGACAAACCTTCTATAGAAGCTAGCTAACCCATGAAAACTTCTTACGTCACTTACATTTTGTGGAGTTGGCCACTCGCGGATGGCTTTGATTTTCTCGGGATCTACATCCACCCCCTTTTTGTTAACTATGAAACCTAAGAAAACTACACTATCTACACAAAAGGTACACTTATCCCTATTGGCAAAAAGACTATTTTTCCTAAGAACTAGAAGAACTTCCCTAAGGTGACTTAGATGGTCTTCTAGGCTTTTACTATAGACTAAGATATCATCAAAGTAAACTACTACATATTTACCTATACAATCCCTCAAGGTGTGATTCATAAGCCTCATGAATGTGCTTGGAGCATTAGTAAGCCCAAAGGGCATCACCAACCACTCGTATAGTCCAAATTTGGTCTTAAAAGCGGTTTTCCACTCATCACCCTCCTTGATTCGAATTTGGTGATATCCACTTTTAAGGTCAATTTTGGAGAATAGAGTTGACCCATGCAATTCATCAAGCATATCATCAAGCCTTGGGATTGGATGCCTATACTTGATGGTGATGTTGTTGATTGCTCTACAATCACAACACATACGCCATTTTCCATCTTTTTTTGGCACCAACAAGACAGGTACAGCACAAGGGCTTAGGCTTTTTTGAACCCAACCCTTCTCCAACAAGTCTTGAACTTGTGATTCTATCTCCTTTGTTTCCTCGGGGTTGGTTCTATAAGCAGGCCTATTTGGTAGGCTTGCCCCCGGTATAAAGTCAATTTGATGTTCTATCCCCCTAAGAGGAGGAAGCCCAATGGGTCCTTCTTGGGAGAATAGATCTTCAAATTCACTCAAAAGGTTTTCTACTTGAGGAGGTAAAACCATGAGTTCACTACTTGTGGCAGTGCATGTAAGTGCTCCTTTACAAAAGATAAGGCTTGGTTGTTCAACAAGAAGCAAGTTTTCAAAAACATTTTCAAGAGGTTTTTCTTGTTGACCAACCTTGTGGGAAGGAACACTCTTCTCCCACGCCTTTCTATCCCTAAGGATTTTCTCTTTTTCTAGCTCTCTTTTTTTTTGTTTTCCTCATCCCTCTTTTGTTTCATTTGTATTTGGTCTTTCACCACTTGAGAATGTGGTAAAGGACTAAGTACAAACTTCTTATATTTATGGGTGAAGGAAATCTCGTTAGTGAGACCATCATGCAAGGTTTTCTTGTCAAATTGCCATGGTCTCCCTAATAAGATATGGCAAGCTTCCATAGGCACTACATCACATAAAAATTTGTCTTTGTAGTTCCCTATGGAAAACTTGATTTCCACTTGCTTGTCTACATGTAGTTCCCCATTTTCATTAAGCCATTGAAGTTTGTAAGGTTTTGGGTGAGGAACTACTTGTAGCTCAAGCTTTTCAACCATCCTAGCACTACAACAATTACAACTAGATCCACTATCCACAATGAGAGAACATATATTTTCTAAAACATTGCATCTTGTATGAAAGATGTTCTCCCTTTGTGTTTCCATGGATGTGCTAGGGTGATTGTTGAGGGTTCTCCTAATCATAAGCAATTCTCCCTCTAGTGGAGCTACCCTCTCATCCTCTCCCCCTTCCTCTTTCTCACTAGGCTCATCCTCGCCACTAGTGTACTCGTCTACACCTTTTAAAAACAAAGTCCTTTGGTTTGGACATTGTGCTTGCACATGCCCCCTACCATAGCACTTAAAACACTTGACATCTCTAGCTCGGATGGGTGGGGTTGAGGTTTCTTTGGTGAAGGGTTTGGTAGGCTCTTTTGGTTTTTCCTTGGATGTACTACCCTCCCTTCTAAACTCTTTCTTGGGATAAAAGCTAGAATAGGGGCTCACCTTTTGACTTGAAGTTTTGCGCAAGTTTTGTTGCTCAACTTTAATGCAAAGTTGAACCAAATCATTCAAGTCTTGATAAGGTAAGAGCTCTACTCTATCTCTTATCTCAAGTGATAGGCCACTAAGGAACCTAGCAATGGTGGTTTCCTCTTCCTCTCTAATAGAGGCTCTCATCATATAGAGCTCCATCTTTTGTCTATACTCCTCTACGCTCATATTTCTTTGTTGGAGTCTTTGGAGCTTGTCCATTAACTCCCTATGGTAGTAAGAGGGTATATGTCGACGTCTTAGGGCTCCCCTAAGGTCATTCCAATATGTAATGGAAGGTTCCCTATGAAGACGTCTATCTCTTTCGAGAGAGGTCCACCAATACATGGCATTTCCTTGGAAACTAAGGGTGGCTAGGGGTACTTTTCGTTCCTCACTTACCCTATGGCAAGCAAAAAGTTGCTCTACCTTCATCTCCCAATCTAGATATACTTCTACATTTTCCTTTCCATGAAAATGAGGTAGGTCTACTTTTGTTTCCCTTGGCACCTCTTGTTCCCTTTGCCTAGTTCTTCTAGGGGGTGGTTGGTAATAATCATTGATTCTACGGCTTCCCTCCCCTAGAGATTCAATACTTTGTGATGCATGAGTTTTTTTTGATTTTTGTGATTTTTGTGACTTCTCTTCTTGAGCTTTAGCCAACTCATTGATTTTGTTTTCATTCTCCAATTGTCTAAAAGAGATTAATTGTACCGCTTGGGATACTTCTTTTAAAAGAGTTTTCAAAGATTTTACTTCACTTTCTATAGACTTTGGAGAGTGAGAAGAAGAAGACATGGCTAAAACTTTGTGTATATAGGTGTTTTACTTGGAGAAAGTTTAGGAAAGTTAGAGAAGGGAGTTTTCCAGGTAAGGGAGGTGAGTCACAATGGACTACTTAAGTACCAAGCCTTTTCCTTGCCAAAAACTTTTCCTCCAATGACTTCACACAAAATTTTCTCTTAGTAGAACACTTAGAACACAAGAAGTTGAGAAATCAAAAAGCAAGAAAACTATGTAAGCTAGATATGCAGCAAACTAGTCGGTATAGCACAAAATTAAACAATACTAAACATGCAAAACGTTTCTACCAAAACAAAAGAAATACAAGTTCAAACAAGCAACAAATTACTAAAAAAAATAACTATGCTATTCGGCCCTAGGTGAGGCTTCTTGGACACTTTGAGCCCTTGAAGACACACTCACCGTCTAAAACGTAAATTAAAAGAGGTAATTAACAATAAACCAAGTTGTAAAGGAGATAAGAAAACCCCCTTTGTTGTTCCTCTTTTTGGTTAGTGCACTTTCTTTGTTGTCTTGATTGTTGATCTTCTAGGTGTTTGTAGTGTTTGTTTCAAGAAGCTTGTTTCGGCCTTAGCTTGACTCCTCCTTAGAAAGTTGGCTTTAATTCTCCAATTTCCAGCACCTATTCACAAAGGCTTAACCTTAAACCAAGTCAATTTCCATGCACATAAGCACCAAGAGAGAATTAATTTCCAGCACCCACAAAAGAGAGGTCAAGAAACAAAAGCAAGAAACAAATTTAATTGAAAGAAAACAGTACCACCAAAAGGATTTATAATATGACAACTTAGAAAGAGATTCAAGAAATTAAAGCAAACAATTAAAGGTACTCAATAAAAGTTGGCACACAAAAGGAATTCCTAAAGAAAAGCACTAGATTAGATGACCAAATAAAAAAACAGCACCACTGGAAAATGTTGTGGGCCAGAAAACAGTTTTGTTCCCCGATTTATGCTGAGCTGTAATTGTAAAATTTGTTTCTGAAATTTGGATACAAGAAAATTCAGGATCTTAGCTAAATTTTGGCTTTGGAATCACCTAAAACGCATGCACCATTTTTTTTTAATAATTTTTGCAAATTTGGTGTGCAGTTAGGCCAGCTGTAACGCTCAAGATTCGCACTCTGATTTTGTGAGATTTATCATTTTTTTTCTGTTGCTCCTTTTGACCTCATTCTTTTTTTTGTCTTTTCTATAACATCTTAAACTTGCATTTTCCAGAAATTCAGAATTTTCCTATGGGTGGAAAAATTTTGGTAAACAAAACAGCCCAGAACAGAGAGGTGTTACAGGGGAAATCTGGAAAACTGGAAGAAAACAGCAAGATAACCAAAATTAACACAATGGAAATGTGAGAAAGGAAATTGTGTATGAACTAAGACACAATTATGAACTCAAACTAAAAATAAAAAGCACCAAAGGATCAAAATAACAGCAGATTAAAGCAATATAAAGAGACCCAAAACAAGAAACAATCAAGCCAAAAAAATAGGACTACTAAGAATTGATGACAATATGGATGAACATGACTTGACAAAACATGTATAGATTCAGAAAATTAAAGACTCAAAGCATAATATGAAGCAAAATAATGAAAGCAATAAAGACTCAAAGCCTAAAACAAAATAGCAACACAAAAGGTGTATGGAATCCTATCACAAATTGCACAAGAACTTGTTCAAGATCAAATGAACAAGAGTGCTTGGGTTGGATCTTCCACAAAGCACACCAAGAACAAATTAAAATATAAAAAACAGCAAGACAAGTAAGGAATTGAAATGACAAAGATGAAAATAAAGAAGAACTGAAATTAAAAAGACAAGCTACTCATCTTGAAGAACCAATAGCTCATGATACCAAATGAGCGCAACGAAGAGCTTCACCGTGTGAATGAGGAGTTGCGCCAGGGCCTGAGAAACGATCGGAGGCGGCCTGGGCAGGACGAGACGGAGAACCAGTCCCCACCAAGGGAGTTTTCCACTCCTTTCTCGCAGGAGATCCTAGATGCAGCGATCCCGAACACGTTCGCGGGACCCAAGGTAATCTTCACTGGGATGGAGGACCCAGAGACGCACCTCGCTGCATTTCACACACAGATGGTCCTGATAGGCGGTTCTGATGCTGCCAAGTGCAAGCTCTTCATGAGCACCCTGACCGGGATGGCTATGGACTGGTTCATTAGCCTCCCCGAGGGCCACATCACGTCTTTCCGCCAATTGTCGCAGTTATTCAGAGAACAGTATTTGGCCAACAAGGCCCCGCCGCCGGTCTCTTACGACCTGTTTGACGTGAAGCAGTATCAGGGGGAGACCCTGAAGGAGTATATCAATCGCTTCGGGGCCCAGGTCGTGAAGGTTGGTACAACAGAGGAGCCTATGATCGTGTACGCATTTGTGAAAGGCGTATGCCCCGGCCCCTTTGGAGAATCTATTATCCGCAATCGCCCTAGGACTTTCGCTGAATTACGGCGTAGGGCGGTAGCGCATATTGCTTCGGAAGGGGAGGTATGTGTGAAGCGCACCAGCGCCGTGCCCTCACGCCCGAGGGGACCGGCGCGAGTTCAACCCGTCAGAGTCAATGAGACCACGACGGGGAAAAAGAAGCCAAAGGCGAGACGCCCCTACGAAGCCAGAAAGCCCCAGCCTCGGGGCCCAGCAGGAGGCGAACGCCCCGCCAGAGAAAGAGCAAGACCGGCAAGGTACAACTTCGGGGTTGAGTTGAAGGATTTGATTGCCGTGCCCAACATAGCTGAGAGGCTGAGGCGACCGGCGAAGACCGACAAGGTGTTAGGGCCCCGCAAAGACTCTTGGTGATGGCATTTCATGTGTTCTTCTTGAATCAAAGTAGTAAAATGGATGCGGAAGCAATGGGTGAGTGAAACAAAGCCCTCCTAGGAGTTGTGATGGCTTTGAAGGTGCATGATGAGTATGAATTTAGAGAGGTTCGGCCAGCTCTATGAAGAAAGGTGAAGGGAGTGAAGTTTATAGCCTAGATTTCTAGGAGAAGTATAGCTAGTGCACAAAATGGGCAGCATAACAATACTCAAATAAACTTCTCCAATACAATGAAATAGCCTCCCTATTTATAGGCTTGGTGGACGTAAATGTTAAGCCACCTTTCTAAAAGAAATAAAACCAAAAATTAAATCTAAATCTAAGGTGCCATGACCGGCCATTCTACCCTAGATTCTAGAAGGTTTCTATCAAAAGTGCTTCCTACACTATCCTATCTACTAAGTACCCCCAATGGGCCTTTATGCAAACATATACAAAGCCTTCTCTCTTCCATCCGTGGCCTCATTTGCTTGTGTTTGAATATGTTTGGCCATTGATCTTGTAAGGGGTCCTAGACGGTCTAGCTCCATGGATAGCCGCCCTCCTTCACGGTCTAGACGCTCACCTTCACGTCCTAGACGCTTACTTTCACGTCCTAGACGCTCACCTTGGTCTTGGTCTTGGTCTAGACGCTCTCCTTGGCTTGTGCCTTGGCTTCTTTGGGTAGGTGTGCTTGGCCCTCCTCCATCATCCCCTCCCCCTTGGAAAGGATTTGTCCTCAAATCCAGCTCGTCATCGTCATTGGTTCCTACAAATGGAGAAAGATCAATTACATTAAAAGTGTCATGTACTCCATATTCAAGAGGTAGGTCCAATTTATAAGCATTGTTGTTGACTCGCTTGAGAACTTGGAAAGGTCCATCACCTCGGGGACTTAGTTTGGACTTCCTTTGAGTTGGAAATCTATCTTTGCGAAGGTGAAGCCAAACTAGGTCTCCTTCCTCAAAAATTATTTCTCTCTTCCCTTTGTTGTTGTATTTTGTGTACTTCTCATTTTGTTGTTGTATTTGAATTTTAATCTTCTCATGCATTTTCTTGATAAAATCAGCTTTGATTACTCCTTCCTTATGCACAAAATCTTGTGGATTAGGAAGGGGTATCAAATCCATGGGCGTGAGAGGATTAAAACCATATACTACCTCAAAAGGATAAGCATTAGTAGTCTTGTGAACTACACTATTGTAAGCAAATTCAATGTGGGGAAGGTACTCATCCCAAGATTTGTGGCTTCCCTTCATGATAGCCCTAAGCATAGTTCCAAGAGATCTATTGACTACTTCGGTTTGACCATCCGTTTGAGGATGACAAGAAGTTGAAAATTGTAGTCTTGTTCCAAGTTTACCCCAAAGAGTTTTCCAAAAGTGGCTTATAAACTTGGGATCTCGATCGGACACTATACTTCTCGGGAGACCTGGGTAGAGGCGTCGCCCAACCAGGGCGTCGCCAGATCAAACAGTGTAAAAGCAAGGCAACCACGGTGTGGTTCCCCGATACCCATGGGTAGGAAAGACCATGGAGGGAGCGACGCCGTGGGAAAGCCTCAGGACCCGATATCTCGGGAAAGTGATAAAGAGAAGGAAAAGGTGGCTTCAAGGCCATAGTGATAGTACCAGTGAAGGGCAGCCTGACTCGTGAAGTACCCCTGCCGCCCCAGAGACGCCTTCGGGACAGATACGACCCAAGAGGAAGGTCACGCCCAGGATAACCGGGTGCAGGGTATGTGAGGAAGGCAGATACGCTCTCAAAGTAAGTGGCTAGATACTTGGGGGCATGAGTTGGCACCCAAAAAGCCACCCCTAGTGCAGTAGCACTCCCAGGCAGGAGGACCCACACGTAGAAACGTCCCCAGATGGGCAGAAACGCCCCAGATGGGGTCATGGCGTCATGAGGCCCTCCACGTGTATGACAGCAATGCCGGAATAGAAACACCCTCTAGTTAGGTGCCAGGTAATTAAAGATATTCAATACAGTTTCCCTTTCTAGCATTCAGGTACTATTAGGGCTCCCGAGCGTTTCAACATCTTAAATGCGCTACGTTTCGTAAGTAAGCGCTTTAATGAGTGCGTTAAGGCGCTTTAAATGCTGGGGCAGTTTAAATAGCGCTGAGAATGTCGGAAAAAGGGTTGGAACCTTTGGCAAACTTACGAGAAACTCTTTGGTGGCTTGCCCGTGCTTTAAGGTTACGTACAAGTGACCGGAGAATATTTTTGCCTAAAGGAGACAACACACACACAGATACACAGTTCTTTTACCACCTTCGGAGTGCCACACGCGGTGCTCAGATACGTGGGTGGACAGTTTTTTGGTGTTTCTTGCTGGCTGACTTGAGCGTCGGAGTGCAAACGGCCGCTAGGGCGCCTCTTTGTCCTCTTTTTTGCAGGAATTCACAGGCAATCAGTGGGAAGGAGTCCTTAGCTGACGGTTGAGGTCGCGCACGAAGACGTCCCGGTCAACCGGACGGAACAATGATAATAGTTTAAAAGCATCTTAACTATTGAAAACAAGCGTATTACTACTCAACTAAATGTTTGCAACTTGTTGTTTTCGGTATTAATTGATTGAAAACACTTATGAATGAATATCTTTGAAAACCAATTTCATGTGTTAAAATTGTGTTTTGATATGTTTAACATCTCTTTTACAATCTTAGTCTATTAATTGATTGAAACACTTATGAATGAATATCCTTGAAAAACAATTTCATTTGTCGAAATTGTGTTTTCATATTTTTTACAATCTAAGGTCTATTGATTGATTCAAACACTTATGATACCTTTGAAAAACCATTTCATGTGTTCAAATTATTGTATTTTGATACGTTTAATACTTCTTTTACAATCTAAGGTCTATTAATTAATTGAAGCACTTATGATATATTTGAAAAACAATTTCATGTGTTAAAATGATACGTTTAATACTTCTTTCATTTACAATCTAAGGTTTTATAACCTAGGAAACTATGAGAAAGTGAATGTTCTGTATGATAATAGTTTAAAAGCATCTTAACTATAGAAAACAAGCGTATTACTACTCAACTAAATGTTTGCAGCTTGTTCTTTTCGCTATTAATTGATTGAAAACACTTATGAATGAATATCTTTGAAAACCAATTTCATGTGTTAAAATTTTGTTTTGATATGTTTAATATCTCTTTTACAATCTTAGTCTATTAATTGATTGAAACACTTATGAATGAATATCCTTGAAAAACAATTTCATGTGTCAAAATTGTGTTTTCATATTTTTTACAATCTAAGGTCTATTGATTGATTCAAACACTTATGATACCTTTGAAAAACCATTTCATGTGTTCAAATTATTGTATTTTGATACGTTTAATACTTCTTTTACAATCTAAGGTCTATTAATTGATTGAAGCAGTTATGATATCTTTGAAAAACAATTTCATGTGTTAAAATGATACGTTTAATACTTCTTTCATTTACAATCTAAGGTTTTATAACCTAGGAAACTATGAGAAAGTGAATGTTCAGTATCATAATAGTTTAAAAGCATCTTAACTATTGAAAACAAGCGTATTATTACTCAACTAAATGTTTGCAACTTGTTCTTTACGCTATTAATTGATTGAAAACACTTATGAATGAATATCTTTGAAAACCAATTTCATGTGTTAAAATTGTGTTTTGATATGTTTAACATCTCTTTTACAATCTTAGTCTATTAATTGATTGAAACACTTATGAATGAATATCCTTGAAAAACAATTTCATGTGTCGAAATTGTGTTTTCATATTTTTTACAATCTAAGGTCTATTGATTGATTCAAACACTTATGATACCTTTGAAAAACCATTTCATGTGTTCAAATTATTGTATTTTGATACGTTTAATACTTCTTTTACAATCTAAGGTCTATTAATTGTGTACCGCCCTGGTAGTCGGAAGTGATGACGTGGCATCCAGCTACAGTATAGGCGTGTTGACAAGGCGCCAGGTTGGCAGAAGGGAAGGAAGTCGGGGGGCTCGTGAAGTCGCCAGTTATTAGGTTTGCGTGTTCCGATCTCCAGCATACCAGAATCGGCGATCACCGTGTTAAAGATGAAGTCGCCAGATGTAAACTCAGGCGACCTAGTGATTGGAGATCGCCAGAGCAAGCACATCGCCAGAGATGAAGGTGGTGCAGATTATGAAGGCGGCCGGCGAGACCACAGGGAAGGTGTACGAAGGCACCCTAACTCGCCAATTCCAGTAGAGATCGCGCTCCCAAGTTAGCTATGCACTGGCAGTACCATGCGTAAGTAACTTAGCAAAATGAGAGTAGAAGCAGCGCCCAAGTCAAGGAGGCTCCAGATGAAGGCACGTGTACGACTAGATGCGAGCCAGGTGTCCAAGTCTGTAACTGGCAGGAGAGAGAAAGTAACTAGGTATATAAGAGTTCTCAACGAACTTTCTGAGGTACGCACATTCAGATTACACTCTTTACGCTTGCGAGTTATAGAGCTTACTGTGAGAGAGAATTTGCACGGTTCCTGTTCTCTTAGTATTTGGTGATTCGGTCACTGACTTGGGCGTTGGAGTGCGATCGGCCGCAGCGGCGCCGTTCTGTTCCTTTGCAGGTTCTTGAGGTGGATCTCGAAGAAGAACGGAGGTTTGAAGCGGTGCGCACGTCGATCCTTTGACGAGGCAGTTTCCAGCGTTCCAGTCAACAGGCAGGATCATCAGGCGCCTACCGTGGGGCCGTGTAAAGCTTGCTCCCATCCACAGCGTGAGTTCTTGAAGGTTTTCGAAGTTTTCTGCGTGGTTGTGTGCTGGTGCAACCATCGTTCGCTGTTTGCTTGAGATTTGTTCGGTGAATTCGCGTTTTATACCGTTCGTTTGGGTTTTCGATCGGTGAAGGGAGGTTTTCCTGCTGTTTACGCGTAATTTGTTCGGTGGAGTTTGAGTTCTTTCGCTCGATTAGTTATCCGTGGGAAGAGCAGTGGTTTCTGGTGGAGTTGCAGGTTTCTTTGGAGGTTGCGGTGTTCTTGAATTTTCTTGCGGAGTTTCGCACAGTTTTTCCGATTGATCGCTGAGTCAATCGTAGCTGAAGTAAGTGTTGTGCGCTGCATTCTGTGATTCGCTGAGTTTCATGAGAAAAATGAGAAGCAATCGTTCAAGTCCAGTTGCGCTCGTCGCTGCTGAAGGCGCCGCTGCCATGACCATGGCGCAGATGGCAGAGATGATGCGTTCGTTGCAGGCAACTGTGGAAGCCTCGCGCATAGAGCAGGCGAGAATGCATGAGGACCTGGTCGTCTCTCGCGCCAGGAATGAGGAGCTCAGCAAGGTGACTGAGGAGCTGCGTCAAGCTCTTCAGGAGCAGCAAGGGCGTTCTTCTGCTGAAGAGGTCGCGCCGTCGTCGCCACCTCGTGTTTTTCCTATGCCTTTCGCTCAGGCGATTACTGATACGCCTATTCCTACGAGCGTGGTCCCTGTCAAGGCTGTCTTTACCGGCATGGAGGATCCAGAGGCTCATCTAACCACGTTCGATACGCAGATGATGCTGTCGGGAGGGTCAGACGCCGTGTATTGCAAGATGTTCGTGAGCACGCTCCAGGGAACGGCGTTGGAATGGTTTGTGAGCCTACCTAACGGTCACATAACCAATTTTCAGCAGTTCTCAAAGGTTTTCGTCGAGCAATACATCGTGAACAAGGCACCGCCCAGGGTGTCTTATGATTTGTTTGATATAAGGCAGTACCAGGGAGAGTCCCTCAGAGACTACCTGAATCGCTTTGGAGCGCAGATGGTCAGATCGCTAGCTAAAGATGAAGAAATGCTGGTCTATGCACTCAAGAAGGGCGTGCTGCCAGGACCATTCTGCGAGGCCTTGATCAGGGCTCACCCTGCAACGTTTGCTGAGGTCAGGCGACTTGCGGTGGCTCACATCGCCGACGAGAGTGAGGTCGCCGAGAAGAGAGGGAGCGTGGCTCCCGCTAGGCCACGCGCCCAGACCAGGATCCAGCCGCAAAGGGTGCTGGAGACAGCGGCGGCGGCCAGGAAGGACCAGAGGACTCGCCATCCTTATGATAGGAGGAACAAGGGGAGGGGCCAGGGACGCCAGCAACCAGCACGCCGGGAATACAATCGCCCGCCTAAGCACAAGTTTGTTATGGGATTGGCGGACCTGATCGCCATTCCCAATATATCTGCTAGGTTGAAAGCGCCTGAGAAGGTGGGCGACAAGGTGCTGGGACCAAAGCCAGACGCCTGGTGTGAGTTTCACCAGGGCTTTGGCCACACTTTGGACTCGTGTTTGTCCTTAGGGTATCAGCTCGATGATCTGGTGAAGAGCGGGTTCCTAAATGACTATCTACTGGACAGGAGGATGGGGGGAGCGTCGAGTTCCCAGCCAGCAGGTGGAGAAGCCCAGCAACACGAGATGCCTATCCACGGGGAAATCCACACCATTGCAGGAGGCTTCTCAGGTGGTTGATGCACCGCATCGCAGAGGAAGAAGTACGCGCGGTCGGTGATGACGGTGGATATGTTTGAAGATCACTCGCCGGAGGTGGACATTACGTTCACCAAGCAGGATCTTCGGGACGTTGTGCCCCATGACAACGATCCCATAGTCATTTTGTTGATTACGGCGGGAAGGAAGGTCCACATAGTCCTGGTGGACCAGGGAAGCTCGGCAGACGTGATGTTCTGGCCGACTTTCACGCAGCTGGAGTTGCCCCTTGACCAGCTAAGGCCCTATGGAGGGTGCCTGTATGGGTTCGCTGGTGACCAGGTGGAGGTCAGGGGGTACATTGAGTTGAGAACCACATTTACAGATGAGGCTGGTTCGAGGACGGAGAAAATCAAGTACCTCATTGTAAACGCTCCTTCAGCATACAACATCCTGTTGGGGAGGCCCACGCTTAACAGGATAGGCGCTATACCGTCGACTCGGCACATGAAGGTGAAGTTGCCGTCTATGGAGGGGGTGGTGATCACGATCAAGTCTGATCAGAAAGAAGCAAAAAAGTGCTATGAGAATAGCCTGAAAAACAAGAGATCAGTGAGTTATGTAACAACCACCCCACCTCCCGGTGTGAAGCCCAGATCAACGGTAACAGAAGAGACCGCCGGAAGGGACGTGGAGATGGTGGACGCTGAGCTGGGGGAGGGGAACGCTGGTCTGGAGGAGGAAGAGGCGCGGAATCTCCCTGAGGAAGCGAGAGAGCAGGGAATCGCCAGGGCGGTGATCGCCAGAGAATTCAGGCCAAAACCTGTCGAGCAGTGGCTCGAGAAAGAGATTGGGGGAAAGATCTTCAAGCTGGGAAGATCTCTGGGGGTCGAGCTCCAGGACCAGATCGCCAAGGTGATTGAGCGGCATCTGGACGCGTTTGCATGGTCCGCTTCGGACATGCTCGGGATTGATCTCGACTTTTTGTGCCATCATCTGGCGATGGACGACTTGGTGAGACCAGTGCGACAAAGAAGAAGAAAGTTCAACGAGGAGAGGAGGCAGACGATTAGAGATGAAACACAGAAGCTCCTCGCTGCAGGCCACATCAGGGAGGTTCAGTACCCTGAATGGCTGGCAAATGTCGTGCTGGTGAAGAAGAGTAATGGGAAATGGAGCATGTGCGTCGATTTCACTGACCTGAACAAAGCTTGCCCAAAGGATTCGTATTCTTTACCAAGTATAGACGCCCTGGTGGACAGTGCTGCAGGGTGTAAGTTGCTGAGTTTCCTGGATGCCTTCTCAGGCTATAACCAGATCAAGATGCATCCCATGGATGAAGAGAAGACAGCCTTCATGACGGAGAGGTCGTGCTATTGCTATAAGGTGATGCCGTTTGGGCTGAAGAACCCGGGGGCCACGTACCAAAGGCTGATGGATCGAGTGCTTGCACCGATGCTGGGAAGGAACGTGCAAGCGTATGTCGATGACATGGTCGTGACCTCGCCGGAAAAGAGCAAGCACGTCGCGGACTTGGAAGAATTGTTCACGACGATCGCCAAGTTCAGATTAAAGCTTAATCCAGAGAAATGCATTTTCGGCGTGGAGGCTGTAAAGTTTTTGGGTTTTCTCTTGACTGAAAGAGGCATAGAGGCCAACCCCGACAAGTGTGCCGCCATCTTGGCGATGAGGAGCCCAGCTACGGTGAAAGAAGTCCAACAGCTAACAGGTCGGATGGCAGCCCTGTCTCGCTTCGTGTCAGCTAGCGGAGAGAAGGGACATCCCTATTTTCAGTGCTTGAGGCGCAATAACAAGTTTGCCTGGACGAAGGAGTGCGAGGAAGCCTTCGTCAAGCTGAAGGAGTACCTGGCGAGCCCGCCGGTTTTGTGCAAACCGCTGGTGGGAACCCCTCTCAGGTTGTATTTTGCTGTAACTGAGAGGGCGGTGAGCGCGGTGCTCGCCCAGGACCAAGATCAGGCTCAGAAGCCTATTTATTTTGTTAGTAAGGTGTTGCAGGGCCCCGAAACGAGATATCAGGCCCTGGAGAAGGCTGCGCTGGCTGTGGTGTTTTCGGCGAGGAGGTTGCGCCACTATTTCCATAGCTTCACCATACTGGTGATGACTGACCTGCCCATCCAGAAAGTTTTGAAGAAGCCCGACGTTGCGGGAAGGATGGTGAAATGGGCAGTGGAGCTGTCAGAGTTTGACATCAAGTATGAGCCCCGAGGCCCGATCAAGGGGCAAATCTTTGCAGATTTCGTGGTCGAGCTCTCGTCTGAGGCGACACGAGTTGAAGGGGACGGCTTCCGTTGGGTACTCTCGGTGGATGGATCGTCGAACCAGCAGGGTAGCGGTGCTGGAGTCATTTTAGAAGGGCCCAATGGCGTGCTGATCGAGCAATCTTTGAGATTCGCCTTCAAAGCCAGTAACGATCAAGCAGAGTATGAGGCGCTGATCGCCGGAATTTTGCTGGCCAAGGAGATGGGAGCTAGGGTGCTGATGGCTAAGAGTGACTCGCTGCTAGTCACAGGGCAAGTAACAGGCGAGTTCCAGGCTAAAGATCCACAAATGGCGGCCTATCTGGAATATGTGCAGGAGTTGAAGAGTTCCTTTGCCTCCTTTGAAGTAGTGCATGTGCCCAGAGAGCAGAATGCCCGAGCTGACTTGCTAGCTAAGCTCGCCAGTTCAGGCAAGGGGGGTAGGCAGAGGACGGTGATTCAAGAAACTCTGAAGACGCCGAGAGCATTTGTGGCAGATCACCTGGTCCTTCAGATAAGCAAGTCGACGGAGAAAGCAGCGAGAAGCCATAAGTCCCTGACGCAAGAAACTCTGAGATCGCCGAGAATTAGAGCATGTCGGGGAGAGAAGGTGAACGTGATGCAGGTCTGCGCTACCCATGAGCCAGACACTTGGATAACACAGTACAAGCGGTGCCTGGCAGATGGCCTTCTCCCACTGGATCCGACTGAGGCTAGGAAGGTAAAGAAGAATTCTAGCAAGTACACCCTGATAGATGGCGATCTGTACAGGTTTGGGTTCACTCACCCGCTCCTGGAATGTATACATGGAGAGAAGTGCACGAGAATCATGGCGGAGCTCCACGAAGGTATATGCGGAAGCCACGTCGGGGGTCGAGCTCTGGCCGCGAGGACTCTCCGTGCATGCTACTACTGGCCAACGATGAGAGAAGACTGCAAGAAGTATGCGCAGTGTTGCAAACAGTGCCAACAGCACGCCGATTGGCACAAGGCGCCTCCTGAGGAGTTGAAGTCGATCTACAGCCCTTGGCCGTTTCATACCTGGGGAATCGACATCCTGGGACCCTTTCCGCTGGCGATCAGGCAGATGAAGTACCTGGTGGTGGCGATTGAATATTTCACCAAGTGGATCGAAGCAGAACCAGTGCCCCAGATCACCGCACACAAGATCGAAGGTTTCGTGTGGAAGAACATCGTGTGCCAGTTTGGAGTGCCTAAGCGCTTGGTGTCGGACAATGGGACTCAGTTTGCAAGCCACCTGTTGAAGAAGCTTTGCGAAGGGGTGGGAATTCAACAAGTGTTTGCATCCGTCGAGCACCCTCAGACAAATGGCCAAGTGGAGTCAGCTAATCGGGTGTTGTTGAGAGGTTTGAAGAGAAGGCTAGAAAAAGCCAAGGGAAGCTGGGCTGAGGAGGTGCCCCGTATAGTCTGGGCATACCACACCACCGAGCAGTCAGGAACCCATGAGACCCCGTTCAGTTTGGTCTATGGGTGTGATGCGATGATTCCAGTAGAGATCCAGGAGAGCTCGCCGAGATTCCAGAACTTTGTAGAGGAAGACTCGAATGAAGAGAGAAGGCTGAACCTGGACCTACTGGACGAGGTCAGGGAAGAGGCGAGACTGAAAGCTGAGGCGGTGAAGAGAAGGATTGAACGAAGGTACAACTCGAAGGTGATGCCAAGGCAATTTAGAGAAGGCGACCTGGTGATGAGAAAAGCCCACCAGTACGAGATGGAGAATAAGCTGTCACCCAAGTGGACTGGACCGTTCAGAATAACCGAGGCGCTCGGGAACGGCGCCTACCGCTTAGAGACATTGGAAGGAGGGGCTATTCCTCGCACCTGGAACGCCACGCACCTGAAGTTGTATTACAGTTGAGAACTTTGTAAGTAAAGATAAACACAAAGTTACATTACAATGTCTCTGTTAAAACAGTTTGAAGGGGGCACTCATTTTTCCCTAAGGAGGGTTTTTAATGAGGCCACCCAATAAAGAGAAGTTTTCAAAGTACAAGTTGTTTTAGATTGCGTGCCTATTGTTTTCAGAAAAGTTTTGAAGAAAGACCTTGTCACTTGTACGTGACTCAAGGCGAGTTGAAGATATATTGCATGCTTTCTAAAAAGTTTTTAAGTCCTCATCGTTTTTCGGCGATTGAAGGCATCAATTAAAGTTTTTAAGTCCTCATCGTCTTTTGGCGATCGGAGGCACCAGTTAAAAGACCTCAACGCCCTCGCGCGTCCTGAGGCAAGTTAAAGACCTCCTCGTCGCTGAGCGAGTGCAGGTAAGGAAGAGTAAAAGTCCTCAGTGTTTCTGGGGGCGAGAAGATGTAACCCCTGGGGCAATGTAGAGGCAAGTAAAAGACCTCCTCGCCGTCGAGCGAGTGTAGGCGAGAAAGAGTAAAAGTCCTCGGTGTTTCTGGGGGCGAGAAGATGTAACCCCTGGGGCAATGTAGAGGCACCAGTGAAAAGTCCTCAGTGTTTCTGGGGGCGAGAAGATGTAACCCCTGGGGCAATGTAGAGGCACCAGTAAAAGTCCTCAGTGTTTCTCTGGGCGAGAAGATGTAACCCCTGGGGCAATGTAGAGGCGCCAGTAAAAGTCCTCAGTGTTTCTGGGGGCGAGAAGATGTAACCCCTGGGGCAATGTAGAGGCACGAGTTAAAGACCTTCTCGCCTATGAGTGAGTTCAGTCGAGTTAAAGACCTTCTCGCCTATGAGCGAGTTCAGGCGAGTTAAAGACCTTCTCGCCTATGAGCGAGTTCAGGCAAGATAAAATCCTTCTCGTCTCGAACGAGTTCAGGTATGATGTAGAGGGTGGAAGAAGTTCTGAGGGTGGCTAAGGTAGGTTCGAAGAGAACGCCTAGCCACCCGGTCTCTTGCTCTGAAGCACAAAGAGGTAGAGAAGGATCCGAAAGGCGCTTCTACCCCCAGATGAAAGAGCAATGGCCAAGGTGTGAAGGCAGGAAGAAGCTGGTGTCGCCAAGAGTCTCTGGCGACCAGGAAACGTTCAAGCAATGGCGAGAAGTCAAAGACCCGTTTGATGAAGCAGATCGGGTGTAACGACGTCATAAAGCCAGGGGTTGAGTTAAAGTCCATTGCTTGGAGTATCATTTTACGCTAAGGTTCATTGCCTTAAGTTTACGAGTTGATAAATGTGATTGTTATTCGAAGTTGAGATGGTTCGAAACAGCTCAGTACAAGATCGTGCCTACGAGATTACTAAGTTATTTCTTTGAAGTAAATCACGCAAGGAAAGTTAAAGGTAGACGAAGAGGTTACAAGAAAAGTGGCAAAAGTAATTTCATTAAGTAAAGTATCAGCTGGAAAATACGCGTACAAGAAAATACGAGTTCATTACAGAATTATATACAAGGGAAAGGCACGAAGGTAGCAGATGGAGAGAATCGATTAGTCTTCAGCGAGAACCACTTTTCCATCCACTACCTCGTTATCAAGAGACACCATGCTGAGGTCCAGGTCGGGGAACAAGCAGGCGAATTGTTCCCGCGCAGCTTCGAATCCAGCAGCCAGAATTTGAGCAGAATTCAGCTTGAGTTCTTCAACCTGTTTCTGAAGTTCCTCAATCCGTTTCTTGAGATCTTCAGTCTGTTCTTTCAGCTCCTTATTCTGCTGCTCCAGCTCTTCAACTTGCTTCTTGAGTTGTTCATTGGTTTCTTGAGCCTGGAGAAGGTCTTCAGCAACCTTCTTGGATTCTACTTGCGCTTGTCCCAATTCGGCAGCGAGCTCCCCTTTTTCCTTGTTGGCTTCAGCGAGCTCAGCCATGCGTCATCCCTCGCCTTTTCCACCTTTCCGAGGAGGGTCTCTCGGTCGGCTGACCTTTGCTCCAATTTCTTCACCTTGGCGGCGTCAGTTTTTATGAGAGCCTCCAGGTCAGCCACCCTGACGCGATAAGGCACAATCTTGCTCTCCAGTTCAATCTTTTCTTGAGCCAGTTGCTGCACCTTATGGCGGAGATCAGTGGCCTCCTTGCGCGCCAATCTGAGCTCGATATTCATTGCGTCTTCTACTCGAGAGTGCTCAATCTCCGCGAGTGTCAAGTTGAAGGACAACTTCTCCACCTCAACCTTCATGGTGCTGTTCTCTGTCTTAAGGTTGAAGAGGTCGTCCTGGAGCTTCCTGGTGGAGCTCTGCACCGCCCTGGTTATGATGGCGGGAATGTCTTCTGCTATTGTCTTCAACTTAGCAGATAGAGGCTCTCACATCCTCGTGACCTCGAGAGGGAGGTTTGCTGCTTGGAGAGGTGCTGGTGGGGCCTGTTGTTGGTTTCCGTCGCCACCCACTTTAGTTGGTTCTTCAGTGGGTACTTCTGCTCGTGGTGGCGACGTCGGGGACTCGGTGATCAAAATCGGAGAGGTGTGGGCGACCTCATCCCCGATTGGAGCGGCATCTGTAGCTGAGGCATTAGAAGGAGGACCCCCTCCAGCTGACACATATGGCGTGGAGGCGCTTGGGGGGTCCTCCAAGAAATTGTCTTCGGCGGCCTCGACCGCGGGTGGCGCAGTTGCCAACGGAATGGCTTGGACTGGGGAAGCGGGAGCTGGTGGAGATGGCATTGTTGGAGGTGGAGCAGGTGTGGATGGCGGTGTTGAGATTGGAAGAGGGGGTGGGGCAGGTGGTGAAGAAGGTGCCACCCTCTTCCTCTTTGTAACGAGGCCATCTTCGGTGACCTCGTCATCTTCTTCCTCCTCTTCGTGGACTATCTGGGGAGCTTTCCTCTTAGGCCTTTTGAGGACAAGCTTCTTACGTTGGGCGGCGAGCTGGACATCGGAGGGAGCTGGGCCCTTAGGTGGCGATTGACCCTGGGCGACGACGATCTCCACCATCGAATTCGGTACTGTTTGAGAGCCCGTCGCCAGCCCGTGGGTTCGGGCGAGCGCCCTCAATTCAGCGAGCATACCCTTGCCCAACATGTTATCTGCATAGAACGAAAATGCATGGGTTAACTCAGAGAGAAAATAAGCGCATAAGGCAGTATGCAGCAAAGCAGATGATCGGTGCAGAAAAATAAAACCAAAGTCTTGCACATAACGCACAAGACGCCCAAAAACAGTTAAACAGAAGCAGTACTAAAACAACAGTTTAAGTGTTCTAACCTATTCGAATTTCAAGTTGGTCCTCGTAGAATTCGAAGCAGATCAAGGTGGTGGTGAGGAAAGTGATGTTGGCGTCCGCCACCCTTTTCCAAAAGAGGCAGAGATCTCTATCCAACGCCCCCATGCTATCAGGACTTCTGGGTCTCCTGAAGCAGCTCTTGGACTCTTTTTTCCCCTTGTCCACCCAGTACAAGGGGAAGCCGTCGAGTAGGGAGGCGTCTTTGTCGTTAGGGCGCACTTGGACGAATTTCCCTTTCCAGTCTTTATAAGATTGCTGGAAGATGGAGAAGATTGACCTCCCAGCAATCGCATTCAAGCTAACCCACAGGCGGTCTCCTGGGTGCTTGGCTTCGAAGAGAAATAGAAATACGTCTACGGATGCGGGCAACCCCAGATGGTCGCACATCACTTGGAACGCTCGCACAAAGGCCCAGCTGTTGGAATGGAGCTGGGCGGCGGCGATATTGAGCTCGGTAAGGAGCTCCCTTTCGAAACGGGTGAAAGGGAACTTGAGCTTCACCTTCTTGAATAAGGTTGTGTAGACGAAGCAGAAGGGCCCGTCAGCGCTCACCTTATCATCGGCACAAACGGGCAGATCGGGGGGGCAAGGTAGCACTATCATCTTTTCATCGTGCTCCTTATGAAATGTTTGGTGAGGTTCATCCCCCTTTGTGATGGCATTTCATGTGTTCTTCTTGAATCAAAGTAGTAAAATGGATGCGGAAGCAATGGGTGAGTGAAGCAAAGCCCTCCTAGGAGTTGTGATGGCTTTGAAGGTGCATGATGAGTATGAATTAGAGAGGTTCGGCCAGCTCTATGAAGAAAGGTGAAGGGAGTGAAGTTTATAGCCTAGATTTCTAGGAGAAGTATAGCTAGTGCACAAAATGGGCAGCATAACAATACTCAAATAAACTTGAAAATACAAGGTGTAGGCTCCTCCTTTTATAGGCTAAGGAGGACCATAATGCAACCCTAATGCTAGCCAAATGAAATGTAAATGTGAAGCACATGGGTGCACATGGCACATGGGTGCACAAATGAGCACATGGGGAGGGGTGTGTCTAGTTTTTATGCTCACCCCCTCCATGGGCTTTTCTAGACCGGCCTTGGTAAATTTAGAGGTTTTTTTAGAAACTCTAAGTTTACCTAGGTTGGTGTTTTAGGTGCCAAAATTAATTCTAAGAAAATTACAAATAAAGTTCCTATGCTAATTTTGACAAGAAATTAAAGTCTACTCTACACTAGAGTTTATGGCATTTGAACATGTAAAAGAACGTCTTCTTGGATCCTCTTGGCCATAACTCTATGGTTGGCCCAAATCTACCCTTTGGTGGGCTTGCATGTGGGCTTGTGCTTGGGCCTCTTCCATCATCCCCTCCCTCTTGAAAAGGATTTGTCCTCAAATCCATTGCTTCTTCTTCTTCATGGCTAGGGGAATGGATGTGGCTGGATGGTGTCCATCATCTCCTCCTTCTTGAGAAGATCTATCCTCAGATCTACAGACTTGATCTCGGATAGCAACCTTTTGCTTCGCCAAAGCTTGTCCTCCTGGATCAAACGTCCACCTATAGAAATAATCAAATAAGGCATAGGTGTTAGTTTGCAAATTAATTTTACTAGGTTGCCATTTTTGTTTTTCTTTTGGTTTTGGCAACCTTGGACAAAGTTTCTCTTTTAATGGTTGTGTGTGGTCTCTAATCATCTTATGTATTTTAAAATGTTCATTTGTGGTTACTTTCTCTTTAGGCATAAATCCTATAGGAGATGGTAACAACTGAAAAGGAGAAAGATGATTTAGGCCACACATAACTTTAAAAGTAGAAAAATAAGTAGTTTTGTGAACTACTTTATGGTATGTTTGCTCACCTCTAGAGTTGTGTGTGCACTTCATGATTATTCTAGGCATAGTAGAAAGAGCTAGATTTTCAAATATATTTTGACCATGCTTTTGAGGATGATAAGAATTTAAAGTGTGCAATTTAGTTGCAAGTTTTCCAAAGGAAATCCTCAAATCATGGTTTGCGTAATTTGGAACTCTATTCAACACTATGCTTGAAGATAAACCATGAAGATGTATCACTTCTCTAGAGAAGAGTTTATCCATAACCATGAAGATTGAATCACAACCTTTTGTTGTCCTAGGGAGTTTTAATATGAAATTTATATCTTCCCAAGGATCATTTGCAAAAGGTGAAGGAGTATAGAGTTTATGAGACATTGCCTTGGGCGTAGTTTGAAAACAAGAATTGTACCTAAGGTAATGTCTTTGAACTTCTTTTCTCATGGGGAACAAAAGTTTTCCTTTTAAAAGCTCTAGAGTTTTATCAACTCTAATTTGTCCCATGAGTTCTCCTTCATGAAGACTTTTTCTCTTATGTGTAAGGATAGTCTCGTTGTGACAACCATTGTTTATAAGGATTTGTACACTTTGCAATGGTTGTCTCAATAAGACATGACAAGTTTCTTTAGGCACTACTTCACATAAAAAATTGTTTTTGTAGATGCTTATAAAAAACTTGACATTGACTTGGTGATATCCTAGCACATATGAGAAATAATCTATTTCATTTTTATCTATGCAAGCTTCTTTTAAAGACTCTTCTTTTTCACTTAGGCTTGCAAGTGTTCCTTTACAAAAGGTAAGGCTAGGTTGTTCAACAAGAGGTATATTTTCAAATGTATTTTCAACTTTTCCTTCTTGTTGAATGACCTTGTGGGAAGGAACACTCTTCTCCCACGCCTTTTGTTCTTCAAGGGTCTTCTCATGCTTTTCTTTTTCTTCTTTTTCTTTAGCTTCCCTTTCGACTTCCCCTCTCTTCTTTTGTATTTTTCTTTCCTTTCTTTCTTTATGGGAAGCAAACAATTTTTCTACCCTCATTTCCCAATCTAGGCAAGCTTCTATATTTTCTTTTCCATGGAAATGGGGTTGGTCTACCCTAACCTCTCTTGGGTTTTCTTGTTCTTTTCTATCTCCTCTATGTCTTCTAGGGGGTGCTTGATAATAATCATTTACTCTAATGCTTCCCTCCCCAAAAGAATCATGATCTTTAGAGATATATGTATGAGAAGGTAATTTTTTTAGAATGTGAGACTTCTCATCCTTTGCTTTAGTCAAAACATTAAGTTTAGTCTCACTCTCCAATTGTCTATATGCAATTGATTGCACAGTTTGTGAAACTTCTTTCAAAAGAGTTTTTAAAGATTTTAATTCACTTCCAATAGACTTTGTAGAATGAGAAGAAGAAGACATGGCTAAAGCTTTGTGTATATAGGTGTTTTACTTTGAGAAAGTTTAGGAAAGTTAAAGAAGGTAGTTTTCCAGGTAAGGGAGGTGAGTCACAAAGGACTACTTAAATACCAAGCCTTTTCCTTGCCAAAAACTATCCTCCAATATCTTCACACAAGACTTTCTCTTAGTGAAACACTTAGAACACAAATAAGTTGAGAAATCAATTTTTTTTTTTCAATGCAAGAAAACAATGTATGCTAACTAATTTAACAAAGCTAGTCGGTTTAACACAAAATAAGCATGCAAAGCGTTACTACTAAGCAAAAAGAAAGACAATCACCAACAATTAACAAAATTAAACATGCAAAACGTAGCTATGAAAGCAAAAGAAAAGCAATTACAAACAAGTAACAATTACTAATTAAGAATGCTATACTATTCGGCCCTAGGTGAGGCTTCTTGGACACTTTGAGCCCTTGAAGACACACTCACCGTCTAAACGTAATTAACAAGGTAATTAACAATAAACCAAGTTGCAAAGGAAAAAGAAAACCCCCTTTGTTGTTCCTCTTTTTGGTTAGTGCACTTTCTTTGTTGTCTTGATTGTTGATCTTCTAGGTGTTTGTAGTGTTTGTTTCAAGAAGCTTGTTTCGCCTTAGCTTTGACTCCTCCTTAGAAAGTTGGCTTTAATTCTCCAATTTCCAGCACCTATTCACAAGGGCTTAACCTTAAACCAAGTCAAATTCCATGCATATAAGCACCAAGAGAGAATTAATTTCCAGCACCCACAAAAGAGAGGTCAAGAAACAAAAGCAAGAAACAAATTTAATTGAAAGAAAACAGTACCACCAAAAGGATTTATAATATGACAACTTAGAAAGAGATTCAAGAAATTAAAGCAAACAATTAAAGGTACTCAATAAAAGTTGGCACACAAAAGGAATTCCTAAAGAAAAGCACTAGATTAGATGACCAAATAAAAAAAAAACAGCACCACTGGAAAATGTTGTGGGCCAGAAAACAGTTTTGTTCCCCGATTTATGCTGAGCTGTAATTGTAAAATTTGTTTCTGAAATTTGGATACAAGAAAATTCAGGATCTTAGCTAAATTTTGGCTTTGGAATCACCTAAAACGCATGAACCATTTTTTTTTAATAATTTTTGCAAATTTGGTGTGCAGTTAGGCCAGCTGTAACGCTCAAGATTTGCACTCTGATTTTGTAAGATTTATCATTTTTTTTCTGTTGCTCCTTTTGACCTCATTCTTTTTTTGTCTTTTCTATAACACCTTAAACTTGCATTTTCCAGAAATTCATAATTTTCCTATGGGTAGAAAAATTTTGGTAAACAAAACAGCCCAGAACAGAGAGGTGATACAGGGGAAATCTGGAAAACTGGAAGAAAACAGCAAGATAACCAAAATTAACACAATGGAAATGTGAGAATGGAAATTGTGTATGAACTAAGACACAATTATGAACTCAAACTAAAGATAAAAAGCACCAAAGGATCAAAATAACAGCAGATTAAAGCAAAATAAAGAGACCCAAAACAAGAAACAATCAAGCCAAAAAATAGGACTACTAAGAATTGATGACAATATGGATGAACATGACTTGACAAAACATGTATAGATTCAGAAAAAAAATTAAAGACTCAAAGCATAATATGAAGCAAAATAATGAAAGCAATAAAGACTCAAAGCCTAAAACAAAAATAGCAACACAAAGGTGTATGGAATCCTATCACAAATTGCACAAGAACTTGTTCAAGATCAAATGAACAAGAGTGCTTGGGTTGGATCTTCCACAAAGCACACCAAGAACAAATTAAAATATAAAAAACAGCAAGACAAGTAAGGAATTGAAATGACAAAGATGAAAAAATAAAGAAGAACTGAAATTAAAAAGACAAGCTACTCATCTTGAAGAACCAATAGCTCATGATACCAAATGATGGCATTTCATGTGTTCTTCTTGAATCAAAGTAGTAAAATGGATGCGGAAGCAATGGGTGAGTGAAGCAAAGCCCTCCTAGGAGTTGTGATGGCTTTGAAGGTGCATGATGAGTATGAATTAGAGAGGTTCGGCCAGCTCTATGAAGAAAGGTGAAGGGAGTGAAGTTTATAGCCTAGATTTCTAGGAGAAGTATAGCTAGTGCACAAAATGGGCAGCATAACAATACTCAAATAAACTTGAAAATACAAGGTGTAGGCTCCTCCTTTTATAGGCTAAGGAGGACCATAATGCAACCCTAATGCTAGCCAAATGAAATGTAAATGTGAAGCACATGGGTGCACATGGCACATGGGTGCACAAATGAGCACATGGGGAGGGGTGTGTCTAGTTTTTGTGCTCACCCCCTCCATGGGCTTTTCTAGACCGGCCTTGGTAAATTTAGAGGTTTTTTTAGAAACTCTAAGTTTACCTAGGTTGGTGTTTTAGGTGCCAAAATTAATTCTAAGAAAATTACAAATAAAGTTCCTATGCTAATTTTGACAAGAAATTAAAGTCTACTCTACACTAGAGTTTATGGCATTTGAACATGTAAAAGAACGTCTTCTTGGATCCTCTTGGCCATAACTCTATGGTTGGCCCAAATCTACCCTTTGGTGGGCTTGCATGTGGGCTTGTGCTTGGGCCTCTTCCATCACTTTGTCAATCGAAAGACTGCGCCAGCAGTGTTCACGGAAGACGTTTCCCTCAACAGGGTCGAGTTGGCCCAGGGGTAGAGTTTTTTGAAGTCTTGCAGGGGAACGGGGGCTCCTCCGGTGATAGGTGGAGTCGCCTGGGCCAGGTTGGGGCGAGAAGGTGCAGGCCTCTCAGCCTGGGAAGATGAAGCACCGCGTGCTCGCGGTGGGATGAGTGCTTGAGAAGAGGGGTGTCGCGATGAAGGAGGAGGATTCGGGGTGATCTTTGCGACGAAGAAAAGGAAAAATGATCAGGGTTCGCAGAGGCTGACTCGATCGTGGGGAAAGGGTGAAAAGCGAACGAACGAAGGTTCGTTGCGACGATTGACGAAGCCCTAAGTTACGCAGAAGGAGAAATGGAAAAAGCAACCCACAGCGTATGCACCAGACAGTTACAGGATGATGCGAAACGGTTAAAATGCAAGAAAAACCAGTGGAAGAAGGAAAGTAGGTACCTTTTTGATGATCAGGAAGACGACGAAGGATGATGGTGATTCAGAATGTTGGAGAGCGTTGAGAGTTTTTTGCAGAAGGAAGTTAGAGCGTTTGTGAATATGAAGAAAAGTGATGGAACAGTGTGGAGTGAAAATGGGTTTAAGAGTTTTTTTCGAAATGGGTTTGGGAAGCGCAAACGGTAACTGAAGGTAACCGTTGATGAAGCCACGTGTCGAACAATGGGTGAGGGGTTTGGTGGAGCGTCAGAGAAGCAGAAGGTACAACCGCTTGGAATTCTGCGTCAGTGCCACATAGATCGGTGTTGACGTGACTCTTCTAGTCTTTTCGCTGGACAAGTCTTCGCTTAAGACTGGGGGGCTTGTGTACCGCCCTGGTAGTCGGAAGGGATGACGTGGCATCCAACTACAGTATAGGCGTGTTGACAAGGCGCCAGGTTGGCAGAAGGGAAGGAAGTCGGGGGGCTCGTGAAGTCGCCAGTTATTAGGTTGGCGTGTTCCGATCTCCAGCATACCAGAATCGGCGATCACCGTGTTAAAGATGAAGTCGCCAGATGTAAACTCAGGCGACCTAGTGATTGGAGATCGCCAGAGCAAGCACATCGCCAGAGATGAAGGTGGTGCAGATTATGAAGGCGGCCGGCGAGACCACAGGGAAGGTGTACGAAGGCACCCTAACTCGCCAATTCCAGTAGAGATCGCGCTCCCAAGTTAGCTATGCACTGGGCAGTACCATGCGTAAGTAACTTAGCAAAATGAGAGTAGAAGCAGCGGCCAAGTCAAGGAGGCTCCAGATGAAGGCACGTGTACGACTAGATGCGAGCCACGTGTCCAAGTCTGTAACTGCCAGGAGAGAGAAAGTAACCAGGTATATAAGAGTTCTCAATGAACTTTCTGAGGTACGCACGTTCAGATTACACTCTTTACGCTTGCGAGTTATAGAGCTTACTGTGAGAGAGAATTTGCACGGTTCCTGTTCTCTTAGTATTTGGTGATTCGGTCACTGACTTGGGCGTTGGAGTGCGATCGGCCGCAGCGGCGCCGTTCTGTTCCTTTGCAGGTTCTTGAGGTGGATCTCGAAGAAGAATGGAGGTTTGAAGCGGTGCACACGTCGATCCTTTGACGAGGCAGTTTCCAGCGTTCCGGTCAACAGGCAGGATCAAATTGATTGAAGCACTTATGATATCTTTGAAAAACAATTTCATGTGTTAAAATGATACGTTTAATACTTCTTTCATTTACAATCTAAGGTTTTATAACCTAGGAAACTATGAGAAAGTGAATGTTCTGTATAATAATAGCTTAAAAGCATCTTAACTATTGAAAACAAGCGTATTATTACTCAACTAAATGTTTGCAACTTGTTCTTTTCGCTATTAATTGATTGAAAACACTTATGAATGAATATCTTTGAAAACCAATTTCATGTCTTAAAATTGTGTTTTGATATGTTTAACATCTCTTTTACAATCTTAGTCTATTAATTGATTGAAACACTTATGAATGAATATCCTTGAAAAACAATTTCATGTGTCGAAATTGTGTTTTCATATTTTTTACAATCTAAAGTCTATTGATTGATTCAAACACTTATGATACCTTTGAAAAACCATTTCATGTGTTCAAATTATTGTATTTTGATACGTTTAATACTTCTTTTACAATCTAAGGTCTATTAATTGATTGAAGCACTTATGATATCTTTGAAAAACAATTTCATGTGTTAAAATGATACGTTTAATACTTCTTTCATTTACAATCTAAGGTTTTATAACCTAGGAAACTATGAGAAAGTGAATGTTCTCTATAATAATAGCTTAAAAGCATCTTAACTATTGAAAACAAGCGTATTATTACTCAACTAAATGTTTGCAACTTGTTCTTTTCGCTATTAATTGATTGAAAACACTTATGAATGAATATCTTTGAAAACCAATTTCATGTCTTAAAATTGTGTTTTGATATGTTTAACATCTCTTTTACAATCTTAGTCTATTAATTGATTGAAACACTTATGAATGAATATCCTTGAAAAACAATTTCATGTGTCGAAATTGTGTTTTCATATTTTTTACAATCTAAAGTCTAATGATTGATTCAAACACTTATGATACCTTTGAAAAACCATTTCATGTGTTCAAATTATTGTATTTTGATACGTTTAATACTTCTTTTACAATCTAAGGTCTATTAATTGATTGAAGCACTTATGATATCTTTGAAAAACAATTTCATGTGTTAAAATGATACGTTTAATACTTCTTTCATTTACAATCTAAGGTTTTATAACCTAGGAAACTATGAGAAAGTGAATGTTCTGTATAATAATAGCTTAAAAGCATCTTAACTATTGAAAACAAGCGTATTATTACTCAACTAAATGTTTGCAACTTGTTCTTTTCGCTATTAATTGATTGAAAACACTTATGAATGAATATCTTTGAAAACCAATTTCATGTCTTAAAATTGTGTTTTGATATGTTTAACATCTCTTTTACAATCTTAGTCTATTAATTGATTGAAACACTTATGAATGAATATCCTTGAAAAACAATTTCATGTGTCGAAATTGTGTTTTCATATTTTTTACAATCTAAAGTCTATTGATTGATTCAAACACTTATGATACCTTTGAAAAACCATTTCATGTGTTCAAATTATTGTATTTTGATACGTTTAATACTTCTTTTACAATCTAAGGTCTATTAATTGATTGAAGCACTTATGATATCTTTGAAAAACAATTTCATGTGTTAAAATGATACGTTTAATACTTCTTTCATTTACAATCTAAGGTTTTATAACCTAGGAAACTATGAGAAAGTGAATGTTCTCTATAATAATAGCTTATAAGCATCTTAACTATTGAAAACAAGCGTATTATTACTCAACTAAATGTTTGCAACTTGTTCTTTTCGCTATTAATTGATTGAAAACACTTATGAATGAATATCTTTGAAAACCAATTTCATGTGTTAAAATTGTGTTTTGATATGTTTAACATCTCTTTTACAATCTTAGTCTATTAATTGATTGAAACACTTATGAATGAATATCCTTGAAAAACAATTTCATGTGTCGAAATTGTGTTTTCATATTTTTTACAATCTAAAGTCTAATGATTGATTCAAACACTTATGATACCTTTGAAAAACCATTTCATGTGTTCAAATTATTGTATTTTGATACGTTTAATACTTCTTTTACAATCTAAGGTCTATTAATTGATTGAAGCACTTATGATATCTTTGAAAAACAATTTCATGTGTTAAAATGATACGTTTAATACTTCTTTCATTTACAATCTAAGGTTTTATAACCTAGGAAACTATGAGAAAGTGAATGTTCTCTATAATAATAGCTTAAAAGCATCTTAACTATTGAAAACAAGCGTATTATTACTCAACTAAATGTTTGCAACTTGTTCTTTTCGCTATTAATTGATTGAAACACTTATGAATGAATATCCTTGAAAAACAATTTCATGTGTCGAAATTGTGTTTTCATATTTTTTACAATCTAAAGTCTATTGATTGATTCAAACACTTATGATACCTTTGAAAAACCATTTCATGTGTTCAAATTATTGTATTTTGATACGTTTAATACTTCTTTTACAATCTAAGGTCTATTAATTGATTGAAGCACTTATGATATCTTTGAAAAACAATTTCATGTGTTAAAATGATACGTTTAATACGTCTTTCATTTACAATCTAAGGTTTTATAACCTAGGAAACTATGAAAAAGTGAATGTTCTCTATAATAATAGCTTAAAAGCATCTTAACTATTGGAAACAAGCGTATTATTACTCAACTAAATGTTTGCAACTTGTTCTTTTCGCTATTAATTGATTGAAAACACTTATGAATGAATATCTTTGAAAACCAATTTCATGTGTTAAAATTGTGTTTTGATATGTTTAACATCTCTTTTACCATTTTAGTCTATTAATTGATTGAAACACTTATGAATGAATATCCTTGAAAAACAATTTCATGTGTCGAAATTGTGTTTTCATATTTTTTACAATCTAAGGTCTATTGATTGATTCAAACACTTATGATACCTTTGAAAAACCATTTCATGTGTTCAAATTATTGTATTTTGATACGTTTAATACTTCTTTTACAATCTAAGGTCTATTAATTGATTGAAGCACTTATGATATCTTTGAAAAACAATTTCATGTGTTAAAATGATACGTTTAATACTTCTTTCATTTACAATCTAAGGTTTTATAACCTAGGAAACTATGAGAAAGTGAATGTTCTGTATAATAATAGCTTAAAAGCATCTTAACTATTGAAAACAAGCGTATTATTACTCAACTAAATGTTTGCAACTTGTTCTTTTCGCTATTAATTGATTGAAAACACTTATGAATGAATATCTTTGAAAACCAATTTCATGTCTTAAAATTGTGTTTTGATATGTTTAACATCTCTTTTACAATCTTAGTCTATTAATTGATTGAAACACTTATGAATGAATATCCTTGAAAAACAATTTCATGTGTCGAAATTGTGTTTTCATATTTTTTACAATCTAAAGTCTATTGATTGATTCAAACACTTATGATACCTTTGAAAAACCATTTCATGTGTTCAAATTATTGTATTTTGATACGTTTAATACTTCTTTTACAATCTAAGGTCTATTAATTGATTGAAGCACTTATGATATCTTTGAAAAACAATTTCATGTGTTAAAATGATACGTTTAATACTTCTTTCATTTACAATCTAAGGTTTTATAACCTAGGAAACTATGAGAAAGTGAATGTTCTCTATAATAATAGCTTATAAGCATCTTAACTATTGAAAACAAGCGTATTATTACTCAACTAAATGTTTGCAACTTGTTCTTTTCGCTATTAATTGATTGAAAACACTTATGAATGAATATCTTTGAAAACCAATTTCATGTGTTAAAATTGTGTTTTGATATGTTTAACATCTCTTTTACAATCTTAGTCTATTAATTGATTGAAACACTTATGAATGAATATCCTTGAAAAACAATTTCATGTGTCGAAATTGTGTTTTCATATTTTTTACAATCTAAAGTCTAATGATTGATTCAAACACTTATGATACCTTTGAAAAACCATTTCATGTGTTCAAATTATTGTATTTTGATACGTTTAATACTTCTTTTACAATCTAAGGTCTATTAATTGATTGAAGCACTTATGATATCTTTGAAAAACAATTTCATGTGTTAAAATGATACGTTTAATACTTCTTTCATTTACAATCTAAGGTTTTATAACCTAGGAAACTATGAGAAAGTGAATGTTCTCTATAATAATAGCTTAAAAGCATCTTAACTATTGAAAACAAGCGTATTATTACTCAACTAAATGTTTGCAACTTGTTCTTTTCGCTATTAATTGATTGAAACACTTATGAATGAATATCCTTGAAAAACAATTTCATGTGTCGAAATTGTGTTTTCATATTTTTTACAATCTAAAGTCTATTGATTGATTCAAACACTTATGATACCTTTGAAAAACCATTTCATGTGTTCAAATTATTGTATTTTGATACGTTTAATACTTCTTTTACAATCTAAGGTCTATTAATTGATTGAAGCACTTATGATATCTTTGAAAAACAATTTCATGTGTTAAAATGATACGTTTAATACGTCTTTCATTTACAATCTAAGGTTTTATAACCTAGGAAACTATGAAAAAGTGAATGTTCTCTATAATAATAGCTTAAAAGCATCTTAACTATTGGAAACAAGCGTATTATTACTCAACTAAATGTTTGCAACTTGTTCTTTTCGCTATTAATTGATTGAAAACACTTATGAATGAATATCTTTGAAAACCAATTTCATGTGTTAAAATTGTGTTTTGATATGTTTAACATCTCTTTTACCATTTTAGTCTATTAATTGATTGAAACACTTATGAATGAATATCCTTGAAAAACAATTTCATGTGTCGAAATTGTGTTTTCATATTTTTTACAATCTAAGGTCTATTGATTGATTCAAACACTTATGATACCTTTGAAAAACCATTTCATGTGTTCAAATTATTGTATTTTGATACGTTTAATACTTCTTTTACAATCTAAGGTCTATTAATTGATTGAAGCACTTATGATATCTTTGAAAAACAATTTCATGTGTTAAAATGATACGTTTAATACTTCTTTCATTTACAATCTAAGGTTTTATAACCTAGGAAACTATGAGAAAGTGAATGTTCTGTATAATAATAGCTTAAAAGCATCTTAACTATTGAAAACAAGCGTATTATTACTCAACTAAATGTTTGCAACTTGTTCTTTTCGCTATTAATTGATTGAAAACACTTATGAATGAATATCTTTGAAAACCAATTTCATGTCTTAAAATTGTGTTTTGATATGTTTAACATCTCTTTTACAATCTTAGTCTATTAATTGATTGAAACACTTATGAATGAATATCCTTGAAAAACAATTTCATGTGTCGAAATTGTGTTTTCAAATTTTTTACAATCAAAGGTCTATTGATTGCTTCAAACACTTCTGATACCTTTGGAAAACCATTTCATGTGTTCAAATGATTGTATTTTGATACGTTTAATACTTCTTTTACAATCTAAGGTCTATTAATTGATTCAAGCACTTATGATATCTTTGAAAAACAATTTCATGTGTTAAAATGATACGTTTAATACTTCTTTCATTTACAATCTAAGGTTTTATAACCTAGGAAACTATGAGAAAGTGAATGTTTTGTATCATAATAGTTTAAAAGCATCTTAACTATTGGAAACAAGCGTATTATTACTCAACTAAATGTTTGCAACTTGTTCTTTTCGCTATTAATTGATTGAAAACACTTATGAATGAATATCTTTGAAAACAAATTTCATGTCTTAAAATTGTGTTTTGATATGTTTAATATCTCTTTTACAATCTTAGTCTATTAATTGATTGAAACACTTATGAATGAATATCCTTGAAAAACAATTTCATGTGTCGAAATTGTGTTTTCATATTTTTTACAATCTAAGGTCTATTGATTGATTCAAACACTTATGATATCTTTGGAAAACCATTTCATGTGTTCAAATTATTGTATTTTGATACGTTTAATACTTCTTTTACAATCTAAGGTCTATTAATTGATTGAAGCACTTATGATATCTTTGAAAAACAATTTCATGTGTTAAAATGATACGTTTAATACTTCTTTCATTTACAATCTAAGGTTTTATAACCTAGGAAACTATGAGAAAGTGAATGTTCTGTATAATAATAGTTTAAAAGCATCTTAACTATTGAAAACAAGCGTATTATTACTCAACTAAATGTTTGCAACTTGTTCTTTTCGCTATTAATTGATTGAAAACACTTATGAATGAATATCTTTGAAAACCAATTTCATGTGTTAAAACTGTGTTTTGATATGTTTAACATCTCTTTTACAATCTTAGTCTATTAATTGATTGAAACACTTATGAATGAATATCCTTGAAAAACAATGTCATGTGTCGAAATTGTGTTTTCATATTTTTTACAATCTAAGGTCTATTGATTGCTTCAAACACTTCTGATACCTTTGGAAAACCATTTCATGTGTTCAAATTATTGTATTTTGATACGTTTAATACTTCTTTTACAATCTAAGGTCTATTAATTGATTGAAGCACTTATGATATCTTTGAAAAACAATTTCATGTGTTAAAATGATACGTTTAATACTTCTTTCATTTACAATCTAAGGTTTTATAACCTAGGAAACTATGAGAAAGTGAATGTTCTGTATAATAATAGTTTAAAAGCATCTTAACTATTGAAAACAAGCGTATTATTACTGAACTAAATGTTTGCAACTTGTTCTTTTTCGCAATTAATTGATTGAAAACACTTATGAATGAATATCTTTGAAAACCAATTTCATGTGTTAAAATTGTGTTTTGATATGTTTAATATCTCTTTTACATTCTTAGTCTATTAATTGATTGAAACACTTATGAATGAATATCCCTGAAAAACAATTTCATGTGTCGAAATTGTGTTTTCATATTTTTTACAATCTAAGGTCTATTGATTGCTTCAAACACTTCTGATACCTTTGGAAAACCATTTCATGTGTTCAAATTATTGTATTTTGATACGTTTAATACTTCTTTTACAATCTAAGGTCTATTAATTGATTCAAGCACTTATGATATCTTTGAAAAACAATTTCATGTGTTAAAATGATACGTTTAATACTTCTTTCATTTACAATCTAAGGTTTTATAACCTAGGAAACTATGAGAAAGTGAATGTTTTGTATCATAATAGTTTAAAAGCATCTTAACTATTGGAAACAAGCGTATTATTACTCAACTAAATGTTTGCAACTTGTTCTTTTCGCTATTAATTGATTGAAAACACTTATGAATGAATATCTTTGAAAACCAATTTCATGTGTTAAAACTGTGTTTTGATATGTTTAATATCTCTTTTACAATCTTAGTCTATTAATTGATTGAAACACTTATGAATGAATATCCTTGAAAAACAATTTCATGTGTCGAAATTGTGTTTTCATATTTTTTACAATCTAAGGTCTATTGATTGATTCAAACACTTATGATATCTTTGGAAAACCATTTCATGTGTTCAAATCATTGTATTTTGATACGTTTAATACTTCTTTTACAATCTAAGGTCTATTAATTGATTGAAGCACTTATGATATCTTTGAAAAACAATTTCATGTGTTAAAATGATACGTTTAATACTTCTTTCATTTACAATCTAAGGTTTTATAATCTAGGAAACTATGAGAAAGTGAATGTTCTGTATAATAATAGTTTAAAAGCATCTTAACTATTGAAAACAAGCGTATTATTACTCAACTAAATGTTTGCAACTTGTTCTTTTCGCTATTAATTGATTGAAAACACTTATGAATGAATATCTTTGAAAACCAATTTCATGTGTTAAAACTGTGTTTTGATATGTTTAACATCTCTTTTACAATCTTAGTCTATTAATTGATTGAAACACTTATGAATGAATATCCTTGAAAAACAATGTCATGTGTCGAAATTGTGTTTTCATATTTTTTACAATCTAAGGTCTATTGATTGCTTCTAACACTTCTGATACCTTTGGAAAACCATTTCATGTGTTCAAATTATTGTATTTTGATACGTTTAATACTTCTTTTACAATCTAAGGTCTATTAATTGATTGAAGCACTTATGATATCTTTGAAAAACAATTTCATGTGTTAAAATGATACGTTTAATACTTCTTTCATTTACAATCTAAGGTTTTATAACCTAGGAAACTATGAGAAAGTGAATGTTCTGTATCATAATAGTTTAAAAGCATCTTAACTATTGGAAACAAGCGTATTATTACTCAACTAAATGTTTGCAACTTGTTCTTTTCGCTATTAATTGATTGAAAACACTTATGAATAAATATCTTTGAAAACCAATTTCATGTCTTAAAATTGTGTTTTGATATGTTTAATATCTCTTTTACAATCTTAGTCTATTAATTGATTGAAACACTTATGAATGAATATCCTTGAAAAACAATTTCATGTGTCGAAATTGTGTTTTCAAATTTTTTACAATCTAAGGTCTATTGATTGATTCAAACACTTATGATACCTTTGAAAAACCATTTCATGTGTTCAAATTATTGTATTTTGATACGTTTAATACTTCTTTTACAATCTAAGGTCTATTAATTGATTGAAGCACTTATGATATCTTTGAAAAACAATTTCATGTGTTAAAATGATACGTTTAATACTTCTTTCATTTACAATCTAAGGTTTTATAACCTAGGAAACTATGAGAAAGTGAATGTTCTGTATAATAATAGTTTAAAAGCATCTTAACTATTGAAAACAAGCGTATTATTACTCAACTAAATGTTTGCAACTTGTTCTTTTCGCTATTAATTGATTGAAAACACTTATGAATAAATATCTTTGAAAACCAATTTCATGTCTTAAAATTGTGTTTTGATATGTTTAATATCTCTTTTACAATCTTAGTCTATTAATTGATTGAAACACTTATGAATGAATATCCTTGAAAAACAATTTCATGTGTCGAAATTGTGTTTTCAAATTTTTTACAATCAAAGGTCTATTGATTGCTTCAAACACTTCTGATACCTTTGGAAAACCATTTCATGTGTTCAAATGATTGTATTTTGATACGTTTAATACTTCTTTTACAATCTAAGGTCTATTAATTGATTCAAGCACTTATGATATCTTTGAAAAACAATTTCATGTGTTAAAATGATACGTTTAATACTTCTTTCATTTACAATCTAAGGTTTTATAACCTAGGAAACTATGAGAAAGTGAATGTTTTGTATCATAATAGTTTAAAAGCATCTTAACTATTGGAAACAAGCGTATTATTACTCAACTAAATGTTTGCAACTTGTTCTTTTCGCTATTAATTGATTGAAAACACTTATGAATGAATATCTTTGAAAACAAATTTCATGTCTTAAAATTGTGTTTTGATATGTTTAATATCTCTTTTACAATCTTAGTCTATTAATTGATTGAAACACTTATGAATGAATATCCTTGAAAAACAATTTCATGTGTCGAAATTGTGTTTTCATATTTTTTACAATCTAAGGTCTATTGATTGATTCAAACACTTATGATATCTTTGGAAAACCATTTCATGTGTTCAAATTATTGTATTTTGATACGTTTAATACTTCTTTTACAATCTAAGGTCTATTAATTGATTGAAGCACTTATGATATCTTTGAAAAACAATTTCATGTGTTAAAATGATACGTTTAATACTTCTTTCATTTACAATCTAAGGTTTTATAACCTAGGAAACTATGAGAAAGTGAATGTTCTGTATAATAATAGTTTAAAAGCATCTTAACTATTGAAAACAAGCGTATTATTACTCAACTAAATGTTTGCAACTTGTTCTTTTCGCTATTAATTGATTGAAAACACTTATGAATGAATATCTTTGAAAACCAATTTCATGTGTTAAAACTGTGTTTTGATATGTTTAACATCTCTTTTACAATCTTAGTCTATTAATTGATTGAAACACTTATGAATGAATATCCTTGAAAAACAATGTCATGTGTCGAAATTGTGTTTTCATATTTTTTACAATCTAAGGTCTATTGATTGCTTCAAACACTTCTGATACCTTTGGAAAACCATTTCATGTGTTCAAATTATTGTATTTTGATACGTTTAATACTTCTTTTACAATCTAAGGTCTATTAATTGATTGAAGCACTTATGATATCTTTGAAAAACAATTTCATGTGTTAAAATGATACGTTTAATACTTCTTTCATTTACAATCTAAGGTTTTATAACCTAGGAAACTATGAGAAAGTGAATGTTCTGTATCATAATAGTTTAAAAGCATCTTAACTATTGGAAACAAGCGTATTATTACTCAACTAAATGTTTGCAACTTGTTCTTTTCGCTATTAATTGATTGAAAACACTTATGAATAAATATCTTTGAAAACCAATTTCATGTCTTAAAATTGTGTTTTGATATGTTTAATATCTCTTTTACAATCTTAGTCTATTAATTGATTGAAACACTTATGAATGAATATCCTTGAAAAACAATTTCATGTGTCGAAATTGTGTTTTCAAATTTTTTACAATCTAAGGTCTATTGATTGATTCAAACACTTATGATACCTTTGAAAAACCATTTCATGTGTTCAAATTATTGTATTTTGATACGTTTAATACTTCTTTTACAATCTAAGGTCTATTAATTGATTGAAGCACTTATGATATCTTTGAAAAACAATTTCATGTGTTAAAATGATACGTTTAATACTTCTTTCATTTACAATCTAAGGTTTTATAACCTAGGAAACTATGAGAAAGTGAATGTTCTGTATAATAATAGTTTAAAAGCATCTTAACTATTGAAAACAAGCGTATTATTACTCAACTAAATGTTTGCAACTTGTTCTTTTCGCTATTAATTGATTGAAAACACTTATGAATGAATATCTTTGAAAACCAATTTCATGTGTTAAAACTGTGTTTTGATATGTTTAACATCTCTTTTACAATCTTAGTCTATTAATTGATTGAAACACTTATGAATGAATATCCTTGAAAAACAATTTCATGTGTCGAAATTGTGTTTTCATATTTTTTACAATCTAAGGTCTATTGACTGCTTCAAACACTTATGATACCTTTGGAAAACCATTTCATGTGTTCAAATGATTGTATTTTGATACGTTTAATACTTCTTTTACAATCTAAGGTCTATTAATTGATTCAAGCACTTATGATATCTTTGAAAAACAATTTCATGTGTTAAAATGATACGTTTAATACTTCTTTCATTTACAATCTAAGGTTTTATAACCTAGGAAACTATGAGAAAGTGAATGTTCTGTATAATAATAGTTTAAAAGCATCTTAACTATTGTAAACAAGCGTATTATTACTCAACTAAATGTTTGCAACTTGTTCTTTTCGCTATTAATTGATTGAAAACACTTATGAATGAATATCTTTGAAAACCAATTTCATGTATTAAAACTGTGTTTTGATATGTTTAACATCTCTTTTACAATCTTAGTCTATTAATTGATTGAAACACTTATGAATGAATATCCTTGAAAAACAATTTCATGTGTCGAAATTGTGTTTTCATATTTTTTACAATCTAAGGTCTATTGATTGCTTCAAACACTTCTGATACCTTTGGAAAACCATTTCATGTGTTCAAATGATTGTATTTTGATACGTTTAATACTTCTTTTACAATCTAAGGTCTATTAATTGATTGAAGCACTTATGATATCTTTGAAAAACAATTTCATGTGTTAAAATGATACGTTTAATACTTCTTTCATTTACAATCTAAGGTTTTATAACCTAGGAAACTATGAGAAAGTGAATGTTTTGTATCATAATAGTTTAAAAGCATCTTAACTATTGGAAACAAGCGTATTATTACTCAACTAAATGTTTGCAACTTGTTCTTTTCGCTATTAATTGATTGAAAACACTTATGAATAAATATCTTTGAAAACCAATTTCATGTCTTAAAATTGTGTTTTGATATGTTTAATATCTCTTTTACAATCTTAGTCTATTAATTGATTGAAACACTTATGAATGAATATCCTTGAAAAACAATTTCATGTGTCGAAATTGTGTTTTCATATTTTTTACAATCTAAGGTCTATTGATTGATTCAAACACTTATGATATCTTTGGAAAACCATTTCATGTGTTCAAATTATTGTATTTTGATACGTTTAATACTTCTTTTACAATCTAAGGTCTATTAATTGATTGAAGCACTTATGATATCTTTGAAAAACAATTTCATGTGTTAAAATGATACGTTTAATACTTCTTTCATTTACAATCTAAGGTTTTATAACCTAGGAAACTATGAGAAAGTGAATGTTCTGTATAATAATAGTTTAAAAGCATCTTAACTATTGAAAACAAGCGTATTATTACTCAACTAAATGTTTGCAACTTGTTCTTTTCGCTATTAATTGATTGAAAACACTTATGAATGAATATCTTTGAAAACCAATTTCATGTGTTAAAACTGTGTTTTGATATGTTTAACATCTCTTTTACAATCTTAGTCTATTAATTGATTGAAACACTTATGAATGAATATCCTTGAAAAACAATGTCATGTGTCGAAATTGTGTTTTCATATTTTTTACAATCTAAGGTCTATTGATTGCTTCAAACACTTCTGATACCTTTGGAAAACCATTTCATGTGTTCAAATTATTGTATTTTGATACGTTTAATACTTCTTTTACAATCTAAGGTCTATTAATTGATTGAAGCACTTATGATATCTTTGAAAAACAATTTCATGTGTTAAAATGATACGTTTAATACTTCTTTCATTTACAATCTAAGGTTTTATAACCTAGGAAACTATGAGAAAGTGAATGTTCTGTATCATAATAGTTTAAAAGCATCTTAACTATTGGAAACAAGCGTATTATTACTCAACTAAATGTTTGCAACTTGTTCTTTTCGCTATTAATTGATTGAAAACACTTATGAATAAATATCTTTGAAAACCAATTTCATGTCTTAAAATTGTGTTTTGATATGTTTAATATCTCTTTTACAATCTTAGTCTATTAATTGATTGAAACACTTATGAATGAATATCCTTGAAAAACAATTTCATGTGTCGAAATTGTGTTTTCAAATTTTTTACAATCTAAGGTCTATTGATTGATTCAAACACTTATGATACCTTTGAAAAACCATTTCATGTGTTCAAATTATTGTATTTTGATACGTTTAATACTTCTTTTACAATCTAAGGTCTATTAATTGATTGAAGCACTTATGATATCTTTGAAAAACAATTTCATGTGTTAAAATGATACGTTTAATACTTCTTTCATTTACAATCTAAGGTTTTATAACCTAGGAAACTATGAGAAAGTGAATGTTCTGTATAATAATAGTTTAAAAGCATCTTAACTATTGAAAACAAGCGTATTATTACTCAACTAAATGTTTGCAACTTGTTCTTTTCGCTATTAATTGATTGAAAACACTTATGAATGAATATCTTTGAAAACCAATTTCATGTGTTAAAACTGTGTTTTGATATGTTTAACATCTCTTTTACAATCTTAGTCTATTAATTGATTGAAACACTTATGAATGAATATCCTTGAAAAACAATTTCATGTGTCGAAATTGTGTTTTCATATTTTTTACAATCTAAGGTCTATTGACTGCTTCAAACACTTATGATACCTTTGGAAAACCATTTCATGTGTTCAAATGATTGTATTTTGATACGTTTAATACTTCTTTTACAATCTAAGGTCTATTAATTGATTCAAGCACTTATGATATCTTTGAAAAACAATTTCATGTGTTAAAATGATACGTTTAATACTTCTTTCATTTACAATCTAAGGTTTTATAACCTAGGAAACTATGAGAAAGTGAATGTTCTGTATAATAATAGTTTAAAAGCATCTTAACTATTGTAAACAAGCGTATTATTACTCAACTAAATGTTTGCAACTTGTTCTTTTCGCTATTAATTGATTGAAAACACTTATGAATGAATATCTTTGAAAACCAATTTCATGTATTAAAACTGTGTTTTGATATGTTTAACATCTCTTTTACAATCTTAGTCTATTAATTGATTGAAACACTTATGAATGAATATCCTTGAAAAACAATTTCATGTGTCGAAATTGTGTTTTCATATTTTTTACAATCTAAGGTCTATTGATTGCTTCAAACACTTCTGATACCTTTGGAAAACCATTTCATGTGTTCAAATGATTGTATTTTGATACGTTTAATACTTCTTTTACAATCTAAGGTCTATTAATTGATTGAAGCACTTATGATATCTTTGAAAAACAATTTCATGTGTTAAAATGATACGTTTAATACTTCTTTCATTTACAATCTAAGGTTTTATAACCTAGGAAACTATGAGAAAGTGAATGTTTTGTATCATAATAGTTTAAAAGCATCTTAACTATTGGAAACAAGCGTATTATTACTCAACTAAATGTTTGCAACTTGTTCTTTTCGCTATTAATTGATTGAAAACACTTATGAATAAATATCTTTGAAAACCAATTTCATGTCTTAAAATTGTGTTTTGATATGTTTAATATCTCTTTTACAATCTTAGTCTATTAATTGATTGAAACACTTATGAATGAATATCCTTGAAAAACAATTTCATGTGTCGAAATTGTGTTTTCATATTTTTTACAATCTAAGGTCTATTGATTGATTCAAACACTTATGATACCTTTGAAAAACCATTTCATGTGTTCAAATTATTGTATTTTGATACGTTTAATACTTCTTTTACAATCTAAGGTCTATTAATTGATTGAAGCACTTATGATATCTTTGAAAAACAATTTCATGTGTTAAAATGATACGTTTAATACCTCTTTCATTTACAATCTAAGGTTTTATAACCTAGGAAACTATGAGAAAGTGAATGTTCTGTATAATAATAGTTTAAAAGCATCTTAACTATTGAAAACAAGCGTATTATTACTCAACTAAATGTTTGCAACTTGTTCTTTTCGCTATTAATTGATTGAAAACACTTATGAATGAATATCTTTGAAAACCAATTTCATGTGTTAAAATTGTGTTTTGATATGTTTAACATCTCTTTTACAATCTTAGTTTATTAATTGATTGAAACACTTATGAATGAATATCCTTGAAAAACAATTTCATGTGTCGAAATTGTGTTTTCATATTTTTTACAATCTAAGGTCTATTGATTGCTTCAAACACTTCTGATACCTTTGGAAAACCATTTCATGTGTTCAAATGATTGTATTTTGATACGTTTAATACTTCTTTTACAATCTAAGGTCTATTAATTGATTCAAGCACTTATGATATCTTTGAAAAACAATTTCATGTGTTAAAATGATACGTTTAATACTTCTTTCATTTACAATCTAAGGTTTTATAACCTAGGAAACTATGAGAAAGTGAATGTTCTGTATAATAATAGTTTAAAAGCATCTTAACTATTGAAAACAAGCGTATTATTACTCAACTAAATGTTTGCAACTTGTTCTTTTCGCTATTAATTGATTGAAAACACTTATGAATGAATATCTTTGAAAACCAATTTCATGTGTTAAAATTGTGTTTTGATATGTTTAACATCTCTTTTACAATCTTAGTCTATTAATTGATTGAAACACTTATGAATGAATATCCTTGAAAAACAATTTCATGTGTCGAAATTGTGTTTTCATATTTTTTACAATCTAAGGTCTATTGATTGCTTCAAACACTTCTGATACCTTTGAAAAACCATTTCATGTGTTCAAATGATTGTATTTTGATACGTTTAATACTTCTTTTACAATCTAAGGTCTATTAATTGATTGAAGCACTTATGATATCTTTGAAAAACAATTTCATGTGTTAAAATGATACGTTTAATACCTCTTTCATTTACAATCTAAGGTTTTATAACCTAGGAAACTATGAGAAAGTGAATGTTCTGTATAATAATAGTTTAAAAGCATCTTAACTATTGAAAACAAGCGTATTATTACTCAACTAAATGTTTGCAACTTGTTCTTTTCGCTATTAATTGATTGAAAACACTTATGAATGAATATCTTTGAAAACCAATTTCATGTGTTAAAATTGTGTTTTGATATGTTTAACATCTCTTTTACAATCTTAGTCTATTAATTGATTGAAACACTTATGAATGAATATCCTTGAAAAACAATTTCATGTGTCGAAATTGTGTTTTCATATTTTTTACAATCTAAGGTCTATTGATTGCTTCAAACACTTCTGATACCTTTGGAAAACCATTTCATGTGTTCAAATGATTGTATTTTGATACGTTTAATACTTCTTTTACAATCTAAGGTCTATTAATTGATTGAAGCACTTATGATATCTTTGAAAAACAATTTCATGTGTTAAAATGATACGTTTAATACCTCTTTCATTTACAATCTAAGGTTTTATAACCTAGGAAACTATGAGAAAGTGAATGTTCTGTATAATAATAGTTTAAAAGCATCTTAACTATTGAAAACAAGCGTATTATTACTCAACTAAATGTTTGCAACTTGTTCTTTTCGCTATTAATTGATTGAAAACACTTATGAATGAATATCTTTGAAAACCAATTTCATGTGTTAAAATTGTGTTTTGATATGTTTAACATCTCTTTTACAATCTTAGTTTATTAATTGATTGAAACACTTATGAATGAATATCCTTGAAAAACAATTTCATGTGTCGAAATTGTGTTTTCATATTTTTTACAATCTAAGGTCTATTGATTGCTTCAAACACTTCTGATACCTTTGAAAAACCATTTCATGTGTTCAAATGATTGTATTTTGATACGTTTAATACTTCTTTTACAATCTAAGGTCTATTAATTGATTGAAGCACTTATGATATCTTTGAAAAACAATTTCATGTGTTAAAATGATACGTTTAATACCTCTTTCATTTACAATCTAAGGTTTTATAACCTAGGAAACTATGAGAAAGTGAATGTTCTGTATAATAATAGTTTAAAAGCATCTTAACTATTGAAAACAAGCGTATTATTACTCAACTAAATGTTTGCAACTTGTTCTTTTCGCTATTAATTGATTGAAAACACTTATGAATGAATATCTTTGAAAACCAATTTCATGTGTTAAAATTGTGTTTTGATATGTTTAACATCTCTTTTACAATCTTAGTCTATTAATTGATTGAAACACTTATGAATGAATATCCTTGAAAAACAATTTCATGTGTCGAAATTGTGTTTTCATATTTTTTACAATCTAAGGTCTATTGATTGCTTCAAACACTTCTGATACCTTTGAAAAACCATTTCATGTGTTCAAATGATTGTATTTTGATACGTTTAATACTTCTTTTACAATCTAAGGTCTATTAATTGATTCAAGCACTTATGATATCTTTGAAAAACAATTTCATGTGTTAAAATGATACGTTTAATACTTCTTTCATTTACAATCTAAGGTTTTATAACCTAGGAAACTATGAGAAAGTGAATGTTCTGTATAATAATAGTTTAAAAGCATCTTAACTATTGAAAACAAGCGTATTATTACTCAACTAAATGTTTGCAACTTGTTCTTTTCGCTATTAATTGATTGAAAACACTTATGAATGAATATCTTTGAAAACCAATTTCATGTGTTAAAACTGTGTTTTGATATGTTTAACATCTCTTTTACAATCTTAGTCTATTAATTGATTGAAACACTTATGAATGAATATCCTTGAAAAACAATTTCATGTGTCGAAATTGTGTTTTCATATTTTTTACAATCTAAGGTCTATTGATTGCTTCAAACACTTATGATACCTTTGGAAAACCATTTCATGTGTTCAAATGATTGTATTTTGATACGTTTAATACTTCTTTTACAATCTAAGGTCTATTAATTGATTCAAGCACTTATGATATCTTTGAAAAACAATTTCATGTGTTAAAATGATACGTTTAATACTTCTTTCATTTACAATCTAAGGTTTTATAACCTAGGAAACTATGAGAAAGTGAATGTTCTGTATAATAATAGTTTAAAAGCATCTTAACTATTGTAAACAAGCGTATTATTACTCAACTAAATCTTTGCAACTTGTTCTTTTCGCTATTAATTGATTGAAAACACTTATGAATGAATATCTTTGAAAACCAATTTCATGTGTTAAAATTGTGTTTTGATATGTTTAACATCTCTTTTACAATCTTAGTCTATTAATTGATTGAAACACTTATGAATGAATATCCTTGAAAAACAATTTCATGTGTCGAAATTGTGTTTTCATATTTTTTACAATCTAAGGTCTATTGATTGCTTCAAACACTTCTGATACCTTTGGAAAACCATTTCATGTGTTCAAATGATTGTATTTTGATACGTTTAATACTTCTTTTACAATCTAAGGTCTATTAATTGATTCAAGCACTTATGATATCTTTGAAAAACAATTTCATGTGTTAAAATGATACGTTTAATACTTCTTTCATTTACAATCTAAGGTTTTATAACCTAGGAAACTATGAGAAAGTGAATGTTCTGTATAATAATAGTTTAAAAGCATCTTAACTATTGAAAACAAGCGTATTATTACTCAACTAAATGTTTGCAACTTGTTCTTTTCGCTATTAATTGATTGAAAACACTTATGATTGAATATCTTTGAAAACCAATTTCATGTGTTAAAATTGTGTTTTGATATGTTTAACATCTCTTTTACAATCTTAGTCTATTAATTGATTGAAACACTTATGAATGAATATCCTTGAAAAACAATTTCATGTGTCGAAATTGTGTTTTCATATTTTTTACAATCTAAGGTCTATTGATTGCTTCAAACACTTCTGATACCTTTGGAAAACCATTTCATGTGTTCAAATGATTGTATTTTGATACGTTTAATACTTCTTTTACAATCTAAGGTCTATTAATTGATTCAAGCACTTATGATATCTTTGAAAAACAATTTCATGTGTTAAAATGATACGTTTAATACTTCTTTCATTTACAATCTAAGGTTTTATAACCTAGGAAACTATGAGAAAGTGAATGTTCTGTATCATAATAGTTTAAAAGCATCTTAACTATTGGAAACAAGCGTATTATTACTCAACTAAATGTTTGCAACTTGTTCTTTTCGCTATTAATTGATTGAAAACACTTATGAATAAATATCTTTGAAAACCAATTTCATGTCTTAAAATTGTGTTTTGATATGTTTAATATCTCTTTTACAATCTTAGTCTATTAATTGATTGAAACACTTATGAATGAATATCCTTGAAAAACAATTTCATGTGTCGAAATTGTGTTTTCATATTTTTTACAATCTAAGGTCTATTGATTGATTCAAACACTTATGATACCTTTGAAAAACCATTTCATGTGTTCAAATTATTGTATTTTGATACGTTTAATACTTCTTTTACAATCTAAGGTCTATTAATTGATTGAAGCACTTATGATATCTTTGAAAAACAATTTCATGTGTTAAAATGATACGTTTAATACCTCTTTCATTTACAATCTAAGGTTTTATAACCTAGGAAACTATGAGAAAGTGAATGTTCTGTATAATAATAGTTTAAAAGCATCTTAACTATTGAAAACAAGCGTATTATTACTCAACTAAATGTTTGCAACTTGTTCTTTTCGCTATTAATTGATTGAAAACACTTATGAATGAATATCTTTGAAAACCAATTTCATGTGTTAAAATTGTGTTTTGATATGTTTAACATCTCTTTTACAATCTTAGTCTATTAATTGATTGAAACACTTATGAATGAATATCCTTGAAAAACAATTTCATGTGTCGAAATTGTGTTTTCATATTTTTTACAATCTAAGGTCTATTGATTGATTCAAACACTTATGATACCTTTGGAAAACCATTTCATGTGTTCAAATTATTGTATTTTGATACGTTTAATACTTCTTTTACAATCTAAGGTCTATTGATTGATTCAAACACTTATGATACCTTTGAAAAACCATTTCATGTGTTCAAATTATTGTATTTTGATACGTTTAATACTTCTTTTACAATCTAAGGTCTATTAATTGATTGAAGCACTTATGAATGAATATCCTTGAAAAACAATTTCATGTGTCGAAATTGTGTTTTCATATTTTTTACAATCTAAGGTCCATTGATTGATTCAAACACTTATGATACCTTTGGAAAACCATTTCATGTGTTCAAATTATTGTATTTTGATACGTTTAATACTTCTTTTACAATCTAAGGTCTATTAATTGATTGAAGCACTTATGATATCTTTGAAAAACAATTTCATGTGTTAAAATGATACGTTTAATACCTCTTTCATTTACAATCTAAGGTTTTATAACCTAGGAAACTATGAGAAAGTGAATGTTCTGTATAATAATAGTTTAAAAGCATCTTAACTATTGAAAACAAGCGTATTATTACTTAACTAAATGTTTGCAACTTGTTCTTTTCGCTATTAATTGAGTGAAAACACTTATGAATGAATATCTTTGAAAACCAATTTCATGTGTTAAAATTGTGTTTTGATATGTTTAATATCTCTTTTACAATCTTAGTCTATTAATTGATTGAAACACTTATGAATGAATTTCCTTGAAAAACAATATCATGTGTCGAAATTGTGTTTTCATATTTTTTACAATGTAAGGTCTATTGATTGATTCAAACACTTCTGATACCTTTGGAAAACCATTTCATGTGTTCAAATTATTGTATTTTGATACGTTTAATACTTCTTTTACAATCTAAGGTCTATTAATTGATTCAAGCACTTATGATATCTTTGAAAAACAATTTCATGTGTTAAAATGATACGTTTAATACTTCTTTCATTTACAATCTAAGGTTTTATAACCTAGGAAACTATGAGAAAGTGAATGTTTTGTATAATAATAGTTTAAAAGCATCTTAACTATTGAAAACAAGCGTATTATTACTCAACTAAATGTTTGCAACTTGTTCTTTTCGCTATTAATTGATTGAAAACACTTATGAATGAATATCTTTGAAAACCAATTTCATGTGTTAAAATTGTGTTTTGATATGTTTAATATCTCTTTTACAATCTTAGTCTATTAATTGATTGAAACACTTATGAATAAATATCCTTGAAAAACAATTTCATGTGTCGAAATTGTGTTTTCATATTTTTTTCAATGTAAGGTCTATTGAATGATTCAAACACTTATGATACCTTTGGAAAACCATTTCATGTGTTCAAATTATTGTATTTTGATACGTTTAATACTTCTTTTACAATCTAAGGTCTATTAATTGATTGAAGCACTTATGATATCTTTGAAAAACAATTTCATGTGTTAAAATGATACGTTTAATACTTCTTTCATTTACAATCTAAGGTTTTGTAACCTAGGAAACTATGAGAAAGTGAATGTTGTGTATAATAATTGTTTAAAAGCATCTTAACTGTTGAAAACAAGCGTATTATTACTCAACTAAATGTTTGCAACTTGTTCTTTTCGCTATTAATTGATTGAAAACACTTATGAATGAATATCTTTGAGAACCAATTACATGTGTTAAAATTGTGTTTTGATATGTTTAATATCTATTTTACAATCTTAGTCTATTAATTGATTGAAACACTTATGAATGAATATCCTTGAAAAACAATTTCATGTGTCGAAATTGTGTTTTCATATTTTTTTCAATGGAAGGTCTATTGAATGATTCAAACACTTATGATACCTTTGGAAAACCATTTCATGTGTTCAAATTATTGTATTTTGATACGTTTAACACTTCTTTTACAATCTAAGGTCTATTAATTGATTGAAGCACTTATGATATCTTTGAAAAACAATTTCATGTGTTAAAATGATACGTTTAATACTTCTTGCATTTACAATCTAAGGTTTTATAACCTAGGAAACTATGAGAAAGTGAATGTTCTGTATAATAATTGTTTAAAAGCATCTTAACTGTTGAAAACAAGCGTATTATTACTCAACTAAATGTTTGCAACTTGTTCTTTTCGCTATTAATTTATTGCAAACACTTATGAATGAATATCTTTGAGAACCAATTTCATGTGTTAAAATTGTGTTTTGATATGTTTAATATCTCTTTTACAATCTTAGTCTATTAATTGATTGAAACACTTATGAATGAATATCCTTGAAAAACAATTTCATGTGTCGAAATTGTGTTTTCATATTTTTTACAATGTAAGGTCTATTGAATGATTCAAACACTTATGATACCTTTGGAAAACCATTTCATGTGTTCAAATTATTGTATTTTGATACGTTTAACACTTCTTTTACAATCTAAGGTCTATTAATTGATTGAAGAACTTATGATATCTTTGAAAAACAATTTCATGTGTTAAAATGATACTTTTAATACTTCTTTCATTTACAATCTAAGGTTTTATAACCTAGGAAACTATGAGAAAGTGAATGTTTTGTATAATAATAGTTTAAAAGCATCTTAACTATTGAAAACAAGCGTATTATTACTCAACTAAATTTTTGCAACTTGTTCTTTTCGCTATTAATTGATTGAAAACACTTATGAACGAATATCTTCGAAAACCAATTTCATGTGTTAAAATTGTGTTTTGATATGTTTAATATCTTTTTTCCAATCTTAGTCTGTTAATTGATTGAAACACTTATGAATGAATATCCTTGAAAAACAATTTCATATGTCGAAATTGTGTTTTCATATTTTTTACCATGTAAGGTCTATTGATTGATTCAAACACTTCTGATACCTTTGGAAAACCATTTCATGTGTTCAAATTATTGTATTTTGATACGTTTAACACTTCTATTACAATCTAAGGTCTATTAATTGATTGAAGGACTTATGATATCTTTGAAAAACAATTTCATGTGTTAAAATGCTACGTTTAATACTTCTTTCATTTACAATCTAAGGTTTTATAACCTAGGAAACTATGAGAAAATGAATGTTCTGTATAATAATAGTTTTAAAGCATGTTAACTATTGAAAACAAGCGTATTATTACTCAACTAAATGTTTGCAACTTGTTCTTTTCGCTATTAATTGATTGAAAACACTTATGAATGAATATCTTTGAAAACCAATTTCATGTGTTAAAATTGTGTTTTGATATGTTTAATATCTCTTTTACAATCTTAGTCTATTAATTGATTGCAACACTTATTAATGAATATCCTTGAAAAACAAGTTCATGTGTCGAAATTGTGTTTTCATATTTTTTACAATGTAAGGTCTATTGATTCATTCAAACACTTATGATACCTTTGGAAAACCATTTCATGTGTTCAAATTATTGTATTTTGATACGTTTAATACTTCTTTTACAATCTAAGGTCTATTAATTGATTGAAGCACTTATGATATCTTTGAAAAACAATTTCATGTGTTAAAATGATACGTTTAATACTTCTTTCGTTTACAATCTAAGGTTTTATAACCTAGGAAACTATGAGAAAGTGAATGTTCTGTATAATAATAGTTTAAAAGCATCTTAACTATTGAAAACAAGCGTATTATTACTCAACTAAATGTTTGCAACTTGTTCTTTTCGCTATTAATTGATTGAAAACACTTATGAATGAATATCTTTGAGAACCAATTTCATGTGTTAAAATTGTGTTTTTATATGTTTAATATCTCTTTTACAATCTTAGTCTATTAATTGATTGAAACACTTATGAATGAATATCCTTGAAAAACAATTTCAAGTGTCGAAATTGTGTTTTCATATTTTTTACAATCTAAGGTCTATTGATTGATTCAAACACTTATGATACCTTTGGAAAACCATTTCATGTGTTCAAATTATTGTATTTTGATACGTTTAATACTTCTTTTACAATCTAAGGTCTATTAATTGATTCAAGCACTTATTATATCTTTGAAAAACAATTTCATGTGTTAAAATTATACGTTTAATACTTCTTTCAGTTACAATCTAAGGTTTTATAACCTAGGAAACTATGAGAAAGTGAACGTTCTGTATGATAATAGTTTAAAAGCATCTTAACTATTGAAAACAAGCGTATTATTACTCAACTAAATGTTTGCAACTTGTTCTTTTCGCTATTAATTGATTGAAAACACTTATGAATGAATATCTTTGAGAACCAATTTCATGTGTTAAAATTGTGTTTTGATATGTTTAATATCTCTTTTACAATCTTAGTCTATTAATTGATTGAAACACTTATGAATGAATATCCTTGAAAAACAATTTCATGTGTCGAAATTGTGTTTTCATATTTTTTACAATGTAAGGTCTATTGATTGATTCAAACACTTATGATACCTTTGGAAAACCATTTCATGTGTTCAAATGATTGTATTTTGATACGTTTAATACTTCTTTTACAAATCTAAGGTCTATTAATTGATTGAAGCACTTATGATATCTTTGAAAAACAACTTCATGTGTTAAAATCATACGTTTAATACTTCTTTTATTTACAATCTAAGGTTTTATAACCTAGGAAACTATGAGAAAGTGAATGTTCTGTATAATAATAGTTTAAAAGCATCTTAACTATTGAAAACAAGCGTATTATTACTCAACTAAATGTTTGCAACTTGTTCTTTTCGCTATTAATTGATTGAAAACACTTATGAATGAATATCTTTGAGAACCAATTTCATGTGTTAAAATTGTGTTTTGATATGTTTAATATCTCTTTTACAATCTTAGTCTATTATTTGATTGAAACACTTATGAATGAATATCCTTGAAAAACAATTTCATGTGTCGAAATTGTGTTTTCATATTTTTTACAATGTAAGGTCTATTGATTGATTCAAACACTTATGATACCTTTGGAAAACCATTTCATGTGTTCAAATGATTGTATTTTGATACGTTTAATACTTCTTTTACAATCTAAGGTCTATTAATTGATTGAAACACTTATGATATCTTTGAAAAACAATTTCATGTGTTAAAATGATACGTTTAATACTTCTTTCATTTACAATCTAAGGTTTTATAACCTAGGAAACTATGAGAAAGTGAATGTTCTGTATGATAATAGTTTAAAAGCATCTTAACTATTGAAAACAAGCGTATTATTACTCGACTAAATGTTTGCAACTTGTTCTTTTCGCTATTAATTGATTGAAAACACTTATGAATGAATATCTTTGAGAACCAATTTCATGTGTTAAAATTATGTTTTGATATGTTTAATATCTCTTTTACAATCTTAGTCTATTAATTGATTGAAACACTTATGAATGAATATCCTTGAAAAACAATTTCATGTGTCGAAATTGTGTTGTCATATTTTTTACAATGTAAGGTCTATTGATTGATTCAAACACTTATGATACCTTTGGAAAACCATTTTATGTGTTCAAATTATTGTATTTTGATACGTTTAGTACTTCTTTTACAATCTAAGGTCTATTAATTGATTGAAGCACTTATGATATCTTTGAAAAACAATTTCATGTGTTAAAATGATACGTTTAATACTTCTTTCATTTACAATCTAAGGTTTTATAACCTAGGTGTACCGTCGTGGTAGTCGGAAGTGATGACGTGGCACCAAGCTACAGTGTAGGCGTGTTGACAAGGCGCCAGGTTGACAGAAGGGGAGGAAGTCGGGGGGCTCGTGAAGTCGCCAGTGATTAAGTTTGCGTGTTCCGATCATTAAGCATACCAGGCGATCGCCCAGTAGAAGGTGAAGTCGCCAGATGTAAACTCAGGCGACCAAGCGATTGGAGATCGCCAGAGCAAGCACATAACCAGAGATGAAAGTGGTGCAGATTATGAAGGCGGCCGGCGAGACCACAGGGAAGGTGTACGAGAGCACCCTAACTCGCCAGTTCCAGTAGAGATCGCACTCCCATGTTAAGTATGCACTGGGCAGTACCATGCATAAATAACTTAGCCAAAAAGAGAGTCAGAAGCAGCGCCCAAGTCAAGGAGGCTCCAGATGATGGCACGTGTACGACTGGATGCGAGCCTTGTGTCCAGGTCTGTAACTGCCAGGAGAGAGAAAGTGACCAGGTATATAAGAGTTCTCAACGAACTTTCTGAGGTACGCACGTTCAGATTACACTCTTTACGCTTGCGAGTTCTAGAGCTTACTGTGAGAGAGAACATTGCACGGTTCCTTGAGATTTCCTGAGTGTTCTTGCTCTTAGTATTTGGTGGTTCGGTCACTGACTTGGGCGTTGGAGTGCGATCGGCCGCAGCGGCGCCGCTCTGTTCTTTTGCAGGTTCTTGAGGTGGATCTCGAAGAAGGACGGAGGTTCGAAGCGGTGCACGAGTCGATCCTTTGACGAGGCAGGTTCCAACGCTCTGGTCAACAGGCAGGATCATCAGGCGCCCACCGTGGGGCCGTGTAAAACCTGTTCCCATCCACAGCGTGAGTTCTTTGAGGTTTTCGTGATTTTCTGTGTGGTTGTGTGCTGGTGCAACCGTAGTTTGCTGTTCGCTTGAGATTTGTTCGGCGTTTTCGCATTTTCCACCGTTCGTTTGGATTTTTGTTCGGTGAAGTGAAGCTTTATGCTGTTTACGTGCGATCTGTTCGGTGGAATTTGAGTTCCCTCGCTCGTTTGGTTTCTGGTGGAGTTGCAGGTTTCTTTGAAGGTTCGCGGTGTTCTTGAGTTTTGCAGAGTTACGCGCAGTTTTTCCGATTGATCGCTGAATCGATCGTAGCTGAAGTAGGTGTTGTTCGCTGCATTCTGTGAGTCGCTAAGTTTCATGAGAAAAATGAGAAGCAATCGTTCAAGTCCGGTAGCGCCCGTCGCTGCTGAAGGCGTCGCCGCCATGACCATGGCGCAGATGGCGGAGATGATGCGTTCGTTGCAGGCAACTGTGGAAGCCTCGCGCATAGAACAGGCGAGAATGCATGAGGACCTCGTCGCCTCTCGCGCCAGGAATGAGGAGCTTAGCAAGGTGACTGAGGAGCTGCGTCAAGCTCTTCAGGAGCAGCAAGGGCGTTCTTCTGCTGAAGAGGTTGCGCCGTCGTCGCCACCTCGTGTTTTTCTTATGCCTTTTGTTCAGGCGATTACTGACACGCCTATTCCTGCGAGTGTGGTTCCGGTTAAGGCTGTTTTCACCGGCGTGGAGGATCCTGAGGCTCATCTCACCACGTTCCATACGCAGATGATGCTGTCAGGCAGATCAGACGCCGTGTATTGCAAGATGTTCGTGAGCACGCTCTAGGAAACAGTGCTGGAATGGTTTGTGAGCCTGCCTAACGGTCACATAACCAGTTTACAACAGTTCTCGAAGATTTTCGTCGAGCAGTACATTGTGAATAAGGCACCGCCCAGGGTGTCTTATGATTTGTTTGATATAAGGCAATATCAGGGAGAGTCCCTCAGAGACTACCTGAATCGCTTTGGGGCGCAGATGGTCAGATCGCCGGCCAAAGATGAAGAAATGCTGGTCTATGCATTCAAGAAGGGCGTGTTGCCGGGACCATTCTGCGAGGCGTTGATCAGGGTGCACCCCGCCACGTTTGCTGAGGTTAGGCGACTTGCGGTGGCCCACATCGCCGACGAGAGCGAAGTCGCCGAGAAGAAAGGAAGCGTGGCTCCCGCTAGGCCACGCGCCCAGATCAGGATCCAGCCGCAGAGGGTGCTGGAGACAGCGGCGGCCAGGAGGGATCAGAGGACTCGCCATCCTTATGATCCAAGGAAGAACAAGGGTAGGGGCCAAGGACGCCAGCAACCAGCACGCCAGGAATACAATCGCCCGCCTAAGCACAAGTTTGCCATGGGATTGGCGGATCTGATCGCCATTCCCAACATATCCGCTAGGTTGAAGGCGCCAGAAAAGGTGGGCGACAAGGTGCTAGGACCAAAGCCAGACGCCTGGTGTGAGTTTCACCAAGGCTTTGGCCATACAGTGGACTCATGTTTAGCATTAGGATACCAGCTCGACGATCTGGTAAAGAGTGGGTTCCTAAATGATTATTTGCTGGACAGAAGGACGGGGGGTGCGTCGAGCTCCCAACCAGCAGGTGCTGAAGCTCAGCAGCACAAGATGCCCACGCATGGAGAAATCCACACCATTGCAGGGGGTTTCTCAGGTGGTGGATGCACCGCATCACAGAGGAAGAAGTACGCGAGGTCTGTGATGACGGTGGATATGTTTGAAGACCACTCGCCAGAAGTGGATATTACATTCACCAAGCAAGATCTCCGGGATGTTGTGCCTCATGACAACGATCCCACAGTAATTTCGTTGATAACAGCAGGAAGAAAGGTCCACAGGGTGCTGGTGGACCAGGGAAGCTCGGCAGATGTGATGTTCTGGCCGACTTTCACGCAGTTGGAGCTGCCCCTTGACCAGCTGAGGCCCTATGGAGGGTGTTTGTATGGGTTCGCTGGTGACCAAGTGGAGGTCAGGGGGTACATAGAGTTAAGGACAACGTTTACAGACGTGGCGGGTTCAAGAACGGAAAAAATCAAGTATCTGGTTGTAAACGCTCCTTTAGCGTACAACATCCTGTTGGGAAGACCCACGCTCAACAGGATAGGTGCCATACCATCAACCCGGCACATGAAGGTGAAGTTGCCGTCCATGGAGGGGGTGGTCATCACCATCAAATCCGATCAGAAGGAAGCAAAGAAGTGCTATGAGAATAGCCTGAAAAACAAGAGATCGGTAAGTTACGTCACAACCACCCCGCCTCCCAGTGTGAAGCCCCGATCGACGGTAACAGAAGAGATCGCCGGAAGGGACGTGGAGATGGTGGACGCAGAGCTGGGGGAGAGAAATGCTGGTCTGGAGGAGGAAGAGGCAAGGAATCGCCCTGAGGAAGCGAGAGAACTGGGAATCGCCAGGGCGGTGATCGCCAGAGAAACCAGACCAAAACCCGTCGAGCAGTGGCTCGAGAGAGAAATCGGGGGAAAGATCTTCAAGCTGGGAAGATCCCTGGAGGTTGAGCTCCAGGACCAGATCGCCAAGGTGATTGAGCGGCATCTGGACGCGTTTGCATGGTCCACTTCGGACATGCCCGGGATCGATCCCGACTTTTTGTGCCATCATCTGGCGATGGACAACTTGGTAAGGCCAGTGCGACAAAGAAGAAGGAAGTTCAATGAAGAGAGAAGGCTGAACCTGGATCTACTGGATGAAGTCAGGGAAGAGGCGAGATTGAAGGCTGAAGCAGTGAAGAGAAGGGTTGAACGAAGATACAACTCGAAGGCGATGCCAAGACAGTTTAGAGAAGGCGACCTGGTGATGAGGAAAGCCCACCAGTACGAGATGGAGAATAAACTGTCGCCCAAGTGGACAGGGCTATTTAGAATAACCGAGGCGCTCGGGAACGGCGCCTACCGCTTAGAGACATTGGAAGGAGGGGCGATTCCTCGCACTTGGAACGCCACGCACCTAAAGTTGTATTACAGTTAAGAAGCCTTGTAAGTAAAGACAAACGCGAAGTTATATTACAATGTCTCTGTTAAAACAGTTTGAAGGGGGCACTCTTTTTTCCCTAAGGAGAGTTTTTAACGAGGCCACCCAATAAAGAGAAGTTTTCGAAGTACAAGTTGTTTTAGAGTGCGTGCCTGTTGTTTTCAGAAAGTTTTGAAGAAAGACCTTGTCACTTGTATGTGGCTTAAGGTAAGTTAAAGATATGTTGCATGCTTTCTAAAAAGTTTTTAAGTCCTCATCGTCTTTCGGCGATCGGAGGCACCAGTTAAAAGTTTTAAGTCCTCATCGTCCTTCGGCGATCGGAGGCATCAGTTAAAAGTTTTAAGTCCTCATCGTCTTTCGGCGATCGGAGGCACCAGTTAAAGTTTTAAGTCCTCATCGTCTTTCGGCGATTGGAGGCACAAGTTAAAGTTAAAGTCCTCATCGTCTTTCGGCGATCGGAGGCACCAGCTAAAAGACCTCAACGCCCTCGCGCGTTCTGAGGCGAGTTAAAGACCTCTTCGCCGTCGAGCGAGTGCAGGCGAGGAAGAGCGAAAAGTCCTCAGTGTTTCTGGGGGCGAGGAGATGTAACCCCTGGGGCAATGTAGAGGCACCAGTGAAAAGTCCTCAGTGTTTCTGGGGGCGAGAAGATGTAACCCCCGGGGCAATGTAGAGGCAAGTAAAAGACCTTCTCGCCTATGAGCGAGTTCAGGCAAGATAAAATCCTTCTCATCTCGAACGAGTTCAGGTACGGTGTTAAGGGTGGACGAAGTTTGGAAGGTGGCTAAGGTAGGTTCGAAGAGAACGCCTAGCCACCCGGTCTCTTATTCCGAGGTTCAGGAAGGTAGAGAAGGATCCGAAAGGCGCCTCTACCCCCAGATAAAAGAACAATGGCCAAGGCATGAGGCCAGAAAGAAGCTAATATCGCCAAGAGTCTTTGGCGACCAGGAAAAGTTCAAGCAGCGGCGAGAAAGTTAAAGACCCGTGCTGATGGAGCAGATCGGGTGAAGAAATGTTTTAAGCTAGTGGTTGAGTTGAAGTTCGTCGCTTGAAGGGTGATTTTACGTTAAGGTTAATTGCCTTAAGATTACGAGCTGTGAAAGTGATTATTATTGCTTGAAGTTGAAATGGTTCGAAACAGTTAAGTGCGAGATCGGGCCTACAAAATTACTAAGTTATTTTTGCTGAAGTAAAATTGCGCAAGGAAAGTTGAAGCAGGCAAAGAAATTGCAGAAAGAAATACAAGGGCGCTTTCATTAAAGTAAATACTAGTTCAAAGCACATGTATAGAAAAAGAATAAAGTTCTTTACAACTGCATACAAAGAAAAAAGCATAAAGGTGATGGATGAGGGGAATTGATCAGTCTTCGATGGGAACCACCTCCCCATCCACCACCTCGTTGTTCAAAGACACCATGCTGAGATCCAGATCGGGGAACAAGCATGCAAACTGTTCCCGTGCAGCAGCGAATCCAGCAGCCAGAATCTGGGCAGAACTCATTTTAAGATCTTCAATCTGCTTCTGGAGTCCTTCAGTTTGCTCCTTCAGCCCCTTATTCTGCTGCTCCAGCTCTTCGATTTGTTTCTTGAGTTTGTCGTTGATCTCTTGAGCCTGGAGAAGGTCTTCAGCAACCTTCTTGGATTCCGCTTGCACTTGGCCCAGTTCAGCAGTGATCTTCCCTTTCTCCTTGTTGGCCTCAGCAAGCTCAGCAATGGCGTCGTCCCTCGCCTTCTCCACCTTACCCAGGAAGATCTCCCGATCAGCAGACCTCTGCTCCAGTTTTTTTACCTTGGCGGCGTCAGTTTTTATCGAAGCTTCCAAGTTAGCCACCCTAACGCGATAAGGCACAATTTTGCTCTCTAGTTCAATCTTTTCTTGAGCCAGTTGTTGTACCTTATGGCGGAGTTCAGTGGCCTCCTTGCGCGCCAATCGGAGCTCGGTGCTCATCGCATCTTCTACTCGGGAGTGTTCAATCTCCGCGAGCGTCAGATTGAAGGACAACTTCTCCACCTCAACCTTCATGGTGCTGTTCTCAGTTTTAAGGTTGAAGAGGTCGTCCTGGAGCTTCCTGGTGGAGCTCTGCACCGCTCTGGTTATGATGGCGGGGATGTCTTCTGCTATCGTCTTCAGCTTAGCAGATAAAGGCTCCCACATCCCCGTGACCTCAGGAGGGAGGTTTGCAGCTTGGAGAGGCGCTGGGTGGGCCTGTTGTTGGTTTTCGTCGCCACCTTCTTTAGTTGGTTCTTCAGTAGGCGCTTCTGCTCGTGGTGGCGACGTCGGGGACTCGGTGATCAGAATCGGAGAGGTGTGGGCAACCTCATCCCCGGTTGGAGCAACATCTGCGGCTGAGGCGTTGGAAGGAGGTCCCCCTCCAGCTGATACATATGGCGTGGAGGCGCTCGGAGGGTCCTCCAAGAAATTGTCTTCGGCGGCCTCAACCGCGGGTGGTGCAGTTGCCAATGGGATGGCTTGGACTGGGGAAGCGGGAGCTGGTGGAGATGGCATTGTTGGAGGTGGAGCAGGCGTGGATGGCGGTGTTGAGGTTGGAAGAGGGGGTGGGGCAGGTGGTGAAGAAGGTGCCACCCTCTTCCTCTTTGTAACGAAGCCATCTTCGGTGACCTCGTCATCTTCTTCCTCCTCCTCGTGGACTACCTGGGGAGCTTTCATCTTGGGCCTTTTGAGGACAAGTTTCTTTCGTTGAGTGGCGGGTTGGACGTCGGAGGGAGCTGGGCCCTTAGGTGGCGATCGACCCTGGGTGGCGGCGATCTCCACCACGGAATTTGGCACTGTTTGAGAGCCCGTTGCCAACCCATGGAGTCGGGCGAGCGTCCTCAATTCAGCAAGCTTATCCTGGCCCAGCATGTTATCTGCATAAGAGCAAAAATGCATGGGTTAGTTCAGAGAGAAGATAAATGCATAAGGCAGTATGCAACAGCAAAACAGACAGATAGTGCAGAAATATAAAACCAAAGTCTTGCGCACAACGCACAAGACGCCCAGAAACAGCTAACAGAAGCAAGTATTAAAACAAGAGGCTCGAATGTTCTAACCTATTCGAATTTCGAGTTGGTCCTCAAAGAATTCGAAGCAGATCAGGGTGGTAGTGAGGAAGGTGATGTTGGCATCCGCCACACTCTTCCAAAAGAAGCAGAGATCCCTGTCCAGTGCACCCATGCTATCAGGACTTCTGGGTCTCCTGAAGCAGCTCTTGGACTCTTTGCTCCCCTTGTTTACCCAGTATAGGGGGAAGCCGTCGAGTAGGGAAGTGTCCTTGTCGTTGGGGCGCACTTGGACGAACTTTCCCTTCCAGTCTTTATAGGACTGTTGGAAGATGGAGAGGATCGACCTCCCAGCAATCCCATTCAAGCTCACCCACAGGCGGTCTCCTGGGTGCTTGGCTTCAAAAAGGAACAAAAACACATCTACGGATGCGGGCAACCCCAGATGGTCGCACATCACTTGGAATGCTCGCACAAACGCCCAGTTGTTGGGGTGGAGCTGGGCGGCGGCAATGTTGAGCTCGGTGAGGAGCTCTCTCTCGAAACGTGTAAAGGGAAACCTTAGTTTCACCTTCTTGAATAGCGTGGTGTAGACGAAGCAGAAGGGCCCGTCGTTGCTCTCCTTGTCGTCGGCGCAAACGGGCAGACCGGGGGGGCAAGGAAGCACTGTCATCCTCTCGTCGTGCTCCTTGTGGAATGATTGGTGTACTACATCCCCCTTAGTCAATCGCAAAACTGCCCCAGCAGTGTTCACGGAAGATGTTTCCCCCAACAGGGTCGAGTTGGCCCAGGGATATAGTTTCTTGAAGTCTGGTGGGGGGACGGGGGCTCCTCCGGTGATAGGTGGAGTCGCCTGGGCCAGGTTAGGGCGGGAAGACGCAGGCCTCTCAGCCTGGGAAGATGAAGCGCCACGAACTCGTGGTGGGTCGTGTGCTTTGAAGAGGGGTTTCGTGATGAAGGAGGAGGATTCGGGGTGATCTTGGTGCGAGTCATGATGGAAGCTGCAAAGGAAGAAGAAAAGGAAAAACATGATCAGGGGTCACAAAGGCTGACTCGATCATGGAAGAAAGGTGAAAAACGAATGAATGTAGGTTCGTTGCAACGATTGACGAAGCCCTAAGTTACGAAGAAGGAGAAATGGCAAAAGCAACCCACAACGTATGCACCAGGCAGTTACAGGATGATGCGAATTGGTTAAAATGCAGGGAAAACCAGCAGAAGAAGAAAAGGAAGTACCTTTTTATGATCAGAAAGGCGATGAAGAATGTTGGAGATTCAGAGAGTTGAAGAACGTCGAGAGCTTTTTCGCAGCAGAAGGTTAGAGTGTTTGTGAATACGAAGAAAAGTGATGGAACAGTGTAGAGTGAAAATGGGTTTAAGGGTTTTTCGAAATGGGTTTGGGAAGCGCAAACGGTAACTGAAGATAACCGTTGATGAAGCCACGTGTCGAGCGATGGGTGAGGGGTTTGGTGGAGCGTCAGAGGAGCAGAAAGTACAACCGCTTGGAATTCTGCGTCAGTGCCACGTAGGTCGGTGTTGACGTGACTCTTTCAGTCTTTTCGCTGGACAAGTCTTCGCTTAAGACTGGGGGGCTTGTGTACCGTCCTGGTAGTCGGAAGTGATGACGTGGCACCAAGCTACAGTGTAGGCGTGTTGACAAGGCGCCAGGTTGACAGAAGGGGAGGAAGTCGGGGGGCTCGTGAAGTCGCCAGTGATTAAGTTGGCGTGTTCCGATCATTAAGCATACCAGGCGATCGCCCAGTAGAAGGTGAAGTCGCCAGATGTAAACTCAGGCGACCAAGCGATTGGAGATCGCCAGAGCAAGCACATCGCTAGAGATGAAAGTGGTGCAGATTATGAAGGCGGCCGGCGAGACCACAGGGAAGGTGTACGAGGGCACCCTAACTCGCCAGTTCCAGTAGAGTTCGCGCTCCCAAGTTAGCTATGCACTGGGCAGTACCATGCATAAATAACTTAGCAAAAAAGAGAGTCAGAAGCAACGCCCAAGTCAAGGAGGCTCCAGATGATGGCACGTGTACGACTGGATGCGAGCCACGTGTCCAGGTCTGTAACTGCCAGGAGAGAGAAAGTGACCAGGTATATAAGAGTTCTCAACGAACTTTCTGAGGGACGCACGTTCAGATTACACTCTTTACGCTTGCGAGTTCTAAAGCTTACTGTGAGAGAGAACATTGCACGGTTCCTTGAGATTTCCTGAGTGTTCTTGCTCTTAGTATTTGGTGGTTCGGTCACTGACTTGGGCGTTGGAGTGCGATCGGCCGCAGCGGCGCCGCTCTGTTCTTTTGCAGGTTCTTGAGGTGGATCTCGAAGAGGGACGGAGGTTCGAAGCGGTGCACGAGTCGATCCTTTGACAAGGCAGGTTCCAACGCTCTGGTCAACAGGCAGGATCACTAGGAAACTATGAGAAAGTGAATGTTCTGTATAATAATAGTTTAAAAGCATCTTAACTATTGAAAACAAGCGTATTATTACTCAACTAAATGTTTGCAACTTGTTCTTTTCACTATTAATTGATTGAAAACACTTATGAATGAATATCTTTGAAAACCAATTTCATGTGTTAAAATTGTGTTTTGATATGTTTAATATCTCTTTTACAATCTTAGTCTATTAATTGATTGAAACACTTATGAATGAATATCCTTGAAAAACAATTTCATGTGTCGAAATTGTGTTTTCATATTTTTTACAATCTAAGGTCTATTCATTGATTCAAACACTTATGATACCTTTGGAAAACCATTTCATGTGTTCAAATTATTGTATTTTGATATGTTTAATACTTCTTTTACAATCTAAGGTCTATTAATTGATCGAAGCACTTATGATATCTTTGAAAAGCAATTTCATGTGTTAAAATGATACGTTTAATACTTCTTTCATTTACAATCTAAGGTTTTATAACCTAGGAAGCTATGAGAAAGTGAATGTTCTGTATAATAATAGTTTAAAAGCATCTTAACTATTGAAAACAAGAGTATTATTACTCAACTAAATGGTTGCAACTTGTTCTTTTCGCTATTAATAGATTGAAAACACTTATGAATGAATATCTTTGAAAACCAATTTCATGTGTTAAAATTGTGTTTTGATATGTTTAATATCTCTTTTACAATCTTAGTCTATTAATTGATTGAAACACTTATGAATGAATATCCTTGAAAAACAATTTCATGTGTCGAAATTGTGTTTTCATATTTTTTACAATCTAAGGTCTATTGATTGATTCAAACACTTATGATACCTTTGGAAAACCATTTCATGTGTTCAAATTATTGTATTTTGATACGTTTAATACTTCTTTTACAATCTAAGGTCTATTAATTGATTGAAGCACTTATGATATCTTTGAAAAGCAATTTCATGTGTTAAAATGATACGTTTAATACTTCTTTCATTTACAATCTAAGGTTTTATAACCTAGGAAACTATGAGAAAGTGAATGTTGTTCTGTATAATAATAGTTTAAAAGCATCTTAACTATTGAAAACAAGCGTATTATTACTCAACTAAATGTTTGCAACTTGTTCTTTTCGCTATTAATTGATTGAAAACACTTATGAATGAATATCTTTGAAAACCAATTTCATGTGTTAAAATTGTATTTTGATATGTTTAATATTTCTTTTACAATCTTAGTCTATTAATTGATTGAAACACTTATGAATGAATATCCTTGAAAAACAATTTCATGTGTCGAAATTGTGTTTTCATATTTTTTACAATCTAAGGTCTATTGATTGATTCAAACACTTATGATACCTTTGGAAAACCATTTCATGTGTTCAAATTATTGTATTTTGATACGTTTAATACTTCTTTTACAATCTAAGGTCTATTAATTGATTGAAGCACTTATGATATCTTTGAAAAACAATTTCATGTGTTAAAATGATACGTTTAATACTTCTTTCATTTACAATCTAAGGTTTTATAACCTAGGAAACTATGAGAAAGTGAATGTTCTGTATAATAATAGTTTAAAAGCATCTTAACTATTAAAAACAAGCGTGTTATTACTCAACTAAATGTTTGCAACTTGTTCTTTTCGCTATTAATTGATTGAAAACACTTATGAATGAATATCTTTGAAAACCAATTTCATGTGTTAAAATTGTGTTTTGATATGTTTAATATTTCTTTTACAATCTTAGTCTATTAATTGATTGAAACACTTATGAATGAATATCCTTGAAAAACAATTTCATGTGTCGAAATTGTGTTTTCATATTTTTTACAATCTAAGGTCTATTGATTGATTCAAACACTTATGATACCTTTGGAAAACCATTTCATGTGTTCAAATTATTGTATTTTGATACGTTTAATACTTCTTTTACAATCTAAGGTCTATTAATTGATTGAAGCACTTATGATATCTTTGAAAAACAATTTCATGTGTTAAAATGATACGTTTAATACTTCTTTCATTTACAATCTAAGGTTTTATAACCTAGGAAACTATGAGAAAGTGAATGTTCTGTATAATAATAGTTTAAAAGCATCTTAACTATTGAAAACAAGCGTATTATTACTCAACTAAATGTTTGCAACTTGTTCTTTTCGCTATTAATTGATTGAAAACACTTATGAATGAATATCTTTGAAAACCAATTTCATGTGTTAAAATTGTGTTTTGATATGTTTAATATCTCTTTTACAATCTTAGTCTATTAATTGATTGAAACACTTATGAATGAATATCCTTGAAAAACAATTTCATGTGTCGAAATTGTGTTTTCATATTTTTTGCAATGTAAGGTCTATTGATTGATTCAAACACTTATGAGACCTTTGGAAAACCATTTCATGTGTTCAAATTATTGTATTTTGATACGTTTAATACTTCTTTTACAATCTAAGGTCTATTAATTGATCGAAGCACTTATGATATCTTTGAAAAACAATTTCATGTGTTAAAATGATACGTTTAATACTTCTTTCATTTACAATCTAAGGTTTTATAACCTAGGAAACTATGAGAAAGTGAATGTTCTGTATAATAATAGTTTAAAAGCATCTTGACTATTGAAAACAAGCGTATTATTACTCAACTAAATGTTTGCAACTTGTTCTTTTCGCTATTAATTGATTGAAAACACTTATGAATGAATGAATATCATTGAAAACCAATTTCATGTGTTAAAATTGTGTTTTGATATGCTTAATATCTCTTTTACAATCTTAGTCTATTAATTGATTGAAACACTTATGAATGAATATCCTTGAAAAACAATTTCATGTGTCGAAATTGTGTTTTCAAATTTTTTACAATCTAAGGTCTATTGATTGATTCAAACACTTATGATACCTTTGGAAAACCATTTCATGTGTTCAAATTATTGTATTTTGATACGTTTAATACTTCTTTTACAATCTAAGGTCTATTAATTGATCGAAGCACTTATGATATCTTTGAAAAGCAATTTCATGTGTTAAAATGATACGTTTAATACTTCTTTCATTTACAATCTAAGGTTTTATAACCTAGGAAACTATGAGAAAGTGAATGTTCTGTATAATAATAGTTTAAAAGCATCTTAACTATTGAAAACAAGAGTATTATTACTCAACTAAATGTTTGCAACTTGTTCTTTTCGCTATTAATTGATTGAAAACACTTATGAATGAATATCTTTGAAAACCAATTTCATGTGTTAAAATTGTGTTTTGATATGTTTAATATCTCTTTTACAATCTTAGTCTATTAATTGATTGAAACACTTATGAATGAATATCCTTGAAAAACAATTTCATGTGTCGAAATTGTGTTTTCATATTTTTTACAATCTAAGGTCTATTGATTGATTCAAACACTTATGATACCTTTGGAAAACCATTTCATGTGTTCAAATTATTGTATTTTGATACGTTTAATACTTCTTTTACAATCTAAGGTCTATTAATTGATCGAAGCACTTATGATATCTTTGAAAAACAATTTCATGTGTTAAAATGATACGTTTAATACTTCTTTCATTTACAATCTAAGGTTTTATAACCTAGGAAACTATGAGAAAGTTAATGTTCTGTATAATAATAGTTTAAAAGCATCTTAACTATTGAAAACAAGCGTATTATTACTCAACTAAATGTTTGCAACTTGTTCTTTTGGCTATTAATTGATTGAAAACACTTATGAATGAATGAATATCTTTGAAAACCAATTTCATGTGTTAAAATTGTGTTTTGATATGTTTAATATCTCTTTTACAATCTTAGTCTATTAATTGATTGAAACACTTATGAATGAATATCCTTGAAAAACAATTTCATGTGTCGAAATTGTGTTTTCATATTTTTTACAATCTAAGGTCTATTGATTGATTCAAACACTTATGATACCTTTGGAAAACCATTTCATGTGTTCAAATTATTGTATTTTGATACGTTTAATACTTCTTTTACAATCTAAGGTCTATTAATTGATTGAAGCACTTATGATATCTTTGAAAAACAATTTCATGTGTTAAAATGATACGTTTAATACTTCTTTCATTTACAATCTAAGGTTTTGTAACCTAGGAAACTATGAGAAAGTGAATGTTCTGTATAATAATAGTTTAAAAGCATCTTAACTATTGAAAACAAGCGTATTATTACTCAACTAAATGTTTGCAACTTGTTCTTTTCGCTATTAATTGATTGAAAACACTTATGAATGAATATCTTTGAAAACCAATTTCATGTGTTAAAATTGTGTTTTGATATGTTTAATATCTCTTTTACAATCTTAGTCTATTAATTGATTGAAACACTTATGAATGAATATCCTTGAAAAACAATTTCATGTGTGGAAATTGTGTTTTCATATTTTTTACAATCTAAGGTCTATTGATTGATTCAAGCACTTATGATACCTTTGGAAAACCATTTCATGTGTTCAAATTATTGTATTTTGATACGTTTAATACTTCTTTTACAATCCAAGGTCTATTAATTGATTGAAGCACTTATGATATCTTTGAAAAGCAATTTCATGTGTTAAAATGATACGTTTAATACTTCTTTCATTTACAATCTAAGGTTTTATAACCTAGGAAACTATGAGAAAGTGAATGTTCTGTATAATAATAGTTTAAAATCATCTTAACTATTGAAAACAAGCGTATTATTACTCAACTAAATGTTTGCAACTTGTTCTTTTCGCTATTAATTGATTGAAAACACTTATGAATGAATGAATATCTTTGAAAACCAATTTCATGTGTTAAAATTGTGTTTTGATATGTTTAATATCTCTTTTACAATCTTAGTCTATTAATTGATGGAAACACTTATGAATGAATATCCTTGAAAAACAATTTCATGTGTCGAAATTGTGTTTTCATATTTTTTACAATCTAAGGTCTATTGATTGATTCAAACACTTATGATACCTTTGGAAAACCATTTCATGTGTTCAAATTATTGTATTTTGATACGTTTAATACTTCTTTTACAATCTAAGGTCTATTAATTGATCGAAGCACTTATGATATCTTTGAAAAGCAATTTCATGTGTTAAAATGATACGTTTAATACTTCTTTCATTTACAATCTAAGGTTTTATAACCTAGGAAACTATGAGAAAGTGAATGTTCTGTATAATAATAGTTTAAAAGCATCTTAACTATTGAAAACAAGCGTATTATTACTCAACTAAATGTTTGCAACTTGTTCTTTTCGCTATTAATTGATTGAAAACACTTATGAATGAATGAATATCTTTGAAAACCAATTTCATGTGTTAAAATTGTGTTTTGATATGTGATCCTGCCTGTTTACCGGAGCGCTGGAGAATGCCTCGTCAAAGGATCGATGTGCGCGCCGCTTCTCACTTCCGTTCCTCCTCTGGATCTATCTCAAGAACCTGCAAAGAAACGATACGGTGCCGCTGCGGCCGATCGCACTCCGACGCTCAAGTCAGTGACGGTATCACCAAATACTAAGAACTGGAACCGTGCAAATCTCTCTCACAAACAGCTCTGTCACTCGCAAGCGTAAAGTGTATGAACTGAACGTGCGTACCTTAGGAAATCTGTTAAGAACTCTTATATACCTGGTGATTTTCTCTCTCCTGGCAGTTACACACTTGGACACGTGGCTTGCATCCGACTGTACACGTGCCATCATCTGGAGGCTCCCTGACTTGGCGCTACTTCTACTCTCATTTGGCTAAGTTACCTATGCATGGCGCTGCCCAGTGCATAGCTAACTCAGGAGTGCGATCTCTACTGAAACTGGCGAGGTAGGGCCTTCATACACCTTCCCTGTGGTCTCGTCGGCCGCCTTCATAATCTGCTTCTCCTTTAACTTCGGCGATGTGCTTGTTCTGGCGATCTCCGACTGCCTGGTCGCCTGAGTCTGCATCTGGCGACTTCGTCCTTAACCTGGCGATCGCCTATACTGGTAAGCTGGAGATCGGAGCACGCCAACTTAACTATCGGCGACCACACGTGCCTCCCGACTTCCTTCCCAACTGTCAACCTGGCGCCTTGTCAACACGCCTACACTGTAACAGGATGCCACGTCATCGCATCCGACCATCAGGGCGGTACACAAGCCCCCCAGTCTTAAGTGAAGACTTGTCTAGCGAAAAGACTGAAAAAGCCTTCGTTAACACCGGTCTACGTGGCATGGGCGCAGAATTCCAAGCGGTAGTACTTTCTGCGCTCTGACGCTCCACCAAACTCTTCACGCATCATTCGACACGTGGCTTTCATCAACGGTCATCTTCATCTGCCGTTAGCGCTTCCCAAAACCGTTCGAAAACCCCTAAACCCCTTACGCTCCTACTGTTTCATCACTTTTTTCACACTTGCGTACGCTCTTATTTCCCTCTGCGAAAGCTCTCGACGCTCCTCGACGCTCTAGATCACCACCTCCCTTCAACATTCTCCCGATCATCGAAAGGTAACTACTTTTCCTCTTCTGCTATGTTTTCTCGCATTTTTACCGATTTGCATCATCCTATAACTGTCTGGTGCATACGCTGTGGGCTGTTTTCCATTTCTCCTTCTCGTAACTTAGGGCTCTGCCGATCGTCGCAACGAACTCACATTCGTTCGTCTTTCACCTTCCCTCCCTGATCGAGTCAGCCTTTGTAACCCTCCTGATTGTTTCTCCTTTCTTCTTCGTTTGCAGTTTGCTACCATGACCCGCACGAAGATCACCCCGAACCCCCCTCCGTCAGCGCGAAACCCTCCTTCTCAAGCACACGACTCTACGCAAGTTCGTGGTGCCCCCTCTTCGCAGGCTGTGAGGCCCGCGTCTTCTCAAACCACTCTGGCCCAGGCGACTCCACCAAACGCTGGAGGAGCCCCCACCCCACTGCCAGACTTCAAGACGTTATACTCATGGGCTAACTCAACCCTCTTAAAGGAAACGTCGTCGGTGAACACCGCGGGAGCGGTTCTGCGATTGACCAATGGGGACGAGGCCTACCAATCATTCCACAAGGAGCACGATGAGAGAATGATGGTGCTGCCTTGCCCAGCCACTCTGCCAGTGTGTGCTGATGATAAAGTGAGCGCCGACGGGCCCTTCTGCTTCGTCTACACCACTCTTTTCAAGAAAGTTAAACTCAGGTTCCCTCTTACTCGATTTGAGAGGGAACTCTTAACCGAGCTCAACATAGCTGCCGCCCAGCTTCACCCCAACAGCTGGGCGTTCGTCCGAGCTTTCGAGGTAACATGCGCCCACCTGGGGTTTCCTGCGTCAGTGGACGTATTTTTATTTCTGTTTGAGGCCAAACACCCAGGCGATCGCCTTTGGGTCAGTCTGAACGCCATTGCTGGGAGATCCATCTTCACCATCTTCCAGCAGTCGTATAAGGATTGGAAGGGGAAGTTCATCCAGGTCCGCGCGAACGACAAAGACCCTTCCCTTCTCGACGGTTTCCCCTTGTACTGGGTGGACAAGGGGAAAAAAGAGTCTAAGAGCTGCTTCAGGAGGCCCAGAAGTCCTGACAGCATGGGAGCTTTGGACAGAGACCTTTGTCTCTTCTGGACGAGGGTGGCAGATGCCCACATAACATTCTTGACCCCCACCCTGATTTCCTTCGAGTTCTTTGAGGACCAGTTGGAATTTCAAATAGGTCAGGACACTACATCTTTGCCTTCACATTGCCTCTGATATTGTTTCTGGGCGTCTTGTGCGGCACACACAAGACTTTGGTTTTATCTTTTCTGCATATGCCTGCTTTTGCTGTTTCCTTGCCTTGTACACTTACTCCATTCTCCTTTAAACTAACTTATGCACTTTCATTTCACGCAGATACCATGTTGGGTAAGAATATGCTCGCCGATCTAAAGGCGCTCGCCCGCAACCACGGGTTGGCGACCGGCTCCCAGACAGTTCCCAACTCGGCGGTTGAGAAGGCTATCATCCAGGGGCGATCACCACCTAAGGCGCCCACTCAACGAAAGAAACTGGTCCTTAAGAGGCCAAAGCGGAAAGCCCCCCAAGTTGTCCAAGAGGATGAGGAGGAGGACGACGAGGTCACAGAGGATGGCCTTGTCACAAAGAGGAAGAGGGTGGCACCATCTTCCCCACCTGCCCCGCCCCCTCTTCCAGCTTCAACACCACCATCAACACCCGCACCTCCTCCTTCACCACCAGCACCACAAGCCCCTTCACCACCAGTCCAAGCAGTCCCATTGGCCACTGCGCCACCTGCAACTGAGGCCCAAGAGCCAAACTTCTTAGAGGACCCTCCGAGCGCCTCTACTCCACATATATCAGCAGGAGGGGGCCCTCCTTCCAACACCTCAGCTGCAGGAGTCATTCCAATCGGGGATGAGGTCGCTCACACCTCTCCAATCCTAATCACCGAGTCCCCGGTTGCGTCGCCGCGCCAAGAAGCAACCACTGAAAATATTGTTAAGGAAGGCGGCGACGAGAACCCTCAACAAGCCCCCCTGGCGCCTCTCCAAGCTGCAAATCTTTCCCTCGAGGTGACGAGGATGTGGGAACCTCTGACTGCTAAGCTCAAAACCATTGCAGAGGATATCCCATCAATTATAACGAGAGCTGTGGAGAGCTCCACCAGGCGGCTACAGGATGACATCTACAACCTCAAGATCGAGAACAGCACAATGAAGGTCGAGGTGGAGAAGGTGTCATTCAGCCTAACGCTCGCGGAAATGGAACATTCTCGAGTGGAGGATGCCCTAAACACCGAGCTTAGGCTTGCGCGCAAGGAAGCTGTCGACCTTCGCCGCAAAGTCCACGAACTTGCCCAAGAAAAGGTCGAACTTGAAAGCAGAATCGTGCCTCTGCGTACCAAGGCGAGCAACCTGGAGGCTCAAATTCAGGCCAATGCCGACAAGGTACAGAAGCTGGAGCAAAGGTCGATCGACCGCGAGAAGCTACTTGGGCAAGTAGAGAAAGCAAGAGACGACGCCATGGCTGATCTCTCCGAGGCAAACAAAGAGAAGGTGAAGATGGTTGCCGAGTTGGCCCAGGCTCAAACAGAATCTAAGAAGGTGGCTGACGACCTTCTTCAAGCTCAAGAGACCAATAAACAACTCCAAAAACAGGTCGAAGAGCTGGAGCAGCAGAACAAGGAGCTTAAGCAGCAGGTTGAAGGGTTTCAAAAGCAAATTGAAGAACTTCAAAAGCAAATTGAAGAACTTAAGCTAAGCTCTGCTCAGATTCTGGTTGCTGGGTTTGATGCCGCTCGAGAACAGTTTGCATGCCTCTTCCCTGATCTTGACCTTAGCATGGTGTCGTTAGACAACGAAGTAGTAGATGGGAAGGTCGTTCCCGCCGAAGGCTCAACCAACTCTACCCCATCTGCCTCTTTATGAATCCACTTGTATTTATCTTGTAAAAACTCTTGCACATGTATTTTGAACAGCTACTCATTTTAATAGCGAAATTTGAATATGTCTTCTGACTTCTCTTGAGCGCTTTACTTTCTTTGTATGCCTAACTCTGCTACGCTTAACTTAGCGATTTTGCAAACATGACCTTTGGCGTAACTTCTCCGAGCTGATTCAAATTTAAGCAATAATCGCTTTAAACAACTTGTACCCCTGAGGCACTAACCTGATCGTAAGAAACGTTTCAAGCAATGAACTGTGATTCAATCATAGGTTCAAACAACGTCCCACTTGACCCGCTTTATCAAACAAGTCTTTCAACCTTCTCGCCGTGTTTGAACTTTTGCGATCACCTAGACCTCTTGGCAACACCAGCTTTCCTTAGCCTCAGGCTTTGGCAGTCATCTCTTTATCTGAGGCAGAAATGCCCTTTGGGACCTTCCTTTACCTTCCCCGAACCTCAGAGCTAAAGACTGGCTGGCTAGGCGTTCTCTTCGAACCTACCTTAGCCGCCTTTCAAGCTTCTTCCACCCTCTTCGCCATACCTGAACTCGTTCAAGACGAGAAGGATTTTATCTTGCCTATACTCGCGCACAGGCGAGAAGGTCTTTTGACTCGCCTGAACTCGCTCACCGGCGAGAAGGACTTTTACTCGCCTGAACTCGCTCATTGGCGAGAAGGACTTTAAACGGCCTTAACTCGCTCGACGGCGAGAAGGACTTTGTCAGGTGCCTCAACTTGCCCAGGGTGTACATCTCCTCCCCCCTGGATGCACTGAGGACCGTTTCTTTCTCACGCCTGCACTCGCTCGACGGCGAGGAGGTCTTTGATGGGCCTTAGTTCGCACAACGGCGATAAGGACTTTATCCGGTGCCTCAACTTGCCCAGGGCGTACATCTTCTCCCCCCTGGATGCACTGAGGACCTTTCTCGCCTGCGCCCGCACAACGGCGAGGAGGTCTTTAACTTGCCTCTGCGTTGCCCTGGGAGTTACATCTTCTCGCTCCCAGAAGCACGGAGGACTTTTTCTCTTTCTCGCCTGCACTCGCTCAACGGCGAGGAGGTCTTTAACTTGCCTCTGCGTTGCCCCGGGAGTTACATCTTCTCGCTCCCAGAAGCACGGAGGACTTTTTCTCTTTCTCGCCTGCACTCGCTCAACGGCGAGGAGGTCTTTAACTTGCCTCAAAACGCGCGAGGGCGTTGAGGTCTTCCATCTGGTGCCTCCGATCGCCGAAAAACGATGAGGACTTTAAAAACTTAACTGGTGCCTCTAATCGCCGAAAAACGATGAGGACTTTAAAAAACTTAACTGGTGCCTCTAATCGCCGAAAAACGATGAGGACTTTAAAACTTTAGAAAACACGCGACATATCTTTTCGTGCCTTAAATCATGTACGAATGACAAAGTCTTTCTTCGAAACTTTTGGAAATAACACATATGCGATCTGAAAACACCTTATACTTCGAAGACTCTTCTTTTATTGGGTGGCCTCATTAAAAACCCTCCTTAGGGAAAAAAGAGTGCCCCCTTAAAACTGTTTTAACAGAGACATTGCAATGTAATATTTGTGTTTGTCTTTACTTACAAAGCTCTTAGCTATAGTACAACTTCAGGTGTGTGGCGTTCCAGGTACGAGGGATCGCCCCCCCTTCCAACGTCTCCAGGCGATAGGCTCCGTTCCCGAGTGCCTCGGTTATTCTGAACGGTCCAGTCCACTTGGGTGATAACTTATTCTCCATCTCGTACTGGTGGGCCTTTCTCATCACCAGATTGCCTTCTCTAAACTGCCTTGGCATCACCTTTGAGTTGTACCTTCGCTCGACCCTTCTCTTCACCGCCTCAGCCTTCAGCCTTGCCTCCTCCCTGACTTCGTCCAGCAGATCCAGGTTCAGTCTTCTCTCTTCATTCGAGTCTTCCTCTACAAAGTTCTGGAATCTCGGCGAGCTCTCCTGAATCTCGACTGGAATCATGGCATCACACCCATAGACCAAGCTAAACGGGGTCTCATGGGTTCCTGACTGCTCGGTGGTGTGGTACGCCCAAACTATTCGGGGTACCTCCTCGGCCCAGCTCCCCTTGGCTTTCTCGAGCCTCCTCTTCAAACCTCTCAGCAACACCCGGTTAGCTGATTCCACCTGGCCATTAGTCTGAGGGTGCTCGACGGATGCAAACACTTGCTGAATTCCGACCCCTTCGCAAAGCTTCTTCAACAGGTGGCTCGCAAACTGAGTCCCGTTATCTGATACCAGGCGCTTAGGCACTCCAAACCGGCACACAATATTCTTCCATACGAAGCCTTCGATCTTGTGCGCGGTGATCTGGGCTACTGGTTCTGCTTCAATCCACTTGGTGAAATACTCAATCGCCACCACCAAGTACTTCATCTGCCTGATCGCCAGTGGAAAAGGTCCCAGGATGTCAATTCCCCAAGTATGAAACGGCCAAGGGCTATAGATCGACTTCAACTCCTCGGGAGGCGCCTTGTGCCAATCGGCGTGCTGCTGGCATTGTTTGCAGTACTGGGCGTACTTCTTGCAATCTTCTCTCATGGATGGCCAATAATAGCCTGCACGGAGAGTCCTCGCGGCCAGAGCTCGACCCCCGACGTGACTTCCACATATTCCTTCGTGGAGCTCTGCCATAATCCTCGTGCACTTCTCGCCGTGTATACATTCCAGGAGTGGGTGAGTGAATCCAAACCTGTACAGATCGCCATCAATCAATGTATACTTGCTGGAATTTTTCTTTACCTTCCTAGCTTCTGCTGGATCTAGCGGGAGGAGACCATCTGCCAAGCACCGCTTGTACTGTGTTATCCAAGCATCTGGCTCGTGGGTGGCGCAGACCTGCATCACGTCCGCCTTCTCTTCTCGACATGCTCTAATTCTTGGCGATCTCAGGGTTTCTTGCGTCAAAGACTTATGGCTTCTCGCTGCTTTCTCCGTCGACCTGCTTATCTGAAGGACCAGGTGATCTGCTACAAATGCCCTCGGCGTCTTCAAAGTTTTTTGGATCACTGTCCTCTGCCTACCCCCCTTGCCCGAACTGGCGAGCTTAGCAAGCAAGTCAGCTCGGGCATTCTGTTCTCGGGGCACATGCACCACTTCAAAAGAGGCAAAGGAACTCTTCAATTCCTGCACATACGCCAAGTAAGCCGCCATTTGTGGATCTTTAGCCTGGAACTCGCCTGTTACTTGCCCTGTGACTAGCAGCGAGTCACTCTTAGCCATCAGCACTCTGGCTCCCATCTCTTTAGCCAGCAGAATCCCGGCGATCAGCGCCTCATACTCTGCTTGATTGTTGCTGGCTTTGAAGGCGAATCTCAACGATTGTTCGATCAGCACGCCGTTGGGTCCTTCCAATATGACTCCGGCACCGCTACCCTGCTGGTTTGACGATCCATCCACCGAGAGTACCCAACGGAAATCATCTCCTTCAACCCGCGTCGCCTCTGAAGAGAGCTCGACTACAAAATCTGCAAAGATTTGCCCTTTGATCGGGCCTCGAGGCTCATATTTAATGTCAAACTCTGACAACTCGACTGCCCACTTCACCATTCTTCCTGCAACGTCAGGTTTCTTCAAGACCTTCTGGATGGGCAGGTCAGTCATCACCAGTATTGTGAAACTGTGGAAATAGTGGCGCAACCTTATTGCCGAAAACACCACAGCCAATGCAGCCTTCTCCAGGGCCTGATATCTCGTTTCTGGGCCCTGCAACACTTTACTCACGAAATAAATAGGTTTCTGAGCCTGATCCTGGTCCTGGGCGAGCACAGCACTCACCGCCCTCTCAGTCACAGCGAAATACAACCTGAGAGGGATTCCCGCCAGTGGTTTGCACAAAACCGGCGGGCTCGCCAAATATTCCTTCAGCTTGACGAAAGCTTCCTCGCACTCTTTCGTCCAAACGAACTTGTTATTGCGCCGCAGACACTGGAAATAGGGATGTCCCTTTTCTCCGCTTGCTGACACGAAGCGGGATAGGGCCGCCATCCGACCCGTCAGCTGCTGGACTTCTTTCACTGTAGTCGGGCTTCTCATCGCCAAGATGGCGGCGCACTTGTCCGGGTTGGCCTCTATCCCTCTTTCAGTCAAGAGAAAACCCAAAAATTTTCCAGCCTCCACGCCGAAAATGCATTTCTCTGGGTTGAGCTTCAACTTGAACTTGGCGATCGTCGTGAACAATTCTTCCAAGTCTGCAACGTGCCTGCTTTTCTCCTGCGAGGTCACGACCATGTCATCGACGTAAGCTTGCACGTTCCTTCCCAGCATCGGTGCAAGTACTCGATCCATCAGCCTCTGGTACGTGGCCCCCGCGTTCTTCAGCCCGAACGGCATCACCTTATAGCAGTAGCACGACCTCTCCGTCATGAAGGTTGTTTTTTCTTCATCCATTGGATGCATCTTGATCTGATTATAGCCCGAGAAGGCGTCTAGGAAACTCAGCAGCTTGCACCCTGCAGCACTATCAACCAGGGCATCAATGCTTGGTAAAGGATACGAATCCTTTGGGCAAGCCTTATTCAGGTCGGTGAAATCGACGCACATGCGCCACTTCCCGTTGCTCTTCTTTACCAGCACGACATTTGCCAACCACTCAGGGTACTGGACTTCCCTGATGTGGCCTGCAGCGAGGAGTTTCTGGCTCTCATCCTTGATCGCCTGCCTCCTTTCTTCATTAAATTTCCTCCTTCTTTGCCGCACCGGCCTCACCATGTTGTCCATCGCCAGATGATGGCACAAGAAGTCGGGATCGATTCCGGGCATGTCCGAAGCAGACCAGGCAAATGCGTCCAGATGCCGTTCAATCACCTTGGCGATCTGGTCCTGGAGATCGACCTCCAGAGATCTTCCGAGCTTGAAAACCTTCCCCCCGATCTCCTTCTCGAGCCACTGCTCGACGGGTTTGGGCCTTGATTCTCTGGCGATCACCGCCTTGGCGATTCCGAGTTCCCTGGTTTCCTCCGGGCGATTCCGCGCCTCTTCCTCCTCCAGGGCAGCATTCCTCTCCCCCAGCTCAGCATCTACCATCTCTACATCCCTTCCAGCGGCCTCCTCCATTATCGGCGGTCTGGGCTTCACACCGGGCGGTGGGGTGGTTGTGACATAGCTCACTGATCTTTTATTTTTCAGGCTATTTTCATAGCACTTTTTCGCTTCCTTCTGATCAGACTTTATCGTGATTACCACCCCTTCCATGGACGGCAGCTTCACCTTCATGTGCCGAGTCGATGGAATTGCGCCTATCCTGTTGAGGGTGGGCCTTCCCAGCAGGATGTTATATGCTGAAGGGGCGTTTACGATGAGGTACTTGATTTTCTCCGTCCTCGACCCAGCCTCATCGGTAAACGTGGTTCTCAGCTCGATGTACCCCCTGACCTCCACCTGGTCGCCAGCGAACCCATACAAGCACCCTCCATAGGGCCTTAGCTGGTCAAGGGGCAATTCCAACTGCGTGAAAGTCGGCCAGAACATCACGTCCGCCGAACTTCCTTGGTCCACCAGAACTCGGTGGACCTTCCTCCCCGCCGTGATCAACGAAATAACAATGGGATCGTTGTCATGAGGCACAACGTCCCGAAGATCCTGCTTGGTGAACGTAATGTCCACTTCGGGCGAGTGATCTTCAAACATGTCTACCGACATCACCGATCGCGCGTACTTTTTTCTCTGCGATGCGGTGCATCCACCACCTGAGAAACCCCCTGCAATGGTGTGGATCTCCCCATGGATAGGCATCTCGTGTTGCTGGGCTTCTCCACCTGCTGGCTGGGAACTCGACGCCCCTCCGGTCCTTCTGTCCAGCAGATAGTCGTTTAGGAACCCACTCTTGACCAGATCGTCGAGCTGGTATCCTAAAGACAAACACGAGTCCAGGTTGTGGCCAAAGCACTGGTGGAACTCGCACCAGACGTCCGGCTTCGACCCTAGCACCTTGTCGCCCACCTTCTCGGGCGCCTTCAACCTAGCAGATATGTTAGGGATAGCAATCAGGTCCGCTAGTCCCATGACGAATTTGTGCTTAGGCGGGCGATTGTATTCCCGGCGTGCTGGTTGTTGGCGTGCTGGCGGTTGGCGAGCTTGGCTTCTTCCCTTATTTCTCCTATCATAAGGATAGCGAGTCCTTTGATCCTTTCTGGCCGCCGCTGCCGTTTCCAGCACCCTCTGTGGCTGGATCCTGGTCTGGGCGCGTGGCCTGACGGGAGCCACACTGCCCCTCTTCTCGGCGACCTCACTCTCGTCGGCGATGTGAGCCACCGCAAGTCGCCTGACTTCAGCAAACGTCGCTGGATGAGCCCTGATCAAAGCTTCACAGAATGGCCCTGGCTGCACGCCCTTCTTGAAGGCATAAACCAGCATTTCTTCATCCTTGGCCGACGACCTGACCATCTGCGCTCCGAAGCGATTGAGGTAGTCTCTGAGGGACTCCCCATGGTACTGCCTTATATCAAACAGGTCATAGGACACCCTGGGCGGTGCCTTGTTCACAATATACTGCTCGACAAAGATTTTCGAGAATTGCTGAAAATTAGTTATGTGGCCATTAGGCAGGCTCACAAACCACTCCATCGCCGTTCCCTGGAGCGTGCTCACGAACATCTTACAATAGACAGCATCCGACCCCCCTGACAGCATCATCTGTGATGGCATTTCATGTGTTCTTCTTGAATCAAAGTAGTAAAATGGATGCGGAAGCAATGGGTGAGTGAAACAAAGCCCTCCTAGGAGTTGTGATGGCTTTGAAGGTGCATGATGAGTATGAATTAGAGAGGTTCGGCCAGCTCTATGAAGAAAGGTGAAGGGAGTGAAGTTTATAGCCTAGATTTCTAGGAGAAGTATAGCTAGTGCACAAAATGGCAGCATAACAATACTCAAATAAACTTGTTCAATACAATGAAATAGCCTCCCTATTTATAGGCTTGGTGGACGTAAATGTTAAGCCACCTTTCTAAAAGAAAATAAAACCAAAAATTAAATCTAAATCTAAGGTGCCATGACCGGCCATTCTACCCTAGATTCTAGAAGGTTTCTATCAAAAGTGCTTCCTACACTATCCTATCTACTAAGTACCCCCAATGGGCCTTTATGCAAACATATACAAAGCCTTCTCTCTTCCATCCGTGGCCTCATTTGCTTGTGTTTGAATATGTTTGGCCATTGATCTTGTAAGGGGTCCTAGACGGTCTAGCTCCATGGATAGCCGCCCTCCTTCACGGTCTAGACGCTCACCTTCACGTCCTAGACGCTTACTTTCACGTCCTAGACGCTCACCTTGGTCTTGGGCTTGGTCTAGACGCTCTCCTTGGCTTGTGCCTTGGCTTCTTTGGGTAGGTGTGCTTGGCCCTCCTCCATCAATCTGTGTGTGGAACGTGGTCAGATGAGCCTCTGGATCTTCCACGCCAGTAAACACAGCTTTAACCGGAACCACGCTCGTGGGAATTGGCGTGTCGGTAATCGCCTGAACGAAAGGCATTGGGAACACACGAGGCGGCGTCGACGGTGCCACCTCTTCAGCTGAAGAACGAACCTGCTGCTCCTGAAGAGCTCGACGTAGCTCTTCAGCTACTTTGCTGAGCTCCTCGTTCCTGGCGCGAGAGGCGACCAGGTCTTCATGTATCCTCGCCTGCTCGACGCGCGAGGCTTCTATAGTGGCCTGCAATGAGCGCATCATTTCTGCCATCTGCGCCATGGTCATGGCGGCGTCGCCTTCAGCTGCGACGGGAGCCACGGGACTGGAACGATTGCTTCTCTTCTTTCTCATCAACTTCAGCGAACCACAGAAGTACAGCAAATAACACTTCAACCACGAACGAATCAGCGAACGATCGGAGAAGATTCAAGAAACTGTGCAAGGACTTCAAGAAACCGCGAACCTTCAAAGAAAAAACGCAGCTCCACCAAAACCACCGTTTCCCCGCGAACCAAACAACCACTCGAAAGAACTCGAATCCACCGATCGAAAAGCCAAACGAACGGTTTAAAACACAAACTTCACCGAACGAAACTCAAAGAAACCAAGAACGACGGTTGCACCAGCACACAACCGCGCAGGAAACCTCGAAAATCTCCACGAACTCACGCTGTGGATGGGAGCACGTTTTACACGGCCCCACGGTGGGCGCCTGATGATCCTGCCTGTTGACCGGAGCGCTGGAGAATGCCTCGTCAAAGGATCGACGTGCGCGCCGCTTCTCACTTCCGTTCCTCCTCTGGATCTATCTCAAGAACCTGCAAAGAAACGATACGGCGCCGCTGCGGCCGATCGCACTCCGACGCTCAAGTCAGTGACGGTATCACCAAAGACTAAGAACTGGAACCGTGCAAATCTCTCTCACAAACAGCTCTGTCACTCGCAAGCGTAAAGTGTATGAACTGAACGTGCGTACCTTAGGAAATCTGTTAAGAACTCTTATATACCTGGTGATTTTCTCTCTCCTGGCAGTTACAGACTTGGACACCTGGCTTGCATCCGACTGTACACGTGCCATCATCTGGAGGCTCCCTGACTTGGCGCTACTTCTACTCTCATTTGACTAAGTTACCTATGCATGGCGCTTCCCAGTGCATAGCTAACTCAGGAGTGCGATCTCTACTGAAACTGGCGAGGTAGGGCCTTCATACACCTTCCCTGTGGTCTCGCCGGCCGCCTTCATAATCTGCTTCTCCTTTAACTTCGGCGATGTGCTTGTTCTGGCGATCTCCGACTGCCTGGTCGCCTGAGTCTGCATCTGGCGACTTCGTCCTTAACCTGGCGATCGCCTATACTGGTAAGCTGGAGATCGGAGCACGCCAACTTAACTATCAGCGACCACACGTGCCTCCCGACTTCCTTCCCAACTGTCAACCTGGCGCCTTGTCAACACGCCTACACTGTAACAGGATGCCACGTCATCGCATCCGACCATCAGGGCGGTACAATATGTTTAATATCTCTTTTACAATCTTAGTCTATTAATTGATTGAAACACTTATGAATGAATATCCTTGAAAAACAATTTCATGTGTCGAAATTGTGTTTTCATATTTTTTACAATCTAAGGTGTATTGATTGATTCAAACACTTATGATACCTTTGGAAAACCATTTCATGTGTTCAAATTATTGTATTTTGATACGTTTAATACTTCTTTTACAATCCAAGGTCTATTAATTGATTGAAGCACTTATGATATCTTTGAAAAACAATTTCATGTGTTAAAATGATATGTTTAATACTTCTTTCATTTACAATCTAAGGTTTTATAACCTAGGAAACTATGAGAAAGTGAATGTTCTGTATAATAATAGTTTAAAAGCATCTTAACTATTGAAAACAAGCGTATTATTACTCAACTAAATGTTTGCAACTTGTTCTTTTCGCTATTAATTGATTGAAAACACTTATGAATGAATATCTTTGAAAACCAATTTCATGTGTTAAAATTGTGTTTTGATATGTTTAATATCTCTTTTACAATCTTAGTCTATTAATTGATTGAAACACTTATGAATGAATATCCTTGAAAAACAATTTCATGTGTCGAAATTGTGTTTTCATATTTTTTACAATCTAAGGTCTATTGATTGATTCAAACACTTATGATACCTTTGGAAAACCATTTCATGTGTTTAAATTATTGTATTTTGATACGTTTAATACTTCTTTTACAATCGAAGGTCTATTAATTGATTGAAGCACTTATGATATCTTTGAAAAACAATTTCATGTGATAAAATGATACGTTTAATACTTCTTTCATTTACAATCTAAGGTTTTATAAGCTAGGAAACTATGAGAAAGTGAATGTTCTGTATAATAATAGTTTAAAAGCATCTTAACTATTGAAAACAAGCGTATTATTACTCAACTAAATGTTTGCAACTTGTTCTTTTCGCTATTAATTGATTGAAAACACTTATGAATGAATATCTTTGAAAACCAATTTCATGTGTTAAAATTGTGTTTTGATATGTTTAATATCACTTTTACAATCTTAGTCTATTAATTGATTGAAACACTTATGAATGAATATCCTTGAAAAACAATTTCATGTGTCGAAATTGTGTTTTCATATTTTTTACAATCTAAGGTCTATTGATTGATTCAAACACTTATGATACCTTTGGAAAACCATTTCATGTGTTTAAATTATTGTATTTTGATACGTTTAATACTTCTTTTACAATCGAAGGTCTATTAATTGATTGAAGCACTTATGATATCTTTGAAAAACAATTTCATGTGATAAAATGATACGTTTAATACTTCTTTCATTTACAATCTAAGGTTTTATAAGCTAGGAAACTATGAGAAAGTGAATGTTCTGTATAATAATAGTTTAAAAGCATCTTAACTATTGAAAACAAGCGTATTATTACTCAACTAAATGTTTGCAACTTGTTCTTTTCGCTATTAATTGATTGAAAACACTTATGAATGAATATCTTTGAAAACCAATTTCATGTGTTAAAATTGTGTTTTGATATGTTTAATATCACTTTTACAATCTTAGTCTATTAATTGATTGAAACACTTATGAATGAATATCCTTGAAAAACAATTTCATGTGTCGAAATTGTGTTTTCATATTTTTTACAATCTAAGGTCTATTGATTGATTCAAACACTTATGATACCTTTGGAAAACCATTTCATGTGTTCAAATTATTGTATTTTGATACGTTTAATACTTCTTTTACAATCTAAGGTCTATTAATTGATTGAAGCACTTATGATATCTTTGAAAAACAATTTCATGTGTTAAAATGATACGTTTAATACTTCTTTCATTTACAATCTAAGGTTTTATAAGCTAGGAAACTATGAGAAAGTGAATGTTCTATATAATAATAGTTTAAAAGCATCTTAACTATTGAAAACAAGCGTATTATTACTCAACTAAATGTTTGCAACTTGTTCTTTTCGCTATTAATTGATTGAAAACACTTATGAATGAATATCTTTGAAAACCAATTTCATGTGTTAAAATTGTGTTTTGATATGTTTAATATCACTTTTACAATCTTAGTCTATTAATTGATTGAAACACTTATGAATGAATATCCTTGAAAAACAATTTCATGTGTCGAAATTGTGTTTTCATATTTTTTACAATCTAAGGTCTATTGATTGATTCAAACACTTATGATACCTTTGGAAAACCATTTCATGTGTTCAAATTATTGTATTTTGATACGTTTAATACTTCTTTTACAATCTAAGGTCTATTAATTGATTGAAGCACTTATGATATCTTTGAAAAACAATTTCATGTGTTAAAATGATACGTTTAATACTTCTTTCATTTACAATCTAAGGTTTTATAACCTAGGAAACTATGAGAAAGTGAATGTTCTGTATAATAATAGTTTAAAAGCATCTTAACTATTGAAAACAAGCGTATTATTACTCAACTAAATGTTTGCAACTTGTTCTTTTCGCTATTAATTGATTGAAAACACTTATGAATGAATGAATATCTTTGAAAACCAATTTCATGTGTTAAAATTGTGTTTTGATATGTTTAATATCTCTTTTACAATCTTAGTCTATTAATTGATTGAAACACTTATGAATGAATATCCTTGAAAAACAATTTCATGTGTCGAATTTGTGTTTTCATATTTTTTACAATCTAAGGTGTATTGATTGATTCAAACACTTATGATACCTTTGGAAAACCATTTCATGTGTTCAAATTATTGTATTTTGATACGTTTAACACTTCTTTTACAATCCAAGGTCTATTAATTGATTGAAGCACTTATGATATCTTTGAAAAACAATTTCATGTGTTAAAATGATATGTTTAATACTTCTTTCATTTACAATCTAAGGTTTTATAACCTAGGAAACTATGAGAAAGTGAATATTCTGTATAATAATAGTTTAAAAGCATCTTAACTATTGAAAACAAGCGTATTATTACTCAACTAAATGTTTGCAACTTGTTCTTTTCGCTATTAATTGATTGAAAACACTTATGAATGAATATCTTTGAAAACCAATTTCATGTGTTAAAATTGTGTTTTGATATGTTTAATATCACTTTTACAATCTTAGTCTATTAATTGATTGAAACACTTATGAATGAATATCCTTGAAAAACAATTTCATGTGTCGAAATTGTGTTTTCATATTTTTTACAATCTAAGGTCTATTGATTGATTCAAACACTTATGATACCTTTGGAAAACCATTTCATGTGTTCAAATTATTGTATTTTGATACGTTTAATACTTCTTTTACAATCTAAGGTCTATTAATTGATTGAAGCACTTATGATATCTTTGAAAAACAATTTCATGTGTTAAAATGATACGTTTAATACTTCTTTCATTTACAATCTAAGGTTTTATAAGCTAGGAAACTATGAGAAAGTGAATGTTCTGTATAATAATAGTTTAAAAGCATCTTAACTATTGAAAACAAGCGTATTATTACTCAACTAAATGTTTGCAACTTGTTCTTTTCGCTATTAATTGATTGAAAACACTTATGAATGAATATCTTTGAAAACCAATTTCATGTGTTAAAATTGTGTTTTGATATGTTTAATATCACTTTTACAATCTTAGTCTATTAATTGATTGAAACACTTATGAATGAATATCCTTGAAAAACAATTTCATGTGTCGAAATTGTGTTTTCATATTTTTTACAATCTAAGGTCTATTGATTGATTCAAACACTTATGATACCTTTGGAAAACCATTTCATGTGTTCAAATTATTGTATTTTGATACGTTTAATACTTCTTTTACAATCTAAGGTCTATTAATTGATTGAAGCACTTATGATATCTTTGAAAAACAATTTCATGTGTTAAAATGATACGTTTAATACTTCTTTCATTTACAATCTAAGGTTTTATAACCTAGGAAACTATGAGAAAGTGAATGTTCTGTATAATAATAGTTTAAAAGCATCTTAACTATTGAAAACAAGCGTATTATTACTCAACTAAATGTTTGCAACTTGTTCTTTTCGCTATTAATTGATTGAAAACACTTATGAATGAATGAATATCTTTGAAAACCAATTTCATGTGTTAAAATTGTGTTTTGATATGTTTAATATCTCTTTTACAATCTTAGTCTATTAATTGATTGAAACACTTATGAATGAATATCCTTGAAAAACAATTTCATGTGTCGAAATTGTGTTTTCATATTTTTTACAATCTAAGGTGTATTGATTGATTCAAACACTTATGATACCTTTGGAAAACCATTTCATGTGTTCAAATTATTGTATTTTGATACGTTTAATACTTCTTTTACAATCCAAGGTCTATTAATTGATTGAAGCACTTATGATATCTTTGAAAAACAATTTCATGTGTTAAAATGATATGTTTAATACTTCTTTCATTTACAATCTAAGGTTTTATAACCTAGGAAACTATGAGAAAGTGAATGTTCTGTATAATAATAGTTTAAAAGCATCTTAACTATTGAAAACAAGCGTATTATTACTCAACTAAATGTTTGCAACTTGTTCTTTTCGCTATTAATTGATTGAAAACACTTATGAATGAATATCTTTGAAAACCAATTTCATGTGTTAAAATTGTGTTTTGATATGTTTAATATCACTTTTACAATCTTAGTCTATTAATTGATTGAAACACTTATGAATGAATATCCTTGAAAAACAATTTCATGTGTCGAAATTGTGTTTTCATATTTTTTACAATCTAAGGTCTATTGATTGATTCAAACACTTATGATACCTTTGGAAAACCATTTCATGTGTTCAAATTATTGTATTTTGATACGTTTAATACTTCTTTTACAATCTAAGGTCTATTAATTGATTGAAGCACTTATGATATCTTTGAAAAACAATTTCATGTGTTAAAATGATACGTTTAATACTTCTTTCATTTACAATCTAAGGTTTTATAAGCTAGGAAACTATGAGAAAGTGAATGTTCTGTATAATAATAGTTTAAAAGCATCTTAACTATTGAAAACAAGCGTATTATTACTCAACTAAATGTTTGCAACTTGTTCTTTTCGCTATTAATTGATTGAAAACACTTATGAATGAATATCTTTGAAAACCAATTTCATGTGTTAAAATTGTGTTTTGATATGTTTAATATCACTTTTACAATCTTAGTCTATTAATTGATTGAAACACTTATGAATGAATATCCTTGAAAAACAATTTCATGTGTCGAAATTGTGTTTTCATATTTTTTACAATCTAAGGTCTATTGATTGATTCAAACACTTATGATACCTTTGGAAAACCATTTCATGTGTTCAAATTATTGTATTTTGATACGTTTAATACTTCTTTTACAATCTAAGGTCTATTAATTGATTGAAGCACTTATGATATCTTTGAAAAACAATTTCATGTGTTAAAATGATACGTTTAATACTTCTTTCATTTACAATCTAAGGTTTTTTAACCTAGGAAACTATGAGAAAGTGAATGTTCTGTATAATAATAGTTTAAAAGCATCTTAACTATTGAAAACAAGCGTATTATTACTCAACTAAATGTTTGCAACTTGTTCTTTTCGCTATTAATTGATTGAAAACACTTATGAATGAATATCTTTGAAAACCAATTTCATGTGTTAAAATTGTGTTTTGATATGTTTAATATCACTTTTACAATCTTAGTCTATTAATTGATTGAAACACTTATGAATGAATATCCTTGAAAAACAATTTCATGTGTCGAAATTGTGTTTTCATATTTTTTACAATCTAAGGTCTATTGATTGATTCAAACACTTATGATACCTTTGGAAAACCATTTCATGTGTTCAAATTATTGTATTTTGATACGTTTAATACTTCTTTTACAATCTAAGGTCTATTAATTGATTGAAGCACTTATGATATCTTTGAAAAACAATTTCATGTGTTAAAATGATACGTTTAATACTTCTTTCATTTACAATCTAAGGTTTTATAAGCTAGGAAACTATGAGAAAGTGAATGTTCTGTATAATAATAGTTTAAAAGCATCTTAACTATTGAAAACAAGCGTATTATTACTCAACTAAATGTTTGCAACTTGTTCTTTTTGCTATTAATTGATTGAAAACACTTATGAATGAATATCTTTGAAAACCAATTTCATGTGTTAAAATTGTGTTTTGATATGTTTAATATCACTTTTACAATCTTAGTCTATTAATTGATTGAAACACTTATGAATGAATATCCTTGAAAAACAATTTCATGTGTCGAAATTGTGTTTTCATATTTTTTACAATCTAAGGTCTATTGATTGATTCAAACACTTATGATACCTTTGGAAAACCATTTCATGTGTTCAAATTATTGTATTTTGATACGTTTAATACTTCTTTTACAATCTAAGGTCTATTAATTGATTGAAGCACTTATGATATCTTTGAAAAACAATTTCATGTGTTAAAATGATACGTTTAATACTTCTTTCATTTACAATCTAAGGTTTTATAACCTAGGAAACTATGAGAAAGTGAATGTTCTGTATAATAATAGTTTAAAAGCATCTTAACTATTGAAAACAAGCGTATTATTACTCAACTAAATGTTTGCAACTTGTTCTTTTCGCTATTAATTGATTGAAAACACTCATGAATGAATGAATATCTTTGAAAACCAATTTCATGTGTTAAAATTGTGTTTTGATATGTTTAATATCTCTTTTACAATCTTAGTCTATTAATTGATTGAAACACTTATGAATGAATATCCTTGAAAAACAATTTCATGTGTCGAAATTGTGTTTTCATATTTTTTACAATCTAAGGTGTATTGATTGATTCAAACACTTATGATACCTTTGGAAAACCATTTCATGTGTTCAAATTATTGTATTTTGATACGTTTAATACTTCTTTTACAATCCAAGGTCTATTAATTGATTGAAGCACTTATGATATCTTTGAAAAACAATTTCATGTGTTAAAATGATATGTTTAATACTTCTTTCATTTACAATCTAAGGTTTTATAACCTAGGAAACTATGAGAAAGTGAATGTTCTGTATAATAATAGTTTAAAAGCATCTTAACTATTGAAAACAAGCGTATTATTACTCAACTAAATGTTTGCAACTTGTTCTTTTCGCTATTAATTGATTGAAAACACTTATGAATGAATATCTTTGAAAACCAATTTCATGTGTGAAAATTGTGTTTTGATATGTTTAATATCTCTTTTACAATCTTAGTCTATTAATTGATTGAAACACTTATGAATGAATATCCTTGAAAAACAATTTCATGTGTCGAAATTGTGTTTTCATATTTTTTACAATCTAAGGTCTATCGATTGATTCAAACACTTATGATACCTTTGAAAAACCATTTCATGTGTTCAAATTATTGTATTTTGATACGTTTAATACTTCTTTTACAGTCTAAGGTCTATTAATTGATTGAAGCACTTATGATATCTTTGAAAAACAATTTCATGTGATAAAATGATACGTTTAATACTTCTTTCATTTACAATCTAAGGTTTTATAAGCTAGGAAACTATGAGAAAGTGAATGTTCTGTATAATAATAGTTTAAAAGCATCTTAACTATTGAAAACAAGCGTATTATTACTCAACTAAATGTTTGCAACTTGTTCTTTTCGCTATTAATTGATTGAAAACACTTATGAATGAATATCTTTGAAAACCAATTTCATGTGTTAAAATTGTGTTTTGATATGTTTAATATCACTTTTACAATCTTAGTCTATTAATTGATTGAAACACTTATGAATGAATATCCTTGAAAAACAATTTCATGTGTCGAAATTGTGTTTTCATATTTTTTACAATCTAAGGTCTATTGATTGATTCAAACACTTATGATACCTTTGGAAAACCATTTCATGTGTTCAAATTATTGTATTTTGATACGTTTAATACTTCTTTTACAATCTAAGGTCTATTAATTGATTGAAGCACTTATGATATCTTTGAAAAACAATTTCATGTGTTAAAATGATACGTTTAATACTTCTTTCATTTACAATCTAAGGTTTTATAAGCTAGGAAACTATGAGAAAGTGAATGTTCTGTATAATAATAGTTTAAAAGCATCTTAACTATTGAAAACAAGCGTATTATTACTCAACTAAATGTTTGCAACTTGTTCTTTTCGCTATTAATTGATTGAAAACACTTATGAATGAATATCTTTGAAAACCAATTTCATGTGTTAAAATTGTGTTTTGATATGTTTAATATCACTTTTACAATCTTAGTCTATTAATTGATTGAAACACTTATGAATGAATATCCTTGAAAAACAATTTCATGTGTCGAAATTGTGTTTTCATATTTTTTACAATCTAAGGTCTATTGATTGATTCAAACACTTATGATACCTTTGGAAAACCATTTCATGTGTTCAAATTATTGTATTTTGATACGTTTAATACTTCTTTTACAATCTAAGGTCTATTAATTGATTGAAGCACTTATGATATCTTTGAAAAACAATTTCATGTGTTAAAATGATATGTTTAATAATTCTTTCATTTACAATCTAAGGTTTTATAACCTAGGAAACTATGAGAAAGTGAATGTTCTGTATAATAATAGTTTAAAAGCTTCTTAACTATTGAAAACAAGCGTATTATTACTCAACTAAATGTTTGCAACTTGTTCTTTTCGCTATTAATTGATTGAAAACACTTATGAATGAATATCTTTGAAAACCAATTTCATGTGTTAAAATTGTGTTTTGATATGTTTAATATCACTTTTACAATCTTAGTCTATTAATTGATTGAAACACTTATGAATGAATATCCTTGAAAAACAATTTCATGTGTCGAAATTGTGTTTTCATATTTTTTACAATCTAAGGTCTATTGATTGATTCAAACACTTATGATACCTTTGGAAAACCATTTCATGTGTTCAAATTATTGTATTTTGATACGTTTAATACTTCTTTTACAATCTAAGGTCTATTAATTGATTGAAGCACTTATGATATCTTTGAAAAACAATTTCATGTGTTAAAATGATACGTTTAATACTTCTTTCATTTACAATCTAAGGTTTTTTAACCTAGGAAACTATGAGAAAGTGAATGTTCTGTATAATAATAGTTTAAAAGCATCTTAACTATTGAAAACAAGCGTATTATTACTCAACTAAATGTTTGCAACTTGTTCTTTTCGCTATTAATTGATTGAAAACACTTATGAATGAATGAATATCTTTGAAAACCAATTTCATGTGTTAAAATTGTGTTTTGATATGTTTAATATCTCTTTTACAATCTTAGTCTATTAATTGATTGAAACACTTATGAATGAATATCCTTGAAAAACAATTTCATGTGTCGAAATTGTGTTTTCATATTTTTTACAATCTAAGGTCTATTGATTGATTCAAACACTTATGATACCTTTGGAAAACCATTTCATGTGTTCAAATTATTGTATTTTGATACATTTAATACTTCTTTTACAATCCAAGGTCTATTAATTGATTGAAGCACTTATGATATCTTTGAAAAACAATTTCATGTGTTAAAATGATATGTTTAATAATTCTTTCATTTACAATCTAAGGTTTTATAACCTAGGAAACTATGAGAAAGTGAATGTTCTGTATAATAATAGTTTAAAAGCATCTTAACTATTGAAAACAAGCGTATTATTACTCAACTAAATGTTTGCAACTTGTTCTTTTCGCTATTAATTGATTGAAAACACTTATGAATGAATATCTTTGAAAACCAATTTCATGTGTTAAAATTGTGTTTTGATATGTTTAATATCTCTTTTACAATCTTAGTCTATTAATTGATTGAAACACTTATGAATGAATATCCTTGAAAAACAATTTCATGTGTCGAAATTGTGTTTTCATATTTTTTACAATCTAAGGTCTATTGATTGATTCAAACACTTATGATACCTTTGGAAAACCATTTCATGTGTTCAAATTATTGTATTTTTATACGTTTAATACTTCTTTTACAATCTAAGGTCTATTAATTGATCGAAGCACTTATGATATCTTTGAAAAACAATTTCATGTGTTAAAATGATACGTTTAATACTTCTTTCATTTACAATCTAAGGTTTTATAACCTAGGAAACTATGAGAAAGTGAATGTTCTGTATAATAATAGTTTAAAAGCATCTTAACTATTGAAAACAAGCGTATTATTACTCAACTAAATGTTTGCAACTTGTTCTTTTCGCTATTAATTGATTGAAAACACTTATGAATGAATGAATATCTTTGAAAACCAATTTCATGTGTTAAAATTGTGTTTTGATATGTTTAATATCTCTTTTACAATCTTAGTCTATTAATTGATTGAAACACTTATGAATGAATATCCTTGAAAAACAATTTCATGTGTCGAAATTGTGTTTTCATATTTTTTACAATCTAAGGTCTATTGATTGATTCAAACACTTATGATACCTTTGGAAAACCATTTCATGTGTTCAAATTATTGTATTTTTATACGTTTAATACTTCTTTTACAATCTAAGGTCTATTAATTGATCGAAGCACTTATGATATCTTTGAAAAACAATTTCATGTGTTCAAATGATACGTTTAATACTTCTTTCATTTACAATCTAAGGTTTTATAACCTAGGAAACTATGAGAAAGTGAATGTTCTGTATAATAATAGTTTAAAAGCATCTTAACTATTGAAAACAAGCGTATTATTACTCAACTAAATGTTTGCAACTTGTTCGTTTCGCTATTAATTGATTGAAAACACTTATGAATGAATGAATATCTTTGAAAACCAATTTCATGTGTTAAAATTGTGTTTTGATATGTTTAATATCTCTTTTACAATCTTAGTCTATTAATTGATGGAAACACTTATGAATGAATATCTTTGAAAAACAATTTCATGTGTCGAAATTGTGTTTTCATATTTTTTACAATCTAAGGTCTATTGATTGATTCAAACACTTATGATACCTTTGGAAAACCATTTCATGTGTTCAAATTATTGTATTTTGATACGTTTAATACTTCTTTTACAATCCAAGGTCTATTAATTGATTGAAGCACTTATGATATCTTTGAAAAACAATTTCATGTGATAAAATGATACGTTTAATACTTCTTTCATTTACAATCTAAGGTTTTATAAGCTAGGAAACTATGAGAAAGTGAATGTTCTGTATAATAATAGTTTAAAAGCATCTTAACTATTGAAAACAAGCGTATTATTACTCAACTAAATGTTTGCAACTTGTTCTTTTCGCTATTAATTGATTGAAAACTCTTATGAATGAATATCTTTGAAAACCAATTTCATGTGTTAAAATTGTGTTTTGATATGTTTAAAAGCGTATTATTACTCAACTAAATGTTTGCAACTTGTTCTTTTCGCTATTAATTGATTGAAAACTCTTATGAATGAATATCTTTGAAAACCAATTTCATGTGTTAAAATTGTGTTTTGATATGTTTAATATCACTTTTACAATCTTAGTCTATTAATTGATTGAAACACTTATGAATGAATATCCTTGAAAAACAATTTCATGTGTCGAAATTGTGTTTTCATATTTTTTACAATCTAAGGTCTATTGATTGATTCAAACACTTATGATACCTTTGGAAAACCATTTCATGTGTTCAAATTATTGTATTTTGATACGTTTAATACTTCGTTTACAATCTAAGGTCTATTAATTGATTGAAGCACTTATGATATCTTTGAAAAACAATTTCATGTGTTAAAATGATACGTTTAATACTTCTTTCATTTACAATCTAAGGTTTTATAACCTAGGAAACTATGAGAAAGTGAATGTTCTGTATAATAATAGTTTAAAAGCATCTTAACTATTGAAAACAAGCGTATTATTACTCAACTAAATGTTTGCAACTTGTTCTTTTCGCTATTAATTGATTGAAAACACTTATGAATGAATGAATATCTTTGAAAACCAATTTCATGTGTTAAAATTGTGTTTTGATATGTTTAATATCTCTTTTACAATCTTAGTCTATTAATTGATTGAAACACTTATGAATGAATATCCTTGAAAAACAATTTCATGTGTCGAAATTGTGTTTTCATATTTTTTACAATCTAAGGTCTATTGATTGATTCAAACACTTATGATACCTTTGGAAAACCATTTCATGTGTTCAAATTATTGTATTTTTATACGTTTAATACTTCTTTTACAATCTAAGGTCTATTAATTGATTGAAGCACTTATGATATCTTTGAAAAACAATTTCATGTGTTAAAATGATACGTTTAATACTTCTTTCATTTACAATCTAAGGTTTTTTAACCTAGGAAACTATGAGAAAGTGAATGTTCTGTATAATAATAGTTTAAAAGCATCTTAACTATTGAAAACAAGCGTATTATTACTCAACTAAATGTTTGCAACTTGTTCTTTTCGCTATTAATTGATTGAAAACACTTATGAATGAATGAATATCTTTGAAAACCAATTTCATGTGTTAAAATTGTGTTTTGATATGTTTAATATCTCTTTTACAATCTTAGTCTATTAATTGATGGAAACACTTATGAATGAATATCCTTGAAAAACACTTTCATGTGTCGAAATTGTGTTTTCATATTTTTTACAATCTAAGGTCTATTGATTGATTCAAACACTTATGATACCTTTGGAAAACCATTTCATGTGTTCAAATTATTTTATTTTGATACGTTTAATACTTCTTTTACAATCCAAGGTCTATTAATTGATTGAAGCACTTATGATATCTTTGAAAAACAATTTCATGTGTTAAAATGATACGTTTAATACTTCTTTCATTTACAATCTAAGGTTTTATAACCTAGGAAACTATGAGATAGTGAATGTTCTGTATAATAATAGTTTAAAAGAATCTTAACTATTGAAAACAAGCATATTATTACTCAACTAAATGTTTGCAACTTGTTCTTTTCGCTATTAATTGATTGAAAACACTTATGAATGAATGAATATCTTTGAAAACCAATTTCATGTGTTAAAATTGTGTTTTGATATGTTTAATATCTCTTTTACAATCTTAGTCTATTAATTGATTGAAACACTTATGAATGAATATCCTTGAAAAACAATTTCATGTGTTGAAATTGTGTTTTCATATTTTTTACAATCTAAGGTCTATTGATTGATTCAAACACTTATGATACCTTTGGAAAACCATTTCATGTGTTCAAATTATTGTATTTTGATACGTTTAATACTTCTTTTACAATCCAAGGTCTATTAATTGATTGAAGCACTTATGATATCTTTGAAAAACAATTTCATGTGTTAAAATGATACGTTTAATACTTCTTTCATTTACAATCTAAGGTTTTATATCCTAGGAAACTATGAAAAAGTGAATGTTCTGTATAATAATAGTTTAAAAGCATCTTAACTATTGAAAACAAGCATATTATTACTCAACTAAATGTTTGCAACTTGTTCTTTTCGCTATTAATTGATTGAAAACACTTATGAATGAATGAATATCTTTGAAAACCAATTTCATGTGTTAAAATTGTGTTTTGATATGTTTAATATCTCTTTTACAATCTTAGTCTATTAATTGATTGAAACACTTATGAATGAATATCCTTGAAAAACAATTTCATGTGTCGAAATTGTGTTTTCATATTTTTTACAATCTAAGGTCTATTGATTGATTCAAACACTTATGATACCTTTGGAAAACCATTTCATGTGTTCAAATTATTGTATTTTGATACGTTTAATACTTCTTTTACAATCTAAGGTCTATTAATTGATCGAAGCACTTATGATATCTTTGAAAAACAATTTCATGTGTTAAAATGATACGTTTAATACTTCTTTCATTTACAATCTAAGGTTTTATAACCTAGGAAACTATGAGAAAGTGAATGTTGTTCTGTATAATAATAGTTTAAAAGCATCTTAACTATTGAAAACAAGCGTATTATTACTCAACTAAATGTTTGCAACTTGTTCGTTTCGCTATTAATTGATTGAAAACACTTATGAATGAATATCTTTGAAAACCAATTTCATGTGTTAAAATTGTGTTTTGATATGTTTAATATCTCTTTTACAATCTTAGTCTATTAATTGATTGAAACACTTATGAATGAATATCCTTGAAAAACAATTTCATGTTTCGAAATTGTGTTTTCATATTTTTTACAATCTAAGGTCTATTGATTGATTCAAACACTTATGATACCTTTGGAAAACCATTTCATGTGTTCAAATTATTGTATTTTGATACGTTTAATACTTCTTTTACAATCTAAGGTCTATTAATTGATTGAAGCACTTATGATATCTTTGAAAAGCAATTTCATGTGTTAAAATGATACGTTTAATACTTCTTTCATTTACAATCTAAGGTTTTATAACCTAGGAAACTATGAGAAAGTGAATGTTCTGTATAATAATAGTTTAAAAGCATCTTAACTATTGAAAACAAGCGTATTATTACTCAACTAAATGTTTGCAACTTGTTCTTTTCGCTATTAATTGATTGAAAACACTTATGAATGAATATCTTTGAAAACCAATTTCATGTGTTAAAATTGTGTTTTGATATGTTTAATATCTCTTTTACAATCTTAGTCTATTAATTGATTGAAACACTTATGAATGAATATCCTTGAAAAACAATTTCATGTGTCGAAATTGTGTTTTCATATTTTTTACAATCTAAGGTCTATTGATTGATTGAAAACACTTATGAATGAATATCTTTGAAAACCATTTCATGTGTTCAAATTATTGTATTTTGATACGTTTAATACTTCTTTTACAATCCAAGGTCTATTAATTGATTGAAGCTCTTATGATATCTTTGAAAAACAATTTCATGTGTTAAAATGATACGTTTAATACTTCTTTCATTTACAATCTAAGGTTTTATATCCTAGGAAACTATGAGAAAGTGAATGTTCTGTATAATAATAGTTTAAAAGCATCTTAACTATTGAAAACAAGCATATTATTACTCAACTAAATGTTTGCAACTTGTTCTTTTCGCTATTAATTGATTGAAAACACTTATGAATGAATGAATATCTTTGAAAACCAATTTCATGTGTTAAAATTGTGTTTTGATATGTTTAATATCTCTTTTACAATCTTAGTCTATTAATTGATTGAAACACTTATGAATGAATATCCTTGAAAAACAATTTCATGTGTCGAAATTGTGTTTTCATATTTTTTACAATCTAAGGTCTATTGATTGATTCAAACACTTATGATACCTTTGGAAAACCATTTCATGTGTTCAAATTATTGTATTTTTATACGTTTAATACTTCTTTTACAATCTAAGGTTTATTAATTGATTGAAGCACTTATGATATCTTTGAAAAACAATTTCATGTGTTAAAATGATACGTTTAATACTTCTTTCATTTACAATCTAAGGTTTTATAACCTAGGAAACTATGAGAAAGTGAATGTTCTGTATAATAATAGTTTAAAAGCATCTTAACTATTGAAAACAAGCGTATTATTACTCAACTAAATGTTTGCAACTTGTTCGTTTCGCTATTAATTGATTGAAAACACTTATGAATGAATATCTTTGAAAACCAATTTCATGTGTTAAAATTGTGTTTTGATATGTTTAATATCTCTTTTACAATCTTAGTCTATTAATTGATTGAAACACTTATGAATGAATATCCTTGAAAAACAATTTCATGTGTCGAAATTGTGTTTTCATATTTTTTACAATCTAAGGTCTATTGATTGATTCAAACACTTATGATACCTTTGGAAAACCATTTCATGTGTTCAAATTATTGTATTTTGATACGTTTAATACTTCTTTTACAATCTAAGGTCTATTAATTGATCGAAGCACTTATGATATCTTTGAAAAGCAATTTCATGTGTTAAAATGATACGTTTAATACTTCTTTCATTTACAATCTAAGGTTTTATAACCTAGGAAGCTATGAGAAAGTGAATGTTCTGTATAATAATAGTTTAAAAGCATCTTAACTATTGAAAACAAGAGTATTATTACTCAACTAAATGGTTGCAACTTGTTCTTTTCGCTATTAATAGATTGAAAACACTTATGAATGAATATCTTTGAAAACCAATTTCATGTGTTAAAATTGTGTTTTGATATGTTTAATATCTCTTTTACAATCTTAGTCTATTAATTGATTGAAACACTTATGAATGAATATCCTTGAAAAACAATTTCATGTGTCGAAATTGTGTTTTCATATTTTTTACAATCTAAGGTCTATTGATTGATTCAAACACTTATGATACCTTCGGAAAACCATTTCATGTGTTCAAATTATTGTATTTTGATACGTTTAATACTTCTTTTACAATCTAAGGTCTATTAATTGATTGAAGCACTTATGATATCTTTGAAAAACAATTTCATGTGTGAAAATGATACGTTTAATACTTCTTTCATTTACAATCTAAGGTTTTATAACCTAGGAAACTATGAGAAAGTGAATGTTGTTCTGTATAATAATAGTTTAAAAGCATCTTAACTATTGAAAACAAGCGTATTATTACTCAACTAAATGTTTGCAACTTGTTCTTTTCGCTATTAATTGATTGAAAACACTTATGAATGAATATCTTTGAAAACCAATTTCATGTGTTAAAATTGTGTTTTGATATGTTTAATATTTCTTTTACAATCTTAGTCTATTAATTGATTGAAACACTTATGAATGAATATCCTTGAAAAACAATTTCATGTGTCGAAATTGTGTTTTCATATTTTTTACAATCTAAGGTCTATTGATTGATTCAAACACTTATGATACCTTTGGAAAACCATTTCATGTGTTCAAATTATTGTATTCTGATACGTTTAATACTTCTTTTACAATCTAAGGTCTATTAATTGATCGAAGCACTTATGATATCTTTGAAAAACAATTTCATGTGTTAAAATGATACGTTTAATACTTCTTTCATTTACAATATAAGGTTTTATAACCTAGGAAACTATGAGAAAGTGAATGTTCTGTATAATAATAGTTTAAAAGCATCTTAACTATTGAAAACAAACGTATTATTACTCAACTAAATGTTTGCAACTTGTTCTTTTCGCTATTAATTGATTGAAAACACTTATGAATGAATATCTTTGAAAACCAATTTCATGTGTTAAAATTGTGTTTTGATATGTTTAATATCTCTTTTACAATCTTAGTCTATTAATTGATTGAAACACTTATGAATGAATATCCTTGAAAAACAATTTCATGTGTCGAAATTGTGTTTTCATATTTTTTACAATCTAAGGTCTATTGATTGATTGAAAACACTTATGAATGAATATCTTTGAAAACCATTTCATGTGTTCAAATTATTGTATTTTGATACGTTTAATACTTCTTTTACAATCCAAGGTCTATTAATTGATTGAAGCACTTATGATATCTTTGAAAAACAATTTCATGTGTTAAAATGATACGTTTAATACTTCTTTCATTTACAATCTAAGGTTTTATAACCTAGGAAACTATGAGAAAGTGAATGTTCTGTATAATAATAGTTTAAAAGCATCTTAACTATTGAAAACAAGCGTATTATTACTCAACTAAATGTTTTGCAACTTGTTCTTTTTGCTATTAATTGATTAAAAACACTTAGGAAAGAATATCTTTGAAAACCAATTTCATGTGTTAAAATTGTATTTTGATATGTTTAATATCTCTTTTACAATCTTAGTCTATTAATTGATTGAAACACTTATGAATGAATATCCTTGAAAAACAATTTCATGTGTCGAAATTGTGTTTTCATATTTTTTACAATCTAAGGTGTATTGATTGATTCAAACACTTATGATACGTTTGGAAAACCATTTCATGTGTTCAAATTATTGTATTTTGATACGTTTAATACTTCTTTTACAATCTAAGGTCTATTAATTGATCGAAGCACTTATGATATCTTTGAAAAACAATTTCATGTGTTAAAATGATACGTTTAATACTTCTTTCATTTACAATCTAAGGTTTTATATCCTAGGAAACTATGAAAAAGTGAATGTTCTGTATAATAATAGTTTAAAAGCATCTTAACTATTGAAAACAAGCATATTATTACTCAACTAAATGTTTGCAACTTGTTCTTTTCGCTATTAATTGATTGAAAACACTTATGAATGAATGAATATCTTTGAAAACCAATTTCATGTGTTAAAATTGTGTTTTGATATGTTTAATATCTCTTTTACAATCTTAGTCTATTAATTGATTGAAACACTTATGAATGAATATCCTTGAAAAACAATTTCATGTGTTGAAATTGTGTTTTCATATTTTTTACAATCTAAGGTCTATTGATTGATTCAAACACTTATGATACCTTTGGAAAACCATTTCATGTGTTCAAATTATTGTATTTTGATACGTTTAATACTTCTTTTACAATCCAAGGTCTATTAATTGATTGAAGCACTTATGATATCTTTGAAAAACAATTTCATGTGTTAAAATGATACGTTTAATACTTCTTTCATTTACAATCTAAGGTTTTATATCCTAGGAAACTATGAAAAAGTGAATGTTCTGTATAATAATAGTTTAAAAGCATCTTAACTATTGAAAACAAGCATATTATTACTCAACTAAATGTTTGCAACTTGTTCTTTTCGCTATTAATTGATTGAAAACACTTATGAATGAATGAATATCTTTGAAAACCAATTTCATGTGTTAAAATTGTGTTTTGATATGTTTAATATCTCTTTTACAATCTTAGTCTATTAATTGATTAAAACACTTATGAATGAATATCCTTGAAAAACAATTTCATGTGTCGAAATTGTGTTTTCATATTTTTTACAATCTAAGGTCTATTGATTGATTCAAACACTTATGATACCTTTGGAAAACCATTTCATGTGTTCAAATTATTGTATTTTGATACGTTTAATACTTCTTTTACAATCTAAGGTCTATTAATTGATCGAAGCACTTATGATATCTTTGAAAAACAATTTCATGTGTTAAAATGATACGTTTAATACTTCTTTCATTTACAATCTAAGGTTTTATAACCTAGGAAACTATGAGAAAGTGAATGTTCTGTATAATAATAGTTTAAAAGCATCTTAACTATTGAAAACAAGCGTATTATTACTCAACTAAATGTTTGCAACTTGTTCTTTTCGCTATTAATTGATTGAAAACACTTATGAATGAATATCTTTGAAAACCAATTTCATGTGTTAAAATTGTGTTTTGATATATTTAATATCACTTTTACAATCTTAGTCTATTAATTGATTGAAACACTTATGAATGAATATCCTTGAAAAACAATTTCATGTGTCGAAATTGTGTTTTCATATTTTTTACAATCTAAGGTCTATTGATTGATTCAAACACTTAGGATACCTTTTGAAAACCATTTCATGTGTTCAAATTATTGTATTTTGATACGTTTAATACTTCTTTTACAATCTAAAGTCTATTAATTGATTGAAGCACTTAAGATATCTTTGAAAAGCAATTTCATGTGTTAAAATGATACGTTTAATACTTCTTTCATTTACAATCTAAGGTTTTATAACCTAGGAAACTATGAGAAAGTGAATGTTCTGTATAATAATAGTTTAAAAGCATCTTAACTATTGAAAACAAGCGTATTATTACTCAACTAAATGTTTGCAACTTGTTCTTTTCGCTATTAATTGATTGAAAACACTTATGAATGAATATCTTTGAAAACCAATTTCATGTGTTAAAATTTTGTTTTGATATGTTTAATATCTCTTTTACAGTCTTAGTCTATTAATTGATTGAAACACTTATGAATGAATATCCTTGAAAAACAATTTCATGTGTCGAAATTGTATTTTCATATTTTTTACAATCTAAGGTCTATTGATTGATTCAAACACTTATGATACCTTTGGAAAACCATTTCATGTGTTCAAATTATTGTATTTTGATACGTTTAATACTTCTTTTACAATCTAAGGTCTATTAATTGATCGAAGCACTTATGATATCTTTGAAAAACAATTTCATGTGTTAAAATGATACGTTTAATACTTCTTTCATTTACAATCTAAGATTTTATAACCTAGGAAACTATGAGAAAGTGAATGTTCTGTATAATAATAGTTTAAAAGCATCTTAACTATTGAAAAGAAGCGTATTATTACTCAACTAAATGTTTGCAACTTGTTCTTTTCGCTATTAATTGATTGAAAACACTTATGAATGAATATCTTTGAAAACCAATTTCATGTGTTAAAATTGTGTTTTGATATGTTTAATATCTCTTTTACAATCTTAGTGATGTGATTCCAATAGCCACATAGAACAAGATTCTTGACACTTTGAGGAATCACCTTGAGCTGGAAAATGTAGAGGCACTTTCTTAGAAGTTGGATCATGGTTCTAAAATCAAGAACTCACCAATAACAAGTACCAAATCCCAAACTCATTTGGTTGAACCAAATATTGTCAAATTGAATCAACAAAGGAGAAGGAAAAGAAGAAACCGAACAGAATTGAACTTAAAACAAAAGAACCAAACAGAAATTAAAAACAAAACAGAATATAGGTGCTGAAAATAGAAAAACCGAAAGCTAGACAACTCAAAACACAAGGTAACATGAACAAATTGAAGAAGAAGAAAGGAAGGAGAAGAGAATGCTCATGAAGATGGAGGAATGGTTGGATGATCACGCCACTAGAAGAATGGATGCTCCTAGATGAGTGTGGAAGCCGCCACTTGAGGAAACCATGGTCCTTCAAGATAAGACTAGAGAAGAAGCTCAAAGCTCTCCAAATGCTCACTCCAATTTTGAGTATAGTTTCTTTAGATGAATTCAAATCTGAATTTTACAAAGGAAGCACCTCTATTTATAGCCTAAGGTGCTGAAAAATAGGTGGGAAATTTCAAATAAACTCATTTGAAATTCCCACCAAAAACAAGTCACATGGGAGGTGTGACCTTTTTCTACTATGACACCTCCCAAAAACTACACCTACACCACTCTCCTAAGTCACATGGACAATGTGACTTTATTTTACATTTTCACACACCTTTATTTAATAACCACACCTCCTAAAACTATACAAGAGTATTTCAAAGCTTGGCCTTGCCCCTCATGGGATGGACTTGGGCTCTTTGGGCTTTGGCCTTCTTGGGCTTGGGCTTGGGCTTTGGGCTTGGGCCTCATCTTTATTTTATGTCTTCTTTTAATTTTGAGAAGACTAGAAGGAAGAACTTCAAATGTGAGGGTGGATGTCCTCTTCCTCCATTAATAAAAGCCTCCTTTATTTGATTCTCATCATACTCCTCGAGTTGGAGAGAATTCGTCCACGAATTCTGAATCCCTGCATATAACAAAGTCAGTTTAGTTTTACAATTAAAAGTGGAAGAAAAATGTAAACATGACTTAGCATTTGTAAATAATGGGATTTCAGAAAAGGAGGTTCTATAAATCGACCAAGTTGGAAAAATTTGTTTGGGAATGATGTGATGTTTTGGAAAAAGACCTCTTAAATGGTGACAACCATTAGGAGGTATGAACAAATCATCCCTAACATTTTTTAACCAAGATGGTGGTGAAATAGGAACCTTGGGTAATGAAAAAGATAAGGAAGGAAAACACCTTGGAGGTGAAAGGATAAGACCCATGTCAACTTGGCCTTCTTTGTCTTTTTCTTGTTTACTTGTGGTAGGTGGGTGAGTTAGGTCTTGTTTTACCTTGTTGATCTTTAAGATTTGCTTTTGTGGACAATGAAGAGCTATGTGCCCAAAACCTAAACATTTAAAACATTTGATATTTGAAGTTTTGGTAGGTGACTTAGGAGTAGAAAGATTTGTAGTAGAAACTTTGTTTGGAAACATGGTTTGTTTGGAAAAATTGGAAGGAGAAATTTTGTTTGCATCCTTCCTAGAAGAGTTGTAGAAATCATCATCATGAGTATTTTTGAAAGTTTTGTTCAAAAGATATGATTCTACCTTGATGGCTTTGCGAAACACGCTCTTTAAAGAAGAATATTCTTTTAATTCTACAAAATCTCTAATATCTCTTTTCAAACCACGTACAAACCATTTAATCTTTGACTCTTCATTAGCATGCATATTCATTTTAGTCAAAGTTGTTTCAAAATCTTTAAAGTATTCATCTACCATCCTATGTCCTTGGGGAAGCCTTTGGAACTTCAACAAGTGTTCCTTCCTAGAAGGAGGAACAAACCTCGCGCGCATACACTCTTTCAAAGCATTCCAAGAAACCACGGGAGGTTTCTTGCGATATATAATGTCCATTACAATTTTATGCCACCATTCTTTGGCATAGCCCAAAAAGGATAAAGAAACTAATCTAAGTTTTTGGTCATCTTGGACCTTATACACATGAAAATAATGGTCAACCTTAGTCTCCCATTCTAAATACACATTAGGATCACTATCACCATTAAAACTAGGGACTTTTTTACAAGCAATGTTGAACACTTGGTGATATCTTTGGTCACGGTTATAGCTCTCTTCATGATAATGATGGTGATGCCTCCTTCTTCTATGTTCTTCTTCACCAAGGACTGAAGCTTTGGAAGGAGAATGCTGTTTGTAAGATGCACCACTTGAATAGCCAGCCATTTTGCAAATAAAAAACAGCAAACACACAAAAACAGCAAACAAGTTAAGAAACAAAATTAGCAAAAACAGTGAGCTTGGCAATGAAACTGCCGAAGTGAAATGAGGCTGAAAAAAGAGATCACTCTCAAAGAAATAATTATCTTGCACCAATCTGATCTTGAGGCCTTGGAATCCTCAAATGAAATATGTCAAAGCAAGCACACCAATCTCAAAAGCAACCACCACAAAACCAATGAAACAATAAAGACACACAAGAAAAGGTATAAGCAAGGAAAGGTAATTGCAAAAGGAATACTATATGTAAGACAAACTCAAAGAGTAAGAATGAAAGACAATCAAGAAAATAAAGAACTCAATGAGAAAAGTAGGCACACAAAAGAATACTTAAGGAAAAGCACTAGAGTAGATGAAGAAAACAAAAAATTAGCTACTGGAATTTTTTTTTTTTTAAAATGCAAACTGTGCTTGATATTCACTGATTTAAATGGAACGTTGTAGAGCGAACTGGATTATGAAATTTATACCACAGAAACTTCAAGATGTTAACTCAAAAATGGCACTGGAATCAATTAAAAAAAGTAAGCCAATTGAGAGAAATAAATTTTTTAAAATCACTGCCAGATTACCGTATTTTTTTCGGCAGGAATGTACACTTTTTTTATTTTATTTATCATTTTTTGTGTACTTCATATTTTTGAATGATTCTTTTTTCTATTCTTTTCTAACACTTTGAATATCTCAAATCCAGAATTTCAGAATTTTACAGTACGTAAATCAGTTGCAATAAGGAAAAACAGTAAGCACTTTTTTTCAGAAACAGAGGAATCCTAATAGGAATAAAAAACAGGATGATGAACTAGCAAAGACATAATAGAAAATGATGTATTGGAACTTGTATAGGTCTAGAATACAAGTATGAACTCAATTCTAAAAAGAAAATGCACAAAGGATCAACATCAATTCAGAAAATTATATGACACCAAAGCAAGAAACAATCAAAACAATAAAAGTACTACTAGAAGTAATGACATATATGGAATAACATGACTAAGACAAAACTTGACATGATTCAAAAATTAAAAGACACAACACAAATTGTAACAAGTGAAAGGAAGCTTAAGGTAAACTCTAGGAAGGATAATGCCATTCCAAAAGAGCAACCATACTCATAAGAATTATGAGTGCCATAAACCTTTCCTCAAACACTTGGAGCAAAAGAAAAAAAAAACAGCAAGAATACTCAAATAAAATTCTAAAACAGAAACTTAAATTGCAAGAAATTAAAGAGCTCTTGAAATTAAAGTGCACACAACTCAACAATTAACAAGAATGAACCTAAGACTCATGATACCACATGATGTGATTCCAATAGCCACATAGAACAAGATTCTTGACACTTTGAGGAATCACCTTGAGCTGGAAAATGTAGAGGCACTTTCTTAGAAGTTGGATCATGGTTCTAAAATCAAGAACTCACCAATAACAAGTACCAAATCCCAAACTCATTTGGTTGAACCAAATATTGTCAAATTGAATCAACAAAGGAGAAGGAAAAGAAGAAACCGAACAGAATTGAACTTAAAACAAAAGAACCGAACAGAAATTAAAAACAAAACAGAATATAGGTGCTGAAAATAGAAAAACCGAAAGCTAGACAACTCAAAACACAAGGTAACATGAACAAATTGAAGAAGAAGAAAGGAAGGAGAAGAGAATGCTCATGAAGATGGAGGAATGGTTGGATGATCACGCCACTAGAAGAATGGATGCTCCTAGATGAGTGTGGAAGCCGCCACTTGAGGAAACCATGGTCCTTCAAGATAAGACTAGAGAAGAAGCTCAAAGCTCTCCAAATGCTCACTCCAATTTTGAGTATAGTTTCTTTAGATGAATTCAAATCTGAATTTTACAAAGGAAGCACCTCTATTTATAGCCTAAGGTGCTGAAAAATAGGTGGGAAATTTCAAATAAACTCATTTGAAATTCCCACCAAAAACAAGTCACATGGGAGGTGTGACCTTTTTCTACTATGACACCTCCCAAAAACTACACCTACACCACTCTCCTAAGTCACATGGACAATGTGACTTTATTTTACATTTTCACACACCTTTATTTAATAACCACACCTCCTAAAACTATACAAGAGTATTTCAAAGCTTGGCCTTGCCCCTCATGGGATGGACTTGGGCTCTTTGGGCTTTGGCCTTCTTGGGCTTGGGCTTGGGCTTTGGGCTTGGGCCTCATCTTTATTTTATGTCTTCTTTTAATTTTGAGAAGACTAGAAGGAAGAACTTCAAATGTGAGGGTGGATGTCCTCTTCCTCCATTAATAAAAGCCTCCTTTATTTGATTCTCATCACTTAGTCTATTAATTGATTGAAACACTTATGAATGAATATCCTTGAAAAACAATTTCATGTGTCGAAATTGTGTTTTCATATTTTTTACAATCTAAGGTCTATTGATTGATTCAAACACTTATGATACCTTTGGAAAACCATTTCATGTGTTCAAATTATTGTATTTTGATACGTTTAATACTTCTTTTACAATCTAAGGTCTATTAATTGATTGAAGCACTTATGATATCTTTGAAAAGCAATTTCATGTGTTAAAATGATACGTTTAATACTTCTTTCATTTACAATCTAAGGTTTTATAACCTAGGAAACTATGAGAAAGTGAATGTTCTGTATAATAATAGTTTAAAAGCATCTTAACTATTGAAAACAAGCGTATTATTACTCAACTAAATGGTTGCAACTTGTTCTTTTCGCTATTAATAGATTAAAAACACTTATGAATGAATATCTTTGAAAACCAATTTCATGTGTTAAAATTGTGTTTTGATATGTTTAATATCTCTTTTACAATCTTAGTCTATTAATTGATTGAAACACTTATGAATGAATATCCTTGAAAAACAATTTCATGTGTCGAAATTGTGTTTTCATATTTTTTACAATCTAAGGTCTATTGATTGATTCAAACACTTATGATACCTTCGGAAAACCATTTCATGTGTTCAAATTATTGTATTTTGATACGTTTAATACTTCTTTTACAATCTAAGGTCTATTAATTGATTGAAGCACTTATGATATCTTTGAAAAACAATTTCATGTGTGAAAATGATACGTTTAATACTTCTTTCATTTACAATCTAAGGTTTTATAACCTAGGAAACTATGAGAAAGTGAATGTTCTGTATAATAATAGTTTAAAAGCATCTTAACTATTGAAAACAAGCGTATTATTACTCAACTAAATGTTTACAACTTGTTCTTTTCCCTATTAATTGATTGAAAACACTTATGAATGAATGAATATCTTTGAAAACCAATTTCATGTGTTAAAATTGTGTTTTGATATGTTTATGTACCGCCCTGGTAGTCGGAAGTGATGACGTGGCACCAAGCTACAGTGTTGGCGTGTTGACAAGGCGCCAGGTTGGCAGAAGAGGAGGAAGTCAGGGGTCTCGTGAAGTCGCCAGTTATTAAGGTGGCGTGTTCCGATCTCCAGCATACCAGGACCAGCGATCGCCCAGTAGAAGGTGAAGTCGCCAGACGTAAACTCAGGCGACCAAGTGATTGGAGATCGCCAGAGCAAGCACATCGCCGAAGATGAAGGTGGTGCAGATTATGAAGGCGGCCGGCGAGACCACAGGGAAGGTGTACGAGAGCACCCTCACTCGTCAATTCCAGTAGAGATCGCGCTCCCAAGTTAGCTATGCACTGGGCAGTACCATGCATAAATAACTTAGCCAAAAAGAGAGTCAGAAGCAGCGCCCAAGTCAAGGAGGCTCCAGATGATGGCACGTGTACGACTGGATGCGAGCCACGTGTCCAGGTCTATAACTGCCAGGAGAGAGAAAGTGACCAGGTATATAAGAGTTCTCAACGAACTTTCTGAGGTACACGCGTTCAGATTATACTCTTTACGCTTGCGAGTTCTAAACCTTACTGTGAGAGAGAACATTGCACGGTTCCTTGAGATTTCTTGAGTGTTCTTGCTCTTAGTATTTGGTGGTTCGGTCACTGACTTGGGCGTTGGAGTGCGATCGGCCGCAGCAGCGCCGCTCTGTTCTTTTGCAGGTTCTTGAGGTGGATCTTGAGGAAGGACGGAGGTTTGAAGCGGTGTACACATCGATCCTTTGACGAGGCAGGTTCCAACGTTCTGGTCAACAGGCAGGATCATCAGGCGCCCACCGTGGGGCCGTGTAAAACCTGTTCCCATCCACAGCGTGAGTTCTTGGAGGTTTTCGTGATTTTCTGCGTGGTTGTGTGCTAGTGCAACCATCGTTCGCTGTTCACATGAGATTTGTTCGGTGTTTTCGCATTTTCCACCGTTCGTTTGGATTTTTGTTCGGTGAAGTGAGTTTTTCTGCTGTTTACGCGTGATTTGTTCGGTGGAGTTTGAGTTCCTTCGCTCGTTTGGTTATCCGTGGGAGAAGCAGTGGTTTCTGGCGGAGTTGTAGGTTTCTTTGGAGGTTCGCGGTGTTCTTGAGTTTCTTGCAGAGTTTCGCGCAGTTTGTTCCGATTGATCGCTGAATCGATCGTAGCTGAAGTAGGTGTTGTTCGCTGCATTCAGTGATTCGCCGAGTTTCAGGAGAAAAGTGAGAAGCAATCGTTCAAGTCCAGTTGCGCCCGTCGCTGCTGAAGGCGCCGCCGCCATGTCCACGGCGCAGATGGTAGAGATTATGCGCTCGTTGCAGGCAACTGTGGAAGCCTCGCGCATAGAACAGGCGAGAATGCATGAGGACCTGGCCGCCTCTCGGGCCAGGAATGATGAGCTTAGCAAGGTGACTGAGGAGCTGCATCAAGCTCTTCAGGAGCAGCAAGGGCGTTCTGTTGCTGAAGAGGTCGCGCCGTCGTCGCCACCTCGTGTTTTTCCTATGCCTTTCGATCAGGCGATTACTGACACGCCTATTCCTACGAGTGTGGTTCCTGTTAAGGCTGTTTTCACCGGCGTGGAGGATCCTAAGGCTCATCTCACCACGTTCCATACGTAGATGATGCTGTCAGGGGGATCAGACGCCGTGTATTGCAAGATGTTTGTGAGCACGCTCCAGGGGACGGCGCTGGAATGGCTTGTGAGCCTGCCTAATGGTCACATAACCAGCTTCCAACAGTTCTCGAAGATTTTCGTCGAGCAGTACATCGTGAATAAGGCACCACCCAGGGTGTCTTACGACCTGTTTGATATAAGGCAGTACCAGGGAGAGTCCCTCAGAGACTACCTAAATCGCTTTGGGGCGCAGATGGTCAGATCGCCGGCCAAAGACGAAGAAATGTTGGTCTATGCATTTAAGAAAGGCGTGCTGCCGGGACCATTCTGCGAGGCGTTGATCAGGGCACACCCCGCCACGTTTGCTGAGGTTAGGCGACTTGCGGTGGCCCACATCGCCGACGAGAGCGAAGTCGCCGAGAAGAGGGGAAGCGTGGCCCCCACTAGGCCACGCGCCCAGACCAGGATCCAGCCGCAGAGGGTGCTGGAGACAGCGGCGGCCAGAAGGGATCAGAGGACTCGCCATCCTCATGATCCAAGGAAGAACAAGGGCAGGGGCCAAGGACGCCAGCAACCAGCACGCCGGGAATACAATCGCCCGCCCAAGCACAAGTTTGTCATTGGATTGGCGGATCTAATCGCCATTCCCAATATATCCGCTAGGTTGAAGGCGCCAGAAAAGGTGGGTGACAAGGTGCTGGGACCAAAGCCAGACGCCTGGTGTGAGTTTCACCAGGGCTTTGGCCATACAGTGGACTCGTGCTTAGCATTAGGATACCAGCTCGACGATCTGGTTAAGAGCGGGTTCCTAAATGATTATTTGTTGGACAGAAGGACGGGGGGCGCGTCGAGCTCCCAACCAGCAGGTGCTGAGGCTCAGCAGCACGAGATGCCTACGCACGGAGAAATCCACACCATTGCAGGGGGTTTCTCAGGAGGTGGATGCACCGCATCACAGAGGAAGAAGTACGCAAGGTCTGTAATGACGGTGGATATGTTTGAAGACCACTCGCCAGAAGTGGATATTACATTCACCAAGCAAGATCTCCGGGATGTTGTGCCTCATGACAATAATCCCATAGTAATTTCGTTGATAACAGCGGGAAGAAAGGTCCACAGGGTGCTGGTGGACCAAGGAAGCTCGGCAGACGTGATGTTCTGGCCGACTTTCACGCAGTTGGAGCTGCCCCTTGACCAGCTGAGGCCCTATGGAGGGTGTTTGTATGGGTTCGCTGGTGACCAAGTGGAGGTCAGGGGGTACATAGAATTGAGGACAACGTTTACAGACGTGGTGGGTTCAAGAACGGAGAAAATCAAATACCTCGTCGTGAACGCTCCTTCAGCATACAACATCCTGTTGGGAAGACCCACGCTCAACAGGATAGGTGCCATACCATCGACCCGGCACATGAAGGTGAAGTTGCCGTCCATGGAGGGGGTGGTTATCACCATCAAGTCCGATCAGAAGGAAGCAAAGAAGTGCTATGAGAATAGCCTGAAAAACAAGAGATCGGTGAGTTACGTAACAACCACCCCGCCTCCTGGTGTGAAGCCCAGATCGACGGTAACAGAAGAGATCGCCGGAAGGGACGTGGAGATGGTGGACGCTGCGCTGGGGGAGGGGAACGCTGGTCTGGAGGAAGAAGAGGCAAGGAATCGCCCTGAGGAAGCGAGAGAGCTGGGAATCGCCAGGGCGGTGATCGCCAGAAAAACCAGACCAAAACCCGTCGAGCAGTGGCTCGAGAGAGAAATCGGGGGAAAGATCTTCAAGCTGGGAAGATCCCTGGAGGTTGAGCTCCAGGACCAGATCGCCAAGGTGATTGAGCGGCATCTGGACGCGTTTGCATGGTCCGCTTCGGACATGCCCGGGATCGATCCCGACTTCTTGTGCCATCATCTGGCGATGGACAACTTGGTAAGACTAGTGCGACAAAGAAGAAGAAAGTTCAACGAAGAGAGGAGGCAGGCGATCAGGGACGAAACACAGAAACTCCTCGCTGCAGGCCACATCAGGGAAGTCCAGTACCCTGAATGGCTGGCAAATGTCGTGCTGGTGAAGAAGAGTAATGGGAAATAGCGCATGTGCGTCGATTTCACTGACCTGAACAAGGCTTGCCCAAAGGATTCGTATCCTTTACCAAGCATAGACGCCCTGGTAGATAGTGCTGCAGGGTGTAAGTTGTTGAGCTTCCTGGATGCCTTCTCGGGGTATAATTAGATCAAGATGCATCCCATGGATGAAGAGAAGACAACCTTCATGACGGAGAGATCGTGCTACTGCTACAAGGTGATGCCGTTTGGGCTGAAGAACGCGGGGGCCACGTACCAGAGGTTGATGGATCGAGTACTTGCACCAATGCTGGGAAGGAACGTGCAAGCGTACATCGATGACATGGTCGTGACCTCGCCATAAAAGAGTAAGCACGTTGCAGACTTGGAAGAATTGTTCACGACGATCGCCAAGTTCAGATTAAAGCTTAATCCAGAGAAATGCATTTTCGGCGTGGAGGCTGGAAAGTTTTTGGGTTTCCTTTTAACTGAAAGAGGCATAGAGGCCAACCCTGATAAGTGTGCCGCCATCTTGGCGATGAGGAGCCCAGCTACGGTGAAGGAAGTTCAGCAGCTAACAGGTCGGATGGCAGCCCTGTCTCGCTTCGTGTCAGCTAGCGGAGAAAAGGGCCATCCCTATTTTCAGTGCTTAAGCCGCAATAACAAGTTTGCTTGGACGAAGGAGTGCGAGGAAGCCTTCGTCAAGCTGAAGGAATACCTGGCGAGCCCGCCGGTCCTGTGCAAACCGCTGGTGGGAACCCCTCTCAGGTTGTATTTTGCTGTAACTGAGAGGGCGGTGAGTGCGGTGCTCGCCCAGGATCAAGGTCAGGCTCAGAAGCCTATTTATTTTGTTAGTAAGGTGTTGCAGGGCCCCGAAACGAGATATCAGGCCCTGGAAAAGGCTGCGCTGGCTGTGGTATTTTCGGCGAGGAGGTTGCGCCACTATTTCCATAGCTTCACCATACTAGTGATGACTGACCTACCCATCCAGAAGGTCTTGAAGAAGCCTGACGTTGCAGGAAGGATGGTGAAGTGGGCAGTAGAATTGTCAGAGTTTGATATTAAGTATGAGCCCCGAGGCCCGATCAAGGGACAAATCTTTGCAGATTTCGTGGTCGAGCTCTCGTCTGAGGCGACACGAGTTGAAGGGGACGACTTCCGTTGGGTACTCTCGGTGGATGGATCATCGAACCAGCAGGGTAGTGGTGCTGGAGTCATTTTGGAAGGACCCAACGGCGTGCTGATCGAACAATCTTTGAGATTTGCTTTCAAAGCCAGCAACAATCAAGCAGAGTGTGAGGCTCTGATCGCCGGGATTTTGCTGGCCAAAGAGATGGGAGCCAGTGTGTTAATGGCTAAGAGTGACTCGCTGCTAGTCACAGGGCAAGTAACAGGCGAGTTCCAGGCTAAAGATCCACAAATGGCGGCTTACTTGGAGTATGTGCAGGAATTGATGAGTTCCTTTGCCTCCTTTGAAGTAGTGCATGTGCCCAGAGAGCAGAATGCCCGAGCTGACTTGTTAGCTAAGCTCGCCAGTTCAGGCAAGGGGGGTAGGCAGAGGACGGTGATTCAAGAAACTCTGAAGACGCCGAGAGCATTTGTAGCAGATCACCTGGTCCTTCAGATAAGCAAGTCGACGGAGAAAGCAGCGAGAAGTCATAAGTCCCTGACGCAAGAGACTTTGAGATCGCCGAGAATTAGAGCATGTCGAGGAGAGAAGGTGGACATGACGCAGGTCTGCGCTATCGATGAGCCAGACACCTGGATAACACAGTACAAGCGGTGCCTGGCAGAGGCTAGGAAGGTAAAGAAAAATTCTAGCAAGTACACATTGATTGATGGCGATCTGTACAGGTTTGGGTTCACTCACCCACTCCTGGAGTGCGTACATGGCGAGAAGTGCACGAGAATCATGGCAGAGCTCCACGAAGGTATATGTGGAAGCCACGTCGGGGGTCGAGCTCTGGCCGCAAGGACTCTCCGTGCAGGGTACTACTGGCCATCGATGAGAGAAGACTGCAAGAAGTATGCCCAATGTTGCAAACAATGCCAACAGCACGCCGATTGGCACAAGGCGCCTCCCGAGGAGTTGAAGTCGATCTACAGCCCTTGGCCGTTTCATACTTGGGGAATCGACATCCTGGGACCATTCCCGCTGGCGATCAGGCAGATGAAGTACTTGGTGGTGGCGATTGAGTATTTCACCAAGTGGATCGAAGCAGAGCCAGTGGCCCAGATCACCGCACACAAGATCGAAGGTTTCGTGTGGAAGAATATTGTGTGCCGGTTTGGAGTGCCCAAGCGCCTGGTATCAGACAATGGGACTCAGTTTGCGAGCCACTTGTTGAAGAAGCTGTGCGAAGGGGTGGGAATTCAACAAGTGTTTGCATCCGTCGAGCACCCTCAGACGAATGGCCAGGTGGAGTCAGCTAATCGGGTGTTGCTGAGAGGTTTGAACGCAGGGGCCACGCGCCCAGACCAGAATCCAGCCGCAAAGGGTGTTGGAAACAGCGGCGGCGGCCAGGAAGGACCAGAGGACTCGCCATCCTTACGATAGTAGGAACAAGGGGAGGAGCCAGGGGCGCCAGCAACCAGCACGCCGGGAATACAATCGCCCGCCTAAGCACAAGTTTGTTATGGGATTAGCGGACCTGATCGCCATTCCCAACATATCTGCCAGGTTGAAAGCGCCTGAGAAAGTGGGCGATAAGGTGCTGGGACCAAAGCCAGACGCCTGGTGTGAGTTTCACCAGGGCTTTGGCCACACTTTGGACTCGTGTCTGTCCTTAGGGTATCAGCTCGATGATCTGGTTAAGAGCGGATTCCTAAATGACTATCTGCTGGATAGGAGGACGGGGGGAGCGTCGAGTTCCCAGCCAGCAGGTGGAGAAGCCCAGCAACACGAAATGCCTATCCACGGGGAAATCCACACCATTGCAGGAGGCTTCTCAGGTGGTGGATGCACGGCATCGCAGAGGAAGAAGTACGCGCGGTCGGTGATGACAGTGGATATGTTTGAAGATCATTCGCCGGAAGTGGACATTACGTTCACCAAGCAGGATCTTCGGGACGTTGTGCCCCATGACAACGATCCCATAGTCATTTCGTTGGTTACGGCGGGAAGGAAGGTCCACCGAGTTCTGGTGGACCAGGGAAGTTCGGCAGACGTGATGTTCTGGTCGACTTTCACGCAGCTGGAGTTACCCCTTGACCAGCTAAGGCCCTATGGAGGGTGCCTATATGGGTTCGCTGGTGACCAGGTGGAGGTCAGGGGATATATTGAGCTGAGAACCACGTTTACAGATGAGGCTGGTTCGAGGACGGAGAAAATCAAGTACCTCATCGTAAACGCTCCTTCAGCATATAACATCCTGTTGGGAAGGCCCACGCTTAACAGGATAGGCGCCATTCCGTCGACTCGGCACATGAAGGTAAAGTTGCCGTCTATGGAGGGGGTGGTGATCACGATCAAGTCTGATCAGAAAGAAGCAAAAAAGTGCCATGAGAATAGCCTGAAAAACAAGAGATCAGTGAGTTATGTAACAACCACCCCACCTCCCGGTGTGAAGCCTAGATCGACAGTACAAGCGGTGCCTGGCGGATGGCCTTCTCCCGCTGGATCCGACTGAGGCTAGGAAGGTAAAGAAGAATTCTAGCAAGTACACCCTGATCGATGGCGATCTGTACAGGTTTGGGTTCACTCACCCGCTCCTGGAATGTATACATGGCGAGAAGTGCACGAGAATCATGGCGGAGCTCCACGAAGGTATATGCGGAAGCCACGTCGGGGGTCGAGCTCTGGCCGCGAGGACTCTCCGTGCAGGATACTACTGGCCATCCATGAGAGAAGATTGCAAGAAGTATGCCCAATGTTGCAAACAATGCCAGCAGCACGCCGATTGGCATAAGGCGCCTCCCGAGGAGTTGAAGTCGATTTATAGCCCTTGGTCGTTCCATACCTGGGGAATCGACATCCTGGGACCTTTCCCGCTGGCGATCAGGCAGATGAAGTACTTGGTGGTGGCGATTGAATATTTCACCAAGTGGATCGAAGCAGAACCAGTGGCCCAGATCACCGCACACAAGATCGAAGGTTTCGTGTGGAAGAACATCGTGTGCCGGTTTGGAGTGCCTAAACGCCTGGTGTCGGATAATGGGACTCAGTTTGCAAGCCACTTGTTGAAGAAGCTCTGCGAAGGGGTGGGAATTCAACAAGTGTTTGCATCCGTCGAGCACCCTCAGACAAATGGCCAGGTGGAGTCAGCTAATCGGGTGTTGTTGAGAGGTTTGAAGAGAAGGCTAGAAAAAGCCAAGGGAAGCTGGGCTGAGGAGGTGCCCCGCATAGTCTGGGCATACCACACCACCGAGCAGTCAGGAACCCATGAGACCCCGTTCAGCCTAGTCTATGGGTGTGATGCGATGATTCCAGTAGAGATCCAGGAGAGCTCGCCGAGATTCCAGAACTTTGTAGAGGAAGACTCGAATGAAGAGAGAAGGCTGAACCTGGATCTACTGGACGAGGTCAGGGAAGGGGCGAGACTGAAAGCTGAGGCGGTGAAGAGAAGGATTGAACGAAGGTACAACTCGAAGGTGATGCCAAGGCAATTTAGAGAAGGCGACCTGGTGATGAGAAAGGCCCACCAGTACGGGATGGAGAATAAGCTGTCGCCTAAGTGAACGGGACCGTTCAGAATAACCGAGGCGCTCGGGAACGGCGCCTACCGCTTAGAGACACTGGAAGGGGGGGGCGATCCCTCGCACTTGGAACGCCACGCACTTGAAGTTGTATTACAGTTGAGAACTTTTGTAAGTAAAGACGAACACAAAAGTTATTTACGATGTTTCTGATAAAACAGTTTGAAGGGGGCACTCTTTTTTCCCTAAGGAGGGTTTTTAATGAGGCCACCCAATAAAAGAAGAGTTTACGAAGTATAAGGCGTTTTCAGATTGCATGCTTGCTGTTTTCCAGAAAGGTTTTGAAGAAGACCTTGTCACTTATACGTGATTTAAGGCGAGTTAAAGATATTTTGCATGCTTTCTAAAAAGTTTCTAAGCCCTCATCGTTTTTCGGCGATTGGAGGCATCAGTTAAAGTTTTTTAAGTCCTCATCGTTTTTCGGCGATTGGAGGCATCAGTTAAAGTTTTTTAAGTCCTCATCGTCTTTCGGCGATCGGAGGCACCAGTTAAAAGTCCTTAGTGTTTCTGGGGGCGAGAAGATGTAACCCCTGGGGCAATGTAGAGGCAAGAAAAAGTCCTCAGTGCTTCTGGGGGCGAGAAGATGTAACCCCTGGGGCAATGTAGAGGCAAGTAAAAGTCCTCAGTGCTTCTGGGGGCGAGAAGATGTAACCCCTGGGGCAATGTAGAAGCAAGTAAAAGTCCTCAGTGTTTCTGGGGGCGAGAAGATGTAACCCCTGGGGCAATGTAGAGGCAAGAAAAAGTCCTCAGTGCTTCTGGGGGCGAGAAGATGTAACCCCTGGGGCAATGTAGAGGCAAGTAAAAGTCCTCAGTGTTTCTGGGGGCGAGTAGATGTAACCCCTGGGGCAATGTAGAGGCACGATTTAAAGACCTTCTCGCCTGTGAGCGAGTTCAGGCGAGTAAAAGACCTTCTCGCCTGTGAGCGAGTTCAGGCGAGTTAAAGACCTTCTCGCCTATGAGCGAGTTCAGGGAAGATAAAATCCTTCTCGTCTCGAACGAGTTCAGGTACGGTGTAGAGGGTGGAAGAAGTTCTGAAGGTGGCTAAGGTCGGTTCGAAGAGAACGCCTAGCCACCCGGTCTCTCGCTCTGAAGCACAAGGTGGCAGAGAAGGATCCGAAAGGCATCTCTTCCCCCAGATCAAAGAGCAAGGGCCAAGGCGTGAAGCCAGAGAGAAGCTGATCGCCAAGAGTTTCTGGTGACCAGGAAAAGTTCAAACGATGGAGAGAATGTTAAAGGACCCGTTTTGGTGGAGCAGATCGGGTGAAGCAGTGTTTAAACCAGCGGCTGAGTCAAAGTTTGTTGCTTAAGGAATGTTTTTACGATAAGGTTAATTGCCTTAAGTCTACGAATCGATAAAGTGATTGTTGCTTAAAGGTTGAAGTGGTTCGAAGCAGTTAAGTCAAAGATCGTGCCTACGGTTTTGCTAAGACATTTCTTTGAGATTAAACACGCAAGGAAAGTTGAAGCGATTGAAGGAGTCAAAGGAGGAAAAAACGTAGAATTTGTCATTAACAGTGAATAACAGTTCAAAACATATATACAAAAGGACATAAAGTCTATTACAAGTTATAATGCAAGGGAGAGTATGAAAGCGATGGATGAATTAAATTGATCAGTCTTCGGCGGGCACCACTTTTCCATCCACCACTTCATTATCCAGCGACACCATGCTGAGATCCAGGTCGGGGAACAAGCAGGCAAATTGTTCCCGTGCAGCTTCGAATCCAGCGGCCAGAATTTGAGCAGAGTTTAGCTTGAGTTCTTCAATCTGTTTCTAAAGTTCCTCAATCCTCTTCTTGAGATCTTCAGTTTGCTCTTTCAGCTCCTTATTCTGTCGCTCCAGCTCTTCAACCTGTTTCTTGAGTTGTTCATTGGTCTCTTGAGCCTGGAGAAGGTCTTCAGCAACCTTCTTGGATTCCCGCTTGCACTTGGGCCAATTCAGCAGCTACCTTTCCCTTCTCTTCATTGGCTTTGGCGAGATCAGCTATGGCGTCGTCCCTTGCCTTTTCCACCCGCCCAAGGAGGGTCTCTCGGTCGGCTGACCTTTTCTCTAGTTTTTGCACCTTGACGGCGTCGGCCTTCATGAGAGCCTCCAGGTCAGCCACCTTGACGCGGTAAGGCACAATCTTGCTCTCTAGTTCGATCTTTTCTTGAGCAAGCTGTTGCACTTTGTGGCGGAGATCGGTGGCCTCTTTGCGCGCCAACCTGAGCTCGGTGTTCATTGCGTCCTCCACTCGGGAGTGTTCAATCTCCGCCAGCGTCAAGCTGAAAGACAACTTCTCCACCTCAACCCTCATTGATGGCATTTCATGTGTTCTTCTTGAATCAAAGTAGTGAAAAATGGGGCGGAAGCAATGGGTGAGTGAAACAAAGCCCTCCTAGGAGTTGTGATGGCTTTGAAGGTGCATGATGAGTATGGATTAGAGAGGTTCGGCCAGCTCTATGAAGAAAGGTGAAGGGAGTGAAGTTTATAGCCTAGATTTCTAGGAGAAGTAAAGCTAGTGCACAAAATGGGCAGCATAACAATACTCAAATAAACTTGTCAAATACAATGAGATAGCCTCCCTATTTATAGGCTATGTGGACGTAAATGTTAAGCCACATTTCTAAAGAAAATAAAACCAAAAATTAAATCTAAATCTAAGGTGCAATGACCGGCCATACACAACCCTAGATTCTAGAAGGTTTCCATCAAAAATGCTTCCTACACTATCCTATTTACTAAGTACCCCCAATGGGCCTTTATGCAAACATATACAAAGCCTTCTCTCTTCCATCCGTGGCCTCATTTGCTTGTGTTTGAATATGTTTGGCCATTGATCTTGTAAGGGGTCCTAGACGGTCTAGCTCCATGGATAGCCTCCCTCCTTCACGGCCTAGACGCTCACCTTCACGTCCTAGACGCTTACTTTCACGTCCTAGACGCTCACCTTGGTCTTGGTCTTGGTCTAGACGCTCTCCTTGGCTTGTGCCTTGGCTTCCTTGGGTAGGTGTGCTTGGCCCTCCTCCATCATCCCCTCCCCCTTGGAAAGGATTTGTCCTCAAATCCAGCTCGTCATCGTCATTGGTACCTACAAATGGAGAAAGATCAATTACATTAAAAGTGTCATGTACTCCATATTCAAGAGGTAGGTCCAATTTATAAGCATTGTTGTTGACTCGCTTGAGAACTTGGAAAGGTCCATCACCTCGGGGACTTAGTTTGGACTTCCTTTGAGTTGGAAATCTATCTTTGCGAAGGTGAAGCCAAACTAAGTCTCCTTCCTCAAAAATTATTTCTCTCTTCCCTTTGTTGTTGTATTTTGTGTACTTCTCATTTTGTTGTTGTATTTGATTTTTAATCTTCTCATGCATTTTCTTGATAAAATCAGCTTTGAGTACTCCTTCCTTATGCACAAAATCTTGTGGATTAGGAAGGGGTATCAAATCCATGGGCGTGAGAGGGTTAAAACCATATACTACCTCAAAAGGAGAAGCATTAGTAGTCTTGTGAACTACTCTATTGTAAGCAAATTCAATGTGGGGAAGGTACTCATCCCAAGATTTGTGGCTTCCCTTCATGATAGCTCTAAGCATAGTTCCAAGAGATCTATTGACTACTTCGGTTTGACCATCCGTTTGAGGATGACAAGAAGTTGAAAATTGTAGTCTTGTTCCAAGTTTACCCCAAAGAGTTTTCCAAAAGTGGCTTATAAACTTGGGATCTCGATCGGACACTATACTTCTAGGGAGACCATGGAGTCTCACCACTTCTCTAAAGAAGAGTTTAGAAATATTTTGAGCATCATCCACTTTGTGGCATGGAATAAAGTGGGACATTTTGCTAAAACGGTCCACTACCACAAAGATAGAGTCATGGCCTCTTGCAGTCCTAGGAAGTCCTAAAATGAAATCCATGCTAATGTCTTCCCAAGGAGCATTTGCAATCGGCAAAGGGGTGTAGAGTCCATGCGGCATTGTTCTAGACTTTGCTTTTAAACATGAGATACATCTAGAACAATGTCGTTGGACATCTTTCCTCATGTGTGACCAACAAAATTTTGCTTTTAAAAGATCTAGAGTTTTATCAACTCCAAAATGGCCCATGAGTCCCCCTTCATGTGATTCTTTGACAAGGAGTTTTCTATGTGTTCCTTGGGGAATGCAAAGTTTTCCTTCTTTAAAAAGATATCCCTCGGACACATAGTAACCTCCTTGCGCTCTATGTAGACATTGGGCATAGATGGATGAGAGTTCTTGATCTTCTTGGTAGAGTTCTCTTATGTGGTCAAATCCAAGAATTTGGGCACCTAGTTTTGAAAAGAGAGTGTGCCGTCTTGAAAGAGCATCGGTCACTATATTGGTGCTTCCTTTCTTGTATTTGATTACATAAGGAAATTGTTCAAGAAATTCCATCCATTTAGCATGTCTCTTGTTGAGCTTGTGTTGGCCCTTTAAATATTTTAAAGACTCGTGATCACTATGGATAACAAATTCTTTGGACACAAGGTAGTGTTCCCAAGTCTTTAGGGCTCGCACAAGAGCATAGAGCTCTTTGTCATAGGTGGGGTAGTTGAGGGTGGCACCATGGAGTTTTTCACTAAAATAAGCAATGGGGTGTCCACCTTGCAACAAAACCGCACCTATGCCTACCCCCGATGCATCACACTCTATCTCAAAAGTTTTGGAAAAATTTGGAAGAGATAGAATGGGTGCATTGGTGAGTTGAGCTTTGAGCCTTTGAAAGGCTTGCTCATGCTTTTCATTCCAACAAAATGCAACATCTTTTTTCACAAGTTCATTCAAAGGAGAAGCTAGACTAGAAAAATTAGGTACAAACCTTCTATAGAGCTAGCTAACCCATGAAAACTTCTTACATCACTTACATTTTGTGGAGTTGGCCACTCGCGGATGGCTTTGATTTTCTCGGGATCTACATGCACCCCCTTTTTGTTAACTATGAAACCTAAGAAAACTACACTATCTACACAAAAGGTACACTTATCCCTATTGGCAAAAAGACTATTTTTCCTAAGAACTAGAAGAACTTCCCTAAGGTGACTTAGATGGTCTTCTAGGCTTTTACTATAGACTAAGATATCATCAAAGTAAACTACTACATATTTACCTATACAATCCCTCAAGGTGTGATTCATAAGCCTCATGAATGTGCTTGGAGCATTAGTAAGCCCAAAGGGCATCACCAACCACTCGTATAATCCAAATTTGGTCTTAAAAGCGGTTTTCCACTCATCACCCTCCTTGATTCGAATTTGGTGATATCCACTTTTAAGGTCAATTTTGGAGAATAGAGTTGACCCATGCAATTCATCAAGCATATCATCAAGCCTTGGGATTGGATGCCTATACTTGATGGTGATGTTGTTGATTGCTCTACAATCACAACACATACGCCATTTTCCATCTTTTTTTGGCACCAACAAGACAGGTACAGCACAAGGGCTTAGGCTCTTTTGAACCCAACCCTTCTCCAACAAGTCTTGAACTTGTGATTCTATCTCCTTTGTTTCCTCGGGGTTGGTTCTATAAGCAGGCCTATTTGGTAGGCTTGCCCCCGGTATAAAGTCAATTTGATGTTCTATCCCCCTAAGAGGAGGAAGCCCAATGGGTCCTTCTTGGGAGAATAGATCTTCAAATTCAGTCAAAAGGTTTTCTACTTGAGGAGGTAAAACCATGAGTTCACTACTTGTGGCAGTGCATGTAAGTGCTCCTTTACAAAAGATAAGGCTTGGTTGTTCAACAAGAAGCAAGTTTTCAAAAACATTTTCAAGAGGTTTTTCTTGTTGACCAACCTTGTGGGAAGGAACACTCTTCTCCCACGCCTTTCTATCCCTAAGGATTTTCTCTTTTTCTAGCTTTTTTTTTTTTTTGTTTTCCTCATCCCTCTTTTGTTTCATTTGTATTTGGTCTTTCACCACTTGAGAATGTGGTAAAGGACTAAGTACAAACTTCTTATATTTATGGGTGAAGGAAATCTCGTTAGTGAGACCATCATGCAAGGTTTTCTTGTCAAATTGCCATGGCCTCCCTAATAAGATATGGCAAGCTTCCATAGGCACTACATCACATAAAACTTTGTCTTTGTAGTTCCCTATGGAAAACTTGATTTCCACTTGCTTGTCTACATGTAGTTCCCCATTTTCATTAAGCCATTGAAGTTTGTAAGGTTTTGGGTGAGGAACTACTTGTAGCTTAAGCTTTTCAACCATCCTAGCACTACAACAATTACAACTAGATCCACTATCCACAATGAGAGAACATATATTTTCTAAAACATTGCATCTTGTATGAAAGATGTTCTCCCTTTGTGTTTCCATGGATGTGCTAGGGTGATTGTTGAGGGTTCTCCTAATCATAAGCAATTCTCCCTCTAGTGGAGCTACCCTCTCATCCTCTCCCCCTTCCTCTTTCTCACTAGGCTCATCCTCGCCACTAGTGTACTCGTCTACACCTTTTAAAAACAAAGTCCTTTGGTTTGGACATTGTGCTTGCACATGCCCCCTACCATAGCACTTAAAACACTTGACATCTCTAGCTCGGATGGGTGGGGTTGAGGTTTCTTTGGTGAAGGGCTTGGTAGGCTCTTTTGGTTTTTCCTTGGATGTACTACCCTCCCTTCTAAACTCTTTCTTGGGATAAAAGCTAGAATAGGGGCTCACCTTTTGACTCGAGGTTTTGCGCAAGTTTTGTTGCTCAACTTTAATGCAAAGTTGAACCAAATCATTCAAGTCTTGATAAGGTAAGAGCTCTACTCTATCTCTTATCTCAAGTGATAGGCCACTAAGGAACCTAGCAATGGTGGTTTCCTCTTCCTCTCTAATAGAGGCTCTCATCATATAGAGCTCCATCTTTTGTCTATACTCCTCTACGCTCATATTTCTTTGTTGGAGTCTTTGGAGCTTGTCCATCAACTCCCTATGGTAGTAAGAGGGTATATGTCGACGTCTTAGGGCTCCCCTAAGGTCATTCCAATATGTAATGGAAGGTTCCCTATGAAGACGTCTATCTCTTTCAAGAGAGGTCCACCAATACATGGCATTCCCTTGGAAACTAAGGGTGGCTAAGGGTACTTTTCGTTCCTCACTTACCCTATGGCAAGCAAAAAGTTGCTCTACCTTCATCTCCCAATCTAGATTTACTTCTACATTTTCCTTACCATGGAAATGAGGTAGGTCTACTCTTGTTTCCCTTGGCACCTCTTGTTCCCTTTGCCTAGTTCTTCTAGGGGGTGGTTGGTAATAATCATTGATTCTACGGCTTCCCTCCCCTAGAGATTCAATACTTTGAGAATGTGATGCATGAGTTTTTTTTTATTTTTGTGATTTTTGTGACTTCTCTTCTTGAGCTTTAGCCAACTCATTGATTTTGTTCTCATTCTCCAATTGTCTAAAAGAGATCAATTGTACCGCTTGGGATACTTCTTTTAAAAGAGTTTTCAAAGATTTTACTTCACTTTCTATAGACTTTGGAGAGTGAGAAGAAGAAGACATGGCTAAAATTTTGTGTATATAGGTGTTTTACTTGGAGAAAGTTTAGGAAAGTTAGAGAAGGGAGTTTTCCAGGTAAGGGAGGTGAGTCACAATGGACTACTTAAGTACCAAGCCTTTTCCTTGCCAAAAACTTTTCCTCCAATGACTTCACACAAAATTTTCTCTTAGTAGAACACTTAGAACACAAGAAGTTGAGAAATCAAAAAGCAAGAAAACTATGTAAACTAGATATGCAGCAAAGCTAGTCGGTATAGCACAAAGTTAAACAAAGCTAAACATGCAAAACGTTTCTACCGAAACAAAGAAAAACAAGTTTAAACAAGCACAAATTACTAAGCAAAATTTACTATGCTATTCGGCCCTAGGTGAGGCTTCTTGGACACTTTGAGCCCTTGAAGACACACTCACCGTCTAAAACGTAATTTAAAAGAGGTAATTAACAATAAACCAAGTTGTAAAGGAGATAAGAAAACCCCCTTTGTTGTTCCTCTTTTTGGTTAGTGCACTTTCTTTGTTGTCTTGATTGTTGGTCTTCTAGGTGTTTGTAGTGTTTGTTTCAAGAAGCTTGTTTCGCCTTAGCTTTGACTCCTTCTTAGAAAGTTGGCTTTAATTCTCCAATTTCCAGCACCTATTCACAAGGGCTTAACCTTAAACCAAGTCAAATTCCATGCACATAAGCACCAAGAGAGAATTAAATTCCAGCACCCAAATTGAGAGGTCAAGAAACAAAAGCAAGAAACAAATTTAATTGAAAGAAAACAGTACCACCAAAAGGATTTATAATATGACAACTTAGAAAGAGATTCAAGAAATTAAAGCAAACAATTAAAGGTACTCAATAAAAGTTGGCACACAAAAGGAACTCCTAAAGAAAAGCACTAGATTAGATGACCAAATAAAAAAAAACAGCACCACTGGAAAATGTTGTGGGCCAGATTCCCCGATTTATGCTGAGCTGTAATTGTAAAATTTGTTTCTGAAATTTGGATAAAAGAAAATTCAGGATCTTAGCTAAATTTTGGCTTTGGAATCACCTAAAACGCATGCACCATTTTTTTTTAATAATTTTTGCAAATTTGGTGTGCAGTTAGGCCAGCTGTAACGCTCAAGATTTGCACTCTGATTTTGTGAGATTTATCATTTTTTTTCTGTTGCTCCTTTTGACCTCATTCTTTTTTTGTCTTTTCTATAACACCTTAAACTTGCATTTTCCAGAAATTCAGAATTTTCCTATGGGTAGAAAAATTTTGTTAAACAAAACAGCCCAGAACAGAGAGGTGATACAGGGGAAATCTGGAAAACTGGAAGAAAACAGCAAGATAACCAAAATTAACACAATGGAAAATGTGAGAATGGAAATTGTGTATGAACTAAGACACAATTATGAACTCAAACTAAAAATAAAAAACACCAAAGGATCAAAATAACAGCAGATTAAAGCAATATAAAGAGACCCAAAACAAGAAACAATCAAGCCAAAAAATAGGACTACTAAGAATTGATGACAATATGGATGAACATGACTTGACAAAACATGTATAGATTCAGAAAATTAAAGACTCAAAGCATAATATGAAGCAAAATAATGAAAGCAATAAAGACTCAAAGCCTAAAACAAAATAGCAACACAAAGGTGTATGGAATCCTATCACAAATTGCACAAGAACTTGTTTAAGATCAAATGAACAAGAGTGCTTGGGTTGGATCTTCCACAAAACACACCAAGAACAAATTAAAATATAAAAACAGCAAGACAAGTAAGGAATTGAAATGACAAAGATGAAATAAAGAAGAACTGAAATTAAAAAGACAAGCTACTCATCTTGAAGAACCAAAAGCTCATGATACCAAATGATGGCATTTCATGTGTTCTTCTTGAATCAAAGTAGTGAAAAATGGGGCGAAAGCAATGGGTGAGTGAAACAAAGCCCTCCTAGGAGTTGTGATGGCTTTGAAGGTGCATGATGAGTATGGATTAGAGAGGTTCGGCCAGCTCTATGAAGAAAGGTGAAGGGAGTGAAGTTTATAGCCTAGATTTCTAGGAGAAGTAAAGCTAGTGCACAAAATGGGCAGCATAACAATACTCAAATAAACTTGTCAAATACAATGAGATAGCCTCCCTATTTATAGGCTATGTGGACGTAAATGTTAAGCCACATTTCTAAAGAAAATAAAACCAAAAATTAAATCTAAATCTAAGGTGCAATGACCGGCCATACACAACCCTAGATTCTAGAAGGTTTCCATCAAAAATGCTTCCTACACTATCCTATCTACTAAGTACCCCCAATGGGCCTTTATGCAAACATATACAAAGCCTTCTCTCTTCCATCCGTGGCCTCATTTGCTTGTGTTTGAATATGTTTGGCCATTGATCTTGTATGGGGTCCTAGACGGTCTAGCTCCATGGATAGCCTCCCTCCTTCACGGCCTAGACGCTCACCTTCATGTCCTAGACGCTTACTTTCACGTCCTAGACGCTCACCTTGGTCTTGGTCTTGGTCTAGACGCTCTCCTTGGCTTGTGCCTTGGCTTCCTTGGGTAGGTGTGCTTGGCCCTCCTCCATCACTCATGGTGCTGTTCTCGGTCTTGAGGTTGAAGAGGTCGTCTTGGAGCCTCCTAGTAGAGCTTTCCACAGCTCTGGTGATGATGGCTGGGATGTCTTCTGCTATTGTCTTTAGCTTAGCAGATAGAGGCTCCCACATCCTCGTGACCTCAAGGGGGAGGTTTGCTGCTTGTAGAGGCACCAGAGGCGCTGTGGGGGCCTGTTGTGGGTTCTCGTCGCCACCTTCCTTAGCAGGTTCTTCAGTGGGCGCTTGTTGGCGCGGCGACGGAATCGGGGATTCAGTGATCAGAATCGGAGAGGTATGAGCAACCTCATCCCCGATTGGAGCAACCTCTGCGGCTGAGGCATTTGAAGGGGGACCCCCTCCCGCTGATACGTGTGGCGTGGAGGCGCTCGGGGGGTCCTCCATGAAGTTTGGCTCTTGGGCCTCAACCGCAGGCAGCGCAGTGGCTAGCGGGATAGCTTGGACTGGTGAAACAGGAGCTTGTGGGGGTGGCGATGATGGAGGAGGAGCAGGTGTGGATGGTGGCGTTGACGAGGGAAGAGGGGGTGGTGCAGGTGGTGAAGAAGGTGCCACCCTCTTCCTCTTAGTAACGAGGCCATCCTCAGTGACCTCGTCATTTTCTTCCTCATCCTCTTGGACTATCTGGGGAGCCTTCCTCTTGGGCCTCTTGAGGACCAGTTTCTTGCGTTGGGCAGGTTCCTTAGGTGGCGATCGCCCGTGGACGATGGCTGTCTCCACCACCGAGTTGGGCACCGTTTGAGAACCCGCCGCCAACCCGTGGGTTCGGGCGAGCGCCCTCAGTTCAGCAAGCATACCTTTGCCCAACATGTTATCTGAATGAAACGAAAATGCATGGGTTAACTCAAGGAGAAAATAAGTGCACAAGGCAGTATGCAGCATAGCAGATAATCGGTGCAGGAAAAATAAAACCAAAGTCTTGCGCATAACGCACAAGACGCCCAGAAACAGTCAAATAGAAGCAGTATTAAAACAACAGTGAATGTTCTAACCTATTCGAATTTCGAGTTGGTCCTCGTAGAATTCGAAGCAGATCAGGGTGGTGGTAAGGAAGGTGATGATGGCATCCGCGACCCTTTTCCAGAAAAGGCAGAGATCTCGGTCCAACGCTCCCATGCTGTCAGGACTTCTGGGTCTCCTGAAGCAGCTCTTGGACTCTTTCTTCCCCTTGTCCACCCAGTACAAAGGGAAGCTGTCGAGTAGGGAGGCGTCCTTGTCGTTAGGGCGCACTTGGACGAATTTCCCTTTCCAATCTTTATAGGATTGCTGGAAGATAGCAAAGATGGACCTCCCAGCAATCGCGTTCAAGCTAACCCACAGGCGGTCTCCTGGGTGCTTGGCTTCGAAGAGAAATAAAAATACGTCCACGGATGCGGGCAGCCCCAGGTGGTCGCACATAACTTGAAAAGCTCGAACAAACGCCCAGCTGTTAGGGTGAAGCTGGGCGGCGGCAATGTTTAGCTCGGTAAGGAGTTCCCTCTCGAATCGGGTGAAAGGGAACTTGAGCTTCACCTTCTTGAATAAGGTCGTGTAGACGAAGCAGAAGGGCCCGTCGGCACTCACCTTGTCATCGGCACAAACAGGCAGATCGGGGGGGCAAGGCAGCACCATCATCTTTTCGTCGTGCTCCTTATGAAACGATTGATGAAGCTCATCCCCCTTAGTCAACCGCAAAACTACTTCCGCCGTGTTCACAGAAGATGTCTCCCTCAGAAGGGTCGAGTTGGCCCAGGGATACAAGGTTTTGAAGTCTGGCAAGGGAACGGGGGCTCCTCCGGCAATAGGTGGAGTCGCCTGGGCCAGGTTAGGGCGGGAAGACGCAGGCCTCTCAGCCTGGGAAGATGAAGCGCCACGAACTCGTGGTGGGTCGTGTGCCTAAGAAGGGGGGTTTCTTGATGAAGGAGGAGGATTCGGGGTGATCTTTGTGCGAGTCATTGTTGCAGCTGCAAAGGAAGAAGAAAAGGAAAAATGATCAGGGGCTACAGAGGCTGACTCGATCATGGAAGGAAGGTGTAAAACGAACGAACGTAGGTTCGTTGCGATGATTGACGAAGCCCTAAGTTACGTAGAAGGAGAAATGGAAAAAGCAACCCACAGCGTATGCACCAGGCAGTTACAGGATGATGCGAATCGGTTAAAATGCAAGGAAAACCAGCAGAAGAAGGAAAGTAGGTACCTTTCGATAATCAGGAAGACGATGAAGGTTGATGATGGTTCAGGATGTTGAAGAGCGCTGAGAGAGAGTTTTTGCAGGAGAAGGTGAGAGCGTTTGAGAACACGAAGAAGAGTGATGGAACAGTAGAGTGAAAATGGGTTTAAGAGTTTTTTCGAAAATGGGTTTGGGAAGCGCAAACGATAACTGAAGGTAACCGTTGATGAAGCCACGTGTCGAGTGATGGACGAGGGGTTTGGTGGAGTGTCAGAGCAGCAGAGAGTACAACCGCTTAGAATTCTGCGTCAGTGCCACGTAGACCGGTGTTGACCTGACTCTTTCAGTCTTTTCGCTAGACAAGTCTTCGCTTAAAGACTGGGGGGCTTGTGTACCGCCCTGGTAGTCGGAAGTGATGACGTGGCATCCCGCTACAGTATAGGCGTGTTGGCAAGGCGCCAGGTTGGCAGAAGGGAAGGAAGTCGGGGGGCTCGTGAAGTCGCCAGTTATTAAGTTGGCGTGTTCCGATCTCCAGCATGCCAGAATAGGCGATCACCGGGTTAAAGATGAAGTCGCCAGATGTAAACTCAGGCGACCAAGCGATCGGAGATCGCCAGAAAAAGCACATCGCCGAAGATGAAGGAAAAGCAGATTATGAAGGCGGCCGGCGAGACCACAGGGAAGGTATATGAAGGCACCCTAACTCGCCAGTTCCAGTAGAGATCGCACTCCCAAGTTGGCTATGTACTGGGCAGTACCATGCATAGGTAACTTAGTAAAACAAGAGTAGAAGCAGCGCCCAAGTCAAGGAGGCTCCAGATGATGGCACGTGTACAGTTGGATACGAGCCACGTGTCCAAGTCTGTAACTGCCAGGAGAGAGAAAGTAACCAGGTATATAAGAGTTCTCAACGAACTTTCTAAGGTACGCACGTTCAGATTATACTCTTTACGCTTGCGAGTTATAGAGCTGACTGTGAGAGAGGATTTGCACGGTTCTTGTTCTCTTAGTATTTGGTGATTCGGTCACTGATTTGGGCGTTGGAGTGCGATCGGCCGCAGCGGCGCCGCTCTGTTTCTTTGCAGGTTCTTGAGGTGGATCTCGAAGAGGAACGGAGGTGTGAAGCGGTGCACACGTCTATCCTTTGACGAGGCAGTTTCCAGCGTTCTGGTCAACAGGCAGGATCACAAAGTCTTGCGCACAACGCACAAGACGCCCAGAAACAGTTAACAGAAGTAAGTATTAAAACAAGAGCTTAAGCATTCTAACCTATTCGAATTTCGAGTTGGTCCTCGAAGAACTCGAAGCAGATAAGTGTGGTGGTGAGGAAGGTGATGTTGGCGTCTGCCACACTCTTCCAGAAAAAACAGAGATCTCTATCCAAAGCGCCCATGCTATCAGGACTTCTGGGTCTCCTGAAGCAGCTTTTGGACTCTTTGTTCCCCTTGTTTACCCAATACAAGGGGAAACCGTCGAGCAGCGACGCGTCTTTCTCGTTGGGGCGTATCTGGACAAATTTGCCCTTCCAGTCTTTATAGGATTGCTGGAAGATGGAGAGGATTGATCTCCCAGCAATCCCATTCAAGCTTACCCACAGGCGGTCTCCTGGGTGCTTGGCTTCGAAGAGAAATAAGAATACATCTACAGATGCTGGCAACCCCAGATGGTCGCACATCACTTGGAACGCTCGCACGAACGCCCAGCTGTTGGGATGAAGCTGGGCGGCGGCGATGTTGAGCTCAGTAAGAAGCTCCCTCTCAAAGCGGGTGAAGGGAAACCTGAGTTTCACCTTCTTGAATAAGGTTGTGTAGACGAAACAGAAGGCTCCACCAGTGTTTGCCTTGTCGTCAGCACAAACTGGCCGGCCAGGGGGGCAAGGTAGCACTGTCATCTTCTCATCGTGCTCCTTGTGGAATGATTGGTGAGGCTCATCCCCCTTCGTCAGTCGCAGAACTGCCCCCGCAGTGTTCACAGAAGATGTTTCCCCCAACAAGGTCGAGTTGGCCCAGGGATATAATTTTTTGAAGTCTGGTGGGGGGACGGAGGCTCCTCCGGTGACAGGCGGAGTAGCCTGGGCCAGGTTGGGGCGGGAAGGTGCAGGCCTCTCAGCCTGAGAAGACGAAGCGCCACGTACTCGCGGTGGGTCGTGTGCTTGTGAAGAGGGGTTTCGTGATGAAGGAGGAGGATTTGGGGTGATCTTTGAGCGAGTCATTGTTGCAGCTGCAAAGGAAGAAGAAAAGGAAAAATGATCAGGGGTCACAGAGGCTGACTCGATCATGGAAGAAAGGTGAAAAACGAACGAACGTAGGTTCGTTGTGACGTTGACAGAGCCCTAAGTTACGAAGAAGGAGAAATCGCAAAAACAACCCACAACGTATGCACTAGACAGTTACAGGATGATGCGAATCGGTTAAAATGCAGGAAAAACCAGCAGAAGAAGGAAATGAGGTACCTTTTGATGATCAGGAAGACGATGAAGGATGCTGGTGATTCAGAATGTTGAAGAACGCTGAGAGCTTTTTTGCAGAAGGAAGTTAGAGCGTTTGCGAATACGAAGAAAAGTGATGGAACAGTGGAGTGAAAATGGGTTTAAGGGTTTTTCAAAATGGGTTTGGGAAGCGCAAACGGTAACTGAAGGTAACCGTTGATGAAGCCACGTGTCGAGCGATGGGTGAGGGGTTTGGTGGAGCGTCAGAGAAGCAGAAAGTACAACCGCTTGGAATTCTGCGTCAGTGCCACGTAGGTCGGTGTTGACGTGACTCCTTCAGTATTTTCGCTGGACAAGTCTTCGCTTAAGACTGGGGGGCTTGTGTACCGCCCTGGTAGTCGGAAGTGATGACGTGGCACCAAGCTACAGTGTAGGCGTGTTGACAAGGCGCCAGGTTGGCAGAAGAGGAGGAAGTCGGGGGGCTCGTGAAGTCGCCAGTTATTAAGGTGGCGTGTTCCGATCTCCAGCATACCAGGACCGGCGATCGCCCAGTAGAAGGTGAAGTCGCCAGACGTAAACTCAGGCGACCAAGCGATTGGAGATCGCTAGAGCAAGCACATCGCCGAAGATGAAGGTGGTGCAGATTATGAAGGCGGCCGGCGAGACCACAGGGAAGGTGTACAAGAGCACCCTCACTCGCCAATTCCAGTAGAGATCGCGCTCCCAAGTTAGCTATGCACTGGGCAGTACCATGCATAAATAACTTAGCCAAAAAGAGAGTCAGAAGCAGCGCCCAAGTCAAGGAGGCTCCAGATGATGGCACGTGTACGACTGGATGCGAGCCACGTGTCCAGGTCTGTAACTGCCAGGAGAGAGAAAGTGACCAGGTATATAAGAGTTCTCAACGAACTTTCTGAGGCACGCGCGTTCAGATTACACTCTTTACGCTTGCGAGTTCTAAAGCTTACTGTGAGAGAGAACATTGCACGGTTCATTGAGATTTCTTGAGTGTTCTTGCTCTTAGTATTTGGTGGTTCGGTCACTGACTTGGTGGTTCTTTTGCAGGTTCTTGAGGTGGATCTTGAGGAAGGACGGAGGTTTGAAGAGGTGTACACGTCGATCCTTTGACGAGGCAGGTTCCAACGTTCTGGTCAACAGGCAGGATCAATTTAATATCTCTTTTACATTCTTAGTCTATTAATTGATTGAAACACTTATGAATGAATATCCTTGAAAAACAATTTCATGTGTCGAAATTGTGTTTTCATATTTTTTCCAATCTAAGGTCTATTGATTGATTCAAACACTTATGATACCTTTGGAAAACCATTTCATGTGTTCAAATTATTTTATTTTGATACGTTTAATACTTCTTTTACAATCTAAGGTCTATTAATTGATTAAAGCACTTATGATATCTTTGAAAAACAATTTCATGTGTTAAAATGATACGTTTAATACTTCTTTCATTTACAATCTAAGGTTTTATAACCTAGGAAACTATGAGAAAGTGAATGTTTTGTATAATAATAGTTCAAAAGCATCTTAACTATTGAAAACAAGCGTATTATTACTCAACTAAATGTTTGCAACTTGTTCTTTTCGCTACTAATTGATTGAAAACACTTATGAATGAATATCTTTGAAAACCGATTTCATGTGTTAAAATTGTGTTTTGATATGTTTAATATCTCTTTTACAATCTTAGTCAATTAATTGATTGAAACACTTATGAATGAATATACTTGAAAAACAATTTCATGTGTCGAAATTGTGTTTTCATATTTTTTACAATCTAAGGTCTATTGATTGATTCAAACACTTATGATACCTTTGGAAAACCATTTCATGTCTTCAAATTATTGTATTTTGATACGTTTAATACTTATTTTACAATCTAAGGTCTATTAATTGATTGAAGCACTTATGATATCTTTGAAAAACAATTTCATGTGTTAAAATGATACGTTTAATACTTCTTTCATTTACAATCTAAGGTTTTATAACCTAGGAAACTATGAGAAAGTGAATGTCCTGTATAATAATAGTTTAAAAGCATTTTAACTATTGAAAACAAGCGTATTATTACTCAACTAAATGTTTGCAACTTGTTCTTTTCGCTATTAATTGATTGAAAACACTTATGAATGAATATCTTTGAAAACCAATTTCATGTGTTAAAATTGTGTTTTGATATGTTTAATATCTCTTTTACAATCTTAGTCTATTAATTGATTGAAACACTTATGAATGAATATCCTTGAAAAACAATTTCATGTGTCGAAATTGTGTTTTCATATTTTTTTCAATCTAAGGTCTATTGATTGATTCAAACACTTATGATACCTTTGGAAAACCATTTCATGTGTTCAAATTATTGTATTTTGATACGTTTAATACTTCTTTTACAATCTAAGGTCTATTAATTGATTGAAGCACTTATGATATCTTTGAAAAACAATTTCATGTGTTAAAATGATACGTTTAATACTTCTTTCATTTACAATCTAAGGTTTTATAACCTAGGAAACTATGAGAAAGTGAATGTTCTGTATAATAATAGTTTAAAAGCATCTTAACTATTGAAAACAAGCGTATTATTACTCAACTAAATGTTTGCAACTTGTTCTTTTCGCTATTAATTGATTGAAAACACTTATGAATGAATATCTTTGAAAACCGATTTCATGTGTTAAAATTGTGTTTTGATATGTTTAATATCTCTTTTACAATCTTAGTCTATTAATTGATTGAAACACTTATGAATGAATATCCTTGAAAAACAATTTCATGTGTCGAAATTGTGTTTTCATATTTTTTACAATCTAAGGTCTATTGATTGATTCAAACACTTATGATACCTTTGGAAAACCATTTCATGTCTTCAAATTATTGTATTTTGATACGTTTAATACTTATTTTACAATCTAAGGTCTATTAATTGATTGAAGCACTTATGATATCTTTGAAAAACAATTTCATGTGTTAAAATGATACGTTTAATACTTCTTTCATTTACAATCTAAGGTTTTATAACCTAGGAAACTATGAGAAAGTGAATGTCCTGTATAATAATAGTTTAAAAGCATTTTAACTATTGAAAACAAGCGTATTATTACTCAACTAAATGTTTGCAACTTGTTCTTTTCGCTATTAATTGATTGAAAACACTTATGAATGAATATCTTTGAAAACCAATTTCATGTGTTAAAATTGTGTTTTGATATGTTTAATATCTCTTTTACAATCTTAGTCTATTAATTGATTGAAACACTTATGAATGAATATCCTTGAAAAACAATTTCATGTGTCGAAATTGTGTTTTCATATTTTTTTCAATCTAAGGTCTATTGATTGATTCAAACACTTATGATACCTTTGGAAAACCATTTCATGTGTTCAAATTATTGTATTTTGATACGTTTAATACTTCTTTTACAATCTAAGGTCTATTAATTGATTGAAGCACTTATGATATCTTTGTAAAACAATTTCATGTGTTAAAATGATACGTTTAATACTTCTTTGATTTACAATCTAAGATTTTATAACCTAGGAAACTATGAGAAAGTGAATGTTCTGTATAATAATAGTTTAAAAGCATCTTAACTATTGAAAACAAGCGTATTATTACTCAACTAAATGTTTGCAACTTGTTCTTTTCGCCATTAATTGATTGAAAACACTTATGAATGAATATCTTTGAAAACCAATTTCATGTGTTAAAATTGTGTTTTGATATGTTTAATATCTCTTTTACAATCTTAGTCTATTAATTGATTGAAACACTTATGAATGAATATCCTTGAAAAACAATTTCATGTGTCGAAATTGTGTTTTCATATTTTTTTCAATCTAAGGTCTATTGATTGATTCAAACACTTATGATACCTTTGGAAAACCATTTCATGTGTTTAAATTATTGTATTTTGATACGTTTAATACTTCTTTTACAATCTAAGGTCTATTAATTGATGGAAGCACTTATGATATCTTTGAAAAACAATTTCATGTGTTAAAATGATACGTTTAATACTTCTTTCATTTACAATCTAAGGTTTTATAACCTAGGAAACTATGAGAAAGTGAATGTTCTGTATAATAATAGTTTAAAAGCATCTTAACTATTGAAAACAAGCGTATTATTACTCAACTAAATGTTTGCAACTTGTTCTTTTCGCTATTAATTGATTGAAAAGACTTATGAATGAGTATCTTTGAAAACCAATTTCGTTTGTTAAAATTGTGTTTTGATATGTTTAATATCTCTTTTACAATCTTAGTCTATTATTTGATTGAAACACTTATGAATGAATATCCTTGAAAAACAATTTCATGTGTCGAAATTGTGTTTTCATATTTTTTACAATCTAAGGTCTATTGATTGATTCAAACACTTATGATACCTTTGGAAAACCATTTCATGTCTTCAAATTATTGTATTTTGATACGTTTAATACTTATTTTACAATCTAAGGTCTATTAATTGATTGAAGCACTTATGATATCTTTGAAAAACAATTTCATGTGTTAAAATGATACGTTTAATACTTCTTTCATTTACAATCTAAGGTTTTATAACCTAGGAAACTATGAGAAAGTGAATGTCCTGTATAATAATAGTTTAAAAGCATTTTAACTATTGAAAACAAGCGTATTATTACTCAACTAAATGTTTGCAACTTGTTCTTTTCGCTATTAATTGATTGAAAACACTTATGAATGAATATCTTTGAAAACCAATTTCATGTGTTAAAATTGTGTTTTGATATGTTTAATATCTCTTTTACAATCTTAGTCTATTAATTGATTGAAACACTTATGAATGAATATCCTTGAAAAACAATTTCATGTGTCGAAATTGTGTTTTCATATTTTTTTCAATCTAAGGTCTATTGATTGATTCAAACACTTATGATACCTTTGGAAAACCATTTCATGTGTTCAAATTATTGTATTTTGATACGTTTAATACTTCTTTTACAATCTAAGGTCTATTAATTGATTGAAGCACTTATGATATCTTTGAAAAACAATTTCATGTGTTAAAATGATACGTTTAATACTTCTTTCATTTACAATCTAAGGTTTTATAACCTAGGAAACTATGAGAAAGTGAATGTTCTGTATAATAATAGTTTAAAAGCATCTTAACTATTGAAAACAAGCGTATTATTACTCAACTAAATGTTTGCAACTTGTTCTTTTCGCTATTAATTGATTGAAAACACTTATGAATGAATATCTTTGAAAACCGATTTCATGTGTTAAAATTGTGTTTTGATATGTTTAATATCTCTTTTACAATCTTAGTCTATTAATTGATTGAAACACTTATGAATGAATATCCTTGAAAAACAATTTCATGTGTCGAAATTGTGTTTTCATATTTTTTACAATCTAAGGTCTATTGATTGATTCAAACACTTATGATACCTTTGGAAAACCATTTCATGTCTTCAAATTATTGTATTTTGATACGTTTAATACTTATTTTACAATCTAAGGTCTATTAATTGATTGAAGCACTTATGATATCTTTGAAAAACAATTTCATGTGTTAAAATGATACGTTTAATACTTCTTTCATTTACAATCTAAGGTTTTATAACCTAGGAAACTATGAGAAAGTGAATGTCCGGTATAATAATACTTTAAAAGCATTTTAACTATTGAAAACAAGCGTATTATTACTCAACTAAATGTTTGCAACTTGTTCTTTTCGCTATTAATTGATTGAAAACACTTATGAATGAATATCTTTGAAAACCAATTTCATGTGTTAAAATTGTGTTTTGATATGTTTAATATCTCTTTTACAATCTTAGTCTATTAATTGATTGAAACACTTATGAATGAATATCCTTGAAAAACAATTTCATGTGTCGAAATTGTGTTTTCATATTTTTTTCAATCTAAGGTCTATTGATTGATTCAAACACTTATGATACCTTTGGAAAACCATTTCATGTGTTCAAATTATTGTATTTTGATACGTTTAATACTTCTTTTACAATCTAAGGTCTATTAATTGATTGAAGCACTTATGATATCTTTGTAAAACAATTTCATGTGTTAAAATGATACGTTTAATACTTCTTTCATTTATAATCTAAGGTTTTATAACCTAGGAAACTTTGAGAAAGTGAATGTTCTGTATAATAATAGTTTAAAAGCATCTTAACTATTGAAAACAAGCGTATTATTACTCAACTAAATGTTTGCAACTTGGTCTTTTCGCTATTAATTGATTGAAAACACTTGTGAATGAGTATCTTTGAAAACCAATTTCGTGTGTTAAAATTGTGTTTTGATATGTTTAATATCTCTTTTACAATCTTAGTCTATTAATTGATTGAAACACTTATGAATGAATATCCTTGAAAAACAATTTCATGTGTCGAAATTGTGTTTTCATATTTTTTACAATCTAAGGTCTATTGATTGATTCAAACACTTATGATACCTTTTGAAAACCATTTCATGTGTTCAAATTATTGTATTTTGATACGTTTAATACTTCTTTTACAATCTAAGGTCTATTAATTGATTGAAGCACTTATGATATCTTTGAAAAACAATTTCATGTGTTAAAATGATACGTTTAATACTTCTTTCATTTACAATCTAAGGTTTTATAACCTAGGAAACTATGAGAAAGTGAATGTTCTGTATAATAATAGTTTAAAAGCATCTTAACTATTGAAAACAAGCGTATTATTACTCAACTAAATGTTTGCAACTTGTTCTTTTCGCTATTAATTGATTGAAAACACTTATGAATGAATATCTTTGAAAACCGATTTCATGTGTTAAAATTGTGTTTTGATATGTTTAATATCTCTTTTACAATCTTAGTCTATTAATTGATTGAAACACTTATGAATGAATATCCTTGAAAAACAATTTCATGTGTCGAAATTGTGTTTTCATATTTTTTACAATCTAAGGTCTATTGATTGATTCAAACACTTATGATACCTTTGGAAAACCATTTCATGTCTTCAAATTATTGTATTTTGATACGTTTAATACTTATTTTACAATCTAAGGTCTATTAATTGATTGAAGCACTTATGATATCTTTGAAAAACAATTTCATGTGTTAAAATGATACGTTTAATACTTCTTTCATTTACAATCTAAGGTTTTATAACCTAGGAAACTATGAGAAAGTGAATGTCCTGTATAATAATACTTTAAAAGCATTTTAACTATTGAAAACAAGCGTATTATTACTCAACTAAATGTTTGCAACTTGTTCTTTTCGCTATTAATTGATTGAAAACACTTATGAATGAATATCTTTGAAAACCAATTTCATGTGTTAAAATTGTGTTTTGATATGTTTAATATCTCTTTTACAATCTTAGTCTATTAATTGATTGAAACACTTATGAATGAATATCCTTGAAAAACAATTTCATGTGTCGAAATTGTGTTTTCATATTTTTTTCAATCTAAGGTCTATTGATTGATTCAAACACTTATGATACCTTTGGAAAACCATTTCATGTGTTCAAATTATTGTATTTTGATACGTTTAATACTTCTTTTACAATCTAAGGTCTATTAATTGATTGAAGCACTTATGATATCTTTGTAAAACAATTTCATGTGTTAAAATGATACGTTTAATACTTCTTTCATTTATAATCTAAGGTTTTATAACCTAGGAAACTTTGAGAAAGTGAATGTTCTGTATAATAATAGTTTAAAAGCATCTTAACTATTGAAAACAAGCGTATTATTACTCAACTAAATGTTTACAACTTGTTCTTTTCGCTATTAATTGATTGAAAACACTTGTGAATGAGTATCTTTGAAAACCAATTTCGTGTGTTAAAATTGTGTTTTGATATGTTTAATATCTCTTTTACAATCTTAGTCTATTAATTGATTGAAACATTTATGAATGAATATCCTTGAAAAACAATTTCATGTGTCGAAATTGTGTTTTCATATTTTTTACAATCTAAGGTCTATTGATTGATTCAAACACTTATGATACCTTTTGAAAACCATTTCATGTGTTCAAATTATTGTATTTTGATACGTTTAATACTTCTTTTACAATCTAAGGTCTATTAATTGATTGAAGCACTTATGATATCTTTGAAAAACAATTTCATGTGTTAAAATGATACGTTTAATACTTCTTTCATTTACAATCTAAGGTTTTATAACCTAGGAAACTATGAGAAAGTGAATGTTCTGTATAATAATAGTTTAAAAGCATCTTAACTATTGAAAACAAGCGTATTATTACTCAACTAAATGTTTGCAACTTGTTCTTTTCGCTATTAATTGATTGAAAACACTTATGAATGAATATCTTTGAAAACCGATTTCATGTGTTAAAATTGTGTTTTGATATGTTTAATATCTCTTTTACAATCTTAGTCTATTAATTGATTGAAACACTTATGAATGAATATCCTTGAAAAACAATTTCATGTGTCGAAATTGTGTTTTCATATTTTTTACAATCTAAGGTCTATTGATTGATTCAAACACTTATGATACCTTTGGAAAACCATTTCATGTCTTCAAATTATTGTATTTTGATACGTTTAATACTTATTTTACAATCTAAGGTCTATTAATTGATTGAAGCACTTATGATATCTTTGAAAAACAATTTCATGTGTTAAAATGATACGTTTAATACTTCTTTCATTTACAATCTAAGGTTTTATAACCTAGGAAACTATGAGAAAGTGAATGTCCTGTATAATAATACTTTAAAAGCATTTTAACTATTGAAAACAAGCGTATTATTACTCAACTAAATGTTTGCAACTTGTTCTTTTCGCTATTAATTGATTGTAAACACTTATGAATGAATATCTTTGAAAACCAATTTCATGTGTTAAAATTGTGTTTTGATATGTTTAATATCTCTTTTACAATCTTAGTCTATTAATTGATTGAAACACTTATGAATGAATATCCTTGAAAAACAATTTCATGTGTCGAAATTGTGTTTTCATATTTTTTTCAATCTAAGGTCTATTGATTGATTCAAACACTTATGATACCTTTGGAAAACCATTTCATGTGTTCAAATTATTGTATTTTGATACGTTTAATACTTCTTTTACAATCTAAGGTCTATTAATTGATTGAAGCACTTATGATATCTTTGAAAAACAATTTCATGTGTTAAAATGATACGTTTAATACTTCTTTCATTTACAATCTAAGGTTTTATAACCTAGGAAACTATGAGAAAGTGAATGTCCTGTATAATAATACTTTAAAAGCATTTTAACTATTGAAAACAAGCGTATTATTACTCAACTAAATGTTTGCAACTTGTTCTTTTCGCTATTAATTGATTGAAAACACTTATGAATGAATATCTTTGAAAACCAATTTCATGTGTTAAAATTGTGTTTTGATATGTTTAATATCTCTTTTACAATCTTAGTCTATTAATTGATTGAAACACTTATGAATGAATATCCTTGAAAAACAATTTCATGTGTCGAAATTGTGTTTTCATATTTTTTTCAATCTAAGGTCTATTGATTGATTCAAACACTTATGATACCTTTGGAAAACCATTTCATGTGTTCAAATTATTGTATTTTGATACGTTTAATACTTCTTTTACAATCTAAGGTCTATTAATTGATTGAAGCACTTATGATATCTTTGTAAAACAATTTCATGTGTTAAAATGATACGTTTAATACTTCTTTCATTTATAATCTAAGGTTTTATAACCTAGGAAACTTTGAGAAAGTGAATGTTCTGTATAATAATAGTTTAAAAGCATCTTAACTATTGAAAACAAGCGTATTATTACTCAACTAAATGTTTGCAACTTGTTCTTTTCGCTATTAATTGATTGAAAACACTTGTGAATGAGTATCTTTGAAAACCAATTTCGTGTGTTAAAATTGTGTTTTGATATGTTTAATATCTCTTTTACAATCTTAGTCTATTAATTGATTGAAACACTTATGAATGAATATCCTTGAAAAACAATTTCATGTGTCGAAATTGTGTTTTCATATTTTTTACAATCTAAGGTCTATTGATTGATTCAAACACTTATGATACCTTTTGAAAACCATTTCATGTGTTCAAATTATTGTATTTTGATACGTTTAATACTTCTTTTACAATCTAAGGTCTATTAATTGATTGAAGCACTTATGATATCTTTGAAAAACAATTTCATGTGTTAAAATGATACGTTTAATACTTCTTTCATTTACAATCTAAGGTTTTATAACCTAGGAAACTATGAGAAAGTGAATGTTCTGTATAATAATAGTTTAAAAGCATCTTAACTATTGAAAACAAGCGTATTATTACTCAACTAAATGTTTGCAACTTGTTCTTTTCGCTATTAATTGATTGAAAACACTTATGAATGAATATCTTTGAAAACCGATTTCATGTGTTAAAATTGTGTTTTGATATGTTTAATATCTCTTTTACAATCTTAGTCTATTAATTGATTGAAACACTTATGAATGAATATCCTTGAAAAACAATTTCATGTGTCGAAATTGTGTTTTCATATTTTTTTCAATCTAAGGTCTATTGATTGATTCAAACACTTATGATACCTTTGGAAAACCATTTCATGTGTTCAAATTATTGTATTTTGATACGTTTAATACTTCTTTTACAATCTAAGGTCTATTAATTGATTGAAGCACTTATGATATCTTTGAAAAACAATTTCATGTGTTAAAATGATACGTTTAATACTTCTTTCATTTACAATCTAAGGTTTTATAACCTAGGAAACTATGAGAAAGTGAATGTCCTGTATAATAATACTTTAAAAGCATTTTAACTATTGAAAACAAGCGTATTATTACTCAACTAAATGTTTGCAACTTGTTCTTTTCGCTATTAATTGATTGAAAACACTTATGAATGAATATCTTTGAAAACCAATTTCATGTGTTAAAATTGTGTTTTGATATGTTTAATATCTCTTTTACAATCTTAGTCTATTAATTGATTGAAACACTTATGAATGAATATCCTTGAAAAACAATTTCATGTGTCGAAATTGTGTTTTCATATTTTTTTCAATCTAAGGTCTATTGATTGATTCAAACACTTATGATACCTTTGGAAAACCATTTCATGTGTTCAAATTATTGTATTTTGATACGTTTAATACTTCTTTTACAATCTAAGGTCTATTAATTGATTGAAGCACTTATGATATCTTTGTAAAACAATTTCATGTGTTAAAATGATACGTTTAATACTTCTTTCATTTATAATCTAAGGTTTTATAACCTAGGAAACTTTGAGAAAGTGAATGTTCTGTATAATAATAGTTTAAAAGCATCTTAACTATTGAAAACAAGCGTATTATTACTCAACTAAATGTTTGCAACTTGTTCTTTTCGCTATTAATTGATTGAAAACACTTGTGAATGAGTATCTTTGAAAACCAATTTCGTGTGTTAAAATTGTGTTTTGATATGTTTAATATCTCTTTTACAATCTTAGTCTATTAATTGATTGAAACACTTATGAATGAATATCCTTGAAAAACAATTTCATGTGTCGAAATTGTGTTTTCATATTTTTTACAATCTAAGGTCTATTGATTGATTCAAACACTTATGATACCTTTTGAAAACCATTTCATGTGTTCAAATTATTGTATTTTGATACGTTTAATACTTCTTTTACAATCTAAGGTCTATTAATTGATTGAAGCACTTATGATATCTTTGAAAAACAATTTCATGTGTTAAAATGATACGTTTAATACTTCTTTCATTTACAATCTAAGGTTTTATAACCTAGGAAACTATGAGAAAGTGAATGTTCTGTATAATAATAGTTTAAAAGCATCTTAACTATTGAAAACAAGCGTATTATTACTCAACTAAATGTTTGCAACTTGTTCTTTTCGCTATTAATTGATTGAAAACACTTATGAATGAATATCTTTGAAAACCGATTTCATGTGTTAAAATTGTGTTTTGATATGTTTAATATCTCTTTTACAATCTTAGTCTATTAATTGATTGAAACACTTATGAATGAATATCCTTGAAAAACAATTTCATGTGTCGAAATTGTGTTTTCATATTTTTTACAATCTAAGGTCTATTGATTGATTCAAACACTTATGATACCTTTGGAAAACCATTTCATGTCTTCAAATTATTGTATTTTGATACGTTTAATACTTATTTTACAATCTAAGGTCTATTAATTGATTGAAGCACTTATGATATCTTTGAAAAACAATTTCATGTGTTAAAATGATACGTTTAATACTTCTTTCATTTACAATCTAAGGTTTTATAACCTAGGAAACTATGAGAAAGTGAATGTCCTGTATAATAATACTTTAAAAGCATTTTAACTATTGAAAACAAGCGTATTATTACTCAACTAAATGTTTGCAACTTGTTCTTTTCGCTATTAATTGATTGAAAACACTTATGAATGAATATCTTTGAAAACCAATTTCATGTGTTAAAATTGTGTTTTGATATGTTTAATATCTCTTTTACAATCTTAGTCTATTAATTGATTGAAACACTTATGAATGAATATCCTTGAAAAACAATTTCATGTGTCGAAATTGTGTTTTCATATTTTTTTCAATCTAAGGTCTATTGATTGATTCAAACACTTATGATACCTTTGGAAAACCATTTCATGTGTTCAAATTATTGTATTTTGATACGTTTAATACTTCTTTTACAATCTAAGGTCTATTAATTGATTGAAGCACTTATGATATCTTTGTAAAACAATTTCATGTGTTAAAATGATACGTTTAATACTTCTTTCATTTATAATCTAAGGTTTTATAACCTAGGAAACTTTGAGAAAGTGAATGTTCTGTATAATAATAGTTTAAAAGCATCTTAACTATTGAAAACAAGCGTATTATTACTCAACTAAATGTTTGCAACTTGTTCTTTTCGCTATTAATTGATTGAAAACACTTGTGAATGAGTATCTTTGAAAACCAATTTCGTGTGTTAAAATTGTGTTTTGATATGTTTAATATCTCTTTTACAATCTTAGTCTATTAATTGATTGAAACACTTATGAATGAATATCCTTGAAAAACAATTTCATGTGTCGAAATTGTGTTTTCATATTTTTTACAATCTAAGGTCTATTGATTGATTCAAACACTTATGATACCTTTTGAAAACCATTTCATGTGTTCAAATTATTGTATTTTGATACGTTTAATACTTCTTTTACAATCTAAGGTCTATTAATTGATTGAAGCACTTATGATATCTTTGAAAAACAATTTCATGTGTTAAAATGATACGTTTAATACTTCTTTCATTTACAATCTAAGGTTTTATAACCTAGGAAACTATGAGAAAGTGAATGTTCTGTATAATAATAGTTTAAAAGCATCTTAACTATTGAAAACAAGCGTATTATTACTCAACTAAATGTTTGCAACTTGTTCTTTTCGCTATTAATTGATTGAAAACACTTATGAATGAATATCTTTGAAAACCGATTTCATGTGTTAAAATTGTGTTTTGATATGTTTAATATCTCTTTTACAATCTTAGTCTATTAATTGATTGAAACACTTATGAATGAATATCCTTGAAAAACAATTTCATGTGTCGAAATTGTGTTTTCATATTTTTTACAATCTAAGGTCTATTGATTGATTCAAACACTTATGATACCTTTGGAAAACCATTTCATGTCTTCAAATTATTGTATTTTGATACGTTTAATACTTATTTTACAATCTAAGGTCTATTAATTGATTGAAGCACTTATGATATCTTTGAAAAACAATTTCATGTGTTAAAATGATACGTTTAATACTTCTTTCATTTACAATCTAAGGTTTTATAACCTAGGAAACTATGAGAAAGTGAATGTCCTGTATAATAATAGTTTAAAAGTATCTTAACTATTGAAAACAAGCGTATTATTACTCAACTAAATGTTTGCAACTTGTTCTTTTCGCTATTAATTGATTGTAAACACTTATGAATGAATATCTTTGAAAACCAATTTCATGTGTTAAAATTGTGTTTTGATATGTTTAATATCTCTTTTACAATCTTAGTCTATTAATTGATTGAAACACTTATGAATGAATATCCTTGAAAAACAATTTCATGTGTCGAAATTGTGTTTTCATATTTTTTTCAATCTAAGGTCTATTGATTGATTCAAACACTTATGATACCTTTGGAAAACCATTTCATGTGTTCAAATTATTGTATTTTGATACGTTTAATACTTCTTTTACAATCTAAGGTCTATTAATTGATTGAAGCACTTATGATATCTTTGAAAAACAATTTCATGTGTTAAAATGATACGTTTAATACTTCTTTCATTTACAATCTAAGGTTTTATAACCTAGGAAACTATGAGAAAGTGAATGTCCTGTATAATAATACTTTAAAAGCATTTTAACTATTGAAAACAAGCGTATTATTACTCAACTAAATGTTTGCAACTTGTTCTTTTCGCTATTAATTGATTGAAAACACTTATGAATGAATATCTTTGAAAACCAATTTCATGTGTTAAAATTGTGTTTTGATATGTTTAATATCTCTTTTACAATCTTAGTCTATTAATTGATTGAAACACTTATGAATGAATATCCTTGAAAAACAATTTCATGTGTCGAAATTGTGTTTTCATATTTTTTTCAATCTAAGGTCTATTGATTGATTCAAACACTTATGATACCTTTGGAAAACCATTTCATGTGTTCAAATTATTGTATTTTGATACGTTTAATACTTCTTTTACAATCTAAGGTCTATTAATTGATTGAAGCACTTATGATATCTTTGTAAAACAATTTCATGTGTTAAAATGATACGTTTAATACTTCTTTCATTTATAATCTAAGGTTTTATAACCTAGGAAACTTTGAGAAAGTGAATGTTCTGTATAATAATAGTTTAAAAGCATCTTAACTATTGAAAACAAGCGTATTATTACTCAACTAAATGTTTGCAACTTGTTCTTTTCGCTATTAATTGATTGAAAACACTTGTGAATGAGTATCTTTGAAAACCAATTTCGTGTGTTAAAATTGTGTTTTGATATGTTTAATATCTCTTTTACAATCTTAGTCTATTAATTGATTGAAACACTTATGAATGAATATCCTTGAAAAACAATTTCATGTGTCGAAATTGTGTTTTCATATTTTTTACAATCTAAGGTCTATTGATTGATTCAAACACTTATGATACCTTTTGAAAACCATTTCATGTGTTCAAATTATTGTATTTTGATACGTTTAATACTTCTTTTACAATCTAAGGTCTATTAATTGATTGAAGCACTTATGATATCTTTGAAAAACAATTTCATGTGTTAAAATGATACGTTTAATACTTCTTTCATTTACAATCTAAGGTTTTATAACCTAGGAAACTATGAGAAAGTGAATGTTCTGTATAATAATAGTTTAAAAGCATCTTAACTATTGAAAACAAGCGTATTATTACTCAACTAAATGTTTGCAACTTGTTCTTTTCGCTATTAATTGATTGAAAACACTTATGAATGAATATCTTTGAAAACCGATTTCATGTGTTAAAATTGTGTTTTGATATGTTTAATATCTCTTTTACAATCTTAGTCTATTAATTGATTGAAACACTTATGAATGAATATCCTTGAAAAACAATTTCATGTGTCGAAATTGTGTTTTCATATTTTTTACAATCTAAGGTCTATTGATTGATTCAAACACTTATGATACCTTTGGAAAACCATTTCATGTGTTTAAATTATTGTATTTTGATACGTTTAATACTTCTTTTACAATCTAAGGTCTATTAATTGATGGAAGCACTTATGATATCTTTGAAAAACAATTTCATGTGTTAAAATGATACGTTTAATACTTCTTTCATTTACAATCTAAGGTTTTATAACCTAGGAAACTATGAGAAAGTGAATGTTCTGTATAATAATAGTTTAAAAGCATCTTAACTATTGAAAACAAGCGTATTATTACTCAACTAAATGTTTGCAACTTGTTCTTTTCGCTATTAATTGATTGAAAAGACTTATGAATGAGTATCTTTGAAAACCAATTTCGTGTGTTAAAATTGTGTTTTGATATGTTTAATATCTCTTTTACAATCTTAGTCTATTATTTGATTGAAACACTTATGAATGAATATCCTTGAAAAACAATTTCATGTGTCGAAATTGTGTTTTCATATTTTTTACAATCTAAGGTCTATTGATTGATTCAAACACTTATGATACCTTTGGAAAACCATTTCATGTCTTCAAATTATTGTATTTTGATACGTTTAATACTTATTTTACAATCTAAGGTCTATTAATTGATTGAAGCACTTATGATATCTTTGAAAAACAATTTCATGTGTTAAAATGATACGTTTAATACTTCTTTCATTTACAATCTAAGGTTTTATAACCTAGGAAACTATGAGAAATTGAATGTTCTGTATAATAATAGTTTAAAAGCATCTTAACTGTTGAAAACAAGCGTATTATTACTCAACTAAATGTTTGCAACTTGTTCTTTTCGCTATTAATTGATTGAAAACACTTATGAATGAATATGTTTGAAAACCAATTTCATGTGTTAAAATTGTGTTTTGATATGTTTAATATCTCTTTTACAATCTTAGTCTATTAATTGAGTGAAACACTTATGAATTAATATCCTTGAAAAACAATTTCATGTGTCAAAATTGTGTTTTCATATTTTTTTCAATCTAAGGTCTATTGATTGATTCAAACACTTATGATACCTTTGGAAAACCATTTCATGTGTTCAAATTATTGTATTTTGATACGTTTAATACTTCTTTTACAATCTAAGGTCTATTAATTGATTGAAGCACTTATGATATCTTTGAAAAACAATTTCATGTGTTAAAATGATACGTTTAATACTTCTTTCATTTGCAATCTAAGGTTTTATAACCTAGGAAACTATGAGAAAGTGAATGTTCTGTATAATAATAGTTTAAAACCATCTTAACTATTGAAAACAAGCGTATTCTTACTCAACTAAATGTTTGCAACTTGTTCTTTTCGCTATTAATTGATTGAAAACACTTATGAATGAATATCTTTGAAAACCAATTTCATGTGTTAAAATTGTGTTTTGATATGTTTAATATCTCTTTTACAATCTTAGTCTATTAATTGATTGAAACACTTATGAATGAATATCCTTGAAAAACAATTTCATGTGTCGAAATTGTGTTTTCATATTTTTTACAATCTAAGGTCTATTGATTGATTCAAACACTTATGATACCTTTGGAAAACCATTTCATGTCTTCAAATTATTGTATTTTGATACGTTTAATACTTATTTTACAATCTAAGGTCTATTAATTGATTGAAGCACTTATGATATCTTTGAAAAACAATTTCATGTGTTAAAATGATACGTTTAATACTTCTTTCATTTACAATCTAAGGTTTTATAACCTGGGAAACTATGAGAAAGTGAATGTTCTGTATAATAATAGTTTAAAAGCATCTTAACTGTTGAAAACAAGCGTATTATTACTCAACTAAATGTTTACAACTTGTTCTTTTCGCTATTAATTGATTGAAAACACTTATGAATGAATATGTTTGAAAACCGATTTCATGTGTTAAAATTGTGTTTTGATATGTTTAATATCTCTTTTACAATCTTAGTCTATTAATTGGGTGAAACACTTATGAATTAATATCCTTGAAAAACAATTTCATGTGTCAAAATTGTGTTTTCATATTTTTTTCAATCTAAGGTCTATTGATTGATTCAAACACTTATGATACCTTTGGAAAACCATTTCATGTGTTCAAATTATTGTATTTTGATACGTTTAATACTTCTTTTACAATCTAAGGTCTATTAATTGATTGAAGCACTTATGATATCTTTGAAAAACAATTTCATGTGTTAAAATGATACGTTTAATACTTCTTTCATTTACAATCTAAGGTTTTATAACCTAGTAAACTATGAGAAAGTGAATGTTCTGTATAATAATAGTTTAAAAGCATCTTAACTATTGAAAACAAGCGTATTATTACTCAACTAAATGTTTGCAACTTGTTCTTTTCGCTATTAATTGATTGAAAACACTTATGAATGAGTATCTTTGAAAACCAATTTCGTGTGTTAAAATTGTGTTTTGATATGTTTAATATCTCTTTTACAATCTTAGTCTATTAATTGATTGAAACACTTATGAATGAATATCCTTGAAAAACAATTTCATGTGTCGAAATTGTGTTTTCATATTTTTTACAATCTAAGGTCTATTGATTGATTCAAACACTTATGATACCTTTGGAAAACCATTTCATGTCTTCAAATTATTGTATTTTGATACGTTTAATACTTATTTTACAATCTAAGGTCTATTAATTGATTGAAGCACTTATGATATCTTTGAAAAACAATTTCATGTGTTAAAATGATACGTTTAATACTTCTTTCATTTACAATCTAAGGTTTTATAACCTAGGAAACTATGAGAAAGTGAATGTTCTGTATAATAATAGTTTAAAAGCATCTTAACTGTTGAAAACAAGCGTATTATTACTCAACTAAATGTTTACAACTTGTTCTTTTCGCTATTAATTGATTGAAAACACTTATGAATGAATATGTTTGAAAACCGATTTCATGTGTTAAAATTGTGTTTTGATATGTTTAATATCTCTTTTACAATCTTAGTCTATTAATTGGGTGAAACACTTATGAATTAATATCCTTGAAAAACAATTTCATGTGTCAAAATTGTGTTTTCATATTTTTTTCAATCTAAGGTCTATTGATTGATTCAAACACTTATGATACCTTTGGAAAACCATTTCATGTGTTCAAATTATTGTATTTTGATACGTTTAATACTTCTTTTACAATCTAAGGTCTATTAATTGATTGAAGCACTTATGATATCTTTGAAAAACAATTTCATGTGTTAAAATGATACGTTTAATACTTCTTTCATTTACAATCTAAGGTTTTATAACCTAGTAAACTATGAGAAAGTGAATGTTCTGTATAATAATAGTTTAAAAGCATCTTAACTATTGAAAACAAGCGTATTATTACTCAACTAAATGTTTGCAACTTGTTCTTTTCGCTATTAATTGATTGAAAACACTTATGAATGAGTATCTTTGAAAACCAATTTCGTGTGTTAAAATTGTGTTTTGATATGTTTAATATCTCTTTTACAATCTTAGTCTATTAATTGATTGAAACACTTATGAATGAATATCCTTGAAAAACAATTTCATGTGTCGAAATTGTGTTTTCATATTTTTTACAATCTAAGGTCTATTGATTGATTCAAACACTTATGATACCTTTGGAAAACCATTTCATGTGTTCAAATTATTGTATTTTGATACGTTTAATACTTATTTTATAATCTAATGTCTATTAATTGATTGAAGCACTTATGATATCTTTGAAAAACAATTTCATGTGTTAAAATGATACGTTTAATACTTCTTTCATTTACAATCTAAGGTTTTATAACCTAGGAAACTATGAGAAAGTGAATGTTCTGTATAATAATAGTTTAAAAGCATCTTAACTATTGAAAACAAGCGTATTCTTACTCAACTAAATGTTTGCAACTTGTTCTTTTCGCTATTAATTGATTGAAAACACTTATGAATGAATATCTTTGAAAACCAATTTCATGTGTTAAAATTGTGTTTTGATATGTTTAATATCTCTTTTACAATCTTAGTCTATTAATTGATTGAAACACTTATGAATGAATATCCTTGAAAAACAATTTCATGTGTCGAAATTGTGTTTTCATATTTTTTACAATCTAAGGTCTATTGATTGATTCAAACACTTATGATACCTTTGAAAAACCATTTCATGTGTTCAAATTATTGTATTTTGATACGTTTAATACTTCTTTTACAATCTAAGGTCTATTAATTGATTGAAGCAATTATGATATCTTTGAAAAACAATTTCATGTGTTAAAATGATACGTTTAATACTTCTTTCATTTACAATCTAAGGTTTTATAACCTAGGAAACTATGAGAAAGTGAATGTTCTGTATAATAATAGTTTAAAAGCATCTTAACTATTGAAAACAAGCGTATTATTACTCAACTAAATGTTTGCAACTTGTTCTTTTCGCTATTAATTGATTGAAAACACTTATGAATGAATATCTTTGAAAACCAATTTCATGTGTTAAAATTGTGTTTTGATATGTTTAATATCTCTTTTACAATATTAGTCTACTAATTGATTGAAACACTTATGAATGAATATCCTTGAAAAACAATTTCATGTGTCGAAATTGTGTTTTCATATTTTTTACAATCTAAGGTCTATTGATTGATTCAAACACTTATGATACCTTTGGAAAACCATTTCTTGTGTTCAAATTATTGTATTTTGATACGTTTAATACTTCTTTTACAATCTAAGGTCTATTAATTGATTGAAGCAATTATGATATCTTTGAAAAACAATTTCATGTGTTAAGATGATACGTTTAATACTTCTTTCATTTACAATCTAAGGTTTTATAACCTAGGAAACTATGAGAAAGTGAATGTTCTGTATAATAATAGTTTAAAAGCATCTTAACTATTGAAAACAAGCGTATTATTCCTCAACTAAATGTTTGCAACTTGTTCTTTTCGCTATTAATTGATTGAAAACACTTATGAATGAATATCTTTGAAAACCAATTTCATGTGTTAAAATTGTGTTTTGATATGTTTAATATCTCTTTTACAATATTAGTCTATTAATTGATTGAAACACTTATGAATGAATATCCTTGAAAAACAATTTCATGTGTCGAAATTGTGTTTTCATATTTTTTACAATCTAAGGTCTATTGATTGATTCAAACACTTATGATAGCTTTGGAAAACCATTTCATGTCTTCAAATTATTGTATTTTGATACGTTTAATACTTCTTTTACAATTTAAGGTCCATTAATTGATTGAAGCACTTATGATATCTTTGAAAAACAATTTCATGTGTTAAGATGATACGTTTAATACTTCTTTCATTTACAATCTAAGGTTTTATAACCTAGGAAACTATGAGAAAGTGAATGTTCTGTAAAATAATAGTTTAAAAGCATCTTAACTATTGAAAACAAGCGTATTATTACTCAACTAAATGTTTGCAACTTGTTCTTTTCGCTATTAATTGATTGAAATTACTTATGAATGAGTATCTTTGAAAACCAATTTCGTGTGTTAAAATTGTGTTTTGATATGTTTAATATCTCTTTTACAATCTTAGTCTATTAATTGATTGAAACACTTATGAATGAATATCCTTGAAAAACAATTTCATGTGTCGAAATTGTGTTTTCATATTTTTTACAATCTAAGGTCTATTGATTGATTCAAACACTTATGATAGCTTTGGAAAACCATTTCATGTCTTCAAATTATTGTATTTTGATACGTTTAATACTTCTTTTACAATTTAAGGTCCATTAATTGATTGAAGCACTTATGATATCTTTGAAAAACAATTTCATGTGTTAAGATGATACGTTTAATACTTCTTTCATTTACAATCTAAGGTTTTATAACCTAGGAAACTATGAGAAAGTGAATGTTCTGTAAAATAATAGTTTAAAAGCATCTTAACTATTGAAAACAAGCGTATTATTACTCAACTAAATGTTTGCAACTTGTTCTTTTCGCTATTAATTGATTGAAAACACTTATGAATGAGTATCTTTGAAAACCAATTTCGTGTGTTAAAATTGTGTTTTGATATGTTTAATATCTCTTTTACAATCTTAGTCTATTAATTGATTGAAACACTTATGAATGAATATCCTTGAAAAACAATTTCATGTGTCGAAATTGTGTTTTCATATTTTTTACAATCTAAGGTCTATTGATTGATTCAAACACTTATGATACCTTTGGAAAACCATTTCATGTGTTCAAATTATTGTATTTTGATACGTTTAATACTTCTTTTACAATCTAAGGTCTATTAATTGATTGAAGCACTTATGATATCTTTGAAAAACAATTTCATGTGTTAAAATGATACGTTTAATACTTCTTTCATTTATAATCTAAGGTTTTATAACCTATGAAACTTTGAGAAAGTGAATGTTCTGTATAATAATAGTTTAAAAGCATCTTAACTATTGAAAACAAGCGTATTATTACTCAACTAAATGTTTGCAACTTGTTCTTTTCGCTATTAATTGATTGAAAACACTTATGAATGAGTATCTTTGAAAACCAATTTCGTGTGTTAAAATTGTGTTTTGATATGTTTAATATCTCTTTTACAATCTTAGTCTATTAATTGATTGAAACACTTATGAATGAATATCCTTGAAAAACAATTTCATGTGTCGAAATTGTGTTTTCATATTTTTTACAATCTAAGGTCTATTGATTGATTCAAACACTTATGATACCTTTGGAAAACCATTTCTTGTGTTCAAATTATTGTATTTTGATACGTTTAATACTTCTTTTACAATCTAAGGTCTATTAATTGATTGAAGCAATTATGATATCTTTGAAAAACAATTTCATGTGTTAAGATGATACGTTTAATACTTCTTTCATTTACAATCTAAGGTTTTATAACCTAGGAAACTATGAGAAAGTGAATGTTCTGTATAATAATAGTTTAAAAGCATCCTAACTATTGAAAACAAGCGTATTATTCCTCAACTAAATGTTTGCAACTTGTTCTTTTCGCTATTAATTGATTGAAAACACTTATGAATGAATATCTTTGAAAACCAATTTCATGTGTTAAAATTGTGTTTTGATATGTTTAATATCTCTTTTACAATATTAGTCTATTAATTGATTGAAACACTTATGAATGAATATCCTTGAAAAACAATTTCATGTGTCGAAATTGTGTTTTCATATTTTTTACAATCTAAGGTCTATTGATTGATTCAAACACTTATGATAGCTTTGGAAAACCATTTCATGTCTTCAAATTATTGTATTTTGATACGTTTAATACTTCTTTTACAATTTAAGGTCCATTAATTGATTGAAGCACTTATGATATCTTTGAAAAACAATTTCATGTGTTAAGATGATACGTTTAATACTTCTTTCATTTACAATCTAAGGTTTTATAACCTAGGAAACTATGAGAAAGTGAATGTTCTGTAAAATAATAGTTTAAAAGCATCTTAACTATTGAAAACAAGCGTATTATTACTCAACTAAATGTTTGCAACTTGTTCTTTTCGCTATTAATTGATTGAAAACACTTATGAATGAGTATCTTTGAAAACCAATTTCGTGTGTTAAAATTGTGTTTTGATATGTTTAATATCTCTTTTACAATCTTAGTCTATTAATTGATTGAAACACTTATGAATGAATATCCTTGAAAAACAATTTCATGTGTCGAAATTGTGTTTTCATATTTTTTACAATCTAAGGTCTATTGATTGATTCAAACACTTATGATAGCTTTGGAAAACCATTTCATGTCTTCAAATTATTGTATTTTGATACGTTTAATACTTCTTTTACAATTTAAGGTCCATTAATTGATTGAAGCACTTATGATATCTTTGAAAAACAATTTCATGTGTTAAGATGATACGTTTAATACTTCTTTCATTTACAATCTAAGGTTTTATAACCTAGGAAACTATGAGAAAGTGAATGTTCTGTAAAATAATAGTTTAAAAGCATCTTAACTATTGAAAACAAGCGTATTATTACTCAACTAAATGTTTGCAACTTGTTCTTTTCGCTATTAATTGATTGAAAACACTTATGAATGAGTATCTTTGAAAACCAATTTCGTGTGTTAAAATTGTGTTTTGATATGTTTAATATCTCTTTTACAATCTTAGTCTATTAATTGATTGAAACACTTATGAATGAATATCCTTGAAAAACAATTTCATGTGTCGAAATTGTGTTTTCATATTTTTTACAATCTAAGGTCTATTGATTGATTCAAACACTTATGATAGCTTTGGAAAACCATTTCATGTCTTCAAATTATTGTATTTTGATACGTTTAATACTTCTTTTACAATTTAAGGTCCATTAATTGATTGAAGCACTTATGATATCTTTGAAAAACAATTTCATGTGTTAAGATGATACGTTTAATACTTCTTTCATTTACAATCTAAGGTTTTATAACCTAGGAAACTATGAGAAAGTGAATGTTCTGTAAAATAATAGTTTAAAAGCATCTTAACTATTGAAAACAAGCGTATTATTACTCAACTAAATGTTTGCAACTTGTTCTTTTCGCTATTAATTGATTGAAAACACTTATGAATGAGTATCTTTGAAAACCAATTTCGTGTGTTAAAATTGTGTTTTGATATGTTTAATATCTCTTTTACAATCTTAGTCTATTAATTGATTGAAACACTTATGAATGAATATCCTTGAAAAACAATTTCATGTGTCGAAATTGTGTTTTCATATTTTTTACAATCTAAGGTCTATTGATTGATTCAAACACTTATGATACCTTTGGAAAACCATTTCATGTGTTCAAATTATTGTATTTTGATACGTTTAATACTTATTTTATAATCTAATGTCTATTAATTGATTAAAGCACTTATGATATCTTTGAAAAACAATTTCATGTGTTAAAATGATACGTTTAATACTTTTTTCATTTACAATCTAAGGTTTTATAACCTAGGAAACTATGAGAAAGTGAATGTTCTGTATAATAATAGTTTAAAAGCATCTTAACTATTGAAAACAAGCGTATTATTACTCAACTAAATGTTTGCAACTTGTTCTTTTCGCTATTAATTGATTGAAAACACTTATGAATGAGTATCTTTGAAAACCAATTTCGTGTGTTAAAATTGTGTTTTGATATGTTTAATATCTCTTTTACAATCTTAGTCTATTAATTGATTGAAACACTTATGAATGAATATCCTTGAAAAACAATTTCATGTGTCGAAATTGTGTTTTCATATTTTTTACAATCTAAGGTCTATTGATTGATTCAAACACTTATGATACCTTTGGAAAACCATTTCATGTGTTCAAATTATTGTATTTTGATACGTTTAATACTTATTTTATAATCTAATGTCTATTAATTGATTGAAGCACTTATGATATCTTTGAAAAACAATTTCATGTGTTAAAATGATACGTTTAATACTTTTTTCATTTACAATCTAAGGTTTTATAACCTAGGAAACTATGAGAAAGTGAATGTTCTGTATAATAATAGTTTAAAAGCATCTTAACTATTGAAAACAAGCGTATTATTACTCAACTAAATGTTTGCAACTTGTTCTTTTCGCTATTAATTGATTGAAAACACTTATGAATGAGTATCTTTGAAAACCAATTTCGTGTGTTAAAATTGTGTTTTGATATGTTTAATATCTCTTTTACAATCTTAGTCTATTAATTGATTGAAACACTTATGAATGAATATCCTTGAAAAACAATTTCATGTGTCGAAATTGTGTTTTCATATTTTTTACAATCTAAGGTCTATTGATTGATTCAAACACTTATGATACCTTTGGAAAACCATTTCATGTGTTCAAATTATTGTATTTTGATACGTTTAATACTTCTTTTACAATCTAAGGTCTATTAATTGATTGAAGCAATTATGATATCTTTGAAAAACAATTTCATGTGTTAAAATGATACGTTTAATACTTCTTTCATTTATAATCTAAGGTTTTATAACCTATGAAACTTTGAGAAAGTGAATGTTCTGTATAATAATAGTTTAAAAGCATCTTAACTATTGAAAACAAGCGTATTATTACTCAACTAAATGTTTGCAACTTGTTCTTTTCGCTATTAATTGATTGAAAACACTTATGAATGAGTATCTTTGAAAACCAATTTCGTGTGTTAAAATTGTGTTTTGATATGTTTAATATCTCTTTTACAATCTTAGTCTATTAATTGATTGAAACACTTATGAATGAATATCCTTGAAAAACAATTTCATGTGTCGAAATTGTGTTTTCATATTTTTTACAATCTAAGGTCTATTGATTGATTCAAACACTTATGATACCTTTGGAAAACCATTTCTTGTGTTCAAATTATTGTATTTTGATACGTTTAATACTTCTTTTACAATCTAAGGTCTATTAATTGATTGAAGCAATTATGATATCTTTGAAAAACAATTTCATGTGTTAAGATGATACGTTTAATACTTCTTTCATTTACAATCTAAGGTTTTATAACCTAGGAAACTATGAGAAAGTGAATGTTCTGTATAATAATAGTTTAAAAGCATCCTAACTATTGAAAACAAGCGTATTATTCCTCAACTAAATGTTTGCAACTTGTTCTTTTCGCTATTAATTGATTGAAAACACTTATGAATGAATATCTTTGAAAACCAATTTCATGTGTTAAAATTGTGTTTTGATATGTTTAATATCTCTTTTACAATATTAGTCTATTAATTGATTGAAACACTTATGAATGAATATCCTTGAAAAACAATTTCATGTGTCGAAATTGTGTTTTCATATTTTTTACAATCTAAGGTCTATTGATTGATTCAAACACTTATGATAGCTTTGGAAAACCATTTCATGTCTTCAAATTATTGTATTTTGATACGTTTAATACTTCTTTTACAATTTAAGGTCCATTAATTGATTGAAGCACTTATGATATCTTTGAAAAACAATTTCATGTGTTAAGATGATACGTTTAATACTTCTTTCATTTACAATCTAAGGTTTTATAACCTAGGAAACTATGAGAAAGTGAATGTTCTGTAAAATAATAGTTTAAAAGCATCTTAACTATTGAAAACAAGCGTATTATTACTCAACTAAATGTTTGCAACTTGTTCTTTTCGCTATTAATTGATTGAAAACACTTATGAATGAGTATCTTTGAAAACCAATTTCGTGTGTTAAAATTGTGTTTTGATATGTTTAATATCTCTTTTACAATCTTAGTCTATTAATTGATTGAAACACTTATGAATGAATATCCTTGAAAAACAATTTCATGTGTCGAAATTGTGTTTTCATATTTTTTACAATCTAAGGTCTATTGATTGATTCAAACACTTATGATAGCTTTGGAAAACCATTTCATGTCTTCAAATTATTGTATTTTGATACGTTTAATACTTCTTTTACAATTTAAGGTCCATTAATTGATTGAAGCACTTATGATATCTTTGAAAAACAATTTCATGTGTTAAGATGATACGTTTAATACTTCTTTCATTTACAATCTAAGGTTTTATAACCTAGGAAACTATGAGAAAGTGAATGTTCTGTAAAATAATAGTTTAAAAGCATCTTAACTATTGAAAACAAGCGTATTATTACTCAACTAAATGTTTGCAACTTGTTCTTTTCGCTATTAATTGATTGAAAACACTTATGAATGAGTATCTTTGAAAACCAATTTCGTGTGTTAAAATTGTGTTTTGATATGTTTAATATCTCTTTTACAATCTTAGTCTATTAATTGATTGAAACACTTATGAATGAATATCCTTGAAAAACAATTTCATGTGTCGAAATTGTGTTTTCATATTTTTTACAATCTAAGGTCTATTGATTGATTCAAACACTTATGATACCTTTGGAAAACCATTTCATGTGTTCAAATTATTGTATTTTGATACGTTTAATACTTCTTTTACAATCTAAGGTCTATTAATTGATTGAAGCACTTATGATATCTTTGAAAAACAATTTCATGTGTTAAAATGATACGTTTAATACTTCTTTCATTTATAATCTAAGGTTTTATAACCTATGAAACTTTGAGAAAGTGAATGTTCTGTATAATAATAGTTTAAAAGCATCTTAACTATTGAAAACAAGCGTATTATTACTCAACTAAATGTTTGCAACTTGTTCTTTTCGCTATTAATTGATTGAAAACACTTATGAATGAGTATCTTTGAAAACCAATTTCGTGTGTTAAAATTGTGTTTTGATATGTTTAATATCTCTTTTACAATCTTAGTCTATTAATTGATTGAAACACTTATGAATGAATATCCTTGAAAAACAATTTCATGTGTCGAAATTGTGTTTTCATATTTTTTACAATCTAAGGTCTATTGATTGATTCAAACACTTATGATACCTTTGGAAAACCATTTCATGTGTTCAAATTATTGTATTTTGATACGTTTAATACTTATTTTATAATCTAATGTCTATTAATTGATTAAAGCACTTATGATATCTTTGAAAAACAATTTCATGTGTTAAAATGATACGTTTAATACTTTTTTCATTTACAATCTAAGGTTTTATAACCTAGGAAACTATGAGAAAGTGAATGTTCTGTATAATAATAGTTTAAAAGCATCTTAACTATTGAAAACAAGCGTATTATTACTCAACTAAATGTTTGCAACTTGTTCTTTTCGCTATTAATTGATTGAAAACACTTATGAATGAATATCTTTGAAAACCAATTTCATGTGTTAAAATTGTGTTTTGATATGTTTAATATCTCTTTTACAATATTAGTCTACTAATTGATTGAAACACTTATGAATGAATATCCTTGAAAAACAATTTCATGTGTCGAAATTGTGTTTTCATATTTTTTACAATCTAAGGTCTATTGATTGATTCAAACACTTATGATACCTTTGGAAAACCATTTCTTGTGTTCAAATTATTGTATTTTGATACGTTTAATACTTCTTTTACAATCTAAGGTCTATTAATTGATTGAAGCAATTATGATATCTTTGAAAAACAATTTCATGTGTTAAGATGATACGTTTAATACTTCTTTCATTTACAATGTAAGGTTTTATAACCTAGGAAACTATGAGAAAGTGAATGTTCTGTATAATAATAGTTTAAAAGCATCTTAACTATTGAAAACAAGCGTATTATTCCTCAACTAAATGTTTGCAACTTGTTCTTTTCGCTATTAATTGATTGAAAACACTTATGAATGAATATCTTTGAAAACCAATTTCATGTGTTAAAATTGTGTTTTGATATGTTTAATATCTCTTTTACAATATTAGTCTATTAATTGATTGAAACACTTATGAATGAATATCCTTGAAAAACAATTTCATGTGTCGAAATTGTGTTTTCATATTTTTTACAATCTAAGGTCTATTGATTGATTCAAACACTTATGATAGCTTTGGAAAACCATTTCATGTCTTCAAATTATTGTATTTTGATACGTTTAATACTTCTTTTACAATTTAAGGTCCATTAATTGATTGAAGCACTTATGATATCTTTGAAAAACAATTTCATGTGTTAAGATGATACGTTTAATACTTCTTTCATTTACAATCTAAGGTTTTATAACCTAGGAAACTATGAGAAAGTGAATGTTCTGTAAAATAATAGTTTAAAAGCATCTTAACTATTGAAAACAAGCGTATTATTACTCAACTAAATGTTTGCAACTTGTTCTTTTCGCTATTAATTGATTGAAAACACTTATGAATGAGTATCTTTGAAAACCAATTTCGTGTGTTAAAATTGTGTTTTGATATGTTTAATATCTCTTTTACAATCTTAGTCTATTAATTGATTGAAACACTTATGAATGAATATCCTTGAAAAACAATTTCATGTGTCGAAATTGTGTTTTCATATTTTTTACAATCTAAGGTCTATTGATTGATTCAAACACTTATGATACCTTTGGAAAACCATTTCATGTGTTCAAATTATTGTATTTTGATACGTTTAATACTTCTTTTACAATCTAAGGTCTATTAATTGATTGAAGCACTTATGATATCTTTGAAAAACAATTTCATGTGTTAAAATAATACGTTTAATACTTCTTTCATTTATAATCTAAGGTTTTATAACCTATGAAACTTTGAGAAAGTGAATGTTCTGTATAATAATAGTTTAAAAGCATCTTAACTATTGAAAACAAGCGTATTATTACTCAACTAAATGTTTGCAACTTGTTCTTTTCGCTATTAATTGATTGAAAACACTTATGAATGAGTATCTTTGAAAACCAATTTCGTGTGTTAAAATTGTGTTTTGATATGTTTAATATCTCTTTTACAATCTTAGTCTATTAATTGATTGAAACACTTATGAATGAATATCCTTGAAAAACAATTTCATGTGTCGAAATTGTGTTTTCATATTTTTTACAATCTAAGGTCTATTGATTGATTCAAACACTTATGATACCTTTGGAAAACCATTTCATGTGTTCAAATTATTGTATTTTGATACGTTTAATACTTCTTTTACAATCTAAGGTCTATTAATTGATTGAAGCACTTATGATATCTTTGAAAAACAATTTCATGTGTTAAAAGGATACGTTTAATACTTCTTTCATTTACAATCTAAGGTTTTATAACCTAGGAAACTTTGAGAAAGTGAATGTTCTGTATAATAATAGTTTAAAAGCATCTTAACTATTGAAAACAAGCGTATTATTACTCAACTAAATGTTTGCAACTTGTTCTTTTCGCTATTAATTGATTGAAAACACTTATGAATGAGTATCTTTGAAAACCAATTTCGTGTGTTAAAATTGTGTTTTGATATGTTTAATATCTCTTTTACAATCTTAGTCTATTAATTGATTGAAACACTTATGAATGAATATCCTTGAAAAACAATTTCATGTGTCGAAATTGTGTTTTCATATTTTTTCTAATCTAAGGTCTATTGATTGATTCAAACACTTATGATACCTTTGGAAAACCATTTCATGTGTTCAAATTATTGTATTTTGATACGTTTAATACTTCTTTTACAATCTAAGGTCTATTAATTGATTGAAGCACTTATGATATCTTTGAAAAACAATTTCATGTGTTAAAATGATACGTTTAATACTTCTTTCATTTACAATCTAAGGTTTTATAACCTAGGAAACTTTGAGAAAATGAATGTTCTGTATAATAATAGTTTAAAAGCATCTTAACTATTGAAAACAAGCGTATTATTACTCAACTAAATGTTTGCAACTTGTTCTTTTCGCTATTAATTGATTGAAAACACTTATGAATGAGTATCTTTGAAAACCAATTTCGTGTGTTAAAATTGTGTTTTGATATGTTTAATATCTCTTTTACAATCTTAGTCTATTAATTGATTGAAACACTTATGAATGAATATCCTTGAAAAACAATTTCATGTGTCGAAATTGTGTTTTCATATTTTTTACAATCTAAGGTCTATTGATTGATTCAAACACTTATGATACCTTTGGAAAACCATTTCATGTGTTCAAATAATTGTATTTTGATACGTTTAATACTTCTTTTACAATCTAAGGTCTATTAATTGATTGAAGCACTTATGATATCTTTGAAAAACAATTTCATGTGTTAAAATGATACGTTTAATACTTCTTTCATTTATAATCTAAGGTTTTATAACCTATGAAACTTTGAGAAAGTGAATGTTCTGTATAATAATAGTTTAAAAGCATCTTAACTATTGAAAACAAGCGTATTATTACTCAACTAAATGTTTGCAACTTGTTCTTTTCGCTATTAATTGATTGAAAACCCTTATGAATGAGTATCTTTGAAAACCAATTTCGTGTGTTAAAATTGTGTTTTGATATGTTTAATATCTCTTTTACAATCTTAGTCTATTAATTGATTGAAACACTTATGAATGAGTATCCTTGAAAAACAATTTCATGTGTCGAAATTGTGTTTTCATATTTTTTACAATCTAAGGTCTATTGATTGATTCAAACACTTATGATACCTTTGGAAAACCATTTCATGTGTTCAAATTATTGTATTTTGATACGTTTAATACTTCTTTTACAATCTAAGGTCTATTAATTGATTGAAGCACTTATGATATCTTTGAAAAACAATTTCATGTGTTAAAATGATACGTGTAATACTTCTTTCATTTATAATCTAAGGTTTTATAACCTAGGAAACTTTGAGAAAGTGAATGTTCTGTATAATAATAGTTTAAAAGCATCTTAACTATTGAAAACAAGCGTATTATTACTCAACTAAATGTTTGCAACTTGTTCTTTTCGCTATTAATTGATTGAAAACACTTATGAATGAATATCTTGGAAAACCAATTTCATGTGTTAAAATTATGTTTTGATATGTTTAATATCTCTTTTACAATCTTAGTCTATTAATTGATTGAAACACTTATGAATGAATATCCTTGAAAAACAATTTCATGTGTCGAAATTGTGTTTTCATATTTTTTACAATCTAAGGTCTATTGATTGATTCAAACACTTATGATACCTTTGGAAAACCATTTCATGTGTTCAAATTATTGTATTTTGATACGTTTAATACTTCTTTTACAATCTAAGGTCTATTAATTGATTGAAGCACTTATGATATCTTTGAAAAACAATTTCATGTGTTAAAATAATACGTTTAATACTTCTTTCATTTATAATCTAAGGTTTTATAACCTATGAAACTTTGAGAAAGTGAATGTTCTGTATAATAATAGTTTAAAAGCATCTTAACTATTGAAAACAAGCGTATTATTACTCAACTAAATGTTTGCAACTTGTTCTTTTCGCTATTAATTGATTGAAAACACTTATGAATGAGTATCTTTGAAAACCAATTTCGTGTGTTAAAATTGTGTTTTGATATGTTTAATATCTCTTTTACAATCTTAGTCTATTAATTGATTGAAACACTTATGAATGAATATCCTTGAAAAACAATTTCATGTGTCGAAATTGTGTTTTCATATTTTTTACAATCTAAGGTCTATTGATTGATTCAAACACTTATGATACCTTTGGAAAACCATTTCATGTGTTCAAATTATTGTATTTTGATACGTTTAATACTTCTTTTACAATCTAAGGTCTATTAATTGATTGAAGCACTTATGATATCTTTGAAAAACAATTTCATGTGTTAAAAGGATACGTTTAATACTTCTTTCATTTACAATCTAAGGTTTTATAACCTAGGAAACTTTGAGAAAGTGAATGTTCTGTATAATAATAGTTTAAAAGCATCTTAACTATTGAAAACAAGCGTATTATTACTCAACTAAATGTTTGCAACTTGTTCTTTTCGCTATTAATTGATTGAAAACACTTATGAATGAGTATCTTTGAAAACCAATTTCGTGTGTTAAAATTGTGTTTTGATATGTTTAATATCTCTTTTACAATCTTAGTCTATTAATTGATTGAAACACTTATGAATGAATATCCTTGAAAAACAATTTCATGTGTCGAAATTGTGTTTTCATATTTTTTCTAATCTAAGGTCTATTGATTGATTCAAACACTTATGATACCTTTGGAAAACCATTTCATGTGTTCAAATTATTGTATTTTGATACGTTTAATACTTCTTTTACAATCTAAGGTCTATTAATTGATTGAAGCACTTATGATATCTTTGAAAAACAATTTCATGTGTTAAAATGATACGTTTAATACTTCTTTCATTTACAATCTAAGGTTTTATAACCTAGGAAACTTTGAGAAAATGAATGTTCTGTATAATAATAGTTTAAAAGCATCTTAACTATTGAAAACAAGCGTATTATTACTCAACTAAATGTTTGCAACTTGTTCTTTTCGCTATTAATTGATTGAAAACACTTATGAATGAGTATCTTTGAAAACCAATTTCGTGTGTTAAAATTGTGTTTTGATATGTTTAATATCTCTTTTACAATCTTAGTCTATTAATTGATTGAAACACTTATGAATGAATATCCTTGAAAAACAATTTCATGTGTCGAAATTGTGTTTTCATATTTTTTACAATCTAAGGTCTATTGATTGATTCAAACACTTATGATACCTTTGGAAAACCATTTCATGTGTTCAAATAATTGTATTTTGATACGTTTAATACTTCTTTTACAATCTAAGGTCTATTAATTGATTGAAGCACTTATGATATCTTTGAAAAACAATTTCATGTGTTAAAATGATACGTTTAATACTTCTTTCATTTATAATCTAAGGTTTTATAACCTATGAAACTTTGAGAAAGTGAATGTTCTGTATAATAATAGTTTAAAAGCATCTTAACTATTGAAAACAAGCGTATTATTACTCAACTAAATGTTTGCAACTTGTTCTTTTCGCTATTAATTGATTGAAAACCCTTATGAATGAGTATCTTTGAAAACCAATTTCGTGTGTTAAAATTGTGTTTTGATATGTTTAATATCTCTTTTACAATCTTAGTCTATTAATTGATTGAAACACTTATGAATGAGTATCCTTGAAAAACAATTTCATGTGTCGAAATTGTGTTTTCATATTTTTTACAATCTAAGGTCTATTGATTGATTCAAACACTTATGATACCTTTGGAAAACCATTTCATGTGTTCAAATTATTGTATTTTGATACGTTTAATACTTCTTTTACAATCTAAGGTCTATTAATTGATTGAAGCACTTATGATATCTTTGAAAAACAATTTCATGTGTTAAAATGATACGTGTAATACTTCTTTCATTTATAATCTAAGGTTTTATAACCTAGGAAACTTTGAGAAAGTGAATGTTCTGTATAATAATAGTTTAAAAGCATCTTAACTATTGAAAACAAGCGTATTATTACTCAACTAAATGTTTGCAACTTGTTCTTTTCGCTATTAATTGATTGAAAACACTTATGAATGAATATCTTGGAAAACCAATTTCATGTGTTAAAATTATGTTTTGATATGTTTAATATCTCTTTTACAATCTTAGTCTATTAATTGATTGAAACACTTATGAATGAATATCCTTGAAAAACAATTTCATGTGTCGAAATTGTGTTTTCATATTTTTTACAATCTAAGGTCTATTGATTGATTCAAACACTTATGATACCTTTGGAAAACCATTTCATGTGTTCAAATTATTGTATTTTGATACGTTTAATACTTCTTTTACAATCTAAGGTCTATTAATTGATTGAAGCACTTATGATATCTTTGAAAAACGATTTCATGTGTTAAAATGATACGTTTAATACTTCTTTCATTACAATCTAAGGTTTTATAACCTAGGAAACTTTGAGAAAGTGAATGTTCTGTATAATAATAGTTTAAAAGCATCTTAACTATTGAAAACAAGCGTATTATTACTCAACTAAATGTTTCCAACTTGTTCTTTTCGCTATTAATTGATTGAAAACACTTATGAATGAGTATCTTTTAAAACCAATTTCGTGTGTTAAAATTGTGTTTTGATATGTTTAATATCTCTTTTACAATCTTAGTCTATTAATTGATTGAAACACTTATGAATGAGTATCCTTGAAAAACAATTTCATGTGTCGAAATTGTGTTTTCATATTTTTTACAATCTAAGGTCTATTGATTGATTCAAACACTTATGATACCTTTGGAAAACCATTTCATGTGTTCAAATTATTGTATTTGATACGTTTAATACTTCTTTTACAATCTAAGGTCTATTAATTGATTGAAGCACTTATGATATCTTTGAAAAACAATTTCATGTGTTAAAATGATACGTTTAATACTTCTTTCATTTACAATCTAAGGTTTTATAACCTAGGAAACTTTGAGAAAGTGAATGTTCTGTATAATAATAGTTTAAAAGCATCTTAACTATTGAAAACAAGCGTTTTATTACTCAACTAAATGTTTCCAACTTGTTCTTTTCGCTATTAATTGATTGAAAACACTTATGAATGAGTATCTTTGAAAACCAATTTCGTGTGTTAAAATTGTGTTTTGATATGTTTAATATCTCTTTTACAATCTTAGTCTATTAATTGATTGAAACACTTATGAATGAGTATCCTTGAAAAACAATTTCATGTGTCGATATTGTGTTTTCATATTTTTTACAATCTAAGGTCTATTGATTGATTCAAACACTTATGATACCTTTGGAAAACCATTTCATGTGTTCAAATTATTGTATTTTGATACGTTTAATACTTCTTTTACAATCTAAGGTCTATTAATTGATTGAAGCACTTATGATATCTTTGAAAAACAATTTCATGTGTTAAAATGATACGTTTAATACTTCTTTCATTTACAATCTAAGGTTTTATAACCTATGAAACTTTGAGAAAGTGAATGTTCTGTATAATAATAGTTTAAAAGCATCTTAACTATTGAAAACAAGCGTATTATTACTCAACAAAATGTTTCCAACTTGTTCTTTTCGCTATTAATTGATTGAAAACACTTATGAATGAGTATCTTTGAAAACCAATTTCGTGTGTTAAAATTGTGTTTTGATATGTTTAATATCTCTTTTACAATCTTAGTCTATTAATTGATTGAAACACTTATGAATGAGTATCCTTGAAAAACAATTTCATGTGTCGATATTGTGTTTTCATATTTTTTACAATCTAAGCTCTATTGATTGATTCAAACACTTATGATACCTTTGGAAAACCATTTCATGTGTTCAAATTATTGTATTTTGATACGTTTAATACTTCTTTTACAATCTAAGGTCTATTAATTGATTGAAGCACTTATGATATCTTTGAAAAACAATTTCATGTGTTAAAATGATACGTTTTGTTCCGTCCGGTTGACCGGGACGTCTTCGTGCGCGACCTCAACCGTCAGCTAGGGATACCTTCCCACTGGTTACCTATGGATTCCTGCAAAAAAGAGGACAAAGAGGCGCCCTAGCGGCCGTGTGCACTCCGACGCTCAAGTCAGCCAGCAAGAAACACCAAAAAAACTGTCCACCTACGTGTCTGAGCACCGCATGTGGCACTCTGAAGGTGGTAAAATAACTGTGTATATGTGTGTGTTGTCTCCTTCAGGCAAAAATATTCCCCAGTCACTTGTACGTAACCTTGAAGCACGAGCAAGCAACTAGAGAGTTCTCTGGTAAGTTTGCCGAAAGTTCCAACCCTTTTTCCAACATTCTCCGCGCTATTTAAACTACCCAAGCATTTAAAGCGTCTTAAAGCGCTTTTAATCACAAACGTAACGCACTCATTAAAGCGCTTAATTAGAAAACGTAGCGCATTTAAGACGTTGAAACGCTCGGGAGCCATTATAGTACCTGAATGCTAAAAAGGGAAACTGTATTGAATGACTTTTAATTACCTGGCACCTGACTGAAAGGTGTTTCTATTCTGGCATGGCTGTCGTACACGTGGAGGGCCTCACGACGCCATGACCCCATCCGGGGGCGCTCCTGCCCACCTGGGGACGTTTCTACGTGTGACTCCTCCTCCTGGGAGTGCTACTGCGCTAGGGGTGACTTTTTGGGTGCCAACTCATGCCCCCAAGTATCTACTCACTTACTTTGAGAGCGTATCTGCCTTCCTTTTGTACTCTGCACCAGGTTGCCCTGGGCGTGACTTTCCTCTTGAGTCGTATCTGCCCCACAGGCGTCTCTGGGGCGGCAGGAGCACTTCAGGAGTCAGGCTGCCCATCACTGGTACTATTACTATGGCCTTGAAGCCACCTTTTCCTTCTCTTTACTACTACCCCGTGCTATTGGGACCTGAGGCCTTCCCACGGCGTCGCTCCCTCCATGGTCTTTCCTACCCATGGGTATCGGGGAACCACACTGCGATTGCCTTACTTTAGCGCTGTTTGATCTGGCGACACCTTGGTTGGGCGACGCCTTTACTTAGGCGACGCTTTGCCTTGGCGACGCTTCCTCTTGGCGTCTCTCCAGCGAGTCGACGCCTTCACCTAGGCGACGCCTTGCCTTGGCGACGCTTCCTCTTGGCGTCTCTCCAGCTAGGCGACGCCTCGCGTTGACTTTCACTTTGACTTAGTCAACGCCCGGGTACGGGACGGTACACGTTAAATGCTTCTTTCATTTACAATCTAAGGTTTTATAACCTAGGAAACTATGAGAAAGTGAATGTTCTGTATAATAATAGTTTAAAAGCATCTTAACTATTGAAAACAAGCGTATTATTACTCAACTAAATGTTTGCAACTTGTTCTTTTCGCTATTAATTGATTGAAAACACTTATGAATGAGTATCATTGAAAACAAATTTCGTGTGTTAAAATTGTGTTTTGATATGTTTAATATCTCTTTTACAATCTTAGTCTATTAATTGATTGAAACACTTATGAATGAATATCCTTGAAAAATAATTTCATGTGTCAAAATTGTGTTTTCATATTTTTTACAATCTAAGGTCTATTGATTGATTCAAACACTTATGATACCTTTGGAAAACCATTTCATGTGTTCAAATTATTGTATTTTGATACGTTTAATACTTCTTTTACAATCTAAGGTCTATTAATTGATTGAAGCACTTATGATATCTTTGAAAAACAATTTCATGTGTTTAAATGATACGTTTAATACTTCTTTCATTTACAATCTAAGGTTTTATAACCTAGGAAACTATGAGAAAGTGAATGTTCTGTATAATAATAGTTTAAAAGCATCTTAACTATTGAAAACAAGCGTATTATTACTCAACTAAATGTTTGCAACTTGTTCTTTTCGCTATTAATTGATTGAAAACACTTATGAATGAATATCTTTGAAAACCAATTTCATGTGTTAAAACTGTGTTTTGATATGTTTAATATCTCTTTTACAATCTTAGTCTATTAATTATTTGAAACACATATGAATGAATATCCTTGAAAAACAATTTCATGTGTCGAAATTGTGTTTTCATATTTTTTACAATCTAAGGTTTATTGATTGATTTAAACACTTATGATACCTTTGGAAAACCATTTCATGTGTTCAAGTTATTGTATTTTGATACGTTTAATACTTCTTTTACAATCTAAGGTCTATTAATTGATTGAAGCACTTATGATATCTTTGAAAAACAATTTCATGTGTTAAAATGATACGTTTAATACTTCTTTCATTTACAATCTAAGGTTTTATAACCTAGGAAACTATGAGAAAGTGAATGTTCTGTATAATAATAGTTTAAAAGCATCTTAACTATTGAAAACAAGCGTATTATTACTCAACTAAATGTTTGCAACTTGTTCTTTTCGCTATTAATTGATTGAAGACACTTATGAATGAGTATCTTTGAAAACCAATTTCGTGTGTTCAAATTGTGTTTTGATATGTTTAATATCTCTTTTACAATCTTAGTCTATTAATTGATTGAAACACTTATGAATGAATATCCTTGAAAAACAATTTCATGTGTCGAAATTGTGTTTTCATATTTTTTACAATCTAAGGTCTATTGATTGATTCAAACACTTATGATACCTTTGGAAAACCATTTCATGTGTTCAAATTATTGTATTTTGATACGTTTAATACTTCTTTTACAATCTAAGGTCTATTAATTGATTGAAGCACTTATGATATCTTTGAAAAACAATTTCATGTGTTAAAATGATACGTTTAATACTTCTTTCATTTACAATCTAAGGTTTTATAACCTAGGAAACTATGAGAAAGTGAATGTTCTGTATAATAATAGTTTAAAAGCATCTTAACTATTGAAAACAAGCGTATTATTACTCAACTAAATGTTTGCAACTTGTTCTTTTCGCTATTAATTGATTGAAGACACTTATGAATGAGTATCTTTGAAAACCAATTTCGTGTGTTAAAATTGTGTTTTGATATGTTTAATATCTCTTTTACAATCTTAGTCTATTAATTGATTGAAACACTTATGAATGAATATCCTTGAAAAACAATTTCATGTGTCGAAATTGTGTTTTCATATTTTTTACAATCTAAGGTCTATTGATTGATTCAAACACTTATGATACCTTTGGAAAACCATTTCATGTGTTCAAATTATTGTATTTTGATACGTTTAATACTTCTTTTACAATCTAAGGTCTATTAATTGATTGAAGCACTTATGATATCTTTGAAAAACAATTTCATGTGTTAAAATGATACGTTTAATACTTCTTTCATTTACAATCTAAGTTTTTATAACCTAGGAAACTATGAGAAATTGAATGTTCTGTATAATAATAGTTTAAAAGCATCTTAACTATTGAAAACAAGCGTATTATTACTCAACTAAATGTTTGCAACTTGTTCTTTTCGCTATTAATTGATTGAAAACACTTATGAATGAATATCTTTGAAAACCAATTTCATGTTTTAAAATTGTGTTTTGATATGTTTAATATCTCTTTTACAATCTTAGTCTATTAATTATTTGAAACACTTATGAATGAATATCCTTGAAAAACAATTTCATGTGTCGAAATTGTGTTTTCATATTTTTTACAATCTAAGGTCTATTGATTGATTCAAACACTTATGATACCTTTGGATACCATTTCATGTGTTCAAATTATTGTATTTTGATACGTTTAATACTTCTTTTACAATCTAAGGTGTATTAATTGATTGAAGCACTTATGATATCTTTGAAAAACAATTTCATGTGTTAAAATGATACGTTTAATACTTCTTTCATTTACAATCTAAGGTTTTATAACCTAGGAAACTATGAGAAAGTGAATGTTCTGTATAATAATAGTTTAAAAGCATCTTAACTATTGAAAACAAGCGTATTATTACTCAATTAAATGTTTGCAACTTGTTCTTTTCGCTATTAATTGATTGAAAACACTTATGAATGAATATCTTTGAAAACCAATTTCATGTTTTAAAATTGTGTTTTGATATGTTTAATATCTCTTTTACAATCTTAGTCTATTAATTATTTGAAACACTTATGAATGAATATCCTTGAAAAACAATTTCATGTGTCGAAATTGTGTTTTCATATTTTTTACAATCTAAGGTCTATTGATTGATTCAAACACTTATGATACCTTTGGATACCATTTCATGTGTTCAAATTATTGTATTTTGATACGTTTAATACTTCTTTTACAATCTAAGGTGTATTAATTGATTGAAGCACTTATGATATCTTTGAAAAACAATTTCATGTGTTAAAATGATACGTTTAATACTTCTTTCATTTACAATCTAAGGTTTTATAACCTAGGAAACTATGAGAAAGTGAATGTTCTGTATAATAATAGTTTAAAAGCATCTTAACTATTGAAAACAAGCGTATTATTACTCAATTAAATGTTTGCAACTTGTTCTTTTCGCTATTAATTGATTGAAAACACTTATGAATGAGTATCTTTGAAAACCAATTTCGTGTGTTAAAATTGTGTTTTGATATGTTTAATATCTCTTTTACAATCTTAGTCTATTAATTGATTGAAACACTTATGAATGAATATCCTTGGAAAACAATTTCATGTGTCGAAATTGTGTTTTCATATTTTTTACAATCTAAGGTCTATTGATTGATTCAAACACTTATGATACCTTTGGAAAACCATTTCATGTGTTCAAATTATTGTATTTTGATACGTTTAATACTTCTTTTACAATCTAAGGTCTATTAATTGATTGAAGCACTTATGATATCTTTGAAAAACAATTTCATGTGTTAAAATGATACGTTTAATACTTCTTTCATTTACAATCTAAGGTTTTATAACCTAGGAAACTATGAGAAAGTGAATGTTCTGTATAATAATAGTTTAAAAGCATCTTAACTATTGAAAACAAGCGTATTATTACTCAACTAAATGTTTGCAACTTGTTCTTTTCGCTATTAATTGATTGAAGACACTTATGAATGAGTATCTTTGAAAACCAATTTCGTGTGTTCAAATTGTGTTTTGATATGTTTAATATCTCTTTTACAATCTTAGTCTATTAATTATTTGAAACACTTATGAATGAATATCCTTGAAAAACAATTTCATGTGTCGAAATTGTGTTTTCATATTTTTTACAATCTAAGGTCTATTGATTGATTCAAACACTTATGATACCTTTGGATACCATTTGATGTGTTCAAATTATTGTATTTTGATACGTTTAATACTTCTTTTACAATCTAAGGTGTATTAATTGATTGAAGCACTTATGATATCTTTGAAAAACAATTTCATGTGTTAAAATGATACGTTTAATACTTCTTTCATTTACAATCTAAGGTTTTATAACCTAGGAAACTATGAGAAAGTGAATGTTCTGTATAATAATAGTTTAAAAGCATCTTAACTATTGAAAACAAGCGTATTATTACTCAATTAAATGTTTGCAACTTGTTCTTTTCGCTATTAATTGATTGAAAACACTTATGAATGAATATCTTTGAAAACCAATTTCATGTGTTAAAACTGTGTTTTGATATGTTTAATATCTCTTTTACAATCTTAGTCTATTAATTATTTGAAACACATATGAATGAATATCCTTGAAAAACAATTTCATGTGTCGAAATTGTGTTTTCATATTTTTTACAATCTAAGGTTTATTGATTGATTTAAACACTTATGATACCTTTGGAAAACCATTTCATGTGTTCATGTTATTGTATTTTGATACGTTTAATACTTCTTTTACAATCTAAGGTCTATTAATTGATTGAAGCACTTATGATATCTTTGAAAAACAATTTCATGTGTTAAAATGATACGTTTAATACTTCTTTCATTTACAATCTAAGGTTTTATAACCTAGGAAACTATGAGAAAGTGAATGTTCTGTATAATAATAGTTTAAAAGCATCTTAACTATTGAAAACAAGCGTATTATTACTCAACTAAATGTTTGCAACTTGTTCTTTTCGCTATTAATTGATTGAAGACACTTATGAATGAGTATCTTTGAAAACCAATTTCGTGTGTTCAAATTGTGTTTTGATATGTTTAATATCTCTTTTACAATCTTAGTCTATTAATTGATTGAAACACTTATGAATGAATATCCTTGAAAAACAATTTCATGTGTCGAAATTGTGTTTTCATATTTTTTACAATCTAAGGTCTATTGATTGATTCAAACACTTATGATACCTTTGGAAAACCATTTCATGTGTTCAAATTATTGTATTTTGATACGTTTAATACTTCTTTTACAATCTAAGGTCTATTAATTGATTGAAGCACTTATGATATCTTTGAAAAACAATTTCATGTGTTAAAATGATACGTTTAATACTTCTTTCATTTACAATCTAAGGTTTTATAACCTAGGAAACTATGAGAAAGTGAATGTTCTGTATAATAATAGTTTAAAAGCATCTTAACTATTGAAAACAAGCGTATTATTACTCAACTAAATGTTTGCAACTTGTTCTTTTCGCTATTAATTGATTGAAGACACTTATGAATGAGTATCTTTGAAAACCAATTTCGTGTGTTAAAATTGTGTTTTGATATGTTTAATATCTCTTTTACAATCTTAGTCTATTAATTGATTGAAACACTTATGAATGAATATCCTTGAAAAACAATTTCATGTGTCGAAATTGTGTTTTCATATTTTTTACAATCTAAGGTCTATTGATTGATTCAAACACTTATGATACCTTTGGAAAACCATTTCATGTGTTCAAATTATTGTATTTTGATACGTTTAATACTTCTTTTACAATCTAAGGTCTATTAATTGATTGAAGCACTTATGATATCTTTGAAAAACAATTTCATGTGTTAAAATGATACGTTTAATACTTCTTTCATTTACAATCTAAGTTTTTATAACCTAGGAAACTATGAGAAATTGAATGTTCTGTATAATAATAGTTTAAAAGCATCTTAACTATTGAAAACAAGCGTATTATTACTCAACTAAATGTTTGCAACTTGTTCTTTTCGCTATTAATTGATTGAAAACACTTATGAATGAATATCTTTGAAAACCAATTTCATGTTTTAAAATTGTGTTTTGATATGTTTAATATCTCTTTTACAATCTTAGTCTATTAATTATTTGAAACACTTATGAATGAATATCCTTGAAAAACAATTTCATGTGTCGAAATTGTGTTTTCATATTTTTTACAATCTAAGGTCTATTGATTGATTCAAACACTTATGATACCTTTGGATACCATTTCATGTGTTCAAATTATTGTATTTTGATACGTTTAATACTTCTTTTACAATCTAAGGTGTATTAATTGATTGAAGCACTTATGATATCTTTGAAAAACAATTTCATGTGTTAAAATGATACGTTTAATACTTCTTTCATTTACAATCTAAGGTTTTATAACCTAGGAAACTATGAGAAAGTGAATGTTCTGTATAATAATAGTTTAAAAGCATCTTAACTATTGAAAACAAGCGTATTATTACTCAATTAAATGTTTGCAACTTGTTCTTTTCGCTATTAATTGATTGAAAACACTTATGAATGAGTATCTTTGAAAACCAATTTCGTGTGTTAAAATTGTGTTTTGATATGTTTAATATCTCTTTTACAATCTTAGTCTATTAATTGATTGAAACACTTATGAATGAATATCCTTGGAAAACAATTTCATGTGTCGAAATTGTGTTTTCATATTTTTTACAATCTAAGGTCTATTGATTGATTCAAACACTTATGATACCTTTGGAAAACCATTTCATGTGTTCAAATTATTGTATTTTGATACGTTTAATACTTCTTTTACAATCTAAGGTCTATTAATTGATTGAAGCACTTATGATATCTTTGAAAAACAATTTCATGTGTTAAAATGATACGTTTAATACTTCTTTCATTTACAATCTAAGTTTTTATAACCTAGGAAACTATGAGAAAGTGAATGTTCTGTATAATAATAGTTTAAAAGCATCTTAACTATTGAAAACAAGCGTATTATTACTCAACTAAATGTTTGCAACTTGTTCTTTTCGCTATTAATTGATTGAAAACACTTATGAATGAGTATCTTTGAAAACCAATTTCATGTGTTAAAATTGTGTTTTGATATGTTTAATATCTCTTTTACAATCTTAGTCTATTAATTATTTGAAACACTTATGAATGAATATCCTTGAAAAACAATTTCATGTGTCGAAATTGTGTTTTCATATTTTTTACAATCTAAGGTCTATTGATTGATTCAAACACTTATGATACCTTTGGATACCATTTCATGTGTTCAAATTATTGTATTTTGAGACGTTTAATACTTCTTTTACAATCTAAGGTCTATTAATTGATTGAAGCACTTATGATATTGATCCTGCCTGTTGACCGGAGCGCTGGAGAATGCCTCGTCAAAGGATCGACGTGCGCGCCGCTCCTCACCTCCGTTCCTCCTCTGGATCTATGTCAAGAACCTGCAAAGAAACGATACGGCGCCGCTGCGGCCGATCGCACTCCGACGCTCAAGTCAGTGACGGTATCACCAAATACTAAGAACTGGAACCGTTGAAATCTCTCTCACAAACAGCTCTGTCACTCGCAAGCGTAAAGTGTATGAACTGAACGTGCGTACCTTAGAAAATCTGTTAGGAACTCTTATATACCTGGTGGTTTTCTCTCTCCTGGCAGTTACAGGCTTGGACACGTGGCCTGCATCCAACTGCACACGTGTCATCATCCGGAGGCTCCCTGACTTGGCGCCACTTCTATTCTCATTCTGGCTAAGTTACATACGCATGGTACTGCCCAGCGCATAGCTAACTCAGGAGTGCGATCTCTACTGAAACTGGCGAGGTAGGGCCTTCATACACCTTCCCTGTGGTCTCGCCGGCCGCCTTCATAATCTGCTTCTCCTTCATCTTCGGCGATGTGCTTGTTCTGGCGATCTCCGACTGCCTGGTCGCCTGAGTCCGCATCAGTCCGCATCTGGCGACTTCATCCCCAACCTGGCGATCGCTTATTCTGGTAAGCTGGAGATCGGAACACGCCAACTTAACTATCGGCGACTACACGTGCCTCCCGACTTCCTTCCCAACTGTCAACCTGGCGCCTTGTCAACACGCCTATACTGTAGCAGGATGCCACGTCATCGCATCCGACCACCAGGGCGGTACACAAGCCCCCCAGTCTTAAGCGAAGACTTGTCTAGCGAAAAGACTGAAAAAGCCTTCGTTAACACCGGTCTACGTGGCATGGGCGCAGAATTCCAAGCGATAGTACTTTCTGCTACTCTGACGCTCCACCAAACCCTTCGCGCATCGTTCGACACGTGGCTCTCATCAACGGCTATCTTCATCTGCCGTTAGCGCTTCCCCAAACCGTTTCGAAAACCCTTAAACCCCTTACGCTCCTACTGTTCCATCACTTTCTTCACACTTGCATACGCTCTCATTTCCTTCTGCGAAAGCTCTCGACGTTCCTCGACGCTCTAGATCACCACCTCCCTTCAACATTCTCCCGATCATCAAAAGGTAACTACTTTCCCTCATCTGCTGTGTTTTCTCGCATTTTCACCGATTTGCATCATCCTGTAACTGTCTGATGCATACACTGTGGGCTGTTTTTCCATTTCTCCTTCTGCGCGACTTAGGGCTTTGTCGATCGTCGCAACGAACTCACATTCGTTCGTCTTTCACCTTCCATTCGTGATCGAGTCAGCCTTTGTAACCCTCCTGATTATTTTTCCTTCCTCCTTCGTTTGCAGTTGCTACCATGACTCGCACGAAGATCACCCCGAACCCCCCTCCGTCAGCGCGAAACCCTCCTTCTCAAGCACACGACTCTACGCAAGTTCGTGGTGCCCCCTCTTCGCAGGCTGTGAGGCCCGCGTCTTCTCAAACCACTCTGGCCCAGGCGACTCCACCAAACGCTGGAGGAGCCCCCACCCCACTGCCAGACTTCAAGACGTTATACTCATGGGCTAACTCAACCCTCTTAAAGGAAACGTCGTCGGTGAACACCGCGGGAGCGGTTCTGCGATTGACCAACGGGGACGAGGCCCACCAATCATTCCACAAAGAGCACGATGAGAGAATGATGGTGCTGCCTTGCCCAGCCACTCTGCCAGTGTGCGCCGATGATAAAGTGAGCGCCGACGGGCCCTTCTGCTTCGTCTACACCACTCTCTTCAAGAAGGTTAAACTCAGGTTCCCTCTTACTCGATTTGAGAGGGAACTCTTAACCGAGCTCAACATCGCTGCCGCCCAGCTTCACCCCAACAGCTGGGCGTTTGTCCGAGCTTTTGAGGTAACGTGCGCCCACCTGGGGTTGCCCGCGTCAGTGGACGTGTTTTTATTCTTGTTCGAGGCCAAGCACCCAGGAGATCGCCTGTGGGTCAGCCTGAACGCCATTGCTGGGAGGTCCATTTTCACCATCTTCCAGCAGTCATACAAGGATTGGAAGGGGAAGTTCATCCAGGTTCGCGCAAACGACAAAGACCCTTCCCTCCTCGACGGTTTCCCCTTGTACTGGGTGGACAAGGGGAAAAAGGAGTCCAAGAGCTGCTTCAGGAGGCCCAGAAGTCCTGATAGCATGGGAGCTTTGGACAGAGACCTTTGTCTCTTCTGGAAGAGGGTGGCAGATGCCCACATAACATTCTTGACCCCCACTGATGTGATTCCAATAGCCACATAGAACAAGATTCTTGACACTTTGAGGAATCACCTTGAGCTGGAAAATGTAGAGGCACTTTCTTAGAAGTTGGATCATGGTTCTAAGATCAAGAACTCACCAATAACAAGTACCAAATCCCAAACTCATTTGGATGAACCAAATATTGTCAAATTGAATCAACAAAGGAATAGAAACTAGATTAACCGAACAGAATTAAGCTACTAAACAAAAGAACCGAACAAAATTAAAAACAAAACAGAATATAGGTGCTGAAAATAGAAAAAAACCGAAAGCTAGACAACTCAAAACACAAGGCAACATGAACAATTGAAGAAGAAGAAAGGAAGGAGAAGAGAATGCTCATGAAGATGGAAGATAGGTTGGATGATCACGCCACTAGAAGTATGGATGCTCCTAGATGAGTGTGGAAGCCGCCACTTGAGGAAACCATGGTCCTTCAAGATAAGACTAGAGTAGAAGCTCAAAGCTCTCCAAATGCTCACTCCAATTTTGAGTATAGTTTCTTTAGATAAATTCAAATCTGAATTTTTACAAAGAGAGCACCTCTATTTATAGCCTAAGGTGCTGAAAAGTAAGCTACACAAATTCAAAAAAACTCCCTCCTAAAAAGCTTCTAGAATTTGCGCCTAAAACAAAGCATGAGGAAGGTGTGATCCCTTCTCTCACTTTGGCACCTCCTTATTTACTCCTACACCTATCTACTAACACACCCCCCCTAAGACTCTTAACTAAAGACTAAAAGATGCTTTAACAATAGAAGTTTCTAATGTTTCCCTCTAAGCACCTTTCTAAACAATATTTATTTAAAACTTGGCTTTGCCCTTCATGGGATGGTCTTTGGACTTTTGTGGGCTTTGGCCTTCTTGGGCTTGGGCTTGGGCTTTATCTTTTGCAAAGATTAACAAGAAAAACTTTAAATGTGAAGGCGAATGATCTTGTTCTTCATTATAAAAAGCCACCTTTAGTTGATTCTCATCATACTCCCCGAGTTGGAGAGAATTCGCCCACGAATTCTGAATCCCTGCATATAACAAAGTCAGTTTACTTTTACAATCAAAAGTGTAAGAAAAAGGAATACATGACTTAGCAGATGGAACCAAAGGGATTGCAAAAAAGGAGGTCCTACAAATCGACCAAGTTGGAAAAATGTGTTTGGGAATGATGATATTTTTGGGAAAAAGACCTCTTAAATGGTGAAACCCATTAGGAGGTATGAAAAAATCATCCCTAACATATTTTAACCAAGGTGGTGTTGAAATAGGAACCTTGGGTAATGAAAAAGATAAAGAAGAAGAAGACCTTGGAGGGTCCATTTGAGGTATAGCACGAGTCAACATGATGGATTTAGAGGAGAAAATGGTGTGACTCGGTGTAGTACTTACTTCTTTTTCTTTCTCATTTTCTCTTTTAGTTTTCATTTTTATTTGGTCCTCATGAACCTCTTTGGGAGAGAGGGGTTTTAATATAACCTTGCGCCCTAGGAAGGAAAAAGACATTGTATTGGATAGGCCATCATGTAAAACATGTCTATCATATTGCCAAGGCCTTCCTAAAAGAAGATGAGAAGCTTCCATGGGCACAACATCACATAAAACCTCATCTTTATACTTTCCTATAGCAAATTTAATGAGGACTTGTTTATTCACCATGATTTCACCTACTTCACTAAGCCATTGTAATTTGTAGGGCTTGGTATGAGAGATAGTGGGTAAGGCTAACTTCTCCACAACTCTTGTACTAGCCACATTAGTGCAACTTCCCCCATCAATAATCAAGGAACATAACTTGTTGTTGATAAGACATCGGGTGTGAAAAATATTTTCTCTTTGAGTATCATTCAAAGATTTTGGAATTGTGCCCAACATACGTCTTACCATCAATAAGTCACCTTCACAAGGACTTTCACTCTCATTTTCACTTGATGGTCTAGAAGGTGAAGAATGCCTAGGTGAAGTGGAATCATGCTCACTAACTACAATGCCTTCATGCATGTACATACTTCGTTTAGAAGGGCAATTAGCAGCAATGTGACCATATCCCAAACATTTAAAACACTTTTGACTAGACGATTTAATTGGGGATTTAGGCCTAGAAGTAGATGGCGTAGGATCCTTGGGTTTGAAAGAAGAATCTTTGGAAGGATGTTTGGAAAAAGAATTTTTGTTTCTCCAAGACTTGGAGTAGTATCCATCATTGGAAGCATTTTTTAAAGAGTTTTTCTTAGCAAGTTGGGCTTCCACCTTCATTGCAAGATGAACTAAAGAGCCCAATGATGAATACTCTTGTAACTCAACAAAGTCTTGAATATCCTTCCTAAGACCACTCACAAACCTAGCAATCATAGCTTCCTCACTTTCCTCTAATTCAATTTTAAGCACAAGCGTTTCTAGCTCTTTATAATATTCATCCACATTTAGCGTGCCTTGTTGAAACCGTTGGAGTCTCAACATGAGGTCTTTCCTAAAATGTGGGGGCACAAATCTAGCGCGCATTTGATCCTTTAAAGAGTTCCAAGAGTCCACGGGAGGACCCTTGTGATAGATAATGTCCTTTACAATTCCATGCCACCATTTCATGGCATAATCACTAAACTCTAGGGTGGCTAGCTTAAGCTTATGCTCATCTTGGATCTCATGGATCTCAAATATTTGTTCACACTTAGCCTCCCAATCTAAATATACATTAGGATCACTTGAGCCATTGAAACAAGGAAGCTTGACCGAAGGTAGCCTAGCCTTTGCATCTTGGTAGTAGCCATTGCCATAGTGAGGTCTCTCCCCTTGGTTGTGATGTCTATGTCCAAGGAATTGGGGTGGAGTTCTCCTTCTCCTATGGTCCTCTTCACGGCCTATGTCATTGGAAGAACCTCTTGTTGAAGGTCTATGTGAATGATGCCCATCATGGATAGAAGGAGATGGTCTAGCTTGTTGGACCTCCATCTTTTGCATTTTCTCTTCCAACCGTCTAATTGTTCTTTGAGCTTCATGTAATTCACCAAGAATGGAAGCTTTGGAAGGAGAATTCTGCTTGTAGGATGCATCACTTGAAGATCCAGCCATTTGTAATTAAAAAAAACAGCAAACACACAAAAAACAGCAAACAAGTTAAAAATTAGCAAAAACAGTGAGCTTTTTGGCAATGAAACTGCCGAAATGAACTAAGGCTGAAAAAGATATCACTCTCAAAGAAATAATGTTCTTGCACCAATCTGATCTTGAGGCCTTGGAATCCTCAAATGAAATATGTCAAAGCAAGCACACCAATCTTAAGAGCAAACCACCACAAAACCAAAGAAACAATAAAGACAAACAAGAAAAGGTATAAGCAAGGAAAGGTAATTGCAAAAGGAATACTATATGTAAGACAAACTCAAAGAGTAAGAATGAAAGACAATCAAGAAAATAAAGAACTCAATGAGAAAAGTAGGCACACAAAAGAATACCTAAGGAAAAGCACTAGAGTAGATGAAGAAAACAAAAAATTTAGCTACTGGAAATTTTTTTTTTTATGCAAACTGTGTTTGATATTCACTGATTTAACTGGAACGTTGTAGAGCGAACTGGATTATGAAATTTATACCACAGAAACTTCAAGATGTTAACTCAAAAATGGCACTGGAATCAATTAAAAACAGTAAGCCAATTGAGAGAAATAAATTTTTTAAAATCACTGCCAGATTACCGTATTTTTTTCGGCAGGAATGTACACTTTTTTTATTTTATTTATCATTTTTTGTGTACTTCATATTTTTGAATGATTCTTTTTTCTATTCTTTTCTAACACTTTGAATATCTCAAATCCAGAATTTCAGAATTTTACAGTACGTAAATCAATTGCAATAAGGAAAAACAGTAAGCACTTTTTTTCAGAAACAGAGGAATCCTAATAGGAATAAAAAACAGGATGATGAACTAGCAAAGACATAATAGAAAATGATGTATTGGAACTTGTATAGGTCTAGAATACAAGTATGAACTCAATTCTAAAAAGAAAATGCACAAAGGATCAACATCAATTCAGAAAATTATATGACACCAAAGCAAGAAACAATCAAAACAATAAAAGTACTACTAGAAGTAATGACATATATGGAATAACATGACTAAGACAAAACTTGACATGATTCAAAAATTAAAAGACACATCACAAATTGTAACAAGTGAAAGGAAGCTTAAGGTAAACTCTAGGAAGGATAATGCCATTCCAAAAGAGCAACCATACTCATAAGAATTATGAGTGCCATAAACCTTTCCACAAACACTTGGAGCAAAAGAAAAACAGCAAGAATACTCAATTAAAATTCTAAAACAGAAACTTAAATTGCAAGAAATTAAAAAGAGCTCTTGAAATAAAGTGCACACAACTCAACAATTAAACAAGAAGAACCTAAGACTCATGATACCACATGATGTGATTCCAATAGCCACATAGAACAAGATTCTTGACACTTTGAGGAATCACCTTGAGCTGGAAAATGTAGAGGCACTTTCTTAGAAGTTGGATCATGGTTCTAAGATCAAGAACTCACCAATAACAAGTACCAAATCCCAAACTCATTTGGATGAACCAAATATTGTCAAATTGAATCAACAAAGGAATAGAAACTAGATTAACCGAACAGAATTAAGCTACTAAACAAAAGAACCGAACAAAATTAAAAACAAAACAGAATATAGGTGCTGAAAATAGAAAAAAACCGAAAGCTAGACAACTCAAAACACAAGGCAACATGAACAATTGAAGAAGAAGAAAGGAAGGAGAAGAGAATGCTCATGAAGATGGAAGATAGGTTGGATGATCACGCCACTAGAAGTATGGATGCTCCTAGATGAGTGTGGAAGCCGCCACTTGAGGAAACCATGGTCCTTCAAGATAAGACTAGAGTAGAAGCTCAAAGCTCTCCAAATGCTCACTCCAATTTTGAGTATAGTTTCTTTAGATAAATTCAAATCTGAATTTTTACAAAGAGAGCACCTCTATTTATAGCCTAAGGTGCTGAAAAGTAAGCTACACAAATTCAAAAAAACTCCCTCCTAAAAAGCTTCTAGAATTTGCGCCTAAAACAAAGCATGAGGAAGGTGTGATCCCTTCTCTCACTTTGGCACCTCCTTATTTACTCCTACACCTATCTACTAACACACCCCCCCTAAGACTCTTAACTAAAGACTAAAAGATGCTTTAACAATAGAAGTTTCTAATGTTTCCCTCTAAGCACCTTTCTAAACAATATTTATTTAAAACTTGGCTTTGCCCTTCATGGGATGGTCTTTGGACTTTTGTGGGCTTTGGCCTTCTTGGGCTTGGGCTTGGGCTTTATCTTTTGCAAAGATTAACAAGAAAAACTTTAAATGTGAAGGCGAATGATCTTGTTCTTCATTATAAAAAGCCACCTTTAGTTGATTCTCATCACCCACCCTGATTTCCTTCGAGTTCTTTGAGGACCAGTTGGAATTTCAAATAGGTTAGGACGCTACATCCTTGTCCTGGCATTGCTTCTGATATTGTTTCTGGGCGTCTTATGCGATACACACAAGACTTTGGTTTTATCTTTTCTGCATATGCCTGCTTTTGCTGTCTTATTGTCTTGTACACTTACCCCTTTCTCCTTTGAGCTAACTTATGCACTTTCATTTCATGTAGACACCATGTTGGGTAAGAACATGCTCGCCGATTTAAAGGCGCTCGCCCGCAACCACGGGTTGGCGACCGGCTCCCAGACGGTTCCCAACTCAGCGGTCGAGAAGGCCATCATCCAGGGGCGATCACCGCCTAAGGCGCCCACCCAACGAAAGAAACTGGTCCTTAAGAGGCCAAAGCGGAAGGCCCCCCAAGTTGTCCAAGAGGATGAGGAAGAGGACGACGAGGTCACAGAGGATGGCCTTGTCACGAAAAGGAAGAGGGTGGCACCATCTTCTCCACCTGCCCCGCCCCCTCTTCCAGCTTCAACACCACCATCAACACCCGCTCCTCCTCCTTCACCACCAGCACCACAAGCCCCTTCACCACCAGTCCAAGCAGTTCCATTGGCCACTGCGCCACCTGCAACTGGGGCCCAAGAGCCAAACTTCTTAGAGGACCCCCCGAGCGCCTCGACACCACATATATCAGCAGGAGGGGGCCCTCCTTCCAACACTTCAGCTGCAGGAATTGTTGCAATCGGGGATGAGGTCGCTCACACCTCTCCAATCCTAATCACCGAATCCCCGATTGCGTCGCCACGCCAAGAAACAACCACCGAAAATATTGTTAAGGAAGGCGGCGACGAGAACCCTCAACAAGCCCCCCTGGCGCCTCTCCAAGCTGCAAATCTTTCCCTCGAGGTCACGAGGATGTGGGAACCTCTGACTGCTAAACTCAAAACCATTGCAGAGGATATTCCTTCAATCATAACGAGAGCTGTGGAGAGCTCCACCAGGCGGCTACAGGATGATATCTACAACCTCAAGACCGAGAACAGCACAATGAAGGTCGAGGTGGAGAAGGTGTCATTCAGCCTAACGCTCGCGGAAATGGAACATTCTCGAGTGGAGGATGCTCTAAACACCGAGCTTAGGCTTGCGCGCAAGGAAGCTGTTGACCTTCGCCGCAAAGTCCATGAACTTGCCCAAGAAAAGGTCGAACTCGAAAGCAGAATCGTGCCTCTGCGCACTAAGGCGAGCGACCTGGAGGCTCAAATTCAAGCCAATGCCGATAAGGTACAGAAGCTGGAGCAAAGGTCGATCGACCGCGAGAAGCTACTTGGGCAAGTAGAGAAAGCAAGAGACGACGCCATGGCCGATCTCTCCGAGGCAAACAAAGAGAGGGTGAAGATGGCTGCCGAGTTGGCCCAAGCTCAAACAGAATCCAAGAAGGTGTCTGACGACCTTCTTCAAGCTCAAGAGACCAACAAGCAACTCCGAAAACAGGTCGAAGAGCTGGAGCAGCAGAACAAAGAGCTTAAGCAGCAGGTTGAAGGATTTCAAAAGCAAATTGAAGAACTTAAACTAAGCTCCGCTCAGATTCTGGTTGCCGGGTTTGATGCCGCTTGAGAACAGTTCGCATGCCTATTCCCCGATCTTGACCTTAGCATGGTGTCGTTAGACAACGAAGTAGTAGATGGGAAGGTCGTTCCCGCCGAAGGCTCAACCAATTCTACCCCATCTGCTTCTTTATGAATTCACTTGTACTTACCTTGTAAAAACCCTTGCACACGTATTTTAAACAGCTACTTATTTCAATAGCGAAACTTGGACATTTCTTCTGACTCCTTTTGAGCGCTTTACTTTCTTTGTATGTTTAACTCTGCTGCGTTTAACTTAGCGATTTTGCAAACATGACCTTTGGTGTAACTGCTTCGAGCCGATTCAAACTTAAGCAATAATTGCTTTAAACAACTCGTACCCCTGAGGCGCTAACCTGATCGTAAGAAAAGTTCCAAGCAACGAACTGTGATTCAATCATTGGTTCAAACAACGTCCCACTTGACCCGCTTTATCAAACAAGTCTCTCAACCTACTCGCCGTGTCTGAACTTTTCGCGATCACCTAGACCTCTTGATAACACCAGCTTTCCTTAGCCTCAGGCTTTGGCAGTCATTTCTTTATCTGAGGCAGAAATGCCCTTTGGGATCTTCCTTTACCTCCCTGAACCCCAGAGCTAGAGACTGGCTGGCTAGGCGTTCTCTTCGAACCTACCTTAGCCACCTTTCAAGCTTCTTCCACCCTCTTCGCCATACCTGAACTCGTTCAAGACGAGAAGGATTTTATCTTGCCTATACTCGCACACAAGCGAGAAGGTCTTTTAACTCGCCTGAACTCGCTCATCGGCGAGAAGGACTTTAAACGGCCTTAACTCGCTCGACGGCGAGAAGGACTTTGTCTGGTGCCTCAACTTGCCCAGGGTGTACATCTCCTCCCCCCTGGATGCACTGAGGACCTTTTCTTTCTCATGCCTGCACTCGCTCGACGGCGAGGAGGTCTTTGATGGGCCTTAGTTCGCACAACGGCGATAAGGACTTTATCCGGTGCCTCAACTTGCCCAGGGCGTACATCTCCTCCCCCCTGGATGCACTGAGGACCTTTCTTGCCTGCGCCCGCACAACGGCGAGGAGGTCTTTAACTTGCCTCTACGTTGCCCCGGGAGTTACATCTTCTCGCTCCCAGAAACACGGAGGACTTTTCCTCTTTCTCGCCTGCGCTCGCTCAACGGGGAGGAGGTCTTTCATCTGGTGCCTCCGATCGCCGATAAACGATGAGGACTTAACAACTTAACTGATACCTCTAATCGCCGAAAAACGATGAGGACTTTAAAAAACTTAACTGGTGCCTCTAATCGCCGAAAAACGATGAGGACTTTAAAAACTTAGGAAAACACGCGACATATCTTTTTGTGCCTCGAGTCATGTACGAATGACAAGGTCTTTCTTCGAAACTTTTGGAAATAACACATATGCAATCTGAAAACACCTTATACTTCGAAAACTCTTCTTTTATTGGGTGGCCTCATTAAAAACCCTCCTTAGGGAAAAAAGAGTGCCCCCTTGAAACTATTTTAACAGAGACATTGTAATGTAATATTTGTGCTTGTCTTTACTTACAAAGCCCTTAGCTATAGTACAACTTCAGGTGTGTGGCGTTCCAGGTACGAGGGATCGCCCCCCCTTCCAGCGTCTCCAAGCGATAGGCTCCGTTCCCGAGTGCCTCGGTTATTCTGAACGGTCCAGTCCACTTGGGTGATAGCTTATTCTCCATCTCGTACTGGTGGGCCTTCCTCATCACCAGATTGCCCTCTCTAAACTGCCTTGGCATCACCTTCGAGTTGTACCTTCGCTCGACCCTTCTCTTCACCGCCTCAGCCTTCAGCCTTGCCTCCTCCCTGACTTCGTCCAGCAGATCCAAGTTCAGCCTTCTCTCTTCATTCGAGTCTTCCTCTACAAAGTTCTGGAATCTCGGCGAGCTCTCCTGAATCTCGACTGGAATCATGGCATCACACCCGTAGACCAAGCTAAACGGGGTCTCATGGGTTCCTGACTGCTCGGTGGTGTGGTACGCCCAAACTATACGGGGTACCTCCTCAGCCCAACTTCCCTTGGCTTTCTCGAGCCTTCTTTTCAAACCTCTCAGCAACACCCGATTAGCTGATTCCACCTGGCCATTCGTCTGAGGGTGCTCGACGGATGCAAACACTTGCTGAATTCCAACCCCTTCACAAAGCTTCTTCAACAGGTGGCTCGCAAACTGAGTCCCATTATCTGATACCAGGCGCTTAGGCACTCCAAACCGGCACACAATATTCTTCCATACAAAGCCTTCGATCTTGTGCGCGGTGATCTGGGCCACTGGTTCTGCTTCAATCCACTTGGTGAAATACTCAATCGCCACCACCAAGTACTTCATCTGCCTGATCGCCAGTGGAAAAGGTCCCAGGATGTCGATTCCCCAAGTATGAAAAGGCCAAGGGCTATAGATCGAAATCAACTCCTCGGGAGGTGCCTTGTGCCAATCGGCGTGCTGCTGGCATTGTTTGCAGCACTGGGCATACTTCTTGCAATCTTCTCTCATGGATGGCCAGTAGTAGCCTGCACGGAGAGTCCTCGCGGCCAGAGCCCGACCCCCGACATGACTTCCACATATTCCTTCGTGGAGCTCTGCCATAATCCTCGTGCACTTCTCGCCGTGTATACATTCCAGGAGTGGGTGAGTGAATCCAAACCTGTACAGATCGCCATCAATCAATGTATACTTGCTGGAATTTTTCTTTACCTTCCTAGCTTCTGTTGGATCTAGCGGGAGGAGGCCATCCGCCAGGCACCGCTTGTACTGTGTTATCCAAGTGTCTGGCTCATGGGTGGCGCAGACCTGCATCACGTCCACCTTCTCTCCTCGACAAGCTCTAACTCTCGGCGATCTCAGAGTTTCTTGCGTCAGAGACTTATGGCTTCTCGCTGCTCTCTCCGTCGATCTGCTTATCTGAAGGACCAGGTGATCTGCTACAAATGCCCTCGACGTCTTCAAAGTTTCTTGAATCACTGTCCTCTGCCTACCCCGCTTGCCTTAGCTGGCGAGCTTAGCAAGCAAGTCAGCTCGGGCATTCTGTTCTCGGGGCACATGCACCACTTCAAAAGAGGCAAAGGAACTCTTCAATTCCTGCACATACGCCAAGTAAGCCGCCATTTGTGGATCTTTAGCCTGGAACTCGCCTGTTACTTGCCCTGTGACTAGCAGCGAGTCACTCTTAGCCATCAGCACTCTGGCTCCCATTTCCTTAGCCAACAGAATCCCGGCGATCAGCGCCTCATACTCTGCTTGATTGTTGCTGGCTTTGAAGGCGAATCTCAACGATTGTTCGATCAGCACGCCGTTGGGTCCTTCCAATATGACTCCAGCACCGCTACCCTGCTGGTTTGACGATCCATCCACCGAGAGCACCCAACGGAAATCGTCTCCTTCAACCCGCGTCGCCTCTGAAGAGAGCTCAACTATGAAATCAGCGAAGACTTGCCCCTTGATCGGGCCTCGGGGCTCATATTTAATGTCAAATTCTGACAATTCGACTGCCCACTTCACCATTCTTCCTGCGACGTCAGGTTTCTTCAAGACCCTCTGGATGGGCAGGTCGGTCATCACCAGTATTGTGAAACTGTGGAAGTAGTGGCGCAACCTCCTCGCCGAAAACACCACAGCCAACGCAGCCTTCTCCAGGGCCTGATATCTCGTTTCTGGGCCCTGCAGCACTTTACTCACGAAATAAATAGGCTTCTGAGCCTGATCCTGGTCCTGGGCGAGCACCGCACTCACCGCCCTCTCAGTCACAGCGAAATACAACCTGAGAGGGATTCCCGCCAGTGGTTTGCACAGAACCGGCGGGCTCGCCAAATATTCCTTCAGCTTGACGAAAGCTTCCTCGCACTCTTTCGTCCAAGCGAACTTATTATTGCGCCGCAGACACTGGAAATAGGGATGTCCCTTTTCTCCGCTTGCTGACACGAAGCGGGATAGGGCCGCCATCCGACCCGTCAGCTGCTGGACTTCTTTCACTGTAGTCGGGCTTCTCATCGCCAAGATGGCGGCACACTTGTCCGGGTTGGCCTCTATTCCTCTTTCAGTTAAAAGAAAACCCAAGAACTTCCCAGCCTCCACGCCGAAAATGCACTTCTCCGGGTTGAGCTTCAACTTAAACTTCGCGATCGTCGTGAACAATTCTTCCAAGTCTGCAACGTGCTTGCTTTTCTCCTGCGAGGTCACGACCATGTCATCGACGTAAGCTTGCACGTTCCTTCCCAGCATTGGTGCAAGTACTCGGTCCATCAGCCTCTGGTACGTGGCCCCCGCATTCTTCAGCCCAAACGGCATCACCTTATAGCAGTAGCACGACCTCTCCTTCATGAAGGCTGTTTTTTCTTCATCCATGGGATGCATCTTGATCTGATTATAGCCCGAGAAGGCGTCCAGGAAACTCAGCAGCTTGCACCCTGCAGCACTATCGACCAGGGCATCAATGCTTGGTAAAGGATACGAATCCTTTGGGCAAGCCTTATTCAGGTCGGTGAAATCGACGCACATGCGCCATTTCCCGTTGCTCTTCTTCACCAGCACGACATTCGCCAACCACTCAGGGTACTGGACTTCCCTGATGTGGCCTGCAGCGAGGAGTTTCTGGGTCTCATCCTTGATCGCCTGCCTCCTCTCTTCATTAAATTTCCTCCTTCTTTGCCGCACCGGTCTCACCATGTTGTCCATTGCCAGATGATGGCACAAGAAGTCGGGATCGATCCCGGGCATGTCCGAAGCGGACCAGGCAAACGCGTCCAGATGCCGTTCAATCACCTTGGCGATCTGGTCCTGGAGATCGACCTCCAGAGATCTTCCGAGCTTGAAAACTTTCCCCCCGATCTCCTTCTCGAGCCACTGCTCGACGGGCTTGGGCCTTGATTCTCTGGCGATCACCGCCTTGGTGATTCCGAGTTCCCTTGCTTCCTCCAGGCGATTCCGCGCCTCTTCCTCCTCCAGGGCAGCATTCCTCTCCCCCAGCTCAGCATCTACCATCTCTACGTCCCTTCCGGCGGCCTCCTCCATTATCGGCGGTCTGGGCTTCGCACCGGGCGGTGGGGTGGTTGTGACATAGCTCACTGATCTTTTATTTTTCAGGCTATTCTCATAGCACTTTTTCGCTTCCTTCTGATCAGACTTTATCGTGATTACCACCCCTACCATGGACGGCAGCTTCACCTTCATGTGCCGAGTCGATGGAATTGCGCCTATCCTGTTAAGGGTGGGCCTTCCCAGCAGGATGTTATATGCTGAAGGGGCGTTTACGATGAGGTACTTGATTTTCTCCGTCCTTGACCCAGCCTCATCGGTAAACGTGGTTCTCAGCTCAATGTACCCCCTGACTTCCACCTGGTCGCCAGCGAACCCATACAAGCACCCTCCATAGGGCCTCAGCTGGTCAAGGGGCAATTCTAGCTGCGTGAAAGTCGGCCAGAACATCACGTCTGCCGAACTTCCTTGGTCCACCAGAACTCGGTGAACCTTCCTCCCCGCCGTGATCAACGAAATAACAATGGGATCGTTGTCGTGAGGCACAACGTCCCGAAGATCCTGCTTGGTGAACGTAATGTCCACTTCGGGCGAGTGATCTTCAAACATGTCCACCGACATCACCGATCGCGCGTATTTTTTCCTCTGCGATGCGGTGCATCCACCACCTGAGAAACCCCCTGCAATGGTGTGGATCTCCCCATGGATAGGCATCTCGTGTTGCTGGGCTTCTCCCCCTGCCGGCTGGGAACTCGACGCTCCTCCGGTCCTTCTGTCCAGCAAATAGTCGTTTAGGAACCCGCTCTTAACCAGATCGTCGAGCTGGTACCCTAAAGACAAACACGAGTCCAGGTTGTGGCCAAAGCACTGGTGGAACTCGCACCAGACATCCGGCTTCGACCCTAACACCTTGTCGCCCACCTTCTCGGGCGCCTTTAACCTAGCAAATATGTTAGGGATAGCAATCAGGTCCGCTAGTCCCATGACGAATTTGTGCTTAGGCGGGCGATTGTATTCCCGGCGTGCTGGTTGCTGGCGTGCTGGCGGTTGGCGCGCTTGGCTTCTTCCCTTGTTTCTCCTATCGTAAGGATAGCGAGTCCTTTGATCCTTTCTGGCCGCCGCTGCCGTTTCCAGCACCCTCTGTGGCTGGATCCTAATCTGGGCGCGTGGCCTAACGGGAGCCACACTGCCTCTCTTCTCGGCGACCTCACTCTCGTCGGCGATGTGAGCCACCGCAAGTCGCCTGACTTTAGCAAACGTCGCTGGATGAGCCCTGATCAAGGCTTCGCAGAACGGCCCTGGCTGCACGCCCTTCTTGAAGGCATAAACTAGCATTTCTTCATCCTTGGCTGGCGATCTGACCATCTGCGCTCCGAAGCGATTGAGGTAGTCTCTGAGGGACTCCCCATGGTACTGCCTTATATCAAACAGGTCATAGGACACCCTGGGCGGTGCCTTGTTCACAATATACTGCTCGACAAAGATTTTCGAGAATTGCTGAAAATTAGTTATGTGGCCATTAGGCAGGCTCACAAACCACTCCATCGCCGTTCCCTGGAGCGTGCTCACGAACATCTTACAATAGACAGCATCCGACCCTCCTGACAGCATCATCTGTGTGTGGAACGTGGTCAGATGAGCCTCTGGATCTTCCACGCCAGTAAAAACAGCTTTAACCGGGACCACGCTCGTGGGAATTGGCGTGTCGGTAATCGCCTGAATGAAAGGCATTGGGAAAACACGAGGCGGCGTCGACGGTGCCACCCCTTCAGCAGAAGAACGAACCTGCTGCTCCTGAAGAGCTCGACGTAGCTCCTCAGCTACCTTGCTGAGCTCCTCGTTCCTGGCGCGAGAGGCGACCAGGTCTTCATGTATCCTTGCCTGCTCGACGCGCGAGGCTTCTACAGTGGCCTGCAATGAGCGCATCATTTCTGCCATCTGCGCCATGGTCATAGCGGCGTCGCTGTTGTTGACCGGAGCGCTGGAGAATGCCTCGTCAAAGGATCGACGTGCGCGCCGCTCCTCACCTCCGTTCCTCCTCTGGATCTATCTCAAGAACCTGCAAAGAAACGATACGGCGCCGCTGCGGCCGATCGCACTCCGACGCTCAAGTCAGTGGCGGTATCACCAAATACTAAGAACTGGAACCGTGCAAATCTCTCTCACAAACAGCTCTGTCACTCGCAAGCGTAAAGTGTATGAACTGAACGTGCGTACATTAGAAAATCTGTTAGGAACTCTTATATACCTGGTGGTTTTCTCTCTCCTGGCAGTTACAGGCTTGGACACGTGGCCTGCATCCAACTGCACACGTGTCATCATCCGGAGGCTCCCTGACTTGGCGCCACTTCTATTCTCATTCTGGCTAAGTTACATACGCATGGTACTGCCCAGCGCATAGCTAACTCAGGAGTGCGATCTCTACTGAAACTGGCGAGGTAGGGCCTTCATACACCTTCCCTGTGGTCTCGCCGGCCGCCTTCATAATCTGCTTCTCCTTCATCTTCGGCGATGTGCTTGTTCTGGCGATCTCCGACTGCCTGGTCGCCTGAGTCCGCATCAGTCCGCATCTGGCGACTTCATCCCCAACCTGGCAATCGCTTATTCTGGTAAGCTGGAGATCGGAACACGCCAACTTAACTATCGGCGACTACACGTGCCTCCCAACTTCCTTCCCAACTGTCAACCTGGCGCCTTGTCAACACGCCTATACTGTAGCAGGATGCCACGTCATCGCATCCGACCACCAGGGCGGTACAGATATCTTTGCAAAACAATTTCATGTGTTAAAATGATACGTTTAATACTTCTTTCATTTACAATCTAAGGTTTTATAACCTAGGAAACTATGAGAAAGTGAATGTTCTGTATAATAATAGTTTAAAAGCATCTTAACTATTGAAAACAAGCGTATTATTACTCAACTAAATGTTTGCAACTTGTTCTTTTCGTTATTAATTGATTGAAAACACTTATGAATGAGTATCTCTGAAAACCAATTTCGTGTGTTAAAATTGTGTTTTGATATGTTTAATATCTCTTTTACAATCTTAGTTTATTAATTCATTGAAACACTTATGAATGAATATCCTTGAAAAATAATTTCATGTGTCGAAATTGTGTTTTCATATTTTTTACAATCTAAGGTTTATTGATTGATTCAAACACTTATGATACCTTTGGAAAACCATTTCATGTGTTCAAATTATTGTATTTTGATACGTTTAATACTTCTTTTACAATCTAAGGTCTATTAATTGATTGAAGCACTTATGATATCTTTGAAAAACAATTTCATGTGTTAAAATGATACGTTTAATACTTCTTTCATATACAATCTAAGGTTTTATAACCTAGGAAACTAGGAGAAAGTGAATGTTCTGTATAATAATAGTTTAAAAGCATCTTAACTATTGAAAACAAGCGTATTATTACTCAACTAAATGTTTGCAACTTGTTCTTTTCGCTATTAATTGATTGAAAACACTTATGAATGAATATCTTTGAAAACCAATTTCATGTGTTAAAATTGTGTTTTGATATGTTTAATATCTCTTTTACAATCTTAGTCTATTAATTGATTGAAACACTTATGAATGAATATCCTTGAAAAACAATTTCATGTGTCGAAATTGTATTTTCATATTTTTTACAATCTCAGGTCTATTGATTGATTCAAACACTTATGATACCTTTGGAAAACCATTTCATGTGTTCAAATTATTGTATTTTGATACGTTTAATACTTCTTTTACAATCTAAGGTCTATTAATTGATTGAAGCACTTATGATATCTTTGAAAAACAATTTCATGTGTTAAAATGATACGTTTAATACTTCTTTCATTTACAATCTAAGGTTTTATAACCTAGGAAACTAGGAGAAAGTGAATGTTCTGTATAATAATAGTTTAAAAGCATCTTAACTATTGAAAACAAGCGTATTATTACTCAACTCAATGTTTGCAACTTGTTCTTTTCGCTATTAATTGATTGAAAACACTTATGAATGAATATCTTTGAAAACCAATTTCATGTGTTAAAATTGTGTTTTGATATGTTTAATATCTCTTTTACAATCTTAGTCTATTAATTGATTGAAACACTTATGAATGAATATCCTTGAAAAACAATTTCATGTGTCGAAATTGTGCTTTCATATTTTTTACAATCTAAGGTCTATTGATTGATTCAAACACTTATGATACCTTTGGAAAAACATTTCATGTGTTCAAATTATTGTATTTTGATACGTTTAATACTTCTTTTACAATCTAAGGTCTATTAATTGATTGAAGCACTTATGATATCTTTGAAAAACAATTTCATGTGTTAAAATGATACGTTTAATACTTCTTTCATTTACAATCTAAGGTTTTATAACCTAGGAAACGATGACAAAGTGAATTTTCTGTATAATAATAGTTTAAAAGCATCTTAACTATTGAAAACAAGCGTATTATTACTCAACTAAATGTTTGCAACTTGTTCTTTTCGCTATTAATTGATTGAAAACACATATGAATGAATATCTTTGAAAACCAATTTCGTGTGTTAAAATTGTGTTTTGATATGTTTAATATCTCTTTTACAATCTTAGTCTATTAATTGGTTGAAACACTTATGAATGAATATCCTTGAAAAACAATTCCATGTGTCGAAATTGTGTTTTCATATTTTTTACAATCTAAGGTCTATTGATTGATTCAAACACTTATGATACCTTTGCAAAACCATTTCATGTGTTCAAATTATTGTATTTTGATACGTTTAGTACTTCTTTTACAATCTTAGGTCTATTAATTGATTGAAGCACTTATGATATCTTTGAAAAACAATTTCATGTATTAAAATGATACGTTTAATACTTCTTTCATTTACAATCTAAGGTTTTATAACCTAGGAAACGATGACAAAGTGAATTTTCTGTATAATAATAGTTTAAAAGCATCTTAACTATTGAAAACAAGCGTATTATTACTCAACTAAATGTTTGCAACTTGTTCTTTTCGCTATTAATTGATTGAAAACACATATGAATGAATATCTTTGAAAACCAATTTCGTGTGTTAAAATTGTGTTTTGATATGTTTAATATCTCTTTTACAATCTTAGTCTATTAATTGATTGAAACACTTATGAATGAATATCCTTGAAAAACAATTCCATGTGTCGAAATTGTGCTTTCATATTTTTTACAATCTAAGGTCTATTGATTGATTCAAACACTTATGATACCTTTGGAAAACCATTTCATGTGTTCAAATTATTGTATTTTGATACGTTTAATACTTCTTTTACAATCTAAGGTCTATTAATTGATTGAAGCACTTATGATATCTTTGAAAAACAATTTCATGTGTTAAAATGATACGTTTAATACTTCTTTCATTTACAATCTAAGGTTTTATAACCTAGGAAACGATGACAAAGTGAATTTTCTGTATAATAATAGTTTAAAAGCATCTTAACTATTGAAAACAAGCGTATTATTACTCAACTAAATGTTTGCAACTTGTTCTTTTCGCTATTAATTGATTGAAAACACTTATGAATGAATATCTTTGAAAACCAATTTCATGTGTTAAAATTGTGTTTTGATATGTTTAATATCTCTTTTACAATCTTAGTCTATTAATTGATTGAAACACTTATGAATGAATATCCTTGAAAAACAATTTCATGTGTGGAAATTGTGCTTTCATATTTTTTACAATCTAAGGTCTATTGATTGATTCAAACACTTATGATACCTTTGGAAAACCATTTCATGTGTTCAAATTATTGTATTTTGATACGTTTAATACTTCTTTTACAATCTAAGGTCTATTAATTGATTGAAGCACTTATGATATCTTTGAAAAACAATTTCATGTGTTAAAATGATACGTTTAATACTTCTTTCATTTACAATCTAAGGTTTTATAACCTAGGAAACGATGACAAAGTGAATTTTCTGTATAATAATAGTTTAAAAGCATCTTAACTATTGAAAACAAGCGTATTATTACTCAACTAAATGTTTGCAACTTGTTCTTTTCGCTATTAATTGATTGAAAACACATATGAATGAATATCTTTGAAAACCAATTTCGTGTGTTAAAATTGTGTTTTGATATGTTTAATATCTCTTTTACAATCTTAGTCTATTAATTGATTGAAACACTTATGAATGAATATCCTTGAAAAACAATTCTATGTGTCGAAATTGTGTTTTCATATTTTTTACAATCTAAGGTCTATTGATTGATTCAAACACTTATGATACCTTTGCAAAACCATTTCATGTGTTCAAATTATTGTATTTTGATACGTTTAGTACTTCTTTTACAATCTTAGGTCTATTAATTGATTGAAGCACTTATGATATCTTTGAAAAACAATTTCATGTATTAAAATGATACGTTTAATACTTCTTTCATTTACAACCTAAGGTTTTATAACCTAGGAAACGATGACAAAGTGAATGTTCTGTATAATAATAGTTTAAAAGCATCTTAACTATTGAAAACAAGCGTATTATTACTCAACTAAATGTTTGCAACTTGTTCTTTTCGCTATTAATTGATTGAAAACACATATGAATGAATATCTTTGAAAACCAATTTCGTGTGTTAAAATTGTGTTTTGATATGTTTAATATCTCTTTTACAATCTTAGTCTATTAATTGATTGAAACACTTATGAATGAATATCCTTGAAAAACAATTCCATGTGTCGAAATTGTGCTTTCATATTTTTTACAATCTAAGGTCTATTGATTGATTCAAACACTTATGATACCTTTGGAAAACCATTTCATGTGTTCAAATTATTGTATTTTGATACGTTTAATACTTCTTTTACAATCTAAGGTCTATTAATTGATTGAAGCACTTATGATATCTTTGAAAAACAATTTCATGTGTTAAAATGATACGTTTAATACTTCTTTCATTTACAATCTAAGGTTTTATAACCTAGGAAACGATGACAAAGTGAATTTTCTGTATAATAATAGTTTAAAAGCATCTTAACTATTGAAAACAAGCGTATTATTACTCAACTAAATGTTTGCAACTTGTTCTTTTCGCTATTAATTGATTGAAAACACATATGAATGAATATCTTTGAAAACCAATTTCGTGTGTTAAAATTGTGTTTTGATATGTTTAATATCTCTTTTACAATCTTAGTCTATTAATTGATTGAAACACTTATGAATGAATATCCTTGAAAAACAATTTCATGTGTCGAAATTGTGTTTTCATATTTTTTACAATCTAAGGTCTATTGATTGATTCAAACACTTATGATACCTTTGGAAAACCATTTCATGTGTTTAAATTATTGTATTTTGATACGTTTAATACTTCTTTTACAATCGAAGGTCTATTAATTGATTGAAGCACTTATGATATCTTTGAAAAACAATTTCATGTGATAAAATGATACGTTTAATACTTCTTTCATTTACAATCTAAGGTTTTATAAGCTAGGAAACTATGAGAAAGTGAATGTTCTGTATAATAATAGTTTAAAAGCATCTTAACTATTGAAAACAAGCGTATTATTACTCAACTAAATGTTTGCAACTTGTTCTTTTCGCTATTAATTGATTGAAAACACTTATGAATGAATATCTTTGAAAACCAATTTCATGTGTTAAAATTGTGTTTTGATATGTTTAATATCTCTTTTACAATCTTAGTCTATTAATTGATTGAAACACTTATGAATGAATATCCTTGAAAAACAATTTCATGTGTCGAAATTGTGCTTTCATATTTTTTACAATCTAAGGTCTATTGATTGATTCAAACACTTATGATACCTTTGGAAAACCATTTCATGTGTTCAAATTATTGTATTTTGATACGTTTAATACTTCTTTTACAATCTAAGGTCTATTAATTGATTGAAGCACTTATGATATCTTTGAAAAACAATTTCATGTGTTAAAATGATACGTTTAATACTTCTTTCATTTACAATCTAAGGTTTTATAACCTAGGAAACGATGACAAAGTGAATTTTCTGTATAATAATAGTTTAAAAGCATCTTAACTATTGAAAACAAGCGTATTATTACTCAACTAAATGTTTGCAACTTGTTCTTTTCGCTATTAATTGATTGAAAACACATATGAATGAATATCTTTGAAAACCAATTTCGTGTGTTAAAATTGTGTTTTGATATGTTTAATATCTCTTTTACAATCTTAGTCTATTAATTGATTGAAACACTTATGAATGAATATCCTTGAAAAACAATTCTATGTGTCGAAATTGTGTTTTCATATTTTTTACAATCTAAGGTCTATTGATTGATTCAAACACTTATGATACCTTTGCAAAACCATTTCATGTGTTCAAATTATTGTATTTTGATACGTTTAGTACTTCTTTTACAATCTTAGGTCTATTAATTGATTGAAGCACTTATGATATCTTTGAAAAACAATTTCATGTATTAAAATGATACGTTTAATACTTCTTTCATTTACAACCTAAGGTTTTATAACCTAGGAAACGATGACAAAGTGAATGTTCTGTATAATAATAGTTTAAAAGCATCTTAACTATTGAAAACAAGCGTATTATTACTCAACTAAATGTTTGCAACTTGTTCTTTTCGCTATTAATTGATTGAAAACACATATGAATGAATATCTTTGAAAACCAATTTCGTGTGTTAAAATTGTGTTTTGATATGTTTAATATCTCTTTTACAATCTTAGTCTATTAATTGATTGAAACACTTATGAATGAATATCCTTGAAAAACAATTCCATGTGTCGAAATTGTGCTTTCATATTTTTTACAATCTAAGGTCTATTGATTGATTCAAACACTTATGATACCTTTGGAAAACCATTTCATGTGTTCAAATTATTGTATTTTGATACGTTTAATACTTCTTTTACAATCTAAGGTCTATTAATTGATTGAAGCACTTATGATATCTTTGAAAAACAATTTCATGTGTTAAAATGATACGTTTAATACTTCTTTCATTTACAATCTAAGGTTTTATAACCTAGGAAACGATGACAAAGTGAATTTTCTGTATAATAATAGTTTAAAAGCATCTTAACTATTGAAAACAAGCGTATTATTACTCAACTAAATGTTTGCAACTTGTTCTTTTCGCTATTAATTGATTGAAAACACTTATGAATGAATATCTTTGAAAACCAATTTCATGTGTTAAAATTGTGTTTTGATATGTTTAATATCTCTTTTACAATCTTAGTCTATTAATTGATTGAAACACTTATGAATGAATATCCTTGAAAAACAATTTCATGTGTCGAAATTGTGCTTTCATATTTTTTACAATCTAAGGTCTATTGATTGATTCAAACACTTATGATACCTTTGGAAAACCATTTCATGTGTTCAAATTATTGTATTTTGATACGTTTAATACTTCTTTTACAATCTAAGGTCTATTAATTGATTGAAGCACTTATGATATCTTTGAAAAACAATTTCATGTGTTAAAATGATACGTTTAATACTTCTTTCATTTACAATCTAAGGTTTTATAACCTAGGAAACGATGACAAAGTGAATTTTCTGTATAATAATAGTTTAAAAGCATCTTAACTATTGAAAACAAGCGTATTATTACTCAACTAAATGTTTGCAACTTGTTCTTTTCGCTATTAATTGATTGAAAACACATATGAATGAATATCTTTGAAAACCAATTTCGTGTGTTAAAATTGTGTTTTGATATGTTTAATATCTCTTTTACAATCTTAGTCTATTAATTGATTGAAACACTTATGAATGAATATCCTTGAAAAACAATTCTATGTGTCGAAATTGTGTTTTCATATTTTTTACAATCTAAGGTCTATTGATTGATTCAAACACTTATGATACCTTTGCAAAACCATTTCATGTGTTCAAATTATTGTATTTTGATACGTTTAGTACTTCTTTTACAATCTTAGGTCTATTAATTGATTGAAGCACTTATGATATCTTTGAAAAACAATTTCATGTATTAAAATGATACGTTTAATACTTCTTTCATTTACAACCTAAGGTTTTATAACCTAGGAAACGATGACAAAGTGAATGTTCTGTATAATAATAGTTTAAAAGCATCTTAACTATTGAAAACAAGCGTATTATTACTCAACTAAATGTTTGCAACTTGTTCTTTTCGCTATTAATTGATTGAAAACACATATGAATGAATATCTTTGAAAACCAATTTCGTGTGTTAAAATTGTGTTTTGATATGTTTAATATCTCTTTTACAATCTTAGTCTATTAATTGATTGAAACACTTATGAATGAATATCCTTGAAAAACAATTCCATGTGTCGAAATTGTGCTTTCATATTTTTTACAATCTAAGGTCTATTGATTGATTCAAACACTTATGATACCTTTGGAAAACCATTTCATGTGTTCAAATTATTGTATTTTGATACGTTTAATACTTCTTTTACAATCTAAGGTCTATTAATTGATTGAAGCACTTATGATATCTTTGAAAAACAATTTCATGTGTTAAAATGATACGTTTAATACTTCTTTCATTTACAATCTAAGGTTTTATAACCTAGGAAACGATGACAAAGTGAATTTTCTGTATAATAATAGTTTAAAAGCATCTTAACTATTGAAAACAAGCGTATTATTACTCAACTAAATGTTTGCAACTTGTTCTTTTCGCTATTAATTGATTGAAAACACATATGAATGAATATCTTTGAAAACCAATTTCGTGTGTTAAAATTGTGTTTTGATATGTTTAATATCTCTTTTACAATCTTAGTCTATTAATTGATTGAAACACTTATGAATGAATATCCTTGAAAAACAATTTCATGTGTCGAAATTGTGTTTTCATATTTTTTACAATCTAAGGTCTATTGATTGATTCAAACACTTATGATACCTTTGGAAAACCATTTCATGTGTTTAAATTATTGTATTTTGATACGTTTAATACTTCTTTTACAATCGAAGGTCTATTAATTGATTGAAGCACTTATGATATCTTTGAAAAACAATTTCATGTGATAAAATGATACGTTTAATACTTCTTTCATTTACAATCTAAGGTTTTATAAGCTAGGAAACTATGAGAAAGTGAATGTTCTGTATAATAATAGTTTAAAAGCATCTTAACTATTGAAAACAAGCGTATTATTACTCAACTAAATGTTTGCAACTTGTTCTTTTCGCTATTAATTGATTGAAAACACTTATGAATGAATATCTTTGAAAACCAATTTCATGTGTTAAAATTGTGTTTTGATATGTTTAATATCTCTTTTACAATCTTAGTCTATTAATTGATTGAAACACTTATGAATGAATATCCTTGAAAAACAATTTCATGTGTCGAAATTGTGCTTTCATATTTTTTACAATCTAAGGTCTATTGATTGATTCAAACACTTATGATACCTTTGGAAAACCATTTCATGTGTTCAAATTATTGTATTTTGATACGTTTAATACTTCTTTTACAATCTAAGGTCTATTAATTGATTGAAGCACTTATGATATCTTTGAAAAACAATTTCATGTGTTAAAATGATACGTTTAATACTTCTTTCATTTACAATCTAAGGTTTTATAACCTAGGAAACGATGACAAAGTGAATTTTCTGTATAATAATAGTTTAAAAGCATCTTAACTATTGAAAACAAGCGTATTATTACTCAACTAAATGTTTGCAACTTGTTCTTTTCGCTATTAATTGATTGAAAACACATATGAATGAATATCTTTGAAAACCAATTTCGTGTGTTAAAATTGTGTTTTGATATGTTTAATATCTCTTTTACAATCTTAGTCTATTAATTGATTGAAACACTTATGAATGAATATCCTTGAAAAACAATTCCATGTGTCGAAATTGTGTTTTCATATTTTTTACAATCTAAGGTCTATTGATTGATTCAAACACTTATGATACCTTTGCAAAACCATTTCATGTGTTCAAATTATTGTATTTTGATACGTTTAGTACTTCTTTTACAATCTTAGGTCTATTAATTGATTGAAGCACTTATGATATCTTTGAAAAACAATTTCATGTATTAAAATGATACGTTTAATACTTCTTTCATTTACAATCTAAGGTTTTATAACCTAGGAAACGATGACAAAGTGAATGTTCTGTATAATAATAGTTTAAAAGCATCTTAACTATTGAAAACAAGCGTATTATTACTCAACTAAATGTTTGCAACTTGTTCTTTTCGCTATTAATTGATTGAAAACACATATGAATGAATATCTTTGAAAACCAATTTCGTGTGTTAAAATTGTGTTTTGATATGTTTAATATCTCTTTTACAATCTTAGTCTATTAATTGATTGAAACACTTATGAATGAATATCCTTGAAAAACAATTCCATGTGTCGAAATTGTGCTTTCATATTTTTTACAATCTAAGGTCTATTGATTGATTCAAACACTTATGATACCTTTGGAAAACCATTTCATGTGTTCAAATTATTGTATTTTGATACGTTTAATACTTCTTTTACAATCTAAGGTCTATTAATTGATTGAAGCACTTATGATATCTTTGAAAAACAATTTCATGTGTTAAAATGATACGTTTAATACTTCTTTCATTTACAATCTAAGGTTTTATAACCTAGGAAACGATGACAAAGTGAATTTTCTGTATAATAATAGTTTAAAAGCATCTTAACTATTGAAAACAAGCGTATTATTACTCAACTAAATGTTTGCAACTTGTTCTTTTCGCTATTAATTGATTGAAAACACATATGAATGAATATCTTTGAAAACCAATTTCGTGTGTTAAAATTGTGTTTTGATATGTTTAATATCTCTTTTACAATCTTAGTCTATTAATTGATTGAAACACTTATGAATGAATATCCTTGAAAAACAATTCCATGTGTCGAAATTGTGTTTTCATATTTTTTACAATCTAAGGTCTATTGATTGATTCAAACACTTATGATACCTTTGCAAAACCATTTCATGTGTTCAAATTATTGTATTTTGATACGTTTAGTACTTCTTTTACAATCTTAGGTCTATTAATTGATTGAAGCACTTATGATATCTTTGAAAAACAATTTCATGTATTAAAATGATACGTTTAATACTTCTTTCATTTACAATCTAAGGTTTTATAACCTAGGAAACGATGACAAAGTGAATGTTCTGTATAATAATAGTTTAAAAGCATCTTAACTATTGAAAACAAGCGTATTATTACTCAACTAAATGTTTGCAACTTGTTCTTTTCGCTATTAATTGATTGAAAACACTTATGAATGAATATCTTTGAAAACCAATTTCATGTGTTAAAATTGTGTTTTGATATGTTTAATATCTCTTTTACAATCTTAGTCTATTAATTGATTGAAACACTTATGAATGAATATCCTTGAAAAACAATTTCATGTGTCGAAATTGTATTTTCATATTTTTTACAATCTCAGGTCTATTGATTGATTCAAACACTTATGATACCTTTGGAAAACCATTTCATGTGTTCAAATTATTGTATTTTGATACGTTTAATACTTCTTTTACAATCTCAGGTCTATTAATTGATTGAAGCACTTATGATATCTTTGAAAAACAATTTCATGTGTTAAAATGATACGTTTAATACTTCTTTCATTTACAATCTAAGGTTTTATAACCTAGGAAACTATGAGAAAGTGAATGTTCTGTATAATAATAGTTTAAAAGCATCTTAACTATTGAAAACAAGCGTATTATTACTCAACTAAATGTTTGCAACTTGTTCTTTTCGCTATTAATTGATTGAAAACACTTATGAATGAATATCTTTGAAAACCAATTTCATGTGTTAAAATTGTGTTTTGATATGTTTAATATCTCTTTTACAATCTTAGTCTATTAATTGATTGAAACACTTATGAATGAATATCCTTGAAAAACAATTTCATGTGTCGAAATTGTGCTTTCATATATTTTACAATCTAAGGTCTATTGATTGATTCAAACACTTATGATACCTTTGGAAAACCATTTCATGTGTTCAAATTATTGTATTTTGATACGTTTAATACTTCTTTTACAATCTAAGGTCTATTAATTGATTGAAGCACTTATGATATCTTTGAAAAACAATTTCATGTGTTAAAATGATACGTTTAATACTTCTTTCATTTACAATCTAAGGTTTTATAACCTAGGAAACGATGACAAAGTGAATGTTCTGTATAATAATAGTTTAAAAGCATCTTAACTATTGAAAACAAGCGTATTATTACTCAACTAAATGTTTGCAACTTGTTCTTTTCGCTATTAATTGATTGAAAACACATATGAATGAATATCTTTGAAAACCAATTTCGTGTGTTAAAATTGTGTTTTGATATGTTTAATATCTCTTTTACAATCTTAGTCTATTAATTGATTGAAACACTTATGAATGAATATCCTTGAAAAACAATTCCATGTGTCGAAATTGTGTTTTCATATTTTTTACAATCTAAGGTCTATTGATTGATTCAAACACTTATGATACCTTTGCAAAACCATTTCATGTGTTCAAATTATTGTATTTTGATACGTTTAGTACTTCTTTTACAATCTTAGGTCTATTAATTGATTGAAGCACTTATGATATCTTTGAAAAACAATTTCATGTATTAAAATGATACGTTTAATACTTCTTTCATTTACAACCTAAGGTTTTATAACCTAGGAAACGATGACAAAGTGAATGTTCTGTATAATAATAGTTTAAAAGCATCTTAACTATTGAAAACAAGCGTATTATTACTCAACTAAATGTTTGCAACTTGTTCTTTTCGCTATTAATTGATTGAAAACACTTATGAATGAATATCTTTGAAAACCAATTTCATGTGTTAAAATTGTTGTATTTTGATACGTTTAATACTTCTTTTACAATCTAAGGTCTATTAATTGATTGAAGCACTTATGATATCTTTGAAAAACAATTTCATGTGTTAAAATGATACGTTTAATACTTCTTTCATTTACAATCTAAGGTTTTATAACCTAGGAAACTATAAGAAAGTGAATGTTCTGTATAATAATAGTTTAAAAGCATCTTAACTATTGAAAACAAGCGTATTATTACTCAACTAAATGTTTGCAACTTGTTCTTTTCGCTATTAATTGATTGAAAACACTTATGAATGAATATCTTTGAAAACCAATTTCATGTGTTAAAATTGTGTTTTGATATGTTTAATATCTCTTTTACAATCTTAGTCTATTAATTGATTGAAACACTTATGAATGAATATCTTTGAAAACCAATTTCATGTGTTAAAATTGTGTTTTGATATGTTTAATATCTCTTTTACAATCTTAGTCTATTAATTGATTGAAACACTTATGAATGAATATCCTTGAAAAACAATTTCATGTGTCGAAATTGTATTTTCATATTTTTTACAATCTCAGGTCTATTGATTGATTCAAACACTTATGATACCTTTGGAAAACCATTTCATGTGTTCAAATTATTGTATTTTGATACGTTTAATACTTCTTTTACAATCTCAGGTCTATTAATTGATTGAAGCACTTATGATATCTTTGAAAAACAATTTCATGTGTTAAAATGATACGTTTAATACTTCTTTCATTTACAATCTAAGGTTTTATAACCTAGGAAACTATGAGAAAGTGAATGTTCTGTATAATAATAGTTTAAAAGCATCTTAACTATTGAAAACAAGCGTGTTATTACTCAACTAAATGTTTGCAACTTGTTCTTTTCGCTATTAATTGATTGAAAACACTTATGAATGAATATCTTTGAAAACCAATTTCATGTGTTAAAATTGTGTTTTGATATGTTTAATATCTCTTTTACAATCTTAGTCTATTAATTGATTGAAACACTTATGAATGAATATCCTTGAAAAACAATTTCATGTGTCGAAATTGTGCTTTCATATATTTTACAATCTAAGGTCTATTGATTGATTCAAACACTTATGATACCTTTGGAAAACCATTTCATGTGTTCAAATTATTGTATTTTGATACGTTTAATACTTCTTTTACAATCTAAGGTCTATTAATTGATTGAAGCACTTATGATATCTTTGAAAAACAATTTCATGTGTTAAAATGATACGTTTAATACTTCTTTCATTTACAATCTAAGGTTTTATAACCTAGGAAACGATGACAAAGTGAATGTTCTGTATAATAATAGTTTAAAAGCATCTTAACTATTGAAAACAAGCGTATTATTACTCAACTAAATGTTTGCAACTTGTTCTTTTCGCTATTAATTGATTGAAAACACATATGAATGAATATCTTTGAAAACCAATTTCGTGTGTTAAAATTGTGTTTTGATATGTTTAATATCTCTTTTACAATCTTAGTCTATTAATTGATTGAAACACTTATGAATGAATATCCTTGAAAAACAATTCCATGTGTCGAAATTGTGTTTTCATATTTTTTACAATCTAAGGTCTATTGATTGATTCAAACACTTATGATACCTTTGCAAAACCATTTCATGTGTTCAAATTATTGTATTTTGATACGTTTAGTACTTCTTTTACAATCTTAGGTCTATTAATTGATTGAAGCACTTATGATATCTTTGAAAAACAATTTCATGTATTAAAATGATACGTTTAATACTTCTTTCATTTACAACCTAAGGTTTTATAACCTAGGAAACGATGACAAAGTGAATGTTCTGTATAATAATAGTTTAAAAGCATCTTAACTATTGAAAACAAGCGTATTATTACTCAACTAAATGTTTGCAACTTGTTCTTTTCGCTATTAATTGATTGAAAACACTTATGAATGAATATCTTTGAAAACCAATTTCATGTGTTAAAATTGTTGTATTTTGATACGTTTAATACTTCTTTTACAATCTAAGGTCTATTAATTGATTGAAGCACTTATGATATCTTTGAAAAACAATTTCATGTGTTAAAATGATACGTTTAATACTTCTTTCATTTACAATCTAAGGTTTTATAACCTAGGAAACTATAAGAAAGTGAATGTTCTGTATAATAATAGTTTAAAAGCATCTTAACTATTGAAAACAAGCGTATTATTACTCAACTAAATGTTTGCAACTTGTTCTTTTCGCTATTAATTGATTGAAAACACTTATGAATGAATATCTTTGAAAACCAATTTCGTGTGTTAAAATTGTGTTTTAATATGTTTAATATCTCTTTTACAATCTTAGTCTATTAATTGATTGAAACACTTATGAATGAATATCCTTGAAAAACAATTCCATGTGTCGAAATTGTGTTTTCATATTTTTTACAATCTAAGGTCTATTGATTGATTCAAACACTTATGATACCTTTGGAAAACCATTTCATGTGTTCAAATTATTGTATTTTGATACGTTTAGTACTTCTTTTACAATCTTAGGTCTATTAATTGATTGAAGCACTTATGATATCTTTGAAAAACAATTTCATGTATTAAAATGATACGTTTAATACTTCTTTCATTTACAATCTAAGGTTTTATAACCTAGGAAACGATGACAAAGTGAATGTTCTGTATAATAATAGTTTAAAAGCATCTTAACTATTGAAAACAAGCGTATTATTACTCAACTAAATGTTTGCAACTTGTTCTTTTCGCTATTAATTGATTGAAAACACTTATGAATGAATATCTTTGAAAACCAATTTCATGTGTTAAAATTGTGTTTTGATATGTTTAATATCTCTTTTACAATCTTAGTCTATTAATTGATTGAAACACTTATGAATGAATATCCTTGAAAAACAATTTCATGTGTCGAAATTGTATTTTCATATTTTTTACAATCTCAGGTCTATTGATTGATTCAAACACTTATGATACCTTTGGAAAACCATTTCATGTGTTCAAATTATTGTATTTTGATACGTTTAATACTTCTTTTACAATCTCAGGTCTATTAATTGATTGAAGCACTTATGATATCTTTGAAAAACAATTTCATGTGTTAAAATGATACGTTTAATACTTCTTTCATTTACAATCTAAGGTTTTATAACCTAGGAAACGATGACAAAGTGAATGTTCTGTATAATAATAGTTTAAAAGCATCTTAACTATTGAAAACAAGCGTATTATTACTCAACTAAATGTTTGCAACTTGTTCTTTTCGCTATTAATTGATTGAAAACACTTATGAATGAATATCTTTGAAAACCAATTTCATGTGTTAAAATTGTTGTATTTTGATACGTTTAATACTTCTTTTACAATCCAAGGTCTATTAATTGATTGAAGCACTTATGATATCTTTGAAAAACAATTTCATGTGTTAAAATGATACGTTTAATACTTCTTTCATTTACAATCTAAGGTTTTATAACCTAGGAAACTATGAGAAAGTGAATGTTCTGTATAATAATAGTTTAAAAGCATCTTAACTATTGAAAACAAGCGTATTATTACTCAACTAAATGTTTGCAACTTGTTCTTTTCGCTATTAATTGATTGAAAACACTTATGAATGAATATCTTTGAAAACCAATTTCATGTGTTAAAATTGTGTTTTGATATGTTTAATATCTCTTTTACAATCTTAGTCTAATAATTGATTGAAACACTTATGAATGAATATCCTTGAAAAACAATTTCATGTGTCGAAATTGTGCTTTCATATTTTTTACAATCTAAGGTCTATTGATTGATTCAAACACTTATGATACCTTTGGAAAACCATTTCATGTGTTCAAATTATTGTATTTTGATACGTTTAATACTTCTTTTACAATCTAAGGTCTATTAATTGATTGAAGCACTTATGATATCTTTGAAAAACAATTTCATGTGTTAAAATGATACGTTTAATACTTCTTTCATTTACAATCTAAGGTTTTATAACCTAGGAAACGATGACAAAGTGAATGTTCTGTATAATAATAGTTTAAAAGCATCTTAACTATTGAAAACAAGCGTATTATTACTCAACTAAATGTTTGCAACTTGTTCTTTTCGCTATTAATTGATTGAAAACACATATGAATGAATATCTTTGAAAACCAATTTCATGTGTTAAAATTGTGTTTTGATATGTTTAATATCTCTTTTACAATCTTAGTCTATTAATTGATTGAAACACTTATGAATGAATATCCTTGAAAAACAATTCCATGTGTCGAAATTGTGTTTTCATATTTTTTACAATCTAAGGTCTATTGATTGATTCAAACACTTATGATACCTTTGCAAAACCATTTCATGTGTTCAAATTATTGTATTTTGATACGTTTAGTACTTCTTTTACAATCTTAGGTCTATTAATTGATTGAAGCACTTATGATATCTTTGAAAAACAATTTCATGTATTAAAATGATACGTTTAATACTTCTTTCATTTACAATCTAAGGTTTTATAACCTAGGAAACGATGACAAAGTGAATGTTCTGTATAATAATAGTTTAAAAGCATCTTAACTATTGAAAACAAGCGTATTATTACTCAACTAAATGTTTGCAACTTGTTCTTTTCGCTATTAATTGATTGAAAACACTTATGAATGAATATCTTTGAAAACCAATTTCATGTGTTAAAATTGTGTTTTGATATGTTTAATATCTCTTTTACAATCTTAGTCTATTAATTGATTGAAACACTTATGAATGAATATCCTTGAAAAACAATTTCATGTGTCGAAATTGTATTTTCATAATTTTTACAATCTCAGGTCTATTGATTGATTCAAACACTTATGATACCTTTGGAAAACCATTTCATGTGTTCAAATTATTGTATTTTGATACGTTTAATACTTCTTTTACAATCTCAGGTCTATTAATTGATTGAAGCACTTATGATATCTTTGAAAAACAATTTCATGTGTTAAAATTATACGTTTAATACTTCTTTCATTTACAATCTAAGGTTTTATAACCTAGGAAACGATGACAAAGTGAATGTTCTGTATAATAATAGTTTAAAAGCATCTTAACTATTGAAAACAAGCGTATTATTACTCAACTAAATGTTTGCAACTTGTTCTTTTCGCTATTAATTGATTGAAAACACTTATGAATGAATATCTTTGAAAACCAATTTCATGTGTTAAAATTGTTGTATTTTGATACGTTTAATACTTCTTTTACAATCCAAGGTCTATTAATTGATTGAAGCACTTATGATATCTTTGAAAAACAATTTCATGTGTTAAAATGATACGTTTAATACTTCTTTCATTTACAATCTAAGGTTTTATAACCTAGGAAACTATGAGAAAGTGAATGTTCTGTATAATAATAGTTTAAAAGCATCTTAACTATTGAAAACAAGCGTATTATTACTCAACTAAATGTTTGCAACTTGTTCTTTTCGCTATTAATTGATTGAAAACACTTATGAATGAATATCTTTGAAAACCAATTTCATGTGTTAAAATTGTGTTTTGATATGTTTAATATCTCTTTTACAATCTTAGTCTAATAATTGATTGAAACACTTATGAATGAATATCCTTGAAAAACAATTTCATGTGTCGAAATTGTGCTTTCATATTTTTTACAATCTAAGGTCTATTGATTGATTCAAACACTTATGATACCTTTGGAAAACCATTTCATGTGTTCAAATTATTGTATTTTGATACGTTTAATACTTCTTTTACAATCTAAGGTCTATTAATTGATTGAAGCACTTATGATATCTTTGAAAAACAATTTCATGTGTTAAAATGATACGTTTAATACTTCTTTCATTTACAATCTAAGGTTTTATAACCTAGGAAACGATGACAAAGTGAATGTTCTGTATAATAATAGTTTAAAAGCATCTTAACTATTGAAAACAAGCGTATTATTACTCAACTAAATGTTTGCAACTTGTTCTTTTCGCTATTAATTGATTGAAAACACATATGAATGAATATCTTTGAAAACCAATTTCATGTGTTAAAATTGTGTTTTGATATGTTTAATATCTCTTTTACAATCTTAGTCTATTAATTGATTGAAACACTTATGAATGAATATCCTTGAAAAACAATTCCATGTGTCGAAATTGTGTTTTCATATTTTTTACAATCTAAGGTCTATTGATTGATTCAAACACTTATGATACCTTTGCAAAACCATTTCATGTGTTCAAATTATTGTATTTTGATACGTTTAGTACTTCTTTTACAATCTTAGGTCTATTAATTGATTGAAGCACTTATGATATCTTTGAAAAACAATTTCATGTATTAAAATGATACGTTTAATACTTCTTTCATTTACAATCTAAGGTTTTATAACCTAGGAAACGATGACAAAGTGAATGTTCTGTATAATAATAGTTTAAAAGCATCTTAACTATTGAAAACAAGCGTATTATTACTCAACTAAATGTTTGCAACTTGTTCTTTTCGCTATTAATTGATTGAAAACACTTATGAATGAATATCTTTGAAAACCAATTTCATGTGTTAAAATTGTGTTTTGATATGTTTAATATCTCTTTTACAATCTTAGTCTATTAATTGATTGAAACACTTATGAATGAATATCCTTGAAAAACAATTTCATGTGTCGAAATTGTATTTTCATAATTTTTACAATCTCAGGTCTATTGATTGATTCAAACACTTATGATACCTTTGGAAAACCATTTCATGTGTTCAAATTATTGTATTTTGATACGTTTAATACTTCTTTTACAATCTCAGGTCTATTAATTGATTGAAGCACTTATGATATCTTTGAAAAACAATTTCATGTGTTAAAATTATACGTTTAATACTTCTTTCATTTACAATCTAAGGTTTTATAACCTAGGAAACGATGACAAAGTGAATGTTCTGTATAATAATAGTTTAAAAGCATCTTAACTATTGAAAACAAGCGTATTATTACTCAACTAAATGTTTGCAACTTGTTCTTTTCGCTATTAATTGATTGAAAACACTTATGAATGAATATCTTTGAAAACCAATTTCATGTGTTAAAATTGTTGTATTTTGATACGTTTAATACTTCTTTTACAATCCAAGGTCTATTAATTGATTGAAGCACTTATGATATCTTTGAAAAACAATTTCATGTGTTAAAATGATACGTTTAATACTTCTTTCATTTACAATCTAAGGTTTGATAACCTAGGAAACTATGAGAAAGTGAATGTTCTGTATAATAATAGTTTAAAAGCATCTTAACTTGTTCTTTTCGCTATTAATTGATTGAAAACACTTATGAATGAATATCTTTGAAAACCAATTTCATGTGTTAAAATTGTTGTATTTTGATACGTTTAATACTTCTTTTACAATCCAAGGTCTATTAATTGATTGAAGCACTTATGATATCTTTGAAAAACAATTTCATGTGTTAAAATGATACGTTTAATACTTCTTTCATTTACAATCTAAGGTTTGATAACCTAGGAAACTATGAGAAAGTGAATGTTCTGTATAATAATAGTTTAAAAGCATCTTAACTATTGAAAACAAGCGTATTATTACTCAACTAAATGTTTGCAACTTGTTCTTTTCGCTATTAATTGATTGAAAACACTTATGAATGAATATCTTTGAAAACCAATTTCATGTGTTAAAATTGTGTTTTGATATGTTTAATATCTCTTTTACAATCTTAGTCTATTAATTGATTGAAACACTTATGAATGAATATCCTTGAAAAACAATTTCATGTGTCGAAATTGTGCTTTCATATTTTTTACAATCAAAGGTCTATTGATTGATTCAAACACTTATGATACCTTTGGAAAACCATTTCATGTGTTTAAATTATTGTATTTTGATACGTTTAATACTTCTTTTACAATCTAAGGTCTATTAATTGATTGAAGCACTTATGATATCTTTGAAAAACAATTTCATGTGTTAAAATGATACGTTTAATACTTCTTTCATTTACAATCTAAGGTTTTATAACCTAGGAAACGATGACAAAGTGAATGTTCTGTATAATAATAGTTTAAAAGCATCTTAACTATTGAAAACAAGCGTATTATTACTCAACTAAATGTTTGCAACTTGTTCTTTTCGCTATTAATTGATTGAAAACACATATGAATGAATATCTTTGAAAACCAATTTCGTGTGTTAAAATTGTGTTTTGATATGTTTAATATCTCTTTTACAATCTTAGTCTATTAATTGATTGAAACACTTATGAATGAATATCCTTGAAAAACAATTCGATGTGTCGAAATTGTGTTTTCATATTTTTTAAAATCTAAGGTCTATTGATTGATTCAAACACTTATGATACCTTTGCAAAACCATTTCATGTGTTCAAATTATTGTATTTTGATACGTTTAGTACTTCTTTTACAATCTTAGGTCTATTAATTGATTGAAGCACTTATGATATCTTTGAAAAACAATTTCATGTATTAAAATGATACGTTTAATACTTCTTTCATTTACAACCTAAGGTTTTATAACCTAGGAAACGATGACAAAGTGAATGTTCTGTATAATAATAGTTTAAAAGCATCTTAACTATTGAAAACAAGCGTATTATTACTCAACTAAATGTTTGCAACTTGTTCTTTTCGCTATTAATTGATTGAAAACACTTATGAATGAATATCTTTGAAAACCAATTTCATGTGTTAAAATTGTTGTATTTTGATACGTTTAATACTTCTTTTACAATCTAAGGTCTATTAATTGATTGAAGCACTTATGATATCTTTGAAAAACAATTTCATGTGTTAAAATGATACGTTTAATACTTCTTTCATTTACAATCTAAGGTTTTATAACCTAGGAAACTATAAGAAAGTGAATGTTCTGTATAATAATAGTTTAAAAGCATCTTAACTATTGAAAACAAGCGTATTATTACTCAACTAAATGTTTGCAACTTGTTCTTTCCGCTATTAATTGATTGAAAACACTTATGAATGAATATCTTTGAAAACCAATTTCATGTGTTAAAATTGTGTTTTGATATGTTTAATATCTCTTTTACAATCTTAGTCTATTAATTGATTGAAACACTTATGAATGAATATCCTTGAAAAACAATTTCATGTGTCGAAATTGTGCTTTCATATTTTTTACAATCTAAGGTCTATTGATTGATTCAAACACTTATGATACCTTTGGAAAACCATTTCATGTGTTCAAATTATTGTATTTTGATACGTTTAATACTTCTTTTACAATCTAAGGTCTATTAATTGATTGAAGCACTTATGATATCTTTGAAAAACAATTTCATGTGTTAAAATGATACGTTTAATACTTCTTTCATTTACAATCTAAGGTTTTATAACCTAGGAAACTATGAGAAAGTGAATGTTCTGTATAATAATAGTTTAAAAGCATCTTAACTATTGAAAACAAGCGTATTATTACTCAACTAAATGTTTGCAACTTGTTCTTTTCGCTATTAATTGATTGAAAACACTTATGAATGAATATCTTTGAAAACCAATTTCATGTGTTAAAATTGTGTTTTGATATGTTTAATATCTCTTTTACAATCTTAGTCTATTAATTGATTGAAACACTTATGAATGAATATCCTTGAAAAACAATTTCATGTGTCGAAATTGTGCTTTCATATTTTTTACAATCTAAGGTCAATTGATTGATTCAAACACTTATGATACCTTTGGAAAACCATTTCATGTGTTCAAATTATTGTATTTTGATACGTTTAATACTTCTTTTACAATCTAAGGTCTATTAATTGATTGAAGCACTTATGATATCTTTGAAAAACAATTTCATGTGTTAAAATGATACGTTTAATACTTCTTTCATTTACAATCTAAGGTTTTATAACCTAGGAAACGATGACAAAGTGAATTTTCTGTATAATAATAGTTTAAAAGCATCTTAACTATTGAAAACAAGCGTATTATTACTCAACTAAATGTTTGCAACTTGTTCTTTTCGCTATTAATTGATTGAAAACACATATGAATGAATATCTTTGAAAACCAATTTCGTGTGTTAAAATTGTGTTTTGATATGTTTAATATCTCTTTTACAATCTTAGTCTATTAATTGATTGAAACACTTATGAATGAATATCCTTGAAAAACAATTCCATGTGTCGAAATTGTGTTTTCATATTTTTTACAATCTAAGGTCTATTGATTGATTCAAACACTTATGATACCTTTGCAAAACCATTTCATGTGTTCAAATTATTGTATTTTGATACGTTTAGTACTTCTTTTACAATCTTAGGTCTATTAATTGATTGAAGCACTTATGATATCTTTGAAAAACAATTTCATGTCTTAAAATGATACGTTTAATACTTCTTTCATTTACAATCTAAGGTTTTATAACCTAGGAAACGATGACAAAGTGAATGTTCTGTATAATAATAGTTTAAAAGCATCTTAACTATTGAAAACAAGCGTATTATTACTCAACTAAATGTTTGCAACTTGTTCTTTTCGCTATTAATTGATTGAAAACACTTATGAATGAATATCTTTGAAAACCAATTTCATGTGTTAAAATTGTGTTTTGATATGTTTAATATCTCTTTTACAATCTTAGTCTATTAATTGATTGAAACACTTATGAATGAATATCCTTGAAAAACAATTTCATGTGTCGAAATTGTATTTTCATATTTTTTACAATCTCAGGTCTATTGATTGATTCAAACACTTATGATACCTTTGGAAAACCATTTCATGTGTTTAAATTATTGTATTTTGATACGTTTAATACTTCTTTTACAATCTCAGGTCTATTAATTGATTGAAGCACTTATGATATCTTTGAAAAACAATTTCATGTGTTAAAATGATACGTTTAATACTTCTTTCATTTACAATCTAAGGTTTTATAACCTAGGAAACGATGACAAAGTGAATGTTCTGTATAATAATAGTTTAAAAGCATCTTAACTATTGAAAACAAGAGTATTATTACTCAACTAAATGTTTGCAACTTGTTCTTTTCGCTATTAATTGATTGAAAACACATATGAATGAATATCTTTGAAAACCAATTTCGTGTGTTAAAATTGTGTTTTGATATGTTTAATATCTCTTTTACAATCTTAGTCTATTAATTGATTGAAACACTTATGAATGAATATCCTTGAAAAACAATTCCATGTGTCGAAATTGTGTTTTCATATTTTTTACAATCTAAGGTCTATTGATTGATTCAAACACTTATGATACCTTTGCAAAACCATTTCATGTGTTCAAATTATTGTATTTTGATACGTTTAGTACTTCTTTTACAATCTTAGGTCTATTAATTGATTGAAGCACTTATGATATCTTTGAAAAACAATTTCATGTATTAAAATGATACGTTTAATACTTCTTTCATTTACAACCTAAGGTTTTATAACCTAGGAAACGATGACAAAGTGAATGTTCTGTATAATAATAGTTTAAAAGCATCTTAACTATTGAAAACAAGCGTATTATTACTCAACTAAATGTTTGCAACTTGTTCTTTTCGCTATTAATTGATTGAAAACACATATGAATGAATATCTTTGAAAACCAATTTCATGTGTTAAAATTGTGTTTTGATATGTTTAATATCTCTTTTACAATCTTAGTCTATTAATTGATTGAAACACTTATGAATGAATATCCTTGAAAAACAATTTCATGTGTCGAAATTGTGTTTTCATATTTTTTACAATCTAAGGTCTATTGATTGATTCAAACACTTATGATACCTTTGGAAAACCATTTCATGTGTTCAAATTATTGTATTTTGATACGTTTAGTACTTCTTTTACAATCTTAGGTCTATTAATTGATTGAAGCACTTATGATATCTTTGAAAAACAATTTCATGTATTAAAATGATACGTTTAATACTTCTTTCATTTACAATCTAAGGTTTTATAACCTAGGAAACGATGACAAAGTGAATGTTCTGTATAGTAATAGTTTAAAAGCATCTTAACTATTGAAAACAAGCGTATTATTACTCAACTAAATGTTTGCAACTTGTTCTTTTCGCTATTAATTGATTGAAAACACTTATGAATGAATATCTTTGAAAACCAATTTCATGTGTTAAAATTGTGTTATTTTGATACGTTTAATACTTCTTTTACAATCTAAGGTCTATTTATTGATTGAAGCACTTATGATATCTTTGAAAAACAATTTCATGTGTTAAAATGATACGTTTAATACTTCTTTAATTTACAATCTAAGGTTTTATAACCTAAGAAACTATAAGAAAGTGAATGTTCTGTATAATAATAGTTTAAAAGCATCTTAACTATTGAAAACAAGCGTATTATTACTCAACTAAATGTTTGCAACTTGTTCTTTTCGCTATTAATTGATTGAAAACACTTATGAATGAATATCCTTGAAAAACAATTTCATGTGTCGAAATTGTGCTTTCATATTTTTTACAATCTAAGGTCTATTGATTGATTCAAACACTTATGATACCTTTGGAAAACCATTTCATGTGTTCAAATTATTGTATTTTGATACGTTTAATACTTCTTTTACAATCTAAGGTCTATTAATTGATTGAAGCACTTATGATATCTTTGAAAAACAATTTCATGTGTTAAAATGATACGTTTAATACTTCTTTCATTTACAATCTAAGGTTTTATAACCTAGGAAACTATGAGAAAGTGAATGTTCTGTATAATAATAGTTTAAAAGCATCTTAACTATTGAAAACAAGCGTATTATTACTCAACTATGAATGTTTGCAATGTTTGCTATTGAAAAACAAATTTGTTCTTTTCGCTATTAATTGATTGAAAACACTTATGAATGAATATCTTTGAAAACCAATTTCATGTGTTAAAATTGTGTTTTGATATGTTTAATATCTCTTTTACAATCTTAGTCTATTAATTGATTGAAACACTTATGAATGAATATCCTTGAAAAACAATTTCATGTGTCGAAATTGTGTTTTCATATTTTTTACAATCTAAGGTCTATTGATTGATTCAAACACTTATGATACCTTTGGAAAACCATTTCATGTGTTCAAATTATTGTATTTTGATACGTTTAGTACTTCTTTTACAATCTTAGGTCTATTAATTGATTGAAGCACTTATGATATCTTTGAAAAACAATTTCATGTATTAAAATGATACGTTTAATACTTCTTTCATTTACAATCTAAGGTTTTATAACCTAGGAAACGATGACAAAGTGAATGTTCTGTATAGTAATAGTTTAAAAGCATCTTAACTATTGAAAACAAGCGTATTATTACTCAACTAAATGTTTGCAACTTGTTCTTTTCGCTATTAATTGATTGAAAACACTTATGAATGAATATCTTTGAAAACCAATTTCATGTGTTAAAATTGTGTTATTTTGATACGTTTAATACTTCTTTTACAATCTAAGGTCTATTTATTGATTGAAGCACTTATGATATCTTTGAAAAACAATTTCATGTGTTAAAATGATACGTTTAATACTTCTTTAATTTACAATCTAAGGTTTTATAACCTAAGAAACTATAAGAAAGTGAATGTTCTGTATAATAATAGTTTAAAAGCATCTTAACTATTGAAAACAAGCGTATTATTACTCAACTAAATGTTTGCAACTTGTTCTTTTCGCTATTAATTGATTGAAAACACTTATGAATGAATATCCTTGAAAAACAATTTCATGTGTCGAAATTGTGCTTTCATATTTTTTACAATCTAAGGTCTATTGATTGATTCAAACACTTATGATACCTTTGGAAAACCATTTCATGTGTTCAAATTATTGTATTTTGATACGTTTAATACTTCTTTTACAATCTAAGGTCTATTAATTGATTGAAGCACTTATGATATCTTTGAAAAACAATTTCATGTGTTAAAATGATACGTTTAATACTTCTTTCATTTACAATCTAAGGTTTTATAACCTAGGAAACTATGAGAAAGTGAATGTTCTGTATAATAATAGTTTAAAAGCATCTTAACTATTGAAAACAAGCGTATTATTACTCAACTAAATGTTTGCAATTTGTTCTTTTCGCTATTAATTGATTGAAAACACTTATGAATGAATATCTTTGAAAACCAATTTCATGTGTTAAAATTGTGTTTTGATATGTTTAATATCTCTTTTACAATCTTAGTCTATTAATTGATTGAAACACTTATGAATGAATATCCTTGAAAAACAATTTCATGTGTCGAAATTGTGCTTTCATATTTTTTACAATCTAAGGTCTATTGATTGATTCAAACACTTATGATACCTTTGGAAAACCATTTCATGTGTTCAAATTATTGTATTTTGATACGTTTAGTACTTCTTTTACAATCTTAGGTCTATTAATTGATTGAAGCACTTATGATATCTTTGAAAAACAATTTCATGTATTAAAATGATACGTTTAATACTTCTTTCATTTACAACCTAAGATTTTATAACCTATGAAACGATGACAAAGTGAATGTTCTGTATAATAATAGTTTAAAAGCATCTTAACTATTGAAAACAAGCGTATTATTACTCAACTAAATGTTTGCAACTTGTTCTTTTCGCTATTAATTGATTGAAACACTTATGAATGAATATCCTTGAAAAACAATTTCATGTGTCGAAATTGTGCTTTCATATTTTTTACAATCTAAGGTCTATTGATTGATTCAAACACTTATGATACCTTTGGAAAACCATTTCATGTGTTCAAATTATTGTATTTTGATACGTTTAATACATCTTTTACAATCTAAGGTCTATTAATTGATTGAAGCACTTATGATATCTTTGAAAAACAATTTCATGTGTTAAAATGATACGTTTAATACTTCTTTCATTTACAATCTAAGGTTTTATAACCTAGGAAACGATGACAAAGTGAATGTTCTGTATAATAATAGTTTAAAAGCATCTTAACTATTGAAAACAAGCGTATTATTACTCAACTAAATGTTTGCAACTTGTTCTTTTCGCTATTAATTGATTGAAAACACATATGAATGAATATCTTTGAAAACCAATTTCGTGTGTTAAAATTGTGTTTTGATATGTTTAATATCTCTTTTACAATCTTAGTCTATTAATTGATTGAAACACTTATGAATGAATATCCTTGAAAAACAATTCGATGTGTCGAAATTGTGTTTTCATATTTTTTACAATCTAAGGTCTATTGATTGATTCAAACACTTATGATACCTTTGCAAAACCATTTCATGTGTTCAAATTATTGTATTTTGATACGTTTAGTACTTCTTTTACAATCTTAGGTCTATTAATTGATTGAAGCACTTATGATATCTTTGAAAAACAATTTCATGTATTAAAATGATACGTTTAATACTTCTTTCATTTACAACCTAAGGTTTTATAACCTAGGAAACGATGACAAAGTGAATGTTCTGTATAATAATAGTTTAAAAGCATCTTAACTATTGAAAACAAGCGTATTATTACTCAACTAAATGTTTGCAACTTGTTCTTTTCGCTATTAATTGATTGAAAACACTTATGAATGAATATCTTTGAAAACCAATTTCATGTGTTAAAATTGTTGTATTTTGATACGTTTAATACTTCTTTTACAATCTAAGGTCTATTAATTGATTGAAGCACTTATGATATCTTTGAAAAACAATTTCATGTGTTAAAATGATACGTTTAATACTTCTTTCATTTACAATCTAAGGTTTTATAACCTAGGAAACTATAAGAAAGTGAATGTTCTGTATAATAATAGTTTAAAAGCATCTTAACTATTGAAAACAAGCGTATTATTACTCAACTAAATGTTTGCAACTTGTTCTTTCCGCTATTAATTGATTGAAAACACTTATGAATGAATATCTTTGAAAACCAATTTCATGTGTTAAAATTGTGTTTTGATATGTTTAATATCTCTTTTACAATCTTAGTCTATTAATTGATTGAAACACTTATGAATGAATATCCTTGAAAAACAATTTCATGTGTCGAAATTGTGCTTTCATATTTTTTACAATCTAAGGTCTATTGATTGATTCAAACACTTATGATACCTTTGGAAAACCATTTCATGTGTTCAAATTATTGTATTTTGATACGTTTAATACTTCTTTTACAATCTAAGGTCTATTAATTGATTGAAGCACTTATGATATCTTTGAAAAACAATTTCATGTGTTAAAATGATACGTTTAATACTTCTTTCATTTACAATCTAAGGTTTTATAACCTAGGAAACTATGAGAAAGTGAATGTTCTGTATAATAATAGTTTAAAAGCATCTTAACTATTGAAAACAAGCGTATTATTACTCAACTAAATGTTTGCAACTTGTTCTTTTCGCTATTAATTGATTGAAAACACTTATGAATGAATATCTTTGAAAACCAATTTCATGTGTTAAAATTGTGTTTTGATATGTTTAATATCTCTTTTACAATCTTAGTCTATTAATTGATTGAAACACTTATGAATGAATATCCTTGAAAAACAATTTCATGTGTCGAAATTGTGCTTTCATATTTTTTACAATCTAAGGTCAATTGATTGATTCAAACACTTATGATACCTTTGGAAAACCATTTCATGTGTTCAAATTATTGTATTTTGATACGTTTAATACTTCTTTTAGAATCTAAGGTCTATTAATTGATTGAAGCACTTATGATATCTTTGAAAAACAATTTCATGTGTTAAAATGATACGTTTAATACTTCTTTCATTTACAATCTAAGGTTTTATAACCTAGGAAACGATGACAAAGTGAATTTTCTGTATAATAATAGTTTAAAAGCATCTTAACTATTGAAAACAAGCGTATTATTACTCAACTAAATGTTTGCAACTTGTTCTTTTCGCTATTAATTGATTGAAAACACATATGAATGAATATCTTTGAAAACCAATTTCGTGTGTTAAAATTGTGTTTTGATATGTTTAATATCTCTTTTACAATCTTAGTCTATTAATTGATTGAAACACTTATGAATGAATATCCTTGAAAAACAATTCCATGTGTCGAAATTGTGTTTTCATATTTTTTACAATCTAAGGTCTATTGATTGATTCAAACACTTATGATACCTTTGCAAAACCATTTCATGTGTTCAAATTATTGTATTTTGATACGTTTAGTACTTCTTTTACAATCTTAGGTCTATTAATTGATTGAAGCACTTATGATATCTTTGAAAAACAATTTCATGTCTTAAAATGATACGTTTAATACTTCTTTCATTTACAATCTAAGGTTTTATAACCTAGGAAACGATGACAAAGTGAATGTTCTGTATAATAATAGTTTAAAAGCATCTTAACTATTGAAAACAAGAGTATTATTACTCAACTAAATGTTTGCAACTTGTTCTTTTCGCTATTAATTGATTGAAAACACATATGAATGAATATCTTTGAAAACCAATTTCGTGTGTTAAAATTGTGTTTTGATATGTTTAATATCTCTTTTACAATCTTAGTCTATTAATTGATTGAAACACTTATGAATGAATATCCTTGAAAAACAATTCCATGTGTCGAAATTGTGTTTTCATATTTTTTACAATCTAAGGTCTATTGATTGATTCAAACACTTATGATACCTTTGCAAAACCATTTCATGTGTTCAAATTTTTGTATTTTGATACGTTTAGTACTTCTTTTACAATCTTAGGTCTATTAATTGATTGAAGCACTTATGATATCTTTGAAAAACAATTTCATGTATTAAAATGATACGTTTAATACTTCTTTCATTTACAACCTAAGGTTTTATAACCTAGGAAACGATGACAAAGTGAATGTTCTGTATAATAATAGTTTAAAAGCATCTTAACTATTGAAAACAAGCGTATTATTACTCAACTAAATGTTTGCAACTTGTTCTTTTCGCTATTAATTGATTGAAAACACATATGAATGAATATCTTTGAAAACCAATTTCATGTGTTAAAATTGTGTTTTGATATGTTTAATATCTCTTTTACAATCTTAGTCTATTAATTGATTGAAACACTTATGAATGAATATCCTTGAAAAACAATTTCATGTGTCGAAATTGTGTTTTCATATTTTTTACAATCTAAGGTCTATTGATTGATTCAAACACTTATGATACCTTTGCAAAACCATTTCATGTGTTCAAATTATTGTATTTTGATACGTTTAGTACTTCTTTTACAATCTTAGGTCTATTAATTGATTGAAGCACTTATGATATCTTTGAAAAACAATTTCATGTATTAAAATGATACGTTTAATACTTCTTTCATTTACAATCTAAGGTTTTATAACCTAGGAAACGATGACAAAGTGAATGTTCTGTATAATAATAGTTTAAAAGCATCTTAACTATTGAAAACAAGAGTATTATTACTCAACTAAATGTTTGCAACTTGTTCTTTTCGCTATTAATTGATTGAAAACACATATGAATGAATATCTTTGAAAACCAATTTCATGTGTTAAAATTGTGTTTTGATATGTTTAATATCTCTTTTACAATCTTAGTCTATTAATTGATTGAAACACTTATGAATGAATATCCTTGAAAAACAATTTCATGTGTCGAAATTGTGTTTTCATATTTTTTACAATCTAAGGTCTATTGATTGATTCAAACACTTATGATACCTTTGGAAAACCATTTCATGTGTTCAAATTATTGTATTTTGATACGTTTAGTACTTCTTTTACAATCTTAGGTCTATTAATTGATTGAAGCACTTATGATATCTTTGAAAAACAATTTCATGTATTAAAATGATACGTTTAATACTTCTTTCATTTACAATCTAAGGTTTTATAACCTAGGAAACGATGACAAAGTGAATGTTCTGTATAGTAATAGTTTAAAAGCATCTTAACTATTGAAAACAAGCGTATTATTACTCAACTAAATGTTTGCAACTTGTTCTTTTCGCTATTAATTGATTGAAAACACTTATGAATGAATATCTTTGAAAACCAATTTCATGTGTTAAAATTGTGTTATTTTGATACGTTTAATACTTCTTTTACAATCTAAGGTCTATTTATTGATTGAAGCACTTATGATATCTTTGAAAAACAATTTCATGTGTTAAAATGATACGTTTAATACTTCTTTCATTTACAATCTAAGGTTTTATAACCTAGGAAACTATAAGAAAGTGAATGTTCTGTATAATAATAGTTTAAAAGCATCTTAACTATTGAAAACAAGCGTATTATTACTCAACTAAATGTTTGCAACTTGTTCTTTTCGCTATTAATTGATTGAAAACACTTATGAATGAATATCTTTGAAAACCAATTTCATGTGTTAAAATTGTGTTTTGATATGTTTAATATCTCTTTTACAATCTTAGTCTATTAATTGATTGAAACACTTATGAATGAATATCCTTGAAAAACAATTCCATGTGTCGAAATTGTGTTTTCATATTTTTTACAATCTAAGGTCTATTGATTGATTCAAACACTTATGATACCTTTGCAAAACCATTTCATGTGTTCAAATTATTGTATTTTGATACGTTTAGTACTTCTTTTACAATCTTAGGTCTATTAATTGATTGAAGCACTTATGATATCTTTGAAAAACAATTTCATGTATTAAAATGATACGTTTAATACTTCTTTCATTTACAACCTAAGGTTTTATAACCTAGGAAACGATGACAAAGTGAATGTTCTGTATAATAATAGTTTAAAAGCATCTTAACTATTGAAAACAAGCGTATTATTACTCAACTAAATGTTTGCAACTTGTTCTTTTCGCTATTAATTGATTGAAAACACATATGAATGAATATCTTTGAAAACCAATTTCATGTGTTAAAATTGTGTTTTGATATGTTTAATATCTCTTTTACAATCTTAGTCTATTAATTGATTGAAACACTTATGAATGAATATCCTTGAAAAACAATTTCATGTGTCGAAATTGTGTTTTCATATTTTTTACAATCTAAGGTCTATTGATTGATTCAAACACTTATGATACCTTTGGAAAACCATTTCATGTGTTCAAATTATTGTATTTTGATACGTTTAGTACTTCTTTTACAATCTTAGGTCTATTAATTGATTGAAGCACTTATGATATCTTTGAAAAACAATTTCATGTATTAAAATGATACGTTTAATACTTCTTTCATTTACAATCTAAGGTTTTATAACCTAGGAAACGATGACAAAGTGAATGTTCTGTATAGTAATAGTTTAAAAGCATCTTAACTATTGAAAACAAGCGTATTATTACTCAACTAAATGTTTGCAACTTGTTCTTTTCGCTATTAATTGATTGAAAACACTTATGAATGAATATCTTTGAAAACCAATTTCATGTGTTAAAATTGTTGTATTTTGATACGTTTAATACTTCTTTTACAATCTAAGGTCTATTAATTGATTGAAGCACTTATGATATCTTTGAAAAACAATTTCATGTGTTAAAATGATACGTTTAATACTTCTTTCATTTACAATCTAAGGTTTTATAACCTAGGAAACTATAAGAAAGTGAATGTTCTGTATAATAATAGTTTAAAAGCATCTTAACTATTGAAAACAAGCGTATTATTACTCAACTAAATGTTTGCAACTTGTTCTTTCCGCTATTAATTGATTGAAAACACTTATGAATGAATATCTTTGAAAACCAATTTCATGTGTTAAAATTGTGTTTTGATATGTTTAATATCTCTTTTACAATCTTAGTCTATTAATTGATTGAAACACTTATGAATGAATATCCTTGAAAAACAATTTCATGTGTCGAAATTGTGCTTTCATATTTTTTACAATCTAAGGTCTATTGATTGATTCAAACACTTATGATACCTTTGGAAAACCATTTCATGTGTTCAAATTATTGTATTTTGATACGTTTAATACTTCTTTTACAATCTAAGGTCTATTAATTGATTGAAGCACTTATGATATCTTTGAAAAACAATTTCATGTGTTAAAATGATACGTTTAATACTTCTTTCATTTACAATCTAAGGTTTTATAACCTAGGAAACTATGAGAAAGTGAATGTTCTGTATAATAATAGTTTAAAAGCATCTTAACTATTGAAAACAAGCGTATTATTACTCAACTAAATGTTTGCAACTTGTTCTTTTCGCTATTAATTGATTGAAAACACTTATGAATGAATATCTTTGAAAACCAATTTCATGTGTTAAAATTGTGTTTTGATATGTTTAATATCTCTTTTACAATCTTAGTCTATTAATTGATTGAAACACTTATGAATGAATATCCTTGAAAAACAATTTCATGTGTCGAAATTGTGCTTTCATATTTTTTACAATCTAAGGTCAATTGATTGATTCAAACACTTATGATACCTTTGGAAAACCATTTCATGTGTTCAAATTATTGTATTTTGATACGTTTAATACTTCTTTTACAATCTAAGGTCTATTAATTGATTGAAGCACTTATGATATCTTTGAAAAACAATTTCATGTGTTAAAATGATACGTTTAATACTTCTTTCATTTACAATCTAAGGTTTTATAACCTAGGAAACGATGACAAAGTGAATTTTCTGTATAATAATAGTTTAAAAGCATCTTAACTATTGAAAACAAGCGTATTATTACTCAACTAAATGTTTGCAACTTGTTCTTTTCGCTATTAATTGATTGAAAACACATATGAATGAATATCTTTGAAAACCAATTTCGTGTGTTAAAATTGTGTTTTGATATGTTTAATATCTCTTTTACAATCTTAGTCTATTAATTGATTGAAACACTTATGAATGAATATCCTTGAAAAACAATTCCATGTGTCGAAATTGTGTTTTCATATTTTTTACAATCTAAGGTCTATTGATTGATTCAAACACTTATGATACCTTTGCAAAACCATTTCATGTGTTCAAATTATTGTATTTTGATACGTTTAGTACTTCTTTTACAATCTTAGGTCTATTAATTGATTGAAGCACTTATGATATCTTTGAAAAACAATTTCATGTCTTAAAATGATACGTTTAATACTTCTTTCATTTACAATCTAAGGTTTTATAACCTAGGAAACGATGACAAAGTGAATGTTCTGTATAATAATAGTTTAAAAGCATCTTAACTATTGAAAACAAGCGTATTATTACTCAACTAAATGTTTGCAACTTGTTCTTTTCGCTATTAATTGATTGAAAACACTTATGAATGAATATCTTTGAAAACCAATTTCATGTGTTAAAATTGTGTTTTGATATGTTTAATATCTCTTTTACAATCTTAGTCTATTAATTGATTGAAACACTTATGAATGAATATCCTTGAAAAACAATTTCATGTGTCGAAATTGTATTTTCATATTTTTTACAATCTCAGGTCTATTGATTGATTCAAACACTGATGATACCTTTGGAAAACCATTTCATGTGTTTAAATTATTGTATTTTGATACGTTTAATACTTCTTTTACAATCTCAGGTCTATTAATTGATTGAAGCACTTATGATATCTTTGAAAAACAATTTCATGTGTTAAAATGATACGTTTAATACTTCTTTCATTTACAATCTAAGGTTTTATAACCTAGGAAACGATGACAAAGTGAATGTTCTGTATAATAATAGTTTAAAAGCATCTTAACTATTGAAAACAAGAGTATTATTACTCAACTAAATGTTTGCAACTTGTTCTTTTCGCTATTAATTGATTGAAAACACATATGAATGAATATCTTTGAAAACCAATTTCGTGTGTTAAAATTGTGTTTTGATATGTTTAATATCTCTTTTACAATCTTAGTCTATTAATTGATTGAAACACTTATGAATGAATATCCTTGAAAAACAATTCCATGTGTCGAAATTGTGTTTTCATATTTTTTACAATCTAAGGTCTATTGATTGATTCAAACACTTATGATACCTTTGCAAAACCATTTCATGTGTTCAAATTTTTGTATTTTGATACGTTTAGTACTTCTTTTACAATCTTAGGTCTATTAATTGATTGAAGCACTTATGATATCTTTGAAAAACAATTTCATGTATTAAAATGATACGTTTAATACTTCTTTCATTTACAACCTAAGGTTTTATAACCTAGGAAACGATGACAAAGTGAATGTTTTGTATAATAATAGTTTAAAAGCATCTTAACTATTGAAAACAAGCGTATTATTACTCAACTAAATGTTTGCAACTTGTTCTTTTCGCTATTAATTGATTGAAAACACATATGAATGAATATCTTTGAAAACCAATTTCATGTGTTAAAATTGTGTTTTGATATGTTTAATATCTCTTTTACAATCTTAGTCTATTAATTGATTGAAACACTTATGAATGAATATCCTTGAAAAACAATTTCATGTGTCGAAATTGTGTTTTCATATTTTTTACAATCTAAGGTCTATTGATTGATTCAAACACTTATGATACCTTTGGAAAACCATTTCATGTGTTCAAATTATTGTATTTTGATACGTTTAGTACTTCTTTTACAATCTTAGGTCTATTAATTGATTGAAGCACTTATGATATCTTTGAAAAACAATTTCATGTATTAAAATGATACGTTTAATACTTCTTTCATTTACAATCTAAGGTTTTATAACCTAGGAAACGATGACAAAGTGAATGTTCTGTATAGTAATAGTTTAAAAGCATCTTAACTATTGAAAACAAGCGTATTATTACTCAACTAAATGTTTGCAACTTGTTCTTTTCGCTATTAATTGATTGAAAACACTTATGAATGAATATCTTTGAAAACCAATTTCATGTGTTAAAATTGTGTTATTTTGATACGTTTAATACTTCTTTTACAATCTAAGGTCTATTTATTGATTGAAGCACTTATGATATCTTTGAAAAACAATTTCATGTGTTAAAATGATACGTTTAATACTTCTTTCATTTACAATCTAAGGTTTTATAACCTAGGAAACTATAAGAAAGTGAATGTTCTGTATAATAATAGTTTAAAAGCATCTTAACTATTGAAAACAAGCGTATTATTACTCAACTAAATGTTTGCAACTTGTTCTTTTCGCTATTAATTGATTGAAAACACTTATGAATGAATATCTTTGAAAACCAATTTCATGTGTTAAAATTGTGTTTTGATATGTTTAATATCTCTTTTACAATCTTAGTCTATTAATTGATTGAAACACTTATGAATGAATATCCTTGAAAAACAATTCCATGTGTCGAAATTGTGTTTTCATATTTTTTACAATCTAAGGTCTATTGATTGATTCAAACACTTATGATACCTTTGCAAAACCATTTCATGTGTTCAAATTATTGTATTTTGATACGTTTAGTACTTCTTTTACAATCTTAGGTCTATTAATTGATTGAAGCACTTATGATATCTTTGAAAAACAATTTCATGTATTAAAATGATACGTTTAATACTTCTTTCATTTACAACCTAAGGTTTTATAACCTAGGAAACGATGACAAAGTGAATGTTCTGTATAATAATAGTTTAAAAGCATCTTAACTATTGAAAACAAGCGTATTATTACTCAACTAAATGTTTGCAACTTGTTCTTTTCGCTATTAATTGATTGAAAACACATATGAATGAATATCTTTGAAAACCAATTTCATGTGTTAAAATTGTGTTTTGATATGTTTAATATCTCTTTTACAATCTTAGTCTATTAATTGATTGAAACACTTATGAATGAATATCCTTGAAAAACAATTTCATGTGTCGAAATTGTGTTTTCATATTTTTTACAATCTAAGGTCTATTGATTGATTCAAACACTTATGATACCTTTGGAAAACCATTTCATGTGTTCAAATTATTGTATTTTGATACGTTTAGTACTTCTTTTACAATCTTAGGTCTATTAATTGATTGAAGCACTTATGATATCTTTGAAAAACAATTTCATGTATTAAAATGATACGTTTAATACTTCTTTCATTTACAATCTAAGGTTTTATAACCTAGGAAACGATGACAAAGTGAATGTTCTGTATAGTAATAGTTTAAAAGCATCTTAACTATTGAAAACAAGCGTATTATTACTCAACTAAATGTTTGCAACTTGTTCTTTTCGCTATTAATTGATTGAAAACACTTATGAATGAATATCTTTGAAAACCAATTTCATGTGTTAAAATTGTGTTATTTTGATACGTTTAATACTTCTTTTACAATCTAAGGTCTATTTATTGATTGAAGCACTTATGATATCTTTGAAAAACAATTTCATGTGTTAAAATGATACGTTTAATACTTCTTTCATTTACAATCTAAGGTTTTATAACCTAGGAAACTATAAGAAAGTGAATGTTCTGTATAATAATAGTTTAAAAGCATCTTAACTATTGAAAACAAGCGTATTATTACTCAACTAAATGTTTGCAACTTGTTCTTTTCGCTATTAATTGATTGAAAACACTTATGAATGAATATCTTTGAAAACCAATTTCATGTGTTAAAATTGTGTTTTGATATGTTTAATATCTCTTTTACAATCTTAGTCTATTAATTGATTGAAACACTTATGAATGAATATCCTTGAAAAACAATTCCATGTGTCGAAATTGTGTTTTCATATTTTTTACAATCTAAGGTCTATTGATTGATTCAAACACTTATGATACCTTTGCAAAACCATTTCATGTGTTCAAATTATTGTATTTTGATACGTTTAGTACTTCTTTTACAATCTTAGGTCTATTAATTGATTGAAGCACTTATGATATCTTTGAAAAACAATTTCATGTATTAAAATGATACGTTTAATACTTCTTTCATTTACAACCTAAGGTTTTATAACCTAGGAAACGATGACAAAGTGAATGTTCTGTATAATAATAGTTTAAAAGCATCTTAACTATTGAAAACAAGCGTATTATTACTCAACTAAATGTTTGCAACTTGTTCTTTTCGCTATTAATTGATTGAAAACACATATGAATGAATATCTTTGAAAACCAATTTCATGTGTTAAAATTGTGTTTTGATATGTTTAATATCTCTTTTACAATCTTAGTCTATTAATTGATTGAAACACTTATGAATGAATATCCTTGAAAAACAATTTCATGTGTCGAAATTGTGTTTTCATATTTTTTACAATCTAAGGTCTATTGATTGATTCAAACACTTATGATACCTTTGGAAAACCATTTCATGTGTTCAAATTATTGTATTTTGATACGTTTAGTACTTCTTTTACAATCTTAGGTCTATTAATTGATTGAAGCACTTATGATATCTTTGAAAAACAATTTCATGTATTAAAATGATACGTTTAATACTTCTTTCATTTACAATCTAAGGTTTTATAACCTAGGAAACGATGACAAAGTGAATGTTCTGTATAGTAATAGTTTAAAAGCATCTTAACTATTGAAAACAAGCGTATTATTACTCAACTAAATGTTTGCAACTTGTTCTTTTCGCTATTAATTGATTGAAAACACTTATGAATGAATATCTTTGAAAACCAATTTCATGTGTTAAAATTGTGTTATTTTGATACGTTTAATACTTCTTTTACAATCTAAGGTCTATTTATTGATTGAAGCACTTATGATATCTTTGAAAAACAATTTCATGTGTTAAAATGATACGTTTAATATTTCTTTCATTTACAATCTAAGGTTTTATAACCTAGGAAACTATAAGAAAGTGAATGTTCTGTATAATAATAGTTTAAAAGCATCTTAACTATTGAAAACAAGCGTATTATTACTCAACTAAATGTTTGCAACTTGTTCTTTTCGCTATTAATTGATTGAAAACACTTATGAATGAATATCTTTGAAAACCAATTTCATGTGTTAAAATTGTGTTTTGATATGTTTAATATCTCTTTTACAATCTTAGTCTATTAATTGATTGAAACACTTATGAATGAATATCCTTGAAAAACAATTTCATGTGTCGAAATTGTGCTTTCATATTTTTTACAATCTAAGGTCTATTGATTGATTCAAACACTTATGATACCTTTGGAAAACCATTTCATGTGTTCAAATTATTGTATTTTGATACGTTTATTACTTCTTTTACAATCTAAGGTCTATTAATTGATTGAAGCACTTATGATATCTTTGAAAAACAATTTCATGTGTTAAAATGATACGTTTAATACTTCTTTCATTTACAATCTAAGGTTTTATAACCTAGGAAACTATGAGAAAGTGAATGTTCTGTATAATAATAGTTTAAAAGCATCTTAACTATTGAAAACAAGCGTATTATTACTCAACTAAATGTTTGCAACTTGTTCTTTTCGCTATTAATTGATTGAAAACACTTATGAATGAGTATCTTTGAAAACCAATTTCATGTGTTAAAATTGTGTTTTGAGATGTTTAATATCTCTTTTACATTAGTCAATTAATTATTTGAAACAATTATGAATGAATATCTTTGAAAAACAATTTCATGTGTCGAAATAGTGTTTTCATATTTTTTACAATCTAAGGTCTATTGATTGATTCAAACACTTATGATACCTTTGGAAAACCATTTCATGTGTTCAAATTATTGTATTTTGATACGTTTAATACTTCTTTTACAATCTAAGGTCTATTAATTGATTGAAGCACTTATGATATCTTTGAAAAACAATTTCATGTGTTAAAATGATACGTTTAATACTTCTTTCATTTACAATCTAAGGTTTTATAACCTAGGAAACTATGAGAAAGTGAATGTTCTGTATAATAATAGTTTAAAAGCATCTTAACTATTGAAAACAAGCGTATTATTACTCAACTAAATGTTTGCAACTTGTTCTTTTCGCTATTAATTGATTGAAAACACTTATGAATGAATATCTTTGAAAACCAATTTCATGTGTTAAAATTGTGTTTTGATATGTTTAATATCTCTTTTACAATCTTAGTCTATTAATTGATTGAAACACTTATGAATGAATATCCTTGAAAAACAATTTCATGTGTCGAAATTGTGCTTTCATATTTTTTACAATCTAAGGTCTATTGATTGATTCAAACACTTATGATACCTTTGGAAAACCATTTCATGTGTTCAAATTATTGTATTTTGATACGTTTAATACTTCTTTTACAATCTAAGGTCTATTAATTGATTGAAGCACTTATGATATCTTTGAAAAACAATTTCATGTGTTAAAATGATACGTTTAATACTTCTTTCATTTACAATCTAAGGTTTTATAACCTAGGAAACGATGACAAAGTGAATGTTCTGTATAATAATAGTTTAAAAGCATCTTAACTATTGAAAACAAGCGTATTATTACTCAACTAAATGTTTGCAACTTGTTCTTTTCGCTATTAATTGATTGAAAACACATATGAATGAGTATCTTTGAAAACCAATTTCGTGTGTTAAAATTGTGTTTTGATATGTTTAATATCTCTTTTACAATCTTAGTCTATTAATTGATTGAAACACTTATGAATGAATATCCTTGAAAAACAATTCCATGTGTCGAAATTGTGTTTTCAGAATTTTTACAATCTAAGGTCTATTGATTTATTTAAACACTTATGATACCTTTGCAAAACCATTTCATGTGTTCAAATTATTGTATTTTGATACGTTTAATACTTCTTTTACAATCTAAGGTCTATTAATTGATTGAAGCACTTATGATATCTTTGAAAAACAATTTCATGTGTTAAAATGATACGTTTAATACTTCTTTCATTTACAATCTAAGGTTTTATAACCTAGGAAACTATGAGAAAGTGAATGTTCTGTATAATAATAGTTTAAAAGCATCTTAACTATTGAAAACAAGCGTATTATTACTCAACTAAATGTTTGCAACTTGTTCTTTTCGCTATTAATTGATTGAAAACACTTATGAATGAATATCTTTGAAAACCAATTTCATGTGTTAAAATTGTGTTTTGATATGTTTAATATCTCTTTTACAATCTTAGTCTATTAATTGATTGAAACACTTATGAATGAATATCCTTGAAAAACAATTTCATGTGTCGAAATTGTGTTTTCATATTTTTTACAATCTAAGGTCTATTGATTGATTCAAACACTTATGATACCTTTGGAAAACCATTTCATGTGTTCAAATTATTGTATTTTGATACGTTTAGTACTTCTTTTACAATCTTAGGTCTATTAATTGATTGAAGCACTTATGATATCTTTGAAAAACAATTTCATGTATTAAAATGATACGTTTAATACTTCTTTCATTTACAATCTAAGGTTTTATAACCTAGGAAACGATGACAAAGTGAATGTTCTGTATAATAATAGTTTAAAAGCATCTTAACTATTGAAAACAAGCGTATTATTACTCAACTAAATGTTTGCAACTTGTTCTTTTCGCTATTAATTGATTGAAAACACTTATGAATGAATATCTTTGAAAACCAATTTCATGTGTTAAAATTGTGTTTTGATATGTTTAATATCTCTTTTACAATCTTAGTCTATTAATTGATTGAAACACTTATGAATGAATATCCTTGAAAAACAATTTCTTGTGTCGAAATTGTGTTTTCATATTTTTTACAATCTAAGGTCTATTGATTGATTCAAACACTTATGATACCTTTGGAAAACCATTTCATGTGTTCAAATTATTGTGTTTTGATACGTTTTGATGGAGATCAAGCCCAAGAGAACATGGAGGCCACTCATCAAGCTCAAGAAGAGGTGGAGGCACAAATAGAGGACGCCCATGGAGGTCAAAGTCCACCTCAAAGGATTACAAGAAGCATGTTCAAAGCCTTGGGAGCTAGAGGACATTTATTTTCTCTTTTTGTAGTGTCTTTAGTTGAAGGTGCTTAGAGGGAAACCTTAGAAACCTCTTTTGTTATAGCATCTTTTAGGTTTTAAATAGGACCTTTAGGGGGGTGTATTAGTAGATAGGTGTAGGAGTAGAATAGGGGGTGCCAAAGTGAAGGAAGGGATCACACCTTCCTTGCTTAGGCAATTAGCGCCGGTTCTAGTGGCTTTTGGAGGGAATTTTGAATTGTTTAGCTTTCATTTTTCAGCACCTTAGGCTATAAATAGAGGTGCCTTCCTTGTAAATTTCAGATTTGAATTTTATCTAAAGAAACTATACTCAAAATTGGAGTGAGCATTTGGAGAGCTTTGAGCTTCTTCTCTAGTCTTATCTTGAAGGACCATGGTTTCCTCAAGTGGCGGCTTCCACACTCATCTAGGAGCATCCATTCTTCTAGTGGCGTGATCATCCAACCATTCCTCCATCTTCATGAGCATTCTCTTCTCCTTCCTTTCTTCTTCTTCAATTTGTTCATGTTATCTTGTGCTTTGAGTTGTCTAGCTTTCGGTTTTTCTATTTTCAGCACCTATATTCTGTTTTGTTTTTAAATTCTGTTCGGCTCTTTTGTTTTAAGTTCAATTCTGTTCGGTTTCTTCTTTTCCTTCTCCTTTGTTGATTCAATTTGACAATATTTGGTTCATCCAAATGAGTTTGAGAATTGGTACTTGTTTTGGTGAGTTCTTGATTTTAGAACCATGATCCAACTTCTAAGAAAGTGCCTCTATATTTTCCAGCTCAAGGTGATTCCTCAAAGTGTCAAGAATCTTGTTCTAAGTGGCTATTGGAATCACATCACGTTTAATGCTTCTTTTACAATCTAAGGTCTATTAATTGATTGAAGCACTTATGATATCTTTGAAAAACAATTTCATGTGTTAAAATGATACGTTTAATACTTCTTTCATTTACAATCTAAGGTTTTATAACCTAGCAAACTATGAGAAAGTGAATGTTCTGTATAATAATAGTTTAAAAGCATCTTAACTATTGAAAACAAGCGTATTATTACTCAACTAAATGTTTGCAACTTGTTCTTTTCGCTATTAATTGATTGAAAACACTTATGAATGAATATCTTTGAAAACCAATTTCATGTGTTAAAATTGTGTTTTGATATGTTTAATATCTCTTTTACAATCTTAGTCTATTAATTGATTGAAACACTTATGAATGAATATCCTTGAAAAACAATTCCATGTGTCGAAATTATGTTTTCATATTTTTTACAATCTAAGGTCTATTGATTGATTCAAACACTTATGATACCTTTGAAAAACCATTTCATGTGTTCAAATTATTGTATTTTGATACGTTTAATACTTCTTTTACAATCTAAGGTCTATTAATTGATTGAAGCACTTATGATATCTTTGAAAAACAATTTCATGTGTTAAAATGATACGTTTAATACTTCTTTCATTTACAATCTAAGGTTTTATAACCTAGGAAACTATGAGAAAGTGAATGTTCTGTATAATAATAGTTTAAAAGCATCTTAACTATTGAAAACAAGCGTATTATTACTCAACTAAATGTTTGCAACTTGTTCTTTTCGCTATTAATTGATTGAAAACACTTATGAATGAATATCTTTGAAAACCAATTTCATGTGTTAAAATTGTGTTTTGATATGTTTAATATCTCTTTTACAATCTTAGTCTATTAATTGATTGAAACACATGTGAATGAATATCCTTGAAAAACAATTTCATGTGTCAAAATTGTGTTTTCATATTTTTTACAATCTAAGGTCTATTGATTGATTCAAACACTTATGATACCTTTGGAAAACCATTTCATGTGTTCAAATTATTGTGTTTTGATACGTTTACTGCTTCTTTTACAATCTAAGGTCTATTAATTGATTGAAGCACTTATGATATATTTGAAAAACAATTTCATGTGTTAAAATGATACGTTTAATACTTCTTTCATTTACAATCTAAGGTTTTATAACCTAGCAAACTATGAGAAAATGAATGTTCTGTATAATAATAGTTTAAAAGCATCTTAACTATTGAAAACAAGCGTATTATTACTCAACTAAATGTTTGCAACTTGTTCTTTTCGCTATTAATTCATTGAAAACACTTATGAATGAATATCTTTGAAAACCAATTTCATGTGTTAAAATTGTGTTTTGATATGTTTAATATCTCTTTTACAATCTTAGTCTATTAATTGATTGAAACACTTATGAATGAATATCCTTGAAAAACAATACCATGTGTCGAAATTGTGTTTTCATATTTTTTACAATCTAAGGTCTATTGATTGATTCAAACACTTATGATACCTTTGAAAAACCATTTCATGTGTTCAAATTATTGTATTTTGATACGTTTAATACTTCTTTTACAATCTAAGGTCTATTAATTGATTGAAGCACTTATGATATCTTTGAAAAACAATTTCATGTGTTAAAATGATACGTTTAATACTTCTTTCATTTACAATCTAAGGTTTTATAACCTAGGAAACTATGAGAAAGTGAATGTTCTGTATAATAATAGTTTAAAAGCATCTTAACTATTGAAAACAAGCGTATTATTACTCAACTAAATGTTTGCAACTTGTTCTTTTCGCTATTAATTGATTGAAAACACTTATGAATGAATATCTTTGAAAACCAATTTCATGTGTTAAAATTGTGTTTTGATATGTTTAATATCTCTTTAACAATCTTATTCTATTAATTGATTGAAACACTTATGAATGAATATCCTTGAAAAACAATTCCATGTGTCGAAATTGTGTTTTCATATTTTTTACAATCTAAGGTCTATTGATTGATTCAAACACTTATGATACCTTTGAAAAACCATTTCATGTGTTCAAATTATTGTATTTTGATACGTTTAATACTTCTTTTACAATCTAAGGTCTATTAATTGATTGAAGCACTTATGATATCTTTGAAAAACAATTTCATGTGTTAAAATGATACGTTTAATACTTCTTTCATTTACAATCTAAGGTTTTATAACCTAGGAAACTATGAGAAAGTGAATGTTCTGTATAATAATAGTTTAAAAGCATCTTAACTATTGAAAACAAGCGTATTATTACTCAACTAAATGTTTGCAACTTGTTCTTTTCGCTATTAATTGATTGAAAACACTTATGAATGAATATCTTTGAAAACCAATTTCATGTGTTAAAATTGTGTTTTGATATGTTTAATATCTCTTTTACAATCTTAGTCTATTAATTGATTGAAACACTTATGAATGAATATCCTTGAAAAACAATTTCATGTGTCGAAATTGTGTTTTCATATTTTTTACAATCTAAGGTCTATTGATTGATTCAAACACTTATGATACCTTTGAAAAACCATTTCATGTGTTCAAATTATTGTATTTTGATACGTTTAATACTTCTTTTACAATCTAAGGTCTGTTAATTGATTGAAGCACTTATGATATCTTTGAAAAACAATTTCATGTGTTAAAATGATACGTTTAATACTTCTTTCATTTACAATCTAAGGTTTTATAACCTAGGAAACTATGAGAAAGTGAATGTTCTGTATAATAATAGTTTAAAAGCATCTTAACTATTGAAAACAGTCGTATTATTACTCAACTAAATGTTTGCAACTTGTTCTTTTCGCTATTAATTGATTGAAAACACTTATGAATGAATATTGTACCGTCCCGTATCCGGGTGTTGACTAAGTCAAGGTCAAAGTCAACGGCTGGAGAGTCAAAGTCTACGCAAGGCGTCGCCTAGGTGGAGAGACGCCAAGTGCCAGCATCGCTAGGAGGAAGTGTCGCCAAGGCAAGGCGTCGCCTAGGTGCAGGCGTCGCCAGATCAAACAGTGTAAAAACAAGGCAATCACAGCGTGGTTCCCCGATACCCATGGGTAGGAAAGACCGTGGAGGGAGCGACGCCATGGGAAGGCCTCAGGTCCCAATAGCACGGGGCAGCGATAAAGAGAAGGAAAAGGTGGCTTCAAGGCCATAGTAATAGTACCAGTGAAGGGCAGCCTGACTCGTGAAGTGCTCCTGCCGCCCCAGAGACGCCCGTGGGGCAGATACGACTCAAGAAGAAAGTCACGCCCAGGGCAACCGGGTGCAGGGTACAAAAGGAATGCAGATACGCTCTCAAACTAAGTGACTAGATACTTGGGGGCATGAGTTGGCACCCAAAAAGTCACCCCTAGCGCAGTAGCACTCTCAGCAGGAGGACTCACGTAGAAACATCCCCAGGTGGGCAGAAGCGCCCCAGATGTGGTCATGGCGTCGTGAGGCCCTCCACGTGTACGACAGCCATGCCAGAATGGAAACACCCTTTAGTCAGGTGCTAGGTAATTAAAAGTCATTCAATACAGTTTCCCTTTCGAGCATTCAGGTACTATAATGACTCCCAAGTGTTTCAACGTCTTGAATGCGCTACGTTTTCTAATTAAACGCTTTAATGAGTGCGTTACGTTTGTAATTAAAAGCGCTTTAAGGCGCTTTAAATGCTTGGGTGGTTTAAATAGCGCGGAGAATGTTGGAAAAAGGGTTGGAACTTTCGGCAAATTTACCAGAGAACTCTCTAGTTGCTTGCTCGTGCTTGAAGGTTACGTACAAGTGACTGGGGAAAAATTTTTGCCCGAAGGAGACAACACACACATATACACAGTTCTTTTACCACCTTCAAAGTGCTATACGCGGCGCTCAGACACGTAGGTGGACAGTTTTTGGTGTTTCTTGCTGGCTGACTTGAGCGTCGGAGTGCACACGGCCGCTAGGGCGCCTTTTTTGTCCTCTTTTTTGCAGGAATCCACAGGCAACCAGTGGGAAGGAGTCCCTAGAGGTCGCGCACGAAGACGTCCCGGTCAACCGGACGAAACATTTGGCGCCCACCGTGGGGCCGATATAAAACATCAGTCCCATCACAAGTTCGAAAAAATCTACCAGGTTACAGTAGCGTTGAAGGAGGTTGGAGTGACAATGGCCCCCACCAGACGAAGAGGAGCACGCGCAGCCCCAGCAGACCTATCCATGCAGCAGGTCCTGGAAATAATGAGGGGGCTGCAGCAGGACATGGCGGATTCGAAAATGGAGCAGGAACGCATGCAGGCAGACCTTGACGCCTCGCATAGCGGAACGAAGAGCTCCACCGTGTGAATGAGGAGTTGCGCCAGGGCCTGAGAAACGATAGGAGGCGGCCTGGGCATGACGAGATGGAGAACCATTCCCCACCAAGGGAGTTTTCCACTCCTTTCTCACAGGAGATCCTAGACGCAGCGATCCCGAACACGTTCGCGGGACCCAAGGTGATCTTCACCGGGATGGAGGACCCAGAGACGCACCTGGCTGCATTTCACACGCAGATGGTCCTGATAGGCGGTTCTGATGCTGCCAAGTGCAAGCTCTTCATGAGCACCCTGACCGGGATGGCTATGGACTGGTTCATTAGCCTCCCAGAAGGTCATATCACATCATTCCGCCAATTGTCGCGATTGTTTCGAGAACAGTACTTAGCCAACAAGGCCCCGCCGCCGGTCTCCTACCACCTGTTCGACGTGAAGCAGTATCAGGGGGAGACCCTGAAGGAGTATATCAATCGCTTCGGGGCCCAGGTCGTGAAGGTTGGCACAACGGAGGAGCCTATGATCGTGTACGCATTTGTGAAAGGCGTGTGCCCCGGCCCCTTCGGAGAATCCATTATCCGTAATCGCCCTAGGACTTTCGCTGAATTACGGCGCAGGGCGGTAGAGCATATTGCTTCGGAAGGGGAGGTAGGTGTGAAGCGCACCAGCGCCGTGCCCTCACGCCCGAGGGGACCGGCGCGAGTTCAACCCGTCAGAGTCAATGAGACCACGACGGGGAGAAAGAAGCCAGAGGCGAGACGCCCCTACGAGGCCAGAAAGCCCCAGCCCCGGGGCCCAGCAGGAGGCGAACGCCCCGCCAGAGAAAGAGCAAGACAGGCGAGGTACAACTTCGTGGTTGAGTTGAAGGATTTGATCGCCGTGCCCAACATAGCTGAGAGGCTGAGGCGACCAGCGAAGACCGACAAGGTGTTAGGGCCCCGTAAAGACTCTTGGTGCGAATTCCACGAGGCTTTCGGGCACCACATCGATAATTGCCTGTCGTTGGGCTACCAGCTAGATGAGCTGGTGAGGACTGGGTTTTTGAAGGACTATGTCGCAGATCCCACAACGACCGCCACTTGCCGCCGCCGGCAGATGAGCCAGCACACGAGATGCCTGTGCTTGGCGAGGTCCACACCATTGCTGGAGGTTTTTCCGGCAGAGGACCCACCGCCTCCGAGCGGAAGAAATATGCGAGGGGGGTGAATTCAATCGAGGAGAGGCTCTCGGGGGAGCCATGGGAGTCAGATATTGTGTTCACAAGAAGAGACCTCCGAGATGTGGTACCCCATGACAACGACCCCGTTGTCATCTCAGTCGTCACAGCTGGAAGGAAGGTCCACAGTGTGCTCGTTGATCAAGGAAGCTCGGCAGACGTCATGTTTCTGTCGACCTTTAATAAGTTACGGCTGTCCCCTGATCTGTTGAGTCCCTATACTGGGTGCTTGTATGGGTTTGGGGATAACTAGGTAGAAGTCCGGGGGTACCTGGAGTTGAGGACTACGTTCACAGACGGAGAGGCCTCCCGTACCGAGAGCATCCGGTACCTCATCGTGAACGCTAATTCTGCCTACAATATTTTGCTGGGCAGACCGGCGTTAAACCGTCTAAGCGCGGTGTCCTCCACCCGTCACATGAAGATGAAGCTGCCGGACCTCAGTGGCCGGGTGATAGTCATCAGGTCAGACCAGGAGGAGGCGAGGAAATGCTATGAAAACAGCTTGAAAACGAAGAGAGACGTATTCATGGTGTATGAACGTCCGCCGAGCGCGGACGCGACGATGATTGAGGCGACGCCCGCTGGGTTGACGCCTGAAGAGGCCATGGCGGAGAGGGCGATGCCCGAAGCAGATGTGCCAATGGAGGAAGGCCCTGACGACGCGGCGCCCGTAGAAGAGGCGGCGCCCGTCGAAGATGATAGCAGGGAGCAGCCTGCAGCTAACGCCATAGAAAGGGAGATTGGCGGCAAAACTTTCAAGTTAGGAAGTTCGCTAAGCCCAGAAGAACAGGAAGGGGTGGCAGAAGTGATTTCACGCCACCTGGATGCCTTCACATGGTCCGCCTCGGATATGCCAGGCATCGACCCCGATTTCCTGTGTCACCACCTCAGCATGGACGCCACGGTCCGCCCCGTGCGTCAGAGAAGGAGAAAGTTCAATGAGGAACGACAACAGGTGGTGAAAGATGAAACACAGAAGCTGCTGAGCGCCGGCCACATTAGGGAGATTCAGTACCCTGAGTGGCTTGCCAACGTCGTCTTGGTGAAAAAGGCGAACGGAAAGTGGAGGATGTGCGTTGACTTCACGGACCTAAACAAGGCGTGCCCAAAGGATTCGTATCCGTTGCCCAGCATCGACGCCTTGGTAGACAGTGCGTCCGGCATCAAGGTGTTAAGTTTCCTGGACGCCTTCTCAGGGTACAACCAAATCAAGATGCACCCAAGAGACGAGAGCAAGACTGCATTCATGACGGAGACATGCAGTTACTGCTATAAGGTGATGCCCTTCGGGCTGAAAAATGCGGGCGCCACGTACCAGAGGCTAATGGACAAGGTCCTGGCGCCAATGCTTGGGAGGAACGTATACGCTTATGTAGACGACATGGTGGTGGCGTCGCAGAATAAGGTGCAGCACATGGCAGACCTGGAGGAGTTGTTCAACACAATATCCAAATACTGCCTCAAGTTGAACCCCGAGAAGTGTGTCTTCGGGGTAGAGGCCGGTAAGTTCTTGGGTTTTTTGCTCACCGAGAGGGGGATAGAGGCGAACCCCGACAAATGTGCGGCTATTATCGCCATGCGGAGCCCGACATCGGTAAAGGAGGTGCAACAGTTGACAGGGCGGATGGCGGCGCTCTCGAGGTTTGTTTCTGCCGGAGGAGAAAAGGTGATGAGAATCAAATAAATGAGGCTTTTATTAATGAAGGGAGAGGTCATTCACCTACACATTTGAAGTTCTTCCTTCTAGTCTTTTCAAAATTAAAAAGAAGACATAAAATAAAGAGAGGATCAAGCCATAAAGCCAAAGAAGTCTACAAGCTTTCAAGAATAGGCTTCATTTAAATATCTCTCTTTATAGTTTCTTTTATAAATTTGTAAATAATATAGAATGTTTAAATACATAGTTTTTAGGAAAGGTGCTTAGAGGGAAACCTTAGATACCTCTTTTGTAAAAGCATCTTTAGGCATTAGTTTAGAATTTTCTAGAAGGTGACTCTTCATGCTTCACTTTAGGTGCTAGAAGTGAGTAGCATGCAAGGGACTTTTGGTTAGCTTGTTTTGTAAGCTTCATGACCAGCCCTTGCTCCTATAAAAGGAGGGCTTAGGTCCTTCATAATGCAGATTTGGAATTTGTAGTATCAAAACTCTCCCAAATTGGTGATTGAGTGTAGTGAGAACTTGTCTTCTCCTCTTCCTAGTCTCATCTTGAGTGCCTTGGTTCTCTCAAGTGGCGGCATTGCACACTTATCTTGGAGCCTTCACACTTCAAGTGGCGTGTTCATCAACCAAGAACTACAACCACATAAGTCCTCTTTCTTCTCCATCTTCTCATTCCATTTTCGTGCCTATTTGAATTCCTAAACATGTCTTAGGTTCCTTTCTTGCTTTCTATTCGGTGTTCTTGCTTATTTTCATGTTTCAATCGGTTCATCTTCTTTCTCCTTGGATTTGTTTGGTGCATTTCAGTTTTGAAGCATTTTAATCGGTTCATTTCATTTGTTATGCATTTTAATCGGTTCATTTGCATTTTTACATCTTTTAATCGGTTCAATTGGCAAGAAATGGGTCTTCCATGTGAGTTTGGTGTTTGGTGCAAGTTTTGGTGAGTTCTTGATTATAGAACCTTGATCCAATTCTATTAAAAGTGCCTAAGCTATCTCCAACTCAAGTTGATTCCTAAGAATGTCAAGAATCATTCATATTGTGCTATTGGAATCACATCAAAAGGGGCACCCGTACTTCCAGTGCCTCAAGAGAAACAGTCGCTTTGCATGGACTGATGAATGTGAAGCGGCTTTCATTAAGCTGAAGGAGTACCTGACGACGCCACCGGTCCTCTGCAAGCCGGTAACGGGCCTGCCCCTCCGGTTGTATTTTACTGTAACGGAGCGGGCCATCAGTTCTGTGTTGGTCCAAGAGCAGGACCAGAGTCAGAAGCCCATCTACTTCGTAAGCAAGGCCTTACAGGGGGCTGAGACGAGGTACCAAGCACTAGAGAAGGCGGCGCTGGCGGTAGTGTTCTCTGCTATGAGGCTCCGTCATTACTTCCACAACTTTACGGTGGTGGTGATGACCAACCTCCCTATACAGAAAGTGCTGCAGAAACCTGATGTGGCAGGAAGAATGGTACGCTGGGCAGTGGAACTGTCAGAATTCGACATCCAGTACGAGCCTAGAGGATCCATGAAAGGGCAGGTGTACACGGATTTTGTAGCAGAACTTTCGCCCGGAGGTGAGCAAGAGGTGGAAGCGAGTTCGCAGTGGCTGCTCTCGGTTGATGGCTCTTCAAACCAACAAGGGAGCGGTGCGGGAATAGTGTTGGAGGGACCCGACGGCATACTGATCGAGCAGGCCTTGCGTTTTGCCTTCAAGGAAAGTAACAATCAGGCAGAATATGAAGCCCTGATAGCAGGAATGCTCTTGGCCAAGGAGATGGGCGCACAGAACCTCCTGGTAAAGAGCGACTCTCAGTTGATTACGGGGCAGGTGTCGGGTGAATTCCAGGCGAAGGACCCACAGTGATGGAGATCAAGCCCAAGAGAACATGGAGGCCACTCATCAAGCTCAAGAAGAGGTGGAGGCACAAATGGAGGATGCCCATGGAGGTCAAAGTCCACCTCAAAGGATTACAAGAAGCATGTTCAAAGCCTTGGGAGCAAGAGGACATTTATTTTCTCTTTTTGTAGTGTCTTTAGTTGAAGGTGCTTAGAAGGAAACCTTAGAAACCTCTTTTGTTATAGCATCTTTTAGGTTTTAAATAGGACCTTTAGGGGGGTGTATTAGTAGATAGGTGTAGGTGTAGTTTTTGGGAGGTGTCATAGTAGAAAAAGGTCACACCTCCCATGTGACTTGTTTTTGGTGGGAATTTCAAATGAGTTTATTTGAAATTTCCCACCTATTTTTCAGCACCTTAGGCTATAAATAGAGGTGCTTCCTTTGTAAAATTCAGATTTGAATTTTATCTAAAGAAACTATACTCAAAATTGGAGTGAGCATTTGGAGAGCTTTGAGCTTCTTCTCTAGTCTTATCTTGAAGGACCATGGTTTCCTCAAGTGGCGGCTTCCACACTCATCTAGGAGCATCCATTCTTCTAGTGGCGTGATCATCCAACCATTCCTCCATCTTCATGAGCATTCTCTTCTCCTTCCTTTCTTCTTCTTCAATTTGTTCTTATTGCCTTGAGTTTTGAGTTGTTTTTGTTTCGGTTCCTTTAATTTTCCAGCACCTATTTTCTGTTTAGTTTTTAAATTCTGTTCGGTTCTTTTGTTTTGAAGTTCAATTCTGTTCGGTTTGTTCTTTTCCTTCTCCTTTGTTGATTCAATTTGACAATATTTGGTTCAACCAAATGAGTTTGGGATTTGGTACTTGTTATTGGTGAGTTCTTGATTTTAGAACCATGATCCAACTTCTAAGAAAGTGCCTCTACATTTTCCAGCTCAAGGTGATTCCTCAAAGTGTCAAGAATCTTGTTCTATGTGGCTATTGGAATCACATCACTATAAATAGAGGTGCTTCCTTTGTAAAATTCAGATTTGAATTTTATCTAAAGAAACTATACTCAAAATTGGAGTGAGCATTTGGAGAGCTTTGAGCTTCTTCTCTAGTCTTATCTTGAAGGACCATGGTTTCCTCAAGTGGCGGCTTCCACACTCATCTAGGAGCATCCATTCTTCTAGTGGCGTGATCATCCAACCATTCCTCCATCTTCATGAGCATTCTCTTCTCCTTCCTTTCTTCTTCTTCAATTTGTTCTTATTGCCTTGAGTTTTGAGTTGTTTTTGTTTCGGTTCCTTTAATTTTCCAGCACCTATTTTCTGTTTAGTTTTTAAATTCTGTTCGGTTCTTTTGTTTTGAAGTTCAATTCTGTTCGGTTTGTTCTTTTCCTTCTCCTTTGTTGATTCAATTTGACAATATTTGGTTCATCCAAATGAGTTTGGGATTTGGTACTTGTTTTGGTGAGTTCTTGATCTTAGAACTATGATCCAACTTCTAAGAAAGTGCCTCTACATTTTCCAGCTCAAGGTGATTCCTCAAAGTGTCAAGAATCTTGTTCTATGTGGCTATTGGAATCACATCATGTGGTATCATGAGTCTTAGGTTCATTCTTGTTAATTGTTGAGTTGTGTGCACTTTAATTTCAAGAGCTCTTTAATTTCTTGCAATTTTAGTTGCTGTTTTAGAATTTTAATTGAGTATTCTTGCTGTTTTTCTTTTGCTCCAAGTGTTTGTGGAAAGGTTTATGGCACTCATAATTCTTATGAGTATGGTTGCTCTTTTGGAATGGCATTATCCTTCCTAGAGTTTACCTTAAGCTTCCTTTCATTTGTTACAATTTGTGTTGTGTCTTTTAATTTTTGAATCATGTCAAGTTGTGTCTTAGTCATGTTATTCCATATATGTCATTACTTCTAGTAGTACTTTTATTGTTTTGATTGTTTCTTGCTTTGGTGTCATATAATTTTCTGAATTGATGTTGATCCTTTGTGCATTTTCTTTTTAGAATTGAGTTCATACTTGTATTCTAGACCTATACAAGTTCCAATACATCATTTTCTATTATGTCTTTGCTAGTTCATCATTCTGTTTTTTATTCTTATTAGGATTCCTCTGTTTCTGAAAAGAGTGCTTACTGTTTTTCCTTATTGCAACTGATTTACGTACTGTAAAATTCTGAAATTCTGGATTTGAGATATTCAAAGTGTTAGAAAAGAATAGAAAAAAGAATCATTCAAAAATATGAAGTACACAAAAAATGATAAATAAAATAAAAAAAGTGTACATTCCTGCCGAAAAAAATACGGTAATCTGGCAGTGATTTTAAAAAATTTATTTCTCTCAATTGGCTTACTGTTTTTAATTGATTCCAGTGCCATTTTTGAGTTAACATCTTGAAGTTTCTGTGGTATAAATTTCATAATCCAGTTCGCTCTACAACGTTCCAGTTAAATCAGTGAATATCAAACACAGTTTGCATCACAGTTTGGGACATTTTGGGGTTGCTAAAACTTTGGATGTGTTGCATGAACATTTCTTTTGGCCTCATATGCATAAACATGTTCATAGTTTGTGTGATAAATGCATAGCTTGCCGCAAAGCTAAATCTAAAATGCATCCCCATGGTCTTTATACTCCTCTTCCTATCCCTTCAATGCCTTGGGTAGATATATCTATGGATTTCATCTTAGGCTTACCCAAGACATCAAAGGGAAAGGACTCCATTTTTGTGGTAGTGGATCGTTTTTCAAAAATGGCTCACTTTATTCCTTGCCACAAAGTGGATGATGCATGCCACATTGCAAACCTCTTCTTCCAAGAAGTGGTTCGCTTGCATGGGATTCCTAGGTCTATAGTGTCCGATAGAGATCCTAAGTTCTTGAGTCACTTTTGGAAGACCTTGTGGGGCAAGCTTGGAACTAAGCTTTTATTTTCTACCACTTGCCACCCACAAACCGATGGTCAAACCGAGGTGGTAAATAGAACTTTGGGACAACTATTGAGATGCTTTATTTCGGGGAATCCTAGAGTGTGGGAGAATTTACTACCCCATGTTGAGTTTGCATATAACCGAGTAGTAAATTCTACCACCTCCCATTCTCCTTTTGAGGTGGTCTATGGGTTTAATCCCCTAACACCTCTTGATCTTCTTCCTATTCCCCTTCTTGACGATGTCTTGTGCAAAGATGGGGATGAAAAGGCTTCTTTTGTGAAAACTTTGCATAAAGACATCAAGAAGAGAATTGAGAAGAAGGTTGGCAAGTATGCTGAACTTGCCAATAAGAGGAGAAAAGCATTGTTGTTTGATGAGGGCGATTGGGTTTGGCTTCACTTGAGGAAGGATCGTTTTCCTACTCAAAGGAAGTCCAAACTAATGCCTCGAGGGGATGGACCTTTCCAAGTCCTCAAGAGGATTAATGACAATGCTTATGAGTTAGATATGCCTGATACATTCTTAGGTAGTCATACTTTTAATGTCAGCGATCTAACTCCTTTTTCTGTAGGTCTCCAGAATTCGTGGTCGAATTCTCTCCAACTCGGGGAGTATGATGGAGATCAAGCCCAAGAGAACATGGAGGCCACTCATCAAGCTCAAGAAGAGGTGGAGGCACAAATGGAGGATGCCCATGGAGGTCAAAGTCCACCTCAAAGGATTACAAGAAGCATGTTCAAAGCCTTGGGAGCAAGAGGACATTTATTTTCTCTTTTTGTAGTGTCTTTAGTTGAAGGTGCTTAGAGGGAAACCTTAGAAACCTCTTTTGTTATAGCATCTTTTAGGTTTTAAATAGGACCTTTAGGGGGGTGTATTAGTAGATAGGTGTAGGTGTAGTTTTTGGGAGGTGTCATAGTAGAAAAAGGTCACACCTCCCATGTGACTTGTTTTTGGTGGGAATTTCAAATGAGTTTATTTGAAATTTCCCACCTATTTTTCAGCACCTTAGGCTATAAATAGAGGTGCTTCCTTTGTAAAATTCAGATTTGAATTTTATCTAAAGAAACTATACTCAAAATTGGAGTGAGCATTTGGAGAGCTTTGAGCTTCTTCTCTAGTCTTATCTTGAAGGACCATGGTTTCCTCAAGTGGCGGCTTCCACACTCATCTAGGAGCATCCATTCTTCTAGTGGCGTGATCATCCAACCATTCCTCCATCTTCATGAGCATTCTCTTCTCCTTCCTTTCTTCTTCTTCAATTTGTTCTTATTGCCTTGAGTTTTGAGTTGTTTTTGTTTCGGTTCCTTTAATTTTCCAGCACCTATTTTCTGTTTAGTTTTTAAATTCTGTTCGGTTCTTTTGTTTTGAAGTTCAATTCTGTTCGGTTTGTTCTTTTCCTTCTCCTTTGTTGATTCAATTTGACAATATTTGGTTCATCCAAATGAGTTTGGGATTTGGTACTTGTTTTGGTGAGTTCTTGATCTTAGAACTATGATCCAACTTCTAAGAAAGTGCCTCTACATTTTCCAGCTCAAGGTGATTCCTCAAAGTGTCAAGAATCTTGTTCTATGTGGCTATTGGAATCACATCACACAGATGGTGGCGTATCTGAGATACGTCCAGTTATTGAAGGGGGCGTTCAACGCTCTTGAGCTGATACACGTCCCGAGGGAGCAGAATGCCAGAGCTAACCTGCTCGCAAAGCTGGCCAGCTCAGGCAAGGGGGGTAGACAGAGGACAGTGATCCAGGAGACTCTCAAAGCTCCGCGTCGATTCGTGGAAGACAACAGGGTGGATGTCTTCCAGATTTATACATCAAGGGGAAGGCCGAGGAGTCATTCCTCTTTGACCCAAGATACGCAGAGGGCGCCCCGCATCAGCATATACGCGGGTGTGCCTGAGGAAGAGCAGATGCAGGTCTGTGTTTTGTCCAAGGGAGACACCTGGATGACGCCCTATAGACGATACCTGGCGGATGGGGCTCTTCCAGTGGACCCTGAATAGGGTAAAAAAGTCAAAAGAAATGCCGCAAGATATACTTTGGTGGATGGGGTGCTGTTCAGGCACGGCTTCACTCACCCTATCCTAACATGCGTCAGTGGCGATGAGTGCACCAGGATAATGGCGGAGCTACACGAAGGCATCTGCGGAAGCCATGTAGGAAGAAGATCCTTAGCCTCCAAGGTAATACGCGCAAGTTTCTTCTGGCCAACAGTGAAAGAGGATTGCGCACGGCACGCCCAGCGGTGTAGGCAATGCCAAAAGCACGCCGACTGGCACAAGGCGCCGCTAGAAGAGTTGCGGTCCATATACAGCCCGTGGCCTTTCCATACATGGGGAATTGACATCCTGGGCCCTTTCCCACTGGCAATCAGGCAGATGAAGTATCTGATCGTCGCCATCGAATACTTCACTAAGTGGATAGAGGCAGAGCCCGTGGCACAGATCACGGCGCATAAGGTACAGCATTTCGTGTGGAGAAACATTGTGTGTCGCTTTGGCGTACCTAGGCGCCTGATATCTGACAACGGGACCCAGTTTGCCAGTCAGCAGTTGAGAAATCTGTGTGCTGAAGTAGGAATCAAACAAGTGTTCGCGTCGGTTGAACACCCCCAGACCAATGGACAAGTAGAGTCGGCAAACATAGTTCTGCCGAGGGGGTTAAAAAGAAGGTTAGAGAAAGCCAAAGGGGCGTGGGCGGAAGAGGTGCCAAGGATTGTGTGGGCATATCACACCACGCCCCAATCCTCTAGTATGGAGACGCCCTTCAGTTTGGTGTACGGGTCGGACGCGATGATTCCAATAGAAATACACGAAAGCTCACCGCGTTTTCAAAACTTTGTGGTGGAGGAATCCAATGAAGAGAGGCGGGTAAACCTGGATCTGCTAGAAGAGGTCAGGGAAGAAGCTAGAATAAAAGCTGAAGCGATGAAGAGAAGAGTAGAGCGACAATATAGCTCTAAGGTAAATCCGCAACAGTTTCAGGTGGGCGACCTAGTGATGAGGAAAGCCCACCCATACGAGTTGGAGAATAAGCTGTCTCCCAAGTGGACCGGGCCCTTTAGGGTTACTGAGGCTAAGGGCAATGGTTCGTACAACCTGGAGACTTTAGATGGAGGCCCTATCCCGCGCAGTTGGAATGCAGCAAACTTAAAATTTTATTTCAGTTGACTTATGTAAGCAGTATGTAACAATTTAGTTGAAGGGCACGCTCTTTTTCCCTTTCGGGGGTTTTTTAACGAGGTCACCCTAATAAAAGGAAAAACCAGTTGAGAAAAAGAAGTGCCTTGGTTTTCAGCCTTTATCTTTCCTTGTTAGAAGTAATGTGATGCGCCGCCTATGTCATGACGTCGCCAAGAAAGAAGGCGTCGCCCAGAGAAAAGGCGTCACCTAGACAAGGGCGTCGCCCCTGAGAAGGCGTCACCCAAATGAAGGTTTACAACGTTAGAAGAACAGGACGAAAGGAAAGTGCGCAGTGCATGAAGCATATGCAAAGTAAAGTGGCGTTGCAAAAAATTAAGTATGATATTGAAAAGTTGTTGTTACAAGCAATGTTCAATACAAGTACAAACGGAGCAAACGCTACAAACCATGCAAAAACACGAACAAGCCATTCCTCAGTGGTCATCAGAGTTATCACTCGAGTAAGTCGTGTCCTCTTTTCTTGGTTTATCTTCGAACCTGCACCAAGGGAGAAGATGTGTTAGAGACACCATGAATCAAGACATGCACGTACAGAAGCCAATAAAGGCCGAGTTTTCTAAGGCAGTGGGCCTTACATATGTACTTCTCGAGAGTCCCAGCGTTGAACTCCAGGCTGATCACCGTGGCAGAGTCAAAACCTCCCGCCTCAGCAAGAATCCGGCAAGCTATTTGATCACTTGGAGCCAGCTTCTTGAGGGGTTTGGCCTTGAGGACCTTCTCCTCTCTCACCCAGTACAGCGGAAACCCATCCAGAGCGTCGGGAACAAGATCAGTACGGCAGATCTTGAAGAACCGGCCTTTCCACCCGGTGAACGAGCTTTGGAAGGGTGTGAAGAGAACTCTCCCGGGTACATTGCTGAGAGTTACCCAGAGGTTGTGTCTCTGCCTCTTCACCTCAAAGAAGTGAAGAAAGAGGTCAACCGAGGGTGCACAACCCAGAAACCCGAAGAGGATGTCGAAGGCTTTGACAAAGGCCCAGCTGTTGGGGTATAACTGGGCCGGAGCCATGTTGATCTCCGTCAGCAGTTCCTTCTCGAACCGGGAGAAGGGTAAGCGCACTCCGATGGTCTTGAACACCACCTGGTAAAAGTAAAAGAAAGGGACCCCTCCGTTGGCCCGTTCGTCTCCACATACTGAGCACAGCGATGTCGTCATCATGCCTCCTCGCGAAGGCCCGGTGGTCATAGGAACACGAATCCCCTTTGTGTTCCCGTATGGCCCTGGTTAAGAGCAAGCATGAATACTCGTCAAGAAGTTCACTCGAGGCCCAAGGGTACAAGTCTTTGGGACGGACCCTGGAGGAAGCAGCGTGAGAAGACATTCTTTAACAAGATCAGGACTGCCAAAAATGCAAGGGTTGAGCGAGGGAGCGGAGGCTGGAACAACCCTTCGTCAGAGAAGAAAGGGTGCAAGAAGGAAGGGTGCAAGAGGAAAGAACGCAAGTAGGTTATGAAGAGTGAGAAAATGATGAGGATAGTTTCAGAGTTTGAAGGGTTAAATAAAGCGGTTAGAGCGCCAAAACAGCGCGAATGGATGCACCACATGATTGATACACGTGGCAGAAGATGAAAGGATGACGTTGGCCCCACTGGTTTAAATCAGAAAACGTCGTGTCCACAGAATATCCAGTGGTACGATGTGCCGTCGAAAGTGAGTCAGGGGCACAGCAGGAGTCAGAACTTAATGGAATGACTGAATGCCCCATCAAACATACAAGCAGCGCCACGTGGATCAAGTCGAATGACGGAACGTCCCATCAGCCATACAAGAAGCGCCACGTGGATGGCACGGGCAAAACCTTGAGCTCTTCGCTGTCATCAGGCGTCGACTAAGGCAAGAATCAAAGTCAATGTAGAAGTAAAGGTAACGCCCGAGGCGTCGCTTGGAGGGACGCAAAAGGCGACGCCAGCGAGAGACGTCGCAGGCGTCGCCAACCAAAATATCAGCAGGATCGCCTCCCCGATACCCACAGGTAGGAAAGACTGGTGAGGGAGACGAAATCAGAGAAGGCCAAGTTAGTCACTGGCGCCGCCTCCCCGATACCCACAGGTAGGAAAGACTGTGGAGGGAGACAAAATCAGAGAAGGCCGAGTTAGTCACAGGCGTCGCTTCCCCGATACCCACAGGTAGGAAAGACTGTGGAGGGAGACGAAATCAGAGAAGGCCAAGTTAGTCACTGGCGCCGCCTCCCCGATACCCACAGGTAGGAAAGACTGTCGAGGGAGACGAAATCAGAGAAGGCCGAGTTAGTCACAGGCGTCGCTTCCCCGATACCCACAGGTAGGAAAGACTGTGGAGGGAGACGAAATCAAAGAAGGCAAAGTTAGTAACAGGCGTCGCCTCCCCGATACCCACAGGTAGGAAAGACTGCGGAGGGAGACGAGACCGCCAAACGCTAGCGAATCACTGGCAGGGCGTTCCCCGTTACCTATGGGAAGGAAAGACCATGGAGGGAACAGACCCCCCCATAGCACTCAGCGTTTTAGACACCCGGGGACGATACGGTGCTGCTGTAGCAGGCCACTCCTTAGGCGTGGGCGCCGAGCGTTAAGGATCAAAGAAAGGACCTTTCGGTATCAGAGACATCCCGTGAACGATACAGCGTCACTAAGTGAGCCTCTCCATGGGCGTGAGGGTTAACGTGCAACCTTTCCCGATCATACAAAACCGCCCAACGAAGTGAAAGAAATGGGCAGAACATAGATAAAATAATCGAAGCGCGTGAAGGGAAAAGATGAGAATGAGAACGCACAAGCAGAATCGTATGTGGCAAAGACATAAAGGCAATCATACGAACATCCCAAATCAGTAACAAGAGTACAGATAGTTCAAAGAATTACAAGTTTTAACAGATAAAATCAAAAACGAGGGTAAAGTATAAAGCAGTTAAGCGTGAAGCTGAAGGTGGCGGGTGAGAGACAGCGGTTCAGTCTTCCAAGTTCATGGGCACGACCTTCCCGTCGACGACATGGTGAGTGGGGTCGCAGTTCGAAATATTGATGCCCGCGTTCTCACAGGACGCCTGGGCCAGAGCCTCTTGGAAACCCTCCTCAAACGCCCCCGCCATCTCCCCAGTCAGTTCTTGGACCTCCCCCTCTAGTTCGGTAATCCTGGAATCCTTGGATGTCAGTTGCTTCTCCAGAAATTCCTTCTCCACCCGGAGCTTATTAGCCTCGGCTTGCAGAAGGCTCAAAGCTTCAACCTTAGCACTCAAGGCGTCTTCTTTTTCACCCAGTTTCCGCTCCCAGGCAGCATCCAACTGATCAAGTTTTTTCCGCTGCAACTCGGATGTGAGAGCCGCCTCCTGCAGGCCAATGTTTTGGATTTGATAGGAGGTGAGTTGGGCCAGTTGAGCGGCATGCGCCTGTTCCAGCTCTCGCGCGTACGCCTCAGCTCCCTCCCTACCCTCATGGGCCAGTTTTAGCAGAGATTGGGAAGCTTCCTCCTTGAGTCCCCAGTTCTGCTTCTCCTCCTTCAACGCCACCACCTCTTGCCTCAGCTTGCGAAGAACCTCCCTCCCTTTGATAGCATTTCGAGCCTGAGTACGCCACTTGATTGCCACCGCCAGGAAGGCCCCCATATAGTAAGGCATACCTCCCCCTTTTTGAGGATCAGTCGGCGTCATTCCTTCGGTAAAGCCCTGCGTCAACTCCCTATGAATGGAGCGGGGAATCCGGGGTTTGCGCGAAGTCGACCCAGGGACTGATACAGGAGAGGCGGAGCCTGACGCTTCAGCTACGTCACGATGCGGCAACGGAGGAGGTAGGAGAACCAAGTCAATCCTTTCCTCTCGCTCCTCGTGGGCTGGCGGAGGCGGCGGTGAGGTGGCACTGGGAGGATCATCCCTGAGAGGGTTCCCATCGCCGGGGGGCGCGGCGGGTGAAGCAACGAGACCCGTAGCCCTCCTCTTATGAGGAACCAGAGCAGAACCCGAGCCTTCGCTGTCGGAGTCTACAATCAACACCCTTTTTCCTTTGTTACGACGCGCTGAGGCAGGGGTTGACGCCATGGCTAACGGAACCGCAGCAATAGGAGAAGGAGAGGCAGATGGTGGAGGGATCGGCAGGGAAGCCACGGTTGGCACGTCGGAGGCTACGACGTCCCCACCTTCCTTGGTAGATTTTGCCTTCTTCAAAAATTTGGCAAGAGCCAGCCGTCTCGAAGAAGTCATCACTGAACCTGCAACAGCGAAAAATAGTAGCATAAGTTTGGTTCAGATGAATCAGAAGGAAGATTCTATGGCCAAACATATGCAGATAACCACAACAACTAATGCATCATAAACAATCAAGGGCAGATACCGAAGTAGGTAGAAAGCCCATGGGCATTGAATTCGTTCGCGATGAGTTTGGCGGTATCGAAGACTATCCCCAGTCCCGCCAAGGCTTTGCACACATCCCGGTCAGACGGGGCAAGCTCGTCCAAAGCCAAGGGCTTCATGGTTATGGGTTTATCCGTCCAGTATAGGGGAAAGCCCTCTAGGATGGTAGGATCGCGCTTGGTCGCACGTACCTTGAAGAATTTCCCCTACCATCCTTTGAATGAATTCTGGAAGAGCGTAAGAATGATGCGCCCGGCGATGCCAGAAAAGCTCATCCATAGGCTCTTCCCCTGCTTCTTTACCTCGAAGAAGTGAAGAAAAACGTCCACAAAAGAGGGAACACCTAGATAGCCGCAGAGAATTTGGAACCCCCTCACGAAAGCCCAACTCTTGGGGTGGAGCTGGGCGGGGGCAGTGTTTATCTCTGTCAGTAGCTCTTTTTCGAAGGAAGTGAGGGGCAGACGCAGGCCCACCCTTTTGAGCACCATTTGATAGAGAAAGAAGAAGGGGCATCCCCCAGTATCCCGTGAGTCCGCACAAACGGGCATCCCAGGTCGCACTCGGCTTACCAGGACTTGGGAGTCGTGACTTTTGTGAAAGGCGTTGAAATTATAAAGCGTAGGGTCCCCCCTGCGAGCCTCCACATCCTCAACAGAGTTCAGGAGGGAACATTCATCCAGAAGTTCGTCGGGAGCCCAGTCGTATTCGCCCTTATAATAAGACTTAGGGAGCGGGGGAGGCGCGACGGTCTTAGTTTTCGCCATCAGTGCCAAAGCTGAAGATCAAAAGAAAAAGAAAGGGTTCAGAGAAAAGGGACTTGGGAGAAGAAAAGGGAAAAATGGAAGGACCCTAGGAGCGCCCTACCCACAAGAGAACGAAGGGAAACGAGAGGAACAAAGAAGCATACAAACAATATCCAGAGAAATGCGGTAATATGGACAGTCCCAGGCAGTTCATACAGTAAAGAGAATCATCAAGGAGGGAAAAACCGTACCTTTGGGGGCTGAAGGGCGTGGAGAGCGGAAGCGCGAACGAATAGGGGTCGCAAGAGAAGGGATTTAGAGGAGATGAACAGTGACAGAGGGCAGAGAAAGTGGATGTAACAGTAGTGGCAAGCGCGGGGTTTGGTAACTTAAACGTTACGAGAAGCGCGAGGGGCAACAAAGGATAACCGTGTGATGATGCCACGTGTTGCAAGATTAAGCGCTCAAGGGGAGCGCAAGAGGTTCTTGAAGACGACCGCACGATGAACCACGTGGCACGCGATTAAGCGCAACTTCAAAAGACATTATTTTTCCCATTTCAGGGATGTCCAATCAGCCATTAAGAATACCTCTGTGGTTCAGAAAGTGTCACGTCAGTAATTCGAAGAATTGTTGAGTCAGCAGAGAATGACACGTCATCAGGAGGGCACGTGGATGGCGTGGGCGAGGCTTTAGTCTTTGCGCTGAAGACAAGTCTTCGGCTTAAGACTGGGGGGCTTGTGTACCGTCCCGTATCCGGGTGTTGACTAAGTCAAGGTCAAAGTCAACGGCTGGAGAGTCAAAGTCAACGCAAGGCGTCGCCTAGGTGGAGAGACGCCAAGTGCCAGCATCGCCAAGAGGAAGCGTTGCCAAGGCAAGGCGTCGCCTAGGTGCAGGCGTCGCCCAACCAGGGCGTCGCCAGATCAAACAGTGTAAAAACAAGGCAATCACAGCGTGGTTCCCCGATACCCATGGGTAGGAAAGACCGTGGAGGGAGCGACGCCGTGGGAAGGCCTCAGGTCCCAATAGCACGGGGCAGCGATAAAGAGAAGGAAAAGGTGGCTTCAAGGCCATAGTAATAGTACTAGTGAAGGGCAGCCTGACTCGTGAAGTGCTCCTGCCGCCCCAGAGACGCCCGTGGGGTAGATACGACTCAAGAAGAAAGTCACGCCCAGGGCAACCGGGTGCAGAGTACAAAAGGAAGGCAGATACGCTCTCAAAGTAAATGACTAGATACTTGGGGGCATGAGTTGGCACCCAAAAAGTCACCCCTAGCGCAGTAGCACTCTCAGCAGGAGGACTCACACGTAGAAACGTCCCCAGGTGGGCAGAAGCGCCCCCAGATGGTGTGATGGCGTCGTGAGGCCCTCCACGTGTACGACAGCCATGCCAGAATGGAAACACCCTTTAGTCAGGTGCCAGGTAATTAAAAGTCATTCAATACAGTTTCCCTTTCGAGCATTCAGGTACTATAATGACTCCCAAGCGTTTCAACGTCTTGAATGCGCTACGTTTTCTAATTAAACGCTTTAATGAGTGCGTTACGTTTGTAATTAAAAGCGCTTGAAGGCGCTTTAAATGCTTGGGTGGTTTAAATAGCGCGGAGAATGTTGGAAAAAGGGTTGGAACTTTCGGCAAATTTACCAGAGAACTCTCTAGTTGCTTGCTCGTGCTTCAAGGTTACGTACAAGTGACTGGGGAATATTTTTGCCCGAAGGAGACAACACACACATATACACAGTTCTTTTACCACCTTCAGAGTGCTATACGCGGCGCTCAGACATGTAGGTGGACAGTTTTTGGTGTTTCTTGCTGGCTGACTTGAGCGTCGGAGTGCACACGGCCGCTAGGGCGCCTTTTTTGTCCTCTTTTTTGCAAGAATCCGCAGGCAACCAGTGGGAAGGAGTCCCTAGCTGACGGTTGAGGTCGCGCACGAAGACGTCCCGGTCAACCGGACGGAACAAATATCTTTGAAAACCAATTTCATCTGTTAAAATTGTGTTTTGATATGTTTAATATCTCTTTTACAATCTTAGTCTATTAATTGATTGAAACACTTATGAATGAATATCCTTGAAAAACAATTTCATGTGTCGAAATTGTGTTTTCATATTTTTTGCAATCTAAGGTCTATTGATTGATTCAAACACTTATGATACCTTTGAAAAACCATTTCATGTGTTCAAATTATTGTATTTTGATACGTTTAATACTTCTTTTACAATCTAAGGTCTATTAATTGATTGAAGCACTTATGATATCTTTGAAAAACAATTTCACGTGTTAAAATGATACGTTTAATACTTCTTTCATTTACAATCTAAGGTTTTATAACCTAGCAAACTATGAGAAAGTGAATGTTCTGTATAATAATAGTTTAAAAGCATCTTAACTATTGAAAACAAGCGTATTATTACTCAACTAAATGTTTGCAACTTGTTCTTTTCGCTATTAATTGATTGAAAACACTTATGAATGAATATCTTTTGATCCTGCCTGTTGACCCAAACGCTGGAGCTTTGCCTCGTCAAATTGGATCGACGTATGCGCCGTGTTTGCCTCCGTCCTTCACCGCGATCCGCTTCAAGAACCTGCAAAAGACGAAACGGCGCCGTTGCGGCCGATCGCGCTCCGAAGCCCAAGTCAGCGACTGAACCACCAATTACTCAAGAGTAAAACTCAAGAACTCTAAGGAACCGTGACCAGTTCTCTCTCAGTGTACTCAAGACTCGCAAGCGTAAAGAAACAATCTGAACGTGCGTACCTCAGAAGTTCATTGAGAACTCTTATATACATGGGCACTTTCTCTCTCCTGGCAGTTACACATCTGGACACGTGGCTCGCATCCAGCTGTACACGTGCCTTCATCTGGAGCATCCTTGACTTGGGCGCTACTTCTGACTCTTCTTTGGCTAAGTTACTTATGCATGGTAGACTCAGTGCATAGATGCCTTGGAGCGCGATCTCTTCTGGATGGCGAGTTCGGGTGCCTTCGTACACACCTTCCCTGTGGTCTCGCCGGCCGCCTTCATGATCTGCCCTACCTGCTTCACCGTGTAAGTGGGCTATCTCCCAAGCTCATCCTCTGGCCAACTGGGAAATGACCATCTGCCTTCATCTTCGGCGATGTCCTTGTTTCGGCGATCTCTAATCACTTGGTCGCCTGGATTCACATCTGGCGACTTCATCTTCAACTCGGTGACCGCCGGTTTACGTATGGTGGAGATCGGAGCACGCCAACTTAATAACTGGCGACTACGCAAACCCCCCGACCTCCTTCTCTTCTGCCAACCAGGTGTCCCATCCAACACGCCTATATCATAGCTCGACGCCACGTCATTACACCCGACTACCAGGGCGGTACACAAGCCCCCCAGTCTTAAGCGAAGACTTGTCCAGCGAAAAGACTAAAGGAGTCACATCACTACCGATCTACGTGGCGCTGGCGCAGAATTCCAAACGTTTGTACTTTCTGCTTTCCTGACGCTCCACCAAACACCCTTCCAATCACTCGACACGTGGCTTCATCAACGGTTGCCTTTAATCGTCGTTTGCGCTTCCAAAACCCATTCGAAAAAACTCTTAAACCCATTTCGCTTCTACTGTTCCATCACCCAAACGCTTCAAGCTTCTTCTGCAAAAACCCACTACGCTCTTCAACCTTCTGGATTCTCAACTTCCTTCATCGTTCTTCCGATCATAAAAAGGTACTCCCTTTACTTCTTCCGCTGAGTTTTCCTGCATTTTAACCGATTCGCATCATCCATTAACTGTCTGGTGCATACGTTGTGGGCTGTTTCTTCTATTTCTCCCTTCTTGTAACTTAGGGCTTCGTCTTCATCACATCGAACCTTCGTTCTTTCGTTTTTTCACCCTTCTTTCACGATCGAGCCAGCCTCTGCGAACCCTGCTCACCTTTCCCTTTCTTTTTCCTTTGCAGTTTCCGCGATGGCTCGCACAAAGATCACCCTCCGTCTCAAGCTCATAACCTACCACGAGCACCTGGTGCTTCTTCCTCCCAGGCTGAGAGGCCTGCAACCTCTCGCCCTGACCTGGCTCAGGCTACTCCACCGGTCGCCGGAGGTGCCTCCATCCCTACCCCAGATTATAAGATGCTATACCCCTGGGCCAACTCGACTTTGCTGAAGGAGACTTCTTCAGTAAATTCTGCTGGGGCAGTCCTTCGATTGAAGAAAGGGGATGAGCCCCACCTGTCGTTTCATAAGGAGCACGATGACAAGCTGATGGTGCTACCTTGTTCCCCCGACGTGCCAGTGTGCGCCGACGACAAAGGGAACAACGGGTTGTTCTGCTTCGTATACACCACCCTATTCAAGAAGGTGAAACTTAGGTTTCCCTTCACTCGTTTTGAAAGGGAGCTACTCACCGAGCTCGACATCGCCGCCGCCCAGCTCCATCCCAACAGCTGGGCATTCGTGCGGGCGTTCCAAATCATGTGCGCACATCTGGGACTGCCAGCGTCAGTGGACGTTTTTCTTTTCCTCTTTGAAGCTAAACACCCAGGAGATCGCCTGTGGGTGAGTTTGAACGGGATTGCTGGGAGGTCGATCCTCTCTATCTTCCAGCAATCCTACAAGGATTGGAAGGGTAAATTTGTCCAGGTGCGCCCAAACGACCAAGACGCTTCGCTGCTCGACGACTTTCCCTTGTATTGGGTAAACAAGGGAAATAAAGAATCCAAGGGAAGCTTCAGGAGGCCAAGAAGCCCTGACAATATGGGAGCCTTGGACAAAGATCTGTGCCTCTTCTGGAAGAGCGTGGCAGACGCCAACATCACTTTCCTCACCACTGCGCTCATCTCCTTCGAGTTCTTCGAAGACCAACTCGAGGCTCGAATAGGTGAGAGCTCACCTCAATATCTAAGTTATTGCTCTTGGCAATACCTCTGCTAACTGTTTCTGGGCGTCTTGTCTGTTGTGCACAAGAATTTGGTTTTATTTTCTGCACCACTTATCTGCTTTTCTTGCATACTGACTTATGTGTTTATCTTTCTCTCTGGGCTGATGCACGTACCTTTACACTATGCAGATCTTATGTTGGGCAAGGGAAAACTGGCTGAGTTGAGGGTGCTCACCCGAGCCCATGGGTTGGCGTCGGGTTCCCAAACCGTGCCAAATTCAGTGGTGGAGATCGCCGCTGCCCAGGGTGATGGAAGAGGCCCAAGCACAAGCCCACATGCAAGCCCACCAAAGGGTAGATTTGGGCCAACCATAGAGTTATGGCCAAGAGGATCCAAGAAGACGTTCTTTTACATGTTCAAATGCCATAAACTCTAGTGTAGAGTAGACTTTAATTTCTTGTCAAAATTAGCATAGGAACTTTATTTGTAATTTTCTTAGAATTAATTTTGGCACCTAAAACACCAACCTCGGTAAACTTAGAGTTTCTAAAAAAACCTCTAAATTTACCAAGGCCGGTCTAGAAAGCCCATGGAGGGGGTGAACATAAAAACTAAACACACCCCTCCCCATGTGCTCATTTGTGCACCCATGTGCCATGTGCACCCATGTGCTTCACATTTACATTTCATTTGGCTAGCATTAGGGTTGCATTATGGTCCTCCTTAGCCTATAAAAGGAGGAGCCTACACCTTGTATTTTCAAGTTTAATTGAGTAAGGTTACGCTGCCAATTTTGTGCACAAGCTTTACTTCTCCTAGAAATCTAGGCTCTAAACTTCAATCCTTTCACCTTTTCCCTTGAGCTGGCCGAACCACTCAAACACCATACTCATCATGCACCTACAAGGCCAACACAACTCCTAGGAGGGTCTTGATCATCTCACCCATTGCTTCCGCACCTTATTTTCTACTTTGATTCAAGAAGAACACATGAAAATGCCATCATTTGATGGTTGCATGTGTTCTCTAATCCTCTCATGCTTTGTAAAATTTTCAATAGTGGTTACTTGTTCCTTAGGCATAATTCCTTTAGGAAGTGGTAACAACACAAAAAGAGAAATATTGTAAAAAGTTGCCAAAAACAAAAGAAAAACAAAAATGGCAACTTCATAAAATTGATTTGTATATAACTGCTTCAACTAACTCATTTGCTTTATTAGATAATTCCCCTAGGTGGACGTTTGATCCGGGAGGGCAAGCATAGTTGAAGAAGCAAAAGGCTGCTATCCGAGATCAAATCTCTAGATCTGAGGATAGATCTTCTCAAGGAGAAGGAGATGATGGACACCATCCAGCCACATCCATTCCCCTAGCCATGAAGAAGAATAAGCAATGGATTTGAGGACAAATCCTTTTCAAGAGGGAGGGGATGATGGAAGAGGCCCAAGCACAAGCCCACATGCAAGCCCACCAAAGGGTAGATTTGGGCCAACCATAGAGTTATGGCCAAGAGGATCCAAGAAGACGTTCTTTTACATGTTCAAATGCCATAAACTCTAGTGTAGAGTAGACTTTAATTTCTTGTCAAAATTAGCATAGGAACTTTATTTGTAATTTTCTTAGAATTAATTTTGGCACCTAAAACACCAACCTCGGTAAACTTAGAGTTTCTAAAAAAACCTCTAAATTTACCAAGGCTGGTCTAGAAAGCCCATGGAGGGGGTGAACATAAAAACTAGACACACCCCTCCCCATGTGCTCATTTGTGCACCCATGTGCCATGTGCACCCATGTGCTTCACATTTACATTTCATTTGGCTAGCATTAGGGTTGCATTATGGTCCTCCTTAGCCTATAAAAGGAGGAGCCTACACCTTGTATTTTCAAGTTTAATTGAGTAAGGTTATGCTGCCAATTTTGTGCACAAGCTTTACTTCTCCTAGAAATCTAGGCTCTAAACTTCAATCCTTTCACCTTTTCCCTTGAGCTGGCCGAACCACTCAAACACCATACTCATCATGCACCTACAAGGCCAACACAACTCCTAGGAGGGTCTTGATCATCTCACCCATTGCTTCCGCACCTTATTTTCTACTTTGATTCAAGAAGAACACATGAAAATGCCATCACAGGGGAGATCGCCACCCAAAGGCCCAGCTCCTTCCGAGGCCCAGCCCGCCCAACAGCGTAAAAAACTCGTCTTCAGGAAACCCAAGAGGAAAACCCCTCAAGTGGTTCATGAGGACGAAGAAGAAGACGATGAGGCGACTGAGGATGGCCTCATCACTAAGAGGAAGAGGGTGGCGCCTTCTTCACCACCTGCTCCACCTCCTCTTCCAACGTCAACACCACCTTCCACGCCAGCACCACCTCCAACACTGCTTCCTCCCCCAGTTCCCGCATCACCAGTCCAAGCAGTTCCCTTGGCGGCTGCGTTTCCTGTGGTTGAGGCTACCGAGCCCAACTTTATGGAGAACCCCCCGAGCGCCTCCACGCCCTATGCATCAGCTGGAGGGGGTCCTCCTTCAAACGCCTCAACCGCAAATGCTGCACCAGGCGGGGATGAAGGTGCTCACAACTCACCTATCATCATCACCGAATCCCCGTCGTCGCCACCACGCCAAGAAGCTCCCACTCAACAGCCAGCTTAAGAAGGTGGTGGCGAGAACCAGCAGCAAGCTCCCCTGGTGCCCCCACGAGCAAACCTCTCCCTTGAGGTCAAAAGGGTGTGGGAACCCTTCTCAGCAAAACTCAAGATGATGGCAGAGGATTTTCCCTCCATCATATCAAAAGCGGTGGAGAGTTCCAACAAAAAGCTCCAGGATGACTTCCTCGCGCTCCAAGAGGAGAATCGCACAATAAGGATTGAGGCGGAGAAGTTATCCTGCAATCTCATGCTCGCCGAGATCGATCACTCCCGAGTGGAAGATGCGATGAGCACCGAGCTCCGGGTGGCACGCAAGGAGGCCACCGATCTACGCCATAAGGTGCAGCTCTTAGCTCAAGAGAAGATCGAGCTGGAGAGCAAGCTGGTCCCTTATCGCGTCAAAGTGGCTGACCTGGAGGCGTCGATCAAAGCAGATGCCGCCAAGGTAAAAACCCTCGAGAAGAGGTCAGCCGATCGGGAGGTCTTCTTGGGGAAAGTCGAAAAGGAGAGAGACGAGACCATGGCCAAACTCGCCGAGCCCAAAGAGGAAAATGGGAAGATCACCACACAGCTGGCCCAGGCGCAGGCAGAATCCAAGAAGGTTACTGAAGACTTTCTTCAAGCTCGGGAAACCATTGAAGAACTCAAGAAACAAGCTGAAGAGCTGAAGCAGCAGAACGAAGGGCTCAAGAAACAGATCGAAGAACTTGAGCTGAGCTCCGCCCAAATTCTCGCTGCTGGATTCGATGCCGCCTTGGAGCAGTTCGCCTGCCAATATCCCGATCTGGACCTTTCCATGGTGTCTCTCAACAACGAAGTGGTGGACGGGAAGATTGTTCCTTCTGAAGACTGACTGCTTCCCTTCATCCACGATTCCTATGCTTTCTCCTTTAGATATACCCACTTGTAATAAACTCTTCCTTTTCTTGTACATGTATCTTGAACTGGTGTTACTCATGTTATGACATTTTCCGCTTCTTTTTATACTCTCTTCTCGTTAACTTTATCTTCCTTGCACAAATCTCTTTAGACAAATTAACTTAGTAACTTCGCAAACGCAATTATATACCAATCGCCTCGAACCGTCAGCTTTCGAACAATAATCACTCTAACAACTTGTAACCTCAAGGTAATGAACCTTAGCGTGAAATCGCTTTTCAAATAACAAACCTGAACCCAACTAATGGCTTAAGACACGGCTCCTCTTATCTGCCTTATCAAAACGGGTCTTGACTTTCTCGCCATCGCTTGAATTTCTCCTGGTCGCCAAAGACTCTTGGCGATACCAGCTTCCTCTTGCCTTCACAACTTGGCCATTGTTCCTTTATCTAGGGGTAGAGGCGCCTTTCGGGTCCTTCTCTACCTCCCCGAGCTTCAGAACAAGGGACCGGGTGGCTAGGCGTTCTCTTCAAACCTACCTTAGCCACCCTCCGAACTTCTTCCACCCTTTACACCATACCTGAACAAGTTCGAGACGAGAAGGATTTTATCTTGCCTGAACTCGCTCATCGGCGAGAAGGTCTTTAACTCGCCAGAACTCGCTCATCGGCGAGAAGGTCTTTATCTCGTGCCTCTACATTGCCCCAGGGGTTACATCTTCTCTCCCCCAGAAACACTGAGGACTTTTTGCTGGTGCCTCTACATTGCCCCAGAGGCTACATCTTCTCTCCTCTGGAAGCACTGAGGACTTTTTACTGGTGCCTCTATATTGCCCCAGAGGCCACATCTTCTCTCCTCTGGAAGCACTGAGGACTTTTTACTCTTCCTCGCCTGCACTCGCTCGACGGCGAGGAGGTCTTTATTTCGCCTCAGAACGCGCGAGGGCGTTGAGGTCTTTTAACTGGTGCCTCCGTTCGCCGAAAGACGATGAGGACTTTAACTTTAACTGATGCCGCCAATCGCCGAAAGACGATGGGGACTTAGAAACTTTTTAGAAAGCATGCAACATAACTTCAACTTAACTTGCCTTGAATCACATATAAGTGACAAGGTCTTTCTTCAAAACTTTCGGAAAACGACAAGCATGCAATCTAAAACACTTTAAACTTTGAAAACTCTTCTTTATTGGGCGGCCTCATTAAAAACCCTCCTTAGGGAAAAAAGAGTGCGCCCTTCAAACTGTTTTAACAGAAACATTGTAAAGCTCTTCGTGTTTGTTTTTACTTACAAAGCTTTTAACTGTAATATAACTTGAGGTGCGTGGCGTTCCAAGTGCGAGGAATCGCCCCTCCTTCCAAAGTTTCTAAGCGGTAGGCGCCGTTCCCGAGCGCCTCGGTTATTCTGAACGGCCCCGTCCACTTAGGCGACAGCTTGTTCTCCATCTCGTATTGGTGAGCCTTCCTCATCACCAGGTCGCCTTCTCTGAACCGCCTTGGCATCACCTTCGAGTTACATCTTCGTTCAATCCTTCTTTTCACCGCCTCAGCTTTCAATCTTGCCTCCTCCCTGACCTCATCCAGTAAGTCCAGATTCAACCTTCTTTCCTCATTCGAGTCTTCCTCCACGAAGTTCTGGAATCTCGGCGAGCTCTCCTGGATCTCCACTGGAATCATTGCGTCGCATCCATAGACCAGGCTGAACGGGGTCTCATGGGTTCCTGACTGCTCGGTGGTGTGGTACGCCCAGACTATACGGGGTACCTCCTCAGCCCAACTTCCTTTGGCTTTCTCTAGTCTTCTCTTCAAGCCTCTGAGTAACACCCGATTGGCTGACTCTACTTGGCCATTCGTCTGAGGGTGCTCGACGGATGCAAATACTTGTTGAATTCCCACCCCTTCACACAGCTTCTTCAACAGGTGACTTGCAAACTGAGTCCCATTGTCCGACACCAAGCGCTTGGGCACACCAAACCGGCACACAATGTTCTTCCACACGAAACCCTCGATCTTGTGCGCGGTGATCTGGGCCACTGGTTCTGCTTCGATCCACTTGGTGAAATATTCAATCGCCACCACCAAGTACTTCATCTGCCTGATCGCCAGCGGGAATGGTCCTAGGATGTCGATTCCCCATGTGTGAAACGGCCAAGGGCTGTAAATCGACTTCAACTCCTCGGGAGGCGCCTTGTGCCAATCGGCGTGCTGCTGGCATTGCTTGCAGCACTGCGCATACCTCTTGCAATCTTCTCTCATTGTTGGCCAATAGTAACCTGCACGGAGAGTCCTTGCGGCCAGAGCTCGACCCCCGACGTGGCTTCCGCATATCCCTTCATGGAGCTCTGCCATAATTCTTGTACATTTCTCGCCGTGCACACATTCCAGGAGTGGATGAGTGAAACCAAACCTGTACAACTCGCCATCAATCATTGTGAACTTGCTAGAATTCTTCTTTATCTTCCTAGCCTCCGTCGGATCCAGCGGGAGAAGGCCATCCGCCAGGCATCGCTTGTACCGTGTCACCCAGGTGTCTGGCTCATGGGTCGTGCAGACCTGCGTCATGTTCACCTTTTCTCCCCGACATGCTCTTATTCTTGGCGACCTCAAGGTTTCTTGAGTCAAAGACCTGTGACTTCTCGCCGCTTTCTCCGTCGACTTGCTTATCTGAAGAACCAGGTGATCTGCCACAAATGCTCTCGGCGTCTTCAGAGTTTCTTGAATCACCGTCCTCTGCCTACCCCCCTTGCCTGAACTGGCGAGCTTAGCTAGCAAGTCAGCTCGGGCATTCTGCTCTCGGGGCACATGCACCACTTCAAAGGAGACAAAGGAACTCTTCAATTCCTGTACATACTCTAGGTAAGCCGCCATTTGTGGATCTTTAGCCTGGAACTCGCCTGTTACTTGTCCCGTGACTAACAATGAGTCACTCTTAGCCATCAACACCCTAGCTCCCATCTCTTTAGCCAGCAAGATACCGGCGATCAGCGCCTCATATTCTGCTTGATTGTTGCTGGCCTTGAAGGCAAACCTCAGGGATTGTTCGATCAGCACGCCGTTGGGTCCCTCCAAGATGACCCCAGCACCGCTACCCTGTTGGTTGGACGACCCGTCCACTGAGAGCACCCAACGAAAGTCATTCCCCTCAACTCGTGTCGCCCCAGACGAGAGCTCGACCACGAAGTCTGCGAAGATTTAATATCAAACTCCGACAGCTCCACTGCCTACTTCACCATCCTCCCAGCAACGTTAGGCTTCTTCAGAACTTTCTGGATGGGCAAGTCGGTCATCACCAGTATCGTGAAGTTATGGAAATAGTGGCGTAACCTCCTTGCCGAGAAGACTACTGCCAGTGCAGCCTTCTCCAGGGCCTGATACCTCGTTTCGGGGCCCTGCAACACCTTACTAACAAAATAAATAGGCTTTTGAGCCTGATCTTGGTCCAGGGCGAGCATCGCGCTCACCGCCCTCTCAGTCACAGCAAAATACAACCTGAGAGGGGTTCCCACCAGCGGTTTGCACAAAACCGGCGGGCTCGCCAGGTACTCTTTATGTTTAACGAAGGCCTCTTCGCACTCCTTCGTCCAGGTAAACTTGTTGTTCTGCCTTAAGCACTGAAAATACGGATGGCCCTTCTCTCCACTAGCTGACACGAAACGAGACAGGGCGGCCATCCGACCTGTAAGCTGTTGCACTTCCTTCGCGGTAGCTGGGCTCCTCATCGCCAAAATGGCAGCGCACTTATCAGGGTTTGCTTCTATTCCTCTTTCAGTTAAGAGAAATCCCAGGAACTTCCCAGCCTCCACGCCAAAGATGCACTTCTCGGGATTCAGCTTCAACCTAAACTTGGCGATCGTAGTGAACAACTCCTCCAAATCCGCAACGTGCTTGCTCTTCTCCGGCGAGGTCACGACCATGTCATCCACGTACGCTTGCACATTCCTTCCCAGCATTGGTGCAAGTACTCGATCCATCAACCTCTGGTACGTGGCCCCCGCGTTCTTCAGCCCAAAAGGCATCACCTTGTAGCAGTAGCACGATCTCTTGGTCATGAAGGCAGTCTTCTCTTCATCCATGGGATGCATCTTTATCTGGTTGTACCCCGAGAAGGCATCCAGAAAACTCAGCAACTTACACCCTGCAGCACTGTCCACCAGGGCGTCTATGCTTGGCAAAGGATACGAATCCTTTGGGCAAGCCTTGTTCAAATCGGTGAAGTCGACGCACATGCGCCATTTCCCGTTGCTCTTCTTCACCAGCACGACATTAGCTAGCACTCAGGGTTTCTGGTCTCTGATCGCCTGCCTCCTCTCCTCATTGAACTTCCTTCTTCTCTGTCGTATTGGTCTCACCTGGTTGTCCATCGCCAAATGATGGCACAAGAAGTCGGGATCGATCCCGGGCATGTCCGAAGCGGACCATGCAAACGCATCCAGATGCCGTTCTATCACCTTGGCGATCTGGTCCTGAAGTTCAACTTCCAGAGATCTTCCTAGCTTGAAGATCTTTCCCCCGATTTCTCTTTCGAGCCACTGCTCGACGGGTTTTGGTCTGGTTTCTCGGGCGATCACCGCCCTGGCGATTCCTAGCTCCCTCGCTTCCTCAGGGCGATTCATCGCCTCCTCTTCCTCTAGACCGGCGTTCCCCTCCCCCAGCTCAGCATCTACCATCACCACGTCGCCTCCAGCGGTCTCCCCCATCACCGTCGGCCTGGGCTTCACACCGGGTGGCGGGGTGGTTGTCACGTAACTCACAGACCTCTTGTTTTTCAGGCTATTCTCATAGCACTTCTTTGCTTCTTTCTGGTCAGATTTGATGGTGATCACCACCCCCTCCATAGACGGCAGCTTCACCTTCATGTGCCGGGTCGACGGTATAGCGCCTATTCTGTTGAGCGTGGGTCTTCCCAGCAGAATGTTGTATGCTGAGGGAGCATTTACGACAAGGTACTTGATTTTCTCTGTTCTTGAACCCGCCTCATCTGTAAACGTAGTCCTCAACTTTATGTACCCCTTGACCTCTACCTGGTCACCAGCGAAACCATACAAACACCCTCCATAGGGCCTCAGCTGGTCAAGGGGTAGCTCTAACTGCGTGAAAGTCGGCCAGAACATCACGTCTGCCGAGCTTCCTTGGTCCACCAGAACCCTGTGGACCTTCCTTCCTGCTGTGATCAACGAGATGACTATGGGATCGTTGTCATGAGGCACAACGTCCCGAAGATCTTGCTTGGTGAACGTAATGTCCACATCCGGCGAGTGGTCCTCAAACATATCCACCGTCATCACAGACCTCGCATACCTCTTCCTCTGTGATGCGGTGCATCCACCACCCGAGAAACCTCCTGCAATGGTGTGGATTTCTCCGTGGGTAGGCATCTCGTGCTGCTGAGCCTCACCACCTGCTGGTTGGGAGCTCGATGCGCCCCCCGTCCTTCTATCCAACAAATAATCATTCAGGAACCCGCTCTTGACCAGGTCGTCGAGCTGGTATCCCAAAGCTAAACATGAGTCCACGGTGTGGCCAAAGCCCTGGTGGAATTCGCACCAGGCGTCTGGCTTTGGTCCCAGCACCTTATCACCCACCTTCTCGGGCGCCTTCAACCTAGCTGATATATTGGGAATGGCGATCAGGTCCGCCAGTCCCATGACAAACTTGTGCTTTGGCGGGCGATTGTACTCCCGGCGTGCTGGTTGAGGGCGCCCTGGGCCCCTGCCCTTGTTCTTCCTTGGATCATTGGCGAGTCCTCTGACCCCTCCTGGCCGCTGCTGTCTCCAGCACCCTCTGTGGCTGGATCCTGGTCTGGGCACGTGGCCTAACGGGAGCCACGCTTCCCCTCTTCTCGGCGACCTCACTTTCATCGGCGATGTGGGCCACCGCAAGTCGCCTGACATCAGCAAATGTGGCAGGGTGAGCCCTGATCAATGCCTCGCAGAATGGTCCCGGCAGCACGCCCTTCTTGAATGCGTAGACCAGCATCTCTTCGTCTTTGGCTGGCGAGTGGACCATCTGCGCCCCAAAACGATTCAGGTAGTCCCTGAGGGACTCTCCCTGATACTGCCTTATGTCGAACAAATCATAAGACACCTTGGGCGGTGCCTTGTTCACTATGTACTGCTCGACGAAGAATTTTGAAAACTGTTGGAAGTTGGTAATGTGACCCGTAGGCAGGCTCACAAACCATTCCAGCGCCGTTCCCTGGAGTGTGCTCACAAACATCTTGCAGTACACGGCGCCTGATCCTCCTGACAACATCATCTGCGTATGGAACGTGGTGAGATGTGCCTCAGGATCCTCCACGCCGGTAAAAACAGCCTTCACAGGTACCACACTCGCAGGGATAGGCGTGTCGGTAATCGCCTGAGCGGAAGGCATAGGGAAAACGCGAGGCGGCGTTGACAGCGCAACCTCTTCAGCGACTGGGCGCCCTCGCTGCTCCTGAAGAGCTTGACGCAGTTCTTCAGTCACTCTGCTAAGCTCATCATTCCTGGCCCGAGAGGCGACCAGGTCCTCGTGCATTCTTGCCTGCTCTATACGCGAGGCTTCCACATTCGCCTGCAGCGAACGCATGATTTCCACCATCTGCGCCATAGTCATGGCGCCTTCAGCAGCAACGGGCGCAACTGGACTTGAACGGTTGCTTCTCATTTTTCTCATGAAATCTTGACGAATCACAGAGGGCGATGAACAACACCTTCTTCAGCGACGATCGATTCAGCGATCAATCGGTCAGAACATTGCGAAACTTCGAAGAACCTCAAGAACACAACAAACCTTCACAGAAACTCGCAACTCCACCAAAGACCAACGCTTCTTCCACGAAAATCCAAACGAGCAACAGAACTCAGATCTCACCGATTAAAACTCGCGTAAGCAGCGAAAAACCTCACCTCACCGAACAAAGACCCAAACAAACGGTGGAAAACGCGAAATTACCGAACAAAACCTAGATGAACAGCGGACAATGGTTGCACCAGCACACAACCACACAGAAACTGCAGAAACCTCCAAGAACTCACGCTGTGGATGGGAACAGGTTTTACACGGCCCCACGGTGGGCGCCTGATGATCCTGCCTGTTGACCCAAACGCTGGAGCTTTGCCTCGTCAAACTTGGATCGACGTATGCGCCGTGTTTGCCTCCGTCCTTCACCGCGATCCGCCTCAAGAACCTGCAAAAGACGAAACGGCGCCGCTGCGGCCGATCGCGCTCCGACGCCCAAGTCAGCGACTGAACCACCAATTACTCAAGAGTAAAACTCAAGAACTCTAAGGAACTGATGGAGGAGGGCCAAGCACATCTAGCCATGGGAGCCAAAGCCCACACCATGAAGAGCGTCTAGACCAAGGAGAGCGTCTAGCTCCAAGGAATGAGCGTCTAGACCGTGAAGAAGGGAAGCGTCTACCCATGGAGCGTCTAGGTGTGGCACTAGACCGTCTAGGTCCTCTTACAAGATCAATGGCTAAGCATGTACAAGCACAAGTGGATGAAGCCACGGATGGAAGAGAGAAAGCCTTGTATATGTTGCATCAAGGCCCAATAGGGGTACTTAGTAGATAGTGTAGTGTAGAAAGCACATTTGAAAGAAACCTTCTAGAACTTGGCTAGGTGTGACCGGTCATGGCACATGGTCTAGCTTTGCATTTCATTTGGTTTACATTTCATTATGTTTTAGCTTAGGATTTACGTCCCAAATAGCCTATAAATAGGGAGGCTATCTCATGTATTTTGGAAGTTTATTGTGAGTAAAGTTATGCTGCCAATTTGTGCTCAACTTTGCTTCTCCCTAGAATCCTAGGCTCTAAACTTCAATTCCTTCATCTTTTCCCTTGAGCTGGCCGAACCACTCAATACCCATACTTATCATGCACCTACAAGATCAACACCACTCTTAGGAGGATCTTGCTCACTCTCATTCATTGCTTCCGCCCCATACTCTACATTGATTCAAGAAGAACTTCATGAAAATGCCATCATTTGGTATCATGAGCTTTGGTTCTTCAAGATGAGTAGCTCCTTGTCTTTTAAATTTTAGTTCTTCTTTATTTCATATTGTCATTTACTTTCCTTACTTGTCTTGCTGTTTTTTACATTTTAATTTGTTCTTGGTGTGCTTTGTGGAAGATCCAACCGAAGCACTCTTGTTCATTTGATCTTGAACAAGTTCTTATGCAATTTGTGATAGGATTCCATACACCTTTGTGTTGCTATTTTGTTTTAGGCTTTGAGTCTTTATTGCTTTCATTATTTTGCTTCATATTATGCTTTGAGTCTTTAATTTTCTGAATCTATACATGTTTTGTCAAGTCATATTCATCCATATTATCAACAATTCATAGGGTCTCTTTATTTTGCTTGAATCTGCTGTTCTTTGCTCCTTTGGTGCCTTTTTAATTTTTTAGTTTGAGTTCATATTGTGTTTAGATCCTACACAATTCTATTTTCACAAATTTCCATTGTGTCTAAACTTTGGTATCTTGCTGTTTTTTGTTTCCAGTTTTCAGATTCCCCTGTTTTCACCTTCTCTGTTTTGGCTGTTTTAACCCAGAAAAATATTTCCACCCATAGGAAAATTTTGATTCTCTGGAAAATGCAAGTTTAAAGTGTTATAGAAAGGACAAAAAAATAATTAGGTCAAAAGAAGAAACAGAAAAAAAATGATAAATCTTTTAAGATCAGAGTGCAAATCTGAAGCGCTCCAGCTGGCCTAACCGAACACCAATTTTGCAAAATTTATTAAAAAAAAATGGTGCATCCGTTTTGAGTGATTCCAAAGCCAGATTTTAGATAAGATCCTGAATATCTTGCATAACAAATTTCAGAGCCAAATTCTAAAAATACAGCTCAGCATAAATCGGGGAACAAACACGTTTTCTGGCCCACAACATTTTCCAGTGGTGCTGTTTTTTTTATTTGGTCATCTAATCTAGTGCTTTTCTTTAGGAATTCTTTTGTGTGCCAACCTTTAATTGAGTACCTTTATTTGTTTGCTTTACTTAATTGACTCTCTTTCTAGTTGTCACAATCTAAATCCTTTTGGTGGTACTGTTTTATTCAATTAAATTTGTTTCTTGCTTTTGTTCTTTGACCTCTAATTTGGGTGCTGGAATTTAATTCTTCTTTGGTGCTTATGTGAATGGGAACTTGATTTGGTTAAGGTTTAGCCCTTTGCTAGGTGCTGGAAATTGGAGGATTAAAGGCCATCATTCTAAGGAGAAGACAAGGCCAAAGCCGAAACAAGCATTCTTGAGAAAACACTACAAACACTTGGAAGATCAACAAGCAAAGACAACAAGGAAGTGCACTAACCAAAAGAGGATCAACAAAGGGAGTTCTCTTATTTCCTTTGCAACTTGGTTTATTGTTAATTACCTTGTTAATTACGATTAGACGGTGAGTGTGTCTTCAAGGGCTCAAAGTGTCCAAGAAGCCTCACCTAGGGCCGAATAGTATAGCATTCTTGATTAGTAATTGTTACTTGTTTGTAATTGCTTTTCTTTTGCTTTCATAGCTACGTTTTGCATGTTTAATTTTGTTTAATTTGTGTGCTAAACCGACTAGTTTTGTTTGCATAGTTAGCTTGCTTTGTTTTCTTGCATTTATTTCTCAACTTATCTGTCTTCTAAGTGTTTCACTAAGAGAAAGTCTTGTGTGAAGATATTGGGGGATAGTTTTTGGCAAGGAAAAGGCTTGGTACTTAAGTAGTCCTTTGTGACTCACCTCCCTTACCTGGAAAACTACCTTTTTTAACTTTCCTAAAATTTCTCAAAGTAAAACACCTATATACACAAAGTTTTAGCCATGTCTTCTTCTCACTCTCCAAAGTCTATAGAAAGTGAAGTAAAATCTTTGAAAACTCTTTTAAAAGAAGTATCCCAAGCGGTACAATTGATATCTTTTAGACAATTGGAGAATGAGAACAAAATCCATGAGTTGGCTAAAGCTCAAGAAGAGAAATCACAAAAATCACAAAAATAAAAAAAAACTCATGCATCCCATTCTCAAAGTATTGAGTCTCTAGGGGAGGGAAGTCGTAGAATCAATGATTATTACCAACCACCCCCTAGAAGAACTAGGCAAAGGGAACAAGAGGTGCCAAGGGAAACTAGAGTAGACCTACCTCATTTTCATGGAAAGGAAAATGTAGAAGTATATCTAGATTGGGAGATGAAGGTAGAGCAACTCTTTGCTTGCCATAGGGTAAGTGAGGAACGAAAAGTACCCTTAGCCACCCTTAGTTTCCAAGGGAACGCCATGTATTGGTGGACCTCTCTCGAAAGAGATAGACGTCTTCATAGGGAACCTTCCATTACATATTGGAATGACCTTAGGGGAGGCCTAAGACGTCGACATATACCTTCCTACTACCATAGGGAGTTGATGGACAAGCTCCAAAGACTCCAACAAAAGAACATGAGTGTGGAAGAGTATAGGCAAAAAATGGAGCTCTACATGATGAGAGCATCCATTAGAGAAGAGGAGGAAACCACCATAGCTAGGTTCCTTAGCGGCCTATCACTTGAGATAAGAGATAGAGTAGAGCTCTTACCTTATCAAGACTTGAATGATTTGGTTCAACTTTGCATTAAAGTTGAGCAATAAAACTTGCGCAAAACCTCAAGTCAAAAGGTGAGCCCCTATTCTAGCTTTTATCCCAAGAAAGAGTTTAGAAGGGAGGGTAGTACATCCAAGGAAAAACCAAAAGAGCCTACCAAGCCCTTCACCAAAGAAACCTCAACCCCACCCATCCGAGCTAGAGATGTTAAGTGCTTTAAGTGCTATGGTAGAGGGCATGTGCAAGCACAATGTCCAAACCAAAGGACTTTGTTTCTTAAAGGTGTAGATGAGTACACTAGTGGCGAGGATGACCCTAGTGAGAGAGAGGAAGGGGGAGAGGATGAGAGGGTAGCTCCACTAGAGGGAGAATTGCTTATGATTAGGAGAACCCTCAACAATCACCCTAGCACATCCATTGAAACACAAAGAGAGAACATATTTCATACAAGATGCAATGTTTTAGAAAACATATGCTCTCTCATTGTGGATAGTGGTTCTAGTTGTAATTGTTGTAGTGCTAGGATGGTTGAAAAGCTTAAGCTACAAGTGGTTCCCCACCCAAAACCTTACAAACTTCAATGGCTTAATGAAAATGGGGAACTACATGTAGACAAGCAAGTGGAAATCAAGTTTTCCATAGGGAACTACAAAGACAAAGTTTTATGTGATGTAGTGCCTATGGAAGCTTGTCATATTTTATTAGGGAGACCATGGCAATTTGATAAGAAAACCTTGCATGATGGTCTCATTAACGAAATTTCCTTCACCCATAAGTATAAAAAGTTTGTACTTAGTCCTTTACCACATTCTCAAGTGGTAAAAGACCAAATACAAATGAAGCAAAAGAGGGATGAGGAAAACAAAAAAAAAAGAGCGCTAGAAAAAGAGAAAATCCTTAGGGATAGGAAGGCGTGGGAGAAGAGTGTTCCTTCCCACAAGGTTGGTCAACAAGCAAAGCCTCTTGAAAACGTCTTTGAAAACTTGCTTCTTGTTGAACAACCAAGCCTTATCTTGTGTAAAGGAGCACTTGCATGCACTGCCACAAGTAGTGAACTTATGAATTTACCTCCTCAAATCGAAAAACTTTTGAGTGAATTTGAAGATCTATTCTCACAAGAAGGACCCATTGGGCTTCCTCCTCTAAGGGGAATAGAACATCAAATTGACTTTATCCCGGGGGCAAGCCTACCAAATAGGCCTGCTTATAGAACCAACCCCGAGGAAACTAAGGAGATAGAATCACAAGTTCAAGACTTGTTGGAGAAGGGTTGGGTTCAAAAGAGCCTAAGCCCTTGTGCTGTACCTGTCTTGTTGGTGCCAAAAAAAGATGGAAAATGGCGCATGTGTTGTGATTGTCGAGCAATCAACAACATCACCATCAAGTATAGGCATCCAATTCCAAGGCTTGATGATATGCTTGATGAATTGCATGGGTCAACTCTATTCTCCAAAATTGACCTTAAAAGTGGATATCACCAAATTCGAATCAAGGAGGGTGATGAGTGGAAAACCGCTTTTAAGACCAAATTTGGATTATACGAGTGGTTGGTGATGCCCTTTGGGCTTACTAATGCCCCAAGTACATTCATGAGGCTTATGAATCACACCTTGAGGGATTGTATAGGTAAATATGTAGTAGTTTACTTTGATGATATTTTAGTATATAGTAAAACCCTAGAAGACCATCTAAGTCACCTTAGGGAAGTTCTTCTAGTTCTTAGGAAAAATAGTCTTTTTGCAAATAGGGATAAGTGTACCTTTTGTGTAGATAGTGTAGTCTTTTTAGGCTTCATAGTAAACAATAAGGGGGTGCATGTAGATCCCGAGAAAATCAAAGCCATCCGAGAGTGGCCAACTCCACAAAATGTAAGTGATGTAAGAAGTTTTCATGGGTTAGCTAGCTTCTATAGAAGGTTTGTGCCTAATTTTTCTAGCCTAGCATCTCCTTTGAATGAACTTGTTAAAAAAGATGTTGCATTTTGTTGGAATGAAAAGCATGAGCAAGCCTTTCAAAGGCTAAAAGCTCAACTCACCAATGCACCCATCCTATCTCTTCCAAATTTTTCCAAAACCTTTGAGATAGAATGTGATGCATCGGGGGTAGGCATAGGTGCGATTTTGTTGCAAGGTGGACACCCCATTGCTTATTTTAGTGAAAAACTCCATGGTGCCACCCTCAACTACCCCACCTATGACAAAGAGCTCTATGCTCTTGTGCGAGCCCTAAAGACTTGGGAACACTACCTTGTGTCTAAAGAATTTGTCATACATAGTGATCACGAGTCTTTAAAATATTTAAAGGGCCAACACAAGCTCAACAAGAGACATGCTAAATGGATGGAATTTCTTGAACAATTTCCTTATGTAATCAAATACAAGAAAGGGAGCACCAATATAGTGGCCGATGCTCTTTCAAGACGGCATACACTCCTTTCAAAATTGGGTGCCCAAATTCTTGGATTTGACCACATAAGAGAGCTTTACCAAGATGATCAAGAACTCTCATCCATCTATGCCCAATGTCTACATAGAGCGCAAGGAGGTTATTATGTGTCCGAGGGATATCTTTTTAAAGAGGGAAAACTTTGCATTCCCCAAGGAACACATAGGAAACTCCTTGTCAAAGAATCACATGAGGGGGGACTCATGGGCCACTTTGGAGTTGATAAAACTCTAGATCTTTTAAAAGCAAAATTTTGTTGGCCACACATGAGGAAAGATGTCCAACGACATTGTTCTAGATGCATCTCATGTTTAAAAGCAAAGTCTAGAACAATGCCGCATGGACTCTATACCCCTTTGCCGATTGCAAATGCTCCTTGGGAAGACATAAAATTTTCAACTTCTTGTCATCCTCAAACGGATGTACAAACCGAAGTAGTCAATAGATCTCTTGGAACTATGCTTAGGGCTATCATGAAGGGCAGCCACAAATCTTGGGATGAGTACCTTCCCCATATTGAGTTTGCTTACAATAGAGTAGTTCACAAGACTACTAATGCTTCTCCTTTAGAAGTAGTATATGGCTTTAATCCTCTCACACCCATGGATTTGATACCTCTTCCTAATCCACAAGATTTTGTGCATAAGGAAGGCGTAATCAAAGCTGATTTTGTAAAGAAAATGCATGAGAAGATTAAACTCCAAATACAACAACAAAATGAAAAGTACACAAAATACAACAATAAAGGGAAGAGAGAAATAATTTTTGAGGAAGGAGACTTAGTTTGGCTTCACCTTCGCAAAGATAGATTTCCAACTCAAAGGAAGTCCAAACTAAGTCCCCGAGGAGATGGACCTTTCCAAGTTCTCAAGCGAGTCAACAACAATGCATATAAATTGGACCTACCTCTTGAATATGGAGTACATGACACTTTTAATGTAAATGATCTTTCTCCATTTGTAGGTACCAATGACGATGACGAGCTGGATTTGAGGACAAATCCTTTCCAAGGGGGAGGGGATGATGGAGGAGGGCCAAGCACATCTAGCCATGGGAGCCAAAGCCCACACCATGAAGAGCGTCTAGACCAAGGAGAGTGTCTAGCTCCAAGGAATGAGCGTCTAGACCGTGAAGAAGGGAAGCGTCTACCCATGGAGCGTCTAGGTGTGGCACTAGACCGTCTAGGTCCTCTTACAAGATCAATGGCTAAGCATGTACAAGCACAAGTGGATGAAGCCACGGATGGAAGATAGAAAGCCTTGTATATGTTGCATCAAGGCCCAATAGGGGTACTTAGTAGATAGTGTAGTGTAGAAAGCACATTTGAAATAAACCTTCTAGAACTTGGCTAGGTGTGACCGGTCATGGCACATGGTCTAGCTTTGCATTTCATTTGGTTTACATTTCATTATGTTTTAGCTTAGGATTTACGTCCCAAATAGCCTATAAATAGGGAGGCTATCTCATGTATTTTGGAAGTTTATTGTGAGTAAAGTTATGCTGCCAATTTGTGCTCAACTTTGCTTCTCCCTAGAATCCTAGGCTCTAAACTTCAATTCCTTCATCTTTTCCCTTGAGCTGGCCGAACCACTCAATACCCATACTTATCATGCACCTACAAGATCAACACCACTCTTAGGAGGATCTTGCTCACTCTCATTCATTGCTTCCGCCCCATACTCTACATTGATTCAAGAAGAACTTCATGAAAAGGCCATCAGGAACCGTGACCAGTTCTCTCTCAGTGTACTCAAGACTCGCAAGCGTAAAGAAACAATCTGAACGTGCGTACCTCAGAAGTTCGTTGAGAACTCTTATATACCTGGGCACTTTCTCTCTCCTGGCAGTTACACATCTGGACACGTGGCTCGCATCCAGCTGTACACGTGCCTTCATCTGGAGCATCCTTGACTTGGGCGCTACTTCTGACTCTTCTTTGGCTAAGTTACTTATGCATGGTAGACTCAGTGCATAGATGCCTTGTAGTGCGATCTCTTCTGGATGGCGAGTTCAGGTGCCTTCGTACACACCTTCCCTGTGGTCTCGCCGGCCGCCTTCATGATCTGCCCTACCTGCTTCACCGTGTAAGTGGGCTATCTCCCAAGCTCATCCTCTGGCTACCTAGGAAATGACCATCTGCCTTCATCTTCGGCGATGTCCTTGTTTCGGCGATCTCTAATCACTTGGTCGCCTGGATTCACATTTGGCGACTTCATCTTCAACTCGGTGACCGCCGGTTTAGGTATGGTGGAGATCCGAGCACGCCAACTTAATAACTGGCGACTACGCAAACCCCCCGACCTCCTTCCCTTCTGCCAACCAGGTGTCCCATCCAACACGCCTATATCATAGCTCGACGCCACGTCATTACACCCGACTACCAGGGCGGTACATCTTTGAAAACCAATTTCATGTGTTAAAATTGTGTTTTAATATGTTTAATATCTCTTTTACAATCTTAGTCTATTAATTGATTGAAACACTTATGAATGAATATCCTTGAAAAACAATTTCATGTGTCGAAATTGTGTTTTCATATTTTTTACAATCTAAGGTCTATTGATTGATTCAAACCCTTATGATACCTTTGAAAAACCTTTTCATGTGTTCAAATTATTGTATTTTGATACGTTTAATACTTCTTTTACAATCTAAAGTCTATTAATTGATTGAAGCACTTATGATATCTTTGAAAAACAATTTCATGTGTTAAAATGATACGTTTAATACTTCTTTCATTTACAATCTAAGGTTTTATAACCTAGGAAACTATGAGAAAGTGAATGTTCTGTATAATAATAGTTTAAAAGCATCTTAACTATTGAAAACAAGCAGCAGGGTAGCGGTGCTGGAGTCATTTTAGGAGGGCCCAATGGCGTGCTGATCGAGCAATCTTTGAGATTCGCCTTCAAAGCCAGTAACAATCAAGCAGAGTATGAGGCGCTGATCGCCGGAATTTTGCTGGCCAAGGAGATGGGAGCTAGGGTGCTGATGGCTAAGAGTGGCTCGCTGCTAGTCACAGGGCAAGTAACAGGCGAGTTCCAGGCTAAAGATCCACAAATGGCGGCCTATCTGGAATATGTGCAGGAGTTGAAGAGTTCCTTTGCCTCCTTTGAAGTAGTGCATGTGCCCAGAGAGCAGAATGCCCGAGCCGACTTGCTAGCTAAGCTCGCCAGTTCACGCAAGGGGGGTAGGCAGAGGACGGTGATTCAAGAAACTCTGAAGACGCCGAGAGCATTTGTGGCAGATCACCTGGTCCTTCAGATAAGCAAGTCGACGGAGAAAGCAGCGAGAAGCCATAAGTCCCTGACGCAAGAAACTCTGAGATCGCCGAGAATTAGAGCATGTCGGGGAGAGAAGGTAAACGTGATGCAGGTCTGCGCTACCCATGAGCCAGACACTTGGATAACACAATACAAGCGGTGCCTGGTAGATGGCCTTCTCCCACTGGATCCGACTGAGGCTAGGAAGGTAAAGAAGAATTCTAGCAAGTACACCCTGATTGATGGCGATCTGTACAGGTTTGGGTTCACTCACCCGCTCCTGGAATGTATACATGGCGAGAAGTGCACGAGAATCATGGCGGAGCTCCACGAAGGTATATGCGGAAGCCACGTCGGGGGTCGAGCTCTGGCCGCGAGGACTCTCCGTGCAGGCTACTACTGGCCAACGATGAGAGAAGACTGCAAGAAGTATGCGCAGTGTTGCAAACAGTGCCAACAGCACGCCGATTGGCACAAGGCGTCTCCTGAGGAGTTGAAGTCGATCTACAGCCCTTGGCCGTTTCATACCTGGGGAATCGACATCCTGGGACCTTTTCCGCTGGCGATCAGGCAGATGAAGTACTTGGTGGTGGCGATTGAATATTTCACCAAGTGGATCGAAGCAGAACCAGTGGCCCAGATCACCGCACACAAGATCGAAGGTTTCGTGTGGAAGAACATCGTGTGCCGGTTTGGAGTGCCTAAGCGCTTGGTGTCGGACAATGGGACTCAGTTTGCAAGCCACCTGTTGAAGAAGCTTTGCGAAGGGGTGGGAATTCAACAAGTGTTTGCATCCGTCGAGCACCCTCAGACAAATGGCCAGGTGGAGTCAGCTAATCTGGTGTTGTTGAGAGGTTTGAAGAGAAGGCTAGAAAAAGCCAAGGGAAGCTGGGCTGAGGAGGTGCCCCGTATAGTCTGGGCATACCACACCACCGAGCAGTCAGGAACCCATGAGACCCCGTTCAGTTTGGTCTATGGGTGTGATGCGATGATTCCAGTAGAGATCCAGGAGAGCTCGCCGAGATTCCAGAACTTCGTAGAGGAAGACTCGAATGAAGAGAAAAGGTTGAACCTGGACCTACTGGATGGGGTCAGGGAAGAGGCGAGACTGAAATCTGAGGCGGTGAAGAGAAGGATTAAACGAAGGTACAACTCGAAGGTGATGCCAAGGCAATTTAGAGAAGGCGACCTGGTGATGAGAAAAGCCCACCAGTACGAGATGGAGAATAAGCTGTCACCCAAGTGGACTGGACCGTTCAGAATAACCGAGGCGCTCGGGAACGGCGCCTACCGCTTAGAGACATTGGAAGGAGGGGCTATTCCTCGCACCTGGAACGCCACGCACCTGAAGTTGTATTACAGTTGAGAATTTTGTAAGTAAAGATAAACACAAAGTTACATTACAATGTCTCTGTTAAAACAGTTTGAAGGGGGCACTCTTTTTTCCCTAAGGAGGGTTTTTAATGAGGCCACCCAATAAAGAGAAGTTTTCAAAGTACAAGTTGTTTTAGATTGCGTGCCTATTGTTTTCAGAAAAGTTTTGAAGAAAGACCTTGTCACTTGTACGTGACTCAAGGCGAGTTAAAGATATATTGCATGCTTTCTAAAAAGTTTTAAGTCCTCATCGTTTTTCGGCGATCGGAGGCATCAGTTAAAGTTTTTAAGTCCTCATCGTTTTTCGGCGATCGGAGGCATCAGTTAAAGTTTTTAAGTCCTCATCGTTTTTCGGCGATCGGAGGCATCAGTTAAAGTTTTTAAGTCCTCATCGTTTTTCGGCGATTGGAGGCATCAGTTAAAGTTTTTAAGTCCTCATCGTCTTTCGGCGATCGGAGGCACCAGTTAAAAGACCTCAACGCCCTCGCGCGTCCTGAGGCAAGTTAAAGACCTCCTCGTCGCTGAGCGAGTGCAGGTAAGGAAGAGCGAAAAGTCCTCAGTGTTTCTGGGGGCGAGAAGATGTAACCCCTGGGGCAATGTAGAGGCACCAGGAAAAGACCTCCTCGCCGTCGAGCGAGTGCAGGCGAGAAAGAGTAAAAGTCCTCAGTGTTTCTGGGGGCGAGAAGATGTAACCCCTGGGGCAATGTAGAGGCACCAGGAAAAGTCCTCAGTGTTTCTGGGGGCGAGAAGATGTAACCCCTGGGGCAATGTAGAGGCACCAGTGAAAAGTCCTCAGTGTTTCTGGGGGCGAGAAGATGTAACCCCTGGGGCGATGTAGAGGCACCAGTGAAAAGTCCTCAGTGTTTCTGGGGGGGGAGGAGATGTAACCCCTGGGGCAATGTAGAGGCACGATTTAAAGACCTTCTCGCCTATGAGCGAGTTCAGCCGAGTTAAAGACCTTCTCGCCTATGAGCGAGTTCAGGCAAGATAAAATCCTTCTCGTCTCGAACGAGTTCAGGTATGGTGTAGAGGGTGGAAGAAGTTCTGAGGGTGGCTAAGGTAGGTTCGAAGAGAACGCCTAGCCACCCGGTCTCTTGCTCTGAAGCACAAGGAGGTAGAGAAGGATCCGAAAGGCGCCTCTACCCCCAGATGAAAGAGCAATGGCCAAGGTGTGAAGGCAGGAAGAAGCTGGTGTCGCCAAGAGTCTCTGGCGACCAGGAAACGTTCAAGCAATGGCGAGAAGTCAAAGACCCGTTTGATGAAGCAGATCGGGTGTAACGACGTCATAAAGCCAGGGGTTGAGTTAAAGTCCATTGCTTGGAGTATCATTTTACGCTAAGGTTCATTGCCTTAAGTTTACGAGTTGATAAATGTGACTATTATTCGAAGTTGAGATGGTTTGAAACGGCTAAGTACAAGATCGTGCCTACGAGATTACTAAGTTATTTCTTTGACGTAAATCACGCAAGGAAAGTTAAAGGTAGACGAAGAGGTTACAAGAAGAAATGCAAAAGTAATTTCATTAAGTAAAGTATCAGCTCAAAAATACGTGTACAAGAAAATACGAGTTATTGCAGAATTATATACAAGGGAAAGGCACGAAGGTAGCAGATGGAGAGAATCGATTAGTCTTCAGCGGGAACCACTTTTCCATCCACTACCTCGTTATCAAGAGACACCAAGCTGAGGTCCAGGTCGGGGAACAAGCAGGCAAATTGTTCCCGCGCAGCTTCGAATCCAACAGCCAGAATTTGAGCAGAATTCAGCTTGAGTTCTTCAATCTGCTTCTGAAGTTCCTCAATCCGTTTCTTGAGATCTTCAGTCTGATCTTTCAGCTCCTTATTCTGCTGCTCCAGCTCTTCAACTTGCTTCTTGAGTTGTTCATTGGTTTCTTGAGCCTGGAGAAGGTTGTTCCGTCCGGTTGACCGGGACGTCTTCGTGCGCGACCTCAACCGTCAGCTAAGGACTCCTTCCCACTGATTGCCTGTGAATTCCTGCAAAAAAGAGGACAAAGAGGCGCCCTAGCGGCCGTTTGCACTCCGACGCTCAAGTCAGCCAGCAAGAAACACCAAAACTGTCCACCCACGTATCTGAGCACCGCGTATGGCACTCTGAAGGTGGTAAAAGAAACTGTGTATATGTGTGTGTGTGTTGTCCCCTTCAGTCAAAAATATTCTCCAGTCACTTGTACGTAATCCTCAAGCACGGGCAAGCAACTAGAGAGTTTCTCCTAAATTTGTCAAAGGTTCCAACCCTTTTTCCGACATTCCCAGCGCTATTTAAACTGCCCTAGCATTTAAAGCGCCTTAAAGCGCTTTTAATCTCAGACGTAACGCACTCATTAAAGCGCTTAATTACGAAACGTAGCGCATTTAAGACGTTGAAACGCTCGGGAGCCCTAATAGTACCTGAATGCTCGAAAGGGAAACTGTATTGAATATCTTTAATTACCTGGCACCTGACTAGAGGGTGTTTCTATTCTGGCATGGCTGTCGTACACGTGGAGGGCCTCACGACGCCATGACCCCATCTGGGGGCGTTTCTGCCCACCTGGGGACGTCTCTACGTGTGAGCCCTCCTGCTTGGGAGTGCTACTGCGCTAGGGGTGGCTTTTTGGGTGCCAACTCATGCCCCCAAGTATCTAGCCACTTACTCTGAGAGCGTATCTGCCTTCCTCTCGCACCCTGCACCAGGTTATCCTGGGCGTGACCTTCCTCTTGGGTCGTATCTGTCCCGAAGGCGTCTCTGGGGCGGCAGGGGTACTTCACGAGTCAGGCTGCCCTTTACTGGTACTATCACTATGGCCTTGAAGCCACCTTTTCCTTCTCTTTATCACTTTCCCGAGATATCGGGACTTGAGGCTTTCCCACGACGTCGCTCCCTCCATGGTCTTTCCTACCCATGGGTATCGGGGAACCACACCGTGATTGCCTTGCTTTTACACTGTTTGATCTGGCGACGCCCTCACCTGGGCGACGCCTTCACCTGGGCGACGCCTTCACCTGGGCGACGCCTTCACCGAGGCGACGCCTTCATCTAGGCGACGCCTTCACCTAGGCGACGCCTTCACCTAGGCGACGCCTTCAACTAGGCGACGCCGTGCCTTAGCGATGCCTTGAGTTGACTTTGACCTTCCAGTCGTTGACTTTGACTTTGACTTAGTCAACGCCCTTATACGAGACGGTACACAAGCCCCTCAGTCTTAAGCCGAAGACTTGTCTTCTGCGCAAAGACTAAAGCCTTGCCCCCGCCATCCACGTGCCTTCCTGATGACGTGTCATTCTCTGCTGACTCAGCAAATTTTTGAATTACTGACGCGACATTTTCTGAACCGCAGGGGTATTCTTAATGGGCGATTGGACATTCCTTGAAATGGGGATGATTACACCTTTTGAGCTACCCTTGATCGCGCGCCACGTGGCCCATCGCGTGGCCCTTCTTTAGAGACCCTTGCGCTTTCCCTGGGCAATCGACCTTTTGACGCGTGGCTTGATCCTGCGGCCCTCAATTTGCGCCTCTTGGGTTACGAAATGTAACGTTTAAGTTACCCCAAACCCCGCGCTCACCCTACTGTTACATTCATTCGCTCTGCAACTCCGCACTGTTCATCGCCTTCGAAAACTTTTTTTTTTTCTCTGCGACTGCGATTCTCTCCTTCCTGTGCCTTCTGCTGCCTCGATTCCAATAGCAAAGGTATGATCTCGGATACTCACGACCTTTCCCCTTCGTCGCATTAGATTGATTTATTGAACTGCCTGGGACTGTTATTATTCACGTATTACCGCATTTCTCCGCTTCTTCTTCCTCCTCTGATTTTTTCCGCGTGGGTGACGCTTCCTGGGGTTCTTTCCCCTTCTTGCCATGGCTAAACTTGCTAAACCCTTTTTCCTCTCTTCTTTCTCCAGCTATCTATTTTCACCATGACGCGCGCGAACGCGGAGCCTGATTCTTCCCCTACGTCCCCCAAGTCCAACTACAAAGCCTTCTACCCCTGGGCCTCCGATGAGCTCCTGAGTGAATGCACCAGCCTGACTTCCTTCCAGGACCTGGAAGCTCACCGGGGGGATCCCCATTTGTACAACTTTAACGCCTTCTGCCGCACACACGACGCCCACATATCCGTTCGTCCCGGCAGGCCTGGGGAACCTGTTTGTTTGGACGACAGACCTAGAAAGGGGAAACCCTTCTTCTTCATGTACCAGACCGTGTTCAAGCACGTAGGAGTGCGTCTCCCGTTCACTCCCTTCGAACGGGAGCTTCTTACTGAAATCAACACCGCCCCCGCCCAGCTTCATCCCAATAGCTGGGCATTTGTGAGGGGCTTTCAAATTCTTTGTGGATACCTGGGCATCCCTCCTTCCGTGGATGTCTTCCTGCATTTTTTCGAGGTGAAAAAACAGGGGAAAAGCTTTTGGGTAAGCTTTTCCGGGATCGCTGGCAGGATCCTCCTCTCCCTCTTCCAGAATTCTTACAAGAACTGGAAAGGGAAGTTCTTCAAGGTGTGCTGCGCCAAGCATGATCCCACAGCTTTGGATGGCTTCCCTCTTTACTGGACGGAACGCCCCAAATTGCTCAGGGCCAAAACCCTGGAAGAGCTATCCCCCGCCGATAGGGAGGTAAGCAAAGCCTTGGCGGGGTTGGGGATCGTCTTTGATACCTTGAAGCTGGTCGCTAGCGAGTACAATGCTCACGCCCTGACCACCTATTTTGGTAAGGGGCTCTCCCCTCATCTTTTGTGCTATAAGCAGCCTGCTATCGATCGTTTGTTTCCCCGGACTCTTATACTCATTTTACATTGTGCCATGTTACTTGCATTTCACGCCCCCATGTGTGTTGTAACTTTGCATAGCTGCTTTGGTCTTAATTCTTGCTGTTTGGCCTGTCTTGATGTAGGATCGGTGATGGGCGCTTCTAAGAGAATGATGCTGGCGAAGGTAATGAAGGAGGCACGTGCCGCCAAGGCGGGCGCCTCCTCCACCCTTGCTGCCGATCCGGTTCCCCCACCGACTCTGTCTCCGCCTCCTCCGATCACCGTCGTAGCTCCCCTGAGTTCACCTCCGTCGTCTCCACACAACCCCGCAGCACTTCAGACTCCTCGCTCTCCTCTACCCATCGCCGCTGTTCCCCTAGCCACGGCCTCGTCACCGGCTCCAACCCTCCTTGACAAAGGGAAACGGGTTCTGGAGATTCTATCAGATGATGAGGACTCAGGAGGCGTGGCTCCCTTCAAAAGAAGAAAATCTGCGCGGGTTCCTCTTTCGGTAGAGGCGTCGCCCCAGGGAGGGAACCCCTTCATGGATAACCCCCCGAGCGCGACCTCACTCCCTCCCATGACACTTCAAGAGGAAAGGGGTGAAGGCGCCGAATCTGCCCCGCCTCCGCCGCCGGCAGAAACCATTGCTTCCCCTGCTTCCGTCGCAGCCGCCCCTGACTTCATTGCCATCCCTCCTCCGATTATGCATCTCATGAGGGGCTTCAGTGGCGGGACTCTGCCAGAGGGCACCGACAGGAAGGAAGGCATGCCCTTCTACTTGGGGGCCTTCTTGGCGGTGGCCCTTGAATGGCGCGCCCAGGCCAGGAACGGGGTCATGCAAGCTCAAACTCTCCAGGCCTTGGAAACAAAGGCGACTACTCTGGAGGAGGAAATGAGGACCCTGGGGCGTCAGAACGAAACTTACCAAACCTCTCTGAAGCAAGCGCAAGAGTCCAAAGCAGAAACTGAGAGGCAACTGGCGGAGGCATTGGAGCTCCAGGCTGGCTTCTTTACTCGTGAAGTCGCCCTCCAAGTCCAGGTAACGGGCCTTCAGGAATTACTCAAAGCTGATGCAGAAATCCAAAAGGACCTGAAGGACCGTTGCCGTGAACAGGCTGACAAGACAGAGCGGATGGAGGGGGAAATGGCCACCCAGGCCAAAGCTATGGACCTTCTCCGGGCTGACTACGACAAACTACAGGTCGAGGTCAGTCGACTTCGCGTTGAGAAAGAGGCTCTGGAGAAGCAGGTGACCTCTGGGGATGCCGCCGTTGAGGAGCTGGAGAAGGAGAAAAAGTACCTTATCCAGGAGATGGCGGGTACTTTCGAGGAGGGGTTCCAGGAGGCTCTGACCCAGGCGTCCTGTGAGAACCCTGGCATCAATATTTCGAACTGCGACCCCCTGCACCATGTCGTCGACGGGAAGGTCGTGCCCATGGACGTGGACGACTGAACCGCTGTCTCTCAACCGCCACCTCCACTTTCATGCTTAATTCCTTTATTCTTTACGCTCGCTTTTGACTTTCTCCGTTTAAACTTGTAATTCTTTGAACTATCCGCACTCTTGTTACTGACTTAGGACATTCGCACGGTTGTCTTTATTTCTTTTTCACATACGATTCTGCCTATGCGATCTCGCTCTCATCTTTTCCCTTCATACGATTCAATTATTTTATCTGTGTCCTGCTCGTTTCTCACACTTCGTTGGGCGGTTTGGTATGATTGGGTAGGCTCGCTCGCCAACCCTTACGCCCGTGGAGAGGCCCACTAAGTGGCGCCGTATCGTCCACGAGGCGACTCTAATACCGAAAGGCTCTTTCTTTGATCTTTTAACACTCGGCGCCCACGCCTAAGGAGAGGCCTGCCAAAGCAGCACCGTATCGTCCCCGGGTGTCTAAAACGCTGAGTACTGTGGGGTTTTTGTTCCCTCCATGGTCTTTCCTGCCCATAGGTATCGGGGAACACCCTGCCAGTGACTCGCTGGCATTCGACGGTCTTGTCTCCCTCCACAGTCTTTCCTACCTGTGGGTATCGGGGAGGCGACGTCTGCAACTAACTTTGCCTTTCTCTGATTTCTTCTCCCTCCTCAGTCTTTCCTACCTGTGGGTATCGGGGAGGTAACGCCAGTCGGTATTTGGGTTGGCAACGCCCGCGCCTTCTCGTCTGTCGTCGCCCTTTACGTCTTTCCTGGCAACGCCTCGGGCGTTACCTTTGCTTCGACATTGACTTTAATTCTTGCCTTGGTCAACGCCTGATAACAGCGAAGAGCCCAAGGCTTTGTCTGTGCCCTGCACGTGGCGCTTCTTGTACAGCTGATGGGACCTTCTGTCATTCGACTTGATCTACGTGGCGCTGCTTGCAATGTCGGTGGGGTATCTAGTCATTTCATTTTCTGACTCCTGCTGTACCCCTGGCTCATTTTCGAGGGCGCATCGTACCACTGGATATTCTGCTGATACGACGTTTTCTGATTTAAACCAGTGGTGCCAGCGTCATCCTTTCACCTTCTGCCACGTGTATCAATCGCACGGTGCATCCGTTCGTGTCGTTTGGCGCGCTAGGCGCTTTATTTAACTCTTCAAACTCTGGAACTATCTTCACCATTTTCTCACTCTTCATAACCTACTTGCGTTCTTTCTTCTTGTACCCTTTCTTCTTGCACCCTTTCCTCTCTGTCGAAGGGCTGTTCTAACTGCTCCCCTCGCTCAACTCTTGCATTTCCAGCCATCTTGATCTTGTTAAAGAATGTCCTCTCACGATGCTTCCTCCAGGGTCCGTCCCAAAGACTTGTACCCTTGGGCCTCGAGCGAACTTCTTGATGAGTGTTCATGCTTGCTTTCCACCAGGGCCGTACGAGAACACAAAGGGGAGTTGTGTTCTTACGACCACCGGGCCTTTGCGAGGAGGCACGATGACGACATCGCTGTGCTCCCATGCACTCTAGGGGAGCCAGTGTGTGGCGACGAACGGGCCAACGACGGGGTCCCTTTCTTTTACTTTTACCAGGTGGTGTTCAAGACCATCGGGGTGCGCTTACCCTTCTCCTGGTTCGAGAAGGAACTGCTGACGGAGATCAACGTGGCTCCAGCCCAGCTGTACCCCAACAGCTGGGCCTTTGTCAAGGCCTTCGATGTCCTCTTTGGGTTTCTGGGTTGTGCACCCTCGGTTGACCTCTCTCTCCACTTTTTTGAGGTGAAGAGACAGAGACACAACCTCTGGGTAACTCTCAGCAATGTGCCCGGAAGAGTTCTCTTCACGCCTTTCCAAAGCTCGTTCACGGGGTGGAAAGGCCGGTTCTTCAAGATCTGCTGTACTGATCTTGTTCCCGACGCCCTCGATGGGTTTCCGTTGTACTGGGTGAGAGAGGAAAAGGTCCTCAAAGCCAAACCCCTCAAGAATCTGGCTCCAAGTGATCAAATAGCTTGCCGGATTCTTGCTGAGGCGGGAGGTTTTGACTCTGCTACGGTGATCAGCTTGGAGTTCAACGCTAGGACTCTTGAGAAGTACATAAGTAAGAACCACTGCCTTAGGCAACTTCGGCCTTCGTTACTTTCTAAAAGTGCCTGTCTTTCTTCACTGTGTCTCTAATACATCTGTTCCCTTTGTGCAGGTTCGAAAATAAGCCAAGAAAAGAGGACACGACTTACTCGAGTGCTGCGGGCGGGGAAAGGGGCTTCGCCTTCCTCCAGTGATGACTCTGATGAGCGCTGAGAAGTGGCTTGTTTGTGCTTTTGCATTTTGTACTGAACATTGCTTGTAACAACAATTTTTCAATATCATAACTCTTTACAATGCGACTTTACTTTTCATATGCCTCATATACCGCGCGACTTCCTTTCGTCTCATTCTGCCAACGATGCATGCTTTTACTTGGGCGACGCCTTCTTTCTGGGCGACGCCAAGGCCTAGGCGATGCCTTCCTCCTTGGCGACGCCATGGCCTAGGCGGCGCATCACATTACTTCTAACAAGGGAAAATAATGGCTGAAAACCAAAGCACTTCTTTTTCTCAACTGGTTATTCCATTCATTAGGGTGACCTCATTAAAAAACCCCCAAAAGGGGAAAAAGAGCGTCCCCTTCAACTAAACTGTTACATGCTGCTTACATAAATCAACTGAAATAAAATTTTAAGTTGGTTGCATTCCAACTGCGCGGGATAGGGCCCCCATCTAAAGTCTCCAGGTTGTACGAACCGTTGCCCTTAGCCTCAGTAACTCTGAAGGGCCCGGTCCACTTGGGAGACAGCTTATTCTCCAACTCATAAGGGTGAGCTTTCCTCATCACTAGGTCGCCCACCTGAAACTGTCGTGGCTTTACTTTAGAGCTATATTGCCGCTCCACTCTTCTCTTCATCGCTTCAGCTTTTATTCTAGCTTCTTCCCTGGCCTCTTCTAGCAGATCCAGGTTTACCCGTCTCTCCTCATTAGATTCCTCCACTACAAAGTTTTGAAAACGCGGTGAGCTTTCGTGTATTTCTACTGGAATCATCGCGTCTGACCCGTACACCAAACTGAACGGCGTCTCCATAGTAGAGGATTGGGGCGTGGTGTGGTATGCCCACACAATCCTGGGCACCTCTTCCGCCCACGCCCCTTTGGCCTTCTCTAACCTTCTTTTTAACCCCCTCAGCAGAACTCTGTTTGCTGACTCTACTTGTCCATTGGTCTGGGGGTGTTCGACCGACGCGAACACTTGCTTGATTCCCACTTCAGCGCACAGATTTCTCAACTGCTGACTGGCGAACTGGGTCCCGTTGTCAGATATGAGGCGCCTGGGTACGCCAAAGCGACACACGATGTTTCTCCACACAAAATGTTGTACCTTATGCGCAGTGATTTGTGCCACGGGTTCTGCCTCTATCCACTTGGTGAAGTATTCGATGGCGACAATCAGATACTTCATCTGCCTGATTGCCAGTGGGAAAGGGCCCAGGATGTCAATACCCCATGTGTGGAAAGGCCACGGGCTGTATATGGACCGCAACTCTTCAGGCGGCGCCTTGTGCCAGTCGGCATGCTTTTGGCATTGCCTACACCGTTGGGCGTGCCGTGCGCAATCTTCTTTCACTGTTGGCCAGAAGAACCCTGCGCGTATTACCTTGGAGGCTAAGGATCTTCCTCCCACATACATGGCTTCCGCAGATGCCTTCGTGTAGCTCTGCCATTATCCTGGTGCACTCATCGCCACTGACACATGTTAAGATAGGGTGAGTGAAACCGTGCCTGAACAACACCCCATCCACCAAGGTATATCTTACGGCGTTCCTTTTGATTTTCTTACCCTCTTCAGGGTCTACTGGAAGGGCCCCATCCGCCAGGTACCGTTTATAGGGCGTCATCCAGGTGTCTCCCGTGGATAGGACACAAACCTGCATCTGCTCTTCCTCAGACACACCCGCGTACGTACTGATGCGGGGCGCCCTCTGCGTATCTTGGGTTAATGAGGAATGACTCCTCGGCCTTCCCCTTGATGCATAAATCTGGAGGACATCCACCCTGTTGTCTTCCACGAATCGACGCGGAGCTTTGAGGGTCTCCTGAATCACTGTCCTCTGTCTACCCCCCTTGCCTGAGCTGGCCAGCTTTGCAAGCAGGTCAGCTCTGGCATTCTGCTCCCTCGGGACGTGTATCAACTGAAGAGCGTTGAACGCCCCTCTCAACAACTGGACGTATTTGAGATACGCCGCCATTTGTGGGTCCTTCGCCTGGAACCCACCCGACACCTGCCCCGTGACCAACTGGGAGTCGCTCTTCACCAGGAGGTTCTGTGCGCCCATCTCCTTGGCCAAGAGCATTCCTGCAATCAAAGCTTCGTATTCTGCTTGGTTGTTACTTGCCTTGAAGGCAAAACGCAAGGCCTGCTCGATTAATATGCCGTCGGGTCCTTCCAGCACTATTCCCGCACCACTCCCTTGCTGGTTTGAGGAACCATCAACCGAGAGCAGCCACTGTGAACCCGCTTCCACTTCTTGCTCACCTCCGGGCGAAAGTTCTGCTACAAAATCCGCATACACCTGCCCCTTAATGGATCCTCTAGGCTCGTACTGTATGTCGAATTCCGACAGTTCCACAGCCCAGCGTACCATTCTTCCTGCCACATCGGGCTTCTGCAGCACCTTCTGTATGGGGAGGTTGGTCATTACCACCACCGTGAAACTGTGAAAGTAATGACGGAGCCTCCTAGCCGAGAACACTACCGCCAGTGCCGCCTTCTCCAGCGCCTGGTACCTTGTCTCGGCTCCCTGTAAGGCTTTGCTTACAAAGTAGATGGGCTTCTGACTCTGGCTCTGCTCTTGTACCAACACAGAACTGATGGCCCTATCTGTTACAGTAAAATACAAACGGAGGGGCACGCCCGTTACCGGTTTGCAGAGAACCGGAGGCGTCGCCAGGTACTCCTTCAGTTTAACGAAAGCCGCTTCGCATTCCTCAGTCCATGCAAAGCGACTGTTTCTCTTGAGGCACTGGAAGTATGGGTGCCCCTTTTCTCCTCCAGCGGAAACAAACCTCGAGAGCGCCGCCATCCGCCCTGTCAACTGTTGAACCTCCTTTACCGATGTCGGGCTCCGCATGGCAATAATGGCCGCACATTTGTCGGGGTTCGCTTCTATACCCCTCTCGGTGAGCAGAAAACCCAAGAATTTACCGGCCTCTACCCCAAAAACACACTTCTCGGGGTTCAACTTGAGGCGGTACTTGGATATCGTGTTGAACAATTCCTCCAAGTCTGCCATGTGCTGTATCCTGTTCTGCGACGCCACCACCATGTCGTCTACATAGGCGTATACATTTCTCCCGAGCATTGGCGCCAAGACCTTATCCATTAACCTCTGGTACGTGGCGCCCGCATTTTTGAGTCCGAAAGGCATCACCTTATAGCAATAACTGCATGTTTCAGTCATGAACGCAGTTTTGCTCTCGTCCCTGGGGTGCATCTTGATTTGGTTGTAACCTGAGAAGGCGTCCAGGAAGCTTAACACTTTGCTGCCAGACGCGCTGTCCACTAAGGCGTCAATGCTGGGCAGCGGATAGGAATCCTTCGGGCACGCCTTATTCAGGTCCGTGAAGTCAACGCACATTCTCCATTTCCCGTTTGCCTTCTTCACCAGAACGACATTGGCGAGCCACTCAGGGTACTGAATCTCCCTAATGTGGCCAGCACTCAGCAGCTTCTGCGTTTCGTCTTTCACCACCTGTTGTCGCTCCTCATTGAATTTCCTCCTTCTCTGGCGCACGGGGCGAACCGTGGCGTCCATGCTGAGGTGGTGGCACAGAAAATCGGGGTCAATGCCCGGCATGTCTAAAGCGGACCACGCGAAGGCATCCATGTGGCGCGAAATCACTTCCGCCACCCCTTCCCGCTCTTCTGGGTTTAGCGAGCTTCCTAACATGAAAGCTTTGCCGCCAATCTCCCTTTTTAGGATGTTGGTAGCGGGTTGCTCCCTATCATCATCATTGGCGAGCGCCGCTTCTTCTACGGGCGCTTCCTCCATTGGCGCATCTGCTTTGGGCGTCGCCCTTTCCGCTATGGGCTCTTCGGGGGTCTGCCTGGTGGGCGTCGCCTCGATCATCGTTGCGTCCGTGATCGGTGGACGCTCGTACACCATGAAAACGCCTCTCTTCGTCTTCAGGCTGTTTTCGTAGCATTTTCTTGCCTCCTCTTGGTCTGATCTGATGACTATCACCCGGCCACTGAGGTTCGGTAGCTTCATCTTCATGTGCCGGGTGGAGGATATTGCACTCAAACGGTTTAGCGCTGGTCTGCCCAGCAAAATGTTATAGGCAGAGTTGGCGTTAACGACGAGGTACCGAATGCTCTCTGTTCGGGAGGCCTCTCCGTCCGTGAACGTAGTCCTCAACTCCAGGTACCCCCGGACCTCTATCTGGTTATCCCCGAACCCATACAAACATCCCGTATAGGGACTCAGTAGATCGGGGGACAGCCGTAACTTATTAAAAGTCGACAGAAACATGACGTCTGCCGAGCTTCCTTGATCAACAAGCACTCAGTGGACCTTTCTCCCAGCCGTGACGACCGAGATGACAACGGGATCGTTGTCATGGGGCACCACATCTCGGAGATCCCTTCTTGTGAACACAATATCCGACTCCCAGGGCTCCCCCGAGAGCTTCTCTTCGATTGAATTTACCCCCCTCGCGTATTTCTTCCGCTGGGAGGCGGTGGGTCCTCCGCCGGAAAAACCTCCAGCAATGGTGTGGACCTCGCCAAGCACAGTCATCTCGTGTGCTGGCTCATCCGCCGGCGACGGCAGGGTGGCGGTCGTGGTGGACTCTGCGACATAATCTTTCAAAAACCCAGTCCTCACCAGCTCATCTAGCTGGTAGCCCAACGACAGGCAATTATCAATTTGGTGCCCGAAAGCCTCGTGAAATTCGCACCAAGAGTCTTTACGGGGCCCTAGCACCTTGTCGGTCTTCGCCGGTCGCCTCAGCCTCTCGGCTATGTTGGGGACGGCGATCAAATCCTTCAACTCGACCACGAAGTTGTACCTCGCCGGTCTTGCTCTTTCTCTGGCGGGGAGTTCGCCTCCCGCGGTGCCCCGAGGCTGGGGCTTTCTGGCCTCGTAGGGGCGTCTCGCCTCTGGCTTCTTTCTCCCCGTCGTGGTCTCATTGACTCTGACGGGTTGAGCTCGCGCCGGTCCCCTCGGGCGTGAGGTCACGACACTGGTGCGCTTCACACATACCTCCCCTTCCGAAGCAATATGCTCCACCGCCCTACGCTGTAATTCAGCGAAAGTCCTGGGGCGATTGCGGATAATAGATTCTCCAAAGGGCCCTGGGCATACGCCTTTCACAAATACGTACACGATCATAGGCTCCTCTGTTGTACCAACTTTTTCGACCTGGGCCCCGAAGCGATTGATATACTCCTTCAGGGTCTCCCCCTGATACTGCTTCACGTCAAACAGGTCGTAGGAGACCGACGGCGGGGCCTTGTTGGCCAAATACTGTTCTCTGAATAACCGCGACAACTGGCGGAAAGATGTGATATGGCCCTCGGGAAGGCTGATGAACCAGTCCATAGCCATCCCGGTCAGGGTGCTCATGAAGAGCTTGCACTTGGCGGCATCAGAGCCGCCTATCAGGACCATCTGCGTGTGGAACGCCGCGAGGTGCGTCTCCGGGTCCTCCATCCCAGTGAAAATTGCCTTAGGTCCCGCGAACGTGTTCGGGATTACTGCGTCTAGGATCTCCTGCGAGAACGGAGTGGAAAACTCCCTCGGTGGGGAGTGATTCTCCACCTCGTCATGCCCAGGCCACCTCCTATCGTTTCTCAGGCCCTGGCGCAACTCCTCATTCACGCGGTGGAGCTCTTCGTTGCGCTCATGCGAGGCGTCAAGATCTGCCTGCATGCGCTCCTGCTCCATCTTCGAATCCGCCATGTCCTACTGCAACCCCCTCATTATTTCCAGGACCTGCTACATGGATAGGTCTGCGGGGGCTGCGCGCGCTGATCTTCGTCTGGTGGGGGCCATTGTCACTCCAACCTCCTTCAGCACTACCGTAACCTGATAGATCTTCACGAACTTGTGTGATGGGACTGATGTTTTATATCGGCCCCACGGTGGGCGCCAAATGTTCCGTCCGGTTGACCGGGACGTCTTCGTGCGCGACCTCAACCGTCAGCTAAGGACTCCTTCCCACTGATTGCCTGTGAATTCCTGCAAAAAAGAGGACAAAGAGGCGCCCTAGCGGCCGTTTGCACTCCGACGCTCAAGTCAGCCAGCAAGAAACACCAAAACTGTCCACCCACGTATCTGAGCACCGCGTATGGCACTCTGAAGGTGGTAAAAGAAACTGTGTATATGTGTGTGTGTGTTGTCCCCTTCAGTCAAAAATATTCTCCAGTCACTTGTACGTAATCCTCAAGCACGGGCAAGCAACTAGAGAGTTTCTCCTAAATTTGTCAAAGGTTCCAACCCTTTTTCCGACATTCCCAGCGCTATTTAAACTGCCCTAGCATTTAAAGCGCCTTAAAGCGCTTTTAATCTCAAACGTAACGCACTCATTAAAGCGCTTAATTACGAAACGTAGCGCATTTAAGACGTTGAAACGCTCGGGAGCCCTAATAGTACCTGAATGCTCGAAAGGGAAACTGTATTGAATATCTTTAATTACCTGGCACCTGACTAGAGGGTGTTTCTATTCTGGCATGGCTGTCGTACACGTGGAGGGCCTCACGACGCCATGACCCCATCTGGGGGCGTTTCTGCCCACCTGGGGACGTCTCTACGTGTGAGCCCTCCTGCTTGGGAGTGCTACTGCGCTAGGGGTGGCTTTTTGGGTGCCAACTCATGCCCCCAAGTATCTAGCCACTTACTCTGAGAGCGTATCTGCCTTCCTCTCGCACCCTGCACCAGGTTATCCTGGGCGTGACCTTCCTCTTGGGTCGTATCTGTCCCGAAGGCGTCTCTGGGGCGGCAGGGGTACTTCACGAGTCAGGCTGCCCTTTACTGGTACTATCACTATGGCCTTGAAGCCACCTTTTCCTTCTCTTTATCACTTTCCTGAGATATCGGGACTTGAGGCTTTCCCACGACGTCGCTCCCTCCATGGTCTTTCCTACCCATGGGTATCGGGGAACCACACCGTGATTGCCTTGCTTTTACACTGTTTGATCTGGCGACGCCCTCACCTGGGCGACGCCTTCACCTGGGCGACGCCTTCACCTGGGCGACGCCTTCACCGAGGCGACGCTTTCATCTAGGCGACGCCTTCACCTAGGCGACGCCTTCACCTAGGCGACACCGTGCCTTAGCGATGCCTTGAGTTGACTTTGACCTTCCAGTCGTTGACTTTGACTTTGACTTAGTCAACGCCCTTATACGAGACGGTACAAAGGTCTTCAGCAACCTTCTTGGATTCTGCTTGCGCTTGTCCCAATTCGGCAGCGAGCTCCCCTTTTTCCTTGTTGGCTTCAGCGAGCTCAGCCATGGCGTCATCCCTCGCCTTTTCCACCTTTCCAAGGAGAGTCTCTCGGTCGGCTGACCTTTGCTCCAATTTCTTCACCCTGGCGGCGTCAGTTTTTATGAGAGCCTCCAGGTCAGCCACCTTGACGCGATAAGGCACAATCTTGCTCTCCAGTTCAATCTTTTCTTGAGCCAGTTGCTGCACCTTATGGCGGAGATCAGTGGCCTCCTTGCGCGCCAATCTGAGCTCAGTGCTCATTGCGTCTTCTACTCGGGAGTGTTCAATCTCCGCGAGCGTCAGATTAAAGGACAACTTCTCCACCTCAACCTTCATGGTGCTGTTCTCTGTTTTAAGGTTGAAGAGGTCGTCCTGGAGCTTCCTGGTGGAGCTCTGCACCGCTCTAGTTATGATGGCGGGAATGTCTTCTGCTATCGTCTTCAGCTTAGCAGATAAAGGCTCCCACATCCTCGTGACCTCGAGAGGGAGGTTTGCTGCTTGGAGAGGCGCTGGTGGGGCCTGTTGTTGGTTTCCGTCGCCACCCTCTTTAGTTGGTTCGTCAGTGGGTGTTTCTGCTCGTGGTGGCGACGTCGGGGACTCCGTGATCAGAATCGGAGAGGTGTGGGCAACCTCATCCCCGATTGGAGCGACATCTGCAGCTGAGGCGTTAGAAGGAGGACCCCTTCCAGCTGATACATAAGGCGTTGAGGCGCTTGGAGGGTCCTCCAAGAAATTGTCTTCGGCGGCCTCAACCGCGGGTGGCGCAGTTGCCAACGGAATGGCTTGGACTGGGGAAGCGGGAGCTGGTGGAGATGGCATTGTTGGAGGTGGAGCAGGCGTGGATGGCAGTGTTGAGATTGGAAGAGGGGGTGGGGCACGTGGTGAAGAAGGTGCCACCCTCTTCCTCTTTGTAACGAGGCCATCTTCGGTGACCTCGTCATCTTCTTCCTCTTCCTCGTGGACTACCTGGGGAGCTTTCCTCTTAGGCCTTTTGAGGACAAGCTTCTTACGTTGGGCGGCGGGCTGGACATCGGAGGGAGCTGGGTCCTTAGGTGGCGATCGACCCTGGGCGACGGCGATCTCCACCACCGAATTCGGTACTGTTTGAGAGCCCGTCGCCAGCCCGTGGGTTCGGGCGAGCGCCCTCATTTCAGCGAGCATACCCTTGCCCAACATGTTATCTGCATAGAACGAAAATGCATGGGTTAACTCAGAGAGAAAATAAGTGCATAAGGCAGTATGCAGCAAAGCAGATGATCGGTGCAGAAAAATAAAACCAAAGTCTTGCGCATAACGCACAAGACGCCCAGAAACAGTTAAACAGAAGCAGTATTAAAACAACAGTTTAAATGTTCTAGACTTTGGTTTTATCTTTCCTGTACATACCACCTGCTTTGCTATTTTATTACCTTGTACACTTATTCATTTCCCTTGAGTTAACTCACGCATTTTTATTCCATGCAGACGACATGTTGCCCAGAAACATGCTTTCCGAGTTGAAGGCGCTCGCCCGAAACCACGGGTTGGCGAGCGGTTCCCAAACGGTGCCAAACTCAGTGGTGGAGGCCGCCATTGTCCATGGGCGATCACATCCGAAGGAACCTGCCCAGCGCAAAAAATTGGTACTTAAGAGGCCCAAAAGGAAAGCCCCCCAAGTCATCCAAGAGGAGGAGGAAGAGGACGACGAGGTCACTGAGGATGGCCTCGTTACGAAGAGGAAAAGGGTGGCACCATCTTCACCACCTGCCCCACCCCCTCTTCCAACCTCAACACCACCATCAACGCCTGCTCCTCCTCCCTCATCGCCAACACCACAAGCTCCTTCATCACCAGTCCAAGCGGTTCCACTGGCCACTGCGCCACCTGCAGCTGAGGCCCAAGAGCCAAATTTCTTGGAGGACCCCCCAAGCGCCTCTACGCCATACGTGTCAGCAGGAGGGGGCCCCCCTTCAAACACTTCAGCTGCAGAAAACGCTCCAATCGGGGATGAGGTGGCTCACACCTCTCCAATCCTGATTACCGAATCCCCGATTGCGTCGCCACGCCAGGAAGCAACCACTGAAGATATTGCCAAGGAAGGTGGCGGCGAGAACCCTCAACAAGCCCCTTGGCGCCTCTCCAAGCAGCAAACCTTTCCCTTGAAGTCACAAGGATGTGGGAACCTCTAACCGCCAAGTTGAAAACCATAGCAGAGGATATCCCCGCGATCATAACCAGGGCCGTGGAGAGCTCCACCAGGAGGCTTCAAGACGATCTCTTCAACCTCAAGACCGAAAACAGCACTATGAAGGTCGAGGTGGAGAAGTTATCCTTCAACCTGACGCTCACAGAAATCGAACACTCCCGAGTGGAGGATGCAATGAGTACCGAGCTCAGGTTGGCGCGCAAGGAAGCTGCTGACCTTCGCCGCAAAGTTCACGATCTTGCCCAAGAAAAGGTTGAGCTAGAAAGCAAAATTGTGCCCCTTCGTGCCAAGGCGGTCGACCTGGAGGCTCGCATGCAAGCTGACGCCGCTAAGGTGCAAAAACTGGAGCAAAGGTCGATCGACCGCGAGAAGCTACTTGGGCAAGTAGAAAAAGCGAGGGACGACGCCATGGCTGATCTCGCCGAGGCAAACAAGGAGAAAGGAAAGATGGCTGCTGAGTTGGCCCAAGCTCAAACGGAATCCAAGAAGGTTACTGACGACCTTCTCCATGCTCAAGAGACCAACGAACAACTCTGAAAACAGGTTGAAGAGCTGGAGCAGCAGAATAAAGAGCTCAAGAAACAGGTTGAAGAACTTCAAGGGCAAATTGAAGAACTTAAGCTAAACTCTGCTCAGATTCTGGCTGCTGGATTCGAAGCCGCTCGGGAACAATTCGCATGCCTATTCCCCGATCTTGACCTCAGCATGGTGTCGTTGAACAACGAAGTAGTAGATGGAAAGGTCGTTCCTGCTGAAGACTAATCAACTCCACCTCATCTGCTACTTTATGATTTCCCTTGTATATACCTTGTAATAAACTCGCGCCTATGTATTCTTAACAGATACTCATTTCAATCACAAGGCTTGGATATTCTCTCCCCTAACTCCTTTTAAGCGCTTTAAACTTCTTTGCATGTTTAACTTTGTCGGATTTAACTTAGTGATTTTGCAAACGCGACTTTTGACGTAACTGCCTCGAGCCAATTCAAACTTAAGCAATAATCACTTTAAACAACTTGTACTCTTAAGGCAACTAACCTTATTGCAAGAATACCCTTCAAGCAACGAACTGTAACTCAATCATTGGCTCAAACAACGTCCCACTCGACCTGCTTTATCAAACAAGTCTTTCAACCTTCTCGCCGTCGTTTAAACTCTTCCCGATCGCCAAGACCTCTTGGTAACATCAGCCTTTCCTAGCCTCATGCTTTGGCAATCGTTTCCTTATCTGGGGTAGAAGCGCCCTTTGGGATCTTCCTTTGCCCCCCTGAACTTCAGAGCAAAAGACCGGCTGACTAGGCGTTCTCTTCGAACCTACCTTAGCCACCTTTCAAGCTTCTTCCACCCTCTTCGCCATACCTGAACTCGTTCGAGACGAGAAGGATTTTATCTTGCCTATGCTCGCACGTAAGCGAGAAGGTCTTTTAACTCGCCTGAACTCGCTCAACGGCGAGAAGGACTTTATCTGGTGCCTCAACTTGCCCAGGGTGTACATCTCCTCCCCCCTGGATGCACTGAGGACCTTTTCTTTCTCTCGCCTGCACTCGCTCGGCGGCGAGGAGGTCTTTAACTGGCCTTAGCTCGCACAACGGCGATAAGGACTTTATCTGGTGCCTCAACTTGCCCAGGGTGTACATCTCCTCCCCCCTGGATGCACTGAGGACCTTTCTCTTTCTCGCCTGCGCTCGCTCGACGGCGAGGAGGTCTTTTAACTTGCCTCTACATTGCCCCAGGAGTTACATCTTCTCGCTCCCAGAAACATGGAGGACTTTTACTCTTTCTCGCCTGCACTCGCTCGACGGCGAGGAGGTCTTTTATCTTGCCTCTACATTGCCCCAGGAGTTACATCTTCTCGCTCCCAGAAACACGGAGGACTTTTACTCTTTCTCGCCTGCACTCGCTCGACGGCGAGGAGGTCTTTTACTTGCCTCAGGACGCGCGAGAGCGTTGAGGTCTTTCATCTGGTGCCTCCGATCGCCGAAAGACGATGAGGACTTTGAAAACTTAACTGGTGCCTCCAATCGCCGAAAAACGATGAGGACTTAAAACTTAACTGGTGCCTCCAATCGCCGAAAAACGATGAGGACTTAAAACCTTTTAGAAAGCACGCGATATATCTTTTCTTGCCTTAAATCATGTACAAATGACAAGGTCTTTCTTCAAAACTTTTGAAAATAGCACACATGCAATCTGAAAACACCTTATACTTCGAAAACTCTTCTTTTATTGGGTGGCCTCATTAAAAACCCTCCTTAGGGAAAAAAGAGTGCCCCCTTGAAACTGTTTTAACAGAGACATTGTAATATAACATTTGTGTTTGTCTTTACTTACAAAGCTCTTAACTATAGTACAACTTCAGGTGTGTGGCGTTCCAGGTGCGAGGGATCGCCCCTCCTTCCAGCGTCTCTAAGCGGTAGGCCCCGTTCCCGAGCGCCTCGGTTATTCTGAACGGTCCAGTCCACTTGGGTGACAATTTATTCTCCATCTCGTACTGGTGGGCCTTCCTCATCACCAGATCGCCCTCTCTAAACTGCCTTGGCATCACCTTAGAGTTGTATCTTCGTTCAACCCTTCTCTTCACAGCTTCAGCTTTCAACCTCGCTTCTTCCCTGACCTCATCCAGTAGATCCAGGTTCAGCCTTTTTTCTTCATTCGAGTCTTCCTCCACGAAGTTCTGGAATCTCGGCGAGCTCTCCTGGATCTCTAATGGAATCATGGCATCACACCCATAGACCAAGCTGAACGGGGTCTCGTGGGTTCCTGACTGCTCGGTGGTGTGGTACGCCCAGACTATACGGGGTACCTCCTCAGCCCAACTTCCCTTGGCTTTCTCAAGCCTTCTTTTCAAACCTCTCAACAACACCTGATTAGCTGATTCCACCTGGCCATTTGTTTGAGGGTGCTCGACGGATGCAAACACTTGTTGAATTCCCACCCCTTCGCAAAGCTTCCTCAACAGGTGGCTTGCAAACTGCGTCCCATTATCTGATACCAGGTGCTTAGGCACTCCAAACCGGCACACGATGTTCTTCCATACGAAACCTTCGATCTTGTGTGCGGTGATCTGGGCCACTGGTTTTGCTTCAATCCACTTGGTGAAACGATTTCCGTTGGGTGCTTTCGGTGGATGGATCGTCGAACCAGCAGGGCAGCGGTGCTGGAGTCATTTTGGAAGGACCCAACGGCGTGCTGATTGAACAGTCTTTGAGGTTTGCCTTTAAAGCCAGCAACAATCAAGCAGAGTATGAGGCGCTGATCGCCGGGATTTTGCTGGTCAAGGAGAAGGGAGCTAGGGTGCTGATGGCTAAGAGTGACTCGCTGCTAGTCACAGGGCAAGTAACGGGCGAGTTCCAGGCTAAAGATCCACAAATGGCGGCTTACTTGGCGTATGTGCAGGAATTGAAGAGTTCCTTTGCCTCTTTTGAAGTAGTACATGTGCCCCGAGAGCAGAATGCCCGAGCTGAGGCAAGGGGGGTAGGCAGAGGACGGTGATTCAAGAAACTCTGAAGACGCCGAGGGCATTTGTAGCAGATCACCTGGTCCTTCAGATAAGCAAGTCGACGGAGAGAGCAGCGAGAAGCCATAAGTCTTTGACGCAAGAAACTCTGAGATCGCCGAGAATTAGAGCATGCCGAGGAGAGAAGGTGGACGTGATGCAGGTCTGCGCCGCCCATGAGCCAGACACTTGGATAACGCAATACAAACGGTGCCTGGCAGATGGCCTCCTCCCGCTGGATCCAACAGAAGCTAGGAAGGTAAAGAAAAACTCCAGCAAGTATACGTTGATTGATGGCGATCTGTACAGGTTTGGGTTCACTCACCCACTCCCGGAATGCATACACGGCGAGAAGTGCACGAGAATTATGGCAGAGCTCCACGAAGGAATATGTGGAAGCCACGTCGGGGGTCGAGCTCTGGCCGCAAGGACTCTCCGTGCAGGCTACTATTGGCCATCCATGAGAGAAGATTGTAAGAAGTATGCCCAGTGCTGCAAACAATGCCAGCAGCACGCCGATTGGCACAAGGCACCTCCCGAGGAGTTGAAGTCGATCTATAGCCCTTGGCCGTTTCATACTTGGGGAATCGACATCCTGGGACCTTTCCCGCTGGCGATCAGGCAGATGAAGTACTTGGTGGTAGCGATTGAGTATTTCACCAAGTGGATTGAAGCAGAACCAGTGGCCCAGATCACCGCACACAAGATCGAAGGTTTCGTATGGAAGAACATCGTGTGCCGGTTTGGAGTGCCTAAGCGCCTGGTATCAGATAATGGGACGCAGTTTGCAAGCCACCTGTTGAAGAAGCTTTGCGATGGGGTGGGAATTCAACAAGTGTTTGCATCCGTCGAGCACCCTCAAACAAATGGCCAGGTGGAATCAGTTAATCGGGTGTTGTTGAGAGGTTTGAAGAGAAGGCTTGAGAAAGCCAAGGGAAGTTGGGCTGAGGAGGTGCCCCGTATAGTCTGGGCGTACCACACCACCGAGCAGTCAGGAACCCATGAGACCCCGTTTAGCTTGGTCTATGGGTGTGACGCCATGATTCCAGTGGAGATCCAGGAGAGCTCGCCGAGATTCCAGAACTTCGTAGAGGAAGACTCGAATGAAGAGAGGAGGCTGAACCTGGATCTGCTGGATGAGGTCAGGGAAGAGGCGAGGCTGAAGGCTGAGGCGGTGAAGAGGAGGATCGAGCGAAGATACAACTCAAAGGTGATGCCAAGACAGTTTAGAGAAGGCGACTTGGTGATGAGGAAGGCCCACCAGTACGAGATGGAGAATAAATTGTCACCCAAGTGGACTGGACCGTTCAGAATAACCGAGGCGCTCGGGAACGGAGCCTACCGCTTAGAAACGCTGGAAGGAGGGGCGATTCCTCGCACCTGGAACGCCACGCACCTGAAGTTGTACTATAGTTAAGAGCTTTGTAAGTAAAAACAAACACAATGTTATATTACAATGTCTCTGTTAAAACAGTTTGAAGGGGGCACTCTTTTTTCCCTAAGGAGGGTTTTTAATGAGGCCACCCAATAAAAGAAGAGTTTTCGAAGCATAAGGTGTTTTCAGATTGCATGTGTGCTATTTTCAAAAGTTTTGAAGAAAGACCTTGTCATTTGTACATGATTTAAGGCAAGAAAAGATATATCGCGTGCTTTCTAAAAAGATTTAAGTCCTCATCGTTTTTCGGCGATTAGAGGCACCAGTTAAGTTTTAAGTCCTCATCGTTTTTCGGCGATTAGAGGCACCAGTTAAGTTTTAAGTCCTCATCGTTTTTCGGCGATTAGAGGCACCAGTTAAGTTTTAAAGTCCTCATCGTCTTTCGGCGATCGGAGGCACCAGATGAAAGACCTCAACGCCCTCGCGCGTTCTGAGGCAAGTAAAAGACCTCCTCGCCGTCGAGCGAGTGCAGGCGAGAAAGAGAAAAAGTCCTCCGTGTTTCTGGGAGCGAGAAGATGTAACTCCTGGGGCAATGTAGAGGCAAGTTAAAGACCTCCTCGCCGTCGAGCGAGTGCAGGCGAGAAAAAAGGAAAGGTCCTCAGTGCATCCAGGGGGGAGGAGATGTACACCCTGGGCAAGTTGAGGCACCAGATAAAGTCCTTATCGCCGTTGTGCGAGCTAAGGCCAGTTAATTACCTCCTCGCCGCCGAGCGAGTGCAGGCGAGAAAAAAGAAAAGGTCCTCAGTGCATCCTGGGGGGAGGAGATGTACACCCTGGGCAAGTTGAGGCACCAGATAAAGTCCTTATCGCCGTTGTGCGAGCTAAGGCCAGTTAAAGACCTCCTCGCCGCCGAGCGAGTGCAGGCGAGAGAAAGAAAAGGTCCTCAGTGCATCCAGGGGGGAGGAGATGTACACCCTGGGCAAGTTGAGGCACCAGATAAAGTCCTTCTCGCCGTTGAGTGAGTTCAGGCGAGTGAAAAGACCTTCTCGCTTACGTGCGAGCATAGGCAAGATAAAATCCTTCTCATCTCGAACGAGTTCAGGTATGGCGCAGAGGGTGGAAGAAGCTTGAAAGGTGGCTAAGGTAGGTTCGAAGAGAACGCCTAGTCCACCGGTCTTTTGCTCTGAAGTTCAGGGGGGGCAAAGGAAGATCCCAAAGGGCACTTCTACCCCAGATAAAGAAACGATTGCCAAGGCATGAGGCTAGGAAAAGCTGATGATTACCAAGGGGTCTTGGCGATCAGGAAGAATTTAAACGACGACGAGAAGGTTGAAAGACTTGTTTGATAAAGCAGGTCGAGTGGGATGTTGTTTGAGCCAATGATCGAGTTACAGTTCGTTGCTTGAAGGGTATTCTTGCAATAAGGTTAGTTGCCTTAAGAATACAAGTTGTTTAAAGTGATTATTGCTTAAGTTTGAATTGGCTCAAGCCAGTTACGTCAGAAGTCGCGTTTGCAAAATCACTAAGTTAAATCCGACAAAGTTAAACATGCAAAGAAGGCTAAAGCGCTTAAAAGGAGTCAGGGGAGAGAATATCCAAGCTTTGTGATTGAAATAAGTATCTGTTCAAAACACATATGCACGAGTTTTTATTACAAGGTATATACAAGGGAAATTATAAAGTAGCAGATGAGGTGGAGTGGATTAGTCTTCAGCAGGAACGACCTTCCCATCTACTACTTCGTTGTTCAACGACACCATGCTGAGGTCGAGATCGGGGAATAGGCATGCGAATTGTTCCCGAGCGGCTTCGAATCCAGCAGCCAGAATCTGAGCAGAGTTTAGCTTAAGTACTTCAATTTGCCCTTGAAGTTCTTCAACCTGTTTCTTGAGCTCTTTGTTCTGCTGCTCCTGCTCTTCAACCTGTTTTCGGAGTTGTTCGTTGGTCTCTTGAGCATGGAGAAGGTCGTCAGTAACCTTATTGGATTCCGTTTGAGCTTGGGCCAACTCAGCAGCCATCTTTCCTTTCTCCTTGTTTGCCTCGGCGAGATCAGCCATGGCGTCGTCCCTCGCTTTTTCTACTTGCCCAAGTAGCTTCTCGCGGTCGATCGACCTCTGCTCCAGTTTTTGCACCCTGGCGGCGTCAGCTTGAATGTGAGCCTCCAGGTCGCTCGCCTTGGTGCGCAGAGGCACGATTTTGCTTTCTAGCTCAACTTTCTCTTGGGCAAGATCATGAACTTTGCGGCGAAGGTCAGCAGCTTCCTTGCGCGCCAGCCTGAGCTCGGTATTCAGGGCATCCTCCACTCGGGAGTGATCAAGTTCTGCGAGCGTCAGGCTGAATGACATTTTCTCCACCTCGACCTTCATAGTGCTATTTTCAGTCTTGAGGTTTGGAGATCGTCTTGAAGCCCTGGTGGAGCTCTCCACAGCCCTCGTTATGATCGATGGGATATCCTCTGCTATGGTTTTGAGTTTGGCAGTCAGAGGTTCCCACATCCTTGTGACTTCGAGGGAAAGGTTCGCTGCTTGGAGAGGCGCCAGGGGGGCTTGTTGAGGGTTCTCGCCGCTACCTTCCTTAGCAATATCTTCAGTGGTTGCTTTATGGTGTGGCGACGCAATCGGGGATTCGGTAATCAGGATTGGAGAGGTGTGAGCAACCTCATCCCCGATTGGAACGTTTTCTGCAGCTGAAGTGTTTGAAGGGGGGCCCCCTCCTGCTGACACGTACGGCGTAGAGGCGCTTGGGGGGTCCTCCAAGAAATTTGGCTCTTGAGCCTCAGCTGCAGGTGGCGCAGTGGCCACTGGAGTCGCCTGGACTGGTGATGAAGGAGCTTGTTGTGTTGGCGATGAGGGAGGAGGAGCAGGCGTTGATGGTGGTGTTGAAGTTGGAAGAGGGGGTGGAGCTGGTGGAGAAGAAGGTGCCACCCTCTTCCTTTTTGTAACGAGGCCATCCTCTGTGTCCTCGTCGTCCTCTTCCTCCTCCTCTTGGATGACTTGGGGGGCTTTTCGCTTAGGTCTCTTAAGGACCAGTTTCTTGAGCTGGGTGGGTTCCTTGGGCGGTGATCGCCCATGAACGATGGCCTTCTCGACCGCTGAGTTGGGCACCGTTTGGGAACCGGTCGCCAACCCGTGGTTTCTGGCGAGCGCCTTCAATTCGGCGAGCATGTTTCCGCCCAACATGTTGTCTGCATGAAACGAAAATGCATGGGTTAGCTCAAAGAAGAAAAAGATAAGTGTATAAGGTAATAAGCAGCAGAGCAATTATGTGCAGGAAAGGTAAAACCAAAGTCTTGTGCGCATCGCACAAGACGCCCAGAAGCAGTATCAGAAGTAGTATCAAAGCAACAGTTTGGATGTCCTAACCTATTTGGAATTCTAGCTGATCCTCAAAGAATTCGAAGGAGATCAAGGTGGGGGTCAGGAATGTTATATTGGCGTCCGCCACCCTCTTCCAGAAAAGACAGAGGTCTTTGTCCAAAGCTCCCATGCTATCAGGACTTCTGGGCCTCCTGAAGCAGCTCTTGGACTCCTTTTTCCCCTTGTCCACCCAGTACAAGGGGAAGCCATCAAGAAGGGAGGTGTCTTTATCGTTTGCACGTACTTGGATGAACTTCCCCTTCCAGTCTTTGTACGATTGCTGGAAGATGGTAAAAATGGATCTCCCAGCAATTGCATTCAGGCTGACCCACAGGCGGTCTCCTGGGTGCTTGGCCTCAAAAAGGAACAAAAACACGTCCACCGACGCGGGCAACCCCAGGTGGTCGCACGTTATTTCAAAGGCTCGAACAAACGCCCAGCTGTTGGGGTGAAGCTGGGCGGCAGCAATGTTGAGCTCGGTCAAAAGTTCCCTCTCGAATCGGGTGAGAGGGAACCTGAGCTTGACCTTCTTGAAGAAAGTTGTATAGACAAAGCAGAAGGGCCCGTCGGCGCTTACTTTGTCATCAGCACACACTGGCAGAGCGGCGGGGCAAGGCAGCACCATCATCCTCTCGTCGTGCTCCTTGTGAAACGATTGATAGGCCTCGTCCCCCTTAGTCAACCGCAAAACTGCTCCCGCAGTGTTCACCGACGAGGTCTCCTTCAGAAGGGTTGGGTTAGCCCAGGGGTATAGAGTTTTGAAGTCTGGCAGAGGGACGGGGGCTCCTCCAGCGTTAGATGGAGTCGCCTGAGCCGGGACAGTTTGGGAAGACGCAGGCCTCACAGCCTGCGAAGAGGAAGCGCCACGAACTTGTGTTGAGTCGTGTGCTTGTGAAGGAATGTTTCGTGCTGATGGAGGGGGGTTCGGGGTAATCTTTGTGCGAGTCATGATAGCAACTGCAAAGGAAGAAGAAAGAAAAAACGATCAGGGGGTTACAGAGGCTGACTCGATCATAGAAGGAAGGTGAAAAAACGAACGAATGTATGTTCGTTGCGACGATCGACAAAGCCCTAAGTTACGCAGAAGGAGAAATGGAAAAACAACCCACAGCGTATGCACCAGGCAGTTACAGGATGATGCAAATCGGTGAAAATGCAAGGAAACCCAGCAGATGAAGGAAAGTAGTTACCTTTCGATGATCAGGAAGACGATGGAGGAAGATGATGATCTGGAGCGTTGAAGAGCGTTGAGAGTTTTCGCAGAGGGAACTTAGAGCGTTTGCAAGCACGAAGAAAGTGATGGAACAGTGGAACGAAATGGGTTTAAGGGTTTTCGAAATGGGTTTAGGAAGCGCAAACGGCAAATGAAGAGAGCCGTTGATGAAGCCACGTGTCGAGCGATGAGTGAGGGGTTTGGTGGAGCGTCAGAGCAGCAGAAAGTACAATCGCTTGGAATTCTGCGTCAGTGCCATGTAGATCGGTGTTAACGAAGGCTTTTTCAGTCTTTTCGCTAGACAAGTCTTCGCTTAAGACTGGGGGGCTTGTGTACCGCCCTGGTGGTCGGGTGTGATGACGTGGCATCCTGCTACAGTGTAGGCGTGTTGACAAGGCGCTAGGTTGGCAAGAAGGGAAGGAAGTCGGGGGGCACGCGTAATCGCCAGTTGTTAAGTTGGCGTGTTCCGACTTCCAGCTTACCAGAATAGGCGATCGCCAGGTTGAAGGTGAAGTCGCCAGATGCAGACCCAGGCGACCAAGCAGTCGGAGATCGCCAGAACAAGCACATCGCCGAAAATGAAGGAGAAGCAGATTATGAAGGCGGCCGGCGAGACCACAAGGAAGGTGTATGAAGGCCCTAACTCGCCAGTTCCAGTAGAGATCGCACTCCTAAGTTAGCTATGCACTGGGCAGTACCATGCATAAGTAACTTAGCCAAAATGAGAGTAGAAGCAGCGCCAAGTCAGGAAGCCTCCAGATGATGGCACGTGTACAGTTGGATGCAAGCCACGTGTCCAAATCTGTAACTGCCAGGAGAGAGAAAGCCACCAGGTATTTAAGAGTTCCTAACAGACTTTCTGAGGTACGCACGTTCAGTTCATACACTTTACGCTTGCGAGTGATAGAGCTGATTGTGAGAGAGGATTTGCACGGTTCTCGTTCTTAGTATTTGGTGATACCGTCACTGACTTGAGCGTCGGAGTGCAATCGGCCGCAGCGGCGCCGTATCGTTTCTTTGCAGGTTCTTGAAGTAGATCCCGGAAGGAACGGAGGTGAGAAGCGGTGCGCACGTCGATCCGTTGACGAGGCATTCTCCAGCGTTCCGGTCAACAGGCAGGATCAATAACCTAGGAAACTATGAGAAAGTGAATGTTCTGTATGATAATACTTTAAAAGCATCTTAACTATTGAAAACAAGCGTATTATTACTGAACTAAATGTTTGCAACTTGTTCTTTTCGCTATTAATTGATTGAAAACACTTATGAATGAATATCTTTGAAAACCAATTTCATGTGTTAAAATTGTGTTTTGATATGTTTAATATCTCTTTTACAATCTTAGTCTATTAATTGATTGAAACACTTATGAATGAATATCCTTGAAAAACAATTTCATGTGTCGAAATTGTGTTTTCATATTTTTTACAATCTAAGGTGTATTGATTGATTCAAACACTTATGATACCTTTGAAAAACCATTTCATGTGTTCAAATTATTGTATTTTGATACGTTTAATACTTCTTTTACAATCTAAGGTCTATTAATTGATTGAAGCACTTATGATATCTTTGAAAAACAATTTCATGTGTTAAAATGATACGTTTAATACTTCTTTCATTTACAATCTAAGGTTTTATAACCTAGGTGTACCGCCCTGGTAGTCGGGAGTGATGACGTGGCATCCTGTTACAGTATAGGCGTGTTGGCAAGGCGCCAGGCTGGCAGAAGGAAAGGAGGTCGGGGGGGCTCGTGAAGCCGCCAGTTATTAAGCTGGCGTGTTCCGATCTCCAGCATATCAGAATAGGCGATCACCGGGTTAAAGATGAAGTCGCCAGATGTGAAACTCAGGCGACCAAGCAGTTGGAGATCGCCAGAGAAGGCACATCGCCGAAGATGAAGGAGAAGCAAATTACGAAGGCGGCCGGCGAGACCACAGGGAAGGTGTATGAGGGCACCCTAACTCGCCAATTCTAGTAGAGATCGCACTCCCAAGTTAGCTATGCACTGGGCAGTACCATGCATAAATAACTTAGCCAAAATGAGAGTAGAAGCAGCGCCAAGTCAAGGAGGCTTCAGATGATGGCACGTGTACGACTGGATGCGGCGCCGCTCTATTTCTTTGCAGGTTCTTGAGGTGGATCTCGAAGAGGAACGGAGGTGTGAAGCGGTGCGCACGTCGATCCTTTGACGAGGCAGTTTCCAGCGTTCCGGTCAACAGGCAGGATCATCAGGCGCCCACCGTGGGGCCGTGTAAAACTTGCTCCCATCCACAGCGTGAGTTCTTGGAGGTTTTCGAAGTTTTCTGCGTGGTTGTGTGCTGGTGCAACCATCGTTTGCTGTTTGCTTGAGTTTCGTTCGGTGAATTCGCGTTTTATACCGTTCGTTTGGGTTTTCGATCGGTGGAGTGAGGTTTCCTGCTGTTTACACGTAATTTGTTTGGTGGAAGTTCGAGTTCTTTCGCTCGTTGGTTGTCCGTGGAAAAGCGGTGGTTTCTGGTGAAGTTGTGGTTTTCTTTGAAGGTTTACGGTGTTCTTGAGTTTTTTTGCGCAGTTTCGCACAGTTTTCTCCAATTGATCGCTAAATCGATCGTGGTTGAAGTGTCATTCGCTGCATTCTGGAATTCGCTGAGTTCATGAGAAAAATGAGAAGCAATCGTTCAAGTCCAGTTGCGCCCGTTGCTGCCGAAGGCGCCGCTGCCATGACCATGGCGCAAATGGCAGAGATGATGCGTTCGTTGCAGGCAACTGTGGAAGCCTCACGCGTAGAGCAGGCGAGAATGCATGAGGACCTGGTCGCCTCTCGCGCCAAGAACGAGGAGCTCAGCAAGGTGACTGAGGAGCTGCGTCAAGCTCTTCAGGAGCAGCAAGGGCGTTCTTCTGCTGAAGAGGTGGCGCCGTCGACGCCACCTCGTGTTTTCCCTATGCCTTTTGTTCAGGCGATTACTGACACGCCTATTCCCACGAGCGTGGTTCCGGTTAAGGCTGTCTTTACCGGCGTGGAGGATCCAGAGGCTCATCTAACCACGTTCCATACGCAGATGATGCTGTCGGGAGGGTCAGACGCCGTCTACTGCAAGATGTCCGTGAGTACGCTCCAGGGAACGGCGATGGAGTGGTTTGTGAGCCTGCCTAACGGCCACATAACCAATTTTCAACAGTTCTCGAAGATTTTTGTCGAGCAGTACATCGTGAATAAGGCACCGCCCAGGGTGTCTTATGATCTGTTTGATATAAGGCAGTACCAGGGAGAGTCCCTCAGAGATTACCTGAATCGCTTTGGAGCGCAGATGGTCAGATCGCCGGCCAAAGATGAAGAAATGCTGGTCTATGCCTTCAAGAAGGGCGTGCAGCCAGGACCATTATGCGAGGCCTTGATCAGGGCTCACCCCGCGACGTTTGCTGAAGTCAGGCGACTTGCGGTGGCTCACATCGCCGACGAAAGTGAAGTCGCCGAGAAAAGAGGAAGCGTGGCTCCCGCCAGGCCACGCGCCCAGACCAGGATCCAGCCGCAGAGGGTGCTGGAAACAGCGGCGGCGGCCAGGAAGGACCAGAGGACTCGCCATCCTTACGATAGGAGGAACAAGGGAAGGAGCCAGGGGCGCCAGCAACCAGCACGCCGGGAATACAATCGCCCGCCTAAGCACAAGTTTGTCATGGGACTAGCGGATCTAATCACCATTCCTAATATATCTGCTAGGTTGAAAGCGCCTGAGAAGGTGGGCGACAAGGTGCTGGGGTCAAAGCCGGATGCCTGGTGTGAGTTTCACCAAGGTTTTGGCCACACATTGGACTCGTGTTTGTCCTTGGGATATCAGCTCGACGATCTGGTAAAGAGCGGGTTCCTAAATGACTATCTGCTGGACAGGAGGTCGGGGGGAGCGTCGAGTTCCCAGCCAGCAGGTGGAGAAGCCCAGCAACACGAGATGCCTATCCACGGGGAGATCCACACCATTGCAGGGGGCTTCTCAGGTGGTGGATGCACCGCATCGCAGAGGAAGAAGTACGCGCGATCGGTGATGACAGTGGATATATTTGAAGATCACTCGCCGGAAGTGGACATTACGTTCACCAAACAGGATCTTCGGGATGTTGTGCCTCATGACAACGATCCCATAGTCATTTCGTTGGTTACAGCGGGAAGGAAGGTCCACAGAGTTCTGGTGGACCAAGGAAGCTCGGCAGACGTGATGTTCTGGCCGACTTTCACGCAGCTGGAGTTGCCCCTTGACCAGCTAAGGCTCTATGGAGGGTGCCTGTATGGGTTCGCTGGTGACCAGGTGGAGGTCAGGGGGTACATTGAGCTGAGAACCACGTTTACAGATGAGGTTGGGTCGAGGACGGAGAAAATCAAGTACCTCATCGTAAACGCTCCTTCAGCATACAACATCCTGTTGGGAAGGCCCACGCTTAACAGGATAGGCGCCATCCCGTCGACTCGGCACATGAAGGTAAAGTTGTCGTCCATGGAAGGGGTGGTGATCACGATCAAGTCTGATCAGAAAGAAGCGAAAAAGTGCTATGAGAATAGCCTAAAAAACAAGAGATCAGTGAGTTATGTAACAACCACCCCACCTCCCGGTGTGAAGCCCAGATCGACGGTAACAGAGGAGGCCGCCGGAAGAGATGTGGAGATGGTGGACGCTGACCTGGGGGAGAAGAATGCTGGTCTGGAGGAGGAAGAGGAGTGGAATCGCCCTGAGGAAGCGAGGGAACAGGGAATCGCCAGGGCGGTGATCGCCAAGGAATCCAGACCAAAACCTGTCGAGCAGTGGCTCGAAAAGGAGATCGGAGGAAAGATCTTCAAGCTGGGAAGATCTCTGGAGGTCGAGCTCCAGGACCAGATCGCTGAGGTGATTGAGCGGCATCTGGACGCGTTTGCATGGTCCGCTTCGGACATGCCCGGTATTGATCCCGACTTCTTGTGCCATCATCTGGCGATGGACAATTTGGTGAGACCAGTGCGACAAAGGAGAAGAAAGTTCAACGAGGAGAGGAGGCAGGCGAGCAGGGACGAAACACAGAAACTCCTCGCTGCAGGCCACATCAGGGAAATGTCGTGAATGTCGATCCAGTGCCCTGAATGGCTGGCAAATGTCGTGCTGGTGAAGAAGAGTAACGGGAAATGGCGCATGTGCGTCGACTTCACCGACCTGAACAAAGCTTGCCCAAAGGATTCGTATCCTTTACCAAGCATAGATGCCCTAGTCGATAGTGCTGCAGGGTGTAAGTTGCTGAGTTTCCTGGATGCCTTCTCAGGATATAATCAGATCAAGATGCATCCCATGGATGAAGAGAAGACAGCCTTCATGACAGAGAGATCGTGCTATTGCTATAAGGTGATGTCGTTTGGGCTGAAGAACGCGGGGGCCACATACCAGAGGCTGATGGATCGAGTACTTGCACCAATGCTGGGAAGGAACGTGCAAGCGTACGTCGATGACATGGTCGTGACCTCGCAGGAAAAAAGCAAGCACGTTGCAGACTTGGAAGAATTGTTCACGACGATCGCCAAGTTCAAGTTAAAGCTCAATCCGGAGAAATGCATTTTCGGCGTGGAGGCTGGAAAGTTTTTGGGTTTCCTCTTGACTGAAAGAGGAATAGAAGCCAACCCAGACAAGTGTGCCGCCATCTTGGCGATGAGGAGCCCAACTACGGTGAAAGAAGTCCAGCAGCTAACAGGTCGGATGGCAGCCCTCTCTCGCTTCGTGTCAGCTAGCGGAGAAAAGGGGCATCCCTATTTTCAGTGTCTGCGGCGCAATAATAAGTTTGTTTGGACGAAAGAGTGCGAGGAAGCTTTCGTCAAACTGAAGGAGTATCTGGCGAGCCTGCCGGTTCTGTGCAAACCGCTGGTGGGAATCCCTCTCAGGTTGTATTTTGCTGTAACTGAGAGGGCGGTGAGTGCGGTGCTCGCCCAGGATCAAGATCAGGCTCAGAAGCCTATTTATTTTGTGAGCAAGGTGTTGCAGGGCCCAGAAACGAGATATCAGGCCCTGGAGAAGGCTGCGCTGGCTGTGGTATTTTCGGCGAGGAGGTTGCGTCACTACTTTCATAGTTTCACAATATTGGTGATGACTGACCTGCCCATCCAGAAGGTCTTGAAGAAACCTGACGTTGCGGGAAGGATGGTGAAGTGGGCAGTAGAGTTGTCAGAGTTTGATATTAAATATGAGCCCCGAGGCTCGATCAAGGGGCAAATCTTTGCAGATTTCGTGGTCGAGCTCTCATCTGAGGCAACGCGAGTTGAAGGGGACGATTTTCGTTGGTTACTTTCGGTGGATGGATCGTCGAACCAGCAGGGCAGCGGTGCTGGAGTCATATTGGAAGGACCCAACGGCGTGCTGATCGAACAATCTCTGAGGTTTGCCTTCAAAGCCAGTAACAATCAAGCAGAGTATGAGGCGCTGATCGCCGGGATTCTGCTGGCCAAGGAGATGGGAGCTAAGGTGCTGATGGCTAAGAGTGACTCGCTGCTAGTCACGGGGCAAGTAACAGGCGAGTTCCAGGCTAAAGATCCACAAATGGCGGCTTACTTGGCGTATGTGCAGGAATTGAAGAGTTCCTTTGCCTCCTTTGAAGTAGTACATGTGCCCAGAGAGCAGAATGCCCGAGCTGACTTGCTTGCTAAGCTCGCCAGCTCAGGCAAGGGGGGTAGGCAGAGGACGGTGATTCAAGAAACTCTGAAGACGCCAAGGGCATTTGTGGCAGATCACCTGGTCCTTCAGATAAGCAAGTCGACGGAGAACGCCGCGAGAAGCCATAAGTCCCTGACGCAAGAAACTCTGAGATCGCCGAGAATTAGAGCATGTCGAGGAGAGAAGGTGAATGTGATGCAGGTCTGCGCTACCCATGAGTCAGACACTTGGATAACACAGTACAAGCGGTGCCTGGCAGATGGCCTTCTCCTGCTGGATCCGACTGAGGCTAGGAAGGTAAAGAAGAATTCTAGCAAGTACACCCTGATTGATGGCGATCTGTATAGGTTTGGGTTCACTCACCCGCTCCTGGAATGTATACACGGCGAGAAGTGCACGAGAATCATGGCGGAGCTCCACGAAGGTATATGCGGAAGCCACGTCGGGGGTCGAGCTCTGGCCGCGAGGACTCTCCGTGCAGGATACTACTGGCCATCCATGACAAAAGATTGCAAGAAGTATGCCCAATGTTGTAAACAATGCCAGCAGCACGCCGATTGGCATAAGGCGCCTCCCAAGGAGTTGAAGTCGATTTATAGCCCTTGGCCATTTCATACCTGGGGAATCGACATCCTGGGACCTTTCCCGCTGGCGATCAGGCAGATGAAGTACTTGGTGGTGGCGATTGAATATTTCACCAAGTGGATCGAAGCAGAACCAGTGGCCCAGATCACCGCACACAAGATCGAAGGTTTCGTGTGGAAGAACATCGTGTGCCGGTTTGGAGTGCCTAAACGCCTGGTGTCGGATAATGGGACTCAGTTTGCAAGCCACCTGTTGAAGAAGCTCTGCGAAGGGGTGGGAATTCAACAAGTGTTTGCATCCGTCGAGCACCCTCAGACAAACGGCCAGGTGGAGTCAGCTAATCGGGTGTTGTTGAGAGGTTTGAAGAGAAGGCTTGAGAAAGCCAAGGGAAGTTGGGCTGAGGAGGTACCCCGTATAGTCTGGGCGTACCACACCACCGAGCAGTCAGGAACCCATGAGACCCCGTTCAGCTTGGTCTATGGGTGTGATGCCATGATTCCAGTAGAGATCTAGGAGAGCTCGCCGAGATTCCAGAACTTCGTAGAGGAAGACTCGAATGAAGAGAGAAGGCTGAACCTGGATCTACTGGACGAGGTCAGGGAAGAGGCGAGACTGAAAGCTGAGGCGGTGAAGAGGAGGATCGAACAAAGATACAACTCGAAGGTGATGCCAAGGCAGTTTAGAGAGGGCAATCTGGTGATGAGGAAGGCCCACCAGTACGAGATGGAGAGTAAACTGTCACCCAAGTGGACTAGACCGTTCAGGATAACCGAGGCGCTCGGGAACGGCGCCTACCGCTTAGAGACGCTGGAAGGAGGGGCGATTCCTCGCACCTGGAACGCCACGCACCTGAAGTTGTACTATAGTTAAGAACTTTGTAAGTAAAGACAAACACAAAGGTCATATTACAATGTCTCTGATGAAACAGTTTGAAAGGGGCACTCTTTTTTCCCTAAGGAGGGTTTTTAATGAGGCCACCCAATAAAAGAAGAGTTTTCGAAGTATAAGGCGTTTTCAGATTGCATGTTTGCTTTTTTTCCAAAAGTTTTGAAGAAAGACCTTGTCGCTTGTACGTGATTTAAGGCAAGTAAAGATATATCGCATGCTTTCTAAAAAGTTTTTAAGTCCTCATCGTTTTTCGGCGATTGGAGGCGCCAGTAAAAGTTTTTAAGTCCTCATCGTTTTTCGGCGATTGGAGGTGTACCGTCCCGTATAAGGGCGTTGACTAAGTCAAGGTCAAAGTCAACGACTGGAAGGTCAAAGTCAACTCAAGGCGTCGCTAAGGCACGGCGTCGCCTAGGTGAAGGCGTCGCCCAGGTGAAGGCGTCGCCCAGGTGAAGGCGTCGCCCAGGTGAAGGCGTCGCCCAGGTGAAGGCGTCGCCCAGGTGAAGGCGTCGCCCAGGTGAGGGCGTCGCCAGATCCAACAGTGTAAAAGCAAGGCAATCACGGTGTGGTTCCCCGATACCCATGGGTAGGAAAGACCATGGAGGGAGCGACGTCGTGGCAAAGCCTCAAGTCCCGATATCTCGGGAAAGTGATAAAGAGAAGGAAAAGGTGGCTTCAAGGCCATAGTAATAGTACCAGTGAAGGGCAGCCTGACTCGCGAAGTACCCCTGCCGCCCCAGAGACGCCTTCGGGACAGATACGACCCAAGAGGAAGGTCACGCCCAGGATAACCGGGTGCAGGGTGCGAGAGGAAGGCAGATACTGATGGAGATCAAGCCCAAGAGAACATGGAGGCCACTCATCAAGCTCAAGAAGAGGTGGAGGCACAAATGGAGGACGCCCATGGAGGTCAAAGTCCACCTCAAAGGATTACAAGAAGCATGTTCAAAGCCTTGGGAGCTAGAGGACATTTATTTTCTCTTTTTGTAGTGTCTTTAGTTAAAGGTGCTTAGAGGGAAACCTTAGAAACCTCTTTTGTTATAGCATCTTTTTAGGTTTTAAAAAGGACCTTTAGGGGGGTGTATTAGTAGATAGGTGTAGGAGTAGAATAGGGGGTGCCAAAGTGAAGGAAGGGATCACACCTTCCTTGCTTAGGCAATTAGCGCCGGTTCTAGTGGCTTTTGGAGGGAATTTTGAATTGTTTAGCTTTCATTTTTCAGCACCTTAGGCTATAAATAGAGGTGCCTTCCTTGTAAATTTCAGATTTGAATTTTATCTAAAGAAACTATACTCAAAATTGGAGTGAGCATTTGGAGAGCTTTGAGCTTCTTCTCTAGTCTTATCTTGAAGGACCATGGTTTCCTCAAGTGGCGGCTTCCTCACTCATCTAGGAGCATCCATTCTTCTAGTGGCGTGATCATCCAACCATTCCTCCATCTTCATGAGCATTCTCTTCTCCTTCCTTTCTTCTTCTTCAATTTGTTCATGTTATCTTGTGTTTTGAGTTGTCTAGCTTTCGGTTTTTCTATTTTCAGCACCTATAATCTGTTTTGTTTTTAAATTTTGTTCGGTTCTTTTGTTTTAAGTTCAATTCTGTTCGGTTTCTTCTTTTCCTTCTCCTTTGTTGATTCAATTTGACAATATTTGGTTCATCCAAATGAGTTTGGGATTTGGTACTTGTTATTGGTGAGTTCTTGATTTTAGAACCATGATCCAACTTCTAAGAAAGTGCCTCTACATTTTCCAGCTCAAGGTGATTCCTCAAAGTGTCAAGAATCTTGTTCTATGTGGCTATTGGAATCACATCAGATACGCTCTCAGAGTAAGTGGCTAGATACTTGGGGGCATGAGTTGGCACCCAAAAAGCCACCCCTAGCGCAGTAGCACTCCCAAGCAGGAGGGCTCACACGTAGAGACGTCCCCAGGTAGGCAGAAACGCCCCCAGATGGGGTCATGGCGTCGTGAGGCCCTCCACGTGTACGGCCCTCAACGTCTTAAATGCGCTACGTTTCGTAATTAAGCGCTTTAATGAGTGCGTTACGTTTGAGATTAAAAGCACTTTAAGGCGCTTTAAATGCTAGGGCAGTTTAAATAGCGCTGGGAATGTCGGAAAAAGGGTTGGAACCTTTGACAAATTTAGGAGAAACTCTCTAGTTGCTTGCCCGTGCTTGAGGATTACGTACAAGTGACTGGAGAATATTTTTGACTGAAGGGGACAACACACACACACATATACACAGTTTCTTTTACCACCTTCAGAGTGCCATACGCGGTGCTCAGATACGTGGGTGGACAGTTTTGGTGTTTCTTGCTGGCTGACTTGAGCGTCGGAGTGCAAACGGCCGCTAGGGCGCCTCTTTGTCCTCTTTTTTGCAGGAATTCACAGGCAATCAGTGGGAAGGAGTCCTTAGCTGACGGTTGAGGTCGCGCACGAAGACGTCCCGGTCAACCGGACGGAACATTTGGCGCCCACCGTGGGGCCGATATAAAACATCAGTCCCATCACACAAGTTCGTGAAGATCTATCAGGTTACGGTAGTGCTGAAGGAGGTTGGAGTGACAATGGCCCCCACCAGACGAAGATCAGCGCGCGCAGCCCCCGCAGACCTATTGATGGAGGAAGGCCCAAGCTCACCACACTATGAAAGCCAAGCTTCCAAGACCAAGACCGTCTAGCCTTCACAAAGAAGCGTCTAGCCTTCCAAAAGGAGCGTCTAGCCTCACAAGGAGCGTCTAGCCTCACAAAGGGAGCGTCTAGCCATGATGAGGAGCGTCTAGGCCAAGGCTACATGAGGAGCATCTATGAAGAGTCCTAGACCGTCTAGTTTCACACACACAAGGGCCAAAGCTACGGTTTGGGAGAGAAAAGGCTTTGTTGCATAAAAGGCCCATTAGGGGTACTTAGTAAGATAGGTAGTGTAGAAAGAACTTTGTGAAAGAAACCTTCTAGAACCTAGGGTTGTGTGGCCGGTCATTGCATGGCACATGGCTTAGAATTTAGATTTAATTTTGGTTTTCTTTTCCTTAGAAATGTAGCTTAACATTTAAGCCCAAATAGCCTATAAATAGGAAGGCTATCTCTTTGTATTGGACAAGTTTATTTGAGTATTGTTATGCTGCCCATTTTGTGCAGTAGCTATACTTCTCCTAGAAATCTAGGCTATAAACTTCACTCCCTTCACCTTTCTTCATAGAGCTGGCCGAACCTCTCTAAATTCATACTCATCATGCACCTTCAAAGCCATCACAACTCCTAGGAGGGCTTTGTTTCATTCACCCATTGCTTCCGCATCCATTTTACTACTTTGATTCAAGAAGAACACATGAAATGCCATCACCTATCCATGCAGCAGGTCCTGGAAATAATGAGGGGGTTGCAGCAGGACATGGCGGATTCGAAGATGGAGCAGGAGCGCATGCAGGCAGATCTTGACGCCTCGCATGAGCGCAACGAAGAGCTCCACCGCGTGAATGAGGAGTTGCGCCAGGGCCTGAGAAACGATAGGAGGCGGCCTGGGCATGACGAGGTGGAGAATCACTCCCCACCGAGGGAGTTTTCCACTCCGTTCTCGCAGGAGATCCTAGACGCAGTAATCCCGAACACGTTCGCGGGACCTAAGGCAATTTTCACTGGGATGGAGGACCCGGAGACGCACCTCGCGGCGTTCCACACGCAGATGGTCCTGATAGGCGGCTCTGATGCCGCCAAGTGCAAGCTCTTCATGAGCACCCTGACCGGGATGGCTATCGACTGGTTCATCAGCCTTCCCGAGGGCCATATCACATCTTTCCGCCAATTGTCGCGGTTATTCAGAGAACAGTATTTGGCCAACAAGGCCCCGCCGCCGGTCTCCTACGACCTGTTTGACGTGAAGCAGTATCAGGGGGAGACCCTGAAGGAGTATATCAATCGCTTCGGGGCCCAGGTCGTGAAAGTTGGTACAACAGAGGAGCCTATGATCGTGTACGCATTTGTGAAAGGCGTATGCCCAGGGCCCTTTGGAGAATCTATTATCCGCAATCGCCCCAGGACTTTCGCTGAATTACGGCGTAGGGCGGTGGAGCATATTGCTTCGGAAGGGGAGGTATGTGTGAAGCGCACCAGTGCCGTGCCCTCACGCCCGAGGGGACCGGCGCGAGCTCAACCCGTCAGAGTCAATGAGACCACGACGGGGAGAAAGAAGCCAGAGGCGAGACGCCCCTACGAGGCCAGAAAGCCCCAGCCTCGGGGCACCGCGGGAGGCGAACGCCCCGCCAGAGAAAGAGCAAGACCGGCGAGGTACAACTTCGTGGTCGAGTTGAAGGATTTGATCGCCGTCCCCAACATAGCCGAGAGGCTGAGGCGACCGGCGAAGACCGACAAGGTGCTAGGGCCCCGTAAAGACTCTTGGTGCGAATTTCACGAGGCTTTCGGGCACCAAATTGATAATTGCCTGTCGTTGGGCTACCAGCTAGATGAGCTGGTGAGGACTGGGTTTTTGAAAGATTATATCGCAGAGTCCACCACGACCGCCACCCTGCCGTCGCCGGCGGATGAGCCAGCACACGAGATGCCTGTGCTTGGCGAGGTCCACACCATTGCTGGAGGTTTTTCCGGTGGAGGACCCACCGCCTCCCAGCGGAAGAAATACGCGAGGGGGGTAAATTCAATCAAAGAGAGGCTCTCGGGGGAGCCCTGGGAGTCGGATATTGTGTTCACAAGAAGGGATCTCCGAGATGTGGTGCCCCATGACAACGATCCCGTTGTCATCTCGGTCGTCACGGCTGGGAGAAAGGTCCACCGAGTTCTTGTTGATCAAGGAAGCTCGGCAGACGTCATGTTTCTGTCGACTTTTAATAAGTTACGGCTGTCCCCCGATCTACTGAGTCCCTATACGGGATGTTTGTATGGGTTCGGGGATAACCAGATAGAGGTCCGGGGGTACCTGGAGTTGAGGACTACGTTCACGGACGGAGAGGCCTCCCGAACAGAGAGCATTCGGTACCTTGTCGTTAACGCCAACTCTGCCTATAACATTTTGCTGGGCAGACCAGCGCTAAACCGTTTGAGTGCAATATCCTCCACCCGGCACATGAAGATGAAGCTACCGGACCTCAGTGGCCGGGTGATAGTCATCAGATCAGACCAAAAGGAGGCAAGAAAATGCTACGAAAACAGCCTGAAGACGAAGAGAGGCGTTTTCATGGTGTACGAGCGTCCACCGATCGCGGACGCAACGATGATCGAGGCGACGCCCGCCAGGCAGACCCCCGAAGAGCCCATAGCGGAAAGGGCGACGCCCGAAGCAGATGCGCCAATGGAGGAAGCGCCCGTAGAAGAAGCGGCGCTCGCCAATGATGATGATAGGGAGCAACCCGCTACCAACATCCTAGAAAGGGAGATTGGCGGCAAAGCTTTCAAGTTAGGAAGCTCGCTAAACCCAGAAGAGCGGGAAGGGGTGGCGGAAGTGATTTCGCGCCACATGGATGCCTTCGCGTGGTCGGCCTCGGACATGCCGGGCATTGACCCCGATTTTCTGTGCAACCACCTCAGCATGGACGCCACGGTTCGCCCCATGCGCCAGAGAAGGAGGAAATTCAATGAGGAGCGACAACAGGTGGTGAAAGACGAAACGCAGAAGCTGCTGAGTGCTGGCCACATTAGGGAGATTCAGTACCCTGAGTGGCTCGCCAATGTCGTTCTGGTGAAGAAGGCAAACGGGAAATGGAGAATGTGCGTTGACTTCACGGACCTGAATAAGGCGTGCCCGAAGGATTCCTATCCGCTGCCCAGCATTGACGCCTTAGTGGACAGCGCGTCTGGCAGCAAAGTGTTAAGCTTCCTGGACGCCTTCTCAGGTTACAACCAAATCAAGATGCACCCCAGGGACGAGAGCAAAACTGCGTTCATGACTGAAACATGCAGTTATTGCTATAAGGTGATGCCTTTCGGACTCAAAAATGCGGGCGCCACGTACCAGAGGTTAATGGATAAGGTCTTGGCGCCAATGCTCGGGAGAAATGTGTACGCCTATGTAGACGACATGGTGGTGGCGTCGCAAAACAGGATACAGCACATGGCAGACTTGGAGGAATTGTTCAACACGATATCCAAGTACCGCCTCAAGTTGAACCCCGAGAAGTGTGTTTTTGGGGTAGAGGCCAGTAAATTCTTGGGTTTTCTGCTCACCGAGAGGGGTATAGAAGCGAACCCCGACAAATGTGCGGCCATTATTGCCATGCGGAGCCCGACATCGGTAAAGGAGGTTCAACAGTTGACAGGGCGGATGGCGGCGCTCTCGAGGTTTGTTTCCGCTGGAGGAGAAAAGGGGCACCCATACTTCCAGTGCCTCAAGAGAAACAGTCGCTTTGCATGGACTGAGGAATGCGAAGCGGCTTTCGTTAAACTGAAGGAGTACCTGGCGACGCCTCCGGTTCTCTGCAAACTGGTAACGGGCGTGCCCCTCCGTTTGTATTTTACTGTAACAGATAGGGCCATCAGTTCTGTGTTGGTACAAGAGCAGAGCCAGAGTCAGAAGCCCATCTACTTTGTAAGCAAAGCCTTACAGGGAGCCGAGACAAGGTACCAGGCGCTGGAGAAGGCGGCACTGGCGGTAGTGTTCTCGGCTAGGAGGCTCCGTCATTACTTTCACAGTTTCACGGTGGTGGTAATGACCAACCTCCCCATACAGAAGGTGCTGCAGAAGCCCGATGTGGCAGGAAGAATGGTACGCTGGGCTGTGGAACTGTCGGAATTCGACATACAGTACGAGCCTAGAGGATCCATTAAGGGGCAGGTGTATGCGGATTTTGTAGCAGAACTTTCGCCCGGAGGTGAGCAAGAAGTGGAAGCGGGTTCACAGTGGCTGCTCTCGGTTGATGGTTCCTCAAACCAGCAAGGGAGTGGTGCGGGAATAGTGCTGGAAGGACCCGACGGCATATTAATCGAGCAGGCCTTGCGTTTTGCCTTCAAGGCAAGTAACAACCAAGCAGAATACGAAGCTTTGATTGCAGGAATGCTCTTGGCCAAGGAGATGGGCGCACAGAACCTCCTGGTGAAGAGCGACTCCCAGTTGGTCACGGGGCAGGTGTCGGGTGGGTTCCAGGCGAAGGACCCACAGATGGCGGCGTATCTCAAATACGTCCAGTTGTTGAGAGGGGCGTTCAACGCTCTTGAGTTGATACACGTCCCGAGGGAGCAGAATGCCAGAGCTGACCTGCTTGCAAAGCTGGCCAGCTCAGGCAAGGGGGGTAGACAGAGGACAGTGATCCAGGAGACCCTCAAAGCTCCGCGTCGATTCGTGGAAGACAACAGGGTGGATGTCCTCCAGATTTATGCATCAAGGGGAAGGCCGAGGAGTCATTCCTCATTAACCCAAGATACGCAGAGGGCGCCCCGCATCAGTACGTACGCGGGTGTGTCTGAGGAAGAGCAGATGCAGGTTTGTGTCCTGTCCACGGGAGACACCTGGATGACGCCCTATAAACGGTACCTGGCGGATGGGGCCCTTCCAGTAGACCCTGAAGAGGGTAAGAAAATCAAAAGGAACGCCGTAAGATATACCTTGGTGGATGGGGTGTTGTTCAGGCACGGTTTCACTCACCCTATCCTAACATGTGTCAGTGGCGATGAGTGCACCAGGATAATGGCAGAGCTACACGAAGGCATCTGCGGAAGCCATGTGGGAGGAAGATCCTTAGCCTCCAAGGTAATACGCGCAGGGTTCTTCTGGCCAACAGTGAAAGAAGATTGCGCACGGCACGCCCAACGGTGTAGGCAATGCCAAAAGCATGCCGACTGGCACAAGGCGCCGCCTGAAGAGTTGCGGTCCATATACAGCCCGTGGCCTTTCCACACATGGGGTATTGACATCCTGGGCCCTTTCCCACTGGCAATCAGGCAGATGAAGTATCTGATTGTCGCCATCGAATACTTCACCAAGTGGATAGAGGTAGAACCCGTGGCACAAATCACTGCGCATAAGGTACAGCATTTTGTGTGGAGAAACATCGTGTGTCGCTTTGGCGTACCCAGGCGCCTGATATCTGACAACGGGACCCAGTTCGCCAGTCAGCAGTTGAGAAATCTGTGCGCTGAAGTGGGAATCAAGCAAGTGTTCGCGTCGGTCGAACACCCCCAGACCAATGGACAAGTAGAGTCAGCAAACAGAGTTCTGCTGAGGGGGTTAAAAAGAAGGTTAGAGAAGGCCAAAGGGGCGTGGGCGGAAGAGGTGCCCAGGATTGTGTGGGCATACCACACCACGCCCCAATCCTCTACTATGGAGACGCCGTTCAGTTTGGTGTACGGGTCAGACGCGATGATTCCAGTAGAAATACACGAAAGCTCACCGCGTTTTCAAAACTTTGTAGTGGAGGAATCTAATGAGGAGAGACGGGTAAACCTGGATCTGCTAGAAGAGGCCAGGGAAGAAGCTAGAATAAAATCTGAAGCGATGAAGAGAAGAGTGGAGCGGCAATATAGCTCTAAAGTAAAGCCACGACAGTTTCAGGTGGGCGACCTAGTGATGAGGAAAGCTCACCCTTATGAGTTGGAGAATAAGCTGTCTCCCAAGTGGACCGGGCCCTTCAGAGTTACTGAGGCTAAGGGCAACGGTTCGTACAACCTGGAGACTTTAGATGGGGGCCCTATCCCGCGCAGTTGGAATGCAACCAACTTAAAATTTTATTTCAGTTGATTTATGTAAGCAGCATGTAACAGTTTAGTTGAAGGGGACGCTCTTTTTCCCCTTTTGGGGGTTTTTTAATGAGGTCACCCTAATGAATGGAATAACCAGTTGAGAAAAAGAAGTGCTTTGGTTTTCAGCCATTATTTTCCCTTGTTAGAAGTAATGTGATGCGCCGCCTAGGCCATGGCGTCGCCAAGGAGGAAGGCATCGCCTAGGCCTTGGCGTCGCCCAGAAAGAAGGCGTCGCCCAAGTAAAAGCATGCATCGTTGGCAGAATGAGACGAAAGGAAGTCGCGCGGTATATGAGGCATATGAAAAGTAAAGTCGCATTGTAAAGAGTTATGATATTGAAAAATTGTTGTTACAAGCAATGTACAGTACAAAATGCAAAAACACAAACAAGCCACTTCTCAGCGCTCATCAGAGTCATCACTGGAGGAAGGCGAAGCCCCTTTCCCAGCCCGCAGCGCTCGAGTAAGTCGTGTCCTCTTTTCTTGGCTTATTTTCGAACCTGCACAAAGGGAACAAATGTATTAGAGACACAGTGAAGAAAGACAGGCACTTTTAGAAAGTAACGAAGGCCGAAGTTGCCTAAGGCAGTGGTTCTTACTTATGTACTTCTCAAGAGTCCTAGCGTTGAACTCCAAGCTGATCACCGTAGCAGAGTCAAAACCTCCCGCCTCAGCAAGAATCCGGCAAGCTATTTGATCACTTGGAGCCATATTCTTGAGGGGTTTGGCTTTGAGGACCTTTTCCTCTCTCACCCAGTACAACGGAAACCCATCGAGGGCGTCGGGAACAAGATCAGTACAGCAGATCTTGAAGAACCGGCCTTTCCACCCCGTGAACGAGCTTTGGAAAGGCGTGAAGAGAACTCTTCCGGGCACATTGCTGAGAGTTACCCAGAGGTTGTGTCTCTGTCTCTTCACCTCAAAAAAGTGGAGAAAGAGGTCAACCGACGGTGCACAACCCAAAAACCCAAAGAGGACATCGAAGGCCTTGACAAAGGCCCAGCTGTTGGGGTACAGCTGGGCTGGAGCCACGTTGATCTCCGTCAGCAGTTCCTTCTCGAACCAGGAGAAGGGTAAGCGCACCCCGATGGTCTTGAACACCACCTGGTAAAAGTAAAAGAAAGGGACCCCGTCGTTGGCCCGTTCGTCGCCACACACTGGCTCCCCCAGAGTGCATGGGAGCACAGCGATGTCGTCATCGTGCCTCCTCGCGAAGGCCCGGTGGTCGTAAGAACACAACTCCCCTTTGTGTTCTCGTACGGCCCTGGTGGAAAGCAAGCATGAACACTCATCAAGAAGTTCGCTCGAGGCCCAAGGGTACAAGTCTTTGGGACGGACCCTGGAGGAAGCATCGTGAGAGGACATTCTTTAACAAGATCAAGATGGCTGGAAATGCAAGAGTTGAGCGAGGGGAGCAGTTAGAACAGCCCTTCGACAGAGAGGAAAGGGTGCAAGAAGAAAGGGTACAAGAAGAAAGAACGCAAGTAGGTTATGAAGAGTGAGAAAATGGTGAAGATAGTTCCAGAGTTTGAAGAGTTAAATAAAGCGCCTAGCGCGCCAAATGACACGAACGGATGCACCGTGCGGTTGATACACGTGGCAGAAGGTGAAAGGATGACGCTGGCACCACTGGTTTAAATCAGAAAACGTCGTATCAGCAGAATATCCAGTGGTACGATGCGCCGTCGAAAATGAGCCAGGGGTACAGCAGGAGTCAGAAAATCAAATGACTAGATACCCCACCGACCATGCAAGCAGCGCCACGTAGATCAAGTCGAATGACAGAAGGTCCCATCAGCTGTACAAGAAGCGCCACGTGCAGGGCACAGACAAAGCCTTGGGCTCTTCACTGTTATCAGGCGTTGACCAAGGCAAGAATTAAAGTCAATGTCGAAGCAAAGGTAACGCCCGAGGCGTTGCCAGGAAAGACGTAAAGGGCGACGACAGACGAGAAGGCGCGGGCGTCGCCAACCCAAATACCGACTGGCGTTACCTCCCCGATACCCACAGGTAGGAAAGACTGAGGAGGGAGAAGAAATCAGAGAAAGGAAAAGTTAGTTGCAGACGTCGCCTCCCCGATACCCACAGGTAGGAAAGACTGTGGAGGGAGACGAGACCGTCGAATGCCAGCGAGTCACTGGCAGGGTGTTCCCCGATACCTATGGGCAGGAAAGACCATGGAGGGAACAAAAACCCCACAGTACTCAGCGTTTTAGACACCCGGGGACGATACGGTGCTGCTTTGGCAGGCCTCTCCTTAGGCGTGGGCGCCGAGTGTTAAAAGATCAAAGAAAGAGCCTTTCGGTATTAGAGTCGCCTCGTGGACGATACGACGCCACTTAGTGGGCCTCTCCACGGGCGTAAGGGTTGGCGAGCGAGCCTACCGAATCATACCAAACCGCCCAACGAAGTGTGAGAAACGAGCAGGACACAGATAAAATAATTGAAGCGTATGAAGGGAAAAGATGAGAGCGAGATCGCATAGGCAGAATCGTATGTGAAAAAGAAATAAAGACAACCGTGCGAATGTCCTAAGTCAGTAACAAGAGTGCGGATAGTTCAAAGAATTACATGTTTAAACGGAGAAAGTCAAAAGCGAGCGTAAAGAATAAAGGAATTAAGCATGAAAGTGGAGGTGGCGGTTGAGAGACAGCGGTTCAGTCGTCCACGTCCATGGGCACGACCTTCCCGTCGACGACATGGTGCAGGGGGTCGCAGTTCGAAATATTGATGCCAGGGTTCTCACAGGACGCCTGGGTCAGAGCCTCCTGGAACCCCTCCTCGAAAGTACCCGCCATCTCCTGGATAAGGTACTTTTTCTCCTTCTCCAGCTCCTCAACGGCGGCATCCCCAGAGGTCACCTGCTTCTCCAGAGCCTCTTTCTCAACGCGAACTCGACTGACCTCGACCTGTAGTTTGTCGTAGTCAGCCCGGAGAAGGTCCATAGCTTTGGCCTGGGTGGCCATTTCCCCCTCCATCCGCTCTGTCTTGTCAGCCTATCACGGCAACGGTCCTTCAGGTCCTTTTGGATTTCTGCATCAGCTTTGAGTAATTCCTGAAGGCCCGTTACCTGGACTTGGAGGGCGACTTCACGAGTAAAGAAGCCAGCCTGGAGCTCCAATGCCTCCGCCAGTTGCCTCGCAGTTTCTGCTTTGGACTCTTGCGCTTGCTTCAGAGAGGTTTGGTAAGTTTCGTTCTGACGCCCCATGGTCCTCATTTCCTCCTCCAGAGTAGTCGCCTTTGTTTCCAAGGCCTGGAGAGTTTGAGCTTGCATGACCGCGTTCCTGGCCTGGGCGCGCCATTCAAGGGCCACCGCCAAGAAGGCCCCCGAGTAGAAGGGCATGCCTTCCTTCCTATCGGTGCCCTCTGGCAGAGTCCCGCCACTGAAGCCCCTCATGAGATGCATAATCGGAGGAGGGATGGCAATGAAGTCAGGGGCGGCTGCGACGGAAGCAGGGGAAGCAATGGTTTCTGCCGGCGGCGGAGGCGGGGCAGATTCGGCGCCTTCACCCCTTTCCTCTTGAAGTGTCATGGGAGGGAGTGAGGTCGCGCTCGGGGGGTTATCCATGAAGGGGTTCCCTCCCTGGGGCGACGCCTCTACCGAAAGAGGAACCCGCGCAGATTTTCTTCTTTTGAAGGGAGCCACGCCTCCTGAATCCTCATCATCTGATAGAATCTCCAGAACCCGTTTCCCTTTGTCAAGGAGGGTTGGAGCCGGTGACGAGGCCGTGGCTAGGGGAACAGCGGCGATGGGTAGAGGAGAGCGAGGAGTCTGAAGTGCTGCGGGGTTGTGTGGAGACGACGGAGGTGAACTCAGGGGAGCTACGGCGGTGATCGGAGGAGGCGGAGACAGAGTCGGTGGGGGAACCGGATCGGCAGCAAGGGTGGAGGAGGCGCCCGCCTTGGCGGCACGTGCCTCCTTCATTGCCTTCGCCAGCATCATTCTCTTAGAAGCGCCCATCACCGATCCTACATCAAGACAGGCCAAACAGCAAGAATTAAGACCAAAGCAGCTATGCAAAGTTACAACACACATGGGGGCGTGAAATGCAAGTAACATGGCACAATGTAAAATGAGTATAAGAGTCCGGGGAAACAAACGATCGATAGCAGGCTGCTTATAGCACAAAAGATGAGGGGAGAGCCCCTTACCAAAATAGGTGGTCAGGGCGTGAGCATTGTACTCGCTAGCGACCAGCTTCAAGGTATCAAAGACGATCCCCAACCCCGCCAAGGCTTTGCTTACCTCCCTATCGGCGGGGGATAGCTCTTCCAGGGTTTTGGCCCTGAGCAATTTGGGGCGTTCCGTCCAGTAAAGAGGGAAGCCATCCAAAGCTGTGGGATCATGCTTGGCACAGCACACCTTGAAGAACTTCCCTTTCCAGTTCTTGTAAGAATTCTGGAAGAGGGAGAGGAGGATCCTGCCAGCGATCCCGAAAAAGCTTACCCAAAAGCTTTTCCCCTGTTTTTTCACCTCGAAAAAATGCAGGAAGACATCCACGGAAGGAGGGATGCCCAGGTATCCACAAAGAATTTGAAAGCCCCTCACAAATGCCCAGCTATTGGGATGAAGCTGGGCGGGGGCAGTGTTGATTTCAGTAAGAAGCTCCCGTTCGAAGGGAGTGAACGGGAGACGCACTCCTACGCGCTTGAACACGGTCTGGTACATAAAGAAGAAGGGTTTCCCCTTTCTAGGTCTGTCGTCCAAACAAACAGGTTCCCCAGGCCTGCCGGGACGAACGGATATGTGGGCGTCGTGTGTGCGGCAGAAGGCGTTAAAGTTGTACAAATGGGGATCCCCCCGGTGAGCTTCCAGGTCCTGGAAGGAAGTCAGGCTGGTGCATTCACTCAGGAGCTCATCGAAGGCCCAGGGGTAGAAGGCTTTGTAGTTGGACTTGGGGGACGTAGGGGAAGAATCAGGCTCCGTTCGCGCGCGTCATGGTGAAAATAGATAGCTGGAGAAAGAAGAGAGGAAAAAGGGTTTAGCAAGTTTAGCCATGGCAAGAAGGGGAAAGAACCCCAGGAAGCGTCACCCACGCGGAAAAAATCAGAGGAGGAAGAAGAAGCGGAGAAATGCAGTAATACGTGAATAATAACAGTCCCAGGCAGTTCAATAAATCAATCTAATGCGACGAAGGGGAAAGGTCGTGAGTATCCGAGATCATACCTTTGCTATTGGAATGGAGGCAGCAAAAGGCACAGGAAGGAGAGAATTGCAGTCGCAGAGAAAAAAAAAAGTTTTCGAAGGCGATGAACAGTGCGGAGTTACAGAGCGAATGAATGTAACAGTAGGGTGAGCGCGGGGTTTGGGGTAACTTAAACGTTACATTTCGTAACCCAAGAGGCGCAAATTGAGGGCCGCAGGATCGAGCCACGCGTCAAAAGGTCGATTGCCCAGGGAAAGCGCAAGGGTCTCTAAAGAAGGGCCACGCGATGGGCCACGTGGCGCGCGATCAAGGGTAGCTCAAAAGGTGTAATCATCCCCATTTCAGGGAATGTCCAATCGCCCATTAAGAATACCCCTGCGGTTCAAAAAATGTCGCGTCAGTAATTCAAAAATTTGCTGAGTCAGCAGAGAATGACACGTCATCAGGAAGGCACGTGGATGGCGGGGGCAAGGCTTTAGTCTTTGCGCAGAAGACAAGTCTTCGGCTTAAGACTGAGGGGCTTGTGTACCGTCCCATATAAGGGCGTTGACTAAGTCAAGGTCAAAGTCAACGACTGGAAGGTCAAAGTCAACTCAAGGCGTCGCTAAGGCACGGCGTCGCCTAGGTGAAGGCGTCGCCGAGGTGAAGGCGTCGCCCAGGTGAAGGCGTCGCCTAGGTGAAGGCGTCGCCCAGGTGAAGGCGTCGCCCAGGTGAAGGCGTCGCCCAGGTGAGGGCGTCGCCAGATCCAACAGTGTAAAAGCAAGGCAATCACGGTGTGGTTCCCCGATACCCATGGGTAGGAAAGACCATGGAGGGAGTGACGTCGTGGGAAAGCCTCAAGTCCCGATATCTCGGGAAAGTGATAAAGAGAAGGAAAAGGTGGCTTCAAGGCCATAGTGATAGTACCAGTGAAGGGCAGCCTGACTCGCGAAGTACCCCTGCCGCCCCAGAGACGCCTTCGGGACAGATACGACCCAAGAGGAAGGTCACGCCCAGGATAACCGGGTGCAGGGTGCGAGAGGAAGGCAGATACGCTCTCAGAGTAAGTGGCTAGATACTTGGGGGCATGAGTTGGCACCCAAAAAGCCACCCCTAGCGCAGTAGCACTCCCAAGCAGGAGGGCTCACACGTAGAGACGTCCCCAGGTGGGCAGAAACGCCCCCAGATGGGGTCATGGCGTCGTGAGGCCCTCCACGTGTACGACAGCCATGCCAGAATAGAAACACCCTCTAGTCAGGTGCCAGGTAATTAAAGATATTCAATACAGTTTCCCTTTCGAGCATTCAGGTACTATTAGGGCTCCCGAGCGTTTCAACGTCTTAAATGCGCTACGTTTCGTAATTAAGCGCTTTAATGAGTGCGTTACGTTTGAGATTAAAAGCGCTTTAAGGCGCTTTAAATGCTAGGGCAGTTTAAATAGCGCTGGGAATGTCGGAAAAAGGGTTGGAACCTTTGACAAATTTAGGAGAAACTCTCTAGTTGCTTGCCCGTGCTTGAGGATTACGTACAAGTGACTGGAGAATATTTTTGACTGAAGGGGACAACACACACACACATATACACAGTTTCTTTTACCACCTTCAGAGTGCCATACGCGGTGCTCAGATACGTCGGTGGACAGTTTTGGTGTTTCTTGCTGGCTGACTTGAGCGTCGGAGTGCAAACGGCCGCTAGGGCGCCTCTTTGTCCTCTTTTTTGCAGGAATTCAAAGGCAATCAGTGGGAAGGAGTCCTTAGCTGACGGTTGAGGTCGCGCACGAAGACGTCCCGGTCAACCGGATGGAACAGGAGGCACCAGTTAAAGTTTTTAAGTCCTCATCGTTTTTCGGCGATTGGAGGCACCAGTTAAAATTTGTAAGTCCTCATCGTTTTTCGGCGATTGGAGGCGCCAGTAAAAGTTTTTAAGTCCTCATCGTTTTTCGGCGATTGGAGGCACCAGTTAAAGTTTTTAAGTCCTCATCGTTTTTTGGCGATTGGAGGCACCAGTTAAAGTTTTTAAGTCCTCATCGTTTTTCGGCGATTGGAGGCACCAGTTAAAGTTTTAAAGTCCTCATCGTCTTTCGGCGATCGGAGGCACCAGATAAAAGACCTCAACGCCCTTGCGCGTCCTGAGGCAAGTTAAAGACCTCCTCGCCGTCGAGCGAGTGCAGGCGAGGAAGAGTAAAAAGTCCTCAGTGTTTCTGGGGGCGAGAAGATGTAACCCCTGGGGCAATGTAGAGGCACCAGTGAAAAGTCCTCCGTGTTTCTGGGGGCGAGAAGATGTAATCCCTGGGGCAATGTAGAGGCGCCAGTAAAAAGTCCTCCGTGTTTCTGGGGGCGAGAAGATGTAACCCCTGGGGCAATGTAGAGGCGAGTTAAAGACCTTCTCGCCGATGAGCGAGTTCAGGCGAGTTAAAGACCTTCTCGCCTACATGCGAGCTTAGGCAAGATAAAATCCTTCTCGTCTCGAACGAGTTCAGGTATGGCGCAGAGGGTGGAAGAAGTTTGGAAGGTGGCTAAGGTAGGTTCGAAGAGAACGCCTAGTCACCCGGTCTTTTGTTTTGAAGTTCAGGGAGGTAACGAAGGATCCTAAAAGGCGTTCCTACCCCCAGACAAAGAAGCAATGGCCAAAGCATGAGGCCAGAAAGAAGCTGATATCACCAAGAGTCTTTGGCGATCAGGAAGAGTTCAAATAGCGGCGAGAAGGTTAAATGTTTGATGAAGCAGGTCGAGTGGAGCGGTGTTTAAGCCAGTAACTGAGTTACAGTTCATCGCTTGAGGGATATTTTTACGATAAGGTTAATTGCCTTAAGGTTACGAATTGTTAAGTGTTTGTTGCTTAAGGCTGAAGTGATCCGAAGCAGTTAAGTCAAAGGTTGTACCTACAGTTTTCCAAAGTCATTTCTTTGAAATTAAACAAGCAAGGAAAGTTGAAGCGAGTGAAGAAGTTATAAAAGGAAAAACGTAGCCTTTGTCATTAATAGTTAACAGTTCAGAGCATATACACGAAGGGACATGAAGTTTATTACAAGTTATAATACAAGGGAAAGCACAAAGGTAGCAGATGAAGAAGAGTTGATTAGTCTTCAGCAGGAACGACTTTCCCATCCACCACTTCATTGTTCAGCGACACCATGCTGAGATCCAGGTCGGGGAACAGGCAAGCAAATTGTTCCCGCGCAGCTTCGAATCTAGCAGCCAGAATTTGAGCAGAGTTCAGCTTGAGTTCTTCAATTTGCTTCTGAAGTTCCTCAATCCGCTTCTTGAGGTCTTCAGTTTGCTCTTTCAGCTCTTTATTCTGTTGCTCCAGCTCTTCAACCTGTTTCTTGAGTTGTTCATTGGTCTCTTAAGCCTGGAGAAGGTCTTCAGTAACCTTCTTGGACTCCGCTTGCGCTTGGGCCAGTTCAGCAACTGCCTTTCCTTTCTCTTCGTTGGCTTTGGCAAGATCAACTATGGCGTCGTCCCTCGCCTTTTCCACCTGCCCAAGGAGGGTCTCTCATTCGGCTGACCTTTTCTTTAGTTTTTGCACCTTGACGGCGTCGGCCTTCATGAGACCCTCCAGGTCAACCACCCTGACGCGAAGGGGCACAATCTTGCTCTCCAGTTCGACCTTCTCTTGAGCAAGTTGATGCACCTTGTGGCGAAGGTCGGCGGCCTCCTTGCGCGCCAGCCTGAGCTCGGTGTTCATTGCATCCTCCACTCGGGAGTGTTCGATTTCTGCGAGCGTCAGGCTGAAAGACAACTTCTCCACCTCGACCCTCATGGTGTTGTTTTCGGTTTTGAGGTTGAAGAGGTCGTCTTGGAGCCTCCTGGTTGAGCTCTCCACAGCTCTGGTTATGATCGCCGGGATATCTTCTGCTATGGTCTTCAGCTTAGCAGATAGAGGCTCCCACATCCTAGTGACCTCCAAAGGGAGGTTTGCTGCTTGGAGAGGCACCAGGTGAGCCTGTTGTTGGTTCTCGTCGCCACTTTCCTTAGCAGGTTCTTCAGTAGGCGCTTCTTGGCGTGGCGACGGAATCGGGGATTCGGTGATCAGAATCGGAGAGGTATGAGCAACCTCATCCCCGATTGGAGCATCTTCTGCAGCTGAGGCGTTTGAAGGGGGACCCCCTCCAGCTGACACATATGGTGTAGAGGCGCTTGGGGGGTCCTCCATGAAATTTGGCTCTTGGGCCTCAACTGCAGGTGGCGCAGTGGCCAGTGGGACCGCTTGGACTGGTGAGGCAGGAGCCTGTGGGGGTGGCGATGATGGAAGAGGAGCAGGCGTCGATGGAGGTGTTGAGGTTGGAAGAGGGGGTGGAGCAGGCGGTGAAGAAGGTGCCACCCTCTTCCTCTTTGAGACCAAACCGTCTTCGGTGGCCTCGTCATCTTCTTCCTCTTCCTCGTGGATCACCTGAGGGGCTTTCCTTTTAGGTCTCTTGAGGACCAATTTCTTGCGTTGGGCAGGTTCCTTGGGTGGTGATCGCCCGTGGACGATGGCTGTCTCCACCACCGAGTTGGGCACCGTTTGAGAACCCATCGCCAACCCGTGGTTTCGGGCGAGCGCCTTCAGTTCAGCGAGCATGCCTTTGCCCAACATGTTATCTGCATGGAACGAAAATGCATGGGTTAACTCAAGGAAAAAATAAGTGCGTAAGGTAGTACACAGCAAAGCAGATGATATGTGCAGGAAAGATAAAACCAAAGTCTTGCGCATAACGCACAAGACGCCCAGAAACAGCTAAACAGAAGCAGTATTAAAACAACAGTTTTTAATGTTCTAACCTATTCGAATTTCTAGCTGGTCTTCGTAGAATTCGAAGCAGATCAAGGTGGTGGTAAGGAAAGTAATGTTGGCGTCCGCCACCCTTTTCCAGAAGAGACAGAGATCTCTGTCCAATGCTCCCATGCTGTCAGGACTTCTGGGTCTCCTGAAGCAGCTCTTGGACTCTTTCTTCCCCTTGTCCACCCAGTACAAGGGGAAGCCGTCGAGAAGGGAGGCGTCCTTGTCATTAGCGCGCACTTGGACGAACTTCCCCTTCCAGTCCTTGTAGGATTGCTGGAAGATAGCAAAGATGGACCTCCCAGCAATCGCGTTCAAGCTAACCCACAGGCGGTCTCCTGGGTGCTTGGCTTCGAAGAGAAACAGGAATACATCCACGGATGCGGGCAACCCCAGGTGGTCGCACATCACTTGAAAAGCTCGAACAAACGCCCAGCTGTTGGGGTGAAGCTGGGCGGCGGCAATGTTGAGCTCGGTAAGGAGTTCCCTCTCGAATCGGGTGAAAGGGAACTTGAGCTTCACCTTCTTGAATAAGGTCGTGTAGACGAAGCAGAAGGGCCCGTCGACGCTCACCTTGTCATCGGCACAAACAGGCAGATCGGGGGGCAAGGCAACACCATCATCTTTTCGTCGTGCTCCTTGTGAAATGATTGATGAGGCTCATCCCCCTTAGTCAGCCGCAAAACTGCTCCCGCAGTGTTCACAGAGGATGTCTCCCTCAGAAGGGTCGAGTTGGCCCAGGGATACAAGGTTTTGAAGTCTGGCAGGGGAACGGGGGCTCCTCCGGCGATAGGTGGAGTCGCCTGGGCCAGGACAGGACGGGAAGACGCAGGCCTCTCAGCCTGGGAAGATGAAGCGCCACGAACTCGTGGTGGATCGTGTGCTTGAGAAGGGGGGTTTCTTGATGAAGGAGGAGGATTCGGGGTGATCTTTGTGCGAGTCATGGTTGCAGCTGCAAAGGAAGAAGAAAAGGAAAAATGATCAAGGGTTACAGAGGCTGACTCGATCATAGAAGGAAGGTGAAAAACGAACGAATGTAGGTTCATTGCGATGATTGACGAAGCCCTAAGTTACGCAGAAGGAGAAATGGAAAAGCAACCCACAGCGTATGCACCAGGCAGTTACAGGATGATGCGAATCGGTTAAAATGCAAGGAAAACCAGCAGAAGAAGGAAAGTAGGTACCTTTTGATGATCAGGAAGACGATGAAGGTTGATGGAGATTCAGAATGCTGGAGAGCGCTGAGAGTTTTCCGCAGAAGAAAGTTAGAGCGTTCGTAAATGCGAGGGAAAGTGATGGAACAGTGTTGAGTGAAAATGGGTTTAAGGGTTTTTTCGAAATGGGTTTAGGAAGCGCAAACGGCAACTGAAGAGAGCCGTTGATGAAGCCACGTGTCGAGCGATGAGTGAGGGGTTTGGTGGAGCGTCAGAAAAGCAGAAGGTACAACCGTTTGGAATTCTGCGTCAGTGCCACGTAGACCGGTGTTGACGTGACTCTTTCAGTCTTTTCGCTAGACAAGTCTTCGCTTAAGACTGGGGGGCTTGTGTACCGCCCTGGTAGTCGGGAGTGATGACGTGGCATCCTGTTACAGTATAGGCGTGTTGGCAAGGCGCCAGGCTGGCAGAAGGAAAGGAGGTCGGGGGGGCTCGTGAAGCCGCCAGTTATTAAGCTGGCGTGTTCCGATCTCCAGCATATCAGAATAGGCGATCACCGGGATAAAGATGAAGTCGCCAGATGTGAAACTCAGGCGACCAAGCAGTTGGAGATCGCCAGAGAAGGCACATCGCCGAAGATGAAGGAGAAGCAAATTACGAAGGCGGCCGGCGAGACCACAGGGAAGGTGTATGAGGGCACCCTAACTCGCCAATTCCAGTAGAGATCGCACTCCCAAGTTAGCTATGCACTGGGCAGTACCATGCATAAATAACTTAGCCAAGATGAGAGTAGAAGCAGCGCCAAGTCAAGGAGGCTCCAGATGATGGCACGTGTACGACTGGATGCGAGCCACGTGTCCAGGTCTGTAACTTCCAGGAGAGAGAAAACAACCAGGTATATAAGAGTTCTCAACATACTTTCTGAGGTACGCACGTTCAGTTTATACTCTTTACGCTTGCGAGTTATAGAGCTGACTGTGAGAGAGGATTTGCACGGTTCTTGTTCTCTTAGTATTTGGTGATTCGGTCACTGACTTGGGCGTTGGAGTGCGATCGGTCGCAGCGGCGCCGCTCTGTTTCTTTGCAGGTTCTTGAGGTGGATCTCGAAGAGGAACGGAGGTGTGAAGCGGTGCGCACGTCGATCCTTTGACGAGGCAGTTTCCAGCGTTCCGGTCAACAGGCAGGATCACTAGGAAACTATGAGAAAGTGAATGTTCTGTATAATAATAGTTTAAAAGCATCTTAACTATTGAAAACAAGCGTATTATTACTCAACTAAATGTTTGCAACTTTTTCTTTTCGCTATTAATTGATTGAAAACACTTATGAATGAATATCTTTGAAAACCAATTTCATGTGTTTAAATTGTGTTTTGATATGTTTAACATCTCTTTTACAATCTTAGTCTATTAATTGATTGAAACACTTATGAATGAATATCCTTGAAAAACAATTTCATGTGTCGAAATTGTGTTTTCATATTTTTTACAATCTAAGGTCTATTGATTGATTCAAGCACTTATGATACCTTTGAAAAACCATTTCATGTGTTCAAATTATTGTATTCTGATACGTTTAATACTTCTTTTACAATCTAAGGTCTATTAATTGATTGAAGCACTTATGATATCTTTGAAAAACAATTTCATGTGCTAAAATGATACGTTTAATACTTCTTTCATTTACAATCTAAGGTTTTATAACCTAGGAAACTATGAGAAAGTGAATGTTCTGTATGATAAAAGTTTAAAAGCATCTTAACTATTGAAAACAAGCGTATTATTACTCAACTAAATGTTTGCAACTTGTTCTTTTCGCTATTAATTGATTGAAAACACTTATGAATGAATATCTTTGAAAACCAATTTCATGTGTTTAAATTGTGTTTTCATATGTTTAACATCTCTTTTACAATATTAGTCTATTAATTGATTGAAACACTTATGAATGAATATCCTTGAAAAACAATTTCATGTGTCGAAATTGTGTTTTCATATTTTTTACAATCTAAGGTCTATTGATTGATTCAAACACTTATGATACCTTTGAAAAACCATTTCATGTGTTCAAATTATTGTATTTTGATACGTTTAATACTTCTTTTACAATCTAAGGTCTATTAATTGATTGAAGCACTTATGATATCTTTGAAAAACAATTTCATGTGCTAAAATGATACGTTTAATACTTCTTTCATTTACAATCTAAGGTTTTATAACCTAGGAAACTATGAGAAAGTGAATGTTCTGTATGATAATAGTTTAAAAGCATCTTAACTATTGAAAACAAGCGTATTATTACTGAACTAAATGTTTGCAACTTGTTCTTTTCGCTATTAATTGATTGAAAACACTTATGAATGAATATCTTTGAAAACCAATTTCATGTGTTAAAATTGTGTTTTCATATGTTTAACATCTCTTTTACAATATTAGTCTATTAATTGATTGAAACACTTATGAATGAATATCCTTGAAAAACAATTTCATGTGTTGAAATTGTGTTTTCATATTTTTTACAATCTAAGGTCTATTGATTGATTCAAACACTTATGATACCTTTGAAAAACCATTTCATGTGTTCAAATTATTGTATTCTGATACGTTTAATACTTCTTTTACAATCTAAGGTCTATTAATTGATTGAAGCACTTATGATATCTTTGAAAAACAATTTCATGTGCTAAAATGATACGTTTAATACTTCTTTCATTTACAATCTAAGGTTTTATAACCTCGGAAACTATGAGAAAGTGAATGTTCTTTATGATAATAGTTTAAAAGCATCTTAACTATTGAAAACAAGCGTATTATTACTCAACTAAATGTTTGCAACTTGTTCTTTTCGCTATTAATTGATTGAAAACACTTATGAATGAATATCTTTGAAAACCAATTTCATGTGTTTAAATTGTGTTTTGATATGTTTAACATCTCTTTTACAATCTTAGTCTATTAATTGATTGAAACACTTATGAATGAATATCCTTGAAAAACAATTTCATGTGTCGATATTGTGTTTTCATATTTTTTACAATCTAAGGTCTATTGATTGATTCAAACACTTATGATACCTTTGAAAAACCATTTCATGTGTTCAAATTATTGTATTTTGATACGTTTAATACTTCTTTTACAATATAAGGTCTATTAATTGATTGAAGCACTTATGATATCTTTGAAAAACAATTTCATGTGCTAAAATGATACGTTTAATACTTCTTTCATTTACAATCTAAGGTTTTATAACCTAGGAAACTATGAGAAAGTGAATGTTCTGTATGATAATAGTTTAAAAGCATCTTAACTATTGAAAACAAGCGTATTATTACTGAACTAAATGTTTGCAACTTGTTCTTTTCGCTATTAATTGATTGAAAACACTTATGAATGAATATCTTTGAAAACCAATTTCATGTGTTAAAATTGTGTTTTGATATGTTTAACATCTCTTTTACAATATTAGTCTATTAATTGATTGAAACACTTATGAATGAGTATCCTTGAAAAACAATTTCATGTGTCGAAATTGTGTTTTCATATTTTTTACAATCTAAGGTCTATTGATTGATTCAAACACTTATGATACCTTTGAAAAACCATTTCATGTGTTCAAATTATTGTATTCTGATACGTTTAATACTTCTTTTACAATCTAAGGTCTATTAATTGATTGAAGCACTTATGATATCTTTGAAAAACAATTTCATGTGCTAAAATGATACGTTTAATACTTCTTTCATTTACAATCTAAGGTTTTATAACCTCGGAAACTATGAGAAAGTGAATGTTCTTTATGATAATAGTTTAAAAGCATCTTAACTATTGAAAACAAGCGTATTATTACTCAACTAAATGTTTGCAACTTGTTCTTTTCGCTATTAATTGATTGAAAACACTTATGAATGAATATCTTTGAAAACCAATTTCATGTGTTAAAATTGTGTTTTGATATGTTTAACATCTCTTTTACAATCTTAGTCTATTAATTGATTGAAACACTTATGAATGAATATCCTTGAAAAACAATTTCATGTGTCGAAATTGTGTTTTCATATTTTTTACAATCTAAGGTCTATTGATTGATTCAAACACTTATGATACCTTTGAAAAACCATTTCATGTGTTCAAATTATTGTATTTTGATACGTTTTGTACTTCTTTTACAATCTAAGGTCTATTAATTGATTGAAGCACTTATGATATCTTTGTTAAACAATTTCATGTGTTAAAATGATACGTTTAATACTTCTTTCATTTACAATCTAAGGTTTTATAACCTCAGAAACTATGAGAAAGTGAACGTTCTGTATGATAATAGTTTAAAAGCATCTGAACTATTGAAAACAAGCGTATTCTTACTCAACTAAATGTTTGCAACTTGTTCTTTTCGCTATTAATTGATTGAAAACACTTATGAATGAATATCTTTGAAAACCAATTTCATGTGTTAAAATTGTGTTTTGATATGTTTAACATCTCTTTTACAATCTTAGTCTATTAATTGATTGAAACACTTATGAATGAATATCCTTGAAAAACAATTTCATGTGTCGAAATTGTGTTTTCATATTTTTTACAATCTAAGGTCTATTGATTGATTCAAACACTTATGATACCTTTGAAAAACCATTTCATGTGTTCAAATTATTGTATTTTGATACGTTTAATACTTATTTTACAATCTAAGGTTTATTAATTGATTGAAGCACTTATGATATCTTTGAAAAACAATTTCATTTGTTAAAATCATACGTTTAATACTTCTTTCATTTACAATCTAAGGTTTTATAACCTAGGAAACTATGAGAAAGTGAATGTTCTGTATGATAATAGTTTAAAAGCATCTTAACTATTGAAAACAAGCGTATTACTACTCAACTAAATGTTTGCAACTTGTTCTTTTCGCTATTAATTGATTGAAAACACTTATGAATGAATATCTTTGAAAACTAATTTCATGTGTTAAAATTGTGTTTTGATATGTTTAACATCTCTTTTACAATCTTAGTCTATTAATTGATTGAAACACTTATGAATGAATATCCTTGAAAAACAATTTCATGTGTCGAAATTGTGTTTTCATATTTTTTACAATCTAAGGTCTATTGATTGATTCAAACACTTATGATACCTTTGAAAAACCATTTCATGTGTTCAAATTATTGTATTTTGATACGTTTTGTACTTCTTTTACAATCTAAGCTCTATTAATTGATTGAAGCACTTATGATATCTTTGTTAAACAATTTCATGTGTTAAAATGATACGTTTAATACTTCTTTCATTTACAATCTAAGGTTTTATAACCTCGGAAACTATGAGAAAGTGAATGTTCTTTATGATAATAGTTTAAAAGCATCTTAACTATTGAAAACAAGCGTATTATTACTCAACTAAATGTTTGCAACTTGTTCTTTTCGCTATTAATTGATTGAAAACACTTATGAATGAATATCTTTTAAAACCAATTTCATGTGTTAAAATTGTGTTTTGATATGTTTAACATCTCTTTTACAATCTTAGTCTATTAATTGATTGAAACACTTATGAATGAATATCCTTGAAAAACAATTTCATGTGTCGAAATTGTGTTTTCATATTTTTTACAATCTAAGGTCTATTGATTGATTCAAACACTTATGATACCTTTGAAAAACCATTTCATGTGTTCAAATTATTGTATTCTGATACGTTTAATACTTCTTTTACAATCTAAGGTCTATTAATTGATTGAAGCACTTATGATATCTTTGAAAAACAATTTCATGTGCTAAAATGATACGTTTAATACTTCTTTCATTTACAATCTAAGGTTTTATAACCTCGGAAACTATGAGAAAGTGAATGTTCTTTATGATAATAGTTTAAAAGCATCTTAACTATTGAAAACAAGCGTATTATTACTCAACTAAATGTTTGCAACTTGTTCTTTTCGCTATTAATTGATTGAAAACACTTATGAATGAATATCTTTGAAAACCAATTTCATGTGTTAAAATTGTGTTTTGATATGTTTAACATCTCTTTTACAATCTTAGTCTATTAATTGATTGAAACACTTATGAATGAATATCCTTGAAAAACAATTTCATGTGTCGAAATTGTGTTTTCATATTTTTTACAATCTAAGGTCTATTGATTGATTCAAACACTTATGATACTTTTGAAAAACCATTTCATGTGTTCAAATTATTGTATTTTGATACGTTTTGTACTTCTTTTACAATCTAAGGTCTATTAATTGATTGAAGCACTTATGATATCTTTGTTAAACAATTTCATGTGTTAAAATGATACGTTTAATACTTCTTTCATTTACAATCTAAGGTTTTATAACCTCAGAAACTATGAGAAAGTGAACGTTCTGTATGATAATAGTTTAAAAGCATCTGAACTATTGAAAACAAGCGTATTCTTACTCAACTAAATGTTTGCAACTTGTTCTTTTCGCTATTAATTGATTGAAAACACTTATGAATGAATATCTTTGAAAACCAATTTCATGTGTTAAAATTGTGTTTTGATATGTTTAACATCTCTTTTACAATCTTAGTCTATTAATTGATTGAAACACTTATGAATGAATATCCTTGAAAAACAATTTCATGTGTCGAAATTGTGTTTTCATATTTTTTACAATCTAAGGTCTATTGATTGATTCAAACACTTATGATACCTTTGAAAAACCATTTCATGTGTTCAAATTATTGTATTTTGATACGTTTAATACTTATTTTACAATCTAAGGTTTATTAATTGATTGAAGCACTTATGATATCTTTGAAAAACAATTTCATTTGTTAAAATCATACGTTTAATACTTCTTTCATTTACAATCTAAGGTTTTATAACCTAGGAAACTATGAGAAAGTGAATGTTCTGTATGATAATAGTTTAAAAGCATCTTAACTATTGAAAACAAGCGTATTACTACTCAACTAAATGTTTGCAACTTGTTCTTTTCGCTATTAATTGATTGAAAACACTTATGAATGAATATCTTTGAAAACCAATTTCATGTGTTAAAATTGTGTTTTGATATGTTTAACATCTCTTTTACAATCTTAGTCTATTAATTGATTTAAACACTTATGAATGAATATCCTTGAAAAACAATTTCATGTGTCGAAATTGTGTTTTCATATTTTTTACAATCTAAGGTCTTTTGATTGATTCAAACACTTATGATACCTTTGAAAAACCATTTCATGTGTTCAAATTATTGTATTCTGATACGTTTAATACTTCTTTTACAATCTAAGGTCTATTAATTGATTGAAGCACTTATGATATATTTGAAAAACAATTTCATGTGTTAAAATGATACGTTTAATACTTCTTTCATTTACAATCTAAGGTTTTATAACCTCGGAAACTATGAGAAAGTGAACGTTCTGTATGATAATAGTTTAAAAGCATCTTAACTATTGAAAACAAGCGTATTACTACTCAACTAAATGTTTGCAACTTGTTCTTTTCGCTATTAATTGATTGAAAACACTTATGAATGAATATCTTTGAAAACCAATTTCATGTGTTAAAATTGTGTTTTGATATGTTTAACATCTCTTTTACAATCTTAGTCTATTAATTGATTGAAACACTTATGAATGAATATCCTTGAAAAACAATTTCATGTGTCGAAATTGTGTTTTCATATTTTTTACAATCTAAGGTCTTTTGATTGATTCAAACACTTATGATACCTTTGAAAAACCATTTCATGTGTTCAAATTATTGTATTCTGATACGTTTAATACTTCTTTTACAATCTAAGGTCTATTAATTGATTGAAGCACTTATGATATATTTGAAAAACAATTTCATGTGTTAAAATGATACGTTTAATACTTCTTTCATTTACAATCTAAGGTTTTATAACCTAGGAAACTATGAGAAAGTGAATGTTCTGTATGATAGTAGTTTAAAAGCATCTTAACTATTGAAAACAAGCATATTATTAGTCAACTAAATGTTTGCAACTTGTTCTTTACGCTATTAATTGATTGAAAACACTTATGAATGAATATCATTGAAAACCAATTTCATGTGTTAAAATTGTGTTTTGATATGTTTAACAACTCTTTTACAATCTTAGTCTATTAATTGATTGAAACACTTATGTATGAATATCCTTGAAAAACAATTTCATGTGTCGAAATTGTGTTTTCATATTTTTTACAATCTAAGGTCTATTGATTGATTCAAACACTTATGATACCTTTGAAAAACCATTTCATGTGTTCAAATTATTGTATTTTGATACGTTTAATACTTATTTTACAATCTAAGGTCTATTAATTGCTTGAAGCACTTATGATATCTTTGAAAAACAATTTCATGTGTTAAAATGATACGTTTAATACTTCTTTCATTTACAATCTAAGGTTTTATAACCTAGGAAACTATGAGAAAGTGAACGTTCTGTATGATAATAGTTTAAAAGCATCTTAACTATTGAAAACAAGCGTATTACTACTCAACTAAATGTTTGCAACTTGTTCTTTTCGCTATTAATTGATTGAAAACACTTATGAATGAATATCTTTGAAAACCAATTTCATGTGTTAAAATTGTGTTTTGATATGTTTAACATCTCTTTTACAATCTTAGTCTATTAATTGATTGAAACACTTATGAATGAATATCCTTGAAAAACAATTTCATGTGTCGAAATTGTGTTTTCATATTTTTTACAATCTAAGGTCTATTGATTGATTCAAACACTTATGATACCTTTGAAAAACCATTTCATGTGTTCAAATTATTGTATTCTGATACGTTTAATACTTCTTTTACAATCTAAGGTCTATTAATTGATTGAAGCACTTATGATATATTTGAAAAACAATTTCATTTGTTAAAATGATACGTTTAATACTTCTTTCATTTACAATCTAAGGTTTTATAAACTAGGAAACTATGAGAAAGTGAATGTTCTGTATGATAATAGTTTAAAAGCATCTTAACTATTTAAAACAAGCGTATTACTACTCAACTAAATGTTTGCAACTTGTTCTTTTCGCTATTAATTGATTGAAAACACTTATGAATGAATATCTTTGAAAACAAATTTCATGTGTTAAAATTGTGTTTTGATATGTTTAAGCACTCTTTTACAATCTTAGTCTATTAATTGATTGAAACACTTATGAATGAATATCCTTGAAAAACAATTTCATGTGTCGAAATTGTGTTTTCATATTTTTTACAATCGAAGGTCTATTGATTGATTCAAACACTTATGATACCTTTGAAAAACCATTACATGTGTTCAAATTATTGTATTTTGATACGTTTAATACTTCTTTTACAATCTAAGGTCTATTAATTGATTGAAGCACTTATGATATCTTTGAAAAACAATTTCATGTGTTAAAATGATACGTTTAATACTTCTTTCATTTACAATCTAAGGTTTTATAACCTAGGAAACTATGAGAAAGTGAATGTTCTGTATGATAGTAGTTTAAAAGCATCTTAACTATTGAAAACAAGCATATTATTACTCAACTAAATGTTTGCAACTTGTTCTTTACGCTATTAATTGATTGAAACCACTTATGAATGAATATCTTTGAAAACCAATTTCATGTGTTAAAATTGTGTTTTGATATGTTTAACATCTCTTTTACAATCTTAGTCTATTAATTGAATGAAACACTTATGAATGAATATCCTTTAAAAACAATTTCATGTGTCGAAATTGTGTTTTCATATTTTTGACAATCTAAGTTCTATTGATTGATTCAAACACTTATGATACCTTTGAAAAACCATTTCATGTGTTCAAATTATTGTATTTTGATACGTTTAATACTTCTTTTACAATCTAAGGTCTATTAATTGATTGAAGCACTTATGATATCTTTCAAAAACAATTTCATGTGTTAAAATGATACGTTTAATACTTCTTTCATTTACAATCTAAGGTTTTATAACCTAGGAAACTATGAGAAAGTGAATGTTCTGTATGATAGTAGTTTAAAAGCATCTTAACTATTGAAAACAAGCGTATTATTACTCAACTAAATGTTTGCAACTTGTTCTTTTCGCTATTAATTGATTGAAAACACTTATGAATGAATATCTTTGAAAACCAATTTCATGTGTTAAAATTGTGTTTTGATATGTTTAAGCACTCTTTTACAATCTTAGTCTATTAATTGATTGAAACACTTATGAATGAATATCCTTGAAAAACAATTTCATGTGTCGAATTGTGTTTTCATATTTTTTACAATCTAAGGTCTATTGATTGATTCAAACACTTATGATACCTTTGAAAAACCATTTCATGTGTTCAAATTATTGTATTTTGATACGTTTAATACTTATTTTACAATCTAAGGTCTATTAATTGATTGAAGCACTTATGATATCTTTGAAAAACAATTTCATGTGTTAAAATGATACGTTTAATACTTCTTTCATTTACAATCTAAGGTTTTATAACCTAGGAAACTATGAGAAAGTGAACGTTCTGTATGATAATAGTTTAAAAGCATCTTAACTATTGAAAACAAGCGTATTACTACTCAACTAAATGTTTGCAACTTGTTCTTTTCGCTATTAATTGATTGAAAACACTTATGAATGAATATCTTTTAAAACCAATTTCATGTGTTAAAATTGTGTTTTGATATGTTTAACATCTCTTTTACAATCTTAGTCTATTAATTGATTGAAACACTTATGAATGAATATCCTTGAAAAACAATTTCATGTGTCGAAATTGTGTTTTCATATTTTTTACAATCTAAGGTCTATTGATTGATTCATACACTTATGATACCTTTGAAAAACCATTTCATGTGTTCAAATTATTGTATTCTGATACGTTTAATACTTCTTTTACAATCTAAGGTCTATTAATTGATTGAAGCACTTATGATATATTTGAAAAACAATTTCATGTGTTAAAATGATACGTTTAATACTTCTTTCATTTACAATCTAAGGTTTTATAACCTTGGAAACTATGAGAAAGTGAATGTTCTGTATGATAATAGTTTAAAAGCATCTTAACTATTGAAAACAAGCGTATTACTACTCAACTAAATGTTTGCAGCTTGTTCTTTTCGCTATTAATTGATTGAAAACACTTATGAATGAATATCTTTGAAAACCAATTTCATGTGTTAAAATTGTGTTTTGATATGTTTAACATCTCTTTTACAATCTTAGTCTATTAATTGATTGAAACACTTATGAATGAATATCCTTGAAAAACAATTTCATGTGTCGAAATTGTGTTTTCATATTTTTTACAATCTAAGGTCTATTGATTGATTCAAACACTTATGATACCTTTGAAAAACCATTTCATGTGTTCAAATTATTGTATTCTGATACGTTTAATACTTCTTTTACAATCTAAGGTCTATTAATTGATTGAAGCACTTATGATATCTTTCAAAAACAATTTCATGTCTTAAAATGATACGTTTAATACTTCTTTCATTTACAATCTAAGGTTTTATAACCTAGGAAACTATGAGAAAGTGAATGTTCTGTATGATAGTAGTTTAAAAGCATCTTAACTATTGAAAACAAGCATATTATTAGTCAACTAAATGTTTGCAACTTGTTCTTTACGCTATTAATTGATTGAAAACACTTATGAATGAATATCATTGAAAACCAATTTCATGTGTTAAAATTGTGTTTTGATATGTTTAACAACTCTTTTACAATCTTAGTCTATTAATTGATTGAAACACTTATGCATGAATATCCTTGAAAAACAATTTCATGTGTCGAAATTGTGTTTTCATATTTTTTACAATCTAAGGTCTATTGATTGATTCAAACACTTATGATACCTTTGAAAAACCATTTCATGTGTTCAAATTATTGTATTTTGATACGTTTAATACTTATTTTACAATCTAAGGTCTATTAATTGATTGAAGCACTTATGATATCTTTGAAAAACAATTTCATGTGTTAAAATGATACGTTTAATACTTCTTTCATTTACAATCTAAGGTTTTATAACCTAGGAAACTATGAGAAAGTGAACGTTCTGTATGATAATAGTTTAAAAGCATCTTAACTATTGAAAACAAGCGTATTACTACTCAACTAAATGTTTGCAACTTGTTCTTTTCGCTATTAATTGATTGAAAACACTTATGAATGAATATCTTTGAAAACCAATTTCATGTGTTAAAATTGTGTTTTGATATGTTTAACATCTCTTTTACAATCTTAGTCTATTAATTGATTGAAACACTTATGAATGAATATCCTTGAAAAACAATTTCATGTGTCGAAATTGTGTTTTCATATTTTTTACAATCTAAGGTCTATTGATTGATTCAAACACTTATGATACCTTTGAAAAACCATTTCATGTGTTCAAATTATTGTATTCTGATACGTTTAATACTTCTTTTACAATCTAAGGTCTATTAATTGATTGAAGCACTTATGATATATTTGAAAAACAATTTCATTTGTTAAAATGATACGTTTAATACTTCTTTCATTTACAATCTAAGGTTTTATAAACTAGGAAACTATGAGAAAGTGAATGTTCTGTATGATAATAGTTTAAAAGAATCTTAACTATTTAAAACAAGCGTATTACTACTCAACTAAATGTTTGCAACTTGTTCTTTTCGCTATTAATTGATTGAAAACACTTATGAATGAATATCTTTGAAAACCAATTTCATGTGTTAAAATTGTGTTTTGATATGTTTAAGCACTCTTTTACAATCTTAGTCTATTAATTGATTGAAACACTTATGAATGAATATCCTTGAAAAACAATTTCATGTGTCGAAATTGTGTTTTCATATTTTTTACAATCGAAGGTCTATTGATTGATTCAAACACTTATGATACCTTTGAAAAACCATTACATGTGTTCAAATTATTGTATTTTGATACGTTTAATACTTCTTTTACAATCTAAGGTCTATTAATTGATTGAAGCACTTATGATATCTTTGAAAAACAATTTCATGTGTTAAAATGATACGTTTAATACTTCTTTCATTTACAATCTAAGGTTTTATAACCTAGGAAACTATGAGAAAGTGAATGTTCTGTATGATAGTAGTTTAAAAGCATCTTAACTATTGAAAACAAGCATATTATTACTCAACTAAATGTTTGCAACTTGTTCTTTACGCTATTAATTTATTGAAAACACTTATGAATGAATATCTTTGAAAACCAATTTCATGTGTTAAAATTGTGTTTTGATATGTTTAACATCTCTTTTACAATCTTAGTCTATTAATTGAATGAAACACTTATGAATGAATATCCTTTAAAAACAATTTCATGTGTCGAAATTGTGTTTTCATATTTTTGACAATCTAAGGTCTATTGATTGATTCAAACACTTATGATACCTTTGAAAAACCATTTCATGTGTTCAAATTATTGTATTTTGATACGTTTAATACTTCTTTTACAATCTAAGGTCTATTAATTGATTGAAGCACTTATGATATCTTTGAAAAACAATTTCATGTGTTAAAATGATACATTTAATACTTCTTTCATTTACAATCTAAGGTTTTATAACCTAGGAAACTATGAGAAAGTGAATGTTCTGTATGATAGTAGTTTAAAAGCATCTTAACTATTGAAAACAAGCATATTATTACTCAACTAAATGTTTGCAACTTGTTCTTTTCGCTATTAATTGATTGAAAACACTTATGAATGAATATCTTTGAAAACCAATTTCATGTGTTAAACTTGTGTTTTGATATGTTTAATATCTCTTTTACAATCTTAGTCTATTAATTGATTGAAACACTTATGAATGAATATCCTTGAAAAACAATTTCATGTGTCGAATTTGTGTTTTCATATTTTTTACAATCTAAGGTCTATTGATTGATTCAAACACTTATGATACCTTTGGAAAACCATTTCATGTGTTCAAATTATTGTATTTTGATACGTTTAATACTTCTTTTACAATCTAAGGTCTATTAATTGATTGAAGCACTTATGATATCTTTGAAAAACAATTTCATGTGTTAAAATGATACGTTTAATACTTCTTTCATTTACAATCTAAGGTTTTATAACCTAGGAAACTATGAGAAAGTGAATGTTCTGTATGATAGTAGTTTAAAAGCATCTTAACTATTGAAAACAAGCGTAATATTACTCAACTAAATGTTTGCAACTTGTTCTTTTCGCCATTAATTGATTGAAAACACTTATGAATGAATATCTTTGAAAACCAATTTCATGTGTTAAAATTGTCTTTTGATATGTTTAACATCTCTTTTACAATCTTAGTCTATTAATTGATTGAAACACTTATGAATGAATATCCTTGAAAAACAATTTCATGTGTCGAAATTGTGTTTTCATATTTTTTACAATCTAAGGTCTATTGATTGATTCAAACACTTATGATACCTTTGAAAAACCATTTCATGTGTTCAAATTATTGTATTTTGTTACGTTTAATACTTCTTTTACAATCTAAGGTCTATTAATTGATTGAAGCACTTATGATATATTTGAAAAACAATTTCATGTGTTAAAATGATACGTTTAATACTTCTTTCATTTACAATCTGTACCGCCCTGGTGGACGGGTGTGATGACGTGGATCCTGCTACAGTGTAGGCGTGTTGACAAGGCGCCAGGTTGGCAGATGGGAAGGAAGTCGGGAGGCACGTGTGGTCGCCGATTGTTAAGTTGGCGTGTTCCGATTTCCAGTTTACCAGAATAGGCGATCGCCAGGTTTAAAGGTGAAGTCGCCAGATGTAGACTCAGGCGACCAGGCAGTCGGAGATCGCCAGAACAAGCACATCGCCAAAGATGAAAGAGAAGCAGATTATGAGGGCGGCCGGCGAGACCACAGGGAAGGTGTATGAAGGCCCTAACTCGCCAGTTTCAGTAGAGATCGCACTCCTAAGTTAGCTATGCACTGGGCAGTACCATGCATAAGTAACTTAGCCAAAATAAGAGTAGAAGCAGCGCCAGGTCAGGGAGCCTCCAGATGATGGCAAGTGTACAGTCGGATGCGGGCCACGTGTCCAGGTCTGTAACTGCCAGGAGAGAGAAAACCACCAGGTATATAAGAGTTCTTAACAGATTTTCTAAGGTACGCGCGTTCAGTTCATACACTTTACGCTTGCAAGTGACGGAGCTGTTTGTGAGAGAGAGTTTGCACGGTTCCAGTTCTTAGTATTTGGTGATACCGTCACTGCCTTGAGCGTCGGAGTGCGATCGGCCGCAGCGGCGCCGTGTCGTTTCTTTGCAGGTTCTTGAGATAGATCCAGAGGAGGAACGGAAGTGAGAAGCGGCGCGCACGTCGATCCTTTGACGAGGTATTCTCCAGCGCTCCGGTCAACAGGCAGGATCATCAGGTGCCCATCGTGGGGCCGTGTAAAACGTGCTCCCATCCACAGCGTGAGTTCGTGGAAGTTTTCGAGGTTTTCTGCGCGGTTGTGTGCTGGTGCAACCGTCGTTTGCAGTTTCTTTGAGTTTCGTTCGGTGAGTTTGTGTTTTGTGCCGTTCGTTTGTCTTTCAATCGGTGGAGTGAGGTCTTTTGTTGCTTGCGCGCAATCTGTCTGGTGGAAGTTCGAGTTCTTTGGTGGTTTTCTGCGAAGGTTTGCAGTGTTCTTGGGTTCTTGCACAGTTTCTTGAGTCTTCTCCGATTGATCACTGATTCGTTCGTGGTTGAAGTGTTATTTGCTGTATTTCTGTGGTTCGCTGAAGTTAATGAGAAAGATGAGAAGCAATCGTTCCAGTCCCGTGGCTCTCGTCGCAGCTGAAGGCGACGCCGCCATGACCATTGCGCAGATGGCAGAAATGATGCGCTCGTTGCAGGCGACTGTGGAAGCCTCGCGCGTGGAGCAGGCAAGGATACATGAAGACCTGGTCGCCTCTCGCGCCAGGAACGAGGAGCTCAGCAAGGTAGCTGAGGAGCTGCGTCGAGCTCTTCAGGAGAAGCAGGGTCGTTCTTCAGCTGAAGAGGTGGCACCGTCGACGCCACCTCGTGTTTTCCCAATGCCTTTCATTCAGGCGATTACCGACACGCCAATTCCCACGAGCGTGGTTCCGGTTAAAGCTGTTTTTACTGGCGTGGAGGATCCAGAGGCTCATCTGACCACGTTCCACACACAGATGATGCTGTCGGGAGGGTCGGACGCCGTCTACTGTAAGATGTTCGTGAGCACGCTCCAGGGAACGGCGATGGAGTGGTTTGTGAGCCTGCCTAATGGCCACATAACTAATTTTCAACAATTCTCGAAAATCTTTGTCGAGCAGTATATTGTGAACAAGGCACCGCCCAGGGTGTCCTATGATCTGTTTGATATAAGGCAGTACCATGGGGAGTCCCTCAGAGACTACTTCAATCGCTTCGGCGCACAGATGGTCAGGTCGCCAGCCAAGGATGAAGAAATGCTGGTCTATGCCTTCAAGAAGGGCGTGCAGCCAGGGCCATTCTGCGAGGCCTTGATCAGGGCTCATCCAGCGACGTTTGCTGAGGTCAGGCGACTTGCGGTGGCCCACATCGCCGACGAGAGCGAAGTCGCCGAGAAGAGAGGCAGCGTAGCTCCCGCCAGGCCACGCGCCCAGACCAGGATCCAGCCACAGAGGGTGCTGGAAACGGCAGCGGCGGCCAGAAAAGACCAAAGGACTCGCTATCCTTACGATAGGAGAAATAAGGGAAGAAGCCAAGCGCGCCAACCGCCAGCACGCCAACAACCAGCACGCCGGGAATACAATCGCCCGCCTAAGCACAAATTCGTCATGGGACTAGCGGACCTGATCGCTATCCCTAACATATCTGCTAGGTTGAAGGCGCCCGAGAAGGTGGGCGACAAGGTGCTGGGGTCAAAGCCGGACGTTTGGTGCGAGTTTCACCAGTGCTTTGGCCACAACCTGGACTCGTGTTTGTCTTTAGGATACCAGCTCGACGCTCTGGTTAAGAGCGGGTTCCTAAACGACTATCTGCTGGACAGAAGGACCGGAGGAGCGTCGAGTTCCCAGCCGGCAGGTGGAGAAGCCCAGCAACACGAGATGCCTATCCATGGGGAGATCCACACCATTGCAGGGGGTTTCTCAGGTGGTGGATGCACCGCATCGCAGAGGAAAAAGTACGCGCGATCGGTGATGTCAGTGGACATGTTTGAAGATCACTCGCCGGAAGTAGACATTACGTTCACCAAACAGGATCTTCGGGACGTTGTGCCTCATGACAACGATCCCATTGTTATTTCATTGATCACGACGGGAAGGAAGGTCCATAGAGTTCTGGTGGACCAAGGAAGCTCGGCAGACGTAATGTTCTGGCCGACTTTCACGCAGCTGGAATTGCCCCTTGACCAGCTAAGGCCCTATGGAGGATGCTTGTATGGGTTCGCTGGCGACCAGGTGGAGGTCAGGGGGTACATTGAGCTGAGAACCACGTTTACCGATGAGGTTGGGTCGAGGACGGAGAAAATCAAGTACCTCATCGTAAACGCCCCTTCAGCATATAACATCCTGTTGGGAAGGCCCTCTCTTAACAGGATAGGCGCAATTCCATCGACTCGGCACATGAAGGTGAAGCTGCCGTCCATGGAAGGGGTGGTGATCACGATAAAGTCTAATCAGAAAGAAGCGAAAAAGTGCTATGAAAATAGCCTGAAAAATAAAAGATCAGTGAGCTATGTAACGACCACCCCGCCTCCCGGTGTGAAGCCCAGACCGCCGGTAATAGAGGAGGCCGCCGGAAGGGATGTAGAGATGGTAGATGCTGAGCTGGGGGAGAGGAATGCTGGCCTGGAGGAAGAAGAGGCGCGGAATCGCCCTGAGGAAGCAAGGGAACTGGGGATCGCCAAGGCGGTGATCGCCAGAGAATCCAGGCCCAAACCCGTCGAGCAGTGGCTCGAGAAGGAGATCGGGGGGAAAGTTTTCAAGCTCGGAAGATCTCTGGAGGTCGATCTCCAGGACCAGATCGCCAAGGTGATTGAGCGACATCTGGACGCGTTTTCTTGGTCCGCTTCGGACATGCCCGGAATCGATCCCGACTTCTTGTGCCATCATCTGGCGATGGACAACATGGTGAGACCGGTGCGACAAAGGAGAAGGAAATTTAACGAAGAGAGGAGGCAGGCGATCAGGGACGAGACCCAGAAACTCCTCGCTGCAGGCCACATCAGGGAAGTCCAGTACCCTGAGTGGTTGGCAAATGTCGTGCTGGTAAAGAAGAGTAACGGGAAATGGCGCATGTGCGTCGATTTCACCGATCTGAACAAAGCTTGCCCGAAGGATTCGTATCCTTTACCAAGCATTGATGCCCTGGTCGATAGTGCTGCAGGGTGCAAGCTGCTGAGTTTCTTGGACGCCTTCTCGGGCTATAATCAGATCAAGATGCATCCCATGGATGAAGAAAAAACAGCCTTCATGACGGAGAGGTCGTGCTACTGCTATAAGGTGATGCCGTTTGGGCTGAAGAACGCGGGGGCCACGTACCAGAGGCTGATGGATCGAGTACTTGCACCAATGCTGGGAAGGAACGTGCAAGCTTACGTCGATGACATGGTCGTGACCTCGCAGGAGAAAAGCAAGCACGTTGCAGACTTGGAAGAATTGTTCACGACGATCGCCAAGTTCAAGTTGAAGCTCAACCCGGAGAAATGCATTTTCGGCGTGGAGGCTGGAAAGTTCTTGGGTTTTCTCCTGACTGAAAGAGGAATAGAGGCCAACCCGGACAAGTGTGCCGCCATCTTGGCGATGAGAAGCCCGGCTACAGTGAAAGAAGTCCAGCAGCTGACGGGTCGGATGGCAGCCCTATCTCGCTTCGTGTCAGCAAGCGGAGAAAAGGGACATCCCTATTTCCAATGTCTGCGGCGCAATAACAAGTTCGCTTGGACGAAAGAATGCGAGGAAGCTTTCGTCAAGCTGAAGGAATATCTGGCGAGCCCGCCGGTTCTGTGCAAACCACTGGCGGGAATCCCTCTCAGATTGTATTTCGCTGTGACTGAGAGGGCGGTGAGTGCGGTGCTCGCCCAGGACCAGGATCAGGCTCAGAAGCCTATCTATTTTGTGAGCAAGGTGTTGCAGGGCCTAGAAACGAGATATCAGGCCCTTGAGAAGGCTGCGCTGGCTGTGGTGTTTTCGGCGAGGAGGTTGCGCCACTACTTCCACAGTTTCACAATACTGGTGATGACTGACCTGCCCATCCAGAAGGTCTTGAAGAAACCTGACGTTGCGGGAAGAATGGTGAAGTGGGCAGTCGAGTTGTCAGAATTTGACATTAAATATGAGCCCCGAGGCCCGATCAAGGGGCAAATCTTTGCAGATTTTGTAGTCGAGCTCTCATCAGAGGCGACGCGGGTTGAAGGAGACGGCTTCCGTTGGGTACTCTCGGTGGATGGATCATCGAACCAGCAGGGTAGCGGTGCTGGAGTCATATTGGAAGGACCCAACGGTGTGCTGATCGAACAATCGTTGAGATTCGCCTTCAAAGCCAACAACAATCAAGCAGAGTATGAGGCGCTGATCGCCGGGATTCTGCTGGCCAAGGAGATGGGAGCCAGAGTGCTGATGGCTAAGAGTGACTCGCTGCTAGTCACAGGGCAAGTAACAGGCGAGTTCCAGGCTAAAGATCCACAAATGGCGGCTTACTTGGCGTATGTGCAGGAATTGAAGAGTTCCTTTGCCTCTTTTGAAGTGGTACATGTGCCCCGAGAACAGAATGCCCGAGCTGACTTGCTTGCTAAGCTCGCCAGTTCAGGCAAGGGGGGTAGGCAGAGGACAGTGATTCAAGAAACTCTGAAGACGCCGAGGGCATTTGTAGCAGATCACCTGGTCCTTCAGATAAGCAGGTCGACGGAGAGAGCAGCGAGAAGCCACAAGTCTTTGACGCAAGAAACTCTGAGATCGCCGAGAGTTAGAGCATGTCGAGGAGAGAAGGTGGACGTGATGCAGGTCTGCGCCACCCATGAGCCAGACACTTGGATAACGCAATACAAGCGGTGCTTGGCGGATGGTCTCCTCCCGCTGGACCCAACAGAAGCTAGGAAGGTAAAGAAAAATTCCAGCAAGTATACATTGATTCATGGCGATCTGTACAGGTTTGGGTTCACTCACCCACTCCTGGAATGTATACACGGCGAGAAGTGCACGAGAATTATGGCAGAGCTCCACGAAGGAATATGTGGAAGTCACGTCGGGGGTCGAGCTCTGGCCGCGAGGACTCTCCGTGCAGGCTACTATTGGCCATCCATGAGAGAAGATTGCAAGAAGTATGCCCAATGCTGTAAACAGTGCCAGCAGCACGCCGATTGGCATAAGGCACCTCCCGAGGAGTTGAAGTCGATCTATAGCCCTTGGCCGTTTCATACTTGGGGAATCGACATCCTGGGACCTTTTCCACTTGCGATCAGGCAGATGAAGTACTTGGTAGTGGCGATTGAGTACTTCACCAAGTGGATTGAAGCAGAACCAGTGGCCCAGATCACCGCACACAAGATCGAAGGCTTTGTATGGAAGAACATCGTGTGCCGGTTTGGAGTGCCTAAGCGCCTGGTGTCAGATAATGGGACTCAGTTTGCAAGCCACCTGTTGAAGAAGCTTTGTGAAGGGGTTGGAATTCAGCAAGTGTTTGCATCCGTCGAGCACCCTCAGACGAATGGCCAGGTGGAATCAGCTAATCGGGTGTTGTTGAGAGGTTTGAAGAGAAGGCTTGAGAAAGCCAAGGGAAGTTGGGCTGAGGAGGTGCCCCGTATAGTCTGGGCGTACCACACCACCGAGCAGTCCGGAACCCATGAGACCCCGTTTAGCTTGGTCTATGGGTGTGACGCCATGATTCCGGTGGAGATCCAGGAAAGCTCGCCGAGATTCCAGAACTTCGTAGAGGAAGACTCGAATGAAGAGAGAAGGCTGAACCTGGATCTGCTGGATGAAGTCAGGGAGGAGGCAAGGCTGAAGGCTGAGGCGGTGAAAAGAAGGGTCGAGCGAAGGTACAATTCTAAGGTGATGCCAAGGCAGTTTAGAGAAGGCGATCTGGTGATGAGGAAGGCCCACCAGTACGAGATGGAGAATAAACTATCACCCAAGTGGACTGGACCGTTCAGAATAACCGAGGCACTCGGGAACGGAGCCTACCGCTTAGAGACGCTGGAAGGAGGGGCGATCCCTCGTACCTGGAACGCCACACACCTGAAGTTGTACTATAGTTAAGAGCTTTGTAAGTAAAGACAAACACAAATGTCATATTGCAATGTCTCTGTTAAAACAGTTTCAAGGGGGCACTCTTTTTTCCCTAAGGAGGGTTTTTAATGAGGCCACCCAATAAAAGAAGAGTTTTCGAAGTATAAGGTGTTTCCAGATTGCATGTGTGCTATTTTCGAAAGTTGGAAGAAAGACCTTGTCATTTGTACATGATTTGAGGCAAGAAAATATATATATCGCGTGCTTTCTAAAAAAGTTTTAAAGTCCTCATCGTTTTTCGGCGATTAGAGGCACCAGTTAAGTTTTTAAAGTCCTCATCGTTTTTCGGCGATTAGAGGCACCAGTTAAGTTTTAAGTCCTCATCGTTTATTGGCGATCGGAGGCACCAGGCGAAAGACCTCCTCGCCGTCGAGCGAGTGCAGGCGAGAAAGAGGAAAAGTCCTCCGTGTTTCTGGGAGCGAGAAGATGTAACTCCCGGGGCAACGTAGAGGCAAGTTAAAGACCTCCTCGCCGTTGAGCGGGTGCAGGCGAGAAAGGTCCTCAGTGCATCCAGGGGGGAGGAGATGTACACCCTGGGCAAGTTGAGGCACCGGATAAAGTCCTTATCGCCGTTGTGCGAGCCAAGGCCAATTAAAGACCTCCTCGCCGTTGAGCGGGTACAGGCGAGAAAGGTCCTCAGTGCATCCAGGGGGGAGGAGATGTACACCCTGGGCAAGTTGAGGCACCGGATAAAGTCCTTATCGCCGTTGTGCGAGCCAAGGCCAATTAAAGACCTCCTCGCCGTTGAGCGAGCGCAGGCGAGAGAAAGAAAAGATCCTCAGTGCATCCAGGGGGAGGAGATGTACACCCTGGGCAAGTTGAGGCATCAAATAAAGTCCTTCTCGCCGTTGTGCGAGCTCAGGCGAGTTAAAGACCTTCTCGCTTATATGCGGGTATAGGCAAGATAAAATCCTTCTCGTCTTGAACGAGTTCAGGTATGGCGAAGAGGGCGGAAGAAGCTTGAAAGGTGGCTAAGGTAGGTTCGAAGAGAACGCCTAGCCAGCCGGTCTTCAGTTCTGAAGTTCAGGGGGGTAAAGGGAGATCCCAAAGGGCATTCCTGCCCAGATAAAGAAATGACTGCCAAAGCATGAGGCTGGGAAAAGCTGGTGTTACCAAGAGGTTTTGGCGATCGGGAAAAGTTCAAGCGACGGCGAGAAGGTTGAAAGACTTGTTTGATAAAGCAGGTCGAAGGGGACGTTGTTTGAACCGTGATTGAGTTACAGTTCGTTGCTTGGACACTTTTCTTATGATCAGGTTAGTGCCTCAAGGGTACAAGTTGATTAAAGCGATCGTTGCTTAAGTTTGAATCGGCTCGAAGCAGTTACGCCAAAGGTCGTGTTCGCAAAATCGCTAAGTTAAATCCGACAAAGTTAAGCATACAAGGAAGGCTAAATCGCTTAAAAGAAGTCAAGGGAGAAAATATCCAAGTTCAGCAACTGAAATGAGTATCTGTTCAAAGCACATATGCAAGAGTTTTTACAAGGTAAATACAAGTGAATTTATAAAGAAGCGGATGGGGTGGAATTGGTTGAGCCTTCGGCGGGAACGACCTTTCCATCTACTACTTCGTTGTTTAACGACACCATGCTGAGGTCGAGATCAGGGAATAGGCATGCGAATTGTTCCCGAGCGGCATCAAATCCAGCAACCAGAATCTGAGCGGAGCTTAGCTTAAGTTCTTCAATTTGCCTTTGAAATTCTTCAACCTGTTGCTTAAGCTCCTTGTTCTGCTGCTCCATCTCTTCGACCTGTTTTCGGAGTTGTTTGTTGGTCTTTTGAGCATGAAGAAGGTCGTCGGCAACCTTCTCGGATTCCGCTTGAGCTCGGGTCAACTCGGCAGTCATCTTTTCTTTTTCCTTGTTCGCCTCGGTGAGATCAGCCATGGCGTCATCCCTTGCTTTTTCTACTTGCCCAAGTAGTTTTTCACGGTCGATTGACCTTTGCTCCAGTTTTTGTACCTTATCGGCATTAGCTTGAATGTGAGCTTCCAGGTCGCTCGCCTTGGTGCGCAGAGGCACGATTTTGCTTTCAAGTTCAACTTTTTCTTGGGCAAGTTCATGGACTTTGCAGCGAAGGTCAGCAGCTTCCTTGCGCGCAAGCCTAAGCTCGGTACTTAGGGCATCCTCTACTCGGGAATGTTCCATTTCCGCGAGCGTTAGGCTGAAGGCCACCTTCTCCACCTCAACCTTCATTGTGCTGTTTTCGGTCTTGAGGTTGTAGAGATCGTCTTGAAGCCTCCTGGTGGAGCTCTCCACAACCCTCGTTATAATCGATGGGATGTCCTCCGCTATGTTTTTCAGTTTAGCAGTCAGAGGTTCCCACATCCTCGTGACCTCGAGGGAAAGGTTTGCGGCTTGGAGAGGCGCCAGGGGGGCTTGTTGAGGGTTCTCATCGCCACCTTCCTTAGCAATATTTTCAGTGGTTGCTTCCTGGCGTGGCGACGCAATCGGGGACTCGGTGATTAGGATTGGAGAGGTGTGAGCGACCTCATCCCCGATTGGAACGATTCCTGCAGCTGAAGTGTTGGAAGGAGGGCCCCCTCCTGCTGATATATGTGGTGTAGAGGCACTCGGGGGGTCCTCCAAGAAATTTGGCTCTGGGGCCTCAGTTGCAGGTGGCGCAGTGGCCAATGGAACTGCTTGGACTGGTGGTGAAGGGGCTTGTGGTGTTGGCGATGAGGGAGGAGGAGCAGGCGTTGATGGGGGTGGTGAGGTTGGAAGAGGGGGTTGAGCAGGTGGAGAAGATGGTGCCACCCTCTTCCTTTTCGTGACAAGGCCATCCTCTGTGACCTCGTCGTCCTCTTCTTCCTCTTGGACGACTTGGGGGGCTTTCCGCTTAGGCCTCTTAAGGACCAGCTTCTTGCGTTGGGTGGGCTCCTTGGGCGGTGATCGCCCATGAATGATGGCCTTCTCGACCGCCGAGTTGGGCACCGTCTGGGAACCGGTCGCCAACCCGTGGTTGCGGGCGAGCGCCTTTAAGTCGGCGAGCATGTTCTTACCCAACATGGTGTCTGCATGAAATGAAAGTGCATAAGTTAGCTCAAAGGAGAAAGGGGTAAGTGTACAAGGCAATAAGACAGGAAAAACAGGCATATGCAGAAAAGATAAAACCAAAGTCTTGTGCGAACAAGAAACCCAGAAACAATATCAGAAGCAATGTCAAGACAAAAGTGTAGCGTCCTAACCTATTTGGAATTCCAACTGGTCCTCAAAGAACTCGAAGGAGATCAGGGTGGGGGTCAAGAATGTTATGTTGGCATCTGCCACCCTCTTCCAGAATAGGCAAAGGTCTCGGTCCAAAGCTCCCATGCTATCAGGACTTCTGGGCCTCCTGAAGCAGCTCTTGGACTCCTTTTTCCCCTTGTCCACCCAGTACAAGGGGAAGCCGTCGAGAAGGGAAGTGTCGTTATCGTTTGCGCGAACCTGGATGAACTTCCCCTTCCAATCTTTGTATGATTGCTGGAAGATGGTAAAAATGGATCTCCTAGCAATGGCATTCAGGCTGACCCACAGGCGGTCTCCTGGGTGTTTGGCCTCAAACAGGAACAGAAACACGTCCACCGACGCGGGCAACCCCAGGTGGGCGCACGTTATTTCAAAGGCTCGAACAAACGCCCAACTGTTGGGATGAAGCTGGGCGGCAGCAATGTTGAGCTCGGTCAAGAGTTCCCTCTCGAATCGAGTAAGAGGGAACCTGAGTTTGACCTTCTTGAAGAAAGTGGTGTAGACGAAGCAGAAGGGTCCGTCGGCGCTCACTTTGTCATCGGCGCACACTGGCAGAGCGGCGGGGCAAGGCAGCACCATCATCCTCTCATCGTGCTCCTTATGAAACGATTGATAGGCCTCGTCCCCCTTTGTCAAACGCAGAACTGCTCCCGCAGTGTTCACCAACGAGGTTTCCTTTAATAGGGCTGGGTTAGCCCATGAGTATAAAGCCTTGAAGTCTGGCAGAGGGATGGGGGCTCCTCCAGCGTTTGGTGGAGTCGCCTGGGCCAGAGCAGCTTGGGAAGATGCAGGCCTCTCAGCCTGCGAAGAGGAAGCGCCACGAACTTGGGGTGGGTCGTGCGCTTGTGAAGAGGGGTTTCGTGCTGATGGAGGGGGGTTCGGGGTGATCTTTGTGCGAGTCATGATAGCAACTGCAAAGGAAGAAGAAAGGAAAAACAATCAGGAGGGTTACAAAGGCTGACTCGATCATAGAGGGAAGGTGAAAGACGAACGAATGTGAGTTCGTTGCGACGATCGACAAAGCCCTAGGTTACGCAGAAGGAGAAATGGAAAAACAGCCCACAACGTATGCACCAGACAGTTACAGGATGATGCAAATCGGTGAAAATGCAAGGAAACCTAGCAGATGAAGGAAAGTAGTTACCTTTCGATGATCAGGAGAACGTTGAAGGGAGGTGGTGATCTAGAGCGTCGAGGAACGTCGAGAGTTTTCGCAGAAGGAAATGAGAGCATATGCAAGTGTGAAGAAAGTGATGGAACAGTAGGAGCGTAAGGGGTTTAAGGGTTTTCGAAATAAGTTTGGAAGCACTAACGGCAGATGAAGAGAGCCGTTGATGAAGCCACGTGTCGAGCGATCGCTGAAGGGTTTGGTGGAGCGTCAGAGCAGCAGAAAGTACGATCGCTTGGAATTCTGCGTCAGTGCCACGTAGATCGGTGTTGATGAGGGCTCTTTCAGTCTTTTCGCTAGACAAGTCTTCGCTTGAGACTGGGGGGCTTGTGTACCGCCCTGGTGGACGGGTGTGATGACGTGGCATCCTGCTACAGTGTAGGCGTGTTGACAAGGCGCCAGGTTGGCAGATGGGAAGGAAGTCGGAAGGCACGTGTGGTCGCCGATTGTTAAGTTGGCGTGTTCTGATTTCCAGTTTACCAGAATAGGCGATCGCCAGGTTGAAAGGTGAAGTCGCCAGATGTAGACTCAGGCGACCAGGCAGTCGGAGATCGCCAGAACAAGCACATCGCCAAAGATGAAAGAGAAGCAGATTATGAGGGCGGCCGGCGAGACCACAGGGAAGGTGTATGAAGGCCCTAACTCGCCAGTTTCAGTAGAGATCGCACTCCTAAGTTAGCTATGCACTGGGCAGTACCATGCATAAGTAACTTAGCCAAAATAAGAGTAGAAGCAGCGCCAGGTCAGGGAGCCTCCAGATGATGGCAAGTGTACAGTCGGATGCGGGCCACGTGTCCAGGTCTGTAACTACAAGAAGAGAGAAAACCACCAGGTATATAAGAGTTCTTAACACATTTTCTAAGGTACGAGCGTTCAGTTCATACACTTTACGCTTGCAAGTGACGGAGCTGTTTGTGAGAGAGAGTTTGCACGGTTCCAGTTCTTAGTATTTGGTGATACCGTCACTGACTTGAGCGTCGGAGTGCGATCAGCCGCAGCGGCGCCGTGTCGTTTCTTTGCAGGTTCTTGAGATAGATCCAGAGGAGGAACGAAAGTGAGAAGCGGCGCGCACGTCGATCCTTTGACGAGGCATTCTCCAGCGCTCCGGTCAACAGGCAGGATCACAATCTAAGGTTTTATAACCTAGGAAACTATGAGAAAATGAATGTTCTGTATGATAATAGTTTAAAAGCATCTTAACTATTGAAAGCAAGCGTATTACTACTCAACTAAATGTTTGCAACTTGTTCTTTTCGCTATTAATTGATTGAAAACACTTATGAATGAATATCTTTGAAAACCAATTTCATGTGTTAAAATTGTGTTTTGATATGTTTAAGCACTCTTTTACAATCTTAGTCTATTAATTGATTGAAACACTTATGAATGAATATCCTTGAAAAACAATTTCATGTGTCGAATTGTGTTTTCATATTTTTTACAATCTAAGGTCTATTGATTGATTCAAACACTTATGATACCTTTGAAAAACCATTTCATGAGTTCAAATTATTGTATTTTGATACGTTTAATACTTCTTTTACAATCTAAGGTCTATTAATTGATTGAAGCACTTATGATATCTTTGAAAAACAATTTCATGTGTTAAAATGATACGTTTAATACTTCTTTCATTTACAATCTAAGGTTTTATAACCTAGGAAACTATGAGAAAGTGAATGTTCTGAATGATAGTAGTTTAAAAGCATCTTAACTATTGAAAACAAGCGTATTATTACTCAACTAAATGTTTGCAACTTGTTCTTTTCGCCATTAATTGATTGAAAACACTTATGAATGAATATCTTTGAAAACCAATTTCATGTGTTAAAATTGTCTTTTGATATGTTTAACATCTCTTTTACAATCTTAGTGTATTAATTGATTGAAACACTTATGAATGAATATCCTTGAAAAACAATTTCATGTGTCGAAATTGTGTTTTCATATTTTTTACAATCTAAGGTCTATTGATTGATTCAAACACTTATGATACCTTTGAATAACCATTTCATGTGTTCAAATTATTGTATTTTGTTACGATTAATACTTCTTTTACAATCTAAGGTTTATTAATTGATTGAAGCACTTATGATATATTTGAAAAACAATTTAATGTGTTAAAATGATACGTTTAATACTTCTTTCATTTACAATCTAAGGTTTTATAACCTAGGAAACTATGAAAAAGTGAATGTTCTGTATGATAATAGTTTAAAAGCATCTTAACTATTGAAAACAAGCGTATTACTACTCAACTAAATGTTTGCAACTTGTTCTTTTCGCTATTAATTGATTGAAAACACTTATGAATGAATATCTTTGAAAACCAATTTCATGTGTTAAAATTGTCTTTTGATATGTTTAACATCTCTTTTACAATCTTAGTCTATTAATTGATTGAAACACTTATGAATGAATATCCTTGAAAAACAATTTCATGTGTCGAAATTGTGTTTTCATATTTTTTACAATCTAAGGTCTATTGATTGATTCAAACACTTATGATACCTTTGAATAACCATTTCATGTGTTCAAATTATTGTATTTTGTTACGATTAATACTTCTTTTACAATCTAAGGTCTATTAATTGATTGAAGCACTTATGATATATTTGAAAAACAATTTAATGTGTTAAAATGATACGTTTAATACTTCTTTCATTTACAATCTAAGGTTTTATAACCTAGGAAACTATGAGAAAGTGAATGTTCTGTATGATAATAGTTTAAAAGCATCTTAACTATTGAAAAGAAGCGTATTACTACTCAACTAAATGTTTGCAACTTGTTCTTTTCGCTATTAATTGATTGAAAACACTTATGAATGAATATCTTTGAAAACCAATTTCATGTGTTAAAATTGTGTTTTGATATGTTTAACATCTCTTTTACAATCTTAGTCTATTAATTGATTGAAACACTTATGAATGAATATCCTTGAAAAACAATTTCATGTGTCGAAATTGTGTTTTCATATTTTTTACAATCTAAGGTCTATTGATTGATTCAAACACTTATGATACCTTTGAAAAACCATTTCATGTGTTCAAATTATTGTATTTTGATACTTTAAATACTTCTTTTACAATCTAAGGTCTATTAATTGATTGAACCACTTATGATATCTTTCAAAAACAATTTCATGTGTTAAAATGATACGTTTAATACTTCTTTCATTTACAATCTAAGGTTTTATAACCTAGGAAACTATGAGAAAGTGAATGTTCTGTATGATAGTAGTTTAAAAGCATCTTAACTATTGAAAACAAGCGTATTATTACTCAACTAAATGTTTGCAACTTGTTCTTTTCGCTATTAATTGATTGAAAACACTTATGAATGAATATCTTTGAAAACCAATTTCATGTGTTAAAATTGTCTTTTGATATGTTTAACATCTCTTTTACAATCTTAGTCTATTAATTGATTGAAACACTTATGAATGAATATCCTTGAAAAACAATTTCATGTGTCGAAATTGTGTTTTCATATTTTTTACAATCTAAGGTCTATTGATTGATTCAAACACTTATGATACCTTTGAAAAACCATTTCATGTGTTCAAATTATTGTATTTTGTTACGTTTAATACTTCTTTTACAATCTAAGGTCTATTAATTGATTGAAGCACTTATATTTGAAAAACAATTTAATGTGTTAAAATGATACATTTAATACTTCTTTCATTTACAATCTAAGGTTTTATAACCTAGGAAACTATGAGAAAATGAATGTTCTGTATGATAATAGTTTAAAAGCATCTTAACTATTGAAAGCAAGCGTATTACTACTCAACTAAATGTTTGCAACTTGTTCTTTTCGCTATTAATTGATTGAAAACACTTATGAATGAATATCTTTGAAAACCAATTTTATGTGTTAAAATTGTGTTTTGATATGTTTAACATCTCTTTTACAATCTTAGTCTATTAATTGATTGAAACACTTATGAATGAATATCCTTGAAAAACAATTTCATGTGTCGAAATTGTGTTTTCATATTTTTTACAATCTAAGGTCTATTGATTGATTCAAACACTTATGATACTTTTGAAAAACCATTTCATGTGTTCAAATTATTGTATTTTGATACGTTTAATACTTCTTTTACAATCTAAGGTCTATTAATTGATTGAAGCACTTATGATATCTTTGAAAAACAATTTCATATGATAAAATGATACGTTTAATACTTCTTTCATTTACAATCTAAGGTTTTATAACCTAGGAAACTGTGAGAAAGTGAATGTTCTGTATGATAGTAGTTTAAAAGCATCTTAACTATTGAAAACAAGCGTATTATTACTCAACTAAATGTTTGCAACTTGTTCTTTTCTCCATTAATTGATTGAAAACACTTATGAATGAATATCTTTGAAAACCAATTTCATGTGTTAAAATTGTCTTTTGATATGTTTAACATCTCTTTTACAATCTTAGTCTATTAATTGATTGAAACACTTATGAATGAATATCCTTGAAAAACAATTTCATGTGTCGAAATTGTGTTTTCATATTTTTTACAATCTAAGGTCTATTGATTGATTCAAACACTTATGATACCTTTGAATAACCATTTCATGTGTTCAAATTATTGTATTTTGTTACGATTAATACTTCTTTTACAATCTAAGGTCTATTAATTGATTGAAGCACTTATGATATATTTGAAAAACAATTTAATGTGTTAAAATGATACGTTTAATACTTCTTTCATTTACAATCTAAGGTTTTATAACCTAGGAAACTATGAGAAAGTGAATGTTCTGTATGATAATAGTTTAAAAGCATCTTAAAAACTATTGAAAACAAGCGTATTACTACTCAACTAAATGTTTGCAACTTGTTCTTTTCGCTATTAATTGATTGAAAACACTTATGAATGAATATCTTTGAAAACCAATTTCATGTGTTAAAATTGTGTTTTGATATGTTTAACATCTCTTTTACAATCTTAGTCTATTAATTGATTGAAACACTTATGAATGAATATCCTTGAAAAACAATTTCATGTGTCGAAATTGTGTTTTCATATTTTTTACAATCTAAGGTCTATTGATTGATTCAAACACTTATGATACCTTTGAAAAACCATTTCATGTGTTCAACTTATTGTATTTTGATACGTTTAATACTTCTTTTACAATCTAAGGTCTATTAATTGATTGAAGCACTTATGATATCTTTGAAAAACAATTTCATATGTTAAAATGATACGTTTAATACTTCTTTCATTTACAATCTAAGGTTTTATAACCTAGAAAACTATGAGAAAGTGAATGTTCTGTATAATAATAGTTTAAAAGCATCTTAACTATTGAAAACAAGCGTATTATTACTCAACTAAATGTTTGCAACTTGTTCTTTTCGCCATTAATTGATTGAAAACACTTATGAATGAATATCTTTGAAAACCAATTTCATGTGTTAAAATTGTCTTTTGATATGTTTAACATCTCTTTTACAATCTTAGTCTATTAATTGATTGAAACACTTATGAATGAATATCCTTGAAAAACAATTTCATGTGTCGAAATTGTGTTTTCATATTTTTTACAGTCTAAGGTCTATTGATTGATTCAAACACTTATGATACCTTTGAATAACCATTTCATGTGTTCAAATTATTGTATTTTGTTACGATTAATACTTCTTTTACAATCTAAGGTCTATTAATTGATTGAAGCACTTATGATATATTTGAAAAACAATTTAATGTGTTAAAATGATACGTTTAATACTTCTTTCATTTACAATCTAAGGTTTTATAACCTAGGAAACTATGAGAAAGTGAATGTTCTGTATAATAATAGTTTAAAAGCATCTTAACTATCGAAAACAAGCGTATTATTACTCAACTAAATGTTTGCAACTTGTTCTTTTCGCTATTAATTGCTTGAAAACACTTATGAATGAATATCTTTGAAAACCAATTTCATTTGTTAAAATTGTGTTTTGATATGTTTAATATCTCTTTTACAATCCTAGTCTATTAATTGATTGAAACACTTCTGAATGAATATCCTTGAAAAACAATTTCATGTGTCAAAATTGTGTTTTCATATTTTTTACAATCTAAGGTCTATTGATTGATTCAAACACTTATGATACCTTTGAAAAACCATTTCATGTGTTCAAATTATTGTATTTTGTTACGTTTAATACTTCTTTTACAATCTAAGGTCTATTAATTGATTGAAACACTTATGATATCTTTGAAAAACAATTTCATGTGTTAAAATGATACGTTTAATACTTCTTTCATTTACAATCTAAGGTTTTATAACCTAGGAAACTATGAGAAAGTGAATGTTCTGTATGATAGTAGTTTAAAAGCATCTTAACTATTGAAAACAAGCGTATTATTACTCAACTAAATGTTTGCAACTTGTTCTTTTCGCCATTAATTGATTGAAAACACTTATGAATGAATATCTTTGAAAACCAATTTCATGTGTTAAAATTGTCTTTTGATATGTTTAACATCTCTTTTACAATCTTAGTCTATTAATTGATTGAAACACTTATGAATGAATATCCTTGAAAAACAATTTCATGTGTCGAAATTGTGTTTTCATATTTTTTACAGTCTAAGGTCTATTGATTGATTCAAACACTTATGATACCTTTGAATAACCATTTCATGTGTTCAAATTATTGTATTTTGTTACGATTAATACTTCTTTTACAATCTAAGGTCTATTAATTGATTGAAGCACTTATGATATATTTGAAAAACAATTTAATGTGTTAAAATGATACGTTTAATACTTCTTTCATTTACAATCTAAGGTTTTATAACCAAGGAAACTATGAGAAAGTGAATGTTCTGTATGATAATAGTTTAAAAGCATCTTAACTATTGAAAACAAGCGTATTACTACTCAACTAAATGTTTGCAACTTGTTCTTTTCGCTATTAATTGATTGAAAACACTTATGAATGAATATCTTTGAAAACCAATTTCATGTGTTAAAATTGTGTTTTGATATGTTTAACATCTCTTTTACAATCTTAGTCTATTAATTGATTGAAACACTTATGAATGAATATCCTTGAAAAACAATTTCATGTGTCGAAATTGTGTTTTCATATTTTTTACAATCTAAGGTCTATTGATTGATTCAAACACTTATGATACCTTTGAAAAACCATTTCATGTGTTCAAATTATTGTATTTTGATACTTTAAATACTTCTTTTACAATCTAAGGTCTATTAATTGATTGAAGCACTTATGATATCTTTCAAAAACAATTTCATGTGTTAAAATGATACGTTTAATACTTCTTTCATTTACAATCTAAGGTTTTATAACCTAGAAAACTATGAGAAAGTGAATGTTCTGTATGATAGTAGTTTAAAAGCATCTTAACTATTGAAAACAAGCGTATTATAACTCAACTAAATGTTTGCAAGTTGTTCTTTTCGCTATTAATTGATTGAAAACACTTATGAATGAATATCTTTGAAAACCAATTTCATGTGTTAAAATTGTGTTTTGATATGTTTAACATCTCTTTTACAATCTTAGTCTATTAATTGATTGAAACACTTATGAATGAATATCCTTGAAAACCAATTTCATGTGTCGAAATTGTGTTTTCATATTTTTTACAATCTAAGGTCTATTGATTGATTCAAACACTTATGATACCTTTGAAAAACCATTTCATGTGTTCAAATTATTGTATTTTGATACGTTAAATACTTCTTTTACAATCTAAGGTCTATTAATTGATTGAAGAACTTATGATATCTTTCAAAAACAATTTAATGTGTTAAAATGATACGTTTAATACTTCTTTCATTTACAATCTAAAGTTTTATAACCTACGAAACTATGAGAAAATGAATGTTCTGTATGATAATAGTTTAAAAGCATCTTAACTATTGAAAGAAAGCGTATTACTACTCAACTAAATGTTTGCAACTTGTTCTTTTCGCTATTAATTGATTGAAAACTCTTATGAATGAATATCTTTGAAAACCAATTTCATGTGTTAAAATTGTGTTTTGATATGTTTACCATCTCTTTTACAATCTTAGTCTATTAATTGATTGAAACACTTATGAATGAATATCCTTGAAAAACAATTTCATGTGTCGAAATTGTGTTTTCATATTTTTTACAATCTAAGGTCTATTGATTGATTCAAACACTTATGATACCTTTGAAAAACCATTTCATGTGTTCAAATTATTGTATTTTGATACGTTAAATACTTCTTTTACAATCTAAGGTCTATTAATTGATTGAAGCACTTATGATATATTTGAAAAACAATTTCATGTGTTAAAATGATACGTTTAATACTTCTTTCATTTACAATCTAAGGTTTTATAACCTAGGAAACTATGAGAAAGTGAGTGTTCTGTATCATAATAGTTTAAAAGCATCTTAACTATTGAAAACAAGCGTATTATTACTCAACTAAATGTTTGCAACTTGTTCTTTTCGCTATTAATTGATTGAAAACACTTATGAATGAATATCTTTGAAAACCAATTTCATGTGTTAAAATTGTGTTTTGATATGTTTAATATCTCATTTATAATCTTAGTCTATTAATTGATTGAAACACTTATGAATGAATATCCTTGAAAAACAATTTCATGTGTCGAAATTGTGTTTTCATATTTTTTACAATCTAATGTCTATTGATTGATTCAAACACTTATGATACCTTTGAAAAACCATTTCATGTGTTCAAATTATTGTATTTTGATACGTTTAATGCTTCTTTTACAATCTAAGGTCTATTAATTGATTGAAACACTTATGATATCTTTGAAAAACAATTTCATGTGTTAAAATGATACGTTTAATACTTCTTTCATTTACAATCTTAAGGTTTTATAACCTAGGAAACTATGAGAAAGTGAATGTTCTGTATAATAATAGTTTAAAAACATCTTAACTATTGAAAACAAGCGTATTATTACTCAACTAAATGTTTGCAACTTGTTCTTTTCGCTATTAATTGATTGAAAACACTTATGAATGAATATCTTTGAAAACCAATTTCATGTGTTAAAATTGTGTTTTGATATGTTTAATATCTCATTTATAATCTTAGTCTATTAATTGATTGAAACACTTATGAATGAATATCCTTGAAAAACAATTTCATGTGTCGAAATTGTGTTTTCATATTTTTTACAATCTAAGGTCTATTGATTGATTCAAACACTTATGATACCTTTGAAAAACAATTTCATGTGTTCAAATTATTGTATTTTGATACGTTTAATGCTTCTTTTACAATCTAAGGTCTATTAATTGATTGAAACACTTATGATATCTTTGAAAAACAATTTCATGTGTTAAAATGATACGTTTAATACTTCTTTCATTTACAATCTAAGGTTTTATACCCTAGGAAACTATGAGAAAGTGAATGTTATGTATAATAATAGTTTAAAAACATCTTAACTATTGAAAACAAGCGTATTATTACTCAACTAAATGTTTGCAACTTGTTCTTTTCGCTATTAATTGATTGAAAACACTTATGAATGAATATCTTTGAAAACCAATTTCATGTGTTAAAATTGTGTTTTGATATGTTTAAAATCTCTTTTACAATCTTAGTCTATTAATTGATTGAAACACTTATGATTGAATATCCTTGAAAAACAATTTCATGTGTCGAAATTGCGTTTTCATATTTTTTACAATCTAAGGTCTATTGATTGATTCAAACACTTATGATACCTTTGAAAAACCATTTCATGTGTTCAAATTATTGTATTTTGATACGTTTAATACTTCTTTTACAATCTAAGGTCTATTAATTGATTGAAGCACTTATGATATCTTTGAAAAACAATTTCATGTGTTAAAATGATACGTTTAATACTTCTTTCATTTACAATCTAAGGTTTTATAACCTAGGAAACTATGAGAAAGTGAATGTTCTGTATAATAATAGTTTAAAAGCATCTTAACTATTGAAAACAAGCGTATTATTACTCAACTCATTGTTTGCAACTTGTTCTTTTCGCTATTAATTGATTGAAAACACTTATGAATGAATATCTTTGAAAACCAATTTCATGTGTTAAAATTGTGTTTTGATATGTTTAACATCTCTTTTACAATCTTAGTCTATTAATTGATTGAAACACTTATGATTGAATATCCTTGAAAAACAATTTCATGTGTCGAAATTGCGTTTTCATATTTTTTACAATCTAAGGTCTATTGATTGATTCAAACACTTATGATACCTTTGAAAAACCATTTCATGTGTTCAAATTATTGTATTTTGATACGTTTAATACTTCTTTTACAATCTAAGGTCTATTAATTGATTGAAGCACTTATGATATCTTTGAAAAACAATTTCATGTGTTAAAATGATACGTTTAATACTTCTTTCATTTACAATCTAAGGTTTTATAACCTAGGAAACTATGAGAAAGTGAATGTTCTGTATAATAATAGTTTAAAAGCATCTTAACTATTGAAAATAAGCGTATTATTACTCAACTCATTGTTTGCAACTTGTTCTTTTCGCTATTAATTGATTGAAAACACTTATGAATGAATATCTTTGAAAACCAATTTCATGTGTTAAAATTGTGTTTTGATATGTTTAACATCTCTTTTACAATCTTAGTCTATTAATTGATTGAAACACTTATGATTGAATATCCTTGAAAAACAATTTCATGTGTCGAAATTGCGTTTTCATATTTTTTACAATCTAAGGTCTATTGATTGATTCAAACACTTATGATACCTTTGAAAAACCATTTCATGTGTTCAAATTATTGTATTTTGATACGTTTAATACTTCTTTTACAATCTAAGGTCTATTAATTGATTGAAGCACTTATGATATCTTTGAAAAACAATTTCATGTGTTAAAATGATACGTTTAATACTTCTTTCATTTACAATCTAAGGTTTTATAACCTAGGAAACTATGAGAAAGTGAATGTTCTGTATGATAATAGTTTAAAAGCATCTTAACTATTGAAAACAAGCGTATTATTACTGAACTAAATGTTTGCAACTTGTTCTTTTCGCTATTAATTGATTGAAAACACTTATGAATGAATATCTTTGAAAACCAATTTCATGTGTTAAAATTGTGTTTCGATATGTTTAATATCTCTTTTACAATCTTAGTCTATTAATTGATTGAAACACTTATGAATGAATATCCTTGAAAAACAATTTCATGTGTCGAAATTGTGTTTTCATATTTTTTACAGTCTAAGGTCTATTGATTGATTCAAACACTTATGATACCTTTGAAAAACCATTTCGTGTGTTCAAATTATTGTATTTTGATACGTTTAATACTTCTTTTACAATCTAAGGTCTATTAATTGATTGAAACACTTATGATATCTTTGAAAAACAATTTCATGTGTTAAAATGATACGTTTAATACTTCTTTCATTTACAATCTAAGGTTTTATAACCTAGGAAACTGTGAGAAAGTGAATGTTCTGTATGATAGTAGTTTAAAAGCATCTTAACTATTGAAAACAAGCGTATTATTACTCAACTAAATGTTTGCAACTTGTTCTTTTCTCCATTAATTGATTGAAAACACTTATGAATGAATATCTTTGAAAACCAATTTCATGTGTTAAAATTGTCTTTTGATATGTTTAACATCTCTTTTACAATCTTAGTCTATTAATTGATTGAAACACTTATGAATGAATATCCTTGAAAAACAATTTCATGTGTCGAAATTGTGTTTTCATATTTTTTACAATCTAAGGTCTATTGATTGATTCAAACACTTATGATACCTTTGAATAACCATTTCATGTGTTCAAATTATTGTATTTTGTTACGATTAATACTTCTTTTACAATCTAAGGTCTATTAATTGATTGAAGCACTTATGATATATTTGAAAAACAATTTAATGTGTTAAAATGATACGTTTAATACTTCTTTCATTTACAATCTAAGGTTTTATAACCTAGGAAACTATGAGAAAGTGAATGTTCTGTATGATAATAGTTTAAAAGCATCTTAACTATTGAAAACAAGCGTATTACTACTCAACTAAATGTTTGCAACTTGTTCTTTTCGCTATTAATTGATTGAAAACACTTATGAATGAATATCTTTGAAAACCAATTTCATGTGTTAAAATTGTGTTTTGATATGTTTAACATCTCTTTTACAATCTTAGTCTATTAATTGATTGAAACACTTATGAATGAATATCCTTGAAAAACAATTTCATGTGTCGAAATTGTGTTTTCATATTTTTTACAATCTAAGGTCTATTGATTGATTCAAACACTTATGATACCTTTGAAAAACCATTTCATGTGTTCAACTTATTGTATTTTGATACGTTTAATACTTCTTTTACAATCTAAGGTCTATTAATTGATTGAAGCACTTATGATATCTTTGAAAAACAATTTCATATGTTAAAATGATACGTTTAATACTTCTTTCATTTACAATCTAAGGTTTTATAACCTAGGAAACTATGAGAAAGTGAATGTTCTGTATAATAATAGTTTAAAAGCATCTTAACTATTGAAAACAAGCGTATTATTACTCAACTAAATGTTTGCAACTTGTTCTTTTCGCCATTAATTGATTGAAAACACTTATGAATGAATATCTTTGAAAACCAATTTCATGTGTTAAAATTGTCTTTTGATATGTTTAACATCTCTTTTACAATCTTAGTCTATTAATTGATTGAAACACTTATGAATGAATATCCTTGAAAAACAATTTCATGTGTCGAAATTGTGTTTTCATATTTTTTACAGTCTAAGGTCTATTGATTGATTCAAACACTTATGATACCTTTGAATAACCATTTCATGTGTTCAAATTATTGTATTTTGTTACGATTAATACTTCTTTTACAATCTAAGGTCTATTAATTGATTGAAGCACTTATGATATATTTGAAAAACAATTTAATGTGTTAAAATGATACGTTTAATACTTCTTTCATTTACAATCTAAGGTTTTATAACCTAGGAAACTATGAGAAAGTGAATGTTCTGTATAATAATAGTTTAAAAGCATCTTAACTATCGAAAACAAGCGTATTATTACTCAACTAAATGTTTGCAACTTGTTCTTTTCGCTATTAATTGCTTGAAAACACTTATGAATGAATATCTTTGAAAACCAATTTCATTTGTTAAAATTGTGTTTTGATATGTTTAATATCTCTTTTACAATCCTAGTCTATTAATTGATTGAAACACTTCTGAATGAATATCCTTGAAAAACAATTTCATGTGTCAAAATTGTGTTTTCATATTTTTTACAATCTAAGGTCTATTGATTGATTCAAACACTTATGATACCTTTGAAAAACCATTTCATGTGTTCAAATTATTGTATTTTGTTACGTTTAATACTTCTTTTACAATCTAAGGTCTATTAATTGATTGAAACACTTATGATATCTTTGAAAAACAATTTCATGTGTTAAAATGATACGTTTAATACTTCTTTCATTTACAATCTAAGGTTTTATAACCTAGGAAACTATGAGAAAGTGAATGTTCTGTATGATAGTAGTTTAAAAGCATCTTAACTATTGAAAACAAGCGTATTATTACTCAACTAAATGTTTGCAACTTGTTCTTTTCGCCATTAATTGATTGAAAACACTTATGAATGAATATCTTTGAAAACCAATTTCATGTGTTAAAATTGTCTTTTGATATGTTTAACATCTCTTTTACAATCTTAGTCTATTAATTGATTGAAACACTTATGAATGAATATCCTTGAAAAACAATTTCATGTGTCGAAATTGTGTTTTCATATTTTTTACAGTCTAAGGTCTATTGATTGATTCAAACACTTATGATACCTTTGAATAACCATTTCATGTGTTCAAATTATTGTATTTTGTTACGATTAATACTTCTTTTACAATCTAAGGTCTATTAATTGATTGAAGCACTTATGATATATTTGAAAAACAATTTAATGTGTTAAAATGATACGTTTAATACTTCTTTCATTTACAATCTAAGGTTTTATAACCAAGGAAACTATGAGAAAGTGAATGTTCTGTATGATAATAGTTTAAAAGCATCTTAACTATTGAAAACAAGCGTATTACTACTCAACTAAATGTTTGCAACTTGTTCTTTTCGCTATTAATTGATTGAAAACACTTATGAATGAATATCTTTGAAAACCAATTTCATGTGTTAAAATTGTGTTTTGATATGTTTAACATCTCTTTTACAATCTTAGTCTATTAATTGATTGAAACACTTATGAATGAATATCCTTGAAAAACAATTTCATGTGTCGAAATTGTGTTTTCATATTTTTTACAATCTAAGGTCTATTGATTGATTCAAACACTTATGATACCTTTGAAAAACCATTTCATGTGTTCAAATTATTGTATTTTGATACTTTAAATACTTCTTTTACAATCTAAGGTCTATTAATTGATTGAAGCACTTATGATATCTTTCAAAAACAATTTCATGTGTTAAAATGATACGTTTAATACTTCTTTCATTTACAATCTAAGGTTTTATAACCTAGAAAACTATGAGAAAGTGAATGTTCTGTATGATAGTAGTTTAAAAGCATCTTAACTATTGAAAACAAGCGTATTATAACTCAACTAAATGTTTGCAAGTTGTTCTTTTCGCTATTAATTGATTGAAAACACTTATGAATGAATATCTTTGAAAACCAATTTCATGTGTTAAAATTGTGTTTTGATATGTTTAACATCTCTTTTACAATCTTAGTCTATTAATTGATTGAAACACTTATGAATGAATATCCTTGAAAACCAATTTCATGTGTCGAAATTGTGTTTTCATATTTTTTACAATCTAAGGTCTATTGATTGATTCAAACACTTATGATACCTTTGAAAAACCATTTCATGTGTTCAAATTATTGTATTTTGATACGTTAAATACTTCTTTTACAATCTAAGGTCTATTAATTGATTGAAGAACTTATGATATCTTTCAAAAACAATTTAATGTGTTAAAATGATACGTTTAATACTTCTTTCATTTACAATCTAAGGTTTTATAACCTACGAAACTATGAGAAAATGAATGTTCTGTATGATAATAGTTTAAAAGCATCTTAACTATTGAAAGAAAGCGTATTACTACTCAACTAAATGTTTGCAACTTGTTCTTTTCGCTATTAATTGATTGAAAACTCTTATGAATGAATATCTTTGAAAACCAATTTCATGTGTTAAAATTGTGTTTTGATATGTTTACCATCTCTTTTACAATCTTAGTCTATTAATTGATTGAAACACTTATGAATGAATATCCTTGAAAAACAATTTCATGTGTCGAAATTGTGTTTTCATATTTTTTACAATCTAAGGTCTATTGATTGATTCAAACACTTATGATACCTTTGAAAAACCATTTCATGTGTTCAAATTATTGTATTTTGATACGTTAAATACTTCTTTTACAATCTAAGGTCTATTAATTGATTGAAGCACTTATGATATATTTGAAAAACAATTTCATGTGTTAAAATGATACGTTTAATACTTCTTTCATTTACAATCTAAGGTTTTATAACCTAGGAAACTATGAGAAAGTGAGTGTTCTGTATCATAATAGTTTAAAAGCATCTTAACTATTGAAAACAAGCGTATTATTACTCAACTAAATGTTTGCAACTTCTTCTTTTCGCTATTAATTGATTGAAAACACTTATGAATGAATATCTTTGAAAACCAATTTCATGTGTTAAAATTGTGTTTTGATATGTTTAATATCTCATTTATAATCTTAGTCTATTAATTGATTGAAACACTTATGAATGAATATCCTTGAAAAACAATTTCATGTGTCGAAATTGTGTTTTCATATTTTTTACAATCTAATGTCTATTGATTGATTCAAACACTTATGATACCTTTGAAAAACCATTTCATGTGTTCAAATTATTGTATTTTGATACGTTTAATGCTTCTTTTACAATCTAAGGTCTATTAATTGATTGAAACACTTATGATATCTTTGAAAAACAATTTCATGTGTTAAAATGATACGTTTAATACTTCTTTCATTTACAATCTTAAGGTTTTATAACCTAGGAAACTATGAGAAAGTGAATGTTCTGTATAATAATAGTTTAAAAACATCTTAACTATTGAAAACAAGCGTATTATTACTCAACTAAATGTTTGCAACTTGTTCTTTTCGCTATTAATTGATTGAAAACACTTATGAATGAATATCTTTGAAAACCAATTTCATGTGTTAAAATTGTGTTTTGATATGTTTAATATCTCATTTATAATCTTAGTCTATTAATTGATTGAAACACTTATGAATGAATATCCTTGAAAAACAATTTCATGTGTCGAAATTGTGTTTTCATATTTTTTACAATCTAAGGTCTATTGATTGATTCAAACACTTATGATACCTTTGAAAAAGAATTTCATGTGTTCAAATTATTGTATTTTGATACGTTTAATGCTTCTTTTACAATCTAAGGTCTATTAATTGATTGAAACACTTATGATATCTTTGAAAAACAATTTCATGTGTTAAAATGATACGTTTAATACTTCTTTCATTTACAATCTAAGGTTTTATACCCTAGGAAACTATGAGAAAGTGAATGTTATGTATAATAATAGTTTAAAAACATCTTAACTATTGAAAACAAGCGTATTATTACTCAACTAAATGTTTGCAACTTGTTCTTTTCGCTATTAATTGATTGAAAACACTTATGAATGAATATCTTTGAAAACCAATTTCATGTGTTAAAATTGTGTTTTGATATGTTTAAAATCTCTTTTACAATCTTAGTCTATTAATTGATTGAAACACTTATGATTGAATATCCTTGAAAAACAATTTCATGTGTCGAAATTGCGTTTTCATATTTTTTACAATCTAAGGTCTATTGATTGATTCAAACACTTATGATACCTTTGAAAAACCATTTCATGTGTTCAAATTATTGTATTTTGATACGTTTAATACTTCTTTTACAATCTAAGGTCTATTAATTGATTGAAGCACTTATGATATCTTTGAAAAACAATTTCATGTGTTAAAATGATACGTTTAATACTTCTTTCATTTACAATCTAAGGTTTTATAACCTAGGAAACTATGAGAAAGTGAATGTTCTGTATAATAATAGTTTAAAAGCATCTTAACTATTGAAAACAAGCGTATTATTACTCAACTCATTGTTTGCAACTTGTTCTTTTCGCTATTAATTGATTGAAAACACTTATGAATGAATATCTTTGAAAACCAATTTCATGTGTTAAAATTGTGTTTTGATATGTTTAACATCTCTTTTACAATCTTAGTCTATTAATTGATTGAAACACTTATGATTGAATATCCTTGAAAAACAATTTCATGTGTCGAAATTGCGTTTTCATATTTTTTACAATCTAAGGTCTATTGATTGATTCAAACACTTATGATACCTTTGAAAAACCATTTCATGTGTTCAAATTATTGTATTTTGATACGTTTAATACTTCTTTTACAATCTAAGGTCTATTAATTGATTGAAGCACTTATGATATCTTTGAAAAACAATTTCATGTGTTAAAATGATACGTTTAATACTTCTTTCATTTACAATCTAAGGTTTTATAACCTAGGAAACTATGAGAAAGTGAATGTTCTGTATAATAATAGTTTAAAAGCATCTTAACTATTGAAAATAAGCGTATTATTACTCAACTCATTGTTTGCAACTTGTTCTTTTCGCTATTAATTGATTGAAAACACTTATGAATGAATATCTTTGAAAACCAATTTCATGTGTTAAAATTGTGTTTTGATATGTTTAACATCTCTTTTACAATCTTAGTCTATTAATTGATTGAAACACTTATGATTGAATATCCTTGAAAAACAATTTCATGTGTCGAAATTGCGTTTTCATATTTTTTACAATCTAAGGTCTATTGATTGATTCAAACACTTATGATACCTTTGAAAAACCATTTCATGTGTTCAAATTATTGTATTTTGATACGTTTAATACTTCTTTTACAATCTAAGGTCTATTAATTGATTGAAGCACTTATGATATCTTTGAAAAACAATTTCATGTGTTAAAATGATACGTTTAATACTTCTTTCATTTACAATCTAAGGTTTTATAACCTAGGAAACTATGAGAAAGTGAATGTTCTGTATGATAATAGTTTAAAAGCATCTTAACTATTGAAAACAAGCGTATTATTACTGAACTAAATGTTTGCAACTTGTTCTTTTCGCTATTAATTGATTGAAAACACTTATGAATGAATATCTTTGAAAACCAATTTCATGTGTTAAAATTGTGTTTCGATATGTTTAATATCTCTTTTACAATCTTAGTCTATTAATTGATTGAAACACTTATGAATGAATATCCTTGAAAAACAATTTCATGTGTCGAAATTGTGTTTTCATATTTTTTACAGTCTAAGGTCTATTGATTGATTCAAACACTTATGATACCTTTGAAAAACCATTTCGTGTGTTCAAATTATTGTATTTTGATACGTTTAATACTTCTTTTACAATCTAAGGTCTATTAATTGATTGAAACACTTATGATATCTTTGAAAAACAATTTCATGTGTTAAAATGATACGTTTAATACTTCTTTCATTTACAATCTAAGGTTTTATAACCTAGGAAACTATGAGAAAGTGAATGTTCTGTATCATAATAGTTTAAAAGCATCTTAACTATTGAAAACAAGCGTATTATTACTCAACTAAATGTTTGCAACTTGTTCTTTTCGCTATTAATTGATTGAAAACACTTATGAATGAATATCTTTGAAAACCAATTTCATGTGTTAAAATTGTGTTTTGATATGTTTAATATCTCTTTTACAATCTTAGTCTATTAATTGATTGAAACACTTATGAATGAATATCCTTGAAAAACAATTTCATGTGTCGAAATTGCGTTTTCATATTTTTTACAATCTAAGGTCTATTGATTGATTCAAACACTAATGATACCTTTGAAAAACCATTTCATGTGTTCAAATTATTGTATTTTGATACGTTTAATACTTCTTTTACAATCTAAGGTCTATTAATTGATTGAAGCACTTATGATATCTTTGAAAAACAATTTCATGTGTTAAAATGATACGTTTAATACTTCTTTCATTTACAATCTAAGGTTTTATAACCTAGGAAACTATGAGAAAGTGAATGTTCTGTATAATAATAGTTTAAAAGCATCTTAACTATTGAAAACAAGCGTATTATTACTCAACTCATTGTTTGCAACTTGTTCTTTTCGCTATTAATTGATTGAAAACACTTATGAATGAATATCTTTGAAAACCAATTTCATGTGTTAAAATTGTGTTTTGATATGTTTAACATCTCTTTTACAATCTTAGTCTATTAATTGATTGAAACACTTATGATTGAATATCCTTGAAAAACAATTTCATGTGTCGAAATTGCGTTTTCATATTTTTTACAATCTAAGGTCTATTGATTGATTCAAACACTTATGATACCTTTGAAAAACTATTTCATGTGTTCAAATTATTGTATTTTGATACGTTTAATACTTCTTTTACAATCTAAGGTCTATTAATTGATTGAAGCACTTATGATATCTTTGAAAAACAATTTCATGTGTTAAAATGATACGTTTAATACTTCTTTCATTTACAATCTAAGGTTTTATAACCTAGGAAACTATGAGAAAGTGAATGTTCTGTATGATAATAGTTTAAAAGCATCTTAACTATTGAAAACAAGCGTATTATTACTGAACTAAATGTTTGCAACTTGTTCTTTTCGCTATTAATTGATTGAAAACACTTATGAATGAATATCTTTGAAAACCAATTTCATGTGTTAAAATTGTGTTTCGATATGTTTAATATCTCTTTTACAATCTTAGTCTATTAATTGATTGAAACACTTATGAATGAATATCCTTGAAAAACAATTTCATGTGTCGAAATTGTGTTTTCATATTTTTTACAGTCTAAGGTCTATTGATTGATTCAAACACTTATGATACCTTTGAAAAACCATTTCATGTGTTCAAATTATTGTATTTTGATACGTTTAATACTTCTTTTACAATCTAAGGTCTATTAATTGATTGAAACACTTATGATATCTTTGAAAAACAATTTCATGTGTTAAAATGATACGTTTAATACTTCTTTCATTTACAATCTAAGGTTTTATAACCTAGGAAACTATGAGAAAGTGAATGTTCTGTATCATAATAGTTTAAAAGCATCTTAACTATTGAAAACAAGCGTATTATTACTCAACTAAATGTTTGCAACTTGTTCTTTTCGCTATTAATTGATTGAAAACACTTATGAATGAATATCTTTGAAAACCAATTTCATGTGTTAAAATTGTGTTTTGATATGTTTAACATCTCTTTTACAATCTTAGTCTATTAATTGATTGAAACACTTATGATTGAATATCCTTGAAAAACAATTTCATGTGTCGAAATTGTGTTTTCATATTTTTGACAATCTAAGGTCTATTGATTGATTCAAACACTTATGATACCTTTGAAAAACCATTTCATGTGTTCAAATTATTGTATTTTGATACGTTTAATACTTCTTTTACAATCTAAGGTCTATTAATTGATTGAAGCACTTATGATATCTTTGAAAAACAATTTCATGTGTTAAAATGATACGTTTAATACTTCTTTCATTTACAATCTAAGGTTTTATAACCTAGGAAACTATGAGAAAGTGAATGTTCTGTATAATAATAGTTTAAAAGCATCTTAACTATTGAAAACAAGCGTATTATTACTCAACTCATTGTTTGCAACTTGTTCTTTTCGCTATTAATTGATTGAAAACACTTATGAATGAATATCTTTGAAAACCAATTTCATGTGTTAAAATTGTGTTTTGATATGTTTAACATCTCTTTTACAATCTTAGTCTATTAATTGATTGAAACACTTATGATTGAATATCCTTGAAAAACAATTTCATGTGTCGAAATTGCGTTTTCATATTTTTTACAGTCTAAGGTCTATTGATTGATTCAAACACTTATGATACCTTTGAAAAACCATTTCGTGTGTTCAAATTATTGTATTTTGATACGTTTAATACTTCTTTTACAATCTAAGGTCTATTAATTGATTGAAGCACTTATGATATCTTTGAAAAACAATTTCATGTGTTAAAATGATACGTTTAATACTTCTTTCATTTACAATCTAAGGTTTTATAACCTAGGAAACTATGAGAAAGTGAATGTTCTGTATAATAATAGTTTAAAAGCATCTTAACTATTGAAAACAAGCGTATTATTACTCAACTCATTGTTTGCAACTTGTTCTTTTCGCTATTAATTGATTGAAAACACTTTTGAATGAATATCTTTGAAAACCAATTTCATGTGTTAAAATTGTGTTTTGATATGTTTAACATCTCTTTTACAATCTTAGTCTATTAATTGATTGAAACACTTATGATTGAATATCCTTGAAAAACAATTTCATGTGTCGAAATTGCGTTTTCATATTTTTTACAATCTAAGGTCTATTGATTGATTCAAACACTTATGATACCTTTGAAAAACCATTTCATGTGTTCAAATTATTGTATTTTGATACGTTTAATACTTCTTTTACAATCTAAGGTCTATTAATTGATTGAAGCACTTATGATATCTTTGAAAAACAATTTCATGTGTTAAAATGATACGTTTAATACTTCTTTCATTTACAATCTAAGGTTTTATAACCTAGGAAACTATGAGAAAGTGAATGTTCTGTATGATAATAGTTTAAAAGCATCTTAACTATTGAAAACAAGCGTATTATTACTCAACTAAATGTTGGCAACTTGTTCTTTTCGCTATTAATTGATTGAAAACACTTATGAATGAATATCTTTGAAAACCAATTTCATGTGTTAAAATTGTGTTTTGATATGTTTAACATCTCTTTTACAATCTTAGTCTATTAATTGATTGAAACACTTATGATTGAATATCCTTGAAAAACAATTTCATGTGTCGAAATTGCGTTTTCATATTTTTTACAATCTAAGGTCTATTGATTGATTCAAACACTTATGATACCTTTGAAAAACCATTTCATGTGTTCAAATTATTGTATTTTGATACGTTTAATACTTCTTTTACAATCTAAGGTCTATTAATTGATTGAAGCACTTATGATATCTTTGAAAAACAATTTCATGTGTTAAAATGATACGTTTAATACTTCTTTCATTTACAATCTAAGGTTTTATAACCTAGGAAACTATGAGAAAGTGAATGTTCTGTATAATAATAGTTTAAAAGCATCTTAACTATTGAAAACAAGCGTATTATTACTCAACTCATTGTTTGCAACTTGTTCTTTTCGCTATTAATTGATTGAAAACACTTATGAATGAATATCTTTGAAAACCAATTTCATGTGTTAAAATTGTGTTTTGATATGTTTAACATCTCTTTTACAATCTTAGTCTATTAATTGATTGAAACACTTATGATTGAATATCCTTGAAAAACAATTTCATGTGTCGAAATTGCGTTTTCATATTTTTTACAGTCTAAGGTCTATTGATTGATTCAAACACTTATGATACCTTTGAAAAACCATTTCGTGTGTTCAAATTATTGTATTTTGATACGTTTAATACTTCTTTTACAATCTAAGGTCTATTAATTGATTGAAACACTTATGATATCTTTGAAAAACAATTTCATGTGTTAAAATGATACGTTTAATACTTCTTTCATTTACAATCTAAGGTTTTATAACCTAGGAAACTATGAGAAAGTGAATGTTCTGTATCATAATAGTTTAAAAGCATCTTAACTATTGAAAACAAGCGTATTATTACTCAACTAAATGTTTGCAACTTGTTCTTTTCGCTATTAATTGATTGAAAACACTTATGAATGAATATCTTTGAAAACCAATTTCATGTGTTAAAATTGTGTTTTGATATGTTTAATATCTCTTTTACAATCTTAGTCTATTAATTGATTGAAACACTTATGAATGAATATCGTTGAAAAATAATTTCATGTGTCGAAATTGTGTTTTCATATTTTTTACAATCTAAGGTCTATTGATTGATTCAAACACTTATGATACCTTTGAAAAACCATTTCATGTGTTCAAATTATTGTATTTTGATACGTTTAATACTTCTTTTACAATCTAAGGTCTATTAATTGATTGAAGCACTTATGATATCTTTGAAAAACAATTTCATGTGTTAAAATGATACGTTTAATACTTCTTTCATTTACAATCTAAGGTTTTATAACCTAGGAAACTATGAGAAAGTGAATGTTCTGTATGATAATAGTTTAAAAGCATCTTAACTATTGAAAACAAGCGTATTATTACTCAACTAAATGTTGGCAACTTGTTCTTTTCGCTATTAATTGATTGAAAACACTTATGAATGAATATCTTTGAAAACCAATTTCATGTGTTAAAATTGTGTTTTGATATGTTTAACATCTCTTTTACAATCTTAGTGTATTAATTGATTGAAACACTTATGAATGAATATCCTTGAAAAACAATTTCATGTGTCGAAATGGTGTTTTCATATTTTTGACAATCTAAGGTCTATTGATTGATTCAAACACTTATGATACCTTTGAAAAACCATTTCATGTGTTCAAATTATTGTATTTTGATACGTTTAATACTTCTTTTACAATCTAAGGTCTATTAATTTTGTACCGCCCTGGTAGTCGGTAGTGATGACGTGGCATCCAGCTACAATATAGGCATGTTGACAAGGCGCCAGGTTGGCAGAAGGGAAGGAAGTCGGGGGGCTCGTGAAGTCGCCAGTTATTAGGTTGGCGTGTTCCGATCTCCAGCATACCAAAATCGGCGATCACCGTGTTAAAGATGAAGTCGCCAGATGTAAACTCAGGCGACCTAGTGATTGGAGATCGCCAGAGCAAGCACATCGCTAGAGATGAAGGTGGTGCAGATTATGAAGGCGGCCGGCGAGACCACAGGGAAGGTGTACGAAGGCACCCTAACTCGCCAATTCCAGTAGAGATCGCGCTCCCAAGTTAGCTATGCACTGGGCAGTACCATGCGTAAGTAACTTAGTAAAATGAGAGTAGAAGCAGCGCCCAAGTCAAGGAGGCTCCAGATGAAGGCACGTGTACGACTAGATGCGAGCCACGTGTCCAAGTCTGTAACTGCCAGGAGAGAGAAAGTAACCAGGTATATAAGAGTTCTCAACGAACTTTCTGAGGTACGCACGTTCAGATTACACTCTTTACGCTTGCGAGTTATAGAGCTTACTGTGAGAGAGAATTTGCACGTTTCCTGTTCTCTTAGTATTTGGTGATTCGGTCACTGACTTGGGCGTTGGAGTGCGATCGGCCGCAGCGGCGCCGTTTTGTTCCTTTGCAGGTTCTTGAGGTGGATCTCGAAGAAGAACGGAGGTTTGAAGCGGTGCGCACGTCGATCCTTTGACGAGGCAGTTTCCAGCGTTCCGGTCAACAGGCAGGATCATCAGGCGCCCACCGTGGGGTCGTGTAAAGCTTGCTCCCATCCACAGCGTGAGTTCTTGAAGGTTTTCGATGTTTTTTGCGTGGTTGTGTGCTGGTGCAACCATCGTTCGCTGTTTGCTTGAGATTTGTTCGGTGAATTCGCGTTTTATACCGTTCGTTTGGGTTTTCAATCGGTGAAGGGAGGTTTTCCTGCTGTTTACGCGTAATTTGTTCGGTGGAGTTTGAGTTCTTTCGCTCGATTAGTTATCCGTGGGAAGAGCAGTGGTTTCTGGTGGAGTTGCAGGTTTCTTTGGAGGTTGCGGTGTTCTTGAATTTTCTTGCGGAGTTTCGCACAGTTTTTCCGATTGATCGCTGAGTCAATCGTAGCTGAAGTAAGTGTTGTGCGCTGCATTCTGTGATTCGCTGAGTTTCATGAGAAAAATGAGAAGCAATCGTTCAAGTCCAGTTGCGCCCGTCGCTGCTGAAGGCGCCGCTGCCATGACCATGGCGCAGATGGCAGAGATGATGCGTTCGTTGTAGGCAACTGTGGATGCCTCGCGCATAGAGCAGGCAAGAATGCATGAGGACCTGGTCGCCTCTCGCGCCAGGAATGAGGAGCTCAGCAAGGTGACTGAGGAGCTGCGTCAAGCTCTTCAGGAGCAGCAAGGGCGTTCTTCTGCTGAAGAGGTCGCGCCGTCGTCGCTACCTCGTGTTTTTCCTATGCCTTTCGCTCAGGCGATTACTGATACGCCTATTCCTACGAGCGTGGTCCCTGTCAAGGCTGTCTTTACCGGCGTGGAGGATCCAAAGGCTCATCTAACCACGTTCCATACGCAGATGATGCTGTCGGGAGGGTCAGACGCCGTGTATTGCAAGATGTTCGTGAGCACGCTCCAGGGAACAACGTTGGAATGGTTTGTGAGCCTACCTAACGGTCACATAACCAATTTTGAAGCAGTTCTCGCAGGTTTTCGTCGGGCAATACATCGTGAACAAGGCACCGCCCAGGGTGTCTTATGATTTGTTTGATATAAGGCAGTACCAGGGAGAGTCCCTCAGAGACTACCTGAATCGCTTTGGAGCGCAGATGGTCAGATCGCCGGCTAAAGATGAAGAAATGCTGGTCTATGCATTCAAGAAGGGCGTGCTGCCAAGACCATTCTGCGAGGCCTTGATCAGGGCTCACCCTGCAACGTTTGCTGAGGTCAGGCGACTTGCGGTGGCTCACATCGCCGACGAGAGTGAGGTCGCCGAGAAGAGAGGGAGCGTGGCTCCCGCTAGGCCACGCGCCCAGACCATGATCCAGCCGCAAAGGGTGCTGGAGACAGCGGCGGCGGCCAGGAAGGACCAGAGGACTCGCCATCCTTATGATAGGAGGAACAAGGGGAGGGGCCAGGGACGCCAGCAACCAGCACGCCGGGAATACAATCGCCCGCCTAAGCACAAGTTTGTTATGGGATTGGCGGACCTGATCGCCATTCCCAATATATCTGCTAGGTTGAAAGCGCCTGAGAAGGTGGGCGACAAGGTGCTGGGACCAAAGCCAGACGCCTGGTGTGAGTTTCACCAGGGCTTTGGCCACACTTTGGACTCGTGTTTGTCCTTAGGGTATCAGCTCGATGATCTGGTTAAGAGCGGGTTCCTAAATGACTATCTGCTTGACAGGAGAACGGGGGGAGCGTCGAGTTCCCAGCCAGTAGGTGGAGAAGCCCAGCAACACGAGATGCCTATCCACGGGGAAATCCACACCATTGCAGGAGGCTTCTCAGGTGGTGGATGCACCGCATCGCAGAGGAAGAAGTACGCGCGGTCGGTGATGACAGTGGATATGTTTGAAGATCACTCGCCGGAGGTGGACATTACGTTCACCAAGAAGGATCTTCGGGACGTTGTGCCCCATGACAACGATCCCGTAGTCATTTCGTTGATTACGGCGGGAAGGAAGGTCCACAGAGTCCTGGTGGACCAGGGAAGCTCGACAGACGTGATGTTCTGGCCGACTTTCACGCAGCTGGAGTTGCCCCTTGACCAGCTAAGGCCCTATGGAGGGTGCCTGTATGGGTTCGCTGGTGACCAGGTGGAGGTCAGGGGGTACATTGAGTTGAGAACCACATTTACAGATGAGGCTGGTTCGAGGACGGAGAAAATCAAGTACCTCATTGTAAACATACAACATCCTGTTGGGGAGGCCCACGCTTAACAGGATAGGCGTTATACCGTCGACTCGGCACATGAAGGTGAAGTTGCCGTCTATGGAGGGGGTGGTGATCACGATCAAGTCTGATCAGAAAGAAGCAAAAAGGTGCTATGAGAATAGCCTGAAAAAGAAGAGATCAGTGAGTTATGTAACAACCACCCCACCTCCCGGTGTGAAGCCCAGATCAACGGTAACAGAAGAGACCGCCGGAAGGGACGTGGAGATGGTGGACGCTGAGCAGGGGGAGGGGAACGCTGGTCTGGAGGAGGAAGAGGCGCGGAATCGCCCTGAGGAAGCGAGAGAGCAGGGAATCGCCAGGGCGGTGATCGCTAGAGAATCCAGGCCAAAACCTGTCGAGCAGTGGCTCGAGAAAGAGATCGGGGGAAAGATCTTCAAGTTGGGAAGATCTCTGGGGGTCGAGCTCCAGGACCAGATCGCCAAGGTGATTGAGCGGCATCTGGACGCGTTTGCATGGTCCGCATCGGACATGCTCGGGATTGATCCCGACTTTTTGTGCCATCATCTGGCGATGGACGACTTGGTGAGACCAGTGCGACAAAGAAGAAGAAAGTTCAACGAGGAGAGGAGGCAGGCGATTAGAGATGAAACACAGAAGCTCCTCGCTGCAGGCCACATCAGGGAGGTTCAGTACCCTGAATGGCTGGCAAATGTCGTGCTGGTGAAGAAGAGTAATGGGAAATGGCGCATGTGCGTCGATTTCACTGACCTGAACAAAGCTTGCCCAAAGGATTCGTATCCTTTACCAAGTATAGACGCCCTGGTGGACAGTGCTGCAGGGTGTAAGTTGCTGAGTTTCCTGGATGCCTTCTCGGGCTATAACCAGATCAAGATGCATCCCATGGATGAAGAGAAGACAGCCTTCATGACGGAGAGGTCGTGCTATTGCTATAAGGTGATGCCGTTTGGGCTGAAGAACGCGGGGGCCACGTACCAGAGGCTGATGGATCGAGTGCTTGCACCGATGCTGGGAAGGAACGTGCAAGCGTATGTCGATGACATGGTCGTGACCTCGCCGGAAAAGAGCAAGCACGTCGCGGACTTGGAAGAATTGTTCACGACGATCGCCAAGTTCAGATTAAAGCTTAATCCAGAGAAATGCATTTTCGGCGTGGAGGCTGGAAAGTTTTTGGGTTTTCTCTTGACTGAAAGAGGCATTGAGGCCAACCCCGACAAGTGTGCCGCCATCTTGGCGATAAGGAGCCCAGCTACGGTGAAAGAAGTCCAACAGCTAACAGGTCGGATGGCAGCCCTGTCTCGCTTCGTGTCAGCTAGCGGAGAGAAGGGACATCCCTATTTTCAGTGCTTGAGGCGCAATAACAAGTTTTCCTGGACGAAGGAGTGCGAGGAAGCCTTCGTCAAGCTAAAGGAGTACCTGGCGAGCCCGCCGGTTTTGTGCAAACCGTTGGTGGGAACCCCTCTCAGGTTGTATTTTGCTGTAACTGAGAGGGCGGTGAGCGCGGTGCTCGCCCAGGACCAAGATCAGGCTCAGAAGCCTATTTATTTTGTGAGTAAGGTGTTGCAGGGCCCCGAAACGAGATATCAGGCCCTGGAGAAGGCTGCGCTGGCTGTGGTGTTTTCGGCGAGGAGGTTGCGCCACTATTTCCATAGCTTCACCATACTGGTGATGACTGACCTGCCCATCCAGAAATTTTTGAAGAAGCCCGACGTTGCGGGAAGGATGGTGAAATGGGCAGTGGAGCTGTCAGAGTTTGACATCAAGTATGAGCCCCGAGGCCCGATCAAGGGGCAAATCTTTGCAGATTTCGTGGTCGAGCTCTCGTCTGAGGCGACACGAGTTGAAGGGGACGGCTTCCGTTGGCTACTCTCGGTGGATGGATCGTCGAACCAGCAGGGTAGCGGTGCTGGAGTCATTTTAGAAGGGCCCAATGGCGTGCTGATCGAGCAATCTTTGAGATTCGCCTTCAAAGCCAGTAACGATCAAGCAGAGTATGAGGCGCTGATCACCGGAATTTTGCTGGCCAAGGAGATGGGAGCTAGGGTGCTGATGGCTAAGAGTGACTCGCTGCTAGTCACAGGGCAAGTAACAGGCGAGTTCCAGGCTAAAGATCCACAAATGGCGGCCTATCTGGAATATGTGCAGGAGTTGAAGAGTTCCTTTGCCTCCTTTGAAGTAGTGCATGTGCCCAGAGAGCAGAATGCCCGAGCTGACTTGCTAGCTAAGCTCGCCAGTTCAGGCAAGGGGGGTAGGCAGAGGACGGTGATTCAAGAAACTCTGAAGACGCCGAGAGCATTTGTGGCAGATCACCTGGTCCTTCAGATAAGCAAGTCGACGGAGAAAGCAGCGAGAAGCCATAAGTCCCTGACGCAAGAAACTCTGAGATCGCCGAGAATTAGAGCATGTCGGGGAGAGAAGGTGAACGTGATGCAGGTCTGCGCTACCCATGAGCCAGACACTTGGATAACACAGTACAAGCGGTGCCTGGCAGATGGCCTTCTCCCACTGGATCCGACTGAGGCTAGGAAGGTAAAGAAGAATTCTAGCAAGTACACCCTGATAGATGGCGATCTGTACAGGTTTGGGTTCACTCACCCGCTCCTGGAATGTATACATGGCGAGAAGTGCACGAGAATCATGGCGGAGCTCCACGAAGGTATATGCGGAAGCCACGTCGGGGGTCGAGCTCTGGCCGCGAGGACTCTCCGTGCAGGCTACTACTGGCCAACGATGAGAGAAGACTGCAAGAAGTATGCGCAGTGTTGCAAACAGTGCCAACAGCACGCCGATTGGCACAAGGCGCCTCCTGAGGAGTTGAAGTCGATCTACAGCCCTTGGCCGTTTCATACCTGGGGAATCGACATCCTGGGACCCTTTCCGCTGGCGATCAGGCAGATGAAGTACTTGGTGGTGGCGATTGAATATTTCACCAAGTGGATCGAAGCAGAACCACTGCCCCAGATCACCGCACACAAGATCGAAGGTTTCGTGTGGAAGAACATTGTGTGCCGGTTTGGAGTGCCTAAGCGCTTGGTGTCGGACAATGGGACTCAGTTTGCAAGCCACCTGTTGAAGAAGCTTTGCTAAGGGGTGGGAATTCAACAAGTGTTTGCATCCGTCGAGCACCCTCAGACAAATGGCCAAGTGGAGTCAGCTAATCGGGTGTTGTTGAGAGGTTTGAAGAGAAGGCTAGAAAAAGCCAAGGGAAGCTGGGCTGAGGAGGTGCCCCGTATAGTCTGGGCATACCACACCACCGAGCAGTCAGGAACCCATGAGACCCCGTTCAGTTTGGTCTATGGGTGTGATGCGATGATTCCAGTAGAGATCCAGAAGAGCTCGCCGAGATTCCAGAACTTTGTAGAGGAAGACTCGAATGAAGAGAGAAGGCTGAACCTGGACCTACTGGACGAGGTCAGGGAAGAGGCGAGACTGAAAGCTGAGGCGGTGAAGAGAAGGATTGAACGAAGGTACAACTCGAAGGTGATGCCAAGGCAATTTAGAGAAGGCAACCTGGTGATGAGAAAAGCCCACCAGTACGAGATGGAGAATAAGCTATCACCCAAGTGGACTGGACCGTTTAGAATAACCGAGGCGCTCGGGAACGGCGCCTACCGCTTAGAGACATTGGAAGGAGGGGCTATTCCTCGCACCTGGAACGCCACGCACCTGAAGTTGTATTACAGTTGAGAACTTTGTAAGTAAAGATAAACACAAAGTTGCATTACAATGTCTCTGTTAAAACAGTTTGAAGGGGGCACTCCTTTTTCCCTAAGGAGGGTTTTTAATGAGGCCACCCAATAAAGAGAAGTTTTCAAAGTACAAGTTGTTTTAGATTGCGTGCCTGTTGTTTTCAGAAAAGTTTTGAAGAAAGACCTTGTGACTTGTACGTGACTCAAGGCGAGTTGAAGATATATTGCATGCTTTCTAAAAAGTTTTTAAGTCCTCATCGTTTTTCGGCGATTGAAGGCATCAGTTAAAGTTTTTAAGTCCTCATCGTCTTTTGGCGATCGGAGGCACCAGTTAAAAGACCTCAACGCCCTCGCGCGTCCTGAGGCAAGTTAAAGACCTCCTCGTCGCTGAGCGAGTGCAGGTAAGGAAGAGTAAAAGTCCTCAGTGTTTCGGGGGGCGAGAAGATGTAACCCCTGGGGCAATGTAGAGGCAAGTAAAAGACCTCCTCGCCGTCGAGCGAGTGTAGGCGAGAAAGAGTAAAAGTCCTCAGTGTTTCTGGGGGCGAGAAGATGTAACCCCTGGGGCAATGTAGAGGCACCAGTGAAAAGTCCTCAGTGTTTCTGGGGGCGAGAAGATGTAACCCCTGGGGCAATGTAGAGGCACCAGTAAAAGTCCTCAGTGTTTCTGGGGGCGAGAAGATGTAACCCCTAGGGCAATGTAGAGGCGCCAGTAAAAGTCCTCAGTGTTTCTGGGGGCGACAAGATGTAACCCCTGGGGCAATGTAGAGGCACAAGTTGAAGACCTTCTCGCCTATGAGCGAGTTCAGTCGAGTTAAAGACCTTCTCGCCTATGAGCGAGTTCAGGCGAGTTAAAGACCTTCTCGCCTATGAGCGAGTTCAGGCAAGATAAAATCCTTCTCGTCTCGAACGAGTTCAGGTATGATGTAGAGGGTGGAAGAAGTTCTGAGGGTGGCTAAGGTAGGTTCGAAGAGAACGCCTACCCACCCGGTCTCTTGCTCTGAAGCACAAGGAGGTAGAGAAGGATCCGAAAGGCGCCTCTACCCCCATATGAAAGAGCAATGGCCAAGGTGTGAAGGCAGGAAGAAGCTGGTGTCGCCAAGAGTCTCTGGCGACCAGGAAACGTTCAAGCAATGGCGAGAAGTCAAAGACCCGTTTGATGAAGCAGATCGGGTGTAACGACGTCATAAAGCCAGGGGTTGAGTTAAAGTCCATTGCTTGGAGTATCATTTTACGCTAAGGTTCATTGCCTTAAGTTTACGAGTTGATAAATGTGATTGTTATTCGAAGTTGAGATGGTTCGAAACAGCTCAGTACAAGATCGTGCCTACGAGATTACTAAGTTATTTCTTTGAAGTAAATCACGCAAGGAAAGTTAAAGGTAGACGAAGAGGTTACAAGAAAAGAGGCAAAAGTAATTTCATTAAGTAAAGTATCAGCTGGAAAATACGCGTACAAGAAAATACGAGTTCATTACAGAATTATATACAAGGGAAAGGCACGAAGGTAGCAGATGGAGAGAATCGATTAGTCTTCAGCGGGAACCACTTTTCCATCCACTACCTCGTTATCAAGAGACACCATGCTGAGGTCCAGGTTGGGGAACAAGCAGGCGAATTGTTCCCGTGCAGCTTCGAATCCAGCAGCCAGAATTTGAGCAGAATTCAGCTTGAGTTCTTCAACCTGTTTCTGAAGTTCCTCAATCCGTTTCTTGAGATCTTCAGTCTGTTCTTTCAGCTCCTTATTCTGCTGCTCCAGCTCTTCAACTTGCTTCTTGAGTTGTTCATTGGTTTCTTGATCCTGGAGAAGGTCTTCAGCAACCTTCTTGGATTCTACTTGCGCTTGTCCCAATTCGGCAGCGAGCTCCCCTTTTTCCTTGTTGGCTTCAGCGAGCTCAGCCATGGCGTCATCCCTCGCCTTTTCCACCTTTCCGAGGAGGGTCTCTCGGTCGGCTGACCTTTGCTCCAATTTCTTCACCTTGGCGGCGTCAGTTTTTATGAGAGCCTCCAGGTCAGCCACCCTGATGCGATAAGGCACAATCTTGCTCTCCAGTTCAATCTTTTCTTGAGCCAGTTGCTGCACCTTATGGCGGAGATCAGTGGCCTCCTTGCGCGCCAATCTGAGCTCGGTATTCATTGCGTCTTCTACTCGGGAGTGCTCAATCTCCGCGAGTGTCAAGTTGAAGGACAACTTCTCCACCTCAACCTTCATGGTGCTGTTCTCTGTCTTAAGGTTGAAGAGGTCGTTCTGGAGCTTCCTGGTGGAGCTCTGCACCGCCCTGGTTATGATGGCGGGAATGTCTTATGCTATTGTCTTCAACTTAGCAGATAGAGGCTCCCACATCCTCGTGACCTCGAGAGGGAGGTTTGTTGCTTGGAGAGGTGCTGGTGGGGCCTGTTGTTGGTTTCCATCGCCACCCTCTTTAGTTGGTTCTTCAGTGGGTACTTCTGCTCGTGGTGGCGACGTCGGGGACTCGGTGATCAAAATCGGAGAGGTGTGGGCGACCTCATCCCCGATTGGAGCGGCATCTGCAGCTGAGGCGTTAGAAGGAGGACCCCCTCCAGCTGACACATATGGCGTGGAGGCGCTTGGGGGGTCCTCCAAGAAATTGTCTTCGGCGGCCTCGACCGCGGGTGGCGCAGTTGCCAACGGAATGGCTTGGACTGGGGAAGCGGGAGCTGGTGGAGATGGCATTGTTGGAGGTGGAGCAGGCGTGGATGGCGGTGTTGAGATTGGAAGAGGGGGTGGGGCAGGTGGTGAAGAAGGTGCCACCCTCTTCCTCTTTGTAACGAGGCCATCTTCGGTGACCTCGTCATCTTCTTCCTCCTCTTCGTGGACTATCTGGGGAGCTTTCATCTTAGGCCTTTTGAGGACAAGCTTCTTACGTTGGGCGGCGGGCTGGACATCGGAGGGAGCTGGGCCCTTAGGTGGCGATCGACCCTGGGCGACGGCGATCTCCACCATCGAATTCGGTACTGTTTAAGAGCCCGTCGCCAGCCCGTGGGTTCGGGCGAGCGCCCTCAATTCAGCGAGCATACCCTTGCCCAACATGTTATCTGCATAGAATGAAAATGCATGGGTTAACTCAGAGAGAAAATAAGCGCATAAGGCAGTATGCAGCAAAGCAGATGATCGGTGCAGAAAAATAAAACCAAAGTCTTGCACATAACGCACAAGACGCCCAGAAACAGTTAAACAGAAGCAGTACTAAAACAACAGTTTAAGTGTTCTAACCTATTCAAATTTCAAGTTGGTCCTCGTAGAATTCGAAGCAGATCAAGGTGGTGGTGAGGAAAGTGATGTTGGCGTCCGCCACCCTTTTCCAAAAGAGGCAGAGATCTCTGTCCAACGCCCCCATGCTATGAGGACTTCTGGGTCTCCTGAAGCAGCTCTTGGACTCCTTTTTCCCCTTGACCACCCAGTACAAGGGGAAGCTGTCGAGTAGGGAGGCGTCTTTGTCGTTAGGGCACACTTGGAAGAATTTCCCTTTCCAGTCTTTATAAGATTGCTGGAAGATGGAGAAGATTGACCTCCCAGCAATCGAATTCAAGCTAACCCACAGGCGGTGATGGCATTTCATGTGTTCTTCTTGAATCAAAGTAGTAAAAAATGATGCGGAAGCAATGGGTGAGTGAAACAAAGCCCTCCTAGGAGTTGTGTTGGCTTTGAAGGTGCATGATGAGTATGGGTTTGAGAGGTTAGGCCAGCTCAAAGGAGAAAGGTGAAGGAATGAAGTTTATAGCCTAGATTTCTAGGAGAAGTATAGCTAGTGCACAAAAATGGGCAGCATAACAATACTCAAATAAACTTGTCCAATACAATGAAATAGCCTCCCTATTTATAGGCTAGGTGGACGTAAATGTTAAGCCACCTTTCTAAAGAAAATAAAACCAAAAATTAAATCTAAATCTAAGGTGCCATGACCGGCCATACACTACCCTAGATTCTAGAAGGTTTCCATCAAAAATGCTTTCTACACTATCCTATCTACTAAGTACCCCCAATGGGCCTTTATGCAAACATATACAAAGCCTTCTCTCTTCCATCCGTGGCCTCATTTGCTTGTGTTTGAATATGTTTGGCCATTGATCTTGTAAGGGGTCCTAGACGGTCTAGCTCCATGGATAGCCTCCCTCCTTCACGGTCTAGACGCTCACCTTCACATCCTAGACGCTTACTTTCACGTCCTAGACGCTCACCTTGGTCTTGGTCTTGGTCTAGACGCTCTCCTTGGCTTGTGCCTTGGCTTCCTTGGGTAGGTGTGCTTGGCCCTCCTCCATCATCCCCTCCCCCTTGGAAAGGATTTGTCCTCAAATCCAGCTCGTCATCGTCATTGGTTCCTACAAATGGAGAAAGATCAATCACATTAAAAGTGTCATGTACTCCATATTCAAGAGGTAGGTCCAATTTATAAGCATTGTTGTTGACTCGCTTGAGAACTTGGAAAGGTCCATCACCTCGGGGACTTAGTTTGGACTTCCTTTGAGTTGGAAATCTATCTTTGCGAAGGTGAAGCCAAACTAAGTCTCCTTCCTCAAAAATTATTTCTCTCTTCCCTTTGTTGTTGTATTTTGTGTACTTCTCATTTTGTTGTTGTATTTGAATTTTAATCTTCTCATGCATTTTCTTGATAAAATCAGCTTTGATTACTCCTTCCTTATGCACAAAATCTTGTGGATTAGGAAGGGGTATCAAATCCATGGGCGTGAGAGGATTAAAACCATATACTACCTCAAAAGGAGAAGCATTAGTAGTCTTGTGAACTACTCTATTGTAAGCAAATTCAATGTGGGGAAGGTACTCATCCCAAGATTTGTGGCTTCCCTTCATGATAGCCCTAAGCATAGTTCCAAGAGATCTATTGACTACTTCGGTTTGACCATCCGTTTGAGGATGACAAGAAGTTGAAAATTGTAGTCTTGTTCCAAGTTTACCCCAAAGAGTTTTCCAAAAGTGGCTTATAAACTTGGGATCTCGATCGGACACTATACTTCTAGGGAGACCATGGAGTCGCACCACTTCTCTAAAGAAGAGTTTAGAAATATTTTGAGCATCATCCACTTTGTGGTATGGAATAAAGTGGGACATTTTGCTAAAACGGTCCACTACCACAAAGATAGAGTCATGGCCTCTTGCAGTCCTAGGAAGTCCTAAAATGAAATCCATGCTAATGTCTTCCCAATGAGCATTTGCAATCGGCAAAGGGGTGTAGAGTCCATGCGGCATTGTTCTAGACTTTGCTTTTAAACATGAGATACATCTAGAACAATGTCGTTGGACATCTTTCCTCATGTGTGCCCAACAAAATTTTGCTTTTAAAAGATCTAGAGTTTTATCAATTCCAAAATGGCCCATGAGTCCCCCTTCATGTGATTCTTTAACAAGGAGTTTTCTATGTGTTCCTTGGGGAATGCAAAGTTTTGCTTCTTTAAAAAGATATCCCTCGGACACATAGTAACCTCCTTGCGCTCTATGTAGACATTGGGCATAGATGGATGAGAGTTCTTGATCTTCTTGGTAAAGCTGTCTTATGTGGTCAAATCCAAGAATTTGGGCACCTAGTTTTGAAAAGAGAGTGTGCCGTCTTGAAAGAGCATCGGCCACTATATTGGTGCTTCCTTTCTTGTATTTGATTACATAAGGAAATTGTTCAAGAAATTCCATCCATTTAGCATGTCTCTTGTTGAGCTTGTGTTGGCCCTTTAAATATTTTAAAGACTCGTGATCACTATGGATAACAAATTCTTTGGACACAAGGTAGTGTTCCCAAGTCTTTAGGGCTCGCACAAGAGCATAGAGCTCTTTGTCATAGGTGGGGTAGTTGAGGGTGGCACCATGGAGTTTTTCACTAAAATAAGCAATGGGGTGTCCACCTTGCAACAAAACCGCACCTATGCCTACCCCCGATGCATCACACTCTATCTCAAAAGTTTTGGAAAAATTTGGAAGAGATAGAATGGGTGCATTGGTGAGTTGAGCTTTGAGCCTTTGAAAGGCTTGCTCATGCTTTTCATTCCAACAAAATGCAACATCTTTTTTTACAAGTTCATTCAAAGGAGAAGCTAGACTAGAAAAATTAGGTACAAACCTTCTATAGAAGCTAGCTAACCCATGAAAACTTCTCACATCACTTACATTTTGTGGAGTTGGCCACTCGCGGATGGCTTTGATTTTCTCGGGATCTACATGTACCCCCTTTTTGTTAACTATGAAACCTAAGAAAACTACACTATCTACACAAAAGGTACACTTATCCCTATTGGCAAAAAGACTATTTTTCCTAAGAACTAGAAGAACTTCCCTAAGGTGACTTAGATGGTCTTCTAGGCTTTTACTATAGACTAAGATATCATCAAAGTAAACTACTACATATTTACCTATACAATCTCTCAAGGTGTGATTCATAAGCCTCATGAATGTGCTTGGAGCATTAGTAAGCCCAAAGGGCATCACCAACCACTCGTATAATCCAAATTTGGTCTTAAAAGCGGTTTTCCACTCATCACCCTCCTTGATTCGAATTTGGTGATATCCACTTTTAAGGTCAATTTTGGAGAATAGAGTTGACCCATGCAATTCATCAAGCATATCATCAAGCCTTGGGATTGGATGCCTATACTTGATGGTGATGTTGTTGATTGCTCAACAATCACAACACATACGCCATTTTCCATCTTTTTTTGGCACCAACAAGACAGGTACAACACAAGGGCTTAGGCTCTTTTGAACCCAACCCTTCTCCAACAAGTCTTGAACTTGTGATTCTATCTCCTTTGTTTCCTCGGGGTTGGTTCTATAAGCAGGCCTATTTGGTAGGCTTGCCCCCGGTATAAAGTCAATTTGATGTTCTATCCCCATAAGAGGAGGAAGCCCAATGGGTCCTTCTTAGGAGAATAGATCTTCAAATTCACTCAAAAGGTTTTCTACTTGAGGAGGTAAAACCATGAGTTCACTACTTGTGGCAGTGCATGTAAGTGCTCCTTTACAAAAGATAAGGCTTGGTTGTTCAACAAGAAGCAAGTTTTCAAAAACATTTTCAAGAGGTTTTTCTTGTTGACCAACCTTGTGGGAAGGAACACTCTTCTCCCACGCCTTTCTATCCCTAAGGATTTTCTCTTTTTCTAGCTCTCTTTTTTTTTTGTTTTCCTCATCCCTCTTTTGTTTCATTTGTATTTGGTCTTTCACCACTTGAGAATGTGGTAAAGGACTAAGTACAAACTTCTTATATTTATGGGTGAAGGAAATCTCGTTAGTGAGGCCATCATGCAAGGTTTTCTTGTCAAATTGCCATGGCCTCCCTAATAAGATATGGCAAGCTTCCATAGGCACTACATCACATAAAACTTTGTCTTTGTAGTTCCCTATGGAAAACTTGATTTCCACTTGCTTGTCTACATGTAGTTCCCCATTTTCATTAAGCCATTGAAGTTTGTAAGGTTTTGGGTGAGGAACTACTTGTAGCTTAAGCTTTTCAACCATCCTAGCACTACAACAATTACAACTAGATCCACTATCCACAATGAGAGAACATATATTTTCTAAAACATTGCATCTTGTATGAAAGATGTTCTAGGGTGATTGTTGAGGGTTCTCCTAATCATAAGCAATTCTCCCTCTAGTGGAGCTACCCTCTCATCCTCTCCCCCTTCCTCTTTCTCACTAGGCTCATCCTCGCCACTAGTGTACTCGTCTACACCTTTTAAAAACAAAGTCCTTTGGTTTGGACATTGTGCTTGCACATGCCCCCTACCATAGCACTTAAAACACTTGACATCTCTAGCTCGGATGGGTGGGGTTGAGGTTTCTTTGGTGAAGGGTTTGGTAGGCTCTTTTGGTTTTTCCTTGGATGTACTACCCTCCCTTCTAAACTCTTTCTTGGGATAAAAGCTAGAATAGGGGCTCACCTTTTGACTTGAAGTTTTGCGCAAGTTTTGTTGCTCAACTTTAATGCAAAGTTGAACCAAATCATTCAAGTCTTGATAAGGTAAGAGCTCTACTCTATCTCTTATCTCAAGTGATAGGCCACTAAGGAACCTAGCAATGGTGGTTTCCTCTTCCTCTTTAATAGAGGCTCTCATCATATAGAGCTCCATCTTTTGTCTATACTCCTCTACGCTCATATTTCTTTGTTGGAGTCTTTGGAGCTTGTCCATTAACTCCCTATGGTAGTAAGAGGGTATATGTCGACGTCTTAGGGCTCCCCTAAGGTCATTCCAATATGTAATGGAAGGTTCCCTATGAAGACGTCTATCTCTTTCGAGAGAGGTCCACCAATACATGGCATTCCCTTGGAAACTAAGGGTGGCTAGGGGTACTTTTCGTTCCTCACTTACCCTATGGCAAGCAAAAAGTTGCTCTACCTTCATCTCCCAATCTAGATATACTTCTACATTTTCCTTACCATGGAAATGAGGTAGGTCTACTCTTGTTTCCCTTGGCACCTCTTGTTCCCTTTGCCTAGTTCTTCTAGGGGGTGGTTGGTAATAATCATTGATTCTACGGCTTCCCTCCCCTAGAGATTCAATACTTTGAGAATGTGATGCATGGGTTTTTTTTGATTTTTGTGATTTTTGTGACTTCTCTTCTTGAGCTTTAGCCAACTCATTAATTTTGTTCTCATTCTCCAATTGTCTAAAAGAGATCCATTGTACCGCTTGGGATACTTCTTTTAAAAGAGTTTTCAAAGATTTTACTTCACTTTCTATAGACTTTGGAGAGTGAGGAGAAGAAGACATGGCTAAAACTTTGTGTATATAGGTGTTTTACTTGGAGAAAGTTTAGGAAAGTTAGAGAAGGGAGTTTTCCAGGTAAGGGAGGTGAGTCACAATGGACTACTTAAGTACCAAGCCTTTTCCTTGCCAAAAACTTTTCCTCCAATGACTTCACACAAAATTTTCTCTTAGTAGAACACTTAGAACACAAGAAGTTGAGAAATCAAAAAGCAAGAAAAACTATGTAAGCTAGATATGCAGCAAAACTAGTCGGTATAGCACAAAATTAAACAAAACTAAGCATGCAAAACGTTTCTACCAAAACAAAAGAAATACAAGTTCAAACAAGCAACAAATTACTAAGCAAAATGACTATGCTATTCGGCCCTAGGTGAGGCTTCTTGGACACTTTGAGCCCTTGAAGACACACTCACCGTCTAAAACGTAATTTAAAAGAGGTAATTAACAATGATCCAAGTTGTAAAGGAGATAAGAAAACTCCCTTTGTTGTTCCTCTTTTTGGTTAGTGCACTTTCTTTGTTGTCTTGATTGTTGATCTTCTAGGTGTTTGTAGTGTTTGTTTCAAGAAGCTTGTTTCGGCCTTAGCTTGACTCCTCCTTAGAAAGTTGGCTTTAATTCTCCAATTTCCAGCACCTATTCACAAAGGCTTAACCTTAAACCAAGTCAATTTCCATGCACATAAGCACCAAGAGAGAATTAATTTCCAGCACCCACAAAAGAGAGGTCAAGAAACAAAAGCAAGAAACAAATTTAATTGAAAGAAAACAGTACCACCAAAAGGATTTATAATATGACAACTTAGAAAGAGATTCAAGGAATTAAAGCAAACAATTAAAGGTACTCAATAAAAGTTGGCACACAAAAGGAATTCCTAAAGAAAAGCACTAGATTAGATGACCAAATAAAAAAAAACAGCACCACTGGAAAATGTTGTGGGCCAGAAAACAGTTTTGTTCCCCGATTTATGCTGAGCTGTGATTGTAAAATTTGTTTCTGAAATTTGGATACAAGAAAATTCAGGATCTTAGCTAAATTTTGGCTTTGGAATCACCTAAAACGCATGCACCATTTTTTTTTAATAATTTTTGCAAATTTGGTGTGCAGTTAGGCCAGCTGTAACGCTCAAGATTCGCACTCTGATTTTGTGAGATTTATCATTTTTTTTTCTGTTGCTTCTTTTGACCTCATTCTTTTTTTGTCCTTTCTATAACACCTTAAACTTGCTTTTTCCAGAAATTCAGATTTTTCCCATGGGTGGAAAAATTTTGGTAAACAAAACAGCCCAGAACAGAGAGGTGTTACAGGGGAAATCTGGAAAACTGGAAGAAAACAACAAGATAACCAAAATTAACACAATGGAAAATGTGAGAATGGAAATTGTGTATGAACTAAGACACAATTATGAACTCAAACTAAAATTAAAAAGCACCAAAGGATCAAAAAAACAGCAGATGAAAGCAATATAAAGAGACCCAAAACAAGAAACAATCAAGCCAAAAAATAGGACTACTAAGAATTGATGACAATATGGATGAACATGACTTGACAAAACATGTATAGATTCAGAAAATTAAAGACTCAAAGCATAATATGAAGCAAAATAATGAAAGCAATAAAGACTCAAAGCCTAAAACAAAATAGCAACACAAAGGTGTATGGAATCCTATCACAAATTGCACAAGAACTTCTTTAAGATCAAATGAACAAGAGTGCTTGGGTTGGATCTTCCACAAAGCACACCAAGAACAAATTAAAATATAAAAACAGCAAGACAAGTAAGGAATTGAAATGACAAAGATGAAAATAAAGAAGAACTGAAATTAAAAAGACAAGCTACTCATCTTGAAGAACCAATAGCTCATGATACCAAATGATGGCATTTCATGTGTTCTTCTTGAATCAAAGTAGTAAAAAATGATGCGGAAGCAATGGGTGAGTGAAACAAAGCCCTCCTAGGAGTTGTGTTGGCTTTGAAGGTGCATGATGAGTATGGGTTTGAGAGGTTAGGCCAGCTCAAAGGAGAAAGGTGAAGGAATGAAGTTTATAGCCTAGATTTCTAGGAGAAGTATAGCTAGTGCACAAAAATGGGCAGCATAACAATACTCAAATAAACTTGTCCAATACAATGAAATAGCCTCCCTATTTATAGGCTAGGTGGACGTAAATGTTAAGCCACCTTTCTAAAGAAAATAAAACCAAAAATTAAATCTAAATCTAAGGTGCCATGACCGGCCATACACTACCCTAGATTCTAGAAGGTTTCCATCAAAAATGCTTTCTACACTATCCTATCTACTAAGTACCCCCAATGGGCCTTTATGCAAACATATACAAAGCCTTCTCTCTTCCATCCGTGGCCTCATTTGCTTGTGTTTGAATATGTTTGGCCATTGATCTTGTAAGGGGTCCTAGACGGTCTAGCTCCATGGATAGCCTCCCTCCTTCACGGTCTAGACGCTCACCTTCACATCCTAGACGCTTACTTTCACGTCCTAGACGCTCACCTTGGTCTTGGTCTTGGTCTAGACGCTCTCCTTGGCTTGTGCCTTGGCTTCCTTGGGTAGGTGTGCTTGGCCCTCCTCCATCAGGCGGTCTCCTGGGTGCTTGGCTTCGAAGAGAAATAGAAATACGTCTACGGATGCGGGCAACCCCAGATGGTCGCACATCACTTGGAACGCTCGCACAAAGGCCCAGCTGTTGGGATGGAGCTGGGCGGCGGCGATGTTGAGCTCGGTAAGGAGCTCCCTTTCGAAACGGGTGAAAGGGAACTTGAGCTTCACCTTCTTGAATAAGGTTGTGTAGAAGAAGCAGAAGGGCCCGTCAGCGCTCACCTTATCATCGGCACAAACGGGCAGATCGGGGGGGCAAGGTAGCACTATCATCTTTTCATCGTGCTCCTTATGAAATGTTTGGTGAGGTTCATCCCCCTTTGTCAATCGAAAGACTGCGCCAGCAGTGTTCACGGAAGACGTTTCCCTCAACAGGGTCGAGTTGGCCCAGGGGTAGAGTTTTTTGAAGTCTTGCAGGGGAACGGGGGCTCCTCCGGCGATAGGTGGAGTCGCCTGGGCCAGGTTGGGGCGGGAAGGTGCAGGCCTCTCAGCCTGGGAAGATGAAGCACCGCGTGCTCGCGGTGGGATGAGTGCTTGAGAAGAGGGGTGTCGCGATGAAGGAGGAGGATTCGGGGTGATCTTTGAGTGGGTCATTCTCAAAGCTGCAAAGGAAGAAGAAAAGGAAAAATGATCAGGGTTCGCAGAGGCTGACTCGATCGTGGGGAAAGGGTGAAAAGCGAACGAACGAAGGTTCGTTGCGACGATTGACGAAGCCCTAAGTTACGCAGAAGGAGAAATGGAAAAAGCAACCCACACCGTATGCACCAGACAGTTATAGGATGATGCGAAACGATTAAAATGCAAGAAAAACCAGTGGAAGAAGGAAAGTAGGTACCTTTTTGATGATCAGGAAGACGACGAAGGATGATGGTGATTCAGAATGTTGGAGAGCGCTGAGAGTTTTTTGCAGAAGGAAGTTAGAGCGTTTGTGAATATGAAGAAAAGTGATGGAACAGTGTGGAGTGAAAATGGGTTTAAGAGTTTTTTTCGAAATGGGTTTGGGAAGCGCAAACGGTAACTGAAGGTAACCGTTGATGAAGCCACGTGTCGAACGATGGGTGAGGGGTTTGGTGGAGCGTCAGAGAAGCAGAAGGTACAACCGCTTGGAATTCTGCGTCAGTGCCACGTAGATCGGTGTTGACGTGACTCTTCTAGTCTTTTCGCTGGACAAGTCTTCGCTTAAGACTGGGGGGCTTGTGTACCGCCCTGGTAGTTGGAAGTGATGACGTGGCATCCAGCTACAGTATAGGCGTGTTGACAAGGCGCCAGGTTGGCAGAAGGGAAGGAAGTCGGGGGTCTCGTGAAGTCGCCAGTTATTAGGTTGGCGTGTTCCGATCTCCAGCATACCAGAATCGGCGATCACCGTGTTAAAGATGAAGTCGCCAGATGTAAACTCAGGCGACCTAGTGATTGGAGATCGCCAGAGCAAGCACATCGCCAGAGATAAAGGTGGTGCAGATTATGAAGGCGGCCGGCGAGACCACAGGGAAGGTGTATGAAGGCACCCTAACTCGCCAATTCCAGTAGAGATCGCGCTCCCAAGTTAGCTATGCACTGGGCAGTACCATGCGTAAGTAACCTAGCAAAATGAGAGTAGAAGCAGCGCCCAAGTCAAGGAGGCTCCAGATGAAGGCACGTGTACGACTAGATGCGAGCCACGTGTCCAAGTCTGTAACTGCCAGGAGAGAGAAAGTAACAAGGTATATAAGAGTTCTCAACGAACTTTCTGAGGTACGCACGTCCAGATTACACTCTTTACGCTTGCGAGTTATAGAGCTTACTGTGAGAGAGAATTTCCACGGTTCCTGTTCTCTTAGTATTTGGTGATTCGGTCATTGACTTGGGCGTTGGAGTGCGATCGGCCGCAGCGACGCCGTTCTGTTCCTTTGCAGGTTTTTGAGGTGGATCTCGAAGAAAAACGGAGGTTTGAAGCGGAGCACACGTCGATCCTTTGACGAGGCAGTTTCCAGCGTTCCGGTCAACAGGCAGGATCAAATTGATTGAAGCACTTATGATATCTTTGAAAAACAATTTCATGTGTTAAAATGATACGTTTAATACTTCTTTCATTTACAATCTAAGGTTTTATAACCTAGGAAACTATGAGAAAGTGAATGTTCTGTATAATAATAGTTTAAAAGCATCTTAACTATTGAAAACAAGCGTATTATTACTCAACTAAATCTTTGCAACTTGTTTTTTTCGCTATTAATTGATTGAAAACACTTATGAATGAATATCTTTGAAAACCAATTTCATGTGTTAAAATTGTGTTTCGATATGTTTAATATCTCTTTTACAATCTTAGTCTATTAATTGATTGAAACACTTATGAATGAATATCCTTGAAAAACAATTTAATGTGTCGAAATTGTGTTTTCATATTTTTTACAATCTAAGGTCTATTGATTGATTCAAACACTTATGATACCTTCGGAAAACCATTTCATGTGTTCAAATTATTGTATTTTGATACGTTTAATACTTCTTTTACAATCTAAGGTCTATTAATTGATTGAAGCACTTATGATATCTTTGAAAAACAATTTCATGTGTTAAAATGATACGTTTAATACTTCTTTCATTTACAATCTAAGGTTTTATAACCTAGGAAACTATGAGAAAGTGAATGTTCTGTATAATAATAGTTTAAAAGCATCTTAACTATTGAAAACAAGCGTATTATTACTCAACTAAATCTTTGCAACTTGTTCTTTTCGCTATTAATTGATTGAAAACACTTATGAATGAATATCTTTGAAAACCAATTTCATGTGTTAAAATTGTGTTTTGATATGTTTAATATCTCTTTTACAATCTTAGTCTATTAATTGATTGAAACACTTATGAATGAATATCCTTGAAAAACAATTTCATGTGTCGAAATTGTGTTTTCATATTTTTTACAATCTAAGGTCTATTGATTGATTCAAATACTTATGATACCTTTGGAAAACCATTTCATGTGTTCAAATTATTGTATTTTGATACGTTTAACACTTGTTTTACAATCTAAGGTCTATTACTTGATTGAAGCACTTATGATATCTTTGAAAAACAATTTCATGTGTTAAAATGATTCGTTTAATACTTCTTTCATTTACAATCTAAGGTTTTATAACCTAGGAAACTATGAGAAAGTGAATGTTCTGTATAATAATAGTTTAAAAGCATCTTAACTATTGAAAACAAGCGTATTATTACTCAACTAAATCTTTGCAACTTGTTCTTTTCGCTATTAATTGATTGAAAACACTTATGAATGAATATCTTTGAAAACCAATTTCATGTGTTAAAATTGTGTTTTGATATGTTTAATATCTCTTTTACAATCTTAGTCTATTAATTGATTGAAACACTTATGAATGAATATCCTTGAAAAACTATTTCATGTGTCGAAATTGTGTTTTCATATTTTTTACAATCTAAGGTCTATTGATTGATTCAAACACTTATGATACCTTTGGAAAACCATTTCATTTGTTCAAATTATTGTATTTTGATACGTTTAATACTTCTTTTACAATCTAAGGTCTATTAATTGATTGAAGCACTTATGATACCTTTGAAAAACAATTTCATGTGTTAAAATGATACGTTTAATACTTCTTTCATTTACAATCTAAGGTTTTATAACCTAGGAAACTATGAGAAAGTGAATGTTCTGTATAATAATAGTTTAAAAGCATCTGAACTATTGAAAACAAGCGTATTATTACTCAACTAAATGTTGGCAACTTGTTCTTTTCGCTATTAATTGATTGAAAACACTTATGAATGAATATCTTTGAGAACCAATTTCATGTGTTAAAATTATGTTTTGATTTGTTTAATATCTCTTTTACAATCTTAGTCTATTAATTGATTGAAACACCTATGAATCAATATCCTTGAAAAACAATTTCATGTGTCGAAATTGTGTTGTCATATTTTTTACAATGTAAGGTTTATTGATTGATTCAAACACTTATGATACCTTTGGAAAACCATTTCATGTGTTGAAATTATTGTATTTTGATACGTTTAATACTTCTTTTACAATCTAAGGTCTATTAATTGATTGAAGCACTTATGATATCTTTGAAAAACAATTTCATGTGTTAAAATGATACGTTTAATACTTCTTTCATTTACAATCTAAGGTTTTATAACCTAGGTGTACCGTCCTGGTAGTCGGAAGTGATGACGTGGCACCAAGCAACAGTGTAGGCGTGTTGACAAGGCGCCAGGTTGACAGAAGGGGAGGAAGTCGGGGGGCTCGTGAAGTCGCCAGTGTTTAAGTTGGCATGTTCCGATCATTAAGCATACCAGGCGATCGCCCAGTAGAAGGTGAAGTCGCCAGATGTAAACTCAGGCGACCAAGCGATTGGAGATCGCCAGAGCCAGCACATCGCCAGAGATGAAAGTGGTGCAGATTATGAAGGCGGCCGGCGAGACCACAGGGAAGGTGTACGAGGGCACCCTAACTCGCCAGTTCCAGTAGAGATCGCGCTCCCAAGTTAGCTATGCACTGGGCAGTACCATGCATAAATAACTTAGCCAAAAAGAGAGTCAGAAGCAGCGCCCAAGTCAAGAAGGCTCCAGATGATGGCACGTGTACGACTGGATGCGAGCCACGTGTCCAGGTCTGTAACTGCCAGGAGAGAGAAAGTGACCAGGTATATAAGAGTTCTCAACGAACTTTCTGAGGTACGCACGTTCAGATTACACTCTTTACGCTTGCGAGTTCTAGAGCTTACTGTGAGAGAGAACATTGCACGGTTCCTTGAGATTTCCTGAGTGTTCTTGCTCTTAGTATTTGGTGGTTCGGTCACTGACTTGGGCGTTGGAGTGCGATCGGCCGCAGCGGCGCCGCTCTGTTCTTTTGCAGGTTCTTGAGGTGGATCTCGAAGAAGGACGGAGGTTCGAAGCGGTGCACGAGTCGATCCTTTGACGAGGCAGGTTCCAACGCTCTGGTCAACAGGCAGGATCATCAGGCGCCCACCGTGGGGCCGTGTAAAACCTGTTCCCATCCACAGCGTGAGTTCTTGGAGGTTTTCGTGATTTTCTGTGTGGTTGTGTGCTGGTGCAACCGTAGTTTGCTGTTCGCTTGAGATTTGTTCGGCGTTTTCGCATTTTCCACCGTTCGTTTGGATTTTTGTTCGGTGAAGTGAAGCTTTCTGCTGTTTACGTGCGATCTGTTCGGTGGAATTTGAGTTCCCTCGCTCGTTTGGTTTCTGGTGGAGTTGCAGGTTTCTTTGAAGGTTCGCGGTGTTCTTGAGTTTTGCAGAGTTACGCGCAGTTTTTCCGATTGATCGCTGAATCGATCGTAGCTGAAGTAGGTGTTGTTCGCTGCATTCTGTGAGTCGCTAAGTGTCATGAGAAAAATGAGAAGCAATCGTTCAAGTTCGGTTGCGCCCGTCGCTGCTGAAGGCGCCGCCGCCATGACCATGGCGCAGATGGCGGAGATGATGCGTTCGTTGCAGGCAACTGTGGAAGCCTCGCGCATAGAACAGGCGAGAATGCATGAGGACCTCGTCGCCTCTCGCGCCAGGAATGAGGAGCTTAGCAAGGTGACTGAGGAGCTGCGTCAAGCTCTTCAGGAGCAGCAAGGGCGTTCTTCTGCTGAAGAGGTTGCGCCGTCGTCGCCACCTCGTGTTTTTCCTATGCCTTTTGTTCAGGCGATTACTGACACGCCTATTCCTGCGAGTGTGGTTCCGGTTAAGGCTGTTTTCACCGGCGTGGAGGATCCTGAGGCTCATCTCACCACGTTCCATACGCAGATGATGCTGTCAGGGGGATCAGACGCCGTGTATTGCAAGATGTTCGTGAGCACGCTCCAGGGAACGGCGCTGGAATGGTTTGTGAGCCTGCTTAACGGTCACATAACCAGTTTTCAACAGTTCTCGAAGATTTTCGTCGAGCAGTACATTGTGAATAAGGCACCGCCCAGGGTGTCTTATGATTTGTTTGATATAAGGCAATATCAGGGAGAGTCCCTCAGAGACTACCTGAATCGCTTTGGGGCGCAGATGGTCAGATCGCCGGCCAAAGATGAAGAAATGTTGGTCTATGCATTCAAGAAGGGCGTGTTGTCGGGACCATTCTGCGAGGCGTTGATCAGGGCGCACCCCGCCACGTTTGCTGAGGTTAGGCGACTTGCGGTGGCCCACATCGCCGACGAGAGCGAAGTCGCCGAGAAGAGAGGAAGCGTGGCTCCCGCTAGGCCACGCGCCCAGATCAGGATCCAGCCGCAGAGGGTGTTGGAGACAGCGGCGGCCAGGAGGGATCAGAGGACTCGCCATCCTTATGATCCAAGGAAGAACAAGGGTAGGGGCCAAGGACGCCAGCAACCAGCACGCCGGGAATACAATCGCCCGCCTAAGCACAAGTTTGCCATGGGATTGGCGGATCTGATCGCCATTCCCAACATATCCGCTAGGTTGAAGGCGCCAGAAAAGGTGGGCGACAAGGTGCTGGGACCAAAGCCAGACGCCTGGTGTGAGTTTCACCAAGGCTTTGGCCATACAGTGGACTCATGTTTAGCATTAGGATACCAGCTCGACGATCTGGTAAAGAGCGGGTTCCTAAATGATTATTTGCTGGACAGAAGGACGGGGGGCGCGTCGAGCTCCCAACCAGCAGGTGCTGAAGCTCAGCAGCACGAGATGCCCACGCATGGAGAAATCCACACCATTGCAGGGGGTTTCTCAGGCGGTGGATGCACCGCATCACAGAGGAAGAAGTACGCGAGGTCTGTGATGACGGTGGATATGTTTGAAGACCACTCGCCAGAAGTGGATATTACATTCACCAAGCAAGATCTCCGGGATGTTGTGCCTCATGACAACGATCCCATAGTAATTTCGTTGATAACAGCAGGAAGAAAGGTCCACAGGGTGCTGGTGGACCAGGGAAGCTCGGCAGATGTGATGTTCTGGCCGACTTTCACGCAGTTGGAGCTGCCCCTTGACCAGCTGAGGCCCTATGGAGGGTGTTTGTATGGGTTCGCTGGTGACCAAGTGGAGGTCAGGGGGTACATAGAGTTAAGGACAACGTTTACAGACGTGGCGGGTTCAAGAACGGAAAAAATCAAGTATCTGGTTGTAAACGCTCCTTTAGCGTACAACATCCTGTTGGGAAGACCCACGCTCAACAGGATAGGTGCCATACCATCAACCCGGCACATGAAGGTGAAGTTGCCGTCCATGGAGGGGGTGGTCATCACCATCAAATCCGATCAGAAGGAAGCAAAGAAGTGCTATGAGAATAGCCTGAAAAACAAGAGATCGGTAAGTTACGTCACAACCACCCCGCCTCCCGGTGTGAAGCCCCGATCGACGGTAACAGAAGAGATCGCCGGAAGGGACGTGGAGATGGTGGACGCAGAGCTGGGGGAGAGAAATGCTGGTCTGGAGGAGGAAGAGGCAAGGAATCGCCCTGAGGAAGCGAGAGAACTGGGAATCGCCAGGGCGGTGATCGCCAGAGAAACCAGACCAAAACCCGTCGAGCAGTGGCTCGAGAGAGAAATCGGGGGAAAGATCTTCAAGCTGGGAAGATCCCTGGAGGTTGAGCTCCAGGACCAGATCGCCAAGGTGATTGAGCGGCATCTGGACGCGTTTGCATGGTCCGCTTCGGACATGCCCGGGATCGATCCCGACTTTTTGTGCCATCATCTGGCGATGGACAACTTGGTAAGGCCAGTGCGACAAAGAAGAAGGAAGTTCAATGAAGAGAGAAGGCTGAACCTGGATCTACTGGATGAAGTTAGGGAAGAGGCGAGATTGAGGGCTGAAGCAGTGAAGAGAAGGGTTGAACGAAGATACAACTCGAAGGTGATGCCAAGACACTTTAGAGAAGGCGACCTGGTGATAAGGAAAGCCCACCAGTACGAGATGGAGAATAAACTGTCGCCCAAGTGGACAGGGCTGTTCAGAATAACCGAGGCGCTCGGGAGCGGCGCCTACCGCTTAGAGACATTGGAAGGAGGGGCGATTCCTCGCACTTGGAACGCCACGCACCTAAAGTTGTATTACAGTTAAGAAGCCTTGTAAGTAAAGACAAACGCGAAGTTATATTATAATGTCTCTGTTAAAACAGTTTGAAGGGGGCACTCTTTTTTCCCTAAGGAGGGTTTTTAACGAGGCCACCCAATAAAGAGAAGTTTTCGAAGTACAAGTTGTTTTAGAGTGCGTGCCTGTTGTTTTCAGAAAGTTTTGAAGAAAGACCTTGTCACTTGTATGTGGCTTAAGGCAAGTTAAAGATATGTTGCATGCTTTCTAAAAAGTTTTTAAGTCCTCATCGTCTTTCGGCGATCGGAGGCACCAGTTAAAAGTTTTAAGTCCTCATCGTCCTTCGGCGATCGGAGGCATCAGTTAAAAGTTTTAAGTCCTCATCGTCTTTCGGCGATCGGAGGCACCAGTTAAAGTTTTAAGTCTTCATCGTCTTTCGGCGATTGGAGGCACAAGTTAAAGTTAAAGTCCTCATCGTCTTTCAGCGACCGGAGGCACCAGCTAAAAGACCTCAACGCCCTCGCGCGTTCTGAGGCGAGTTAAAGACCTCCTCGCCGTCGAGCGAGTGCAGGCGAGGAAGAGCGAAAAGTCCTCAGTGTTTCTTGGGGCGAGGAGATGTAACCCCTGGGGCAATGTAGAGGCACCAGTGAAAAGTCCTCAGTGTTTCTGGGGGCGAGAAGATGTAACTCCCGGGGCAATGTAGAGGCAAGTAAAAGACCTTCTCGCCTATGAGCGAGTTCAGGCAAGATAAAATCCTTCTCGTCTCGAACGAGTTCAGGTACGGTGTTAAGGGTGGACGAAGTTTGGAAGGTGGCTAAGGTAGGTTCGAAGAGAACGCCTAGCCACCCGGTCTCTTATTCTGAGGTTCAGGAAGGTAGAGAAGGATCCGAAAGGCGCCTCTACCCCCAGATAAAAGAACAATGGCCAAGGCATGAGGCCAAAAAGAAGCTGATATCGCCAAGAGTCTTTGGCGACCAGGAAAAGTTCAAGCAGCGGCGAGAAAGTTAAAGACCCGTGCTGATGGAGCAGATCGGGTGAAGAAATGTTTTAAGCTAGTGGTTGAGTTGAAGTTCGTCGCTTGAAGGGTGATTTTACGTTAAGGTTAATTGCCTTAAGATTACGAGCTGTGAAAGTGATTATTATTGCTTGAAGTTGAAATGGTTCGAAACAGTTAAGTGCGAGATCGGGCCTACAAAATTACTAAGTTATTTTTGCTGAAGTAAAATTGCGCAAGGAAAGTTGAAGCAGGCAAAGAAATTGCAGAAAGAAATACAAGGGCGCTTTCATTAAAGTAAATACCAGTTCAAAGCACATGTATAGAAAAAGAATAAAGTTCTTTACAACTGCATACAAAGAAAAAAGCGTAAAGGTGATGGATAAGGGGAATTGATCAGTCTTCGATGGGAACCACCTCCCCATCCACCACCTCGTTGTTTAAAGACACCATGCTGAGATACAGATCGGGGAACAAGCATGCAAACTGTTCCCGTGCAGCAGCGAATCCAGCAGCCAGAATCTGGGCAGAACTCATTTTAAGATCTTCAATCTGCTTCTGGAGTCCTTCAGTTTGCTCCTTCAGCCCCTTATTCTGCTGCTCCAGCTCTTCGATTTGTTTCTTGAGTTTGTCGTTGATCTCTTGAGCCTGGAGAAGGTCTTCAGCAACCTTCTTGGATTCCGCTTGCACTTGGCCCAGTTCAGCAGTGATCTTCCCTTTCTCCTTGTTGGCCTCAGCAAGCTCAGCAATGGCGTCGTCCCTCGCCTTCTCCACCTTACCCAGGAAGATCTCCCGATCAGCAGACCTCTGCTCCAGTTTTTTTACCTTGGCGGCGTCAGTTTTTATCGAAGCTTCCAAGTCAGCCACCCTAACGCGATAAGGCACAATTTTGCTCTCTAGTTCAATCTTTTCTTGAGCCAGTTGTTGTACCTTATGGCGGAGTTCAGTGGCCTCCTTGCGCGCCAATCGGAGCTCGGTGCTCATCGCATCTTCTACTCGGGAGTGTTCAATCTCCGCGAGCGTCAGATTGAAGGACAACTTCTCCACCTCAACCTTCATGGTGCTGTTCTCAGTTTTAAGGTTGAAGAGGTCGTCCTGGAGCTTCCTGGTGGAGCTCTGCACCGCTCTGGTTATGATGGCGGGGATGTCTTCTGCTATCGTCTTCAGCTTAGCAGATAAAGGCTCCCACATCCTCGTGACCTCAGGAGGGAGGTTTGCAGCTTGGAGAGGCGCTGGGTGGGCCTGTTGTTGGTTTTCGTCGCCACCTTCTTTAGTTGGTTCTTCAGTAGGCGCTTCTGCTCGTGGTGGCGACGTCGGGGACTCGGTGATCAGAATCGGAGAGGTGTGGGCAACCTCATCCCCGGTTGGAGCAACATCTGCGGCTGAGGCGTTGGAAGGAGGTCCCCCTCCAGCTGATACATATGGCGTGGAGGCACTCGGAGGGTCCTCCAAGAAATTGTCTTCGGCGGCCTCAACCGCGGGTGGTGCAGTTGCCAATGGAATGGCTTGAACTGGGGAAGCGGGAGCTGGTGGAGATGGCATTGTTGGAGGTGGAGCAGGCGTGGATGGCGGTGTTGAGGTTGGAAGAGGGGATGGGGCAGGTGGTGAAGAAGGTGCCACCCTCTTCCTCTTTGTAACGAGGCCATCTTCGGTGACCTCGTCATCTTCTTCCTCCTCCTCGTGGACTACCTGGGGAGCTTTCCTCTTGGGCCTTTTGAGGACAAGTTTCTTTCGTTGAGTGGCGGGTTGGACGTCGTAGGGAGCTGGGCCCTTAGGTGGCGATCGGCCCTGGGTGGCGGCGATCTCCACCACGGAATTTGGCACTGTTTGAGAGCCCGTTGCCAACCCATGGAGTCGGGCGAGCGTCCTCAATTCAGCAAGCTTATCCTGGCCCAGCATGTTATCTGCATAAGAGCAAAAATGCATGGGTTAGTTCAGAGAGAAGATAAATGCATAAGGCAGTATGCAACAGCAAAGCAGACAAATAGTGCAGAAATATAAAACCAAAGTCTTGCGCACAACGCACAAGACGCCCAGAAACAGCTAACAGAAGCAAGTATTAAAACAAGAGGCTCGAATGTTCTAACCTATTCGAATTTCGAGTTGGTCCTCAAAGAATTCGAAGCAGATCAGGGTGGTGGTGAGGAAGGTGATGTTGGCATCCGCCACACTCTTCCAAAAGAAGCAGAGATCCCTGTCCAGTGCACCCATGCTATCAGGACTTCTGGGTCTCCTGAAGCAGCTCTTGGACTCTTTGCTCCCCTTTTTTACCCAGTACAGGGGGAAGCCGTCGAGTAGGGAAGTGTCCTTGTCGTTGGGGCGCACTTGGACGAACTTTCCCTTCCAGTCTTTATAGGACTGCTGGAAGATGGAGAGGATCGACCTCCCAGCAATCCCATTCAAGCTCACCCACAGGCGGTCTCCTGGGTGCTTGGCTTCAAAAAGGAACAAAAACACATCTACGGATGCGGGCAACCCCAGATGGTCGCACATCACTTGGAATGCTCGCACAAACGCCCAGCTGTTGGGGTGGAGCTGGGCGGCGGCAATGTTGAGCTCGGTGAGGAGCTCCCTCTCGAAACGTGTAAAGGGAAACCTTAGTTTCACCTTCTTGAATAGCGTGGTGTAGACGAAGCAGAAGGGCCCGTCGTTGCTCGCCTTGTCGTCGGCGCAAACGGGCAGACCGGGGGGGCAAGGAAGCATTGTCATCCTCTCGTCGTGCTCCTTGTGGAATGATTGGTGTACTACATCCCCCTTAGTCAATCGCAAAACTGCCCCAGCAGTGTTCACGGAAGATGTTTCCCCCAACAGGGTCGAGTTGGCCCAGGGATATAGTTTCTTGAAGTCTGGTGGGGGGACGGGGGCTCCTCCGATGATAGGTGGAGTCGCCTGGGCCAGGTTAGGGCGGGAAGACGCAGGCCTCTCAGCCTGGGAAGATGAAGCGCCACGAACTCGTGCTGGGTCGTGTGCTTGTGAAGAGGGGTTTCGTGATGAAGGAGGAGGATTCGGGGTGATCTTGGTGCGAGTCATGATGGAAGCTGCAAAGGAAGAAGAAAAGGAAAAACATGATCAGGGGTCACAGGGGCTGACTCGATCATGGAAGAAAGGTGAAAAACGAACGAACGTAGGTTCGTTGCAACGATTGACGAAGCCCTAAGTTACGAAGAAGGAGAAATGGCAAAAGCAACCCACAACGTATGCACCAGGCAGTTACAGGATGATGCGAATCGGTTAAAATGCAGGGAAAACCAGCAGAAGAAGAAAAGGAAGTACCTTTTTATGATCAGAAAGGCGATGAAGAATGTTGGTGATTCAGAGAGTTGAAGAACGTCGAGAGCTTTTTCGCAACAGAAGGTTAGAGTGTTTGTGAATACGAAGAAAAGTGATGGAACAGTGTAGAGTGAAAATGGGTTTAAGGGTTTTTCGAAATGGGTTTGGGAAGCGCAAACGGTAACTGAAGATAACCGTTGATGAAGCCACGTGTCGAGCGATGGGTGAGGGGTTTGGTGGAGCGTCAGAGGAGCAAAAAGTACAACCGCTTGGAATTCTGCGTCAGTGCTACGTAGGTCGGTGTTGACGTGACTCTTTCAGTCTTTTCGCTGGACAAGTCTTCGCTTAAGACTGGGGGGCTTGTGTACCGTCCTGGTAGTCGAAAGTGATGACGTGGCACCAAGCTACAGTGTAAGCGTGTTGACAAGGCGCCAGGTTGACAGAAGGGGAGGAAGTCGGGGGGCTCATGAAGTCGCCAGTGATTAAGTTGGCGTGTTCCGATCATTAAGCATACCAGGCGATCGCCCAGTAGAAGGTGAAGTCGCCAGATGTAAACTCAGGCGACCAAGCGATTGGAGATCGCCAGAGCAAGCACATCGCCAGAGCAAGCACATGGCCAGAGATGAAAGTGGTGCGGATTATGAAGGCGGCCGGCGAGACCACAGGGAAGGTGTACGAGGGCACCCTAACTCGCCAGTTCCAGTAGAGATCGCGCTCCCAAGTTAGCTATGCACTGGGCAGTACCATGCATAAATAACTTAGCCAAAAAGAGAGTCAGAAGCAGCGCCCAAGTCAAGGAGGCTCCAGATGATGGCACGTGTACGACTGGATGCGAGCCACGTGTCCAGGTCTGTAACTGCCAGGAGAGAGAAAGTGACCAGGTATATAAGAGTTCTCAACGAACTTTCTGAGGGATGCACGTTCAGATTACACTCTTTACGCTTGCGAGTTCTAGAGCTTACTGTGAGAGAGAACATTGCACGGTTCCTTGAGATTTCCTGAGTGTTCTTGCTCTTAGTATTTGGTGGTTCGGTCACTGACTTGGGCGTTGGAGTGCGATCGGCCGCAGCGGTGCCGCTCTGTTCTTTTGCAGGTTCTTGAGGTGGATCTCGAAGAAGGACGGAGGTTCGAAGCGGTGCACGAGTCGATCCTTTGACGAGGCAGGTTCCAACGCTCTGGTCAACAGGCAAGATCACTAGGAAACTATGAGAAAGTGAATGTTCTGTATAATAATAGTTTAAAAGCATCTTAACTATTGAAAACAAGCGTATTATTACTCAACTAAATGTTTGCAACTTGTTCTTTTCACTATTAATTGATTGAAAACACTTATGAATGAATATCTTTGAAAACCAATTTCATGTGTTAAAATTGTGTTTTGATATGTTTAATATCTCTTTTACAATCTTAGTCTATTAATTGATTGAAACACTTATGAATGAATATCCTTGAAAAACAATTTCATGTGTCGAAATTGTGTTTTCATATTTTTTACAATCTAAGGTCTATTGATTGATTCAAACACTTATGATACCTTTGGAAAACCATTTCATGTGTTCCAATTATTGTATTTTGATACGTTTAATACTTCTTTTACAATCTAAGGTCTATTAATTGATTGAAGCACTTATGAAATCTTTGAAAAGCAATTTCATGTGTTAAAATGATACGTTTAATACTTCTTTCATTTACAATCTAAGGTTTTATAACCTAGGAAACTATGAGAAAGTGAATGTTCTGTATAATAATAGTTTAAAAGCATCTTAACTATTGAAAACAAGCGTATTATTACTCAACTAAATGTTTGCAACTTGTTCTTTTCGCTATTAATTGATTGAAAACACTTATGAATGAATATCTTTGAAAACCAGTTTCATGTGTTAAAATTGTCTTTTGATATGTTTAATATCTCTTTTACAATCTTAGTCTATTAATTGATTGAAACACTTATGAATGAATATCCTTGAAAAACAATTTCATGTGTCGAAATTGTGTTTTCATATTTTTTACAATCTAAGGTCTATTGATTGATTCAAACACTTATGATACCTTTGGAAAACCATTTCATGTGTTCAAATTATTGTATTTTGATACGTTTAATACTTCTTTTACAATCTAAGGTCTATTAATTGATTGAAGAACTTATGATATCTTTGAAAAGCAATTTCATGTGTTAAAATGATACGTTTAATACTTCTTTCATTTACAATCTAAGGTTTTATAACCTAGGAAACTATGAGAAAGTGAATGTTCTGTATAATAATAGTTTAAAAGCATCTTAACTATTGAAAACAAGCGTATTATTACTCAACTAAATGTTTGCAACTTGTTCTTTTCGCTATTAATTGATTGAAAACACTTATGAATGAATATCTTTGAAAACCAATTTCATGTGTTAAAATTGTCTTTTGATATGTTTAATATCTCTTTTACAATCTTAGTCTATTAATTGATTGAAACACTTATGAATGAATATCCTTGAAAAACAATTTCATGTGTCGAAATTGTGTTTTCATATTTTTTACAATCTAAGGTCTATTGATTGATTCAAACACTTATGATACCTTTGGAAAACCATTTCATGTGTTCAAATTATTCTATTTTGATACGTTTAATACTTCTTTTACAATCTAAGGTCTATTAATTGATTGAAGCACTTATGATATCTTTGAAAAGCAATTTCATGTGTTAAAATGATACGTTTAATACTTCTTTCATTTACAATCTAAGGTTTTATAACCTAGGAAACTATGAGAAAGTGAATGTTCTGTATAATAATAGTTTAAAAGCATCTTAACTATTGAAAACAAGCGTATTATTACTCAACTAAATGTTTGCAACTTGTTCTTTTCGCTATTAATTGATTGAAAACACTTATGAATGAATATCTTTGAAAACCAATTTCATGTGTTAAAATTGTGTTTTGATATGTTTAATATCTCTTTTACAATCTTAGTCTATTAATTGATTGAAACACTTATGAATGAATATCCTTGAAAAACAATTTCATGTGTCGAAATTGTGTTTTCATATTTTTTACAATCTAAGGTCTATTGATTGATTCAAACACTTATGATACCTTTGGAAAACCATTTCATGTGTTCAAATTATTGTATTTTGATACCTTTAATACTTTTTTTACAATCTAAGGTCTATTAATTGATTGAAGCACTTATGAAATCTTTGAAAAGCAGTTTCATGTGTTAAAATGATACGTTTAATACTTCTTTCATTTACAATCTAAGGTTTTATAACCTAGGAAACTACGAGAAAGTGAATGTTCTGTATAATAATAGTTTAAAAGCATCTTAACTATTGAAAACAAGCGTATTATTACTCAACTAAATGTTTGCAACTTGTTCTTTTCGCTATTAATTGATTGAAAACACTTATGAATGAATATCTTTGAAAACCAATTTCATGTGTGAAAATTGTCTTTTGATATGTTTAATATCCCTTTTACAATCTTAGTCTATTAATTGATTGAAACACTTATGAATGAATATCCTTGAAAAACAATTTCATGTGTCGAAATTGTGTTTTCATATTTTTTACAATCTAAGGTCTATTGATTGATTCAAACACTTATGATACCTTTGGAAAACCATTTCATGTGTTCAAATTATTGTATTTTGATACGTTTAATACTTCTTTTACAATCTAAGGTCTATTAATTGATTGAAGAACTTATGATATCTTTGAAAAGCAATTTCATGTGTTAAAATGATACGTTTAATACTTCTTTCATTTACAATCTAAGGTTTTATAACCTAGGAAACTATGAGAAAGTGAATGTTCTGTATAATAATAGTTTAAAAGCATCTTAACTATTGAAAACAAGCGTATTATTACTCAACTAAATGTTTGCAACTTGTTCTTTTCGCTATTAATTGATTGAAAACACTTATGAATGAATATCTTTGAAAACCAATTTCATGTGTTAAAATTGTCTTTTGATATGTTTAATATCTCTTTTACAATCTTAGTCTATTAATTGATTGAAACACTTATGAATGAATATCCTTGAAAAACAATTTCATGTGTCGAAATTGTGTTTTCATATTTTTTACAATCTAAGGTCTATTGATTGATTCAAACACTTATGATACCTTTGGAAAACCATTTCATGTGTTCAAATTATTCTATTTTGATACGTTTAATACTTCTTTTACAATCTAAGGTCTATTAATTGATTGAAGCACTTATGATATCTTTGAAAAGCAATTTCATGTGTTAAAATGATACGTTTAATACTTCTTTCATTTACAATCTAAGGTTTTATAACCTAGGAAACTATGAGAAAGTGAATGTTCTGTATAATAATAGTTTAAAAGCATCTTAACTATTGAAAACAAGCGTATTATTACTCAACTAAATGTTTGCAACTTGTTCTTTTCGCTATTAATTGATTGAAAACACTTATGAATGAATATCTTTGAAAACCAATTTCATGTGTTAAAATTGTGTTTTGATATGTTTAATATCTCTTTTACAATCTTAGTCTATTAATTGATTGAAACACTTATGAATGAATATCCTTGAAAAACAATTTCATGTGTCGAAATTGTGTTTTCATATTTTTTACAATCTAAGGTCTATTGATTGATTCAAACACTTATGATACCTTTGGAAAACCATTTCATGTGTTCAAATTATTGTATTTTGATACGTTTAATACTTCTTTTACAATCTAAGGTCTATTAATTGATTGAAGCACTTATGAAATCTTTGAAAAGCAGTTTCATGTGTTAAAATGATACGTTTAATACTTCTTTCATTTACAATCTAAGGTTTTATAACCTAGGAAACTACGAGAAAGTGAATGTTCTGTATAATAATAGTTTAAAAGCATCTTAACTATTGAAAACAAGCGTATTATTACTCAACTAAATGTTTGCAACTTGTTCTTTTCGCTATTAATTGATTGAAAACACTTATGAATGAATATCTTTGAAAACCAATTTCATGTGTGAAAATTGTCTTTTGATATGTTTAATATCCCTTTTACAATCTTAGTCTATTAATTGATTGAAACACTTATGAATGAATATCCTTGAAAAACAATTTCATGTGTCGAAATTGTGTTTTCATATTTTTTACAATCTAAGGTCTATTGATTGATTCAAACACTTATGATACCTTTGGAAAACCATTTCATGTGTTCAAATTATTCTATTTTGATACGTTTAATACTTCTTTTACAATCTCAGGTCTATCAATTGATCGAAGCACTTATGATATCTTTGAAAAGCAATTTCATGTGTTAAAATGATACGTTTAATACTTCTTTCATTTACAATCTAAGGTTTTATAACCTAGGAAACTATGAGAAAGTGAATGTTCTGTATAATAATAGTTTAAAAGCATCTTAACTATTGAAAACAAGCGTATTATTACTCAACTAAATGTTTGCAACTTGTTCTTTTCGCTATTAATTGATTGAAAACACTTATGAATGAATGAATATCTTTGAAAACCAATTTCATGTGTTAAAATTGTGTTTTGATATGTTTAATATCTCTTTTACAATCTTAGTCTATTAATTGATTGAAACACTTATGAATGAATATCCTTGAAAAACAATTTCATGTGTCGAAATTGTGTTTTCATATTTTTTACAATCTAAGGTCTATTGATTGATTCAAACACTTATGATACCTTTGGAAAACCATTTCATGTGTTCAAATTATTGTATTTTGATACGTTTAATACATCTTTTACAATCTAAGGTCTATTAAATGATTGAAGCACTTATGATATCTTTGAAAAGCAATTTCATGTCTTAAAATGATACGTTTAATACTTCTTTCATTTACAATCTATGGTTTTATAACCTAGGAAACTATGAGAAAGTGAATGTTCTGTATAATAATAGTTTAAAAGCATCTTAACTATTGAAAACAAGCGTATTATTACTCAACTAAATGTTTGCAACTTGTTCTTTTCGCTATTAATTGATTGAAAACACTTATGAATGAATATCTTTGAAAACCAATTTCATGTGTTAAAATTGTCTTTTGATATGTTTAATATCTCTTTTACAATCTTAGTCTATTAATTGATTGAAACACTTATGAATGAATATCCTTGAAAAACAATTTCATGTGTCGAAATTGTGTTTTCATATTTTTTACAATCTAAGGTCTATTGATTGATTCAAACACTTATGATACCTTTGGAAAACCATTTCATGTGTTCAAATTATTCTATTTTGATACGTTTAATACTTCTTTTACAATCTCAGGTCTATCAATTGATCGAAGCACTTATGATATCTTTGAAAAGCAATTTCATGTGTTAAAATGATACGTTTAATACTTCTTTCATTTACAATCTAAGGTTTTATAACCTAGGAAACTATGAGAAAGTGAATGTTCTGTATAATAATAGTTTAAAAGCATCTTAACTATTGAAAACAAGCGTATTATTACTCAACTAAATGTTTGCAACTTGTTCTTTTCGCTATTAATTGATTGAAAACACTTATGAATGAATATCTTTGAAAACCAGTTTCATGTGTTAAAATTGTCTTTTGATATGTTTAATATCTCTTTTACAATCTTAGTCTATTAATTGATTGAAACACTTATGAATGAATATCCTTGAAAAACAATTTCATGTGTCGAAATTGTGTTTTCATATTTTTTACAATCTAAGGTCTATTGATTGATTCAAACACTTATGATACCTTTGGAAAACCATTTCATGTGTTCAAATTATTGTATTTTGATACGTTTAATACTTCTTTTACAATCTAAGGTCTATTAATTGATTGAAGACCTTATGATATCTTTGAAAAGCAATTTCATGTGTTAAAATGATACGTTTAATACTTCTTTCATTTACAATCTAAGGTTTTATAACCTAGGAAACTATGAGAAAGTGAATGTTCTGTATAATAATAGTTTAAAAGCATCTTAACTATTGAAAACAAGCGTATTATTACTCAACTAAATGTTTGCAACTTGTTCTTTTCGCTATTAATTGATTGAAAACACTTATGAATGAATATCTTTGAAAACCAATTTCATGTGTTAAAATTGTCTTTCGATATGTTTAATATCTCTTTTACAATCTTAGTCTATTAATTGATTGAAACACTTATGAATGAATATCCTTGAAAAACAATTTCATGTGTCGAAATTGTGTTTTCATATTTTTTACAATCTAAGGTCTATTGATTGATTCAAACACTTATGATACCTTTGGAAAACCATTTCATGTGTTCAAATTATTCTATTTTGATACGTTTAATACTTCTTTTACAATCTCAGGTCTATCAATTGATCGAAGCACTTATGATATCTTTGAAAAGCAATTTCATGTGTTAAAATGATACGTTTAATACTTCTTTCATTTACAATCTAAGGTTTTATAACCTAGGAAACTATGAGAAAGTGAATGTTCTGTATAATAATAGTTTAAAAGCATCTTAACTATTGAAAACAAGCGTATTATTACTCAACTAAATGTTTGCAACTTGTTCTTTTCGCTATTAATTGATTGAAAACACTTATGAATGAATATCTTTGAAAACCAATTTCATGTGTTAAAATTGTCTTTTGATATGTTTAATATCTCTTTTACAATCTTAGTCTATTAATTGATTGAAACACTTATGAATGAATATCCTTGAAAAACAATTTCATGTGTCGAAATTGTGTTTTCATATTTTTTACAATCTAAGGTCTATTGATTGATTCAAACACTTATGATACCTTTGGAAAACCATTTCATGTGTTCAAATTATTGTATTTTGATACGTTTAATACTTCTTTTACAATCTAAGGTCTATTAATTGATTGAAGCACTTATGAAATCTTTGAAAAGCAATTTCATGTGTTAAAATGATACGTTTAATACTTCTTTCATTTACAATCTAAGATTTTATAACCTAGGAAACTATGAGAAAGTGAATGTTCTGTATAATAATAGTTTAAAAGCATCTTAACTATTGAAAACAAGCGTATTATTACTCAACTAAATGTTTGCAACTTGTTCTTTTCGCTATTAATTGATTGAAAACACTTATGAATGAATATCTTTGAAAACCAGTTTCATGTGTTAAAATTGTCTTTTGATATGTTTAATATCTCTTTTACAATCTTAGTCTATTAATTGATTGAAACACTTATGAATGAATATCCTTGAAAAACAATTTCATGTGTCGAAATTGTGTTTTCATATTTTTTACAATCTAAGGTCTATTGATTGATTCAAACACTTATGATACCTTTGGAAAACCATTTCATGTGTTCAAATTATTGTATTTTGATACGTTTAATACTTCTTTTACAATCTAAGGTCTATTAATTGATTGAAGAACTTATGATATCTTTGAAAAGCAATTTCATGTGTTAAAATGATACGTTTAATACTTCTTTCATTTACAATCTAAGGTTTTATAACCTAGGAAACTATGAGAAAGTGAATGTTCTGTATAATAATAGTTTAAAAGCATCTTAACTATTGAAAACAAGCGTATTATTACTCAACTAAATGTTTGCAACTTGTTCTTTTCGCTATTAATTGATTGAAAACACTTATGAATGAATATCTTTGAAAACCAATTTCATGTGTTAAAATTGTCTTTTGATATGTTTAATATCTCTTTTACAATCTTAGTCTATTAATTGATTGAAACACTTATGAATGAATATCCTTGAAAAACAATTTCATGTGTCGAAATTGTGTTTTCATATTTTTTACAATCTAAGGTCTATTGATTGATTCAAACACTTATGATACCTTTGGAAAACCATTTCATGTGTTCAAATTATTCTATTTTGATACGTTTAATACTTCTTTTACAATCTAAGGTCTATTAATTGATTGAAGCACTTATGATATCTTTGAAAAGCAATTTCATGTGTTAAAATGATACGTTTAATACTTCTTTCATTTACAATCTAAGGTTTTATAACCTAGGAAACTATGAGAAAGTGAATGTTCTGTATAATAATAGTTTAAAAGCATCTTAACTATTGAAAACAAGCGTATTATTACTCAACTAAATGTTTGCAACTTGTTCTTTTCGCTATTAATTGATTGAAAACACTTATGAATGAATATCTTTGAAAACCAATTTCATGTGTTAAAATTGTCTTTTGATATGTTTAATATCTCTTTTACAATCTTAGTCTATTAATTGATTGAAACACTTATGAATGAATATCCTTGAAAAACAATTTCATGTGTCGAAATTGTGTTTTCATATTTTTTACAATCTAAGGTCTATTGATTGATTCAAACACTTATGATACCTTTGGAAAACCATTTCATGTGTTCAAATTATTCTATTTTGATACGTTTAATACTTCTTTTACAATCTCAGGTCTATCAATTGATCGAAGCACTTATGATATCTTTGAAAAGCAATTTCATGTGTTAAAATGATACGTTTAATACTTCTTTCATTTACAATCTAAGGTTTTATAACCTAGGAAACTATGAGAAAGTGAATGTTCTGTATAATAATAGTTTAAAAGCATCTTAACTATTGAAAACAAGCGTATTATTACTCAACTAAATGTTTGCAACTTGTTCTTTTCGCTATTAATTGATTGAAAACACTTATGAATGAATATCTTTGAAAACCAATTTCATGTGTTAAAATTGTGTTTTGATATGTTTAATATCTCTTTTACAATCTTAGTCTATTAATTGATTGAAACACTTATGAATGAATATCCTTGAAAAACAATTTCATGTGTCGAAATTGTGTTTTCATATTTTTTACAATCTAAGGTCTATTGATTGATTCAAACACTTATGATACCTTTGGAAAACCATTTCATGTGTTCAAATTATTGTATTTTGATACGTTTAATACTTTTTTTACAATCTAAGGTCTATTAATTGATTGAAGCACTTATGAAATCTTTGAAAAGCAGTTTCATGTGTTAAAATGATACGTTTAATACTTCTTTCATTTACAATCTAAGGTTTTATAACCTAGGAAACTACGAGAAAGTGAATGTTCTGTATAATAATAGTTTAAAAGCATCTTAACTATTGAAAACAAGCGTATTATTACTCAACTAAATGTTTGCAACTTGTTCTTTTCGCTATTAATTGATTGAAAACACTTATGAATGAATATCTTTGAAAACCAATTTCATGTGTGAAAATTGTCTTTTGATATGTTTAATATCCCTTTTACAATCTTAGTCTATTAATTGATTGAAACACTTATGAATGAATATCCTTGAAAAACAATTTCATGTGTCGAAATTGTGTTTTCATATTTTTTACAATCTAAGGTCTATTGATTGATTCAAACACTTATGATACCTTTGGAAAACCATTTCATGTGTTCAAATTATTGTATTTTGATACGTTTAATACATCTTTTACAATCTAAGGTCTATTAATTGATTGAAGAACTTATGATATCTTTGAAAAGCAATTTCATGTGTTAAAATGATACGTTTAATACTTCTTTCATTTACAATCTAAGGTTTTATAACCTAGGAAACTATGAGAAAGTGAATGTTCTGTATAATAATAGTTTAAAAGCATCTTAACTATTGAAAACAAGCGTATTATTACTCAACTAAATGTTTGCAACTTGTTCTTTTCGCTATTAATTGATTGAAAACACTTATGAATGAATATCTTTGAAAACCAATTTCATGTGTTAAAATTGTGTTTTGATATGTTTAATATCTCTTTTACAATCTTAGTCTATTAATTGATTGAAACACTTATGAATGAATATCCTTGAAAAACAATTTCATGTGTCGAAATTGTGTTTTCATATTTTTTACAATCTAAGGTCTATTGATTGATTCAAACACTTATGATACCTTTGGAAAACCATTTCATGTGTTCAAATTATTGTATTTTGATACGTTTAATACTTTTTTTACAATCTAAGGTCTATTAATTGATTGAAGCACTTATGAAATCTTTGAAAAGCAGTTTCATGTGTTAAAATGATACGTTTAATACTTCTTTCATTTACAATCTAAGGTTTTATAACCTAGGAAACTACGAGAAAGTGAATGTTCTGTATAATAATAGTTTAAAAGCATCTTAACTATTGAAAACAAGCGTATTATTACTCAACTAAATGTTTGCAACTTGTTCTTTTCGCTATTAATTGATTGAAAACACTTATGAATGAATATCTTTGAAAACCAATTTCATGTGTTAAAATTGTCTTTTGATATGTTTAATATCTCTTTTACAATCTTAGTCTATTAATTGATTGAAACACTTATGAATGAATATCCTTGAAAAACAATTTCATGTGTCGAAATTGTGTTTTCATATTTTTTACAATCTAAGGTCTATTGATTGATTCAAACACTTATGATACCTTTGGAAAACCATTTCATGTGTTCAAATTATTCTATTTTGATACGTTTAATACTTCTTTTACAATCTAAGGTCTATTAATTGATTGAAGCACTTATGATATCTTTGAAAAGCAATTTCATGTGTTAAAATGATACGTTTAATACTTCTTTCATTTACAATCTAAGGTTTTATAACCTAGGAAACTATGAGAAAGTGAATGTTCTGTATAATAATAGTTTAAAAGCATCTTAACTATTGAAAACAAGCGTATTATTACTCAACTAAATGTTTGCAACTTGTTCTTTTCGCTATTAATTGATTGAAAACACTTATGAATGAATATCTTTGAAAACCAATTTCATGTGTTAAAATTGTCTTTTGATATGTTTAATATCTCTTTTACAATCTTAGTCTATTAATTGATTGAAACACTTATGAATGAATATCCTTGAAAAACAATTTCATGTGTCGAAATTGTGTTTTCATATTTTTTACAATCTAAGGTCTATTGATTGATTCAAACACTTATGATACCTTTGGAAAACCATTTCATGTGTTCAAATTATTCTATTTTGATACGTTTAATACTTCTTTTACAATCTCAGGTCTATCAATTGATCGAAGCACTTATGATATCTTTGAAAAGCAATTTCATGTGTTAAAATGATACGTTTAATACTTCTTTCATTTACAATCTAAGGTTTTATAACCTAGGAAACTATGAGAAAGTGAATGTTCTGTATAATAATAGTTTAAAAGCATCTTAACTATTGAAAACAAGCGTATTATTACTCAACTAAATGTTTGCAACTTGTTCTTTTCGCTATTAATTGATTGAAAACACTTATGAATGAATATCTTTGAAAACCAATTTCATGTGTTAAAATTGTGTTTTGATATGTTTAATATCTCTTTTACAATCTTAGTCTATTAATTGATTGAAACACTTATGAATGAATATCCTTGAAAAACAATTTCATGTGTCGAAATTGTGTTTTCATATTTTTTACAATCTAAGGTCTATTGATTGATTCAAACACTTATGATACCTTTGGAAAACCATTTCATGTGTTCAAATTATTGTATTTTGATACGTTTAATACTTTTTTTACAATCTAAGGTCTATTAATTGATTGAAGCACTTATGAAATCTTTGAAAAGCAGTTTCATGTGTTAAAATGATACGTTTAATACTTCTTTCATTTACAATCTAAGGTTTTATAACCTAGGAAACTACGAGAAAGTGAATGTTCTGTATAATAATAGTTTAAAAGCATCTTAACTATTGAAAACAAGCGTATTATTACTCAACTAAATGTTTGCAACTTGTTCTTTTCGCTATTAATTGATTGAAAACACTTATGAATGAATATCTTTGAAAACCAATTTCATGTGTGAAAATTGTCTTTTGATATGTTTAATATCCCTTTTACAATCTTAGTCTATTAATTGATTGAAACACTTATGAATGAATATCCTTGAAAAACAATTTCATGTGTCGAAATTGTGTTTTCATATTTTTTACAATCTAAGGTCTATTGATTGATTCAAACACTTATGATACCTTTGGAAAACCATTTCATGTGTTCAAATTATTGTATTTTGATACGTTTAATACATCTTTTACAATCTAAGGTCTATTAATTGATTGAAGAACTTATGATATCTTTGAAAAGCAATTTCATGTGTTAAAATGATACGTTTAATACTTCTTTCATTTACAATCTAAGGTTTTATAACCTAGGAAACTATGAGAAAGTGAATGTTCTGTATAATAATAGTTTAAAAGCATCTTAACTATTGAAAACAAGCGTATTATTACTCAACTAAATGTTTGCAACTTGTTCTTTTCGCTATTAATTGATTGAAAACACTTATGAATGAATATCTTTGAAAACCAATTTCATGTGTTAAAATTGTGTTTTGATATGTTTAATATCTCTTTTACAATCTTAGTCTATTAATTGATTGAAACACTTATGAATGAATATCCTTGAAAAACAATTTCATGTGTCGAAATTGTGTTTTCATATTTTTTACAATCTAAGGTCTATTGATTGATTCAAACACTTATGATACCTTTGGAAAACCATTTCATGTGTTCAAATTATTGTATTTTGATACGTTTAATACTTTTTTTACAATCTAAGGTCTATTAATTGATTGAAGCACTTATGAAATCTTTGAAAAGCAGTTTCATGTGTTAAAATGATACGTTTAATACTTCTTTCATTTACAATCTAAGGTTTTATAACCTAGGAAACTACGAGAAAGTGAATGTTCTGTATAATAATAGTTTAAAAGCATCTTAACTATTGAAAACAAGCGTATTATTACTCAACTAAATGTTTGCAACTTGTTCTTTTCGCTATTAATTGATTGAAAACACTTATGAATGAATATCTTTGAAAACCAATTTCATGTGTGAAAATTGTCTTTTGATATGTTTAATATCCCTTTTACAATCTTAGTCTATTAATTGATTGAAACACTTATGAATGAATATCCTTGAAAAACAATTTCATGTGTCGAAATTGTGTTTTCATATTTTTTACAATCTAAGGTCTATTGATTGATTCAAACACTTATGATACCTTTGGAAAACCATTTCATGTGTTCAAATTATTGTATTTTGATACGTTTAATACTTCTTTTACAATCTAAGGTCTATTAATTGATTGAAGAACTTATGATATCTTTGAAAAGCAATTTCATGTGTTAAAATGATACGTTTAATACTTCTTTCATTTACAATCTAAGGTTTTATAACCTAGGAAACTATGAGAAAGTGAATGTTCTGTATAATAATAGTTTAAAAGCATCTTAACTATTGAAAACAAGCGTATTATTACTCAACTAAATGTTTGCAACTTGTTCTTTTCGCTATTAATTGATTGAAAACACTTATGAATGAATATCTTTGAAAACCAATTTCATGTGTTAAAATTGTCTTTTGATATGTTTAATATCTCTTTTACAATCTTAGTCTATTAATTGATTGAAACACTTATGAATGAATATCCTTGAAAAACAATTTCATGTGTCGAAATTGTGTTTTCATATTTTTTACAATCTAAGGTCTATTGATTGATTCAAACACTTATGATACCTTTGGAAAACCATTTCATGTGTTCAAATTATTCTATTTTGATACGTTTAATACTTCTTTTACAATCTAAGGTCTATTAATTGATTGAAGCACTTATGATATCTTTGAAAAGCAATTTCATGTGTTAAAATGATACGTTTAATACTTCTTTCATTTACAATCTAAGGTTTTATAACCTAGGAAACTATGAGAAAGTGAATGTTCTGTATAATAATAGTTTAAAAGCATCTTAACTATTGAAAACAAGCGTATTATTACTCAACTAAATGTTTGCAACTTGTTCTTTTCGCTATTAATTGATTGAAAACACTTATGAATGAATATCTTTGAAAACCAATTTCATGTGTTAAAATTGTCTTTTGATATGTTTAATATCTCTTTTACAATCTTAGTCTATTAATTGATTGAAACACTTATGAATGAATATCCTTGAAAAACAATTTCATGTGTCGAAATTGTGTTTTCATATTTTTTACAATCTAAGGTCTATTGATTGATTCAAACACTTATGATACCTTTGGAAAACCATTTCATGTGTTCAAATTATTCTATTTTGATACGTTTAATACTTCTTTTACAATCTCAGGTCTATCAATTGATCGAAGCACTTATGATATCTTTGAAAAGCAATTTCATGTGTTAAAATGATACGTTTAATACTTCTTTCATTTACAATCTAAGGTTTTATAACCTAGGAAACTATGAGAAAGTGAATGTTCTGTATAATAATAGTTTAAAAGCATCTTAACTATTGAAAACAAGCGTATTATTACTCAACTAAATGTTTGCAACTTGTTCTTTTCGCTATTAATTGATTGAAAACACTTATGAATGAATATCTTTGAAAACCAATTTCATGTGTTAAAATTGTGTTTTGATATGTTTAATATCTCTTTTACAATCTTAGTCTATTAATTGATTGAAACACTTATGAATGAATATCCTTGAAAAACAATTTCATGTGTCGAAATTGTGTTTTCATATTTTTTACAATCTAAGGTCTATTGATTGATTCAAACACTTATGATACCTTTGGAAAACCATTTCATGTGTTCAAATTATTGTATTTTGATACGTTTAATACTTTTTTTACAATCTAAGGTCTATTAATTGATTGAAGCACTTATGAAATCTTTGAAAAGCAGTTTCATGTGTTAAAATGATACGTTTAATACTTCTTTCATTTACAATCTAAGGTTTTATAACCTAGGAAACTACGAGAAAGTGAATGTTCTGTATAATAATAGTTTAAAAGCATCTTAACTATTGAAAACAAGCGTATTATTACTCAACTAAATGTTTGCAACTTGTTCTTTTCGCTATTAATTGATTGAAAACACTTATGAATGAATATCTTTGAAAACCAATTTCATGTGTGAAAATTGTCTTTTGATATGTTTAATATCCCTTTTACAATCTTAGTCTATTAATTGATTGAAACACTTATGAATGAATATCCTTGAAAAACAATTTCATGTGTCGAAATTGTGTTTTCATATTTTTTACAATCTAAGGTCTATTGATTGATTCAAACACTTATGATACCTTTGGAAAACCATTTCATGTGTTCAAATTATTGTATTTTGATACGTTTAATACATCTTTTACAATCTAAGGTCTATTAATTGATCGAAGCACTTATGATATCTTTGAAAAGCAATTTCATGTCTTAAAATGATACGTTTAATACTTCTTTCATTTACAATCTAAGGTTTTATAACCTAGGAAACTATGAGAAAGTGAATGTTCTGTATAATAATAGTTTAAAAGCATCTTAACTATTGAAAACAAGCGTATTATTACTCAACTAAATGTTTGCAACTTGTTCTTTTCGCTATTAATTGATTGAAAACACTTATGAATGAATATCTTTGAAAACCAATTTCATGTGTTAAAATTGTCTTTTGATATGTTTAATATCTCTTTTACAATCTTAGTCTATTAATTGATTGAAACACTTATGAATGAATATCCTTGAAAAACAATTTCATGTGTCGAAATTGTGTTTTCATATTTTTTACAATCTAAGGTCTATTGATTGATTCAAACACTTATGATACCTTTGGAAAACCATTTCATGTGTTCAAATTATTGTATTTTGATACGTTTAATACTTCTTTTACAATCTAAGGTCTATGAATTGATTGAAGCACTTATGAAATCTTTGAAAAGCAATTTCATGTGTTAAAATGATACGTTTAATACTTCTTTCATTTACAATCTAAGGTTTTATAACCTAGGAAACTATGAGAAAGTGAATGTTCTGTATAATAATAGTTTAAAAGCATCTTAACTATTGAAAACAAGCGTATTATTACTCAACTAAATGTTTGCAACTTGTTCTTTTCGCTATTAATTGATTGAAAACACTTATGAATGAATATCTTTGAAAACCAGTTTCATGTGTTAAAATTGTCTTTTGATATGTTTAATATCTCTTTTACAATCTTAGTCTATTAATTGATTGAAACACTTATGAATGAATATCCTTGAAAAACAATTTCATGTGTCGAAATTGTGTTTTCATATTTTTTACAATCTAAGGTCTATTGATTGATTCAAACACTTATGATACCTTTGGAAAACCATTTCATGTGTTCAAATTATTCTATTTTGATACGTTTAATACTTCTTTTACAATCTCAGGTCTATCAATTGATCGAAGCACTTATGATATCTTTGAAAAGCAATTTCATGTGTTAAAATGATACGTTTAATACTTCTTTCATTTACAATCTAAGGTTTTATAACCTAGGAAACTATGAGAAAGTGAATGTTCTGTATAATAATAGTTTAAAAGCATCTTAACTATTGAAAACAAGCGTATTATTACTCAACTAAATGTTTGCAACTTGTTCTTTTCGCTATTAATTGATTGAAAACACTTGTGAATGAATATCTTTGAAAACCAATTTCATGTGTTAAAATTGTCTTTTGATATGTTTAATATCTCTTTTACAATCTTAGTCTATTAATTGATTGAAACACTTATGAATGAATATCCTTGAAAAACAATTTCATGTGTCGAAATTGTGTTTTCATATTTTTTACAATCTAAGGTCTATTGATTGATTCAAACACTTATGATACCTTTGGAAAACCATTTCATGTGTTCAAATTATTGTATTTTGATACGTTTAATACTTTTTTTACAATCTAAGGTCTATTAATTGATTGAAGCACTTATGAAATCTTTGAAAAGCAGTTTCATGTGTTAAAATGATACGTTTAATACTTCTTTCATTTACAATCTAAGGTTTTATAACCTAGGAAACTACGAGAAAGTGAATGTTCTGTATAATAATAGTTTAAAAGCATCTTAACTATTGAAAACAAGCGTATTATTACTCAACTAAATGTTTGCAACTTGTTCTTTTCGCTATTAATTGATTGAAAACACTTATGAATGAATATCTTTGAAAACCAATTTCATGTGTGAAAATTGTCTTTTGATATGTTTAATATCCCTTTTACAATCTTAGTCTATTAATTGATTGAAACACTTATGAATGAATATCCTTGAAAAACAATTTCATGTGTCGAAATTGTGTTTTCATATTTTTTACAATCTAAGGTCTATTGATTGATTCAAACACTTATGATACCTTTGGAAAACCATTTCATGTGTTCAAATTATTCTATTTTGATACGTTTAATACATCTTTTACAATCTAAGGTCTATTAATTGATCGAAGCACTTATGATATCTTTGAAAAGCAATTTCATGTCTTAAAATGATACGTTTAATACTTCTTTCATTTACAATCTAAGGTTTTATAACCTAGGAAACTATGAGAAAGTGAATGTTCTGTATAATAATAGTTTAAAAGCATCTTAACTATTGAAAACAAGCGTATTATTACTCAACTAAATGTTTGCAACTTGTTCTTTTCGCTATTAATTGATTGAAAACACTTATGAATGAATATCTTTGAAAACCAATTTCATGTGTTAAAATTGTCTTTTGATATGTTTAATATCTCTTTTACAATCTTAGTCTATTAATTGATTGAAACACTTATGAATGAATATCCTTGAAAAACAATTTCATGTGTCGAAATTGTGTTTTCATATTTTTTACAATCTAAGGTCTATTGATTGATTCAAACACTTATGATACCTTTGGAAAACCATTTCATGTGTTCAAATTATTGTATTTTGATACGTTTAATACTTCTTTTACAATCTAAGGTCTATTAATTGATTGAAGCACTTATGAAATCTTTGAAAAGCAATTTCATGTGTTAAAATGATACGTTTAATACTTCTTTCATTTACAATCTAAGGTTTTATAACCTAGGAAACTATGAGAAAGTGAATGTTCTGTATAATAATAGTTTAAAAGCATCTTAACTATTGAAAACAAGCGTATTATTACTCAACTAAATGTTTGCAACTTGTTCTTTTCGCTATTAATTGATTGAAAACACTTATGAATGAATATCTTTGAAAACCAGTTTCATGTGTTAAAATTGTCTTTTGATATGTTTAATATCTCTTTTACAATCTTAGTCTATTAATTGATTGAAACACTTATGAATGAATATCCTTGAAAAACAATTTCATGTGTCGAAATTGTGTTTTCATATTTTTTACAATCTAAGGTCTATTGATTGATTCAAACACTTATGATACCTTTGGAAAACCATTTCATGTGTTCAAATTATTCTATTTTGATACGTTTAATACTTCTTTTACAATCTCAGGTCTATCAATTGATCGAAGCACTTATGATATCTTTGAAAAGCAATTTCATGTGTTAAAATGATACGTGTAATACTTCTTTCATTTACAATCTAAGGTTTTATAACCTAGGAAACTATGAGAAAGTGAATGTTCTGTATAATAATAGTTTAAAAGCATCTTAACTATTGAAAACAAGCGTATTATTACTCAACTAAATGTTTGCAACTTGTTCTTTTCGCTATTAATTGATTGAAAACACTTATGAATGAATATCTTTGAAAACCAATTTCATGTGTTAAAATTGTCTTTTGATATGTTTAATATCTCTTTTACAATCTTAGTCTATTAATTGATTGAAACACTTATGAATGAATATCCTTGAAAAACAATTTCATGTGTCGAAATTGTGTTTTCATATTTTTTACAATCTAAGGTCTATTGATTGATTCAAACACTTATGATACCTTTGGAAAACCATTTCATGTGTTCAAATTATTCTATTTTGATACGTTTAATACTTCTTTTACAATCTCAGGTCTATCAATTGATCGAAGCACTTATGATATCTTTGAAAAGCAATTTCATGTGTTAAAATGATACGTTTAATACTTCTTTCATTTACAATCTAAGGTTTTATAACCTAGGAAACTATGAGAAAGTGAATGTTCTGTATAATAATAGTTTAAAAGCATCTTAACTATTGAAAACAAGCGTATTATTACTCAACTAAATGTTTGCAACTTGTTCTTTTCGCTATTAATTGATTGAAAACACTTATGAATGAATATCTTTGAAAACCAATTTCATGTGTTAAAATTGTCTTTTGATATGTTTAATATCTCTTTTACAATCTTAGTCTATTAATTGATTGAAACACTTATGAATGAATATCCTTGAAAAACAATTTCATGTGTCGAAATTGTGTTTTCATATTTTTTACAATCTAAGGTCTATTGATTGATTCAAACACTTATGATACCTTTGGAAAACCATTTCATGTGTTCAAATTATTCTATTTTGATACGTTTAATACTTCTTTTACAATCTCAGGTCTATCAATTGATCGAAGCACTTATGATATCTTTGAAAAGCAATTTCATGTGTTAAAATGATACGTTTAATACTTCTTTCATTTACAATCTAAGGTTTTATAACCTAGGAAACTATGAGAAAGTGAATGTTCTGTATAATAATAGTTTAAAAGCATCTTAACTATTGAAAACAAGCGTATTATTACTCAACTAAATGTTTGCAACTTGTTCTTTTCGCTATTAATTGATTGAAAACACTTATGAATGAATATCTTTGAAAACCAATTTCATGTGTTAAAATTGTCTTTTGATATGTTTAATATCTCTTTTACAATCTTAGTATATTAATTGATTGAAACACTTATGAATGAATATCCTTGAAAAACAATTTCATGTGTCGAAATTGTGTTTTCATATTTTTTACAATCTAAGGTCTATTGATTGATTCAAACACTTATGATACCTTTGGAAAACCATTTCATGTGTTCAAATTATTGTATTTTGATACGTTTAATACTTCTTTTACAATCTAAGGTCTATTAATTGATTGAAACACTTATGATATCTTTGAAAAACAATTTCATGTGTTAAAATGATACGTTTAATACTTCTTTCATTTACAATCTAAGGTTTTATAACCTAGGAAACTATGAGAAAGTGAATGTTCTGTATAATAATAGTTTAAAAGCATCTTAACTATTGAAAACAAGCGTATTATTACTCAACTAAATGTTTGCAACTTGTTCTTTTCGCTATTAATTGATTGAAAACACTTATGAATGAATATCTTTGAAAACCAATTTCATGTGTTAAAATTGTCTTTTGATATGTTTAATATCTCTTTTACAATCTTAGTCTATTAATTGATTGAAACACTTATGAATGAATATCCTTGAAAAACAATTTCATGTGTCGAAATTGTGTTTTCATATTTTTTACAATCTAAGGTCTATTGATTGATTCAAACACTTATGATACCTTTGGAAAACCATTTCATGTGTTCAAATTATTGTATTTTGATACGTTTAATACTTCTTTTACAATCTAAGGTCTATTAATTGAATGAAGCACTTATGATATCTTTAAAAACAATTTCATGTGTTAAAATGATACGTTTAATACTTCTTTCATTTACAATCTAAGGTTTTATAACCTAGGAAACTATGAGAAAGTGAATGTTCGGTATAATAATAGTTTAAAAGCATCTTAACTATTGAAAACAAGCGTATTATTACTCAACTAAATGTTTGCAACTTGTTCTTTTCGCTATTAATTGATTGAAAACACTTATGAATGAATATCTTTGAAAACCAATTTCATGTGTTAAAATTGTCTTTTGATATGTTTAATATCTCTTTTACAATCTTAGTCTATTAATTGATTGAAACACTTATGAATGAATATCCTTGAAAAACAATTTCATGTGTCGAAATTGTGTTTTCATATTTTTTACAATCTAAGGTCTATTGATTGATTCAAACACTTATGATACCTTTGGAAAACCATTTCATGTGTTCAAATTATTGTATTTTGATACGTTTAATACTTCTTTTACAATCTAAGGTCTATTAATTGATTGAAGCACTTATGAAATCTTTGAAAAGCAATTTCATGTGTTAAAATGATACGTTTAATACTTCTTTCATTTACAATCTAAGGTTTTATAACCTAGGAAACTATGAGAAAGTGAATGTTCTGTATAATAATAGTTTAAAAGCATCTTAACTATTGAAAACAAGCGTATTATTACTCAACTAAATGTTTGCAACTTGTTCTTTTCGCTATTAATTGATTGAAAACACTTATGAATGAATATCTTTGAAAACCAGTTTCATGTGTTAAAATTGTCTTTTGATATGTTTAATATCTCTTTTACAATCTTAGTCTATTAATTGATTGAAACACTTATGAATGAATATCCTTGAAAAACAATTTCATGTGTCGAAATTGTGTTTTCATATTTTTTACAATCTAAGGTCTATTGATTGATTCAAACACTTATGATACCTTTGGAAAACCATTTCATGTGTTCAAATTATTCTATTTTGATACGTTTAATACTTCTTTTACAATCTCAGGTCTATCAATTGATCGAAGCACTTATGATATCTTTGAAAAGCAATTTCATGTGTTAAAATGATACGTTTAATACTTCTTTCATTTACAATCTAAGGTTTTATAACCTAGGAAACTATGAGAAAGTGAATGTTCTGTATAATAATAGTTTAAAAGCATCTTAACTATTGAAAACAAGCGTATTATTACTCAACTAAATGTTTGCAACTTGTTCTTTTCGCTATTAATTGATTGAAAACACTTATGAATGAATATCTTTGAAAACCAATTTCATGTGTTAAAATTGTCTTTTGATATGTTTAATATCTCTTTTACAATCTTAGTCTATTAATTGATTGAAACACTTATGAATGAATATCCTTGAAAAACAATTTCATGTGTCGAAATTGTGTTTTCATATTTTTTACAATCTAAGGTCTATTGATTGATTCAAACACTTATGATACCTTTGGAAAACCATTTCATGTGTTCAAAGTATTGTATTTTGATACGTTTAATACTTTTTTTACAATCTAAGGTCTATTAATTGATTGAAGCACTTATGAAATCTTTGAAAAGCAGTTTCATGTGTTAAAATGATACGTTTAATACTTCTTTCAATTACAATCTAAGGTTTTATAACCTAGGAAACTACGAGAAAGTGAATGTTCTGTATAATAATAGTTTAAAAGCATCTTAACTATTGAAAACAAGCGTATTATTACTCAACTAAATGTTTGCAACTTGTTCTTTTCGCTATTAATTGATTGAAAACACTTATGAATGAATATCTTTGAAAACCAATTTCATGTGTGAAAATTGTCTTTTGATATGTTTAATATCCCTTTTACAATCTTAGTCTATTAATTGATTGAAACACTTATGAATGAATATCCTTGAAAAACAATTTCATGTGTCGAAATTGTGTTTTCATATTTTTTACAATCTAAGGTCTATTGATTGATTCAAACACTTATGATACCTTTGGAAAACCATTTCATGTGTTCAAATTATTGTATTTTGATACGTTTAATACATCTTTTACAATCTAAGGTCTATTAATTGATCGAAGCACTTATGATATCTTTGAAAAGCAATTTCATGTCTTAAAATGATACGTTTAATACTTCTTTCATTTACAATCTAAGGTTTTATAACCTAGGAAACTATGAGAAAGTGAATGTTCTGTATAATAATAGTTTAAAAGCATCTTAACTATTGAAAACAAGCGTATTATTACTCAACTAAATGTTTGCAACTTGTTCTTTTCGCTATTAATTGATTGAAAACACTTATGAATGAATATCTTCGAAAACCAATTTCATGTGTTAAAATTGTGTTTTGATATGTTTAATATCTCTTTTACAATCTTAGTCTATTAATTGATTGAAACACTTATGAATGAATATCCTTGAAAAACAATTTCATGTGTCGAAATTGTGTTTTCATATTTTTTACAATCTAAGGTCTATTGATTGATTCAAACACTTATGATACCTTTGGAAAACCATTTCATGTGTTCAAATTATTGTATTTTGATTCTGATCCTGCCGGCAACTCGAACGGGGAGGAATCGCTTCGTAGCACTCTCTGCCCTGTCTACGCGACTGCGTCTTCTGCAGAATCACCCTCATAACCTTGTCATTCTTCTCCGAACGTGACCTGCAAAACACACAGACGGCGCCTCTAGCGGCCGTTTGCACTCCGACGAACCACCAAAGACTAGAAAACTAGTAATGTGTGTGAAAAACTCTGGCTCTCTGTTTTTCGTCCCCCCACTTCTCTCCCTGATTCCTCCTTTTATCTCTCTGTCTCTGCTTCTGTGCATAACAGAATTCTGTTATGCTTTTCTGGCATGTGTCAGAAACCTGTTACGCTTTTCAGAGACAGTGTACCTGCAGAATCAGAGAGTGTGGGTGTCTGTGCGTGTCCGCGCGTCTCTGCGCTGGGCTGCGCCTGTCTGTACCCTTAATGGTACGAAGTGCACTTTTGTCTGGACCACACCCCTCTCAGATGGTGACACGTGGAGGCCTGCAACTCACATCTAACCACACACGTGTTATTTACTGGAAGGGCTCTAGCGCTTCTCTTTGTGTGCCTAAGTTACGCCCTCGCGGAGTAGCTTAAGATATTTCTCTTATCTGGGTAAATCGCATACTCTTAGGAGAACGTCGGGTGTGGCTGGTCTAGGCACACTCACCAAACGTTGCTCTCTGCGTAGGCGACTTACCCTTCACGATGCCACGCACGTAATGGGTTAGGGAATCACCAATCACTGACTGGCTTACTAGTCCCCTCAGGCCACTCTCGTGCATGATTCCCTGAGGTGTGCTCATGCGAGATCCATGCGTAACGCTCTCGCTGGGAACCTCGGTCCCAGTTTAACTGCGTGTAACACGAGACCCCGATGACAATACACCCGATGACTGATCAGTGTTTATTCGCTTCTCGCGCTCTGCCTCCAGGCGCGAGTCTGGGAACTGGTCTGCTGGTGGCCACTTGGCTACTGACCACCGATCACCATTCTGGGTGATCTATCCCCCGACCTCTCTGCCGCCTGATCTATCGGTGGTAACTTGGTTACTGACCACCGATCGCCACTCTTGGCGATCGTCCCCCTGACCTCTCTGCCACCTGGTCCACGTGTCACCCTGCGAGTGGTCCACGTGGTTCTCTGTTGCTGACGTCATCGACTACCGATGACCGATCGGATCACAAGCCCCCCAGTCTCGAGTCGAGAACTCGTTCTCAGCGAAAAGACTAAGTGGTTGTGCTCTCAGTCCACGTGGCAAGTGGGGCCGCCTCACGTGCCACCTCACTTGCTGCGTCTTTAACGTTTGGACTTCTTCTATTAATCTCGCGACACGTGGCCCCATCAACGGCCAGCGCTGTGCGTCGCTAGGGCTTCTCTTATTCAAATTGGCGCGCCCTTTCACTGTTCCTCCATCTTCTTCATTCGACTCCCAGACTCTCTGCGAATTTCTCCTCTGCGCACCCATCTTTCTTCAAATTTTCTGCTTCCCAAACTCTTGCGATCATCCAAAGGTATGGTTTTTCTCCTCCCTGGCCCCTTTTTGGTCATCTTTACCGATTGCATTTATCATTCTGGTTATCATGCATTCATCTTCTCTATTTCCCTCTCTCGAACCCGCGCTAGGGTTTTTCATGCCCTCGCTCTGGCTTCTGCTTCTTCTTCTTTCTCTTTTCACCTGGGCATCTCCTTCTCCTTTCCCCTCTCTGTTTTCACCGAAACATTCATCATTCCCTCTTCTTCCATTCATTCTGACCTTTTTCGTTTTTTCTCCATTTGCAGCTATCTCACGATGGCTCGCTTGAAACAAACTGCGCGCATCATTGCCTCTTCTTCTGGTGCACAGCCTTCCGCGAGTGCGCCAGCTCCACCACCGCCTGTGGCTACCTCTTACCACGACAATGCCAGGGTCTACGAATGGGCTCCCTTGGCATTGCTCGCTGAAACCTCCACCCTGCTGCCTAAGGGTCATCTCACGTCCCTGCTAAGTCGCAACCCCGACGAGCCTTCCTGCTCCATCGACAGGGAGAATGACTTCAACATCCAGATCCGCATTCCTCCTCGAGGAATGCCTATCTGCGCGGATGACAGGGCCACCAATGGGGTGCCCTTCGTCTTCATCTACTCCGCCATTTTCAAGAGACTAAAGCTGCGCCTCCCTTTCACTTTCTTCGAAAAAGAGCTGATGATGGAGTTAAACGTCGCGCCCTGCCAACTCCATCCAAATGCCTGGGCCTTCATCCGGGCGTTTCAAATCCTCTGCAACTATTTCGGGCACAACGCCTCCGTGGACGTGTTCCTCTATTTCTTCGAAGCGAAGAACCCTGGGGACAGGTCCTGGGTCAGCCTGAATGGGGTTGCTGGACGGGTGCTCCTTGGCCTGTACCAGCAATCCTTCAAAGATTGGAAGGGCAGATTCTACATGATATCTGCTACCCCTCAAAGTCCAAGTCTGCTCGAGGGGTACCCCCTCTACTGGGTTCCTGGAGTTGAGTTCAAGAAATCCAGGGACCTCGAAGCCATGGCCCCTTATGAGCGCGAGCTGTGCGGGCTGCTCCTGGGGGCCAAGTACAATTCTGCTCGTCTCATCAAAGACGAGTTCGATGTGGTGGCCTTAAAGAAGTATATAGGTAGCTCTTTATTTCCCTCTTAGGATACCTGCACCTTTCCATGCATGCTTTTATGTGTTTTTTAACTTACTTGCATATCTTGGTCATCTAACTCTTCCTTTTTCCATGTATGCAGACTCAATGTCGGGGAAGGACAGGAAGCTAGCTTTACTGGAGCTTGCCAAACGTAGGGGAGCCAAGGGCACTGGCTCCTCTTCCTCTACAAATGAGCCCATCGCAGCCCCCCCACTCTCGGTCGCGCCAGCTGGAGGCCCCGAGCAAGGGAAGAAAAGGAAAAGGCTGGTGAAGGCTTCCACTTCAACTGCTGCTGCTGCTGCCGCTTCGACTGAAGAGGAGAGCTCAGGCTCTCCTCTTGTACACCGCCAGAGGAAAAGATCAGCAGTTGAGGGGGCCTCATCTCTCCAGCCTGGAGAGATTGAGGTGGTGGAAGTAGAGGAAGGGTCTTCCCCTCCTCCCTGCGCTCAAACTGCCACAGAGCCCATCAACCCTCCTTCTCTAGGCCAGCAGTTGCCTCCAGCTACCAAGCTGCCATCTTCCCCCCCAGCAGGCCAATCACCTGGTCCATCCGCTCATCCTGCTGGGGGTGCTTCTGCCCAAACTGGGGGTGCACCACCACCACTGCCGCCAATTCCTACCGCCACTGCTGAATGTGGTGGGTCTAGCTCGCGCCCAAGCGCTTCTGGGGCCACCCACGAGAATTTCAGCAGGGTCATCACCCTAGTTCGACAGCTCATAAGTAACCGGGAGCTCGTCGAGTGGAATGGTGACGAGGTTGACATGCACCTGGCAAGGCAGGTGGTGCTCTCTCTGGAATTCTCCACCCAACATCGCAAACAAATAGCCCTGGAGAAGAGGGTGAAGGAGCTTGAGCACGACAAGGAGTCACTGCGAAGTGACTTCGAAGCCGCTCAAGGGTCCGTTGAACTGATGCGAGGCATGGTGGAGAAGGCTAGGAGGGAATACCTAGCGCAGGTCCAAGAGACCATCAAGACGGAGATCTTGATGGGGCAGATGGTGAGCTCTTTGGACTGCGAGGTGGTGGAGCTTAAGGCCGAGACTTCCTCCCTGCGCCAACAGAACACTCAGCTATTGGGGGAGCTCGAGTCCGCCAAAGAAGCAGCTGCTGCTGGGGAGAAAAGACTTGAGGAGGTGGTGGGCAAACTGTCTGAAGCTGCCTCCTCCCTTGCTGCCGTCACCACTGAGAGAGATGCTGCGGAGGCTTCAAAGCAAGAACTGGAGGTGGAGAAGGCTGATTTGATGAACGTGGGTGCTGATGCCCTTACAGACGGATTCGAGCTAGCACTCGAGCAAATCAAATGCGTTCTCCCAGACCTGGACCTCTCGCAGTTCAGCATCTACCATGAAGTGGTGGATGGAAAGCTCATCCTCCCTGCCCCTTAAACCCTTCTTTTCTCTGTAAATTTAGCTTCTGCACAGTTTTTCTTTGCACTTTGGAATTGTATAAGACTTGGCTATGAATGTAATATCTCAATGCTTCTTTCTTGCGTAAGTTTCTTCTTTTGCATTTTCTTTGAACTTCACTTATCTTTATGTGCGCGACTAGCTAGCTTAGGTTCAGCGCGATCTTGGGCTTTACCTTTCCTTTCGCACACGACTAAGTGTTAACCAGCTTAGGCTTAGCGCGATCTTGAGCTTCGTCTTTCACTTTGCGCACGACTAAGTGTTAACCAGCTTAGGCTTAGCGCGATCTGCTTCTCTTATTCTTTTGCTTCTACTTGATCACGACTGGCTATTCCCTCAGCTTGGTGTTTAACAGTCCTCGTGCGCTGCTTTGCACCCCTAGCCAATTACTGACGACTCATCAGTGATCGTTCTTTAGTCTTTACTTAGCTTTCTCTGTCGCTCTAGCGCTAATTGCATAAAGGACTTTGACATCGATCGCTCAAGGTGATGCCTCGTCTTGGGGAAAGAAAAGTGTTTCTCGCTAACCCCTCTTACTTTCCCCAAGGTCATCACCCTTTGGCGGGTTGAGTCGCTCATTCCCTGCCTCACTCCTAGGGTGAGAAGGGTTTCGGACTAAGAGTCTTACTGGGCCAATATTGGTGTATGCCAAGTGGGTAAGGACGTTTTGTCAAAACCTTTCCTTTCCCTCCCTTGGTCTTACTAGCACCCCTGGCTTTTCAAACCTTTAACTGCTTGCGCTCACACCTGGGGTGAGGAAGACTTAGATCGGTGCCAGTACTTGCGCCTAGGGCAAGTAGGGCCTAACCAATCACCTGCACTTGCACCTGGGGCAAGGAGGATTTTAACTTTAATACTTGAGCACACTTGATATGCTGGAAATTTTTCTTTAATTGGGTGGCCTCGTTAAAAACCCTCCTTAGGGAAAAGAGTGCCCCCTTGTCTGTTCAACTGTTTCCACCACATACAAAGCATGTGTCTTTTAGCGCGAGAACGCCATTACTGTACAACTTTAACTGAAATAAAATTTTAAATGGGTGGCGTTCCACGTTCTGGGGATTGCTCCTCCCTCCAAAGTCTCTAGGCGATAGGCTCCGTTCTCCAATGTCTCCACCACTCTGTACGGGCCTGTCCACTTTGGGGATAACTTGTTCTGCATGTCATTCTGATGCGCCTTTCTCATCACCAGATCACCTTCCTGGAAGCGCCTGGGCCTCACTTTAGAGTTGTGCCTCCGCTCTACTCTTCTCTTCACAGCTTCAGCACTGACTCTGGCCTCTTCTCGCACTTCGTCCAGCAGATCCAGATTCACCTTACGCTCTTCATTAGACTCTTCAGCAACGAAGTTCAAGAATCTGGGGGAGCTCTCCTGTATCTCCACAGGAATCATGGCGTCTGTCCCATAGACAAGGCTGAAGGGTGTCTCATGGGTGCTGGACTGTGGGGTGGTGTGATAAGACCATACAATTCTGGGAACCTCCTCTGCCCAGCCTCCTTTGGCCTTGTCTAGTCTTCGCTTCAGCCCCCTGAGCAGCACTCGGTTTGCTGACTCCACCTGCCCATTGGTTTGTGGGTGCTCCACTGATGCGAAGACCTGTTGTATCTTTAACTCTTCACACATCTTCCTCAGCTGATGACTTGTGAACTGGGTGCCATTGTCGGAAACCAGCCTCTTGGGTATTCCGAAGCGGCAGACAATGTTCTTCCAGACGAAGTGTTCAACTTTCTGTGCGGTGATGTGTGCGACTGGCTCTGCCTCCACCCACTTGGTGAAATACTCGATGGCCACGATGAGGAACTTCATCTGCCTTGTCGCCAGGGGAAAGGGTTCTAAGATGTCAATCCCCCATGTTTGGAATGGCCACGGGCTATGGATGGACCTCAACTCCTCAGGGGGTGCCTTGTGCCAGTCTGCATGCAGTTGACACTGTTTGCATCGCTGAGCAAACCTTATGCAATCTTCCTTCAGCTTTGGCCAGTAGTACCCCGCGCGGAGTACTCTACTTGCCAAAGCGCGACCACCTACGTGGCTTCCGCACACCCCCTCGTGCAGCTCAGACATGAGCCTGGTGCATTGCTCGCCGTGTACACAGATCTGCACAGGGTGAGAGAATCCAAATCTAAATAGGCTTCCATCTATAAGAGTAAACTTACTTGAACCCCTCTTTATTCTTTTTGCCTCTGCCAGATCAAGCGGGAGTACACCATCTTCTAAGTATAGCTGGTATGGCGTCATCCAGGTGTCGGGTTCCTTCTCCGCATGGACCTCCATCAACTCATCGATCTTTGAGGGTCACGATCTCACCCTCGGTGCTCTCAGCGTTTCTTGGGTCAATGACCGATGACCGATTGTTAGACGCTCCATTGACTTGTATACATGAAGCACCTGGTTGTCTGATACGAACGCGCGCGGCACCTTCAGGGTCTCCTGAATGACAGTCCTCTGCTTCCCCGCCTTGCCTGAGCTAGCCAGCTTGGCAAGCAGGTCTGCTCGGGCATTTTGCTCTCTTGGCACGTGCACTAACTCAAACTCGGTGAAGGACGTCTTCAGGAGCTGCACATACTCCAGGTAGGCTGCCATCTGAGGATCCTTTGCTTGGAACTCCCCCGTAACCTGCCCGGTGACCAGTAACGAATCGCTCTTGGCCAGCAGATTTCTCGCTCCCATTTCTCTTGCTAGCAACATTCCTGCGATCAGGGCCTCATACTCCGCCTGATTGTTGCTAGCTTTGAAGGCAAAGCGGAGGGACTGCTCGATCAGTACCCCATTTGGTCCTTCCAGGATGACTCCAGCGCCGCTTCCCTGCTGATTAGAGGAGCCATCCACCGATAACACCCATCGGAAACCTAGCCCTTCTGCAGGTGTCGCGATTGATGATAGCTCGACTACAAAGTCCGCGAACACCTGCCCCTTGATCGGTCCTCAGGGCTCGTACTGAATATCAAATTCTGACAATTCTACTGCCCATTTGACCATCCTGCCTGCTACATCAGGTTTCTTCAATACGTTCTGGATTGGCAGATCAGTCATTACCACCACTGTGAAGCTGTGGAAGTAATGCCTGAGTCTTCTGGCTGAAAACACCACCGCCAGAGCAGCCTTCTCGAGGGCTTGGTATCTTGTTTCAGGGCCTTGCAGCACTTTACTCACGAAGTAAACAGGCCTCTGGGCCTGGTCCTGCTCTTGCACCAGGACGGAGCTGACTGCTCTCTCCGTAACAGCAAAATATAGACGAAGAGGGATGCCTACCTGGGGCTTTCGCAAGACTGGTGGGCTCGCCAGGTACCCCTTTAACTTGATGAAAGCCTCCTCGCACTCCTGTGTCCAGAGAAATCTGCTGTTGCGTTTGAGACACTGGAAGTATGGGTGACCTTTCTCCCCTCCAGCGGACATAAATCGGGACAGAGCTGCCAAGCGACCGGTGAGCTGCTGCACCTCCTTCACCGTCGTTGGGCTCCTCATTGCCACGATCGCCGCACACTCCTCCGGGTTAGCTTCGATTCCCCGCTCTGACAAGAGGAAACCCAAGAACTTCCCAGCCTCCACACCGAAAATGCATTTCTCAGGGTTGAGCTTCAGCCTGTACTTGGCAATGGTGGTGAATAGCTCTTCCAGGTCAGCTGCATGATGCTTCTTCTCTACAGACGTAACCACCATATCATCTACATAGGCGTGTACGTTCCTTCCCAGCATGGGTGAGAGCACCCTGTCCATGAGCCGCTGGTAGGTGGCCCCCGCATTCTTTAACCCGAATGGCATGACCTTGTAGCAATAGCACGACCGTTCAGTCATAAACGCAGTCTTGCATTCATCCATTGGGTGCATCCTGATCTGGTTATATCCCGAGAAAGCGTCCAAGAAGCTGAGTAGCTTTCCCCCCGAGGCGCTATCAACTAGAGCATCTATGCTGGGTAAAGGGTAAGAATCCTTGGGGCACGCCTTGTTGAGGTCGGTGAAGTCCACGCACATCCTCCATTTGCCGCTTGCCTTCTGAACCAGTACCACATTCGCTAGCCACTCGGGGTACTGGATTTCTCTGATGTGCCCTGCGGCAAGGAGCTTCTGCGCTTCGTCGTGGATCACCTTCCTCTTTTCCTCGTTAAATTTCCTTCGCCTCTGTCGCACAGGTCGAACCATGGGGTCCATCGACAGACGATGGCAGAGGAAATCGGGGTCGATCCCTGGCATGTCGGATGCTGACCACGCAAAGGCATTCATGTGCTTCTCAATCACACCCATGATCAGCCTTCGCTCTTCTTCAGCGAGGGATCCCCCTAACTTGAACTTTCTTCCCCCGATGTCCACTTCGACCCATCCTTCAGCTGGGTGGGGCCTTCTCTCGTTGGCGATGACCGCCCTCACGATCCCTTACTCGCGACGAGTGATCGCGCCTTCCTCTTCTTCTTCAACTTGGGCTACCTGGGAGCCCCCCACCACAGCATCTTCCATCCTCTGAGCGCCCCGTGTCTCCCTGACCACCGATCGCTCTTCGCGCACGCCTGGTGGTGGTTTTGTGGTGACGTGGCACACACTTCTCTTTTGCTTCAAGTTGTTCTCATAACAGCGTCTTGCCTCAGCCTGATCCGACTTGATGGTTATCACGGTCCCCTCCATCGACGGCAGCTTCAACTTCATATGCCTCGTCGATGGTATTGCGCCCAGTCTATTGAGTGTTGGCCTCCCCAACAGGACATTGTACGCAGAAGGGGCGTTCACCACCAGGTACTTTATCTTTTCAGTGCGGGCTGTCGTTCCGTCAGTGAACGTTGTCCTTAGCTCGATGTATCCCCGCACCTCTACCTGATCCCTCGCAAAACCGTAGAGACAACCAGTATACGGTCTTAGCTGGTCAGGGGATAACTGTAACTTGTTGAACGTTGGCCAGAACATGACGTCTGCCGAACTTCCTTGATCTACGAGTACTCGGTGCACTCGCCTTCCCGCAGTGATGAGAGAAATGACCACAGGGTCGTTGTCGTGTGGGACAACGTCCCGTAGGTCAGCTTTCCTGAAGATAATGTCCACTTCAGGGTAATGACTCTCATTCACCGCATCTACCGCCATCACCGATCGAGTGTATCTCCTTCTTTGTGAAGCTGTGCATCCCCCACCAGAGAAGCCTCCCGCGATCGTCTGCACTTCCCCATGCACAGGGACTTCATGCTGTTGTTCTCCAGTCTGGGATCCTGACGCGCGATCACCCTGCGGCTCACGCAGGTAATCTGCTAGAAAACCAGACTTCACCAACTCTGCCAGTTGGTGTCCCAGCGCCAAACAGGAATGAAGCGTATGGCCAAAGGCCTGATGAAACTCACACCATTCATTCTTCTTCCTTCCAAGTACCTTATCTGTCTTCTCTGGTACTCGTAGTCTTGCTGCTACGGCAGGAAGGGCGATGAGATCCGCCAATCCCACCATGAAGTTGTATCTCGGGGGTGCGTTATTCTCCCTTGCGCGCCCCCTGCTCTGGTCTTTGCCTGGTGCATAGGGACGAGGTTTTTCCCGCACCTTCTTCCCCTCCTTGGCCTCATGCACTCTTGCTTGCTGTGGCTTTCCTTGCCCTCCACGCGATCTTGGTGGTGCAGCACTTCCTCTCTTCTCAGAAACCTCTGTTTCTGCCACTATGTGTGCCACCGCACGTCGTCGGATCTCTGCAAAGGTGCTGGGATGGCTCCTGATGAGAGACTCGCTAAAGGGGCCAGGCAGCACTCCCTTCTTAAACGCGTGGACCAGCATATCTTCATCTTTGCTGGGCAATCTCACCACTTGTGCCCCAAAGCGGTTGAGGTAGTCCTTCAGCGACTCCCCCTGGTATTGGCGCACATCGAACAGATCGTAGGACACCACTGCAGGTGCCTTGTTGACGATGTATTGCTCAGTGAAGAGCTTCGAGAACTGAGAGAAAGACGTGATGTGTCCTTCTGGTAGGCTTACGAACCACTCCATGGCGATTCCGCTGAGCGTACTCATAAACATTTTGCAGTAGACAGCGTCTGAACCCCCAGACAACATCATTTGGGTGTGGAACGCCGTCAGATGCGCCTCCGGGTCTTCTACCCCCTTGAACAATGCCTTGACCCCCACCAGGTTGGGAGGCACCATGGTTCCCATGATCTCAGGGGAGAATGGCATGGGGAACGCTCTTGGAGGTGAGGGCATCCTAGACACCCTTTCGTCAACCACGTGTTCCCTCTGCGCTTGCAGCGTCCTTCTCAACTCCTCATTGACGCGATTCAGCTCATCGTTCCTGCTTTGCGACGCAGCTAACTCCGTCTGCATCCTCTCTTGTTCAACCTTTACCGTTGCGGCGTTATCCTGCAGCGTGCGCACCATTTCCAGGACCTGCGCCATTGTCACAGCTCCTTCGTCACCGGATGACGCAGGTGATGGCTGTCTGTTTCTAGGCATCTTTCTCTATCAACGAAACTGATAAGACTCTGGTAAGTCTTTGAAACTGTGGTATATATGGGGCAACGATTCACTCGAGCCCCACGATGGGCGCCAAATGATCCTGCCGGCAACTCGAACGGGGAGGAATCGCTTCGTAGAACTCTCTGCCCTGTCTACGCGACTGCGTCTTCTGCAGAATCACCCTTAGAACCTTCTCTTGCTTCTCCGAACGTGACCTGCAAAACACACAGACGGCGCCTCTAGCGGCCGTTTGCACTCCGACGATCAAGTTAGTCCACAGAACCACCAAAGACTAGAAAACTAGTAATGTGTGTGAAAAACTCTGGCTCTCTGTTATTCGTCCCCCCACTTCTCTCCCTGATTCCTCCTTTTATCTCTCTGTCTCTGCTTCTGGGCATAACAGAATTTTGTTATGCTTTTCTGGCATGTGTCAGAAACCTGTTACGCTTTTCAGAGACAGTGTACCTGCAGAATCAGAGAGTGTGGGTGTCTGTGCGTATCCGCGCGTCTCTGCGCTGGGCTGCGCCTGTCTGTACCCTTAATGGTACGGAGTGCACTTTTGTCTGGACCGCACCCCTCTCAGATGGTGACACGTGGAGGCCTGCAACTCACATCTAACCACACACGTGTCATTTACTGGAAGGGCTCTAGCGCTTCTCTTTGTGTGCCTAAGTTACGCCCTCGCGGAGTAGCTTAGGATATTTCTCTTATCTGGGTAAATCGCATACTCTTAGGAGAACGTCGGGTGTGGCTGGTCTAGGCACACTCACCAAACGTTGCTCTCTGCGTAGGCGACTTACCCTTCACGATGCCACGCACGTAATGGGTTAGGGAATCACCAATCACTGACTGGCTTACTAGTCCCCTCAGGCCACTCTCGTGCATGATTCCCTGAGGTGTGCTCATGCGAGATCCATGCGTAACGCTCTCGCTGGGAACCTCGGTCCCAGTTTAACTGCGTGTAACACGAGACCCCGATGACAATACACCCGATGACTGATCAGTGTTTATTCGCTTCTCGCGCTCTGCCTCCAGGCGCGAGTCTGGGAACTGGTCTGCTGGTGGCCACTTGGCTACTGACCACCGATCACCATTCTGGGTGATCTATCCCCCGACCTCTCTGCCGCCTGATCTATCGGTGGTAACTTGGTTACTGACCACCGATCGCCACTCTTGGCGATCGTCCCCCTGACCTCTCTGCCACCTGGTCCACGTGTCACCCTGCGAGTGGTCCACGTGGTTCTCTGTTGCTGACGTCATCGACTACCGATGACCGATCGGATCAAATACGTTTAATACTTCTTTTACAATCTAAGGTCTATTAATTGATTGAAGCACTTATGATATCTTTGAAAAGCAATTTCATGTGTTAAAATGATACGTTTATTACTTCGTTCATTTACAATCTAAGGTTTTATAACCTAGGAAACTATGAGAAAGTGAATGTTCTGTATAATAATAGTTTAAAAGCATCTTAACTATTGAAAACAAGCGTATTATTACTCAACTAAATGTTTGCAACTTGTTCTTTTCGCTATTAATTGATTGAAAACACTTATGAATGAATATCTTTGAAAACCAATTTCATGTGTTAAAATTGTCTTTTGATATGTTTAATATCTCTTTTACAAATGTTCCGTCCGGTTGACCGGGACGTCTTCGTGCACGACCTCAACCGGCAGCTGGGGTCTCCTTCCCACTGATTGCCCGCGAATTCCTGCAAAAAAAAAGGGACAAAGAGGCGCTCTAGCGGCCGTGTGCACTCCGACGCTCAAGTCAGCCAGCAAGAAACACCAAAAAACTTGTCCACCCACGTATCTGAGCACCGCGTGTGGCACTCTGAAGGTGGTAAGAGAACTGTGTATATGTGTGTGTGTTGTCTCCTTCAGGCAAAAATATTCTCCAGTCACTTGTACGTAATCCTAAAGCACGGGCAAGCAACCAGAGAGTTTCTCGTAAATTTGCCAAAGGTTCCAACCCTCTTTCCGACATTCCCAGCGCTATTTAAACTGCCCCAGCATTTAAAGCGCTTTTTATCTCAAACGTAACGCACTCATTAAAGCGCTTAATTACGAAACGTAGCGCATTTAAGACGTTGAAACGCTCGGGAGCCCTAATAGTACCTGAATGCTCGAAAGGGAAACTGTATTGAATATCTTTAATTACCTGGCACCTGTCTAGAGGGTGTTTCTATTCTGGCATGGCTGTCGTACACGTGGAGGGCCTCACGACGCCATGACCCCATCTGCGGGCGTTTCTGCCCACCTGGGGACGTCTCTACGTGTGAGCCCTCCTGCTTGGGAGTGCTACTGCGCTAGGGGTGGCTTTTTGGGTGCCAACTCATGCCCCCAAGTATCTAGCCACTTACTCTGAGAGCGTATCTGCCTTCCTCTCGCACCCTGCACCCGATTATCCTGGGCGTGACCTTCCTCTTGGGTCGTATCTATCCCGAAGGCGTCTCTGGGGCGGCAGGGGTACTTCACGAGTCAGGCTGCCCTTCACTGGTACTATCACTATGGCCTTGAAGCCACCTTTTCCTTCTCTTTATCACTTTCCCGAGATATCGGGTCCTGAGACTTTCCCACGGCGTCGCTCCCTCCATGGTCTTTCCTACCCATGGGTATCGGGGAACCATACTGTGATTGCCTTACTTTTACACTGTTTGATCTGGCCACGCCCTGGTTGGGCGACGCCTCCACCCAGGCGACGCCTTGCCTTGGCGACGCCTTGTCCTATCTTGGCGACGCTTCCTCCTGGCGTCTCTACACCTGGGCGACACCTTGAGCTGACTTTGACTTTCCAGTCGTTGACTTTGACTTAGTCAACGCCCTGATACGGGACGGTACAACAATCTTAGTCTATTAATTGATTGAAACACTTATGAATGAATATCCTTGAAAAACAATTTCATGTGTCGAAATTGTGTTTTCATATTTTTTACAATGTAAGGTCTATTGATTGATTCAAACACTTATGATACCTTTGGAAAACCATTTCATGTGTTCAAATTATTGTATTTTGATACGTTTAATACTTCTTTTACAATCTAAGGTCTATTAATTGATTGAAGCACTTATGATATCTTTGAAAAACAATTTCATGTGTTAAAATGATACGTTTAATACTTCTTTCGTTTACAATCTAAGGTTTTATAACCTAGGAAACTATGAGAAAGTGAATGTTCTGTATAATAATAGTTTAAAAGCATCTTAACTATTGAAAACAAGCGTATTATTACTCAACTAAATGTTTGCAACTTGTTCTTTTCGCTATTAATTGATTGAAAACACTTATGAATGAATATCTTTGAAAACCAATTTCATGTGTTAAAATTGTGTTTTGATATGTTTAATATCTCTTTTACAATCTTAGTCTATTAATTGATTGAAACACTTATGAATGAATATCCTTGAAAAACAATTTCATGTGTCGAAATTGTGTTTTCATATTTTTTACAATCTAAGGTCTATTGATTGATTCAAACACTTATGATACCTTTGGAAAACCATTTCATGTGTTCAAATTATTGTATTTTGATACGTTTAATACTTCTTTTACAATCTAAGGTCTATTAATTGATGGAAGCACTTATGATATCTTTGAAAAACAATTTCATGTGTTAAAATGTTACGTTTAATACTTCTTTCGTTTACAATCTAAGGTTTTATAACCTAGGAAACTATGAGAAAGTGAATGTTCTGTATAATAATAGTTTAAAAGCATCTTAACTGTCGAAAACAAGCGTATTATTACTCAACTAAATGTTTGCAACTTGTTCTTTTCGCTATAAATTGATTGAAAACACTTATGAATGAATATCTTTGAAAACCAATTTCATGTGTTAAAATTGTGTTTTGATATGTTTAATATCTCTTTTACAATCTTAGTCTTTTAATTGATTGAAACACTTATGAATGAATATCCTTGAAAAACAATTTCATGTGTCGAAATTGTGTTTTCATATTTTTTACAATCTAAGGTCTATTGATTGATTCAAACACTTATGATACCTTTGGAAAACCATTTCATGTGTTCAAATTATTGTATTTTGATACGTTTAATACTTCTTTTACAATCTAAGGTCTATTAATTGATTGAAGCACTTATGATATCTTTGAAAAGCAATTTCATGTGTTAAAATGATACGTTTAATACTTCTTTCATTTACAATCTAAGGTTTTATAACCTAGGAAACTATGAGAAAGTGAATGTTCTGTAAAATAATAGTTTAAAAGCATCTTAACTATTGAAAACAAGCGTATTATTACTCAACTAAATGTTTGAAACTTGTTCTTTTCGCTATTAATTGATTGAAAACACTTATGAATGAATATCTTTGAAAACCAATGTTATGTGTTAAAATTGTGTTTTGATATGTTTAATATCTCTTTTACAATCTTAGTCTATTAATTGATTGAAACACTTATGAATGAATATCCTTGAAAAACAATTTCATGTGTCGAAATTGTGTTTTCATATTTTTTACAATCTAAGGTCTATTGATTGATTCAAACACTTATGATACCTTTGGAAAACCATTTCATGTGTTCAAATTATTGTATTTTGATACGTTTAATACTTCTTTTACAATCTAAGGTCTATTAATTGATTGAAGCACTTATGATATCTTTGAAAAACAATTTCATGTGTTAAAATGATACGTTTAATACTTCTTTCATTTACAATCTAAGGTTTTATAACTTAGGAAACTATGAGAAAGTGAATGTTCTGTATAATAATAGGTTAAAAGCATCTTAACTATTGAAAACAAGCGTATTATTACTCAACTAAATGTTTGCAACTTGTTCTTTTCGCTATAAATTGATTGAAAACACTTATGAATGAATATCTTTGAAAACCAATTTCATGTGTTAAAATTGTGTTTTGATATGTTTAATATCTCTTTTACAATCTTAGTCTATTAATTGATTGAAACACTTATGAATGAATATCCTTGAAAAACAATTTCATGTGTCGAAATTGTGTTTTCATATTTTTTACAATCTAAGGTCTATTGATTGATTCAAACACTTATGATTACTTTGGAAAACCATTTCATGTGTTCAAATTATTGTATTTTGATACGTTTAATACTTCTTTTACAATCTAAGGTCTATTAATTGATTGAAGCACTTATGATATCTTTGAAAAACAATTTCATGTGTTAAAATGATACGTTTAATACTTCTTTCATTTACAATCTAAGGTTTTATAACCTAGGAAACTATGAGAAAGTGAATGTTCTGTATAATAATAGTTTAAAAGCATCTTAACTATTGAAAACAAGCGTATTATTACTCAACTAAATGTTTGCAACTTGTTCTTTTCGCTATTAATTGATTGAAAACACTTATGAATGAATATCTTTGAAAACCAATTTCATGTGTTAAAATTGTGTTTTGATATGTTTAATATCTCTTTTACAATCTTAGTCTATTAATTGATTGAAACACTTATGAATGAATATCCTTGAAAAACAATTTCATGTGTCGAAATTGTGTTTTCATATTTTTTACAATCTAAGGTCTATTGATTGATTCAAACACTTATGATACCTTTGGAAAACCATTTCATGTGTTCAAATTATTGTATTTTGATACGTTTAATACTTCTTTTACAATCTAAGGTCTATTAATTGATGGAAGCACTTATGATATCTTTGAAAAACAATTTCATGTGTTAAAATGATACGTTTAATACTTCTTTCGTTTACAATCTAAGGTTTTATAACCTAGGAAACTATGAGAAAGTGAATGTTCTGTATAATAATAGTTTAAAAGCATCTTAACTGTCGAAAACAAGCGTATTATTACTCAACTAAATGTTTGCAACTTGTTCTTTTCGCTATAAATTGATTGAAAACACTTATGAATGAATATCTTTGAAAACCAATTTCATGTGTTAAAATTGTGTTTTCATATGTTTAATATCTCTTTTACAATCTTAGTCTTTTAATTGATTGAAACACTTATGAATGAATATCCTTGAAAAACAATTTCATGTGTCGAAATTGTGTTTTCATATTTTTTACAATCTAAGGTCTATTGATTGATTCAAAAACTTATGATACGTTTGGAAAACCATTTCATGTGTTCAAATTATTGTATTTTGATACGTTTAATACTTCTTTTACAATCTAAGGTCTATTAATTGATTGAAGCACTTATGATATCTTTGAAAAACAATTTCATGTGTTAAAATGATACGTTTAATACTTCTTTCGTTTACAATCTAAGGTTTTATAACCTAGGAAACTATGAGAAAGTGAATGTTCTGTATAATAATAGTTTAAAAGCATCTTAACTATCGAAAACAAGCGTATTATTACTCAACTAAATGTTTGCAACTTGTTCTTTTCGCTATAAATTGATTGAAAACACTTATGAATGAATATCTTTGAAAACCAATTTCATGTGTTAAAATTGTGTTTTCATATGTTTAATATCTCTTTTACAATCTTAGTCTTTTAATTGATTGAAACACTTATGAATGAATATCCTTGAAAAACAATTTCATGTGTCGAAATTGTGTTTTCATATTTTTTACAATCTAAGGTCTATTGATTGATTCAAACACTTATGATACCTTTGGAAAACCATTTCATGTGTTCGAATTATTGTATTTTGATACGTTTAATACTTCTTTTACAATCTAAGGTCTATTAATTGATTGAAGCACTTATGATATCTTTGAAAAACAATTTCATGTGTTAAAATGATACGTTTAATACTTCTTTCATTTACAATCTAAGGTTTTATAACCTAGGAAACTATGAGAAAGTGAATGTTCTGTATAATAATAGGTTAAAAGCATCTTAACTATTGAAAACAAGCGTATTATTACTCAACTAAATGTTTGAACTTGATCTTTTCGCTATTAATTGATTGAAAACACTTATGAATGAATATCTTTGAAAACCAATTTCATGTGTTAAAATTGTGTTTTGATATGTTTAATATCTCTTTTATAATCTTAGTCTATTAATTGATTGAAACAGTTATGAATGAATATCCTTGAAAAACAATTTCATGTGTCGAAATTGTGTTTTCATATTTTTTACAATCTAAGGTCTATTGATTGATTCAAACACTTATGATTCCTTTGGAAAACCATTTCATGTGTTCAAATTATTGTATTTTGATACGTTTAATACTTCTTTTACAATCTAAGGTCTATTAATTGATTGAAGCACTTATGATATCTTTGAAAAACAATTTGATGTGTTAAAATGATACGTTTAATACTTCTTTCATTTACAATCTAAGGTTTTATAACCTAGGAAACTATGAGAAAGTGAATGTTCTGTATAATAATAGTTTAAAAGCATCTTAACTATCGAAAACAAGCGTATTATTACTCAACTAAATGTTTGCAACTTGTTCTTTTCGCTATTAATTGATTGAAAATACTTATGAATGAATATCTTTGAAAACCAATTTCATTTGTTAAAATTGTGTTTTGATATGTTTAATATCTCTTTTACAATATTAGTCTATTAATTGATTGAAACACTTATGAATGAATATCCTTGAAAAACAATTTCATGTGTCGAAATTGTGTTTTCATATTTTATACAATCTAAGGTCTATAGATTGATTCAAACACTTATGATACGTTTGGAAAACCATTTCATGTGTTCAAATTATTGTATTTTGATACGTTTAATACTTCTTTTACAATCTAAGGTCTATTAATTGATTGAAGCACTTATGATATCTTTGAAAAACAATTTCATGTGTTAAAATGATACGTTTAATACTTCTTTCATTTACAATCTAAGGTTTTATAACCTAGGAAACTATGAGAAAGTGAATGTTCTGTATAATAATAGTTTAAAAGCATCTTAACTATCGAAAACAAGCGTATTATTACTCAACTAAATGTTTGCAACTTGTTCTTTTCGCTATTAATTGATTGAAAACACTTATGAATGAATATCTTTGAAAACCAATTTCATGTGTTAAAATTGTGTTTTGATATGTTTAATATCTCTTTTACAATCTTAGTCTATTAATTGATTGAAACACTTATGAATGAATATCCTTGAAAAACAATTTCATGTGTCGAAATTGTGTTTTCATATTTTTTACAATCTAAGGTCTATTGATTGATTCAAACACTTATGATTACTTTGGAAAACCATTTCATGTGTTCAAATTATTGTATTTTGATACGTTTAATACTTCTTTTACAATCTAAGGTCTATTAATTGATTGAAGCACTTATGATATCTTTGAAAAACAATTTCATGTGTTAAAATGATACGTTTAATACTTCTTTCATTTACAATCTAAGGTTTTATAACCTAGGAAACTATGAGAAAGTGAATGTTCTGTATAATAATAGTTTAAAAGCATCTTAACTATCGAAAACAAGCGTATTATTACTCAACTAAATGTTTGCAACTTGTTCTTTTCGCTATTAATTGATTGAAAATACTTATGAATGAATATCTTTGAAAACCAATTTCATTTGTTAAAATTGTGTTTTGATATGTTTAATATCTCTTTTACAATCTTAGTCTATTAATTGATTGAAACACTTATGAATGAATATCCTTGAAAAACAATTTCATGTGTCGAAATTGTGTTTTCATATTTTATACAATCTAAGGTCTATAGATTGATTCAAACACTTATGATACGTTTGGAAAACCATTTCATGTGTTCAAATTATTGTATTTTGATACGTTTAATACTTCTTTTACAATCTAAGGTCTATTAATTGATTGAAGCACTTATGATATCTTTGAAAAACAATTTCATGTGTTAAAATGATACGTTTAATACTTCTTTCATTTACAATCTAAGGTTTTATAACCTAGGAAACTATGAGAAAGTGAATGTTCTGTATAATAATAGTTTAAAAGCATCTTAACTATCGAAAACAAGCGTATTATTACTCAACTAAATGTTTGCAACTTGTTCTTTTCGCTATTAATTGATTGAAAACACTTATGAATGAATATCTTTGAAAACCAATTTCATGTGTTAAAATTGTGTTTTGATATGTTTAATATCTCTTTTACAATCTTAGTCTATTAATTGATTGAAACACTTATGAATGAATATCCTTGAAAAACAAATTCATGTGTCGAAATTGTGTTTTCATATTTTTTACAATCTAAGGTCTATTGATTGATTCAAACACTTATGATTACTTTGGAAAACCATTTCATGTGTTCAAATTATTGTATTTTGATACGTTTAATACTTCTTTTACAATCTAAGGTCTATTAATTGATTGAAGCACTTATGATATCTTTGAAAAACAATTTCATGTGTTAAAATGATACGTTTAATACTTCTTTCATTTACAATCTAAGGTTTTATAACCTAGGAAACTATGAGAAAGTGAATGTTCTGTATAATAATAGTTTAAAAGCATCTTAACTATTGAAAACAAGCGTATTATTACTCAACTAAATGTTTGCAACTTGTTCTTTTCGCTATTAATTGATTGAAAACACTTATGAATGAATATCTTTGAAAACCAATTTCATGTGTTAAAATTGTGTTTTGATATGTTTAATATCTCTTTTACAATCTTAGTCTATTAATTGATTGAAACACTTATGAATGAATATCCTTGAAAAACAATTTCATGTGTCGAAATTGTGTTTTCATATTTTTTACAATCTAAGGTCTATTGATTGATTCAAAAACTTATGATACGTTTGGAAAACCATTTCATGTGTTCAAATTATTGTATTTTGATACGTTAAATACTTCTTTTACAATCTAAGGTCTATTAATTGATTGAAGCACTTATGATATCTTTGAAAAACAATTTCATGTGTTAAAATGATACGTTTAATACTTCTTTCGTTTACAATCTAAGGTTTTATAACCTAGGAAACTATGAGAAAGTGAATGTTCTGTATAATAATAGTTTAAAAGCATCTTAACTATCGAAAACAAGCGTATTATTACTCAACTAAATGTTTGCAACTTGTTCTTTTCGCTATAAATTGATTGAAAACACTTATGAATGAATATCTTTGAAAACCAATTTCATGTGTTAAAATTGTGTTTTCATATGTTTAATATCTCTTTTACAATCTTAGTCTTTTAATTGATTGAAACACTTATGAATGAATATCCTTGAAAAACAATTTCATGTGTCGAAATTGTGTTTTCATATTTTTTACAATCTAAGGTCTATTGATTGATTCAAACACTTATGATACCTTTGGAAAACCATTTCATGTGTTCGAATTATTGTATTTTGATACGTTTAATACTTCTTTTACAATCTAAGGTCTATTAATTGATTGAAGCACTTATGATATCTTTGAAAAACAATTTGATGTGTTAAAATGATACGTTTAATACTTCTTTCCTTTACAATCTAAGGTTTTATAACCTAGGACACTATGAGAAAGTGAATGTTCTGTATAATAATAGGTTAAAAGCATCTTAACTATTGAAAACAAGCGTATTATTACTCAACTAAATGTTTGAACTTGTTCTTTTCGCTATTAATTGATTGAAAACACTTATGAATGAATATCCTTGAAAAACAATTTCATGTGTCGAAATTGTGTTTTCATATTTTTTACAATCTAAGGTCTATTGATTGATTCAAACACTTATGATACCTTTGGAAAACCATTTCATGTGTTCAAATTATTGTATTTTGATACGTTTAATACTTCTTTTACAATCTAAGGTCTATTAATTGATTGAAGCACTTATGATATCTTTGAAAAACAATTTCATGTGTTAAAATGATACGTTTAATACTTCTTTCATTTACAATCTAAGGTTTTATAACCTAGGAAACTATGAGAAAGTGAATGTTCTGTATAATAATAGTTTAAAAGCATCTTAACTATCGAAAACAAGCGTATTATTACTCAACTAAATGTTTGCAACTTGTTCTTTTCGCTATTAATTGATTGAAAACACTTATGAATGAATATCTTTGAAAACCAATTTCATGTGTTAAAATTGTGTTTTGATATGTTTAATATCTCTTTTACAATCTTAGTCTATTAATTGATTGAAACACTTATGAATGAATATCCTTGAAAAACAATTTCATGTGTCGAAATTGTGTTTTCATATTTTTTACAATCTAAGGTCTATTGATTGATTCAAACACTTATGATTACTTTGGAAAACCATTTCATGTGTTCAAATTATTGTATTTTGATACGTTTAATACTTCTTTTACAATCTAAGGTCTATTAATTGATTGAAGCACTTATGATATCTTTGAAAAACAATTTCATGTGTTAAAATGATACGTTTAATACTTCTTTCATTTACAATCTAAGGTTTTATAACCTAGGAAACTATGAGAAAGTGAATGTTCTGTATAATAATAGTTTAAAAGCATCTTAACTATTGAAAACAAGCGTATTATTACTCAACTAAATGTTTGCAACTTGTTCTTTTCGCTATTAATTGATTGAAAACACTTATGAATGAATATCTTTGAAAACCAATTTCATGTGTTAAAATTGTGTTTTGATATGTTTAATATCTCTTTTACAATCTTAGTCTATTAATTGATTGAAACACTTATGAATGAATATCCTTGAAAAACAATTTCATGTGTCGAAATTGTGTTTTCATATTTTTTACAATCTAAGGTCTATTGATTGATTCAAAAACTTATGATACGTTTGGAAAACCATTTCATGTGTTCAAATTATTGTATTTTGATACGTTAAATACTTCTTTTACAATCTAAGGTCTATTAATTGATTGAAGCACTTATGATATCTTTGAAAAACAATTTCATGTGTTAAAATGATACGTTTAATACTTCTTTCGTTTACAATCTAAGGTTTTATAACCTAGGAAACTATGAGAAAGTGAATGTTCTGTATAATAATAGTTTAAAAGCATCTTAACTATCGAAAATAAGCGTATTATTACTCAACTAAATGTTTGCAACTTGTTCTTTTCGCTATAAATTGATTGAAAACACTTATGAATGAATATCTTTGAAAACCAATTTCATGTGTTAAAATTGTGTTTTCATATGTTTAATATCTCTTTTACAATCTTAGTCTTTTAATTGATTGAAACACTTATGAATGAATATCCTTGAAAAACAATTTCATGTGTCGAAATTGTGTTTTCATATTTTTTACAATCTAAGGTCTATTGATTGATTCAAACACTTATGATACCTTTGGAAAACCATTTCATGTGTTCGAATTATTGTATTTTGATACGTTTAATACTTCTTTTACAATCTAAGGTCTATTAATTGATTGAAGCACTTATGATATCTTTGAAAAACAATTTGATGTGTTAAAATGATACGTTTAATACTTCTTTCCTTTACAATCTAAGGTTTTATAACCTAGGAAACTATGAGAAAGTGAATGTTCTGTATAATAATAGGTTAAAAGCATCTTAACTATTGAAAACAAGCGTATTATTACTCAACTAAATGTTTGAACTTGTTCTTTTCGCTATTAATTGATTGAAAACACTTATGAATGAATATCTTTGAAAACCAATTTCATGTGTTAAAATTGTGTTTTGATATGTTTAATATCTCTTTTATAATCTTAGTCTATTAATTGATTGAAACAGTTATGAATGAATATCCTTGAAAAACAATTTCATGTGTCGAAATTGTGTTTTCATATTTTTTACAATCTAAGGTCTATTGATTGATTCAAACACTTATGATTCCTTTGGAAAACCATTTCATGTGTTCAAATTATTGTATTTTGATACGTTTAATACTTCTTTTACAATCTAAGGTCTATTAATTGATTGAAGCACTTATGATATCTTTGAAAAACAATTTCATGTGTTAAAATGATACGTTTAATACTTCTTTCATTTACAATCTAAGGTTTTATAACCTAGGAAACTATGAGAAAGTGAATGTTCTGTATAATAATAGTTTAAAAGCATCTTAACTATCGAAAACAAGCGTATTATTACTCAACTAAATGTTTGCAACTTGTTCTTTTCGCTATTAATTGATTGAAAATACTTATGAATGAATATCTTTGAAAACCAATTTCATTTGTTAAAATTGTGTTTTGATATGTTTAATATCTCTTTTACAATCTTAGTCTATTAATTGATTGAAACACTTATGAATGAATATCCTTGAAAAACAATTTCATGTGTCGAAATTGTGTTTTCATATTTTATACAATCTAAGGTCTATAGATTGATTCAAACACTTATGATACGTTTGGAAAACCATTTCATGTGTTCAAATTATTGTATTTTGATACGTTTAATACTTCTTTTACAATCTAAGGTCTATTAATTGATTGAAGCACTTATGATATCTTTGAAAAACAATTTCATGTGTTAAAATGATACGTTTAATACTTCTTTCATTTACAATCTAAGGTTTTATAACCTAGGAAACTATGAGAAAGTGAATGTTCTGTATAATAATAGTTTAAAAGCATCTTAACTATCGAAAACAAACGTATTATTACTCAACTAAATGTTTGCAACTTGTTCTTTTCGCTATTAATTGATTGAAAACACTTATGAATGAATATCTTTGAAAACCAATTTCATGTGTTAAAATTGTGTTTTAATATGTTTAATATCTCTTTTATAATCTTAGTCTATTAATTGATTGAAACACTTATGAATGAATATCCTTGAAAAACAATTTCATGTGTCGAAATTGTGTTTTCATATTTTTTACAATCTAAGGTCTATTGATTGATTCAAACACTTATGATACCTTTGGAAAACCATTTCATGTGTTCAAATTATTGTATTTTGATACGTTTAATACTTCTTTTACAATCTAAGGTCTATTAATTGATTGAAGCACTTATGATATCTTTGAAAAACAATTTCATGTGTTAAAATGATACGTTTAATACTTCTTTCATTTACAATCTAAGGTTTTATAACTTAGGAAACTATGAGAAAGTGAATGTTCTGTATAATAATAGGTTAAAAGCATCTTAACTATTGAAAACAAGCGTATTATTACTCAACTAAATGTTTGAACTTGTTCTTTTCGCTATTAATTGATTGAAAACACTTATGAATGAATATCTTTGAAAACCAATTTCATGTGTTAAAATTGTGTTTTGATATGTTTAATATCTCTTTTACAATCTTAGTCTATTAATTGATTGAAACACTTATGAATGAATATCCTTGAAAAACAATTTCATGTGTCGAAATTGTGTTTTCATATTTTTTACAATCTAAGGTCTATTGATTGATTCAAACACTTATGATTACTTTGGAAAACCATTTCATGTGTTCAAATTATTGTATTTTGATACGTTTAATACTTCTTTTACAATCTAAGGTCTATTAATTGATTGAAGCACTTATGATATCTTTGAAAAACAATTTCATGTGTTAAAATGATACGTTTAATACTTCTTTCATTTACAATCTAAGGTTTTATAACCTAGGAAACTATGAGAAAGTGAATGTTCTGTATAATAATAGGTTAAAAGCATCTTAACTATTGAAAACAAGCGTATTATTACTCAACTAAATGTTTGAACTTGTTCTTTTCGCTATTAATTGATTGAAAACACTTATGAATGAATATCTTTGAAAACCAATTTCATGTGTTAAAATTGTGTTTTGATATGTTTAATATCTCTTTTACAATCTTAGTCTATTAATTGATTGAAACACTTATGAATGAATATCCTTGAAAAACAATTTCATGTGTCGAAATTGTGTTTTCATATTTTTTACAATCTAAGGTCTATTGATTGATTCAAACACTTATGATTACTTTGGAAAACCATTTCATGTGTTCAAATTATTGTATTTTGATACGTTTAATACTTCTTTTACAATCTAAGGTCTATTAATTGATTGAAGCACTTATGATATCTTTGAAAAACAATTTCATGTGTTAAAATGATACGTTTAATACTTCTTTCGTTTACAATCTAAGGTTTTATAACCTAGGAAACTATGAGAAAGTGAATGTTCTGTATAATAATAGTTTAAAAGCATCTTAACTATTGAAAACAAGCGTATTATTACTCAACTAAATGTTTGCAACTTGTTCTTTTCGCTATTAATTGATTGAAAACACTTATGAATGAATATCTTTGAAAACCAATTTCATGTGTTAAAATTGTGTTTTGATATGTTTAATATCTCTTTTACAATCTTAGTCTATTAATTGATTGAAACACTTATGAATGAATATCCTTGAAAAACAATTTCATGTGTCGAAATTGTGTTTTCATATTTTTTACAATCTAAGGTCTATTGATTGATTCAAACACTTATGATACCTTTGGAAAACCATTTCATGTGTTCAAATTATTGTATTTTGATACGTTTAATACTTCTTTTACAATCTAAGGTCTATTAATTGATGGAAGCACTTATGATATCTTTGAAAAACAATTTCATGTGTTAAAATGTTACGTTTAATACTTCTTTCGTTTACAATCTAAGGTTTTATAACCTAGGAAACTATGAGAAAGTGAATGTTCTGTATAATAATAGTTTAAAAGCATCTTAACTGTCGAAAACAAGCGTATTATTACTCAACTAAATGTTTGCAACTTGTTCTTTTCGCTATAAATTGATTGAAAACACTTATGAATGAATATCTTTGAAAACCACTTTCATGTGTTAAAATTGTGTTTTCATATGTTTAATATCTCTTTTACAATCTTAGTCTTTTAATTGATTGAAACACTTATGAATGAATATCCTTGAAAAACAATTTCATGTGTCGAAATTGTGTTTTCATATTTTTTACAATCTAAGGTCTATTGATTGATTCAAACACTTATGATACCTTTAGAAAACCATTTCATGTGTTCGAATTATTGTATTTTGATACGTTTAATACTTCTTTTACAATCTAAGGTCTATTAATTGATTGAAGCACTTATGATATCTTTGAAAAACAATTTCATGTGTTAAAATGATACGTTTAATACTTCTTTCATTTACAATCTAAGGTTTTATAACCTAGGAAACTATGAGAAAGTGAATGTTCTGTATAATAATAGGTTAAAAGCATCTTAACTATTGAAAACAAGCGTATTATTACTCAACTAAATGTTTGAACTTGATCTTTTCGCTATTAATTGATTGAAAACACTTATGAATGAATATCTTTGAAAACCAATTTCATGTGTTAAAATTGTGTTTTGATATGTTTAATATCTCTTTTACAATCTTAGTCTATTAATTGATTGAAACACTTATGAATGAATATCCTTGAAAAACAATTTCATGTGTCGAAATTGTGTTTTCATATTTTTTACAATCTAAGGTCTATTGATTGATTCAAACACTTATGATTCCTTTGGAAAACCATTTCATGTGTTCAAATTATTGTATTTTGATACGTTTAATACTTCTTTTACAATCTAAGGTCTATTAATTGATTGAAGCACTTATGATATCTTTGAAAAACAATTTCATGTGTTAAAATGATACGTTTAATACTTCTTTCATTTACAATCTAAGGTTTTATAACCTAGGAAACTATGAGAAAGTGAATGTTCTGTATAATAATAGTTTAAAAGCATCTTAACTATTGAAAACAAGCGTATTATTACTCAACTAAATGTTTGCAACTTGTTCTTTTCGCTATTAATTGATTGAAAACACTTATGAATGAATATCTTTGAAAACCAATTTCATGTGTTAAAATTGTGTTTTGATATGTTTAATATCTCTTTTACAATCTTAGTCTATTAATTGATTGAAACACTTATGAATGAATATCCTTGAAAAACAATTTCATGTGTCGAAATTGTGTTTTCATATTTTTTACAATCTAAGGTCTATTGATTGATTCAAAAACTTATGATACGTTTGGAAAACCATTTCATGTGTTCAAATTATTGTATTTTGATACGTTTAATACTTCTTTTACAATCTAAGGTCTATTAATTGATTGAAGCACTTATGATATCTTTGAAAAACAATTTCATGTGTTAAAATGATACGTTTAATACTTCTTTCGTTTACAATCTAAGGTTTTATAACCTAGGAAACTATGAGAAAGTGAATGTTTTGTATAATAATAGTTTAAAAGCATCTTAACTATCGAAAACAAGCGTATTATTACTCAACTAAATGTTTGCAACTTGTTCTTTTCGCTATAAATTGATTGAAAACACTTATGAATGAATATCTTTGAAAACCAATTTCATGTGTTAAAATTGTGTTTTGATATGTTTAATATCTCTTTTACAATCTTAGTCTTTTAATTGATTGAAACACTTATGAATGAATATCCTTGAAAAACAATTTCATGTGTCGAAATTGTGTTTTCATATTTTATACAATCTAAGGTCTATAGATTGATTCAAACACTTATGATACGTTTGGAAAACCATTTCATGTGTTCAAATTATTGTATTTTGATACGTTTAATACTTCTTTTACAATCTAAGGTCTATTAATTGATTGAAGAACTTATGATATCTTTGAAAAACAATTTCATGTGTTAAAATGATACGTCTAATACTTCTTTCATTTACAATCTAAGGTTTAATAACCTAGGAAACTATGAGAAAGTGAATGTTCTGTATAATAATAGTTTAAAAGCATCTTAACTATCGAAAACAAGCGTATTATTACTCAACTAAATGTTTGCAACTTGTTCTTTTCGCTATTAATTGATTGAAAACACTTATGAATGAATATCTTTGAAAACCAATTTCATGTGTTAAAATTGTGTTTTAATATGTTTAATATCTCTTTTATAATCTTAGTCTATTAATTGATTGAAACACTTATGAATGAATATCCTTGAAAAACAATTTCATGTGTCGAAATTGTGTTTTCATATTTTTTACAATCTAAGGTCTATTGATTGATTCAAACACTTATGATACCTTTGGAAAACCATTTCATGTGTTCAAATTATTGTATTTTGATACGTTTAATACTTCTTTTACAATCTAAGGTCTATTAATTGATTGAAGCACTTATGATATCTTTGAAAAACAATTTCATGTGTTAAAATGATACGTTTAATACTTCTTTCATTTACAATCTAAGGTTTTATAACTTAGGAAACTATGAGAAAGTGAATGTTCTGTATAATAATAGGTTAAAAGCATCTTAACGATTGAAAACAAGCGTATTATTACTCAACTAAATGTTTGAACTTGTTCTTTTCGCTATTAATTGATTGAAAACACTTATGAATGAATATCTTTGAAAACCAATTTCATGTGTTAAAATTGTGTTTTGATATGTTTAATATCTCTTTTACAATCTTAGTCTATTAATTGATTGAAACACTTATGAATGAATATCCTTGAAAAACAATTTCATGTGTCGAAATTGTGTTTTCATATTTTTTACAATCTAAGGTCTATTGATTGATTCAAACACTTATGATTACTTTGGAAAACCATTTCATGTGTTCAAATTATTGTATTTTGATACGTTTAATACTTCTTTTACAATCTAAGGTCTATTAATTGATTGAAGAACTTATGATATCTTTGAAAAACAATTTCATGTGTTAAAATGATACGTTTAATACTTCTTTCATTTACAATCTAAGGTTTTATAACCTAGGAAACTATGAGAAAGTGAATGTTCTGTATAAAAATAGGTTAAAAGCATCTTAACTATTGAAAACAAGCGTATTATTACTCAACTAAATGTTTGAACTTGTTCTTTTCGCTATTAATTGATTGAAAACACTTATGAATGAATATCTTTGAAAACCAATTTCATGTGTTAAAATTGTGTTTTGATATGTTTAATATCTCTTTTACAATCTTAGTCTATTAATTGATTGAAACACTTATGAATGAATATCCTTGAAAAACAATTTCATGTGTCGAAATTGTGTTTTCATATTTTTTACAATCTAAGGTCTATTGATTCATTCAAACACTTATGATACCTTTGGAAAACCATTTCATGTGTTCAAATTATTGTATTTTGATACGTTTAATACTTCTTTTACAATCTAAGGTCTATTAATTGATTGAAGCACTTATGATATCTTTGAAAAACAATTTCATGTGTTAAAATGATACGTTTAATACTTCTTTCATTTACAATCTAAGGTTTTATAACCTAGGAAACTATGAGAAAGTGAATGTTCTGTATAATAATAGTTTAAAAACATCTTAAGTATTGAAAACAAGCGTATTATTACTCAACTAAATGTTTGCAACTTGTTCTTTTCGCTATTAATTGATTGAAAACACTTATGAATGAATATCTTTGAAAACCAATTTCGTGTGTTAAAATTGTGTTTTGATATGTTTAATATCTCTTTTACAATCTTAGTCTATTAATTGATTGAAACACTTATGAATTAATATCCTTGAAAAACAATTTCATGTGTCGAAATTGTGTTTTCATATTTTTTACAATCTAAGGTCTATTGATTCATTCAAACACTTATGATACCTTTGGAAAACCATTTCATGTGTTCAAATTATTGTATTTTGATACGTTTAATACTTCTTTTACAATTTAAGGTCTATTAATTGATTGAAGCACTTATGATATCTTTGAAAAACAATTTCATGTGTGAAAATGATACGTTTAATACTTCTTTCATTTACAATCTAAGGTTTTATAACCTAGGAAACTATGAGAAAGTGAATGTTCTGTATAATAATAGTTTAAAAGCATCTTAACTATTGAAAACAAGCGTATTATTACTCAACTAAATGTTTGCAACTTGTTCTTTTCGCTATTAATTGATTGAAAACACTTATGAATGAATGAATATCTTTGAAAACCAATTTCATGTGTTAAAATTGTGTTTTGATATGTTTATATCTCTTTTACAATCTTAGTCTATTAATTCATTGAAACACTTATGAAAGAATATCCTTGAAAAACAATTTCATGTGTCGAAATTGTGTTTTCATATTTTTTACAATCTAAGGTCTATTGATTGATTCAAACACTTATGATACCTTTGGAAAACCATTTCATGTGTTCAAATTATTGTATTTTGATACGTTTAATACTTCTTTTACAATCTAAGGTCTATTAATTGATTGAAGCACTTATGATATCTTTGAAAAACAATTTCATGTGTTAAAATGATACGTTTAATACTTCTTTCATTTACAATCTAAGGTTTTATAACCTAGGAAACTATGAGAAAGTGAATGTTCTGTATAATAATAGTTTAAAAGCATCTTAACTATTGAAAACAAGCGTATTATTACTCAACTAAATGTTTGCAACTTGTTCTTTTCGCTATTAATTGATTGAAAACACTTATGAATGAATGAATATCTTTGAAAACCAATTTCATGTGTTAAAATTGTGTTTTGATATGTTTAATATCTCTTTTACAATCTTAGTGTATTAATTGATTGAAACACTTATGAATGAATATCCTTGAAAAACAATTTCATGTGTCGAAATTGTGTTTTCATATTTTTTACAATCTAAGGTCTATTGATTGATTCAAACACTTATGATACCTTTGGAAAACCATTTCATGTGTTCAAATTATTGTATTTTGATACGTTTAATACTTCTTTTACAATCTAAGGTCTATTAATTGAATGAAGCACTTATGATATCTTTAAAAACAATTTCATGTGTTAAAATGATACGTTTAATACTTCTTTCATTTACAATCTAAGGTTTTATAACCTAGGAAACTATGAGAAAGTGAATGTTCGGTATAATAATAGTTTAAAAGCATCTTAACTATTGAAAACAAGCGTATTATTACTCAACTAAATGTTTGCAACTTGTTCTTTTCGCTATTAATTGATTGAAAACACTTATGAAAGAATGAATATCTTTGAAAACCAATTTCATGTGTTAAAATTGTGTTTTGATATGTTTAATATCTCTTTTACAATCTTAGTCTATTAATTGATTGAAACACTTATGAATGAATATCCTTGAAAAACAATTTCATGTGTCGAAATTGTGTTTTCATATTTTTTACAATCTAAGGTCTATTGATTGATTCAAAAACTTATGATACCTTTGGAAAACCATTTTATGTGTTCAAATTATTGTATTTTGATACGTTTAATACTTCTTTTACAATTTAAGGTCTATTAATTGATTGAAGCACTTATGATATCTTTGAAAAACAATTTCATGTGTTAAAATGATACGTTTAATACTTCTTTCATTTACAATCTAAGGTTTTATAACCTAGGAAACTATGAGAAAGTGAATGTTCTGTATAATAATAGTTTAAAAGCATCTTAACTATTGAAAACAAGCGTATTATTACTCAACTAAATGTTTGCAACTTGTTCTTTTCGCTATTAATTGATTGAAAACACTTATGAATGAATGAATATCTTTGAAAACCAATTTCATGTGTTAAAATTGTGTTTTGATATGTTTAATATCTCTTTTACAATCTTAGTCTATTAATTGATTGAAACACTTATGAATGAATATCCTTGAAAAACAATTTCATGTGTCGAAATTGTGTTTTCATATTTTTTACAATCTAAGGTCTATTGATTGATTCAAACACTTATGATACCTTTGGAAAACCATTTCATGTGTTCAAATTATTGTATTTTGATACGTTTAATACTTCTTTTACAATCTAAGGTCTATTAATTGAATGAAGCACTTATGATATCTTTAAAAACAATTTCATGTGTTAAAATGATACGTTTAATACTTCTTTCATTTACAATCTAAGGTTTTATAACCTAGGAAACTATGAGAAAGTGAATGTTCGGTATAATAATAGTTTAAAAGCATCTTAACTATTGAAAACAAGCGTATTATTACTCAACTAAATGTTTGCAACTTGTTCTTTTCGCTATTAATTGATTGAAAACACTTATGAATGAATGAATATCTTTGAAAACCAATTTCATGTGTTAAAATTGTGTTTTGATATGTTTAATATCTCTTTTACAATCTTAGTCTATTAATTGATTGAAACACTTATGAATGAATATCCTTGAAAAACAATTTCATGTGTCGAAATTGTGTTTTCATATTTTTTACAATCTAAGGTCTATAGATTCATTCAAACACTTATGATACCTTTGGAAAACCATTTCATGTGTTCAAATTATTGTATTTTGATACGTTTAATACTTCTTTTACAATCTAAGGTCTATTAATTGATTGAAGCACTTATGATATCTTTGAAAAACAATTTCATGTGTTAAAATGATACGTTTAATACTTCTTTCATTTACAATCTAAGGTTTTATAACCTAGGAAACTATGAGAAAGTGAATGTTCTGTATAATAATAGTTTAAAAACATCTTAACTATTGAAAACAAGCGTATTATTACTCAACTAAATGTTTGCAACTTGTTCTTTTCGCTATTAATTGATTGAAAACACTTATGAATGAATATCTTTGAAAACCAATTTCATGTGTTAAAATTGTGTTTTGATATGTTTAATATCTCTTTTACAATCTTAGTCTATTAATTGATTGAAAAACTTATGAATGAATATCCTAGAAAAACAATTTCATGTGTCGAAATTGTGTTTTCATATTTTTTACAATCTAAGGTCTATTGATTGATTCAAACACTTATGATACCTTTGGAAAACCATTTCATGTGTTCAAATTATTGTATTTTGATACGTTTAATACTTCTTTTACAATCTAAGGTCTATTAATTGATTGAAGCACTTATGATATCTTTGAAAAACAATTTCATGCGTTAAAATGATACGTTTAATACTTCTTTCATTTACAATCTAAGGTTTTATGATGGCATTTCATGAAGTTCTTCTTGAATCAATGTAGAGTATGGGGCGGAAGCAATGAATGAGAGTGAGCAAGATCCTCCTAAGAGTGGTGTTGATCTTGTAGGTGCATGATAGGTATGGGTATTGAGTGGTTCGGCCAGCTCAAGGGAAAAGATGAAGGAATTGAAGTTTAGAGCCTAGGATTCCAGGGAGAAGCAAAGTTGAGCACAAATGGGCAGCATAACTTTACTCGCAATAAACTTGAAAATACAAGGTGTAGGCTCCTCCTTTTATAGGCTAAGGAGGACCATAATGCAACCCTAATGCTAGCCAAATGAAATGTAAATGTGAAGCACATGGGTGCACATGGCACATGGGTGCACAAATGAGCACATGGAAAGCTTCTAGAAAGTTTCACTCAAATATGCTTTCTACACCACTCTATTTACTAAGTACCCCTAATGGGCCTTTATGCAACAAAGCCTTCTCTTCAAAAAAACCGTAGCTTGGCCCATGTATATGTGAAGCTAGACGGTATAGGACTCTTCATAGATGCTCCTTATGTAGCCGCTCCACTTCATGGCCTAGACGCTCCTCATCATGGCTAGACGCTCCTTTTTGAGGCTAGACGCTCCCATCATGGCTAGACGGTCTTAGTCTTGGAAGCTTGGCTTTCATAGTGTGGTGAGCTTGGGCCTTCCTCCATCATCCCCTCCCTCTTGAAAAGGATTTGTCCTCAAATCCAAGGCTTTTGCTAAGGGAATGGTTGTGGCTGGATGGTGTCCATCATCTCCTCCGTCTTGAGAAGATCTATCCTCAGATTTGCTTTCTTGATCTCGGATAGCAGCCTCTTGCTTCGTCAAGATGTGTCCTCCAGGATCAAATATCAACCTATGTGAATCTTGAAAAAAAGCAAAGGAGTTAGGGTGAGCCTTTGGAGAAGAAAGAAGTGTGTGAAGTTGCCATTTTTGTTTTTCTCTTGTTTTGGCCAACTTCTCACAATACCTCTCTTTTGAGGGTTGTAGGTGCTCTCTAATCCTCTTATATTTTCTAAAATTTCCAAAAGTAGTTACTTTTCCTTTAGGCATAAGCCTTTTAAGAGATGGTAACAACTTTAAAATGGTAAGAGGACATTGGGCACATACAACTTCAAATGGAGAAATATGAGTAATCTTGTGGACTACTCCATTGTATGCATGCTTATAAGGAAAAGGATTCTTATCCCAAGATTTGTGAGTGTCTTTCATGATTTCGTGAAGCATAAAAAGAAGAGCTATGTTTGCAAATGTTGTAGCTCTTTCATTTGCGAATAAATCATGGAAGCTTGTCACGTTTCTTAGGATGAGTTTATCCACATCCATGAAAAATGGAATAAGACCTTTTGTCGTCCTAGGAAGATCTAATTTGAAATGTGTCTCTTCCCAAGGATTTTTTACAAAAGGTGAAGGAGGATAGAGTTCTTGGGACTTCGCTTTAGGTGTAGTTTGAAAACAAGAGGTATACCTAAAGTAATGTCTTTGAACTTCTTTTCTCATGGGTGACAAAAGTTTTCCTCTTAAAAGCTCTAGAGTTTTATCAACTCTCATTTGTCCCATGAGTTCTCCTTCTTGTAGACTTTTTCTCTTATGTGCAAAGAGAGTCTCGTTGGTAAAACCATGGTTTATGAAAATTTGTACATTTTGCAATGGTTGTCTCAATAAGACATGGCAAGTTGTTCTAGGCACTACTTCATACAAAAATTGGTAGGTGCTTATAGATAACTTGTCATTCCCTTGGGGATATCTTAACACATTTGAGAAATAGTCTTGATCTATGCAAGCTTCTTTTAAAGACTTTTCTTTTGTGCTTATGCTTGCAAGTGTTCCTTTACAAAAGGAAAGGCTAGGTTGTTCAACAAGAAGCATGTTTGTAAAGGTATTTTCTATGTGCTTGACTTGTTGAATGACCTTGTGGGAAGGAACACTATTCTCCCACGCCTTTTGTTTCCCAAATTTTTTTTCTTTTTCTATTTTTTCTTCATCCCTTTTGTGTTTCATTTGTATTTGGTCTTTTACCACTTGGGAATGTGGTAAAGGACTAAGTACAAACCTTTTGTGCTTGTGGATGAAAGAAATCTCGTTAGTTAGACCATTATGCGAGGTTTTCTTATCAAATTGCCATGGTCTACCTAATAAGATGTGGCAAGCTTCCATAGGTACTACATCACATAAAACATTGTCTTTGTAGTTACCTATAGAAAACTCGATTTCCACTTGTTTGTCTACACGTAGTTCTCCATCCTCATTGATCCATTGTAAATTGTACGGTTTTGGATGAGGAACTACTTGTAGTTTTAGTTTTTCAATCAATCTAGTGCTACAGCAATTGCAACATGATCCACCATCCACAATAAGAGAGCATATATTTTCTAAAATATTGCATCTAGTATGAAAAATGTTCTCTCGTTGTGTCTCAATGGATGCACTAGGTTGATTGTGGAGGATTCTTTGAATCATCAATAAGTCCCCCTCCAAAGGATTTATCCTCTCTCCTTCCCCCTTTCCTTGTGTACTAGGTTCATCCTCACCACTTGTGTACTCATCTCTTCCCTTTAAAAACAAAACCCTTTGGTTTGGACATTGTGCTTGCACATGCCCTCTTCCAAAACATTTAAAACACTTGGTGTCCCTAGCACAGATGTATGGGGTGGAGGCATCTTTTACTAAGGGTTTGGTAGTTTCTTTGGATTCCTCTCTAGGTGTACTACCCTCCCTTTTAAAGTCTTTCTTGGGATAAGAATTGGAGTAAGAACCCACCCTTTGACTTGAAGTTTTGCGCAAATTTTGTTGTTCAACTTTAATGCAAAGTTGAACCAAATCATTCAAGTCTTGGTAGGGTAATAGTTCTACTCTATCCCTTATCTCAAGATTGAGCCCACTTAGAAACCTAGATATGGTGGTGGTTTCTTCCTCTCTAATGGATGCTCTCATCATGTAGAGCTCCATTTTCTGTCTATACTCTTCCACACTTAAGTTCTTTTGTTGGAGTCTTTGGAGCTTGTCCATCAACTCCCTATGGTAGTAGGAAGGTATGTGGCGACGTCTTAGGGCTCCCCTAAGGTCATTCCAATATTCTATGGAAGGCTCCCTATGAAGACGTCGGTCTCTCTCTAGAGAGGTCCACCAATACATGGCATTGCTTTGGAAACTAAGGGTTGCTAAGGGTACCTTCCTCTCTTCACTCACCCTATGGCAAGCAAAGAGTTGCTCTACTTTCATCTCCCAATCTAGGTAGGCCTCTACGTCTTCCTTACCATAGAAATGGGGTAGGTCTACCCTTACTTCCTTTGGGCTCTCTTGCTCCCTTTGTCTAGTTCTTCTAGGGGGTGGTTGGTAATAGTCATTAATTCTAAGGCTTCCCTCCCCTAGAGTCTCATTACTTTTAGAATGGGATGCATGAGTTTTTTTTGATTTTTGTGAATTTTGTGATTTCTCTTCTTGAGCTTTAGCCAACTCATTGATTTTGTTCTCATTCTCCAATTGTCTAAAAGAGATTAATTGTACGCTTGGGATACTTCTTTTAAAAGAGTTTTCAAAGATTTTACTTCACTTTCTATAGACTTTGGAGAGTGAGAAGAAGAAGACATGGCTAAAACTTTGTGTATATAGGTGTTTTACTTTGAGAAATTTTAGGAAAGTTAAAAAAGGTAGTTTTCCAGGTAAGGGAGGTGAGTCACAAAGGACTACTTAAGTACCAAGCCTTTTCCTTGCCAAAAACTATCCCCCAATATCTTCACACAAGACTTTCTCTTAGTGAAACACTTAGAACACAAATAAGTTGAGAAATAAATGCAAGAAAACAATGTAAGCTAACTATGCAACAAAGCTAGTCGGTTTAGCACACAAATTAAACAAAATTAAACATGCAAAACGTAGCTATGAAAGCAAAAGAAAAGCAATTACAAACAAGTAACAATTACTAATCAAGAATGCTATACTATTCGGCCCTAGGTGAGGCTTCTTGGACACTTTGAGCCCTTGAAGACACACTCACCGTCTAAAACGTAATTAACAAGGTAATTAACAATAAACCAAGTTGCAAAGGAAATAAGAGAACTCCCTTTGTTGGTCCTCTTTTGATTAGTGCACTTCCTTGTTGTCTTTGATTGTTGATCTTCCAAGTGTTTGTAGTGTTTATTTCAAGAATGTTTGTTTCGGCTTTGACCTTGTCTTCTCCTTAGAATGATGGCCTTTAATCCTCCAATTTCCAGCACCTAGCAAAGGGCTAAACCTTAACCAAATCAAGTTCCCATTCACATAAGCACCAAAGAAGAATTAAATTCCAGCACCCAAATTAGAGGTCAAAGAACAAAAGCAAGAAACAAATTTAATTGAATAAAACAGTACCACCAAAAGGATTTAGATTGTGACAACTAGAAAGAGAGTCAAGTAATTAAAGCAAACAAATAAAGGTACTCAATTAAAGGTTGGCACACAAAAAGAATTCCTAAAGAAAAGCACTAGATTAGATGACCAAATAAAAAAAACAGCACCACTGGAAAATGTTGTGGGCCAGAAAATGTGTTTGTTCCCCGATTTATGCTGATCTGTATTTTTAGAATATGGCTCTGAAATTTGTTATGCAAGATATTCAAGATCTTATCTAAAATCTGGCTTTGGATTCACTCAAAACGGATGCACCATTTTTTTTTAATAAATTTTGCAAAATTGGTGTTCGGTTAGGCCAGCTGGAGCGCTCCAGATTTGCACTCTGATCTTAAAAGATTTATCATTTTTTTTCTGTTGCTTCTTTTGACCTAATTCTTTTTTTGTCCTTTCTATAACACTTTAAACTTGCATTTTCCAGAAAATCAGAATTTTCCTATGGGTGGAAATATTTTTCTGGGTTAAAACAGCCAAAACAGAGAAGGTGAAAACAGGGGAATCTGAAACTGGAAACAAAAACAGCAAGATACCAAAGTTTAGACACAATGGAAATTTGTGAAATAGAATTGTGTATGATCTAAACACAATATGAACTCAAACTAAAAATTAAAAAGGCACCAAAGGAGCAAAGAACAGCAGATTCAAGCAAATAAAGAGACCCAAAATCAAGAAACAAATAAGCCAAATAAAAGGACTACTATGAATTGTTGACAATATGGATGAACATGACTTGACAAAACATGTATAGATTCAGAAAATTAAAGACTCGAAGCATAATATGAACCAAAATAATGAAAGCAATAAAGACTCAAAGCCTAAAAGAAAATAGCAACACAAAGGTGTATGGAATCCTATCACAAATTGCACAAGAACTTGTTCAAGATCAAATGAACAAGAGTGCTTCGGTTGTATCTTCCACAAAGCACACCAAGAACAAATTAAAATGTAAAAAACAGCAAGACAAGTAAGGAAAGTAAATGACAATATGAAATAAAGAAGAACTAAAATTTAAAAGACAAGGAGCTACTCATCTTGAAGAACCAAAGCTCATGATACCAAATGATGGCATTTCATGAAGTTCTTCTTGAATCAATGTAGAGTATGGGGCGGAAGCAATGAATGAGAGTGAGCAAGATCCTCCTAAGAGTGGTGTTGATCTTGTAGGTGCATGATAGGTATGGGTATTGAGTGGTTCGGCCAGCTCAAGGGAAAAGATGAAGGAATTGAAGTTTAGAGCCTAGGATTCTAGGGAGAAGCAAAGTTGAGCACAAATGGGCAGCATAACTTTACTCGCAATAAACTTGAAAATACAAGGTGTAGGCTCCTCCTTTTATAGGCTAAGGAGGACCATAATGCAACCCTAATGCTAGCCAAATGAAATGTAAATGTGAAGCACATGGGTGCACATGGCACATGGGTGCACAAATGAGCACATGGAAAGCTTCTAGAAAGTTTCACTCAAATATGCTTTCTACACTACTCTATTTACTAAGTACCCCTAATGGGCCTTTATGCAACAAAGCCTTCTCTTCAAAAAAACCGTAGCTTGGCCCATGTATATGTGAAGCTAGACGGTATAGGACTCTTCATAGATGCTCCTTATGTAGCCGCTCCACTTCATGGCCTAGACGCTCCTCATCATGGCTAGACGCTCCTTTTTGAGGCTAGACGCTCCCATCATGGCTAGACGGTCTTAGTCTTGGAAGCTTGGCTTTCATAGTGTGGTGAGCTTGGGCCTTCTTCCATCATTTTATAACCTAGGAAACTATGAGAAAGTGAATGTTCTGTATAATAATAGTTTAAAAGCATCTTAACTATTGAAAACAAGCGTATTATTACTCAACTAAATGTTTGCAACTTGTTCTTTTCGCTATTAATTGATTGAAAACACTTATGAATGAATATCTCTGAAAACCAATTTCATGTGTTAAAATTGTGTTTTGATATGTTTAATATCTCTTTTACAATCTTAGTCTATGAATTGATTGAAACACTTATGAATGAATATCCTTGAAAAACAATTTCATGTGTCGAAATTGTGTTTTCATATTTTTTACAATCTAAGGTCTATTGATTGATTCAAACACTTATGATACCTTTGGAAAACCATTTCATGTGTTTAAATTATTGTATTTTGATACGTTTAATACTTCTTTTACAATCTTAGGTCTATTAATTGATTGAAGCACTTATGATATCTTTGAAAAACAATTTCATGTGTTAAAATGATACGTTTAATACTTCTTTCATTTACAATCTAAGGTTTTATAACCTAGGAAACTATGAGAAAGTGAATGTTCGGTATAATAATAGTTTAAAAGCATCTTAACTATTGAAAACAAGCGTATTATTACTCAACTAAATGTTTGCAACTTGTTCTTTTCGCTATTAATTGATTGAAAACACTTATGAATGAAGGAATATCTTTGAAAACCAATTTCATGTGTTAAAATTGTGTTTTGATATGTTTAATATCTCTTTTACAATCTTAGTCTATTAATTGATTGAAACACTTATGAATGAATATCCTTGAAAAACAATTTCATGTGTCGAAATTGTGTTTTCATATTTTTTACAATCTAAGGTCTATTGATTGATTCAAACACTTATGATACCTTTGGAAAACCATTTCATGTGTTCAAATTATTGTATTTTGATACGTTTAATACTTCTTTTACAATCTAAGGTCTATTAATTGATTGAAGCACTTATGATATCTTTGAAAAACAATTTCATGTGTTAAAATGATACGTTTAATACTTCTTTCATTTACAATCTAAGGTTTTATAACCTAGAAAACTATGAGAAAGTGAATGTTCGGTATAATAATAGTTTAAAGCATCTTAACTATTGAAAACAAGCGTATTATTACTCAACTAAATGTTTGCAACTTGTTCTTTTCGCTATTAATTGATTGAAAACACTGATGAATGAATGAATATATTTGAAAACCAATTTCATGTGTTAAAATTGTGTTTTGATATGTTTAATATCTCTTTTACAATCTTAGTCTATTAATTCATTGAAACACTTATGAATGAATATCCTTGAAAAACAATTTCATGTGTCGAAATTGTGTTTTCATATTTTTTACAATCTAAGGTCTATTGATTGATTCAAACACTTATGATACCTTTGGAAAACCATTTCATGTGTTTAAATTATTGTATTTTGATACGTTTAATACTTCTTTTACAATCTTAGGTCTATTAATTGATTGAAGCACTTATGATATCTTTGAAAAACAATTTCATGTGTTAAAATGATACGTTTAATACTTCTTTCATTTACAATCTAAGGTTTTATAACCTAGGAAACTATGAGAAAGTGAATGTTCGGTATAATAATAGTTTAAAAGCATCTTAACTATTGAAAACAAGCGTATTATTACTCAACTAAATGTTTGCAACTTGTTCTTTTCGCTATTAATTGATTGAAAACACTTATGAATGAAGGAATATCTTTGAAAACCAATTTCATGTGTTAAAATTGTGTTTTGATATGTTTAATATCTCTTTTACAATCTTAGTCTATTAATTGATTGAAACACTTATGAATGAATATCCTTGAAAAACAATTTCATGTGTCGAAATTGTGTTTTCATATTTTTTACAATCTAAGGTCTATTGATTGATTCAAAAACTTATGATACCTTTGGAAAACCATTTTATGTGTTCAAATTATTGTATTTTGATACGTTTAATACTTCTTTTACAATTTAAGGTCTATTAATTGATTGAAGCACTTATGATATCTTTGAAAAACAATTTCATGTGTGAAAATGATACGTTTAATACTTCTTTCATTTACAATCTAAGGTTTTATAACCTAGGAAACTATGAGAAAGTGAATGTTCTGTATAATAATAGTTTAAAAGCATCTTAACTATTGAAAACAAGCGTATTATTACTCAACTAAATGTTTGCAACTTGTTCTTTTCGCTATTAATTGATTGAAAACACTTATGAATGAATGAATATCTTTGAAAACCAATTTCATGTGTTAAAATTGTGTTTTGATATGTTTATATCTCTTTTACAATCTTAGTCTATTAATTCATTGAAACACTTATGAAAGAATATCCTTGAAAAACAATTTCATGTGTCGAAATTGTGTTTTCATATTTTTTACAATCTAAGGTCTATTGATTGATTCAAACACTTATGATACCTTTGGAAAACCATTTCATGTGTTCAAATTATTGTATTTTGATACCTTTAATACTTCTTTTACAATCTAAGGTCTATTAATTGATTGAAGCACTTATGATATCTTTGAAAAACAATTTCATGTGTTAAAATGATACGTTTAATACTTCTTTCATTTACAATCTAAGGTTTTATAACCTAGGAAACTATGAGAAAGTGAATGTTCTGTATAATAATAGTTTAAAAGCATCTTAACTATTGAAAACAAGCGTATTATTACTCAACTAAATGTTTGCAACTTGTTCTTTTCGCTATTAATTGATTGAAAACACTTATGAATGAATGAATATCTTTGAAAACCAATTTCATGTGTTAAAATTGTGTTTTGATATGTTTAATATCTCTTTTACAATCTTAGTCTATTAATTGATTGAAACACTTATGAATGAATATCCTTGAAAAACAATTTCATGTGTCGAAATTGTGTTTTCATATTTTTTACAATCTAAGGTCTATTGATTGATTCAAACACTTATGATACCTTTGGAAAACCATTTCATGTGTTCAAATTATTGTATTTTGATACGTTTAATACTTCTTTTACAATCTAAGGTCTATTAATTGAATGAAGCACTTATGATATCTTTAAAAACAATTTCATGTGTTAAAATGATACGTTTAATACTTCTTTCATTTACAATCTAAGGTTTTATAACCTAGGAAACTATGAGAAAGTGAATGTTCGTTATAATAATAGTTTAAAAGCATCTTAACTATTGAAAACAAGCATATTATTACTCAACTAAATGTTTGCAACTTTTTCTTTTCGCTATTAATTGATTGAAAACACTTATGAATGAATGAATATCTTTGAAAACCAATTTCATGTGTTAAAATTGTGTTTTGATATGTTCAATATCTCTTTTACAATCTTAGTCTATTAATTGATTGAAACACTTATGAATGAATATCCTTGAAAAACAATTTCATGTGTCGAAATTGTGTTTTCATATTTTTTACAATCTAAGGTCTATTGATTGATTCAAAAACTTATGATACCTTTGGAAAACCATTTTATGTGTTCAAATTATTGTATTTTGATACGTTTAATACTTCTTTTACAATTTAAGGTCTATTAATTGATTGAAGCACTTATGATATCTTTGAAAAAAATTTCATGTGTTAAAATGATACGTTTAATACTTCTTTCATTTACAATCTAAGGTTTTATAACCTAGGAAACTATGAGAAAGTGAATGTTCTGTATAATAATAGTTTAAAAGCATCTTAACTATTGAAAACAAGCGTATTATTACTCAACTAAATGTTTGCAACTTGTTCTTTTCGCTATTAATTGATTGAAAACACTTATGAATGAATGAATATCTTTGAAAACCAATTTCATGTGTTAAAATTGTGTTTTGATATGTTTAATATCTCTTTTACAATCTTAGTCTATTAATTGATTGAAACACTTATGAATGAATATCCTTGAAAAACAATTTCATGTGTCGAAATTGTGTTTTCATATTTTTTACAATCTAAGGTCTATTGATTGATTCAAACACTTATGATACCTTTGGAAAACCATTTCATGTGTTCAAATTATTGTATTTTGATACGTTTAATACTTCTTTTACAATCTAAGGTCTATTAATTGAATGAAGCACTTATGATATCTTTAAAAACAATTTCATGTGTTAAAATGATACGTTTAATACTTCTTTCATTTACAATCTAAGGTTTTATAACCTAGGAAACTATGAGAAAGTGAATGTTCTGTATAATAATAGTTTAAAAGCATCTTAACTATTGAAAACAAGCGTATTATTACTCAACTAAATGTTTGCAACTTGTTCTTTTCGCTATTAATTGATTGAAAACACTTATGAATGAGTATCATTGAAAACCAATTTTGTGTGTTAAAATTGTGTTTTGATATGTTTAATATCTCTTTTACAATCTTAGTCTATTAATTAATTGAAACACTTATGAATGAATATCCTTGAAAAACAATTTCATGTGTCGAAATTGTGTTTTCATATTTTTTACAATCTAAGGTCTATTGATTGATTCAAACACTTATGATACCTTTGGAAAACCATTTCATGTGTTCAAATTATTGTATTTTGATACGTTTAATACTTCTTTTACAATCTAAGGTCTATTAATTGATTGAAGCACTTATGATATCTTTGAAAAACAATTTCATGTGTTAAAATGATACGTTTAATACTTCTTTCATTTACAATCTAAGGTTTTATAACGTAGGAAACTATGAGAAAGTGAATGTTTTGTATAATAATAGTTTAAAAGCATCTTAACTACTGAAAAGAAGCGTATTATTACTTAACTAAATGTTTGCAACTTGTTCTTTTCGCTATTAATTGATTGAAAACACTTATGAATGAATGAATATCTTTGAAAACCAATTTCATGTGTTAAAATTGTGTTTTGATATGTTTATATCTCTTTTACAATCTTAGTCTATTAATTCATTGAAACACTTATGAAAGAATATCCTTGAAAAACAATTTCATGTGTCGAAATTGTGTTTTCATATTTTTTACAATCTAAGGTCTATTGATTGATTCAAACACTTATGATACCTTTGGAAAACCATTTCATGTGTTCAAATTATTGTATTTTGATACCTTTAATACTTCTTTTACAATCTAAGGTCTATTAATTGATTGAAGCACTTATGATATCTTTGAAAAACAATTTCATGTGTTAAAATGATACGTTTAATACTTCTTTCATTTACAATCTAAGGTTTTATAACCTAGGAAACTATGAGAAAGTGAATGTTCTGTATAATAATAGTTTAAAAGCATCTTAACTATTGAAAACAAGCGTATTATTACTCAACTAAATGTTTGCAACTTGTTCTTTTCGCTATTAATTGATTGAAAACACTTATGAATGAATGAATATCTTTGAAAACCAATTTCATGTGTTAAAATTGTGTTTTGATATGTTTAATATCTCTTTTACAATCTTAGTCTATTAATTGATTGAAACACTTATGAATGAATATCCTTGAAAAACAATTTCATGTGTCGAAATTGTGTTTTCATATTTTTTACAATCTAAGGTCTATTGATTGATTCAAACACTTATGATACCTTTGGAAAACCATTTCATGTGTTCAAATTATTGTATTTTGATACGTTTAATACTTCTTTTACAATCTAAGGTCTATTAATTGAATGAAGCACTTATGATATCTTTAAAAACAATTTCATGTGTTAAAATGATACGTTTAATACTTCTTTCATTTACAATCTAAGGTTTTATAACCTAGGAAACTATGAGAAAGTGAATGTTCGTTATAATAATAGTTTAAAAGCATCTTAACTATTGAAAACAAGCGTATTATTACTCAACTAAATGTTTGCAACTTTTTCTTTTCGCTATTAATTGATTGAAAACACTTATGAATGAATGAATATCTTTGAAAACCAATTTCATGTGTTAAAATTGTGTTTTGATATGTTCAATATCTCTTTTACAATCTTAGTCTATTAATTGATTGAAACACTTATGAATGAATATCCTTGAAAAACAATTTCATGTGTCGAAATTGTGTTTTCATATTTTTTACAATCTAAGGTCTATTGATTGATTCAAAAACTTATGATACCTTTGGAAAACCATTTTATGTGTTCAAATTATTGTATTTTGATACGTTTAATACTTCTTTTACAATTTAAGGTCTATTAATTGATTGAAGCACTTATGATATCTTTGAAAAACAATTTCATGTGTTAAAATGATACGTTTAATACTTCTTTCATTTACAATCTAAGGTTTTATAACCTAGGAAACTATGAGAAAGTGAATGTTCTGTATAATAATAGTTTAAAAGCATCTTAACTATTGAAAACAAGCGTATTATTACTCAACTAAATGTTTGCAACTTGTTCTTTTCGCTATTAATTGATTGAAAACACTTATGAATGAATGAATATCTTTGAAAACCAATTTCATGTGTTAAAATTGTGTTTTGATATGTTTAATATCTCTTTTACAATCTTAGTCTATTAATTGATTGAAACACTTATGAATGAATATCCTTGAAAAACAATTTCATGTGTCGAAATTGTGTTTTCATATTTTTTACAATCTAAGGTCTATTGATTGATTCAAACACTTATGATACCTTTGGAAAACCATTTCATGTGTTCAAATTATTGTATTTTGATACGTTTAATACTTCTTTTACAATCTAAGGTCTATTAATTGAATGAAGCACTTATGATATCTTTAAAAACAATTTCATGTGTTAAAATGATACGTTTAATACTTCTTTCATTTACAATCTAAGGTTTTATAACCTAGGAAACTATGAGAAAGCGAATGTTCTGTATAATAATAGTTTAAAAGCATCTTAACTATTGAAAACAAGCGTATTATTACTCAACTAAATGTTTGCAACTTGTTCTTTTCGCTATTAATTGATTGAAAACACTTATGAATGAGTATCATTGAAAACCAATTTCGTGTGTTAAAATTGTGTTTTGATATGTTTAATATCTCTTTTACAATCTTAGTCTATTAATTAATTGAAACACTTATGTATGAATATCCTTGAAAAACAATTTCATGTGTCGAAATTGTGTTTTCATATTTTTTACAATCTAAGGTCTATTGATTGATTCAAACACTTATGATACCTTTGGAAAACCATTTCATGTGTTCAAATTATTGTATTTTGATACGTTTAATACTTCTTTTACAATCTAAGGTCTATTAATTGATTGAAGCACTTATGATATCTTTGAAAAACAATTTCATGTGTTAAAATGATACGTTTAATACTTCTTTCATTTACAATCTAAGGTTTTATAACGTAGGAAACTATGAGAAAGTGAATGTTTTGTATAATAATAGTTTAAAAGCATCTTAACTACTGAAAAGAAGCGTATTATTACTTAACTAAATGTTTGCAACTTGTTCTTTTCGCTATTAATTGATTGAAAACACTTATGAATGATTATCTCTGAAAACCAATTTCATGTGTTAAAATTGTGTTTTGATATGTTTAATATCTCTTTTACAATCTTAGTCTATTAATTGATTGAAACACTTATGAATGAATATCCTTGAAAAACAATTTCATGTGTCGAAATTGTGTTTTCATATTTTTTACAATCTAAGGTCTATTGATTGATTCAAACACTTATGATACCTTTGGAAAACCATTTCATGTGTTCAAATTATTGTATTTTGATACGTTTAATACTTCTATTACAATCTAAGGTCTATTAATTGAATGAAGCACTTATGATATCTTTGAAAAACAATTTCATGTGTTAAAATGATACGTTTAATACTTCTTTCATTTACAATCTAAGGTTTTATAACCTAGGAAACTATGAGAAAGTGAATGTTCTGTATAATAATAGTTTAAAAGCATCTTAACTATTGAAAACAAGCGTATTATTACTCAACTAAATGTTTGCAACTTGTTCTTTTCGCTATTAATTGATTGAAAACACTTATGAATGAGTATCATTGAAAACCAATTTCGTGTGTTAAAATTGTGTTTTGATATGTTTAATATCTCTTTTACAATCTTAGTCTATTAATTAATTGAAACACTTATGAATGAATATCCTTGAAAAACAATTTCATGTGTCGAAATTGTGTTTTCATATTTTTTACAATCTAAGGTCTATTGATTGATTCAAACACTTATGATACCTTTGGAAAACCATTTCATGTGTTCAAATTATTGTATTTTGATACGTTTAATACTTCTTTTACAATCTAAGGTCTATTAATTGATTGAAGCACTTATGATATCTTTGAAAAACAATTTCATGTGTTAAAATGATACGTTTAATACTTCTTTCATTTACAATCTAAGGTTTTATAACCTAGGAAACTATGAGAAAGTGAATGTTCTGTATAATAATAGTTTAAAAGCATCTTAACTATTGAAAACAAGCGTATTATTACTCAACTAAATGTTTGCAACTTGTTCTTTTCGCTATTAATTGATTGAAAACACTTATGAATGAATATCTTTGAAAACCAATTTCATGTGTTAAAATTGTGTTTTGATATGTTTATGTACCGCCCTGGTAGTCGGAAGTGATGACGTGGCACCAAGCTACAGTGTAGGCGTGTTGACAAGGCGCCAGGTTGGCAGAAGAGGAGGAAGTCATGGGGCTCGTGAAGTCGCCAGTTATTAAGGTGGCGTGTTCCGATCTCCAGCATACCAGGACCGGCGATCGCCGAGTAGAAGGTGAAGTCGCCAGACGTAAACTCAGGCGACCAAGCGATTGGAGATCGCCAGAGCAAGCACATCGCCGAAGATGAAGGTGGTGCAGATTATGAAGGCGGCCGGCGAGACCACAGGGAAGGTGTACGAGAGCACCCTCACTCGTCAATTCCAGTAGAGATCGCGCTCCCAAGTTAGCTATGCACTGGGCAGTACCATGCATAAATAACTTAGCCAAAAAGAGAGTCAGAAGCAGCGCCCAAGTCAAGGAGGCTCCAGATGATGGCACGTGTACGGCTGGATGCGAGCCACGTGTCCAGGTCTGTAACTGCCAGGAGAGAGAAAGTGACCAGGTATATAAGAGTTCTCAACGAACTTTTTGAGGTATGCGCGTTCAGATTATACTCTTTACGCTTGCGAGTTCTAAAGCTTACTGTGAGAGAGAACATTGCACGGTTCCTTGAGATTTCTTGAGTGTTCTTGCTCTTAGTATTTGGTGGTTCGGTCACTGACTTGGGCGTTGGAGTGCGATCGGCCGCAGCGGCGCCGCTCTGTTCTTTTGCTGGTTCTTGAGGTGGATCTTGAGGAAGGACGGAGGTTTGAAGCGGTGTACACGTCGATCCTTTGACGAGGCAGGTTCCAACGTTCTGGTCAACAGGCAGGATCATCAGGCGCCCACCGTGGGGCCGTGTAAAACCTGTTCCCATCCACAGCGTGAGTTCTTGGAGGTTTTCGTGATTTTCTGCGTGGTTGTGTGCTGGTGCAACCATCGTTCGCTGTTCGCTTGACATTTGTTCGGTGTTTTCGCATTTTCCACCGTTCGTTTGGATTTTTGTTCGGTGAAGTGAGTTTTTCTGCTGTTTACGCGTGATTTGTTCGGTGGAGTTTGAGTTCCTTCGCTCGTTTGGTTATCCGTGGGAGAAGCGGTGGTTTCTGGCGGAGTTGTAGGTTTCTTTGGAGGTTCGCGGTGTTCTTGAGTTTCTTGCAGAGTTTCGCGCAGTTTGTTCCGATTGATCGCTGAATCGATCGTAGCTGAAGTAGGTGTTGTTCGCTGCATTCTGTGATTCGCCGAGTTTCATGAGAAAAATGAGAAGCAATCGTTCAAGTCCAGTTGCGCCCGTCGCTGCTGAAGGCGCCGCCGCCATGACCACGGCGCAGATGGTAGAGATTATGCGCTCGTTGCAGGCAACTGTGGAAGCCTCGCGCATAGAACAGGCGAGAATGCATGAGGACCTGGCCGCCTCTCGGGCCAGGAATGATGAGCTTAGCAAGGTGACTGAGGAGCTGCGTCAAGCTCTTCAGGAGCAGCAAGGGCGTTCTGTTGCTGAAGAGGTCGCGCCGTCGTCGCCACCTCGTGTTTTTCCTATGCCTTTCGATCAGGCGATTACTGACACGCCTATTCCTACGAGTGTTGATGAGAATCAAATAAAGGAGGCTTTTATTAATGGAGGAAGAGGACATCCACCTTCATTGCAAGATGAACTAAAGAGCCCAATGATGAATACTCTTGTAACTCAACAATGTCTTGGATATCCTTCCTAAGACCACTCACAAACCTAGCAACCATGGCTTCTTCACTTTCTTCTAATTCAATTTTAAGCACAAGCGTCTCAAGCTCCTTATAATATTCATCCACATTTAGCGTGCCTTGTTGAAACCGTTGGAGTCTCAACATGAGGTCTTTCCTAAAATGTGGGGGCACAAACCTAGCGCGCATATGATCCTTTAAAGAGTTCCAAGAGTCCACGGGAGGACCCTTGTGATAGATAATGTCCTTTACAATCCCATGCCACCATTTCATGGCATAATCACTAAACTCTAGGGTGGCTAGCTTGAGCTTATGCTCATCTTGGATCTCATGGATCTCAAAAATTTGTTCACACTTAGCCTCCCAATCTAAATACACATTTGGATCACTAGAACCATTAAAACAAGGTAGTTTGACCGAAGGAAGCTTGGACTTTGCATCATGGTAGAAGCCATTGCCGTAGTGAATTCTTTCCCCTTGGTGATGATGTCTTTGTCCATGGACTTGGGGTGGAGGTCTCCTTCTCCTATGCTCATCTTCACGGCCAACATCATTTGAAGAAGCTCTTGAAGATGGTCTATGAGAATGATGTCCATCATGGATAGAAGGAGATGGTCTAGTTTGTTTGACCTCCATCTTTTGCAATTTCTCTTCCAACCTTCTAATTGTTCTTTGAGCTTCATGTAATTGATGTGATTCCAATAGCCACATAGAACAAGATTCTTGACACTTTGAGGAATCACCTTGAGCTGGAAAATAAAGAGGCACTTTCTTAGAAGTTGGATCATGGTTCTAAGTCAAGAACTCCCCAAAACAAGTACCAATTCCCAAACTCATTTGGATGAACCAAATATTGTCAAATTGAATCAACAAAGGAATTATAAAAGAGAAGACCGAACAGAATTAAAACACAAACAAATGTACCGAACAGAATTTAGAAAACCAAAACAGAAAATAGGTGCTGGAAAATTAAAGGAACCGAAACAAAAACAACTCAAAACTCAAGGCAATAAGAACAAATTGAAGAAGAAGAAAGGAAGGAGAAAAGAATGCTCATGAAGATGGAGGAATGGTTGGATGATCACGCCACTAGAAGAATGGATGCTCCTAGATGAGTGTGGAAGCCGCCACTTGAGGAAACCATGGTCCTTCAAGATAAGACTAGAGAAGAAGCTCAAAGCTCTCCAAATGCTCACTCCAATTTTGAGTATAGTTTCTTTAGATAAAATTCAAATCTGAATTTTACAAAGAAGGCACCTCTATTTATAGCCTAAGGTGCTGAAAAATAGGTGGGAAATTTCAAATAAACTCATTTGAAATTCCCACCAAAAACAAGTCACATGGGAGGTGTGACCTTTTTCTACTATGACACCTCCCAAAAACTACACCTACACCACTCTCCTAAGTCACATGGACAATGTGACTTTATTTTACATTTTCACACACCTTTATTTAATAACCAAACCTCCTAAAACTATACAAGAGTATTTCAAAGCTTGGCCTTGCCCCTCATGGGATGGACTTGGGCTCTTTGGGCTTTGGCCTTCTTGGGCTTGGGCTTGGGCTTTGGGCTTGGGCCTCATCTTTATTTTATTTCTTCTTTTAATTTTGAGAAGACTAGAAGGAAGAACTTCAAATGTGAGGGTGGATGTCCTCTTCCTCCATTAATAAAAGCCTCCTTTATTTGATTCTCATCAATTTCAAAGCTTGGCCTTGCCCCTCATGGGATGGACTTGGGCTCTTTGGGCTTTGGCCTTCTTGGGCTTGGGCTTGGGCTTTGGGCTTGGGCCTCATCTTTATTTTATTTCTTCTTTTAATTTTGAGAAGACTAGAAGGAAGAACTTCAAATGTGAGGGTGGATGTCCTCTTCCTCCATTAATAAAAGCCTCCTTTATTTGATTCTCATCAAGTGTGGTTCCTGTTAAGGCTGTTTTCACCGGCGTGGAGGATCCTGAGGCTCATCTCACCACGTTCCATACGCAGATGATGCTGTCAGGGGGATCAGACGCCGTGTATTGCAAGATGTTTGTGAGCACGCTCCAGGGAACGGCGCTAGAATGGCTTGTGAGCCTGCCTAATGGTCACATAACCAGCTTCCAACAGTTCTCGAAGATTTTCGTCGAGCAGTACATCGTGAATAAGGCACCACCCAGGGTGTCTTACGACCTGTTTGATATAAGGCAGTACCAGGGAGAGTCCCACAGAGACTACCTAAGGCGCAGATGGTCAGATCGCCGGCCAAAGACGAAGAAATGCTGGTCTATGCATTTAAGAAAGGCGTGCTGCCGGGACCATTCTGCGAGGCGTTGATCAGGGCACACCCCGCCACGTTTGCTGAGGTTAGGCGACTTGCGGTGGCCCACATCGCCGACGAGAGCGAAGTCGTCGAGAAGAGGGGAAGCGTGGCCCCCACTAGGCCACGCGCCCAGACCAGGATCCAGCCGCAGAGGGTGCTGGAGACAGCGGCGGCCAGAAGGGATCAGAGGACTCGCCATCCTTATGATCCAAGGAAGAACAAGAGCAGGGGCCAAGGACGCCAGCAACCAGCACGCCGGGAATACAATCGCCCGCCCAAGCACAAGTTTGTCATGGGATTGGCGGATCTAATCGCCATTCCCAATATATCCGCTAGGTTGAAGGCGCCAGAAAAGGTGGGCGACAAGGTGCTGGGACCAAAGCCAGACGCCTGGTGTGAGTTTCACCAGGGCTTTGGCCATACAGTGACTCGTGCTTAGCATTAGGATACCAGCTCGACGATCTGGTTAAGAGCGGGTTCCTAAATGATTATTTGTTGGACAGAAGGACGGGGGGCGCGTCGAGCTCCCAACCAGCAGGTGCTGAGGCTCAGCAGCACGAGATGCCTACGCACGGAGAAATCCACACCATTGCAGGGGGTTTCTCAGGAGGTGGATGCACCGCATCACAGAGGAAGAAGTACGCAAGGTCTGTAATGACGGTGGATATGTTTGAAGACCACTCGCCAGAAGTGGATATTACATTCACCAAGCAAGATCTCCGGGATGTTGTGCCTCATGACAATGATCCCATAGTAATTTCGTTGATAACAGCGGGAAGAAAGGTCCACAGGGTGCTGGTGGACCAAGGAAGCTCGCAGACGTGATGTTCTGGCCGACTTTCACGCAGTTGGAGCTGCCCCTTGACCAGCTGAGGCCCTATGGAGGGTGTTTGTATGGGTTCGCTGGTGACCAAGTGGAGGTCAAGGGGTACATAGAATTGAGGACAACGTTTACAGACGTGGTGGGTTCAAGAACGGAGAAAATCAAATACCTCGTCGTGAACGCTCCTTCAGCATACAACATCCTGTTGGGAAGACCCACGCTCAACAGGATAGATGCCATACCATCGACCCGGCACATGAAGGTGAAGTTGCCGTCCATGGAGGGGGTGGTTATCACCATCAAGTCCGATCAGAAGGAAGCAAAGAAGTTCTATGAGAATAGCCTGAAAAACAAGAGATCGGTGAGTTACGTAACAACCACCCCGCCTCCTGGTGTGAAGCCCAGATCGACGGTAACAGAAGAGATCGCCGCAAGGGACGTGGAGATGGTGGACGCTGCGCTGGGGGAGGGGAACGCTGGTCTGGAGGAGGAAGAGGCAAGGAATTGCCCTGAGGAAGCGAGAGAGTTGGGAATCGCCATGGCGGTGATCGCCAGAGAAACCAGACCAAAACCCGTCGAGCAGTGGCTCGAGAGAGAAATCGGGGGAAAGATCTTCAAGCTGGGAAGATCCCTGGAGGTTGAGCTCCAGGACCAGATCGCCAAGGTGATTGAGCGGCATCTGGACGCGTTTGCATGGTCCGCTTCGGACATGCCCGGGATCGATCCCGACTTCTTGTGCCATCATCCGGCGATGGACAACTTGGTAAGACCAGTGCGACAAAGAAGAAGAAAGTTCAACGAAGAGAGGAGGCAGGCGATCAGGGACGAAACACAGAAACTCCTCGCTGCAGGCCACATCAGGGAAGTCCAGTACCCTGAATGGCTGGCAAATGTCGTGCTGGTGAAGAAGAGTAATGGGAAATAGCGCATGTGCGTCGATTTCACTGACCTGAACAAGGCTTGCCCAAAGGATTCGTATCCTTTACCAAGCATAGACGCCCTGGTAGATAGTGCTGCAGGGTGTAAGTTGTTGAGCTTCCTGGATGCCTTCTCGGGGTATAATCAGATCAAGATGCATCCCATGGATGAAGAGAAGACAGCCTTCATGACGGAGAGATCGTGCTACTGCTACAAGGTGATGCCGTTTGGGCTGAAGAACGCGGGGGCCACGTACCAGAGGTTGATGGATCGAGTACTTGCACCAATGCTGGGAAGGAACGTGCAAGCGTACGTCGATGACATGGTCGTGACCTCGCCAGAAAAGAGTAAGCACGTTGCAGACTTGGAAGAATTGTTCACGACGATCGCCAAGTTCAGATTAAAGCTTAATCCAGAGAAATGCATTTTCGGCGTGGAGGCTGGAAAGTTTTTGGGTTTCCTCTTAACTGAAAGAGGCATAGAGGCCAACCCTGATAAGTGTGCCGCCATCTTGGCGATGAGGAGCCCAGCTACGGTGAAGGAAGTTCAACAGCTAACAGGTCGGATGGCAGCCCTGTCTCGCTTCGTGTCAGCTAGCGGAGAAAAGGGCCATCCCTATTTTCAGTGCTTAAGGCGCAATAACAAGTTTGCTTGGACGAAGGAGTGCGAGGAAGCCTTCGTCAAGCTGAAGGAATACCTGGCGAGCTCGCCGGTCCTGTGCAAACCGCTGGTGGGAACCCCTCTCAGGTTGTATTTTGCTGTAACTGAGAGGGCGGTGAGTGCGGTGCTCGCCCAGGATCAAGGTCAGGCTCAGAAGCCTATTTATTTTGTTAGTAAGGTGTTGCAGGGCTCCGAAACGAGATATCAGGCCCTGGAAAAGGCTGCGCTGGCTGTGGTATTTTCGGCGAGGAGGTTGCGCCACTATTTCCATAGCTTCACCATACTAGTGATGACTGACCTACCCATCCAGAAGGTCTTGAAGAAGCCTGACGTTGCAGGAAGGATGGTGAAGTGGGCAATAGAATTGTCAGAGTTTGATATTAAGTATGAGCCCCGAGGCCCGATCAAAGGACAAATCTTTGCAGATTTCGTGGTCGAGCTCTCGTCTGAGGCGACACGAGTTGAAGGGGACGACTTCCGTTGGGTACTCTCGGTGGATGGATCGTCGAACCAGCAAGGTAGTGGTGCTGGAGTCATTTTGGAAGGACCCAACGGCGTGCTGATCGAACAATCTTTGAGATTTGCTTTCAAAGCCAGCAACAATCAAGCAGAGTATGAGGCGCTGATCGCCGGGACTTTGCTGGCCAAAGAGATGGGAGCCATGGTGTTAATGGCTAAGAGTGACTCGCTGCTAGTCACAGGGCAAGTAACAGGCGAGTTCCAGGCTAAAGATCAACAAATGGCGGCTTACTTGGAGTATGTGCAGGAATTGAAGAGTTCCTTTGCCTCCTTTGAAGTAGTGCATGTGCCCAGAGAGCAGAATGCCCGAGCTGACTTGTTAGCTAAGCTCGCCAGTTCAGGCAAGGGGGGTAGGCAGAGGACGGTGATTCAAGAAACTCTGAAGACGCCGAGAGCATTTGTAGCAGATCACCTGGTCCTTCAGATAAGCAAGTCGACGGAGAAAGCAGCGAGAAGTCATAAGTCCCTGACGCAAGAGACTTTGAGATCGCCGAGAATTAGAGCTTGTCGAGGAGAGAAGGTGGACATGACGCAGGTCTGCGCTATCCATGAGCCAGACACCTGGATAACACAGTACAAGCGGTGCCTGGCAGATGGCCTTCTCCCACTGGATCCGACAGAGGCTAGGAAGGTAAAGAAAAATTCTAGCAAGTACACATTGATTGATGGCGATCTGTACAGGTTTGGGTTCACTCACCCACTCCTGGAGTGCGTACATGGCGAGAAGTGCACGAGAATCATGGCAGAGCTCCACGAAGGTATATGTGGAAGCCACGTCGGGGGTCGAGCTCTGGCCGCAAGGACTCTCCGTGCAGGGTACTACTGGCCATCGATGAGAGAAGACTGCAAGAAGTATGCCCAATGTTGCAAACAATGCCAACAGCACGCCGATTGGCACAAGGCGCCTCCCGAGGAGTTGAAGTCGATCTACAGCCCTTGGCCGTTTCATACTTGGGGAATCGACATCCTGGGACCATTCCCGCTGGCGATCAGGCAGATGAAGTACTTGGTGGTGGCGATTGAGTATTTCACCAAGTGGATCGAAGCAGAGCCAGTGGCCCAGATCACCGCACACAAGATCGAAGGTTTCGTGTGGAAGAATATTGTGTGCCGGTTTGGAGTGCCCAAGCGCCTGGTATCAGACAATGGGACTCAGTTTGCGAGCCACTTGTTGAAGAAGCTGTGCGAAGGGGTGGGAATTCAACAAGTGTTTGCATCCGTCGAGCACCCTCAGACGAATGGCCAGGTGGAGTCAGCTAATCGGGTGTTGCTGAGAGGTTTGAAGAGAAGGCTAGAGAAAGCCAAAGGAAGCTGGGCTGAGGAGGTACCCCGTATAGTCTGGGCGTACCACACCACCGAGCAGTCAGGAACCCATGAGACCCCGTTCAGCTTGGTCTATGGGTGTGATGCAATGATTCCAGTAGAGATCCAGGAGAGCTCACCGAGATTCCAGAATTTTGTAGAGGAAGACTTGAATGAAGAGAGAAGGCTGAACCTGGATCTACTGGATGAGGTCAGGGAAGAGGCGAGATTGAAGGCTGAAGCGGTGAAGAGAAGGATTGAACGAAGATACAACTCGAAGGTGATGCCAAGACAGTTTAGAGAAGGCGACCTGGTGATGAGGAAAGCCCACCAGTACGAGATGGAGAATAAACTGTCGCCCAAGTGGACGGGGCCGTTCAGAATAACCGAGGCGCTCGGGAACGGCGCCTACCGCTTAGAGACATTGGAAGGAGGGGCGATTCCTCGCACTTGGAACGCCACGCACCTGAAGTTGTATTACAGTTAAGAAGCCTTGTAAGTAAAGACAAACACGAAGTTATATTACAATGTCTCTGTTAAAACAGTTTGGAGGGGGCACTCTTTTTTCCCTAAGGAGGGTTTTTACTGAGGCCACCCAATAAAGAGAAGTTTTCGAAGCACAAGTTGTTTTAGATTGCGTGCCTATTGTTTTCAGAAAGTTTTGAAGAAAGACCTTGTCACTTGTATGTGACTTAAGGCAAGTTAAAGATATATTGCATGCTTTCAAAAGAATTTTAAGTCCTCATCGTTTTTAGGCGATCGGAGGCACCAGTTAAAAGTTTTTAAGTCCTCATCGTCTTTCGGCAATCGGAGGCACCAGTTAAAGTTTTAAGTCCTCATCGTCTTTCGGCGATTGGAGGCACAAGTTAAAGTTAAAGTCCTCATCGTCTTTCGGCGATCGGAGGCACCAGCTAAAAGACCTCAACGCCCTCGCGCGTCCGGAGGCGAGTTAAAGACCTCCTCACCGTCGAGCGAGTGCAGGCGAGGAAGAGCGAAAAGTCCTCAGTGTTTCTGGGGGGCGAGGAGATGTAACCCCTGGGGCAATGTAGAGGCACCAGTGAAAAGTCCTCAGTGTTTCTGGGGGCGAGAAGATGTAACCCCCGGGGCAATGTAGAGGCAAGTAAAAGACCTTCTCGCCTATGAGCGAGTTCAGGCAAGTAAAAGACCTTCTCGCCTATGAGCGAGTTCAGGCAAGGTAAAATCCTTCTCGTCTCGAACGAGTTCAGGTACGGTGTTAAGGGTGGACGAAGTTTGGAAGGTGGCTAAGGTAGGTTCGAAGAGAACGCCTAGCCACCCGGCCTTTTGTTCCGAAGTTCAGGAAGGTAGAGAAGGATCCGAAAGGCGCCTCTACCCCCAGATAAAAGAACAATGGCCAAGGCATGAAGCCAAAAAGAAGCTGATATCGCCAAGAGACTTTGGCGACCAGGAAAAGTTCAAACAGTGGCGAGAAAGTTGAAGACCCGTTTTGACGAAGCAGATCGGGTGAAGAAATGTTTTAAGCTAGTGGTTTAGTTGAAGTTCGTTGTTTGAAGAGTGATTTTACGCTAAGGTTAATTGCCTTAAGATTACGAGTTGTTAATGTGATTATTGTTTGAAGCTGAAATGGTTCGAAACAGTTAAGTACAAGATCGTGCCTACAAAATTACTAAGTCATTTCTCTGAAGAAAAATCGCGCAAAGGAAGTTGAAGCAAGCAAGGAAGTTACAGAAAGAAATACAAAGGCAATTTCATTAAAGTAAATATCAGTTTGGGGTACGTAAACAGAAAAAGAAGAAAGTTCATTACAAAATGCAAAGAAAAGCATAAGGGTGGTGGATGAGGGGAAAATTGATCAGTCTTCAATGGGAACCACCTTCCCATCCACCACCTCGTTGTTTAGGGACACCATGCTGAGATCCAGATCGGGGAACAAGCATGCAAACTGTTCCCGTGCAGCCGCGAATCCAGCAGCCAGAATTTGGGCAGAACTCATATTAAGTTCTTCAATCTGTTTCTGGAGTCCTTCAGTTTGCTCCTTCAGCCCCTTATTCTGCTGCTCCAGCTCTTCGACTTGCTTCTTGAGTTTTTCGTTGTTTTCTTGAGCCTGGAGAAGGTCTTCAGCAACCTTCTTGGATTCTGCTTGCACTTGGCCCAATTCAGCAGCGATCTTCCCCTTCTCTTTGTTGGCCTCGGCAAGCTCAGCCATGGCGTTATCCCTCGCCTTCTCCACCTTACCAAGGAAGATCTCCCGATCAGCGGACCTCTGCTCCAGTTTCTTCACCTTGGCGGCGTCAGTTTTTATCAAAGCTTCTAAGTCAGCCACCTTAACGCGATAAGGCACAATCTTGCTCTCTAGTTCGATCTTTTCTTGAGCCAGTTGCTGCACCTTATGGCGGAGTTCAGTGGCCTCCTTGCACGCCAACCGGAGCTCGGTGCTCATCGCATCTTCTACTCGGGAGTGTTCAATCTCCGCGAGTGTCAGATTGAAGGACAACTTCTCCACCTCAACCCTCATGGTGCTGTTCTCAGTTCTAAGGTTGAAGAGGTCGTCCTGGAGCTTCCTGGTGGAGCTCTCCACAGCTCTAGTTATGATGGCGGGGATGTCTTCTGCTATCGTCTTCAGCTTGGCAGATAAAGGCTCCCACATCCTCGTGACCTCAAGAGGGAGGTTTGCTGCTTGTAGAGGCGCTGGGTGGGCCTGTTGTTGGTTTTCGTCGCCACCTTCTTTAGTTGGTTCTTCAGTAGGCGCTTCTGGGCGTGGTGGCGAAGTCGGGGATTCGGTAATCAGAATTGGAGAGGTATGGGCAACCTCATCCCCGATTGGAGCAACATCTGCGGCTAAGGCATTTGAAGGAGGACCCCCTCCAACTGTTGCACAAGGTGTGGAGGCGCTCGGGGGGTCCTCCATGAAGTTTGGCTCGGGGGCCTCAACCGCAGGTGGCGCGGATGCCAATGGAATGGCTTGGACTGGTGAAGCAGGAGCTGATGGAGGTGGCAATGATGGAGGAGGGGCAGGCGTGGATGGCGGTGTTGATGCTGGAAGAGGGGGTGGTGCAGATGGTGAAGAAGGTGCCACCCTCTTCCTCTTCGTAACAAGGCCATCTTCAGTGGCCTCGTCGTCTTCCTCCTCCTCCTCGTGGACTACCTGGGGGGTCTTTAAAGGACGAGTTTCTTGCGTTGAGCGGCGGGTTGGGCATCGGAAGGTGCTGGGCCCTTGGGTGGCGATCGGCCCTGTGCGGCGGCGATCTCCACCACAAAATTTGGCACTGTTTGGGAACCCGTTGCCAACCCGTGGAGTCGGGCGAGCGTCCTTAATTCAGCAAGCTTGCCCTGGCCCAACATGTTATCTGCATAGAGCAAGAATGCATGGGTTAGTTCAGAGAGAAGATAAATGCATAAGGTAGTATGCAACAGCCAAGCAGATAAAGGGTGCAGAAAAATAAAACCAAAGTCTTGCGCACAACGCACAAGACGCCCAGAAACAGTTAACAGAAGTAAGTATTAAAACAAGAGCTTAAGCATTCTAACCTATTCGAATTTCGAGTTGGTCCTCGAAGAACTCAAAGCAGATAAGTGTGGTGGTGAGGAAGGTGATGTTGGCGTCTGCCACACTCTTCCAGAAAAAACAGAGATCTCTATCCAAAGCGCCCATGCTATCAGGACTTCTGGGTTTCCTGAAGCAGCTTTTGGACTCTTTGTTCCCCTTGTTTACCCAATACAAGGGGAAACCGTCGAGCAGCGACGCGTCTTTCTCGTTGGGGCGTATCTGGACAAATTTGCCCTTCCAGTCTTTATAGGATTGCTGGAAGATGGAGAGGATTGATCTCCCAGCAATCCCATTCAAGCTTACCCACAGGCGGTCTCCTGGGTGCTTGGCTTCGAAGAGAAATAAGAATACATCTACAGATGCTGGCAACCCCAGATGGTAGCACATCACTTGGAACGCTCGCACGAACGCCCAGCTGTTGGGATGAAGCTGGGCGGCGGCGATGTTGAGCTCAGTAAGAAGCTCCCTCTCAAAGCGGGTGAAGGGAAACCTGAGTTTCACCTTCTTGAATAAGGTTGTGTAGACGAAACAGAAGGCTCCACCAGTGTTTGCCTTGTCGTCAGCACAAACTGGAAGGCCAGGGGGGCAAGGTAGCACTGTCATCTTCTCATCGTGCTCCTTGTGGAATGATTGGTGAGGCTCATCCCCCTTTGTCAGTCGCAGAACTGCCCCCACAGTGTTCACAGAAGATGTTTCCCCCAACAGGGTCGAGTTGGCCCAGGGATATAATTTTTTGAAGTCTGGTGGGGGGACGGAGGCTCCTCCGGTGACAGGCGGAGTAGCCTGGGCCAGGTTGGGGCGGGAAGGTGCAGGCCTCTCAGCCTGAGAAGACGAAGCGCCACGTACTCGCGGTGGGTCGTGTGCTTGTGAAGAGGGGTTTCGTGATGAAGGAGGAGGATTTGGGGTGATCTTTGAGCGAGTCATTGTTGCAGCTGCAAAGGAAGAAGAAAAGGAAAAATGATCAGGGGTCACAGAGGCTGACTCGATCATGGAAGAAAGGTGAAAAACGAACGAACGGAGGTTCGTTGTGACGTTGACAGAGCCCTAAGTTACGAAGAAGGAGAAATCGCAAAAACAACCCACAACGTATGCACCAGACAGTTACAGGATGATGCGAATCGGTTAAAATGCAGGAAAAACCAGCAGAAGAAGGAAAGGAGGTACCTTTTGATGATCAGGAAGACGATGAAGGATGCTGGTGATTCAGAATGTTGAAGAACGCTGAGAGCTTTTTTGCAGAAGGAAGTTAGAGCGTTTGCGAATACGAAGAAAAGTGATGGAACAGTGGAGTGAAAATGGGTTTAAGGGTTTTTCGAAATGGGTTTGGGAAGCGCAAACGATAACTGAAGGTAACCGTTGATGAAGCCACGTGTCGAGCGATGGGTGAGGGGTTTGGTGGAGCGTCAGAGAAGCAGAAAGTACAACCGCTTGGAATTCTGCGTCAGTGCCACGTAGGTCGGTGTTGACGTGACTCCTTCAGTCTTTTCGCTGGACAAGTCTTCGCTTAAGACTGGGGGGCTTGTGTACCGCCCTGGTAGTCGGAAGTGACGACGTGGCACCAAGCTACAGTGTAGGCGTGTTGACAAGGCGCCAGGTTGGCAGAAGAGGAGGAAGTCGGGGGGCTCGTGAAGTCGCCAGTTATTAAGGTGGCGTGTTCCGATCTCCAGCATACCAGGACCGGCGATCGCCCAGTAGAAGGTGCAGTCGCCAGACGTAAACTCAGGCGACCAAGCGATTGGAGATCGCCAGAGCAAGCACATCGCCGAAGATGAAGGTGGTGCAGATTATGAAGGCGGCCGGCGAGACCACTGGGAAGGTGTACGAGAGCACCCTCACTCGCCAATTTCAGTAGAGATCGCGCTCCCAAGTTAGCTATGCACTGGGCAGTACCATGTATAAATCACTTAGCCAAAAAGAGAGTCAGAAGCAGCGCCCAAGTCAAGGAGGCTCCAGATGATGGCATGTGTACGACTGGATGCGAGCCACGTGTCCAGGTCTGTAACTGCCAGGAGAGAGAAAGTGACCAGGTATATAAGAGTTCTCAACGAACTTTCTGAGGTACGCGCGTTCAGATTATACTCTTTACGCTTGCGAGTTCTAAAGCTTACTGTGAGAGAGAAAATTGCACGGTTCCTTGATATTTCTTAAGTGTTCTTGCTCTTAGTATTTGGTGGTTCGATCACTGACTTGGGCGTTGGAGTGCGATCGGCCGCAGCGGCGCCGCTCTGTTCTTTTGCAGGTTCTTGAGGAAGGACGGAGGTTTGAAGCGGTGTACACGTCGATCCTTTGACGAGGCAGGTTCCAACGTTCTGGTCAATAGGCAGGATCAGTTTAATATCTCTTTTACAATCTTAGTCTATTAATTGATTGAAACACTTATGAATGAATATCCTTGAAAAACAAGAAGGAGCCCTGAAGGAGGCTCGTGCCGCCAAGGCAGGCGCCTCCTCCAGCCCTGCTGCCAACCCGGTTCTCCCACCGGCTCTGTCACCGCCACCTCCAGTCACCGCTGAAGCTCCTTCTAGCCCATCTCCGACATCTCCACCTGGCTCCAAAGTGCTTCCAACTCCCAATTCTCCTCCGCCTATCGCCGCCGTTCCCCTAGCTGCGGCCTCGTCACCAGCTCCAACCCCCCTTGACAAAGGGAAAAGGGTTTTGGAGATTCTGTCAGATGATGAGGATTCGGAAGGGGTGGCACCCTTCAGAAGGAGAAAATCCGCGCGGGTTCCTCTTCTGGTAGAGACGTCGCTGCAGGGAGAGAACCCCTTTATGGACAACCCTCCAAGCGCAACCTCACTCCCTCCTATGATACTCCAAGAGGAAAGGGGCGAAGGCGCCGAATCTGCCCCGCCTCCGCCGCCGCCAGAAACCACTGCTTCCCCGGCTCCCGACGCTGCCGCTCCCGACTTCATCGCCATCCCTCCTCCAATCATGCATCTGATGAGGGGTTTTAGTGGCGGGACTATGCCAGAAGGTACCGACAGGAGGGAAGGCATGCCTTTCTACTTGGGGGCCTTCTTGGCGGTGGCTCTCGAATGGCGCTCCCAGGCCAGAAACGCGGTCTTGCAAGCTCAAACCCTCCAAGCCTTGGAAACAAAAGCATCTACCCTGGAAGAGGAAATGAGGACCCTGGGACGCCAGAACGAAGCCTATCAAACTTCTCTGAAACAAATACAAGAGTCCAAGGCAGAAACAGAGAGGCAACTGGCGGAGGCATTGGAGCTCCAGGCAGCCTTCTACACTCGGGAAGTTGCTCTTCAAGTGCAGGTAGCGGGTCTTCAGGAAGTGTTCAAAGCGGATGCAGAAACCCAAAAGGACCTGAAGGACCGTTGCTGCGAACAGGCTGCCAAGGTGGAGCGGATGGAGGAGGAAATGGCCACCCAGACCAAAGCTATGGACCTTCTTCGAGTTGACTACGACAAACTACGGGTCGAGGTTAGCCGGCTTCGCGTGGAGAAGGAGGCTCTGGAAAAGCAGGTGACCTCTGGAGACGCCGTCATTGAGGAACTGGAGAAGGAGAAAAAGTCCCTTATCCAGGAGATGGCAGGTACCTTCGAGGAGGGGTTCCAAGAAGCCCTGACCCAGGCGTCCTGCGAGAATCCTGGCGTCAACCTTTCGAACTGCGACCCCACACACCACGTCGTCGACGGGAAGGTCGTGCCCATGGATTTGGATGACTGAACCGCTGCCTCTCATCCGCCGCCTTCCTCTTCAAGCTTAACTCTTTTATTCTTTACCTTCGTTTTTTGATTTTATTTGTCAAAACTTGTAATTCTTTGAACTATCCATACTCTTGTTACTGATTTGGGACGTTTGTATGGTTGCCTTTATTTCTTTGCCACATACGATTCTGCCTATGCGATCTCATTCTCATCTTTTCCCTTCACGCGCTTCACTTATTTTATCTGGGTTCTGCCCATTTCTTTCACTTCGTTGGGCGGTTTGGTATGATCGGGAAAGGTTGCACGCCAACCCTCACGCCCATGGAGAGGCTCACTTAGTGACGCCGTATCATCCACGGGACGTCTCTGATACCGAAAGGCCCTTTCTCTGATCCTTAACGCCCGGCGCCCACGCCTAAGGAGAGGCCTGCTAACAGCAGCACCGTATCGTCCCCGGGTGTCTAAAACGCTGAGCGCTCTGGAGAGGGTCTGTTCCCTCCATGGTCTTTCCTTCCCATAGGTATCGGGGAACGCCCTGCCAGCGATTCGCTGGCGTTTGGCGATCTCATCTCCCTCCACAGTCTTTCCTACCTGTGGGTATCGGGGAGGTGACGCCTGTGACTAACTTTGCCTTTCTTTGATTTCTTCTCCCTCCACAGTCTTTCCTACCTGTGGGTATCGGGGAGGTGACGCCAGTCGGTATTTGGGTGCGGTGCATCCATTCACGTCGTTTGGCGCTCTAACCGCTTTATTTAACTCTTCAAGCTCTGGAACTGTCTTCATCATTTTCTCACTCTTCATAACCTACTTGCGTTCTTTCTTCTTGCATCCTTCCTTCTTGCACCCTTTCTTCTTGCACCCTTTCTTCTCTGTCGAAGGGTTGTTCTAGTCTTCGCTCCTCTCACTCAACTCTTGCATTTCTGGCAGCCCTAATCTTGATAAAGAATGTCATCTCACGCTGCTTCTTCCAGAGTTCGTCCCAAAGACTTGTACCCTTGGGCTTCGAATGAACTTCTTGACGAGTGTTCATGCTTACTCTCTACCAGGGCCATACGGGAGCACAAAGGAGAGTCATGTTCCTATGACCACCGGGCCTTTGCGAGGAGGCATGATGACGACATCGCTGTGCTCCCTTGCGCTCTAGGGGAGCCAGTATGTGGAGACGAACGGGCCAACGAAGGGGTCCCTTTCTTTTACTTTTACCAGGTGGTGTTCAAGACCATCGGAGTGCGCTTACCCTTTTCTTGGTTTGAGAAGGAACTGCTGACAGAGATCAACGTGGCTCCGGCCCAGTTGTATCCCAACAGCTGGGCCTTTGTCAAAGCCTTCGACATTCTCTTCGGGTTTCTGGGTTGTGCACCCTCGGTTGACCTCTTTCTTCTCTTCTTTGAGGTGAAGAGGCAGAGACACAACCTCTGGGTAACTCTCAGTAATGTACCCGGGAGGGTTCTCTTCACACCCTTCCAGAGCTCGTTCACCGGGTGGAAAGGCCGGTTCTTCAAGATCTGTCGTACTGACCTTGTCCCCGACGCTCTGGATGGGTTTCCGCTGTACTGGGTGAGAGAGGAAAAGGTCCTCAAAGCCAAACCCCTCAAGAATCTAGCTCCAAGTGATCAAATAGCTTGCCGGATTCTTGCTGTGGCGGGAGGTTTTCACTCTGCCACGGTGATCAGCCTGGAGTCTAACGCTAGGACTCTTGAGAAGTACATATGTAAGAGCCGCTGCCTTAGAAACTTCGGCCTTCATTGCTTTCTAACTGTGTATGTCTTGCTTCATGGTGTCTCTGACACGTTAATCTCCCTTGGCGCAGGTTCGAAAATAAACCAAGAAAAAAGGGCACGACTTATTCGAGCTCTGCGGGCCGGAAAAGAGGCTTTACCTTAGAGCTATATTGCCGCTCTACTCTTCTCTTCATCGCTTCAGCTTTTATTCTAGCTTATTCCCTGGCCTCTTCTAGCAGATCCAGGTTCACCCGCCTCTCTTCATTAGATTCCTCTACCACAAAGTTTTGAAAACGCGGTGAGCTTTCGTGTATTTCTACTGGAATCATCGCGTCCGACCCGTACACCAGACTGAAAGGCGTCTCCATAGTAGAGGATTGGGGCGTGGTGTGATATGCCCATATAATCCTTGGCACCTCTTCCGCCCACGCCCCTTTGGCCTTCTCTAACCTTCTTTTTAACCCCCTCAGAAGGACTCTGTTTGCTGACTCTACTTGTCCATTGGTCTGGGGGTGTTCAACCGACGCGAACACTTGTTTGATTCCCACTTCAGCACACAGATTTCTCAACTGCTGACTGGCAAACTGGGTCCCGTTGTCAGATATCAGGCGCCTGGGTACGCCAAAGCGACACACGATGTTTCTCCACACAAAATGCTGTACCTTATGCGCGGTGATTTGTGCCACAGGCTCCGCCTCTATCCACTTAGTGAAGTACTCTATGGCGACGATCAGATACTTCATCTGCCTGATTGCCAGTGGGAAAGGGCCCAGGATGTCAATTCCCCATGTGTGGAGAGGCCACGGGCTGTATATAGACCTTAACTCTTCTGGCGGCGCCTTGTTCCAGTCGGCGTGCTTTTGGCATTGCCTACACCGCTGGGCGTGCCGTGCGCAATCCTCTTTCACTGTTGGCCAGAAAAAACCTGCGCGTATTACCTTGGAGGCTAAGGATCTTCCCCCTACATGGCTTCCGCAGATGCCTTCGTGTAGCTCCGCCATTATCCTGGTGCACTCATCGCCACTGACGCATGTTAGGATAGGGTGAGTGAAGTCGTGCCTGAACAGCACCCCATCCACCAAAGTATATCTGGCAGCATTTCTTTTGACTTTTTTGCCCTCTTCAGGGTCCACTGGAAGAGCCCCATCCGCCAGGTATCGTTTATAGGGCGTCATCCAGGTGTCTCCCTTGGACAAAACACAGACCTGCATCTGCTCTTCCTCAGGCACACCCGCGTATATGCGGATGCGGGGCGCCTTCTGCGTATCTTGGGTTAAAGAGGAATGGCTCCTCGGCCTTCCCCTTGATGTATAAATCTGGAGGACATCCACCCTATTGTCCTCCACGAATCGACGCGGAGCTTTGAGAGTCTCTTGGATCACTGTCCTCTGTCTACCCCCCTTGCCTGAGCTGGCCAGCTTTGCAAGCAGGTCAGCTCTGGCATTCTGCTCCCTCGGGACATGTATCAGCTCAAGAGCGTTGAACGCCCCCTTCAATAACTGGACGTATCTAAGATACGCCGCCATCTGTGGGTCCTTCGCCTGGAATTCACCCGACACCTGCCCCGTAATCAACTGAGAGTCGCTCTTCACCAGGAGGTTCTGTGCGCCCATCTCCTTGGCCAAGAGCATTCCTGCTATCAGGGCTTCATACTCTGCCTGATTGTTACTTGCCTTGAAGGCAAAACGCAAGGCCTGCTCGATCAGTATGCCGTCGGGTCCCTCCAACACTATTCCCGCACCGCTCCCTTGTTGGTTTGAAGAGCCATCAACCAAGAGCAGCCACTGCGAACTAGGTTCCACCTCTTGCTCACCTCCGGGCGAAAGTTCTGCTACAAAATCCGCGTACACCTGCCCTTTGATGGACCCTCTAGGCTCGTACTGGATGTCGAATTCTGACAGCTCCACTGCCCAGCGTACCATTCTTCCTGCCACATCGGGTTTCTGCAGCACTTTCTGTGTGGGGAGATTGGTCATCACCACCACCGTAAAACTGTGGAAGTAATGACGGAGCCTCCTAGCAGAGAACACTACCGCCAGCGCCGCCTTTTCTAGTGCTTGGTACCTCGTCTCAGCCCCCTGTAAGGCCTTGCTCACGAAGTAGATGGGCTTCTGACTCTGGTCCTGCTCTTGGACCAACACAGAACTGATGGCCCGCTCCGTTACAGTAAAATACAAACGGAGGGGCACGCCCGTTACCGGCTTGCAGAGGACCGGTGGCGTCGCCAGGTACTCCTTCAGCTTAATGAAAGCCGCTTCGCACTCATCAGTCCATGCAAAGCGACTGTTTCTCTTGAGGCACTGGAAGTACGGGTGCCCCTTTTCTCCTCCGGCGGAAGCAAACCTCGAGAGCGCCGCCATCCGCCCTGTCAACTGTTGCACCTCCTTTACCGATGTCGGACTCCGCATGGCGATAATAGCCGCACATTTGTCGGGGTTCGCCTCTATCCCCCTCTCGGTGAGCAAAAAACCCAAGAACTTACCGGCCTCTACCCCGAAAACACACTTTTCGGGGTTCAACTTGAGGCGTTATTTGGATATTGTGTTGAACAACTCCTCCAGGTCTGCCATGTGCTGCACCCTACTCTGCGACGCCACCACCATGTCGTCGACATAAGCGTACACATTCCTCCCAAGCATTGGCGCCAGGACCTTATCCATTAGCCTCTGGTACGTGGCGCCCGCATTTTTCAGCCCGAAGGGCATCACCTTATAACAGTAACTGCATGTCTCCGTCATGAATGCAGTCTTGTTCTCGTCTCTTGGGTGCATCTTGATTTGGTTGTACCCTGAGAAGGCGTCCAGGAAACTTAACACCTTGCTGCCGGACGCGCTGTCTACCAAGGCGTCGATGCTGGGCAACGGATAGGAATCCTTTGGGCACGCCTTGTTCAGGTCCGTGAAGTCAACGCACATTCTCCACTTTTCGTTCGCCTTTTTCACCAAAACGACATTGGCGAGCCACTCAGGGTACTGAATCTCCCTAATGTGGCCATCACTCAGCAGCTTCTGCGTTTCGTCTTTCACCACCTGTTGTCATTCCTCATTGAACTTCCTCCTTCTCTGGCGCACGGGGCGGACCGTGGCGTCCATGCTAAGGTGGTGACACAGGAAATCAGGGTCGATGCCTGGCATATCTGAGGCGGACCATGCGAAGGCATCCAGGTGGCGCGAAATCACTTCTGCCACCCCTTCCTGTTCTTCTGGGTTTAGCGAACTTCCTAACTTGAAAGCTTTGTCGCCAATCTCCCTTTCTATGGCGTTAGCTGCAGGCTGCTCCCTGCTATCCTCTTCGACGGGCGCCGCCTCTTCGACGGGCGCCGCCTCTTCGACGGGCGCCGCCTCTTCGACGGGCGCCGCCTCTTCTACGGGCGTCGCGTCGTCAGGGCCTTCCTCCATCGGCACATCTGCTTCGGGCATCGCCCTGTCTGCTATGGCCTCTTCAGGCGTCAGCCCAGCGGGCGTCGCCTCAATCATCGTCGCGTCCGCGCTCGGCGGACGTTCATACACCATGAATACGCCTCTCTTCGTCTTCAGGCTTTTTTCATAGCATTTCCTCGCCTCCTCCTGGTCTGACCTGATGACTATCACCCGGCCACTGAGGTCCGATAGCTTCATCTTCATGTGACGGGTGGAGGACACTGCGCTCAGACGGTTTAACGCCGGTCTGCCCAACAAAATATTGTAGGCAGAATTAGCGTTCACGACGAGGTACCGGATGCTCTCGGTACGGGAGGCCTCTCCGTCTGTGAATGTAGTCCTCAACTCCAGGTACCCCCGGACTTCTACCTGGTTATCCCCGAACCCATACAAACATCCCGTATAGGGACTCAGCAGATCGGGGGACAACCGTAACTTATTAAAGGTCGACAGAAACATGACGTCTGCCGAGCTTCCTTGATCAACAAGCACTCTGTGGACCTTCCTTCCAGCTGTGACGACTGAGATGACAACGGGATCGTTGTCGTGGGGCACCACATCTCGGAGGTCTCTTCTTGTGAACACAATATCTGACTCCCAGGGCTCCCCCGAGAGCCTCTCCTCGATTGAATTCACCCCCCTCGCGTATTTCTTCCGCTGGGAGGCGGTGGGTCCTCCGCCGGAAAAACCTCCAGCAATGGTGTGGACCTCGCCAAGCACAGGCATCTCGTGTGCTGGCTCATCTGCCGGCGGCGGCAAGGTGGCGGTCGTTGCGGAATCTGCGACATAATCTTTCAAAAACCCAGTCCTCACCAGCTCATCTAGCTGGTAGCCCAACGACAGGCAATTATCAATTTGGTGCCCGAAAGCCTCGTGGAATTCGCACCAAGAGTCTTTACGGGGCCCTAACACCTTGTCGGTCTTCGCCGGTCGCCTCAGCCTCTCGGCTATGTTGGGTACGGCGATCAAATCCTTCAACTCAACCACAAAGTTGTACCTCGTCGGTCTTGCTCTTTCTCTGGCGGGGCGTTCGCCTCCTGCTGGGCCCCGGGGCTGGGGCTTTCTGACCTCGTAGGGGCGTCTCGCCTCTGGCTTCTTTCTCCCCGTTGTGGTCTCATTGACTCTGACGGGTTGAACTCGCGCCGGTCCCCTCGGGCGTGAGGGCATGGCGCTGGTGCGCTTCACACATACCTCCCCTTCCGAAGCAATATGCTCTACTGCCCTGCGCCGTAATTCAGCGAAAGTCCTAGGGCGATTATGGATAATGGATTCTCCGAAGGGGTCGGGGCATACGCCTTTCACAAATGCGTACATGATCATAGGCTCTTCTGTTGTGCCAACCTTCACGACCTGGGCCCCGAAGCGATTGATATACTCCTTCAGGGTCTCCCCCTGATATTGCTTCACGTCGAACAGGTCGTAGGAGACCGGCGGCGGGGCCTTGTTGGCTAAGTACTGTTCTCGGAATAACCGCGACAATTGGCGGAAGGATGTGATATGACCTTCTGGGAGGCTAATGAACCAATCCATAGCCATCCCGGTCAGGGTGCTCATGAAGAGCTTGCATTTGGCAGCATCAGAACCGCCTATCAGGACCATCTGCGTGTGAAATGCAGCCAGGTGCGTCTCTGGGTCCTCCATCCCGGTGAAGATCACCTTGGGACCCGCGAACGTGTTCGGGATCGCTGCGTCTAGGATCTCCTGTGAGAAAGGAGTGGAAAACTCCCTTGGTGGGGAATGGTTCTCCGTCTCGTTCTGTCCAGGCCGCCTCCGATAGTTTCTCAGGCCCTGGCGCAACTCCTCATTCACACGGTGGAGCTCTTCGTTCCGCTCGTGCGAGGCATCGAGGTCTGCCTGCATGCGTTCTTGCTCCAGTTTCGAATCCGCCATGTCCTGCTGCAGCCCCCTCATTATCTCCAGGACCTGCTGCATGGATAGGTCTGCTGGGGCTGCGCGCGTTGCTCTTCGTCTGGTGGGGGCCATTGTCGCTCCAAACTCCTTCAATGTTACTGTAACTTGATAAACCTTCTCGAACTTGTGATGGGACTGATGTTTTATATCGGCCCCACGGTGGGCGCCAAATGTTCCGTCCGGTTGACCGGGACGTCTTCGTGCGTGACCTCAACCGTCAGCTAGGGATACCTTCCCACTGGTTGCCTATGGATTCCTGCAAAAAAGAGGACAAAGAGGCGCCCTAGCGGCCGTGTGCACTCCGAAGCTCAAGTCAGCCAGCAAGAAACACCAAAAAAACTGTCCACCTACGTGTCTGAGCACCGCATGTGGCACTCTGAAGGTGGTAAAATAACTGTGTATATGTGTGTGTTGTCTCCTTCAGGCAAAAATATTCCCCAGTCACTTGTACGTAACCTTGAAGCACGAGCAAGCAACTAGAGAGTTCTCTGGTAAGTTTGCCGAAAGTTCCAACCCTTTTTCCAACATTCTCCGCGCTATTTAAACTACCCAAGCATTTAAAGCGTCTTAAAGCGCTTTTAATCACAAACGTAACGCACTCATTAAAGCGCTTAATTAGAAAACATAGCGCATTTAAGACGTTGAAACGCTCGGGAGCCATTATAGTACCTGAATGCGAAAAAGGGAAACTGTATTGAATGACTTTTAATTACCTGGCACCTGACTGAAAGGTGTTTCTATTCTGGCATGGTTGTCGTACACGTGGAGGGCCTCACGACGCCATGACCCCATCCGGGGGCGCTCCTGCCCACCTGGGGACGTTTCTACGTGTGAGTCCACCTGCTGGGAGTGCTACTGCGCTAGGGGTGACTTTTTGGGTGCCAACTCATGCCCCCAAGTATCTAGTCACTTACTTTGAGAGCGTATCTGCCTTCCTTTTGTACTCTGCACCCGGTTGCCCTGGGCGTGACTTTCCTCTTGAGTCGTATCTGCCCCACAGGCGTCTCTGGGGCGGCAGGAGCACTTCAGGAGTCAGGCTGCCCTTCACTGGTACTATTACTATGGCCTTGAAGCCACCTTTTCCTTCTCTTTACTACTGCCCCGTGCTATTGGGACCTGAGGCCTTCCCACGACGTCGCTCCCTCCATGGTCTTTCCTACCCATGGGTATCGGGGAACCACACCGCGATTGCCTTACTTTAGCGCTGTTTGATCTGGCGACACCTTGGTTGGGCGACGCCTTCACTTAGGCGACGCCCTGCCTTGGCGACGCTTCCTCTTGGCGTCTCTCCAGCGAGTCGACGCCTTCACCTAGGTGACGCCTTGCCTTGGCGACGCTTCCTCTTGGCGTCTCTCCAGCTAGGCGACGCCTCGCGTTGACTTTGACTTTGACTTAGTCAACGCCCGGGTACGGGACGGTACACGTTTAATATTTCTTTCATTTACAATCTAAGGTTTTATAACCTAGGAAACTATGAGAAAGTGAATGTTCTGTATAATAATAGTTTAAAAGCATCTTAACTATTGAAAACAAGCGTATTATTACTTAACTAAATGTTTGCAACTTGTTCTTTTCGCTATTAATTGATTGAAAACACTTATGAATGAATATCTTTGAAAACCAATTTCATGTGTTAAAATTGTGTTTTGATATGTTTAATATCTCTTTTACAATCTTAGTCTATTAATTGATTGAAACACTTATGAATGAATATCCTTGAAAAACAATTTCATGTGTCGAAATTGTGTTTTCATATTTTTTACAATCTAAGGTCTATTGATTGATTCAAACACTTATGATACCTTTGAAAAACCATTTCATGTGTTCAAATTATTGTATTTTGATACGTTTAATACTTCTTTTACAATCTAAGGTCTATTAATTGATTGAAGCACTTATTATATCTTTGAAAAACAATTTCATGTGTTAAAATGATACGTTTAATACTTCTTTCATTTACAATCTAAGGTTTTATAACCTAGGAAACTATGAGAAAGTGAATGTTCTGTATGATAGTAGTATAAAAGCATCTTAACTATTGAAAACAAGCGTATTATTACTCAACTAAATGTTTGCAACTTGTTCTTTTCGCTATTAATTGATTGAAAACACTTATGAATGAATATCTTTGAAAACCAATTTCATGTGTTAAAATTGTGTTTTGATATGTTTAATATCTCTTTTACAATCTTAGTCTATTAATTGATTGAAACACTTATGAATGAATATCCTTGAAAAACAATTTCATGTGTCGAAATTGTGTTTTCATATTTTTTACAATCTAAGGTCTATTGATTGATTCAAACACTTATGATACCTTTGAAAAACCATTTCATTTGTTCAAATTATTGTATTTTGATACGTTTAATACTTCTTTTACAATCTAAGGTCTATTAATTGATTGAAGCACTTATTATATCTTTGAAAAACAATTTCATGTGTTAAAATGATACGTTTAATACTTCTTTCATTTACAATCTAAGGTTTTATAACCTAGGAAACTATGAGAAAGTGAATGTTCTGTATAATAATAGTTTAAAAGCATCTTAACTATTGAAAACAAGCGTATTATTACTCAACTAAATGTTTGCAACTTATTCTTTTCGCTATTAATTGATTGAAAACACTTATGAATGAATGAATATCTTTGAAAACCAATTTCATGTGTTAAAATTGTGTTTTGATATGTTTAATATCTCTTTTACAATCTTAGTCTATTAATTGATTGAAACACTTATGAATGAATATCCTTGAAAAACAATTTCATGTGTCGAAATTGTGTTTTCATATTTTTTACAATCTAAGGTCTATTGATTGATTCAAACACTTATGATACCTTTGGAAAACCATTTCATGTGTTCAAATTATTGTATTTTGATACGTTTAATACTTCTTTTACAATCTAAGGTCTATTAATTGATTGAAGCACTTATGATATCTTTGAAAAATAATTTCATGTGTTAAAATGATACGTTTAATACTTGTGTACCGCCCTGGTAGTCGGAAGTGATGACGTGGCGTCAAGCTACAGTATAGGCGTGTTGACAAGGCGCCAAGTTGGCAGGAAGGAAGGAGGTCGGGGGGTTCGTGAAGTCGCCAGTTATTAAGTTGGCGTGTTCCGATCTCCAGCATACCAGAACCGGCGATCACCGGGTTAAAGATGAAGTCGCCAGATGTAAACTCAGGCGACCTTGAGACTGGAGATCGCCAGAGAAAGCACATCGCCAGAAATGAAGGTGGTGCAGATTATGAAGGCGGCCGGCGAGACCCTAGGGAAGGTGTACGAAGGCACCCTAACTCGCCAGTTCCAGTAGAGATCGCACTCCCAAGTTGGCTATGTACTGGGCAGTACCATGCATAGGTAACTTAGCGAAACGAGAGTAGAAGCAGCGCCCAAGTCAAGGAGGCTCCAGATGATGGCACGTGTACAGTTGGATGCGAGCCACGTGTCCACATCTGTAACTGCCAGGAGAGAGAAAGTAACCAGGTATATAAGAGTTCTCAACGAACTTTCTGAGGTACGCACGTTCAGATTATACTCTTTACGCTTGCGAGTCATAGAGCTTACTGTGAGAGAGGATTTGCACGGTTCTTGTTCTCTTAGTATTTGGTGATTCGGTCACTGACTTGGGCGTTGGAGTGCGATCGGCCGCAGCGGCGCCGCTCTGTTTCTTTTGCAGGTTCTTGAGGTGGATCTCGTAGAGGAACGGAGGTTTGAAGCGGTGCACGCGACGATCCTTTGACGAGGCAGTTTCCAGCGTTCTGGTCAACAGGCAGGATCATCAGGCGCCCACCGTGGGACCGTGTAAAACTAGCCCCCATCCACAGCGTGAGTTCTTGGAGGTTTTCGAAGTTTTCTGTGTGGTTGTGTGCTGGTGCAACCACCGTTCGCTGTTTGCTTGAAATTTGTTCGGTGAATTCGCGTTTTACACCGTTCGTTTGGGTTTTCGATCGGTGAAGTGAGGTTTTCCTGCTGTTTACGCGTAATTCGCTCGGTGGAGTTGAGTTCTTTCGCTCGTTCGGTTGTCCGTGGGAAGAGCAGTGGTTTCTGGTGAAGTTGCAAGTTCTTCGAAGGTTTGCGGTGTTCTTGAGTTTTCCCGCGGGGTTTAGCACAGTTTTTCCGATCGATCGCTGACTCAATCGTAGCTAAAGTAAGTGTTGTTCGCTGCATTCTGTGATTCGCTGAGTTTCATGAGAAAAATGAGAAGCAATCGCTCAAGTCCAGTTGCGCCCGTCGCTGCTGAAGGCGCCGCCGCCATGACCATGGCGCAGATGGCAGAGATGATGCGTTCGTTGCAGGCAACTGTGGAAGCCTCACGCATAGAGCAGGCGAGAATGCATGAGGACCTGGTCGCCTCTCGCGCCAGAAATGAGGAGCTCAGCAAGGTGACTGAGGAGCTGCGTCAAGCTCTTCAGGAGCAGCAAGGGCGTTCTTCTGCTGAAGAGGTGGCGCCGTCATCGCCACCTCGCGTTTTCCCTATGCCTTTTGTTCAGGCGATTACTGACACGCCCATTCCTACGAGCGTGGTCCCTATCAAGGCTGTTTTTACCGGCGTGGAGGATCCCGAGGCCCATCTGACCACGTTCCATACGCAGATGATGCTGTCGGGAGGGTCAGACGCCGTGTATTCCAAGATGTTCGTAAGCACGCTCCAGGGAACGGCGTTGGAGTGGTTTGTGAGCCTACCTAACGGTCACATAACTAGTTTTCAGCAGTTCTCTAAGGTTTTCGTCGAGCAATACATCGTGAACAAGGCACCGCCCAGGGTGTCTTATGATCTGTTTGATATAAGGCAGTACCAGGGAGAGTCCCTCAGAGACTACCTGAATCGCTTCGGAGCACAGATGGTCAGATCGCCGGCTAAAGATGAAGAAATGCTGGTCTATGCATTCAAGAAGGGCGTGCTGCCAGGACCATTCTGCGAAGCCTTGATCAGGGCTCACCCTGCAACGTTTGCTGAGGTCAGGCGACTTGCGGTGGCTCACATCGCCGACGAAAGTGAAGTCGCTGAGAAGAGAGGGAGCGTGGCTCCCGCTAGGCCACGCGCCCAGACCAGAATCCAGCCGCAACGGGTGCTGGTGACAGCGGCGACGTCCAGGAAGGACCAGAGGACTCGCCATCCTTATGATAGGAGGAACAAGGGGAGGGGCCAGGGACGCCAGCAACCAGCACGCCGGGAATACAATCGCCCGCCTAAGCACAAGTTTGTCATGGGATTGGCGGACCTGATCGCCATTCCCAATATATCTGCTAGGTTGAAAGCGCCTGAGAAGGTGGGCGACAAGGTGCTGGGACCAAATCCAAACGCCTGGTGTGAGTTTCACCAGGGCTTTGGCCACACTTTGGACTCATGTTTGTCCTTAAGGTATCAGCTCGATGATCTGGTTAAGAGCGGGTTCCTGAATGACTATCTGCTGGACAGAAGAACGGGGAGAGCGTCGAGTTCCCAGCCAGCAGGTGGAGAAGCCCAGCAACACGAGATGCCTATCCACGGGGAAATCCACACCATCGCAGGAGGCTTCTCAGGTGGTGGATGCATCGCATCACAGAGGAAGAAGTACGCGCGGTCGGTGATGACAGTGGATATGTTTGAAGATCACTCGCCGGAGGTAGACATTACGTTCACCAGGCAGGATCTTCGGGACGTTGTGCCCCATGACAACGATCCCATAGTCATTTTGTTGGTTACGGCGGGAAGGAAGGTCCACAGAGTTCTGGTGGACCAGGGAAGTTCGGCAGACGTGATGTTCTGGCCGACTTTCACCCAGCTGGAGTTGCCCCTTGACCAGCTAAGGCTCTATGGAGGGTGCCTATATGGGTTCGCTGGTGACCAGGTGGAGGTCAGGGGGTATATTGAGTTGAGAACCACGTTTACAGATGAGGCTGGTTCGAGGACGGAGAAAATCAAGTACCTCATCGTAAACGCTCCTTCAGCATATAACATCCTGTTGGGAAGGCCCACGCTTAACAGGATAGGCGCCATTCCGTCGACTCGGCACATGAAGGTAAAGTTGCCGTCTATGGAGGGGGTGGTGATCACGATCAAGTCTGATAAGAAAGAAGCGAAAAAGTGCTATGAGAATAGCCTGAAAAACAAGAGATCAGTGAGTTATGTGACAACCACCCCACCTCCCGGTGTGAAGCCCAGATCGACGGTAGCGGAAGAGATCGCCGGAAGGGACGTGGAGATGGTGGACGCTGAGCTAGTGGAGTGAAACGCTGGTCAGGAGGAGGAAGAGGCGCGAAATCGCCCTGAGGAAGCGAGAGAACAGGGAATCGCCAGGGCGGTGATCGCCCGAGAATCCAGGCCAAAACCTGTCGAGCAGTGGCTCGAGAAAGAGATCGGGGGAAAGATCTTCAAGCTGGGAAGATCTCTGGAGGTCGAGCTCCAGGACCAGATCGCCAAGGTGATTGAGCGGCATCTGGACGCGTTTGCATGGTCCGCTTCGGACATGCCCGGGATTGATCCCGACTTCCTGTGCCATCACCTGGCGATGGACAGCTTGGTGAGACCAGTGCGACAAAGAAGAAGAAAGTTCAACGAAGAAAGGAGGCAGGCGATTAGAGATGAGACACAGAAACTCTTTGCTGCAGGTCACATCAGGGAAGTTCAGTACCCTGAGTGGCTGGCGAATGTCGTACTGGTAAAGAAGAGTAACGGGAAATGGCGCATGTGCGTCGATTTCACCGACCTGAACAAAGCTTGCCCAAAGGATTCGTATCCTTTACCAAGCATAGACGCCCTGGTGGACAGTGCTGCGGGGTGTAGGCTGTTGAGTTTCCTGGATGCCTTCTCGGGGTACAATCAGATTAAGATGCATCCCATGGACGAAGAGTAAACAGCCTTCATGACGGAGAGGTCGTGCTACTGCTACAAGGTGATGCCGTTTGGGCTGAAGAACGCGGGGGCCACGTACCAGAGGTTGATGGATCGAGTACTTGCACCGATGCTGGGAAGGAACGTGCAAGCGTACGTCGATGACATGGTCGTGACCTCGCCGGAAAAGAGCAAGCACGTTGCCGACTTGGAGGAATTGTTCACGACGATCGCCAAGTTCAGATTGAAGCTGAATCCAGAGAAGTGTATTTTCGGCGTGGAAGCTGGGAAGTTTTTGGGTTTCCTCTTGACTGAAAGAGGAATAGAGGCCAACCCTGACAAGTGTGCCGCCATCTTGGCGATGAGGAGCCCAGCTACAGTGAAGGAGGTTCAACAGCTAATAGGTCGGATGGCAGCCCTGTCCTGCTTCGTGTCCGCTAGCGGAGAAAAGGGTCATCCCTATTTTCAGTGCCTGAGGCGCAACAATAAGTTTGTTTGGACGAAAGAGTGCGAGGAAGCTTTCGTCAAGCTGAAGGAGTATCTGGCGAGCCCGCCGGTTCTGTGCAAACCGCTGGTGGGAACCCCTCTCAGGTTGTATTTTGCTGTAACTGAGAGGGCGGTGAGTGCGGTGCTCGCCCAGGATCAAGATCAGGCTCAGAAGCCTATCTATTTTGTGAGCAAGGTGTTGTAGGGCCCCGAAACGAGATATCAGGCCCTGGAGAAGGCTGCGCTGGCTGTGGTATTTTCGGCGAGGAGGTTGCGCCACTACTTCCATAGCTTCACAATACTGGTGATGACTGACCTGCCCATCCAGAAGGTCTTGAAGAAACCTGACATTGCAGGAAGGATGGTGAAGTGGGCAGTAGAATTGTCAGAGTTCGATATCAAATATGAGCCCCGAGGCCCGATTAAGGGGCAAATCTTTGCAGATTTCGTGGTCGAGCTCTCATCTGAGGCAACGCGAGTTGAAGGGGATGATTTCCGTTGGGTACTTTCGGTGGATGGATCGTCGAACCAACAGGGCAGCGGTGCTGGAGTCATATTGGAAGGACCCAACGGCGTGCTGATCGAACAATCTCTGAGGTTTGCCTTCAAAGCCAGTAACAATCAAGCGGAGTATGAGGCGCTGATTGCCGGAATTTTGCTGGCCAAAGAGATGGGAGCTAGGGTGCTGATGGCTAAGAGTGACTCGCTGCTAGTCACAGGGCAAGTAACAGGCGAGTTCCAGGCTAAAGATCCACAAATGGCGGCCTATCTGGAATATGTGCAGGAGTTGAAAAGTTCTTTTGCCTCCTTTGAAGTAGTGCATGTGCCCAGAGAGTAGAATGCCCGAGCCGGGGGAAAGATCTTCAAGCTGGGAAGATCTCTGGAGGTCGAGCTCCAGGACCAGATCGCCAAGGTGATTGAGCGGCATCTGGACGCGTTTGCATGGTCCGCTTCGGACATGCCCGGGATTGATCCCGACTTCCTGTGCCATCACCTGGCGATGGACAGCTTGGTGAGACCAGTGCGACAAAGAAGAAGAAAGTTCAACGAAGAAAGGAGGCAGGCGATTAGAGATGAGACACAGAAACTCTTTGCTGCAGGTCACATCAGGGAAGTTCAGTACCCTGAGTGGCTGGCGAATGTCGTACTGGTAAAGAAGAGTAACGGGAAATGGCGCATGTGCGTCGATTTCACCGACCTGAACAAAGCTTGCCCAAAGGATTCGTATCCTTTACCAAGCATAGACGCCCTGGTGGACAGTGCTGCGGGGTGTAGGCTGTTGAGTTTCCTGGATGCCTTCTCGGGGTACAATCAGATTAAGATGCATCCCATGGACGAAGAGTAAACAGCCTTCATGACGGAGAGGTCGTGCTACTGCTACAAGGTGATGCCGTTTGGGCTGAAGAACGCGGGGGCCACGTACCAGAGGTTGATGGATCGAGTACTTGCACCGATGCTGGGAAGGAACGTGCAAGCGTACGTCGATGACATGGTCGTGACCTCGCCGGAAAAGAGCAAGCACGTTGCCGACTTGGAGGAATTGTTCACGACGATCGCCAAGTTCAGATTGAAGCTGAATCCAGAGAAGTGTATTTTCGGCGTGGAAGCTGGGAAGTTTTTGGGTTTCCTCTTGACTGAAAGAGGAATAGAGGCCAACCCTGACAAGTGTGCCGCCATCTTGGCGATGAGGAGCCCAGCTACAGTGAAGGAGGTTCAACAGCTAATAGGTCGGATGGCAGCCCTGTCCTGCTTCGTGTCCGCTAGCGGAGAAAAGGGTCATCCCTATTTTCAGTGCCTGAGGCGCAACAATAAGTTTGTTTGGACGAAAGAGTGCGAGGAAGCTTTCGTCAAGCTGAAGGAGTATCTGGCGAGCCCGCCGGTTCTGTGCAAACCGCTGGTGGGAACCCCTCTCAGGTTGTATTTTGCTGTAACTGAGAGGGCGGTGAGTGCGGTGCTCGCCCAGGATCAAGATCAGGCTCAGAAGCCTATCTATTTTGTGAGCAAGGTGTTGTAGGGCCCCGAAACGAGATATCAGGCCCTGGAGAAGGCTGCGCTGGCTGTGGTATTTTCGGCGAGGAGGTTGCGCCACTACTTCCATAGCTTCACAATACTGGTGATGACTGACCTGCCCATCCAGAAGGTCTTGAAGAAACCTGACATTGCAGGAAGGATGGTGAAGTGGGCAGTAGAATTGTCAGAGTTCGATATCAAATATGAGCCCCGAGGCCCGATTAAGGGGCAAATCTTTGCAGATTTCGTGGTCGAGCTCTCATCTGAGGCAACGCGAGTTGAAGGGGATGATTTCCGTTGGGTACTTTCGGTGGATGGATCGTCGAACCAACAGGGCAGCGGTGCTGGAGTCATATTGGAAGGACCCAACGGCGTGCTGATCGAACAATCTCTGAGGTTTGCCTTCAAAGCCAGTAACAATCAAGCGGAGTATGAGGCGCTGATTGCCGGAATTTTGCTGGCCAAAGAGATGGGAGCTAGGGTGCTGATGGCTAAGAGTGACTCGCTGCTAGTCACAGGGCAAGTAACAGGCGAGTTCCAGGCTAAAGATCCACAAATGGCGGCCTATCTGGAATATGTGCAGGAGTTGAAAAGTTCTTTTGCCTCCTTTGAAGTAGTGCATGTGCCCAGAGAGTAGAATGCCCGAGCTGACTTGCTAGCTAAGCTCGCCAGCTCAGGCAAGGGGGGTAGGCAGAGGACGGTGATTCAAGAAACTCTGAAGACGCCGAGAGCATTTGTGGCAGATCACCTGGTCCTTCAGATCAGCAAGTCGACGGAGAAAGCCGCGAGAAGCCATAAGTCCCTGACGCAAGAAACTCTGAGATCGCCGAGAATTAGAGCTTGCCGGGGAGAGAAGGTGAACGTGATGCAGGTCTGCGCTACCCATGAGCCAGACACTTGGATAACCCAGTACAAGCGGTGCCTGGCGGATGGCCTTCTCCCGCTGGATCCGACTGAGGCTAGGAAGGTAAAGAAGAATTCTAGCAAGTACACCTTGATTGATGGCGATCTGTATAGGTTTGGGTTCACTCACCCGCTCCTGGAATGTATACATGGCGAGAAGTGCACGAGAATCATGGCGGAGCTCCACGAAGGTATATGCGGAAGCCACGTCGGGGGTCGAGCTCTGGCCGCGAGGACTCTCCGTGCAGGATACTACTGGCCATCGTTGAGAGAAGATTGCAAGAAGTATGCCCAATGTTGCAAACAATGCCAACAGCACGCCGATTGGCATAAGGCGCCTCCCGAGGAGTTGAAGTCGATCTATAGCCCTTGGCCGTTTCATACCTGGGGAATCGACATCCTGGGACCTTTCCCGCTGGCGATCAGGCAGATGAAGTACTTGGTGGTGGCGATTGAATATTTCACCAAGTGGATCGAAGCAGAACCAGTGGCCCAGATCACCGCACACAAGATCGAAGGTTTCGTGTGGAAGAACATCGTGTGTCGGTTTGGAGTGCCTAAACGCCTGATGTCGGATAATGGGACTCAGTTTGCAAGCCACCTGTTGAAGAAGCTCTGCGAAGGGGTGGGAATTCAACAAGTGTTTGCATCCGTCGAGCACCCTCAGACAAATGACCAGGTGGAGTCAGCTAATCGGGTGTTGTTGAGAGGTTTGAAGAGAAGGCTAGAAAAAGCCAAGGGAAGCTGGGCTGAGGAGGTGCCCCGTATAGTCTGGGCATACCACACCACCGAGCAGTCAGGAACCCATGAGACCCCGTTCAGTCTGGTCTATGGGTGTGATGCGATGATTCCAGTAGAGATCCAGGAGAGCTCGCCGAGATTCCAGAACTTTGTAGAGGAAGACTCGAATGAAGAGAGAAGGCTGAACCTGGATCTACTGGACGAGGTCAGGGAAGAGGCGAGACTGAAAGCTGAGGCGGTGAAGAGAAGGATTGAACGAAGGTACAACTCGAAGGTGATGCCAAGGCAATTTAGAGAAGGCGACCTGGTGATGAGAAAAGCCCACCAGTACGAGATGGAGAATAAGCTGTCGCCTAAGTGGACGGGACCGTTCAGAATAACCGAGGCGCTCGGGAACGGCGCCTACCGTTTAGAGACACTGGAAGGAGGGGCGATCCCTCGCACTTGGAACGCCACGCACTTGAAGTTGTATTACAGTTGAGAACTTTTGTAAGTAAAGACGAACACAAAAGTTATATTCCAATGTTTCTGATAAAACAGTTTGAAGGGGGCACTCTTTTTTCCCTAAGGAGGGTTTTTAATGAGGCCACCCAATAAAAGAAGAGTTTACAAAGTATAAGGCGTTTTCAGATTGCATGCTTGCTGTTTTCCAAAAAGTTTTGAAGAAAGACCTTGTCACTTATACGTGACTTAAGGCGAGTAAAGGTATATTGCATGCTTTCTAAAATGTTTTTAAGTCCTCATCGCTTTTCGGCGATTGGAGGCATCAGTTAAAGTTTTAAGTCCTCATCGCTTTTCGGCGATTGGAGGCATCGGTTAAAGTTTTAAGTCCTCATCTTTTTTCGGCGATTGGAGGCATCAGTTAAAGTTTTTAAGTCCTCATCGTCTTTCGGCGATCGGAGGCACCAGTTAAAAGACCTCAACGCCCTCGCGCGTTCTGAGGCAAGTTAAAGACCTCCTCGCCGTCGAGCGAGTGCAGGCGAGAAAGAGTGAAAGTCCTCAGTGTTTCTGGGGGGGAGAAGATGTAACCCCTGGGCAATGTAGAGGCAAGTAAAAGTCCTCAGTGTTTCTGGGGGCGAGAAGATGCAACCCCTGGGGCAATGTAGAGGCAAGTGAAAGTCCTTAGTGTTTCTGGGGGCGAGAAGATGTAACCCTTGGGGCAATATAGAGGCAAGTGAAAGTCCTCAGTGTTTCTGGGGGCGAGAAGATGTAACCCCTGGGGCAATGTAGAGGCAAGTAAAGTCCTCCGTGTTTCTGGGGGCGAGAAGATGTAACCCCTGGGGCAATGTAGAGGCATGATTCAAAGACCTTCTCGCCTGTGAGCGAGTTCAGGCGAGTAAAAGACCTTCTCGCCTGTGAGCGAGTTCAGGCGAGTAAAAGACCTTCTCGCCTGTGAGCGAGTTCAGGCGAGTAAAAGACCTTCTCGCCTGTGAGCGAGTTCAGGCGAGTAAAAGACCTCCTCGCCTGTGAGCGAGTTTGATGGCATTTTCATGAAGTTCTTCTTGAATCAATGTAGAGTATGGGGCGGAAGCAATGAATGGGAGTGAGCAAGATCCTCCTAAGAGTGGTGTTGATCTTGAAGGTGCATGATATGTATGAAGCTAGGGAGGTTCGGCCAACCCAAGGAGAGGTGAAGGAGATGAAGTTTAGAGCCTAGAATTCTAGGGAGAAGCAAAGCTTGGCACAAAATGGCAGCATTACTTTACTCACAATAAACTTGAAAATACAAGGTGTAGGCTCCTCCTTTTATAGGCTAAGGAGGACCATAATGCAACCCTAATGCTAGCCAAATGAAATGTAAATGTGAAGCACATGGGTGCACAAATGAGCACATGGGGAGGGGTGTGTCTAGTTTTTATGCTCACCCCCCCTCCATGGTCTTTCTAGAATGTTCACATAAATATGCTTTCTACACTACTCTAATTACTAAGCACCCCTAATGGGCCTTTATGTAACAATTACAAACGTCTTCTCTTCCCAAAACCGTAGCTTTGACCCATGTGTATGTGAAGCTAGACGGTCTAGAAGGAATCCTCATCATGGCCTAGACGCTCCTTATGTAGCCGCTCCTCATCATGGCCTAGACGTTCCTCTTCATGGGCTAGACGCTCCTTTTGAGTCTAGACGCTCCTCATCATAGGCTAGACCGTCTAGTCTTGGAGGCTTGGCTTTCATCGTGTGGTGAGCTTGGGCCCTCCTCCATCATCCCCTCCCTCTTGAAAAGGATTTGTCCTCAAATCCAAAGCTTTTTCTTCAACTAGGGGGATGGTTGTGGCTGGATGGTGTCCATCATCTCCTCCTTCGGGAAAAGATCTATCCTCAGATCTACAGACTTGATCTCGGATAGCAACCTTTTGCTTCGCCAAAGCTTGTCCTCCTGGATCAAACGTCCACCTATAGAAATAATCAAATAAGGCATAGGTGTTAGTTTGCAAATTAATTTTACTAGGTTGCCATTTTTGCTTTTCTTTTGGTTTTGGCAACCTTGGACAAAGTTTCTCTTTTAATGGTTGTGTGTGGTCTCTAATCATGTTATGTATTTTAAAAGGTTCATTTGTGGTTACTTTCTCTTTAGGCATAAATCCTATAGAAGATGGTAACAACTTAAAAGGAGAAAGATGATTGAACCCACACATAACTTTAAAAGTAGAAATATAAGTAGTTTTGTGAACTACTTTTTGGTATGTTTGCTCACCTCTAGAGTTGTGTGTGCACTTCATGATTATTCTAGGCATAGTAGAAAGAGCTAGATTTTCAAATATATTTTGACCATGCGTTTGAGGATGATAAGAATTTAAAGTGTGCAATTTAGTTGCAAGTTTTCCAAAGGAAATCCTCAAATCATGGTTTGCGAAATTTGGAACTCTATTGAACACTATGCTTGAAGATAAACCATGAAGATGTATCACTTCTCTAGAGAAGAGTTTATCCATAACCATGAAGATTGAATCACAACCTTTTGTTGTCCTAGGGAGTTTTAATAGGAAATTTATATCTTCCCAAGGATCATTTGCAAAAGGTGGAGTATAGAGTTTATGAGACATTGCCTTGGGCGTATTTTGAAAACAAGAATTGTACCTAAGGTAATGTCTTTGAACTTCTTTTCTCATGGGGGACAAAAGTTTTCCTTTTAAAAGCTCTAGAGTTTTATCAACTCTAATTTGTCCCATGAGTTCTCCTTCATGAAGACTTTTTCTCTTATGTGTAAGGATAGTCTCGTTGTGACAACCATTGTTTATAAGGATTTGTACACTTTGCAATGGTTGTCTCAATAAGACATGACAAGTTTCTTTAGGCACTACTTCACATAAAAAATTGTTTTTGTAGATGCTTATAAAACACTTGACATTCACTTGGTGATATCCTAGCACATATGAGAAATAATCTATTTCATTTTTATCTATGCAAGCTTCTTTTACAGACTCTTCTTTTTCACTTAGGCTTGCAAGTGTTCCTTTACAAAAGGTAAGGCTTTGAGGTTGTTCAACAAGACACATATTTTCAAAGGTATTTTTAAATCTTTGGTCTTGTTGAATGACCTTGTGGGAAGGAACACTCTTCTCCCACGCCTTTTGTTCTTCAAGGGTCTTCTCATGCTTTTCTTTTTCTTCTTTTTCTTTAGCTTCCCTTTCGACTTCCCCTCTCTTCTTTTGTATTTTTCTTTCCTTTCTTTCTTTATGGGAAGCAAACAATTTTTCTACCCTCATTTCCCAATCTAGGCAAGCTTCTATATTTTCTTTTCCATGGAAATGGGGTTGGTCTACCCTAACCTCTCTTGGGTTTTCTTGTTCTTTTCTATCTCCTCTATGTCTTCTAGGGGGTGCTTGATAATAATCATTTACTCTAATGCTTCCCTCCCCAAAAGAATCATGATCTTTAGAGATATATGCATGAGAAGGTAATTTTTTTAGAATGTGAGACTTCTCATCCTTTGCTTTAGTCAAAACATTAAGTTTAGTCTCACTCTCCAATTGTCTATATGCAATTGATTGCACAGTTTGTGAAACTTCTTTCAAAAGAGTTTTTAAAGATTTTAATTCACTTCCAATAGACTTTGTAGAATGAGAAGAAGAAGACATGGCTAAAGCTTTGTGTATATAGGTGTTTTACTTTGAGAAAGTTTAGGAAAGTTAAAGAAGGTAGTTTTCCAGGTAAGGGAGGTGAGTCACAAAGGACTACTTAAATACCAAGCCTTTTCCTTGCCAAAAACTATCCTCCAATATCTTCACACAAGACTTCTCTTAGTGAAACACTTAGAACACAAATAAGTTGAGAAATCAATTTTTTTTTTCAATGCAAGAAAACAATGTATGCTAACTAATTTAACAAAGCTAGTCGGTTTAACACAAAATAAGCATGCAAAGCGTTACTACTAAGCAAAAAGAAAGACAATCACCAACAATTAACAAAATTAAACATGCAAAACGTAGCTATGAAAGCAAAAGAAAAGCAATTACAAACAAGTAACAATTACTAATCAAGAATGCTACACTATTCGGCCCTAGGTGAGGCTTCTTGGACACTTTGAGCCCTTGAAGACACACTCACCGTCTAAACGTAATTAACAAGGTAATTAACAATAAACCAAGTTGCAAAGGAAATAAGAGAACTCCCTTTGTTGATCCTCTTTTTGGTTAGTGCACTTCTTTGTTGTCTTTGCTTGTTGATCTTCCTAGTGTTTGTAGTGTTTTCAAAAATGCTTGTTTCGGCTTTGGCCTTGTCTTCTCCTTAGAATGATGGTCTTTAATTATCCAATTTCCAGCACCTAGCAAAGGGCTAAACCTTAACCAAATCAAGTTCCCATTCACATAAGCACCAAAGAAGAATTAAATTCCAGCACCCAAATTAGAGGTCAAAGAACAAAAGCAAGAAACAAATTTAATTGAATAAAACAGTACCACCAAAAGGATTTAGATTGTGACAACTAGAAAGAGAGTCAATTAAGTAAAGCAAACAAATAAAGGTACTCAATTAAAGGTTGGCACACAAAAGAATTCCTAAAGAAAAGCACTAGATTAGATGACCAAATAAAAAAAACAGCACCACTGGAAAATGTTGTGGGCCAGAAAACGTGTTTGTTCCCCGATTTATGCTGAGCTGTATTTTTAGAATTTGGCTCTGAAATTTGTTATGCAAGATATTCAGGATCTTATCTAAAATCTGGCTTTGGATTCACTCAAAACGGATGCACCATTTTGTTTTAATAAATTTTGCAAAATTGGTGTTCGGTTAGGCCAGCTGGAGCGCTTCAGATTTGCACTCTGATTTTAAAAGATTTATCATTTTTTTTTCTGTTGCTTCTTTTGACCTAATTCTTTTTTTGTCCTTTCTATAACACTTTAAACTTGCATTTTCCAGAGAATCAAAATTTTCCTATGGGTGGAAATATTTTTCTGGGTTAAAACAGCCAAAACAGAGAAGGTGAAAACAGGGGAATCTGAAAACTGGAAACAAAAACAACAAGATACCAAAGTTTAGACACAAAGGAAATTTGTGAAATAGAATTGTGTATGATCTAAACACAATATGAACTCAAACTAAAAATTAAAAAGGCACCAAAGGAGCAAAGAACAGCAGATTCAAGCAAATAAAGAGACCCAAAATCAAGAAACAATTAAGCCAAATAAAAGGACTACTATGAATTGTTGACAATATGGATGAACATGACTTGACAAAACATGTATAGATTCAGAAAATTAAAGACTCAAAGCATAATATGAACCAAAATAATGAAAGCAATAAAGACTCAAAGCCTAAAAGAAAATAGCAACACAAAGGTGTATGGAATCCTATCACAAATTGCACAAGAACTTGTTCAAGATCAAATGAACAAGAGTGCTTCGGTTGGATCTTCCACAAAGCACACCAAGAACAAATTAAAATGTAAAAAAAAAACAGCAAGACAAGTAAGGAAAGTAAATGACAATATGAAATAAAGAAGAACTAAAATTGAAAAGACAAGGAGCTACTCATCTTGAAGAACCAAAGCTCATGATACCAAATGATGGCATTTTCATGAAGTTCTTCTTGAATCAATGTAGAGTATGGGGCGGAAGCAATGAATGAGAGTGAGAAAGATCCTCCTAAGAGTGGTGTTGATCTTGAAGGTGCATGATATGTATGAAGCTGGGGAGGTTCGGCCAACCCAAGGAGAGGTGAAGGAGATGAAGTTTAGAGCCTAGAATTCTAGGGAGAAGCAAAGCTTGGCACAAAATGGCAGCATAACTTTACTCACAATAAACTTGAAAATACAAGGTGTAGGCTCCTCCTTTTATAGGCTAAGGAGGACCATAATGCAACCCTAATGCTAGCCAAATGAAATGTAAATGTGAAGCACATGGGTGCACATGGCACATGGGTGCACAAATGAGCACATGGGGAGGGGTGTGTCTAGTTTTTATGCTCACCCCCCCTCCATGGTCTTTCTAGAATGTTCACACAAATATGCTTTCTACACTACTCTAATTACTAAGCACCCCTAATGGGCCTTTATGTAACAATTACAAAGGTCTTCTCTTCCCAAAACCGTAGCTTTGACCCATGTGTATGTGAAGCTAGACGGTCTAGAAGGAATCCTCATCATGGCCTAGACGCTCCTTATGTAGCCGCTCCTCATCATGGCCTAGACGCTCCTCTTCATGGGCTAGACGCTCCTTTTGAGTCTAGACGCTCCTCATCATAGGCTAGACCGTCTAGTCTTGGAGGCTTGGCTTTCATCGTGTGGTGAGCTTGGGCCCTCCTCCATCAGAGTTCAGGCAAGATAAAATCCTTCTCGTCTCGAACGAGTTCAGGTATGGTGTGAAGGGTGGAAGAAGTTCTGAGGGTGGCTAAGGTAGGTTCGAAGAGAACACCTAGCCACCCGGTCTCTTGCTCTGAAGCACAAGGAGGTAGACCGAAAGGCGTCTTTACCCCCAGATCAAAGAACAATGGCCAAGGCGTGAGGCCAGAAAGAAGCTGATCGCCAAGAGTTGCTGGCGACCAGGAAAAGTTTAATCAGAGGCGAAAGTGTTAAAAGACCCGTTTTGGTGGAGCAGATCGGGTGAAACAGTGTTTAAACCAGTAGCTGAGTCAAAATTTGACGCTTAAGGTCTCATTTTACGCTAAGGTTTATGGCCTTAAGTTACGAGTTGATAAATGTGATTATTATTCGAAGTTGAGGTGATTCGAAGCAGTTAAGTCAAAGGTCGTGCCTACAGTTTCCTAAGTCTTTTCTTTGGAATTAAGCAAGCAAGGAAAGTTGGAGCAGTTGAAGAAGTCATAAGAGGAAAAACGTAGACTTTGTCATTAACAGTGAATATCAGTTCAAAACATATATACGAAAGGACATAAAGTCTATTACAAGTTATAATGCAAGGGAGAGTATGAAAGCGATGGATGCATTAGATTGATCAGTCTTCGGCGGGCACCACTTTTCCATCCACCACTTCATTATCCAGCGACACCATGCTGAGATCCAGGTCGGGGAACAAGCAAGCAAATTGTTCCCGTGCAGCTTCGAATCCAGCAGCCAGAATTTGAGCAGAGTTTAGCTTGAGTTCTTCAATCTGCTTCTGAAGTTCCTCAATCCGCTTCTTGAGATCTTCAGTTTGCTCTTTCAGCTCCTTATTCTGTTGCTCCAGCTCTTCAACCTGCTTCTTGAGTTGTTCATTGGTCTCTTGAGCCTGGAGAAGGTCTTCAGCAACCTTCTTGGATTCCGCTTGCACTTGGGCCAATTCGGCAGTTACCTTTCCCTTCTCTTCGTTGGCCTTGGCGAGATCAGCTATGGTGTCGTCCCTTGCCTTTTCCACCTGCCCAAGGAGGGTCTCTCGCTCGGCTGACCTTTTCTCTAATTTTTGCACCTTGACGGCGTCGGCCTTCATGAGAGCCTCCAGGTCAGCCACCTTGACGCGGTAAGGCACAATCTTGGTCTCTAGTTCGATCTTTTCTTGAGCAAGCTGTTGCACTTTGTGGCGGAGATCAGTGGCCTCTTTGCGCGCCAACCTGAGCTCGGTGCTCATTGCGTCCTCCACTCGGGAGTGTTCAATCTCCGCCAGCGTCAAGTTGAAAGACAACTTCTCCACCTCAACCCTCATGGTGCTGTTCTCTGTCTTGAGGTTGAAGAGGTCGTCTTGGAGCCTCCTAGTAGAGCTTTCCACAGCTCTAGTGATGATGGCTGGGATGTCTTCTGCTATCGTTTTTAGCTTAGCAGATAGAGGCTCCCACATCCTCGTGACCTCAAGGGGAAGGTTTGCTGCTTGTAGCGGCGCTAAAGGCGCTGTGGGGGCCTGTTGTGGGTTTTCGTCGCCACCTTCCTTAGCTGGTTCTTCAACGGGCACTTCTCGGCGTGGTGACGACATCGGGGATTCGGTGATCAGAATCGGTGAGGTATGAGCGACCTCATCCCCGATTGGAGCAACCTCTGCGGCTGAGGCATTTGAAGGGGGACCCCCTCCCGCTGATACATGTGGCTTGGAGGCGCTCGGGGGGTCCTCCATGAAGTTTGGCTCTTGGGCCTCAACCGCAGGCGGCGCAGTGGCTAGCGGGATAGCTTGGACTGGTGAAACAGGAGCTTGTGGGGGTGGCGATGATGGAGGAGGAGCAAGTGTGGATGGTGGCGTTGACGAGGGAAGAGGGGGTGGTGCAGGTGGTGAAGAAGGTGCCACCCTCTTCCTCTTTGTAACGAGGCCATCCTCAGTGACCTCGTCATCTTCTTCCTCATCCTCTTGGACTATCTGGGGAGCCTTCCTCTTAGCCCTCTTAAGGACGAGTTTCTTTCGCTGGGCGGCGGGTTGGACGTCGGAGGGTGCTGGGCCCTTAGGTGGCGATCGGCCCTGAGTGGCGGCGATCTCCACCATAGAGTTTGGCACTGTTTGAGTGCCCGTCGCCAGCCCGTGGGTTCGGGCGAGCGCCCTCAATTCAGCAAGCATGCCCTTGCCCAACATGTTATCTGCATGGAACGAAAATGCATGGGTTAACTTAAAAAAAAAATGAGTGCATAAGGTGGTATGTGGTATGCAGCAAAGCAGATGATCGGTGCAGGAAAAGTAAAACCAAAGTCTTGCGCGTAGCGCACAAAACACCCAGAAACAGTCAAATAGAAGCAGTATTAAAACAGCGGTTTAAATGTTCTAACCTATTCGAATTTCGAGTTGGTCCTCGTAGAATTCGAAGCATATCAGGGTGGTGGTAAGGAAAGTGATGTTGGCATCCGCGACCCTTTTCCAGAAAAGGCAGAGATCTCGGTCCAACGCTCCCATGCTGTCAGGACTTCTGGGTCTCCTGAAGCAGCTCTTGGACTCTTTCTTCCCCTTGTCTACCCAGTACAAGGGGAAGCCGTCGAGTAGGGAATCGTCCTTGTCGTTGGGGCACACTTGGACGAACTTCCCTTTCCAGTCCTTATAGGATTGCTGGAAGATGGAGAAGATCGACCTCCCAGCAATCGCATTCAAGCTAATCCACAGGCGGTCTCCTGGGTGCTTGGCTTCGAAGAGGAATAAAAATACGTCCACGGATGCGGGCAACCCCAGATGGTCGCACATCACTTGGAACGCTCGCACGAACGCCCAGCTGTTGGGATGGAGCTGGGCGGCGGCGATGTTAAGCTCGGTAAGGAGCTCCCTTTCGAAACGGGTGAAAGGGAACTTGAGCTTCACCTTCTTGAATAAGGTCGTGTAAACGAAGCAGAAGGGCCCGTCAGCACTCACCTTGTCATCAGCACAAACAGGCAGATCGGGGGGGCAAGGTAGCACTATCATCTTTTCGTCGTGCTCCTTATGAAATGATTGATGAAGCTCATCCCCCTTAGTCAGCCGCAAAACTGCTCCCGCAGTGTTCACAGAAGATGTCTCCCTCAGAAGGGTCGAGTTGGCCCAGGGATACAAGGTTTTGAAGTCTGGCAAGGGAACGGGGGCTCCTCCGGCGATAGGTGGAGTCGCCTGGGCCAGGTTAGGGCGGAAAGACGCAGGCCTCTCAGCCTGGGAAGAGGAAGTGCCACGAACTCGTGGTGGGTCGTGTGCTTGAGAAGGGGGGTTTCTTGATGAAGGAGGAGGATTCGAGGTGATCTTTGTGCGAGTCATTGTTGCAGCTGCAAAGGAAGAAGAAAAGGAAAAATGATCAGGGGTTACAAAGGCTGACTCGATCATGGAAGGAAGGTGAAAAACGAACGAACGTAGGTTCGTTGCGATGATTGACGAAGCCCTAAGTTACGTAGAAGGAGAAATGGAAAAAGCAACCCACAGCGTATGCACCAGACAGTTACAAGATGATGCGAATCGGTTAAAATGCAAGAAAAACCAGCAGAAGAAGGAAAGTAGGTACCTTTCGATGATCAGGAAGACGATTGAAGGTTGATGATGGTTCAGGATGTTGGAGAGCGCTGAGAGTTTTTTGCAGAAGAAGGTGAGAGCGTTCGTGAATGCGAGGGAAAGTGATGGAACAGTGTTGAGAGAAAATGGGTTTAAGAGTTTTTTCGAAAATGGGTTTGGGAAGCGCAAACGATAACTGAAGATAACCGTTGATGAAGCCACGTGTCGAGTGATGGACGAGGGGTTTGGTAGAGCGTCAGAGCAGCAGAAAGTACAACCGCTTGGAATTCTGCGTCAGTGCCACGTAGACCGGTGTTGACGTGACTCTTTCAGTCTTTTCGCTGGACAAGTCTTCGCTTAAGACTGGGGGCCTTGTGTACCGCCCTGGTAGTCGGAAGTGATGACGTGGCGTCAAGCTACAGTATAGGCGTGTTGACAAGGCGCCAAGTTGGCAGGAAGGAAGTGTTGGGTTTAATAGTGCCAAAGTTCAAGAGGGGGGGTGAATTGACCTTTTAAAACTTCTTCGCAGAAACAATGTTTAACCCAGTTTTACAGAAAATAAATCGATTTATGTGAAAATGAACAGATTTAATCAGCACTGTTTTTCTGTTTGAAACGCTTTTAATACAGCAAGGTTAATCACAAGACTATGCAGTGAGAATTTCCAGCAGCACACACACATATATCAGATTTGAAAAACAGTGAAACACAAAAACAGCAAGCTTCAATTTCAAGCAAGTAATTAAGGTTCAATTGATAGCATGCTAGTTAATTGAGTGACCTTTGCAAACAAGCTGTTCCAGTGGCTTTTAACAGACTATGAGTGTTCTTCTTGATGTCAAGAAATTTTCCAGAAATTAAGAACAATGAATCACAGAACAGCAAGCTTCAACTTTAAGCAATTTGTTTAAGGTTCAATTAATAGCATTTACAGTTTCTTGAGCAGCCTATCACAGTCAATCTGTTCCAATGGTTTTTAGCAGATTATATATGTTCTTATCAGATTCAAACACCTTTTTCAGAAATCAAGAACAGTATGCACAGTGCCCAGAAAGAACAGATTTATTTTCAATTGAACAGATTTATTTCTGTTCCGTCCGGTTGACCGGGACGTCTTCGTGCGCGACCTCAACCGTCAGCTAAGGACTCCTTCCCACTGATTGCCTGTGAATTCCTGCAAAAAAGAGGACAAAGAGGCGCCCTAGCGGCCGTTTGCACTCCGACGCTCAAGTCAGCCAGCAAGAAACACCAAAAAACTGTCCACCCACGTATCTGAGCACCGCGTGTGGCACTCTGAAGGTGGTAAAAGAACTGTGTATCTGTGTGTGTGTTGTCTCCTTTAGGCAAAAATATTCTCCAGTCACTTGTACGTAACCTTAAAGCACGGGCAAGCAACCAAAGAGTTTCTCCTAAGTTTGCCAGAGGTCCCAACCCTTTTTCCGACATTCTCAGCGCTATTTAAACTGCCCCAGCATTTAAAGCGCCTTAAAGCGCTTTTAATCTCTAACGTAACGTACTATTTAAAGCGCTTAATTACGAAACGTAGCGCATTTAAGACGTTGAAACGCTTGGGAGCCCTAATAGTACCAGAATGCTCGAAAGGGAAACTGTATTGAATATCTTTAATTACCTGGCACCTGACTAGAGGGTGTTTCCATTCTGGCATGGCTGTCGTACACGTGGAGGGCTTCATGACGCCATGACCCCATCTGGGGGCGTTTCTGCCCATCTGGGGACATTTCTACGTGTGGGTCCTCCTGCCTGGGAGTGCTACTGCGCTAGGGGTGGCTTTTTGGGTGCCAACTCATGCCCCCAAGTATCTAGCCACTTACTCTGAGAGCGTATCTGCCTTCCTCTCACACCCTGCACCCGGTTATCCTGGGCGTGACCTTCCTCTTGGGTCGTATCTGTCCCGAAGGCGTCTCTGGGGCGGCAGGGGTACTTCGCGAGTCAGGCTGCCCTTCACTGGTACTATCACTATGGCCTTGAAGCCACCTTTTCCTTCTCTTTATCACTTTCCCGAGATATCGGGTCCTGAGGCTTTCCCACGGCGTCGCTCCCTCCATGGTCTTTCCTACCCATGGGTATCGGGGAACCACACCGTGGTTGCCTTGCTTTTACACTGTTTGATCTGGCGACGCCCTGGTTGGGCGACGCCTCTACCCAGGCGACGCCTTGAGTTGACTTTGACTCTCCAGTCGTTGACTTTGACCTTGACTTAGTCAACGCCCTGATACGGGACGGTACACAAGCCCCCCAGTCTTAAGCCGAAGACTTGTCTTCAGAGCAAAGATTAAAGCCTTGCCCCCGCCATCCACGTGCCTTCCCGATGACGTGTCATTCTCTGCTGACTCAGCAAATTTTCGAATTACTGACGCGACATTTTCTGAACCACAGGGGTATTCTTAATGAGCGATTGGACATTCCCTGAAATGGGGATGATTACACCTTTTGGGCTACCCTTGATCGCGCGCCACGTGGCCCATCGCGTGGCCCTCCTTTAGGGACCTTTGCGCTTCCCCTGGGCAATCAACCCTCTGACGCGTGGCCCGATCCTACGGCCCTTAGTTAGCGCTTCTTGAGTCGCGAAATGTAACGTTTAAGTTACTCCAAACCCCGCGCTCACCCTACTGTTACATTCATTCACTTTGCTACTTTGCCATGTTCATCGCCTCCAAAACCTCTTCTCTCTGCAATTGCGATTCTCCCCTTCCTGCGCTCTCCTACCGCCTCCATTTCAACAACAAAGGTATGGTTTCGAGCACTCTCAACTCTTCACTGTTGTCGCATTATAGGAAACTGCCTGGGACTGTTGTTATTCTCGTATTTCTCTGGATATTGTTTGTATGCTTCGTTGTTCCTTTCGCTTCCCTTCGTTCTCTTGCGGGTAGGGCGCTCCTAGGGTTCTTCCATTTTCCCCTTTTCCTCTCTCCAAACCCCTTTTCTGTGAACCCTTTCTTTCTCTTTTGATCTTCAGCATTGGCGTTGATGGCAAAAACCAAGACCACCGCACCTCCCCCGCTCCCCAAGTCTCATTATAAGGGCGAATATGACTGGGCCCCCGACGAACTTCTGGACGAATGTTCCCTCCTGAACTCCGTTGAGGACGTGGAGGCCCACAGGGGGGACCCTGCTCTCTATAACTTCAATGCTTTCCACAAAAGTCATGACTCCCAAGTCCTGGTAAGCCGAGTGCGACCTGGGATGCCCGTTTGCGCGGACTCACGGGATACTAGGGGATGCGCTTTCTTCTTCCTCTATTAGATGGTGCTCAAAAGGGTGGGCCTGCGTCTACCCCTCACTCCCTTCGAAAAAGAGCTACTGACAGAGATAAACACTGCTCCCGCCCAACTCCATCCCAACAGTTGGGCTTTCGTGAGGGGGTTCCAAATTCTCTGCGGCTATCTAGGTGTTCCCTCCTCTGTGGACGTTTTTCTTCACTTCTTCGAGGTAAAGAAGCAAGGGAAAAGCCTCTGGATGAGCTTTTCTGGGATTGCCGGGCGCATCATCCTTACGCTCTTCCAGAATTCGTTTAAAGGCTGGAAGGGGAAATTTTTCAAGGTACGCGCGACCAAGCGCGATCCTACCATTCTAGAGGGCTTTCCCCTGTACTGGACAGAAAAACCCATAACTATGAAGCCCTTGGCTCTGGACGAACTTGCCCCGCCTGACCGGGATATATGCAAAGCCTTGGCGGGACTGGGGATAGTCTTCGATACCGCCAAGCTCATCGCGAACGAATTCAATGCCCATGGGCTTTCTACATACTTCGGTATCTGCACTTGGCGATTTATGATGCATTAGTTGTTATGGTTATCTGCATTACCATTTTTCACTGTACAATGTTACTTGCATTTCGCATCTCTTCCTGTATTGTGAATCCACATAACTGCTCTAGTACTAATCCTTGTTGTTTGGCCTATCTTGATGTAGGATCGGTGATGGGCGCTTCCAAAAGAATAATGTTGGCGAAAGCACTGAAGGAGGCTCGTGCCGCCAAGGCAGGCGTCTCCTCCAGCCCTGTTGCCAATCCGATTCTCCCACCGGCTCCGACACCGCCGCCTCCAGTCACTGCTGAAGCTGCTTCTAGCCCATCTCCGACGTCTCCACCTGGCTCCGACTTGCTTCCAACCCCTAACTCTCCTTCGCCTATCGCCGTTGTTCCCCTAGCTGCGGCCTCGTCACCGGCTCCACCCCCCCTTGACAAAGGGAAAAGGGTTTTGGAGATTCTGTCAGATGATGAGGAATCGGAGGGTGTGGCGCCCTTCAGAAGGAGAAAATCCGCGCGGGTTCCTCTTCTGGTAGAGACGTCGCAACAGGGAGGGAACCTCTTTATGGACAACCCTCCAAGCGCAACCTCACTCCCTCCTATGATTCTCCAAGAGGAAAGGGGCGAAGGTGCTGAATCTGCGCCGCCTCTGCCGCCGCCAGAAACCACTGCTTCCCCGGCTCCCAACGCTGCCGCCCCCGACTTCATTGCCATTCCCCCTCCAATCATGCATCTGATGAGGGGTTTCAGTGGCGGGACTATGCCAGAAGGTACCGACAGGAGGGAAGGTATGCCTTTCTATTTGGGGGCCTTCTTGGCGGTGGCTCTTGAATGGCGCTCCCAGGCCAGAAACGCTGTCTTGCAAGCTCAAACTCTCCAGGCCTTGGAAACGAAGGCAACTACCCTGGAGGAGGAGATGAGGATCCTGGGACGCCAGAACGAGGCTTATTGTTCCTCCCTGAAACAAGCACAAGAGTCCAGGGCAGAAACTGAGAGGAAACTGGCAGAGGCCTTAGAGCTCCAGGCTGACTTCTACGCTCGTGAAGTTGCTCTCCAAGTACAGGTGGCGGGTCTTCAGGAAGTGGTCAAAGCGGACGCAGAAACTCACAAAGACCTGAAGGACCGTTGCTGTGAACAGGCTGCCAAGGTGGAGCGGATGGAGGACGAAATGGCCACGCAGGCCAAAGCTATGGACCTTCTCCGAGTTGACTACGACAAACTGCAGGTCGAGGTTAGCCGGCTTCGCGTGGAGAAAGAGGCTCTGGAGAAGCAGGTGGCCTCTGGAGACGCCGCCATTGAGGAACTGGAGAAGGAGAAAAAGTCCCTTATCCAGGAGATGGCGGGCACCTTCGAGGAGGGGTTCCAAGAGGCCCTGTCCCAGGCGTCCTGCGAGAACCCTGGAGTCAACCTTTCGAACTGCGACCCCACACACCACGTAGTCGACGGGAAGGTCGTGCCCATGGATTTGAACGACTGAACTGCTGCCCCTCATCCGCCACCTTCCTCTTCAAGCTTAACTCTTCATTCTTTACCTTCGCTTTTTGATTTTATTTGCCAAAACTTGTAATTCTTTGAACTATCCGCACTCTTGTTACTGATTTGGGACGTTCGCATGGTTGTCTTTATTTCTTTGTCACATACGATTCTGCCCATGCGATCTCGTTCTTATCTTTTCCCTTCATACGCTTCAATTACTTTATCTGTGTTCTGCCCATTTCTCACACTTCGTTGGGCGGTTTGGTATGATTGGGTAAGGTCGCCCGCCAACCCTTACGCCCATGGAGAGGCTCACTAAGTGGCGCCGTATCGTCCACGGGACGTCTCTGATACCGAAAGGCTCTTTCTTTGATCTTTTAACGCTCGGCGCCCACGCCTAAGGAGAGGCCTGCTAAAGCAGCACCGTATCGTCCCCGGGTGTCTAAAACGCTGAGTGCTGTGGGGTTTTTGTTCCCTCCATGGTCTTTCCTGCCCATAGGTATCGGGGAACACCCTGCCAGTGACTCGCTGGCGTTTGACGGTCTCGTCTCCCTCCACAGTCTTTCCTACCTGTGGGTATCGGGGAGGCGACGCCTGCAACTAACTTTGCCTTTCTCTGATTTCTTCTCCCTCCTCAGTCTTTCCTACCTGGGGGTATCGGGGAGGTAACGCCAGTCGGTATTTGGGTTGGCGACGCCTGCGACTTCTCGTCTGTCATCGCCCTTTACGTCCTTCCTGGCAACGCCTCGGGCGTTACCTTTACCTCGACATTGACCTTAACTCTTGCCTTGGTCAACGCTTGATAACAGCGAAGAGCCCAAGGCTTTGTCTGTGCCATCCACGTGGCGCTCCCTGTATAGCTGATGGGACCTTCTGTCATTCGTCTTGATCCACGTGGCGCTACTTGTATGGTTTGTGGGACATTCGGTCATTTCATTTTCTGACTCCTGCTGTACCCCTGGCTCATTTTCAACGGCGGATCGTACCATTGGATATTCTGTTGACGGGACATTTTCTGATTTAAACCAGTGGTGTCAGCGTCATCCTTTCATCTTCTGCCACGTGTATCAATCGTGCGGTGCATCCATTCACGTCGTTTGGCGCTCTAACCGCTTTATTTAACTCTTCAAGCTCTGGAACTATCTTCATCGTTTTCTCACTTCTCATAACCTACTTGCGTTCTTTCTTCTTGCACCCTTTCTTCTCTGTCGAAGGGCTGTTCTAACCTTCGCTCCCCTCGCTCAACCCTTGCATTTCTGGCCGTCTTGATCTTGCTAAAGAATGTCTTCTCACGATGCTTCCCCCAGGGTTCGTCCCAAAGACTTGTACCCTTGGGCCTCGAGCGAACTTCTTGATGAGTGTTCATGCTTGCTCTCCACCAGGGCCGTACGGGAACACAAAGGGGAGTTGTGTTCTTACGACCACCGGGCCTTCGCGAGGAGGCACGATGACGACGTCGCTGTGCTCCCTTGCACTCTGGGGGAGCCAGTGTGTGGAGACGAACGGGCCAACAACGGGGTCCCTTTCTTTTACTTTTACCAGGTGGTGTTCAAGACCATCGGGGTGCGCTTACCCTTCTCCTGGTTCGAGAAGGAACTGCTGACGGAGATCAACGTGGCTCCAGCCCAATTATACCCCAACAGCTAGGCCTTTGTCAAGGCCTTCGATGTCCTCTTTGGGTTTCTGGGTTGTGCACCCTCGGTTGACCTCTTTCTTCACTTTTTTGAGGTGAAGAGACAGAGACACAACCTCTGGGTAACTCTCAGCAATGTACCCGGAAGAGTTCTCTTCACGCCCTTCCAAAGCTCGTTCACGGGGTGGAAAGGGCGGTTCTTCAAGATCTGCTGTACTGATCTTGTTCCCGACGCCCTCGATGGGTTTCCGTTGTACTGGGTGAGAGAGGAAAAGGTCCTCAAAGCCAAACCCCTCAAGAATCTGGCTCCAAGTGATCAAATAGCTTGCCGGATTCTTGCTGAGGCGGGAGGTTTTGACTCTGCTACGGTGATCAGCTTGGAGTTCAACGCTAGGACTCTTGAGAAGTACATAAGTAAGAACCACTGCCTTAGGCAACTTCGGCCTTCGTTACTTTCTAACTGTGCCTGTCTTTCTTCACTGTGTCTCTAATACATTTGTTCCCTTTGTGCAGGTTCGAAAATAAGCCAAGAAAAGAGGACACGACTTACTCGAGCGCTGCGGGCTGGGAAAGGGGCTTCGCCTTCCTCCAGTGATGACTCTGATGAGCGCTGAGAAGTGGCTTGTTTGTGTTTTTGCATTTTGTACTGAACATTGCTTGTAACAACAACTTTTCAATATCATAATTCTTTACAAGGCCACTTTACTTTGCATATGCTTCATATACCGCGCGACTTCCTTTCGTCTCGTTCTGCCAACTATGCATGCTTTTACTTGGGCGACGCCTTCTTTCTGGGCGACGCCAAGACCTAGGCGACGCCTTCTTCGTTGGCGACACCATGGCCTAGGCGGCGCATCACATTACTTCTAACAAGGAAAAATAAAGGCTGAAAACCATTCTTTTTCTCAACTGGTTTTGCCATTTATTAGGGTGACCTCATTAAAAAACCCCCGAAAGGGAAAAAGAGCGTCCCCTTCAACTAAATTGTTACATGCTGCTTACATAGGTCAACTGAAATAAAATTTTAAGTTGGCTGCATTCCAACTGCGCGGGATAGGGCCTCCATCTAAAGTCTCCAGGTTGTACGAACCGTTGCCCTTAGCCTCAGTAACTCTGAAGGGCCCGGTCCACTTGGGAGACAGCTTATTCTCCAACTCGTATGGGTGAGCTTTCCTCATCACTAGGTCGCCCACCTGAAACTGTCGCGACTTTACTTTAGAGCTATATTGCCGCTCCACTCTTCTTTTCATCGCTTCAGCTTTTATTCTAGCTTCTTCCCTGGCCTCTTCTAGCAGATCCAGGTTTACCCGTCTCTCCTCATTAGATTCCTCCACCACAAAGTTTTGAAAACGCGGTGAGCTTTCGTGTATTTCTACTGGAATCATCGCGTCCGACCCGTACACCAAACTGAACGGCGTCTCCATAGTAGAGGATTGGGGCGTGGTGTGGTATGCCCATACAATCCTTGGCACCTCTTCCGCCCACGCCCCTTTGGCCTTCTCTAACCTTCTTTTTAACCCCCTCAGCAGAACTCTGTTTGCTGACTCTACTTGTCCATTGGTCTGGGGGTGTTCAACCGACGCGAACACTTGCTTGATTCCCACTTCAGCGCACAGATTTCTCAACTGCTGGCTGGCGAACTGGGTCCCGTTGTCAGATATCAGGCGCCTGGGTACGCCAAAGCGACACACGATGTTTCTCCACACAAAATGTTGTACCTTATGCGCAGTGATTTGTGCCACGGGCTCTGCCTCTATCCACTTAGTGAAGTATTCTATAGCGACGATCAGATATTTCATCTGCCTGATTGCCAGTGGGAAAGGGCCCAAGATGTCAATTCCCCATGTGTGGAAAGGCCACGGGCTGTATATGGACCGCAACTCTTCTGGCGGCGCCTTGTGCCAGTCGGCGTGCTTTTGGCATTACTTACACCGCTGGGCGTGCCGTGCGCAATCCTCTTTCACTGTTGGCCAGAAGAAACCTGCGTGTATTACCTTGGAGGCTAAGGACCTTCCTCCTACATGGCTTCCGCAGATGCCTTCGTGTAGCTCCGCCATTATCCTGATGCACTCATCGCCACTGACGCATGTTAGGATAGGATGAGCGAAACCGTGTCTGAACAGCACCCCATCCACCAAGGTATATCTTGCGGCGTTCCTTTTGATTTTCTTACCCTCTTCAGGGTCCACTGGAAGGGCCCCATCCGCCAGGTATCGTTTATAGGGCGTCATCCAGGTGTCTCCCGTGGACAGGACACAAACCTGCATCTGCTCTTCCTCAGACGCACCCGTGTATATACTGATGCGGGGCGCCCTCTGCGTATCTTGGGTTAATGAGGAATGACTCCTCGGCCTTCCCCTTGATGCATAAATCTGGAGGACATCCACCCTGTTGTCTTCCACGAATCGACGCGGAGCTTTGAGGGTCTCCTGGATCACTGTCCTCTGTCTACCCCCCTTGCCTGAGCTGGCCAGCTTTGCGAGCAGGTCAGCTCTGGCATTCTGCTCCCTCGGGACGTGTATCAACTCAAGAGCGTTGAACGCCCCTCTCAACAACTGGATGTATTTTAGATACGCCGCCATCTGGGGATCCTTCGCCTTGAACTCACCCGACACCTGCCCCGTAATCAACTGGGAGTCGCTCTTCACTAGGAGGTTCTGTGCGCCCATCTCCTTGGCCAGGAGCATTCCTGCAATCAGGGCTTCATATTCTGCTTGGTTGTTACTTGCCTTGAAGGCAAAACGCAAGGCCTGCTCGATCAGTATGCCGTCGGGTCCTTCCAGCACTATTCCCGCACCACTCCCTTGTTGGTTTGAGGAGCCATCAACCGAGAGCAGCCACTGTGAACTCGCTTCCACCTCTTGCTCACCTCCGGGCGAAAGTTCTGCTACAAAATCCGCGTACACCTGCCCTTTGATGGATCCTCTAGGCTCGTACTGTATGTCGAATTCTGACAGTTCCACTGCTCAGCGTACCATTCTTCCTGCCACATCGGGCTTCTGCAGCACCTTCTGTATGGGGAGGTTGGTCATTACCACCACCGTAAAACTGTGGAAGTAATGACGGAGCCTCCTAGCCGAGAACACTACCGCCAGCGCCGCCTTCTCCAGTGCTTGGTACCTTGTCTCAGCTCCCTGTAAGGCCTTGTGATGGAGGAGGGCCCAAGCTCACCACACGATGAAAGCCAAGCCTCCAAGACTAGACGGTCTAGCGTATGATGAGGAGCGTCTAGACTCAAAAAGGAGCGTCTAGCCCATGAAGAGGAGCGTCTAGGCCATGATGAGGAGCGGCTACATAAGGAGCGTCTAGGCCATGATGAGGATTCCTTCTAGACCGTCTAGCTTCACATACACATGGGTCAAAGCTACGGTTTTGGGAAGAGAAGACCTTTGTAATTGTTACATAAAGGCCCATTAGGGGTGCTTAGTAATTAGAGTAGTGTAGAAAGCATATTTGTGTGAACATTCTAGAAAGACCATGGAGGGGGGGGGTGAGCATAAAAACTAGACACACCCCTCCCCATGTGCTCATTTGTGCACCCATGTGCCATGTGCACCCATGTGCTTCACATTTACATTTCATTTGGCTAGCATTAGGGTTGCATTATGGTCCTCCTTAGCCTATAAAAGGAGGAGCCTACACCTTGTATTTTCAAGTTTAATTGAGTAAGGTTATGCTGCCATTTTTGTGCACAAGCTTTACTTCTCCTAGAAATCTAGGCTATAAACTTCAATCCTTTCACCTTTCTCCCTTGAGCTGGCCGAACCACTCAAAAACCACACTCATCATGCACCTTCAAAGCCAACACAACTCCTAGGAGGGCTTTGTTTCACTCACCCATTGCTTCCGCATCACTTTTTACTACTTTGATTCAAGAAGAACAGATGAAATGCCATCATTTGGTATCATGAGCTTTTGGTTCTTCAAGATGAGTAGCTTGGTCTTTTAATTTCAGTTCTTCTTTATTTCATCTTTGTCATTTCAATTCCTTACTTGTCTTGCTGTTTTTATATTTTAAGTTGTTCTTGGTGTGCTTATGGAAGATCCAACCAAAGCACAATTGTTCAATTGATCTTGAACAAATTCTGTGCAGCTTGTGATAGGATTCCTTACACCATTGTGTGGCTGTTTTTCTTTTAGGAAATTGAGTCCTTATTGCTTTCTTATAATTGCTTCATTTTATGCTTTGAGTCTTTATTTTCTGAATCTATAAATGTTGTGTCAAGTCATGTGAATCCATAATTGTCATCAATTCTTAGTAGTCCTATTATTGGCTTGATTGTTTCTTGCTTTTGGGTCTCTTTAAATTGTTTGAATCTGCTGTTCTTTGCTCCTTTGGTGCCTTTTTAATTTTAGTTGGAGTTCATAATTGTGTCTTAGTTCTTACACAATTTCCGTTCTTACAATTCCATTGTGTTAAATTTTGGTTATCTTGCTGTTTTTTCCAGTTTTCCAGGATACCCCTGTTTACACCTTCTCTGTTTTGGCTGTTTTAACCCAGAAAAATATTTCCACCCATAGGAAAATTCTGATTTTCTGGAAAATGCAAGTTTAAAGTGTTATAGAAAAGACAAAAAAAGAATGAGGTCAAAAGAAGCAACAGAAAAAAAATGATAAATCTTACAAAATCAGAGTGCAAATCTTGAGCGCTCCAGCTGGCCTAACCGAACACCAATTTTGCAAAATTTATTAAAAAAAAATGGTGCATCCGTTTTGAGTGAATCCAAAGCCAGATTTTAGATAAGATCCTTAATATCTTGCATAACAAATTTCAGAGCCAAATTCCAAAAATACAGATCATCATAAATCGGGGAACAAACACGTTTTCTGGCCCACAACATTTTCCAGTGGTGCTGTTTTTTTTATTTGGTCATCTAATCTAGTGCTTTTCTTTAGGAATTCTTTTGTGTGCCAACCTTTTATTGAGTACCTTTAATTGTTTGCTTTAATTTCTTGAATCTCTTTCTAAGTTGTCATATTATAAATCCTTTTGGTGGTACTGTTTTCTTTCAATTAAATTTGTTTCTTGCTTTTGTTCCTTGACCTCTCTTTTTGGGTGCTGGAATTTAATTTCTCCCTTGGTGCTTATGTGCATGGAATTTGACTTGGTTTAAGGTTTAGCCCTTGTGAATAGGTGCTGGAAATTGGAGAATTAAAGCCAACATTCTAAGGAGGAGACAAAGCCAAAACCGAAACAAGCTTCCTTGAAACAAACACTACAAACACTTAGGAGATCAACAATCAAGACAACAAAGAAGTGCACTAACCAAAAGGAGGAACAACAAAGGGAGTTTTCTTATTTTCCTTTGCAACTTGGTTTATTGTTAATTACCTCTTTTAATTACGTTTTAGACGGTGAGTGTGTCTTCAAGGGCTCAAAGTGTCCAAGAAGCCTCACCTAGGGCCGAATAGTATAGCATTCTTGATTAGTAATTGTTACTTGTTTGTAATTGCTTTTCTTTTGCTTTCATAACTACGTTTTGCATGTTTATTTTTGTTTAATTTGTGTGCTAAACCGACTAGCTTTGATTGCATAGTTAGCTTGCATTGTTTTCTTGCATTTATTTCTCAACTTATTTGTGTTCTAAGTGTTTCACTAAGAGAAAGTCTTGTGTGAAGATATTGGGGGATAGTTTTTGGCAAGGAAAAGGCTTGGTACTTAAGTAGTCCTTTGTGACTCACCTCCCTTACCTGGAAAACTACCTTCTCTAACTTTCCTAAACTTTCTCAAAGTAAAACACCTATATACACAAAGTTTTAGCCATGTCTTCTTCTTCTCACTCTCCAAAGTCTATAGAAAGTGAAGTAAAATCTTTGAAAACTCTTTTAAAAGAAGTATCCCAAGCGGTACAATTGATATCTTTTAGACAATTGGAGAATGAGAACAAAATCAATGAGTTGGCTAAAGCTCAAGAAGAGAAGTCACAAAAATCACAAAAATCAAAAAAAACTCATGCATCCCATTCTCAAAGTATTGAGTCTCTAGGGGAGGGAAGCCGTAGGATCAATGATTATTACCAACCACCCCCTAGAAGAACTAGGCAAAGGGAACAAGAGGTGCCAAGGGAAACAAGAGTAGCTTGGTCTTGCTGTTTTTATATTTTAAGTTGTTCTTGGTGTGCTTATGGAAGATCCAACCAAAGCACAATTGTTCAATTGATCTTGAACAAATTCTGTGCAGCTTGTGATAGGATTCCTTACACCATTGTGTGGCTGTTTTTCTTTTAGGAAATTGAGTCCTTATTGCTTTCTTATAATTGCTTCATTTTATGCTTTGAGTCTTTATTTTCTGAATCTATAAATGTTGTGTCAAGTCATGTGAATCCATAATTGTCATCAATTCTTAGTAGTCCTATTATTGGCTTGATTGTTTCTTGCTTTTGGGTCTCTTTAAATTGTTTGAATCTGCTGTTCTTTGCTCCTTTGGTGCCTTTTTAATTTTAGTTGGAGTTCATAATTGTGTCTTAGTTCTTACACAATTTCCGTTCTTACATCAATGCATATCAGTGCAGAAAATAAACACATTTAATTGCGAATAAACAGATTTAATTTTTCACTGCTAGGTACAATTGACATTTATAATACCCAATTCATTAAGCAGAAAATTAAACCTATCTTTGGCTAATGGTTTTGTGAACAAATCAGCAAGTTGTAAATCAGTACCAATGAACTTAATATCACATGTTCCATTAGATATGTGTTCCCTTAGAAAATGATGCCTTATTTCAATGTTTTTGGTTCTTGAGTGCATGACAGGATTTTTGGTTAAGTTGATTGCACTTGTATTATCACACAGCAGAGGTATATGGTTAAGTAAGATACCAAAATCATTCAATTGTTGTCTTAGCCATATAGTTTGAGCACAGCAACTCCCTGCTGCAATGTATTCTGCTTCAGCAGTGGAAAGAGCTACACAAGCCTGCTTTTTGCATTGCCATGAGATCAAACTTGATCCAAGCAAATGACAGGTTCCACTTGTGCTCTTCCTATCAATTTTGCAACCTGCAAAATCTTAATCAGAATACCCAGTTAAGCTTAATGAAATGTTACCTGGATACCACAAGCCAACTTCTTTAGTTCCTTGCAAATACTTCAAAATCCTTTTGACAGCATTGTAGTGTGATTCTTTAGGAGCAGACTGAAACCTTGCACACATGCACACTGCAAACATTATATCTGGCCTGCTGGCAGTGAGATACAGCAGTGATCCTATGAGTCCTCTGTATTTGGTTTCATCAACAGAAATTCCAGCTTCATCATGATCCAAATGACAGCTTGTTGAGAAGGGTGTGCTGATTGGTTTACACTTGTCCATTTCAAATTTCTTCAGCAAATCCTTGCAATACTTAGTTTGACTTAGGAAAATGCCATCCTTGAGTTGTTTGACCTGCAAGCCTAGAAAATAGTTCAACTCACCCATCATTGACATTTCAAACTCACTCTTCATGACTTTCACGAAAGCTTCACACAATTCTCCATTGTTTGATCCAAAAATGATGTCATCCACATATACTTGGACTAGAATTGAGTCATCTCCTTTCTTCTTAATGAACAGGGTCTTATCTGATGTGCCTCTGTCATAGCCTTGTGAGGTGAGAAAATCACTTAGCCTCTCATACCATTGCCTAGGAGCTTGCTTGAGTCCATAGAGAGCCTTTTGGAGTTTGAACACATATTCTGGATGTTGATGGTCTTCAAAACCTGGTGGTTGTGAGACAAATACCTCTTCATTTATATAGCCATTTAGAAAGACACTTTTCACATCCATTTGGAATAGCTTGAACCCTTTGATGCAGGAAAAGGCAAGCAGCAGTCTAACAGCTTCTAACCGAGCCACTGGTGCATATGTCTCATCATAGTCTATTCCTTCTTCTTGATTGTACCCTTTAGCTACAAGCCTAGCCTTGTTTCTGGTGATCACTCCATGCTCATCCATTTTGTTTCTAAATACCCATTTTGTTCCAATAACATTCATCTCAGGTATTCTAGGAACAAGAGTCCAGACCTCATTAAGAGCAAACTGATTCAGTTCCTCTTGCATAGCTAAAATCCAGTTACTGTCCTTGAGAGCTTCCTTCAAATTCTTGGGTTCAACTTGAGATACAAAAGCCATTGCTTCACAGAAATTGTTCAAGGATTTTCTAGTTGACACTCCTTTCTCAATGTTCCCAATGACATTATCAAGGGTTAAGTCTCTTGGGGTTTTCCACTCTTTTGGCAAACCTGCAGCTGCAGTAGATTCTTGTATAGCATGTGTATCAGCAGTATCAAAATGAATCGATTCATTTTGATTTAAAACAGATTTAAATTCATTACTGTCAGGTTCATCAGCAGTTTTAGATATACTATGATCAGTTTCATCAAAAACAACATGCATTGATTCTTCTACTATGAGCAACCTTTTATTGAAGACTCTATATGCATGACCATTCAAAGCATAACCAATGTGCACACCTTCATCAGATTTAGCATCAAACTTATCAAGATTTTCTTTGCCATTATTCAATACAAAACATTTACACCCAAATACTCTAAGGTGGCTCACACTAGGTTTTCTGCCCTTATACAATTCATATGGGGTTTTCTTAAGAATTGGTCTTATTAAGGTCCTATTTAAGACATAACCTGCAGTATAAACAGCATCAGCCCAAAAGTACTTAGGAAACTTAGATTCATTTAACATAGTTCTAGCAAGTTCCTCTAGTGATCTATTTTTCCTTTCAACTACACCATTTTGTTGGGGTGTCCTAGGAGCTGAAAAGGTATGAGCTATCCCATGCTTCTCACAGAACCTCTCAAACTTAGCATTTTGAAACTCTCCCCCATGATCACTTCGAATTGATTTAATGCAGCAACCATTTTCATTTTCCAGAATTTTTGCTAATCTCTTAAAAGCAGAATAAGCATCATGTTTATGTGCAAGAAATAAAGTCCATGTAAATCTAGAGTAATCATCCACAACAACTAAAGCATACAAATTTCCAGCCAAGCTAGCAACTCTAGATGGACCAAATAAGTCCATATGCAACACATCCAATGGATTTTTTGTAGAGACAATATCCTTTAACTTGAAAGAGGATTTGATTTGTTTACCTTTCACACAAGCATCACAAAGCCTGTTATCCTGAAATTTAATGTTAGGTAAACCAGAAACTAAATCTTTAGATTTCAATTTATTCAAGTGATTTGTGTGTATGTGAGCTAACCTCCTGTGCCACAACCAAGACTCATCACTTCTGGACAGCAAGCACTCATTTGAAGAGATAGTTTCCATGATATTCAACAAGTAAATGTTATTCGCTCTCTTACCAGTAAACAGTGCCTTACTAGATGAATTACTTGAGATTGTGCAGCCACTTGACTCAAAATTCACTTTGTATCCTTTGTCACAAAGCTGACTTATGCTGAGAAGACTATGCTTGAGTCCTTCTACATACAGCACATTCTCAATGGTTGTTGAATTCCCTGTTCCAACAGTTCCTCTGCCCAAAATCCTCCCTCGATTATTATCACCATAGGTCACATGTCCTTCTGCTTTGAGCTTTAAGCTGGTGAACTTTGTAAGATCTCCAGTCATATGCTTGGAACAGCCACTGTCCAAGTACCACTGGTTTTTCTTGCTTCCAATCTGCAAAACAGAAAAAAAATATACAAATGGTACCCTTTTCAGTATAGGGTCCAGCACAGATTAAAACCTTCTCTTTGGTAGCCATTTTGCTAAGTTCTTAGGAACAAGATGTTTTCTAGCAATGCAAGACCTAGATGTATGACCAGATTTCATGCAGTAAAAACAGGTTACATGAGATGCCTTTTTGCCACTGTTAAAAGCTGAAAAAACTGATTTTGCTGGAACAAAAAAACTTGAAAGCTTTTTGACATTGGTTGTATTTCCAGGGGTATAACCAAGTCCATTCTTATTGAAAACAGCATTCTGTGATCCAAGGAGAGACTCAAGGTTTTCTCTTCCCTTGGTGAAATTGGAAAGGGTTTTCAGCAAATATTCCACTTGTTTTTCCAATCTTTTGCAGTTTTCACAGTTTTTAATAGAGGCATGCAAGCAAGTCAGTTCAAGGCTTACCAAATCTGTTTTGGCCTTATGCAATTCTTCCTCAAGTGTTTTTACTTTAGGTGCAAGCACATTATTTACCTTTTGCAGCTTATTGCATATTACAGCTAGCCTATTGGCTTCATCATGTGTTTCCTTGAAGGCAGCAAGCAAATCATCATAGTTATCAGAATCAGCAGAAAAATTACTTACTGATTCAGAGCTTGACTCCTCATCCTTCATCATGAAGCACAAATTATTCTCCTCATCTTCTGTTGAAGAGCTGCTGGTTGAGGCTCTTCTTCCTTTGTTCCTTTCAAATTTCTTGCTGGCAGATTTGTCCCTTGTTTGATTGTCTGGACAATCTGTTTTGATATGCCCTGTTTTGCCACATCCAAAGCAAGTATATTTAGAGGAATTTAAATCATTGGGTTTAGGATACCTTCTTTTCTGCTGGTTCCTGTTTTTGCTTTTCTTCCTCAGGAATTTGCTGAATCTTTTTGTAAGAAGGCTGATTGTATCATCATCTTCAGCATCTTCTTTTTCTTCCTTGATCTCATCCAATTCAGTTGCTTTCAGTGCAAGCCCTTTGGGTTTTCTCTCTGTTGTTTCCTGCTCTTTAAGTCTTTTAAGCTCTAGCTCATGCTCCATCAGCTTTCCAAACAGTGCAGCAGTTTCCAATTTTGACAGATCACGGCTTTCAGAGATAGCTGTCACCTTTGGTTGTCAGCTTCTGTCGAGGCACTTCAATATCTTTGTGTTGAGCTCCTCTCTGTCAAATTCTTTTCCCAAGCCAGTGAGGTGATTCACAATGTGGGTGAATCTCTTCTGCACATCAGCAATGCTCTCCTCGGGTTGCATTCTGAACAGCTCATATTCTTGGATGAGTGCATGTTTCCTTGACCTTTTCACATCTTCAGTACCTTCATGAGTCACTTCTAAGACTTCCCACATCTCCTTAGCTGACTTACATTGAGATATCCTGAAGAACTCATCCATTGTCAATGCAGAGGTTATGATGTTCTTGGCCACTGAAGAACTCAGCTGCCTGTTGACCAGAACGCTGGAAACTGCCTCGTCAAAGGATCGACGTGTGCACCGCTTCAAACCTCCGTTCCTCTACGAGATCCACCTCAAGAACCTGCAAAAGAAACAGAGCGGCGCCGCTGCGGCCGATCGCACTCCAACGCCCAAGTCAGTGACCGAATCACCAAATACTAAGAGAACAAGAACCGTGCAAATCCTCTCTCACAGTCAGCTCTATAACTCGCAAGCGTAAAGAGTGTAATCTGAACGTGCGTACCTTAGAAAGTTCGTTGAGAACTCTTATATACCTGGTTACTTTCTCTCTCCTGGCAGTTACACACTTGGACACGTGGCTCGTATCCAACTGTACACGTGCCATCATCTGGAGCCTCCTTGACTTGGGCGCTGCTTCTACTCTTGTTTTACTAAGTTACCCATGCGTGGTACTACCCAGTACATAGGCAACTTGGGAGTGCGATCTCTACTGGAACTGGCGAGTTAGGGTGCCCTCATACACCTTCCTTGTGGTCTCGCCGGCCGCCTTCATAATCTGCTTCTCCTTCATGAAGGCGGCCGGCGAGACCACAGGGAAGGTGTATGAAGGCCCTACCTCGCCAGTTTCAGTAGAGATCGCACTCCTGAGTTAGCTATGCACTGGGCAACGCCATGCATAGGTAACTTAGCCAAATGAGAGTAGAAGTAGCGCCAAGTCAGGGAGCCTCCAGATGATGGCACGTGTACAGTCGGATGCAAGCCACGTGTCCAAGTCTGTAACTGCCAGGAGAGAGAAAATCACCAGGTATATAAGAGTTCTTAACAGATTTCCTAAGGTACGCACGTTCAGTTCATACACTTTACGCTTGCGAGTGACAGAGCTGTTTGTGAGAGAGATTTGCACGGTTCCAGTTCTTAGTATTTGGTGATACCGTCACTGACTTGAGCGTCGGAGTGCGATCGGCCGCAGCGGCGCCGTATCGTTTCTTTGCAGGTTCTTGAGATAGATCCAGAGGAGGAACGGAAGTGAGAAGCGGCGCACACGTCGATCCTTTGACGAGGCATTCTCCAGCGCTCCGGTCAACAGGCAGGATCATCAGGCGCCCACCGTGGGGTCGTGTAAAACGTGCTCCCATCCACAGCGTGAGTTCGTGGAGATTTTCGAGGTTTCCTGCGCGGTTGTGTGCTGGTGCAACCGTCGTTCTTGGTTTCTTTGAGTTTCGTTCGGTGAAGTTTGTGTTTTAAACCGTTCGTTTGGCTTTTCGATCGGTGGATTCGAGTTCTTTCGAGTGGTTGTTTGGTCGCGGGGAAACGGTGGTTTTGGTGGAGCTGCGTTTTTTCTTTGAAGGTTCGCGGTTTCTTGAAGTCCTTGCGCAGTTTCTTGAATCTTCTCCGATCGTTCGCTGATTCGTTCGTGGTTGAAGTGTTATTTGCTGTACTTCTGTGGTTCGCTGAAGTTGATGAGAAAGATGAGAAGCAATCGTTCCAGTCCCGTGGCTCCCGTCGCAGCTGAAGGCGACGCCGCCATGACCATGGCGCAGATGGCAGAAATGATGCGCTCATTGCAGGCCACTGTAGAAGCCTCGCGCGTCGAGCAGGCGAGGATACATGAAGACCTGGTCGCCTCTCGCGCCAGGAACGAGGAGCTCAGCAAAGTAGCTGAAGAGCTACGTCGAGCTCTTCAGGAGCAGCAGGTTCGTTCTTCAGCTGAAGAGGTGGCACCGTCGACGCCGCCTCATGTGTTCCCAATGCCTTTCGTTCAGGCGATTACTGACACGCCAATTCCCACGAGCGTGGTCCCGGTTAAAGCTGTTTTTACTGGCGTGGAAGATCCAGAGGCTCATCTGACCACGTTCCACACACAGATGATGCTGTCAGGGGGGTCGGATGCTGTCTATTGTAAGATGTTCGTGAGCACGCTCCAGGGAACGGCGATGGAGTGGTTTGTGAGCCTGCCTAATGGCCACATAACTAATTTTCAGCAATTCTCGAAAATCTTTGTCGAGCAGTATATTGTGAACAAGGCACCGCCCAGGGTGTCCTATGACCTGTTTGATATAAGGCAGTACCATGGGGAGTCCCTCAGAGACTACCTCAATCGCTTCGGAGCGCAGATGGTCAGGTCGCCGGCCAAGGATGAAGAAATGCTGGTTTATGCCTTCAAGAAGGGCGTGCAGCCAGGGCCATTCTGCGAAGCCTTGATCAGGGCTCATCCAGCGACGTTTGCTGAAGTCAGGCGGCTTGCGGTGGCTCACATCGCCGACGAGAGTGAGGTCGCCGAGAAGAGAGGCAGTGTGGCTCCCGTCAGGCCACGCGCCCAGACCAGGATCCAGCCACAGAGGGTGCTGGAAACGGCAGCGGCGGCCAGAAAGGATCAAAGGACTCGCTATCCTTATGATAGGAGAAATAAGGGAAGAAGCCAAGCTCGCCAACCGCCAGCACGCCAACAACCAGCACGCCGGGAATACAATCGCCCGCCTAAGCACAAATTCGTCATGGGACTAGCGGACCTGATTGCTATCCCTAACATATCTCCTAGGTTGAAGGCGCCCGAGAAGGTGGGCGACAAGGTGCTAGGGTCGAAGCCGGACGTCTGGTGCGAGTTCCACCAGTGCTTTGGCCACAACCTGGACTCGTGTTTGTCTTTAGGATACCAGCTCGACGATCTGGTCAAGAGTGGGTTCCTAAACGACTATCTGCTGGACAGAAGGACCGGAGGGGCGTCTTGTTCCCAGCCAGCAGGTGGAGAAGCCCAGCAACACGAGATGCCTATCCATGGGGAGATCCACACCATTGCAGGGGGTTTCTCAGGTGGTGGATGCACCGTATCGCAGAGAAAAAAGTACGCGCGATCGGTGATGTCGGTAGACATGTTTGAAGATCACTCGCCCGAAGTGGACATTACGTTCACCAAGCAGGATCTTCGGGACGTTGTGCCTCATGACAACGATCCCATTGTTATTTCGTTGATCACGGCGGGGAGGAAGGTCCACCGAGTTCTGGTGGACCAAGGAAGTTCGGCGGACGTGATGTTCTGGCCGACTTTCACGCAGTTGGAATTGCCCCTTGACCAGCTAAGGCCCTATGGAGGGTGCTTGTATGGGTTCGCTGGCGACCAGGTGGAGGTCAGGGGGTACATCGAGCTGAGAACCACGTTTACCGATGAGGCTGGGTCGAGGACGGAGAAAATCAAGTACCTCATCGTAAACGCCCCTTCAGCATATAACATCCTGCTGGGAAGGCCCACCCTCAACAGGATAGGCGCAATTCCATCGACTCGGCACATGAAGGTGAAGCTGCCGTCCATGGAAGGGGTGGTAATCACGATAAAGTCTGATCAGAAGGAAGCGAAAAAGTGCTATGAAAATAGCCTGAAAAATAAAAGATCAGTGAGCTATGTCACAACCACCCCACCGCCCGGTGTGAAGCCCAGACCGCCGATAATGGAGGAGGCCGCTGGAAGGGATGTAGAGATGGTAGATGCTGAGCTGGGGGAGAGGAATGCTGCCCTGGAGGAGGAAGAGGCGCGGAATCGCCCGGAGGAAACCAGGGAACTCGGAATCGCCAAGGCGGTGATCGCCAGAGAGTCCAGGCCCAAACCCGTCGAGCAGTGGCTCGAGAAGGAGATCGGGGGGAAGGTTTTCAAGCTCGGAAGATCTCTGGAGGTCGATCTCCAGGACCAGATCGCCAAGGTGATTGAACGGCATCTGGACGCGTTTGCCTGGTCTGCTTCGGACATGCCCGGAATCGATCCTGACTTCTTGTGCCATCATCTGGCGATGGACAACATGGTGAGACCGGTGCGGCAAAGAAGGAGGAAATTTAATGAAGAAAGGAGGCAGGTGATCAAGGATGAGACCCAAAAACTCCTCGCTGCAGGCCACATCAGGGAAGTCCAGTACCCTGAGTGGTTGGCAAATGTCGTGCTGGTAAAGAAGAGCAACGGGAAGTGGCGCATGTGCGTCGATTTCACCGACCTGAATAAGGGTTGCCCAAAGGATTCGTATCCTTTACCAAGCATTGATGCCCTGGTTGATAGTGCTGCAGGGTGCAAGCTGCTGAGTTTCCTAGACGCCTTCTCGGGCTATAATCAGATCAAGATGCATCCAATGGATGAAGAAAAAACAGCCTTCATGACGAAGAGGTCGTGCTACTGCTATAAGGTGATGCCGTTCAGGCTGAAGAACGCGGGGGCCACGTACCAGAGGCTGATGGATCGAGTACTTGCACCGATGCTGGGAAGGAACATGCAAGCTTACGTCGATGACATGGTCGTGACCTCGCAGGAGAAAAGCAGGCACGTTGCAGACTTGGAAGAATTGTTCACGACGATCGCCAAGTTCAAGTTGAAGCTCAACCCGGAGAAATGCATTTTCGGCGTGGAGGCTGGAAAATTTTTGGGTTTTCTCTTGACTGAAAGAGGGATAGAGGCCAACCCGGACAAGTGCGCCCCCATCTTGGCGATGAGAAGCCCGACTACAGTGAAAGAAGTCCAGCAGCTGACGGGTCGGATGGCGGCCCTATCCCGCTTCGTGTCAGCAAGCGGAGAAAAGGGACATCCCTATTTCCAGTGTCTGCGGCGCAATAACAAGTTCGTTTGGACGAAAGAGTGCGAGGAAGCTTTCGTCAAGCTGAAGGAATATTTGGCGAGCCCGCCGGTTTTGTGCAAACCACTGGCGGGAATCCCTCTCAGGTTGTATTTCGCCGAGGACCAGGATCAGGCTCAGAAACCTATTTATTTCGTGAGTAAAGTGTTGCAGGGCCCAGAAACGAGATATCAGGCCCTGGAGAAGGCTGCATTGGCTGTGGTGTTTTCGGCAAGAAGGTTGCGCCACTATTTCCACAGTTTCACAATACTGGTGATGACTGACCTGCCCATCCAGAAGGTCTTGAAGAAACCTGACGTTGCAGGAAGAATGGTGAAGTGGGCAGTCGAGTTGTCAGAGTTTGACATTAAGTATGAGCCTCGAGGCCCGATCAAAGGGCAAATCTTTGCAGATTTTGTAGTCGAGCTCTCTTCAGAGGCGACGCGGGTTGAAGGAGATGATTTCCGTTGGGTACTCTCGGTGGATGGATCGTCAAACCAGCAGGGTAGCGGTGCTGGAGTCATATTGGAAGGACCCAACGGCGTGCTGATCGAACAATCGTTGAGATTCGCCTTCAAAGCCAGCAACAATCAAGCAGAGTATGAGGCGCTGATCGCCGGGATTCTACTGGCTAAAGAGATGGGAGCCAGAGTGCTGATGGCTAAGAGTGACTCGCTGCTAGTCACAGGGCAAGTAACAGGCGAGTTCCAGGCTAAAGATCCACAAATGGCGGCTTACTTGGCGTATGTGCAGGAATTGAAGAGTTCCTTTGCATCTTTTGAAGTGGTGCATGTGCCCCGAGAACAGAATGCCCGAGCTGACTTGCTTGCTAAGCTCGCCAGTTCGGGCAAGGGGGGTAGGCAGAGGACAGTGATCCAAGAAACTTTGAAGACGCCGAGGGCATTTGTAGCAGATCACCTGGTCCTTCAGATAAGCAGGTCGACGGAGAAAGCAGCGAGAAGCCATAAGTCTTTGACGCAAGAAACCCTGAGATCGCCAAGAATTAGAGCATGTCGAGAAGAGAAGGCGGACGTGATGCAGGTCTGCGCCACCCACGAGCCAGATACTTGGATAACACAGTACAAGCGGTGCTTGGCAGATGGTCTCCTCCCGCTAGATCCAGCAGAAGCTAGGAAGGTAAAGAAAAATTCCAGCAAGTATACATTGATTGATGGCGATCTGTACAGGTTTGGATTCACTCACCCACTCCTGGAATGTATACACGGCGAGAAGTGCACGAGGATTATGGCAGAGCTCCACGAAGGAATATGTGGAAGTCACGTCGGGGGTCGAGCTTTGGCCGCGAGGACTCTCCGTGCAGGCTATTATTGGCCATCCATGAGAGAAGATTGCAAGAAGTACGCCCAGTACTGCAAACAATGCCAGCAGCACGCCGATTGGCACAAGGCGCCTCCCGAGGAGTTGAAGTCGATCTATAGCCCTTGGCCGTTTCATACTTGGGGAATTGACATCCTGGGACCTTTTCCACTGGCGATCAGGCAGATGAAGTACTTGGTGGTGGCGATTGAGTATTTCACCAAGTGGATTGAAGCATAACCAGTAGCCCAGATCACCGCGCACAAGATCGAAGGCTTCGTATGGAAGAATATTGTGTGCCGGTTTGGAGTGCCTAAGCGCCTGGTATCAGATAACGGGACTCAGTTTGCGAGCCACCTGTTGAAGAAGCTTTGCGAAGGGGTCGGAATTCAGCAAGTGTTTGCATCCGTCGAGCACCCTCAGACTAATGGCCAGGTGGAATCAGCTAACCGGGTGTTGCTGAGAGGTTTGAAGAGGAGGCTCGAGAAAGCCAAGGGGAGCTGGGCTGAGGAGGTACCCCGAATAGTTTGGGCGTACCACACCACCGAGCAGTCAGGAACCCATGAGACCCCGTTTAGCTTGGTCTATGGGTGTGATGCCATGATTCCAGTCGAGATTCAGGAGAGCTCGCCGAGATTCCAGAACTTTGTAGAGGAAGACTCGAATGAAGAGAGAAGACTGAACCTGGATCTGCTGGACGAAGTCAGGGAGGAGGCAAGGCTGAAGGCTGAGGCGGTGAAGAGAAGGGTCGAGCGAAGGTACAACTCAAAGGTGATGCCAAGGCAGTTTAGAGAAGGCAATCTGGTGATGAGAAAGGCCCACCAGTACGAGATGGAGAATAAGTTATCACCCAAGTGGACTGGACCGTTCAGAATAACCGAGGCACTCGGGAACGGAGCCTATCGCCTGGAGACGTTGGAAGGGGGGGCGATCCCTCGTACCTGGAACGCCACACACCTGAAGTTGTACTATAGCTAAGAGCTTTGTAAGTAAAGACAAACACAAATATTACATTGCAATGTCTCTGTTAAAACAATTTTAAGGGGGCACTCTTTTTTCCCTAAGGAGGGTTTTTAATGAGGCCACCCAATAAAAGAAGAGTCTTCGAAGTATAAGGTGTTTTCAGATCGCATATGTGTTATTTCCAAAAGTTTCGAAGAAAGACTTTGTCATTCGTACATGATTTAAGGCACGAAAAGATATGTCGCGTGTTTTCTAAAGTTTTAAAGTCCTCATCGTTTTTCGGCGATTAGAGGCACCAGTTAAGTTTTTTAAAGTCCTCATCGTTTTTCGGCGATTAGAGGCACCAGTTAAGTTTTTAAAGTCCTCATCGTTTTTCGGTGATCGGAGGCACCAGATGGAAGACCTCAACGCCCTCGCGCGTTTTGAGGCAAGTTAAAGACCTCCTCGCCGTTGAGCGAGTGCAGGCGAGAAAGAGAAAAAGTCCTCCGTGCTTCTGGGAGCGAGAAGATGTAACTCCCGGGGCAACGCAGAGGCAAGTTAAAGACCTCCTCGCCGTTGAGCGAGTGCAGGCGAGAAAGAGAAAAAGTCCTCCGTGCTTCTGGGAGCGAGAAGATGTAACTCCTGGGGCAACGCAGAGGCAAGTTAAAGACCTCCTCGCCGTTGTGCGGGCGCAGGCGAGAAAGATCCTCAGTGCATCCAGGGGGGAGAAGATGTACGCCCTGGGCAAGTTGAGGCACCGGATAAAGTCCTTATCGCCGTTGTGCGAACTAAGGCCCATCAAAGACCTCCTCGCCGTCGAGCGAGTGCAGGCGTGAGAAAGAAAAGGTCCTCAGTGCATCCAGGGGGGAGGAGATGTACACCCTGGGCAAGTTGAGGCACCTGACAAAGTCCTTCTCGCCGTCGAGCGAGTTAAGGCCGTTTAAAGTCCTTCTCGCCAATGAGCGAGTTCAGGCGAGTAAAAGTCCTTCTCGCCGTTGAGCGAGTTCAGGCGAGTCAAAAGACCTTCTCGCCTGTGCGCGAGTATAGGCAAGATAAAATCCTTCTCGTCTTGAACGAGTTCAGGTATGGCGAAGAGGGTGGAAGAAGCTTGAAAGGCGGCTAAGGTAGGTTCGAAGAGAACGCCTAGCCAGCCAGTCTTTAGCTCTGAGGTTCGGGGAAGGTAAAGGAAGGTCCCAAAGGGCATTTCTGCCTCAGATAAAGAGATGACTGCCAAAGCCTGAGGCTAAGGAAAGTTGGTGTTGCCAAGAGGTCTAGGTGATCGCGAAAGTTCAAACACGGCGAGAAGGTTGAAAGACTTGTTTGATAAAGCGGGTCAAGTGGGACGTTGTTTGAACCTATGATTGAATCACAGTTCATTGCTTGAAACGTTTCTTACGATCAGGTTAGTGCCTCAGGGGTACAAGTTGTTTAAAGCGATTATTGCTTAAATTTGAATCAGCTCGGAGAAGTTACGCCAAAGGTCATGTTTGCAAAATCGCTAAGTTAAGCGTAGCAGAGTTAGGCATACAAAGAAAGTAAAGCGCTCAAGAGAAGTCAGAAGACATATTCAAATTTCGCTATTAAAATGAGTAGCTGTTCAAAATACATGTGCAAGAGTTTTTACAAGATAAATACAAGTGGATTCATAAAGAGGCAGATGGGGTAGAGTTGGTTGAGCCTTCGGCGGGAACGACCTTCCCATCTACTACTTCGTTGTCTAACGACACCATGCTAAGGTCAAGATCAGGGAAGAGGCATGCAAACTGTTCTCGAGCGGCATCAAACCCAGCAACCAGAATCTGAGCAGAGCTTAGCTTAAGTTCTTCAATTTGCTTTTGAAGTTCTTCAATTTGCTTTTGAAACCCTTCAACCTGCTGCTTAAGCTCCTTGTTCTGCTGCTCCAGCTCTTCGACCTGTTTTTGGAGTTGTTTATTGGTCTCTTGAGCTTGAAGAAGGTCGTCAGCCACCTTCTTAGATTCTGTTTGAGCCTGGGCCAACTCGGCAACCATCTTCACCTTCTCTTTGTTTGCCTCGGAGAGATCAGCCATGGCGTCGTCTCTTGCTTTCTCTACTTACCCAAGTAGCTTCTCGCGGTCGATCGACCTTTGCTCCAGCTTCTGTACCTTGTCGGCATTGGCCTGAATTTGAGCCTCCAGGTTGCTCGCCTTGGTACGCAGAGGCACGATTCTGCTTTCAAGTTCGACCTTTTCTTGGGCAAGTTCGTGGACTTTGCGGCGAAGGTCGACAGCTTCCTTGCGCGCAAGCCTAAGCTCGGTGTTTAGGGCATCCTCCACTCGAGAATGTTCCATTTCCGCGAGCGTTAGGCTGAATGACACCTTCTCCACCTCGACCTTCATTGTGCTGTTCTCGGTCTTGAGGTTGTAGATGTCATCCTGTAGCCGCCTGGTGGAGCTCTCCACAGCTCTCGTTATAATTGATGGGATATCCTCTGCAATGGTTTTGAGCTTAGCAGTCAGAGGTTCCCACATCCTCGTCACCTCGAGGGAAAGATTTGCAGCTTGGAGAGGCGCCAGGGGGGCTTGTTGAGGGTTCTCGTCGCCGCCTTCCTTAACAATATTTTCAGTGGTTGCTTCTTGGCGCGGCGACGCAACCGGGGACTCGGTGATTAGGATTGGAGAGGTGTGAGCGACCTCATCCCCGATTGGAATGACTCCTGCAGCTGAGGTGTTGGAAGGAGGGCCCCCTCCTGCTGATATATGTGGAGTAGAGGCGCTCGGAGGGTCCTCTAAGAAGTTTGGCTCTTGGGCCTCAGTTGCAGGTGGCGCAGTGGCCAATGGGACTGCTTGGACTGGTGGTGAAGGGGCTTGTGGTGCTGGTGGTGAAGGAGGAGGTGCGGGTGTTGATGGTGGTGTTGAAGCTGGAAGAGGGGGCGGGGCAGGTGGGGAAGATGGTGCCACCCTCTTCCTCTTTGTGACAAGGCCATCCTCTGTGACCTCGTCGTCCTCCTCCTCATCCTCTTGGACAACTTGGGGGGCTTTCCGCTTTGGCCTCTTAAGGACCAGTTTCTTTCGTTGAGTGGGCGCCTTAGGCGGTGATCGCCCCTGGATGATAGCCTTCTCAACCGCCGAGTTGGGAACCGTCTGGGAGCCGGTCGCCAACCCGTGGTTGCGGGCGAGCGCCTTTAGATCGGCGAGCATATTCTTACCCAACATGGTATCTGCGTGAAATGAAAGTGCATAAGTTAGTTTAAAGGAGAATGGAGTAAGTGTACAAGGCAAGGAAACAGCAAAAGCAGGCATATGCAGAAAAGATAAAACCAAAGTCTTGTGTGTGCCGCACAAGACGCCCAGAAACAATATCAGAAGCAATGTGAAGGCAAAGATGTAGTGTCCTGACCTATTTGAAATTCCAACTGGTCCTCAAAGAACTCGAAGGAAATCAGGGTGGGGGTCAAGAATGTTATGTGGGCATCTGCCACCCTCTTCCAGAAGAGACAAAGGTCTCTGTCCAAAGCTCCCATGCTGTCAGGACTTCTGGGCCTCCTGAAGCAGCTCTTAGACTCTTTTTTCCCCTTGTCCACCCAGTACAAGGGGAAACCGTCGAGAAGGGAAGGGTCTTTGTCGTTCGCGCGGACCTGGATGAACTTCCCCTTCCAATCCTTATACGACTGCTGGAAGATGGTGAAGATGGATCTCCCAGCAATGGCGTTCAGACTGACCCAAAGGCGATCGCCTGGGTGTTTGGCCTCAAACAGAAATAAAAATACGTCCACTGACGCAGGCAACCCCAGGTGGGCGCATGTTACCTCGAAAGCTCGGACGAACGCCCAGCTGTTGGGGTGAAGCTGGGCGGCAGCTATGTTGAGCTCGGTTAAGAGTTCCCTCTCAAATCGAGTAAGAGGGAACCTGAGTTTAACTTTCTTGAAAAGAGTGGTGTAGACGAAGCAGAAGGGCCCGTCGGCGCTCACTTTATCATCAGCACACACTGGCAGAGTGGCTGGGCAAGGCAGCACCATCATTCTCTCATCGTGCTCCTTGTGGAATGATTGGTAGGCCTCGTCCCCATTGGTCAATCGCAGAACCGCTCCCGCGGTGTTCACCGACGACATTTCCTTTAAGAGGGTTGAGTTAGCCCATGAGTATAACGTCTTGAAGTCTGGCAGTGGGGTGGGGGCTCCTCCAGCGTTTGGTGGAGTCGCCTGGGCCAGAGTGGTTTGAGAAGACGCGGGCCTCACAGCCTGCGAAGAGGGGGCACCACGAACTTGCGTAGAGTCGTGTGCTTGAGAAGGAGGGTTTCGCGCTGACGGAGGGGGGTTCGGGGTGATCTTCGTGCGGGTCATGGTAGCAAACTGCAAACGAAGAAGAAAGGAGAAACAATCAGGAGGGTTACAAAGGCTGACTCGATCAGGGAGGGAAGGTGAAAGACGAACGAATGTGAGTTCGTTGCGACGATCGGCAGAGCCCTAAGTTACGAGAAGGAGAAATGGAAAACAGCCCACAGCGTATGCACCAGACAGTTATAGGATGATGCAAATCGGTAAAAATGCGAGAAAACATAGCAGAAGAGGGAAAGTAGTTACCTTTCGATGATCGGGAGAATGTTGAAGGGAGGTGGTGATCTAGAGCGTCGAGAGCTTTCGCAGAGGGAAATAAGAGCGTACGCAAGTGTGAAGAAAGTGATGAAACAGTAGGAGCGTAAGGGGTTTAGGGGTTTTCGAACGGTTTTGGGAAGCGCTAACGGCAGATGAAGATGACCGTTGATGAAAGCCACGTGTCGAATGATGCGTGAAGAGTTTGGTGGAGCGTCAGAAGCAGAAAGTACTACCGCTTGGAATTCTGCGCTCATGCCACGTAGACCGGTGTTAACGAAGGCTTTTTCAGTCTTTTCGCTAGACAAGTCTTCACTTAAGACTGAGGGGCTTGTGTACCGCCCTGATGGTCGGATGCGATGACGTGGCATCCTGTTACAGTGTAGGCGTGTTGACAAGGCGCCAGGTTGACAGTTGGGAAGGAAGTCGGGAGGCACGTGTGGTCGCCGATAGTTAAGTTGGCGTGTTCCGATCTCCAGCTTACCAGTATAGGCGATCGCCAGGTTAAGGACGAAGTCGCCAGATGCAGACTCAGGCGACCAGGCAGTCGGAGATCGCCAGAACAAGCACATCGCCGAAGTTAAAGGAGAAGCAGATTATGAAGGCGGCCAGCGAGACCACAGGGAAGGTGTATGAAGGCCCTACCTCGCCAGTTTCAGTAGAGATCGCACTCCTGAGTTAGCTATGCACTGGGCAGCGCCATGCATAGGTAACTTAGCCAAATGAGAGTAGAAGTAGCGCCAAGTCAGGGAGCCTCCAGATGATGGCACGTGTACAGTCGGATGCAAGCCATGTGTCCAAGTCTGTAACTGCCAGGAGAGAGAAAATCACCAGGTATATAAGAGTTCTTAACAGATTTCCTAAGGTACGCACGTTCAGTTCATACACTTTACGCTTGCGAGTGACAGAGCTGTTTGTGAGAGAGATTTGCACGGTTCCAGTTCTTAGTATTTGGTGATACCGTCACTGACTTGAGCGTCGGAGTGCGATCGGCCGCAGCGGCGCCGTATCGTTTCTTTGCAGGTTCTTGAGATAGATCCAGAGGAGGAACGGAAGTGAGAAGCGGCGCGCACGTCGATCCTTTGACGAGGCATTCTCCAGCGCTCCGGTCAACAGGCAGGATCAATATGTTTAATATCTCTTTTACAATCTTAGTCTATTAATTGATTGAAACACTTATGAATGAATATCCTTGAAAAACAATTTCATGTGTCGAAATTGTGTTTTCATATTTTTTACAATCTAAGGTCTATTGATTGATTCAAACACTTATGATACCTTTGAAAAACCATTTCATGTGTTCAAATTATTGTATTTTGATACGTTTAATACTTCTTTTACAATCTAAGGTCTATTAATTGATTGAAGCACTTATGATATCCTTGAAAAACAATTTCATGTGTTAAAATGATACGTTTAATACTTCTTTCATTTACAATCTAATGTTTTATAACCTAGGAAACTATGAGAAAGTGAATGTTCTGTATAATAATAGTTTAAAAGCATATTAACTATTGAAAACAAGCGTATTATTACTCAACTAAATGTTTGTAACTTGTTCTTTTCGCTATTAATTGATTGAAAACACTTATGAATGAATGAATATCTTTGAAAACCAATTTCATGTGTTAAAATTGTGTTTTGATATGTTTAATATCTCTTTTACAATCTTAGTCTATTAATTGATTGAAACACTTATGAATGAATATCCTTGAAAAACAATTTCATGTGTCGAAATTGTGTTTTCATATTTTTTACAATCTAAGGTCTATTGATTGATTCAAACACTTATGATACCTTTGGAAAACCATTTCATGTGTTCAAATTATTGTATTTTGATACGTTTAATACTTCTTTTACAATCTAAGGTCTATTAATTGATTGAAGCACTTATGATATCTTTGAAAAACAATTTCATGTGTTAAAATGATACGTTTAATACTTGTTTCATTTACAATCTAAGGTTTTATAACCTAGGAAACTATGAGAAAGTGAATGTTCTGTATAATAATAGTTTAAAAGCATCTTAACTATTGAAAACAAGCGTATTATTACTCAACTAAATGTTTGTAACTTGTTCTTTTCGCTATTAATTGATTGAAAACACTTATGAATGAATGAATATCTTTGAAAACCAATTTCATGTGTTAAAATTGTGTTTTGATATGTTTAATATCTCTTTTACAATCTTAGTCTATTAATTGATTGAAACACTTATGAATGAATATCCTTGAAAAACAATTTCATGTGTCGAAATTGTGTTTTCATATTTTTTACAATCTAAGGTCTATTGATTGATTCAAACACTTATGATACCTTTGGAAAACCATTTCATGTGTTCAAATTATTGTATTTTGATACGTTTAATACTTCTTTTAAAATCTAAGGTCTATTAATTGATTGAAGCACTTATGATATCTTTGAAAAACAATTTCATGTGTTAAAATGATACGTTTAATACTTGTTTCATTTACAATCTAAGGTTTTATAACCTAGGAAACTATGAGAAAGTGAATGTTCTGTATAATAATAGTTTAAAAGCATCTTAACTATTGAAAACAAGCGTATTATTACTCAACTAAATGTTTGTAACTTGTTCTTTTCGCTATTAATTGATTGAAAACACTTATGAATGAATGAATATCTTTGAAAACCAATTTCATGTGTTAAAATTGTGTTTTGATATGTTTAATATCTCTTTTACAATCTTAGTCTATTAATTGATTGAAACACTTATGAATGAATATCCTTGAAAAACAATTTCATGTGTCGAAATTGTGTTTTCATATTTTTTACAATCTAAGGTCTATTGATTGATTCAAACACTTATGATACCTTTGGAAAACCATTTCATGTGTTCAAATTATTGTATTTTGATACGTTTAATACTTCTTTTACAATCTAAGGTCTATTAATTGATTGAAGCACTTATGATATCTTTGAAAAACAATTTCATGTGTTAAAATGATACGTTTAATACTTGTTTCATTTACAATCTAAGGTTTTATAACCTAGGAAACTATGAGAAAGTGAATGTTCTGTATAATAATAGTTTAAAAGCATCTTAACTATTGAAAACAAGCGTATTATTACTCAACTAAATGTTCGCAACTTGTTCTTTTCGCTATTAATTGATTGAAAACACTTATGAATGAATATCTTTGAAAACCAATTTCATGTGTTAAAATTGTGTTTTGATATGTTTAATATCTCTTTTACAATCTTAGTCTATTAAATGATTGAAACACTTATGAATGAATATCCTTGAAAAACAATTTCATGTGTCGAAATTGTGTTTTCATATTTTTTACAATCTAAGGTCTATTGATTGATTCAAACACTTATGATACCTTTGGAAAACCACTTCATGTGTTCAAATTATTGTATTTTGATACGTTTAATACTTCTTTTACAATCTAAGGTCTATTAATTGATTGAAGCACTTATGATATCTTTGAAAAACAATTTCATGTGTTAAAATGATACGTTTAATACTTGTTTCATTTACAATCTAAGGTTTTATAACCTAGGAAACTATGAGAAAGTGAATGTTCTGTATAATAATAGTTTAAAAGCATCTTAACTATTGAAAACAAGCGTATTATTACTCAACTAAATGTTCGCAACTTGTTCTTTTCGCTATTAATTGATTGAAAACACTTATGAATGAATATCTTTGAAAACCAATTTCATGTGTTAAAATTGTGTTTTGATATGTTTAATATCTCTTTTACAATCTTAGTCTATTAATTGATTGAAACACTTATGAATGAATATCCTTGAAAAACAATTTCATGTGTCGAAATTGTGTTTTCATATTTTTTACAATCTAAGGTCTATTGATTGATTCAAACACTTATGATACCTTTGAAAAACCATTTCATGTGTTCAAATTATTGTATTTTGATACCTTTAATACTTCTTTTACAATCTAAGGTCTATTAATTGATTGAAGCACTTATGATATCCTTGAAAAACAATTTCATGTGTTAAAATGATACGTTTAATACTTCTTTCATTTACAATCTAAGGTTTTATAACCTAGGAAACTATGAGAAAGTGAATGTTCTGTATAATAATAGTTTAAAAGCATCTTAACTATTGAAAACAAGCGTATTATTACTCAACTAAATGTTTGCAACTTGTTCTTTTCGCTATTAATTGATTGAAAACACTTATGAATGAATGAATATCTTTGAAAACCAATTTCATGTGTTAAAATTGTGTTTTGATATGTTTAATATCTCTTTTACAATCTTAGTCTATTAATTGATTGAAACACTTATGAATGAATATCCTTGAAAAACAATTTCATGTGTCGAAATTGTGTTTTCATATTTTTTACAATCTAAGGTCTATTGATTGATTCAAACACTTATGATACCTTTGGAAAACCATTTCATGTGTTCAAATTATTGTATTTTGATACGTTTAATACTTCTTTTACAATCTAAGGTCTATTAATTGATTGAAGCACTTATGATATCTTTGAAAAACAATTTCATGTGTTAAAATGATACGTTTAATACTTGTTTCATTTACAATCTAAGGTTTTATAACCTAGGAAACTATGAGAAAGTGAATGTTCTGTATAATAATAGTTTAAAAGCATCTTAACTATTGAAAACAAGCGTATTATTACTCAACTAAATGTTCGCAACTTGTTCTTTTCGCTATTAATTGATTGAAAACACTTATGAATGAATATCTTTGAAAACCAATTTCATGTGTTAAAATTGTGTTTTGATATGTTTAATATCTCTTTTACAATCTTAGTCTATTAATTGATTGAAACACTTATGAATGAATATCCTTGAAAAACAATTTCATGTGTCGAAATTGTGTTTTCATATTTTTTACAATCTAAGGTCTATTGATTGATTCAAACACTTATGATACCTTTAAAAAACCATTTCATGTGTTCAAATTATTGTATTTTGATACGTTTAATACTTCTTTTACAATCTAAGGTCTATTAATTGATTGAAGAACTTATGATATCCTTGAAAAAAAATTTCATGTGTTAAAATGATACGTTTAATACTTCTTTCATTTACAATCTAAGGTTTTATAACCTAGGAAACTATGAGAAAGTGAATGTTCTGTATAATAATAGTTTAAAAGCATCTTAACTATTGAAAACAAGCGTATTATTACTCAACTAAATGTTTGCAACTTGTTCTTTTCGCTATTAATTGATTGAAAACACTTATGAATGAATGAATATCTTTGAAAACCAATTTCATGTGTTAAAATTGTGTTTTGATATGTTTAATATCTCTTTTACAATCTTAGTCTATTAATTGATTGAAACACTTATGAATGAATATCCTTGAAAAACAATTTCATGTGTCGAAATTGTGTTTTCATATTTTTTACAATCTAAGGTCTATTGATTGATTCAAACACTTATGATACCTTTGGAAAACCACTTCATGTGTTCAAATTATTGTATTTTGATACGTTTAATACTTCTTTTACAATCTAAGGTCTATTAATTGATTGAAGCACTTATGATATCTTTGAAAAACAATTTCATGTGTTAAAATGATACGTTTAATACTTGTTTCATTTACAATCTAAGGTTTTATAACCTAGGAAACTATGAGAAAGTGAATGTTCTGTATAATAATAGTTTAAAAGCATCTTAACTATTGAAAACAAGCGTATTATTACTCAACTAAATGTTCGCAACTTGTTCTTTTCGCTATTAATTGATTGAAAACACTTATGAATGAATATCTTTGAAAACCAATTTCATGTGTTAAAATTGTGTTTTGATATGTTTAATATCTCTTTTACAATCTTAGTCTATTAATTGATTGAAACACTTATGAATGAATATCCTTGAAAAACAATTTCATGTGTCGAAATTGTGTTTTCATATTTTTTACAATCTAAGGTCTATTGATTGATTCAAACACTTATGATACCTTTGAAAAACCATTTCATGTGTTCAAATTATTGTATTTTGATACGTTTAATACTTCTTTTACAATCTAAGGTCTATTAATTGATTGAAGCACTTATGATATCCTTGAAAAACAATTTCATGTGTTAAAATGATACGTTTAATACTTCTTTCAATTACAATCTAAGGTTTTATAACCTAGGAAACTATGAGAAAGTGAATGTTCTGTATAATAATAGTTTAAAAGCATCTTAACTATTGAAAACAAGCGTATTATTACTCAACTAAATGTTTGCAACTTGTTCTTTTCGCTATTAATTGATTGAAAACACTTATGAATGAATGAATATCTTTGAAAACCAATTTCATGTGTTAAAATTGTGTTTTGATATGTTTAATATCTCTTTTACAATCTTAGTCTATTAATTGATTGAAACACTTATGAATGAATATCCTTGAAAAACAATTTCATGTGTCGAAATTGTGTTTTCATATTTTTTACAATCTAAGGTCTATTGATTGATTCAAACACTTATGATACCTTTGAAAAACCATTTCATGTGTTCAAATTATTGTATTTTGATACGTTTAATACTTCTTTTACAATCTAAGGTCTATTAATTGATTGAAGCACTTATGATATCTTTGAAAAACAATTTCATGTGTTAAAATGATACGTTTAATACTTCTTTCATTTACAATCTAAGGTTTTATAACCTAGGAAACTATGAGAAAGTGAATGTTCTGTATAATAATAGTTTAAAAGCATCTTAACTATTGAAAACAAGCGTATTATTACTCAACTAAATGTTTGCAACTTGTTCTTTTTGCTATTAATTGATTGAAAACACTTATGAATGAATGAATATCTTTGAAAACCAATTTCATGTGTTAAAATTGTGTTTTGATATGTTTAATATCTCTTTTACAATCTTAGTCTATTAATTGATTGAAACACTTATGAATGAATATCCTTGAAAAACAATTTCATGTGTCGAAATTGTGTTTTCATATTTTTTACAATCTAAGGTCTATTGATTGATTCAAACACTTATGATACCTTTGGAAAACCATTTCATGTGTTCAAATTATTGTATTTTGATACGTTTAATACTTCTTTTACAATCTAAGGCCTATTAATTGATTGAAGCACTTATGATATCTTTGAAAAACAATTTCATGTGTTAAAATGATACGTTTAATACTTCTTTCATTTACAATCTAAGGTTTTATAACCTAGGAAACTATGAGAAAGTGAATGTTCTGTATAATAATAGTTTAAAAGCATCTTAACTATTGAAAACAAGCGTATTATTACTCAACTAAATGTTTGCAACTTGTTCTTTTCGCTATTAATTGATTGAAAACACTTATGAATGAATGAATATCTTTGAAAACCAATTTCATGTGTTAAAATTGTGTTTTAAAATCTTAGTCTATTAATTGATTGAAACACTTATGAATGAATATCCTTGAAAAACAATTTCATGTGTCGAAATTGTGTTTTCATATTTTTTACAATCTAAGGTCTATTGATTGATTCAAACACTTATGATACCTTTGAAAAACCATTTCATGTGTTCAAATTATTGTATTTTGATACGTTTAATACTTCTTTTACAATCTAAGGTCTATTAATTGATTGAAGCACTTATGATATCTTTGAAAAACAATTTCATGTGTTAAAATGATACGTTTAATACTTGTTTCATTTACAATCTAAGGTTTTATAACCTAGGAAACTATGAGAAAGTGAATGTTCTGTATAATAATAGTTTAAAAGCATCTTAACTATTGAAAACAAGCGTATTATTACTCAACTAAATGTTTGCAACTTGTTCTTTTCGCTATTAATTGATTGAAAACACTTATGAATGAATGAATATCTTTGAAAACCAATTTCATGTGTTAAAATTGTGTTTTGATATGTTTAATATCTCATTTACAATCTTAGTGTATTAATTGATTGAAACACTTATGAATGAATATCCTTGAAAAAACAATTTCATGTGTCGAAATTGTGTTTTCATATTTTTTACAATCTAAGGTCTATTGATTGATTCAAACACTTATGATACCTTTGAAAAACCATTTCATGTGTTCAAATTATTGTATTTAGATACGTTTAATACTTCTTTTACAATCTAAGGTCTATTAATTGATTGAAGCACTTATGATATCTTTGAAAAACAATTTCATGTGCTAAAATGATACGTTTAATACTTCTTTCATTTACAATCTAAGGTTTTATAACCTAGGAAACTATGAGAAAGTGCATGTTCTGTATAATAATAGTTTAAAAGCATCTTAACTATTGAAAACAAGCGTATTATTACTCAACTAAATGTTTGCAACTTGTTCTTTTCGCTATTAATTGATTGAAAACACTTATGAATGAGTATCTTTGAAAACCAATTTCGTGTGTTAAAATTGTGTTTTGATATGTTTAATATCTCTTTTACAATCTTAGTCTATTAATTGATTGAAACACTTATGAATGAATATCCTTGAAAAACAATTTCATGTGTCGAAATTGTGTTTTCATATTTTTTACAATCTAAGGTCTATTTATTGATTCAAACACTTATGATACCTTTGGAAAACCATTTCATGTGTTCAAATTATTGTATTTTGATACGTTTAATACGTCTTTTACAATCTAAGGTCTATTAATTGATTGAAGCACTTATGATATCTTTGAAAAACAATTTCATGTGTTAAAATGATACGTTTAATACTTGTTTCATTTACAATCTAAGGTTTTATAACCTAGGAAACTATGAGAAAGTGAATGTTCTGTATAATAATAGTTTAAAAGCATCTTAACTATTGAAAACAAGCGTATTATTACTCAACTAAATGTTTGCAACTTGTTCTTTTCGCTATTAATTGATTGAAAACACTTATGAATGAATGAATATCTTTGAAAACCAATTTCATGTGTTAAAATTGTGTTTTGATATGTTTAATATCTCTTTTACAATCTTAGTCTATTAATTGATTGAAACACTTATGAATGAATATCCTTGAAAAACAATTTCATGTGTCGAAATTGTGTTTTCATATTTTTTACAATCTAAGGTCTATTGATTGATTCAAACACTTATGATACCTTTGAAAAACCATTTCATGTTGTACCACCCTGGTGGTCGGGTATGATGACGTGGCACCCTGCTACAGTATAGGCGTGTTGACAAGGCGCCAGGTTGGCAGTTTGGAAGGAAGTCGGGAGGCACGTGTAGTCGCCGATTGTTAAGTTGGCGTGTTCCGATCTCCAGCTTATCAGAATAGGCGATCGCCAGGCTGAGGATGAAGTCGCCAGATGCAGACTCAGGCGACCAAGCAGTCGGAGATCGCCAAAACCAGCACATCGCCGAAGATGAAGGAGAAGCAGATTATGAAGGCGGCCGGCGAGACCACAGGGAAGGTGTATGAAGGCCCTAACTCGCCAGTTTCAGTAAAGATTGCACTCTTAAGTTTGCTATGCACTGGGCAGTACCATGCATACGTAACTTAGTCAAAATGAGAGTAGAAGCAGCGCCAAGTCAGGGAGCCTCCAGATGATGGCACGTGTACAGTTGGATACGAGCCACGTGTCCAAATCTGTAACTGCCAGGAGAGAGAAAATCACCAGGTATATAAGAGCTCTTAACGAACTTTCTGAGGTACGCACGTTCAGTTCATACACTTTACGCTTGCGAGAGACAGAGCTGTTGTGAGAGAGAGAGTTTTTGCACGGTTCTAGCTCTTAGTATTTGGTGATACCGTCACTGACTTGAGCGTCGGAGTGCGATCGGCCGCAGCGGCGCCGTGTCGTTTCTTTGCAGGTTCTTGAAGTAGATCCAGAGGAGGAACGAAGGTGATAAGCGGTGCGCACGTCGATCCTTTGACGAGGCATTCTCCAGCGCTCCGGTCAACAGGCAGGATCATCAGGCGCCCACCGTGGGGCCGTGTAAAACGTGCTCCCATCCACAGCGTGAGCTCGTGGAAGTTTTCGAGGTTTTTTGCGCGGTTGTGTGCTGGTGCAACCGTCGGGTGCAGTTTCTTTGAGTTTCGTTCGGTGAGTTCGTGTTTTGTACCGTTTGTTTGGCTTTCAATCGGTGGAGTGAGGTCTTTTGTTGCTTTCGCGCAATCTGTCTGGTGGAAGTTCGAGTTCTTTTGTGGTTTTCTGCGAAGGTTTGCGGCGTTCTTGGGTTCTTGCGCAGTTTCTTGAGTTTTCTCCGATTGATCGCTGTTTCGATCGTGTGAAAGTGTTGTTTGTTGTATTCTTGTGGTTCGCCGAAGTTAATGAGAAAGATGAGAAGCAATCGTTCCAGTCCCGTGGCTCCCGTCGCTGCTGAAGGCGACGCCGCCATGACCATGGCGCAGATGGCAGAAATGATGCGCTCGTTGCAGGCGACTGTGGAAGCCTCGCGCATGGAGCAGGCAAGGATACATGAGGACCTGGTCGCCTCTCGCGCCAGGAATGAGGAGCTCAGCAAGGTAGCTGAGGAGCTGCGTCGAGCTCTTCAGGAGCAGCAGAGACGTTCTTCTGCTGAAGAGGTGGCACCGTCGACGCCACCTCGTGTGTTCCCAATGCCTTTCGTTCAGGCGATTACCGACACGCCAATTCCCACGAGCGTGGTTCCGGTTAAAGCTGTTTTTACCGGCGTGGAGGATCCAGAGGCTCATCTGACCACGTTCCACACACAGATGATGCTGTCGGGAGGGTCGGACGCCGTGTACTGTAAGATGTTCGTGAGCACGCTCCAGGGAACGGCGATGGAGTGGTTTGTGAGCCTGCCTAATGGCCACATAACTAATTTTCAACAATTCTCGAAAATCTTTGTCGAGCAGTATATTGTGAATAAGGCACCACCCAGGGTGTCCTATGATCTGTTTGATATAAGGCAGTACCATGGGGAGTCCCTCAGAGACTACCTCAATCGCTTCGGAGCGCAGATGGTCAGATCGCCAGCCAAGGATGAAGAAATGCTGGTCTATGCCTTCAAGAAGGGCGTGCAGCCAGGGCCATTCTGTGAGGCCTTGATCAGGGCTCATCCAGCGACGTTTGCTGAAGTCAGGCGACTTGCGGTGGCCCACATCGCCGACGAGAGTGAAGTCGCCGAGAAGAGAGGCAGCGTGGCTCCCGCTAGGCCACGCGCCCAGACCAGGATCCAGCCACAGAGGGTGCTGGAAACGGCCGCAGCGGCCAGAAAAGACCAAAGGACTCGCTATCCTTACGATAGGAGAAATAAGGGAAGAAGCCAAGCGCGCCAACCGCCAGCACGCCAACAACCAGCACGCCGAGAGTACAATCTCCCGCCTAAGCACAAATTCGTCATGGGACTAGCGGACCTGATCGCTATCCCTAACATATCTGCTAGGTTGAAGGCGCCCGAGAAGGTGGGCGACAAGGTGCTGGGGTCAAAGCCGGACGTTTGGTGCGAGTTCCACCAGTGCTTTGGCCACAACCTGGACTCGTGTTTGTCTTTAGGATACCAGCTCGACGATCTGGTTAAGAGCGGGTTCCTAAACGACTATCTCCTAGACAGAAGGACTGGAGGAGCGTCGAGTTCCCAGCCAGCAGCTGGAGAAGCCCAACAACACGAGATGCCTATCCATGGGGAAATCCACACCATTGCAGGGTGTTTCTCAGGTGGTGGATGCACCGCATCGCAGAGGAAAAAGTATGCGCGATCGGTGATGTCAGTAGACATGTTTGAAGATCACTCGCCGGAAGTGGACATTACGTTCACCAAGCAGGATCTTCGGGACGTTGTGCCTCGTGACAACGATCCCATTGTTATTTCGTTGATCACGGCGGGGAGGAAGGTCCACAGAGTTCTGGTGGACCAAGGAAGCTCGGCAGACGTGATGTTCTGGCCGACTTTCACGCAGCTGGAACTGCCCCTTGACCAGCTAAGGCCCTATGGAGGATGCCTGTATGGGTTCGCTGGCGACCAGGTGGAGGTCAGGGGGTACATTGAGCTCAGAACCACGTTTACAGATGAGGCTGGGTCGAGGACAGAGAAAATCAAGTACCTCATCGTAAACGCCCCCTCAGCGTATAATATCCTGTTGGGAAGGCCCACTCTTAACAGGATAGGCGCCATTCCATCGACTAGGCACATGAAGGTGAAGCTGCCGTCAATGGAAGGGGTGGTGATCACGATAAAGTCCGATCAGAAAGAAGCGAAAAGGTGCTATGGGAATAGCCTGAAAAATAAAAGATCAGTGAGCTATGTTACAACCACCCCACCTCCCGGTGTGAAGCCCAGACCGCCGGTAACAGAGGAGGCCGCCGGAAGGGATGTAGAGATGGTAGACGCAGAGCTGGGGGAGAGGAATGCTGGCCCGGAGGAGGAAGAGGCGCGGAATCGCCCCGAGGAAGCGAGAGAACTGGGAATCGCCAAGGCGGTTATCGTAGAGAATCCAGGCCCAAACCCGTCGAGCAGTGGCTCGAAAAGGAGATCGGAGGGAAAATCTTCAAGCTGGGAAGATCTCTGGAAGTCGATCTTCAAGACCAGATCGCCAAGGTGATTGAGCGGCATCTGGACGCGTTTGCATGGTCCGCCTCGGACATGCCCGGGATTGATCTCGACTTTCTGTGCCATCATCTGGCGATGGACAACATGGTGAGGCCAGTGCGACAAAGGAGAAGGAAATTCAACGAGGAGAGGAGGCAGGCGATCAGGGACGAGACCCAGAAACTCCTCGCTGCAGGCCACATCAGGGAAGTCCAGTACCCTGAATGGTTGGCGAATGTCGTGCTGGTGAAGAAGAGCAACAGGAAATGGCGCATGTGCGTTGATTTCACCGATCTGAATAAAGCTTGCCCAAAGGATTCATATCCTTTACCAAGCATTGATGCCCTGGTTGATAGCGCTGCAGGGTGCAAGCTGTTGAGCTTTCTGGATGCCTTCTCGGGCTATAATCAGATCAAGATGCATCCCATGGATGAAGAGAAAACAGCCTTCATGACGGAGAGGTCGTGCTACTGCTATAAGGTGATGCCGTTTGGGCTGAAGAACGCGGGGGCCACGTACCAGCGGTTGATGGATCGAGTACTTGCACCGATGCTGGGAAGGAACGTGCAAGCTTACGTCGATGACATGGTCGTGACCTCGCAGGAGAAAAGCAAGCACGTCGCAGACTTGGAAGAATTGTTCACGACAATCGCCAAGTCCAAGTTGAAGCTCAACCCGGAGAAATGCATTTTCGGCGTGGAGGCTGGAAAATTTTTGGGCTTTCTATTGACCGAAAGAGGAATAGAAGCTAACCCGGACAAGTGTGCCGCCATCTTGGCGATGAGAAGCCCGGCTACGGTCAAAGAAGTCCAGCAGCTAACAGGTCGGATGGCAGCCCTATCTCGCTTCGTGTCAGCTAGCGGAGAGAAGGGGCATCCCTATTTTCAATGTCTGCGGCGCAATAACAAGTTCGCTTGGACGAAAGAATGCGAGGAAGCTTTCGTCAAGCTGAAGGAATACCTGGCGAGCCCGCCGGTTCTGTGCAAACCACTGGCGGGAATCCCTCTCAGGTTGTACTTCGCTGTGACTGAGAGGGCGGTGAGTGCGGTGCTCGCCCAGGATCAAGATCAGGCTCAGAAGCCTATTTATTTTGTGAGCAAGGTGCTGCAGGGCCCAGAAACGAGATATCAGGCCCTGGAAAAGGCTGCGCTGGCTGTGGTGTTTTCGGCGAGGAGGTTGCGCCACTACTTCCACAGCTTCACAATACTGGTGATGACTGACCTGCCCATCCAGAAGGTCTTGAAGAAACCTGACGTTGCGGGAAGAATGGTGAAGTGGGCAGTGGAGTTGTCAGAATTTGACATTAAATATGAACCCCGAGGCCCGATCAAGGGGCAAATCTTTGCAGATTTTGTAGTCGAGCTCTCATCAGAGGCGACGCGGGTTGAAGGAGATGACTTCCGTTGGGTACTCTCGGTGGATGGATCGTCGAACCAGCAGGGTAGCGGTGCTGGAGTCATATTAGAAGGACCCAACGGCGTGCTGATCGAACAATCGTTGAGATTTGCCTTCAAAGCCAGCAACAATCAAGCAGAGTATGAGGCGCTGATCGCCGGGATTCTGCTGGCCAAGGAGATGGGAGCTAGGGTGCTAATGGCTAAGAGTGACTCGCTGCTAGTCACAGGGCAAGTAACAGGCGAGTTCCAGGCTAAAGATCCACAAATGGCGGCTTACTTGGCGTATGTGCAGGAATTGAAGAGTTCCTTTGCCTCTTTTGAAGTGGTACATGTGCCCCGAGAACAGAATGCCCGAGCTGACTTGCTTGCTAAGCTCGCCAGCTCAGGCAAGGGGGGTAGGCAGAGGACGGTGATTCAAGAAACTCTGAAGACGCCGAGGGCATTTGTAGCAGATCACCTGGTCCTTCAGATAAGCAAGTCGACGGAGAGAGCAGCGAGAAGCCTTAAGTCTTTGACGCAGGAAACTCTGAGATCGCCGAGAATCAGAGCATGCCGAGGGGAGAAGGTGGATCTGATGCAGGTCTGCGCCACCCATGAGCCAGACACTTGGATAACGCAATACAAGCGGTGCTTGGCGGATGGTCTCCTCCCGCTGGATCCAACAGAAGCCAGGAAGGTAAAGAAAAATTCTAGCAAATACACGTTGATTGATGGTGATTTGTACAGGTTTGGGTTCACTCACCCACTCTTGGAATGTATACACGGCGAGAAGTGCACGAGAATTATGGCAGAGCTCCACGAAGGAATATGTGGAAGTCACGTCGGGGGTCGAGCTCTGGCCGCGAGGACTCTCCGTGCAGGCTACTATTGGCCATCCATGAGAGAAGATTGCAAGAGGTATGCCCAGTGCTGTAAACAATGCCAGCAGCACGCCGATTGGCACAAGGCACCTCCCGAGGAGTTGAAGTCGATCTATAGCCCTTGGCCGTTTCATACTTGGGGAATCGACATCCTGGGACCTTTCCCACTGGCGATCAGGCAAATGAAGTACTTGGTGGTGGCGATTGAGTATTTCACTAAGTGGATCGAAGCAGAACCAGTGGCCCAGATCACCGCGCACAAGATCGAAGGGTTTGTGTGGAAGAACATTGTGTGCCGGTTTGGAGTGCCTAAGCGCCTGGTGTCAGATAATGGGACGCAGTTTGCAAGCCACCTGTTGAAGAAGCTTTGTGAAGGGGTTGGAATTCAGCAAGTGTTTGCATCCGTCGAGCACCCTCAGACGAATGGCCAGGTGGAGTCAGCTAATTGTGTTTTGATATGTTTAATATCTCTTTTACAATCTTAGTCTATTAATTGATTGAAACACTTATGAATGAATATCCTTGAAAAACAATTTCATGTGTCGAAATTGTGTTTTCATATTTTTTACAATCTAAGGTCTATTGATTGATTCAAACACTTATGATACCTTTGGAAAACCATTTCATGTGTTCAAATTATTGTATTTTGATACGTTTCATACTTCTTTTACAATCTAAGGTCTATTAATTGATTGAAGCACTTATGATATCTTTGAAAAACAATTTCATGTGTTAAAATGATACGTTTAATACTTGTTTCATTTACAATCTAAGGTTTTATAACCTAGGAAACTATGAGAAAGTGAATGTTCTGTATAATAATAGTTTAAAAGCATCTTAACTATTGAAAACAAGCGTATTATTACTCAACTAAATGTTTGCAACTTGTTCTTTTCGCTATTAATTGATTGAAAACACTTATGAATGAGTATCTTTGAAAACCAATTTAGTGTGTTCAAATTGTGTTTTGATATGTTTAATATCTCTTTTACAATCTTAGTCTATTAATTGATTGAAACACTTATGAATGAATATCCTTGAAAAACAATTTCATGTGTCGAAATTGTGTTTTCATATTTTTTACAATCTAAGGTCTATTGATTGATTCAAACACTTATGATACCTTTGGAAAACCATTTCATGTGTTCAAATTATTGTATTTTGATACGTTTAATACTTCTTTTACAATCTAAGGTCTATTAATTGATTGAACCACTTATGATATCTTTGAAAAACAATTTCATGTGTTAAAATGATACGTTTAATACTTCTTTCATTTACAATCTAAGGTTTTATAACCTAGGAAACTATGAGAAAGTGAATGTTCTGTATAATAATAGTTTAAAAGCATCTTAACTATTGAAAACAAGCGTATTATTACTCAACTAAATGTTCGCAACTTGTTCTTTTCGCTATTAATTGATTGAAAACACTTATGAATGAATGAATATCTTTGAAAACCAATTTCATGTGTTAAAATTGTGTTTTGATATGTTTAATATCTCTTTTACAATCTTAGTCTATTAATTGATTGAAACACTTATGAATGAATATCCTTGAAAAACAATTTCATGTGTCGAAATTGTGTTTTCATATTTTTTACAATCTAAGGTCTATTGATTGATTCAAACACTTATGATACCTTTGGAAAACCATTTCATGTGTTCAAATTATTGTATTTTGATACGTTTAATACTTCTTTTACAATCTAAGGTCTATTAATTGATTGAAGCACTTATGATATCTTTGAAAAACAATTTCATGTGTTAAAATGATACGTTTAATACTTCTTTCATTTACAATCTAAGGTTTTATAACCTAGGAAACTATGAGAAAGTGAATGTTCTGTATAATAATAGTTTAAAAGCATCTGAACTATTGAAAACAAGCGTATTATTACTCAACTAAATGTTTGCAACTTGTTCTTTTCGCTATTAATTGATTGAAAACACTTATGAATTAATATCTTTGAAAACCAATTTCCTGTGTTAAAATTGTGTTTTGATATGTTTAATATCTCTTTTACAATCTTAGTCTATTAATTGATTGAAACACTTATGAATGAATATCCTTGAAAAACAATTTCATGTGTCGAAATTGTGTTTTCATATTTTTTACAATCTAAGGTCTATTGATTGATTCAAACACTTATGATACCTTTGGAAAACCATTTCATGTGTTCAAATTATTGTATTTTGATACGTTTAATACTTTTTTTACAATCTAAGGTCTATTAATTGATTGAAGCACTTATGATATCTTTGAAAAACAATTTCATGTGTTAAAATGATACGTTTAATACTTCTTTCATTTACAATCTAAGGTTTTATAACCTAGGAAACTATGAGAAAGTGAATGTTCTGTATAATAATAGTTTAAAAGCATCTTAACTATTGAAAACAAGCGTATTATTACTCAACTAAATGTTTACAACTTGTTCTGTTCGCTATTAATTGATTGAAAACACTTATGAATGAATATCTTTGAAAACCAATTTCATGTGTTAAAATTGTGTTTTGATATGTTTAATATCTCTTTTACAATCTTAGTCTATTAAATGATTGAAACACTTATGAATGAATATCCTTGAAAAACAATTTCATGTGTCGAAATTGTGTTTTCATATTTTTTACAATCTAAGGTCTATTGATTGATTAAAACACTTATGATACCTTTGGAAAACAATTTCATGTGTTCAAATTATTGTACTTTGATACGTTTAATACTTCTTTTACAATCTAAGGTCTATTAATTGATTGAAGCACTTATGATATCTTTAAAAAACAATTTCATGTGTTAAAATGATACGTTTAATACTTCTTTCATTTACAATCTAAGGTTTGATAACCTAGGAAACTATGAGAAAGTGAATGTTCTGTATAATAATAGTTTAAAAGCATCTTAACTATTGAAAACAAGCGTATTATTACTCAACTAAATGTTTGCAACTTGTTCTGTTCGCTATTAATTGATTTAAAACACTTATGAATGAATATCTTTGAAAACCAATTTCATATGTTAAAATTGTGTTTTGATATGTTTAATATCTCTTTTACAATCTTAGTCTATTAAATGATTGAAACACTTATGAATGAATATCCTTGAAAAACAATTTCATGTGTCGAAATTCTGTTTTCATATTTTTTACAATATAAGGTCTATTGATTGATTCAAACACTTATGATACCTTTGGAAAACCATTTCATGTGTTCAAATTATTGTATTTTGATACGTTTAATACTTCTTTTACAATCTAAGGTCTATTAATTGATTGAAGCACTTATGATATCTTTGAAAAACAATTTCATGTGTTAAAATGATACGTTTAATAGTTCTTTCATTTACAATCTAAGGTTTTATAACCTAGGAAACTATGAGAAAGTGAATGTTCTGTATAATAATAGTTTAAAAGCATCTTAACTAATGAAAACAAGCGTATTATTACTCAACTAAATGTTTGCAACTTGTTCTTTTCGCTATTAATTGATTGAAAACACTTATGAATGAGTATCTTTGAAAACCAATTTCGTGTGTTCAAATTGTGTTTTGATATGTTTAATATCTCTTTTACAATCTTAGTCTATTAATTGATTGAAACACTTATGAATGAATATCCTTGAAAAACAATTTCATGTGTCGAAATTGTGTTTTCATATTTTTTACAATCTAAGGTCTATTGATTGATTCAAACACTTATGATACCTTTGGAAAACCATTTCATGTGTTCAAATTATTGTAGTTTGATACGTTTAATACTTCTTTTACAATCTAAGGTCTATTAATTGATTGAAGCACTTATGATATCTTTGAAAAACAATTTCATGTGTTAAAATGATACGTTTAATAGTTCTTTCATTTACAATCTAAGGTTTTATAACCTAGGAAACTATGAGAAAGTGAATGTTCTGTATAATAATAGTTTAAAAGCATCTTAACTATTGAAAACAAGCGTATTATTACTCAACTAAATGTTTGCAACTTGTTCTTTTCGCTATTAATTGATTGAAAACACTTATGAATGAGTATCTTTGAAAACCAATTTCGTGTGTTCAAATTGTGTTTTGATATGTTTAATATCTCTTTTACAATCTTAGTCTATTAATTGATTGAAACACTTATGAATGAATATCCTTGAAAAACAATTTCATGTGTCGAAATTGTGTTTTCATATTTTTTACAATCTAAGGTCTATTGATTGATTCAAACACTTATGATACCTTTGGAAAACCATTTCATGTGTTCAAATTATTGTATTTTGATACGTTTAATACTTTTTTTACAATCTAAGGTCTATTAATTGATTGAAGCACTTATGATATCTTTGAAAAACAATTTCATGTGTTAAAATGATACGTTTAATACTTCTTTCATTTACAATCTAAGGTTTTATAACCTAGGAAACTATGAGAAAGTGAATGTTCTGTATAATAATAGTTTAAAAGCATCTTAACTATTGAAAACAAGCGTATTATTACTCAACTAAATGTTTACAACTTGTTCTGTTCGCTATTAATTGATTGAAAACACTTATGAATGAATATCTTTGAAAACCAATTTCATGTGTTAAAATTGTGTTTTGATATGTTTAATATCTCTTTTACAATCTTAGTCTATTAAATGATTGAAACACTTATGAATGAATATCCTTGAAAAACAATTTCATGTGTCGAAATTGTGTTTTCATATTTTTTACAATCTAAGGTCTATTGATTGATTCAAACACTTATGATACCTTTGGAAAACCATTTCATGTGTTCAAATTATTGTATTTTGATACGTTTAATACTTCTTTTACAATCTAAGGTCTATTAATTGATTGAAGCACTTATGATATCTTTGAAAAACAATTTCATGTGTTAAAATGATACGTTTAATACTTCTTTCATTTACAATCTAAGGTTTTATAACCTAGGAAACTATGAGAAAGTGAATGTTCTGTATAATAATAGTTTAAAAGCATCTTAACTATTGAAAACAAGCGTATTATTACTCAACTAAATGTTTGCAACTTGTTCTTTTCGCTATTAATTGATTGAAAACACTTATGAATGAGTATCTTTGAAAACCAATTTCGTGTGTTAAAATTGTGTTTTGATATGTTTAATATCTCTTTTACAATCTTAGTCTATTAATTGATTGAAACACTTATGAATGAATATCCTTGAAAAACAATTTCATGTGTCGAAATTGTGTTTTCATATTTTTTACAATCTAAGGTCTATTGATTGATTCAAACACTTATGATACCTTTGGAAAACCATTTCATGTGTTCAAATTATTGTATTTTGATACGTTTAATACTTTTTTTACAATCTAAGGTCTATTAATTGATTGAAGGACTTATGATATCTTTAAAAAACAATTTCATGTGTTAAAATGATACGTTTAATACTTCTTTCATTTACAATCTAAGGTTTGATAACCTAGGAAACTATGAGAAAGTGAATGTTCTGTATAATAATAGTTTAAAAGCATCTTAACTATTGAAAACAAGCGTATTATTACTCAACTAAATGTTTGCAACTTGTTCTGTTCGCTATTAATTGATTTAAAACACTTATGAATGAATATCTTTGAAAACCAATTTCATATGTTAAAATTGTGTTTTGATATGTTTAATATCTCTTTTACAATCTTAGTCTATTAAATGATTGAAACACTTATGAATGAATATCCTTGAAAAACAATTTCATGTGTCGAAATTGTGTTTTCATATTTTTTACAATATAAGGTCTATTGATTGATTCAAACACTTATGATACCTTTGGAAAACCATTTCATGTGTTCAAATTATTGTATTTTGATACGTTTAATACTTCTTTTACAATCTAAGGTCTATTAATTGATTGAAGCACTTATGATATCTTTGAAAAACAATTTCATGTGTTAAAATGATACGTTTAATAGTTCTTTCATTTACAATCTAAGGTTTTATAACCTAGGAAACTATGAGAAAGTGAATGTTCTGTATAATAATAGTTTAAAAGCATCTTAACTATTGAAAACAAGCGTATTATTACTCAACTAAATGTTTGCAACTTGTTCTTTTCGCTATTAATTGATTGAAAACACTTATGAATGAGTATCTTTGAAAACCAATTTCGTGTGTTCAAATTGTGTTTTGATATGTTTAATATCTCTTTTACAATCTTAGTCTATTAATTGATTGAAACACTTATGAATGAATATCCTTGAAAAACAATTTCATGTGTCGAAATTGTGTTTTCATATTTTTTACAATCTAAGGTCTATTGATTGATTCAAACACTTATGATACCTTTGGAAAACCATTTCATGTGTTCAAATTATTGTAGTTTGATACGTTTAATACTTCTTTTACAATCTAAGGTCTATTAATTGATTGAAGCACTTATGATATCTTTGAAAAACAATTTCATGTGTTAAAAGGATACGTTTAATACTTCTTTCATTTACAATCTAAGGTTTTATAACCTAGGAAACTATGAGAAAGTCAATGTTCTGTGTAATAATAGTTTAAAAGCATCTTAACTATTGAAAACAAGCGTATTATTACTCAACTAAATGTTTGCAACTTGTTCTTTTCGCTATTAATTGATTGAAAACACTTATGAATGAATATCTTTGAAAACCAATTTCATGAGTTAAAATTGTGTTTTGATATGTTTAATATCTCTTTTACAATCTTAGTCTATTAATTGATTGAAACACTTATGAATGAATATCCTTGAAAAACATTTTCATGTGTCGAAATTGTGTTTTCATATTTTTTACAATCTAAGGTCTATTGATTGATTCAAACACTTATGATACCTTTGGAAAACCATTTCATGTGTTCAAATTATTGTAGTTTGATACGTTTAATACTTCTTTTACAATCTAAGGTCTATTAATTGATTGAAGCACTTATGATATCTTTGAAAAACAATTTCATGTGTTAAAATGATACGTTTAATACTTCTTTCATTTACAATTTAAGGTTTTATAACCTAGGAAACTATGAGAAAGTGAATGTTCTGTATAATAATAGTTTAAAAGCATCTTAACTATTGAAAACAAGCGTATTATTACTCAACTAAATGTTTGCAACTTGTTCTTTTCGCTATTAATTGATTGAAAACACTTATGAATGAGTATCTTTGAAAACCAATTTCGTGTGTTAAAATTGTGTTTTGATATGTTTAATATCTCTTTTACAATCTTAGTCTATTTATTGATTGAAACACTTATGAATGAATATCCTTGAAAAACAATTTCATGTGTCGAAATTGTGTTTTCATATTTTTTACAATCTAAGGTCTATTGATTGATTCAAACACTTATGATACCTTTGGAAAACCATTTCATGTGTTCAAATTATTGTATTTTGATACGTTTAATACTTCTTTTACAATCTAAGGTCTATTAATTGATTGAAGCACTTATGATATCTTTGAAAAACAATTTCATGTGTTAAAATGATACGTTTAATACTTCTTTCATTTACAATCTAAGGTTTTATAACCTAGGAAACTATGAGAAAGTGAATGTTCTGTATAATAATAGTTTAAAAGCATCTTAACTATTGAAAACAAGCGTATTATTACTCAACTAAATGTTTGCAACTTGTTCTTTTCGCTATTAATTGATTGAAAACACTTATGAATGAGTATCTTTGAAAACCAATTTCGTGTGTTAAAATTGTGTTTTGATATGTTTAATATCTCTTTTACAATCTTAGTCTATTAATTGATTGAAACACTTATGAATGAATATCCTAGAAAAACAATTTCATGTGTCGAAATTGTGTTTTCATATTTTTTACAATCTAAGGTCTATTGATTGATTCAAACACTTATGATACCTTTGGAAAACCATTTCATGTGTTCAAATTATTGTATTTTGATACGTTTAATACTTTGGGAGGACCCACCTCCTCCCAGCGGAAGAAATATGCGAGGGGGGTGAATTCAATCGAGGAGAGGCTCTCGGGGGAGCCATGAGAGTCAGATATTGTGTTCACAAGAAGAGACCTCCGAGATGTGGTACCCCATGACAACGACCCCGTTGTCATCTCAGTCGTCACAGCTGGAAGGAAGGTCCACAGAGTGCTCGTTGATCAAGGAAGCTCGGCAGACGTCATGTTTCTATCGACCTTTAATAAGTTACGGCTGTCCCCTGATCTGTTGAGTCCCTATACTGGGTGCTTGTATGGGTTTGGGGATAACCAGGTAGAAGTCCGGGGGTACCTGGAGTTGAGGACTACGTTCACAGACGGAGAGGCCTCCCGTACCGAGAGCATCCGGTACCTCGTCGTGAACGCTAATTCTGCCTACAATATTTTGCTGGGCAGACCGGCGTTAAACCGTCTGAGCGCGGTGTCCTCCACCCGTCACATGAAGATGAAGCTGCCGGACCTCAGTGGCCGGGTGATAGTCATCAGGTCAGACCAGGAGGAGGCGAGGAAATGCTATGAAAACAGCCTGAAAACGAAGAGAGGCGTATTCATGGTGTATGAACGTCCGCCGAGCGCGGACGCGACGACGATTGAGGCGACGCCCGCTGGGTTGACGCCTGAAGAGGCCATGGCGGAGAGGGCGATGCCCGAAGCAGATGTGCCAATGGAGGAAGGCCCTGACGACGCGGCGCCCGTAGAAGAGGCGGCGCCCGTCGAAGATGATAGCAGGGAGCAGCCTGCAGCTAACGCCATAGAAAGGGAGATTGGCGGCAAAACTTTCAAGTTAGGAAGTTCGCTAAGCCCAGAAGAACAGGAAGGGGTGGCAGAAGTGATTTCACGCCACCTGGATGCCTTCGCATGGTCCGCCTCGGATATGCCAGGCATCGACCCCGATTTCCTGTGTCACCACCTCAGCATGGACGCCACGGTCCGCCCCGTGCGTCAGAGAAGGAGAAAGTTCAATGAGGAACGACAACAGGTGGTGAAAGATGAAACGCAGAAGCTGCTGAGCGGCGGCCACATTAGGGAGATTCAGTACCCTGAGTGGCTTGCCAACGTCGTCTTGGTGAAAAAGGCGAACGGAAAGTGGAGGATGTGCGTTGACTTCACGGACCTAAACAAGGCGTGCCCAAAGGATTCGTATCCGTTGCCCAGCATCGACGCCTTGGTAGACAGTGCGTCCGGCAGCAAGGTGTTAAGTTTCCTGGACGCCTTCTCAGGGTACAACCAAATCAAGATGCACCCAAGAGACGAGAGCAAGACTGCATTCATGACGGAGACATGCAGTTACTGCTATAAGGTGATGCCCTTCGGGCTGAAAAATGCGGGCGCCACGTACCAGAGGCTAATGGACAAGGTCCTGGCGCCAATGCTTGGGAGGAACGTATACGCTTATGTAGACGACATGGTGGTGGCGTCGCAGAATAGGGTGCAGCACATGGCAGACCTGGAGGAGTTGTTCAACACAATATCCAAATACCGCCTCAAGTTGAACCCCGAGAAGTGTGTCTTCGGGGTAGAGGCCGGTAAGTTCTTGGGTTTTTTGCTCACCGAGAGGGGGATAGAGGCGAACCCCGACAAATGTGCGGCTATTATCGCCATGCGGAGCCCGACATCGGTAAAGGAGGTGCAACAGTTGACAGGGCGGATGGCGGCGCTCTCGAGGTTTGTTTCCGCCGGAGGAGAACAGGGGCACCCGTACTTCCAGTGCCTCAAGAGAAACAGTCGCTTTGCATGGACTGATGAATGCGAAGCGGCTTTGATTAAGCTGAAGGAGTACCTGGCGACGCCACCGGTCCTCTGTAAGCCGGTAACGGGCGTGCCCCTCCGGTTGTATTTTACTGTAACGGAGCGGGCCATCAGTTCTGTGTTGGTCCAAGAGCAGGACCAGAGTCAGAAGCCCATCTACATCGTAAGCAAGGCCTTACAGGGGGCTGAGACGAGGTACCAAGCACTAGAGAAGGTGGCGCTGGCGGTAGTGTTCTCTGCTAGGAGGCTCCGTCATTACTTCCACAGCTTTACGGTGGTGGTGATGACCAACCTCCCTATACAGAAAGTGCTGCAGAAACCTGATGTGGCAGGAAGAATGGTACGCTGGGCAGTGGAACTATCAGAATTCGACATCCAGTACGAGCCTAGAGGATCCATCAAAGGGCAGGTGTACGCGGATTTTGTAGCAGAACTTTCGCCCGGAGGTGAGCAAGAGGTGGAAGCGAGTTCGCAGTGGCTGCTCTCGGTTGATGGCTCTTCAAACCAACAAGGGAGCGGTGCGGGAATAGTGTTGGAGGGACCCGACGGCATACTGATCGAGCAGGCCTTGCGTTTTGCCTTCAAGGCAAGTAACAATCAGGCAGGATATGAAGCCCTGAAAGCAGGAATGCTCTTGGCCAAGGAGATGGGCGCACAGAACCTCCTGGTAAAGAGCGACTCTCAATTGATTACGGGGCAGGTGTCGGGTGAATTCCAGGCGAAGGACCCACAGATGGTGGCGTATCTGAGATACGTCCAGTTATTGAAGGGGGCGTTCAACGCTCTCGAGCTGATACACGTCCCGAGGGAGCAGAATGCCAGAGCTGACCTGCTCGCAAAGCTGGCCAGCTCAGGCAAGGGGGGTAGACAGAGGACAGTGATCCAGGAGACTCTCAAAGCTCCGCGTCGATTCGTGGAAGACAACAGGGTGGATGTCTTCCAGATTTATACATCAAGGGGAAGGCCGAGGAGTCATTCCTCTTTGACCCAAGATACGCAGAGGGCGCCCCGCATCAGCATATACGCGGGTGTGCCTGAGGAAGAGCAGATGCAGGTCTGTGTTTTGTCCAAGGGAGACACCTGGATGACGCCCTATAGACGATACCTGGCGGATGGGGCTCTTCCAGTGGACCCTGTAGAGGGTAAAAAAGTCAAAAGAAATGCCGCAAGATATACTTTGGTGGATGGGGTGCTGTTCAGGCACGGCTTCACTCACCCTATCCTAACATGCGTCAGTGGCGATGAGTGCACCAGGATAATGGCGGAGCTACACGAAGGCATCTGCGGAAGCCATGTAGGAAGAAGATCCTTAGCCTCCAAGGTAATACGCGCAGGTTTCTTCTGGCCAACAGTGAAAGAGGATTGCGCACGGCACGCCCAGCGGTGTAGGCAATGCCAAAAGCACGCCGACTGGCACAAGGTGCCGCCAGAAGAGTTGCGGTCCATATACAGCCCGTGGCCTTTCCATACATGGGGAATTGACATCCTGGGCCCTTTCCCACTGGCAATCAGGCAGATGAAGTATCTGATCGTCGCCATCGAATACTTCACTAAGTGGATAGAGGCAGAGCCCGTGGCACAGATCACGGCGCATAAGGTACAGCATTTCGTGTGGAGAAACATTGTGTGTCGCTTTGGCGTACCTAGGCGCCTGATATCTGACAACGGGACCCAGTTTGCCAGTCAGCAGTTGAGAAATCTGTGTGCTGAAGTAGGAATCAAACAAGTGTTCGCGTCGGTTGAACACCCCCAGACCAATGGACAAGTAGAGTCGGCAAACAGAATTCTGCTGAGGGGGTTAAAAAGAAGGTTAGAGAAAGCCAAAGGGGCGTGGGCGGAAGAGGTGCCAAGGATTGTATGGGCATATCACACCACGCCCCAATCCTCTAGTATGGAGACGCCCTTCAGTTTGGTGTACGGTCGGACGTGATGATTCCAGTAGAAATACACGAAAGCTCACCGCGTTTTCAAAACTTTGTGGTGGAGGAATCCAATGAAGAGAGGCGGGTAAACCTGGATCTGCTAGAAGAGGCCAGGGAAGAAGCTAGAATAAAAGCTGAAACGATGAAGAGAAGAGTAGAGCGACAATATAGCTCTAAGGTAAATCCGCGACAGTTTCAGGTGGGCGACCTAGTGATGAGGAAAGCCCACCCATACGAGTTGGAGAATAAGCTGTCTCCCAAGTGGACCGGGCCCTTCAGGGTTACTGAGGCTAAGGGCAATGGTTCGTACAACCTGGAGACTTTAGATGGAGGCCCTATCCCGCGCAGTTGGAATGCAGCCAACTTAAAATTTTATTTCAGTTGACTTATGTAAGCAATATGTAATAATTTAGTTGAAGGGCACGCTCTTTTTCCCTTTCGAGGGTCTTTTAACGAGGTCACCCTAATAAAAGGAAAAACCAGTTGAGAAAAAGAAGTGCCTTGGTTTTCAGCCTTTATCTTTCCTTGTTAGAAGTAATGTGATGCGCCGCCTATGTCATGACATCGCCAAGAAAGAAGGCGTCGCCCAGAGAAAAGGCGTCACCTAGACAGGGGCGTCACCCCTGAGAAGGCGTCACCCAAATGAAGGTATACAACGTTAGAAGAACAGGACGAAAGGAAAGTGCGCAGTGCATGAAGCATATGCAAAGTAAAGTGGCGTTGCAAAAAAATAAGTATGATATTGAAAAGTTGTTGTTACAAGCAATGTTCAATACAAGTACAAACGGAGCAAACGCTACAAATCATGCAAAAACACGAACAAGCCATTCCTCAGTGGTCATCAGAGTTATCACTGGAGGAAGGCGAAGCCCCTTTCCCAGCCTGCAGAGCTCGAGTAAGTCGTGTCCTCTTTTCTTGGTTTATCTTCGAACCTGCACCAAGGGAGAAGATGTGTTAGAGACACCATGAAGCAGGACATGCACGTACAGAAGCCAATAAAGGCCGAGTTTTCTAAGGCAGTGGGCCTTACATATGTACTTCTCGAGAGTCCCAGCGTTGAACTCCAGGCTGATCACCGTGGCAGAGTCAAAACCTCCCGCCTCAGCAAGAATCCGGCAAGCTATTTGATCACTTGGAGCCAGCTTCTTGAGGGGTTTGGCCTTGAGGACCTTCTCCTCTCTCACCCAGTACAGCGGAAACCCATCCAGAGCGTCGGGAACAAGATCAGTACGGCAGATCTTGAAGAACCGGCCTTTCCACCCGGTGAACGAGCTTTGGAAGGGTGTGAAGAGAACTCTCCCGGGTACATTGCTGAGAGTTACCCAGAGGTTGTGTCTCTGCCTCTTCACCTCAAAGAAGTGAAGAAAGAGGTCAACCGAGGGTGCACAACCCAGAAACCCGAAGAGGATGTCGAAGGCTTTGACAAAGGCCCAGCTGTTGGGGTATAACTGGGCCGGAGCCACGTTGATCTCCGTCAGCAGTTCCTTCTCGAACCGGGAGAAGGGTAAGCGCACTCCGATGGTCTTGAACACCACCTGGTAAAAGTAAAAGAAAGGGACCCCTCCGTTGGCCCGTTCGTCTCCACATACTGGCTCCCCTAGAGTGCAAGGGAGCACAGCGATGTCGTCATCATGCCTCCTCGCGAAGGCCCGGTGGTCATAGGAACACGAATCCCCTTTGTGTTCCCGTATGGCCCTGGTTGAGAGCAAGCATGAATACTCGTCAAGAAGTTCACTCGAGGCCCAAGGGTACAAGTCTTTGGGACGGACCCTGGAGGAAGCAGCGTGAGAAGATACTCTTTAACAAGATCAGGACTGCCAAAAATGCAAGGGTTGAGCGAGGGAGCGGAGGCTGGAACAACCCTTCGTCAGAGAAGAAAGGGTGCAAGAGGAAAGAACGCAAGTAGGTTATGAAGAGTGAGAAAATGATGAGGATAGTTTCAGAGTTTGAAGGGTTAAATAAAGCGGTTAGAGCGCCAAAACAGCGCGAATGGATGCACCACACGATTGATACACGTGGCAGAAGATGAAAGGATGACGTTGGCCCCACTGGTTTAAATCAGAAAACGTCGTGTCCACAGAATATCCAGTGGTACGATGCGCCGTCGAAAGTGAGTCAGGGGCACAACAGGAGTCAGAACCTAATGGAATGACTGAATGCCCCATCAAACATACAAGCAGCGCCACGTGGATCAAGTCGAATGACGGAACGTCCCATCAGCCATACAAGAAGCGCCACGTGGATGGCACGGGCAAAACCTTGAGCTCTTCGCTGTCATCAGGCGTCGACTAAGGCAAGAATCAAAGTCAATGTAGAGGTAAAGGTAACGCCCGAGGCGTCGCTTGTAGGGACGCAAAAGGCGACGCCAGCGAGAGACGTCGCAGGCGCCGCCAACCAAAATATCAGCAGGATCGCCTCCCCGATACCCACAGGTAGGAAAGACTGTGGAGGGAGACGAAATCAGAGAAGGCCAAGTTAGTCACTGGCGCCGCCTCCCCGATACCCACAGGTAGGAAAGACTGTGGAGGGAGACGAAATCAGAGAAGGCCGAGTTAGTCACAGGCGTCGCTTCCCCGATACCCACAGGTAGGAAAGACTGTGGAGGGAGACGAAATCAAAGAAGGCAAAGTTAGTCACAGGCGTCGCCTCCCCGATACCCACAGGTAGGAAAGACTGCGGAGGGAGACGAGACCGCCAAACGCCAGCGAATCACTGGCAGGGCGTTCCCCGATACCTATGGGAAGGAAAGACCATGGAGGGAACAGACCCCCCCATAACACTCAGCGTTTTAGACACCCGGGGACGATACGGTGCTGCTGTAGCAGGCCACCCCTTAGGCGTGGGCGCCGAGCGTTAAGGATCAAAGAAAGGACCTTTCGGTATCAGATACATCCCGTGAACGATACGGCGTCACTAAGTGAGCCTCTCCATGGGCGTGAGGGTTGACGTGCAACCTTTCCCGATCATACAAAACCGCCCAACGAAGTGAAAGAAATGGGCAGAACACAGATAAAATAATCGAAGCGCGTGAAGGGAAAAGATGAGAATGAGAATGCACAAGCAGAATCGTATGTGGCAAAGACATAAAGGCAATCATACGAACATCCCAAATCAGTAACAAGAGTACGGATAGTTCAAAGAATTACAAGTTTTAACAGATAAAATAAAAAACGAGGGTAAAGTATAAAGCAGTTAAGCGTGAAGCTGAAGGTGGCGGGTGAGAGACAGCGGTTCAGTCTTCCAAGTTCATGGGCACGACCTTCCCGTCGACGACATGGTGAGTGGGGTCGCAGTTCGAAATATTGATGCCCGCGTTCTCACAGGACGCCTGGGCCAGAGCCTCTTGGAAACCCTCCTCAAACACCCCCGCCATCTCCCCAGTCAGTTCTTGGACCTCCCCCTCTAGTTCGGTAATCCTGGAATCCTTGGATGTCAGTTGCTTCTCCAGAAATTCCTTCTCCACCCGGAGCTTATTAGCCTCGGCTTGCAGAAGGCTCAAAGCTTCAACCTTAGCACTCAAGGCGTCTTCTTTTTCACCCAGTTTCCGCTCCCAGGCAGCATCCAACTCATCAAGTTTTTTCCGCTGCAACTCGAATGTGAGAGCCGCCTCCTGCAGGCCAATGTTTTGGATTTGATAGGAGGTGAGCTGGGCCAGTTGAGCGGCATGCGCCTGTTCCAGCTCTTGCGCGTACGCCTCAGCTCCCTCCCTACCCTCATGGGCCAGTTTTAGCAGAGATTGGGAAGCTTCCTCCTTGAGTCCCCAGTTCTGCTTCTCCTCCTTCAACGCCACCACCTCTTGCCTCAGCTTGCGAAGAACCTCCCTCCCTTTGATAGCATTTCGAGCCTGAGTACGCCACTTGATTGCCACCGCCAGGAAGGCCCCCATATAGTAAGGCATACCTCCCCCTTTTTGAGGATCAGTCGGCGTCATTCCTTCGGTAAAGCCCTGCGTCAACTCCCTATGAATGGAGCGGGGAATCCGGGGTTTGCGCGAAGTCGACCCGAGGACTGATACAGGAGGGGCGGAGCCCGACGCTTCAGCTACGTCACGATGCGGCAACGGAGGAGGTAGGAGAACCAAGTCAATCCTTTCCTCTCGCTCCTCGTGGGCTGGCGGAGGCGGCGGTGAGGTGGCACTGGGAGGATCATCCCTGAGAGGGTTCCCATCGTCGGGGGGCGCGGCGGGTGAAGCAATGAGACCCGTAGCCCTCCTCTTATGAGGAACCAGAGCAGAACCCGAGCCTTCGCTGTCGTAGTCTACAATCAACACCCTTTTTCCTTTGTTAGGACGCGCTGAGGCAGGGGTTGACGCCATGGCTAACGGAACCGCAGCAATAGGAGAAGGAGAGGCAGATGGTGGAGGGATCGGCAGGGAAGCCACGGTTGGCACATCGGAGGCTACGACGTCCCCACCTTCCTTGGTAGATTTTGCCTTCTTCAAAAATTTGGCAAGAGCCAGCCGTCTCGAAGAAGTCATCACTGAACCTGCAACAGCGAAAAATAGTAGCATAAGTTTGGTTCAGATGAATCAGAAGGAAGATTCTATGGCCAAACACATGCAGATAACCACAACAACTAATGCATCATAAACAATCAAGGGCAGATACCGAAGTAGGTAGAAAGCCCATGGGCATTGAATTCGTTCGCGATGAGTTTGGCGGTATCGAAGACTATCCCCAGTCCCGCCAAGGCTTTGCACACATCCCGGTCAGACGGGGCAAGCTCGTCCAAAGCCAAGGGCTTCATGGTTATGGGTTTATCCGTCCAGTATAGGGGAAAGCCCTCTAGGATGGTAGGATCGCGCTTGGTCGCACGTACCTTGAAGAATTTCCCCTTCCATCCTTTGAACGAATTCTGGAAGAGCGTAAGAATGATGCGCCCGGCGATGCCAGAAAAGCTCATCCATAGGCTCTTCCCCTGCTTCTTTACCTCGAAGAAGTGAAGAAAAACGTCCACAGAAGAGGGAACACCTAGATAGCCGTAGAGAATTTGGAACCCCCTCACGAAAGCCCAACTGTTGGGGTGGAGCTGGGCGGGGGCAGTGTTTATCTCTGTCAGTAGCTCTTTTTCGAAGGAAGTGAGGGGCAGACGCAGGCCCACCCTCTTGAGCACCATTTGATAGAGGAAGAAGAAGGGGCATCCCCCAGTATCCCGTGAGTCCGCACAAACGGGCATCCCAGGTCGCACTCGGCTTACCAGGACTTGGGAGTCGTGACTTTTGTGAAAGGCGTTGAAATTATAAAGCGTAGGGTCCCCCCTGTGAGCCTCCACATCCTCAACAGAGTTCAGGAGGGAACATTCATCCAGAAGTTCGTCGGGAGCCCAGTCGTATTCGCCCTTATAATAAGACTTAGGGAGCGGGGGAGGCGCGACGGTCTTAGTTTTCGCCATGAGTGCCAAAGCTGAAGATCAAAAGAAAAAGAAAGGGTTCAGAGAAAAGGGACTTGGGAGAAGAAAAGGGAAAAATGGAAGGACCCTAGGAGCGCCCTACCCACAAGAGAACGAAGGGAAACGAGAGGAACAAAGAAGCATACAAACAATATCTAGAGAAATGCGGTAATATGGACAGTCCCAGGCAGTTCATACAGTAAAGAGAATCATCAAGGAGGGAAAAACCGTACCTTTGGGGGCTGAAGGGCGTGGAGAGCGGAAGCGCGAACGAACAGGGGTCGCAAGAGAAGGGATTTAGAGGAGATGAACAGTGACAGAGGGCAGAGAAAGTGGATGTAACAATAGTGGCAAGCGCGGGGTTTGGTAACTTAAACGTTACGAGAAGCGCGAGGGGCAACAAAGGATAACCGTGTGATGATGCCACGTGTTGCAAGATTAAGCGCTCAAGGGGAGCGCAAGAGGTTCTTGAAGACGACCGCACGATGAACCACGTGGCACGCGATTAAGCGCAACTTCAAAAGACATTATTTTTCCCATTTCAGGGATGTCCAATCAGCCATTAAGAATACCTCTGTGGTCCAGAAAGTGTCACGTCAGTAATTCGAAGAATTGTTGAGTCAGCAGAGAATGACACGTCATCAGGAGGGCACGTGGATGGCGTGGGCGAGGCTTTAGTCTTTGCGCTGAAGACAAGTCTTCGGCTTAAGACTGGGGGGCTTGTGTACCGTCCCGTATCCGGGTGTTGACTAAGTCAAGGTCAAAGTCAACGGCTGGAGAGTCAAAGTCAACGCAAGGCGTCGCCTAGGTGGAGAGACGCCAAGTGCCAGCATCGCCAAGAGGAAGCGTCGCCAAGGCAAGGCGTCGCCTAGGTGCAGGCGTCGCCCAACCAGGGCGTCGCCAGATCAAACAGTGTAAAAACAAGGCAATCACAGCGTGGTTCCCCGATACCCATGGGTAGGAAAGACCGTGGAGGGAGCGACGCCGTGGGAAGGCCTCAGGTCCCAATAGCACGGGGCAGCGATAAAGAGAAGGAAAAGGTGGCTTCAAGGCCATAGTAATAGTACCAGTGAAGGGCAGCCTGACTCGTGAAGTGCTCCTGCCGCCCCAGAGACGCCCGTGGGGCAGATACGACTCAAGAAGAAAGTCACGCCCAGGGCAACCGGGTGCAGGGTACAAAAGGAAGGCAGATACGCTCTCAAAGTAAATGACTAGATACTTGGGGGCATGAGTTGGCACCCAAAAAGTCACCCCTAGCGCAGTAGCACTCTCAGCAGGAGGACTCACACGTAGAAACGTCCCCAGGTGGGCAGAAGCGCCCCCAGATGGGGTCATGGCGTCGTGAGGCCCTCCACGTGTACGACACCCATGCCAGAATGGAAACACCCTTTAGTCAGGTGCCAGGTAATTAAAAGTCATTCAATACAGTTTCCCTTTCGAGCATTCAGGTACTATAATGACTCCCAAGCGTTTCAACGTCTTGAATGCGCTACGTTTTCTAATTAATCGCTTTAATGAGTGTGTTACGTTTGTAATTAAAAGCGCTTTAAGGCGCTTTAAATGCTTGGGTGGTTTAAATAGCGCGGAGAATGTTGGAAAAAGGGTTGGAACTTTCGGCAAATTTACCAGAGAACTCTCTAGTTGCTTGCTCGTGCTTGAAGGTTACGTACAAGTGACTGGGGAATATTTTTGCCCGAAGGAGACAACACACACATATACACAGTTCTTTTACCACCTTCAGAGTGCTATACGCGGCGCTCAGACACGTAGGTGGACAGTTTTTGGTGTCTCTTGCTGGCTGACTTGAGCGTCGGAGTGCACACGGCCGCTAGGGCACCTTTTTTGTCCTCTTTTCTGCATGTGTTAAAATTGTGTTAAAACCAATTTCATGTGTTAAAATTGTGTTTTGATATGTTTAATATCTCTTTTACAATCTTAGTCTATTAATTGATTGAAACACTTATCAATGAATATCCTTGAAAAACAATTTCATGTGTCGAAATTGTGTTTTCATATTTTTTGCAATCTAAGGTCTATTGATTGATTCAAACACTTATGATACCTTTGAAAAACCATTTCATGTGTTCAAATTATTGTATTTTGATACGTTTAATACTTCTTTTACAATCTAAGGTCTATTAATTGATTGAAGCACTTATGATATCTTTGAAAAACAATTTCATGTGTTAAAATGATACGTTTAATACTTCTTTCATTTACAATCTAAGGTTTTATAACCTAGGAAACTATGAGAAAGTGAATGTTCTGTATAATAATAGTTTAAAAGCATCTTAACTATTGAAAACAAGCGTATTATTACTCAACTAAATGTTTGCAACTTGTTCTTTTCGCTATTAATTGATTGAAAACACTTATGAATGAATATCTTTTGATCCTGCCTGTTGACCCAAACGCTGGAGCTTTGCCTCGTCAAACTTGGATCGACGTATGCGCCGTGTTTGCCTCCGTCCTTGACCGCGATCCGCCTCAAGAACCTGCAAAAGACGAAACGACGCCGTTGCGGCCGATCGCGCTCCGACGCCCAAGTCAGCGATTGAACCACCAATTACTCAAGAGTAAAACTCAAGAACTCTAAGGAACCGTGACCAGTTCTCTCTCAGCGTAAAGAAACAATATGAACGTGCGTACCTCAGAAGTTCATTGAGAACTCTTATATACCTGGGCACTTTCTCTCTCCTGGCAGTTACACATCTGGACACGTGGCTCGCATCCAGCTGTACACGTGCCTTCATCTGGAGCATCCTTGACTTGGACGCTACTTCTGACTCTTCTTTGGCTAAGTTACTTATGCATGGTAGACTCAGTGCATAGATGCCTTGGAGCGCGATCTCTTCTGGATGGCGAGTTCGGGTGCCTTCGTACACACCTTCCCTATGGTCTCGCCGGCCGCCTTCATGATCTGCCCTACCTGCTTCACCGTGTAAGTGGGCTATCTCCCAAGCTCATCCTCTGGCCAACTGGGAAATGACCATCTGCCTTCATCTTCGGCGATGTCCTTGTTTCGGCGATCTCTAATCACTTGGTCGCCTGGATTCACATCTGCCGACTTCATCTTCAACTCGGTGACCGCCGGTTTAGGTATGGTGGAGATCGGAGCACGCCAACTTAATAACTGGCGACTACGCAAACCCCCCGACCTCCTTCCCTTCTGCCAACCAGGTGTCCCATCCAACACGCCTATATCATAGCTCGACGCCACGTCATTACACCCGACTACCAGGGCGGTACACAAGCCCCCCAGTCTTAAGCGAAGACTTGTCCAGCGAAAAGACTAAAGGAGTCACATCACTACCGATCTACGTGGCGCTGGCGCAGAATTCCAAACGTTTGTACTTTCTGCTTTCTTGACGCTCCACCAAACACCCTTCCAATCACTCGACACGTGGCTTCATCAACGGTTGCCTTTAATCGTCGTTTGCGCTTCCAAAACCCATTCGAAAAAACTCTTAAACCCATTTCGCTTCTACTGTTCCATCACCTCTTTGCTTTCTCAAACGCTTCAAGCTTCTTCTGCAAAAACCCACTACGCTCTTCAACCTTTTGGATTCTCAACTTCCTTCATCGTTCTTCCGATCATAAAAAGGTACTCCCTTTACTTCTTCCGCTGAGTTTTCCTGCATTTTAATCGATTCGCATCATCCATTAACTGTCTGGTGCATACGTTGTGGGCTGTTTCTTCTATTTCTCCCTTCTCGTAACTTAGGGCTTCGTCTTCATCACAGCGAACCTTCGTTCGTTCGTTTTTTCACCCTTCTTTCACGATCGAGCCAGCCTCTGCGAACCCTGCTCACCTTTCCCTTTCTTTTTCCTTTGCAGTTTCCACGATGGCTCGCACAAAGATCACCACAAATCCTCCTCCCTCGTCACGAAACCCTCCGTCTCAAGCTCATAACCCACCACGAGCACCTGGTGCTTCTTCCTCCCAGGCTGAGAGGCCTGCAACCTCTCGCCCTGACCTGGCTCAGGCTACTCCACCGGTCGCCGGAGGTGCCTCCATCCCTACCCCAGATTATAAGATGCTATACCCCTGGGCCAACTCGACTTTGCTGAAGGAGACTTCTTCAGTAAATTCTGTTGGGGCAGTTCTTCGATTGAAGAAAGGGGATGAGCCCCACCTGTCGTTTCATAAGGAGCACGATGACAAGCTGACGGTGCTACCTTGTTCCCCCGACGTGCCAGTGTGCGCCGACGACAAAGGGAACAACGGCGGGTTGTTCTGCTTCGTATACACCACCCTATTCAAGAAGGTGAAACTTAGGTTTCCCTTCACTCGTTTTGAAAGGGAGCTACTCACCGAGCTCGACATCGCCGCCGCCCAGCTCCATCCCAACAGCTGGGCATTCGTGCGGGCGTTCCAAATCATGTGCGCACATCTGGGACTGCCAGCGTCAGTGGATGTTTTTCTTTTCCTCTTTGAAGCTAAACACCCAGGAGATCGCCTGTGGGTTAGTCTGAACGGGATTGCTGGGAGGTCGATCCTCTCTATCTTCCAGCAATCCTACAAGGATTGGAAGGGCAAATTTGTCCAGGTGCGCCCAAACGACCAAGACGCTTCGCTGCTCGACGGCTTTCCCTTGTATTGGGTAAACAAGGGAAATAAAGAATCCAAGGGAAGCTTCAGGAGGCCAAGAAGCCCTGACAATATGGGAGCCTTGGACAAAGATCTGTGCCTCTTCTGGAAGAGCGTGGCAGACGCCAACATCACTTTCCTCACCACTGCGCTCATCTCCTTCGAGTTCTTCGAAGACCAACTCGAGGCTCGAATAGGTGAGAGCTCACCTCAATATCTAAGTTATTGCTCTTGGCAATACCTCTGCTAACTGTTTCTGGGCGTCTTGTCTGTTGTGCACAAGACTTTGGTTTTATTTTCTGCACCACTTATCTGCTTTTCTTGCATACTGACTTATGTGTTTATCTTTCTCTCTGGGCTGATGCACGTACCTTTACACTATGCAGATCTTATGTTGGGCAAGGGAAAATTGGCTGAGTTGAGGGTGCTCGCCCGAGCCCATGGGTTGGCGTCGGGTTCCCAAACCGTGCCAAATTCAGTGGTGGAGATCGCCGCTGCCCAGGGGAGATCGCCACCCAAAGGCCCAGCTCCTTCCGAGGCCCAGCCCGCCCAACAGCGTAAAAAACTCGTCTTCAGGAAACCCAAGAGGAAAACCCTTCAAGTGGTTCATGAGGACGAAGAAGAAGACGATGAGGCGACTGAGGATGGCCTCATCACTAAGAGGAAGAGGGTGGCGCCTTCTTCACCACCTGCTCCACCTCCTCTTCCAACGTCAACACCACCTTCCACGCCAGCACCACCTCCAACACTGCTTCCTCCCCCAGTTCCCGCATCACCAGTCCAAGCAGTTCCCTTGGCGGCTGCGTTTCCTGTGGTTGAGGCTACCGAGCCCAACTTTATGGAGAACCCCCCGAGCGCCTCCACGCCCTATGCATCAGCTGGAGGGGGTCCTCCTTCAAACGCCTCAACCGCAAATGCTGCACCAGGCGGGGATGAAGGTGCTCACAACTCACCTATCATCATCACCGAATCCCCGTCGTCGCCACCACGCCAAGAAGCTCCCACTCAACAGCCAGCTTAAGAAGGTGGTGGCGAGAACCAGCAGCAAGCTCCCCTGGTGCCCCCACGAGCAAACCTCTCCCTTGAGGTCAAAAGGGTGTGGGAACCCTTCTCAGCAAAACTCAAGATGATGGCAGAGGATTTTCCCTCCATCATATCAAAAGCGGTGGAGAGTTCCAACAAAAAGCTCCAGGATGACTTCCTCGCGCTCCAAGAGGAGAATCGCACAATAAGGATTGAGGCGGAGAAGTTATCCTGCAATCTCATGCTCGTCGAGATCGATCACTCCCGAGTGGAAGATGCGATGAGCACCGAGCTCCGGGTGGCACGCAAGGAGGCCACCGATCTACGCCATAAGGTGCAGCTCTTAGCTCAAGAGAAGATCGAGCTGGAGAGCAAGCTGGTCCCTTATCGCGTCAAAGTGGTTGACCTGGAGGCGTCGATCAAAGCAGATGCCACCAAGGTAAAAACCCTCGAGAAGAGGTCAGCCGATCGGGAGGTCTTCTTGGGGAAAGTCGAAAAGGAGAGAGACGACACCATGGCCAAACTCGCCGAGGCCAAAGAGGAAAATGGGAAGATCACCACACAGCTGGCCCAGGCGCAGGCAGAATCCAAGAAGGTTACTGAAGACTTTCTTCAAGCTCGGGAAACCATTGAAGAACTCAAGAAACAAGCTTAAGAGCTGAAGCAGCAGAACGAAGGGCTCAAGAAACAGATCGAAGAACTTGAGCTGAGCTCCGCCCAAATTCTCGCTGCTGGATTCGATGCTGCCTTGGAGCAGTTCGCCTGCCAATATCCCGATCTGGACCTTTCCATGGTGTCTCTCAACAACGAAGTGGTGGACGGGAAGATTGTTCCTTCTGAAGACTGACTGCTTCCCTCCATCCACGATTCCTATGCTTTCTCCTTTAGATATACCCACTTGTAATAAACTCTTCCTTTTCTTGTACATGTATCTTGAACTGGTGTTACTCATGTTATGACATTTTCCGCTTCTTTTTATACTCTCTTCTCGTTAACTTTATCTTCCTTGCACAAATCTCTTTAGACAAATTAACTTAGTAACTTCGCAAACGCAATTATATACCAATCGCCTCGAACCGTCAGCTTTCGAACAATAATCACTCTAACAACTTGTAACCTCAAGGTAATGAACCTTAGCGTGAAATCGCTTTTCAAATAACGAACCTGAACCCAACTAATGGCTTAAGACACGACTCATCTGATCTGCCTTATCAAAACGGGTCTTGACTTTCTCGCCATCGCTTGAATTTCTCCTGGTCGCCAAAGACTCTTGGCGATACCAGCTTCCTCTTGCCTTCATAACTTGGCCATTGTTCCTTTATCTAGGGGTAGAGGCTCCTTTCGGGTCCTTCTCTACCTCCCCGAGCTTCAGAACAAGGGACCGGGTGGCTAGGCGTTCTCTTCGAACCTACCTTAGCCACCCTCTGAACTTCTTCCACCCTTTACACCATACCTGAACTCGTTCGAGACGAGAAGGATTTTATCTTGCCTGAACTCGCTCATCGGCGAGAAGGTCTTTAACTCGCCTGAACTCGCTCATCGGCGAGAAGGTCTTTATCTCGTGCCTCTACATTGCCCCAGGGGTTACATCTTCTCTCTCCCAGAAACACTGAGGACTTTTTGCTGGTGCCTCTACATTGCCCCAGAGGCTACATCTTCTCTCCTCTGGAAGCACTGAGGACTTTTTACTGGTGCCTCTATATTGCCCTAGAGGCCACATCTTCTCTCCTCTGGAAGCACTGAGGACTTTTTACTCTTCCTCGCCTGCACTCGCTCGACGGCGAGGAGGTCTTTATTTCGCCTCAGAACGCGCGAGGGCGTTGAGGTCTTTTAACTGGTGCCTCCGATCGCCGAAAGACGATGAGGACTTTAACTTTAACTGATGCCGCCAATCGCCGAAAGACGATGGGGACTTAGAAACTTTTTAGAAAGCATGCAACATAACTTCAACTTAACTTGCCTTGAATCACATATAAGTGACAAGGTCTTTCTTCTAAACTTTCGGAAAACGACAAGCATGCAATCTAAAACACTTTAAACTTTGAAAACTCTTCTTTATTGGGCGGCCTCATTAAAAACCCTCCTTAGGGAAAAAAGAGTGCGCCCTTCAAACTGTTTTAACAGAAACATTGTAAAGCTCTTCGTGTTTGTTTTTACTTACAAAGCTTTTAACTGTAATATAACTTGAGGTGCGTGGTGTTCCAAGTGCGAGGAATCGCCCCTCCTTCCAAAGTTTCTAAGCGGTAGGCGCCGTTCCCGAGCGCCTCGGTTATTCTGAACGGCCCCGTCCACTTAGGCTACAGCTTGTTCTCCATCTCGTATTGGTGAGCCTTCCTCATCACCAGGTCGCCTTCTCTGAACCGCCTTGGCATCACCTTCGAGTTATATCTTCGTTCAATCCTTCTTTTCACCGCCTCAGCTTTCAATCTTGCCTCCTCCCTGACCTCATCCAGTAAGTCCAGATTCAACCTTCTTTCCTCATTCGAGTCTTCCTCCACGAAGTTCTGGAATCTCGGCGAGCTCTCCTGGATCTCCACTGGAATCATTGCGTCGCATCCATAGACCAGGCTGAACGGGGTCTCATGGGTTCCTGACTGCTCGGTGGTGTGGTACGCCCAGACTATACGGGGTACCTCCTCAGCCCAGCTTCCTTTGGCTTTCACTAGTCTTCTCTTCAAGCCTCTAAGTAACACCCGATTGGCTGACTCTACTTGGCCATTCGTCAGAGGGTGCTCGACGGATGCAAATACTTGTTGAATTCCCACCCCTTCACACAGCTTCTTCAACAGGTGACTTGCAAACTGAGTCCCATTGTCCGACACCAGGCGCTTGGGCACACCAAACCGGCACACAATGTTCTTCCACACGAAACCCTTGATCTTGTGCGCGGTGATCTGGGCCACTGGTTCTGCTTTGATCCACTTGGTGAAATATTCAATCGCCACCACCAAGTACTTCATCTGCCTGATCGCCAGCGGGAATGGTCCCAGGATGTCGATTCCCCATGTGTGAAACGGCCAAGGGCTGTAAATCGACTTCAACTCCTCGGGAGGCGCCTTGTGCCAATCGGCGTGCTGCTGGCATTGCTTGCAGCACTGCGCATACCTCTTGCAATCTTCTCTCATTGTTGGCCAATAGTAACCTGCACGGAGAGTCCTTGCGACCAGAGCTCGACCCCCGACGTGGCTTCCGCATATCCCTTCATGGAGCTCTGCCATAATTCTTGTACATTTCTCGCCGTGCACACATTCCAGGAGTGGATGAGTGAAACCAAACCTGTACAACTCGCCATCAATCATTGTGAACTTGTTAGAATTCTTCTTTATCTTCCTAGCCTCCGTCGGATCCAGCGGGAGAAGGCCATCCGCCAGGCATCGCTTGTACCGTGTCACCCAGGTGTCTGGCTCATGGGTCGTGCAGACCTGCGTCATGTTCACCTTTTCTCCCCGACATGCTCTTATTCTTGGCGACCTCAAGGTTTCTTGAGTCAAAGACCTGTGACTTCTCGCCGCTTTCTCCGTCGACTTGCATATCTGAAGAACCAGGTGATCTGCCACAAATGCTCTCGGCGTCTTCAGAGTTTCTTGAATCACCGTCCTCTGCCTACCCCCCTTGCCTGAACTGGCGAGCTTAGCTAGCAAGTCAGCTCGGGCATTCTGCTCTCGGGGCACATGCACCACTTCAAAGGAGACAAAGGAACTCTTCAATTCCTGTACATACTCTAGGTAAGCCGCCATTTGTGGATCTTTAGCCTGGAACTCGCCTGTTACTTGTCCCGTGACTAACAGCGAGTCACTCTTAGCCATCAACACCCTAGCTCCCATCTCTTTAGCCAGCAAGATACCGGCGATCAGCGCCTCATATTCTGCTTGATTGTTGCTGGCCTTGAAGGCAAACCTCAGGGATTGTTCGATCAGCACGTCGTTGGGTCCCTCCAAGATGACCCCAGCACCGCTACCCTGTTGGTTGGACGACCCGTCCACTGAGAGCACCCAACGAAAGTCATTCCCCTCAACTCGTGTCGCCCCAGACGAGAGCTCGACCACGAAGTCTGCGAAGATCTGCCCCTTGATCGGACCTCGGGGCTCATATTTAATATCAAACTCCGACAGTTCCACTGCCCACTTCACCATCCTCCCAGCAACGTCAGGCTTCTTCAGAACTTTCTGGATGGGCAAGTCGGTCATCACCAGTATCGTGAAGCTATGGAAATAGTGGCGTAACCTCCTTGCCGAGAAGACTACTGCCAGTGCAGCCTTCTCCAGGGCCTGATACCTCGTTTCGGGGCCCTGCAACACCTTACTAACAACATAAATAGGCTTTTGAGCCTGATCTTGGTCCTGGGCGAGCATCACGCTCACCGCCCTCTCAGTCACAGCAAAATACAACCTGAGAGGGGTTCCCACCAGCGGTTTGCACAAAATCGGCGGGCTCGCCAGGTACTCTTTATGTTTAACGAAGGCCTCTTCGCACTCCTTCGTCCAGGTAAACTTGTTGTTCCGCCTTAAGCACTGAAAATACGGATGGCCCTTCTCTCCACTAGCTGACACGAAACGAGACAGGGCGGCCATCCGACCTGTAAGCTGTTGCACTTCCTTCGCGGTAGCTGGGCTCCTCATCGCCAAAATGGCAGCGCACTTATCAGGGTTTGCTTCTATTCCTCTTTCAGTTAAGAGAAATCCCAGGAACTTCCCAGCCTCCACGCCAAAGATGCACTTCTCGGGATTCAGCTTCAACCTAAACTTGGCGATCGTAGTGAACAACTCCTCCAAATCCGCAACGTGCTTGCTCTTCTCCGGCGAGGTCACGACCATGTCATCCACGTACGCTTGCACATTCCTTCCCAGCATTGGTGCAAGTACTCGATCCATCAACCTCTGGTACGTGGCCCCCGCGTTCTTCAGCCCAAAAGGTATCACCTTGTAGCAGTAGCACGATCTCTCGGTCATGAAGGCAGTCTTCTCTTCATCCATGGGATGCATCTTTATCTGGTTGTACCCCGAGAAGGCATCCAGAAAACTCAGCAACTTACACCCTGCAGCACTGTCCACCAGGGCGTCTATGCTTGGCAAAGGATACGAATCCTTTGGGCAAGCCTTGTTCAAATCGGTGAAGTCGACGCACATGCGCCATTTCCCGTTGCTCTTCTTCACCAGCACGACATTAGCTAGCCACTCAGGGTTTCTGGTCTCTGATCGCCTGCCTCCTCTCCTCATTGAACTTCCTTCTTCTCTGTCGTATTGGTCTCACCTGGTTGTCCATCGCCAAATGATGGCACAAGAAGTCGGGATCGATCCCGGGCATGTCCGAAGCGGACCATGCAAACGCATCCAGATGCCGTTCTATCACCTTGGCGATCTGGTCCTGAAGTTCAACTTCCAGAGATCTTCCTAGCTTGAAGATCTTTCCCCCGATTTCTCTTTCGAGCCATTGCTCGACGGGTTTTGGTCTGGTTTCTCTGGCGATCACCGCCCTGGCGATTCCCAGCTCCCTCGCTTCCTCAGGGCGATTCCTCGCCTCCTCTTCCTCTAGACCGGCGTTCCCCTCCCCCAGCTCAGCATCTACCATCACCACGTCGCCTCCAGCGGTCTCCCCCATCACCGTCGGCCTGGGCTTCACACCGGGTGGCGGGGTGGTTGTCACGTAACTCACAGACCTCTTGTTTTTCAGGCTATTCTCATAGCACTTCTTTGCTTCTTTCTGGTTGGATTTGATGGTGATCACCACCCCCTCCATAGACGGCAGCTTCACCATCATGTGCCGGGTCGACGGTATAGCGCCTATTCTGTTGAGCGTGGGTCTTCCCAACAGAATGTTGTATGCTGAGGGAGCATTTACGACAAGGTACTTGATTTTCTCTGTTCTTGAACCCGCCTCATCTGTAAACGTAGTCCTCAACTCTATGTACCCCCTGACCTCTACCTGGTCACCAGCGAAACCATACAAACACCCTCCATAGGGCCTCAGCTGGTCAAGGGGTAGCTCTAACTGCGTGAAAGTCGGCCAGAACATCACGTCTGCCGAGCTTCCTTGGTCCACCAGAACCCTGTGGACCTTCCTTCCTGCTGTGATCAACGAGATGACTATGGGATCGTTGTCATGAGGCACAACGTCCCGAAGATCTTGCTTGGTGAACGTAATGTCCACATCCGGCGAGTGGTCCTCAAACATATCCACCGTCATCACAGACCTCGCATACCTCTTCCTCTGTGATGCGGTGCATCCACCACCCGAGAAACCTCCTGCAATGGTGTGGCTTTCTCCGTGGGTAGGCATCTCGTGCTGCTGAGCCTCACCACCTGTTGGTTGGGAGCTCGATGCGCCCCCCGTCCTTCTATCCAACAAATAATCATTCAGGAACCCGCTCTTGACCAGGTCATCGAGCTGGTATCCCAAAGCTAAACATGAGTCCACGGTGTGGCCAAAGCCCTGGTGGAATTCGCACCAGGCGTCTGGCTTTGGTCCCAGCACCTTATCACCCACCTTCTCGGGCGCCTTCAACCTAGCTGATATATTGGGAATGGCGATCAGGTCCGCCAGTCCCATGACAAACTTGTGCTTTGGCGGGCGATTGTACTCCCGGCGTGCTGGTTGAGGGCGCCGTGGGCCCCTGCCCTTGTTCTTCCTTGGATCATAAGGATGGCGAGTCCTCTGATCCCTCCTGGCCGCTGCTGTCTCCAGCACCCTTTGTGGCTGGATCCTGGTCCGGGCACGTGGCCTAACGGGAGCCACGCTTCCCCTCTTCTCGGCGACCTCACTTTCATCAGCGATGTGGGCCACCGCAAGTCGCCTGACCTCAGCAAATGTGGCAGGGTGAGCCCTGATCAATGCCTCGCAGAATGGTCCCGGCAGCACGCCCTTCTTGAATGCGTAGACCAGCATCTCTTCGTCTTTGGTTGGCGAGTGGACCATCTGCGCCCCAAAACGATTCAGGTAGTCCCTGAGGGACTCTCCCTGATACTGCCTTATGTCGAACAAATCATAAGACACCCTGGGCGGTGCCTTGTTCACTATGTACTGCTCGACGAAGATTTTTGAAAACTGTTGGAAGTTGGTAATGTGACCCGTAGGCAGGCTCACAAACCATTCCAGCGCCGTTCCCTGGAGTGTGCTCACAAACATCTTGCAGTACACGGCGTCTGATCCTCCTGACAACATCATCTGCGTATGGAACGTGGTGAGATGTGCCTCAGGATCCTCCACGCCGGTAAAAACAGCCTTCACAGGTACCACACTCGCAGGGATAGGCGTGTCGGTAATCGCCTGAGCGAAAGGCATAGGGAAAACGCGAGGCGGCGTTGACGGCGCGACCTCTTCAGCGACTGGGCGCCCTCGCTGCTCCTGAAGAGCTTGACGCAGTTCTTCAGTCACTCTGCTAAGCTCATCATTCCTGGCCCGAGAGGCGACCAGGTCCTCGTGCATTCTTGCCTGCTCTATACGCGAGGCTTCCACATTCGCCTGCAGCGAACGCATGATTTCCACCATCTGCGCCATAGTCATGGCGCCTTCAGCAGCAACGGGCGCAACTGGACTGGAACGGTTGCTTCTCATTTTTCTCATGAAATCTTGACGAATCACAGAGGGCGATGAACAACACCTTCTTCAGCGACGATCGATTCAGCGATCAATCGGTCAGAACTTTGCGAAACTTCGAAGAACCTCAAGAACACAGCAAACCTTCACAGAAACTCGCAACTCCACCAAAGACCAACGCTTCTTCCACGAAAATCCAAACGAGCAACAGAACTCAGATCTCACCGATTAAAACTCGCGTAAGCAGCGAAAAACCTCACCTTACCGAACAAAGACCCAAACAAACGGTGGAAAACGCGAAATTACCGAACAGAACCTAGATGAACAGCGAACAATGGTTGCACCAGCACACAACCACACAAAAACTGCAGAAACCTCCAAGAACTCACGCTGTGGATGGGAACAGGTTTTACACGGCCCCACGGTGGGCGCCTGATGATCCTGCCTGTTGACCCAAACGCTGGAGCTTTGCCTTGTCAAACTTGGATCGACGTATGCGCCGTGTTTGCCTCCGTCCTTCACCGCGATCCGCCTCAAGAACCTGCAAAAGACGAAACGGCGCCGCTGCGGCCGATCGCGCTCCGACGCCCAAGTCAGCGACTGAACCACTAATTACTCAAGAGTAAAACTCAAGAACTCTAAGGAACTGATGGAGGAGGGCCAAGCACATCTAGCCATGGGAGCCAAAGCCCACACCATGAAGAGCGTCTAGACCAAGGAGAGTGTCTAGCTCCAAGGAATGAGCGTCTAGACCGTGAAGAAGGGAAGCGTCTACCCATGGAGCGTCTAGGTGTGGCACTAGACCGTCTAGGTCCTCTTACAAGATCAATGGCTAAGCATGTACAAGCACAAGTGGATGAAGCCACGGATGGAAGAGAGAAAACCTTGTATATGTTGCATCAAGGCCCAATAGGGGTACTTAGTAGATAGTGTAGTGTAGAAAGCACATTTGAAAGAAACCTTCTAGAACTTGGCTAGGTGTGACCGGTCATGGCACATGGTCTAGCTTTGCATTTCATTTGGTTTACATTTCATTATGTTTTAGCTTAGGATTTACGTCCCAAATAGCCTATAAATAGGGAGGCTATCTCATGTATTTTGGAAGTTTATTGTGAGTAAAGTTATGCTGCCAATTTGTGCTCAACTTTGCTTCTCCCTAGAATCCTAGGCTCTAAACTTCAATTCCTTCATCTTTTCCCTTGAGCTGGCCGAACCACTCAATACCCATACTTATCAAGCACCTACAAGATCAACACCACTCTTAGGAGGATCTTGCTCACTCTCATTCATTGCTTCCGCCCCATACTCTACATTGATTCAAGAAGAACTTCATGAAAATGCCATCATTTGGTATCATGAGCTTTGGTTCTTCAAGATGAGTAGCTCCTTGTCTTTTAAATTTTAGTTCTTCTTTATTTCATATTGTCATTTACTTTCCTTACTTGTCTTGCTGTTTTTTACATTTTAATTTGTTCTTGGTGTGCTTTGTGGAAGATCCAACCGAAGCACTCTTGTTCATTTGATCTTGAACAAGTTCTTGTGCAATTTGTGATAGGATTCCATACACCTTTGTGTTGCTATTTTGTTTTAGGCTTTGAGTCTTTATTGCTTTCATTATTTTGCTTCATATTATGCTTTGAGTCTTTAATTTTCTGAATCTATACATGTTTTGTCAAGTCATGTTCATCCATATTATCAACAATTCATAGGGTCTCTTTATTTTGCTTGAATCTGCTGTTCTTTGCTCCTTTGGTGCCTTTTTAATTTTTTAGTTTGAGTTCATATTGTTTTTAGATCCTACACAATTCTATTTTCACAAATTTCCATTGTGTCTAAACTTTGGTATCTTGCTGTTTTTTGTTTCCAGTTTTCAGATTCCCCTGTTTTCACCTTCTCTGTTTTGGCTGTTTTAACCCAGAAAAATATTTCCACCCATAGGAAAATTTTGATTCTCTGGAAAATGCAAGTTTAAAGTGTTATAGAAAGGACAAACAAAGAATTAGGTCAAAAGAAGCAACAGAAAAAAAATGATAAATCTTTTAAGATCAGAGTGCAAATCTGAAGCGCTCCAGCTGGCCTAACCGAACACCAATTTTGCAAAATTTATTAAAAACAAATGGTGCATCCGTTTTGAGTGATTCCAAAGCCAGATTTTAGATAAGATCCTGAATATCTTGCATAACAAATTTCAGAGCCAAATTCTAAAAATACAGCTCAGCATAAATCGGGGAACAAACACGTTTTCTGGCCCACAACATTTTCCAGTGGTGCTGTTTTTTTTATTTGGTCATCTAATCTAGTGCTTTTCTTTAGGAATTCTTTTGTGTGCCAACCTTTAATTGAGTACCTTTATTTGTTTGCTTTAATTAATTGACTCTCTTTCTAGTTGTCACAATCTAAATCCTTTTGGTGGTACTGTTTTATTCAATTAAATTTGTTTCTTGCTTTTGTTCTTTGACCTCTAATTTGGGTGTTGGAATTTAATTCTTCTTTGGTGCTTATGTGAATGGGAACTTGATTTGGTTAAGGTTTAGCCCTTTGCTAGGTGCTGGAAATTGGAGGACTAAAGGCCATCATTCTAAGGAGAAGACAAGGCCAAAGCCGAAACAAGCATTCTTGAGAAAACACTACAAACACTTGGAAGATCAACAAGCAAAGACAACAAGGAAGTGCACTAACCAAAAGTGGATCAACAAAGGGAGTTCTCTTATTTCCTTTGCAACTTGGTTTATTGTTAATGATCCTGCCTGTTGACCGGAGTGCTGGAGAGTGCCTCGTCAAAGGATCTACGTGCGCGCCGCTTCTCACCTCCGTTCCTCCTCTGGATCTATCTCAAGAACCTGCAAAGAAACGATACGGCGCCGCTGCGGCCGATCGCACTCCGACGCTCAAGTCAGTGACGGTATCACCAAATACTAAGAACTGGAACCGTGCAAATCTCTCTCACAAACAGCTCTGTCACTCGCAAGCGTAAAGTGTATGAACTAAACGTGCGTACCTTAGAAAATCTGTTAGGAACTCTTATATACCTGGTGGTTTTCTCTCTCCTGGCAGTTACAGATTTGGACACGTGGCTCGTATCCAACTGTACACGTGCCATCATCTGGAGGCTCCCTGACTTGGCGCTGCTTCTACTCTCATTTTGGCTAAGTTACCTATGCATGGTACTGCCTAGTGCATAGCTAACTCAGGAGTGCGATCTCTACTGAAACTGGCGAGGTAGGGCCTTCATACACCTTCCCTGTGGTCTCGCCGGCCGCCTTAATAATCTGCTTCTCCTTTATCTTCGGCGATGTGCTTGTTCTGGCGATCTCCGACTGCCTGGTCGCCTGAGTCTGCATCTGGCGACTTCATCCCCCACCTGGCGATCGCCTATTCTAGTAAGCTGGAGATCAGAACACGCCAACTTAACTATCGGCGACCACACGTGCCTCCCGACTTCTTCCCAACTGTCAACCTGGCGCCTTGTCACCACGCCTATACTGTAGCAGGATGCCACGTCATCGCACCCGACCACCAGGGCGGTACACAAGCCCCCCAGTCTTAAGCGAAGACCTGTCTTGCGAAAAGACTGAAAAAGCCTTCGTTAACACCAGTCTACGTGGCATGGGCGCAGAATTCCAAGCGATAGTACTTTCTGCTGCTCTGACGCTCCACCAAACCCTTCGCGCATCGTTCGACACGTGGCTCTCATCAACGGCTATCTTCATCTGCTGTTAGCGCTTCCCAAAACCGTTTCGAAAACCCTTAAACCCCTTACGCTCCTACTGTTCCATCACTTTCGTCACACTTGCATACGCTCTCATTTCCTTCTGCGAAAGCTCTCGACGTTCCTCGACGCTCTAGATCACCACCTCCCTTCAACATTCTCCCGATCATCGAAAGGTAACTACTTTCCTTCATCTGCTGGGTTTCCTTGCATTTTCACCGATTTGCATCATCCTGTAACTGTCTGGTGCATACGCTGTGGGCTGTTTTTCCATTTCTCCTTCTGCGTAACTTAGGGCTTTGTCGATCGTCGCAACGAACTCACATTCGTTCGTCCTTCACCTTCCTTTCATGATCGAGTCAGCCTTTGTAACCCTCCTGATTATTTTTTCTTCCTTCTTCGTTTGCAGTTGCTATCATGACTCGCACGAAGATCACCCCGAACCCCCCTCCATCAGCGCGAAACCCTCCTCCACAAGCACACGACTCTACGCAAGTTCGTGGTGCTCCCTCTTCGCAGGCTGTAAGGCCTGCGTCTTCTCAAACCGCTCTGGCCCAGGCGACTCCACCAAACGCTGGAGGAGCCCCCATCCCACTGCCAGACTTCAAGACGTTATACCCATGGGCTAACTCAACCCTCTTAAAGGAAACCTCGTCGGTGAACACCGCGGGAGCGGTTCTGCGATTGACCAATGGGGACGAGGCCCACCAATCGTTCCACAAGGAGCACGATGAGAGAATGATGGTGCTGCCTTGCCCCGCCACTCTGCCAGTGTGCGCCGATGATAAAGTGAGCGCCGACGGGCCCTTCTGCTTCGTCTACACCACTTTCTTTAAGAAGGTCAAACTCAGGTTCCCTCTTACTCGATTTGAGAGGGAACTCTTAACCGAGCTCAATATCGCTGCCGCCCAGCTTCACCCCAACAGTTGGGCGTTTGTCCGAGCTTTCGAGATAACGTGCGCCCACCTGGGGTTGCCCGCGTCAGTGGACGTGTTTTTATTCCTGTTCGAGGCCAAGCACCCAGGAGATCGCCTGTGGGTCAGCCTGAATGCCATTGCTGGGAGGTCCATTTTCACCATCTTCCAGCAGTCGTACAAGGATTGGAAGGGGAAGTTCATTCAAGTTCGCGCAAATGACAAAGACACTTCCCTTCTCGACGGTTTCCCCTTGTACTGGGTGGACAAGGGGAAAAAGGAGTCCAAGAGCTGCTTCAGGAGGCCCAGAAGTCCTGATAGCATGGGAGCTTTGGACAGAGACCTTTGTCTCTTCTGGAAGAGGGTGGCAGATGCCCACATAACATTCTTGACCCCCACCCTGATTTCCTTCGAGTTCTTTGAGGACCAGTTGGAATTCCAAATAGGTTAGGACGCTACATCTTTGTCTTGACATTGCTTCTGATATTGTTTCTGGGCGTCTTGTGCGACACACACAAGACTTTGGTTTTATCTTTTCCGCATATGCGTGTTTTTGCTGTCTCATTGTCTTGTACACTTACCCCTTTCTCCTTTGAGCTAACTTATGCACTTTCATTTCATGCAGACACCATGTTGGGTAAGAACATGCTCGCCGACTTAAAGGCGCTCGCCCGCAACCACGGGTTGGCGACCGGCTCCCAGACGGTTCCCAACTCGGCGGTCGAGAAAGCCATCATCCAGGGGCGATCACCGCCTAAGGCGCCCACCCAACGAAAGAAACTGGTCCTTAAGAGGCCAAAGCGGAAAGCCCCCCAAGTTGTCCAAGAGGATGAGGAAGAGGACGACGAGGTCACAGAGGATGGCCTTGTCACGAAAAGGAAGAGGGTGGCACCATCTTCTCCACCTGCCCCGCCCCCTCTTCCAGCTTCAACACCACCATCAACACCCGCTCCTCCTCCCTCATCACCAGCACCACAAGCCCCTTCACCACCAGTCCAAGCAGTTCCATTGGCCACTACGCCACCTGCAACTGAGGCCCCAGAGCCAAATTTCTTGGAGGACCCCCCGAGCGCCTCCACACCACATATATCAGCAGGAGGGGGCCCTCCTTCCAACACTTCAGCTGCAGGAATCGTTCCAATCGGGGATGAGGTCGCTCACACCTCTCCAATCCTAATCACCGAGTCCCCGATTGCGTCGCCACGCCAGGAAACAACCACTGAAAATGTTGCTAAGGAAGGTGGCGACGAGAACCCTCAACAACCTTTCCCTCGAGGTTACAAGGATGTGGGAACCTCTGACCGCCAAACTCAAAACCATAGCAGAGGATATCCCATCGATCATAACGAGGGCTGTGGAGAGCTCCACCAGGCGGCTCCAAGACGACGTCTACCACCTCAAGACCGAAAACAGCACAATGAAAGTTGAGGTAGAGAAGGTGGCCTTCAGCCTGACGCTCGCGGAAATGGAACATTCCCGAGTAGAGGATGCCCTAAGCACCGAGCTTAGGCTTGCGCGCAAGGAAGCTGCTGACCTTCGCCGCAAAGTCCATGAACTTGCCCAAGAAAAAGTTGAACTTGAAAGCAGAATCATGCCTCTGCGCACCAAGGCGAGCGACCTGGAGGCTCACATTCAAGCTAATGCCGATAAAGTACAAAAACTGGAGCAAAGGTCAATCGACCGCGAGAAGCTGCTTGGGCAAGTAGAAAAAGCAAGGGATGACGCCATGGCTGATCTCACCGAGGCAAACAAGGAAAAAGAGAAGATGGCTGCCGAGTTGACCCAAGCTCGAACAGAATCCAAGAAGGTTACTGACGACCTTCTCCATGCTCAAGAGACTAACAATCAACTCCAAAAACAGATTGAAGAGCAAGGGCAGCAGAACAAGGAGCTCAAGAAACAAGCTGAAGAGCTGGGACAGCAGAACGAGGAGCTCAAGAAACAGGTTGAAGAGCTTCAAGGACAATTTGAAGAACTTAAGCTAAATTCTGCTCAGATTCTGACTGCTGGATTCGAAGCCGCTCGGGAGCAATTCGCATGCCTATTCCCTGATCTCGACCTCAGCATGGTGTCATTAAACAATGAAGTAGTAGATGGAAAGGTCGTTCCCGCCGAAGGCTCAACCGATTCCACCCCATCTGCTTCTTTATAAATTCACCTGTATTTACCTTGTAAAAACTCTTGCACGTGTGTTTTGAACAGTTACTCATTTCAATAGCGAGACTTGGATATTTCTTCTGACTTCTTTTGAGCGCTTTTACTTTCTTTGTATGTTTAACTTTGCTGCGTTCAACTTAGCGATTTGGCAACACGACCTTTGGCGTAACTGCTTCGAGCCGATTCAAACTTAAGCAATAATCGCTTTAAACAACTTGTACCCCTGAGGCACTAACCTGATCATAAGAAAAGTTTCCAAGCAACGAACTGTGACTCAATCATCGGTTCAAACAACGTCCCACTTGACCCGCTTTATCAAACAAGTCTTTCAACCTTCTTACCGTCGTTTGAACTTTTCCCAATCGCCAAAACCTCTTGGTAACACCAGCTTTTTCCAGCTTCATGCTTTGGCAGTCATTTCTTTATCTGAGGCAGAAATGCCCTTTGGGATCTTCCTTTACCTCCCTGAACTTCAGAGCTAGAGACTGGCTGGCTAGGCGTTCTCTTCGAACCTACCTTAGCCACCTTTCAAGCTTCTTCCACCCTCTTCGCCATACCTGAACTCGTTCAAGACGAGAAGGATTTTATCTTGCCCATACTCGCACACAAGCGAGAAGGTCTTTTAACTCGCCTGAACTCGCTCATTGGCGAGAAGGACTTTTACTCGCCTGAACTCGCTCATCGGCGAGAAGGACTTTAAACGGCCTTAACTCGCTCGACGGCGAGAAGGACTTTGTCTGGTGCCTCAACTTGCCCAGGGTGTACATCTCCTCCCCCCTGGATGCACTGAGGACCTTTTCTTTCTCACGCCTGCACTCGCTCGACGGCGAGGAGGTCTCTGATGGGCCTTAGTTCGCACAACGGCGATAAGGACTTTATCCGGTGCCTCAACTTGCCCAGGGCGTACATCTCCTCCCCCCTGGATGCACTGAGGACCTTTCTCGCCTGCGCCCGCACGACGGCGAGGAGGTCTTTCATCTGGTGCCTCCGATCGTTGATAAACGATGAGGACTTTGAAAACTTAACTGGTGCCTCTAATCGCCGAAAAACGATGAGGACTTTAAAAACTCAACTGGTGCCTCTAATCGCCGAAAAACGATGAGGACTTTAAAAACTTAGAAAACACGCGACATATCTTTTCGTGCCTTAAATCATGTATGAATGACAAGGTCTTTCTTCGAAACTTTTGGAAATAACACATATGCAATCTGAAAACACCTTATACTTCGAAAACTCTTCTTTTATTGGGTGGCCTCATTAAAAACCCTCCTTAGGGAAAAAAGAGTGCCCCCTTGAAACTGTTTTAACAGAGACATTGTAATGCAATATTTGTGTTTGTCTTTACTTACAAAGCTCTTAGCTATAGTACAACTTCAGGTGTGTGGCGTTCCAGGTACGAGGGATCGCCCCCCCTTCCAGCGTCTCCAAGCGATAGGCTCCATTCCCGAGTGCCTCGGTTATTCTGAACGGTCCAGTCCACTTGGGTGATAGCTTATTCTCCATCTCGTACTGGTGGGCCTTCCTCATCACCAGATCGCCTTCTCTAAACTGCCTTGGCATCACCTTTGAGTTGTACCTTCGCTCGACCCTTCTCTTCACCGCCTCAGCCTTCAGCCTTGCCTCCTCCCTGACTTCGTCCAGCAGATCTAGGTTCAGCCTTCTCTCTTCATTCGAGTCTTCCTCTACAAAGTTCTGGAATCTCGGCGAGCTCTCCTGGATCTCAACTGGAATCATGGCATCACACCCATAGACCAAGCTAAACGGGGTCTCATGGGTTCCTGACTGCTCGGTGGTGTGGTACGCCCAAACTATACGGGGTACCTCCTCAGCCCAATTTCCCTTGGCTTTCTCGAGCCTTCTCTTCAAACCTCTCAGCAACACCCGATTAGCTGATTCCACCTGGCCATTCGTCTGAGGGTGCTCGACGGATGCAAACACTTGCTGAATTCCAACCCCTTCACAAAGCTTTTTCAACAGGTGGCTTGCAAACTGAGTCCCATTATCTGACACCAGGCGCTTAGGCACTCCAAACCGGCACACGATGTTCTTCCATACAAAGCCTTCGATCTTGTGTGCGGTGATCTGGGCCACTGGTTCTGCCTCAATCCACTTGGTGAAGTACTCAACCGCCACTGCCAAGTACTTCATCTGCCTGATCGCCAGTGGAAAAGGTCCCAGGATGTCGATCCCCCAAGTATGAAACGGCTAAGGGCTATAGATCGACTTCAACTCCTCGGGAGGTGCCTTATGCCAATCGGCGTGCTGCTGGCACTGTTTACAGCATTGGGCATACTTCTTGCAATCTTCTCTCATGGATGGCCAATAGTAGCCTGCACGGAGAGTCCTCGCGGCCAGAGCTCGACCCCCGACGTGACTTCCACATATTCCTTCGTGGAGCTCTGCCATAATTCTCATGCACTTCTCGCCGTGTATACATTCCAGGAGTGGGTGAGTGAACCCAAACCTGTACAGATCGCCATCAATCAGTGTATACTTGCTGGAATTTTTCTTTACCTTCCTAGCTTCTGCTGGATCCAGCGGGAGGAGACCATCTGCCAAGCACCGCCTGTACTGTGTTATCCAAGTGTCTGGCTCATGGGTGGCACAGACCTGCATCACGTCCACCTTCTCTCCTCGATATGCTCTAATTCTCGGCGATCTCAGAGTTTCTTGCGTCAAAGACTTATGGCTTCTCGCTGCTCTCTGCGTCGACTTGCTTATCTGAAGGACCAGGTGATCTGCTACGAATGCCCTCGGCGTCTTCAGAGTTTCTTGAATCACCGTCCTCTGCCTACCCCCCTTGCCTGAACTGGCGAGCTTAGCAAGCAAGTCAGCTCGGGCATTCTGTTCTCGAGGCACGTGGACCACTTCAAAAGAGACAAAGGAACTCTTCAATTCCTGCACATACGCCAAGTAAGCCGCCATTTGTGGATCTTTAGCCTGGAACTCGCCTGTTACTTGCCCTGAGACTAGCAGCGAGTCACTCTTAGCCATCAGCACCCTAGCTCCCATCTCCTTGGCCAGCAGAATCCCGGCGATCAGCGCCTCATACTCTGCTTGATTGTTGCTGGCTTTGAAGGCGAATCTCAACGATTGTTCGATCAGCACGCCGTTGGGTCCTTCCAATATTACTCCAGCACCGCTACCCTGCTGGTTCGATGATCCATCCACCGAGAGTACCCAACGGAAGTCATCTCCTTCCACCCGCGTCGCCTCCGATGAGAGCTCGACTACGAAATCTGCAAAGACTTGCCCCTTGATCGGGCCTCGGGGCTCATATTTAATGTCAAATTCTGACAATTCGACTGCCCACTTCACCATTCTTCCTGCAACGTCAGGTTTCTTTAAGACCTTCTGGATGGGCAGGTCAGTCATCACCAGTATTGTGAAGCTGTGGAAGTAGTGGCGCAACCTCCTTGCCGAAAACACCACAGCCAGCGCAGCCTTCTCCAGGGCCTGGTATCTCATTTCTGGGCCCTGCAACACCTTGCTCACAAAATAGATAGGCTTCTGAGCCTGATCTTGGTCCTGGGCGAGCACCGCACTCACCGCCCTCTCAGTCACAGCAAAATACAATCTGAGAGGGATTCCCGCCAGTGGTTTGCACAGAACCGGCGGGCTCGCCAGATATTCCTTCAGCTTGACGAAAGCTTCCTCGCATTCTTTCGTCCAAGCGAACTTGTTATTGCGCCGCAGACATTGGAAATAGGGATGTCCCTTTTCTCCGCTCGCTGACACGAAGCGAGATAGGGCTGCCATCCGACCTGTCAGCTGCTGGACCTCTTTCACTGTAGCCGGGCTTCTCATCGCCAAAATGGCGGCACACTTGTCCGGGTTGGCCTCTATTCCTCTTTCGGTCAACAGAAAACCCAAAAATTTTCCAGCCTCCACGCCGAAAATGCATTTCTCCGGGTTGAGCTTCAACTTGAACTTGGCGATCGTCGTGAACAATTCTTCCAAGTCTGCAACGTGCTTGCTTTTCTCCTGCGAGGTCACGACCATGTCATCGACGTAAGCTTGCACGTTCCTTCCCAGCATTGGTGCAAGTACTCGGTCCATCAGCCTCTGGTACGTGGCCCCCGCGTTCTTCAGCCCAAACGGCATCACCTTATAGCAGTAGCACGACCTCTCCGTCATGAAGGCTGTTTTTTCTTCATCCATGGGATGCATCTTGATCTGATTATAGCCCGAGAAGGCATCCAGGAAACTCAGCAGCTTGCACCCTGCAGCACTATCAACCAGGGCATCAATGCCTGGTAAAGGATATGAATCCTTTGGGCAAGCCTTATTCAGATCGGTGAAATCGACGCACATGCGCCATTCACCAGCACGACATTTGCCAACCACTCAGGGTACTGGACTTCCCTGATGTGGCCTGCAGCGAGGAGTTTCTGGGTCTCATCCTTGATCACCTGCCTCCTCTCTTCATTAAATTTCCTCCTTCTTTGCCGCACCGGTGTCACCATGTTGTCCATCGCCAGATGATGGCACAAGAAGTCGGGATCGATCCCGGGCATGTCCGAAGCGGACCAGGCAAACGCGTCCAGATGCCGTTCAATCACCTTGGCGATCTGGTCCTGGAGATCGACCTCCAGAGATCTTCCGAGCTTGAAAACTTTCCCCCCGATCTCCTTCTCGAGCCACTGCTCGACGGGCTTGGGCCTTGATTCTCTGGCGATCACCGCCTTGGCGATTCCGAGTTCCCTTGCTTCCTCCAGGCGATTCCACGCCTCTTCTTCCTCCAGGCCAGCATTTCTCTCCCCCAGCTCAGCATCTACCATCTCTATGTCCCTTCCGGCGGCTTCCTCCATTATCGGCGGTCTGGGCTTCACACCGGGAGGTGGGGTGGTTGTAACATAGCTCACTGATCTTTTATTTTTCAGGCTATTTTCATAGCACTTTTTCGCTTCCTTCTGATCAGACTTTATCGTGATCACCACCCCTTCCATGGACGGCAGCTTCACCTTCATGTGCCGAGTCGATGGAATTGCGCCTATCCTGTTAAGAGTGGGCCTTCCCAGCAGGATGTTATATGCTGAAGGGGCGTTTACGATGAGGTACTTGATTTTCTCCGTCCTCGACCCAGCCTCATCGGTAAACGTGGTTCTCAGCTCAATGTACCCCCTGACCTCCACCTGGTCGCCAGCGAACCCATACAAGCACCCTCCATAGGGCCTTAGCTGGTCAAGGGGCAATTCCAGCTGCGTGAAAGTCGGCCAGAACATCACGTCTGCCGAACTTCCTTGGTCCACCAGAACTCGGTGGACCTTCCTCCCCGCCGTGATCAACGAAATAACAATGGGATCGTTGTCATGAGGCACAACGTCCCGAAGATCCTGCTTGGTGAACGTAATGTCCACTTCGGGCGAGTGATCTTCAAACATGTCCACTGACATCACCGATCGCGCGTACTTTTTCCTCTGCGATGCGGTGCATCCACCACCTGAGAAACCCCCTGCAATGGTGTGGATCTCCCCATGGATAGGCATCTCGTGTTGCTGGGCTTCTCCACCTGCCGGCTGGGAACTCGACGCTCCTCCGGTCCTTCTGTCCAGCAGATAGTCGTTTAGGAACCCGCTCTTAACCAGATCGTCGAGCTGGTATCCTAAAGACAAACACGAGTCCAGGTTGTGGCCAAAGCACTGGTGGAACTCGCACCAGACGTCCGGCTTCGACCCCAGCACCTTGTCGCCCACCTTCTCGGGCGCCTTCAACCTAGCAGATATGTTAGGGATAGCAATCAGGTCCGCTAGTCCCATGACGAATTTGTGCTTAGGCGGGCGATTGTATTCCCGGCGTGCTGGTTGTTGGCGTGCCGGCGGTTGGCGCGCTTGGCTTCTTCCCTTATTTCTCCTATCGTAAGGATAGCGAGTCCTTTGGTCCTTTCTGGCCGCCGCTGCCGTTTCCAGCACCCTCTGTGGCTGGATCCTGGTCTGGGCGCGTGGCCTGGCGGGAGCCACGCTGCCTCTCTTCTCGGCGACCTCACTCTCGTCGGCGATGTGGGCCACCGCAGGTCGCCTGACTTCAGCAAACGTCGCTGGATGAGCCCTGATCAAGGCTTCGCAGAATGGCCCTGGCTGCACGCCCTTCTTGAAGGCATAAACCAGCATTTCTTCATCCTTGGCCGGCGATCTGACCATCTGTGCTCCGAAGCGATTGAGGTAGTCTCTGAGGGACTCCCCATGGTACTGCCTTATATCAAACAGATCATAGGACACCCTGGGCGGTGCCTTGTTCACAATATACTGCTCGACAAAGATTTTCGAGAATTGTTGAAAATTAGATATGTGGCCATTAGGCAGGCTCACAAACCACTCCATCGCCGTTCCCTGGAGCGTGCTCACGAACATCTTACAATAGACGGCGTCCGACCCTCCTGACAGCATCATCTGTGTGTGGAACGTGGTCAGATGAGCCTCTGGATCCTCCACGCCAGTAAAAACAGCTTTAACCGGGACCACACTCGTGGGAATTGGCGTGTCGGTAATTGCCTGAATGAAAGGCATTGGGAAAACACGAGGCGGCGTCGACGGTGCCACCTCTTCAGCAGAAGAACGAACCTGCTGCTCCTGAAGAGCTCGACGTAGCTCCTCAGCTACCTTGCTGAGCTCCTCGTTCCTGGCGCGAGAGGCGACCAGGTCTTCATGTATCCTTGCCTGCTCGACGCGCGAGGCTTCTACAGTGGCCTGCAATGAGCGCATCATTTCTGCCATCTGCGCCATGGTCATGGCGGCGTCGCCTTCAGCTGCGACGGGAGCCACGGGACTGGAACGATTGCTTCTCATCTTTCTCATTAACTTTAGCGAACCACAGAAATACAGCAAATGACACTTCAACCACGATCGAATCGGCGATCAACCGGAGAAAACTCAAGAAACTGCGCAAGAACTTCAAGAACACCGCAAACCTTCGAAAAAGGTCGCAGCTTCACCAAAATCCACCGTTTCCCCGCGAACCAAACAACCAAACGAAAGAACTCGAATCCACCGATCGAAAAGCCAAACGAACGGTTTAAAACACAAACTTCACCGAACGAAACTCAAAGAAACTAAGAACGACGGTTGCACCAGCACACAACCGCGCAGAAAACCTCGAAAACTTCCACGAACTCACGCTGTGGATGGGAGCACGTTTTACACGGCCCCACGGTAGGCGCCTGATGATCCTGCCTGTTGACCGGAGCGCTGGAGAGTGCCTCGTCAAAGGATCGACGTGCGCGCCGCTTCTCACCTCCGTTCCTCCTCTGGATCTATCTCAAGAACCTGCAAAGAAACGATACGGCGCCGCTGCGGCCGATCGCACTCCGACGCTCAAGTCAGTGACGGTATCACCAAATACTAAGAACTGGAACCGTGCAAATCTCTCTCACAAACAGCTCTGTCACTCGCAAGCGTAAAGTGTATGAACTGAACGTGCGTACCTTAGAAAATCTGTTAGGAACTCTTATATACCTGGTGGTTTTCTCTCTCCTGGCGGTTACAGATTTGGACACGTGGCTCGTATCCAACTGTACACGTGCCATCATCTGGAGGCTCCCTGACTTGGCGCTGCTTCTACTCTCATTTTGGCTAAGTTACCTATGCATGGTACTGCCTAGTGCATAGCTAACTCAGGAGTGCGATCTCTACTGAAACTGGCGAGGTAGGGCCTTCATACACCTTCCCTGTGGTCTCGCCGGCCGCCTTCATAATCTGCTTCTCCTTTATCTTCGGCGATGTGCTTGTTCTGGCGATCTCCGACTGCCTGGTCGCCTGAGTCTGCATCTGGCGACTTCATCCCCCACCTGGCGATCGCCTATTCTGGTAAGCTGGAGATCAGAACACGCCAACTTAACTATCGGCGACCACACGTGCCTCCCGACTTCTTCCCAACTGTCAACCTGGCGCCTTGTCACCACGCCTATACTGTAGCACGATGCCACGTCATCGCACCCGACCACCAGGGCGGTACAGTTAATTACCTTGTTAATTACGATTAGACGGTGAGTGTGTCTTCAAGGGCTCAAAGTGTTCAAGAAGCCTCACCTAGGGCCGAATAGTATAGCATTCTTGATTAGTAATTGTTACTTGTTTGTAATTGCTTTTCTTTTGCTTTCATAGCTACGTTTTGCATGTTTAATTTTGTTTAATTTGTGTGCTAAACCGACTAGTTTTGTTTGCATAGTTAGCTTGCTTTGTTTTCTTGCATTTATTTCTCAACTTATTTGTGTTCTAAGTGTTTCACTAAGAGAAAGTCTTGTGTGAAGATATTGGGGGATAGTTTTTGGCAAGGAAAAGGCTTGGTACTTAAGTAGTCCTTTGTGACTCACCTCCCTTACCTGGAAAACTACCTTCTTTAACTTTCCTAAACTTTCTCAAAGTAAAACACCTATATACACAAAGTTTTAGCCATGTCTTCTTCTTCTCACTCTCCAAAGTCTATAGAAAGTGAAGTAAAATCTTTGAAAACTCTTTTAAAAGAAGTATCCCAAGCGGTACAATTGATATCTTTTAGACAATTGGAGAATGAGAACAAAATCAATGAGTTGGCTAAAGCTCAAGAAGAGAAATCACAAAAATCACAAAAATAAAAAAAAACTCATGCATCCCATTCTCAAAGTATTGAGTCTCTAGGGGAGGGAAGCTGTAGAATCAATGATTATTACCAACCACCCCCTAGAAGAACTAGGCAAAGGGAACAAGAGGTGCCAAGGGAAACTAGAGTAGACCTACCTCATTTTCATGGAAAGGAAAATGTAGAAGTATATCTAGATTGGGAGATGAAGGTAGAGCAACTCTTTGCTTGCCATAGGGTAAGTGAGGAACGAAAAGTACCCTTAGCCACCCTTAGTTTCCAAGGGAACGCCATGTATTGGTGGACCTCTCTCGAAAGAGATAGACGTCTTCATAGGGAACCTTCCATTACATATTGGAATGACCTTAGGGGAGCCCTAAGACGTCGACATATACCTTCCTACTACCATAGGGAGTTGATGGACAAGCTCCAAAGACTCCAACAAAAGAACATGAGTGTGGAAGAGTATAGGCAAAAAATGGAGCTCTACATGATGAGAGCATCCATTAGAGAAGAGGAGGAAACCACCATAGCTAGGTTCCTTAGCGGCCTATCACTTGAGATAAGAGATAGAGTAGAGCTCTTACCTTATCAAGACTTGAATGATTTGGTTCAACTTTGCATTAAAGTTGAGCAATAAAACTTGCGCAAAACCTCAAGTCAAAAGGTGAGCCCCTATTCTAGCTTTTATCCCAAGAAAGAGTTTAGAAGGGAGGGTAGTACATCCAAGGAAAAACCAAAAGAGCCTACCAAGCCCTTCACCAAAGAAACCTCAACCCCACCCATCCGAGCTAGAGATGTTAAGTGCTTTAAGTGCTATGGTAGAGGGCATGTGCAAGCACAATGTCCAAACCAAAGGACTTTGTTTCTTAAAGGTGTAGATGAGTACACTAGTGGCGAGGATGAGGCTAGTGAGAGAGAGGAAGGGGGAGAGGATGAGAGGGTAGCTCCACTAGAGGGAGAATTGCTTATGATTAGGAGAACCCTCAACAATCACCCTAGCACATCCATTGAAACACAAAGAGAGAACATATTTCATACAAGATGCAATGTTTTAGAAAACATATGCTCTCTCATTGTGGATAGTGGTTCTAGTTGTAATTATTGTAGTGCTAGGATGGTTGAAAAGCTTAAGCTACAAGTGGTTCCCCACCCAAAACCTTACAAACTTCAATGGCTTAATGAAAATGGGGAACTACATGTAGACAAGCAAGTGGAAATCAAGTTTTCCATAGGGAACTACAAAGACAAAGTTTTATGTGATGTAGTGCCTATGGAAGCTTGTCATATTTTATTAGGGAGACCATGGCAATTTGATAAGAAAACCTTGCATGATGGTCTCATTAACGAAATTTCCTTCACCCATAAGTATAAAAAGTTTGTACTTAGTCCTTTAACACATTCTCAAGTGGTAAAAGACCAAATACAAATAAAGCAAAAGAGGGATGAGGAAAACAAAAAAAAAAGAGCGCTAGAAAAAGAGAAAATCCTTAGGGATAGGAAGGCGTGGGAGAAGAGTGTTCCTTCCCACAAGGTTGGTCAACAAGCAAAGCCTCTTGAAAACGTCTTTGAAAACTTGCTTCTTGTTGAACAACCAAGCCTTATCTTGTGTAAAGGAGCACTTACATGCACTGCCACAAGTAGTGAACTTATGAATTTACCTCCTCAAATCGAAAATCTTTTGAGTGAATTTGAAGATCTATTCTCACAAGAAGGACCCATTGGGCTTCCTCCTCTAAGGGGAATAGAACATCAAATTGACTTTATCCCGGGGGCAAGCCTACCAAATAGGCCTGCTTATAGAACCAACCCCGAGGAAACTAAGGAGATAGAATCACAAGTTCAAGACTTGTTGGAGAAGGGTTGGGTTCAAAAGAGCCTAAGCCCTTGTGCTGTACCTGTCTTGTTGGTGCCAAAAAAAGATGGAAAATGGCGCATGTGTTGTGATTGTCGAGCAATCAACAACATCACCATCAAGTATAGGCATCCAATTCCAAGGCTTGATGATATGCTTGATGAATTGCATGGGTCAACTCTATTCTCCAAAATTGACCTTAAAAGTGGATATCACCAAATTCGAATCAAGGAGAGTGATGAGTGGAAAACCGCTTTTAAGACCAAATTTGGATTATACGAGTGGTTGGTGATGCCCTTTGGGCTTACTAATGCCCCCAAGTACACTCATGAGGCTTATGAATCACACCTTGAGGGATTGTATAGGTAAATATGTAGTAGTTTACTTTGATGATATTTTAGTATATAGTAAAACCCTAGAAGACCATCTAAGTCACCTTAGGGAAGTTCTTCTAGTTCTTAGGAAAAATAGTCTTTTTGCAAATAGGGATAAGTGTACCTTTTGTGTAGATAGTGTAGTCTTTTTAGGCTTCATAGTAAACAATAAGGGGGTGCATGTAGATCCCGAGAAAATCAAAGCCATCCGAGAGTGGCCAACTCCACAAAATGTAAGTGATGTAAGAAGTTTTCATGGGTTAGCTAGCTTCTATAGAAGGTTTGTGCCTAATTTTTCTAGCCTAGCATCTCCTTTGAATGAACTTGTTAAAAAAGATGTTGCATTTTGTTGGAATGAAAAGCATGAGCAAGCCTTTCAAAGGCTAAAAGCTCAACTCACCAATGCACCCATCCTATCTCTTCCAAATTTTTCCAAAACCTTTGAGATAGAATGTGATGCATCGGGGGTAGGCATAGGTGCGGTTTTGTTGCAAGGTGGACACCCCATTGCTTATTTTAGTAAAAAACTCCATGGTGCCACCCTCAACTACCCCACCTATGACAAAGAGCTCTATGCTCTTGTGCGAGCCCTAAAGACTTGGGAACACTACCCTGTGTCTAAAGAATTTGTCATACATAGTGATCACGAGTCTTTAAAATATTTAAAGGGCCAACACAAGCTCAACAAGAGACATGCTAAATGGATGGAATTTCTTGAACAATTTCCTTATGTAATCAAATACAAGAAAGGGAGCACCAATATAGTGGCCGATGCTCTTTCAAGACGGCATACACTCCTTTCAAAATTGGGTGCCCAAATTCTTGGATTTGACCACATAAGAGAGCTTTACCAAGATGATCAAGAACTCTCATCCATCTATGCCCAATGTCTACATAGAGCGCAAGGAGGTTATTATGTGTCCGAGGGATATCTTTTTAAAGAGGGAAAACTTTGCATTCCCCAAGGAACACATAGGAAACTCCTTGTCAAAGAATCACATGAGGGGGGACTCATGGGCCACTTTGGAGTTGATAAAACTCTAGATCTTTTAAAAGCAAAATTTTGTTGGCCACACATGAGGAAAGATGTCCAACGACATTGTTCTAGATGCATCTCATGTTTAAAAGCAAAGTCTAGAACAATGCCGCATGGACTCTATACCCCTTTGCCGATTGCAAATGCTCCTTGGGAAGACATTAGCATGGATTTCATTTTAGGACTTCCTAGGACTGCAAGAGGCCATGACTCTATCTTTGTGGTAGTGGACCGTTTTAGCAAAATGTCCCATTTTATTCCATGCCACAAAGTAGATGATGCTCAAAATATTTCTAAACTCTTCTTTAGAGAAGTGGTGAAACTCCATGGTCTCCCTAGAAGTATAGTGTCCGATAGAGATCCCAAGTTTATCAGCCACTTTTGGAAAACTCTTTGGGCTAAACTTGGAACAAGACTACAATTTTCAACTTCTTGTCATCCTCAAACGGATGGACAAACCGAAGTAGTCAATAGATCTCTTGGAACTATGCTTAGGGCTATCATGAAGGGCAGCCACAAATCTTGGGATGAGTACCTTCCCCATATTGAGTTTGCTTACAATAGAGTAGTTCACAAGACTACTAATGCTTCTCCTTTTGAAGTAGTATATGGCTTTAATCCTCTCACACCCATGGATTTGATACCTCTTCCTAATCCACAAGATTTTGTGCATAAGGAAGGCGTAATCAAAGCTGATTTTGTAAAGAAAATGCATGAGAAGATTAAACTCCAAATACAACAACAAAATGAAAAGTACACAAAATACAACAATAAAGGGAAGAGAGAAATAATTTTTGAGGAAGGAGACTTAGTTTGGCTTCACCTTCGCAAAGATAGATTTCCAACTCAAAGGAAGTCCAAACTAAGTCCCCGAGGAGATGGACCTTTCCAAGTTCTCAAGCGAGTCAACAACAATGCATATAAATTGGACCTACCTCTTGAATATGGAGTACATGACACTTTTAATGTAATTGATCTTTCTCCATTTGTAGGTACCAATGACGATGACGAGCTAGATTTGAGGACAAATCCTTTCCAAAGGGGAGGGGATGATGGAGGAGGGCCAAGCACATCTAGCCATGGGAGCCAAAGCCCACACCATGAAGAGCGTCTAGACCAAGGAGTGCGTCTAGCTCCAAGGAATGAGCGTCTAGACCGTGAAGAAGGGAAGCGTCTACCCATGGAGCGTCTAGGTGTGGCACTAGACCGTCTAGGTCCTCTTACAAGATCAATGGCTAAGCATGTACAAGCACAAGTGGATGAAGCCACGGATGGAAGATAGAAAGCCTTGTATATGTTGCATCAAGGCCCAATAGGGGTACTTAGTAGATAGTGTAGTGTAGAAAGCACATTTGAAAGAAACCTTCTAGAACTTGGCTAGGTGTGACCGGTCATGGCACATGGTCTAGCTTTGCATTTCATTTGGTTTACATTTCATTATGTTTTAGCTTAGGATTTACGTCCCAAATAGCCTATAAATAGGGAGGCTATCTCATGTATTTTGGAAGTTTATTGTGAGTAAAGTTATGGTGCCAATTTGTGCTCAACTTTGCTTCTCCCTAGAATCCTAGGCTCTAAACTTCAATTCCTTCATCTTTTCCCTTGAGCTGGCCGAACCACTCAATACCCATACTTATCATGCACCTACAAGATCAACACCACTCTAAGGAGGATCTTGCTCACTCTCATTCATTGCTTCCGCCCCATACTCTACATTGATTCAAGAAGAACTTCATGAAAATGCCATCAGGAACCGTGACCAGTTCTCTCTCAGTGTACTCAAGACTCGCAAGCGTAAAGAAACAATCTGAACGTGCGTACCTCAGAAGTTCGTTGAGAACTCTTATATACCTGGGCACTTTCTCTCTCCTGGCAGTTACACATCTGGACACGTGGCTCGCATCCAGCTGTACACGTGCCTTCATCTGGAGCATCCTTGACTTGGGCGCTACTTCTGACTCTTCTTTGGCGAAGTTACTTATGCATGGTAGACTCAGTGCATAGATGCCTTGTAGCGCGATCTCTTCTGGATGGCGAGTTCGGGTGCCTTCGTACACACCTTCCCTGTGGTCTCGCCGGCCGCCTTCATGATCTGCCCTACTTGCTTCACAGTGTAAGTGGGCTATCTCCCAAGCTCATCCTCTGGCTACCTAGGAAATGACCATCTGCCTTCATCTTCGGCGATGTCCTTGTTTCGGCGATCTCTAATCACTTGGTCGCCTGGATTCACATCTGCCGACTTCATCTTCAACTCGGTGACCGCCGGTTTAGGTATGGTGGAGATCGGAGCACGCCAACTTAATAACTGGCGACTACGCAAACCCCCCGACCTCCTTCCCTTCTGCCAACCAGGTGTCCCATCCAACACGCCTATATCATAGCTCGACGCCACGTCATTACACCCGACTACCAGGGCGGTACATCTTTGAAAACCAATTTCATGTGTTAAAATTGTGTTTTAATATGTTTAATATCTCTTTTACAATCTTAGTCTATTAATTGATTGAAACACTTATGAATGAATATCCTTGAAAAACAATTTCATGTGTCGAAATTGTGTTTTCATATTTTTTACAATCTAAGGTCTATTGATTGATTCAAACCCTTATGATACCTTTGAAAAACCTTTTCATGTGTTCAAATTATTGTATTTTGATACGTTTAATACTTCTTTTACAATCTAAGGTCTATTAATTGATTGAAGCACTTATGATATCTTTGAAAAACAATTTCATGTGTTAAAATGATACGTTTAATACTTCTTTCATTTACAATCTAAGGTTTTATAACCTAGGAAACTATGAGAAAGTGAATGTTCTGTATAATAATAGTTTAAAAGCATCTTAACTATTGAAAACAAGCGTGTTCCATCCGGTTGACCAGGACGTCTTCGTGCGCGACCTCAACCGTCAGCTAGGGACTCCTTCCCACTGGTTACCTGTGGATTCCTGCAAAAAAGAGGACAAAGAGGCGCCCTAGCGGCCGTTTGCACTCCGACGCTCAAGTCAGCCAGCAAGAAACACCAAAACTGTTCACCTACGTCTCTGAGCACCGCGTATGGCACTCTGAAGGTGGTAAAAAGAACTGTGTATATGTGTGTATATTTTTTCCCTCAGGCAAAGATCTTTCCCCAGTCCCTTGTCCGTAGTCTCAAAGCACGAGCAAGCAACTAAAGAGTTCTGGTCAATTTGCCAAAAGTTCCAACCCTGTTTCCAACATTCTCCGCGCTATTTAAACTACCCAAGCATTTAAAGCGCCTTAGCGCGCCTTTAATTGCAAATGTAACGCACTCAATCAGCGTAGCTGATTTAGGAAACGTAGCGCATTTAAGACGTTGAAACGCTTGGGAGCCATTATAGTACCTGAATGTTCGAAACAGAAACTGTATTGAATGACTTTAATTACCTGGCACCTGACTGGAGGGTGTTTCTATTCTGACATGGCTGTCGTACACGTGGAGGGCCTCACGACGCCATGACCCCATCTGGGGGCGTTTCTACGTGTGAGTCCTCCTGCTTGGGAGTGCTACTGTGCTAGGGGTGACTTTTTGGGTGCCAACTTATGCCCCCAATTATCTAGTCACTTACTTTGAGAGCGTATCTGCCTTCCTCTCGCACCCTGCACCCGGCTACCCTGGGCGTGACCTTCCTCTTGAGTCGTATCTGTCCCAAAGGCGTTTCTGGGGCGGCAGGAGTACTTCACGAGTCAGGCTGCCCTACACTGGTGCTATTACTATGGCCTTGAAGCCACCTTTTCCTTCTATTTATCGCTGCCCCGGGCTATCGGGACCTGAGGCCTTCCCACGGCGTCGCTCCCTCCATGGTCTTTCCTACCCATGGGTATCGGGGAACCACACTGTGATTGCCTTGTTTTAGTACTGTCTGATCTGGCGACGCCCTGGTTGGGCGACGCCTTGTCTCGGCGACGCTTCCTCTGGGCGATGCTGGCACTTGGCGTCTCTCCACCTAGGCGACGCCCTTCGTTGACTTTGACTCTCCAGTCGTTGACTTTGACCTTGACTTAGTCAACGCCCGGATACGGGACGGTACACAAGCCCCCCAGTCTTAAGCCGAAGACTTGTTTTCAGCGCAAAGACTAAAGCCTCGCCCACGCCGTCCACGTGCCATCCTGATGACGTGTCATTCCCTGCTGACTCAACAATTCTTCAAATTAGTGACGTGACACTTTCTGAACCACAGGGGTGTTCTTAATGGCTGATTGGACATCCTATGAAGCGGGAAAAATAATGCCCTTTGGGGCTGCGCTTAATCGCGTGCCACGTGGTTCATCGTGCGGTCATCTTTAAGAACCTCTTGCGCTCCCCTTGAGCGCTTAATCCTGCAACACGTGGTATCATCACACGGTCATCATTTGTTGTCCCTCGCGCTTCTCGTAACGTTTAAGTTACCCAAACCCCGCGCTTGCAACCACTGTTACATCCACTTTCTCTGCCCTTTCTCACTATTCATCTTCTCTGAATCCCTTCTCTCGCGACCCCTGTTCATTCGTGCTTCCGCTCTCCACGCCCTTCAGCCCCCAAAGGTACAAGAGGTGGGGGCGTTGAAGGAGGAGAAACAAAACTGGGGACTCAAGGAGGAAGCTTCCCAATCTCTGCTAAAACTGGCCCATGAGGGCAGGGAGGGAGCTGAGGCGTACGCGCAAGAACTGGAACAGGCGCATGCCGCTCAACTAGCCCAGCTCACCTCCTATCAAATCCAAAACATTGGCCTCCAGGAGGCGGCTCTTACATCCGAGGTGCAGCGAAGAAAACTTGATGAGTTGGATGCTGCTTGGAGGCAGAAGCTAGGTGAGAGAGAGGACGCCTTGGCTGCGAAGGTTGAAGCTTTGAGCCTTCTCCAAGCCGAGGCTAACAAGCTCCGCGTGGAGAAGGAATTCCTGGAGAAGCAATTGACATCCAAGGATTCTAGGATTACGGAACTAGAGGGGGAGGTCCAAGAACTGACTAGGGAGATGGCGGGGGCGTTCGAGGAGGGCTTCCAAGAGGCTCTGACCCAGGCGTCCTACGAGAACCCGGGCATCACTATTTCGAACTGCGACCCCACACACCATGTCGTCGACGGGAAGGTCGTGCCCATGGACTTGGATGACTGAACCGCTGTCTCTCACCCGCCACCTTTACCTTCAAGCTTAATTCCTTTATACTTTACCTTTGCTTTTGACTTTCTCTGTTAAGACTTGTAATTCTTTGAACCATCCGTACTCTTGTTGCAAATCTGGGTGTTCGTATGATTGCTTTTGTGCCTTTGCGATATAGAATCCTGCCTGTGCGTTCTTACTCTCATTCTTTGCCTTCGCGCGCTTCGGTTATTTTATTTGTGTTTTGCCTGTTTCTTTCACTTCGTTGGGCGGCCTTGTAGGCCCGGGAAAGGTCACGCGCCGATGCCCACGCCCACGGAGAGGCTCACCTAATGGAACCGTATCGTCCGCGGGGTGTTTCTAACACCCAAACGGTTCTTCCCTTGATCCCTAGCACCCGACACCCACGCCTAACGAGAGGCCTGCTACAGCAGCGCCGTATCGTCCTCGGGTGTCTGAAACGCCGAATGTTCTGAGAGGGGGTCGTTCCCTCCATGGTCTTTCCTTCCCATAGGTATCAGGGAACGCCCTGCCAGCGATTCGCTGGCGTTTTGGCGGTCCCGCCTCCCTCCACAGTCTTTCCTACCTGTGGGTCTCAGGGATGCGACGCCAGTAACTAACTTCACATTTTTCGACTTCGTCTCCCTCCACAGTCTTTCCTACCTGTGGGTATTGGGGAGGCGAACTCGCTGATATTTTGGTGGGCGACGCCCGCGACGTCTCATGCTGGCGTCGTCCTTTATGTCATTCCAGGCGACGCCTTGGGCGTCTCATGCCAGCGTCGCCTTGGGCGTCGTCCCTACCTTGACATTGACTTTGACCTTGGGCTTGGTCGACGCCTGGGGATAGCGAAAAGCTCCAGGCCCTTCCCGTATCTTCCACGAGGCGCTTCTTGTATAGCTGATGGGACGTTCAGTCATTCAACTTGATCCACGTGGCGCTTCTTGTATGGCTGATGGGACGTTCAGTCATTCCACTGAGCTTTGACTCCTGCTGTGCCCCTGACCCACTTTCGACGGCGCATCGTACCACTGGATATTCTGTTGATACGACGTTCTCTGAGTTTAACCAGCGGTGCCAGGGTCATCCTATCATCTTCTGCCACGTGGCTCGATCGTGCGGTGCATCCATTCGCGTCGTTTGGCGCTCTAACCGCTTTATTTAACTCTTCAAACTCTGAAACTATCCTCATCATTTTCTCACTCTTCATAACCTACTTACGTTCTTTCTTCTTGCACCCTTTCTTTTCTCACGAAGGGTTGTTCCAGCATTCGCTCCCCTCGCTCAACTCTTGCATTTCCGGCAGTCCCTACACCCTTGACAATCCCTGATCTTGTTGAAGAATGTCTTCTCATGCTGCTCCCTCCAGGGTCAATCCCAAGGACTTGTACCCTTGGGCTTCGAGTGAACTTCTTGACGAGTGTTCATGCTTACTCGCTACCAGGGCCATAAGGGAGCACAAAGGGGATTCGTGTTCCTATGACCACCGGGCCTTTGCGAGGAGGCATGACGACGACATCGCTGTGCTCCCTTGCACTCTAGGGGAGCCAGTATGTGGAGACGAACGGGCCAACGAAGGGGTCCCTTTCTTTTACTTTTACCAGGTGGTGTTCAAGACCATCGGAGTGCGCCTACCTTTCTCCTGGTTCGAGAAGGAACTGCTGACGGAGATCAACGTTGCTCCGGCCCAGTTATACCCCAACAGCTGGGCCTTTTTCAAAGCCTTCGACATTCTCTTCGGGTTTCTGGGTTGTGCACCCTCGGTTGACCTCTTTCTTCACTTCTTCGAGGTGAAGAGGCAGAGACACAACCTCTGGGTAACTCTCAGTAATGTACCCGGGAGAGTTCTCTTCACACCCTTCCAAAGCTCGTTCACCGGGTGGAAAGGCCGGTTCTTCAAGATCTGCCGTACTGACCTTGTTCCCGACGCTCTGGATGGGTTTCCACTGTACTGGGTGAGAGAGGCGAGGGCCCTCAAAACCAAACCCTTCAAGAAGCTGGCTCCAAGTGATCAAATAGCTTGCCGGATTCTTGCTGAGGCGGGAGGTTTTGACTCTGCCACTTTGATCAGCCTGAAGATCAACGCTGGGGCTCTCGAAAAGTACACATGTAAGAGTCACTGCCCTAGAAACTTTGGCCTTTATCGCCTTCCAACCGTGCATGTCTTGCTTCATGGTATCTGTGACACATTTATCTCCCTTGGTGCAGGTTCGAAAATAAACCCAGAAAGGAGGACACGACTTACTCGAGCTCTGCGGGCTGGGATCAGGGCTTCGTCTTCCTCCAGTGCTAACTTTGATGACCACTGATGATGGAGATCAAGCCCAAGAGAACATGGAGACCACTCATCAAGCTCAAGAAGAGGTGGAGGCACAAATGGAGGACGCCCATGGAGGTCAAAGTCCACCTCAAAGGATTACAAGAAGCATGTTCAAAGCCTTGGGAGCTAGAGGACATTTATTTTCTCTTTTTGTAGTGTCTTTAGTTGAAGGTGCTTAGAGGGAAACCTTAGAAACCTCTTTTGTTATAGCATCTTTTAGGTTTTAGTTAGGAGCTTTAGGGGGATGTATTAGTAGATAGGTGTAGGAGTAGAATAGGGGGTGCCAAAGTGAAGGAAAGGATCACACCTTCCTTGCTTTGCATTTTAGCGCCGGTTCTAGCTTGTTTTGGAGGGAATTTTGATTTGTTTTTAGCTTTCAATTTTCAGCACCTTAGGCTATAAATAGAGGTGCCTTCCTTGTAAATTTCAGATTTGAATTCATCTAAAGAAACTATACTCAAAATTGGAGTGAGCATTTGGAGAGCTTTTGAGCTTCTACTCTAGTCTTATCTTGAAGGACCATGGTTTCCTCAAGTGGCGGCTTCCACACTCATCTAGGAGCAACCATACTTCTAGTGGCGTGATCATCCAACCTATCTTCCATCTTCATGAGCATTCTCTTCTCCTTCCTTTCTTCTCTTTCAATTACTCTTGTTGTCTTGTGTTCTTGAGCATGTTTTGGTTCGGCTATTCCATTTTCCAGCACATGTGTTCTGTTTTTGTTTTCAATTCCTTTTATGTTCGGTTCTTATGTGTTCTTGCCTAATTTCTGTTCGGTCTTCTCTTTTTTATAATTCCTTTGTTGATTCAATTTGACAATATTTGGTTCAACCAAATGAGTTTGGGATTTGGTACTTGTTATTGGTGAGTTCTTGACTTAGAACCATGATCCAACTTCTAAGAAAGTGCCTTTATATTTTCCAGCTCAAGGTGATTCCTCAAAGTGTCAAGAATCTTGTTCTATGTGGCTATTGGAATCACATCATGTGGTATCATGAGTCTTAGGTTCATTCTTGTTAATTGTTGAGTTGTGTGCACTTTAATTTCAAGAGCTCTTTAATTTCTTGCAATTTAAGTTTCTGTTTTAGAATTTTAATTGAGTTTTCTTGCTGTTTTTCTTTTGCTCCAAGTGTTTGTGGAAAGGTTTATGGCACTCATAATTCTTATGAGTATGGTTGCTCTTTTGGAATGGCATTATCCTTCCTAGAGTTTACCTTAAGCTTCCTTTCATTTGTTACAATTTGTGTTGTGTCTTTTAATTTTTGAATCATGTCAAGTTTTGTCTTAGTCATGTTATTCCATATATGTCATTACTTCTAGTAGTACTTTTATTGTTTTGATTGTTTCTTGTTTTGGTGTCATATAATTTTCTGATTTGATGTTGATCCTTTGTGCATTTTCTTTTTATAATTGAGTTCATACTTGTATTCTAGACCTATACAAGTTCCAATACATCATTTTCTATTATGTCTTTGCTAGTTCATCATTCTGTTTTTTATTCCTATTAGGATTCCTCTGTTTCTGACAAGAGTGCTTACTGTTTTTCCTTATTGCAACTGATTTACGTACTGTAAAATTCTGAAATTCTGGATTTGAGATATTCAAAGTGTTAGCAAAAAATAGAAAAAAGAATCATTCAAAAATATGAAGTACACAAAAAATGATAAATAAAATAAAAAAAGTGTACATTCCTGCCGAAAAAAATACGGTAATCTGGCAGTGATTTTAAAAAATTTATTTCTCTCAATTGGCTTACTGTTTTTAATTGATTCCAGTGCCATTATTGAGTTAACATCTTGAAGTTTCTGTGGTATAAATTTCATAATCCAGTTCGCTCTACAACGTTCCAGTTAAATCAGTGAATATCAAACACAGTTTGCATAAAAAAAAAATTTTCCAGTAGCTAAATTTTTTTTGTTTTCTTCATCTACTCTAGTGCTTTTCCTTAGGTATTCTTTTGTGTGCCTACTTTTCTCATTGAGTTCTTTATTTTCTTGATTGTCTTTCATTCTTACTCTTTGAGTTTGTCTTACATATAGTATTCCTTTTGTAATTACCTTTCCTTGCTTCTACCTTTTTCTTGTTCGTCTTTATTGTTTCTTTGGTTTTGTGGTGGTTTGCTCTTAAGATTGGTGTGCTTGCTTTGACATATTTCATTTGAGGATTCCAAGGCCTCAAGATCAGATTGGAGCAAGAACATTATTTCTTTGAGAGTGATCTCTTTTTCAGCCTTAATTTCACTTCGGCAGTTTCAATTGCAAAGCTCACTGTTTTTGGCTAATTTTTTTTTAACTTGTTTGCTGTTTTGTGTGTTTGCTGTTTTTAATTACAAATGGCTGGATTTTCAAGTGATGCATCCTACAAGCAGAATTCTCCTTCCAAAGCTTCAATTCTTGGTGAATTACATGAAGCTCAAAGAACAATTAGAAGGTTGGAAGAGAAAATGCAAAAGATGGAGGTCCAACAAACTAGACCATCTCCTTCTATCCATGATGGACATCATTCTCATAGACCATCTTCAAGAGCTTCTTCAAATGATGTTGGCCGTGAAGATGAGCATAGGAGAAGGAGACCTCCACCCCAAGTCCATGGACAAAGACATCATCACCAAGGGGAAAGAATTCACTACGGCAATGGCTTCTACCATGATGCAAAGTCCAAGCTTCCTTCGGTCAAACTACCTTGTTTTAATGGTTCTAGTGATCCAAATGTGTATTTAGATTGGGAGGCTAAGTGTGAACAAATTTTTGAGATCCATGAGATCCAAGATGAGCATAAGCTCAAGCTAGCCACCCTAGAGTTTAGTGATTATGCCATGAAATGGTGGCATGGGATTGTAAAGGACATTATCTATCACAAGGGTCCTCCCGTGGACTCTTGGAACTCTTTAAAGGATCATATGCGCGCTAGGTTTGTGCCCCCACATTTTAGGAAAGACCTCATGTTGAGACTCCAACGGTTTCAACAAGGCACGCTAAATGTGGATGAATATTATAAGGAGCTTGAGACGCTTGTGCTTAAAATTGAATTAGAAGAAAGTGAAGAAGCCATGATTGCTAGGTTTGTGAGTGGTCTTAGGAAGGATATCCAAGACATTGTTGAGTTACAAGAGTATTCATCATTGGGCTTTTTAGTTCATCTTGCAATGAAGGTGGAAGCCCAACTTGCTAAGAAAAACTCTTTTAAAAATGCTTCCAATAATGGATACTACTCCAAGTCTTGGAGAAACAAAACTTCTTTTTCTAAACATCCTTCCAAAGATTCTTCTTTCAAACCCAAGGAATCTAAGCCATCAACATCTAGACCTAAGTCTCCCACTAGAACATCTAACACTAAATGCTTTAAATGTATGGGTTATGGTCATATTGCTGCAAATTGTCCTTCCAAACGAAGTATGTACATGCATGAGGGCATTGTAGTTAGTGAGCATGATTCGGATTCTTCAAAGCATTCATTGCATTCTCATGCATCTAGTGAGGAAGAGAGCGAATGTCCACTTGAAGGGGACTTGTTAGTTGTGAGAAGACTTCTTGGACAAGTTTCACAACCTTTTGATGAAAGTCAAAGGGAAAATATTTTCCATACAAGATGTCTTATTCAAAACAACATTTGTTCCTTGATAGTGGATGGGGGTAGTTGTGCAAATGTGGCTAGTACAAGAGTAGTAGATAAACTTGGATTGCCTACTATCTCTCATACAAAGCCCTACAAGTTACAATGGCTTAGTGAAGTAGGAGAAATAATTGTTAATAAACAAGTCCTCATCCATTTCTCCATTGGAAAATACAAAGATGAGGTATTATGTGATGTTGTGCCCATGGAAGCCACTCATGTTCTTTTGGGAAGGCCTTGGCAATTTGATAGAAAAGTTTTACATGATGGCTTTACCAACAAATTATCTTTTGAATTCCATGGTCACAAGGTTACTTTAAAATCTCTCTCTCCAAGAGAAGTCCATGAGGACCAAGTTATCATGAAGAAAAAGAGGGAGAGTGAAAAAGATAAAAAAGATAAGAGTTCTAAGCCTACACTCCTTGTGTCTAGGCGTGACATTGAAAGGGAAATAGTGGCTCATCATCCTCTTTTTTTAGCCATCCCTAGAACTCTTAGCATAGAATCACTTGTTGATAGTCCTCATTGCTTGGAAAATTTGGTAGAAGAGTTCAAAGATGTGTTTCAAGATCCTCCAAATGGACTTCCACCTTTGAGAGGGATTGAGCACCAAATTGATTTGATACCGGGCTCTTCTTTACCAAATCGTCCCGCATATAGGACCAATCCAAGTGAAACCAAGGAAATTCGCCAACAAGTTGAGGCTTTGATTGAGAAAGGGTGGGTGCAAGATAGCATGAGTCCTTGTGCTATGCCTATCATCTTAGTGCCAAAAAAGGATGGCACATGGCGAATGTGTTCGGATTGTAGGGCCATAAATAACATAACCATTAAGTATAGGCATCCCATACCTAGACTAGATGATTTGTTGGATGAATTACATGGTTCTAAAATCTTTTCAAAGATTGATCTTAAAAGCGGCTACAATCAAATCCGTATCAAACCGGGTGATGAATGGAAGACGGCTTTTAAGACCAACTTTGGTTTATATGAGTGGTTAGTTATGCCTTTTGGTTTAACTAATGCACCAAGTACCTTCATGCGCCTCATGCATCATGTTCTTAGACCTTTCATTGGTAAGTTTGTTGTGGTTTACTTTGATGACATTCTCATTTATAGCTTATCTTTGAATGATCATAGGTTGCATGTTAGGCAAGTTTTGGAAACCCTTAGGAAGGAACATTTGTATGCTAACCTTGCTAAATGTATGTTTGCTCTTGATCATATAGAATTCCTAGGGTTTGTTGTGAGTTGTAAAGGGGTCCATGTGGACAAAACAAAGGTGGTGGCCATTCAAAATTGGCCTACACCGAAATCTTTGAATGAGGTCCGAAGTTTTCATGGGCTTGCTTCTTTCTATAGAAGATTTGTCCCAAACTTTGGTACCATTGCCGCACCACTCAATGACATAGTGAGAAAGGATGTGGTCTTTCATTGGGGAGAAGCACAACAAAATGCTTTTGATACTCTGAAAGAAAAATTGACTAATGCTCCCATCTTGGCCCTTCCTAATTTCACTAAGACATTTGAGATTGAGTGTGATGCTTCAAGCATAGGTATTGGGGCTGTTCTCCTTCAAGAGGGCCACCCCATCGCCTATTTTAGTGAGAAATTGAAGGGAAGTCATCTCAACTATTCCACCTATGATAAGGAATTATATGCACTTGTTAGGGCTTTGTTTACTTGGCAACACTATCTTTTTCCCAAAGAGTTTGTGATACATAGTGATCATGAATCTCTTAAATATTTGAAAAGCCAAAACAAACTTAACAAGAGGCATGCTAAGTGGGTGGAATTCATTGAGCAATTTCCTTATGTGATCAAACACAAGCAAGGCAAAATAAATATTGTGGCGGATGCTCTTTCTAGAAGATACACCTTGCTAAATCTTTTAACCTCTCAATATCTTGGTTTTGATCACATTAAGGAACTTTATCATGATGACCTTGATTTTTCTCTCCTCTATCAAGAGTGTCTTAAGGGAGGACACAAAGATTTTTTTATTCAAGATGGCTTTCTTTTTAAGGGAAAACGTCTTTGTGTTCCCCAATGCTCTATTAGATTATCTCTTGTTAGAGAAGCTCATGAGGGGGGCTTAATGGGACATTTTGGGGTTGCTAAAACTTTGGATGTGTTGCATGAACATTTCTTTTGGCCTCATATGCATAAACATGTTCATAGTTTGTGTGATAAATGCATAGCTTGCCGCAAAGCTAAATCTAAAATGCATCCCCATGGTCTTTATACTCCTCTTCCTATCCCTTCAATGCCTTGGGTAGATATATCTATGGATTTCATCTTAGGCTTACCCAAGACATCAAAGGGAAAGGACTCCATTTTTGTGGTAGTGGATCGTTTTTCAAAGATGGCTCACTTTATTCCTTGCCACAAAGTGGATGATGCATGTCACATTGCAAACCTCTTATTCCAAGAAGTGGTTCGCTTGCATGGGATTCCTAGGTCTATAGTGTTCGATAGAGATCCTAAGTTCTTGAGTCACTTTTGGAAGACCTTGTGGGGCAAGCTTGGAACTAAGCTTTTATTTTCTACCACTTGCCACCCACAAACTGATGGTCAAACCGAGGTGGTGAATAGAACTTTGGGACAACTATTGAGATGCTTTATTTCGGGGAATCCTAGAGTGTGGGAGAATTTACTACCCCATGTTGAGTTTGCATATAACCGAGTAGTAAATTCTACCACCTCCCATTCTCCTTTTGAGGTGGTCTATGGGTTTAATCCCCTAACACCTCTTGATCTTCTTCCTATTCCCCTTCTTGACGATGTCTTGTGCAAAGATGGGGATGAAAAGGCTTCTTTTGTGAAAACTTTGCATAAAGACATCAAGAAGAGAATTGAGAAGAAGGATTACAAGAAGCATGTTCAAAGCCTTGGGAGCTAGAGGACATTTATTTTCTCTTTTTGTAGTGTCTTTAGTTGAAGGTGCTTAGAGGGAAACCTTAGAAACCTCTTTTGTTATAGCATCTTTTAGGTTTTAGTTAGGAGCTTTAGGGGGATGTATTAGTAGATAGGTGTAGGAGTAGAATAGGGGGTGCCAAAGTGAAGGAAAGGATCACACCTTCCTTGCTTTGCATTTTAGCGCCGGTTCTAGCTTGTTTTGGAGGGAATTTTGATTTGTTTTTAGCTTTCAATTTTCAACACCTTAGGCTATAAATAGAGGTGCCTTCCTTGTAAATTTCAGATTTGAATTCATCTAAAGAAACTATACTCAAAATTGGAGTGAGCATTTGGAGAGCTTTTGAGCTTCTACTCTAGTCTTATCTTGAAGGACCATGGTTTCCTCAAGTGGCGGCTTCCACACTCATCTAGGAGCATCCATACTTCTAGTGGTGTGATCATCCGACCTATCTTCCATCTTCATGAGCATTCTCTTCTCCTTCCTTTCTTCTCTTTCAATTACTCTTGTTGTCTTGTGTTCTTGAGCATGTTTTGGTTCGGCTATTCCATTTTCCAGCACATGTGTTCTGTTTTTGTTTTCAATTCCTTTTATGTTCGGTTCTTATGTGTTCTTGCCTAATTTCTGTTCGGTCTTCTCTTTTTTATAATTCCTTTGTTGATTCAATTTGACAATATTTGGTTCAACCAAATGAGTTTGGGATTTGGTACTTGTTATTGGTGAGTTCTTGACTTAGAACCATGATCCAACTTCTAAGAAAGTGCCTCTATATTTTCCAGCTCAAGGTGATTCCTCAAAGTGTCAAGAATCTTGTTCTATGTGGCTATTGGAATCACATCAACTGAGGAGTGGCTCTTTTGTGGCTTGCATGAGTTGTAATATTTGCCCTATTTGCGCTACTTCCATTGTATTGAACATTGCTTGTAACACCAACTTTTTCTATATCATAATTGATTTTTGCAACGTCTCTTTACTCTGCATACGTTTCGCATATTGTGCGCTTTCCTTCGCCATGTCCATCAACGGCGCCTGCCTCCATCCAGGTGACGCCTTCTTTCTCGGCGACGCCTTCCTTCTTGGCGACGCCTTGACCTAGGCGACGCCTTCTTTCTTGGCGACGCCTTCTCTTGGCGACGCCTTACATTACTTCAAACGGAGAAAGTTAAAGGCTAAAAACCAAGGCACTTCTTTTTCTCAAACTGGTTTTACCTTTTATTAGGGTTACCTCATTAAAAAACCCCCGAGAGGGAAAAAGAGCGTCCCCTTCAACTAGATTGTTACATACTGCTTACATAAGTCAACTGAAATAAAATTTTAAGTTGGCTGCATTCCAACTGCGCGGGATAGGACTTCCATCCAAAGTCTCCAGATTGTACGAACCGTTGCCCTTAGCCTCAGTAACTCTGAAGGGTCCGGTCCACTTGGGAGACAGCTTATTTTCCAACTCGTATGGGTGAGCTTTCCTCATCACTAGGTCGTCGACCTGAAACTGTCGCGACTTTACCTTAGAGCTATATTGCCGCTCTACTCTTCTCTTCATCGCTTCAGCTTTTATTCTAGCTTCTTCCCTGGCCTCGTCTAGCAGATCCAGGTTTACCCGCCTTTCTTCATTGGATTCCTCCACCACAAAGTTTTGAAAACGTGGTGAGCTTTCATGTATTTCTACTGGAATCATCGCGTCCGACCCGTACACCAAACTGAAAGGCGTCTCCATAGTAGAGGATTGGGGCGTGGTGTGGTATGCCCATACGATTCTTGGAACCTCTTCCGCCCACGCCCCTTTGGCTTTCTAACCTTCTTTTTAACCCCCTCAACAGAACTCTGTTTGCTGACTCCACTTGTCCGTTGGTCTGGGGGTGTTCAACCGATGCGAACACCTGTTTGATTCCTACCTCAGCACACAGATTTCTCAACTGCTGACTGGCAAACTGGGTCCCGTTATCGGATATCAAGCGCCTAGGTACGCCAAAGCGGCACACAATGTTCTTCCACACAAAATACTGTACCTTGTGTGCAGTGATCTGTGCTACGGGCTCTGCCTCTATCCACTTAGTGAAGTATTCGATGGCGACGATCAGATACTTCATCTGCCTGATTGCCAGTGGGAATGGGCCCAGGATGTCGATTCCCCATGTATGGAAAGGCCACGGGCTGTATATGGACCGCAGTTCTTCTGGCGGCGCCTTATGCCAGTCGGCGTGCTTTTGACATTGTCTGCACCGCCGGGCGTGTCGCGCGCAGTCTTCTTTCACTGTTGGCCAGAAGAAACCTGCGCGTATTACTTTGGAGGCTAGGGACCTTCCCCCTACGTGGCTCCCGCAGATACCTTCGTGTAGCTCTGCTATTTTCCTGGTGCACTCGTCGCCACTTACACATGTTAGGATAGGGTGAGTGAAACCGTGCCTGAACAACACCCCATCCACCAGGGTGTACCTTGCGGCGTTTCTTTTGACCTTTTTACCCTCTTCAGGCTCTACTGGGAGAGTCCCATCCGCCAGGTACCGCTTGTAGGGCGTCATCCAGGTCATCTAGCTGGTAGCCCAACGACAGGCAATTATCAATGTGGTGCCCGAAAGCCTCGTGGAATTCGCACCAAGAGTCTTTACAAGGCCCCAACACCTTGTCGGTCTTCGCCGGTCGCCTCAGCCTCTCAGCTATGTTAGGCACAGCGATCAAATCCTTCAACTCAACCATGAAGTTGTACCTCGCCGGTCTCGCTCTTTCTCTGGCCGGGCGATCGCCTCCTGCTGGACCCCGTGGCTGGGGCTTTCTGGCTTCGTAGGGGCGTCTCGCCTCTGGCTTCTTTCTTCACGTCGTGGTCTCATTAACCCTGACAGGTTGAACTCGCGCCGGTCCTCTCGGGCGTGAGGGTACGACGCTTGTGCGCTTCACACACACCTCCCCTTCAGAAGCAATATGTTCTACCGCCCTACGCCCTAGTTCAGCGAAAGTCCTAGGGCGGTTGCGGATGATGGATTCTCCGAAAGGACCGGGGCATACGCCTTTCACAAATGCGTACACGATCATAGGCTCCTCTGTCGTACCAACCTTCACGACCTGGGCCCCGAAGCGATTGATGTATTCCTTAAGGGTCTCCCCTTGATATTGCTTCACATCAAACAAGTCGTAGGAAACTGGTGGCGGGGCCTTGTTTGCTAAGTATTGTTCCCTGAACAATCGTGACAGTTGGCGGAAAGATGTGATATGACCATCCGGAAGGCTGATGAACCAGTCCATAGCCATCCCGGTCAGGGTGCTCATAAAGAGCTTGCACTTGGCAGCGTCAGAACCGCCTACCAGGACCATCTGTGTGTGGAATGCGGCAAGAGGCGTCTCTGGGTCCTCCATCCCGGTGAAGGTCACCTTGGGCCCCGCGAACGTGTTCGGGATCACTGCATCTAGGATCTCCTGCGAGAAAGGAGTGGAAAACTCCCTTGGTGGGGAATGGTTCTCCATCTCGTCATGTCCATGCCGCCCCCGGTCATTTCTCAGGCCCTGGCGCAACTCCTCGTTCACGCGGTGGAGCTCTTCATTCCACTCATGCGAGGCATCAAGATCTGCCTGCATGCGTTCCTGTTCCAGTTTCGACTCCACCATATCCTGCTGCAGCCCCCTCATTATCTCCAGGACCTGTTGCATGGATAGTTCTGTTGGGGCTGCGCGTGCTGTACCTCGTCTGGTGGGGGCCATTGTCACTCCAACCTCCTCCAACGTTACTGCAACTTAGTAGATCTTCTCGAACCTGTGATGGGACTGATGTTTTATATTGGCCCCACGGTGGGCGCCAAATGTTCCGTCCGGTTGACCAGGACGTCTTCGTGCGCGACCTCAACCGTCAGCTAGGGACTCCTTCCCACTGGTTACCTGTGGATTCCTGCAAAAAAGAGGACAAAGAGGCGCCCTAGCGGCCGTTTGCACTCCGACGCTCAAGTCAGCCAGCAAGAAACACCAAAACTGTTCACCTACGTCTCTGAGCACCGCGTATGGCACTCTGAAGGTGGTAAAAGAACTGTGTATATGTGTGTGTGTTTTTTCCCTCAGGCAAAGATCTTTTCCCAGTCCCTTGTCCGTAGTCTCAAAGCACGAGCAAGCAACTAAAGAGTTCTGGTCAATTTGCCAAAAGTTCCAACCCTGTTTCCAACATTCTCCGCGCTATTTAAACTACCCAAGCATTTAAAGCGCCTTAACGCGCCTTTAATTGCAAATGTAACGCACTCAATCAGCGTAGCTGATTTAGGAAACGTAGCGCATTTAAGACGTTGAAACGCTTGGGAGCCATTATAGTACCTGAATGTTCGAAACAGAAACTGTATTGAATGACTTTAATTACCTGGCACCTGACTGGAGGGTGTTTCTATTCTGACATGGCTGTCGTACACGTGGAGGGCCTCACGACGCCATGACCCCATCTGGGGGCGTTTCTACGTGTGAGTCCTCCTGCTTGGGAGTGCTACTGTGCTAGGGGTGACTTTTTGGGTGCCAACTCATGCCCCCAATTATCTAGTCACTTACTTTGAGAAAGTATCTGCCTTCCTCTCACACCCTGCACCCGGCTACCCTGGGCGTGACCTTCCTCTTGAGTCGTATCTGTCCCAAAGGCGTCTCTGAGGCGGCAGGAGTACTTCACGAGTCAGGCTGCCCTACTCTGGTGCTATTACTATGGCCTTGAAGCCACCTTTTCCTTCTATTTATCGCTGCCTCGGGCTATCGGGACCTGAGGCCTTCCCACGGCGTCGCTCCCTCCATGGTCTTTCCTACCCATGGGTATCGGGGAACCACACTGTGATTGCCTTGTTTTAGTACTGTCTGATCTGGCGACGCCCTGGTTGGGCGATGCCTTCACCTAGGCGACGCCTTGTCTCGGCGACGCTTCCTCTGGGCGATGCTGGCACTTGGCGTCTCTCCACCTAGGCGACGACCTTCATTGACTTTGACTCTCCAGTCGTTGACTTTGACCTTGACTTAGTCAACGCCCGGATACGGGACGGTACAAAGCGTATTATTACTCAACTAAATGTTTGCAACTTGTTCTTTTCGCTATTAATTGATTGAAAACACTTATGAATGAATATCTTTGAAAACCAATTTCATGTGTTAAAATTGTGTTTTGATATGTTTAATATCTCTTTTACAATCTTAGTCTATTAAATGATTGAAACACTTATGAATGAATATCCTTGAAAAACAATTTCATGTGTCGAAATTGTGTTTTCATATTTTTTACAATCTAAGGTCTATTGATTGATTCAAACACTTATGATACCTTTGAAAAACCATTTCATGTGTTCAAATTATTGTATTTTGATACGTTCAATACTTCTTTTACAATCTAAGGTCTATTAATTGATTGAAGTACTTATGATATCTTTGAAAAACAATTTCATGTGTTAAAATGATACGTTTAATACTTCTTTCATTTACAATCTAAGGTTTTATAACCTAGGAAACTATGAGAAAGTGAATGTTCTGTATAATAATAGTTTAAAAGCATCTTAACTATTGAAAACAAGCGTATTATTACTCAACTAAATGTTTGCAACTTGTTCTTTTCGCTATTAATTGATTGAAAACACTTATGAATGAATATCTTTGAAAACCAATTTCATGTGTTAAAATTGTGTTTTGACATGTTTAAAATCTCTTTTACAATCTTAGTCTATTAATTGATTGAAACACTTATGAATGAATATCTTTGAAAAACAATTTCATGTGTTGAAATTGTGTTTTCATATTTTTTACAATCTAAGGTCTATTGATTGATTCAAACACTTATGATACCTTTGAAAAACCATTTCATGTGTTCAAATTATTGTATTTTGATACGTTTAATACTTCTTTAACAATCTCAGGTCTATTAATTGATTGAAGCACTTATGATATCTTAGAAAAACAATTTCATGTGTTAAAATGATACGTTTAATACTTCTTTCATTTACAATCTAAGGTTTTATAACCTAGGAACTATGAGAAAGTGAATGTTCTGTATAATAATAGTTTAAAAGCATCTTAACTATTGAAAACAAGCGTATTATTACTCAACTAAATGTTTGCAACTTGTTCTTTTCGCTATTAATTGATTGAAAACACTTATGAATGAATATCTTTGAAAACCAATTTCATGTGTTAAAATTGTGTTTTGACATGTTTAAAATCTCTTTTACAATCTTAGTCTATTAATTGATTGAAACACCTATGAATGAATATCTTTGAAAAACAATTTCATGTGTCGAAATTGTGTTTTCATATTTTTTACAATCTAAGGTCTATTGATTGATTCAAACACTTATGATACCTTTGAAAAACCATTTCATGTGTTCAAATTATTGTATTTTGATACGTTTAATACTTCTTTAACAATCTAAGGTCTATTAATTGATTGAAGCACTTATGATATCTTAGAAAAACAATTTCATGTGTTAAAATGATACGTTTAATACTTCTTTCATTTACAATCTAAGGTTTTATAACCTAGGAAACTATGAGAAAGTGAATGTTTTGTATAATAATAGTTTAAAAGCATCTTAACTATTGAAAACAAGCGTATTATTACTCAACTAAATGTTTGCAACTTGTTCTTTTCGCTATTAATTGATTGAAAACACTTATGAATGAATATCTTTGAAAACCAATTTCATGTGTTAAAATTGTGTTTTGATATGTTTAATATCTCTTTTACAATCTTAGTCTATTAAATGATTGAAACACTTATGAATGAATATCCTTGAAAAACAATTTCATGTGTCGAAATTGTGTTTTCATATTTTTTACAATCTAAGGTCTATTGATTGATTCAAACACTTATGATACCTTTGAAAAACCATTTCATGTGTTCAAATTATTGTATTTTGATACGTTCAATACTTCTTTTACAATCTAAGGTCTATTAATTGATTGAAGTACTTATGATATCTTTGAAAAACAATTTCATGTGTTAAAATGATACGTTTAATACTTCTTTCATTTACAATCTAAGGTTTTATAACCTAGGAAACTATGAGAAAGTGAATGTTCTGTATAATAATAGTTTAAAAGCATCTTAACTATTGAAAACAAGCGTATTATTACTCAACTAAATGTTTGCAACTTGTTCTTTTCGCTATTAATTGATTGAAAACACTTATGAATGAATATCTTTGAAAACCAATTTCATGTGTTAAAATTGTGTTTTGACATGTTTAAAATCTCTTTTACAATCTTAGTCTATTAATTGATTGAAACACTTATGAATGAATATCTTTGAAAAACAATTTCATGTGTCGAAATTGTGTTTTCATATTTTTTACAATCTAAGGTCTATTGATTGATTCAAACACTTATGATACCTTTGAAAAACCATTTCATGTGTTCAAATTATTGTATTTTGATACGTTTAATACTTCTTTAACAATCTCAGGTCTATTAATTGATTGAAGCACTTATGATATCTTAGAAAAACAATTTCATGTGTTAAAATGATACGTTTAATACTTCTTTCATTTACAATCTAAGGTTTTATAACCTAGGAACTATGAGAAAGTGAATGTTCTGTATAATAATAGTTTAAAAGCATCTTAACTATTGAAAACAAGCGTATTATTACTCAACTAAATGTTTGCAACTTGTTCTTTTCGCTATTAATTGATTGAAAACACTTATGAATGAATATCTTTGAAAACCAATTTCATGTGTTAAAATTGTGTTTTGACATGTTTAAAATCTCTTTTACAATCTTAGTCTATTAATTGATTGAAACACCTATGAATGAATATCTTTGAAAAACAATTTCATGTGTCGAAATTGTGTTTTCATATTTTTTACAATCTAAGGTCTATTGATTGATTCAAACACTTATGATACCTTTGAAAAACCATTTCATGTGTTCAAATTATTGTATTTTGATACGTTTAATACTTCTTTAACAATCTAAGGTCTATTAATTGATTGAAGCACTTATGATATCTTAGAAAAACAATTTCATGTGTTAAAATGATACGTTTAATACTTCTTTCATTTACAATCTAAGGTTTTATAACCTAGGAAACTATGAGAAAGTGAATGTTCTGTATAATAATAGTTTAAAAGCATCTTAACTATTGAAAACAAGCGTATTATTACTCAACTAAATGTTTGCAACTTGTTCTTTTCGCTATTAATTGATTGAAAACACTTATGAATGAATATCTTTGAAAACCAATTTCATGTGTTAAAATTGTGTTTTGATATGTTTAATATCTCTTTTACAATCTTAGTCTATTAAATGATTGAAACACTTATGAATGAATATCCTTGAAAAACAATTTCATGTGTCGAAATTGTGTTTTCATATTTTTTACAATCTAAGGTCTATTGATTGATTCAAACACTTATGATACCTTTGAAAAACCATTTCATGTGTTCAAATTATTGTATTTTGATACGTTCAATACTTCTTTTACAATCTAAGGTCTATTAATTGATTGAAGTACTTATGATATCTTTGAAAAACAATTTCATGTGTTAAAATGATACGTTTAATACTTCTTTCATTTACAATCTAAGGTTTTATAACCTAGGAAACTATGAGAAAGTGAATGTTCTGTATAATAATAGTTTAAAAGCATCTTAACTATTGAAAACAAGCGTATTATTACTCAACTAAATGTTTGCAACTTGTTCTTTTCGCTATTAATTGATTGAAAACACTTATGAATGAATATCTTTGAAAACCAATTTCATGTGTTAAAATTGTGTTTTGACATGTTTAAAATCTCTTTTACAATCTTAGTCTATTAATTGATTGAAACACTTATGAATGAATATCTTTGAAAAACAATTTCATGTGTCGAAATTGTGTTTTCATATTTTTTACAATCTAAGGTCTATTGATTGATTCAAACACTTATGATACCTTTGAAAAACCATTTCATGTGTTCAAATTATTGTATTTTGATACGTTTAATACTTCTTTAACAATCTCAGGTCTATTAATTGATTGAAGCACTTATGATATCTTAGAAAAACAATTTCATGTGTTAAAATGATACGTTTAATACTTCTTTCATTTACAATCTAAGGTTTTATAACCTAGGAACTATGAGAAAGTGAATGTTCTGTATAATAATAGTTTAAAAGCATCTTAACTATTGAAAACAAGCGTATTATTACTCAACTAAATGTTTGCAACTTGTTCTTTTCGCTATTAATTGATTGAAAACAATTATGAATGAATATCTTTGAAAACCAATTTCATGTGTTAAAATTGTGTTTTGACATGTTTAAAATCTCTTTTACAATTTTAGTCTATTAATTGATTGAAACACCTATGAATGAATATCTTTGAAAAACAATTTCATGTGTCGAAATTGTGTTTTCATATTTTTTACAATCTAAGGTCTATTGATTGATTCAAACACTTATGATACCTTTGAAAAACCATTTCATGTGTTCAAATTATTGTATTTTGATACGTTTAATACTTCTTTAACAATCTAAGGTCTATTAATTGATTGAAGCACTTATGATATCTTAGAAAAACAATTTCATGTGTTAAAATGATACGTTTAATACTTCTTTCATTTACAATCTAAGGTTTTATAACCTAGGAAACTATGAGAAAGTGAATGTTTTGTATAATAATAGTTTAAAAGCATCTTAACTATTGAAAACAAGCGTATTATTACTCAACTAAATGTTTGCAACTTGTTCTTTTCGCTATTAATTGATTGAAAACACTTATGAATGAATATCTTTGAAAACCAATTTCATGTGTTAAAATTGTGTTTTGACATGTTTAAAATCTCTTTTACAATCTTAGTCTATTAATTGATTGAAACACTTATGAATGAATATCTTTGAAAAACAATTTCATGTGTCGAAATTGTGTTTTCATATTTTTTACAATCTAAGGTCTATTGATTGGTTCAAACACTTATGATACCTTTGAAAAACCATTTCATGTGTTCAAATTATTGTATTTTGATACGTTTAATACTTCTTTAACAAGCTAAGGTCTATTAATTGATTGAAGCACTTATGATATCTTAGAAAAACAATTTCATGTGTTAAAATGATACGTTTAATACTTCTTTCATTTACAATCTAAGGTTTTATAACCTAGGAAACTATGAGAAAGTGAATGTTTTGTATAATAATAGTTTAAAAGCATCTTAACTATTGAAAACAAGCGTATTATTACTCAACTAAATGTTTGCAACTTGTTCTTTTCGCTATTAATTGATTGAAAACACTTATGAATGAATATCTTTGAAAACCAATTTCATGTGTTAAAATTGTGTTTTGACATGTTTAATATCTCTTTTACAATCTTAGTCTATTAATTGATTGAAACACTTATGAATGAATATCCTTGAAAAACAATTTCATGTGTCGAAATTGTGTTTTCATATTTTTTACAATCTAAGGTCTATTGATTGATTCAAACACTTATAATACCTTTGAAAAACCATTTCATGTGTTCAAATTATTGTATTTTGATACGTTTAATACTTCTTTTACAATCTAAGGTCTATTAATTGATTGAAGCACTTATGATATCTTTGAAAAACAATTTCATGTGTTAAAATGATACGTTTAATACTTCTTTCATTTACAATCTAAGGTTTTATAACCTAGGAAACTATGAGAAAGTGAATGTTCTGTATAATAATAGTTTAAAAGCATCTTAACTATTGAAAACAAGCGTATTATTACTCAACTAAATGTTTGCAACTTGTTCTTTTCGCTATTAATTGATTGAAAACACTTATGAATGAATATCTTTGAAAACCAATTTCATGTGTTAAAATTGTGTTTTGACATGTTTAATATCTCTTTTACAATCTTAGTCTATTAAATGATTGAAACACTTATGAATGAATATCCTTGAAAAACAATTTCATGTGTCGAAATTGTGTTTTCATATTTTTTACAATCTAAGGTCTATTGATTGATTCAAACACTTATGATACCTTTGAAAAACCATTTCATGTGTTCAAATTATTGTATTTTGATACGTTCAATACTTCTTTTACAATCTAAGGTCTATTAATTGATTGAAGTACTTATGATATCTTTGAAAAACAATTTCATGTGTTAAAATGATACGTTTAATACTTCTTTCATTTACAATCTAAGGTTTTATAACCTAGGAAACTATGAGAAAGTGAATGTTCTGTATAATAATAGTTTAAAAGCATCTTAACTATTGAGAACAAGCGTATTATTACTCAACTAAATGTTTGCAACTTGTTCTTTTCGCTATTAATTGATTGAAAACACTTATGAATGAATATCTTTGAAAACCAATTTCATGTGTTAAAATTGTGTTTTGACATGTTTAATATCTGTACCGCCCTGGTAGTCGGAAGTGATGACGTGGCATCCAGCTACAGTATAGGCGTGTTGACAAGGCGCCAGGTTGGCAGAAGGGAAGGAAGTCGGGGGGCTCGTGAAGTCGCCACTTATTAAGTTGGCGTGTTCCGATCTCCAGCATACCAGAATCGGCGATCACAGGGTTAAAGATGAAGTCGCCAGATGTAAACTCAGGCGACCTAGTGATTGGAGATCGCCAGAGCAAGCACATCGCCAGAGATGAAGGTGGTGCAGATTATGAAGGCGGCCGGCGAGACCACAGGGAAGGTGTACGAAGGCACCCTAACTCGCCAATTCCAGTAGAGATCGCGCTCCCAAGTTAGCTATGCACTGGGCAGTACCATGCATAAGTAACTTAGCAAAATGAGAGTAGAAGCAGCGCCCAAGTCAAGGAGGCTCTAGATGAAGGCACGTGTACGACTAGATGCGAGCCACGTGTCCAAGTCTGTAACTGCCAGGAGAGAGAAAGTAACCAGGTATATAAGAGTTCTCAACGAACTTTCTGAGGTACGCGCGTTCAGATTACACTCTTTACGCTTGCGAGTTATAGAGCTTACTGTGAGAGAGAATTTGCACGGTTCCTGTTCTCTTAGTATTTGGTGATTCGGTCACTGACTTGGGCGTTGGAGTGCGATCGGCCGCAGCGGCGCCGTTCTGTTCCTTTGCAGGTTCTTGAGGTTGATCTCGAAGAAGAACGGAGGTTTGAAGCGGTGCGCACGTCGATCCTTTGACGAGGCAGTTTCCAGCGTTCCGGTCAACAGGCAGGATCATGAGTCAATCGTAGCTGAAGTAAGTGTTGTTTGCTGCATTCTGTGATTCGCTGAGTTTCATGAGAAAAATGAGAAGCAATCGTTCAAGTCCAGTTGCGCCCGTCGCTGCTGAAGGCGCCGCTGCCATGACCATGGCGCCATGGCGCAGATGGTAGAGATGATGCGTTCGTTGCAGGCAACTGTGGAAGCCTCGCGCATAGAGCAGGCGAGAATGCATGAGGACCTGGTCGCCTCTCGCGCCAGGAATGAGGAGCTCAGCAAGGTGACTGAGGAGCTGCGTCAAGCTCTTCAGGAGCAGCAAGGGCGTTCTTCTGCTGAAGAGGTTGCGCCGTCGTCGCCACCTCGTGTTTTTCCTATGCCTTTCGCTCAGGCGATTACTGACACGCCTATTCCTACGAGCGTGGTCCCTGTCAAGGCTATCTTTACCGGCGTGGAGGATCCAGAGGCTCATCTAACCACGTTTCATACGCAGATGATGCTGTCGGGAGGGTCAGACGCCGTGTATTGCAAGATGTTCGTGAGCACGCTCCAGGGAACGGCGTTGGAATGGTTTGTGAGCCTACCTAACGGTCACATAACCAATTTTCAGCAGTTCTCGAAGGTTTTCGTCGAGCAATACATCGTGAACAAGGCACCGCCCAGGGTGTCTTATGATTTGTTTGATATAAGGCAGTACCAGGGAGAGTCCCTCAGAGACTACCTGAATCGCTTTGGAGCGCAGATGGTCAGATCGCCGGCTAAAGATGAAGAAATGCTGGTCTATGCATTCAAGAAGGGCGTGCTGCCAGGACCATTCTGCGAGGCCTTGATCAGGGCTCACCCTACAACGTTTGCTGAGGTCAGGCGACTTGCGGTGGCTCACATCGCCGACGAGAGTGAGGTCGCCGAGAAGAGAGGGAGCGTGGCTCCCGCTAGGCCACGCGCCCAGACCAGGATCCAGCCGCAAAGGGTGCTGGAGACAGCAGCGGCGGCCAGGAAGGACCAGAGGACTCGCCATCCTTATGATAGGAGGAACAAGGGGAGGGGCCAGGGACGCCAGCAACCAGCACGTCGGGAATACAATCGCCCGCCTAAGCACAAGTTTGTTATGGGATTGGCGGACCTGATCGCCATTCCCAATATATCTGCTAGGTTGAAAGCGCCTGAGAAGGTGGGCGACAAGGTGCTGGGACCAAAGCCAGACGCCTGGTGTGAGTTTCACCAGGGCTTTGGCCACACTTTGGACTCGTGTTTGTCCTTAGGGTATCAGCTCGATGATCTGGTTAAGAGCGGGTTCCTAAATGACTATCTGCTGGACAGGAGGACGGGGGGAGCGTCGAGTTCCCAGCCAGCGGGTGGAGAAGCCCAGCAACACGAGATGCCTATCCATGGGGAAATCCACACCATTGCAGGAGGCTTCTCGGGTGGTGGATGCACCGCATCGCAGAGGAAGAAGTACGCGCAGTCGGTGATGACAGTGGATATGTTTGAAGATCACTCGCCGGAGGTGGACATTACGTTCACCAAGCAGGATCTTCGGGACGTTGTGCCCCATGACAACGATCCCATAGTCATTTCGCTGATTACGGCGGGAAGGAAGGTCCACAGAGTTCTGGTGGACCAGGGAAGCTCGGCAGACGTGATGTTCTGGCCGACTTTCACGCAGTTGGAGTTGCCCCTTGACCAGCTAAGGCCCTATGGAGGGTGCCTATATGGGTTCGCTGGTGACCAGGTGGAGGTCAGGGGGTACATTGAGTTGAGAACCACGTTTAAAGATGAGGCTGGTTCGAGAACGGAGAAAATCAAGTACCTCATTGTAAACGCTCCTTCAGCATACAACATCCTGTTGGGGAGGCCCACACTTAACAGGATAGGCGCTATACCGTCGACTCGGCACATGAAGGTGAAGTTGCCGTCTATGGAGGGGGTGGTGATCACGATCAAGTCTGATCAGAAAGAAGCAAAAAAGTGCTATGAGAATAGCCTGAAAAACAAGAGATCTGAGTTATGTAACAACCACCCCACCTCCCGGTGTGAAGCCCAGATCGACGGTAACAAAAGAGACCGCCGGAAGGGACGTGGAGATGGTGGACGCTGAGCTGGGGGAGGGGAACGCTGGTCTAGAGGAGGAAGAGGCGCGGAATCGCCCTGAGGAAGCGAGAGAGCAGGGAATCGCCAGGGCGGTGATCGCCAGAGAATCCAGGCCAAAACCTATCGAGCAGTGGCTCGAGAAAGAGATCGGGGGAAAGATCTTCAAGCTGGGAAGATCTCTGGGGGTCGAGCTCCAGGACCAGATCGCCAAGGTGATTGAGCGGCATTTGGACGCGTTTGCATGGTCCGCTTCGGACATGCCCGGGATTGATCCCGACTTCTTGTGCCATCATCTGGCGATGGACAACTTGGTGAGACCAGTGCGACAAAGAAGAAGAAAGTTCAACGAGGAAAGGAGGCAGGCGATTAGAGATGAAACACAGAAACTCCTTGCTGCAGGCCACATCAGGGAAGTCCAGTACCCTGAATGGCTGGCGAATGTCGTGCTGGTGAAGAAGAGTAACGGGAAATGGCGCATGTGCGTCGATTTCACCGACCTGAACAAAGCTTGCCCAAAGGATTCGTATCCTTTACCAAGCATAGACGCCCTGGTAGATAGTGCTGCAGGGTGTAAGTTGCTGAGTTTCCTGGATGCCTTCTCGGGGTATAACCATTTCAAGATGCATCCCATGGATGAAGAGAAGACAGCCTTCATGACGGAGAGGTCGTGCTATTGCTATAAGGTGATGCCGTTTGGGCTGAAGAACGCGGGGGCCACGTACCAGAGGCTGATGGATCGAGTGCTTGCACCGATGCTGGGAAGGAACGTGCAAGCGTATGTCGATGACATGGTCGTGACCTCGCCGGAAAAGAGCAAGCACGTCGCGGACTTGGAAGAATTGTTCACGACGATCGCCAAGTTCAGATTATAGCTTAATCCAGAGAAATGCATTTTCGGCGTGGAGGCTGGAAAGTTTTGGGGTTTCCTCTTGACTGAAAGAGGCATAGAGGCCAACCCCGACAAGTGTGCCGCCATCTTGGCGATGAGGAGCCCAGCTACGGTGAAAGAGGTCCAACAGCTAACAGGTCGGATGGCAGCCCTGTCTCGCTTCGTGTCAGCTAGCGGAGAGAAGGGACATCCCTATTTTCAGTGCTTGAGGCGCAATAACAAGTTTGCCTGGACGAAGGAGTGCGAGGAAGCCTTCGTCAAGCTGAAGGAGTACCTGGCGAGCCCGCCGGTTTTGTGCAAACCGCTGGTGGGAACCCCTCTCAGGTTGTATTTTGCTGTAACTGAGAGGGCGGTGAGTGCGGTGCTCGCCCAGGATCAAGATCAGGCTTAGAAGCCTATTTATTTTGTTAGTAAGGTGTTGCAGGGCCCCGAAACGAGATATCAGGCCCTGGAGAAGGCTGCGCTGGCTGTGGTGTTTTCGGCGAGGAGGTTGTGCCACTATTTCCATAGCTTCACCATACTGGTGATGACTGACCTGCCCATCCAGAAAGTTTTGAAGAAGCTCGACGTTGCGGGAAGGATGGTGAAATGGGCAGTGGAGCTGTCAGAGTTTGACATCAAGTATGAGCCCCGAGGCCCGATCAAGGGGCAAATCTTTGCAGATTTCGTGGTCGAGCTCTCGTCTGAGGCGACACGAGTTGAAGGGGACGGCTTCCGTTGGGTACTCTCGGTGGATGGATCGTCGAACCAGCAGGGTAGCGGTGCTGGAGTCATTTTAGGAGGGCCCAATGGCGTGCTAATCGAGCAATCTTTGAGATTCGCCTTCAAAGCCAGTAACAATCAAGCAGAGTATGAGGCGCTGATCGCCGGAATTTTGCTGGCCAAGGAGATGGGAGCTAGGGTGCTGATGGCTAAGAGTGACTCGCTGCTAGTCACAGGGCAAGTAACAGGCGAGTTCCAGGCTAAAGATCCACAAATGGCGGCCTATCTGGAATATGTGCAGGAGTTGAAGCGTTCCTTTGCCTCCTTTGAAGTAGTGCATGTGCCCAGAGAGCAGAATGCCCGAGCCGACTTGCTAGCTAAGCTCGCCAGTTCAGGCAAGGGGGGTAGGCAGAGGACGGTGATTCAAGAAACTCTGAAGACGCCGAGAGCATTTGTGGCAGATCACCTGGTCCTTCAGATAAGCAAGTCGACGGAGAAAGCAGCGAAAAGCCATAAGTCCCTGACGCAAGAAACTCTGAGATCGCCGAGAATTAGAGCATGTCGGGGAGAGAAGGTAAACGTGATGCAGGTCTGCGCTACCCATGAGCCAGACACTTGGATAACACAATACAAGCGGTGCCTGGCAGATGGCCTTCTCCCACTGGATCCGACTGAGGCTAGGAAGGTAAAGAAGAATTCTAGCAAGTACACCCTGATTGATGGCGATCTGTACAGGTTTGGGTTCACTCACCCGCTCCTAGAATGTATACATGGCGAGAAGTGCACGAGAATCATGGCGGAGCTCCACGAAGGTATATGCGGAAGCCACGTCGGGGGTCGAGCTCTGGCCGCGAGGACTCTCCGTGCAGGCTACTACTGGCCAACGATGAGAGAAGACTGCAAGAAGTATGCGCAGTGTTGCAAACAGTGCCAACAGCACGCCGATTGGCACAAGGCGCCTCCTGAGGAGTTGAAGTCGATCTACAGCCCTTGGCCGTTTCATACCTGGGGAATCGACATCCTGGGACCTTTTCCGCTGGCAATCAGGCAGATGAAGTACTTGGTGGTGGCGATTGAATATTTCACCAAGTGGATCGAAGCAGAACCAGTGGCCCAGATCACCGCACACAAGATCGAAGGTTTCGTGTGGAAGAACATCGTGTGCCGGTTTGGAGTGCCTAAGCGCTTGGTGTCGGACAATGGGACTCAGTTTGCAAGCCACCTGTTGAAGAAGCTTTGCGAAGGGGTGGGAATTCAACAAGTGTTTGCATCCGTCGAGCACCCTCAGACAAATGGCCAGGTGGAGTCAGCTAATCGGGTGTTGTTGAGAGGTTTGAAGAGAAGGGTAGAAAAAGCCAAGGGAAGCTGGGCTGAGGAGGTGCCCCGTATAGTCTGGGCGTACCACACCACCGAGCAGTCAGGAACCCATGAGACCCCGTTCAGTTTGGTCTATGGGTGTGATGCGATGATTCCAGTAGAGATCCAGGAGAGCTCGCCGAGATTCCAGAACTTCGTAGAGGAAGACTCGAATGAAGAGAGAAGGCTGAACCTGGACCTACTGGATGAGGTCAGGGAAGAGGCGAGACTGAAAGCTGAGGCGGTGAAGAGAAGGATTGAACGAAGGTACAACTCGAAGGTGATGCCAAGGCAATTTAGAGAAGGCGACCTGGTGATGAGAAAAGCCCACCAGTACGAGATGGAGAATAAGCTGTCACCCAAGTGGACTGGACCGTTCAGAATAACCGAGGCGCTCGGGAACGGCGCCTACCGCTTAGAGACATTGGAAGGAGGGGCTATTCCTCGCACCTGGAACGCCACGCAGCTGAAGTTGTATTACAGTTGAGAACTTTGTAAGTAAAGATAAACACAAAGTTACATTACAATGTCTCTGTTAAAATAGTTTGAAGGGGGCACACTTTTTTCCCTAAGGAGGGTTTTTAATGAGGCCACCCAATAAAGAGAAGTTTTCAAAGTACAAGTTGTTTTAGATTGCGTGCCTATTGTTTTCAGAAAAGTTTTGAAGAAAGACCTTGTCACTTGTACGTGACTCAAGGCGAGTTAAAGATATATTGCATGCTTTCTAAAAAGTTTTAAGTCCTCATCGTTTTTCGGCGATCGGAGGCATCAGTTAAAGTTTTTAAGTCCTCATCGTTTTTCGGCGATTGGAGGCATCAGTTAAAGTTTTTAAGTCCTCATCGTTTTTCGGCGATCGGAGGCATCAGTTAAAGTTTTTAAGTCCTCATCGTTTTTCGGCGATTGGAGGCATCAGTTAAAGTTTTTAAGTCCTCATCGTCTTTCGGCGATCGGAGGCACCAGTTAAAAGACCTCAACGCCCTCGCGCGTCCTGAGGCAAGTTAAAGACCTCCTCGTCGCTGAGCGAGTGCAGGTAAGGAAGAGCGAAAAGTCCTCAGTGTTTCTGGGGGCGAGAAGATGTAACCCCTGGGGCAATGTAGAGGCACCAGGAAAAGACCTCCTCGCCGTCGAGCGAGTGCAAGCGAGAAAGAGTAAAAGTCCTCAGTGTTTCTGGGGGCGAGAAGATGTAACCCCTGGGGCAATGTAGAGGCACCAGGAAAAGTCCTCAGTGTTTCTGGGGGCGAGAAGATGTAACCCCTGGGGCAATGTAGAGGCACCAGTGAAAAGTCCTCAGTGTTTCTGGGGGCGAGAAGATGTAACCGCTGGGGCGATGTAGAGGCACCAGTGAAAAGTCCTCAGTGTTTCTGGGGGGGGAGGAGATGTAACCCCTGGGGCAATGTAGAGGCACGATTTAAAGACCTTCTCGCCTATGAGCGAGTTCAGGCGAGTTAAAGACCTTCTCGCCTATGAGCGAGTTCAGGCAAGATAAAATCCTTCTCGTCTCGAACGAGTTCAGGTATGGTGTAGAGGGTGGAAGAAGTTCTGAGGGTGGCTAAGGTAGGTTCGAAGAGAACGCCTAGCCACCCGGTCTCTTGCTCTGAAGCACAAGGAGGTAGAGAAGGATCTGAAAGGCGCCTCTACCCCCAGATGAAAGAGCAATGGCCAAGGTGTGAAGGCAGGAAGAAGCTGGTGTCGCCAAGAGTCTCTGGCGACCAGGAAACGTTCAAGCAATGGCGAGAAGTCAAAGACCCGTTTGATGAAGCAGATCGGGTGTAACGACGTCATAAAGCCAGGGGTTGAGTTAAAGTCCATTGCTTGGAGTATCATTTTACGCTAAGGTTCATTGCCTTAAGTTTACGAGTTGATAAATGTGATTATTATTCGAAGTTGAGATGGTTTGAAACGGCTAAGTACAAGATCGTGCCTGCGAGATTACTAAGTTATTTTTTCGACGTAAATCACGCAAGGAAAGTTAAAGGTAGACGAAGAGGTTACAAGAAGAAATGCAAAAGTAATTTCATTAAGTAAAGTATCAGCTCGAAAATACGTGTACAAGAAAATACGAGTTATTGCAGAATTATATACAAGGGAAAGGCACGAAGGTAGCAGATGGAGAGAATCGATTAGTCTTTAGCGGGAACCACTTTTCCATCCACTACCTCGTTATCAAGAGACACCATGCTGAGGTCCAGGTCGGGGAACAAGCAGGCAAATTGTTCCCGCACAGCTTCGAATCCAGCAGCCAGAATTTGAGCAGAATTCAGCTTGAGTTCTTCAATCTGCTTCTGAAGTTCCTCAATCCGTTTCTTGAGATCTTCAGTCTGTTCTTTCAGCTCCTTATTCTGCTGCTCCAGCTCTTCAACTTGCTTCTTGAGTTGTTCATTGGTTTCTTGAGCCTGGAGAAGGTCTTCAGCAACCTTCTTGGATTCTGCTTGCGGTTGTCCCCATTCGGCAGCGAGCTCTCCTTTTTCCTTCTTGGCTTCAGCGAGCTCAGCCATGGCGACATCCCTCGCCTTTTCCACCTTTCCAAGGAGGGTCTCTCGGTCGGCTGACCTTTGCTCCAATTTCTTCACCCTGGCGGCGTCAGTTTTTACGAGAGCCTCCAGGTCAGCCACCTTGACGCGATAAGGCACAATCTTGCTCTCCAGTTCAATCTTTTCTTGAGCCAGTTGCTGCACCTTATGGCGGAGATCAGTGGCCTCCTTGCGCGCCAATCTGAGCTCGGTGCTCATTGCGTCTTCTACTCGGGAGTGTTCAATCTCCGCGAGCGTCAGATTAAAGGACAACTTCTCCACCTCAACCTTCATGGTGCTGTTCTCTGTTTTAAGGTTGAAGAGGTCGTCCTGGAGCTTCCTAGTGGAGCTCTGCACCGCTCTAGTTATGATGGCGGGAATGTCTTCTGCTATCGTCTTCAGCTTAGCAGATAAAGGCTCCCACATCCTCGTGACCTCGAGAGGGAGGTTTGCTGCTTGGAGAGGCGCTGGTGGGGCCTGTTGTTGGTTTCCGTCGCCACCCTCTTTAGTTAGTTCGTCAGTGGGTGTTTCTGCTCGTGGTGGCGACGTCGGGGACTCCGTGATCAGAATCGGAGAGGTGTGGGCAACCTCATCCCCGATTGGAGCAACATCTGCAGCTGAGGCGTTAGAAGGAGGACCCCCTCCAGCTGATACATATGGCGTGGAGGCGCTTGGGGGGTCCTCCAAGAAATTGTCTTCGGCGGCCTCGACCGCGGGTGGCGCAGTTGCCAACGGAATGGCTTGGACTGGGGAAGCGGGAGCTGGTGGAGATGGCATTGTTGGAGGTGGAGCAGGCGTGGATGGCGGTGTTGAGATTGGAAGAGGGGGTGGGGCAGGTGGTGAAGAAGGTGCCACCCTCTTCCTATTTGTAACGGGCCATCTTCGGTGACCTCGTCATCTTCTTCCTCCTCCTCGTGGACTACCTGGGGAGCTTTCCTCTTAGGCCTTTTGAGGACAAGCTTCTTACGTTGGGCGGCGGGCTGGACATCGGAGGGAGCTTGGCCCTTAGGTGGCGATCGACCCTGGGCGACGGCGATCTCCACCACCGAATTCGGTACTGTTTGAGAGCCCGTCGCCAGCCCGTGGGTTCGGGCGAGCGCCCTCAATTCAGCGAGCATACCCTTGCCCAACATGTTATCTGCATAGAACGAAAATGCATGGGTTAACTCAGAGAGAAAATAAGTGCATAAGGCAGTATGCAGCAAAGCAGATGATCGGTGCAGAAAAATAAAACCAAAGTCTTGCGCATAACGCACAAGACGCCCAGAAACAGTTAAACAGAAGCAGTATTAAAACAACAGTTTAAATGTTCTAACCTATTCGAATTTCGAGTTGGTCCTCGTAGAATTCGAAGCAGATCAGGGTGGTGGTAAGGAAAGTGATGTTGGCATCCGCCACCCTTTTCCAGAAAAGGCAGAGATCTCTGTCCAACGCTCCCATGCTATCAGGACTTCTGGGTCTCCTGAAGCAGCTCTTGGACTCTTTCTTCCCCTTGTCCACCCAGTACAAGGGGAAGCCGTCGAGCAGGGAGGCGTCCTTGTCGTTAGGGCACACTTGGACGAACTTCCCTTTCCAGTCTTTATAGGATTGCTGGAAGATGGCGAAGATTGACCTCCCAGCAATCCCATTCAAGCTAACCCACAGGCGGTCTCCTGGGTGCTTGGCTTCGAAGAGAAATAGAAATACGTCTACGGATGCGGGCAACCCCAGATGGTCGCACATCACTTGGAACGCTCGCACAAACGCCCAGCTGTTGGGATGGAGCTGGGCGGCGGCGATGTTGAGCTCGGTAAGGAGCTCCCTTTCGAAACGGGTGAAAGGGAACTTGAGCTTCACCTTCTTGAATAAGGTTGTGTAGACGAAGCAGAAGGGCCCGTCAGCGCTCACCTTATCGTCGGCACAAACGGGCAGATCGGGGGGGCAAGGTAGCACTATCATCTTTTCATCGTGCTCCTTATGAAATGTTTGGTGAGGCTCATCCCCCTTTGTCAATCGCAAGACTGCTCCAGCAGTGTTCACGGAAGACGTTTCCCTCAACAGGGTCGAGTTGGCCCATGGGTAGAGTTTTTTGAAGTCTGGCAGGGGAACGGGGGCTCCTCCGGCGATAGGTGGAGTCGCCTGGGCCAGGTTGGGGTGGGAAGGTGCAGGCCTCTCAGCCTGGGAAGATGAAGCACCGCGTGCTCGCGGTGGGATGAGTGCTTGAGAAGAGGGGTGTCGCGATGAAGGAGGAGGATTCGGGGTGATCTTTGAGCGGGTCATTCTCGAAGCTGCAAAGGAAGAAGAAAAGGAAAAATGATCAGGGTTCGCAGAGGTTGACTCGATCGTGGGAGAAGGGTGAAAAGCGAACGAACGAAGGTTCGTTGCGACGATTGACGAAGCCCTAAGTTACGCAGAAGGAGAAATGGAAAAAGCAACCCACAGCGTATGCACCAGACAGTTACAGGATGATGCGAAACGGTTAAAATGCAAGAAAAACCAGTAGAAGAAGGAAAGTAGGTACCTTTTGATGATCAGGAAGACGACGAAGGATGATGGTGATTCAGAATGTTGGAGAGCGCTGAGAGTTTTTTGCAGGAGGAAGTTAGAGCGTTTGTGAATATGAAGAAAAGTGATGGAACAGTGTGGAGTGAAAATGGGTTTAAGAGTTTTTTCGAAATGGGTTTGGGAAGCGCAAATGGTAACTAAAGGTAACCGTTGATGAAGCCACGTGTCGAACGATGGGTGAGGGGTTTGGTGGAGGGTCAGAGAAGCAGAAGGTACAACCGCTCGGAATTCTGCGTCAGTGCCACGTAGACCGGTGTTGACGTGACTCTTCTAGTCTTTTCGCTGGACAAGTCTTCGCTTAAGACTGGGGGGCTTGTGTACCGCCCTGGTAGTCGGAAGTGATGACGTGGCATCCAGCTACAGTATAGGCGTGTTGACAAGGCGCCAGATTGGCAGAAGGGAAGGAAGTCGGGGGGCTCGTGAAGTCGCTAGTTATTAAGTCGCCAGTCCGATCTCCAGCATACCAGAATCGGCGATCATCGGGTTAAAGATGAAGTCGCCAGATGTAAACTCAGGCGACCTAGTGATTGGAGATCGCCAGAGCAAGAACATCGCCAGAGATGAAGGTGGTGCAGATTATGAAGGCGGCCGACGAGAGCACAGGGAAGGTGTACGAAGGCACCCTAACTCGCCAATTCCAGTAGAGATCGCGCTCCCAAGTTAGCTATGCACTGGGCAGTACCATGCATAAGTAACTTAGCAAAATGAGAGTAGAAGCAGCGCCCAAGTCAAGGAGGCTCCAGATGAAGGCACGTGTACGACTAGATGCAAGCCACGTGTCCAAGTCTGTAACTGCAAGGAGAGAGAAAGTAACCAGGTATATAAGAGTTCTCAACGAACTTTCTGAGGTACGCGCGTTCAGATTACACTCTTTACGCTTGCGAGTTATAGAGCTTACTGTGAGAGAGAATTTGCACGGTTCCTGTTCTCTTAGTATTTGGTGCTTCGGTCACTGACTTGGGCGTTGGAGTGCGATCGGCCGCAGCGGCGCCGTTCTGTTCCTTTGCAGGTTCTTGAGGTGGATCTCGAAGAAGAACGGAGGTTTGAAGCGGTGCGCACGTCGATCCTTTGACGAGGCAGTTTCCAGCGTTCCGGTCAACAGGCAGGATCAATATCTCTTTTACAATCTTAGTCTATTAATTGATTGAAACACATATGAATGAATATCCTTGAAAAGCAATTTCATGTGTCGAAATTGTGTTTTCATATTTTTTACAATCTAAGGTCTATTGATTGATTCAAACACTTATGATACCTTTGAAAAACCATTTCATGTGTTCAAATTGTTGTATTTTGATACGTTTAATACTTCTTTTACAATCTAAGGTCTATTAATTGATTGAAGCACTTATGATATCTTTGAAAAACAATTTCATGTGTTAAAATGCTACGTTTAATACTTCTTTCATTTACAATCTAAGGTTTTATAACCTAGGAAACTATGAGAAAGTGAATGTTCTGTATAATAATAGTTTAAAAGCATCTTAACTATTGAAAACAAGCGTGATATTACTCAACTAAATGTTTGCAACTTGTTCTTTTCGCTTTTAATTGATTGAAAACACTTATGAATGAATATCTTTGAAAACCAATTTCATGTGTTAAAATTGTGTTTTGATATGTTTAATATCTCTTTTACAATCTTAGTTTATTAATTGATTGAAACACTTGTGAATGAATATCCTTGAAAAACAATTTCATGTGTCGAAATTGTGTTTTCATATTTTTTACAATCTAAGGTCTATTGATTGATTCAAACACTTATGATACCATTGAAAAACCATTTCATGTGTTCAAATTATTGTATTTTGATACATTTAATACTTCTTTTACAATCTAAGGTCTATTAATTGATTGAAGCACTTATGATATCTTTGAAAAACAATTTCATGTGTTAAAATGCTACGTTTAATACTTCTTTCATTTACAATCTAAGGTTTTATAACCTAGGAAACTATGAGAAAGTGAATGTTCTGTATAATAATAGTTTAAAAGCATCTTAACTATTGAAAACAAGCGTGATATTACTCAACTAAATGTTTGCAACTTGTTCTTTTCGCTATTAATTGATTGAAAACACTTATGAATGAATATCTTTGAAAACCAATTTCATGTGTTAAAATTGTGTTTTGATGTGCTTAATATCACTTTTACAATCTTAGTCTATTAATTGATTGAAACACTTGTGAATGAATATACTTGAAAAACAATTTCATGTGTCGAAATTGTGTTTTCATATTTTTTACAATCTAAGGTCTATTGATTGATTCAAACACTTATGATACCTTTGAAAAACCATTTCATGTGTTCAAATTATTGTATTTTGATACATTTAATACTTCTTTTACAATCTAAGGTCTATTAATTGATTGAAGCACTTATGATATCTTTGAAAAACAATTTCATGTGTTAAAATGCTACGTTTAATACTTCTTTCATTTACAATCTAAGGTTTTATAACCTAGGAAACTATGAGAAAGTGAATGTTCTGTATAATAATAGTTTAAAAGCATCTTAACTATTGAAAACAAGCGTGATATTACTCAACTAAATGTTTGCAACTTGTTCTTTTCGCTATTAATTGATTGAAAACACTTATGAATGAATATCTTTGAAAACCAATTTCATGTGTTAAAATTGTGTTTTGATGTGCTTAATATCTCTTTTACAAACTTAGTCTATTAATTGATTGAAACACTTGCGAATGAATATACTTGAAAAACAATTTCATGTGTCGAAATTGTGTTTTCATATTTTTTACAATCTAAGGTCTATTGATTGATTCAAACACTTATGATACCTTTGAAAAACCATTTCATGTGTTCAAATTATTGTAATTTGATACGTTTAATACTTCTTTTACAATCTAAGGTCTATTAATTGATTGAAGCACTTATGATATCTTTGAAAAACAATTTCATGTGTTAAAATGATACGTTTAATACTTCTTTCATTTACAATCTAAGATTTTATAACCTAGGAAACTATGAGAAAGTGAATGTTCTGTATAATAATAGTTTAAAAGCATCTTAACTATTGAAAACAAGCGTGATATTACTCAACTAAATGTTTGCAACTTGTTCTTTTCGCTATTAATTGATTGAAAACACTTATGAATGAATATCTTTGAAAACCAATTTCATGTGTTAAAATTGTGTTTTGATGTGCTTAATATCTCTTTTACAATCTTAGTCTATTAATTGATTGAAACACTTGTGAATGAATATACTTGAAAAACAATTTCATGTGTCGAAATTGTGTTTTCATATTTTTTACAATCTAAGGTCTATTGATTGATTCAAACACTTATGATACCTTTGAAAAACCATTTCATGTGTTCAAATTATTGTATTTTGATACGTTTAATACTTCTTTTACAATCTAAGGTCTATTAATTGATTGAAGCACTTATGATATCTTTGAAAAACAATTTCATGTGTTAAAATGATACGTTTAATACTTCTTTCATTTACAATCTAAGATTTTATAACCTAGGAAACTATGAGAAAGTGAATGTTCTGTATAATAATAGTTTAAAAGCATCTTAACTATTGAAAACAAGCGTATTATTACTCAACTAAATGTTTGCAACTTGTTCTTTTCGCTTTTAATTGATTGAAAACACTTATGAATGAATATCTTTGAAAACCAATTTCATGTGTTAAAATTGTGTTTTGATATGTTTAATATCTCTTTTACAATCTTAGTCTATTAATTGATTGAAACACTTGTGAATGAATATCCTTGAAAAACAATTTCATGTGTCGAAATTGTGTTTTCATATTTTTTACAATCTAAGGTCTATTGATTGATTCAAACACTTATGATACCTTTGAAAAACCATTTTATGTGTTCAAATTATTGTATTTTGATACGTTTAATACTTTTTTTACAATCTAAGGTCTATTAATTGATTGAAGCACTTATGATATCTTTGAAAAACAATTTCATGTGTTAAAATGATACGTTTAATACTTCTTTCATTTACAATCTAAGATTTTATAACCTAGGAAACTATGAGAAAGTGAATGTTCTGTATAATAATAGTTTAAAAGCATCTTAACTATTGAAAACAAGCGTATTATTACTCAACTAAATGTTTGCAACTTGTTCTTTTCGCTTTTTATTGATTGAAAACACTTATGAATGAATATCTTTGAAAACCAATTTCATGTGTTAAAATTGTGTTTTGATGTGCTTAATATCTCTTTTACAATCTTAGTCTATTAATTGATTGAAACACTTGTGAATGAATATACTTGAAAAACAATTTCATGTGTCGAAATTGTGTTTTCATATTTTTTACAATCTAAGGTCTATTGATTGATTCAAACACTTATGATACCTTTGAAAAACCATTTCATGTGTTCAAATTATTGTATTTTGATACGTTTAATACTTCTTTTACAATCTAAGGTCTATTAATTGATTGAAGCACTTATGATATCTTTGAAAAACAATTTCATGTGTTAAAATGATACGTTTAATACTTCTTTCATTTACAATCTAAGATTTTATAACCTAGGAAACTATGAGAAAGTGAATGTTCTGTATAATAATAGTTTAAAAGCATCTTAACTATTGAAAACAAGCGTATTATTACTCAACTAAATGTTTGCAACTTGTTCTTTTCGCTTTTAATTGATTGAAAACACTTATGAATGAATATCTTTGAAAACCAATTTCATGTGTTAAAATTGTGTTTTGATATGTTTAATATCTCTTTTACAATCTTAGTCTATTAATTGATTGAAACACTTGTGAATGAATATCCTTGAAAAACAATTTCATGTGTCGAAATTGTGTTTTCATATTTTTTACAATCTAAGGTCTATTGATTGATTCAAACACTTATGATACCTTTGAAAAACCATTTTATGTGTTCAAATTATTGTATTTTGATACGTTTAATACTTTTTTTACAATCTAAGGTCTATTAATTGATTGAAGCACTTATGATATCTTTGAAAAACAATTTCATGTGTTAAAATGATACGTTTAATACTTCTTTCATTTACAATCTAAGATTTTATAACCTAGGAAACTATGAGAAAGTGAATGTTCTGTATAATAATAGTTTAAAAGCATCTTAACTATTGAAAACAAGCGTATTATTACTCAACTAAATGTTTGCAACTTGTTCTTTTCGCTTTTTATTGATTGAAAACACTTATGAATGAATATCTTTGAAAACCAATTTCATGTGTTAAAATTGTGTTTTGATATGTTTAATATCTCTTTTACAATCTTAGTCTATTAATTGATTGAAACACTTGTGAATGAATATCCTTGAAAAACAATTTCATGTGTCGAAATTGTGTTTTCATATTTTTTACAATCTAAGGTCTATTGATTGATTCAAACACTTATGATACCTTTGAAAAACCATTTCATGTGTTCAAATTATTGTATTTTGATACGTTTAATACTTTTTTTACAATCTAAGGTCTATTAATTGATTGAAGCACTTATGATATCTTTGAAAAACAATTTCATGTGTTAAAATGATACGTTTAATACTTCTTTCATTTACAATCTAAGATTTTATAACCTAGGAAACTATGAGAAAGTGAATGTTCTGTATAATAATAGTTTAAAAGCATCTTAACTATTGAAAACAAGAGTATTATTACTCAACTAAATGTTTGCAACTTGTTTTTTTCGCTTTTAATTGATTGAAAACACTTATGAATGAATATCTTTGAAAACCAATTTCATGTGTTAAAATTGTGTTTTGATATGTTTAATATTTCTTTTACAATCTTAGTCTATTAATTGATTGAAACACTTGTGAATGAATATCCTTGAAAAACAATTTCATGTGTCGAAATTGTGTTTTCATATTTTTTACAATCTAAGGTCTATTGATTGAATCAAACACTTATGATACCTTTGAAAAACCATTTCATGTGTTCAAATTATTGTAATTTGATACGTTTAATACTTCTTTTACAATCTAAGGTCTATTAATTGATTGAAGCACTTATGATATCTTTGAAAAACAATTTCATGTGTTAAAATGATACGTTTAATACTTCTTTCATTTACAATCTAAGATTTTATAACCTAGGAAACTATGAGAAAGTGAATGTTCTGTATAATAATAGTTTAAAAGCATCTTAACTATTGAAAACAAGCGTGATATTACTCAACTAAATGTTTGCAACTTGTTCTTTTCGCTATTAATTGATTGAAAACACTTATGAATGAATATCTTTGAAAACCAATTTCATGTGTTAAAATTGTGTTTTGATATGTTTAATATCTCTTTTACAATCTTAGTCTATTAATTGATTGAAACACTTGTGAATGAATATCCTTGAAAAACAATTTCATGTGTCGAAATTGTGTTTTCATATTTTTTACAATCTAAGGTCTATTGATTGATTCAAACACTTATGATACCTTTGAAAAACCATTTCATGTGTTCAAATTATTGTATTTTGATACGTTTAATACTTTTTTTACAATCTAAGGTCTATTAATTGATTGAAGCACTTATGATATCTTTGAAAAACAATTTCATGTGTTAAAATGATACGTTTAATACTTCTTTCATTTACAATATAAGATTTTATAACCTACGAAACTATGAGAAAGTGAATGTTCTGTATAATAATAGTTTAAAAGCATCTTAACTATTGAAAACAAGCGTATTATTATTTAAGTAAATGTTTGCAACTTGTTCTTTTCGCTATTAATTGATTGAAAACACTTATGAATGAATATCTTTGAAAACCAATTTCATGTGTTAAAATTGTGTTTTGACATGTTTAATATCTCTTTTACAATCTTAGTCTATTAATTGATTGAAACACTTATGAATGAATATCCTTGAAAAACAATTTCATGTGTCGAAATTGTGTTTTCATATTTTTTACAATCTAAGGTCTATTGATTGAATCAAACACTTATGATACCTTTGAAAAACCATTTCATGTGTTCAAATTATTGTATTTTGATACATTTAATACTTCTTTTACAATCTAAGGTCTATTAATTGATTGAAGCACTTATGATATCTTTGAAAAACAATTTCATGTGTTAAGATGCTACGTTTAATACTTCTTTCATTTACAATCTAAGGTTTTATAACCTAGGAAACTATGAGAAAGTGAATGTTCTGCATAATAATAGTTTAAAAGCATCTTAACTATTGAAAACAAGTGTATTATTACTCAACTAAATGTTTGCAACTTGTTCTTTTCGCTATTAATTGATTGAAAACACTTATGAATGAATATCTTTGAAAACCAATTTCATGTGTTAAAATTGTGTTTTGATGTGCTTAATATCTCTTTTAAAATCTTAGTCTATTAATTGATTGAAACACTTGTGAATGAATATACTTGAAAAACAATTTCATGTGTCGAAATTGTGTTTTCATATTTTTTACAATCTAAGGTCTATTGATTGATTCAAACACTTATGATACCTTTGAAAAACCATTTCATGTGTTCAAATTATTGTATTTTGATACGTTTAATACTTTTTTTACAATCTAAGGTCTATTAATTGATTGAAGCACTTATGATATCTTTGAAAAACAATTTCATGTGTTAAAATGATACGTTTAATACTTCTTTCATTTACAATCTAAGATTTTATAACCTAGGAAACTATGAGAAAGTAAATGTTCTGTATAATAATAGTTTAAAAGCATCTTAACTATTGAAAACAAGCGTATTATTACTCAACTAAATGTTTGCAACTTGTTCTTTTCGCTTTTAATTGATTGAAAACACTTATGAATGAATATCTTTGAAAACCAATTTCATGTGTTAAAATTGTGTTTTGATATGTTTAATATCTCTTTTACAATCTTAGTCTATTAATTGATTGAAACACTTGTGAATGAATATCCTTGAAAAACAATTTCATGTGTCGAAATTATGTTTTCATATTTTTTACAATCTAAGGTCTATTGATTGATTCAAACACTTATGATACCTTTGATAAACCATTTCATGTGTTCAAATTATTGTATTTTGATACGTTTAATACTTCTTTTACAATCTAAGGTCTATTAATTGATTGAAGCACTTATGATATCTTTGAAAAACAATTTCATGTGTTAAAATGATACGTTTAATACTTCTTTCATTTACAATCTAAGATTTTATAACCTAGGAAAGTATGAGAAAGTGAATGTTCTGTATAATAATAGTTTAAAAGCATCTTAACTATTGAAAACAAGCGTATTATTACTCAACTAAATGTTTGCAACTTGTTCTTTTCGCTATTAATTGATTGAAAACACTTATGAATGAATATCTTTGAAAACCAATTTCATGTGTTAAAATTGTGTTTTGACATGTTTAATATCTCTTTTACAATCTTAGTCTATTAATTGATTGAAACACTTATGAATGAATATCCTTGAAAAACAATTTCATGTGTCGAAATTGTGTTTTCATATTTTTTACAATCTAAGGTCTTTTGATTGATTCAAACACTTATGATACCTTTGAAAAACCATTTCATGTGTTCAAATTATTGTATTTTGATACGTTTAATACTTTTTTTACAATCTAAGGTCTATTAATTGATTGAAGCACTTATGATATCTTTGAAAAACAATTTCATGTGTTAAAATGATACGTTTAATACTTCTTTCATTTACAATCTAATATTTTATAACCTAGGAAACTATGAGAAAGTGAATGTTCTGTATAATAATAGTTTAAAAGCATCTTAACTATTGAAAACAAGTGTATTATTACTCAACTAAATGTTTGCAACTTGTTCTTTTCGCTATTAATTGATTAAGAATATCTTTGAAAACCAATTTCATGTGTTAAAATTGTGTTTTGACATGTTTAATATCTCTTTTACAATCTTAGTCTATTAATTGATCGAAACACTTATGAATGAATATCCTTGAAAAACAATTTCATGTGTCGAAATTGTGTTTTCATATTTTTTACAATCTCAGGTCTATTGATTTATTCAAACACTTATGATACCTTTGAAAAACCATTTCATGTGTTCAAATTATTGTATTTTGATACCTTTAATACTTGTTTTACAATCTCAGGTCTATTAATTGATTGAAGCACTTATAATATCTTTGAAAAACAATTTCATGTGTTAAAATGCTACGTTTAATACTTCTTTCATTTACAATCTAAGGTTTTATAACCTAGGAAACTATGAGAAAGTGAATGTTCTGTATAATAATAGTTTAAAAGCATCTTAACTATTGAAAACAAGCGTATTATTACTCAACTAAATGTTTGCAACTTGTTCTTTTCGCTATTAATTGATTAAAAACACTTATGAATGAATATCTTTGAAAACCAATTTCATGTGTTAAAATTGTGTTTTGATATGTTTAATATCTCTTTTATAATCTTAGTCTATTAATTGATTGAAACACTTGTGAATGAATATCCTTGAAAAACAAAATCATGTGTCGAAATTGTGTTTTCATATTTTTTACAATCTAAGGTCTATTGATTGATTCAAACACTTATGATACCTTTGAAAAACCATTTCATGTGTTCAAATTATTGTATTTTGATACGTTTAATACTTCTTTTACAATCTAAGGTCTATTAATTGATTGAAGCACTTATGATATCTTTGAAAAACAATTTCATGTGTTAAAATGATACGTTTAAGACTTCTTTCATTTACAATCTAAGATTTTATAACCTAGGAAACTATGAGAAAGTGAATGTTCTGTATAATAATAGTTTAAAAGCATCTTAACTATTGAAAACAAGTGTATTATTACTCAACTAAATGTTTGCAACTTGTTCTTTTCGCTATTAATTGATTGAAAACACTTATGAATGAATATCTTTGAAAACCAATTTCATGTGTTAAAATTGTGTTTTGACATGTTTAATATCTCTTTTACAATCTTAGTCTATTAATTGATTGAAACACTTATGAATGAATATCCTTGAAAAACAATTTCATGTGTCGAAATTATGTTTTCATATTTTTTACAATCTAAGGTCTATTGATTGATTCAAACACTTATGATACCTTTGAAAAACCATTTCATGTGTTCAAATTATTGTATTTTGATACGTTTAATACTTCTTTTACAATCTAAGGTCTATTAATTGATTGATGCACTTATAATATCTTTGAAAACCAATTTCATGTGTTAAAATGCTACGTTTAATACTTCTGTCATTTACAATCTAAGGTTTTATAACCTAGGAAACTATGAGAAAGTGAATGTTCTGTATAATAATAGTTTAAAAGCATCTTAACTATTGAAAACAGGCGTATTATTACTCAACTAATTGTTTGCAACTTGTTCTTTTCGCTATTAATTGATTGAAAACACTTATGAATGAATATCTTTGAAAACCAATTTCATGTGTTAAAATTGTGTTTTGACATGTTTAATATCTCTTTTAGAATCTTAGTCTATTAATTGATTGAAACACTTGTGAATGAATATACTTGAAAAACAATTTCATGTGTCGAAATTGTGTTTTCATATTTATTACAATCTAAGGTCTATTGATTGATTCAAACACTTATGATACCTTTGAAAAACCATTTCATGTGTTCAAATTATTGTATTTTGATACGTTTAATACTGGTTTTACAATCTCAGGTCTATTAATTGATTGAAGCACTTATAATATCTTTGAAAAACAATTTCATGTGTTAAAATACTACGTGTAATACTTCTTTCATTTACAATCTAAGGTTTTATAACCTAGGAAACTATGCGAAAGTGAATGTTCTGTATAATAATAGTTTAAAAGCATCTTAACTATTGAAAACAAGCGTATTATTACTCAACTAAATGTTTGCAACTTGTTCTTTTCGCTATTAATTGATTGAAAACACTTATGAATGAATATCTTTGAAAACCAATTTCATGTGTTAAAATTGTGTTTTGATATGTTTAATATCTCTTTTACAATCTTAGTCTATTAATTGATTGAAACACTTGTGAATGAATATCCTTGAAAACCAATTTCATGTGTCGAAATTGTGTTTTCATATTTTTTACAATCTAAGGTCTATTGATTGATTCAAACACTTATGATACCTTTGAAAAACCATTTCTGTGTTCAAATTATTCTATTTTGATACGTTTAATACTTCTTTTACAATCTAAGGTCTATTAATTGATTGAAGCACTTATGATATCTTTGAAAAACAATTTCATGTGTTAAAATGATACGTTTAATACTTCTTTCATTTACAATCTATGGTTTTATAACCTAGGAAACTATGAGAAAGTGAATGTTCTGTATAATAATAGTTTAAAAGCATCTTAACTATTTAAAACAAGCGTATTATTACTCAACTAAATGTTTGCAACTTGTTCTTTTCGCTATTAATTGATTGAAAACACTTATGAATGAATATCTTTGAAAACCAATTTAATGTGTTAAAATTGTGTTTTGACATGTTTAATATCTCTTTACAATCTTAGTCTATTAATTGATTGAAACACTTATGAATGAATATCCTTGAAAAACAATTTCATGTGTCGAAATTGTGTTTTCATATTTTTTACAATCTAAGGTCTATTGATTGATTCAAACACTTATGATACCTTTGAAAAACCATTTCATGTGTTCAAATTATTGTATTTTGATACGTTTAATACTTGTTTTACAATCTAAGGTCTATTAATTGATTGAAGCGCTTATGATATCTTTGAAAAACAATTTCATGTGTTAAAATGATACATTTAATACTTCTTTCATTTACAATCTAAGATTTTATAACCTAGGAAACTTTGAGAATGTGAATGTTCTGTATAATAATAGTTTAAAAGCATCTTAACTATTGAAAACAGGCGTATTATTACTCAACTAAATGTTTGCAACTTGTTCTTTTCGCTATTAATTGATTGAAAACACTTATGAATGAATATCTTTGAAAACCAATTTCATGTGTTAAAATTGTGTTTTGATATGTTTAATATCTCTTTTACAATCTTAGTCTATTAATTGATTGAAACACTTGTGAATGAATATCCTTGAAAAACAATTTCATGTGTCGAAATTGTGTTTTCATATTTTTTACAATCTAAGGTCTATTGATTGATTCAAACACTTATGATACCTTTGAAAAACCATTTCATGTGTTCAAATTATTGTATTTTGATACATTTAATACTTCTTTTACAATCTAAGGTCTATTAATTGATTGAAGCACTTTTGATATCTTTGAAAAACAATTTCATGTGTTAAAATGCTACGTTTAATACTTCTTTCATTTACAATCTAAGGTTTTATAACCTAGGAAACTATGAGAAAATGAATGTTCTGTATAATAATAGTTTAAAAGCATCTTAACTATTGAAAACAAGTGTATTATTACTCAACTAAATGTTTGCAACTTGTTCTTTTCGCTATTAATTGATTAAGAATATCTTTGAAAACCAATTTCATGTGTTAAAATTGTGTTTTGACATGTTTAATATCTCTTTTACAATCTTAGTCTATTAATTGATTGAAACACTTATGAATGAATATCCTTGAAAAACAATTTCATGTGTCGAAATTATGTTTTCATCTTTTTTACAATCTAAGGTCTATTGATTGATTCAAACACTTATGATACCTTTGAAAAACCATTTCATGTGTTCAAATTATTGTATTTTGATACGTTTAATACTTGTTTTACAATCTCAGGTCTATTAATTGATTGAAGCACTTATAATATCTTTGAAAAACAATTTCATGTGTTAAAATACTACGTGTAATACTTCTTTCATTTACAATCTAAGGTTTTATAACCTAGGAAACTATGCGAAAGTGAATGTTCTGTATAATAATAGTTTAAAAGCATCTTAACTATTGAAAACAAGCGTATTATTACTCAACTAAATGTTTGCAACTTGTTCTTTTCGCTATTAATTGATTGAAAACACTTATGAATGAATATCTTTGAAAACCAATTTCATGTGTTAAAATTGTGTTTTGATATGTTTAATATCTCTTTTACAATCTTAGTCTATTAATTGATTGAAACACTTGTGAATGAATATCCTTGAAAACCAATTTCATGTGTCGAAATTGTGTTTTCATATTTTTTACAATCTAAGGTCTATTGATTGATTCAAACACTTATGATACCTTTGAAAAACCATTTCTGTGTTCAAATTATTCTATTTTGATACGTTTAATACTTCTTTTACAATCTAAGGTCTATTAATTGATTGAAGCACTTATGATATCTTTGAAAAACAATTTCATGTGTTAAAATGATACGTTTAATACTTCTTTCATTTACAATCTAAGATTTTATAACCTAGGAAAGTATGAGAAAGTGAATGTTCTGTATAATAATAGTTTAAAAGCATCTTAACTATTGAAAACAAGCGTATTATTACTCAACTAAATGTTTGCAACTTGTTCTTTTCGCTATTAATTGATTGAAAACACTTATGAATGAATATCTTTGAAAACTAATTTCATGTGTTAAAATTGTGTTTTGACATGTTTAATATCTCTTTTACAATCTTAGTCTATTAATTGATTGAAACACTTATGAATGAATATCCTTGAAAAACAATTTCATGTGTCGAAATTGTGTTTTCATATTTTTTACAATCTAAGGTCTATTGATTGATTCAAACACTTATGATACCTTTGAAAAACCATTTCATGTGTTCAAATTATTGTATTTTGATACGTTTAATACTTCTTTTACAATCTAAGGTCTATTAATTGATTGAAGCACTTATGATATCTTTGAAAAACAATTTCATGTGTTAAAATGATACGTTTAATACTTCTTTCATTTACAATCTAATATTTTATAACCTAGGAAACTATGAGAAAGTGAATGTTCTGTATAATAATAGTTTAAAAGCATCTTAACTATTGAAAACAAGTGTATTATTACTCAACTAAATGTTTGCAACTTGTTCTTTTCGCTATTAATTGATTGAGAATATCTTTGAAAACCAATTTCATGTGTTAAAATTGTGTTTTGACATGTTTAATATCTCTTTTACAATCTTAGTCTATTAATTGATCGAAACACTTATGAATGAATATCCTTGAAAAACAATTTCATGTGTCAAAATTGTGTTTTCATATTTTTTACAATCTAAGGTCTATTGATTGATTCAAACACTTATGATACCTTTGAAAAACCATTTCATGTGTTCAAATTATTGTATTTTGATACGTTTAATACTTGTTTTACAATCTCAGGTCTATTAATTGATTGAAGCACTTATAATATCTTTGAAAAACAATTTCATGTGTTAAAATGCTACGTTTAATACTTCTTTCATTTACAATCTAAGGTTTTATAACCTAGGAAACTATGAGAAAGTGAATGTTCTGTATAATAATAGTTTAAAAGCATCTTAACTATTGAAAACAAGCGTATTATTACTCAACTAAATGTTTGCAACTTGTTCTTTTCGCTATTAATTGATTGAAAACACTTATGAATGAATATCTTTGAAAACCAATTTCATGTGTTAAAATTGTGTTTTGACATGTTTAATATCTCTTTTACAATCTTAGTCTATTAATTGATTGAAACACTTATGAATGAATATCCTTGAAAAACAATTTCATGTGTCGAAATTATGTTTTCATATTTTTTACAATCTAAGGTCTATTGATTGATTCAAACACTTATGATACCTTTGAAAAACCATTTCATGTGTTCAAATTATTGTATTTTGATACGTTTAATACTTGTTTTACAATCTCAGGTCTATTAATTGATTGAAGCACTTATAATATCTTTGAAAAACAATTTCATGTGTTAAAATACTACGTGTAATACTTCTTTCATTTACAATCTAAGGTTTTATAACCTAGGAAACTATGCGAAAGTGAATGTTCTGTATAATAATAGTTTAAAAGCATCTTAACTATTGAAAACAAGCGTATTATTACTCAACTAAATGTTTGCAACTTGTTCTTTTCGCTATTAATTGATTGAAAACACTTATGAATGAATATCTTTGAAAACCAATTTCATGTGTTAAAATTGTGTTTTGATATGTTTAATATCTCTTTTACAATCTTAGTCTATTAATTGATTGAAACACTTGTGAATGAATATCCTTGAAAACCAATTTCATGTGTCGAAATTATGTTTTCATATTTTTTACAATCTAAGGTCTATTGATTGATTCAAACACTTATGATACCTTTGAAAAACCATTTCATGTGTTCAAATTATTGTATTTTGATACGTTTAATACTTGTTTTACAATCTCAGGTCTATTAATTGATTGAAGCACTTATAATATCTTTGAAAAACAATTTCATGTGTTAAAATACTACGTGTAATACTTCTTTCATTTACAATCTAAGGTTTTATAACCTAGGAAACTATGCGAAAGTGAATGTTCTGTATAATAATAGTTTAAAAGCATCTTAACTATTGAAAACAAGCGTATTATTACTCAACTAAATGTTTGCAACTTGTTCTTTTCGCTATTAATTGATTGAAAACACTTATGAATGAATATCTTTGAAAACCAATTTCATGTGTTAAAATTGTGTTTTGATATGTTTAATATCTCTTTTACAATCTTAGTCTATTAATTGATTGAAACACTTGTGAATGAATATCCTTGAAAACCAATTTCATGTGTCGAAATTGTGTTTTCATATTTTTTACAATCTAAGGTCTATTGATTGATTCAAACACTTATGATACCTTTGAAAAACCATTTCATGTGTTCAAATTATTGTATTTTGATACGTTTAATACTTGTTTTACAATCTAAGGTCTATTAATTGATTGAAGCGCTTATGATATCTTTGAAAAACAATTTCATGTGTTAAAATGATACATTTAATACTTCTTTCATTTACAATCTAAGATTTTATAACCTAGGAAACTTTGAGAATGTGAATGTTCTGTATAATAATAGTTTAAAAGCATCTTAACTATTGAAAACAGGCGTATTATTACTCAACTAAATGTTTGCAACTTGTTCTTTTCGCTATTAATTGATTGAAAACACTTATGAATGAATATCTTTGAAAACCAATTTCATGTGTTAAAATTGTGTTTTGATATGTTTAATATCTCTTTTACAATCTTAGTCTATTAATTGATTGAAACACTTGTGAATGAATATCCTTGAAAAACAATTTCATGTGTCGAAATTGTGTTTTCATATTTTTTACAATCTAAGGTCTATTGATTGATTCAAACACTTATGATACCTTTGAAAAACCATTTCATGTGTTCAAATTATTGTATTTTGATACATTTAATACTTCTTTTACAATCTAAGGTCTATTAATTGATTGAAGCACTTATGATATCTTTGAAAAACAATTTCATGTGTTAAAATGCTACGTTTAATACTTCTTTCATTTACAATCTAAGGTTTTATAACCTAGGAAACTATGAGAAAATGAATGTTCTGTATAATAATAGTTTAAAAGCATCTTAACTATTGAAAACAAGTGTATTATTACTCAACTAAATGTTTGCAACTTGTTCTTTTCGCTATTAATTGATTAAGAATATCTTTGAAAACCAATTTCATGTGTTAAAATTGTGTTTTGACATGTTTAATATCTCTTTTACAATCTTAGTCTATTAATTGATTGAAACACTTATGAATGAATATCCTTGAAAAACAATTTCATGTGTCGAAATTATGTTTTCATCTTTTTTACAATCTAAGGTCTATTGATTGATTCAAACACTTATGATACCTTTGAAAAACCATTTCATGTGTTCAAATTATTGTATTTTGATACGTTTAATACTTGTTTTACAATCTCAGGTCTATTAATTGATTGAAGCACTTATAATATCTTTGAAAAACAATTTCATGTGTTAAAATACTACGTGTAATACTTCTTTCATTTACAATCTAAGGTTTTATAACCTAGGAAACTATGCGAAAGTGAATGTTCTGTATAATAATAGTTTAAAAGCATCTTAACTATTGAAAACAAGCGTATTATTACTCAACTAAATGTTTGCAACTTGTTCTTTTCGCTATTAATTGATTGAAAACACTTATGAATGAATATCTTTGAAAACCAATTTCATGTGTTAAAATTGTGTTTTGATATGTTTAATATCTCTTTTACAATCTTAGTCTATTAATTGATTGAAACACTTGTGAATGAATATCCTTGAAAACCAATTTCATGTGTCGAAATTGTGTTTTCATATTTTTTACAATCTAAGGTCTATTGATTGATTCAAACACTTATGATACCTTTGAAAAACCATTTCTGTGTTCAAATTATTCTATTTTGATACGTTTAATACTTCTTTTACAATCTAAGGTCTATTAATTGATTGAAGCACTTATGATATCTTTGAAAAACAATTTCATGTGTTAAAATGATACGTTTAATACTTCTTTCATTTACAATCTAAGATTTTATAACCTAGGAAAGTATGAGAAAGTGAATGTTCTGTATAATAATAGTTTAAAAGCATCTTAACTATTGAAAACAAGCGTATTATTACTCAACTAAATGTTTGCAACTTGTTCTTTTCGCTATTAATTGATTGAAAACACTTATGAATGAATATCTTTGAAAACTAATTTCATGTGTTAAAATTGTGTTTTGACATGTTTAATATCTCTTTTACAATCTTAGTCTATTAATTGATTGAAACACTTATGAATGAATATCCTTGAAAAACAATTTCATGTGTCGAAATTGTGTTTTCATATTTTTTACAATCTAAGGTCTATTGATTGATTCAAACACTTATGATACCTTTGAAAAACCATTTCATGTGTTCAAATTATTGTATTTTGATACGTTTAATACTTCTTTTACAATCTAAGGTCTATTAATTGATTGAAGCACTTATGATATCTTTGAAAAACAATTTCATGTGTTAAAATGATACGTTTAATACTTCTTTCATTTACAATCTAATATTTTATAACCTAGGAAACTATGAGAAAGTGAATGTTCTGTATAATAATAGTTTAAAAGCATCTTAACTATTGAAAACAAGTGTATTATTACTCAACTAAATGTTTGCAACTTGTTCTTTTCGCTATTAATTGATTGAGAATATCTTTGAAAACCAATTTCATGTGTTAAAATTGTGTTTTGACATGTTTAATATCTCTTTTACAATCTTAGTCTATTAATTGATCGAAACACTTATGAATGAATATCCTTGAAAAACAATTTCATGTGTCGAAATTGTGTTTTCATATTTTTTACAATCTAAGGTCTATTGATTGATTCAAACACTTATGATACCTTTGAAAAACCATTTCATGTGTTCAAATTATTGTATTTTGATACGTTTAATACTTGTTTTACAATCTCAGGTCTATTAATTGATTGAAGCACTTATAATATCTTTGAAAAACAATTTCATGTGTTAAAATGCTACGTTTAATACTTCTTTCATTTACAATCTAAGGTTTTATAACCTAGGAAACTATGAGAAAGTGAATGTTCTGTATAATAATAGTTTAAAAGCATCTTAACTATTGAAAACAAGCGTATTATTACTCAACTAAATGTTTGCAACTTGTTCTTTTCGCTATTAATTGATTGAAAACACTTATGAATGAATATCTTTGAAAACCAATTTCATGTGTTAAAATTGTGTTTTGACATGTTTAATATCTCTTTTACAATCTTAGTCTATTAATTGATTGAAACACTTATGAATGAATATCCTTGAAAAACAATTTCATGTGTCGAAATTATGTTTTCATATTTTTTACAATCTAAGGTCTATTGATTGATTCAAACACTTATGATACCTTTGAAAAACCATTTCATGTGTTCAAATTATTGTATTTTGATACGTTTAATACTTGTTTTACAATCTCAGGTCTATTAATTGATTGAAGCACTTATAATATCTTTGAAAAACAATTTCATGTGTTAAAATACTACGTGTAATACTTCTTTCATTTACAATCTAAGGTTTTATAACCTAGGAAACTATGCGAAAGTGAATGTTCTGTATAATAATAGTTTAAAAGCATCTTAACTATTGAAAACAAGCGTATTATTACTCAACTAAATGTTTGCAACTTGTTCTTTTCGCTATTAATTGATTGAAAACACTTATGAATGAATATCTTTGAAAACCAATTTCATGTGTTAAAATTGTGTTTTGATATGTTTAATATCTCTTTTACAATCTTCGTCTATTAATTGATTGAAACACTTGTGAATGAATATCCTTGAAAACCAATTTCATGTGTCGAAATTGTGTTTTCATATTTTTTACAATCTAAGGTCTATTGATTGATTCAAACACTTATGATACCTTTGAAAAACCATTTCTGTGTTCAAATTATTCTATTTTGATACGTTTAATACTTCTTTTACAATCTAAGGTCTATTAATTGATTGAAGCACTTATGATATCTTTGAAAAACAATTTCATGTGTTAAAATGATACGTTTAATACTTCTTTCATTTACAATCTAAGATTTTATAACCTAGGAAAGTATGAGAAAGTGAATGTTCTGTATAATAATAGTTTAAAAGCATCTTAACTATTGAAAACAAGCGTATTATTACTCAACTAAATGTTTGCAACTTGTTCTTTTCGCTATTAATTGATTGAAAACACTTATGAATGAATATCTTTGAAAACTAATTTCATGTGTTAAAATTGTGTTTTGACATGTTTAATATCTCTTTTACAATCTTAGTCTATTAATTGATTGAAACACTTATGAATGAATATCCTTGAAAAACAATTTCATATGTCGAAATTGTGTTTTCATATTTTTTACAATCTAAGGTCTATTGATTGATTCAAACACTTATGATACCTTTGAAAAACCATTTCATGTGTTCAAATTATTGTATTTTGATACGTTTAATACTTCTTTTACAATCTAAGGTCTATTAATTGATTGAAGCACTTATGATATCTTTGAAAAACAATTTCATGTGTTAAAATGATACGTTTAATACTTCTTTCATTTACAATCTAATATTTTATAACCTAGGAAACTATGAGAAAGTGAATGTTCTGTATAATAATAGTTTAAAAGCATCTTAACTATTGAAAACAAGTGTATTATTACTCAACTAAATGTTTGCAACTTGTTCTTTTCGCTATTAATTGATTGAGAATATCTTTGAAAACCAATTTCATGTGTTAAAATTGTGTTTTGACATGTTTAATATCTCTTTTACAATCTTAGTCTATTAATTGATCGAAACACTTATGAATGAATATCCTTGAAAAACAATTTCATGTGTCGAAATTGTGTTTTCATATTTTTTACAATCTAAGGTCTATTGATTGATTCAAACACTTATGATACCTTTGAAAAACCATTTCATGTGTTCAAATTATTGTATTTTGATACGTTTAATACTTGTTTTACAATCTCAGGTCTATTAATTGATTGAAGCACTTATAATATCTTTGAAAAACAATTTCATGTGTTAAAATGCTACGTTTAATACTTCTTTCATTTACAATCTAAGGTTTTATAACCTAGGAAACTATGAGAAAGTGAATGTTCTGTATAATAATAGTTTAAAAGCATCTTAACTATTTAAAACAAGCGTATTATTACTCAACTAAATGTTTGCAACTTGTTCTTTTCGCTATTAATTGATTGAAAACACTTATGAATGAATATCTTTGAAAACCAATTTAATGTGTTAAAATTGTGTTTTGACATGTTTAATATCTCTTTACAATCTCAGTCTATTAATTGATTGAAACACTTATGAATGAATATCCTTGAAAAACAATTTCATGTGTCGAAATTGTGTTTTCATATTTTTTACAATCTATGGTCTATTGATTGATTCAAACACTTATGATACCTTTGAAAAACCATTTCATGTGTTCAAATTATTGTATTTTGATACGTTTAATACTTCTTTTACAATCTAAGGTCTATTAATTGATTGAAGCGCTTATGATATCTTTGAAAAACAATTTCATGTGTTAAAATGATACATTTAATACTTCTTTCATTTACAATCTAAGATTTTATAACCTAGGAAACTATGAGAAAGTGAATGTTCTGTATAATAATAGTTTAAAAGCATCTTAACTATTGAAAACAAGCGTATTATTACTCAACTAAATGTTTGCAACTTGTTCTTTTCGCTATTAATTGATTGAAAACACTTATGAATGAATATCTTTGAAAACCAATTTCATGTGTTAAAATTGTGTTTTGATATGTTTAATATCTCTTTTACAATCTTAGTCTATTAATTGATTGAAACACTTGTGAATGAATATCCTTGAAAAACAATTTCATGTGTCGAAATTGTGTTTTCATATTTTTTACAATCTAAGGTCTATTGATTGATTCAAACACTTATGATACCTTTGAAAAACCATTTCATGTGTTCAAATTATTGTATTTTGATACGTTTAATACTTCTTTTACAATCTAAGGTCTATTAATTGATTGAAGCGCTTATGATATCTTTGAAAAACAATTTCATGTGTTAAAATGATACATTTAATACTTCTTTCATTTACAATCTAAGATTTTATAACCTAGGAAACTATGAGAAAGTGAATGTTCTGTATAATAATAGTTTAAAAGCATCTTATCTATTGAAAACAGGTGTATTATTACTCAACTAAATGTTTGCAACTTGTTCTTTTCGCTATTAATTGATTGAAAACACTTATGAATGAATATCTTTGAAAACCAATTTCATGTGTTAAAATTGTGTTTTGATATGTTTAATATCTATTTTACAATCTTAGTCTATTAATTGATTGAAACACTTGTGAATGAATATCCTTGAAAAACAATTTCATGTGTCGAAATTGTGTTTTCATATTTTTTACAATCTAAGGTCTATTGATTGATTCAAACACTTATGATACCTTTGAAAAACCATTTCATGTGTTCAAATTATTGTATTTTGATACCTTTAATACTGGTTTTACAATCTCAGGTCTATTAATTGATTGAAGCACTTATAATATCTTTGAAAAACAATTTCATGTGTTAAAATGCTACGTTTAATACTTATTTCATTTACAATCTAAGGTTTTATAACCTAGGAAACTATGCGAAAGTGAATGTTCTGTATAATAATAGTTTAAAAGCATCTTAACTATTGAAAACAAGCGTATTATTACTCAACTAAATGTTTGCAACTTGTTCTTTTCGCTATTAATTGATTGAAAACACTTATGAATGAATATCTTTGAAAACCAATTTCATGTGTTAAAATTGTGTTTTGACATGTTTAATATCTCTTTTACAATCTTAGTCTATTAATTGATTGAAACACTTGTGAATGAATATCCTTGAAAACCAATTTCATGTGTCGAAATTGTGTTTTCATATTTTTTACAATCTAAGGTCTATTGATTGATTCAAACACTTATGATACCTTTGAAAAACCATTTCTGTGTTCAAATTATTCTATTTTGATACGTTTAATACTTCTTTTACAATCTAAGGTCTATTAATTGATTGAAGCACTTATGATATCTTTGAAAAACAATTTCATGTGTTAAAATGATACGTTTAATACTTCTTTCATTTACAATCTATGGTTTGATAACCTAGGAAACTGTGAGAAAGTGAATGTTCTGTATAATAATAGTTTAAAAGCATCTTAACTATTTAAAACAAGCGTATTATTACTCAACTAAATGTTTGCAACTTGTTCTTTTCGCTATTAATTGATTGAAAACACTTATGAATGAATATCTTTGAAAACCAATTTAATGTGTTAAAATTGTGTTTTGACATGTTTAATATCTCTTTACAATCTTAGTCTATTAATTGATTGAAACACTTATGAATGAATATCCTTGAAAAACAATTTTATGTGTCGAAATTGTGTTTTCATATTTTTTACAATCTAAGGTCTATTGATTGATTCAAACACTTATGATACCTTTGAAAAACCATTTCATGTGTTCAAATTATTGTATTTTGATACGTTTAATACTTCTTTTACAATCTAAGGTCTATTAATTGATTGAAGCGCTTATGATATCTTTGAAAAACAATTTCATGTGTTAAAATGATACGTTTAATACTTCTTTCATTTACAATCTAAGATTTTATAACCTAGGAAACTATGAGAAAGTGAATGTTCTGTATAATAATAGTTTAAAAGCATCTTAACTATTGAAAACAGGCGTATTATTACTCAACTAAATGTTTGCAACTTGTTCTTTTCGCTATTAATTGATTGAAAACACTTATGAATGAATATCTTTGAAAACCAATTTCATGTGTTAAAATTGTGTTTTGATATGTTTAATATCTCTTTTACAATCTTAGTCTATTAATTGATTGAAACACTTGTGAATGAATATCCTTGAAAAACAATTTCATGTGTCGAAATTGTGTTTTCATATTTTTTACAATCTAAGGTCTATTGATTGATTCAAACACTTATAATACCTTTGAAAAACCATTTCATGTGTTCAAATTATTGTATTTTGATACGTTTAATACTTCTTTTACAATCTAAGGTCTATTAATTGATTGAAGCGCTTATGATATCTTTGAAAAACAATTTCATGTGTTAAAATGATACATTTAATACTTCTTTCATTTACAATCTAAGATTTTATAACCTAGGAAACTATGAGAAAGTGAATGTTCTGTATAATAATAGTTTAAAAGCATCTTAACTATTGAAAACAAGCGTATTATTACTCAACTAAATGTTTGCAACTTGTTCTTTTCGCTATTAATTGATCGAAAACACTTATGAATGAATATCTTTGAAAACCAATTTCATGTGTTAAAATTGTGTTTTGACATGTTTCATATATCTTTTACAATCTTAGTCTATTAATTGATTGAAACACTTATGAATGAATATCCTTGAAAAACAATTTCATGTGTCGAAATTGTGTTTTCATATTTTTTACAATCTAAGGTCTATTGATTGATTCAAACACTTATGATACCTTTGAAAAACCATTTCATGTGTTCAAATTATTGTATTTTGATACGTTTAATACTTCTTTTACAATCTAAGGTCTATTAATTGATTGAAGCGCTTATGATATCTTTGAAAAACAATTTCATGTGTTAAAATGATACGTTTAATACTTCTTTCATTTACAATCTAAGATTTTATAACCTAGGAAACTATGAGAAAGTGAATGTTCTGTATAATAATAGTTTAAAAGCATCTTAACTATTGAAAACAGGCGTATTATTACTCAACTAAATGTTTGCAACTTGTTCTTTTCGCTATTAATTGATTGAAAACACTTATGAATGAATATCTTTGAAAACCAATTTCATGTGTTAAAATTGTGTTTTGATATGTTTAATATCTCTTTTACAATCTTAGTCTATTAATTGATTGAAACACTTGTGAATGAATATCCTTGAAAAACAATTTCATGTGTCGAAATTGTGTTTTCATATTTTTTACAATCTAAGGTCTATTGATTGATTCAAACACTTATGATACCTTTGAAAAACCATTTCATGTGTTCAAATTATTGTATTTTGATACGTTTAATACTTCTTTTACAATCTAAGGTCTATTAATTGATTGAAGCGCTTATGATATCTTTGAAAAACAATTTCATGTGTTAAAATGATACCTTTAATACTTCTTTCATTTACAATCTAAGATTTTATAACCTAGGAAACTATGAGAAAGTGAATGTTCTGTATAATAATAGTTTAAAAGCATCTTATCTATTGAAAACAGGCGTATTATTACTCAACTAAATGTTTGCAACTTGTTCTTTTCGCTATTAATTGATTGAAAACACTTATGAATGAATATCTTTGAAAACCAATTTCATGTGTTAAAATTGTGTTTTGATATGTTTAATATCTCTTTTACAATCTTAGTCTATTAATTGATTGAAACACTTGTGAATGAATATCCTTGAAAAACAATTTCATGTGTCGAAATTGTGTTTTCATATTTTTTACAATCTAAGGTCTATTGATTGATTCAAACACTTATGATACCTTTGAAAAACCATTTCATGTGTTCAAATTATTGTATTTTGATACGTTTAATACTGGTTTTACAATCTCAGGTCTATTAATTGATTGAAGCACTTATAATATCCTTGAAAAACAATTTCATGTGTTAAAATGCTACGTTTAATACTTATTTCATTTACAATCTAAGGTTTTATAACCTAGGAAACTATGCGAAAGTGAATGTTCTGTATAATAATAGTTTAAAAGCATCTTAACTATTGAAAACAAGCGTATTATTACTCAACTAAATGTTTGCAACTTGTTCTTTTCGCTATTAATTGATTGAAAACACTTATGAATGAATATCTTTGAAAACCAATTTCATGTGTTAAAATTTTTGTTTTGATATGTTTAATATCTCTTTTACAATCTTAGTCTATTAATTGATTGAAACACTTGTGAATGAATATCCTTGAAAACCAATTTCATGTGTCGAAATTGTGTTTTCATATTTTTTACAATCTAAGGTCTATTGATTGATTCAAACACTTATGATACCTTTGAAAAACCATTTCATGTGTTCAAATTATTGTATTTTGATACGTTTAATACTTCTTTTACAATCTAAGGTCTATTAATTGATTGAAGCACTTATGATATCTTTGAAAAACAATTTCATGTGTTAAAATGATACGTTTAATACTTCTTTCATTTACAATCTAAGATTTTATAACCTAGGAAACTATGAGAAAGTGAATGTTCTGTATAATAATAGTTTAAAAGCATCTTAACTATTGAAAACAAGCCTATTATTACTCAACTAAATGTTTGCAACTTGTTCTTTTCGCTATTAATTGATTGAAAACACTTATGAATGAATATCTTTGAAAACCAATTTCATGTGTTAAAATTGTGTTTTGACATGTTTAATATCTCTTTTACAATCTTAGTCTATTAATTGATTGAAACACTTATGAATGAATATCCTTGAAAAACAATTTCATGTGTCGAAATTGTGTTTTCATATTTTTTACAATCTAAGGTCTATTGCTTGATTCAAACACTTATGATACCTTTGAAAAACCATTTCATGTGTTCAAATTATTGTATTTTGATACGTTTAATACTTCTTTTACAATCTAAGGTCTATTAATTGATTGAAGCACTTATGATATCTTTGAAAAACAATTTCATGTGTTAAAATGATACGTTTAATACTTCTTTCATTTACAATCTAAGATTTTATAACCTAGGAAACTATAAGAAAGTGAATGTTCTGTATAATAATAGTTTAAAAGCATCTTAACTATTGAAAAGAAGCGTATTATTACTCAACTAAATGTTTGCAACTTGTTCTTTTCGCTATTAATTGATTGAAAACACTTATGAATGAATATCTTTGAAAACCAATTTCATGTGTTAAAATTGTGTTTTGACATGTTTCATATATCTTTTACAATCTTAGTCTATTAATTGATTGAAACACTTATGAATGAATATCCTTGAAAAACAATTTCATGTGTCGAAATTGTGTTTTCATATTTTTTACAATCTAAGGTCTATTGATTGATTCAAACACTTATGATACCTTTGAAAAACCATTTCATGTGTTCAAATTATTGTATTTTGATACGTTTAATACTTGTTTTACAATCTCAGGTCTAGTAATTGATTGAAGCACTTATAATATCTTTGAAAAACAATTTCATGTGTTAAAATGCTACGTTTAATACTTCTTTCATTTACAATGTAAGGTTCTATAACCTAGGAAACTATGAGAAAGTGAATGTTCTGTATAATAATAGTTTAAAAGCATCTTAACTATTGAAAACAAAGGTATTATTACTCAACTAAATGTTTGCAACTTGTTCTTTTCGCTATTAATTGATTGAAAACACTTATGAATGAATATCTTTGAAAACCAATTTCATGTGTTAAAATTGTGTTTTGATATGTTTAATATCTCTTTTACAATCTTAGTCTATTAATTGATTGAAAAACTTGTGAATGAATATCCTTGAAAAACAATTTCATGTGTCGAAATTGTGTTTTCATATTTTTTACAATCTAAGGTCTATTGATTGATTCAAACACTTATGATACCTTTGAAAAACCATTTCATGTGTTCAAATTATTGTATTTTGATACGTTTAATACTTCTTTTACAATCTAAGGTCTATTAATTGATTGAAGCACTTATGATATCTTTGAAAAACAATTTCATGTGTTAAAATGATACGTTTAATACTTCTTTCATTTACAATCTAAGGTTTTATAACCTAGGAAACCATGAGAAAGTAAATATTCTGTATAATAATAGTTTAAAAGCATCTTAACTATTTAAAACAAGCGTATTATTACTCAACTAAATGTTTGCAACTTGTTCTTTTCGCTATTAATTGATTGAAAACACTAATGAATGAATATCTTTGAAAACCAATTTAATGTGTTAAAATTGTGTTTTGACATGTTTAATATCTCTTTACAATCTTAGTCTATTAATTGATTGAAACACTTATGAATGAATATCCTTGAAAAACAATTTCATGTGTCGAAATTGTGTTTTCATATTTTTTACAATCTAAGGTCTATTGATTGATTCAAACACTTATGATACCTTTGAAAAACCATTTCATGTGTTCAAATTATTGTATTTTGATACGTTTAATACTTCTTTTACAATCTAAGGTCTATTAATTGATTGAAGCACTTATGATATCTTTGAAAAACAATTTCATGTGTTAAAATGATACGTTTAATACTTCTTTCATTTACAATCTAAGGTTTTATAACGTAGGAAACTATGAGAAAATGAATGTTCTGTATAATAATAGTTTAAAAGCATCTTAACTATTGAAAACAAGCGTATTATTACTCAACTAAATGTTTGCAACTTGTTCTTTTCGCTTTTAATTGATTGAAAACACTTATGAATGAATATCTTTGAAAACCAATTTCATGTGTTAAAATTGTGTTTTGATATGTTTAATATCTCTTTTACAATCTTAGTCTATTAATTGATTGAAACACTTGTGAATGAATATCCTTAAAAAACAATTTCATGTGTCGAAATTGTGTTTTCATATTTTTTACAATCTAAGGTCTATTAATTGATTCAAACACTTATGATACCTTTGAAAAACCATTTCATGTGTTCAAATTGTTGTATTTTGATACATTTAATACTTCTTTTACAATCTAAGGTCTATTAATTGATTGAAGCACTTATGATATCTTTGAAAAACAATTTCATGTGTTAAAATGATACGTTTAATACTTCTTTCATTTACAATCTAAGATTTTATAACCTAGGAAACTATGAGAAAGTGAATGTTCTGTATAATAATAGTTTAAAAGCATCTTAACTATTGAAAACAAGCGTATTATTACTCAACTAAATGTTTGCAACTTCTTCTTTTCGCTATTAATTGATTGAAAACACTTATGAATGAATATCTTTGAAAACCAATTTCATGTGTTAAAATTGTGTTTTGACATGTTTAATATCTCTTTTACAATCTTAGTCTATTAATTGATTGAAACACTTATGAATGAATATCCTTGAAAAACAATTTCATGTGTCGAAATTGTGTTTTCATATTTTTTACAATCTAAGGTCTATTGATTGATTCAAACACTTATAATACCTTTGAAAAACCATTTCATGTGTTGAAATTATTGTATTTTGATACGTTTAATACTTCTTTTACAATCTAAGGTCTATTAATTGATTGAAGCACTTATGATATCTTTGAAAAACAATTTCATGTGTTAAAATGATACGTTTAATACTTCTTTCATTTACAATCTAAGGTTTTATAACGTAGGAAACTATGAGAAAATGAATGTTCTGTATAATAATAGTTTAAAAGCATCTTAACTATTGAATACAAGCGTATTATTACTCAACTAAATGTTTGCAACTTGTTCTTTTCGCTTTTAATTGATTGAAAACACTTATGAATGAATATCTTTGAAAACCAATTTCATGTGTTAAAATTGTGTTTTGACATGTTTAATATCTCTTTTACAATCTTAGTCTATTAATTGATTGAAACACTTGTGAATGAATATCCTTGAAAAACAATTTCATGTGTCGAAATTGTGTTTTCATATTTTTTACAATCTAAGGTCTATTAATTGATTCAAACACTTATGATACCTTTGAAAAACCATTTCATGTGTTCAAATTATTGTATTTTGATACATTTAATACTTCTTTTACAATCTAAGGTCTATTAATTGATTGAAGCACTTATGATATCTTTGAAAAACAATTTCATGTGTTAAAATGATACGTTTAATACTTCTTTCATTTACAATCTAAGGTTTTATAACGTAGGAAACTATGAGAAAATGAATGTTCTGTATAATAATAGTTTAAAAGCATCTTAACTATTGAAAACAAGCGTATTATTACTCAACTAAATGTTTGCAACTTGTTCTTTTCGCTTTTAATTGATTGAAAACACTTATGAATGAATATCTTTGAAAACCAATTTCATGTGTTAAAATTGTGTTTTGATATGTTTAATATCTCTTTTACAATCTTAGTCTATTAATTGATTGAAACACTTGTGAATGAATATCCTTGAAAAACAATTTCATGTGTCGAAATTGTGTTTTCATATTTTTTACAATCTAAGGTCTATTAATTGATTCAAACACTTATGATACCTTTGAAAAACCATTTCATGTGTTCAAATTATTGTATTTTGATACATTTAATACTTCTTTTACAATCTAAGGTCTATTAATTGATTGAAGCACTTATGATATCTTTGAAAAACAATTTCATGTGTTAAAATGATACGTTTAATACTTCTTTCATTTACAATCTAAGGTTTTATAACGTAGGAAACTATGAGAAAATGAATGTTCTGTATAATAATAGTTTAAAAGCATCTTAACTATTGAAAACAAGCGTATTATTACTCAACTAAATGTTTGCAACTTGTTCTTTTCGCTTTTAATTGATTGAAAACACTTATGAATGAATATCTTTGAAAACCAATTTCATGTGTTAAAATTGTGTTTTGATATGTTTAATATCTCTTTTACAATCTTAGTCTATTAATTGATTGAAACACTTGTGAATGAATATCCTTGAAAAACAATTTCATGTGTCGAAATTGTGTTTTCATATTTTTTACAATCTAAGGTCTATTAATTGATTCAAACACTTATGATACCTTTGAAAAACCATTTCATGTGTTCAAATTATTGTATTTTGATACATTTAATACTTCTTTTACAATCTAAGGTCTATTAATTGATTGAAGCACTTATGATATCTTTGAAAAACAATTTCATGTGTTAAAATGATACGTTTAATACTTCTTTCATTTACAATCTAAGATTTTATAACCTAGGAAACTATGAGAAAGTGAATGTTCTGTATAATAATAGTTTAAAAGCATCTTAACTATTGAAAACAAGCCTATTATTACTCAACTAAATGTTTGCAACTTGTTCTTTTCGCTATTAATTGATTGAAAACACTTATGAATGAATATCTTTGAAAACCAATTTCATGTGTTAAAATTGTGTTTTGACATGTTTAATATCTCTTTTACAATCTTAGTCTATTAATTGATTGAAACACTTATGAATGAATATCCTTGAAAAACAATTTCATGTGTCGAAATTGTGTTTTCATATTTTTTACAATCTAAGGTCTATTGCTTGATTCAAATACTTATGATACCTTTGAAAAACCATTTCATGTGTTCAACTTATTGTATTTTGATACATTTAATACTTCTTTTACAATCTAAGGTCTATTAATTGATTGAAGCACTTATGATATCTTTGAAAAACAATTTCATGTGTTAAAATGATACGTTTAATACTTCTTTCATTTACAATCTAAGATTTTATAACCTAGGAAACTATGAGAAAGTGAATGTTCTGTATAATAATAGTTTAAAAGCATCTTAACTATTGAAAACAAGCGTATTATTACTCAACTAAATGTTTGCAACTTGTTCTTTTCGCTATTAATTGATTGAAAACACTTATGAATGAATATCTTTGAAAACCAATTTCATGTGTTAAAATTGTGTTTTGACATGTTTAATATCTCTTTTACAATCTTAGTCTATTAATTGATTGAAACACTTATGAATGAATATCCTTGAAAAACAATTTCATGTGTCGAAATTGTGTTTTCATATTTTTTACAATCTAAGGTCTATTGATTGATTCAAACACTTATAATACCTTTGAAAAACCATTTCATGTGTTGAAATTATTGTATTTTGATACGTTTAATACTTCTTTTACAATCTAAGGTCTATTAATTGATTGAAGCACTTATGATATCTTTGAAAAACAATTTCATGTGTTAAAATGATACGTTTAATACTTCTTTCATTTACAATCTAAGGTTTTATAACGTAGGAAACTATGAGAAAATGAATGTTCTGTATAATAATAGTTTAAAAGCATCTTAACTATTGAAAACAAGCGTATTATTACTCAACTAAATGTTTGCAACTTGTTCTTTTCGCTATTAATTGATTGAAAACACTTATGAATGAATAACTTTGAAAACCAATTTCATGTGTTAAAATTGTGTTTTGATATGTTTAATATCTCTTTTACAATCTTAGTCTATTAATTGATTGAAACACTTGTGAATGAATATCCTTGAAAAACAATTTCATGTGTCGAAATTGTGTTTTCATATTTTTTACAATATAAGGTCTATTGATTTATTCAAACACTTATGATACCTTTGAAAAACCATTTCATGTGTTCAAATTATTGTATTTTGATACGTTTAATACTTCTTTTACAATCTAAGGTCTATTAATTGATTGAAGCACTTATGATATCTTTGAAAAACAATTTCATGTGTTAAAATGATACGTTTAATACTTCTTTCATTTACAATCTAAGATTTTATAACCTAGGAAACTATGAGAAAGTGAATGTTCTTCTTTTCGCTATTAATTGATTGAAAACACTTATGAATGAATATCTTTGAAAACCAATTTCATGTGATAAAATTGTGTTTTGATATGTTTAATATCTCTTTTACAATCTTAGTCTATTAATTGATTGAAACACTTGTGAAGGAATATCCTTGAAAAACAATTTCATGTGTCGAAATTGTGTTTTCATATTTTTTACAATCTAAGGTCTATTGATTGATTCAAACACTTATGATACCTTTGAAAAACCATTTCATGTGTTCAAATTATTGTATTTTGATACATTTAATACTTCTTTTACAATCTAAGGTCTATTAATTGATTGAAGCACTTATGATATCTTTGAAAAACAATTTCATGTGTTAAAATGATACGTTTAATACTTCTTTCATTTACAATCTAAGATTTTATAACCTAGGAAACTATGAGAAAGTGAATGTTCTGTATAATAATAGTTTAAAAGCATCTTAACTATTGAAAACAAGCGTATTATTACTCAACTAAATGTTTGCAACTTGTTCTTTTCGCTATTAATTGATTGAAAACACTTATGAATGAATATCTTTGAAAACCAATTTCATGTGTTAAAATTGTGTTTTGACATGTTTAATATCTCTTTTACAATCTTAGTCTATTAATTGATTGAAACACTTATGAATGAATATCCTTGAAAAACAATTTCATGTGTCGAAATTGTGTTTTCATATTTTTTACAATCTAAGGTCTATTGATTGATTCAAACACTTATGATACCTTTGAAAAACCATTTCATGTGTTCAAATTATTGTATTTTGATACGTTTAATACTTGTTTTACAATCTCAGGTCTATTAATTGATTGAAGCACTTATGATATCTTTGAAAAACAATTTCATGTGTTAAAATGCTACGTTTAATACTTCTTTCATTTACAATCTAAGGTTTTATAACCTAGGAAACTATGAGAAAGTGAATGTTCTGTATAAAAATAGTTTAAAAGCATCTTAACTATTGAAAACAAGCGTAATATTACTCAACTAAATGTTTGCAACTTGTTCTTTTCGCTATTAATTGATTGAAAACACTTATGAATGAATATCTTTGAAAACCAATTTCATGTGTTAAAATTGTGTTTTGATATGTTTAATATCTCTTTTACAATCTTAGTCTATTAATTGATTGAAACACTTGTGAATGAATATCCTTGAAAAACAATTTCATGTGTCGAAATTGTGTTTTCATATTTTTTACAATCTAAGGTCTATTAATTGATTCAAACACTTATGATACCTTTGAAAAACCATTTCATGCGTTCAAATTATTGTATTTTGATACATTTAATACTTCTTTTACAATCTAAGGTCTATTAATTGATTGAAGCACTTATGATATCTTTGAAAAACAATTTCATGTGTTAAAATGATACGTTTAATACTTCTTTCATTTACAATCTAAGATTTTATAACCTAGGAAACTATGAGAAAGTGAATGTTCTGTATAATAATAGTTTAAAAGCATCTTAACTATTGAAAACAAGCGTATTATTACTCAACTAAATGTTTGCAACTTGTTCTTTTCGCTATTAATTGATTGAAAACACTTATGAATGAATATCTTTGAAAACCAATTTCATGTGTTAAAATTGTGTTTTGACATGTTTAATATCTCTTTTACAATCTTAGTCTATTAATTGATTGAAACACTTATGAATGAATATCCTTGAAAAACAATTTCATGTGTCGAAATTGTGTTTTCATATTTTTTACAATCTAAGGTCTATTGATTGATTCAAACACTTATAATACCTTTGAAAAACCATTTCATGTGTTGAAATTATTGTATTTTGATACGTTTAATACTTATTTTACAATCTAAGGTCTATTAATTGATTGAAGCACTTATGATATCTTTGAAAAACAATTTCATGTGTTAAAATGATACGTTTAATACTTCTTTCATTTACAATCTAAGGTTTTATAACGTAGGAAACTATGAGAAAATGAATGTTCTGTATAATAATAGTTTAAAAGCATCTTAACTATTGAAAACAAGCGTATTATTACTCAACTAAATGTTTGCAACTTGTTCTTTTCGCTATTAATTGATTGAAAACACTTATGAATGAATATCTTTGAAAACCAATTTCATGTGTTAAAATTGTGTTTTGATATGTTTAATATCTCTTTTACAATCTTAGTCTATTAATTGATTGAAACACTTGTGAATGAATATCCTTGAAAAACAATTTCATGTGTCGAAATTGTGTTTTCATATTTTTTACAATATAAGGTCTATTGATTTATTCAAACACTTATGATACCTTTGAAAAACCATTTCATGTGTTCAAATTATTGTATTTTGATACGTTTAATACTTCTTTTACAATCTAAGGTCTATTAATTGATTGAAGCACTTATGATATCTTTGAAAAACAATTTCATGTGTTAAAATGATACGTTTAATACTTCTTTCATTTACAATCTAAGATTTTATAACCTAGGAAACTATGAGAAAGTGAATGTTCTTCTTTTCGCTATTAATTGATTGAAAACACTTATGAATGAATATCTTTGAAAACCAATTTCATGTGTTAAAATTGTGTTTTGACATGTTTAATATCTCTTTTACAATCTTAGTCTATTAATTGATTGAAACACTTATGAATGAATATCCTTGAAAAACAATTTCATGTGCCGAAATTGTGTTTTCATATTTTTTACAATCTAAGGTCTATTGATTGATTCAAACACTTATGATACCTTTGAAAAACCATTTCATGTGTTCAAATTATTGTATTTTGATACGTTTAATACTTGTTTTACAATCTAAGGTCTATTAATTGATTGAAGCACTTATGATATCTTTGAAAAACAATTTCATGTGTTAAAATGATACGTTTAATACTTCTTTCATTTACAATCTAAGATTTTATAACCTAGGAAACTATGAGAAAGTGAATGTTCTGTATAATAATAGTTTAAAAGCATCTTAACTATTGAAAACAAGCGTATTATTACTCAACTAAATGTTTGCAACTTGTTCTTTTCGCTATTAATTGATTGAAAACACTTATGAATGAATATCTTTGAAAACCAATTTCATGTGTTAAAATTGTGTTTTGACATGTTTAATATCTCTTTTACAATCTTAGTCTATTAATTGATTGAAACACTTATGAATGAATATCCTTGAAAAACAATTTCATGTGTCGAAATTGTGTTTTCATATTTTTTACAATCTAAGGTCTATTGATTGATTCAAACACTTATAATACCTTTGAAAAACCATTTCATGTGTTGAAATTATTGTATTTTGATACGTTTAATACTTCTTTTACAATCTAAGGTCTATTAATTGATTGAAGCACTTATGATATCTTTGAAAAACAATTTCATGTGTTAAAATGATACGTTTAATACTTCTTTCATTTACAATCTAAGATTTTATAACCTAGGAAACTATGAGAAAGTGAATGTTCTGTATAATAATAGTTTAAAAGCATCTTAACTATTGAAAACAAGCGTAATATTACTCAACTAAATGTTTGCAACTTGTTCTTTTCGCTATTAATTGATTGAAAACACTTATGAATGAATATCTTTGAAAACCAATTTCATGTGTTAAAATTGTGTTTTGACATGTTTAATATCTCTTTTACAATCTTAGTCTATTAATTGATTGAAACACTTATGAATGAATATCCTTGAAAAACAATTTCATGTGCCGAAATTGTGTTTTCATATTTTTTACAATCTAAGGTCTATTGATTGATTCAAACACTTATGATACCTTTGAAAAACCATGTCATGTGTTCAAATTATTGTATTTTGATACGTTTAATACTTGTTTTACAATCTCAGGTCTATTAATTGATTGAAGCACTTATGATATCTTTGAAAAACAATTTCATGTGTTAAAATGCTACGTTTAATACTTCTTTCATTTACAATCTAAGGTTTTATAACCTAGGAAACTATGAGAAAGTGAATGTTCTGTATAAAAATAGTTTAAAAGCATCTTAACTATTGAAAACAAGCGTAATATTACTCAACTAAATGTTTGCAACTTGTTCTTTTCGCTATTAATTGATTGAAAACACTTATGAATGAATATCTTTGAAAACCAATTTCATGTGTTAAAATTGTGTTTTGATATGTTTAATATCTCTTTTACAATCTTAGTCTATTAATTGATTGAAACACTTGTGAATGAATATCCTTGAAAAACAATTTCATGTTTCGAAATTGTGTTTTCATATTTTTTACAATCTAAGGTCTATTGATTGATTCAAACACTTATGATACCTTTGAAAAACCATTTCATGTGTTCAAATTATTGTATTTTGATACGTTTAATACTTCTTTTACAATCTAAGGTCTATTAATTGATTGAAGCACTTATGATGTCTTTGAAAAACAATTTCATGTGTTAAAATGATACGTTTAATACTTCTTTCATTTACAATCTAAGGTTTTATAACCTAGGAAACTATGAGAAAGTGAATGTTCTGTATAATAATAGTTTAAAAGCATCTAAACTATTTAAAACAAGCGTATTATTACTCAACTAAATGTTTGCAACTTGTTCTTTTCGCTATTAATTGATTGAAAACACTTATGAATGAATATCTTTGAAATCCAATTTAATGTGTTAAAATTGTGTTTTGACATGTTTAATATCCCTTTACAATCTTAGTCTATTAATTGATTGAAACACTTATGAATGAATATCCTTGAAAATCAATTTCATGTGTCGAAATTGTGTTTTCATATTTTTTACAATCTAAGGTCTATTGATTGATTCAAACACTTATGATACCTTTGAAAAACCATTTCATGTGTTCAAATTATTGTATTTTGATACGTTTAATACTTCTTTTACAATCTAAGGTCTATTAATTGATTGAAGCACTTATGATATCTTTGAAAAACAATTTCATGTGTTAAAATGATACGTTTAATACTTCTTTCATTTACAATCTAAGGTTTTATAACCTAGGTGATCCTGCCTGTTGACCGGAACGCTGGAAACTGCCTCGTCAAAGGATCGACGTGCACACCGCTTCGAACCTCCGTTCCTCTTCGAGATCCACCTCAAGAACCCGCAAAGAAACAGAGTGGCGTCGCTGCGGCCGATCGCACTCCAACGCTCAAGTCAGTGACGGTATCACCAAATACTCAGAGAACAAGAACCGTGCAAATCCTCTCTCACAGTCAGCTATATCACTCGCAAGCGTAAAGAGTGTAAACTGAACGTGCGTACCTCAGAAAGTTTGTTGAGAACTCTTATATACCTGGCTGTTTTCTCTCTCCTGGCAGTTACAGACCTGGACACGTGGCTCGCATCCAGTCGTACACGTGCCATCATCTGGAGCCTCCTTGACTTGGCGCTGCTTCTACTGTCATTTTGGCTAAGTTACTTATGCATGGTACTGCCCAGTGCATAGCTAACTTGGGAGTGCGATCTCTACTGGAACTGGCGAGTTAGGGTGTCCTCATACACCTTCCCTGTGGTCTCGCCGACCGCCTTCATAATTTGCTTCTCTTTCATCTTCGGCAATGTGCTTTCTCCGGCGATCTCCAACTGCTTGGTCGCCTGGGTTTACATCTGGCGACTTCATCTTTAACCCGGTGATCGCCTATTCTGATATGCTGGAGATCGGAACACGCGAACTTAACAACTGGCGACTACACGAGCCCTCGGACTTCCTTCCCCCTTGCCAACCTGGCGCCTTGCCAACACACCTATACTGTAGTAGGGTGCCACGTCATCACTCCCGACCACCAGGGCGGTACACAAGCCCCCCAGTCTTAAGCGAAGACTTGTCTAGCGAAAAGACTGAAAAAGTCACGTCAACACCGGTCTACGTGGCACTGTCGCAGAATTCCAAGCGGTTGTACCTTCTGCTGCTCTGACGCTCCACCAAACCCCTCACTCATCGCTTGACGCGTGGCTTCATCAACGGTTCTCTTCAGTTGCCGTTTGCGCTTCCTAAACCCATTTCGAAAAAACCCTTAAACCCATTTCCACTCAACACTGTTCCATCACTTTCCCTCGCATTCACGAACGCTCTAACTTCCTTCTGCGAAAAACTCTCAGCGCTCTCCAGCATTCTGAATCACCATCAACCTTCATCGTCTTCCTGATCATCAAAAGGTACCTACTTTCCTTCTTCTGCTGGTTTTCCTTGCATTTTAACCGATTCGCATCATCCTGTAACTGCCTGGTGCATACGCTGTGGGTTGTTTTTCCATTTCTCCTTCTGCGTAACTTAGGGCTTCGTCAATCGTTGCAACGAACCTACATTCGTTCGTTTTTCACCTTCCTTCTATGATCGAGTCAGCCTCTGTAACCCCTGATCATTTTTCCTTTCTTCTTCCTTTGCAGCTGCTATCATGACTCGCACAAAGATCACCCCGAATCCTCCTCCTTCATCACGAAACCTCCCTTCACAAGCACACAACCCACCACGAGTTCGTGGCGCTTCATCTTCGCAGGCTGAGAGGCCTGCGTCTTCCCGTCCTGTCCTGGCCCAGGCGACTCCACCTATCGCTGGAGGAGCCCCCGTTCCCCTGCCAGACTTCAAAACTTTGTATCCCTGGGCCAACTCGACCCTTCTGAAAGAGACATCCTCTGTGAACACTGCGGGAGCAGTTTTGCGGCTGACTAAGGGGGACGAGATCTATCAATCGTTTCACAAGGAGCACGACGAGAAGATGATGGTGCTGCCTTGCCCCCCCCGATCTGCCTGTTTGTGCTGATGACAAAGTAAGCGCCGACGGGCCCTTCTGCTTTGTCTATACGACTTTGTTCAAGAAGGTCAAGCTCAGGTTCCCTTTCACCCGATTCGAGAGGGAACTTCTTACCGAGCTCAACATTGCTGCCGCCCAGCTCCACCCCAACAGCTAGGCGTTTGTTCGAGCTTTTCAAGTGATGTTCGCCCACCTGGGGTTGCCCGCGTCGGTGGACGTGTTCTTATTCCTCTTCGAAGCCAAGCACCCAGGAGACCGCCTATGGGTCAGCTTGAACGCGATTGTTGGGAGGTCCATCTTTGCTATCTTCCAGCAATCTTACAAGGACTGGAAGGGGAAATTCGTCCAAGTGCGTGCGAACGACAAGGACGCCTCCTTTCTCGATGGCTTCCCCTTGTACTGGGTGGACAAGGGGAAGAAGGAGTCCAAGAGCTGCTTCAGGAGGCCCAGAAGTCCTGACAGCATGGGAGCATTGGATAGAGACCTCTGTCTCTTCTGGAAAAAGGTGGCGGACGCCAATATAACTTTCCTTACCACCACCTTGATATGCTTCGAATTCTATGAAGATCAGCTAGAAATTCGAATAGGTTAGGACATTAAACTATTGCTTTGATACTGCTTCTGTTTAGCTGTTTCTGGGCGTCTTGTGCGTTATGCGCAAGACTTTGGTTTTACCTTTCCTGCACATATCATCTGCTTTGCTGTTTATTACCTTATGCACTTATTTGTTTTCCTTGAGTTAACCCATGCATCTTCGTTCCATGCAGACGACATGTTGCCCAAAAACATGCTCGCTGAACTAAAGGCGCTCGCCCGAAACCATGGATTGGCGACGGGTTCGCAAACGGTGCCCAACTCGGTGGTGGAGACAGCCATCGTCCAAGGGCGATCACCTCCCAAGGAACCCACCCAACGCAAGGAACTGGTCCTCAGACCTAAAAGGAAAGCCCCTCAGGTGATCCATGAGGAAGAGGAAGAAGATGATGAGGCCACCGAGGACGGTTTGGTCACAAAGAGGAAGAGGGTGGCACCTTCCTCACCGCCTGCTCCACCCCCTCTTCCAACCTCAACACCTCCGTCGACGCCTGCTCCTCCTCCAGCATCGCCACCCCCACAGGCTCCTGCCTCTCCAGTCCAAGCGGTCCCACTGGCCACTGCGCCACCTGCAGCTGAGGCCCAAGAGCCAAACTTCCTGGAGGACCCCCCAAGCGCTTCAACGCCATATGTGTCAGTTGGAGGGGGTCCCCCTTCAAACGCTTCAGCTGCAGAAGATGCTCCAATCGGGGATGAGGTTGCTCATACCTCTCCGATTCTGATCACCGAATCCCCGATTCCGTCGCCACGCCAGGAAGCAACTACTGAAGAACCTGCTAAGGAAGGTGGCGACGAGAACCCACAACAGGCCCACCTGGTGCCTCTCCAAGCAGCAAACCTTCCCTTGGAGGTCACAAGGATGTGGGAGCCTCTAACTGCCAAGCTGAAAACCATAGCAGAGGATATCCCGGCGATCATAACTAGGGCTGTGGAGGGCTCAACCAGGAGGCTCCAAGACGACCTCTTCAACCTCAAAACTGAAAACAGCACCATAAGGGTCGAGGTGGAGAAGTTGTCTTTCAGCCTGACGCTCGCAGAAATCGAACACTCCCGAGTGGAGGATGCAATGAACACCGAGCTCAGGCTGGCGCGCAAGGAGGCCACTGACCTTCGCCACAAGGTTCATCAACTTGCTCAAGAGAAAGTCGAATTGGAAAGCAAGATCGTGCCTCTTCGCGCCAGGGCGGTTGACCTGCAGGCTCTCATGAAAGCTGACGCCGCTAAGGTGCAAAAATTGGAGCAGAGGTCGATCGACCGAGAGAAACTACTTGGGCAAGTGGAAAAGGCGAGGGACGACGCCATGGCTGATCTCGTCGAGGCCAACAAAGAGAAGGGAAAGGTGGCTGCTGAGTTGGCCCAAGCACAATCGGAATCCAAGAAGGTTACTGAAGACCTTCTCCAGGCTCAAGAGACCAACGAACAACTTAAAAAACAGGTTGAAGAGCTGGAGCAACAGAATAAAGAGCTGAGAGAGCAAACTGAAGACCTCAAGAGGCGGATTGAGGAACTTCAGAAACAAATTGAAGAACTCAAGCTAAATTTTGCTCAGATTCTGGCCGCTGGATTCGAAGCTGCGCGGGAACAATTCGCTTGCCTATTCCCCGACCTGGATCTCAGCATGGTGTCGCTGAACAATGAGGTGGTGGATGGAAAAGTCGTTCCTGCTGAAGACTAATCAATTCTTCTTCATCTGCCACCTCTTGTGCTTTCCCTTGTATATACCTTGTAATAAACTTTTATGTTCCCTCGTATATATGCTCTAAACTGTTATTCATTGCTATCTGTTAATGACAAAGGTTTACGCTTTTCCCTTTATAACTTCTTCACTCGCTTCAACTTTCCTTGCTTGTTTAATTTCAAAGAAATGACTTAGGAAAACGGTAGGTACAACCTTTGACTTAATCGCTTCGGATCACTTCAGCCCTAAGCAACAAACACTTAACAATTCGTAACCTTAAGGCAATTAACCTCATCGTAAAAATACCCTTCAAGCAACGAACTGTAACTCAGTTGCTGGCTTAAACACGCTCCACTCGACCTGCTTCATCAAACAGGTCTTTTAACCTTCTCGCCGCTGTTTGAACTCTTCCCGATCGCCAAGGACTCTTGGTGACATCAGCTTCTTTCTAGCTTCATGCTTTGGCCATTGTTTATTTGCATGGGGGCAGAGACGCCTTTTGGGATCTTTCTTTACCTCCCTGAACTTCAGAACAAAGACCGGTTGACTAGGCGTTCTCTTCGAACCTACCTTAGCCACCTTCCAAACTTCTTCCACCCTCTGCACCGTACCTGAACTCGTTCGAGACGAGAAGGATTTTATCTTGCCTAAGCTCGCATGTAGGCGAGAAGGTCTTTAACTCGCCTGAACTCGCTCATCGGCGAGAAGGTCTTTAACTCGCCTGAACTCGCTCATCGGCGAGAAGGTCTTTAACTCGCCTGAACTCGCTCATCGGCGAGAAGGTCTTTAACTTGCCTGAACTCGCTCATCGGCGAGAAGGTCTTTAACTCGCCTGAACTCGCTCATCGGCGAGAAGGTCTTTAACTCGCCTCTACGTTGCCCCAGGGGTTACATCTTCTCGCCCCCAGAAACACGGAGGACTTTTTACTGGCGCCTCTACATTGCCCTAGGGGTTACATCTTCTCGCCCCCAAAAACACGGAGGACTTTTCACTGGTGCCTCTACATTGCCCCAGGGGTTACATCTTCTCGCGCCCAGAAACACGGAGGACTTTTACTCTTTCTCGCCTGCACACGCTCGACGGCGAGGAGGTCTTTATCTTGCCTCAAAACGCGCGAGGGCGTTGAGGTCTTTCATCTGGTGCCTCCGATCGCCGAAAGACGATGAGGACTTTAAAAACTTTAACTGGTGCCTCCAATCGCCGAAAAACGATGAGGACTTAAAACTTTTAACTGGTGCCTCCAATCGCCGAGAAACGATGAGGACTTAAAACTTTTAACTGGTGCCTCCAATCGCCGAAAAACGATGAGGACTTAAAACTTTTAACTGGTGCCTCCAATCGTCGAAAAATGATGAGGACTTAAAACTTTTTAGAAAGCATGCGATATATCTTTTCTTGCCTTAAATCACGTACAAGCGACAAGGTCTTTCTTCAAAACTCTTGGAAAAAAGCAAACATGCAATCTGAAAACGCCTTATACTTCGAAAACTCTTCTTTTATTGGGTGGCCTCATTAAAAACCCTCCTTAGGGAAAAAAGAGTGCCCCCTTGAAACTGTTTCATCAAAGACATTGTAATATGACTTTGTGTTTGTCTTTACTTACAAAGCTCTTAACTATAGTACAACTTCAGGTGTGTGGCGTTCCAGGTGCGAGGAATCGCCCCTCCTTCCAGCGTCTCTAAGCGGTTGGCTCCGTTCCCGAGCGCCTCGGTTATTCTGAACGGTCCAGTCCACTTGGGTGACAGTTTATTCTCCATCTCGTACTGGTGGGCCTTCCTCATCACCAAGTCGCCTTCTCTAAACTGCCTTGGCATCACCTTCGAGTTGTATCTTCGTTCGACCCTTCTCTTCACGGCTTCAGCCTTCAACCTCGCCTCTTCCCTGACCTCATCCAGTAGATCCAGGTTCAGCCTTCTCTCTTCATTCGAGTCTTCCTCTACGAAGTTCTGGAATCTCAGCGAGCTCTCCTGGATCTCCACCGGAATCATGGCATCACACCCATAGACCAAGCTGAACGGGGTCTCATGGGTTCCTGACTGCTCGGTGGTGTGGTATGCCCAGACTATACGGGGCACCTCCTCAGCCCAGCTTCCCTTGGCTTTTTCTAGCCTTCTCTTCAAACCTCTCAACAACACCCGATTATCTGACTCCACCTGGCCATTTGTCTGAGGGTGCTCGACGGATGCAAACACTTGTTGAATTTCCCACCCCTTCGCAAAGCTTCTTCAACAGGTGGCTTGCAAACTGCGTCCCATTATCCAACACCAGGCGTTTAGGCACTCCAAACCGGCACACGATGTTCTTCCACACGAAATCTTCGATCTTGTGTGCGGTGATCTGGGCCACTGGTTCTGCTTCAATCCACTTGGTGAAATACTCAATCGCCACCACCAAGTACTTAATCTGCCTGATCGCCAGCGGGAAAGGTCCCAGGATGTCGATTCCCCAAGTATGAAACGGCCAAGGGCTATAGATCGACTTCAACTCCTCGGGAGGTGCCTTATGCCAATCGGCGTGCTGCTGGCATTGTTTACAACATTGGGCATACTTCTTGCAATCTTCTCTCATAGATGGCCAGTAGTAGCCTGCACGGAGAGTCCTCGCGGCCAGAGCTCGACCCCCAACGTGGCTTCCGCATATACCTTCGTGGAGCTCCGCCATGATTCTCGTGCACTTCTCGCCGTGTACGCATTCCAGGAGTGGGTGAGTGAACCCAAACCTGTACAGATCGCCATCAATCAATGTGTACTTGCTGGAATTTTTCTTTACCTTCCTAGCTTCTGTCGGATCCAGCGGGAGGAGGCCATCTGCCAGGCACCGCTTGTACTGTGTTATCCAAGTGTCTGGCTCATGGGCGGCGCAGACCTGCATCACATTCACCTTCTCTCCTCGACATGCTCTAATTCTCAGCGATCTCAGAGTTTCTTGTGTCAAGGACTTATGGCTTCTCGCTGCTTTCTCCGTCGACTTGCTTATCTGAAGGACCAGGTGATCTGCTACAAATGCCCTTGGCGTCTTCAGAGTTTCTTGAATCACCGTCCTCTGCCTACCCCCCTTGCCTGAGCTGGCGAGCTTAGCAAGCAAGTCAGCTCGGGCATTCTGCTCTCTGGGCACATGTACTACTTCAAAAGAGGCAAAGGAACTCTTCAATTCCTGTACGTACGCCAAGTAAGCCGCCATTTGTGGATCTTTAGCCTGGAACTCGCCTGTTACTTGCCCCGTGACTAGCAGCGAGTCACTCTTAGCCATCAGCACCCTAGCTCCCGTCTCCTTGGCCAGCAAAATTCCGGCGATCAGCGCCTCATACTCTGCTTGATTGTTGCTGGCTTTGAAGGCGAACCTCAGAGATTGTTCGATCAGCACGCCGTTGGGTCCTTCCAATATGACTCCAGCACCGCTGCCCTGCTGGTTCGACGATCCATCCACAGAAAGTACCCAACGGAAATCGTCTCCTTCAACCCGCGTCGCCTCTGATGAGAGCTCAACCACGAAATCTGCAAAGATTTGCCCCTTGATCGGGCCTCGGGGCTCATATTTAATATCAAACTCTGACAACTCTACCTCCCACTTCACCATCCTTCCCGCAACGTCGGGTTTCTTCAAGACCTTCTGGATGGGCAGGTCAGTCATCACCAGTACGGTGAAACTATGGAAGTAGTGGCGCAACCTCCTCGCCGAAAACACCACAGCCAGCGCAGCCTTCTCCAGGGCCTGATATCTCGTTTCTGGGCCCTGCAACACCTTGCTCACAAAATAAATAGGCTTCTGAGCCTGATCTTGATCCTGTGCGAGCACCGCACTCACCGCCCTCTCAGTTACAGCAAAATATAACCTGAGAGGGATTCCCACCAGCGGTTTGCATAGAACCGGCGGGCTCGCCAGATACTCCTTCAGTTTGACGAAAGCTTCCTCGCACTCTTTCGTCCAAACAAACTTATTATTGCGCCGCAGACATTGAAAATAGGGATGCCCCTTTTCTCCGCTAGCTGACACGAAGCGAGATAGGGCTGCCATCCGACCTGTTAGCTGCTGGACTTCTTTCACCGTAGCTGGGCTCCTCATCGCCAAGATGGCGGCACACTTGTCTGGGTTGGCTTCTATTCCTCTTTCAGTCAAGAGGAAACCCAAAAACTTTCCAGCCTCCACGCCGAAAATGCATTTCTCCGGATTGAGCTTTAACTTGAACTTGGCGATCGTCGTGAATAATTCTTCCAAGTCTGCAACGTGCTTGCTTTTTTCCTGCGAGGTCACGACCATGTCATCGACGTAAGCTTGCACGTTCCTTCCCAGCATTGGTGCAAGTACTCGATCCATCAGCCTCTGGTACGTGGCCCCCGCGTTCTTCAGCCCAAACGGCATCACCTTATAGCAATAGCACGACCTCTCCGTCATGAAGGCTGTTTTCTCTTCATCCATGGAATGCATCTTGATCTGATTATATCCTGAGAAGGCATCCTGGAAACTCAGCAACTTACACCCTGCAGCACTATCAACCAGGGCATTTATGCTTGGTAAAGGATACGAATCCTTTGGGCAAGCTTTGTTCAGGTCGGTGAAATCGACGCACATGCGCCATTTCCCGTTACTCTTCTTCACCAGCACGACATTTGCCAACCATTTAGGGTACTGGACTTCCCTGATGTGGCCTGCAGCGAGGAGTTTCTGTGTTTCGTCCCTGATCGCCTGCCTCCTCTCCTCGTTGAACTTTCTTCTCCTTTGTCGCACCGGTCTCACCAAATTGTCCATTGCCAGATGATGGCACAAGAAGTCGGGATCAATCCCGGGCATGTCCGAAGCGGACCATGCAAACGCGTCCAGATGCCGCTCAATCACCTTGGCGATCTGGTCCTGGAGCTCGACCTCCAGAGATCTTCCCAGCTTGAAGATTTTTCCTCCGATCTCCCTTTCGAGCCACTGCTCGACAGGTTTAGGCCTGGATTCTCTGGCGATCACCGCCCTGGCGATTCCATGCTCCCTTGCCTCCTCAGGGCGATTCCGCGCCTCTTCCTCCTCCAGGCCAGCATTCCTCTCCCCTAGCTCAGCGTCTATCATCTCCACATCTCTTCCGGCGGCCTCCTCTGTTACCGTCGATCTGGGCTTCACACCGGGAGGTGGGGTGGTTGTTACATAACTCACTGATCTTTTGTTTTTCAGGCTATTCTCATAGCACCTTTTCGCTTCTTTCTGATCAGACTTGATCGTGATCACCACCCCTTCCATGGACGGCAACTTTACCTTCATGTGCCGAGTCGACGGAATGGCGCCTATCCTGTTAAGCGTGGGCCTCCCCAACAGGATGTTATACGCTGAAGGAGCGTTTACGATGAGGTACTTGATTTTCTCCGTCCTCGAACCAGCCTCATCTGTAAACGTGGTTCTCAGCTCAATGTACCCCCTAACCTCCACCTGGTCACCAGCGAACCCATATAAGCACCCTCCATAGGGCCTTAGCTGGTCAAGGGGCAACTCCAGCTGCGTGAAAGTCGGCCAGAACATCACGTCTGCCGAGCTCCCTTGGTCCACCAGAACTCTGTGGACCTTCCTTCCCGCTGTAACCAACGAAATAACTATGGGATCGTTGTCATGAGGCACAACGTCCCGAAGATCCTGCTTGGTGAACGTAATGTCCACTTCCGGCGAGTGATCTTCAAACATATCCACTGTCATCACCGATCGCGCGTACTTCTTCCTCTGCGATGCTGTGCATCCACCACCTGAGAAGCCCCCTGCAATGGTGTGGATCTCCCCGTGGATAGGCATCTCGTGTTGCTGGGCTTCTCCACCTGCTGGCTGGGAACTCGACGCTCCCCCCGTCCTCCTGTCCAGCAGATAGTCATTTAGGAACCCGCTCTTAACCAGATCGTCGAGCTGATATCCCAAGGACAAACACGAGTCCAAAGTGTGGCCAAAACATTGGTGGAACTCACACCAGGCGTCCGGCTTTGACCCCAGCACCTTGTCGCCCACCTTCTCAGGCGCCTTCAACCTAGCAGATATGGTAGGAATGGCGATTAGATCCGCTAATCCCATGACAAACTTGTGCTTAGGCGGGCGATTGTATTCCCGGCGTGCTGGTTGCTGGCGCCCCTGGCTCCTTCCCTTGTTCCTCCTGTCGTAAGGATGGCGAGTCCTCTGGTCCTTTCTGGCCGCCGCCGCCGTTTCCAGCACCCTCTGCGGCTGGATCCTGGTCTGGGCGCGTGGCCTGGCGGGAGCCACGCTGCCTCTCTTCTCGGCGACTTCACTCTCGTCGGCGATGTGAGCCACCGCAAGTCGCCTGACTTCAGCAAACGTCGCTGGGTGAGCCCTGATCAAGGCCTCGCAAAATGGTCCTGGCTGCACGCCCTTCTTGAAGGCATAAACCAGCATTTCTTCATCCTTGGCCGGCGATCTGACCATCTGCGCTCCAAAGCGATTGAGGTAGTCTCTGAGGGACTCCCCATGGTACTGCCTTATATCAAACAGATCATAAGACACCCTGGGCGGTGCCTTATTCACGATGTACTGCTCGACAAAGATCTTCGAGAACTGTTGAAAATTGGTTATGTGGCCGTTAGGCAGGCTCACAAACCACTCCATCGCCGTTCCCTGGAGCGTACTCACGAACATCTTGCAGTAGACGGCGTCTGACCCTCCCGACAGCATCATCTGCGTATGGAACGTGGTCAGATGAGCCTCTGGATCCTCCACGCTGGTAAAGACAGCCTTAATCGGAACCACGCTCGTGGGAATAGGCGTGTCAGTAATCGCCTGAACAAAAGGCATAGGGAAAACACGAGGTGGCGTCGACGGCGCCACCTCTTCAGCAGAAGAACGTCCTTGCTGCTCCCGAAGAGCTTGACGCAGCTCCTCAGTCACCTTGCTAAGCTCCTCGTTCCTGGCGCGAGAGGCGACCAGGTCCTCGTGTATTCTCGCCTGCTCTACGCGTGAGGCTTCCACAGTTGCCTGCAACGAACGCATCATCTCTGCCATCTGCGCCATGGTCATGGCGGCGTCGCCTTCAGCAGCGACAGGCGCCACGGGGCTTGAACGATTGCTTCTCATTTTTCTCATGAACTTCAGCGAATCACAGGAATGCAGCGAACAACACTTCAACCACGGTCGAATCAGCGATCAATCGGAGAAAACAGCGCGAAACTGCGCAAGAAAACTCAAGAACACCGTAAACCTTCGAAGAAAACCACAACTACACCAGAAACCAATGCTTCCCCGCGGACAACCAAACGGGCGAAAGAACTCGAACTTCCACCAAACAGACTACGCGTAAGCAGCAGGAAACCTCACTCCACCGATCGAAAAGCCAAACGAACGGTACAAAACGAAAATTCACCGAACGAAACTCAAACAAACAGCGAACGATGGTTGCACCAGCACACAACCACGCAGAAAACTTCGAAAACTTCCAAGAACTCACGCTGTGGATGGGAGCAAGTTTTACACGGCCCCACGGTGGGCCCCTGATGATCCTGCCTGTTGACCGGAACGCTGGAAACTGCCTCGTCAAAGGATCGACGTGCACACCGCTTCGAACCTCCGCTCCTCTTCGAGATCCACCTCAAGAACCTGCAAAGAAACAGAGCGGCGCCGCTGCGGCCGATCGCACTCCAACGCTCAAGTCAGTGACGGTATCACCAAATACTCAGAGAACAAGAACCGTGCAAATCCTCTCTCACAGTCAGCTATATCACTCGCAAGCGTAAAGAGTGTAAACTGAACGTGCGTACCTCAGAAAGTTTGTTGAGAACTCTTATATACCTGGCTGTTTTCTCTCTCCTGGCAGTTACAGACCTGGACACGTGGCTCGCATCCAGTCGTACACGTGCCATCATCTGGAGCCTCCTTGACTTGGCGCTGCTTCTACTCTCATTTTGGCTAAGTTACTTATGCATGGTACTGCCCAGTGCATAGCTAACTTGGGAGTGCGATCTCTACTGGAACTGGCGAGTTAGGGTGTCCTCATACACCTTCCCTGTGGTCTCGCCGACCGCCTTCATAATTTGCTTCTCTTTCATCTTCGGCAATGTGCTTTCTCCGGCGATCTCCAACTGCTTGGTCGCCTGGGTTTACATCTGGCGACTTCATCTTTAACCCGGTGATCGCCTATTCTGATATGCTGGAGATCGGAACACGCGAACTTAACAACTGGCGACTACACGAGCCCTCGGACTTCCTTCCCCCTTGCCAACCTGGCGCCTTGCCAACACACCTATACTGTAGCAGGGTGCCACGTCATCACTCCCGACCACCAGGGCGGTACACTAGGAAACTATGAGAAAGTGAATGTTCTGTATAATAATAGTTTAAAAGCATCTTAACTATTGAAAACAAGCGTATTATTACTCAACTAAATGTTTGCAACTTGTTCTTTTCGCTATTAATTGATTGAAAACACTTATGAATGAATATCTTTGAAAACCAATTTCATGTGTTAAAATTGTGTTTTGATGTGTTTAATATCTCTTTTACAGTCTTAGTCTATTAATTGATTGAAACACTTATGAATGAATATCCTTGAAAAAGAATTTCATGTGTCGAAATTGTGTTTTCATATTTTTTAGAATCTAAGGTCTATTGATTGATTCAAACACTTATGATACCTTTGAAAAACCATTTCATGTGTTCAAATTATTGTATTTTAATACGTTTAATACTTCTTTTACAATCTAAGGTCTATTAATTGATTGAAGCACTTATGATATCTTTGAAAAACAATTTCATGTGTTAAAATGATACGTTTAATACTTCTTTCATTTACAATCTAAGGTTTTATAACCTAGGAAACTATGAGAAAGTGAATGTTCTGTATAATAATAGTTTAAAAGCATCTTAACTATTGAAAACAAGCGTATTATTACTCAACTAAATGTTTGCAACTTGTTCTTTTCGCTATTAATTGATTGAAAACACTTATGAATGAATATCTATGAAAACCAATTTCATGTGTTAAAATTGTGTTTTGATGTGTTTAATATCTCTTCTACAATCTTAGTCTATTAATTGATTGAAACACTTATGAATGAATATTCTTGAAAAACAATTTCATGTGTCGAAATTGTGTTTTCATATTTTTTACAATCTAATGTCTATTGATTGATTCAAACACTTATGATACCTTTGAAAAACCATTTCATGTGTTCAAATTATTGTATTTTGATACGTTTAATACTTCTTTTACAATCTAAGGTCTATTAATTGATTGAAGCACTTATGATATCTTTGAAAAACAATTTCATGTGTTAAAATGATACGTTTAATACTTCTTTCATTTACAATCTAAGGTTTTATAACCTAGGAAACTATGAGAAATTGAATGTTTGCAACTTGTTCGCTATTAATTGATTGAAAAACACTTATGAATGAATATCTTTGAAAACCAATTTCATGTGTTAAAATTGTGTTTTGATATGTTTAATATCTCTTTTACAATCTTAGGCGATTAATTGATTGAAAAACTTATGAATGAATATCCTTGAAAAACAATTTCATGTGTCGAAATTGGGTTTTCATATTTTATACAATCTAAGGTCTATTAATTGATTCAAACACTTATGATACCTTTGAAAAACCATTTCATGTGTTCAAGTTATTGTATTTTGATACGTTTAATACTTCTTTTACAATCTAAGGTCTATTAATTGATTGAAGCACTTATGATATCTTTGAAAAACAATTTCATGTGTTAAAATGATACGTTTAATACTTCTTTCATTTACAATCTAAGGTTTTATAACCTAGGAAACTATGAGAAATTGAATGTTTGCAACTTGTTCGCTATTAATTGATTGAAAACCACTTATGAATGAATATCTTTGAAAACCAATTTCATGTGTTAAAATTGTGTTTTGATATGTTTAATATCTCTTTTACAATCTTAGGCTATTAATTGATTGAAAAACTTATATATGAATATCTTTGAAAAACAATTTCATGTGTCGAAATTGGGTTTTCATATTTTATACAATCTAAGGTCTATTAATTGATTCTAACACTTATGATACCTTTGAAAAACCCTTTCATGTCTTCAAGTTATTGTATTTTGATACGTTTAATACATCTTTTACAATCTAAGGTCTATTAATTGATTGAAGCACTTATGATATCTTTGAAAAACAATTTCATGTGTTAAAATGATACGTTTAATACTTCTTTCATTTACAATCTAAGGTTTTATAACCTAGGAAACTATGAGAAAGTGAATGTTCTGTATAATAATATTTTAAAAGCATCTTAACTATTGAAAACAAGCGTATTATTACTTAACTAAATGTTTGCAACTTGTTCTTTTCGCTATTAATTGATTGAAAACACTTATGAATGAATATCTTTGAAAACCAATTTCATGTGTTAAAATTGTGTTTTGACATGTTTAATATCTCTTTTACAATCTTAGTCCATTAATTGATTGAAACACTTATGAATGAATATCCTTGAAAAAGAATTTCAAGTGTCGAAATTGTGTTTTCATATTTTTTACAATCTAAGGTCTATTGATTGATTCAAACACTTATGATACCTTTGAAAAACCATTTCATGTGTTCAAATTATTGTATTTTGATACGTTTAATACTTCTTTTACAATCTAAGGTCTATTAATTGATTGAAGCACTTATGATATCTTTGAAAAACAATTTCATGTGTTAAAATGATACGTTTAATACTTCTTTCATTTACAACCTAAGGTTTTATAACCTAGGAAACTATGAGAGTGTGAATGTTCTGTATAATAATAGTTTAAAAGCATCTTAACTATTGAAAACAAGCGTATTATTACTCAACTAAATGTTTGCAACTTGTTCTTTTCGCTATTAATTGATTGAAAACACTTATGAATGAATATCTTTGAAAACCAATTTCATGTGTTAAAATTGTGTTTTGATATGTTTAATATCTCTTTTACAATCTTAGTCTATTAATTGATTGAAACACTTATGAATGAATATCCTTGAAAAACAATTTCATGTGTCGAAATTGTGTTTTCATATTTTTTACAATCTAAGGTCTATTGATTGATTCAAACACTTATGATACCTTTGAAAAACCATTTCATGTGTTCAAATTATTGTATTTTGATACGTTTAATACATCTTTTACAATCTAAGGTCTATTAATTGATTGAAGCACTTATGATATCTTTGAAAAACAATTTCATGTGTTAAAATGATACGTTTAATACTTCTTTCATTTACAATCTAAGGTTTTATAACCTAGGAAACTATGAGAAAGTGAATGTTCTGTATAATAATATTTTAAAAGCATCTTAACTATTGAAAACAAGCGTATTATTACTTAACTAAATGTTTGCAACTTGTTCTTTTCGCTATTAATTGATTGAAAACACTTATGAATGAATATCTTTGAAAACCAATTTCATGTGTTAAAATTGTGTTTTGACATGTTTAATATCTCTTTTACAATCTTAGTCCATTAATTGATTGAAACACTTATGAATGAATATCCTTGAAAAAGAATTTCAAGTGTCGAAATTGTGTTTTCATATTTTTTACAATCTAATGTCTATTGATTGATTCAAACACTTATGATACCTTTGAAAAACCATTTCATGTGTTCAAATTATTGTATTTTGATACGTTTAATACTTCTTTTACAGTCTAAGGTCTATTAATTGATTGAAGCACTTATGATATCTTTGAAAAACAATTTCATGTGTTAAAATGATACGTTTAATACTTCTTTCATTTACAACCTAAGGTTTTATAACCTAGGAAACTATGAGAGTGTGAATGTTCTGTATAATAATAGTTTAAAAGCATCTTAACTATTGAAAACAAGCGTATTATTACTCAACTAAATGTTTGCAACTTGTTCTTTTCGCTATTAATTGATTGAAAACACTTATGAATGAATATCTTTGAAAACCAATTTCATGTGTTAAAATTGTGTTTTGATATGTTTAATATCTCTTTTACAATCTTAGTCTATTAATTGATTGAAACACTTATGAATGAATATCCTTGAAAAACAATTTCATGTGTCGAAATTGTGTTTTCATATTTTTTACAATCTAAGGTCTATTGATTGATTCAAACACTTATGATACCTTTGAAAAACCATTTCATGTGTTCAAATTATTGTATTTTGATACGTTTAATACTTCTTTTACAATCTAAGGTCTATTAATTGATTGAAGCACTTATGATATCTTTGAAAAACAATTTCATGTGTTAAAATGATACGTTTAATACTTCTTTCATTTACAATCTAAGGTTTTATAACCTAGGAAACTATGAGAAAGTGAATGTTCTGTATAATAATAGTTTAAAAGCATCTTAACTATTGAAAACAAGCGTATTATTACTCAACTAAATGTTTGCAACTTGTTCTTTTCGCTATTAATTGATTGAAAACACTTATGAATGAATATCTATGAAAACCAATTTCATGTGTTAAAATTGTGTTTTGATGTGTTTAATATCTCTTCTACAATCTTAGTCTATTAATTGATTGAAACACTTATGAATGAATATTCTTGAAAAACAATTTCATGTGTCGAAATTGTGTTTTCATATTTTTTACAATCTAATGTCTATTGATTGATTCAAACACTTATGATACCTTTGAAAAACCATTTCATGTGTTCAAATTATTGTATTTTGATACGTTTAATACTTCTTTTACAATCTAAGGTCTATTAATTGATTGAAGCACTTATGATATCTTTGAAAAACAATTTCATGTGTTAAAATGATACGTTTAATACTTCTTTCATTTACAATCTAAGGTTTTATAACCTAGGAAACTATGAGAAATTGAATGTTTGCAACTTGTTCGCTATTAATTGATTGAAAAACACTTATGAATGAATATCTTTGAAAACCAATTTCATGTGTTAAAATTGTGTTTTGATATGTTTAATATCTCTTTTACAATCTTAGGCGATTAATTGATTGAAAAACTTATGAATGAATATCCTTGAAAAACAATTTCATGTGTCGAAATTGGGTTTTCATATTTTATACAATCTAAGGTCTATTAATTGATTCAAACACTTATGATACCTTTGAAAAACCATTTTATGTGTTCAAGTTATTGTATTTTGATACGTTTAATACTTCTTTTACAATCTAAGGTCTATTAATTGATTGAAGCACTTATGATATCTTTGAAAAACAATTTCATGTGTTAAAATGATACGTTTAATACTTCTTTCATTTACAATCTAAGGTTTTATAACCTAGGAAACTATGAGAAATTGAATGTTTGCAACTTGTTCGCTATTAATTGATTGAAAAGCACTTATGAATGAATATCTTTGAAAACCAATTTCATGTGTTAAAATTGTGTTTTGATATGTTTAATATCTCTTTTACAATCTTAGGCTATTAATTGATTGAAAAACTTATATATGAATATCTTTGAAAAACAATTTCATGTGTCGAAATTGGGTTTTCATATTTTATACAATCTAAGGTCTATTAATTGATTCTAACACTTATGATACCTTTGAAAAACCCTTTCATGTGTTCAAGTTATTGTATTTTGATACGTTTAATACATCTTTTACAATCTAAGGTCTATTAATTGATTGAAGCACTTATGATATCTTTGAAAAACAATTTCATGTGTTAAAATGATACGTTTAATACTTCTTTCATTTACAATCAAAGGTTTTATAACCTAGGAAACTATGAGAAAGTGAATGTTCTGTATAATAATATTTTAAAAGCATCTTAACTATTGAAAACAAGCGTATTATTACTTAACTAAATGTTTGCAACTTGTTCTTTTCGCTATTAATTGATTGAAAACACTTATGAATGAATATCTTTGAAAACCAATTTCATGTGTTAAAATTGTGTTTTGACATGTTTAATATCTCTTTTACAATCTTAGTCCATTAATTGAATTAAACACTTATGAATGAATATCCTTGAAAAAGAATTTCAAGTGTCGAAATTGTGTTTTCATATTTTTTACAATCTAAGGTCTATTGATTGATTCAAACACTTATGATACCTTTGAAAAACCATTTCATGTGTTCAAATTATTGTATTTTGATACGTTTAATACTTCTTTTACAATCTAAGGTCTATTAATTGATTGAAGCACTTATGATATCTTTGAAAAACAATTTCATGTGTTAAAATGATACGTTTAATACTTCTTTCATTTACAACCTAAGGTTTTATAACCTAGGAAACTATGAGAGTGTGAATGTTCTGTATAATAATAGTTTAAAAGCATCTTAACTATTGAAAACAAGCGTATTATTACTCAACTAAATGTTTGCAACTTGTTCTTTTCGCTATTAATTGATTGAAAACACTTATGAATGAATATCTTTGAAAACCAATTTCATGTGTTAAAATTGTGTTTTGATATGTTTAATATCTCTTTTACAATCTTAGTCTATTAATTGATTGAAACACTTATGAATGAATATCCTTGAAAAACAATTTCATGTGTCGAAATTGTGTGTTCATATTTTTTACAATCTAAGGTCTATTGATTGATTCAAACACTTATGATACCTTTGAAAAATCATTTCATGTGTTCAAATTATTGTATTTTGATACGTTTAATACTTCTTTTACAATCTAAGGTCTATTAATTGATTGAAGCACTTATGATATCTTTGAAAAACAATTTCATGTGTTAAAATGATACGTTTAATACTTCTTTCATTTACAATCTAAGGTTTTATAACCTAGGAAACTATGAGAAATTGAATGTTTGCAACTTGTGCGCTATTAATTGATTGAAAACCACTTATGAATGAATATCTTTGAAAACCAATTTCATGTGTTAAAATTGTGTTTTGATATGTTTAATATCTCTTTTACAATCTTAGGCTATTAATTGATTGAAAAACTTATATATGAATATCTTTGAAAAACAATTTCATGTGTCGAAATTGGGTTTTCATATTTTATACAATCTAAGGTCTATTAATTGATTCTAACACTTATGATACCTTTGAAAAACCCTTTCATGTGTTCAAGTTATTGTATTTTGATACGTTTAATACATCTTTTACAATCTAAGGTCTATTAATTGATTGAAGCACTTATGATATCTTTGAAAAACAATTTCATGTGTTAAAATGATACGTTTAATACTTCTTTCATTTACAATCTAAGGTTTTATAACCTAGGAAACTATGAGAAAGTGAATGTTCTGTATAATAATATTTTAAAAGCATCTTAACTATTGAAAACAAGCGTATTATTACTTAACTAAATGTTTGCAACTTGTTCTTTTCGCTATTAATTGATTGAAAACACTTATGAATGAATATCTTTGAAAACCAATTTCATGGGTTAAAATTGTGTTTTGACATGTTTAATATCTCTTTTACAATCTTAGTCCATTAATTGATTGAAACACTTATGAATGAATATCCTTGAAAAAGAATTTCAAGTGTCGAAATTGTGTTTTCATATTTTTTACAATCTAAGGTCTATTGATTGATTCAAACACTTATGATACCTTTGAAAAACCATTTCATGTGTTCAAATTATTGTATTTTGATACGTTTAATACTTCTTTTACAATCTAAGGTCTATTAATTGATTGAAGCACTTATGATATCTTTGAAAAACAATTTCATGTGTTAAAATGATACGTTTAATACTTCTTTCATTTACAACCTAAGGTTTTATAACCTAGGAAACTATGAGAGTGTGAATGTTCTGTATAATAATAGTTTAAAAGCATCTTAACTATTGAAAACAAGCGTATTATTACTCAACTAAATGTTTGCAACTTGTTCTTTTCGCTATTAATTGATTGAAAACACTTATGAATGAATATCTTTGAAAACCAATTTCATGTGTTAAAATTGTGTTTTGATATGTTTAATATCTCTTTTACAATCTTAGTCTATTAATTGATTGAAACACTTATGAATGAATATCCTTGAAAAACAATTTCATGTGTCGAAATTGTGTTTTCATATTTTTTACAATCTAAGGTCTATTGATTGATTCAAACACTTATGATACCTTTGAAAAACCATTTCATGTGTTCAAATTATTGTATTTTGATACGTTTAATACTTCTTTTACAATCTAAGGTCTATTAATTAATTGAAGCACTTATGATATCTTGAAAAAACAATTTCATGTGTTAGAATGATACGTTTAATACTTCTTTCATTTACAATCTAAGGTTTTATAACCTAGGAAACTATGAGAAACTGAATGTTCTGTATAATAATAGTTTAAAAGCATCTTAACTATTGAAAACAAGTGTATTATTACTCAACTAAATGTTTGCAACTTGTTCTTTTCGCTATTAATTGATTGAAAACACTTATGAATGAATATCTTTGAAAACCAATTTCATGTGTTAAAATTGTGTTTTGACATGTTTAATATCTCTTTTACAATCTTAGTCTATTAATTGATTGAAACACTTATGAATGAATATCCTTGAAAAACATTTTCAAGTGTCGAAATTGTGTTTTCATATTTTTTACAATCTAAGGTCTATTGATTGATTGAAGCACTTATGATATCTTTGAAAAAGAATTTCATGTGTTCAAATTATACGTTTAATACTTCTTTCATTTACAATCTAAGGTTTTATAACCTAGGAAACTATGAGAAAGTGAATGTTCTGTATAATAATAGTTTAAAAGCATCTTAACTATTGAAAACAAGCGTATTATTACTCAACTAAATGTTTGCAACTTGTTCTTTTCGCTATTAATTGATTGAAAACACTTATGAATGAATATCTATGAAAACCAATTTCATGTGTTAAAATTGTGTTTTGATGTGTTTAATATCTCTTCTACAATCTTAGTCTATTAATTGATTGAAACACTTATGAATGAATATTCTTGAAAAACAATTTCATGTGTCGAAATTGTGTTTTCATATTTTTTACAATCTAATGTCTATTGATTGATTCAAACACTTATGATACCTTTGAAAAACCATTTCATGTGTTCAAATTATTGTATTTTGATACGTTTAATACTTCTTTTACAATCTAAGGTCTATTAATTGATTGAAGCACTTATGATATCTTTGAAAAACAATTTCATGTGTTAAAATGATACGTTTAATACTTCTTTCATTTACAATCTAAGGTTTTATAACCTAGGAAACTATGAGAAAGTGAATGTTCTGTATAATAGTAGTTTAAAAGCATCTTAATTATTGAAAACAAGCGTATTATTACTCAACTAAATATTTGCAACTGGTTCTTTTCGCTATTAATTGATTGAAAACACTTATGAATGAATATCTTTGACAATCAATTTCATGTGTTAAAATTGAGTTTTGATATGTTTAACATCTCTTTTACAATCTTAGTCTATTAATTGATTGAAACACTTATGAATGAATATCCTTGAAAAACAATTTCATGTGTCGAAATTGTGTTTTCATATTTTTTACAATCTAAGGTCTATTGATTGATTCAAACACTTACGATACCTTTGAAAAACCATTTCATGTGTTCAAATTATTGTATTTTGATACGTTTAATACTTCTTTTACAATCTAAGGTCTATTAATTGATTGAAGCACTTATGATATCTTTGAAAAACAATTTCATGTGTTAAAATGATACGTTTAATACTTCTTTCATTTACAATCTAAGGATTTATAACCTAGGAAACTATGAGAAAGTGAATGTTCTGTATAATAATAGTTTAAAAGCATCTTAACTATTGAAAACAAGCGTATTATTACTCAACTAAATGTTTGCAACTTGTTCTTTTCACTATTAATTGATTGAAAACATTTATGAATGAATATCTTTGAAAATCAATTTCATGTGTTAAAATTCTGTTTTGATATGTTTAATATCTCTTTTACAATCTTAATCTATTAATTGATTGAAACACTTATGAATGAATATCCTTGAAAAACAATTTCATGTGTCGAAATTGTGTTTTCATATTTTTTACAATCTAAGGTCTATTGATTGATTCAAACACTTATGATACCTTTGAAAAACCATTTCATGTTTTCAAATTATTGTATTTTGATACGTTTAATACTTCTTTTACAATCTAAGGTCTATTAATTAATTGAAGCACTTATGATATCTTGAAAAAACAATTTCATGTGTTAGAATGATACGTTTAATACTTCTTTCATTTACAATCTAAGGTTTTATAACCTAGGAAACTATGAGAAACTGAATGTTCTGTATAATAATAGTTTAAAAGCATCTTAACTATTGAAAACAAGCGTATTATTACTCAACTAAATGTTTGCAACTTGTTCTTTTCGCTATTAATTGATTGAAAACACTTATGAATGAATATCTTTGAAAACCAATTTCATGTGTTAAAATTGTGTTTTGACATGTTTAATATCTCTTTTACAATCTTAGTCTATTAATTGATTGAAACACTTATGAATGAATATCCTTGAAAAACATTTTCAAGTGTCGAAATTGTGTTTTCATATTTTTTACAATCTAAGGTCTATTGATTGATTGAAGCACTTATGATATCTTTGAAAAAGAATTTCATGTGTTAAAATGATACGTTTAATACTTCTTTCATTTACAATCTAAGGTTTTATAACCTAGGAAACTATGAGAAAGTGAATGTTCTGTATAATAATAGTTTAAAAGCATATTAACTATTGAAAACAAGCGTATTATTACTCAACTAAATGTTTGCAACTTGTTCTTTTCGCTATTAATTGATTGAAAACACTTATGAATGAATATCTTTGAAAACCAATTTCATGTGTTAAAATTGTGTTTTGATATGTTTAATATCTCTTTTACAATCTTAGTCTATTAATTGATTGAAACACTTATGAATGAATATCCTTGAAAAACAATTTCATGTGTCGAAATTGTGTTTTCATATTTTTTACAATCTAAGGTCTATTGATTGATTCAAACACTTATGATACCTTTGAAAAACCATTTCATGTGTTCAAATTATTGTATTTTGATACGTTTAATACTTCTTTTACAATCTAAGGTCTATTAATTGATTGAAGCACTTATGATATCTTTGAAAAACAATTTCATGTGTTAAAATGATACGTTTAATACTTCTTTCATTTACAATCTAAGGTTTTATAACCTAGGAAACTATGAGAAAGTGAATGTTCTGTATAATAATAGTTTAAAAGCATCTTAACTATTGAAAACAAGCGTATTATTACTTAACTAAATGTTTGCAACTTGTTCTTTTCGCTATTAATTGATTGAAAACACTTATGAATGAATATCTTTGAAAACCAATTTCATGTGTTAAAATTGTGTTTTGACATGTTTAATATCTCTTTTACAATCTTAGTCTATTAATTGATTGAAACACTTATGAATGAATATCCTTGAAAAACAATTTCAAGTGTCGAAATTGTGTTTTCATATTTTTTACAATCTAAGGTCTATTGATTGATTCAAACACTTATGATACCTTTGAAAAACCATTTCATGTGTTCAAATTATTGTATTTTGATACGTTTAATACTTCTTTTACAATCTAAGGTCTATTAATTGATTGAAGCACTTATGATATCTTTGAAAAACAATTTCATGTGTTACAATGATACGTTTAATACTTCTTTCATTTACAATCTAAGGTTTTATAACCTAGGAAACTATGAGAAATTGAATGTTCTGTATAATAATAGTTTAAAAGCATCTTAACTATTGGAAACAAGCGTATTATTACTTAACTAAATGTTTGCAACTTGTTCTTTTCGCTATTAATTGATTGAAAACACTTATGAATGAATATCTTTGAAAACCAATTTCATGTGTTAAAATTGTGTTTTGACATGTTTAATATCTCTTTTACAATCTTAGTCTATTAATTGATTGAAACACTTATGAATGAATATCCTTGAAAAACAATTTCATGTGTCGAAATTGTGTTTTCATATTTTTTACGTTCTAAGGTCTATTGATTGATTCAAACACTTATGATACCTTTGACAAACCATTTCATGTGTTCAAATTATTCCAACGCCCAAGTCAGTGACTGAACCACCAAATACTAAGAGCAATAACACTCAAGAACTCTCAAGGAACCGTGCAATGTTCTCTCTCACAGTATGCTCAAGAACTCGCAAGCGTAAAGAGTACAATCTGAACGTGTGGACCTCGAAAGTTCGTTGGGAAACCCTTTTATACCTGGTCACTTTCTCTCTCCTGGCAGTTACGCAGCTGGACACGTGGTTCGCATCCATTCGTACACGTGCCATCATCTGGAGCCTCCTTGACTTGGGCGCTGCTTCTGACTCTCTTTTGGCTAAGTTACTTATGCATGGTACTGCCCAGTGCATAGCTAACTTGGGAGCGCGATCTCTACTGGAATTGGCGAGTTAGGGTGCCTTCGTACACCTTCCCTGTGGTCTCGCCGGCCGCCTTCATAATCTGCACCACCTTCATCTTCGGCGATGTGCTTGCTCTGGCGATCTCCAATCACTTGGTCGCCTGAGTTTACATCTGGCGACTTCATCTTTAACCTGGTGATCGCCGCTTCTGGTATGCTGGAGATCGGAACACGCCAACTTAATAACTGGCGACTTCACGAGCCCCCCGACCTCTTTCCCTTCTGCCAACCTGGCGTCTTGTCAACACGCCGATACTGTAGCTTGATGCTACGTCATCACTTCCGACTACCAGGGCGGTACACAAGCCCCCCAGTCTTAAGCGAAGACTTGTCCAGCGAAAAGACTAAAAGAGTCACGTCAATACCGATCTACATGGCACTGGCGCAGAATTTCAAGCGGTTGTACTTTCTGCTTCTCTGACGCTCCACCAAACATCTCACCCATCGCTCGACACGTGGCTTCATCAACGGTTACCTTCAGTTAACGTTTGCGCTTCCCAAACCCATTTCGAAAAACCCTTAAACCCATTTTCGCTCCACTGTTCCATCACTTTCTTCGTATTCTCAAACGCTCCAACTTTCTTCTGCAAAAAAGCTCTCAACGTTCTTCAACTTCCGGAATCACCAACTCCTTCCATCACTCTTCCGATCATCAAAAGGTACTTCCTTTCCTTCTTCTGCTGGTTTTTCCTGCATTTTAACCGATTCGCATCATCCTTTAACTGTCTGGTGCATACGTTGTGGGTTGTTTTTTCCATTTCTCCTTTCTCGTAACTTAGGGCTCCGTCAGCGTCACAACGAACCTACGTTCGTTCGTTTTTCACCCTTCTTCCATGATCGAGTCAGCCTCTGCGAACCCTGATCATTTTTCCTTTTCTTTTTCCTCTGCAGCTTCCGCAATGACTCGCTCCAAGATCACCCCAAACCCTCCTCCTTCATCACGAAACCCCTCCTCACAAGCACACGACCCACCGCGAGCACGTGGTGCTTCGTCTTCTCAGGCTGAGAGGCCTGCACCCTCCCGCCCCAACCTGGCCCAGGCGACTCCGCCTGTCACCGGAGGAGCCTCCGTGCCCCCACCAGACTTAAAAAAACTATACCCCTGGGCCAACTCGACCTTGCTGAGGGAAACATCTTCCGTAAATTCTGCTGGGGCAGTTCTGCGGTTGACGAAGGGGGATGAGCCTCACCAATCATTCCATAAGGAGCACGATGAGAAGATGACGGTGCTACCTTGCCCCCCGACCTGCCAGTTTGCGCTGACGACAAGGCAAACAACGGTGGACCCTTCTGCTTCGTTTACACAACCTTGTTCAAGAAGGTGAAACTCAGGTTTCCCTTCACTCGCTTTGAGAGGGAGCTTCTCACCGAGCTCAACATCGCCGCCGCCCAGCTCCATCCCAACAGCTGGGCGTTCGTGCGGGCGTTCCAAGTCATGTGCGACCACCTGGGGTTGCCAGCATCAGTAGATGTTTTCTTATTTCTCTTCGAAGCCAAGCACCCAGGAGATCGCCTATGGGTAAGTTTGAATGGGATTGCTGGGAGGTCGATCCTCCCTATCTTCCAGCAATCCTACAAAGACTGGAAAGGCAAATTCGTCCAGGTGCGCCCCAACGAGAAGGACGCTTCCCTACTCGACGGTTTCCCCTTGTATTGGGTAAACAAGGGGAACAAAGAGTCCAAAAGTAGCTTCAGGAGGCCAAGGAGCCCTGATAGCATGGGTGCCTTGGACAGAGACCTTTGCTTCTTTTGGAAGAGCGTGGCAGATGCCAACATCACCTTTCTCACCACCACGCTCATCTGCTTCGAATTCTTCGAGGACCAACTCGAAATCCGCATAGGTTAGAACGTCTAAGTCTTTATTCTAACCTTACCTCTGTTAACTGTTTCTGCGCGTCTTGTGCGTTGTGCGCAAGACTTTGGTTTTATTTTTCTGCACCATTTATCTGCTTTGCTGCATACTGCCTTATGCATTTATTTTCTCTCTAAACTAACCCATGCACTTTTGCTCCGTGCAGATAATATGTTGGGCCAGGGCAAGCTCGCTGAACTGAGGGCGCTCGCCCGAACCCACGGGTTAGCATCGGGTTCACAAACCGTGCCAAACTCGGTGGTGGAGATCGCCATCGCACAGGGCCGATCGCCACCTAAAGGCCCAACCCCTCCCGATGTCCAACCTGCCAACCAACGCAAGAAGCTTGTCCTCAGGAAACCTAAGAGGAAAGCCCCCCAAGTGGTCCACGAGGAGGAGGAGGAAGACGACGAGGCCACTGAAGATGGCCTTGTTACGAAGAGAAAGAGGGTGGCACCTTCTTCACCACCTGCTCCACCCCCTTTTCCAACATCAACACCGCCATCCACGCCTGCTCCACCTCCAACATTGTCTCCTCCGCCAGCTCCTGCCTCACCAGTCCAAGCAATTCCACTGGCGTCTGCGCCACCTGCGGTTGAGGCCCCCGAGCCAAACTTCATGGAGGACCCCCCGAGCGCCTCCACGCCTTGTGCAACGGCTGGAGGGGGTCCTCCTTCAAATGCCTCAGCCGCAGACGTTGCTCCAATCGGGGATGAAGTTGCCCATAACTCTCCAATTCTGATTACTGAATCCCCGACGTCGCCACCGCGTCAAGAAGCACCTGCTGAGCAACCAACTAAAGAAGGTGGCGGCGAGAGCCAACAACAAACCCACCCGGCGCCTCCACCGACAAACCTCTCCCTTGAGGTCACGAAGATGTGGGAGCCCTTCTCAGCAAAGCTAAAGTTGATAGCGGAGGACTTCCCCGCCATTATATCTAGAGCTGTGGACAACTCCACCAGGAAGCTCCAGGATGACCTCTTCAACCTTCGAACTGAGAATAGCACCATGAGGGTTGAGGTGGAGAAGTTGTCCTTCAATCTGACACTCGCGGAGATTGAACACTCCCGAGAAGAAGATGCGATGAGCACCGAGCTCCGGTTGGCGCGCAAGGAGGCCACCGATCTACGCCACAAGGTGCAGCTTCTGGCTCAAGAGAAGATTGAGCTGGAGAGCAAGATTGTACCTTATCGCGTTAAGGTGGCTGACCTAGAGGCCTTAATAAAAACTGACGCCGCCAAGGTGAAGAAACTGGAGCAAAGGTCAGCCGATCGGGAGATCTTCCTGGGAAAGGTGGAGAAGGCGAGGGACGACGCCATGGCCGAGCTTGCCGAAGCCAACAAAGAAAAGGGGAAGATCGCTGCTGAATTGGGCCAAGTGCAGGCAGAATCCAAGAAGGTTGCTGAAGACCTTCTCCAAGCTCAGGAAACCATTGAAAAACTCAAGAAGCAAGCTAAAGAGCTGGAGCAGCAGAACAAGGGGCTGAAGGAACAAACTGAAGAACTCAAGAAACAGATTGAAGAACTTAATCTGAGTTCTGCCTAAATTCTGGCTGCTGGATTCGAGGCCGCACGGGAACAGTTCGCCTGCTTGTTCCCCGATCTGGATCTCAGCATGGTGTCCCTTAACAACAAGGTGGTGGATGGGAAGGTGGTTCCCGCTGAAGACTGATCAATTTCATCCATCCACTACCTTTATGTTTTTACCTTGCATACAATTGTAATAAACTTTTTCCTTTTTCTGTATATGTGCCCCGAACTGATATTTACTTAATGAAATTGCCTTTGTATTTCTTCCTGTAACTTCTTTGTCTGCTTTAACTTTCCTTACGTGATTTACTTCAAAGAAATGACTTAGCGATTTCGTAGGCACGATCTTATACTTAACTGCTTCGAACCACTTCAACTTCAAATAACAACCATTTTAACAACTTGTAATCTCAATGTAATGAACTTCAGCGTAAAACCATTCTTCAAACGACGAACTTTAACTCAACTAATGGCTTAAGACATCGCTTCACCCGATCTGCTTCATCAAAAACGGGTCTTTAACTTTCTCGCCGCTGCTTGAACTTTTTCTGGTCGCCAAAGACTCACTTGGCGATATCAGCTTTTTTCTGGCTTCCTGCCTTGGCCATAGTTCTTTTATCTGGGGGTAGAGGCGCCTTTCGGATCCTTCTCTACCTCCTTGAGCTTCAGAACAAGGGACCGGGTGGCTAGGCGCTCTCTTCGAACCTACCTTAGCCACCTTCCAAACTTCTTCCGCCCTCTACACCATACCTGAACTCGTTCGAGACGAGAAGGATTTTCTCTTGCCTGAACTCGCTCATAGGCGAGAAGGTCTTTTAACTCGCCTGAACTCGCTCATAGGCGAGGAGGTCTTTAAATCGTGCCTCTACATTGCCCCAGGGGTTACATCTCCTCCCCCCCAGAAACACTGAGGACTTTTCACTGGTGCCTCTACATTGCCCCAGGGGTTACATCTCCTCCCCCCCAGAAACACTGAGGACTTTTCACTGGTGCCTCTACATTGCCCCAGGGGTTACATCTTCTCGCCCCCAAAAACACTGAGGACTTTTCACTCGTGCCTCTACATTGCCCCAGGGGTTACATCTCCTCCCCCCAGAAACACTGAGGACTTTTCACTGGTGCCTCTACATTGCCCCAGGGGTTACATCTTCTCGCCCCCAGAAACACTGAGGACTTTTCACTCTTCCTCGCCTGCACTCGCTCGACGGCGAGGAGGTCTTTATCTCGCCTCAGAACGCGCGAGGGCGTTGAGGTCTTTTAACTGGTGCCTCCGATCGCCGAAAGACGATGAGGACTTTAACTTTTAACTGGTGCCTCCGATCGCCGAAAGACGATGAGGACTTTAACTTTAACTGGTGCCTTCGATCGCCGAAAGACGATAAGGACTTAAAACTTTAACTGGTGCCTCCGATCGCCGAAAAACGATGAGGACTTAAAACTTTAACTGGTGCCTCCGATCGCCGAAAGACGATGTGATGGAGATCAAGCTCAAGAGAACATGGAGGCCACTCATCAAGCTCAAGAAGAGGTGGAGGCACAAATGGAGGACGCCCATGGAGGTCAAAGTCCACCTCAAAGGATTACAAGAAGCATGTTCAAAGCTTTGGGAGCTAGAGGACATTTATTTTCTCTTTTTGTAGTTTCTTTAGTTGAAGGTGCTTAGAGGGAAACTTTAGAAACCTCTTTTGTTATAGCATCTTTTAGGTTTTAGTTAGCAGCTTTAGGGGGGTGTACTAGTAGATAGGTGAAGGAGTAGAATAGGGGGTGCCAAAGTGAAGGAAAGGATCACACCTTCCTTACTTTGCAAATTAGCGCCGGTTCTAGTTTGATTTGGGAGGGAATTTTGAATTGTTTTAGCTTTTATTTTCAGCACCTTAGGCTATAAATAGAGGTGCCTTCCTTGTAAAATTCAGATTTGAATTTATCTAAAGAAACTATACTCAAAATTGGAGTGAGCATTTGGAGAGCTTTTGAGCTTCTACTCTAGTCTTATCTTGAAGGACCATGGTTTCCTCAAGTGGCGGCTTACACACTCATCTAGGAGCATCCATACTTCTAGGGGCGTGATCATCCAACCATTCTTCCATCTTCATGAGCATTCTCTTCTCCTTCCTTTCTTCTTCTTCAATTTGTTCATGTTGCCTTGTGTTTTGAGTTGTTGTTGTTTCGGTTCTTCTAATTTTCCAGCACCTATTTTCTGTTTGTTTCTTAATTCTGTTCGGTACATTTGATTTTGGTTCAATTCTGTTCGGTCTCTTCTTTTTAAATTCCTTTGTTGATTCAATTTGACAATATTTGGTTCATCCAAATGAGTTTGGGATTTGGTACTTGTTATTGGTGAGTTCTTGACTTAGAACCATGATCCAACTTCTAAGAAAGTGCCTCTATATTTTCCAGCTCTAGGTGATTCCTAAAAATGTCAAGAATCTTGTTCTATGTGGCTTTTGGAATCACATCATGTGGTATCATGAGTCTTAGGTTCTTCTTGTTTAATTGTTGAGTTGTGTGCACTTTAATTTCAAGAGCTCTTTAATTTCTTGCAATTTAAGTTTCTGTTTTAGAATTTTAATTGAGTATTCTTGCTGTTTTTCTTTTGCTCCAAGTGTTTGAGGAAAGGTTTATGGCACTCATAATTCTTATGAGTATGGTTGCTCTTTTGGAATGGCATTATCCTTCCTAGAGTTTACCTTAAGCTTCCTTTCACTTGTTACAATTTGTGTTGTGTCTTTTAATTTTTGAATCATGTCAAGTTTTGTCTTAGTCATGTTATTCCATATATGTCATTACTTCTAGTAGTACTTTTATTGTTTTGATTGTTTCTTGCTTTGGTGTCATATAATATTCTGAATTGATGTTGATCCTTTGTGCATTTTCTTTTTAGAATTGAGTTCATACTTGTATTCTAGACCTATACAAGTTCCAATACATCATTTTCTATTATGTCTTTGCTAGTTCATCATTCTGTTTTTTATTCCTATTAGGATTCCTCTGTTTCTGAAAAGAGTGCTTACTGTTTTTCCTTATTGCAACTGATTTACGTACTGTAAAATTCTGAAATTCTGGATTTGAGATATTCAAAGTGTTATAAAAGAATAGAAAAAAGAATCATTCAAAAATATGAAGTACACAAAAAATGATAAATAAAATAAAAAAAGTGTACATTCCTGCCGAAAAAAATACGGTAATCTGGCAGCGATTTTAAAAAATTTATTTCTCTCAATTGGCTTACTGTTTTTAATTGATTCCAGTGCCATTTTTGAGTTAACATCTTGAAGTTTCTGTGGTATAAATTTCATAATCCAGTTCGCTCTACAACGTTCCAGTTAAATCAGTGAATATCAAACACAGTTTGCATAAAAAAAAAATTTCCAGTAGCTAAATTTTTTGTTTTCTTCATCTACTCTAGTGCTTTTCCTTAGGTATTCTTTTGTGTGCCTACTTTTATCATTGAGTTCTTTATTTTCTTGATTGTCTTTCATTCTTACTCTTTGAGTTTGTCTTACATATAGTATTCCTTTTGCAATTACCTTTTCCTTGCTTATACCTTTTCTTGTTTGTCTTTATTGTTTCTTTGGTTTTGTGGTGGTTTGCTCTTAAGATTGGTGTGCTTGCTTTGACATATTTCATTTGAGGATTCCAAGGCCTCAAGATCAGATTGGAGCAAGAACATTATTTCTTTGAGAGTGATATCTTTTTCAGCCTTAAGTTCTCTTCGGCAGTTTCATTATAGCTCACTGTTTTTGCTCATTTTTAACTTGTTTGCTGTTTTTATGTGTTTGCTGTTTTTAATTACAAATGGCTGGATTTTCAAGTGATGCATCCTACAAGCAGAATTCTCCTTCCAAAGCTTCAATTATTGGTGAATTACATGAAGCTCAAAGAACAATTAGACGGTTGGAGGAGAAATTGCAAAAGATGGAGGTCCAACAAACTAGACCATCTCCTTCTATCCATGATGGACATCATTCTCATAGACCATCTTCAAGAGCTTCTTCAAATGATGTTGGCCGTGAAGATGAGCATAGGAGAAGGAGACCTCCACCCCAAGTCCATGGACAAAGACATCATCACCAAGGGGAAAGAATTCACTACGACAATGGCTTCTACCATGATGCAAAGTCCAAGCTTCCTTCGGTCAAACTACCTTGTTTTAATGGTTCTAGTGATCCAAATGTGTATTTAGATTGGGAGGCTAAGTGTGAACAAATTTTTGAGATCCATGAGATCCAAGATGAGCATA